>NC_060149.1:461305004-463805004 GCF_021461385.2 Schistocerca piceifrons
TGAATACATATTAAACAATAAGGGTGAGAGAACGCAACCTTGTCTCACACCCCTCTTTATTTCTATATCATTCGATAACTCATTTTCTACCTTCACGGTTGCGGTTTGATTGTAGTAGAAGTTATATATAATGCGGATGTCTTTCTTATCAAGTGTTTTCTTTTCTAACAATTCTATGAGATGATCATGACGAACTTTGTCAAATGCTTTATTATAATCCAGGAAGCACACATATAGTGGCTGGTTAACCACCATACATCGTTGCGCTAATATGTTAAAAGCAAACAATGCTTCTCTTGTACCGAGAGAACTTCTAAAACCGAATTGTGTTTCACTTATACCTTCTTCTACTTTTTTGTATATTCGTTGGTGTATAACTTTTAGAAATATCTTTAAGGTGTGACTCATTAAGCTTATTGTACGGTGATCATTACAAGTTTTGGCATTAGCCTTTTTGGGTAATGTAACAAAGGTAGATGTCAACCAATATTTATGGTAGCAAAGTTGAAACATTTGGTTTCCTAAAATACTTTTCGAGGACATAATCGGGTGTTGTCACCAGCACCTTATTCACTGCAGTGAGACGAGCTTGTGTGCGACAGTTGCCAAGGAGTAGGAACATGCCACGCTCAACAGAAGATTGTAGAGGCAGTTAGAAGGTGTGAGATGCGTCAGCATGTGAAACATCCTAACGCGATATCTTGAGATGAAATCATGCCGTATCACCTGAAGCGCCAAGCCATCTGATAAGTAACGATTTTTATGCTCTTCTGCTAAATGAGAAGTTTAGACGACAGCTTATCATCGAGGTCGTAAATTCATTCACGAATCATGTCAGATCTTTGACACAAACGGCTCCACAACGAAAGGTTGCATTAAAAATCTTGATGGCTAATTATGTTTCCACATAAGCCAAGCCTAAGAGGATCCTCTCACATCATGTGATGGTCTTTTAGGTCTAAACGGTGGAAGACCACAGTGGAGAAGGAGAAAGTACAAGTGACCTCCTAAATTAGAAACCCTCACTCATATTCCACACAACGATACGTGTGCCAGGCGGAGGTGTTAGTTAGAATGCTCTCTATAGGCGCAACGCCTCTATTCAGTAGTTTAAATGGCTCTGAGCACTATGGGACTTATATTCAGTAGTTACCGGAAATAGTCTGGTAGGTCAACAATACTGCGCACTTCTGCGCAGGATACCGGCAGGCAGATCTTCAATTTAGGAAACTTGTTAAGTCCGTGGGAGACATAGCTGTGAAACCTCCCACGGAAGGATAAGCAGAGACACAACGGTAATATGAAGAGCTTATTTCAATAATGGTACAAGTCCATTTTTGATCATTCTGAGATACAGAGTCCTAAAGTTAAAAGAGCACTGAAAAATTTGCAGTTGAGAGACCAGATATATTCAAGTATATATACTTGAATATTTTTGGATATTTTCAAGTATACATACTTGAATATTTCTGGTATCTCAACTGCAGATATTTCAGCGCTCTTTTGGCTTTAGGACTCCGTATCTCACAATGAACAAAACTGAACTTGTACCACTAATGAAATACGGCCTTCATATGTGAATCAAACTCGGGAGTTCATGACTGAAAAGGCTGTCCGAAGGATCGAAAAGGAGGAAATAAAGAGGTAGAAACCTACGAGGTTGGAAACAGAATTCTTATACGAATTCATCTTTAGTCGGACGCCGAGATGAAAAGGATCGTCAAGCTCTTCTGCATGTACGATGAATCACATACGGTATGAAATGTGGTGGCGCGAATGCCTACCTTATCCACTGTATGACTGGATGTACGAAACTTGAGTTTTTAATGTCATCAGCCTGAGGGGACACGTCTCGTAGTAGAGTACATTTTAGTAAGAGAAGTAGAACTAATTGCTGAGGTTGCAAATACCCAGTAATTTATATACAGAGTGGTTAGAAACAGTCTGAGGAGTTTGTAAATTTCTTGCGGTGTAAGTTGTGCTGAGATATAATAATTTTAAAAAAATCGATTCGTTGCGCCATTTCCGAGTTAATTACCGTTGAACTTAGCCGACAAGGCGGGAAACTGAAGCGGCCTTCCGGACACAATTAGTGTCAGTTTTTCTCAAAGCATAAACGACAGCGAACGAGTCTGCTCAGCCTTTGGCTCGGGCTCGATCCGTACTACCGCCCAGTGTCCAAATCTTCAGTCACCAAACAAAGGACACGTTTGGCGATACTGTGTCCGCCGGAACGCGTTGGCCTGATTGGCTAAATTAAATGCTAAATAAATCGTACAAAGAGCAACGTATCTCATTTTTTTCTTAACAATTATTTATCAGTTCAACCGATCCTGCAACACCCTTGAAATGTTTTCGGACTGTTTCTGACCACACCGTATATTTAATGTGGTAGAAATTGTCATGTATATATTGTGATTCCATAGTTATTTGTATGCATGATAATAGTTGTGTATTAGTACAGATGTGGAGAGAAGAAACGTCGAGCACATATGTGAGTCCATGTGGTCCGTGTGTCGATGCTTCATGCAGCACAAGGCTGAGAGGAGCTGTTCACATCAGCCTACCTAAACCTCAGGTATGGAAGTAAAACGCAGTTCAATCTAGTCTATTGTAATTTACTTCTTGTTTTTATATATAATTTCATTACAGTATCACCACATTTGCTTATGTTTTCTTATACTTTGATGCTAGATTAGATGCTGAGTTTTGATTGGATGACACTGGTAGGGATGGAGAGATATCCCCAGACAATGAACTTGCAACCTTCCTATTACAGTTTATGAGTACGTGCAGCAGTACCATCTGGTCTTTTGAAATAGCTCGTGAAAAGTAGATTTAAAGATGTTACGTTTACTTTTCATGTTATAGGTTAAGGGCAAGCTATAGAAGATTAAGTACACATGCACAGAAACATAGGTAAAAGCACAATGATTTTTTTTTTCTCTTCAGCATTTGAGTTCGTGCAGACGTCTACCGCACCTCACGTAACAACACATAATATATGTATAAGAGGCCTATGAAGATGTTTAAAGCACGCCTTGTGTAAGATAATCTCAAGTGATACAGTCTAATGAAATGAACGGGGTTTTTTGCATACTGATATTATGGAAATCAAACGGACTGTGTGCTTACGTTTTTATATATCATTTATACTGATGTACTGGTACCCATTTCATCCTACGAGACCTGGCCTGTAGTTGTCTAATAATGTGTGTCTAGAATATTTGTTTCTGTGCAGTCGCATGTCCGGATTAATATCCTCTTTGTGGTTTTGTTGTTCATCTTTCTTGACACCATCAGATGTCCTAGTTTGTTTAACACACAGTTTTGCTACGTAGTTTTCGTTAATAAAGGTTTTCAGATGTCGTCTAAACGTAATACTTCGTGTCATGTGTGTTTCTGTGTTTTCTTTCCTCTCCCTTGGTAACATCGCAACCCTTAAATATCTCTGATGTGTTATTTACATGTTGTTCATTGTTTTATGTTTTTTTATGTGTATCATATCACGGTCGTTTGAGACTAATTAATGTCCTTTCTTGTAATAATTGTTTTATGAGATTGACACAACTGTGAAGACTGTCATTCCCAAACAAACCCCATTATGTGTAGGAGGGATGGTTTTTTTAATTAGGAAACGAAGATATTTGTTAGTCGGTATCATTTGTGTGCAGCATGCCTAGTAGGCAAAAGATGGGCCACGTTAGCATGACTCTTAACTTTCTGTACCAAAAGCTTAAAAGCAATGCGAGGGAAAAATGAAATACATCGCAGCCCGACGTTCTGGTTAATATGGTTCAACTTAAGGTACCCTTTACTGTCGTGAGATCTGGCCTAAAGCCACAGAGGACGAACAAGTGCGGTTTTCATCTGTTATGCTTCGCTCTGAAAGAGGTGTTTCGTTTTAAGAGAAACATAAGGCACTGCTGTTATGCTGCTAAGGAACTTGACGCGGGTGCTGGTTGGTACTTCGAAAGGTGTGAGGCCGGAAAAGGAATACCCCAAAATTTATATGCACCGTGCTGGCGTCCATTTCTCGTAGTGGAATCAAAACATTTGTCATCCAGTAATGAAGACTGCTGAAGTATGAACGACAGTCATTGTCGAGGTTGAATTGCTTGCGTGTCTCAACGATAAAGACAGCTGTACCATGGGTGTAACAACAACAGAGGTGTGTTTGTGGGGAAGCCAGACAAATATGTGCTTCCGGAAGAGGGGCAGCAGCCTTTAATGTACTTGCAAGGTGAACAATCTGGATAATTTGGATTTCCAGCATGCTGGGTTAGTAACAGGACAGTAACTTATGTCAACCACTTAGTTTTAGAAAACAGCCAAAGTTGCAAAATTCAGTTCTTTAAATTTAACGGATTACCGATTATTAGACTCCATTCTCAAATCATCCAAACAGAAATATAGTTTAGTCCGTGATGGACTGCAGCCCATGTTAATATGCCGGCCGCTGTGGCCGAGCGGTTCTAGGCGTTTCAGTCCGGAACCGCGCTGCTGCTACGGTCGCAGGTTCGAATCCTGCCTCGGGCATGGATGTGTGATATGTCCTTGGGTTAGTTACGTTAAAGTAGTTGTAAGTCTAGGGGGACTGATGACCTCAGATGTTAAGTCCCATAGTCGTTAGAGCCATTTGAACCATGTTAATATTGTGCACACTTTTGACTAAGTCAAGTTTTTCAATGATCTTTGGCACGACAATATTTGTCATGCCAACTGCCACTGAAAAACTTTGAGTTAGACACAAGTATGTATAATACTGGGTGACAGAGAAAAACTGGAACATTTCCACAATCCAATAAAACTAGAAGTGATGAAGGAAAGAAACTTCATTCCTTGTAATTGAAACCTTACAACTTTGTCATTTACGAAACATTGATGGCATTTACCATTTTTCAGAAATTACGTCCTTTAGATGGCGTCCTCCTGTACGAATACATTCGTGAAATCTGCTGTTGAAATTCTTTCCCTGACCTCTGGAACATCTCAGCTGGGATACTGTGAATTGCATCACGAATTCTCTGTTTTAATTCATCCAGATTTCTTGATCGAGTCGTGTACACCTTGCTCTTGAGGTAGCCCCACAAGAAAAAATCACAAACGGATAAATCTGATGATCTAGGGGGCCAGGGAATGTTACCGAATCGTGAGGTCATACGCTTGCCAAACAATTGTCACACATATGCCATTGATTGCCGTGCAGAATGTGATGTCGCTCCGTCCTGTTGAAACCAGGCTTCTTGAACGTTTCGAAAGTTGTTCAATGCAGATGAAACGAAAGTTCGTAACATCTCCACGTAACGATCGGCACTGACAGTTAGTGTGTTTCCCTGTTCATTTGCGAAAAAATACCGTCCGATAATGCCATCGATGAAACACCACACCATACTACTGTCACTTTACTAGCGTGTATAGGATGCTCACGAACGTCATTAGGATTTGTGTTTGACTTGTTTAGAAATTTATCGTCATTGTTTATTTTTGTTATCATTTGTTGACAGAATCATAGTCGTAACCGGTAATCATTGTCCTTCAATTGTTGCACCATCTGTAGTTTGTGCGGATGAAATTTTAAATCAAGATCAAGAATTCTGTGAACACTCTCCCTGGACATTCCAACCACTACTGCTTGCTTAAGAATTGAACGCCATGGGCTCCGTAAGACAGACCGGCGTTCAACATCAATGTTCACTTCTTGTTCATCCTGTTGGTTTCTTCATGAGGGTATATCCAGTCTCTTGAAAGCTATTAATCCAATATTTTATCTCGTGTTTAGACGGAACAGCATCACGACGTCCTAAATTATAAAAACGTTGAAACTCCCTTTGCGCCGCTACCAAACTATCATTGTTTTTATAAAACATTTTTATGGCTAACGCAAGCTGTTGTCCGTTCCACTGATCCATGATTACTGGCCGGCCGGAGTGGCCGTGCGGTTGTAGGTGCTACAGTCTGGAACCGAGCGACCGCTACGGTCGCAGGTTCGAATCCTGCCCCGGGCATGGATGTGTGTGATGTCCTTAGGTTAGTTAGGTTTAATTAGTTCTAGGTCCTAGGCGACTGATGACCTCAGAAGTTCAGTCGCATAGTGCTCAGAGCCATTTAACCATTTGAACCATGATTACTGAAATGGCGGACTGTTTACTCGCTGTCAGGAACCCGCAATGTTGCCACCTGCCCATTGCCGCGTCTACGCATTTCTAACATTCCAGTTATTCTGTGTCACCCTGTATTAACACGTTGATGACGGACCCCTGAGGTCTTTGTATTACGACGGCCAGTGGGGCACGGAATTCTCCGTTTTCCTGCAATGATTTCGGTTACGGCCTACGATATCCTCTGTTGGGTACAGTTTGAACTATTTGCTGGCAAGGCATAGAGAAATAATGAGTGTATATGTTAGTGTCTGTCTATTTGACCATTTTTACGGTCATGATAGCAATGAAATCTGCAGATACACAAAGGTGATCTTACGCGCCAGGACTCAACTCACAAGATGGCACGCCACTGGCAACGTGCTTCGTGCGACGATGAAATGTCTCACAATTTATATGGAGATTAATTATCGGGTGTACCAAATTATATAGAGAATGACAAGGGAGATAATACTAGTGATAGTGGCAGTGAGTCTGGGCCCTCTGTGTCATTGAGACATCGAAAACAGCCAATGTGTTAGTGGGTGACAGTGATGCTAGTTGTGATGATTAGGCAGACTTATGGTTACGTGGAATGGATACAAGCAATGACTACACTAAAGAAAAACCAGTCACAAATTCAAACCTTCTGAGGGTAAGTCATGGCCTACATTTTTTCCCGATGACCCATGTGTCATTTCAGAGTTTGTAGCTCGCTTTTTTGGTGACGAGTTATTTCATATTTCCGTAACGCAATCTAAGCTATATCGCAGTAAGAATTTACGTAAGTATAAAGCGTCACCCAAGACACTAAAGTGGACTGACATTTCAGTTGTTGAAATGAAACTATTTTTAGCGATCATACTCGCGATGGGACAAGTTAGAAAGAACAGCCATTGGGTGTGCTGGAGCAAACTTCTATAGTCAGACAGGTGATCAGTCGCAATCGCTGGGAACAGGATGATCCAGCAGATAGGCTCTATAAGGTCCGACCGGTTCACCAGCATTTTGTGGATCGTTTTCAGACCGTATATGAGCCTACTCAGGAGATATCCCTTGATGAGGTCATAATACCTTGGATAGACTGCCTGAGGTTTGGAATCTATAATCCCGGAAAGCTGGTGAAATATGACCTACTTATGCGAATGTTATTGGAGGCCCCAATAGGTTACATATTTAACATGGAAATGTATAGTGGGGAAGGGAAAAGACTGGAAGAAACTATTTTCTCTGTATTAGCGCCGCATTTAGTCACTGAGCATCATGTCTACCAGGACAACTACTATAACAGTGTGACAACTGAAGATAACCTGCCTGCACGGAAGACTAGGGTCTGTGGGATAATAAGGGCCAATGGTGGACGTCCGTCTGAGTTTTGAACTGCCGCAAGGGATTAGCCGAGCGGTCTAAGGCGCTGCAGTCACGGACTGTGCGGCTGGTCCCGGCGGAGGTTCGAGTCCTCCCTCGGGCATGGGTGTGTGTGTTTGTCCTTAGGATAATTTAGGTTAAGTAGTGTGTCAGCTTAGGGACTGATGACCTTAGTAGTAGTTACGTCCCATAAGATTTCACACACACACACACACCTTGCGGGACAGGTCCGGCCGCCTTGCTGCAGGTCTTATTACATTCGACGCCACATTGGGCGACCTGCGCGCTGGATATGGATGAAATGATGATGAAACAGCACAACACCCAATTCCTGAGCGGGGAAACTCCCCGACTCAGCCGGCAATCGAACCCGGGCCCTTAGGACGGCAATCCGTCACGCTGTCCACGCAGCTATCTGGGCGCACTATATAAATACATGAAGGGTGTTGATAGAGGAGACCAGTATTTGTCGTACTTCTCAGTCCTGAGAGAGACTGTCAAATGGAGCCAGAAGGTAGTCCTCTGGTTGATCAACTGTGCCCTATTCAGTGCCTTCATAACTTATAGAACACAGAACCCTGAAAAGGAGATGAGGTACAAGTCATTCCTGTAGGAGAGAGCCAGATACTGTGTGTCAACTCAGCAGCGAGAAATGAATGATCAATGAGATGACGAATGAGAAGACGAAGACCCCAGGAAAACTCCGTGATCTCGAACACCTGAACAGCACCCTCCTCAAAGATTATCAGGGGATACGAGGAAACACTAACTGGGGGTAATTATTGGATCAGGGACCAAGAAATACCCTTAGAAGCCCTCCAAAGATTGCAGTGCACGCAAGTTAAGGAATGAAACGCGCTACATCTGCTCGTTCTGCAATTTACCTCTTCACAAGGATGTGTGCTTCGAGAAGTACCATACATTGGAGAACTACTAGAACATCTGGTGTGTAGGAATTCTAAGTTCTAACGTAACATGATCAATAAAATAGAACAGTAATTACACTCTAAAATGATCCGGTCCATAGAGGGGGTGTCTAAGATATCTGGCTGTTGCATTACGATGATTACATGTACATGAAGGTTACAACTATATCACAATTAAGTTTACAAAAGAGAGTAATTTTCTGCATACATTAAAAATTATTGTTTCATAATGCGGAGAAACGTTTTCTGTTCAAACATTAACAGTGTAAAATAAAAAGATGCAAAGTTATCAGATGGGAATTGGTTTATAGATAGATACAAAAACACAATAGCCAGCGCGAAATTACTGTTATACACTCCTGGAAATGGAAAAAAGAACACACTGACACCGGTGTGTCAGACCCACCATACTTGCTCCGGACACTGCGAGAGGGCTGTACAAGCAATGATCACACGCACGGCACAGCGGACACACCAGGAACCGCGGTGTTGGCCGTCGAATGGCGCCAGCTGCGCAGCATTTGTGCACCGCCGCCGTCAGTGTCAGCCAGTTTGCCGTGGCACACGGAGCTCCATCGCAGTCTTTAACACTGGTAGCATGCCGCGACAGCGTGGACGTGAACCGTATGTGCAGCTGACGGACTTTGAGCGAGGGCGTATAGTGGGCATGCGGGAGGCCGGGTGGACGTACCGCCGAATTGCTCAACACGTGGGGCGTGAGGTCTCCACAGTACATCGATGTTGTCGCCAGTGGTCGGCGGAAGGTGCACGTGCCCGTCGACCTGGGACCGGACCGCAGCGACGCACGGATGCACGCCAAGACCGTAGGATCCTACGCAGTGCCGTAGGGGACCACACCGCCACTTCCCAGCAAATTAGGGACACTGTTGCTCCTGGGGTATCGGCGAGGACCATTCGCAACCGTCTCCATGAAGCTGGGCTACGGTCCCGCACACCGTTAGGCCGTCTTCCGCTCACGCCCCAACATCGTGCAGCCCGCCTCCAGTGGTGTCGCGACAGGCGTGAATGGAGGGACGAATGGAGACATGTCGTCTTCAGCGATGAGAGTCGCTTCTGCCTTGGTGCCAATGATGGTCGTATGCGTGTTGGGCGCCGTGCAGGTGAGCGCCACAATCAGGACTGCATACGACCGAGGCACACAGGGCCAACACCCGGCATCATGGTGTGGGGAGCGATCTCCTACACTGGCTGTACACCACTGGTGATCGTCGAGGGGACACTAAATAGTGCACGGTACATCCAAACCGTCATCGAACCCATCGTTCTACCATTCCTAGACCGGCAAGGGAACTTGCTGTTCCAACAGGACAATGCACGTCCGCATGTATCCCGTGCCACCCAACGTGCTCTAGAAGGTGTAAGTCAACTACCCTGGCCAGCAAGATCTCCGGATCTGTCCCCCATTGAGCATGTTTGGGACTGGATGAAGCGTCGTCTCACGCGGTCTGCACGTCCAGCACGAACGCTGGTCCAACTGAGGCGCCAGGTGGAAATGGCATGGCAAGCCGTTCCACAGGACTACATCCAGCATCTCTACGATCGTCTCCATGGGAGAATAGCAGCCTGCATTGCTGCGAAAGGTGGATATACACTGTACTAGTGCCGACATTGTGCATGCTCTGTTGCCTGTGTCTATGTGCCTGTGGTTCTGTCAGTGTGATCATGTGATGTATCTGACCCCAGGAATGTGTCAATAAAGTTTCCCCTTCCTGGGACAATGAATTCACGGTGTTCTTATTTCAATTTCCAGGAGTGTAGATAACTGACGGTACGTACTGGATATTAGAGGACCTGAAAGACAGAAATGTTCTGCGGGCTGTATGCAAGTTGGGCAGCACACAATATTTGGCCACTGCGATAAGATGGAACAAAAGCTATCTGGTCCTTAATGTGTTAAAATGATTTGCGTACTGTCACGGAATACACAGTATTTATGTTTGGATGATTTCAGAATGGGTTGTGATGCCCGAAATCAGTCATCAATTTAAAACAAACAGGACTTAATTTCCCAACTTCGCGTGTGTTCTACATCAAATTTATCTGGATGATTCACTGACCTGGTCTTGTAACATCAGTTAAAATGCCCTTGCTGTGCAGGTACTGCAAACGGCTGGAAGCAAGGAGAAACTACAGTCATTACTTTTCTCGAGGACATGCAGCTCTACTGTATGGTTAGATATCATCTTCCGTCACCATTGCGTCTTGCCACCATCCTCGTGGGTAAAATATTCCGGAGGTAAAATTCTTCCCAATCCCTCATTCGTATCTCCGGAAGGAGACTACTCAAGACAAACAAAACTGGTATTGTACGGATCGGAGCGTGAAATGTCAGATTCCTTTATCATGTAAGTAGATTAGATAATGTAAAAATCGAAACGGATGCGTTGAAGTTAGACATACTGAGGATTGGTTGAGTTTTTGAAGTTATGTGGCAGGATGAATAGGACTTCTGATCAGGTGTGAACAGGTTTTCGATTACAAAGTGCGGGAGTCGGTCTAATAGCGCATAAGAGCATAGAATTGCTGGTAAGCTGCTATGAGGGGCATAGTGAACGCATTAGGTAGTCTGCGTAAACACGGAACCAACGTCCACCGCAGTAGTACAAGTTTATACGACAAGCAGCTACACAGGTGTCGAAGTGATTGAAAGGATGTATGACGAGATGAAAGAAACTATTCATATAGTTAAGCGAGAGGAAAATTCAGTAGAGTTGGGTGACTGAAAGTCGGTACTATTAGCAGAAACAGAAGGAAACAAGTACGATGTGGACGGGAGAAAGGAGTGAAAGAGGAAGTCACCGGACAGAATTTTACATAGATCGTAACTTAATCATCGCTAACGTTTGATTTAAGAACCATGTAAGAAGGTTGTGTACTATATGAGACCTGAAGACACTGGTAGATTTCGTATTGATATTATAATGGTAAAACAGAACATTAAATAGCTGGTTTTATACCACAAGATAGGAACGTGTGTGAACTGTGACCATGTTTGTTATGAACTGTAGATATAACATTGAAAATCGCCCAAAATGTTATGAAAATAAGGAGGTAGCATCGGATAAGTTGAAAGAAACAGAGGTTCTTGAGAGTTTCCAAGTGAGCATTAGACAAGGATAAACTGAAATAGGGAAAATGAATACATTACAAACTGAATGAGTGGTTTTGGGAGATGAAACAGCGAAGGCAGCAGAGGACCAGATTAGTAGGACTAGCAGAAATCTTTGGATATCACATGAGATATTGTACTTAACTGACAAAAGGAGAAGAAATGGAAATGCAGCAAATGAAGCAGACGAAAGGGAACACAAACGACTGAAATATGAGACTGACAGAAGGTGCAAATTCTCTAAGCACAAATAGCTAGAAGACAAATATAAGTCTACAGAAGGATATTCAACTTGGGAAAACAAAGAAATTTCCCACAGGAAAATTAAAGAGGCCTTTGGAGACAAGGGAAGCAGCCGTATGAATGTCAAGAGCTGTGATAAAAAACCGCTACTGAATAAAGAACGGAGAGCTGAAAAGTGTATATACAATGAGGTGACAGAAGTCATGGCATAGCGATATGCACCTATACAGATAGCAGCAGATGGTGTACACAAGGTCTAAAGGGCATTACATTAGCGGACCTGTCATGTGTACTCACGTGATTCGTGTGAAAATGTTATTAACGTGATTATTGCCAGAAGACGGGAATTAACAGACTTTGAATGAGGAGTTGCAGTGGAAGCTAGACACATAGGAGATTCCATTTCGGTAATAGTTGGGGAATTCAATATTCAGAGATCACCGTATCAAGAGTGTGCCGAGAGTACCAAATTTCACGCATTACCTCTCTCCACGGACAACACAGTGGCCAACGGCCTTCGCATTCCAGCTGAGAGCAGCAGCATTTGCGTAGAATTGTCAGTGCTAACAGACAAGCATCACTGCGTGATATAACTGCAGAAATCAATGTGGGATGTACGGCAACCGTATTCGTTAGAACAGTGCAGCGAAATGTGGTGTTAGTGGGCTATGGCAGCAGACGACCAATGCTAGTGCCAATGGTAACATTGCGACATCGCCTGCAGCGCCTCTCCTGGGCTAGTGAACACATCGATGGGACTCTATATAACTGAAAAACTGTGGCCTGGTGAGATGAGTCCCAATTTCAGTTGATAAGAGCTGACAGTAAGTTTCGAGTGTCCTCTGGTCCAATACATTCTTCACATCAGTGACTCAAAATAGTTATGTTCGGCTACCTGGAGGCAATCTGCAGGCATTCATCGACTTCATGTCCCTAAACAACGATGGAATTTTTATGGGTGACAATGGGCCATGTCACCAGGCCACAGTTGTTCCCGAGTAGTTTCAAGGACATTCTGGACAAATCGAGCGGATGATCTGGCCACACAGATCGCCGGACATGAATCCCATCGAACATTTATGGGGCTTAATCGAGAGGCCAGTTCGTGCACAAAATCGTGCATCTGCAACACTTTCGCAATTATGGATAGGTGTAGAAGCAGCATGGCTCAACCATTTCTGCAGGGAACTTTCATCGACTTGTTGAGTCCATGCCACGTCGAGTTGTTCCACTACGTCGGGCAAAATGAGGAATAACAAAATATAAGGAGGTATCCCATGATTTTTTTTTCACCTCAGCGTAGAGGAACTGTACGAGGGAAAAGATCATGAAAGGAATACTGTTGAAGGAGAAGAGCAAGTAGGTGAAGATAAGATGGGAGATATAATACCGCGAGAGGAAATGGAGACACCACTGTGAGACCAAAAGCGAAACAAATCCCTTGAAGTAGATGACATTCCCTCCTCCTTAGGAGAGCCAGCTATGACGGAACTGTTTTACCTGGCGTGCAAGATATATGAGATAGGAGAAATACCCTCAGATTTCAAGAAGAATGTAATAATTCAAAATAAAGGAAAGCAAGTGCACACAGGTCTGAATATAACCGAACCCTCAGCTTCCTAATTCATTGTTGCAAATTGCTGAGACGAATTACTTACAGAATAACTGAGATATTGGTAAAGCCAACCACGGTGAAGATCAGTTTGGGTTCCAGAGAAATATTTTAACATGCGTCATATCTTAGAAGGTAGGCTAAAAAAAGGCGTACCTACAGTTATAGCTTTTGTAGACTCAGAGAAAGCTTTCACAGTGTTGACTGGGATATACTCTTTGAAATTATGAAAGTGACAGTTGGAAAATGTGTTGTTGATGTTGTGGTCTTCAGTCCTGAGACTGGTTAGATGCAGCTCTCCATGCTACTCTATCCTGTGCAAGCTTCTTCATCTCCCAGTACCTACTGCAACCTACATCCTTCTGAATCTGCTTAGTGTATTTATCTCTTGGTCTCCCTCTACGATTTTTACCCTCCACGCTGCCCTCCAGTACTAAATTGGTGATCTCTCGATGTCTCAGAACATGTCCTACCAACCGATCCCTTCTTCTAGTCAAGTTGTGCCACAAACTCCTCCTCTCTCCAATTGTATTCAGTACCTCCTCATTGGCTACGAAGTCTTTCGCGACGTATTTCCTGAGTAAAAATTTCTCGGTGTACATGCCGCGTCAAATCAGGATAAATCTCCGAGCTTTCGACCACTACCTCCATGGTCGTCGTCAGGGCTAAAACTGACTGTCGTGAACTAGCGAGGTTCCCACTTTTATATGCAAAGGACGGCTTCTTATTGGCTGGAATACGTCAGCGATATGGCGCGTAGCGAAGTGGTGCCCTCTACTTCCATAGATGTAGTTGCTATCCCGCGTTGCTTGCAGCGCCATCCCTTAAATCAGGAGGTAAAGTGCGAGAAGTTTTTCTCAGCGATTTTTCTTTATCCAGTGCACTCTTCCAAGTGTTGCTAAGTGTATAGCCGTTGTCTCTATTAGAGTTATTGTCGCTAAGCCTAATTTCGACTGCTTCCCGGATCACAGAGTCCCAGTAATTCGATGTGTGGGCTATTATTCTGGTTTCTTCAAATAAAATCTTATGCTTGTTAAGCAGGCTATGTTCAGCCACCGCTGATTTTTCCAAATACCTGTATTTCAGGTGACGTTGATGCTCGATGCAGCGGTCGGCAACGGTTCTTACAGACTGGCCCACGTAATTCTTGCCGCATTCGCAAGGAATAGTATAAATTCCCGGCACTCTTAAGCCGAGACTATCTTTGACTGGTCTCAACATTTCCTTAATTTTCCTAGGTGGTCGGAAAACTGGTTTTATTCCTTGCCTCTTCAGGACTCTGGCTATCTTGCTCGTTGTAGCACCGCAAAAAGGAAGCCGCGCTAAGTGTTGGTCCTCTTCTTGTATGTGGCCGGCATCGTGTCTTACTTTCTTGGACAATACTGATTTAATTTCACCGGCAGAATAACCATTCCTCTTGAAAACAGTCGTCAAATGGTTGATCTCGGGACCGAGGTGGTCCTTGTCGGAAATAGTCCTGGCTCTGTGTACTAAAGTATTCAGCATAGCTCTCTTCTGAGACGGATGATGGAAGCTATGGCTATGCAGATATAAGTCTGTATGGGTTGGCTTCCTGTACACAGAATGGCCCAGTCGTCCATCCGGCTTTCGCTCTACCAACACATCTAAAAAAGGTAACTTCCCTTCCTTCTCTACCTCCAATGTAAATTTTATGTTTGGATGTACACCATTCAGATGTTCGACGAATTGCTGCAGCGTGTCGCTGCCGTGTGGCCAGATTAAAAAAGTATCGTCGACGTATCTGTAGAAGCATGATGGGCGGAGGTGTGCACTGCTCAGGGCTCGTTCTTCAAAGTCCTCCATGAAAAAATTCGCTATTGCTGGTGACAGTGGCGAACCCATGGCTGTTCCATCCGTCATTTCATAATAATTTCCACTGTATAAAAAATAAGTGGTCGTCAAGGTATGCCGGAACAACTTCAAAATTTCTGAGGAGAAATGAGCAGACAACAATTGTAATGTGTCATCCACAGGTACTTTGGTGAACAGAGAAACCACGTCGAGGCTGACCATGATATCACTTGGGCCTATCTTCATCTGTTTTATGATATCAACAAACATTTTTGAATTTTTAATATGATGTGGGCAGTGACCAACTATAGGCGCCAACAGTTTAGTTAAGTGCTTTGCAAGCTTGTACGTAGGAGAGCCAATAGCGCTAACAATCGGTCTCAACGGGACGTTCTCCTTATGAACCTTTGGCAAACCGTACAACAGGAGAACGTCCCGTTGAGACCGATTGTTAGCGCTATTGGCTCTCCTACGTACAAGCTTGCAAAGCACTTAACTAAACTGTTGGCGCCTATAGTTGGTCACTGCCCACATCATATTAAAAATTCAAAAATGTTTGTTGATATCATAAAACAGATGAAGATAGGCCCAAGTGATATCATGGTCAGCCTCGACGTGGTTTCTCTGTTCACCAAAGTACCTGTGGATGACACATTACAATTGTTGTCTGCTCATTTCTCCTCAGAAATTTTGAAGTTGTTCCGGCATACCTTGACGACCACTTATTTTTTATACAGTGGAAATTATTATGAAATGACGGATGGAAAAGCCATGGGTTCGCCACTGTCACCAGCAATAGCGAATTTTTTCATGGAGGACTTTGAAGAACGAGCCCCGAGCAGTGCACACCTCCGCCCATCATGCTTCTACAGATACGTCGACGATACTTTTTTAATCTGGCCACACGGCAGCGACACGCTGCAGCAATTCGTCGAACATCTGAATGGTGTACATCCAAACATAAAATTTACATTGGAGGTAGAGAAGGAAGGGAAGTTACCTTTTTTAGATGTGTTGGTAGAGCGAAAGCCGGATGGACGACTGGGCCATTCTGTGTACAGGAAGCCAACCCATACAGACTTATATCTGCATAGCCATAGCTTCTATCATCCGTCTCAGAAGAGAGCTATGCTGAATACTTTAGTACACAGAGCCAGGACTATTTCCGACAAGGACCACCTCGGTCCCGAGATCAACCATTTGACGACTGTTTTCAAGAGGAATGGTTATTCTGCCGGTGAAATTAAATCAGTATTGTCCAAGAAAGTAAGACACGATGCCGGCCACATACAAGAAGAGGACCAACACTTAGCGCGGCTTCCTTTTTGCGGTGCTACAACGAGCAAGATAGCCAGAGTCCTGAAGAGGCAAGGAATAAAACCAGTTTTCCGACCACCTAGGAAAATTAAGGAAATGTTGAGACCAGTCAAAGATAGTCTCGGCTTAAGAGTGCCGGGAATTTATACTATTCCTTGCGAATGCGGCAAGAATTACGTGGGCCAGTCTGTAAGAACCGTTGCCGACCGCTGCATCGAGCATCAACGTCACCTGAAATACAGGTATTTGGAAAAATCAGCGGTGGCTGAACATAGCCTGCTTAACAAGCATAAGATTTTATTTGAAGAAACCAGAATAATAGCCCACACATCGAATTACTGGGACTCTGTGATCCGGGAAGCAGTCGAAATTAGGCTTAGCGACAATAACTCTAATAGAGACAACGGCTATGCACTTAGCAACACTTGGAAGAGTGCACTGGATAAAGAAAAATCGCTGAGAAAAACTTCTCGCACTTTACCTCCTGATTTAAGGGATGGCGCTGCAAGCAACGCGGGATAGCAACTACATCTATGGAAGTAGAGGGCACCACTTCGCTACGCGCCATATCGCTGACGTATTCCAGCCAATAAGAAGCCGTCCTTTGCATATAAAAGTGGGAACCTCGCTAGTTCACGACCCCATCTCCTGTTCAGTTTCCACCCACCTGCTCTCGACTGTGGTGTCACCTTTGCCGACCTTTTCGTGCTGTGTTCTAGTGACTATTCAGTGTTGTGTTGCGAACAGAAACCATGCTGTCGCTGGGTGTGCGTTTTATATACTTTGCGAACATAATCCAGACTGTCGCCGTGTTTTTTTAATTGTCTATTGTTTCCCCTGTCTGCTCCGTATATATTTTTATTCGCTTCATCATCCCTCTGTTGTTTGTTTTCATTTCCCCATTTTCTTTTCACCTTGTTACTCAATGAGTCCCCGATTTTATCGCCTGTTTTTTATTATTATTTATTCTCCTGCTCTTTGTCAGAAAACCTGCAGGCTGCAGAGCGGCGTCCTAAGCTGCTGCCAGCCCGCCCCCTTCGGGGGGAATTGAAATTCAATATTCAATAAAGGAAAAAAAAAAAAAAAAAAAAAAAAAAAAAAAAAAAAATAGTTCACGACAGTCAGTTTTAGCCCTGACGACGACCATGGAGGTAGTGGTCGAAAGCTCGGAGATTTATCCTGATTTGACGCGGCATGTACACCGAGAAATTTTTACTCAGTACCTCCTCATTAGTTATGTGATCTACCCATCTAATCTTCAGCATTCTTCTGTAGCACCACATTTTGAAAGCTTCTATTCTCTTCTTGTCTAAACTATTTATCGTCCACGTTTCACTTCCATACATGGCTACACTCGATACAAATACTTTCAGAAACGACTTCCTGACATTTAAATCTACACTCGATGTTAACAAATTTTTCTTCTTCACAAATGCTTTCCTTGCCATTGCCAGTCAACATTTTATATCCTCTCTACTTCGACCATCATCAGTTATTTTGCTCCCCAAATAGCAAATTTCCTTTACTACTTTAAGTGTCCCATTTCCTAATCTAATTGCCTCAGCATCACCCGACTTAATTCGACTACATTCCATTATCCTCGTTTTGCTTTTGTTGATGTTCATCTTATATACTCCTTTCAAGACACTGTCCATTCAATTCAACTGCTCTTCCAAGTCATTTGTTGTCTCTGACAGAATTACAATGTCATCGGCGAACCTCAAAGTTTTTATTTCTTCTCCATGGATTTTAATACCTACTCCGAACTTTTCTTTTGTTTCCTTTATTGCTTGCTCAATATACAGATTGGATAACATCGGGGATAGACTACAACCCTTTCTCACTCCCTTCCCAACCACTGCTTCCCTTTCATACCCCTCGACTCTTATAACTGCCATCTGGTTTCTGTACAAATTGTAAATAGCCTTTCGCTCCCTGTATTTTACCCCTGCCACCTTCAGAATTTGAAAGAGAGTATGGCTCAAATGGTTCAAATGGCTCTGAGCACTATGGGACTTGACTTCTGAAGTCATCAGTCCCCTAGAACATAGAACTACTTAAACCTAACTAACCCAGGGACATCACAAACATCCATGCCCGAGGCAGGTTTAGAACCTGCGACCGTAGCGGTCGCGCAGTTCCAGACTGTAGCACCTAGAACCGCTCGGCCACTCCGGCCGGCAAAGAGAGTATTCCAATCAACATTGTCAAAAGCTTTCTGTAAGTCTACAAAAGCTAGAAACGTAGGTTTGCCTTTCCTTAATCTTTCTTCTAAGTTAAGTCGTAGGGTCAGTATTGCCTCACGTGTTCCAACATTTCTACGGAATCCAAACTGATCTTCCCCAAGGTCGGCTTCTATCAGTTTTTCCATTTGTCTGTAAAGATTTCGCGTTAGTATTTTGCAGCTGTGACTTATTAAACTGATAGTTCGGTAATTTTTACATCTGTCAACACGTGCTTTCTTTGGCATTGGAATTATTATATTATTCTTGATGTCTGAGGGTATTTCGCCTGTCTCATACATCTTGCTCACCAGATGGTAGAGTTTTGTCGGGACTGGCTCTCCAAAGGCTGTCAGTAGTTTTAATGGAATGTTGTCTACTCCGGGGGCCTTGTTTCGACTCAGGTCTTTCAGTGCTCTGTCAAACTCTTCACGCAGTATCATATCTCCCATTTCATCTTCATCTACATCCTCTTCCATTTCCATAATATTGTCCTGAAGTACATCGCCCTTGTATAGACCCTCAATATACTCCTTCCAACTTTCTGCTTTCCCTTCTTTGCTTAGAACTAGGTTTCCATCAAAGCTCTTGATACTCATGCAACTGGTTCTCCTTTCTCCAAAGGTCTCTTTAACTTTGCTATAGGCAGTATCAATCGTACCCCTAGTGAGAAAAGCCTCTACAGCCTGACATTTGTCCTCTAGCCATCCCTGCTTAGCCATTTTGCACCTCCTGTCGATCTCATTTTAGAGACGTTTGTATTCCTTTTTGCCTGCTTCATTTACTGCATTTTTATATTTTCTCCTTTCATCAATTAAATTCAATTTTTCTTCTGTTACCCAAGGGTTTCTACTAGCCCTCGACTTTTTACCTATTTGAACCTCTGCTGCCTTCACTATTTCATCCCTCAAAGCTACCCATTCTTCTCCTACTGTATTTCTTTCCCCAATTCCTGTCAATTGTTCCGTTATGCTCTCCCTGAAACTCTGTACAACCTCTGGTTTAGTCAGTTTATTCAGGTCCCATATCCTTAAATTCCCACCTTTTTGCAGTCTCTTCAGTTTTAATCTACAGTTCATAACCAATAGATTGTGGTCAGAGTCCACATCTGCCCCTGGAAATGTTTTACAATTTAAAGCCTGGTTCCTAAATCTCCGTCTTACTATTATATAATCTATCTGATACGTTTGAGTATCTCTCTAGGGTTCTTCCATGTATATAACCTTCTTTCATGATTCTTAAACCCAGTGTTAACTATGATTAAGTTATGCTCTGCGCAAATTCTACCAGGCGGCTTTCTCTTTCATTTCTTAGCCCCAATCCATATTCATCTACTATGTTTCCTTCTCTCCCTTTTCCTTCTCTTGAATTCCAGCCACCCTTGACTATTAAATTTTCGTCTCCCTTCACTACCTGAATACTTTCTTTCATCTCATTATACATTTCATCAATTTCTTCGTCATCTGCAGAGCTAGTTGGCATATAAATTGTACTACTGTAGTAGGCGTGGGCTTCGTGCCTATCTTGACCACAATAATGCGTTCACTATGCTGTTTGTAGTAGCTTACCGGTACTCCTATTTTTTATTCATTATTAAACCTACTCCTGCATTACCCCTATTTGATTTTGTATTTATAACCCTGTATTCACCTGACCAAAACTCTTGTTCCTCCTGCCACCGAACTTCACTAATTCCCACTATATCTAACTTTAACCTATCCATTTCCCTTTTTAAATTTTCTAACCTACCTGCCCGACTAAGGGATCTGACATTCCACGCTCCGATCCGTAGAACGCCAGTTTTCTTTCTCCTGATAACGACGTCCTCTTTAGTAGTCCCCGCCCGGAGTTCCGAAAGGGGGACTATTATACCTCCGGAATATTTTACCCAAGAGGACACCATCATCATTTAACCATACAGTAAAGCTGCATGCCCTCGGGAAAGATTACAGCTGTCTGTAATGTTGAGGCACGCAAGCCTCCCCACCAACGGCAAGGTCCATGGTTCATGGGGGGGAGTTGGAAAATACAGGAAGCGTTTCTGTGCAAGCTGTAAATAACCTTTCGCTTCCAGTTGGAAAATACAAGAAGCGAAAGGTTATTTACAGCTTGCACAGAAACCAGACGACAGTCATAAGAGTTAAAGGGACTGAAAGGTAAACCGAGGTTGAGACGGTGGTGGTACCAGGCTGTTGTCCGACCCTGACGTTTATTCAGTCTGTGGATTGAGCAAGCAGCAAGGTAACACAAACAAATACTGTGGGGTTTTCCGATGGCTTTGCAATTCTGTCGAATTAAATCAGGCGTTACTGAGGGTATAAGATAAGGAAATGAGTCACTAACAGTAGTAGAAGAGCCTCACTATTTGACCAGCAAAATAACTCACGATAACTGAAGTAGGGAATGTATTAATTGTAGATTGGAAATGGTGAGAAAAGCGTTTCTGAAGAAGAGAAATTTGTTAAGATCAAATATAAATTTTGGTGTTATGAAGTATTTTCTGGCTGTGTTTGTCTCGAGTATAGCCTTTTACAGTAGTGAAACATGTAAGATAATCAGTTGAGGCAAGAAGAGATATAAACTTTCTAGCCTTGGTGGTATAGAGAGATGCTGAAGATTGGTAGGGGAGATGGTGAGGAGGTATTGAACAGCACAGAGGAAAAAAGAATTTTATGGCATAATGTGACTGATAGAAGGTATCGCTTGGTGGGACACGTTCTGAGACATCAAAGAAAACTCACTTTAGTACTGGAGGAAAGTAAGGGAAGTAACAGCTGCAGAGGGAGACCAAGAGACGAGTACAGTAAGCAGGTTTCACATGGATTTGGGTTTTCACAGCTATTCAAAGACGAGGGGGCTTCCACAGGATGGAGTACAGTAGAGAACTGCATCAGACTAGTCTTTAGATTGAAGACAACAACAACAACAACAAAGATTGGCAAGGTGAAGTTATCCACGGTAGTGTAGCTGTACAGGTTCTGGTGCAGCCTGCATTGTTGCTAGACTTTTCCTTTCTGACTCAACCTCTCCCACCACCTCAAATTTCCTTTCCCCATCCTCCTTCCCTATGATATCATGAATGAGATCATGCATTGTTGCCAGGTGTTTTCAACTCTAGCACTGGCCAGTTTCTCTTTGTACAAAATTATGGGAAATTCGAAAATTGGCGGAAAATTCCAAAAACTGGAAGAAATTAAAAAATAGCCCACTTTTGGTAAAGGGTTTTCCTCTACTGCTGAGATGTCACTGTTGGATGTATGGAACCCGTCCTTGGTATAAACTGGCAGGAAATTCAAACATACAAGCAGCAGTATTATACTGATATGAAATTCAAAAAATTGAAGGTTTAGATGAGTCCTAGAGAGTCTGTTATTCATAGCAGGGACAAAGGACAAAGGTGTTTTTCCCCCACTAGTCTGAGCCTGCAGTTTTCTCACTGACCAGCTTGTACCTATGTTACATTCAAATTCAAGAGAGCACTTACAAGCAATATAGCCTACATGGTTCTTGGGTCACTTCTTCTAAGTAGAGAATTCAAGATGGCCACATGTTTCCCACTGACGTCACGTACTGCTTGTCTTAAGTTGAAGTTCAGCTGCCTCGAGGTTAAACTGTTTGCTCCCAAACCCCTGTAACATCATGGTTTAAACAGTAATCACCTTGCATCAGGGTATAATGTTGCCTAAGCTTACGTCCCCTTGCGCTGTGCTTAAGAAGCTCTTGGAACATCATAGGAGTAATTATGTCTTTGTTTAAACCAGTACGACACTGGTGAAAAGCGCCTTCTGTGCTGCCCCAGCAGGTCTCGCATTGCTCACAAGGCAGCTGACTTACCTGTACTGCTGTCGGTAAGGTCATCGCACGTCAAGCCAGAGCGACGTCGCCAGCAGCTGGCGAAGGCGACCAGTAAGTCCCCCGCACCACTGACACTTGACAGCTTAGGGTCTGGTCCCACCACATGTCTCAATGGTCGAATGCGAAGTGGACGGTAGAAATTATGAATTGCACCTTTTGTTGCTGTTGTGATGGCAATCGCTACGGAAAATTTGAAATCCACTTCAGTTTAAAATGACCTGTAGCCCACACAGCTATTCTGCAGAGAAATTCTAAAATAGAGTAATAAGTGTCTGTGTTCCTGGGAAAGTATTTATACAGTGGCTCAAAAGCCAAAACAAACTGTTTCAAGTAGTATGATCACAAATATCCCCCAAAAGAATTTATGTGTGGAATGGAAGGGAGCTGGTAAGCTGTGTTGGTCAAGCACGTAAATTTATATATACACTAGGCATACATAAACACGTTTGAGAATGAAACACATTTATACTTATTTGCAACTCGATTTGCAACATTCAAAAACACCGCAGATATATATTATGAAAACAGAACGTCATTTTATGACTGTTTTTTTAATGTATTCGCAACTGCGAATATGTGCAACGGTCAGGTCTAGAATAGAATGACGATAATTAAAATTTGTACCTGTCTATCACTCAAACCTGGATATACCGCTTATCACAAATGGTCGCTTTACCATTTGGCTATCAGTGCACGAATCACGGCCCGACCGAAACTTCCATATGTCATCAACCAAATGTCTACAATCTAGGTTCAATTCCCTGCCCAGCACAAATTTTCATTATCGCCATTCCATTCTACACGTGATTGTTGCCCAAATGGTTCAAATGGCTCTGAGCACTATGGGACTTAACATCTGAGGTCATCAGTCCCCTAGAACTTAGAACTACTTAAACCTAACTATCCTAAGGACATCACACACATCCATGCCCGAGGCAGGATTCGAACCTGCGACCGTAGCGGTCGCGCGGTTCCAGACTGAAGCGCCTTTAACCGCGTGGCCACACTGGCCGGCATTGTTGCCCATATTCAATGTATTTCATAACGGCTGTAGACACCGCAATGCCTGTTACTTTGGACATTAATGTGTGTCCAAAGGAATAACATGGGTACTGTAATATCGCATGGTTTTTATGGCAGTAGCGGTCGACTACCTTCATTTGCACAGCATTTCAACATGACAAATTATCTATGGTGGAATGGGCAACACTCCAGTGCCACCTCTTGTATG
Organism: Schistocerca piceifrons; assembly: GCF_021461385.2. Classification (NCBI taxonomy): domain Eukaryota; kingdom Metazoa; phylum Arthropoda; class Insecta; order Orthoptera; family Acrididae; genus Schistocerca; species Schistocerca piceifrons. The sequence continues at coordinate 461,328,861 of NC_060149.1, forward strand.
GATTCTAATCACACCGCCACTACAATAGCCGCAGTCGGTTGGTAAACATCCCAGAGAGAAGTCTGTCAATGGGCCAGGTAGACGCCGCACAATGCCACAGCTGCCGTCCTGTGCTGGCAGCTGGTGCAGGCAATTATGTGCACCCACCGATCCTATCACCAACATGTTCTTGTTCTACCTCAGCCTTTTTCCAGTTGACAGAAGCACAGTAGCATTTAACTATACTGACATTAACGAATTTCTAGTTTAGATCACTGAACAATCAGTTTTTTACGTAAATCAGAGAAATTTTGTGTCAAATGTAAACTCCTGCCGCTGAATATATACAGGCACACTCTTTGCTGTAAAGTCTGGCCAATAGCCGGCCACAGCAAAGTCTAACTCCGCGCCGATCGCGACATGGAACGAATAACATGACCACACTAACAATACTCTTAGTCCGGCCGCGCGGGGTAGCTGCGCGGTCTTGGGCGCCCTGCCACGGTTCACGCGGCTCCCTCCCGTCGGAGGTTCGACTCCTCCCTCGAGCATGTGTGTGTGTGTGTGTGTGTGTGTTGTCCTTAGCATAAATTAGATTAAGTAGTGTGTAAGCCGAGGGACCGGCAGCCTCAGCAATTTTGTCCAACAGGAACTTACCACAAATTTCCAAATTTCGTCTTGATGCTGCAGTCCTGGGGGTAATGGTAGTACATCTACAGTGTATTGCACCTTCTGTAACACAGGTAATGCCATTCTCGTCCAATAACATTTTTGGGAAAGATTTTTCGACGGGCTGTCTGCCTTTGAACACCTTTAAGTGCCACAACTCTACAGGACGTATTTTCTGGCATCAGCTAACGACTGGCGCGGCCTTTGTCGAAAGCATCAGCCTCCGTTCATCACTATGGATAGTATAAAATACATTACTGTAGTTGAATAATGCTCTACAGAAACTCTCTACGATTTGCAGTCCACTCACGACAGTTCTTGAGGTGGACGTATCCGGTTCCAAATGTGTATTGTATTACACTAATTTGTAGGAAATGAGTATCGCTGAAATTAATTTTATAATTTCTGACTCAATCAGAATACCTCACTACGTTGTTTAATGTTATTAGTGGGAGTTTATATCTTGATTATTTTCATTTTACAAGCGATTATTCTCACAATTTTTTCGTAAGGGATTCGTATGTCTTAGTGGAGTCCAGAAGTTGTAGAGAATTTCAGAGAGAGCATTAGGTTACGATTGGTAAGAACGGGGGAAAGAAATACTGTAGAAGAAGAATAGAAGAATGCGTAGCTTTGAGAAATGAAATAGTGAAGGCAGCAGAGGATCAAGTAGGTAAAACCACTAAGGTTAGTAGAAATCCCTGGGTAACAGAAGAGATATTGAATTTAATTGATGACAGGACAAAATATAAAAATGCACTAAAGTAAGCAGGTAAAAAGGAATACAAATGTATCAAAAATGAGATCGACAGGCAGTGCAAAATGTCTAAGCAGGGATGGCAGGAGGACAAATGTAAGGATGTAGAGGCATATATCACTAGGGGTAAGATAGTCACTGCCTACAGGAAAATTAAAGAGACCTTTGGAGAAAAGGGAACCACTTGTATGAATATCAAGAGCTCAGGCGGAAAACCAGTTCTAAGCAAAGAAAGGAAGGCAGAAAGGCGGAAGGAGTATATAGAGGGTCTATACAAGGGCGGTGTACTTGAGGGCAATATTATGAAAATGGAAGAGGGCGTAGATGGAGATGAAATGGGAGATATGACACTGGGGGAAGAATTTTACAGAGCACTGAAAGACCTCAGTCGAAACAAGGCCCCGGGAGTAGGCAACATTCCATTAGAACTAGTAATAACCTTGGAAGACCCAGCCCTGACAAAACTGTGCCATCTGATAAGCAAAATGTATGAGACAGGCGAAATACCCTCATACTTTAAGAGAAATATAATAATTCCAATTCCAAAGAAAGCAGGTGTTGACAGGTAACAAAATTACCGAACTATCTGTTTAATAAGTCACGGCAGCTAAATACTAACAGGAATTTTTTACAGTCGAATGGAAACACTGGTACAAGCCTACCTCGGGGAAGATCACTTTCGATTCCGTAGAAATTTTGGAACACGTGAGGCAATACTGGCCCTACGACTTGTCTTAGAAGATAGATTAAGGCGAGGCAAACCTACGTTTCAGGAATTTGTAGCATTAGACAAAGCTTTTGACAATGTTGACTGGAATACTCTCTTTCAAATTCTGAAAGTGGCAGGGGTCAAGTACAGGGAACGAAAAACGATTTACAATTTGTACAGAAACCAGATGGCAGTTACAAGAGTCGAGGAGCATGAAAGGGAAGCAGTGGTTGGAAAGGGAGTGAGACAGGATTGTAGCCTATCCCCGATGTTACTCAATTTGTATACTGAACAAGCAGTAAAGGAAACAAAAGAAAAATTTGGAGTAGGAGTTACATTCCATGGAGAAGAAATAAAAACTTTGAGGTTTGCCGATGACATTGTAATTCTGTCAGAGACAGCAAGGACCTGGAAGAGCAGTTGAATGGAAAGGACAATGTCTTTAAAGGAGGATATAAGGTGAATATCAACAAAAGAAAAACGAGAATAATGGAATGTAGTTGAATTAAATCAGGTGATGCTAAGGGAATTAGATTAGGAAATGAGACAGTTAAAGTAGTAAATGAGTTATGCTGTTTGGGGAGCAAAGTAACTGATGATGATCGAAGTAGAAAGGATATAAAATGTAGACTAGCAATGGCAAGGAAAGCGTTTCTGAAGGAGAGACATTTATTTACATAGAGTAGAGATTTAAGCGCAGGAAGTCCTTTCTGAATGTATTTGTAAGGAGTGTAGCCATGTATGAAACTGAAACATGGACGTTAAATAGTTTAGACAAGAATAGAATAGAAGCTTTCGAAATGTGGTGCTACAGAAGAATGCTGGAGATTAGACGGGTAGATCACGTAACTAATGAGGAGGTGCTGAATAGAATTGGGGAGAAGAGGAATTTGTGCCCCAACTTGACTAGAAGAAGGGATCGGTTGGTAGGACATCACCAATTTAGTATTGGATGGCAGAGTGGAGGGTAAAATTCGTAGAGGGAGTCCGAGAGATGAATACCCTAAACAGATTCAGAAGGATGTCGGTTGCAGTAGTTACTTGGAGATGAAGAAGTTTACACTGGATAGAGCAGCGTGGAGAGCTGCATCAAACCAGTCTGTGGGCTGAAGACTACAACAACACAGTCGAGTGACACTGAGTAACTTGGGTGCAATGTGTGTGTGTGTGTGTGTGTGTGTGTGTGTGTGTGTGTGTGTTTTCGTCGTTTTTCGATTTCTCTCGGGAAGTGTATGTGACAGACTGTGTAAAGAACTTCCAGGCATACTGTACATTTTGTGGTCCACGTATGGGTTCATAGATAAATTAACGTTGATCAAAAGTGATGCTTAAGGGATTCAATTACATTTAAATCAACAGAAGTTCCTATTTTTGAAGCTACCGAGAGGGGGATGAAGTTGCTAACACCGGTGTCATCTAACGTCTAGAGAGATACTTAATTTCTGTTACACAGATATAGCACATAGGAACGATATTCACTGAATAACTATTTTCCTAACATATTAATTCTACGTGATGAACAAAAATCAAATTCGTATCGTTGATGGTCGAGTCGAAATTCTTCAGAGAACTTCGTGTAGTGAAGAAGCTTGGTACTTGCAAAGCAGACATCAGTGACCATTAACGCAGTTTACTGAGCCGAGCTTGTGAGAAGACTTAATGTGGAAAGGTTTCATTCAGATTTTATTAAAGAATTTCTTCTAGCTATTTCCAGCTTTATTAAATACACGAAAAATTAAAACCTAAAATGCACTTGTCCCCAGTGCGATTAGGACGACAAGTCACACCACGCATACTTCACCGAACCACTGAGCTAGTGAGACCGTGCTAGCAATATTTCTCTCATATTCCGACACTGGTTGCCGAGATGTATCAAGTAACATTTCACTGTATATAAGAACAGTTATTAGTTTAGTGAAGTACATTCCTCTGGAACCATAAATTAACTCTCTCGCTGTCTCATCTTACACGAGTATTATGTAGGATAAGTCATCGAGCTGCATAGGGATTGTCAAGTGAATTTAGCGGAGTAGTTCAGGATCACATTCAGATATAAATGCAGTATAACAGAGACGCCAAATATTTGAAACAATGTTGCCTATATTTAGATGGACTAGGAACAGCTATGCAGCGTAAGGCTTTGAAAGATAACTCTGGTGAGACTGTTTAACGATTGAGAATGTTGGCAAAATTTAGTGTACTAACAACATATTTTCCCAAAACAGGATATAAATTATAGTAAACAAGTTACAGATTGGATACCCTAAACAACTAACAGGTGTTTTAATAGTACGCTAGGAGTATCCTGGGTGGCAAAGACAGTTTAACTAGGTGATCGGTGAGTCAAGTACTCTGGCCCTAAAAATGTGGATAACGCAAGCTCAACTGACCTGACGCTGAGCAGACTTTGATTGATTAAATCTACTGAAATTTATCTACATAGGTGCAGCTGAGAGCAAGTGACGATTGAGATCTGTATGCCCTGACAATGCCGGAGTGGCAGTACGTTAAAATGTATACTTTGTACGGCGACGTGACTTGCAGCTGGCGGGATGTGTGCGGCGGAGGTGAGACGTGGAGGCAGCACCTGTGAATCGATCGCGGCCACGAAAGAAATGCAAAAATCTCACGGTCTAGTGATCAGGCAGACGGATCGCTATTTACTTTATACCAGAGCCCTGAAATCACGGTAGATTTCAGTGTGTGACACACCCGTTCGCTGGTCACACCAAGGACCAATTTGGCTCACTTATACGACAGTGCGCACAAGGATACCAAACGTCAAGACTGGTAAACCAATAACGAATAAGTGTGCCCTCCGCAAACGAGTAGTTGGAGACATGTGAAGCCACAATGTCGGTACAGTAAGAACTTCACCACCGGCTCCCGAGTCTAAATTACTCGCAAGTGAAGTCAGTCTCAGGACATGTCCCAAGTACCAACCACACATCCCAGACCTTCGACTAGCAGTGCTTACCAGACCAAAGTCCTGCACCCGAATGCTTCGCACCTGTCCAGAAAAAAACTCCGTTTTCCAGCAAAGTGCACGAACGACACCGCCTTCACCCTGTGTGAAGCCAATTACAAGGCTTTAGGGGCGCTAAATCTCCCCTCCCACACGACAGCAGAAACTCATGTCCAACCAGGGTAAGAGTTAAGAAACCTGCATCTCTGAAAGAAAAGAAACCACCAATTACCGGCTTTTTTAAGTTTTCGCAAAGGGGAAGATGATTTTTTCTGAAGTTGTGTCTCTTCCCATGGCAACAAGCAAACAGATACAATTTCAAAGATCTTTATTCAAATTGTTTGTGTCTTGGAGCTTCTTAGTCCTAACTGCAAGGTGTAGTAAAGATTCTATCTCTAAACGTTTCTCAGACGCCGGAGTTTTCTTATACAACCGAGGCGGCTGAAGGAAGTGGCTCACTGGCGTATTTGCAATAGCGGTGAATACGAAAACGTGAATTTTTATTACACTTAGCCCTGCAAACAATGCCCAGTTCACATCTCCACTGTGTAGACATGTTTCAGATCGTTGCCCCAGACCAGGCTACAGCTGTCACCGCAGCAGGTAGTGAGGCATTGTTCTGCTGGATATCTGTCTCGACGAGGGACTGCTCTGTCTGCAAGATTTACTAAGGGATGGGCTCACCGCCAATTGCTTTCAACTCGCAACAAGCCGTTTCTACGAGCTAAGAATCATAAAAATACCTCATGCTTTTAGCCCCCTACCAGCCTCCATAAACGTCTGCTCAGGCTGTTAACTTTCTAGAGTCTCACTCAAGGAGCGTCAGGTTGTAATTAAATCTTTAGTGATATTCTGTATATGAAAAATAAATGAGAGAGTAACTTGTCTTCTCTCACTGCCACCCCCCCCCCCCACCTGCTGTTGAAATCTGCATGGGTAGTGTCTAACTTCAGTATCGTTTAGTGTGACACGAACCAGAGGAAATCATTGAAAATAGTAGGAGAATCTCATCCTTATAACCGATATGTTTGTGAAAAAGGTAACTTTGCCAGTCAGGATTGCCCATGGCTAAAACACATCCTAGCTTGTCCTCATTCATCCCAGGGGTCATTCACTCACATGAAGCTGCAAGCCAGCAAGAGTGCATTTATACATTGCTGTGAGTAGTATGAATCACACTAGACCCAGGGTTCATTGCTACACCACAGACTTCCTTTAAACATTTGATACATGGTTAAAAGGCCTTGCAGCAAAGACATGTACCAATTCACACCATATCCTGAAGTCAGAGATATCTAATGCCCCTAATCATCTACAATGTCCTGTAGTATGAATTGTTCCCTGCTCATTCATTCACCCCTACTCTATCACTCATTTGGTCTCAGTCATCAAACACATACATTCTCAAATTCTCAATGAATAAGGAAATCACGTGTGTAATCTGTTTGTCTTGTTACTTACGCTGTATAAATTTGTGTATTGATATATACAACATGAAAACAAATACAGGCACATAATCAATGTCGAGAGCAGTAATAAATGTGCAGAAGAAAACACAGACATCACAATCAAGACAGTTCAAGTGATACACACAAAAACACAAAAAGATATTACATAATGATAGTACAGAAACGTATCCTGTCTTTCCCTCCACAAGGATCCCTGGGGAGACAAATTTTACAATTGAAAATATCACATAAATCGAGAACATGGCACTTATGCACATGCACAAACTGTGACTGGTAGGACTGAAGAACAGCAATTTGCACCAGAGTGGATTGGCCTCTCACTCAGGGCATGACGTGGAAATAGTGACAGCAGATGTGTCTGGCATTCCCTATCGTCTCCGGCAGCATCTGGCGTCTTGTCAGCATCCGGCATCTTTGTCAGCTTCTGGAGTGCAGCTGGACCCTTGACGTCATCCTGGTCAGGCCGCAGTCAGCCATCAGGGACTGGCATGACAGCATTGCATTTCACGTGCAACCCACCCCCTGGCCTAGAAATCCATTCAGTGATAGCGGGACGTGGGACAGCACCACTCTTCTCGTTCGCGTCTGCATCAGAACACGCACCTGCCGGCGCGGGACAAGGAATTAGCTCACATTTTTTCGTCAGGACACGTCACTCTCGGCGTCCCACTGAGTCAGTTTGACTCGGTGCACACATTGACTGTGGTGCCGTGCTACTCGTTTGTCCCTTCACTAGCGGCGTGGCAGCTCGTTGGCGACTATGGGGATGTTGCTGACGTGTGGTGGCATGCCACTGTCTGTGCTGGCTTCAGACATGCCACCTCCACTGGGGCTGCATGATGTAGGCGCGTCAGCTGGCTGTGGCCGGTTCTGTCACAGCGGGTGGAACGGTCCCCCTCATCTGGGCTGCTACAGGTGACTCATTATGGCTCTGCTCACCTTTCACTGGTTGGAGTGGGCCATGACATCCCATCTGCCATGTTTTTACCAGAATCTGCACAATCCTCAAGTGTGGTCAAGTGCTATATTCTCTCACAAATGTCATTAGATGGATATAATCAACTTACAGATAAGAAAATTATGATGAATAATTTTTTTTACTGAATATATATTTTTTCCTTTTTTTGTAATATTACTAAGGGTGCAATATCCTAAAAATAAATTTAATGAATGCAGGGCCCTGTTAACCCTGCATTGATGTAAATTATGTGGTGTTAGGTGAGGTTTCTTTGTTTATGTGTGCACGTGTTTTTGGTTAGCTCTACTCCAGTCATGCACTCTAATTTTACGCTGGCACTACCTCTATACCTCCACCAAACCTGCACACTTCTCCAGTACTAAATACTAACTTATTGTACTACCCTATGCGTTTACTAATACTACTGAAGCGAAATTTCATGCATTTTATTCCTTGTATACTCGTCTTTTATTTTTCGATGTCTGGCAGTGTTGTCAGCTGACGCTGAAGTGGTCAGGAAGTGCGTCTAGTCACTCAGGTGGTGGTGATTTGCCTGAAATCTTTGCAGTGGCATTTTATGATTGTGTACACGTAATTTTACATCGTACAAGGATGCCTGCTTTCTCCTCTGTGAGGATCACTGCTGCTGAAATGAAACACAAGCATATTGCAATATTTTTTTATAAGTCTCATCCATGGTCCATTACTTCGTTTCTGCTTCCTATTTCCGGGTCTAGGGTTCACCACTCTACCGTGACTTGAACTTGTCCGTGCTAATTCCCTATATACAATGTTTCGCCGACGGCGCCCATATGGCGCTGGCAAAATTCCACCACAAGACAGGTTACACTGCACGATAGGCGGTGGCTCATAACACACCGAGTCTTAGCAACGACACTCGCCCAAAGCGTGGACCGCAAACACCATACGAAACACGTCCGAAAATCGAGACGCACATGCTCATAACACACTGAATCTTATCGTCGACACGCGCCCAGAGAGTGGACCGCCAACACCATACGAAACACATCCGAAAATCGAGATGCACTTTCTCTATGGCACGATTTACCGTCTTGATAACACGAAAAACATAAAGTGACGTACATCCGTCCCTTGGGCAGTGTACAAGAAACCACTGAAAGTAAACAGAAACAATTTCAGTAACCATGGTGATAGTTGTGAAGGCTCTTCTATGAGAATGCTACGATAGAGTACAATGCTCAGTTGCAGTCAAATTACGACAGATATCCTTGCTCTCCTGGCAGCTTAAATTGGACAACAATTGTGAGGTCCGCCGCGCTGGATTAGCCGAGCGGTATAAGGCGCTGCAGTCATAGACTGTACGGCTGATCCCGGCGAAGGTTCGAGTCCTCCCTCGGGCATAGGTGTGTGTGTTTGTTCTTAGGACAATTTAGGTTAAGTAGTGTGTAAGCTTAGGGACCGATGCAGTTAAGTCCCATAAGATTTCACACACATTTTTTGAATTGTGAGGTCCAAAGAAATAATAGCAGTACTCAGTTGCTTGGAGTACTCAGTACTGCAACGTGCCTGGTTTGGTATGCCACAAAAAATACCAATCGTTGATGGCATATAACTTGCTACAAAATTTTAATACAATCTGCCACCTGCCAGTGAATGTTGGCGTGAAGATGACACAAATACATAATTCATTTGACCACGTCCAACAAGGACTCATACTAAAAACTAATGGAAATGAAAAACAAACAAAACAGACCGAAATAGAACAAATGGAAAATTACGCTAAGCAACACAATATCAGCATCAAACTACGTTAAACATTTCATCCATGGAGACTATTTACATGGGTTAGGTGGCCTCAATTCCACATATTCGCTACGTTGGTTATTCCATTGATCTTGACCATTGTATGTCCTGCTGTTGCTTTGCTGTTGGTCCCTAGAATACTGTGGGCCCTGGTTCGAGTTCTGTTGCTCTCTCCAGTTTCCGTTTCGTCGGTAGTTGTTGTTATGATTATAATTTCTTCGTCTTCGTCTATTTTCCTATGACGGCTGGTTATTACCATTGAAGTTTGAATTTTGGTTTCGATTCGATTGATGTTTTCCCTCATTTCGTCCATCGTCATTCCTCTCTGCCGAATCTGGACAGTTACGGTCATTATTACTACTTCTTTCCCGCAAGATTTGAATTTCATTCACGTAACCGAGTTTGCACAGCGCACTCTTGAAAGCTTCGACTGAATCGCTGCATCTAGCGATGAGCAGTTGCTGGTAATGTAAAGGTAACTTAATGTACCAATGCCTTATAATTTCCTTGGGACTGTACGGTTGATCCAAAATTCGGTTGTTCTTGACCAGGGATTCGAAGAATTGGACAGGACTGCGGAATCCTGACGCTTCTAGGTTCTTTCCTAATATGACCTCTTGTTTTATTATTTCCTGTGTGTCTTGCGACCAGCATGTGCTAAGCAATGTGTCTTTAAATTCTTGGTACAAGCGACAACTCTCCGCAACTCCGAGCATATATTCCCCAGTCGGCCCTTCTAAGAAACCACAGATAAACTGGAGCTTGTACTTCAGTGGTCAAGATTCTGGTAGCACGTGATCCTACTGTGCAATCCAGGTCTTTGTATGTAATGCGTTGTTTGCCTCCTCGTAGACTTGAAAATTCTGGATGGTCAATAAAAGTTTGTGGTCGAAAGGTTCAAAGTATCCACCGTACGAATTTTCCCTCTCGTCTGCAGCGCGTGATTCCATAAATCCGTGCCCAGGCAATCCTCGTGCAGTGTTGTGGTATCCCCTCGAGTTGTCAGATTCACGTAATAACGTTTCTGAGCTCCGTACAAGTGTAGAATTGTGTTACGACTCTGTCTCTGACATGTTGCGTGTTACAGAAGAAGCGCGTTCTATTACGTGTTTCGCGGGGACAGGAACATATTTCTGCAGCATCCGCCCATTTGCAGCGGGTGTGTCGTCATATACCGGTTCGGAGAGTCGCAAAACATTTTCTTCACTTCTGTGATGCTGTCGATGGCACTCTACCGGCCGAGATCGAGATTCCAACTACGCGACCCGCTCATGTGCCTGCCGAACGTCCTTAGCCAACCCGTTTTGTTGCGCGGCGACTCGGGTCCGTTGATCTTTAACTTCAGAGATTTCGGCCTGTTTGATTTCTATCTGTTCTATTCGCTTCGCTGCCTGACTCATTTATTCCTGCGGTTCTTGAAAAATTTTTTGCCTTGCATTTGGAGAGTTGCAAGTGCCATTTTTGTCTTACGCAACCCAGGTTTTGCCAGTTTAACTTGTTCTTTGGCTTCTGATGCGTCCTTTCGTGCTACTTGAGCTACCAATCGCGCTTTTTTGGCATCGCCCTTCGCCTGGTCCGCGACCTCACGCGTTACTGCTGTCGTTTTATTGTCATTCTCTAGCTCTTCTTGGATTCCTGCGATCTCTTGCTTGACGCCATCTATACTGTCTGTGACCTTTCTTATGACTAATTTATGTCTTTCCTCCTCTTCCTCCCGTCTCTTTTTCTCTGCCTCTTGTCTCTCCCTTTCTGCCTCTTGCATGAATTGCATGAGAGCCTCAAACTGAGATCCACCGCTAACACCTCCAGGACTAGATGAACGAGATTCCATCATTCTGTGACGTTTCGTCGTGGTGCTGGTCTGTCAGTCTCACTGATGATGCTTCTCGTACCAGCAGCGCCTACATTTCGTTCTGGTGGCTGTAGGCCTGTCCGGCAAGATATACTAATGAATGGGCTCGCCCCCAATTGCTTTCAACGCACACCAATCCCTTTCCACGAGCTAAGATTCATAAAAATATCTCGTGCTTTTAGCGCCCCACCAGGCTACATCAACGTCAGCTCAGACCGTTAACTTTCTAGAGTCTCGCTCAAGGTGCGTCAGGTTGTAATGAAATTTTTAATAATTCTCTGTATGCGAAAAATAGGTGAGAGAGTAACTTGTCCTCTCTCAGCTTGTCGTGATTATCTCATTCTTCGGTGGCCGAACCTGTAAAGGTGTTTGTATTTAAATCTTTGCTGCTGGTGGTCGAGAGGTGTGTGGTGAGTGCAGACTTCAAGCTTTCTTCCTAACTTAAGCCATATAGACATCTAGAATATTGTAATGGAGCAACCAATGAGAAAAGATACTTTGGAGTTGACGTTGGTCCAGAATTTTGCTAGACCTACGCTTTATGAAGTTGAATAATTTATAGCAGAAGTATTTAAGATAAGAGTAACCAAAATGATTAGAATCCACCTCTTGATTTGTAGTAGTACTGGTTTTCTGAAGCTGATGAACTCCTACAAGTGCGTGAAAGTTGTTGAATCATTTGGCGGTATATTAAAATCAAAACTTGCAGATGGAATTGTTGGAGAAGAGAGCTGCCAGAATAGTTGAATTGCCGTTTCAAATAAAAGCTGAATAAATTAATGCTAATTTAAAGGGATTTGGAACTGTTATCAGAAATGTCACAGAAAAGTGATAAGTTTTCGTAAGTAATCTGTGTTAAAAGGCGGGATGCAAGCTAAAGTGACGTGCTGAAACACACCCCATTATATATCACAATTTGTGGACATAGAACGATAGTTATATACGATGGGCAACCAAGAACCTGCGCGACTTGTGGTTCGACAGAACATATCCGTGCCCAGTGTATCCAAAAGCGTGTGACGCAGATACCTACAAGCCAGAGAGATAGTTCTAGCCGGATCTCTGCGTTACTGCTGACACACGTCGCAGAATTCGGTGGAGACTTTGCCCCACAGTAATTCTTAGATAGGGCAGAACATGATTACAGTGACATAAAAGTTGTAAACAAACTCATGGAAAATAATATCATAGAAGTTGCAGGAACATCTAGTTCTCAAGGAGTAGATATACAGGGTGTTTCAAAAATGACCGGTATATTTGAAACGGTAATAAAAACTAAACGAGCAGCGATAGAAATACACCGTTTGTTGCAATATGCTTGGGACAACAGTACATTTTCAGGCAGACAAACTTTCGAAATTACAGTAGTTACAATTTTCAACAACAGATGGCGCTACGGTCTGGGAAACTCTATAGTACGATATTTTCCACATATCCACCATGCGTAGCAATAATATGGCGTAGTCTCTGAATGAAATTACCCGAAATCTTTGACAACGTGTCTGGCGGAATGGCTTCACATGCAGATGAGATGTACTGCTTCAGCTGTTCAATTGTTTCTGGATTCTGGCGGTACACCTGGTCTTTCAAGTGTCCCCACAGAAAGAAGTCACAGGGGTTCATGTCTGGCGAATAGGGAGGCCAATCCACGCCACCTCCTGTATGTTTCGGATAGCCCAAAGCAATCACACGATCATCGAAATATTCATTCAGGAAATTAAAGACGTCGGCCGTGCGATGTGGCCGGGCACCATCTTGCATAAACCACGAGGTGTTCGCAGTGTCGTCTAAGGCAGTTTGTACCGCCACAAATTCACGAAGAATGTCCAGATAGCGTGATGCAGTAATCGTTTCGGATCTGAAAAATGGGCCAATGATTCCTTTGGAAGAAATGGCGGCCCAGACCAGTACTTTTTGTGGATGCAGGGACGATGGGACTGCAACATGGGGCTTTTCGGTTCCCCATATGCGCCAGTTCTGTTTATTGACGAAGCCGTCCAGGTAAAAATAAGCTTAGTCAGTAAACCAAATGCTGCCCACATGCATATCGCCGTCATCAATCCTGTGCACTATATCGTTAGCGAATGTCTCTCGTGCAGCAATGGTAGCGGCGCTGAGGGGTTGCCGCGTTTGAATTTTGTATGGATAGAGGTGTAAACTATGGCGCATGAGACGATACGTGGACGCACCAGAAAAATCCTCTGTTCTAAGGAATAAACCATGTTGTCTACAGCACACTTGCACGTTGTGAACAGCACACGCTTACAGCAGAAAGACGACGTACAGAATGGCGCACTCACAGACTGCGTTGTCTTCTATATCTTTCACATCACTTGCAGCGCCATCTGTTGTTGACAGTTGTAACTACTGTAATTTCGAAAGTTTGTCCGCCTGAAAATGTACTGTTATCCCAAGCATATTGCAACAAACGGTGTATTTCTATCGCTGCTCGTTTAGTTTTTATTGCCGTTTCAAATATACCGGTCATTTTTGAAACGCCCTGTAGATAGACATGCGGAGCAGGACCAAAATACGAACAATAACGGTAGCCTGGCCGAATCGCAGCAGCACAACCCATTGTAGTCCAAGCTGAGACGTCAGAACACAGTGAACATCAAACCATAAAATCTCCCTCCAAAGAAACAATAAAAACGGTGGATAGCACACTAGACAGCGGAACACAATGCGCCAATATCGCCCGAAAACAATGTTCAAATAGGACACAAAACGACTAAAACTATACCAGAAACTCTTCCGGAGAACCGAACAATCTCAAAGAAGTGCTGTAAAGAGGAAGTGAAATCCGACCACAAAATAAAAAATCAGAAGAACGTACCAAGAAAATTAAAAATTAAAAAGATATTAAGATGGAACATCCAAGTGGCCTGTGAACAGACACGCGGGAACTTCAGCACATACGCGAATGGGAAGATGTCAAAGAAGACTGTAATCGAGATACAGAGACGACACGATTACGGGAACTTCAAGCGCGTAAGAAATGATGAGTCGGGAAAGAAGTGTCCAGTCAACATGAAAACACTGTTACAGGACCAAGCAGGCCCGATGATGACTCGTAATTCTTCTAAGCCAGAGCAAAGTCATGTTATGCAGACTGCATAATAATGAGCGTGATCCAACCAACATGACTTTCTTGCAGACATAGTGATTTGCAACACTGAATATTAATGATATCAGCAGCATACTTAACCTGAGGAATCCTCGAGATCTTTTATGCACAGCTGACGTTAGCATCATGTTGTGGCATATGCCTCTTGGGGAAAGGGAACAACCACTGAAGAGCCCAATTTTCAAGGAAGATATAATTTCACTTTCCGCAGTACGTCAGGAACAAATAATATTTGCATGTGCTTTTAGTTGTGTAATTAGTCCCAAAGATCAAACGTCAAATTTTAACAAATCTAAGAAGCTTGAGAGCACCATCAGCGGTTAACATCCATTTGATACGTGCGAACTGAAATATGGTGATTGTTCCAGGTTCACCTACGTCATTAGTCACTCTGTTAGTTAAGTAAAATGAATTTATGCAACACCCAATTCCAGGAAAAGGTTTTTCTGTCAGAAATGTGGCCCACCATAATCCAGAGCATATAGCGTACATATGTGTTATGAACTAAGAGAAACAAGATACCTACAGAGCAAGAGGACTGTGGAAATTAAACGTAGCTTATCTGTCGGATCCATGATGCCGTGCAGTATTCTACAAAAGGTGGGAAGAGTATAAAAGCAAGTTCCCACTGTACAATTCAACTCTTTAATAGGTGAATAAAGTGTATAACACTAGGAATAATACAAGACCCTGAAGAGCTACCGTCATGAAAAAGGTACATGGCAGAGAAAGACAATAGAATTTTATTTTCTGTGTCTGAGAGACTTGTATAAAGTAGATGCAACATTAATACGAAATCATAGGCAGATCAGTAGAAATAAAAATTTCGTCCTTGAAGCGTTAACAGCTGGGTGGCCGTAAAATTTGAACACGACTTCAAAACTTTGTACAAGAAGAGATGACATCATTGTACAATGTCATACAAGAAAATAAAAGACAAAATGGGATAACAGACAAAATTAAAAACTGGGGATGGGAGACTATTTAACGAACAATTTAAGTACGCGAAGAAATTCAAAAGTATTTTACGAAACTACTAGCTGACAAGCCAGTGGATGAAACGGTACAGAAAGCCTTCGCAGCAACGACGTCGTGAAGACTACGTGCAGAAGAAGCAAACGACCTTACAAAAGTGATCACCGAAGAAAAAATCGCAGATGCTATTAAAATAAGCTCAAAGCGTAAATCACCCGACCCTGATGGCTTACCGACTGAGCTATACCAAATCTTGAGACAACAACTAACTAAAGAATAACGGAATTATAAATACCCAAAGCGACATCCCGATCTTTTACAGATAACACTACTCAGTAGTGACTAAAAAATCTTCACACAGATGATACAATGATTAAGCTCGTTATCAGTACAGTAAAGGGAATCTTTCAAACAAGCTTGGGGACAGATAGAACAATACATCAGACTTTGAGTGACTACTGAGCCATCATAGCGACAGCTGAGGCTTGTGATACCAAGTGTGCTATGGTGTCGCTTACCTTTTAAAAGGCTTTTGATAAAGTTAACCATGCACGTCTTCTCCAGACTATGAAAACAATGAACTTTCCGCAAAAAGTTACAGATACAGTCAAAAATGTACTAACAAATGGAATGTCTAGAATCGGTATAAATGAACAACTCAGCAGATCTACCAATGTCAGAAGTTCGGTGCGACAGGGTTGCTCAATGTCTGTGGCAGTTTTTTCAATAGCGCTTGAAACTCTCCTGTTCACTCTGACACAAGTGCTTCATGGGCTATGTATCACATGTCGAATGTACAGGGACGATGTCGGAGTCCTGGTGACAGAAGAAAATGAGACACAAAAATACTCCAAATTATAACGACTTACGAAGCCGCATCAGGAGCCAAGTTAAATCGAAAGAAGTTGGGAATAACATCAGCTGAGGAATAGAATTAAGCGCGGCAGGAGAGATATAATGAATGGATATACTGTGTGACTAGGAATTGAATATATACGCAACATCCGCTGCACAGCCGCCATCAGCTAAAGAAAAATATTGTCTAAAATACGAGTCGGCATACAGCAACATAGTCTGTGGCCTCTAAACGTATTACCATAAGTGAATTTAGTTCGTACATTAACATCAATGTCAACTACGTTGCTCAGGTACCAAGAACGACACAGGAACAAATGCAAGTAGCGTTCAGCCGTTTTGTCAGCAGAGGTCAGATAATTAATGTAAAACACGAGACCTTGACACTAACAGCAGGACAAAATAGCCTTACTCTGACAGACGTCAGTATCAAAGCACAGGCCTCACACATCCGCAAAACGTAGAAACAGTGAAAAAGATCACCCATAACGCTAGTGGCTCATCTATTAAACGAGGTACCACTGGTAAACATGGAGCCATCTGCAGACGAGCACTACGATAAAAATGAGACCTGTCACTTCAAAATTCTTCTTATTCTTTGCAACTATATTCATAGAAAAACTCCTGGGAAAGAGACACCAAAAGTTAAGGACGTCTACACCTACTTGATGAAAACCAAAATAGGTAACAGAAGAGAAGGGAAACACACAGAAAACAAGTTGAACAGAGTTTGGGAGAACATCAATGGCCCACATTTACCATCTACTGTGAGATCATACTGGTACTTGGCTGTACACGGAAAAATCCTGATCAATTCCAAGCTATTCACAGTTCACCTGGCAGATAAGTTGAACAGAATTTGGTAGAACATCCATGGCCCACATTTACCATCTACTGTGAGGTCATACTGGTACTTGGCTGTACACGGAAAAATCCTGATCAATTCAAAGCTATTCACAGTTCACCTGGCAGATACAACAAATTACAAGTTACTCTACAAGAACGAACATAGATTAACATGTGCAAATGTACAAAATATGTAGTTCCTCTTTGTACACAATGCGGCAAGTGTTTTGCGTACGTCATCTAGCGTAGTTGCTCGGACACAACTACTTAATACATACTACTCTATTGCAAAAAGACGAACAGTTATATGGCTCAAAGGACAGAATATGTATTTTATTTTAGAAGAAAAAGACAAGAGTGAAAAAAATCATTAAATCCATTTAATGACACAACAACATAAAACCAAATGAGTCAAAAATACAAAGAATAACATGCAAATCACTTACTTAGAACACTGATATCGAAATGGAAGTCCAGTAATCAGCTGTTTTTTTTATTTTTTCTCTTTTCTCTAGACATTTTTTGTAATATGTGTTCTGACTGTAGTATTTCCTTTTTTATCTAAAGAAGAGGTTTCATTTTGCTGCAGAATGCATTCTTTAGTTCTAGAAAAATGTGAGTTTCACTTGGCACAACTCACTTCAGCACATTCACTTTAATTTTAAATTCATGTGTGTTTCTTACATTAAAATTATCTCCATGCAAAAACACCCTGTTTAAATATTCCAGTTAAAATATCTAATGAAATTTATGTAATATTTTTTGGAATTAAGTTTTAAGAAAAATATTACTCTAATGGCAAAGTAGGTGGATGTCTCACTTACTGAAACTCTTATCACAAACAAGACTAAAGAAAAATAAATAAATACGGGCTACTAACGTCAGACTCAAACACATTTGGAATTTATGCAGTGTTATTCTATGAAACCTTCTAAACTTCATTTTCAGGCTACCTGTATATAATTCATTCAATTATAATTAAGCTATAATCCATAAGATTCATAGTGTGGAAGGGGAAACTCCCACCAGTGCTACATTTCACCTCAGGGATAACAAGACTACTGATATTTGCCTGCCTTCATTCAGCATACAGCATATGAAATACAGAGTTGTAAATTTGTGTGGTTCAAAGAGCATTTGTGAGTAAAATTTCCAGGTTACAAACCAGAAAACTAATTTTACAGGTCTGCCCAACCAAATTCTACACAAAAATAACGAAAACAAAATGACCAACAAATTTCAGTTATTTAAAAATTAGAAAATTACAGTAAAGGAATTTTAATTTAACTAAAAGAAAAATACAAAAAAATTGAAATGTATTCAAAATACATAACATGAATTCGACAAACTTTCTTTTTTAACATGATATCTAAATTGTAATAAAAGAATTTCATCCAATTTATCATCATAATTTGTATGGATTTTAGAATATCGATCTGGAAGAGTAATTTTATATTTATCATATCAAAGTAGAAAAACTGTCTCCAGATTTAGTTGTTAAAATTTCAGCTTTTGAAATAAGATAAAAAATATGTTTATTAGTTCTGATAATTTAGTGAACACTTCTGAACAACCATTACTATAATTGTTAAGTTCAGTTAATAGATTTCAATGCTATGATTCATGGATATATTTATTTATATAGAAAAAATTTAAAGAATTACAAATTAAAACTTTTTCCAAATGTTTGAAAAAATATTTAATTTTTGAAAAACTAAGTTTTCACTTTTTATCTTCTCTATTTTTCTGAAAATATTTCAAAGGAGATAAAAATATGAAGTCAAAATTCTTTAAGATGTTCTAACATTTCATTTATTTATTTAATTAATTTTTGTTGTATGCATTCTATGTTGTTAACAATAAGTTAAATTCTTCTTACTATATGTAATAACATATGTAATTGAATCATTTAAAAATATTTTCATTAAAGAATGCACATAATTTCATATTTCCTTTTTGAGAAGTTCCTTAAATACGATAATTATGAATAAAATAACATTTACATCATAATTTAATTATGATGAATTAATTTAATTACCTCTTCATCAGAACGGAACATCTTTCCTCCCATTGCGTCTTTCAGTGGTCCAAACACATGTAAATCACTTGGGGCAAGGTCTGGTGAGTATGGTGGATGAGGAAGACACTCAAAATGTAGGTCTGTGACTGTTGCAACTCTTGTACAGGTAATGTGGGGCTTTGCATTGTCATGTTGCAAAAGGACACCTGCTGATAGCAATCCACGTCGCTTTGAGTTGACTGCAGGCCACAGATGATTTTTCAGGAGATCTGTGTATGATACACTGGTGACAGTGGTCCCTCTAGGCATGTAATGCTCCAAAATGACGCCTTTTTCGTTCCAAAAGAGTCAGCATAACCTTCCCTGCTGATGGTTCTGTTCGAAACTTCTTTCGTTTTGGTGATGAGGAAAGTTGCCATTCCTTGCTCGCTCTCTTCGTTTCCAGTTGGTGGAAGTGAACCCAAGTTTCGTTCGCAGTAACGATTCTTGCAATGAAGCCATCACCTTCTCGTTCAAAGCACCAAGGAAGTCTTCACTAGCATCAACACGTCGTTATCTCATTTCAGGAGTTAGCTGCCGTAGCACCCATCTTGCAGACACTTTGTGAAACTGAAGCACATCATGCACAATGTGGTGTGCTGACCCATGACTTATCTGTAAAGATGCCGCAATGTCAGTGTCACTCGGCGGTTTTCCTTCACTATGGCTTCAGCTGCTGCAATGTTCTGTGGAGTCACAACTCGTTGTGCCTCGCCTGGTCGAGGAGAGTCTTCCACTGAAGTCACACCATTTGCGAACTATCTACTCCATTCGTAGACTTGCTTCTGTTGCAAACCTGCATCACCGTACTGAACCTTCATTCGTCGATGAATTTCAATAGGTTTCACACCTTCACTACCGAATAACAGAACGCTCTTCTTCCCTGGTGCAAGTCGCAAGTGGGGCGGCCATCTTTATACTGATACTGCGACGGTATGTGTGCATCTGCACTATGCTGCCACCTACAGGCCATTCTGCACGCTGTTTTTAGCACGCTTACCAACTTACAGGAGAACGGTGCGAAATTTCGATTTGTTATTACAAATTTAAGGTTTTCATTTGACTTACCCTCGTACTACTACTGAAGTACTTAATATTCTATCACAATTGCTGTTTCCTCAAAATACAAACGAACAAAACTCTTATCTTGATAGTTTGGAATGAAAGCTTATTTCTATGGAATACAAAATAATTGGAAATCAACCTTGCCCCACGAGTCACGAAACGATAAGATATCAAACAATCTGCACCTAAAAATCGACTACGTCTACATGCAGTCCTGGGCCATATTCACATACACTACCACGAGAATCCAGAAGTATGTTGGAGGCTACAGAACCAAGAAGAAACGTTGTTAACTAATTATTTAACCACAGTGAACAATTCATTTGAGTATTCAGAAGAGAAGAAACTGAAAGTATTGTTCATTAACACAGAAACTGAATATCGGATGTGGCCAACGTCCAATTCTGCGTCTTCATACATCCTTCACCTTGAGACCTATACATACGCTGTCAAGGCACATGAATATGACGACCTGTCAAAAGTGTAAATTGTCACTTTTGCAGCATGGAACACTGCGAGACGTTCAGGAATAGAGTTAATGAGGTCCTGGAAGGTACCGATAGGGATGTGAAGCCATGCCACCTGCAGAGCTGTGGCCAGTGTTTCTAGGATTCTTGGTTGAAGATGCATGGCGTGAACAGCCCGATCAAAGGCATCCCGTAGATTCTCGGTTGGGATTAAATCCAGGGAATTTGGTGACCTGGAGTGTGCACTAAACTCATCCTGGCACTCTGTGAACAAAGCACGTACACTACGAGCTGTGTGACATGTTGCATTGTGCATCGCGCAAAGGAGAAAAATTGCTTCTAGTGGTGGATGTGGTCCCCAAGGATAGATACATAATTGCGTTGTTCCTTTGTGCCTTCCAGAACGACGAGATAGCCCACGGTATGCCATGGAAATAGCTTCTAGAGCATAAAGCTATCTACTCCAGCCTGAACTATCTACGACTCTTGCAAGGCGTCTTCTTTCAGACGTTTCGTGTAATACTCGCCAACGGACATCTATCCGATGAAGCATAACAATGTAATGCGTCTAAGAAGGCCACCTGTCGCCATTCAGTGGACTTCCAATTGCGTATGAAAAGGCCACAGTGGACGTCTAGTAGCGATACTGATGTACAAATTCCATCTTTCGGCCCCGATGAACAGCAGTCAGCCTGGGTGCATGAACGAGGCGCCTACTACGAAGGCCATACGCGCAGTAAGTTGCTCAACAGCTGTTCATCTGTTCACTCATACAAATCTCCGCAACCGTCGTTCGGCCCTGTCATCAATGGTTCGTGGTGAACCACAGCTGCCTCGTCACTGGTTATGGATAGTGTGGTGTCACCGCCAGACACCACACTTGCTAGGTGGTAGCCTTTAAATCGGCCGCGGTCCGTTAGTATACGTCGGACACGCGTGTCGCCACTGTCAGTGATCAGATCGAGCGCCACCACACGGCAGGTCTAGAGAGACGTACTAGCACTCGCCCCAGTTGTACAGCCGACTTTGCTAGCGAAGCTACACTGACAAATACGCTCTCATTTGCCGAGACGATAGTTAGCATAGCCTTCAGCTACGTCATTTGCTACGACCTAGCAAGGCGCCATAGCATTTCATAATTAATATTGTGAAGCTTGTACAGTAACGAGAGATGTACACCAATTGTGGATTAAAGTTAAGTATTCCAACAGCTACGTACTTTATTTGCTAGACTCAAATCCTTTAACTGTTCCAGACCTCACGCCAATCTGCGTGAGCTTAAAAGCGTGCATTTCGGCCTCCTCTAGCAACACGGTGTTGGCTCTTCTGCCAACACTTCAGATAGCACCGCTTTTCCACGCACGGTATACTACGGTATAACTACAGTATAACAATTTCAAATTTAGTCATTTCGGAAATGCATCCAAACTCGGCCCGAGGGCTGCTGATCATGTTCTGTTGGACCTCAGATACATCACTCCTTATGACAACGACTGCACAGTTCTTCGCGTCACGCCGACATGCTATATATGTCTTATATACCATCCACAGCTAGTGCTTTCACCTGCCGTCTTTGAGTTGTTTTTTACGTTGACGCCGAACATAGTTGGAAGTCATTTTAATGAAGCTGGACCGTATATAATGCTTGATAACTAGCCTGTTCATTGCTCTCGTAATGTTCCCCTCTTGTTTGTTCACTAGAAGATGAAAGCAGTCGAAACCCACGTCACTGGCGCCTCCTTCGAATCTTTCCAGCAACTTTCTTTGTGTGTTGTTGCTTGATATTCATAAGGCCGGCCACTATTACTCATCCCACGGGGTATTGCAACGAGCTTGCCAGAAGGCTTACGCGTTTTAATCGAAATCTAATGTCACAGGTGAAGATACACTTGGTTACCAGCAATTTCCATTTTAATTTACATATATGTGCAAATAAATGCAAGAAGAAGCCCTAATTTATTCACTGGCACTGGAACAGCAGCAGAACGAAATTATGAAACACAGTCTTCCATTTACAGCTGTAACACCATAACCAGTAGCGGATACTTTGGTAAACCATTGTTGAATTGTCAATGTGTATCGCTTCGATTTTTTTCCATTTCTTTTTTCTCTGCAAATAGCCAGAACTGAATTTAGTAACAAAATGCTATGAAAGCTTCTGCATGGCGCAACTGAATGATCAGCCAATTTTTATGTATTTTTGTCAACCTTTCTCCATAATGCAGTAAACTTGATTCATTATTACTTTCGTATTGTTACTATTATTACTTCATTCACTCGAAAGAGCTATCCTATCCCTACTTGCTACCGATGCACGTGATTAGTTAATCTGGAAGAATGGAATGTTGGATTTTTCGCCACTCAGAATGCGCACATTTACCTCGGCTTCTCGTCCTCTGGGCAATAGGAAAATCCCAGTAACAAAGGTGAAGACTGTAGGTCAGTCAAGTAGGCAGACCTCTGATACTATTTCTGATGATTTAACACCGTAACGACAAATAAATTTGTGTCGCAGTATATTACTCAACAATCCAATACGTAGTATGGACTCTGCCAATGCTACAGACAGCTATGAATCTGTGACCACGACCATGCTTTACCATTGGCACAGGTGCTGCTTACAGTGTTACAACTGTGAATGGAAGAATATGTTTCATAATTTTGTTCTGCTGCTTCTAGAATGACTTATATTATGTCCACGTATAAATTAGTGTTTTATCTTAACTTTAATTACACTGATAGTTAAACTAACGTGGAAATTGCGAGTAATCAAGAGCGTGTTTCACTTGTGACATTCGATTTCGAATAATATTCGTAAGCCTTCTGGCAGCATCCAACCAATACCTCCTGGGAGCGGAAATAGTGGACTGCTTTACGAATACCAAGCAACAATACAGAAATAAGTCACTGATGATTTCTTTTAATAATTTAGAGACCAAACAAGAGGAGAAGATTATGAAACCAATGAACAGACTAGTTAGTGTACATTAAAAGTACTTAACTCAAAATTAAAAAATTATTAAGGCCAGAACTGCACATTGCCCACATCTGCTGCTTAGCTCCTGTGTTAATGAACATTATTTTCGTTTCTCCTCTTCAGAATCCCCAAATGAATTTATTACTGCGTGGCATCGAATATTCAGTTAATAGCGCTTCTTCTTCCTTCCATCGCCAGCAACATATCGTACTTCTACACTCTCATAGTAGTCGTGAAATTCTACGTGCATATCGCACAACACTACATGTAGACACAGTCTGTTTCGAGGCCCAAAGTTTTTGATATCTCACTGTTCCGTCACACGTGCAGCAAGACTGACTTCCAGTCACTTTTTTTCCACTGAAATGAACTTTCGTTGCAAACTATAAAAGTAAGTGTTTTATTCGTTTCTATTTTGGGGAATTTCCAGTCGTGATGGAAAATTATATAGCTCTATTTGTCACATGTCGCATGCTGGATGATCGGAAACTAATATCAGTAGCTTTGTTACTCCTGCGCTGAAATTATATAACACCAGCGTCCACTACCCCCTCCCACGCCGTAAAGCTTCAAAAATGAGAAACTGTAGGCATTTACTTAAATGCATTAACTACAGGTAACCTGAAAGGCGAAGTTAGAAAGTATCTGGAGATAAAACTCATCAAGAACCAAACACGATTGCGTCTCCCCTCATAATACGAGCACGACAAGTAATAACCTACATAACTGCCTCTAAAGTAGCTAATAATTGGCACGCTACGGTCGCAGGTTCGAGTCCTGCCTCGGGCATGGATGTGTGTGATGTCCTTAGGTTAGTTAGGTTTAAGTATTTTAAAGTTCTAGGGGACTGATGACCTGAGAAGTTGAGTCCCATAGTGCTCAGAGCCATTTTTTTAATAATTGGCACCATCGTTGCAAATATTCGACAACCAATTGCTGATGCATTTAGTTCTGCGTTCAGTCCTGAATTGTTCTGCTAAATTCACTTCGCATTCCCTATCCATATGGATGACGTATTCTACGGAACATTCATGTAATATAAGACTGTGAAAGAGAAAATTTAATTTTTGAGCTCCAGGAATGCCGTACGTCACTTAACTAAGAACTGTTCTTATCAATAGCGTTGCGTTATGAGGCTCAACGACCAATATCAGAATGAGAGGCAAATAAAGAGCACGGTCTCGCTAGCTCAGTGCCTCAGTTGGCCTTTGGCTGTGCTGCGGTGAGGACGCGCTGTTTGTGTTCCTGCCGCGGAGCGAGCGCTCGTGTTGTTTACATAGTACTCGGCCGTTTCGCGCGTGCCGTACTCAGCATATAGATCACTATGGCGCACCAATACAGAAAATCGACGCTCAAATTTACGTTCCGCAACGAATTTGCATGGCCCAAAGCACTCGAAGTCGAACGATTTCTACGAGAAGAAGTTAAAATCCCGGCGACCGACATTCTCGGCATTCACTTGTCCATTGTGAGTAGTATCGTGTATGTCAAGATCATCAACGACGCAACATGTGAACGGATCCTTCGGGACACGAAACAGGGCCTCCGTTTCTGCCATGCTGATGGCAATGTGGGGACTGTGCACGTCGATTATTCTGGCATGGGACTTCGCACGATCAGAATTTTCGAACTTCCTTTCGAACTACCGAAGGAGGACGTCGTGACAGCGCTGCGCCCCTACGGCACGGTCCATGATCATATTGCGGAAAAATGGACGCAATTCCAGACATATCCTGTGCTGAACGGCGTCCGCCAGGTTCGAATAGAACTTAAAAGACATGTAGATTCATACCTGAATATCGGTGGCTGCCGTGCCATCGTCATCTACGATGGGCAACCGAAGACCTGCTCTGGTTGTGGGAAGGAGGGACACCTCAGATCAGAATGTATGCAACGTCGCATCACTCAACTGCCGCCGGCTGAAGCGGACCCGCCATCGCAGCCGACGCTGCTTCCTGTGACTTATGCAGCAGCCCTCACGACAGCTACTACTTCACCACGACAGCCGACATCCACTGTTGGGTCGCGGCTCCATGCTCCAATACAGGGCGATGATGACACACCCCTTCCACAAGATACGGATTCAACTCCGATGCCGCCGCCCCCGTCGACTGATAACAACATACATGACGATAGCATGGCCGTAGACTCGCTTATTGTGCCTACGGCTGCCTTTGTGCCGGACCGTCGTGAATCTTTGCCACCGTCTGACACAGAAGGACACACCAGGAAGCAACGCTCTCCGAAGCGACGGAAGCGGAGGCGTAGAGCAACTTCCGAACGGGATGCGACACAGCCTCCAGAGGAAGACAATTCCACCTTCAATGACGACGCTATCACAGAGGCAGCACATTTGCTGCAGTGTGACACCGTCGAACGAAACTGAGGACAAGCCACATGTATCTACAGTGGCAAAATCGGATGCCGATCTGCAGGACAGATGCTGCTCACCACCTTCTGGAATGCAAGCACCCATGCCGTGTCCTGAGCTAGGGAGGCCGATCTTACTTTCAGTTCCCCGACGTGGGCGGATGACCACGACGACAACGGAACCATGCAAGTTACGCCAACAGGGCCCACGCCATTGGCGCCGGCTCTCTAGCAAGGACTGCCGGTGAGGTTTGGGGGGGATGCGGAGGTGTCAATACAGTCAGAAGCGTCATAGGTAATTCCAGTCTTAATGGATAACTTAACACCTGCGGTTCGGCAACAAGCTTATCGTATCGCCACCCTTAACCTCAACACGATACGAACGGCAGTGAAGATCCAGTTGCTGCGTGAGATGCTTCGTTCTTCGGATGTTGACATTGCCCTGTTACAAGAAGTATATATAGCGGCCCTCCCCGTTTTCTACGGTTATGTGACATATGTGTCACCGGCGGACCGGAATGGCAGCGGTACGGCAATACCAGTGCGCGACGGAATTGCCATCGACGAAGTGACTTACCTTCCGTCAGGAAGGGGGCTGGCGATCACAGCACTGGGAACGCGCATCATTAACATTTACCCTCCATCAGGAACTGACCAACGCCGCGAACGATCGCTGTTCTACTCGGAGGATATCGCCCCCCTCTTTATCAGCCGCTTCGAGCAATATATCTTCGGGGGCGATTTTAACTGTGTGCTCCACCCCAAAGACCAAGTCCCACATTTCTCGACTTGTCAAGAACTTCGGCTCCTGGTTCGAGATCTGCTTCTCACCGACACGTGGGAGACGGTGCACGGTGAACGTCCCGGGCCGACATACCTTACTAGTCACTCCGCCAGTCGCCTAGACCGCATTTATGTATCACGAGCTCTAGCGCCGGAAGTATTGGACGCCGAACGTTGGCCGCTTGCCTTCTCCGATCATAGCGCTTTCATATGCACACTCACTCTACAACAACAGCGGATATGGCGCAGCCGAGGACCCTGGAAGCTGAATGTGGCACATCTTCAAGCCCCGGAATGCCGTCAGATTATCGCCAACACATGGCTGGATTGCGAACGTCGTCTTCCCCGATACCCATCGACTCTAGCATGGTGGGTGCACTGTGCAAAACCCGCTTTTCGGCGTGTGCTAACACAATTCGGAAAAGATATCGCAGCTTGGCATCGTCACACATTGGACTTTTATTACAC
Organism: Schistocerca piceifrons; assembly: GCF_021461385.2. Classification (NCBI taxonomy): domain Eukaryota; kingdom Metazoa; phylum Arthropoda; class Insecta; order Orthoptera; family Acrididae; genus Schistocerca; species Schistocerca piceifrons. The sequence goes on from NC_060149.1 coordinate 461,355,996, forward strand.
GATGCTTCGCGAACTCGACAGCCAACCACCATCTCCAGATCGACAAACGGAAAGCCGCCGAATTAAAGGTAAAATATTGTCTCTTACGAGGAAACGTTTGGAGGGGGTCGTAGTGCGATCGCGACGTCAAGACCGAGTGGAAGGAGAAAACCCGTCTATGCATCACATCGTGCTCGACAGCCGCTGACGCCGACAGCAGCTGATCACGGGCCTCGTATTGCCAGGTGGTAGGGTCGTAATGACTCAGGCAGCAGTTACAGAAGCCTTCGCAGATCACTATCGCCAGTTTTACGACGAGGTGAATACAGAGGACGAGGGAGCGGACGATCACGACATACTGCAGCACGTGTCGCACACCCTCGACAATGCAGCAGCGGCGACGCTGTTAGGTGGCATTACACGAGACGACATCGTGGACGCGCTTAACAAGGGAGCACTCAACAAATCTCCCGGGCCAGACGGACTGCCGCTCGAGTTTTATCGTACTTTCCGCGATCTCATGATGCCCCGATGGATCATCATGTACCAAGAACTGATGACCCCCGGTTCTCACGTGCCACCTGCATTCGTGGAAGGTCTCCTAATACCGATACACAAGCCTTCCAGAGGTCGGACGGTCGAGGACTACAGGCCCATTACAATGCTCAACTCGGACTATAAAATCTTCGCCCGACTACTCGCCAGCCGCATGAAGACGGTTCTGCCCCTACTCCTCTCAATGGAGCAAACGACACAGGGCGGAGTGACCACCATGCAAACGGCAACCAGTGAATGCAGGGATTTAATAGCCATCGCCACATCCTGTCGCCTTCGAGCTGCTCTGATCTCCATTGATTTCGACCACGCCTTCGATAGAGTTCACCACAAGTTATTTCTGTCCGTTATGGCTCGCATGGGCTTCCCGCCTGACTTTCTCGACATCTTTCAGCGCCTTTTCCGTGGAGCTGCATCCCGTGTATTGGTGAATGGACAGATTGCGGGTCCCTTTCCGATCAGACGGTCAGTTCGCCAAGGATGCCCTCTCTCCATGATCCTTTACGCGATCGCACTCGAACCACTTGTCGCAGGGTCGAAAAACAGGCTCTCGGGCATGTCATTGAGGGATCACACCTTTCACTGCAGGATACATGCTGATGACCTTCTATTACTTGTTCGATCTGGTGACGAGGTACGCTCGGTGATACAATGGATCAATCGCTATGGTTTGGCAGCGGGCAGCCTCATGAATGTGGCCAAGTCGGCAGCGATGCCTATTGGGAGAGGTCTACAGGAGGACGCTTTAGCCCCACTCCCACTAGTTAACAAGATCCGTTTCTTGGGCATAACATTTACACAGGATGTGCGCCGCACGGCTGCCATGAACTATGCACGAATACTACAGGCAATACGCACAGAAGTTCGCCGGAACTTACTTCGACGGATGGACCTCCTACAGCGTGTGGAATACCTCAACCTTCACGTGGCAACTAAGATGATCCACATGGCCCAGGTCCTACCGATACCGACAGCGATGGCACACAGACTGCAAGCAGCGTTTGGATATTACCTAACCGCCGGATACCTATTTAAAGTCCGCTACGAAACACTCACCCACCCTCCGCTTGATGGCGGACTGGGACTTATAAATGTACGAGCGAGGGCTACAGCATTATACTTGTGCACAATGATGAAATTATGGACCCACAAAGATGCTTCCCTTACGGGTCGTCTGTTAGAAGAATTGCTGCCGGCGTCTCTTCTGCCACCTGTCACGGTTGCGCACATTACACCCTCACTCTCGCACCTCTCGGCATTTATTCTTGAGTATAGTTACGTGCACCCAGACCTTCCCAACACTCGCCCTCCCAAGGCGAGAGACTTTTACAGACTGCTGCTAAGGTCCATCCCTCGCAATGTGATTGAGAGGAAGAGCCCTACGACCCTATGGCCTGCAGTGTGGAGAGCGGTCCAGAAGTCGTTCCTCCCCACGCGGGTACGAGCCGCGTGGTACCAGGTGGTGAACGGGAAGGTTGTAACACGACAGAGGCTGCACGCTATTTGGATGGCGGATTCCCCCCTTTGTCCACATTGCCACCTCGTGAATACTGACGACCACCGTTTAATATGTGGATCGGCGTTAGAGGTATGGCTGCTAGTGCGGAAGATCCTCGCCTGCTACCTACGTATCGCGCCTCGCACAATTGAGCCACGGCTCCTCCTTTGTCCAGAGGATACTTATTTTCCACCTGCGAAGACTCATGCTCTCACATGGTTTAAAGGCATGTCCATGTACTACCTCTTTCGAGATGATGAGAAGATGGTGCTTGATTACTGGCAATTTCGCCAGGACAGTCATAGCACACTTGAGTGTACACCCCAATACGACAACTATTTGCCAACTATTTACGCAGTGTCTTCGATAACCCCCCTCACAGTTGGGGAGTACCGGGCAGAGGATGACCGCCGTCATGGAGCTCCAAACGCTGCGAAATGTTGTACCAATTTGGAACATGGAATCTGTACGCAGATGGGCCATGCACATGGAATGGCGTGCGGGATTTGGTTACGTTTTTCTTTCTTTATTATCTATCACCACACTATTGGTTTCAAATTCTCTTTCATGGTTTAGAAGAAACTCTTGTTCTGTTGTTGCTACGGATGTACATTTTTTGTTTGTCGTAACTGAAAGACGCCTTTTTCCATCTATATATAAAAAAAGGATGGCAGAGGAAAAAAATAAAAAAATAAAACAAAAAAATAAAAAAAATATAAAAAAGTAAAAAGGAAAAAAAGAAAAAATGGTAAGGCGACCGCTTACGATAAGAGGGACATCCGGGTTCCAGTCCCGGTCTGGCACAAATTTTCATAGTCATAGTAAAAAATTAAAAAAAAGCGGTCTAAGGCGTTGCAGTCGACAAAAAAAAAGTGGTCAGCGTGACGGAATGTCAAAAAAAAAAAAAAGTGCTTCTGCACACGTCTTGTGATGCAAGCGTGGTGTGACTTGTCAGTCCTAATCGCACTGAGAATACGTGCAGTCTACGTACTTATTTTTCTTTTCATTTAATGTAGCTGCAAATTGCTAATAGAAATTCTTCAACAAAATCCGAATAACACCTCTACACAAAAAGTCTGCTCTCCGGCTCAACATAGTAAACTCTTTTAATGGTGTGCTTTGCAAATGACAAACATTTTCACTACACTAGGGTCTCAGAGGAACCTTGATTCGACCGTCAGCGATACGAATTTGAGTTTTTTCGTCTTGTAGGGCCTATACCTCCAGAGAGTACTTATGAAGTGAGTAGAGATTCTCTGTGCTAAAGATGTTTAATAGCAATTAGGTGTCCGTGTAGACGTTGACTGAAACAGACTTTAGCAACCTCCTTCCAGTCAGGGTAGCTCCAAAAATGGGCGATTTTGTTCGTTGAAATCTAATTGAATACCTTAAATATCACTCCGGATCAGCTTTACGTCACCCATGAATCCGTACGTGGAGCTCAGAATGTGCAGCGTGCTTGGATTTCTATACAACAAGTTCTTCACACAGTCTGTGTTATACATTTACCGTCAGAAATTAAAAAACAACAGTAAAACACATTGTACCACAGTTACCCACTGTGACTTAACGGAAAGATATGAATTCCTGATGAAATGCATTGCATGAAAAACCACATCTAAAAGGAAAACAAACGAGATATAAAGCATTACTAATAACACAAGGTATTCTGATTAGATGGCAAACCATAAAATTAATTTTGAGCGATAATCATGACGTGCAAGTTAGTCTAATACAATACTCATCATACTGAAACTGATCCGTCTGCCTCTTCGTGCTATTGATAGTGAACTGCAAATCCCAGACATTTTTTATAGAGCATCATTCAACATTTCCACTATCCAGAGGGATAAGCGGTGGCTGACGTTTCGACACAGGGCGACGGAGCGCAGCTTCAACGCGCCAGTCGCTGCCGGGATCCAGAAAAATCTCTGCCGCTTTTCGCGTTCAGAACCAGAGAGTTTGCGAAAAATGTTTTACAAAAATGTTATTGAACGGGAATTTTACTACCAGTGTGTCAGAAAATGAAACACGCTCTAAGACACAAAAAAGCCACTAAGAAGGAATTACCCGAACGACGAAAATCAGTACATGTGATGTAAGTGTACAGACTAACAAGTGACAACGATTTCAGAAAAATTGGATTGTTTATTCAGGAGAAAGAGTTCCAAAAAAATGAGTATGTCAATAACGCATTTGTCCACGTCTCGTCCATCTTCAAGCAGTTATCCTGAGGGATATCGTGCCACCACAGGTGTCGTGCTATGAAATGGCATGGCCCCTCCAGTCCTTCACTCCTGGTTGCTGGGCTACATGGCAAGCGACATTAAGAAAAGAGAAAGATATCAACGAAAAGTAAAGTGATCCTCCAAGAAGGCGCCCTTCAGGCACGTAAGAAAGGTAATTATATAAGGGAAATGCAACTGATGATGAGGATGGACTATTGTTTGATTCTGGTGTAAGGATTTTAATACAGTAAAAGTTACGGAAAATGATTTTCCACTTGAATGCATCTGCTATATACATACAATACTGGCCATTAAAATTCTACACCAAGAAGAAATGCAGATGATAAACGGGTATTCATTGGACAAGTATATTATACTAGAGCTGACATGTGATTACATTTTCACGCAATTTGGATGCATAGATCCTGAGAAATCAGTACCCACAACAACCATCTCTGGCAGTAATAACGGCCTTGATACGCCTGGGCATTGAGTCAAACAGAGCTTGGATGGCGTGTACAGGTACAGCTGCCCATGCAGCTTCAACACGATACCACAGTTCATCAAAAGTAGTGACTGGCGTATTGTGACGAGCCAGTTGCTCGGCCACCATTGACCAGACATTTTCAATTGGTGAGGGATCTGGAGAATATGCTCCCCAGTGCAGCAGTCGAACAATTTCTGTATCCAGAAAGGCCCGTACAGAACCTGCAACATGCGATTGTGCATTATCCTGCTGAAATGTAGGGTTTCGCAGGGATCGAATGAAGGGTAGAGTCACGGGTCGTAACACATCTGAAATGTAACGTCCATTGTTCAAAGTGCCGTCAATGCGAACAAGAGGTGACCGAGACGTGTAACCAATGGCACCTCACATCATCGCGCCGGGTGATACGCCAGTATGGCGATGACGAAAACAAACTTCCAATGTGCGTTCACCGCGATGTCGACAAACACGGATGCGACCATCATGATGCTGTAAACAGAACCTGGATTCATCCGAAAAAATGACGTTTTGTCATTCGTGCACCCAGGTTCGTCGTTGAGTACACCATCGCAGGCACTCCTGTCTGTGATGCTGCGTCAAGGGTAACTGCAGCCATGGTCTCCGAGCTAATAGCCCATGCTGCTGCAAACGTCGTCGAACTGTTGGTGCAGATGGTTGTTGTCTTGTAAATGTCCCCATCTGTTGACACAGTGATCGAGACGTGGCTCCACGATCCATTACAGCCATGCGGATCAGATGCCTCTCATCTCGACTGCTAGTGATACGAGGCCGTTGGGATCCAGCACGGCGTTACGTATTACCCTCCTAAACCCACTAATTCCATATTCTGCTAACAGTCATTGGATCTCGACCAACGCGAGCAGCAATGTCGCGATACGATAAACAGCAATCGCGATAGGCTACAATCCGACCTTTATCAAAGTCGGAAACGTGATGGTACCCATTTCTCCTCCTTACACGAGGCCTCACAACAACGTTTTACCAGGCAACGCCAGTCAACTGCTGTTTGTGTATGAGAATTCGGTTGGAAACTTTCCTCATGCCATCACGTTGTAGGTGTCGCCACCGGCGCCAACCTTTTGTGAATGCTCTGAAAAGCTAATCATTTGCATATCACAGCGTCTTCTTCCTGTCGGTTAAATTTCGCGTCTGTAGCACGTCATCTTCGTGGTGTAGCAACTTTAATGGCCAGTAGTGTATGTTATTTCCGGCTCAATCCTGCTTAGCTGGGATTGCTCATTCCGACAGGGTGTGTGTGTAATGGAACAGGACACATACAAAGGGAACGACATGTTTGTTACCGTAACATTATTCTCCAAATTACTTTTAACCCCTGACATCTAAATGCTTTCGGCTAAAGTTATTTGCCCATACTCTTTTCCACACGCCTCTATTACTTCTTCATACGTTCCTGTCCTATAAACGTCATCTGCCTTGGGTGTCATTATTGGTGTTTTCAATTGTGCTTTATCCTCCTGGCATACCATTTCTATCTCATTTTGGTGTAAATTAACTACATCCCTCACAATTACGTCATTATCAGTCTTTGTATTTTGTCGATATTAACAGTTAACAACTCCTGTTCCTCATCATCGGTCGATTCCCAGTCAATTGAATCCCAGCAGGCTGGTGTTTCTATTCGATCAGCCCCTAAACCTACTTCATATTCTTGCTGATCAAAACTAAGTCTGTTTACATGTTCAGTTATAAAATTAAAGTCATTTGGCGATAGAATCACTTGTGACTGGTCTTCGTTCGGTTCATCTCGTCAGTTCTGTCTTTTACCTGGGATTTATGGCCTCAACTCGATTTCCTTTTCCGGTTCATTTCCCGTGTTTTGTCCTGCTGAAGTCTGATTTCCCGAACCTTTCTTTGCTCTAGCCATACCAGTGTCACCTGAATAACTTGGATTTAGCTGTTGAAAACTTCTAAATCTGCCTGCTTCGTTTGCGCGGTGATTATATCTCGGATCGTAGTTACCACCGTAGTTTCTGGGACCACATCCGTTATTGTAATTCCGCGGTCCACCAAAACCATAACTATTCTTTGACCTCTGTGGGTTTCCAAAACCATAGTTATTGTTGTTATCCCACGTACAATTACCATTCTTTCCAAAACGATTACCTTTTCCTACGTTACTATTCCCACTGTAAGCATTATTAAAGCCCAATCGGTTGTTATTATTCCCCCTACCATTGTTTTCTCTCACTGCACGTTATTTCTTAGCATCATCTTCACTGAAGATGAATTAAAGTTCCCTTAACATTCCTTTAAATGCCTGTATATTATCTCCTGCTCTGTCAACCAACGATTGCTGACAACGCAACGGTAACGTCAATGTACACATACCTTTCGGTTCCCCAACATTGTATGGATTATCTAAACGCTGCTTCTTTTTTGTCATTTCTTCAAAAAGTCTGACTGGTTTCTTTTCACCTGAATTTTCGAATGACTCCTTCTGTAACATTCATATTTTATTCTATTTTGGGTTTCCGTGGACCAGTATCGCTCCAAGAATGCAGATTTAAATTGCTCATACGACTGACAATTTGCTGTTACTCTTTGCATAGTTTCCGCTATTGCGCCGTCCATGTGCCCACAAATGAAGTCAAGTTTATGGCCAAGTGGCCAATTCTCTGGTAAACCAATCTGGAATTGATGTATGAACGTGCGGGGCTTTAATCCGTTCCCCCTTTCTCTGTAATGTTGGAATTTTCTAGCTGTCAACAAGTGACCAATGTCAAATTTTTCTATTCCACCATATGGTGTTTGCGTTTTCGCATCATTGTCCGTTCCCTTCACCTGCGTCATGTTTCCCTTTATTTATTCTACCACATTTGGATCCTAAGATGACATATTTGATACCCATCTAGCATCGCATCTACGCAGTGGTATGCAATTACTTAAACCGTACCGTTCCTCTTGTATCGCACTGAAAGATACGTTTACATTTCCCGTTACTGGATGAGTGTTTTGTCTTTGTATTTAAATCATAGTGACTAGCGGTATATAACCTGTTGTACTGTAACTTGGAAATTGAGAATTTGGAACATGTGTCGCCGTAACTAGCTCTGTTCTTGCGTTACTCACGTACGTTCGGAGGGCCGGTTGGCGCTCTGTTGGAATGGGTGCAGTTACCGTTTCTCGCACCTTTGTCTGTTGTGACCGCACATTACCTAATTCGCTCACCTGTGCTAACTGCTTCCATTTTCTTCTGTTTCGTATCGTAAATTACTGACGCAACCTCCTGTGGATATACAAGTGGAATCTCATGAATTCTTTGTGTTTCCACTACTGCAACGTAAGATTGCACAACTGACTTGTTTACTTCTGGATTTCATTCCACCACTATGTCGGATGATACTACCGATTCCGTTGCGTCATTACTGCTTTCTGTACGGTTCTCGATAAATTGTTTCAGTTCTATACGAAGCTGTCCATGTTGTTGTTGTTGTGGTCTTCAGTCCTGAGACTGGTCTGATGCAGCTCTCCATGCTGCTCTATCCTGTGTAAGCTTCTTCATCTCCCAGTACTTACTGCAACCTACATCCTTCTGAATCTGCTTAGTGTATTCATCTCTTGGTCTCCCTCTACGATTTTTACCCTCCACGCTGCCCTCCAATGCTAAATTGATGATCCCTTGATGCCTCAGAACGTGCCCTACCAACCGCCTTCTTCTTGTCAAGTTGTGCCACAAACTCCTCTTCTCCCCTGTTCTATTCAATACCTCCTCATTAGTTACGTGATCTACCCATCTAACCTTCAGCATTCTTCTGTAGCACCACATTTCGAAAGCTTCTATTCTCTTTTTGTAAAGACTATTTATCGTCCATGTTTCACTTCCATACATGGCTACACTCCATACAAATACTTTCAGAAACGACTTCCTGACACTTAAATCTATACTCGATGTTAACAAATTCCTCTTCTTCAGAAACACTTTCCTTGCCATTGCCAGTGTACATTTTATATCTTCTCTACTTCGACCATTATCAGTTATTTTGCTCCCGAAATAGAAAAACTCCTTTACTACTTTAAGTGTCTCATTTCCTAACCTAATTCCCTCAGCATCACCCGACTTAATTCGACTACATTTCATGATCCTCATTTAGCTTTTGTTGATGTTCGTCTTATATCCTCCTTTTAAGACATCGTCCATTCCGTTCAACTGCTCTTCCAAGTCGTTTGCTGTCTCTGACAGATTTACAATGTTATCAGCAAACCTCAAAGTTTTTATTTCTTCTTCGTGGATTTTAATACGTACTCCGAATTTTTCTTTTGTTTCCTTTACTGCTTGCTCAATATACAGATTGAATAACATCGGGGAGAGGCTACAACCCAATCACTGCTTCCCTTTCATGCCCCTCGACTCTTATAACCGCCATCTGGTTTCTGTACAAATTGTAAATAGCCTTTCGCTCCCTGTATTTTACCCCTGCCTCCTTCAGAATTTGAAACAGAATATTCCAGTCAACACTGTCAAAAGCTTTCTCTAAGTCTACAAATGCTAGAAACATAGGTTTTCCTTACCTTAATCTTTCTTCTTAGATAAGGCGTAAGGTCAGTTTTGCCTCACGTGTTCCAACATATCTACGGAATCCAAACTGATCTTCCCCGAGGTCGGCTTCTACCAGTTTTTCCATTCGTCTGTAAAGAATTTGCGTTAGTATTTTGCAGCTGTGACTTATTAAACTGATAGTTCGGCAATTTTCGCATCTCTCATCACCTGCTTTCTTTGGGATTGGAATTATTATATTCTTCTTGAAGTCTGAGGGTATTTCGCCTGTCTCATACATCTTGCTCACCAGATGGTAGAATTTCGTCATGACTGGCTCTACCAAGGCCGTCAGTAGTTCTAATGGAATGTTGTCTACTCCCGGGGCCTTGTTTCGACTCAGGTCTTTCAGTGCTCTGCCAAATTCTTCACTCAGTATCGTATCTCCCATTTCATCTTCATCTACATCCTCTTCCATTTCCATAATATTGTCCTCAAGTACACCGCCCTTGTATAGACCCTCTATATACTCCTTCCACCTTTCTGCTTTCCCTTCTTTGTTCATACTGTTGCTGTTTTTTCGAGGCGATGTTTTCAGTGCGTCTTTTCTCACCTCACGAGAAACATAGCAGAGTTTCTGTTGATAAAAATCATCAAAGGTTTTTATTAGTTTTTATAGGAATTTCAGACTATGAGAGCAACCATGCAGATGCCAGCTCGTCACAGCTAACGAAAATACCTGGAGCAGAGGCGTAACTTGTTGGTTCACCAGCTAGCGACCACTGAAAACTCGAACAACTTTGGTTAATAGTTTGCTCAGCTTGTCACAAAACTAACCATCCTCCATAGACTTGATTGTCATCCTAAATACTACTGAACTTAGAACCGGAGTTGGATGATTTATCATAATATTGGCCAACTTCATGACATAGTGGTAAGAATAATGTTGTAAACAAATTTCTAGTTAAAATTTGCTATTGTTGTGTTTAGAGTTATTTCACTTACTCAGGACGAGATACGTTATCCTGGTAACTGTAGTAACATTGTCATGTTGCAAACTGTGTGAATTCGTGTATTTATGTGAAAAACCTAGCATTAAAAACCAATTTATTTACAGTTTAAACACTGTTGTGCTCCGTCATAGAATAAGGGTCCACTCCTTACCCCAGTCGTTAATTCTATAAACGTTAACGCACTCAAAGAGTACTTCTGCTGAACTCTGACGAAAGAGAAAAGTAGTGAAGAGTCAGAGAATGGCGACCCTGCCAGGATGGCAGTTGTTTTGCCAAGATGGCTACTACTCAAATTAGAAAGAGAAATTAAAATGTAATTGAGAAAAAATTATGTTTTGTTGTTTTTGTGACGTGGTTACCAAATGTATGTGTATGCAGAGTGGTCAGAATACAGTAAATGAGTGATCCAATGAGTAGAAAAGTTAAATTAACAAGTAAAATAAAGTTTTGTGTTTGTGTAAATTAGCTTGCGCGTGACCTTGCTGGCGCGCGCGACGTTATTTACGGCGTTGTTGACTTGGTTTGAATGTCCACAAACAGTGTACGGCGTTGCTAACGATGTGTACATAGTCTAAGAAACCTCTATGATATTTTGGAGACGTGTAACATCACATAACGTGATGCTGACGAGAGCTCAGGCTTGAGCAAATCGAGAAAGACAGAGGTTACTTAGACGATCAGAGATGGCGGAAGGACGGACAAAAAACACCCAAGGCGCATTCATACTGACTGACTGACGACTGATATCAATGTCTCTGGCTTGCTGTATGAAGATGCCCACATCATCGACGTCGGTTTTGCACTTGAGGGTGGTGTGCTTTATCCTCACGCCACCTACCGTCTGGCCTATATATAGCTTGCAGCCAAGGGTCAGTCGCAGTCAAAGAAAACTGTAGACCACGGGCAATTCTGCAGGATAGTCCACTGTATGTAAATGGCTTCGTCCTCTGGTCATTAATAATCACCACATACCTTGCTCCTGTGAGAAAGTTCTTGATGATAAGGAGGAACTGCTGATCGAAGCCTAGTGTAGCCACGACATACAAGTGATAGCTATGGCTGATATGGTCCAAAGCATTGACGAAAACAGTTGAGAGAATTCCACCGGCCTGCCTACTGAATTCAGCGTAGGAGACTGTACCCCTATATGCAAATACAGTGTGCAAGATATTATGATGAACGACTCTCACCACGACTCATCTTGCGGCGAGTTTATGATCGGCGTTCCAGATGGTTACTAGTCGTAGGTCCGCAATACGACACGTCCCCTGTGCTTTTGGTATCAGCACTATTTGGCCTTCAAGAAATTTCCTCGGGACCGCTGTACCACGAATTATGTCGTTCACCACGTCCGTAAATGTGTCTCCAATGATATCCCAGAAGACCTTGTAAAATTCCGTCGGAAGACCATCGGCGCCAAGGGACATCCCTTTAGGGCATCCTCTCAACCCCACCTCGACGTCATGCTGCGTCACTTTCTTGCCCAGTGCAAAGCAATCAGAGTCAGAGATAACGCAGGGTATTCCTTCCAACAAGGAGCATATAGCAGCTTTGTCATCGTCGGTAGCACGGAAGAGGTTGGTAAAGTAATCCGTTACATGACTTACAATAGCGGTATTCTCAACGAGGCGGACACCAGCGTCCGTTACTATAGCAGTAACTTGTTTTCTGCGCACCTGTCGTATTTCACTTGCAACGTGATAGGTTGACGCATTGTCGTCGTCATAGCCACACCGGGCATGGCTGCGGATCTGGACTCCTTTCCCCTGTTCAAGACGGATGCGAAGGACCTTGTTTTTAATTATACTAAGACCCGGCCGAAGGTCTGCATCATGACCTTCAGGGACGTCGAGAACATACTGGAGGCGGTGTTAATAAAATGGAAACTTACGCCGGATCCAGAATAAAACTTCACGACTGTAACGCTGCGTGGCTTTCCTGAGCTGTGACTTTGGAAGGTATGTCCACCATTAGAGGACGGATCTGAAGCTGCCCACTTTTTGTATGCAGTGCTGCCACACAAGATGCACTTCCGTTAGGTGAGAGGCTGCAGCAAGGTGACTTGTATTGAATTTCCAGACGAGCGAAGCGGTCACTTAAGTACCACCCTGCTGCTTCATTTCACTTGCAAAGTCACTGTGGTCACTTAGAGACACAGACTGCTAGGATACTCTGTATAAACCGTCTTGTGGAATTTTGAGACGTAGATCCTGCCTATCCTATTGGCACCGTTATTATAAATATGCTTGAACAGCGTTGAAATTGTATGAAAATGGCATCATGTGTCGAATAATTCCTTAGTAGCCAAGATCTCCGCGAGTTCGAGACATTTAGTAGGCTGAGACTGCTGGTCGTCCGAGGCTACAGCACAGTTACAATGGCCGCCAATTACTATTGAGTGGAACGTGGTCAAAAGGGAGCAAACACCTCTATGAAAAAAATTGGTCATATTTCATCCATGCCGGGAGTCGAGAACATATCGAATATTTTTGCCTGTTATCGACACAGATATTGGCAAGGTAACAAACAGTGTTTGGAGTTCCCAGAATTGAGAGAATGTTTTAATTTTAATTTTGAACTCGGATACAAATTCCCAAAGAAATATTTTGTACGTATGATGTCATTACAAATTCTCGTTTTTCTGATTTTTTTCCTTTACTTGTACTGTGAAAATTACTTCCTGTCAAATTTTATGACTCCAGGTCAACAGGAAGTACCCTATAGGCTGTAATTAATGAGTTTGCATCTATGAAAATATGTGAAAAAGACAGAAATTTTGATTGCATTGACTTAGAAACAACCATTTTTACACCGCTAAGGGGCCGTACTTAATGTGTGATGCATATTTAAACTTGATAATCTACCCATTCCTGAGAAAATGTGTTTTTAACAGGCGGACAGACAGACAGACAGAAAGACGAACAACAAAGTGATCCTACAAGGGTTCCGTTTTTACCGATTGAGGTAAGGATTCCTAAAAAGGTGGACCTGACACGTTTGTTATTTGTGCCAGACGGCGCATATATATTGAGAAATTACACCCCACTGATATTACACATCATGGCGTGGCGCAAGCACGGCATTATAAAGAATTGTGGTGCCACGTTCAGTGTTGAGGTTAATACTGGTAGATGACACAACCAGTTTTACTATCATAACTCTTGACAGTCACTTTTTGAAGTAAAATTCCTGTAAAACCTCCGTACTTTTAAAAAATCAGTAAAAGGTAATATTTTATGCACAGTTGAAGTCGAACTGAGCGTTCATATGGAAATCGCTTTCAACTGTATGTTATTTGTAGGCATTTAAACCCGTGAACTCAATATAAAAAGCAAAAACAAACGTGCAATTACTGCCTTGTAAAAAACACCAACGACAAATTTTTTAACAAATCTTACAGACATTGCACTGTAACAAAGCTGAACTCAAGTCGCTACTTTGTTAGTAGAGATTTGTGTAAAACATTTCTTCCGCAACAGATGACAACGGGTCAGGAGAAAGCTAATTGCGTATTTTCCTCCTGCAGAGCGCCCGCTGCCCGCTGCCCGCTGCCCTGCCCAGCGGTCGAGGTGGCCGTTTCCGCCCGGCTGACGGTAGGAACGGCGCCCTAGACTGTCGTAGCCGAAAGTCTACATGTGCGCTGTGGCGCCTGCTCGCTACTCTGGTTGTTTTTTCACTTAGCGGGCGCCGCGGCCTGCACTATTGCCTTGTTAAGAAGTGTCTTTACGTGTTCGGTTTGTTCCCGAATGCTGGTTTGCAGAACGACTTTCTCGTCATGCGGAACACACGAATATTAACTTTCGGTACCACTTCCGCTTTCCGGCGTTCGGAAACGAATGTTCAAAAATGTTCAGATGTGTGTGAAATCTTATGGGACTTAACCGCTAAGGTCATCAGTCCCTAAGCTTACACACTACATAACCTAAATCATCCTAAGGACAAATACACACACCCATGCCCAAGGGAGGACTCGAACCTCCGCCGGGACTAACAGCACAGTCCACGACTGCAGCGCCCGGCTAATCCTGCGCGGCGGAAACGAATCTGGGCCCTGTTCGTTGCCGCTATTACCTCTGCTGCTCCTCTTGTGTGATTTTTTGTTGCCCACAGAAACCCTTGCTGGTGGGGGTGGTGGAGGTAAAGGGGCCTCCATTCGTTCCGGAACCTCATTTCAACCGGCGGTTCCTGGTGTGCCGCCTGGAACTGTTCCGGTGGAGCTGACGGATCCGGAGTTACCTCCATCCCCGTCTGCTTGTGACATCTGTCGGGGTTGTGGCCACGTACCCGTGGTTATAGAACTCATTAACTTAACAAGAGCGCCACCAGCGCTCTCACGAGGAACCTGCACCTGGCGTTTATGGGTGCAGTCTATCCTTGAGTATTCCGCAGAGTGACAGGTAGAACAAGCTGAGGTTGACCAACATACGTGACCTGAGCCCGACATCAGCCAATGTTGACATAAGAGGCGATGTGTTTCTTGAAGTCCACACGAACACTTCTCATATCACTATCAATCATATTGGTAGGCACCGGACCATTTCCCATTTGTCACTGGTAGGACTGCAGCGAACTAGGTAAGAGCGCGAGGAATCAATTCTTTTGGGCACTCAAGTGACACGTTAAATATCCTGCCTTTTCGAACACCTTAACCAGATAGCACACTTCCAGCAAAGGGCTTGAATTTAAGGTCTCCGCCGTTTTTTATCCTAGAAATTGCTCAAAAATGTCATTTGTCACGAGTTTCAGAAACAGCGACCAGTGTACCAGGTGGTTACGATTAAACTTCCCCTATTTAACGCGTTGTAACACGGAAACTAATAACCGTACGAGAATCCAAGTTGGTAGCATTAATGTCCAGAGTACAGGGTGGATGATTTCCATGCGTCACAGTGCCACCGTCCTGTTCCAACTGTGGTCACTAGGTGCCGTGACCAGTCATCGTTATTCATAGTCTCACACACCTGTCCAATCTCAGTGCACTTGTTGATGTGTCAACATCAGCTTGGGCATTATTGGTGAAGTTCTTTTATCAAAACAATAGTAATGTTGCAGCTGCACTTCGAGAATATCGCCGGCCGAAAGTATTACGGAGGGGTCCTCTTTCTCCATCTGCTGTGTGGAGCATGATGAAGAAGTTCGAATCACCTGGAGAACTAGGTGTCGCACCTGGAAGAGGTTGATGACCGGTTGTACCACACGTGGTTGATGAAATCGCTGTTGCTTTGGCAGACAACGCTGGGCGCAATTCCCGATCGTCTGGCAGTGCGCTTACTGTTTCACGACTGTTGAACTCCCTGTGGTCCACTGTACGGGAGGTGCTTCAAAGCATTCTCGAATGGTATCCGTACCAGATCCATATCGTACAAATGCTTGCACCACAGGACGCACAACGACGTGTTGACTTCGCTCTCCATTTTCTCGCAAGGACTGAAGTTGACGAGGGCTGGCCCTGGACCATCCTAGGGACAGACGAAGCTCATTTTTCTCTAACGGGTGAGGTGAACAAAAAGAATTGCCGAGTGTGGGGATGTTTACTTACAGTCACTGTGCATGAAGTTCCTCTGTATGGTGAACGTGTCACCATGTGGTGTGGCTTCACGTCTATGTTCATCATTGGCTCGCTCTTTTTGAACAGGCTGGCGCTCAAGGACCAAAGACGTGCAGTGTGACAGGCCAGCGTTACTGCGAAATTCTTCGCCAGCTTGTCATACCCACCCTACGGGAAAGAAATGCATTGAACTCAACAGTCTTCATGCAAGATGGGGCCCCACCGCACATCGCTCGTGAAGGTCACCGGCTTCTCCGAAACACATTTGGAAACGATCAAATTATCAGCCGATCGTTTCCAGATGCTTGGCGGGCACGATCACCTGATCTCAGTCCCCGCGATTTCTGGTTGTGGGGCTACCTGAAGGACAGTGTGTACCAGGGGAACATCCACACGCGTGCTAATCTGAAGCGCAAGTAGCCAGCATGCCTACGGACATGCTTCGTTTGGCTGTGCAGAATGAAATCTTGCGCTTTCAGGCTCCTCTGGACACCGATGGGCACCATGTTGAGCCCATTTTGTAGCAGTAATGGTACCGGTACGTAATGATATGATGTATCCTAGCAGCACATTGAAAGCGTTTCAATTGAATACATTCTGCTTTATTTCTCTTCCCCATGTCCTTGACATTAATGCTACCAAGTTTGGTACTCGTACGATGAATAGTTTCCGAGCTCTAACGTGTTATATAGGGAAAGTTTAATGATAAGCACCCGTTATATAAAGTCCTACTGGAATACATCTACCATTACTTCCGTCAGTTTCAGATTCTGCAATAACCATTTATGAATCTCAAATAATGCCAGGCGCAAAGCATTCTATTAAAAAACGCAGCGAATAGTGTTGGCTCTAGTGAATGTCCACAGTTTTGCTTACAGCATTTTGCATCTTTCCAAGATAATTTACGTGGTAAACAAAGTAACAGTACGAACTGTGAAAACCTATGTCCTAAAGTACTACTCTGTTTTGTGCTGTTCTTAAGGATGTACTGCCAATACAGTGAGACTAAGTTAAGACAAGTCACCCAAGAGGCACCCACAATGATGAACTATATTATAGTACGGTTTTCGCTAACTTATGACCCATACTGTGGCAAATTTTCTGACATACCTAAGCTTCTTAAACGTCAGTTGCTGATAAATTATTTATTCATCTTTGTTATTTTTAAATGGAACCTTTTTCTTCATTTAACTAAGCTTTTGTTCCGCATCGGTCAGGGATCAGCATGATTAATTTATTTATTTATTTATTGCCAAATTATAGACCTGTTACCTGATTTTTAAAAACAGGTTGTACATCTTACAATTTTCGTTTTTCATCTTTTAGCAGTTTTCTTTAATTTTATCTATAACATTTACAAAGAATAATACCTTTCACACTAACAATAATTTAAGGTTGAAATAGAGATAAAATTTTGTTGTTTTTTAAGAAGAATATAAAAAAAACGGTAGGATAGAGGAGAGATTTGTTAGTACCATCTCCGAATGTGACTGACGGTGAATACCTCGGAATGATTTCTTCGAGCCGTTGACAGCCAGTCACACGCACACAGAAACACACACACACACACACACACACACACACACACACATAATTGGTTGTTGGTAGAGAAACAGTATTACTTATCCTGTTTATGTGTTAACGTTAGGTGACAATCCGTGTACAGCATTTGGTTACTTCTTGGCTAGATCGCCAGCACCTTACGCTTATTTACTGTCACATCTCGGCTTCCTCCTCCTGTTTCTCCTCATTGTCACTGTTTTCGGTGTCACTGTGGGTATCGCTGTCCACCCTCTGGAGATTGTTGTTACGCTGACATTGGCATGTCTGTTATGTCGTGTCCGCATGCACTCTTCATTGTTTTTTAAATACCGTTTGTCAGTACGTTTAATTGTGCCCATTGTTCTTCGCCTCTTATTGCCGTGTATATATCTATGTCAGTGTCTGTGTAGTCTATGTACACTGTATGTCTATTGTTAGCGTATTGCCCGCAGAGAAAGACAGTGTGTTCTGGGGAACCTTCTTCCTCGCCGGTGCATGTAGGTGTCTGCCTCAGACTCACGCGGTTTAATTGCATACGATAAGGTCCGTGTCTGGTTAAGAAATGTACCATACTGGGGCTAGGATCGATATGTTTCACTCTCAACCGCTCCCTTATGTCAGGGAGGAAGTCGTGCAGTCTACGTCCCTTATCACTTTCATCCCACTCACCTTGTCATGTATCCAAACGCCAACTTTTAAGGTGACGTATCGTCTCTATAGGAACAACAGTTATTGTGTGTACCTTATCTAGTCTCGCCATCTTTCACCATTACCTTGCAGCTCTGTATTTGATCGTGATATCTATGGGGCATATTCCGAGCACCAAACACAGTTCAGCCGCTGAGGTGGTACCGAAGGCTCCAGATAGCCTAAGTAGGACACTTCTCTGCCTTCGTCTGACCGATGCTTTATAGCTGACAAAGTTCAGTCTGTGCGCCCACATGCTAGCTGCGAAGCTGAGTACTGATTCGAAGAGCGCTAAGTGGTATGTCCGTATGACTGGTAGAGGTAATCTGTACTGTTTTAAATTTAGCCTCACCAGTTTGTGTAGCACTTTTTCTGCTTTGTCTGTTGTTAACCTTATGTGTTCGTACAAATTCAATTTTTCATCTATGTGTAACCCAATATAGCGCGTAAAGTGTACTCGTTTGATGTTTGTGTCCCCAATTTTAACCGAAGGATTCCTTTGGAGTGATCCTTTCAGTAATGTGTATGTTGATTTGTATTCAGCTATTCTGAGTTTATTGTAGTGACACCATTGTGTAATTGTTTGTAGTATTCCACAGGCATTCTCTTCTAACTGGGCTCTGTGATTAGCAGTGACTACAACTACTAGGTCATCTGCGTAGGCGACAATTTCGTCTGACCTGTCATCCCCATCCAGGAGTTGTAGGAGGTGTTCGATTGTTATGTCCCAGAAGATATGACCGCAGATCTACACTTGAGGACAGTCCTTGGTGATTCTTTTAATTACTTTCCGACTGTCCATCTTCCATTCGACTACTCGGTCTTTGTAGTAGTCTAGAAAACTGTTGTACAGTGACTGCAGTACCTCCAGATGTCTTAACCTCTGAAAGAGTACAGGCCACCAGAGATTATCGAAGACTCCGTCAATGTCAATAATTATTGCCATGGCGTATTCCTGTTTTATAGTACTAACTGTGTGTTGGGTCTGGTTGATGGCATCATCTATTGATCTGCCAGTTCTGAAGCCAAATTGGTGTTGGCTCATACTCCTGAGAGCTCTGTGTGTTTGCAGGCGCTTACACCGTAGCTTCTCCTGATTCTTTGCTAGGGTGTGTGGTTTGGTCGTTGTGTTCCGAGTGTGAGTTAGTGCGTATGTTATGACATTGTGATCAATACTGGTTATTTTGTCGTGTACAGTCCAGTTCGTTACATATGCCATTGCTGCATTATTTGCTAGGATCAAGTCGATATTACTGCTCTTACCATCGAAGCTTGCATATGTTGGTATAGGTCCTTCCGTGTTCATTACATGTAATTGTGTTTCTTGTATTAGGTCGGTGATTACGCGTCCTCTGTCATCAGTTCTGTCTGAGTTACAGAGGGTCGATCTGAAATTAATGTTAGCACTTATCACTAATTTTTTGCCTCTGGCATACATTACTATGTCTCTGATGTAGTCTGTGTATGGCTCTATTTGATGGCTGTATTGGGCGTACATGGATGCAATACCCAATGGGACGTTCCCATTAGTTATCCCTACGGTAACTAAGTGTTGATTGCATAACTGTGTTACCTTAATTATGTTACGAGTTCTATTTAAAATTACTATTGCAGTCTTACAGTCATTTCCACCTGTTATTGAGGTAGCATGTTTTGGTAGACATATTATTTGCCCATTACTATTATACGGTTCATGTAATCACATGACGTCTGCCTGCAAGTCTTATATTATTTTAGGGGTTTCCGCGCTGACTGTCGTGCTGTTTTTTGTATTATGTTGTAAGATATTCATTTTTTGTCTATGTGTTCTGGGTGTTTTACGTGTACAAAACATTTACTGCCTTTCTGTGAGTAATCTAAATATGTTCGTCAGTGTGCTCTTACATGATCTATATACAGGGTGAGTCGCGTAAGACGTAACACCCCCTTTATTGCGGGGGCAGCATCCGCTGCACTGTCTTCACAGCATCTCTTTTTTCTCTAGTCTACTTAAAAGTAAGTTAAATTCTACATTATCGTAATAAGGTGTAGCTGGCTTGCTGTTGGTGCTGGTTTCTGTTGCGGTTTCTGAGGTGGTACTAGATGGATTGTGGCTTGGTGTTGGCCGCTGACTGGGAGACATTTAAGATCTCTTTGGGATGTGCAACGGTTACACTTCATTTTGCCACACGTTTCTTCAATGCTTTTTGCCCTCACATGTTTTTCCCTGATGTTGGTGGTGCTTGCTGGTGTGGTGTCGGTGATGGTGGTGATTTGTGTGGGACTGACTGTATGTCTTATTTTGTCTTTGTTGGTGTATGGAGTGGAGGTTGTTTCTAGACGCACGTTGACATCGTTGCAAATGTCACATGTACCTCCCTCAGATTGGTCCTCAACTGTCTACTTTTATAAGGCTGCGTCCTGTAGTTCAGAGTTTTGTATTGGTTTGTGGCCTGATTGTTTCCTTGTGTAGTGACTCAGGGTCTACGTATCTGTCTATTCCTTGTTCCTTTTGACTGGGGTGAAGTGTTCCTCACGAGACAAATTTGACTGGTTTGACGTACTGTTCACATTTTAGTGTGTCGTAGGGTTTTTCATGTGATGATGATTCTGGTTTGCGTTCATCTTGTGTACGTGTGATGTGACATACTTCGGTTGGGAGAAATTGTGAATGAGTATGTCGGTTTTGTTTGTACATTTTCTTGTGCACAATATATGTAAGCTCATCTTCCATCTCATCTATCCTCTGCGTTAATTTTATTTGGAAGTTTATCCAGTGGTGCAATTACCTTTTAATTTGCTTTGCTACCTCGTAGTGGATGGAGCCACCGATTGTCATGTCATCTATATATTCTATCGTATTAATACAGCTATAATGTAACATCGTTGAGTGTGTTAGAAGCGGGATGAGTTCATTATCGTCGTAATTCTCCGGCGGAAGATTCATTTGTCTTCTCCAGGAAATTGCTTTTTGGTAGCTTCTCTGTAATGTTGACGGTGATTTGTATTTGTGTGTTTTAGTTGGTTGGCTTTAGATGTTCGTGTTTCTTGTGTGTGTGCTGATTTTAGGTGCCATAGTCTGTACTGTCCAGAAGCCGGTCATGCAATTGTTTATAGGTCTGACTATCACCTCCTTTTGTTTTATTGCAGACGCGACCTCTGTATTTGCAGGGGATGCAGATGCAAACCTCGGACGTGCACTCAGTGCGCTTGCGTTCTTGGTTACCGCACTTGGCACACATAACGTCGGCGTTTATGCATGTTTTAGTGCTGTGTCCTCGGTCACAACACTTAAAAGATTGGTTTACTACTGAATACTCTTTCACAGAGAGTGATTCGAAGTCTATGTAGACTCTCCGCCTTCGCGTAATGACTCTGTACAGGTGTGGGCTAGCCTCCAGTCTCTGGTGACTGGAATCCCTTCCCTTATGCCCTGTTTTGTTTTGTTTTGTTTTGTTTTAGGGTGCAAGCAATAACTGGGGTCATACGTGCCCAGGCCCTCTTTTAAACATTCTTTTGACTTCTCTGTCGAAGTCCTCTTTCGTGGTATCACTGCTCGTAAAGGCTTTCTAGAAACTCCTCGTCGACCAGCGTATCTGGCGCGTGATATACTGCCACGAGTGGCTTGCGTTTTGGCGGCCCTTTACAGACAGTGGTTTGCAGGTCTTTAGTCTTTTCAATTATTTCTCGACAATCCTCCTCTGTTTCCGTTTCTACTATAACTGCTATCTGGGTAAGTCTGATTGACTCGATATGTATATTCTCTTTCCTGGGATTTATGTTCTTGGGGACTGTCTGTCGAACAGCTCTGGCGTCTTGATTTCCTGACGATTTAATATATGGGGTTGTGGCCTGTTTTGTTTTAGCCTGTTCTATTCTTCGAGCCTCTTTGATTTTGGGCTCTATTGTTAAGGCGGCAGCATATGTCACTGTCTGTGCTTGTGTTTGTGCTTGTTGTGAGAAATGGTTCAAATGGCTCTGGGCACTATGGGACTTAACTTCTGAGATCATCAGTCCCCTAGGACTTAGAACTACTTAAACCTAACTAACCTAGGGACATCACACACATCCATGCCCGAGGCAGGATTCGAACCTGCGACCGCAGCGGTCGCGCGGTTCCAGACTGTAGCGCCTAGAACCGCTCGGCCACTCCGGCCGGCCTTGTTGTGAGACTTTATTAGTTGATTCTCTAATTTGTTGTTGCAAGTCTTTGTTTGCTACACTGGGTTCCCTATTTTCGTCCTTTAATTTCTCATCCTTCTCTTGCAAAGTTTGTATTTTTATGTCTTTGACTGGATTCGATGGTCTCTGTAGTTCAAGTCTTATTCGCCTATTTTCATCTTTTAGGCAGGACAGTTTAGCTTCAAGGCTAGTTATTTGGAAAGCTAAGGGAAACACTTAGTCTCTAATGAGGGTTAACAGAGCAGATGAAACATGCTTAGCTTTTAACTCTACCCCTATTTCGCACAGTATTTTGCTAAGGCTGCTATCTTTTGACTGCGGGACATAGGCACAAGTTCTTCCTCCGTGTGTTCCATTCCGGGTGTGACGTTGATGGCTCGAGTTAGCGACACGATCTCGGCCAGCGGGAGGGCGACGACCTCTCCGTTGACGCGTTGCACACGACGAGCGCAATAGGAGTACTTTAATCACTCTCTTTGTTTTATTTACAGTACGTAATGAGTAAACGAGAACGGACCATATAAGATAACACTTACGCTACCCGAGAATTAAATATCAATGTCCACAATAAAATTTTTACCGAGAAAAACTGCATCTGAATGCGGAGACACATCACACTGCAACCGACTCGGCAGCAATCTTGGACCAGAGTTCGTTAGCATGGTTAATGATGGATTTGTCACGATTGGTTTAAGAGGTGGCCGAATGTCCCTCCCGACGCAATTCCGTTACCCCTGGGACGGAGTATGTGTACCCCAACTGTCTACGATAGTGTGGAGTGAGTGAAGGTGTTCTAAATGTTTGTGAATCATGAAACTGAGCCGCGCGGTGTAGCCGCGTTGTCTTGGGCGCCTTGCCACGGTTTGCGCGGCTACCCCCGTCAGAGGTTAGTGTTCTCCCTCGGGCATGTATGTGTGTGTTGTACTTAGTGTAAGTTAGTTTAAGTTAGGTTAAGTAGTGTGTAAGCCCAAGGACCGATGACCTCAGCAGTTTGGTCCCATAGGAACTTATCACTTCCATCATGTAACTGAGGCAGTGCTCGGCTACTAACCCGGTAGTCACCTAGTGGGATGTGGGACACCGCCCAAAAACCATATCCAGGCTGACCGGCACACGGACCCTCAGCTTTAATCCGCTGGGCGTATTCAATCCGGAGTCGACGAACCTCCCCGTCCTGGAAGTGCCGCCTTAACACCCGGGCAGGTGTTCTTTTTTTAATGCAACAATATATTATTTCTAGACATCAGCACAGCAAGCCACTGTCCCGCCGTCAGAGCAGGAGGACCCACAAACGACTGTCCTGTAATTAACAAAAGCAAACGCATAACTCAGGTACGATTAGTGTGTTTATTATTACGTTGTTGTAGCAAGTGCTCAAAGAGTTTACCATTATTATCGATACATGTCATAAAGTGAATCCGGTCATATAATAACGCATATTAATTTCACCTGAACGTGACGTATCACAGGCGTTTCATGCGTGAGTCGTCGGTTATTCCTTGCTTATCTCTAGTTTTAATTTTCGCCACAGATAAAATTCCAGAATTGTTAAGTATGGTTACATAGCTGGCAATTTTATATTTACGGAACGATCAATCCAACGATCTACATATGTTCTATGAAGGTCTGTAATTAACTATGAGGAATGGGTGGGAAATCTATTATGTTAATACCACATAGAGTGCCTTACGTCTAGTGTGACATCTTCCACTAACTGCCGCAGCATTTCTCTTAGGAACTGTAGATACTACTGTTTAGAGTCCTGTTAGTTAAAAAGGGACCAATGATGCGATCTATGACAAACTCGCACCACACGGTAACAGACTAAGTCGTCGTTCTTCCACTTGTATCACAGAGCTTAGATTTCTACTGACGGTTGAGCATACTGCGAAGATTGATTTGCCCACGATTTGAAAACGATGCTTCAAACGTAAACAAGATCTTGCAGAGAAACGCCACGTCACTTTGCAGTTTTAGTATAACCATTTGGAGGACTGCAACCGATTTCGAAACTCGGTGTCACGAAGCTTTCGATGTATCGGGATGAGCAAAAACACTTCTTACGCTCGCCGAACTCGCTCATTCTAGCTGCCTCGTAAAGACAGGTGGATTGTGTGTTCCCGCTTCTAAAATGCTTATTTCGTTTCTCTCATGAACTGCTGCTTTTTTTTTTTGGTTTGGCGTAATTTATCAGTCACACTTTCAGTTTCTTCACTTCTTTTATGATTTTTGCAAAGAGAGATGGCGATAGCGTGCCACGATCAGGATACTTTTCATGGTACATAGACACCGCTGCTCTAACAGTCTAACTGTCGTACACATTGTGAAAAACTGAATAGCTTTAGGAGTAAGTTGTCTGACGGCTACAACATCAGAACACAGACTGATGGGCGTCAGGTGTACAAGGAAACACACGAACCATACCGGAGTTGCGTGTTTGTTTACTTTTGGTGCAGTAGGGCAGACGTTTATGGATGCTCTTCCCCTGATAGCGGGGCTGTGGATTACGGCACTGTTACCTTGTTACTATTAGGGCAGTGAAGTCAATCTCCGAGGCTGCTTCCAGTAGCTTGGAAGAAACTATATACGCTGCTGTCCAAAACTTAACGACAAAAGTAAATTTCGCATGGTGTGTCACTTCCACGTAACGTAGGCCGAAGAAACCTGGACCATACATGGAAATGACTGCCACGGTATAGTACAAAAGGTAACGGAAATGACAGGTAACAGAAATGACAGATAACAGAAATGACACTTCTATTCAAGGACAATACTAACACTGAAGTCACTACGATTTATGATGGTACCCTGAACATGAAAGGCGAGACATGGTTCTTAATAGGGTATGTGAACACCACGGATGGCAGTGCGTGCTCCGTAACGTGTTCCAGTGCTAGCCATCATGTCGATAAGGATTTCCTGTAGTAGGGCGTTCCACTCCCCCAGCACGTGATGAAGTAGTACAGTACCACAAGAACGTTGACCGATGAATATACCGTGTTCAAAGATCAAGAGGTCACTAGGGACGTGCAGAATTGTGTCTCCCCACACCATAAAACGAGGACCACCAAAACAATCATGTTCGACAATGTTCCTCGGTTCGTTATATGTTCCCACCTCTCCCCACATGACGGTGCGTTCAAAATCACTAGTCAGACTGAATCTGCTCCCATCCGAGAAGAGAACACGAACCCACTCCTCGTCGGTGCAGTCCCTGTGCTCTTGCCACCAGCGAAAACGGAGTCGCCGATGTTCAGGTGTCAAAGCAACACTATATACTGTTCGCCGGGCAAAGAGACCACCCTATTGCAGTTGCTGTGCCATTATGGAGTGTCAGATTGCGTGCATTGCAGTCGTTTTAAATGTGGATGCAGTTGCACCCGTTGTTTGGTGTGAGTCCCTCCTTGCCTGTTGCAGAATGTAGCGGTCATATGCTGATGTAGCGGGACGTGGTCGAGCTGTTCCTCTTCTTAGGGCAGCTGTGCCGGAGGTTCGGAACGCTCCACAATCACGTGAAACAATCCTGTGAGCAACACAAAATTCCTGGGCTACACTGGTAACACTTGGTCCTTCTTCCACTTTCCCCATGATTCTTCCCGCTGAGGAGCCATGCAAAAGTTCTCTCCATGCCATGTTCTAACGAAGAACACTACCACAGTGCACCGTAACTGCTCGCTGATTGACACACACTGTCTTTTCGCGTTTCTCCAACTACTTCATGTTGTGGAGGTGAACTCACGCCATGTGACATCTCATTTTCTGTGCAGGATTTGGAGACTTCTGGCAACATGCTGCCGTACATTCATTTATTTCCACAGGCTAGTTAATATGTTACTTTAACCAGATGGTCTTTAAGTTTGGCACAGCGGTATAGTTCCACATAAAAAAGCGAAGTTCAAAGTCTGTTTCATAATTCGGGAACTACAAATTTTAAAAATTACTTGCGTTCGTCAGAAAATTTTCCACACTGTTGGCTATAATATAGTAAACGAAGCACCTCATTTATTTATTCGTTCTGGACATAGTTTGGCTGGTCTGTCCCAGCAGCACCACGCCTCACGCCGCCGTATACAGATAGTTCCTCAGAATTAATTGAAGTAGTAACATTGGAGAGGCTGATCACAGGCCAGTTGTATCAGCTAACCCGTAAGTACTCTCATTTTCTTGAACAAGTGGCACGTGTTCGCGGAAACTAGTTCCTCAACCTTTCTTATTTCCCCTCACTGGAGATATTCAAATTTTGTACATCAGTAAAACCATATCCACGTTTGGACAGCTATCAGTAAGAGGGAAGGTATGGGGTTTCCCTTCAAACTTTTACGGGTTATTTAAGGAAATCGAAAGTAAGGGATTCAATATGGACGGAAGTGTAGTTAATAATAATTCACCTTAATCTCGTTTCATTTATGCATTTTATGATCAACTTTTCTCCACCTGTGACTAATTCTCCTTCGTTTAATACGAATAATTGATTATTTCCTCATACTTATCATTCTTTTTTGTGTTACTTTCCAAACGACAACACTGTATAATGTGTTTCATGGTGCCGATTACACGGTATTGCAAACTCATAGGGAGTTGAAAAGCGCTTCGTCAGCGTCTTGACTCCAAGATCTGTCAAAAGATGGAACAGGCGTCGTCGTCGGCGACGTTATCTCCAGCAGCTACCATGGTGGGGCTCTCTTGCGAGTGCTGCAGCGCCACGGAGCCGACGCGTCATTCTTTCGCCGATCGCCGAGCAGCGCAGTCGTATTCCGGTGATTTGCCGTTCATCTGGTTAGGGTTAGAGACATGGAGTGCGGCACTATCATTCTACTTCTGTTAGGTAAGACTAAATTTTCACTGCCTCTCAACTCGATAATCATGGCTGTATGAAGTGTTTCATATAGTGACATAAGTTAAATATTTTTCAAACTTGCTCTAAATAGAAAGGTAAGGGAGTTCGTCTGATTTATGTAACACCTTTTGGAAAGATTGTCGCAGTTTAGTGCTCTAAGACTGAAGGGTATTTACTAATGTTAGTCACATGTCGTCTCACGTAGCCCATCATCTTCAGTACTCTTTGCATTTACCAGGACTAATATTCTGAGAAACGCTTTTTGAATTGCAAAGGAAAGGCAAGTATGTAGATGTGAAATGAAACACTTGCTTTCTCGCAAAAAGTGTGATTGATCATATCTGCACAAAGAAGGTCTATATAATTTGGAAGAACCGTGAACTATCTCTGCAAGGTTCATCTCACCTTTAACTGCCTTATTGCTTGGGTACTTGTCTTTAACTGTTGGCCGTAGAAGTGGTAGCTACACAAAATTTCTTAACAGAAATTGTAGTGGATTGACAACTGCCAGTGACCATATCATTTCTCCTTCTAGTAAGACTGATTTTCAGAAATATAAAAATAAGAACAGTGATAGGTATTCCAAATTAACTGTTGCAGTGACTTGTATGTCGGGAGGTTATACGGCGCGCAGTTCAACGAACGAAAATATTAATGAGTAGTAGAAATTTTGGAGACAGAAACAGCATTTATTATTGTAAGAGTTTTGAACATAATTCTTCAAATAAGCGTTAACAACAAATATATGTGAACGACAACTTCTGCTGCTCTCATTGTAATCCTTCCGGGTACATGACTGCGCTATAATACATGAAATACTATCGTGGCCTAAACCTGTGTTTCTTTCAGTACTTTAGTATTTAAGCATTTTGTGATATGAGGTAGTGGTACAGCCACAAGGATTTTAATGAGACTTACAAAGGCCGCGAAAGTTAAGTATTTATAACTTGTATTGAGATCCAACTCAGTTTTCTTCTACTAACTATTGATATAGCTGTGTGACTGACTTGAAAAGTTTTGTACGTGAAGAGTGGAATGTCATCTACTTAGCAGCAACGACACAAACGACTCTTAATTCTTGATAAAGTGTTGCTAGGAGGTCTTGAATTTCTGTAAATTTGTCTAGAAATCATAACAGTACGAACGTGCACAGAAAGTCTGAATTTAATATGAACACTTATATAGTCTGTTTTGTTTCAGTATTTCATACGATGTATGGGCAAGGTCTCGCAGATGGTGGCTTAACCACTCCTACTGATTCTCTCGCAGATGGTGGCTATTCCACTCCTGATTCTCTCGCAGACTATTCCACTCCTTCTGATACGCAGTATGAATTTGCTGGTCGTCAAACAGAGTAAGTAGTAGAAAAATTTTAATACTTATCGTTCCACTTGTTCCCGTATCCCGTTGCACAGGTAATAGTGAAATTCCGGATGAAGTACTCGCAGTTCAGTTCAGTGCGACCAAATGTAGGCTACTGGGAGGTTCGGCCGAGGGAAGATTTAACCGACTGCTAGCGTGCTGCATGACTGTGTAGAGATTACCCAATTGTCTTTGAAATAGGCACGTGCCTACTAAACCATAACTCAGTCTCATCATTTCTGGAGCCATCTTGTAAGTACTTATTATCACTAATGTTGTGTAGGGTGATTTAACTAAGCAGTTCTCCTTAAATATTTAAATAAACCAGTTATTATTGGTTTCTCTGTCTCAACCTTACTGCAATTAGTAAAATAGAATATTACTCGAGATGCGTTCCGATTATATTGATCATTCTGTAAATATGGATACACATGTTTGTACATTTTTGGCTGTTTTAGGTTAAAAACAGTATTTTGTTTATAAAGACTGAAAAACCAATAAGAATTGATTTTAACATCTGCTGCGGAAGTTAGCCATGTAAACAGACATATTATTTAAAGAAACGCTCAGGATATCGCAATTTAGTTTTCATCTAGATTAGTTGTAAGAAATTCGTCACTAAACGGCACACATTACATCTTCATAGCTATATTCATAAAGTTCATATCATTATAAACACTTTTTTTTAACTTAAGTCTAGTAATGTCTGCTGCTAACGTAGCAGATCTCAAATACATAAATTCCACCACGTTGTATTCCTCGAAATTCGATAAGTACTTTCGAAAAAATTACTAAATTTAAAACTCAGTAGTTATTTTTAAACCAGTTGTCTTATGCGGAAGTTGGTGTGTTCTTTCCCAGTCAGAGTCAAATAAGAATTACGTACTTAAATTTTCGCCTTAAGTTAATAAAGTCATAAAATGTGGCAGATCTCTTCCTTCTTTCCAGGGAACCTAACTCTCTTCCCGTACTTATTCGAAACTTCTTAGTGTTTCTTTATTGTTTCTTGTGACAGTTATATGAGTTTCCTGATTTTATGTTACTGTCACGTACATATTACTAAGAAAATGTGTAAAGCAAGTGTAGATTTTTCCAACACAGCATTAACCACTTCACTTTTCATATCCAGGAGCACTCTTGGATGTGGGCAAGAACTCGGAGGACCGCAGCCAGAATTTAGCTTTACACAACCAACCGAAATTGAAAATATGTCGCAGCAAAAGGAAATATGTGATGTGACGACGGAGGAAGCCGGACTGGGTTCCACAGCGCCGGTACAGCCAGAGCGCAAAAAAAACGGAGGCCAGGACACATCAGAACCAGACCTATACAATCTTTTTTATGAAGTCACCATCGCTTTCTTTAAGGGTGTAGCAGTATTTTTAACGTCATTAGTTAGCATCTGCATTACAATATCAGTCTGGGTAACATGCAAAAGTTATTTTTTATCCCCTTCTATTAAACGCCTTTTTCACTGCGGCCCCGAAGTTCTACCTGACATATGCATGGATTCAGTTGCTGTCGAGAAAGTTTAGACGCTTTCTTTCTACTTTACTTTTTCTCTATTTAATTTCGTCTCCCTCCCCATCGTTCATCTCTCTCTCTCTCTCTCTCTCTCTCTCTCTCTCTCTCTCTCTCTCTCTTTCTCTGTCTGTCTATCTATCTTTCTCTCTGCCTCTCTATCTGTCTGTCTCTCTGCGTCTCTCTCTCTCTCTCTCTCTCTCTCTCTCTCTCTCTGTCACTAAAGTAGCCATTAATAGACACAAAGACACTCACACATGCACACACACACACACACACACACACACACACACACACACACACACAGTGACAAATAATGATACCGAGACTTTCATCTAGAAATAGATACAATTAATACTCGACTAGTTAGAGAATTGTATCACTGACTATCAAAACACTTTTGAAACACGTATCCCACTAGCAGCTTCAGTGTTATATGAAGTAAACTGTTAAGTAATACTTTTTATAAACAAAACGGTGGTGTCACAAGAGCAGTCTAGCGTAACGCCTTGTGAAAATTACCACTTTCGCTTTAATGTTAATTTTACGCAATGTTTGTGCACCTGTTGTTGTATAAATGGAAAAAAACGTTGCATGAGAATAAATAATGCACTACCTTCGGGGTGCTTATGAGCAAATGTAGTCGACTTCAGTTGGATTTTATCCGTTCTTACCATTTGTGCCCCTGATTTACAGGATTTCAGGGAGTATTTTGACTGCACAATTACTACGCATGTGAAAGGAATAACCATCGACCATCCAGTGACCTTTTTCTATGAACTTACTTAATTCGTAAAAGTCATACTTTTTAATATTTATGCCACCAAAGGTCAGAGCGTTATGTACCTAGGCAGTAGTGCCAGGCACTAAACTTACCACACATTCCAGATAATCTGCACGCTATCAGAAGGTTACCTGAAAGAGAGACAAAGATCAGGGACCAGCGGATTGTCAATACGAAAAGTTGCGGAAGTCATTTACGAATGAGGTAAAGGATATGCTGAATGTGTGTACCAGTATAAGGAAACCGAAGACCGGCATTATGGGCGACAAATGAGACATCACATATATATATACAGCATGAAACTTCCAATCCAGTGTGTTTCTTTGAGCAATAGGGAAAGTTTAATAAAGGTAACATCATGTACTTGTAATAGCAGTTGCCCGTAATAACTATACAATTGTAGTGATAGTGAGAAAGTCTCTAACCAATTGTAATAAACGGATGCGATCAAATACGCATTTGCGTCACAAAGTGGAAAAATTCATTCAACGCTTCTAGAACAGAATAACTTGTTGCAGATGCTTGTTCTGGTCTAGAGAGGACAGATTAATGTCCATATATATTTTTTTATACGTGGCAAACCAATTTGTGGCACACTAATACACAGTTGAAGTTTGTCGTTATTCGGCTAGTTCATTTCACAGTAATTTTCAATCAATAATTAATTTTGTGTGCAGTGGATCTTGAGTTCAATGTAAATAATCTTATTGTAGTTTTGTGACGGTATCACTCTTTTCTTTTCCAGTCGAGTGTCTTTTTCAGGCACAGAAAGAGAACCATGTGGGTCTGCCATTTAATTTACATTTACTTTCATGCTACATGTAGGTAGAGTTCATTACCTTATTCTGTTTCTATGAGCCATCATGATAATAGGAATAACTTTCTGCCTATAGGGATGATCATTTTAATCATATATAAAGTTTCACTTAAATATAACAATATTTGAGATCACAGAAGTAAGCAAATATTTGAGTGTTGTGCAAGAGCGATTAGTTTTTGAAGGACTCCATTTTACTTATGGCACATCATATATCTGCCACAACAGACTATATAATTTATTTCTCTCAACATTTAGTGCATAATGTATGATCATTATGGAAGGCAGTACGCTGTCGACTTCCGTATTAACACTTTGAATATGTTTACAGGGAGAAATATATTACTACATGACATTGAGCGTTCCGGGTCCCATAGAGAAAGCATACTAGTTATAATGCAGGGGAACAATCACATATGATTTGTTACTACGTTTTTCTCTTGAAATATTGCTTGCACGAATATAATGCCAATAAACGACATGTTTGGATAAATTGTGAAAGTAAAATATAGTCTCGAAGGTGAAGTGTTAATGTCATAATATGAAATAAAGTCACAAAATATATACAGAATTTTCTACAACTAAACAATAAAGTGCGTAAGGACGACATCAGTCAGTCTAAAAATAGAAACGCATTACACCAAGCAGAAAAACATAAAACTGTCATAAAATTATGGCGCAAATAGTATAGTCATGATGTAAAATCTATGGTACTGGATCAACAATTTTGAAGTTAAATTAACAGGTAACTGCCACAACCACTTCACCAACTATCTTAATGTAAAATCAGCCTGATCAGTTACTAAATCACTCATAAATAAAGACTCAAATGTGTACAATGATGTATCAGTTAGGATAATGAAGGTAAGTATACGCTACATCAGTTCTGTACTTCCCTTGTTCACTTTGTCTTTCATATGCACTCTGTTTCAAAATCCGATACAAAGCCACAGAAACACTGAGTCATTTCATCACCGACGGTATTCGCGTGGGCACCGTACTCTGAGAAGGGAGGAACAATGAAAGATTAGGATTCAAGTTTTGTTGGCCACTAAGGGTATTTTGTGAAACATTATTACATTAAAAAACACACATTTCTGCCACTTACTTCACTAATTAAATTTTTGTGACCTCGGTATCGAGCTATTAAACCACTATCAGTGAAGCTACACAATGCGCTAATAGTCCGAAATCTAAGCCGAGGAAAGAGTTTTTTCCCTTTATTAAAGTTTAACATTACATTGACGACGATATCATTAAGCTGACATCGGAGATGGATGGGCAAGGAAACTGCCCATGTCATTTTCAACGCAAAGATTCCGTCACTTGGTTTAAACGGTTAAGGGAAACTCAGTTCGAGATAATGTAAGTAAAGCTATCAAGTTTAAAATAAGCAAATCATCTGGCCACCAGCATAGTCACGACTCAGTGTATTGTTTGCTTGGTAATATATAAGGTTAGACAGTGATGAGTCAAAACATTTTGGGCACCTGCTTAACGGTGAGCTGATTCACCATTGTAACGCAACAAAGCAGTTATTCTCAGTGGCAGGAATTTGTAAATCCTTTGTACATCTCCCAAGGTATATACCAATAGCACCAGATGTATACGAAAAGATCACATATTTCCCGTAGATTACGGGCCACAGATTTGTGGGTGCCAAGCTGGGGCCCAGTAGCGTCCCACATACAGGGGTAGACAAAAATACGGAAACACTGAAACCACAACACACTACCATGCCTAATACTGTGTAGGAAACCCGTTGTCATTCCAAACATCTGACAATCTTCTCGGAATGGATAAATACAGGTTCTGTGTGGTTTCCAAGGGAATCTTACACCATTATTCCTGCAAAATAGTTGCATATCCAGGTAATACCGATACCAAAGAAAGGATATGGGAGCAATCCGCTGAATTACACACCCATATCACTAACGTCGATTTGCAGTAGGATATTGGATCATATACTGTGTTCGAACATGATGGGTTACCTCGAAAAGAACGGTTTATTGGCAAACAGCCAACATGGATTGAGAAAATATCGTTCTTGAGAAACTCTACTAGCTCTTTATTCTCACCAAGCAATAAGAGCTAACGACAAGGGAAGTCAAATTGATTCGATATTTTTAGATTTCCAGAAAGCTTTTGAAACCTTCACAAGCGACTCACAATCGACTTCTAGTCAAACTGCATGCTTATGGAGTCTCACCTCAGTTTTATTTATTTTTTATTTCACACGTCTATATCAGAAGTACCAAACTGAGGAGCAAATCTCCAAGGTCATAGAACGTGTCAGCACATGATATTACAACATGACATTAATAACAGAAAAAATAAAATGTTTATGAACCCAAAAAGCAAGCCATAAGTTTATGTAAACGCAGTCAACAATATAACACAGGAAAAAGCTGATTCTTTCAAAGAACTCTTCGACAGAATAGGAGCAGTGACCCATGAGGAAACGCTTCAGTTTCGATTTGAAAGCCCGTGGATTTTTTAATTCTTGTGGTAGTTTATTGAAAATAGACGCAGCAGTACACTGCACACCTTTCTCCACAAGAATCAAGGAAGTGCGATACAAATGCAGACTAAATTTCTGCCTCGTATTAACTGAGTGAAAGCTGCTAATTCTAGGGGATAAGCTGGACTGCGACTGGATTCCTGGCTTCCTGACAGGAAGGTCAAAGTTCATAGTAACTGACGAAGAGTCATCGACTAAATCAGAAGTGATATCTGGCGTTCACCAAGGAAGGCCCTCTGCTGTTTCTGATCTACGTAATCGATTTAAGAGGGAATCTGAACAGCCCTCTTAGATTGTTCTAAAAGTGGCAATTGACTCTAAATAATGAAAAGTGTGAAGCCATCCACATGAATACTAAAAGGAATACGCTAAATTTTGGTTACAGGATACAACATACAAATCGAAAGCCTGTAAACTCAACTAAAGATTTAGGGATTACAGTTACGAATAACTTAAACTGGAACGATCACATGGATAATTTTGTGGGGAAAGCAAACCAAAGACTGTGATTTTTTGGCAGAACACTTAGAAAATGCAACAAGTCTACTAAAGATACAGCCTGGACTGTGCTTGTCCGCCGTCTTCTGGAGTGCTGCTGTGCGGTGTGGGATCTGTATCAGATAGGACTGACGAGGGTCAAAGAAAAACTTCAAAGATAGGCAGCTCGTTTTGTATGATCTAAAAACAGGGGAGAGAGTGCCACAGATATGACATGAATTCGGGTAAGAGTCATTAAAGCAAAGGCAATTTTAGTTGCGGCAGAACCTTCTCATGAAATTTCAGTCACCAACTTTGTTTTCGGAGTGTGAAAATATTTTGTTCAAAATTGGTTCAAATGGCTCTGAGCACTATGGGACTTAACATCTGTGGTCATTAGTCCCCTAGAACTTAGAACTACTTAAACCTAACTAACCTAAGGACAACACACACATCCATGCCTGAGGCAGGATTCGAACCTGCGACCGGAGCAAATATTTTGTTGGCGCCACCTACATAGGGAGGCATACTCACCATAGTAAAATAAGAGAAATCACAGCTGGCACGGAAAGACATTAGTGTTGGTTTTTCCTGGGCGCTGTTGAAGAGTCGAACGGTAGAGAAATAGCTTTTCGTTGGTTCGATGACCCCCTGCTAGGCACTCAATTGTGAATTGTAGAGTAATCATATAGATGTAGATGTACCGATGATGGAGCTGGATAGCGATTACGCACGCGTCTCTCCAAATTAGACCCCAACGACTCAGTGATAGTGAGATCTGATGACTGTGATGGCGAGGGTAGATGCAACAATTCAGCCTCGCGCTCGCTCGACCACAGCATCACCACTAGGCAACAAACATTGTACCATGGGATGGACCTGATCAACCAAAATGGTCACATTATCCATTGCAGTAATGCAGCCTTACCTGGTACCCATGGGCTCCATGGAATATCACAATATGTCTGCCCAAATCTTCAACGAACCCGCACCACGTTTCACTGTTGGGACATAAAACGCGGTCAGAAGTTGGAAACAGTGTGAAACAAGACTCGTGCGACAAAATCATATTCTTCCACAGTCCATTTTTTATGGCTTCGGTACCACTTTTTCCTGTTGCGCGAATTTCCATCACTGATGAATGGTTTTGTAATTACAGCTGACCCGGTAATTCGCAGCTTACGGAGCTCGCTTCATGTTGGTTTGCTGCTGATGGGTTTCACGAGTGCGGCATTCAGTCCTGCAGTAAATTTTGCAGCTTTCATCCTCTTATTTGTCCTCACACTCCTCTTCAGCCGGCCGGTGCGGCCGTGCCGTTCTAGGCGCTTCAGTCTAGAACCGCGTGACCGCTACGGTCGCAGATTCGAATCCTGCCTCGGGCATGGATGTGTGTGATGTCCTTAGGTTAGTTAGGTTTAAATAGTTCTAAGTTCTAGGGGACTGATGACCTCAGATGTTAAGTCCCATAGTGCTCAGAGCCATTTGAACCATTTTGAACTCCTCTTCAAAGGCCGTCCGTCGCTCACCACACATTTTAGTACGCATCTTGCGAACGATGTCTTCCCGTTTCTCCTGTATGCTGTATAAACCTTACATGTAGTGCTTTTTGAAACACCAAACACATTGGCCGCACTGAAAATTGCTCAGTATGCTGTTCTGACCACGACTGAAACTTTCATCGTGTTAAGGATATCTCACTGGTGCTGCTCGTGTTCAAATACAGCTGGGAAACATGCATTACTGTAAAGTATCTGCATTTATGTTCAAGCATACATTTCCATATTTTTGTCCAACCCTCTATGTCCATCGAGTGCAAATCAGGCGAATTTGGTAACTGATCCATAAATATGAATTCACTCTCATGCTCCTCACGTCAGTGCGGCATGATTCTGGTCTTTTGACGTGGAAAGTTATCCTCCTGGAAGATATTGTCATCGAGGGAGGCTAGATGAAGCGTGAATGGATGCAGGTGGCCGACAATAACGTCCATGTAATCCACGCCTGTCCTGGTGCCTCCGTTACTGCCACAGGTCCCGTAGAAGCTCAGGTGAATGTCCCCATAGCGTAAAATGCCCTCAGCAACATGCGATCGTGGCGTGGTGCATGTTTCGAGCAACTTTCGCCCTGGTGCAACATGAAACCGACTAGGCGACACTTTTCAATTGATTCACAGTTGAATCTCAATGGTCCGAAGTCCACTGCAATTGTAACTGACGATGTCGTTGGGTCAACATGGGAATATGTACGGCCGTCTGATGTTGGGTCCCATGATCAGTAATGTGCACTGAACGGTATGGTCTGAAACACTTGTGCCTGCACCGGAATTTTAGTCTGTTACCATATTTGCCACCAGTAGCTTGTTTTAGAAAGCAGGACATTCAATTTCAAGATGGACATTCGTCATCTCGTTTTGGCTCATCAGTCTATATATCATAACGTTTGCATACACCTTAACATGTGGCAAACTTGTTGAAGACTAATACTGCAAGTGAGATGAGTCTTTATATCGTGTGGGGCATTCTTTAAATTATATGTGTCTCCTTGATCATGTAAACTGACACTGTGCCCGCGTTTAGGATTTTCATAGTTTCCCTCGATCGGTTGAGGCGAAATTGGCGAGGGTTTCTTTAAAGGACTAAGAGGCAAAGTTGAGTATCCGGGGGCTATTTGCCTGTTGATATACACAAATAAATCAACCGTCGATACTGTGGTTCCGTCTAATACCACATTCACGTGGCACCTGTCTGAATGAGGCAGGTAGAAGGTTCTAGCTGGATATGTTCACTACAGTCAATATACAAAAAAAAAATAGGACAAATTTTATCCGGAAAATACAATTAATTAACGTTTCCTTAAGGGAAATGCATCAGTGAAACTTGGAGAGATTGCGGATTGGCTATTACGTGAACACCTATATGCATCATCGTGATCTTACATATGCCAAGTAATCATGCCTGGAAGATCCATGAATTAACGACATGGTACCTACTGCGTCTGAAACCATTCAAATTACCATTTTTCGCCACCGCCACCCCCTGTCATAGTGGCAGCCTTGGCTAGCAGAGACCCATATTACCGTAGCAAAAATCTCTTTGACTTCAAAATAAATTTACACCCTTCAACGAAGTGTGCTCTCATGTGAGACTTCCTTGTAGATTAAAACTGTATGCTAGAGCGAGACTCAGACAAGGAGCTTTTGCCTTTCGCGAGTAAATCGTTTACAGACGGAGCGATCTGGCTATCACTCACGATCCATCCCCTCACAACTTTACATGTGCTAGTCTTCCCTCCTACTCTGTAAACATCAAAGACGTTCTCCTGCATACCTTACGGAAATTAGCATTTACGGAAGAGGAGATGTTCCGGAGAAAAGGCTTATCCGCAGCGTAGAGGATGGTTTCCAGAATGAATTTTTACCCTGTAGTGATGTGCGCGCTTCTATGGCGCAGACAGTCGCAGAGTTAAGCGACTTCAGAAACAGACGTGGTCCTCCTCCCAAGTAGCTATCATAGTCATAGTTATCGGTAAGCTTTCTGTTCTAAGCGTAGTGCAAACTAGAAACTTCGTTCGCCAGATATGGTCACTATGTTCGTATCAGCAGTGTTTATACAACTATGACTGTGAGCGGATAAAGCTTTCAGTTCTAAAAACCAATTTATCTTAAGAATGCCTTCATTAGCACTGCAATTACCAAACCACAGAAACACAAATGAAGAACCAAATCCATAACTGATTGCCAAATGCGAACGTTCACAGAGAAATTGGAAGTTTTGAGTAATACAGACTGAGATTCATGTCAAGAAATTGGACACTGCAAAAGAACTATGTCTAATGACCGAAAGAACGAACGTTAAAATAATGAAGAAATTGGAAGTAAATTTACACAGTTCTGTTTCAGTCTTTTCTAACATAACAGGAAACACAATTTTCTCCATAAAATGTAAAAAATAACACAAAACGTTGACAGTAATATTTAGCATATGTCATTCATTATCAAAACGCTCTTTCAGTCTATAATAATGAATGGAGAAGGAAATAAGTGCCATCTATTCGCAGTGATTACACTATAACTACTGCTGATACTTTGTCGATAAAAATTATAGGCATCTTGATCCGTGACCATTTCAATTTGCAGTATGCTTTAACCAGACAGAAACCAAAGTTATAAATTTCAACCATCCTTTAACAGTGGTATTTTACAGCGGGCTTATCACTAAAATTTAAGTTTCTGTAATGAAGTAATTACCTATCATTGTGTGAAAATCACACACAAAACACCGACCCATCACATAGCAATTAATTGCAGCAGTCCACTCTCTGCTTACATGATTCAGCAGAAGATTTAATTTCCTCTCTGGCAGGTTATGATTTTGAAACGCAGGCGATAAACAACACTTCAGACTGTCACATCACCCTGCATCCTCACACCATCTCTTCCCTCCTTCTTCCCAAGCCGTGTACGTTATAATCTGTGTTCATGGATGGATCCCAACGTTTTATTATCTAAATTTAGTCCTCTGTTTTGAGTTATACAATTTTGGTGAGGAGTTGTTGCAGAAAGTCTAGAAGCAGAAAGTTTAGTAGTGGACTAATGAAATTGTTTGATCCCAAATCCTGCAGTTTTCAACATGTTGAGAACCACTGAAAAATCTTGGAGGTTAGCGCAGGAGCTTAGCGATACCTTCAAGATAGTTCTTGGGTTCATTAAGTGCTCTGCTAATACTATCGTTAGCGTGCTCTTGTTTGACTGAAAAACTGCGGCAGGGGAGGGGGCGGGAGGGGATGCACAAATAGAACAAATAAAAAAAAAAAGACAAATAGACATGGAGACTAGTGCTCTCACAGTTGACGTAACCATGAATAAATTAGAAAAAAGCTATTGAGAAGTTGAAAAATAGGAAAGGAATGGTTTTAGATGATGTGAGAGTGGAAAAAATTAAAGATTTTGAGAGCCAAGCAAATTCATTACCACCGTAAGTTTCGTCATTTTCATTTGTCCCAAAATGACGAGCAAAGCCCAAATCCGTGTCGTTAGCACTCTCTTCAAGTCATTTTATACACTTACTTTGGAAGATGTTGAGTGCTGTGGCAAACGTCCGCTGCTGTCGTCAGTGCAGTTTGGGTGCAACGCGGTGTGCTGTCTCGTATAATTAAGGGAAAAATGTATCACAGGATATGGTTCAATTCCTAACACTGACATTCATAAAACAGTATGAATGATTGTCACCAGCTTTGCCTTGACCTGTGATAGCAAAAATGGTCACCCTTTCCATACCACTATTACCACTATCAGCCCTGTAGCAATCTGATTACATTCAGTTAAGTTCCTAACTCCTACAACTAAACGAGAAACATAAATCAATGCTAGTATCAGCTTAACTCCAACTAGCACCACACAGTGTCAGCTAAAATCTGCAAAATAAAATTCTTAGGATTATCTTTAAAAGGACAGTCACATGAAATTAAAGACGTTAGTTATGACATAATCAATATAATTAATTCTCATTTCAACAACCACCTCCACGTCCTTTTGTACTACCTATACGTTATACGCTCAAGAAGGCTGACTTAACAATTCCGGGTTTTTCTATCTCTCCCCACCATTTGAAAAATATAATCGACGATAAGATATCACTACAGGAAGCTGCTACAGTAACGTTACGTATCTCAGTGCTAAATCACGCCACTCGCCTCAAAAGTCGAAAGTTATCGATGAAACATCACGCCCACACACAGTGACATAACTTATCGTTCTTGTAATACTTCCGTGCTGGAAACTTTGCTTGTGTAATCCCTATGGAAACAAAACGTTAGTCGTGAGAAACTGATATGTTGGCGAAACTAATTACCATACCCTGCTATCCTCTGGACACTAATGCGTCTTCTGCCCTAGAAGAGGTACAAAAAATGAACCTCAGTCCAGTGAATTCTCAGAGACCCTTGACATTATTCAACAACTACGCATTTTCGCCAGTCACCGTTTAGCTACAGCGCGGCAGGTATCCTGCCGCAGTCAAGGCCACTTGCATAGATGTTCCCAATAGTAGCACGCGAACAGCTGACCAGCACCGCTGTTTCCGAGGTGCTTGCCCTCAGGTGCCAGGCCACAATAATTAGCCCTTTGTCAAAGTTGCTTATATATTGATGTGCATGTCAGGATGTGGCTGATGTGGAAGTGGGGTCTAAAAAAGAACAAGTGTTAATTTTTCAACTCCGGTCGGCAAACTGCCTCCCGTTTATTGAGAAAACATTAACTGATTGACCTAGCCGGGGTACATTATGTGGGTTTAGCGGCCCTAAGGCGCAAACAGATTGAGCTGGGGCTCAAAAAGTGCACGGAGGCAACCGGCCAATGCGTCTGATCTCGACGGGGGCCTGTCAGTAAAAGAGAGCGATCCACATGCCTCGTCCGCGCAGCTTGGCGCGGTGGTCTCTCACACGTGATCTCCTGGACCTTTCTGATTGGCTGCTGTAGGAGCTCTGCCTAGGCAAGCGACGCTTCCCTAAGCGTCACCCCGTCAGCAGAAAGGGTGTTTGTTCGTCGAGCACGTGATAAAGCCGTGGGATAGCGGCACATACTGGAAAAATCTGATGTGTCGCCTACCCAGGGTCCGTGCACGGCTTTGTGAAGATCCATTGCCATCCATAGCTCACACATTTAAAAAAAAATTCCCTTTATTGAAAATAAAGGACTCCCGTACTCAATCTGTCAGCACCTGTACATTGGATTTTCCCAACTCTGGCCCATATTGTCTCTGGAATGATGCCTCGTTCGTCTCTACACTGAGGTCGCAAAAGACGTGGGTTAGTGATATGTACTTATACAGATGCCGGTAATATCACATACATAAACTATACAAGGACAGCTCATTAGTAGAGCTGTCATTTGCACTCATGTAATTCATGTGAAAAGTTTCCAATCTGATTATGGCCCCACGATGGCAATTAACAGACTTTTAACGCAGAATGGTAGTTGGAGCTAGACGCCCGGGGAATTCTGTTTCGGAAGTCGTTAGGGAATTCAGTATTCCCATATCCATAGGGTCAAGAGTGTGCCCAGAATAAAAAACTTCGGGCATTACCTCTCACCACGGAAAACTCATTTAACGATCAATAAAGGCCGCGTTAGCATAAAAATGTCAGTGCTAACAGATAAGCAGCACTACTTGAAATAACTACAGAAATTTATGTGGGACGTATGACGAACGTATTTTTTGGGACAGTGCGGAGAAAAGGGCGTTACAGGGCTGTGGCAGCAGACGACCGACGCGAGTGCCTCTGCTAACAGCACGACATCACCTCTCCCAATGTCGTGATCATTTTGGTTAGACTACATAGGACTGGAAAATAATGG
Organism: Schistocerca piceifrons; assembly: GCF_021461385.2. NCBI lineage: Eukaryota > Metazoa > Arthropoda > Insecta > Orthoptera > Acrididae > Schistocerca > Schistocerca piceifrons. Next base: position 461,397,883 of record NC_060149.1, read on the forward strand.
CCTGGTGAGATGAATCCAGACTACAGTTGGTAAGAGCTGTTGGTAGGGTCTCTATTGCAACGGGGTTAGCTTTTCTAAATAGTTTATAATAGTATATATGTGACTGAGCATAAAATTTGTGCATCATGGTGTTCAACACAATCAACCTGTTTGCTAGCAGATTGCCCCTCTAGCAAAGAAGAATGAAGAAAAATGTTGTCAATCGTTGTGCAACAGTTCCCCTGCACGCTCGCTGGAAAAATACAGTTTGCATCAGGTGATATCTATTAAGGAGAAGAATGAGCATCCTCTTCCTCGCACACTCACTTACAGAATTAACACTAAAGTCACCACATACCCCTCCACGATGTCAGTTTTTAGTAATATTACGTGTAATTTCTATATATTAGCTTCTTAAGTCGTAAATCATGAAGAGTATGCACACATAAGTATGATTCTGGTAGGGGGTATGCATAAAGTAACAGAACAACCAATAAATGGAGACCGTTCAGTAGCATTTCTGGGACAATTCTGCAGTCGTCATTCCCAGTGGTAACAAAGATAGTGACCAAACTTTGCAATGTAAATTGAGTCAGTGTCAATCGCTTGCACAATAGGTACTGCATTGTATCCTTAACGAGATCTCATAAATACCCGTGTGGCGCTAGCCGAGAGCTTGATACATCACAGAATAAAGTATGACTGTCTTAGAGAAATATGTCTGAGTGAAGTGCAAATTCTGTAGTACAGGTAGGTTCTGAAGAGCACACTTGGAGGACTATAACTTTCTTTCTGTACTTTATACAAACTGAAGAAGGTGCTTTATGATAAATGTTAGCACTCCAACGAAAGTGAAGAAGTGGAACATATGGATTTGAGGACCGCAAATACTATCTTGAAGAACAGAAAAGTCCGACTGGATAGTGGAATATGAACGCAGTTGGAAGAAAATTTGCGTGTAGTGTGTCATTGCAGCAAAATCATTGCAGGCCTTCTCTCCACGTTAAAATTGCTGTGAGGCGGGACTCTATACTCAAGGCTGTGCATCAACGGCTCTTACTAAAGGCACTAGAGAACAGTTTTCACTTTTCAGTTTCAACATTTTTGAATCATTTAGAATTTCATCCCTGTGTTTCAGATAATCTTAATAACTGATTGCTACAAGGAAGTATTAAGTGTCCATTGGGTGGAGATAAAGAAATCCCTTGCTGGTCTTCACGTCCACTCTGTGATTTCAGAGTTTAGAATTTCATAACGCATATCTCGTTTCTACTACTGGTTGTATCAACGCTGACCTTCAAATGCGCGTTTCGGCATCCGTTGCATTGATAGACCAAGGAACATAACAAGGGTTTGGGAAGGATCTAAATATCGGCGTGACGTTTACTACGCGCCACGTGGTGCTCTTATTTGAAGTAAACTATCTGTGGTAAACGTCTTTAAAAACGAGGGCGTGCAGGAAAGTAATGCCTCCGAATTCTTTATGTGAATACTCATAAAGCTTTTAAAATAAAACAAATGATATTAGCATTCTATATCTGTATTCTTCATGTCTACATATCTGCAGCTCTCAGCATCCAGAAGTTTTCGAATTGTAGCATGTAACATTTGTGAGTGTAACGTAACTATGTTTGTGCGTGAGAAACAGCGTACTGTAATCGAATTTCGAATTCGAAGGGTTGGTCTACACATGAAGCACCGTCTCCTTCAGCATTAAAATGCCAGACGACCCACAACTGCTGCGACATTTGCAACAATCCGACGCCTTGGATTCACTGTCATCGATAATTCCTCGAACAGTCCCGACTTGGCCCCACTAGACTGTTTTCAAAACTTAAAGACCACCTTCGACGACTTCACTTTGATAGCGATGAAGAGGAGCAAGCATAAGTGAGGTTGGGTCTCCGTCATCTAACATTCTATAGTGACGGTACCAACAAACTTGTAACTCGCTGAGAGAGATGTGTTCATCGCACCGTTGACTATGTTGAGAAATAAATATGTATACGTGAAGAATAAGGATGTAGAATTTTAACGGTGTTTGCTTTAATTAAAACGTTTTAAGTGTTTTTATATAAAAATTTTTGGAGGCATTACTTCTCACCAGGCCGTTGTATATTTCCCATTTCTACCACAAAATGGATAATTAACGACGTAAATTCGCGAAATGATTTCCAAAATTTCTCCTTCTAACTGTTACGAAAAAGTATGGAATTTTATTTCGTGTTTTTCTTAATATTAGTGGTATGCATACTTCGAAACAAGACATCTTACGGTAGAACAATGTAAACGTTTGTTATCCATGTTTCATAGGTTGAGTAACCGTCACTGCTGGCGCGGGTAACTGGAAACAGAATGACTTTGAAACGCATGCTACGGGAAAGGCAGTAAAATTTACAGTTACAAGCGGTACTCTCGTTGCCGTTGCGTTATCGTGAAGCTGAGAGCCTGCTGCTGCAACCTACGCTCGCCTTTCTGGCTTCCCGTCGCTCACTAGCAAAAGCATCAGTACGAAATTCCGACTAAGGAAAGTGAGAAATACAGCAAGAACCACTATTTATGACTTAGACAGAATTTCTAGTTTGTGTGATGAATTGCACTGGCTCTAAATGCTGAAAAATGTAAGCTAATGCAGATGAGTGGTAAAAACTATCTCGTAATGTTCGAATACAGCATTAGCAGTGTGCTGCTTGACACAGTCTCGAGGGTGAAATATGTGGGTGTAACACTGCAAAATGATATAAAATGAAACGAGCACGTAAGGACTGTAACAGGGAAGGTGAATGGCCGACTTCGGTTTATTGGAAGAATTTTAGGAAAGTGTGATTCATCTATAAAGGGGAACTCATACAGGACGTTAGTGCGACCCATTTTTGAATACTGTTGGAGTGTTTGGGATCTGCATCCGGTCAGGTTAAAGGAAGACATCGAAGCAGTTTAGAGGTGATCTGCTAGATGTGTTACCGGTAGGTTCGATCAACAAACGAGTATTACGGAGATGTTTCGGGATCTCAAATGGGAACCCCAGGAGGGAAGGCTATGTTCTTCCCCAGCAACACTACTGAAGAAAATTTAGAGAACTGACATTTGAAGCTGACTGCAAACGATTTTACTGCTGGAAACGTATATTTCGTGTATGGGCCACGAAGATAACAGAAACTGGTCCTCGTAGGAGTGATGTACACAGTCCTTTTCCCTCGCTCTATTTGCAATAGGAATAGGAAAGGAAATAACTTGCTGTGGTACAATGTACCCTCTGCCACGTTTCATTCGTTGACTTGCGGAGTGTGTATGTAGATGTAGATATAGATAAATGCGTAGTACATGGTCACGTCGTTACATACCTAGTGAGTTCCTGAAATATACTCTACTGCCTTTAATGCTGTAATATCTGTAAGAATAGAAAATAACGAAATTTTACTTATTGTACGTACACAGTATAGTAGGAAGAGTACGTGACTAAATTTGTTGGTGATCTGGGGGTGCAGAGGGAGAGGGTGTGAAATTTAGTACACCAGCCTACCACCTCCTGCAGCAGCCACGTTTCTTCTACGTCTGGGAGAGGTGGAGTGAGCTTGACTGTCAGTTCTAACTACATCAGTTCTAAGTCAGATTTCATGAATGGTAGTGGCTGGCAAGTGATGACGTGATGTCTCTCAGCAACTCAAGACCAGATGTTTTCAGTGGGTGATGTATCTTGTGAAGGAACTGTACAGACTGACACTCGAACAACCTCCGTATCCAGACGGATCTGGACGTCGTGGACAACACGCGGTCTTGCGCTATCTTGTGAAAGATAGGACACAGACACCAGCCTTAACACATCAGAAATGTGGCTTCTGACATCGAAACTACCGGCTACGGGAACCATAGTTGACATTATTTGTGACGAATTACCGCTGCCGTTTCTGAGAGGCCAACGGAATTGAGCAAAGCATGAAAATAAAAATGTTTTTGATTTTGTGGAAACATCACAAGCGTAACTCAATAATTTCTCCGTTCTCCAAATAGAAATATAGTGTTGTGCACAAACTTTCATTTTCTTACGTGGATTACACCTTGACCTGTATTCTTGTACTGAAATCCACCAATCTCCTCAAAAGTAAATGTTTGCGAAGGAAAATATTTTTAATTTCTTGTCCGTTATTGTACTGATACTAACCCATACTAAATTTATCAGTATAACGAGTCAAATCTAACCTACCGTTACTGCATCATTTTGTGTGATTAGATTCGATGGGCAGCTCCGGTGGTTGATGGAGGTCGAAAAAAGAACAGTGGTCGATTGCGTGTATTCAGCAGCCTGCATCTTGCTGAGGTGTAGTCGCTCCGCTGTGCTCGCTAGTTGCGCCCCTGAACTTGTGCGTGTAGGCATCCCGCTGCATATATTTTAATAGACCATGAGAAAACAATGACAAAATGGTTCAGGCGTGTAGGGCCAGAACTTGAAGTTCATCAGACATGTTGGTCATCGAGATACGGCTGTATATCCGCGAATTAGTGAGTGAAGACTCTGGCAGAAACTCCTTAATTAGTTATTGAGTATGTAGGTCTCCATGCTGGCTTTGTGACACTGTTACGTGAAATAAACGAAGCTGCCTTAAGTTGGTTCATGGGCATGGTTTAGCCACGAGCGATCAGCTCGGATAAGGACATGTTACAGCGACATCCCAGAGGTGGATGTGGTAAAATCACTCTCCAATTTTAACATAGACGAATATATTTTTTCCTAAATATAAATATGAGGCAACCACCCCTTCGACTCACAAACTGTGAATTGTTAATCTCAGCACAGGCAAAATGGAAATACTAATGGTGATGTGCTAGTCTGCCGAAACATCTGCACTGACGAGCCAAAACATTATGATCAACGGTCATTTCGAAACTGAATGCCGCCTGGTGGTGTTGCGAACCCGTGTAGCGCTGTGTAAAGTGTGTCAGTGAAATAAAGTGAGGTGACAAAAGTCATGTGATACTTTCTAATATCTTGTCGGACCTCCTTTTTCCCAGTGTAGCACATCAGCTCGAAGTGGTACGGACTCAACGAGTCGTTGGAAGCCCACTGCACAGTTACTGAGCCATGCTGCCTCTATAGCCGTAAGTAATTGCGAAAGTGTTGCTGGGGCACGATTTTTTGCACTAACAGACCTCTCGACTGTGTCCTATAAGTGTTCGATGGGATTCATGTCGCGCGTTCTGGGTGGCCAAATCATTTGCTTGAATTGTTCAGAATCTTCTTCAAACCGGTGACATGCCACATTGTCATTCTTAAAAATTCCATCGTTGTTTGGGAACATGAGGTCCATGAATAGCAGCAAATGATCTCCAAGTATCCGAACGCAGTCGATTCCAACTAAACACAGCCCACGTCATTGTGGAGCCACCACCAGCTTGCACAGTGCCTTGTTGACAACTTGAGTCCAGGGCTTCGTGGAGGCAAAGTTGCAAAAGTTGGACCATTATGGAATAAGGGGGATAGCTCGCAACTACTTCACCTCTTAAGAACATATAGCGGAAGGTCATTCTCCCCGAAACTGAGAATGGTTACGGCGTGCGGTCCCAATAGGCCAATAGGCCAGTTAAGTGCGGGATGCTCCAGGGGTCGGTGCTGGAGCCGCTACTGTTTCTTATTTTTGTAAATGATATTTCTTCTAGTATTACAGGTGATCCTAAAATATTTCTGTTAGCTGATGACACCAGCTTGGTAGTGAAGGATGTCGGGTCCAATACTGACATAGTATCAAATAATACAGTTCACGATAAAAGTTCGTGGTAGAAAATTAAATTGAAGTTACATAACACTAAGACTCACTCTTTACACTTTCTATTACACAATTTAACAAAAACTGGCATTTTGATACACACAATGGACTTATATTAGTGAGACTGAACATTTCAAATTCCTAGGCTTTCAGATAGACAGTAAGCTGTCGTGGAAATCCCACGCTCAGGATTTTGTTCAAAAAATAAATTCTGTTTTATTTAGCAATAGAATAGTATCTGGAATAAGTGGCAGTTCAACGCGAAGAGTAGTCTACTTTGCTTACTTTCATTCGCTTATGATGTATGGTATTACTTTTTGAGGTAACCCTTCTGATTCAAAAAGGGTATTTTTGACTCAGAAACGGGCGGTTCGAGCAATATGTGGTTTAAGTTCACGAACCTTTTGTCGACCGCTGTTCAGTAGCCTGGGAATTGATATTCCCTTTAATGTCGTATTTTGTTAAAAATATCAGCGTATTCAGAAGAGTTAGCAGCTTTCACTCCGTTAATACTCGGCAGAAATCCAAATTGCATTTGGAACGAATCTTTTTGACTCTTGTGCAGATAGGCGGGCAGTATTCTGCTGCACCCATTTTCAATAAACAGTCACAAGAGATAAAAAACCTTAGCAGCAATCCACGCACTTTCAAGTCTAAATTGAAGTTTCCTCGTGCTTCACTCGTTCTATTCTGTCGAGGAACTCATGGAAAACTTTTTAAAAGATTTGAGCTGATTCCGATGTTACGTTACTGATTACGTTTATTTAAACTTACGGTATGTCGTCTGCATAGGATTCATATACATTTCATTTTATCTATTATTATTCTCCTGTTATAATTTCGTGTATTGACTCCAACCATGACCATGGAGACTTGCTCATTAGTTTGGTCCTACGGAAAATGACATAGAAAATAAAAAAATTAAAAAGTAAAACATAAAGAATTAGATACACCATCAGAAGGAATGTACACAGATGGTCGTTAAAATTGGAACAACACGAAGGCGGCGTGCAACGAATGTCAATCTGGCATCACGTGTATTATGTTCATGAATGCACAAATAATCAGTATTTCAGGGCAACCGCACTACGTTTGTAGCAATAAATACCATTTATATTCTCTGTCTATATCAATATCTACTACTGGTAGATATCTAATATATCTTGTACATCTGGTACTAGGGGACTTGGAAAAAGTAAGTTAGACATGTCATCTCAGGCTACGACAATTGCGCAACAACAGTGGGGCATTGTCACTTTCTGGGTTTCCTGCTGACACAATTCACGTGCAGTAAGGATAATGGGTGCATCACCGTGTGCGACTGAAATAGGGCAACAACTGGGAACGTACTCCAAAACTTGAAATACGCGGGACAGTACCACTCTAATTGCTACAATATCTAAATTGCAAACAGATTCGCGTTGAAATTATGGCGACGTATGAACCGACTACAACGTCACATTCAACAGTGAAATGGTGCCAACAAGTTGACCAAGGCCGCACAGACGATGATGATGTTGATCGGGAAAGAAGGCTACTGACATCGAACACAGACGACAATGTGCAAGCCGTCGACAAAGTGATTCACCGCAGTGACAGATTCTCCGATGACGAGCACGTTCAGACAACGATTCTCCAATGGCTCCGTGACCAAGGAGATGATTTCTGTCATCGAAGAATTAAATGACTGGTAGAACTTCGCCAACTTTTTATAGAGGCTTTGTGACTATGTAGGAAAATAGTGTCATGTATACGTGTCGCTTTGAGATGTAGTGCAGCATCAATAAAAGTTACTCTACCAGCCATAATAGTGTGGTACTTATTTTTTGTAGTTCCCTCGTACATACATACCTCGCAAGCCAACTTACAGTGTGTGTCGGATGAAACTACTGGTAGCACTATCGGTTTCCCACTTCTCTAGTCCATTCGCGAAAGACGCATTGGAACAATGGCTGTCAGTAAACCTCTGTATTAGCTCTGTAGCCACCTGGGATGAGCGGGGCCACTAAGGTGTGGAGGTCGTGGAGTGGTGGATGGCGAGTCGATGGTGGTGGCCGGTGGTGACTAGGGAAATTCAGCTGAAAGGTAAAACATCTTTTATTCAATCTTGTATTACAATAATCGAAGTGCTGTAATGCCACGCACATGCCCCTTGTAGGCGCGTGGTCTGTCTGCAGCGCCGTCAGTGTCTGATGTCGTGCCAGCGTGCTAGGCATGTGGCGTACGCGTTCCGCTTTGCTGACATCGTTTGCTCTCTTAGCAGCGCCTGACACTCTTGTACTGGGCGGCCAATTACGAGGAGTGACATCGACGGGAACGTCTGCCGGCTTCTCGTAGAGGTCTATTCTCACCGGCAGAGAAGCTCACCTTAGTGCGAGTGGTTGGCGGTGGTAGCGCCCTGGCCACGAAACACTGCTCTCCAAGGCCGCTGCTGCAGAGCCTGCCGACGGATTGTCGGATGTACTGCCCCAAGACCACGGTTTCGGACTTAACCCTGTGAGCTGATCCGATGAAGGCGGCTGCCCAGACCGGCGTCAGCTGTTCGCTAGTCCATAACGTGGTGAAGGCTTGTGTGGACCTGGCGTCACCAAGGGTGCTGCCAGACTGCACACAGTTGTGCTCGAATCAGAGGGTATTTATGGCAGTTAATGCCATGTTCGTAGTGCGACACGTTTATTCCAACTACGTGCAGATCAACACCTTCGTGGCCCAATGATGTGCAAACACCTCCCAGTCCTGTTCGTAGTTACACGTTTGTCTGCATCGTTGCCAGGATTGCGTACCTCAGGCTAGACCACCTGGTCGTTTAAGAAACCACATACCAGTGCATTTGCGGCTGCCTGTTCGCCCCACATACTGCTCGAATGGGCTTTTCTTACAGTAACGCCTACAATTAACACAGGCGGTAGAGCTCTGTCCTTTCTTCTAATTGTGGTCATTTCATGAGCCATATATGGAAGGAATTAATATGTTGCCGACTGTTTCCAGAAATATTCTTTCGGAGTCTCTTGAGAAAACCTTTCGGTGGTGCACAACGCCTGTCTTGTAGCGTCTGCCACTAAACAGTCTCGTGACGAAATGCGCCTGTCTTCGTTGGTCCTTGTCTATCTCTTTCATAAATCCAACCTGGTAGAGGATCCAAGACTGATGAGCAATACTCAAGAATCGGTTGAACGATTCTTTTTTAAGCCACTTCTTTTGTACATGAAACACATTTCCTTAAAATTCTTCCTACGAATCTCAGCCTGACATCCGCTTTTCCAGTTTTTTTATTAAATGGAAATTCGGTTTTATGTTGTTTTGGATGCTTAACCCCAGGCATTTTACGGTGATCTGTCATCAGCAGTGTAGGCGTACAAATGTAAATTTCTCCACCTACTTATGCACAATATACTACATTTACTTGCGTTCAGGGTCTATTACCAATCACTTCACCCATCAGCAATTCTCTGATGGATTCCTGCAACTGACTACTCTCTCTTGGCGTTACTACCTTCCTAAAGACAACTGCATCATCCACGTATAGCCTCATGAAGCTTCCGACATAACTCACTAGACCATATATATGTATAGTAACCATTGTATTACACTCCCTTAGCGTACTTCTGAAATTACCTTTATATTCGTCGCTTGTGATCCATTAAGAGAGACGTTTCTAATTCTATCTGCAAGGAAGTTCTGAATCCAGTCACAAATATTCTGTAATACTTGATAAGCTAGCATTTTTTCACTAAGTTACATTGCGGAATTGTGCCAAATTTCTTACTGAAGGCAAAGAATAGGCCATCAAACTGAGCGTCGAGTGAGTTGAGTTTTGCAAGATCTCTGTGTGCAGAATCCATGTTGATTTTTAAAGAGAAAATTTTCTTTCTCCAAACGCGTCACAAAACGTTTAATAACTGACTCAGTATTTCTACTACTACAGTAATCTGAAATGGTTAATATTTTTAAAAGGAGTAGCTCCAGTTGGAATCAGCCCTACGTTTAGTTTATCCACTTCTATAAGTGTACAGTTTCAAACAAATGAAAGAAGTACATTAGAAATAACACAGTCGTTACATTAATAACATGAACACAAAACCACTATCATCCATGTGCAACCTAAGGCATGGAACATCTGTTTAGTAATTGATGTCAGTATTACTTTCTACACGTAATTTCAGTAACAGTAGAAATTATATTCATTGTAATATTTAATATAAATACTCAGTGGAACTATGCAAGCCTAATATGCCTCTTCCATACTCCACAGTGTTCAGAGCTAATGTACAAATATCTCTTATGTTTGTTGAGTAGTCTGCAGTATGTAACGTTTACGATTACATAAAGTTAGTTTAGCTATGATTACTTCCAAGTCGCTCTCTAAATTACTGGTCACTCATTGCTTCCTTTACACTGCAGTCATGTAAAACATCATAGTGAGGAAGTAAAGATGCTTGACTGAATGATATAAACGTGAAGTGTATTATCTACTGAACAAAACTTTAATTATTTACTAAGTGATCTTTCGTAATCACTTCATCGTTCACCCAGTATCTGCTCTATGACAACAATCGGCAACAATTTTACATTTTGAAAAATGAGTGCGAGTAGAGTATTTTTTATCCAGCAGCACTATCCCTAAATTTGAAGATGACCAAAAACCTTTTACTTATTTCATGTATCAAACAACAAGTTCTGAAACACAGAGAACTAATTGTCCCATATGGAAGACATTATTATTATTATTATCGTGTCAGAAACATATATAAAACGCAGTTTACACAATTTTTGATAGATAAACACAGTTCATATACTCTCTGACCAAAATTTGATCACTTTCAGTGTATTTTCCTTGATTAAGGTCATCTTCTGTGGAGGTGGCTGAACACAGTCGATACTGAAGCATATGTTGAACAGTCTATTCTTCCCTGCAGTCACCTTGGGTTTAGTTTTCTTTAACGTATCCCCATTTTTCCAACTTAACCCGTGATCTATCCACTCCTGACCTCAGCCTATTCAAGAGTTTCCTGATTGTGGAATTCTCATCATGACCAGGGAGCAAAGATTCTGAAAATCTTTTCCAGCCAGAGGGGTAGGATGTCTCAGCCCTCCATAGTTGCAGCCTGGCTTCTCCATCAGTGGTTGTTATTTTCTATGATGTTCTGAGAAAATTTTTCCTTGCTCGTAGTCGTTGTGAGTAGCGTTGTTGCCCATGCACATAATGCGTTTCTTTTTTCCTGCACCAGTTTCGTTCTTTCCCCGTTAGCTGTTATTTCTTCTCGAACAGGAGGTGGTGGAATTCCTGCAAGGTGGTAGAGCCATTCGACAGGGGTTGACTTCAAGCAGCCTGTTATAATTCTGCATGTGCCGTTTAGGTCAATATCCACCTGTTTGGAATGAGTTGACTTATAACAGACAGGACAGGCGTACTCTGCAGCGTAGTAGCATAATGCCACAGCAGAAGTTCAGATAGTTTCAGCTTAACTATGCCACTGTGATCCGGCCGGTTTTCTCAGTAGGTTGTTCCTGGTGGAAGTTTTTATTTGAAATTCATTTAGTGTTTTTTTAACGTTAGGAGCCTCCCCAAAGACTGCGATTGAGAAAAGCAATTGGGCGTACCCTTGGTGTCAGAAAACAACGGCTAATCCCTTCACACCAGAAACATCCATACATAAGACCTTTCTAGGTCCACAGCTAAGCATTAACTCAATCAACATAGAAGGAATAACATCAGCCAAAGAAGAACTACTACAGGAACTTTGCAGGCAGCACCAATGTCATGTACTGTGCATACAGGAAACATGCAGGAGCTGCGACATGCGTAGACCGAAGATACAATTTGAAAATTCAGAGGCTTCTTTTACCAGATTCACAGAATAGCTGGCTGTTTCTCAAGGAGTTCCTTGCACAGAGGAGGAGTGGCCATGCAAGTAAAAAACAATATTCCAAACAAATGGTTCAAATGGCTCTGAGCACTATGCGACTTAACTTCTGAGGTCATCAGCCGCCTAGAACTTAGAACTAATTAAACCTAACTAACCTAAAGACATCACATACATCCATGCCCGAGGCAGGATTCGAACCTGCGACCGTAGCGGTCGCTCGGCTCCAGACTGTAGCGCCTAGAAACGCACGGCCACTCCGGCCGGCAAACAGTATTCCATTTGAGTCCATAGACATATCATGGCACTGCACTGAACATATATTTGAATGTTGTGCTGGAACAGTTGAAATTAGTTAAACTGAATTTCTAATTGTTGTTGTTTATAGGTCCCCTAACTCTGACTTCTGAGCGTTTCTGCTAAAGTTAGACAAGGTTCTTGGTTCACTTTATAGGAAGTACCAGAAATCTATTACATTTGGTGACTTCAATATCAGTTTTGTATATGATCCTGCAAGAAAAAAAAAGTTGGTATATCTCCTAAACTCATATGAACTGATGCAAACTGTGTTTTTTCCTACTAGCATGTAGAGGAACAGTAGCACAGCCATTAACAATATTTTTATTCATTCTCCATTACTACATGGACATTCTGTTAATAAAAGGGGGAATGGCCTTTCAGACCATGAGGCCCAAATTTTAACACTAAAAGGCTTTTGTACTCAAACAAATCTCACATGTAATTGCAAACTATGTACGAAAGCTAATCCAACGTCAGTAGAGCGTTTTTTAAACCTCGTGAAGGAACAAGAGTGGGACGATGTTTATAGTGCTGATAACATGGATGGCAAATAAAATGCTTTCGTTAACAAATTTCTTACGGTCTTTGAGACCTGCTTTCCATTAGAACGTTCTAAACTGGGTACTAGCAGTAAACGGCAGCCTGGGTGACTGACTAGTGGGGTAAGGATATCACGTAGAACAAAGCAGGAATTATATCAAAACGTTAGAAGTAGTCACAATCAAGCTACAGTAGCCCATTGCGAACAGTATTGTAAGGTGCTTAAAAATGTTATTAGGAAGGCAAAGAGCACGTGGTACGCAAATAGAGTAGCTAATTCACAGGATTAAATTTTAACCATATGGTCAGTTGTGAAGGAAGTGTCTGGTCAGCAGCACAACGTCGACGATATAGAGCCACTTGGTAGTAAAAATATTTCTGTACCTTATAAGTCGGATATACGTACAGTATTTAACATCCCCCCCCCTTCACCCTCATGAACCATGGACCTTGCCGTTGGTGGGGAGGCTTGCGTGCCTCAGCGATACAGATGGCCGTACCGTAGGTGCAACCACAACGGAGGGGTATCTGTTGAGAGGCCAGACAAACGTGTGGTTCCTGAAGAGGGGCAGCAGCCTTTTCAGTAGTTGCAGGGTCAACAGTCTGGATGATTGACTGATCTGGCCTTGTAACATTAACCAAAACGGCCTTGCTGTGCTGGTACTGCGAACGGATGAAATCCGGGGGAAACTACAGCCGATATTTTTCCCGAGGGCATGCAGCTTTACTGTATGGTTATATGATGATGGCGTCCTCTTGGGTAAAATATTCCGGAGGTAACATAGTGCCCCATTCGGATCTCCGGGCGGGGACTACACAAGAGGACATCGTTATCAGGAGAAAGAAAACTGGCGTACTACGGATCGGAGCGTGGAATGTCAGACCCCTTAATCGGGCAGGTAGGTTAGAAAATTTAAAAACAGAAATGGATAGGTTAAAGTCAGATATATTGGGAATTAGCGAAATTCGGTGGCAGGAGGAATAAGACATTTGGTCAGTTGAATACAGGGTTATAAATACAAAATCAAATAGGGGTAATGCAGGAGTAGGTTTAATAATGAATAAAAAATAGGACTGCGGGTAAGCTACTACAAACAGCATAGTGAACGCCTTATTGTGTCCATGATAGACACTAAGCCCATGCCTACTACAGTAATACAAGTTTATATGCCAACTAGATCTGCAGATGACGAAGAAATTGAAGAAATATATGATGAGATAAAAGAAATTATTCAGATAGTGAAGGGACACGAAAATTTAATAGTCACATGTGACTGGAATTCGAGTGTAGGAAAAGGAAGAGAGGGAAACGTAGTAGGTGAATATGGATTGGGGTTAAGAAATGAAAGAGGAAGCCGTCTGGTAGAATTTTGCGCAGAACATAACTTAATCATAGCTAACACTTGGTTCAAGAATCGTAAAAGAAGGTTGTATACATTGCAGAAGCCTGGAGATACTGACAGGTTTCAGATAGATTATATAATGGTAAGAGAGAGATTTAGGAACCAGGTTTTAAATTGTAAGACATTTCCAGGGGTAGATGTGGACTATGACCACAATCTATTGGTTAGGAACTGTAGATTAAAACTGAAGAAACTGCAAAAATGTGGGAATTTAGGAGATGGGACCTGGATAAACTGACTAAACCAGAGGTTGTACAGAGTTTCAGGGAGAGCACAAGGGAACAAATGACAGGAACGGGGGAAAGAAATACAGTAGAAGAAGAATGGGTAGCTTTGAGGGATGAAGTAGTGAAGGCAGCAGAAGATCAAGTAGGTAAAAAGACGAGGGCTAGTAGAAATCCTTGGGTAACAGAAGAAATATTGAATTTAATTGATGAAAGGAGAAAATATAAAAATGCAGTAAATGAAGCAGGCAAAAAGGAATACAAACGTCTCTAAAATGAGATCGACAGGAGGTGCAAAATGGCTAAGCACGCATGGCTAGAGGACAAATGTAAGGATTAGAGGCTTATATCACTAGGAGTATGAATATCAAGAACTCAAATGAAAACCTAGTTCAAAACAAAAAAGGGAAAGCAGAAAGGTGGAAGGAGTATATAGATGGTCAATACAAGGGCGATGTACTTGAGGGCAATATTATGGAAATGGAAGAGGATGTAGATGAAGATGAAATGGGAGATATGATTCTGCGTGAAGAGTTTGACAGAGCACTGAAAGACCTAAGTCGAAACAAAGCCCCGGGAGTAGACAACATTCCATTAGAGCTACTGACAACCTTGGGAGAGCCAGTCCTGACAAAACTCTACCATCCGGTGAGCAAAATGTATGGGACAGGAGAAATACCGTCAGACTTCAAGAAGAATATAATAATTCCAAACGCAAAGAAAGCAGGTGTTGACAGATGTGAAAATTACCGGAGTATCAGTTTAATAAGTCACGGCTGCAAGATATTAACGCGAATTTTTTACAGACGAATGGAAAATACTGTTAGATGCCGACCTCTGGGAAGATCAGTTTGGATTCCGTAGAAAAATTGGAACACGTGAGGCAATACTGACCCTACTACTTAGAAGCTAGATTAAGAAAAGGCAATCCTACGTTTCTAGCATTTGTAGACTTAGAGAAAGCTTTTGACAATGTTGACTGGAATAGTCTCTTTCAAATTCTGAAGGTGGCAGTTGTAAGATACAGGGAGCGAAAGGCTATTTACAATTTGTACAGAAACCAGATGTCAGTTATAAGAGTAGAGGAACATGAAAGGGAAGCAGTGGTTGGGAAGGGAGTGAGACAGCGTTATAGCCTATCCCCGATGTTATTCAATCTGTATATTGAGCAAGCTGTAAAGGAAACAAAAGAAAAATTCGGGGTAGGTATTAAAATCCATGGAGACGATATAAGAACTTTAAGGTTCGCCGATGACATTGTAGTTGTGTCAGAGACAGCAAAGGACTTGGAAGAGCACCTGAAGGCAATGGACAGTGTCTTGAAAGGAGGATGTAAGATGAACATCAACAAAAGCAAAACGAGGATAATGGAATGTAGTCGAGTTAACTCGGGTGATGCTGAGGGAATTAGATTAGGAAATGAGACACTTAAAATAGTTTCGCTATTTGGGGAGCAAAATAACTGATGATGGTCGAGGTAGAGAGGATATTAAATGTAGACTGGCAATGGCAAGGAAAGCGTTTCCGAAGAAGAGAAATTTGTTAACATCGAGTATGGATTTAAGTGTCAGGAAGTCGTTTCTGAAAGTATTTGTATGGAGTGTAGCCATGTATGGAAGTGAAACATGGACGATAAATAGTTTGGACTCGAAGAGAAGAGAAGATTCGAATTGTGGTGCTACAGAAGAATGCTGAAGATTAGATGGGTAGATCACATAACTAATGTGGAGGTATTGAATGGAATTGGAGAGAAGAGGAGTTTGTGGCACAACTTGACTAGAAGAAGGGATCGGTTGGTAGGACATGTTCTGAGGCATCAAGGGATCACCAATTTAGTACTGGAGGGCAGCGTGGAGGGTAAAAATCGTAGAGGGAGACCAAGAGATGAATACACTAAGCAGATTCAGAGGATGTAGGCTACAGTACGTACTGGGAGATGAAGCAGCTTGCACAGGATAGAGTAGCATGTAGAGCTCCATCAAACCAGTCTCAGGACGGAAGACCACAACAACAACATTCAACATTCATTTTCTGAGCATTGCCAGTGAATTAAATAAAAACTTAGTTTCTACAGGGAATCAGAACTCTTTCGGAAAATGGCCTTCCGAGACTGAGATCTGAAATACTCCTCTGTGATACTGACAAGGGGGAGAATGAGTCAGTAATTATTTCACTGAAGACTAAGGATTCTCACGGATATGATGGAGTGCATAACAGGATATTAAAACATTGTACTGCCCATGTTAGCTCTGTATTTAGTCACATTTGTGTTTTAGGAATGGTCAGTTTCCTCAACGATTAAAGTACTCAGTTGTAAAGCTGCTTTATAAAAAGGGAGAAAGGCATAATGTAGACAAATTTAGACTAATTCCTATGCGATCAGTGTTTGCTAAAGTTATTGAAAAGGCTGTGTATGTAAGGATAATTGATCATTTTATATCACACAATTTGCTATCAAATGTATAGTTCGGCTTTAGCAGTCGTTTAACATCTGGAAATGTTATGTTCTCTTTTCTCTGTGACGTACTGGGTGGATTAAACAGCAGTTTTTGAATCATAGGCGTATTTTTTCATTTAACTAAGGCGTTTGATTGTATTGTTCACAAAATATTGCTCCAGAAGTTGGACCAGTACGGAATAGGGGAGTAGCTCACAATTGGTTCACCTCTTACTTTAACAACAGGCAGCAAAACGGCATTATTCACAGTGTTGAGAATGGCTCTGATGTGGGGTCTGAGTGGGGTATTGTCAAATGCGAGGTGCCCCGGGCATCAGTGTTGGGGCCACTGCAGTTCCTTATTTATATAAATGATATGCTCTCTAGTATTACGTGTAATACTAAAATATTTCTGTTTGCTGATGACACTAGCTTGGTAGCAAAGAATGTTGTGTGCAACATTGGTTCTGTTTCAAATAGTGCATTTCATGACACAAGTTCATGGCTTATAGAAAATAAGCTAACGCTAGTAAAGTGTCTTGGAAACCCCACGTTCAGGATCTTGTTCAAAGACTTAATGCTGTCACTACTACTATTCGAACGGTATCAGAAGTAAGTGATCGTTCATCACGGAAATTAGTCTACTTTGTTTATTTTCATTCGATTCTGTCGTATGGTATTATATTTTGTGATAACTCGTCCCATTTTAAAAGAATATTTTAAGCTCAGAAATAGGTAGTTCAGGTAGTAAATGGTGTAAATTCACGAACCTCTTGTCGACCCTTGTTCACTAGTATGGGTATTTTGATATTACAAAATTGTTAAGGCTTTCGGGGCCACTTGTTGACAAACTGCCTACTGGCTCCTGTCTCGGGTTCTTCGGCCGACGTTCATCTAATGATTTTACTGGCGTTTCCCCAGCACGAGTGGCTGGCGTTGTCAAAGCTTCACCCTCAATTTCCGGTAGTGAACTGGAGCTGAGCTCGCGGCCGCAGACTGTATGTACCTGGTGCGCCAACGTCCGAGAGCTTCTCCGCGGTCATTTCCGGTGCGTTTCTCCTCTTGCTACCTGCGACGGTCGTTCGCTCCGGTACGGAAAGCCAGGATCCGTTTACCTTAAGGCTTTTCTCTTTCTTGTTGAAACTGTTCGCGTGTTTTTGTATTTTTACAGCTTCTCTGAACAAGCGCGTGTGATAGTGCTTCTCTACAGCCAGAATTTCCGTGTCGGCAAATTTTATTACGTGGTCGGTTCCACTCAGTGCGTGCTCTGCCACGGCTAATTTCTCCACCTGCCCCAACCTGCAATGTCGCTTATGCTATTTGATCCTGGTGTTAATCGACAGTCTAGTCATTCCGACATAAACTTTTCCGCATGTGCACGGTATACAGTATGTTCCCGACGTTGCAAGTGGGTCCCTTTTCTCCTTTGGCGATCTAAGACACTCTTTGATCTTCCTTGTCGGTTTGAAAATCGTCTTTACGCCATGTTTGCGCAATATACGGCCGATTCTGTCCGTTGCTCTGGAAATGTATGGCAGAAAGGCCGCACCCGACATTTCTTTTTCTGATTCCTTACTTCGCCGAGTGTTTGGCTCTGTTACACTTCTAATATAATTTATGGATTACCCATTGCTCCTCATAACACTTTCCAGGTGTTTCATTTCTCGTCTGAGGTGCTGCGGCTCACATATTCGTCCTGCTCGCGTTACGAGCGTATTAATCATGCCTCTTTTCTGACTCGGATGGTGGTTTGATAGTTTGTGCAGGTATCGGTCCGCGTGTGTCGGTTTTCGATACACGCTGTGTCCCATGTTATCCCCGTCCCTTGTGACCAGCACATCTAGAAATGGCAGTTTCTTGTCCTTTTCTACTTGCATGGTAAATTTTATGTTGGCATGGAGGATATTCAAGTGTCTTAGGAAGTCACCGAGCTGTTCTTCACCATGGCTCCACACCACGAAAGTATCATCGACGTATATTTACCACACCTTAGGTTTGCAAGTCGCCAAGTCCAGTGTCTGTGCTTCGAATAATTTTGACATTGCCCTCTCAATATATATATATATATATATATATATATATATATATATATATATATATATATATATATTCTTTACTGTCGTTTTTTGTTAACAATATCAGCTTATTGCAAAGAATTAGGATCTTTCACTCAATTAATACTCGGCAGATATCCTATCTGCATTTGGATCGCACTTCCTTAACTCTTGTGCCGAAAGGTGTGCAGTGTACTCCTGCATACATTTTCAATCATCTACCACTAGAATTTAAAAGACCTAGCATTAATTCAAATCGAAACTGAAGAATTTCCTCATGGGTCATTCCTTCTATTCTGTTGAGGAGTTCCTTGAAACATGGAGCTGATTCTTATGTTATATTGTTGATTGCGTTTACTTAAACTTATGGTTTGATTTTTTTGGGTCCATAAACATTTTATTTCATATGTTGTTACTTTTATGTTGTAATTTCATATACTGACACGCTCCATGACCTTGGAGATTCGCTACTCAATTTGGTCCTAGGAAACTAGACATGTAAATAAATAAATAAGTAAATAGAAATGCGCCTTTCCATCGTAAGACCACATGATTGAATACATAAATGCTCGTGACTTAAAGCTTCTACGTATTTGTCGTAATTGTGCTCGTTCTACGTTTAACACAATAGTTGGCAGTACGTGGCACAGTACCTGTAGTGGCAATGTGAGTACGTCTCACTTTTTTCTTTTATCTCTATCTCTTCATTAGGGCTATTACTTTCCTCCCGTTAATCAAAGATAGTAGGAACCGTATAATGTAAGTAATGATCTGGAACTAGTTTCAGTTACAGCCTGACAAATGATGTAGCAAAGTATTATTTACCGTAAGAGTATTTATTACTTTTACTTTTACTTTTAAAACAATTTAGAGAGAGATTACAAAAGAACTGTTCAGAAAAATCGTAGTATGAAACTTAAACTTTTTTACAAACTTGTGTACTACTGGTGATTTCTTCCGCGTTTCAATAATGGTACTGTACATACCATAGACCTTCCAAGACAGTACTTGACAGTTTTGCAGTCCTTTAACGAGTTCCTGTTGCTTCAGTTACGTTGCTTAGTCGGATATCTTGTGTATAATTCCCGTGTTTTTACTTCAGACCGACACATTCATTTCTAGTATGGCAGTTTCCGCCTCTTGACCACTCTCGTCACCTTTTAAAACTTAAAATATATGCTGGGCTATAAGGATTGATCTCGCGGAACAGTCTTCAAAGTTTCTACTACTCCGATAGTTCTGCCAAATTTGCACCATTAAAACTGTGCATTGACTGTTTATTTGTTTTCTTTCATCCCCCTCACCCCAAGTGGGCTGGGCTGGGCTGGGCTGGGCTGTCCGTAGTACAATACGCCATTCCTTAGGCAAGAGCCTTTTTAGAAATTTAACGAGGGATGATTTAAAAAACCCAGTTCGGACTGTTTTCTTTTTTTTAAATTAGAAATCGAAAACGGGCAGCTAAAAAACGAAAATATACTATACATTTTAAAAACACGTCACAGAACGGTGAAATTCTGTAAAGAAAAAGCACTGGAACACTATACTTCCACTTAAAATCTGAAGGATCTGCTCTGGGAGACAATATTTTCCACAGGGCTGAGGGGTGACTAGAAAAGATAACGGTCTGTTTTTTTCGAAAATTAGGGAGACGATGGTAGCTGGTGGGGTGGACAATATAGCGAAGACACAAGATCGGAAAGACAAAGGGTGTAGAAGACTTCGGAGTGTTGGTAGGGTAGTGTCAAAAAAAAAAAAAAAAGAAAGTAATGTGAATGGATATACGAAGAGAAAAGAAGAGAGAGCACTCATGTGGAGCTGGATAGATGGGGGGAAAGATGAGGTTGGTAGGAGGAATAAATACCCGGGCGTACGGTTCGTCCATAAACCAGTTCTCTAAATCATCAACGAATTATACTGCTATCTCCGATTAAATAAAGATTGATTTTTAGTATGAGCAGTTACCCGGAATTCCGCATAGCGGTAAAGCATACCGCTGCTGCTGCCTAGCGGACAATGGCGTTACCCACATACTAAGTTACGCTACTTTAAACACAGATGTCGCTTCTGCACTCATTCTGACATTCTCGTTTCACGTAACCCTCACATGTCAAACTAAATATCAGCTTCACGCCAGTACTGAAGATGGCGCAGGAATCCAGTCAACAGAGTTTCTCACCCTTAGTTTTACTTTCAAAAGCAGACGTGATTCCATCGTATGTTACAACATGAAAATGAAACATTTTCCATAATTATCCAACATATTGACATCAACTTTATACGCCAGAAATTATGTGCATATGTCCTCCGTCTTTGAAAACGGGAGTGGCCAGCGCTGTTTTGCAGTCACTAGGCACCCGTGAGTGCTCCAGCAAATTTCAGTAAACCGCTGCTGAAAGAGGAATAAGAGCTTTCACATTTGTTCATTTATACCGTATTGTCTCTCATCTTCCGACCCGCTGCCAGTATGGCCACTGAGCAAATTCGATCGGATTAGTGACTTAACATACGAGCAAATTTTTTTATAGTTTTTAGTCAGCTCTGTTAGCAAAATTTTACTTTCAGACCAACTGTACTCCTCTCTCATTGCTGTCTATATGTTTATTTTTATATCGTTCAGTTTTTGCTGGCCAGCTAGGTATTTCCTTCGTTTAAATATACGACGAAGTTCTGTTGGCTTCCGTACCAACGTTCTGACGTGGCTATAAAGCCTCCGTGGTTCTTTCTTGTTTCTTAAAATCTTACTCTTAAGATAGTTGACTCAGGCGTATTAAACGATGCTTTTGAATTATATTCTATTCTGATCCACATATTCGTCCTCAGAACTCAATATTTAATGCTGACTACTCAGATATTACTCCATTTGTACTCCATGCTCTTGCAACGAAACAGACTTTTCCTAACATTTTCACCATTCCTTGCAATACCGTAGGCACTGAGACTGTCATACCCTTATGATAACCGATGCCATTCTTTTACTTTCAGTGACTGAAATTTCATGTCTGTTTGTTCCTAGAATGTCCAGGACGTTACCCTCACGAGCTGGTTGTCCATTTCTTCGAAGTAATTTACGGAGAAGTCATTCAGAATAATGTCAAACGTATCCCAACCTCTGTCACCAGTTTTGATCAAATGACTCTCCTTCTATAGCTGGAACAAACTGAAGTCTCCCCTGTTACAATAGTTTGAGTAGGAAACTTGTTCACGATAATCTACAAGTTCTCCCTGAAGTGTACTGCCAATAGCAGCTCCTGCCATAGGCGGTCTATAAAAATATCCGATTTCTATGTTTGACCCACCTTTGATGGATAATTTTACCCAGATTATTTCACGTTAGGGATACTCAATAACCTCACTAGATACTTTACTGCAAAAAATGTACCGCCAAAATTGATTTCTAGTGTCTTGCGATGTACAAGGTAACTCCGTGATAATACAGCAGACTTTTATGGATAATGGAGAAGGTTAAACATATCAGTTTGAGGCAGGGGACCCTGGTCCAGAAACGATCGAGTCTAAAGTTAAAGCGAAAGTCGTTCTGACACTTCTGACAGTGGATCTCTTCTACTGCAAGGTCTTTGCCTCTCATATTTTGGGAGGAGGTGGTATCGACCGAAATACGAAAAGAGTCGCCGGCCGATGTGGCCGAGCTGTTCTAGGCGCTTCAGTCTGGAACTGCGCGACCGCTACGGTCACAGGTTCGAATCCTGCCTCGGGCATAGATATGTGTGATGTCCTTAGGTTAGTTAGGTGTACGTAGTTCTAAGTTCTAGGGGACTGATGACCTCAGAGGTTAAGTCCCATAGTGCTCAGAGCCATTTGAACCATTTGAACGAAAAGAGTCCAGTAAACATGGGCTCTAAAGTGTACACCTTACGAGCTATGATCACTCGTTCATCTTTGCTTCTGTGAAACAGCTCTTCTATTGAACAAAAGCTTGTTGCTCTTAAGGCCTGCAGTTTAGAGCCCGTTTGTACTGGACACTTTTTTACTGTTTTGGGATCTACTACCTCCTTCCAAAACAAGGAAAGCAAGGAGCTTGCTACAGAAGAGGTCCTCTGCCAGAGTTATAGGAACGGTTTTCGCTTAGACAATAACTTCCAACTCGGTCGTTTCCAGGCCAGCGTCCAAAGCTCAAACTGATACATTTACACTTCTCCACCCTCGCTGAAAGTTTATAACATCATTACTAAATCACACTGTACATTCCAGTACGAATTTAGGATTTCGCTGCTATTCCCTTCCGATTTCAATTAATATTCTGTTTTTAATAATGTCTGGGTATTATTACCGTTAATAAGTGATATTATTTCTGACACCTTACCAATGATGTTTCTAAAGTTTACTAAAATGACACTAACCTTTACCATTTTTTATCAGCGAGAGATGACGATCTTTGAAAATAATGCAGTACACATTGAAAGATTAGGCTGCACGTTTCTCGCTCCGAAATCGCATTTTTATGTTAGTTATTTGTAGGAGTCCGTGTTACACCTCATGAATAAAGGAAAAATATCTGCGATCAATTGCTGGAAATAAAGATCTGCAGGACTGCGACCTATCAGGTCCGCAGTTTTTCGTTCGGCGATATTCATAATCACATTGGCCGGGATCCCATGCGTGATTCGAATATGAAATATATTGGTCAATACCTAACACCACACATTATAGCAAAGCTCCACGATGCTAGTGCCCGACGTGACAGACACACTATGTGATCAAAACTATCAGGACACCTGTCTGAAAATGACTTTCAAGTTCGTGGCGCCCTCCATCGGTAATGCCGGAATTCAGTTCGGTGTTGGCCCACCCTTAGCCTTGATGACAGCTTCCACTCACGCAGGCATAAGTTCATTCAGGTGCTGGAAGGTTTCTTGGGGAATGAGAGATCATTCTTCATGGAGTGCTGTACTGAGGAAAGGTATCGATGTCGGTCGGTGAGGCCTGGCACGAAGTCAAATGGTTCAAATGGCTCTGAGCACTATGGGATTCAACTGCTGTGGTCGTAAGTCCCCTAGAACTCAGAACTACTTAAACCTAACTAACCTAAGGACATCACACACAGCCATGCCCGAGGCAGGATTCGAACCTGCGACCGTTCGGTCTTGCGGTTCCAGACTGTAGCGCCTTTAACCGCTCGGCCACTTCGGCCGGCGGCACGAAGTCGGCGTTACAAAACATCCCAAAGGTGTTCTGTAGGATCCAGGTCAGGACCCTGTGCAGGCTAGTCCATTGTAGGGATGTTACTGTCGTGTAACTACTCCGCCATACGCCATGCATTATGAACAGGTGCTCGATCGTGTTGAAAGATGCAGTCGCCATCCCCGACTTGCTCTTCAACAGTGGGAAGCAAGAATGTGCATAAAACATCAACGTAGGGATGAGCTGTGATAGTGCCACGCAAAACAACGAGGGGTGCAAACCCCCTCCACGAAAAACACGACCACATCATAATACCACCGCCTCCGAAATTTACTGTTGGCACTACACACGCTGGCAGATGGCGTTTTGGCATTCGCCTTACCCTCACCCTGTCATCGGATTGCTACATTGTGTACCGTGATTCGTCACTCCACGTAACGTTTTTCCACTGTTCAATTGTCCAGTGTTCACGCTCCTTACACCAAGCGAGACATCGTTTGGCATTTACCGACGTGATGTGTGGCTTTGAGCAGCCACTCGACCATGAAATCCAAGTTTTCTCACCTCCCGCCTAACTGTCATAGTACTTGCAGTGGACCCTGATGCAGTTTAGAAATTCCTGTGCGATGGTCTGGATAGAAGTCTGCTTATTAGCCATTACGAATCTCCTCAACTGTCGGCTGTCTCTAGCAGTCAACAGACGGGATCGGCCTGTACGCTTTTGTGCTCTACGTGTCCCTTCTAGTTTCCACTTCACTGTCACATCGGAAACAGTAGACTTATGGATGTTTAGGAGTGTGGAAATCTCGAGTACAGACGTATAGCGCAAGTGACACCCAATGACCTGACGACGTTCGAAGTATGGAAGTGAGTTCCGCGGAGCACTCCATTCTGCTCTCTCACGACTTCTAATGACTACTGAGGTCGCTGATACGGAGTATCTGGCAGTAGGTGGCAGCACAATACACCTAATATTAAAACGTATGTTTTTGTGGGTGTCCGGATACTTTTGATTGTTGTTGTTGTTGTGGTCTTCAGTCTTGAGACTGGTTTGATGCAGCTCTCCATGCTACTCTATCCTGTGCAAGCTTCTTTATCTCCCAGTACTTACTGCAACCTACATCCTTCTGAATCTGCTTAGTGTATACATCTCTTGGTCTCCCTCTACGATTTTTATCCTCCACACTGCCCTCCAACGCTAAATTTGAGATCCCCTGATGCCTCAGAACATGTCCTACCAACCGATCCCTTCTTCTAGGGCGCTGCAGTAGTGGACTGTGCGGCTGGTCCCGGAGGAGGTTCGAGTCCTCTCTCGGGCACGGGCGTGTGTGTTTGTGCTTAGGATAATTTAGGTTAAGTAGTGTATAAGCTTAGGGACTGATGACCTTAGCAGTTAAGTCCCATAAGATTTCACACATATTTGAACATTTGAACCTTCTTCTAGTCAAGTTGTGCCACAAACTCCTCTTCTCTCCAATTCCATTCAATACCTCCTCATTAGTTATGTGATCTACCCATCTAATCTTCAGCATTCTTCTCTAGCACCAGATTTCGAAAGCTTCTATTCTCTTCTTGTCCAAACTATTTATCGTCCATGTTTCACTTCCACACATGGCTACACTCCATACAAATACTTTCAGAAACGCCTTCCTGACACTTAAATCTATACTCGATGTTAACAAATTTCTCTTCTTCAGAAACGCTTTCCTCGCCATTGCCAGTCTACATTTTATATCCTCTCTACTTCGACCATCATCAGTTATTTCGCTCCCCAAATAGCAAACCTCCTTTACTACTTTAAGCGTCTCATTTCCTAATCTAATTTCCTCGGCATCACCCGACTTAATTCGACTACATACCATTATCCTCGTTTTGCTTTTGTTGATGTTCATCTTATATCCTCCTTTCAAGACACTGTCCATTCCGTTCAAGTGCTCTTCCAAGTCTTTTGCTGTCTCTGACAGAATTACAATGTCATCGGCGAACCTCAAAGTTTTTATTTCATCTCCATGGGTTTTAATGCCTACTCCGAACTTTTCTTTTGTTTCCTTTACTGCTTGCTCAATGTACAGATTGAATAACATCTGGGAGAGGGTACAACCGTGTCTCACTCCCTTCCCAACCACTGCTTCCCTTTCGTGCCCCTCGACTCTTATAACTGCCATCTGGTTTCTGTATAATTGTAAATAGCCTTTTTCTCCCTGTATTTTACCCCTGCCGTATTTAGAATTTGAAAGACAGTATTCCAGTCAACATTGTCAAAAGCTTTCTCTAAGTCTACAAATGCTAGAAACGTAGGTTTTCCTTTCCTTAATCTTTCTTCTAAGATAAGTCGTAAGGTCAGTATTGCCTCGCGTGTTCCAACATTTCTACGGAATCCAAACTGATCTTCCCCGAGGTCGGCTTCTACCAGTTTTTCCATTCGTCTGTAAAGAATTCGCGTTAGTATTTTGCAGCTGTGACTTGTTAAACCGATAGTTCGGTAATTTTCGCATCTCTCATCACCTGCTTTCTTTGGGATTGGAATTATTATATTCTTCTTGAAGAGTAAGGGTATCTCGCCTGTCTCATATATCCTGCTCACCAGATGGTAGAGTTTTGTCAGGACTGGCTCTCCCAAGGTCGTCAGTAGTTCCAATGGAATGTTGTCTACTCCCAGGGCTTTGTTTCGACTCAGGTCTTTCAGTGCTCCATCAAACTCTTCACACAGTATCGTATCTCCCATTTCATCTTCGTCTACATCCTCTTCCATTTCTATAATATTGTCCTCAAGTACATCGCCCCTGTATATACCCTCTATATACCCCTTCCAACTTTCTGCTTTCCCTTCTTTGCTTAAAACTGAGTTTCCATCTGAGCTCTTGATATTCATACAAGTGGTTCTCTTTTCTCCAAAGGTCTCTTTAATATTCTATCTTGCCCCCAGGTAAACCTCTACATCCTTACATATGTCCTTTAGCCATCCCTGCTTAGCCATTTTGCACTTCCTGTCGATCTCATTTTTGAGACGTTTGTGTTCCTTTTTACCTGCTTCATTTACTGCATTTCTATATTTTCTCCTTTCATCAATTAAATTCAATATTTCTTCTGTTACCCAAGGATTTCTACTAGACCTCGTCTTTTTACCTACTTGATCCTTTGCTACCTTCACTACTTCATTCCTCAGAGCTACCCATTCTTCATCTACTGTATTTCTTTCCCCCGTTCCTGTCAATTGTTCTCTTATGCTCTCCCTGAAACTCTGTACAACCTCTGGTTTAGTCAGTTTATCCAGGTCCCATCTCCATAAGTTCCCACATTTTTGCAGTTTCTTCCGTTTTAATCTACAGTTCATAACCAATAGATTGTGGTCATAGTCCACATCTGCCCCTGGAAATGTCTTACAATTTAAAACCTGGTTCCTAAATCTCTGTTTTACCATTATATAATCTTTCTGATACCTACTAGTATCTCCAGGATTCTTCCATGCATACAACCTTCTTTTAAGATTCTTGAACCAAGTGTTAGATATGATTAAGTTATGTTCTGTGCAAAATTCTACCAGACGGCTTCCTCTTTCATTTCTTAACCCCAATCTATATTCACCTACTTTGTTTCCTTCTCTCCCTTTTCCTACTCTCGAATTCCAGTCACCCATGACTATTAAATTTTCTTCTCCCTTCACTACCTGAATAAATTCTTTTATCTCATCATACATTTCATCAATTTCTTTATCCTCCGCAGAGCTAGTTGGCATGTAAACTTGTACTACTGTAGTAGGCATGGGCTTCGTGTTTATCTTAGCCACAATAATGCGTTCACTATGCTGTTTGTAGTAGCTTACCCGCAGTCCTATTTTTTATTCATTATTAAACCTACTCCTGCATTACCCCTATTTGATTTTGTATTTATAACCCTGTATTCACCTGACCAAAAGTCTTGTTCCTCCTGCCACCGAACTTCGCTAATTTCCACTATATCTGACTTTAACCTATCCATTTCCGTTTTTAAATTTTCTAACCTACCTGCCTGATTAAGGGATCTGACATTCCACGCTCCGATACGTAGAACGCCAGTTTTCTTTCTATTGATAACGACATCCTCCTGAGTAGTCCCCGCCCGGAGATCCGAATGGGGGACTTTTTTACCTCCGGAATATTTTACCCAAGAGGACGCCATCATCATTTAACCATACAGTAAAGCTGCATGCCCTCGGGAAAAATTACGGCTGTAGTTTCCCCTTGATTTCAGCCGTTCGCAGTACCAGCACAGCAAGGCCGTTTTGGTTAGTGTTACAAGGCCAGACTGTTGCCCCTGCAACTACTGAAATGGCTGCTGCCCCTCTTCAGGAACCACACGTTTGTCTGGCCTCTCAACAGATACCCCTTCGTTGTGGTTGCACCTACGGTACGGCCATCTGTATCGCTGAGGCACGCAAGCCTCCCCATCAACAGCAAGGTCCATGGTGCATATGGGGGGATTACATAGTGATATTGTTCGTTTGAGCGTGTAGGATCGTACAGCCACGTCAGGTACCTCGGGTTAGGAAATGGGCTTATAAAGAAATATCCACATGCACAGTGCGACGACGTCTGATGCAGCATCGCTTGTCAGCACGACTTTCCTGGACGTGGCAGTGGACGGAGGAGCACAGAAAGTGGTGCGCCCAGCGACAGTGCTGAACAAAGGAGTGGCGCCAATTCGTGTTTTCAGACGCTTCCCGGTTCTGCGTACAGCATCACGATTTTTAAGTCCGTGTTTGGAGTCTCCAGCGAGAACGAAGGTTACCAGACAGCTTTCGCCCAGCTGACCAGATGGTAAGGAGAAGCACTGAACATCCAACGCGATCGCCAATGGTTCACATAGCCGGTGATTTTGGTGAGCAGGCGCTGCATTTCTGGCGTGTTAAATCTGAGAGCCATATTCTCTCTTTGAGGTTACTGTTACGTTATATTGCAAATAAATAACGCCAGACTGCATGTTTCTACTGGTGTCCTGACTTACCTCGATACAGTGGGTTTTCAACTGTTTCCGTGGTGGCACATTCTTCAGAGTTCTCAGTCACTGAAAACATCTCGCAATGCATTGCCTAGAGAAAGGCGCACCAACACGCGTCAGCTGCTACGATTGGTGAACTCTGGTACAGAGTTCAAACAGCATGGAATGCCAACTCCCATCTGTCACGTAGGCTTAGTTTGACATGATGCCCAGCGGTGTTAGAGCGATTGTTGCGGATGGATGTGATCGCTTTGTTCACTAAATTTCGCGCACTGTATATCTCCAAACCACCTACAAATTATTCATTCCTAGAACTGTGTATACACACATTCAGCTAAATTTCATTATTTTACATATTCCCTGGTGTTGGAATTTTAATGACTGACAGTATGACAAATGTGTATTATAACTACCTTTATTTTCTGTTGTTTTCCTTATATCTCATTAGCCAAATCGATTTCTTTTACCCTGAAGTCCGATTATTTGTCGGCGAATTCCGTTGCTGTTACGTAACGATACGTTTGCCCATACTGAAAATAGAACACATTTGTCCATAAAGCGCTGTTCTAAAAGCTTTCCCCTCATCAGTAATGTTTGTTTCATTAATAACTGAAAACCCTGTGTCCTAATGGTTCGGAAGTTTTCTTGCCTTCATGCTCGTCCATTCTACATTATTACGACCGTCCTATATACAAAAAAGAAGCGACGAGTATTGGGGTCGGTGCCTCCCGTCGTTCCTGGAGACTCACGAGGAGCTCGCAATGAAATGTATGCTACTGACAAACATAAATACGAAACTCAGGTTGGTTGTTCATGGGGATATCACAGCAGATGTTACAGAAGACTGAAATGAGACTGGTCTGATTACGAGCTTGAAGTATGCCATTAAACAAGTGATGTTCAAATGTATAGAATAAAATACGTATTCAGTATAACTTTAATGAGAACGACGTTCAATGAAATGTTTTACCTGAGACATAATTATTTCATTTCATTAAATCTTCAGCATTATTTAACTCGCTCTATATTGTCAGTATTTGCCTCCTGAATGTGAAAAACTTAAACGTTACAAAACCCAGACTTCAAGAAATGTGTGCTGAGGAAAACGTTCACTTTGCAATTTGAAAACACTATCGAAATCTCACTGCCAAACCTTGCGCATTCGACCATCTGTTGTTAAAATGAATGTGACTAACTTCACAACGATCAAAGCGGCAACTCTAACCACTCGCTTGCACTGTCTACGTAACACGGACTCGGGAATTGTTATACTGAAGAGATTTCTTATTATGTCTGTCGCCCTTTGCTTGCGACACATCTGTGTGGCACAAAGTTTAGTATTGTATTTTTTCATTTTACAATAAAACTCATTAATTCTATTTGTTTGAATTTTGTCTAGCGACCCGAGAAAGCAGGTTTCCTAGACACCCTATGTTTGAAGTCAAGGCTGGTTTTAACAGTGGAATGTTGATCCTGGTATGGATCAAGGGTGCTGAACTCAGCACTCAGTTTTTTCTTGCGTGACCAGTTCATGAAGAACGTCGTAGCCGGACATCATACAGGGGGGACTGGGTTGGCATTCGTTGGTGCACGGGTCAGTGCAGGACGCAGATGAGCTTGCGAAGTTGAACTGTAGACCCTGTTAGACGTTCACGAGAGCAGCTGGCAGAGATACACTGTTTCCGCAGAGGGTAACAGCAGCAGCAGAGTATGTCCTCACTAGGTCAATTTGTTTGCGCTCTCTGTAGATTAGTTCAGACGTTTTTTTGCAAAACAGTTTTTAGCATGGATAGGGACTGCAACTGCTGTGTTCAGATGCAGGCTGAGTTGGCATCCCTTCGCTCCCAGCTTCAGGCAGTGTTGGCTTCGGTCACACAGCTTGAGGCTGTTGCCAATGGGCATCACTGTGGGGGTCCGGATGGGGGTTTGTCGGGGACGGCCAGCTCGTCCCACGCATCCCCTGATCGGACTACGACTGTTGTTGCCCGGGATACTGCCCGCATTGGGGCTGATCCCTCACCTGTGGTAGAGTGGGAGGTCGTTTCAAGGTGTGGCAGGGGGCGAAAGACATTCCGGAGGGCTGAACGGAAAGCCTCTCCAGTTTGTCTGACGAACCGGTTTCAGGCTCTGTCTCATGCTGATACTGATCTTCGGCCTGACATGGCTGCTTGTCCTGTTCCAGAGGTTGCCCCTCAGTCTGCAAGATCCGGGCAGTTGCAGAGGGTGGGCTTACTGGTAGTTGGGAGCTCCAACGTCAGGCGCGTAATGGGGCCCCTTAGGGAAATGGCAGCAAGAGAGGGGAAGAAAACCAATGTGCACTCCGTGTGCATACCGGGGGGAGTCATTCCAGATGTGGAAAGGGTCCTTCCGGATGCCATGAAGGGTACAGGTTGCACCCATCTGCAGGTGGTCGCTCATGTCGGCACCAATGATGTGTGTCGCTATGGATCGGAGGAAATCCTCTCTGGCTTCCGGCGGCTATTTGATTTGGTGAAGACTGCCAGTCTCGCTAGCGGGATGAAAGCAGAGCTCACCATCTGCAGCATCGTCGACAGGACTGACTGCGGACCTTTGGTACAGAGCCGAGTGGAGGGTCTGGATCAGAGGCTGATACGGTTCTGCGACCGTGTGGGCTGCAGATTCCTCGACTTGCGCCATAGGGTGGTGGGGTTTCGGGTTCCGCTGGATAGGTCAGGAGTCCACTACACGCAACAAGCGGCTACACGGGTAGCAGGGGTTGTGTGGCGTGGGCTGGGCGGTTTTTTAGGTTAGATGGCGTTGGGCAAGTACAAAAAGGGCAACAGCCTCAACGGGTGCGGGGTAAAGTCAGGACATGCGGGGACCAAGCAGCAATCGGTATTGTAATTGTCAACTGTCGAAGCTGCGTTGGTAAAGTACCGGAACTTCAAGCGCTGATAGAGAGCACCGAAGCTGAAATCGTTATAGGTACAGAAAGCTGGCTTAAGCCAGAGATAAATTCTGCCGAAATTTTTACAAAGGTACAGACGGTGTTTAGAAAGGATAGATTGCATGCAACCGGTGGTGGAGTGTTCGTCGCTGTTAGTAGTAGTTTATCCTGTAGTGAAGTAGAAGTGGATAGTTCCTGTGAATTATTATGGGTGGAGGTTACACTAAACAACCGAACTAGGTTAATAATTGGCTCCTTTTACCGACCTCCCGACTCAGCAGCATTAGTGGCAGAACAACTGAGAGAAAATTTGGAATACATTTCACATAAATTTTCTCAGCATGTTATAGTCTTAGGTGGAGATTTCAATTTACCAGATATAGACTGGGACACTCAGATGTTTAGGACGGGTGGTGGGGACAGAGCATCGAGTGACATTATACTGAGTGCACTATCCGAAAATTACCTCGAGCAATTAAGCAGAGAACCGACTCGTGGAGATAACATCTTGGACCTACTGATAACAAACAGACCCGAACCTTTCGACTCTGTATGTACAGAACAGGGAATCAGAGATCATAAGGCCGTTGCAGCATCCCTGAATATGGAAGTTAATAGGAATATAAAAAAAGGGAGGAAGGTTTATCTGTTTAGCAAGAGTAATAGAAGGCAGATTTCAGACTACCTAACAGATCAAAACGAAAATTTCTGTTCCGACACTGACAATGTTGAGTGTTTATGGAAAAAGTTCAAGGCAATCGTAAAATGCGTTCTAGACAGGTACGTGCCGAGTGAAACTGTGAGGGACGGGAAAAACCCACCGTGGTACAACAACAAAGTTAGGAAACTACTGCGAAAGCAAAGAGAGCTCCACTCCAAGTTTAAACGCAGCCAAAACCTCTCAGAGAAACCGAAGCTAAACGATGTCAAAGTTAGCGTAAGGAGGGCTATGCGTGAAGCGTTCATTGAATTCGAAAGTAAAATTCTATGTACCGACTTGACAGAAAATCCTAGGAAGTTCTGGTCTTACGTTAAATCAGTAAGTGGCTCGAAACAGCATATCCAGACACTGCGGGATGATGATGGCATTGAAACAGAGGATGACACGCGTAAAGGTGAAATACTAAACACCTTTTTCCAAAGCTGTTTCACAGAGGAAGACCGCACTGCAGTTCCTTCTCTAAATCCTCGCACAAACGAAGAAATGGCTGACATCGAAATAAGTGTCCAAGGAATAGAAAAGCAACTGGAATCACTCAATAGAGGAAAGTCCACTGGACCTGATGGGATACCAATTCGATTCTACACAGAGTACCCGAAAGAACTTGCCCCCCTTCTAACAGCCGTTTACCGCAAGTCTCTAGAGGAACGGAGGGTTCCAAATGATTGGAAAAGAGCACAGGTAGTCCCAGTCTTCAAGAAGGGTCGTCGAGCAGATGCGCAAAACTATAGACCTATATCTCTCACGTCGATCTCTTGTAGAATTTTAGAACATGTTTTTTGCTCGCGTATCATGTCATTTCTGGAAACCCAGAATCTACTATGTAGGAATCAACATGGATTCCGGAAACAGCGATCGTGTGAGACCCAACTCGCTTTATTTGTTCATGAGACCCAGAAAATATTAGATACAGGCTCCCAGGTAGATGCTAGTTTTCTTGACTTCCGGAAGGCGTTCGATACAGTTCCGCACTGTCGCCTGATAAACAAACTAAGAGCCTACGGAATGTCAGACCAGCTGTGTGGCTGGATTGAAGAGTTTTTAGCAAACAGAACACAGCATGTTGTTATCAATGGAGAGACGTCTACAGACGTTAAAGTAACCTCTGGCGTGCCACAGGGGAGTGTTATGGGACCATTGCTTTTCACAATATATATAAATGGCCTAGTAGATAGTGTCGGAAGTTCCATGCGGCTTTTCGCGGATGATGCTGTAATATACAGAGAAGTTGCAGCACTAGAAAATTGTAGCGAAATGCAGGATGATCTGCAGCGGATAGGCACTTGGTGCAGGGAGTGGCAACTGACCCTTAACATAGACAAATGTAATGTATTGCGAATACATAGAAAGAAGGATCCTTTATTGTATGATTATATGATAGCGGAACAAACACTGGTAGCAGTTACTTCAGTAAAATATCTGGTAGTACGCGTACGGAACGATTTGAAGTTAAATGATCATGTAAAATTAATTGTTGGTAAGGCGGGTGCCGGTTGAGATTCATTGGGAGAGTGCTTAGAAAATGTAGTCCATCAACAAAGGAGGTGGCTTACAAAACACTCGTTCGACCTATACTTGAGTATTGCTCATCAGTGTGGGATCCGTACCAGATCGGTCTGACGGAGGAGATAGAGAAGATCCAAAGAAGAGCGGCGCGTTTCGTCACAGGGTTATTTGGTAACCGTGATAGCGTTACGGAGATGTTTAATAAACTGAAGTGGCAGACTCTGCAAGAGAGGCGCTCTGCATCGCGGTGTAGCTTGCTCGCCAGGTTTCGAGAGGGTGCGTTTCTGGATGAGGTATCGAATATATTGCTTCCCCCTGCTTATACCTCCCGAGGAGATCACGAATGTAAAATTAGAGAGATTAGAGCGCGCACGGAGGCTTTCAGACAGTCGTTCTTCCCGCGAACCATACGCGACTGGAACAGGAAAGGGAGGTAATGACAGTGGCACGTAAAGTGCCCTCCGCCACACACCGTTGGGTGGCTTGCGGAGTATCAATGTAGATGTAGATGTAGATGTAGATGTAGGTAAATGGGTAGAGAGAGGGTATGCGTGCATAACGAAGCTCTTCTGGCTGAGTCAAGAATCAAGGTCCCCAAGTACGAGTCCTACAGTTTATGGAAGTTAGCCAGCAAATGGCATTCCGGCTGGATGACATCAGTTCAACTCCCAGTGGCATCTGGACTTCTGAGCAACAGGTACACCTGCATTTTATTGAATATTGCATCTATAAATCACAGCTGGATGACCAATTTCTAGATACTTCTTGGTTGATATTGATAATATTTAAGTGGACTCAGCCCGTCACCGTTTTGAAAGGCCATTGTTCTCCTACGTCTAAGTCACAACAGAGCCGATGCATGAAACTTTGTGATATGACAATGTGGTTACTATCGCCACAGTGGTTTCTGCCTTTCTGCTGTATCATAGAAGTTACAGCCCTCGCTGCGCCATTGGTACTTGAATGTATGGCAGCTCCCCCTATCACACCGTCGAGATGGCGTTTCTTGTAGTGTCAGCGAAGTCCACATGTGGTTTCTCGTGTAAAAACACCTAGTTGGCCCCTGTAGCTGAGACTTTTTGTGCCATCCTGCCGTGCCTTTCTCTGATAACGCGATTACAGGTCTCTATAACTAAGCCAAGAGAAGCAAAGGCGCAACAGTCTATTGCAACAAAAAGTTATATGATTTGGGTGGCGAAACGCATCAATAGTTGTAGGCTCAAGCGGACTGTTGTAATACAAAAGGTCGAAGGATATTCATTACAACTTTTGACGGTGAAGGAGATCAATAATTACGGGTTTAACTGTTTTATGATACAAATTTTCGAAAGGTAGACATTCCTCAACTACATATAGCTGTCGCACTCTTTTCTTTGTATTTTCTTACTGTTGTTGGTGCGACAGTTTGTAGAATGAAATGTATTTACCACTGTAAAAACAATAGTAATGGTACCCTGACATATTTGATAGGGTTTGAAGTTCCTCGAATATTCATTCTTGGCGATACCCACCCCAGGTGCATGGGATAGTCCCCCCAGTACTCCACTTGGTTTCCTATAGAAGTTATCTACAGAGACTTACTTTCGTAACTATTTACCAGTCGGAAGTGGGAAGTATTCTAGCTAAATTAAGCACTGTGATGACGTGGAGAGATCAATGTGTTACCTCCCGACTACATTGACATCCTCTGCGTATGAAATCAATTAATGTCATTACGGGGTCGTTCTTAATTACCATACTACTGTACCAGGAATCATAGTCTGTATTCCATACCAGAGCCGCTGCTCTTCCGCAGACTTGCTCCAGAGTAGTGTTCAGATACCAGTCCTTCCCCCAAGGAAAACATCTTTACATTTCTAGAAAAAAATCCAGGTTCTGTTCGTGACAGTCGAACACGATGACCGCTGGTACTCATAGTCTTAAAGCTGCTGTAGAACAGGGCCGCGACCAGTCAGGCAAGGCGCTTATGTCCTCTTCACCTAGGGGCCGCTGCTGTCGCGTTGCCGTCCTGGAGGGAGGTCCGGTCAGCGTGCGACTGGCTGACTTCTTCCCACAGCCTTCTCTGTTCTGTCGTTGCCGACTGGCGTGCTGTCGTTTGAGTTTACGCCGTAACACCCACCTTGGCCACTGGCTGCTACGACATAACCACTGTATATGGAGGAATAAAAGTTCCCTTAACTCTCTTGATTCATCATCAGCCCTCTGTTTGCTTTGTACCCACCACCTCGGTGCAATCACGCCAGGGAGAATAGCTGAACGCCATATACCCCCCTTATAAGAGTGGGGTTTTGTTTTTGCTTATTCTAGAATTGAGAACAACTGTGTGAGGTGAAATCACAAGTTTAATGTCGCACTATTTCTCACAAAATTACAGCTTTCACGCAGTTTTCAACTCGCTAACATAAAAACAGCGCAATGGATAATGCATCTTGCCAACAAAAAAAAAGTGAAATAAGTTTACACACAACAATGTTAAATATTAACTCTCTGAAAGCACATTAATCTTAAACACAATATTATGAAAGTTTACTTGGAAGTTTCTTTACAAAATTGCTCCTACACATGCGTTATGATGTTGGTCATTTCTACGAAAATCGTCCGATTCCGTTTCAAAGTTTGGTGCTATTTAGGATGACAATCAAGTCTACGGTGGATGGTTAGTCAAGTGACAAATTTGAGCACAAGATTACCCATGGCCGCTCGAGTTTACAGTGGACGCAGCTGGTGAACCAAGAAAGATTATGCCTCTGCACGCGGTATTTACCTTAGGCTGCGACGTGCTGCTGTCTGCAAAGCCGCTCTCTCCCACTGAAATTCCTACAAAACTAATCTGGCCTTTGCTGAACTTTCCAGCTTAAACTTTCCCTATGTTTCTCTTTATGCGAGAAATCATGTACTCAATCCTAGTCTTCTTATGTGGCGATATACACAAATATGGTTGAAGCAGTGTGCATATTATAGTGCCCTCTCAGTTCTCGCAAGAACAATTAACTAATTAGGCTGGTTCGTTGCTTCACAGTTCGAGCTAAAGGTTGCTACAGCTAATTCTTTAACTGGAGTGCAGCCGCTGTGAACGTAGTGTCCACATAAATTTCTTCTCTGCGTCGTAGGCAGCGTTCAGCGCTCCATTCTGCACTTGACGCCAGTTCAGAGAAGTCCCCAAATTTCTCTCTTGTCCTGCTCATGGCAGAACAGCCGCCACCACTTGGGTTCCTTTTTTACCTCACGGCTTTTTTCGACAAATAGAAGTGTTCCTCTTATTTTGTAGGAACACAAACTAGCAATTGCAACGTCCCTTCTATCAAACTCCGTCGAAACTTCAGTAAATGTCCTTCGTAGTGTGTTTCCGCCAATCAGAAATTTTGTGCCCGCTATAGACGCCTAAAGTACATTGACCTTTCCATGTGTCGCACTTGCTGGACGAAAATGTGTCACTCTTTTGTTCGTATCCCATTGGAATTCCGAAACACCGTTTTCTAAAGCTTCTTCTCTGCCCTTGTGCAGATGCCCCGCTACAGGCGGTCCTCCAAGTTGAATGACCTGGCCTGGGTTCACTGCCCTCCTTCCTGCCTCCCTTTTAAGTGGTTTCTGGAGTAACTCCTGTAGCGCGGCTTCGCTAAGCTTTTCAAAACTAAAAGCGACTAGACTCGCGTGCCCTGTTCTACCTTCCACTCAAAGACATGCGTTGTATAGGAATGGTGTGTTAATAGCCGTCAATTGACTATCATCCCTTTTGTATTACATATTGATAGGCAAATGTTCTCATAACTGCTGATTTACGTTAGGTGTCATCTTCACCTTCTCATTGCAATTTGTAAAGGTCTCATGTAAGGTGCGAATCTGACCATATATTCTGCCACCTTACACCATCTAGGTATTGCGGGGACATGGCTTAGCCACAGCCTTAGAGAAGTTTCTAGAATGAAATTTTCACTCTACAGCGGACACTCCGCTGTAGAGTGAAAATTTCATTCTAGATACATCCCCCCAGGCTGTGGCTAAGCCATGTCCCCGCAATATCCTTTCTTTCAGGAGTGCTAGTTCTGCAAGGTTCGCAGGAGAGCTTCTGTAAAGTTCGGAAGGTAGGAGACGAGGTACTGATAGAAGTTTAAGGTTCCTGTCCTGAACGGTGTTCGGCAGGTTAAAATGGAACTGCAGAGGCACATACCATCTTACGTTACTATTTGTGGATACAGGGCGATCGTCATATATGACGGTCAACCGCGTACCTGCTCTGAGTGCGGCGCCACGGCTCACGTGCCAGCTAATACGATGACTTCACTGCCGCTGACATATGTGGCGGCAGCCCGCACGAACATGGCCAACGTGGAACATTCAGTTGTGGACACAATTTCCAACGCCTTGGTCGACGACCAAGTGACGCCAATGGAAACTTCCATCACAGAGGATATCACTGATGTATCCCCTGAGGTTCCAACGGAAACTAACGAGCCAGTGGGTACGACTTTGGCCAGCCTTCACTGTGATGCACAATCCCAAGGAAACATCAACGATTCGGACACTGGCAACAATCAGATGCCTGTCTCAGCGCAAACGGCAGGATTAACTGCTGGGCAAGATAGCGTTTCATCTCCGGAGGCTGGCGAAAATGGAAGGCGAGGCAGTTCGCCGAAGAAACATAAGAAAAGGAGGATAGCCCACAAGAATGCCGAGCAAACTGCACCAAGTTTGCGTGAGAAAGGTTTGCAAATTGCCCGCGACCTTACCGATGCCCTACATGGAAAACCTGATGAGAAGCAACAGAGTGTCACCATCGATCTGGCAGACACCACGAAGCCCCATTCAGAGGTCGGAGACCACTCTCTCGCTGAAGGGGAAAAGACTACACGACCGGTCTTCAGGGATAGCTCCACACACCTCCGTCTGGCTGAGACAGCCTCACACACCAGGAGGGACTCAGTTAATGTTGGCGACTGGGCAGATGACGTAAAAGGCATGTCAATGGACACTGAAACGAATAAGGTCGGCTCGGCGAAAGGTACTTCCTCAGCTGTGAGGGATGAAGAACTCAAAAGGACAGGACCTGCTTCAACAACTCCGACAGGGGACGCTGATTACTTTTCTGATACTTATTAATGGCTCCCACCGACGTCTCCCTTCCATACTTGGATTGAGACTTCGCACCACTAGCTGGAAATGCCTCCTCCATTTCAGGACTACAAGTTAGGCACGTTAAATATCAATAAAATTACCTCGACTCAGAAGCTGTACAGTCATCGCGACTACCTTTACAGCTGTGACGCGGACATTGTGATGCTGCAGGAGGTGGACGACAACCTTCACCTAGACATTCCTGGCTACGAAGTGGTAAAAAACACCACTCCGGATAGCTCCTCCGGTACTGCTTTCCTAATCAAAGATGGAGTGACCATCTCTGACGTCGAACTACTGGAAAACGGGAGAGGCATTTCGTGTCTAATTCACGGTATACGATTTATAAACATCTACGCCCCTTCTGGTAATCAAAATAGAGTGCGCAGAGCCCAGTACTTTGCTACTGACCTGTTATATCTGTTACGACGGAATACAGAAGACGTGGTACTTGGGGGTGACTTCAACTGCGTTTTAAAGCCTAAAGATCAAAGGCCGAATTTTAATGGTTGTCCAACTCTCGCAGAAACAGTGCGTCAGCTCGAACTGGAGGACTCATGGGAAATACTACATAGGGACCACAGCTGCTTTACGTATTACACCGCACCAACTGCCAGCCGCATCGATAGGATCTATGTGGGGAAAACTCTGAGGGGGCAAATATCGGCAACGGAAACGTGGCCAATATGTTTCTCAGACCACATGGCCTACCACTGTACCATTCGTATGACACGACAGAAAACGTTCCGTGGCAAAACAGGATGGAAATTAAATGTAGACATCCTCCAAGAGCAAGGGCTACGAGAACAGTTGCAGGAGGTCTGGGAATCGAGTCTACACAAACAGGCTACTTTTCCGTCTGTCACGATGTGGTGGTGCCACTATACGAAGCCTCGACTTATTAGGTGCTTGAAGGCCTATAGCTACGCCAGGAGCCGCTTGCAAAAGGAGACCTTTGAATTTTACTTTAGATGCCTACGTGATTTATACTCCGAAACGTCTGTCACGCACGAAAACATCATAAAAATTAAAAGGATTGAGGCAAAGTTGTTACTACTGCAACGGAAACAAATGGAAGGTCCCAAAATCCGCTCTAGAGACATCAACAGTACTTCCGATGAACATCCATCCTCGTTCCACCTCGGCAGAGAGAAACGACGAGCAAGACAAAAACTGATCAGTAAATTGAAAACGGAAGATGGCAGCTTCTTGACGACTCAGATGGAAATAAAGGATTATATCACTGACTATTACCGGAGACTCTATATGGCAGACCAGATAGATGATGAGATCATTTCCGCCATGCAAGATCTTCTAACAGCGAAACTAGCCGAGGCTGACAGGGAGTCACTGATGAGTGAAGTCACTGCGGATGAAATTAAGATGGCCTTGAGGAAGGCTCAGCCTAATAAATCCCCTGGCGTGGATGGACTTCCCATCGAATTTTATAAGGAATACTGGCATCTACTGGAAAATTGTTTTGTGCATATATGTAACGAAATTAGAGCAGGTCTGCAACTACCAGAAGGTTAGGTTAGGTTAGTGTTTTTTAACGTCCCGTCGACAACGAGGTCATTAGAGACGGAGCGCAAGCTCGGGTTAGGGAAGGATGGGGAAGGAAATCGGCCGTGCCCTTTCAAAGGAACCATCCCGGCATTTGCCTGAAACGATTTAGGGAAATCACTACTACCAGAAGACTTCAATGGCAGTTTAATTGTACTTGTTCCGAAGCATCACCCACACTAAGACATCAATCATTTTCGACCAATCTCCCTCCTGAATTCCGACTATAAGATTGTGGCCCGTGTGTTTGCAAATAGAATTAAAAACGTCCTAGGGACGATAATCCATCACAGCCAGTCAGCAGCAGTACCTGGACGCACTATCTTCAAAAGTCTTGCGGATTACAGAGAGATCATCTCGTTCAGTGCAATTACACGACCGACTGCAGCAGTTCTTGCTTTAGACCAATATAAGGCTTTTGACCGGGTTTCGCATCGCTATCTGTTCCAAATTATGAAACATCTTGGATTCGGTGACGACTTCATTACAGTTATTCAAAATATGTACACCGCTGCCACTTCTAAGGTCATTGTTAATGGTCAGTTTACCTGACCGATTCCTATTGATAGATCTATAAGACAAGGATGCCCCATGTCTATGCCTCTCTACGTAATAGCAATTGAGCCATTTCTCCGGATGCTCCATTGCAAACTTCAGGGCTTAACTGTCTACTCTTGCAACATAAAATGTATTGCCTATGCGGACGACGTGAGTGCTGTCATACGGTCGGAACAGGAGCTACGGGAGATCACTGACAGTATCACTGAATACGATCGAGCATCAGGCTCCAAATTAAATTATACGAAGACCAGATTATTGCCGATTGGGGGAGGCTTTCCGACAGATGTAACTTGTCCCTACAGGTTTTGCGAGACTGTCAAACTGCAAGGTATAAAAATGAGCAGTTGCCCTATAAGAACAACGGCAGTCAATTGGAAAGAACTCTTGGCCATCACGAAAGCCTGCCTTCAACAAAATAAATGCAGAGAACAGAATCTGTTTCAACGAGTTGAATTCATCAATACCAAGATCCTTTCCAAAATCTGGTATGTTGGGCAGGTTCTCCCGGTGGTAGACACTATTGCCAGGGGCATCATGTCGGCAGTCGGATGGTATGTTTGGAGGGGTGAGATATTCAAGGTGGGGATCAACGTCGTCACTCTCCCTCCGGCCGAAGGGGGCCTGAGTCTAATAGATGTCCCAATGAAATGGAAGGCTCTCCTCGTGCGTAATACACTGCAGCTGTGCCATAAATACCCCCACAGCGCACTTCGTATGGCCATAAGGACATATCAACCATACAACATCCTAATACCAATAAACCTGGGGAAAGTGCACTATAAGGCGAATCATATCAGGATGTTTCTCTTAGAAGCCAGCTACCTGAAGTCGAAATCGAGTGCTCCTTTAAGTGATCTAACATCTGCTCAACTATATCGGCTGATGAACGAAACTGGAAGAGCCAACCGCATGGTGACGAAGTACCCCTCTACGGATTGGACTAGAATCTGGACAAACATCAATAACACTTGGTACAAAATTGTCAATCAGACAATACCAACTTGAGAGCGACTCCATAAAATACATCTGTCGGTGTCAGACAAGTGTCGAGAATGTAATGTCATCGACACCTTACAACACCGTTGTGCCTGTGGTGAGAACGGCCATATATTGAACTGGTGTCGTAGGACCATGGCATCGATCTGCAGGACAACAATGCAGAACATATCTCTAACATCGATTCTCCAACCGGATGGAACTTACTATCCGGTAACCAAAAGGAACACGTGGACGTGGTTGGCAGCGCACACGCTGCACTACATCATTAATACCCAGGAAGACCGGACATACATGGACTACAGAATATACCTTGCCACACAGGCTAAGTTACTAATGAGGGACCCAAAATATAAGAGAAAGTTTGCCAATTCTATCGCGGCGTTACAACTAGTGACGATATGACACACATACGATGAAGAGACTTATAAGAGGATGGTAGACGAACAGATGGATGAACGAACAGGTGTTCATTTTTTAAAACCCAAGTTCACATTTTTTTTTCGTTGCTTACATTAGGACTTTGTTTTATATTATCATCGATAGTCGAGAGAAAGTTTTCAGTTTGTGACTCACGTTGTGAATGTCACTTTATCCGAAGGAACATTGCCTAGCATCACACTCCAGCACACCACAGGACGGTCTGCGGGCTTCAGCGACGTCTGCCCTCGCAACTACGAGAAGGAAACCTGGGCGAAAAAGAAAGGATCACTTAACGAGCGAGACCAAGCTTTACTGCTTGGGGTATATAAAGTGTAGGTTTATTAATTTCGAGAAGACGAGTTTTGAGGACCGCGTGTCAGCTGAGTCAGTGCCAACTTGTTGGAGGACAAGCAGGGGAATGTTTTTAAGAAAAATACTATTCTTTTTTACAGAAGAACTCTTTTTATTTCGTCATGAAGAAGAACATTACGCAGGGGAATGATTTAAAGGAAAACAAGTTTCTTTTATTTACAGAAGAAGTATTTTATCTCATCGTGAAGAAGAACAATTTCTTTTAATGGCGATGAAGCCAGGCCGAGAAGGCAACTTCTGGCAAGTGTAAGGATGGGTTGAAGGGGAGGAAGGAGACCAAAAATAAAATAAAAAAAAATAAAAAAGAAAAAAGTTGATAGAGCACTAGCCCGCGAAAGGCGCAAAGGTCCCGAGTTCAAGTCTCGGTGCGGCACACAGTTTTAATCTGCCAGGAAGTTTCGTATCAGCGCACACTCCGCTGCAGGGTGAAAATTTCATTCTAGAAACATCCCCCAAGCTGTGGCTAAGCCATGTCTCCGCAATATCATTTCTTTCAGGAGTGCTAGTTCTGCAAGGTTCGCAGGAGAGCTTCTGTAAAGTTTGGAAAGTAGGAGACGAGGTACTGGCAGATGTAAAGCTGTGAGGACGGGGCGTGAGTCGTGCTTGGATAGCTCAGTTGATAGATCACTTGCACGCGAAAGGCAAAGTTCCCGAGTTCAAGTCGCGGTCCGGCACACAGTTTTAATCTGCCAGGAAGTTTCAGTCTACCTCTAGTTTACCACATTATCTTGACACAATATATGCAACACCATATCATATCTATCTGTTTTTTCTGTAGAATCCCTCTGTAGTTCTTTCTTTATCAGTTAATCAGCTAGACGTGATAGAGCCTGATGGTGGCCGCGGTCAATTAAATTACTTATTCATCCTTCATTTAGCTTCATAAATCCGCTCCACCAGCACCACACTGAATTTAAAATTTTTTCTTGCTTAGGAGTATGGACCAAAAGAGTACATAAAGCAAAAAATCACCTCAATTTGTACCACAGTCGCGCATTTCCTTATTGACAGATCACTCGTACTAGAATTTGATATCTACCTAATGATTCTCTGGACGATAACACAGAGCAGCCGATATTTTCTCACACGAGCCTAAATGTGAACTGATGGGTACAGTGGAATCTTGGAA
Source organism: Schistocerca piceifrons (assembly GCF_021461385.2). Taxonomy (NCBI): domain Eukaryota; kingdom Metazoa; phylum Arthropoda; class Insecta; order Orthoptera; family Acrididae; genus Schistocerca; species Schistocerca piceifrons. Next base: position 461,441,853 of record NC_060149.1, read on the forward strand.
ACTGGTAATTAGGTTAAATATTGCTCTTCGGGAGTAATGATTTAAACTATGTTGCTACTAACTTTTATTCGTTTCAGATGTGTCATAGCGGGAGACTTACCCTTAAAATTTAGTTTGTCGTGAGCCTCAATTTTCTCCTTGTATGAAATGTTGCCTCATCGTGCAAAATATTTAAAACCACAGAGTTAGTCTAATTTTTAATTAAATTCACGAAGCGTTTTGTGAATTTGAACGAACATCTTCAGGCGGATACAGTTGATTTTCACATCGCTGTTTCAACAGAATGTAGTTAGCGCTCAGTTTTCTTTTTCATTAAGGATTTCAGTAAGTAACAGACAGCAAACAGATGTCACTTGAACGCTTGGGCAACACTTTTAGGAATCAGCACTAGTGAATCCAGCTCATAACATCTTTATAATAATACCACAAAGGTATCTTTCAGTGAGAGTCTGTAGACGCGCAACCAATATAGCGCCTGACCATTACTACGAGAATTGCGGCAATCACTGACAAGTGGCCTTCATTCCGAAGACAGGCTGATGCTTTCAAACCTCTCATTCTTTGTGACGACAGTCTCGTTTCTATAGAGATTGTAGGTAGTTTCCGCTCCTTTCAATGTACCTGCTACCTTCAGAATTTCGAGTGTATTGTAGCGAACATTGTTCTTAGCTTTCTCCAAATCTAAACAGATCATAAACTCTGGCTTTCATGTCTTTATTCGATCTTCAAATAGGGAAGCATTACCAACTTGATATCGTGCTGTAAGGATATAAAAAGCACACATGCAAGTTATCGCTCATAGGATCGGTCCAGCGAGTTATTTGTGCCATTATTCTCATAGCGAGCAGATAGGAATTTCAGAAAGTACGGCTTTAAAGCTTTCACGCTCATCGATTATCGTTACGCTTCCCGACATACTGTCGCCGCCTGTTGCCCGAGGGCCAAGAACTGTACAGCGGAGTGACAACCAGAGCCCTCTCCTTCGCGGAACGTTGAAGACGAGGGAAGAGTAGGGAGGATGTGGGCACATCTGTCCAACCTGTTTTGAAATCTTGCCCGAGAACGCTATTATTCTTTACCAAAACTGTTAGTCATATGAGTGAGCAATAGGTCAACCTTGAGCATATGTAGCTTCAGTATTGTTTTAATAATATTCTGCTGTTGATTTTCTGGATACCTCAAAATCAAAATGAATAAACATAAGCAAGTGAAGAATTAGTATGTGATTAAAGTGACGATTTTCAATTCACAATTTCATCATGCCACTGACTTTAACGAATAGCGCATCTCCTTTTTACGGGAAAAAAGCAGTGGAGGACCTCTACACCCACACGGGCATGATGGTTAACACAAAAGGTCTACTGCCATCTCTGCATAATGATTAGTCTTCACAAAAGTGAGGTGTCGCAGAATGCGGGTACTGCGATGTTTGGGGTCGTCTGGTTAAGGTTCACCATCAATACGCGCTCATCTGGACATAGACTGGGACGAAAGTTGAGCGAAGGGTAGCGGATCGAAGGGCAGAGGAAAAAAGTGCCCAGGCAACAGCCAAGGAAAAGAACCTTTGCGATAGTTGGATCGGGCTGTAAGAGCAGTAGTGGTTTTCTTGCTACCTGCGACATACCAAGCAAGGGTAGGCTTTGTTGCTGGTGGGTATCATGCTGATCGATACGCCCTATTGCGACGGCTGCTGCTGGGTGCAGGTGTTCATTTCTAGGCAGCGTCAGCATACCAGCCACAGTTAGGTTAATCAACATTTTGTGTCCGATAGGTCATATACCAGATTCACAGTCTAGGGTAATGTTGGTGGTTTGTTTGTGGGTTAGTGTGGGAGCTTGTCGGTATCGCTGCTGTAGCCTGTTGGTCGGCTTTAATAGCAGATGGCATATCCAGTAAACGTTGTTACTACGCAAGGGCTTGCAGATGTTGTCGCTTGTGGATGTATGTTAGCTTACCAGAGGTGGTTATGCCCTAGCTAGCAGAATCCTGTAACTTTTGTTGACTTCTATAGTGCCAGTTTTAAAATCCAGATAAAAATTTTATTGCAGTTATGTTAAAATTATACAGCGCTAAGCTACTTATTTAATTACACACTCATTCGTTTCATTCATATGCACAGAATTTGTGAATAGCAACATAAAATGTTCAAAGCGGAGAGATCTCTGGTGCCCGCTACAGGATAGCAACTGAACACTTCGACGCAATGGACAAAACCTGTTTCCAACGTGGGAAAAGTATTTCAGAAATCTATTACTTCACTGTAAAACGATCGATACGCACGAAAGTTTATAAGTAGTACTTCCAGAAGGTCATAACTGTGTACTATCGAAATTATGGCCCTAATTTTCTTACGGGATCTATTGCTGGGGCTGATATCTATTGAAGATATGAGGTCACATTGGTGATGTTTCGTCATAGTATTAATACGGCCTCGTGTGCAAATTTGTCTGGCACAGCAACGTATCTTTCAAATGGTGCAAATGTCTCTGAGCACTATGGGACTTAACATCTGTGGTCATCAGTCCCCTAGAACTTAGAACTACTTAAACCTAACCAACCTAAGGACATCACACACATCCATGCCCGAGGCAGGATTCGAACCTGCGACCGTAGCAGTCCCGCGGTTCCGGACTGAGCGCCTAGAACCGCTAGACCACCGCGGTCGGCAACGTATCTTTCCTGAGAGCGGTGTCTACCAGTTTTTCCATTTTTCTCCAACTAATTCGTATCAGTGATTTGAAATCATGACAGATTTCAGGATTGTAGTTATTACTTCCTTCCTGATGTCTGACTGTGATCCCACTGCCTCATATACCTTGTACTTCATGTAGATTTGTGTGTGTGTGTGTGTGTGTGTGTGTGTGTGTGTGTGTGTGTGTGTGTGTGTGGCCGGCTCTCTCGATAAACTCAGCAGAGGACGCGTTTCACCTTATATCTTTCAGAGCTTAGTCAGATACTTCTCGCAGTATCGCATCTCTCATCGGATTTATATTTAGTTAGTCTTCCCTTCGTGTAGTACTGTTTTTCAGGTCATATTTTGCACGTCTTTATTTCCTGTTCCCTGCTTCATTTGCTGCATTTTTGTATTTTCTCCTTTCGTCATTTTAATTCAGTGCTTCACGTGCGAATCAATACCGATGAATATGATTGGATTCTCCATAAATAACAACAAAAGCCAAACAATGTTCCGAATCAATGTCTGGGTCGAGAAAAGCGAGGTGAACATAATATCTCTGTTCGTGAATAGGACGATATACGATCTGTCAGTCCTTCCGCCTGTCTCGATATTCATTTTGCGTCACGGGCCTGTGGCTTTCTAAATGTAGCGCGTTGTCGTGATCCATGGAGTCACAGCGACCGGAAGAAAACTACATTGACGAGTCAGAAACATTACGACCACTACCCACCACGGACTGAATACCGCAAGGGTGTGTTGTAGCAACATGACGCGGTAAAGGATCTATACTGAAGCGCCAAAGAAACTGATACAGGCATGAGTATTCAAATACGGATATATGTAAACAGGCAGAATACGGCGCTGCGGTCGTTAACGCCCATATAAGACTACAAGTGTCTGGTGCGTGTGGTACATCGCTTATTGCTGCTACAATGGCAGGCTATCAAGATTTAAGTGAGTTTGAACGTGGCGTTATAATAGGCGAAAGAGTGATGGGCAACAGCATCTCCGAGATAACGATGAAGTGGGGATTTTCCAGTATGCTAATTTCACGAGTGTACCGTGGACATCAGGAATCCGATAAAACATCAAATCTCCGACATTGCTGCGGCTGGAAAAAGATCCTATGAGAACAGAACCAACGATGACTGAAGAGAGTAGTTCAACGTGACGGAAGGGCAACCCTTCCGCTAATTGCCGCCGTTTAAATGCTTCGCCATCAACATGTGCCAGCGTGCGAACCATTCAACGAAACATCATCGTTATGGGCTTTCAGAGCCGAAGGCCAACTCGTGTAACCTTGATGACTGCATGACAAAGCTTTATGCCTCCCCTGGGCCCGTCAACACTGACATTGGACTGTTGATGACTGGAAACATGTTGCCTGGTCGGAAGAGTCTCGTTTCAAATTATATCGAGCGGATGCACATGTGCGGGTATGGAGACGACCTCATGAATGTCAGCAGGGGACTCTTCAAGCTGGTGGAGACTGTAATGTTGTGGAGTGTGTGCAGTTGAAGTGATATGGGCGCCCCGATAGATCTAGATATGACTGCGACAGGTGACATGTTCGTAAGCATCCTGTCTGATCACCTGCATCCATTCATGGCCATCGGGCTTTCCAGTGGACTCGGGCAATTCTAGCAGGACAATGAGACACTTCACATGTCCAGAACTGCAACAGTGTGGCTCCATGAGTTTAAACACTTCCGCTGTCCATCAAACTCACCAGAAATGAACATTATTGAGCATATATGGGATGCATTGAAACGTGCTGTTCAGAAGAGATCTCGACCCCCTCGTACGCTTACGGATTTATGGGCAGACCTGCACGATTCATGGTGTCAGTTCCCTCCAGCACCACTTCAGATATTATTCGAGTCCATACCACGTCGTGTTGCGCAGTTTCTTCGGCTCTTCAGTGTATATTAGAACCCAGAAATGCACTTCGTGAACTCGCTCTAAGCTCGCCAGCGGCTCCTCTGACGTCATCTCCGAACTCGCCGTCTCCGTGTGCTTAGAGACTCCTCTCGTTACTATCCGCCGCTGTTCTTCTAACCGACAACACCACTCTTGAGCCTGTTGCCGGATACAGCTGTACTGAGACACCGTGATTAGTAGACCGAGTACACGAGTTCTCAAGTGTAACCGAGGACTCGTGGCATAGTCGCTACTTACGGTTTTCTGTCTGCATGCGAAGAATAATCTCAGGAACCACTGTAGAGATTTTGATACCGTTTCACTAAGAGAATGACCCATTTAGAGGGACGGTTTTTGTATATAATGCTTAACTGCTATCCCACACAAGTCATCCGGCCGCACACAATTCATGCCGCCCGCACGAAAACGAGGCGTGTCGCCAGTTATTTACTGAAACTGATACGTTAACAGTGAATGCCGTTCTGTTTATACGTACGTATGTACATGCAGGTAATGTATGTGAACACACAACAGAAATATACAGTCTCACACACACATTCATACTCTCAAACACACACATAGTGAACAGCCCGAACATTATGACCACCGACTTACTATCGGTTGGCGATAGCAGCGTCACCTGGTGAGGAATAACTGCTAATCAGATACATGCCCGGTGCATGTAGTATCAGTGTGCGTGCAGTCCATATGTGGAATGGGGAAGACGCGCTATCTATCTGAGCTGAACCGAGGACAGATTGCAATTGCCTGGAGGCAGCGCACGAAAGTTTCGGAAACTGCACGACTTGTCGAGTGGTCGAGGAGTGCTGTGGTCAGTGTCTTCAACACGTGGCGAAACCAAAGTGAAACCACGTCCAAACGTCGAGGGGTTGGGCGGCCACCCCTCATAACAGATGTCGCACGTCAAAGGCTGGACAGACTGGTAGAACAGTACAGGTGGCGAACAGTGCGGGAACTAACATGTCACTTTAATGCTGGACAGAGTGCAAGTGCGGCTGAACACACAGTGCACCGAACACTCCTAACGATGTGCCTTCGCAGCCGACGACCCATACATGTGCCAAGTTAACACTACGATATCGGCCAACTGCGACTACAGTGGGAACAACACCTTTCGCACTTCACTTTGGTGCAGGGTCAGAGCGTTGGATGGCCTGATGAATTCAGATACCTTCTTTATCATGCAGATGGGAGGGCCCGAATCCGTAATCTGCCAGGGGACTCAGCTCATTGACACCTGTGCTGTGGGACGGCGACAAGCTGACGGGGGCTCCATTTTTCTCTGGGAAACATTCACGTGGGCATCCATGGTTCCAGCGGAGCTCGTGCGAGGCACCATGACGGCCAAGGAGCATCGTAAAATGGCTGCAAACCACTTACACTCCTCCATGACGATCATGTTTCATAACGGCAGTGGCGTTTTTCAACAATATAATGCACCATGTCTGAAGACCAGGTGTGTGATGAAGTGGTTCTAGGAACACATTGGTGAATTCCAATTTATGTGCTGGTCCCACAACTGGACAGATTTGAACCCGATTGAACACCTCTGGGATGTGATTGAACGTGGCGTCAGAGCTCTTCGCTTACCTCCCCCGAATTTATTGAAATTAGGTGACTTGTTTGTGCAGGATTGGTGCCAGCTCCATCCAGCGATCTACCAAGGCCTCATTTCTTCCATTCCACGATGCGTCGCCTTTGTTGTTTGTGCCAAAAGTGGACAACCGGCTATTAGGTGGGTCGTCAAAATGTTCTGGCTGATTAGTGTGTATCATTCCGTAATTCGTATGAATGATATGCCATCTTTTTCAGTTGCTAAACAGGAAGATGGGATGACCATGTAGCCTTTTTTTTCAACACCACAGAAAGTTACAGCAAGCATTGTAACTTCGGGTGTCAAGAATGCAGTAGTGTAAGAAATAGAAGTTTTCATAAATTTAATGTTATCATTAACTTGTAAGGAAAGGTGAAGGAAATGAGAAATAGAATTTTTTGACAACAGTCGTACTAGTTAAAACATTAATGCTTTATTTCTGTCCTTTTATTGTCAAAAGTGAAACGTAGTACTTCTGTATCAATGGAACTTCGCATGAAAACTCTCTTATTGGCACTGAGAACTAGTTCCCTTGCAGGAAACATAGAACGTTCTTAATAACTAATTTATTTCCAACCTTGTCTCATCACTTTTCGCACTGATGAGGTAGGAAACAAAATTATGTGCTATAAGAATACCTTAAAGATATTTTAGATACAGGTAAGTAAAGTACGAAAAGAGGTATATGGTTTTTTTAATCTTCTGACAAATGGGACAATTGGTATATAGTAAGTTTTCCACTTCCACTCTTCAAATAGCCCCTGCTGTAACCAAATCTAAATCAAAGTCCAAAGCGAAGAAATCACCAGGATAGTATTATGTATCGTAAAGGAATATTTCATGTAAGTAGTGTGCTAACTGCTTTCCGAACGTAGTTCATCTTTATTGAAAGACGCCAGGAACCAAAGAATTTGCACTTCTTAGATGTGGCTTTCATGTACCTCTGCTTCCGCGTGGCGCCAATGACTGTGCTCCGTTCCCTATCGAGAAGACTATCTGTTCCATTTCCACATCGCTGTCCGCTGGTGGAATATAATTGTCGTTACTTAGCGGGGATACAATACTTCACATGGAAGTGTACCGCAGCATATGCTTCCTGCTGGCTGATATAAGACTTGCGGTACATAGTGACAACAAGTATCAACATTATATGCAAGCACAGTGGATTGTCCCTTTGGGAGAATACCTCAGTCTTGACAGTATCATATATTCCGTACTGTTCTCAAGACTTAAAAACAAGTTAAAAGAAATGGGCGCCCCAATGCCTAATGTTTGTCCCTTTAGCATTGCTCCATGTATTACTACAGTCACCCTTGCCCAGCAATTAGAGACACTGAAGTTGATGATATACTGCCTGAATACCAGTAAGAGACCGTGATGTAATGTCATACAACTGCATCACGCCCCATTTTGGTGTTCTGTATGAGGCAAGGTAGTTACAACAAAAGGATTGTGGTTGTTGGTCCAGTATTCCATATATTTATACCGTTCTGTCACTTATCACTATTATGTAATACATTCGACAATTTTGAATTTTTTGACATCAGCTGTATTAGGTTTTGAAAGATAACCTATTAGAGATAAATGAAATTTTCTGCCGAAGTACAATTCGTACGGATTTCCAGCTTTTCGCTAGCGGTCGTCTTAAAAACTTCGGCTATCCATGTATGTTTCTCGTAGCTGTAGCCGGCCGGAGTGGCCGTGAGGTTCTAGGCGCTACAGTCTGGAACCGAGCGACCGCTACGGTCGCAGTTTCGAATCCTGCCTCGGGCATTGATGTATGTAATGTCCTTAGGTTAGTTAGGTTTAATTCGTTCTAAGATCTAGGCGACTGATGACCTCAGAAGTTAAGTCGTATAGTGCTCAGAGCCATTTTTTCGTAACTGTAGAGTCTTGTACCGCAAGGAAGCAAGGGAGAGGATGTTGTTATGGTTGGCTGCTATCCTCTTTCTACAACACATATGCAAACATGGATTATTACGGTTCTTTATATACATGAACTATTACTTAACTTGAATAGAGTTCATGTGTTGTGGTACAGGCTCATGTTAGTAGCCCTCTTGCAGACAATATCAGTAATCTTGCTATTACGAACTTCAGTCTTTCTGCTAGTCCCGCTGTAGTCACCAGTCTGGTCGCTATGTACTGTTGTAGCCTGTGATGAACTCAGCCCACTCTACGAGTGAAGCCGGCCGGAGTGGCCGTGCAGTTCTGGGCGCTACAGTCTGGAACCGAGCTACTGCTACGGTCGCAGGTTCGAATCCTGCCTCGAGCATTGATGTGTGTGATGTTCTTAGTTTAGTTAGGTATAATTAGTTCTAAGTTCTAGGCGACTGATGACCTCAGAAGTTAAATCGCACAGTGCTCAGAGCCATTTGAACCATTTTTCTACGAGTGAATGAAAGACGCCAAACTGGACTGAGTCCGTGAATCAGTGCGCCCCTCTGGTCAGCGGCGGCGGCCACAATACGTGCTGTCTAGAGGACGTCAACGGCGTGCTGTGTTGCTTGTCGGTGTATTTATCACCTCTCTCCTGATAGGTGCATTCGATCCAGAGCCTACCATCGAACTCTGAGCTTCATCTTTGCTGACTACCGTGCTGGCGACAGCTTATGCCAGCACGTTCCTCCCCGCGGCACGCACGCTCACCCCCCTCCCGCCCAGGCAAAATCCTAAACCACTGTCTTGTAGGAAGGACGCGAACGACAATGGAGAGGGAGGGTTGACGCTGGACGTAGAGATGAGCTGGGAGCCGTGATCGTGGAGGATGGTGTACTCCCGTCTGTACCCCGCTATCTGGTTATGAATCGACAGGGACATCCTCCGGAAAACTGCTGCCAGGGCACATGATCAGGCCCGAGGGCGGGACATGACGCAATGAAGCTGATGGCAACGACGACGGCAAAGACTGGTCCACGTCCATTGCGTCGCCCAACAGGGTCGGCAGGGGCGAGGGCACATCGTCCATCCGCTCCTTCGGGGTGCCCTGCTGGTACCAGCGGGCGGCTGTGAATGTCGCGCCGACTCCTGAGCCTTGAATCTGGGGGAAGAAAAGGAGCTGACTCACGGGGCTAATGACACACACGAATTTGCTTCTGGTGGCGGCGCTGCAAACCATAGGGACTCACAATCAAGTACATAAAAGAGCTGGTGCGTTCGTGGATCACTCCTCTTTCCCAGCGCCCACGGTTTCCGTAAAGCCCTAATGAAAACAACATTGCGCAGCGCAAAGCGATACTTGCGGACCATTGGTTGCACCGGATACTGCGGCGGCGTGTGCAGCAAGTGTAGCAGCGTCCAGTGGCGGCGGCCATGCAGAAGTTTTGCAGGTGAAGAAGCGTCTCGTGGATGGGAGCGATATGAGACGAGAAAGTGTTGCAGCGCCTGTCCCCGTGTGTGGTGGTGCGAAGCTTGGCCACATGTTGTTTAAAAGTGTGTACGAAGCATTCTGCTTCCCTGTTGGGACGGAAGTGAAACGGAGCACCGGCGGGGTCGGGGATTTTCTCTGCCTCGTGATGACTGGGTGTTGTGTGATGTCCTTATGTTAGTTAGGTTTAAGTAGTTCTAAGTTCTAGGGGACTGATGACCATAGATGTTAAGTCCCATAGTGCTCAGAGCCATTTGAACCATTTTGAAACGGATGGTTCAAATGGCTCTGAGCACTATGGGACACAACTGCTGAGGTCATTAGTCCCCTAGAACTTAGAACTAGTTAAACCTAACTAACCTAAGGACATCACAAACATCCATGCCCGAGGCAGGATTCGAACCTGCGACCGTAGCGGTCTGGCGGTTCCAGACTGCAGCGCCTTTAACCACACGGCCACTTCGGCCGGCTTTTTGAAACGGAGCACTTGTTAGATGACGAATTCCATTTCGTTCACAAAACTGTTCAAAATCACGTGAAGTGAACTGTGGTCCGTTGTCTGACAGTAGTACTTCTGACAAACCTTCCATGGAAAAGGTTGAGGTCAACGATTGAATGGGGCTATGTGATGTGGTAGAAGCCGTAGGCACCGCAAATGGCAACTTAGTAAAATAGTCTACCACTGTGAGCCAACGAATGCTAAAAAATGGTCCTGAAAAGTCAATGTGCACTCGCGGCCATGGCAATTGAGTATTAGGACAAGCTGAGAATGTTTGTGGCGGAGCGCATTAGTTTTCCGAATATGCGCGACACTGTGATCTCATCTGTTCAATATGGGCGTCCATGCTCTGCCAAGTACAGTGTCGTCGCGCTAACTGTTTATTGCGAACAATTCCCTAATGTCCTTGGTGGAGGAACCGCAAGACATTCTTTTGCAAAGCTTTGGGACAAGCACACTCGATTCTCCACTGTCTATTTGAATGAGAACCACACCCTGTAGAACTGAAAAGTTGTGCCGACGTGCAAAATATCGGTGTACAACTGAGTTCTGGATACTATTCAATGAACGAGGCCAAGACCTGCGAATGTAATGCAACAAAATCTTGAGTTCTGGATCTGCTTCTGTGGCCTGTGCTGTTTTTCTGTAGTGCAAAAGAAAAGATTCCAGCGCCTAGATTTGGCAACAAGATGCGGCAGATGCACGAAAATCAGAGTCTTGGCCAGTAGAAAGGCGAGAGAGAGCGTCTGCATTGCCATGGTTTGAAGTAGGTCTGTACACAGTTTCATACTGTCACAGCAGGAGCAACAAAGCCCAACGTTGCAGTTTTTCATCAGTGCTTGTAGGAACCGGCTTTGACGAATGAAACAAGGACTGCAAAGGTGAGTGAGCTGTTACTATAAAGAATTTGCGACCATACAAATAGTCATGGAATTTGGTCACACCATACACAATAGTGGGAGCCTCTTTTTCTATTTGAGAATAACTGGACTGAGTTTGAGGTAATATGTTTGAGGCAAAACCAATAGTTCTCACTTGTGCACCAATTCTGTGCGAAAGCACAGCACCGACTCAGTAGGTAGAAGCGTCGACTTGCAAAACAACCGGTATGGCAGGATCAAAATGTACTAAACATCAGCCACCGGGCAAATCATTTTTGAGTTTCTGAAATGCGTCGTGACACTCTTTGGTCCACACTAAAAGCACATTTTTCCGACGCAAACGATGCAATGGAGCCGCGACCTGAGCGCAGTTCGTTACGAAACGAATGTAGTATGTCATCTTGCCTAGTACTGACTGCAGTTCACACACATTGCGAGGAACAGGCAGGTTACGGATTGCCAGCAAATGAGACTGGAGTCGGTACACACCCTGACTGTTTATCACATGACCGAAGTACTGTAGCTCAGTTTGAAAAAAAGTCACACTTTTCGAGACAACATTTGAGTCCTGCTTCTGACAACATTCGAAAAAGAGTACGCAAATTGGCAATGTGTTCCTCAGGTGTACGACCTGAGACGACAGTATTGTCAACGTAGTTCGAACAAAGTGGCACTTTTGCAGTCAGCTGTTCGAAGTAACGCTGAAAAATGGAGGGTGCGGAAGCACTACCGAAGGGAAAACGCAAATATTCGAACAGACCTAAATCTGTATTTACAACTAACACATTGGTGATTCTTCAGGCGTCACGCAAATCTATCTTAGAAAAGTAAGGTACTGCAGCATGCCTGTCCATAAGTTCCCCAGGGCGAGGCAACGGATAAGTGTCAACTACCGTCTGTGGGTTTACTGTAGACTTGAAGTCAGCACAAATGGGAAAGCGACAAGAGAGCTTAGGAAAACAAAACGAGACGACTTGCCCATTGCCAAGCTAGAATGGGTGCAATTACCCCATTATCTTGCAGTTCTTCCAATTCATTGGGTACGTTGTCTCTTAAAACAACTGGATCAGGACGAGCCCTGAGAAACTTATACTGTGCATTGTCTTTCAATGTAAGATGCGCTAAAACGTTATTAGCTCTTCCTATTCCTTCTACAGTCTGGAACCGGGCGACCGCTACGGTTGCAGGTTCGAGGAGGAGGAGGAGGAGATTAGTGTTTAACGTCCCGTCGGCAACGAGGTCATTAGAGACGGAGCGCAAGCTCGGGTTAGGGAAGGATTGGGAAGGAAATCGGCCGTGCCCTTTCAAAGGAACCATCCCGGCATTTGCCTGAAGCGATTTAGGGAAATCACGGAAAACCTAAATCAGGATGGCCGGAGACGGGATTGAACCGTCGTCCTCCCGAATGTGAGTCCAGTGTGCTAACCACTGCGCCACCTCGCTCGGCGCAGGTTCGAATCCTGCCTCGGGCATGGATGTGTGTGATGTCCTTAGGTTAGTTAGGTTTAATTAATTCTAAGTTCTAGGCGAATGATGACCTCAGAAGTTAAGTCGCATAGTGCTCAGAACCATTTGAACCTATTCCTTCGGAAAATAGTTCAGGAAATTCTTAAAGCTAGCTACACTGTCTTTTTGTTCAAAATCACACACTGAAAGTTCAGTCTTCGATGCTAAGTCCAAACCAATGAAACGCATCTAAACCGAGAATGTTCTCAGTATCTCTTGATTTCAACAGGGTAAAATTAACTGTCCTAGACTGAGATTTGTAAGTGGCAGGCAAACTACACTGTCCTGGCACTGGAGTTTCTTGTCCATTGTAAGCAATGAGGTGCTTGCTGGGTTTAGAAAGGGGTGATGAGCCGAAATGTTCACACGTAAGACGGTTAAGCAAAGTTACTGAGACACCTGCATCTAACTGAACGCTCACACGACCGTCAGAAATTCGTAATGAGACAGATAGTATGTAATAAGGTCGTTGCACAGTACTAGGGTGAGAAAGAGACAGCCGGCCGGAGTGGCCGAGCGGTTCTAGGCGCGTCAGTCTGGAACCGCGCGACCACTACGGCCGCAGGTTCGAATCCTTCCTCGGGCATGGATGTGTGTGATGTCCTTAGGTTAGTTAGGTTTAAGTAGTTCTAAGTTCTAGGGGACTAATGACCGCAGAAGTTAAGTCCCATAGTGCTCATAGCCATTTGAACCATTTTTGAGAAAGAGACACAAAATTAATCTTACGTTTGTCAGCAACTGTTGTAGCTTTCGAAAACACAGCTTTCACTACACGTGCACGAAGCTGTTTTTTCTGGGAACGGACAAATTTGGCGCTTTTTGCCGTTGGAAAGAAACTGCTTGGACATGGAATTTTTTCTCCACGCATGTGATACGCGGCGTTACTTGGCTGGCCATTCTGTCTTTCTGTCTTTTATAACGAGCAAAACATCTAGGTCAAGACATCACTAAATTCACAGTACGCGCTTATTGTGGCTACTTGGAGCGGTCACGAAAAAGGGGCGACTCGATCCGAAAAATCGGGGCCTGGTCAAACATTTCTGCCGCTGTGGCATCCGAATCACATTGCACTAATATTTCCTGTACTTGGGGAACTGCCTGATCGGAGTACTTTTAGATCTGATCCCGTATTCTACTATCTTGGACACTGAATGTTATTGCATCCTGTATTAAATGACTGTAAAAGTTGCCACAACTACACTTAAATTTACATTTAATTCCGTTTACCACTGGCGGTACGTTTGTTCCGGCTTTTTCTGCAAGCGAAAGAACTGATATCTAACTGCAGCTACTTGGACTTGCTAGTCGTAATACTGAGTGAATGCAGAGGTTACTTGGTCTTACATAATTGCGTTCGTCGGGAGACTCGGTTGGGAATAGCTTTTCTATTACCCTGAACAGGGATGACATCGCAATCGAAAGGAAATATTGTAACTTTATAGTATCTTGAACACGATGGACTTGAAATGTGCTTGCAACTTTGTCAGGTATTCGACCCATTCATCTTCTTTGTCGTTAAATTGAAGGAACGGTGGAATACAGGTCGGTGAGACTTGTTGGATTGGTTGATTTGTTGGTTGTGCCTGTGCAGGCGACGCAGCTTGTGGAGCCAGTAGTTGATGGTTGTGGATAAGCCATGTTTCCGCAATATCCCTTCTTCCAGGAGTGCTGGCTCTGTACGTTTCGCAGAAGAGCTCCTGTGAAACTTTGAAGGTAGGAGACGAGGTACTGGCTGAAGTAAAGCTGGGTGGAGGGGTCGTGCTTCGGTAGCTCAGTTGGTAGAGCACTTACCCACGAAAGGCAGGGGTAAGTAAATCGAGTCTCGGGCCGGCCCACAGTTTTAATCTGCCAGGATGTTTAATATCAGCGCACACTCCGCTGCATAGTGAAACTTTCATTCTGTAAACAGCCAGTAGTTCTTGTACCGTCATTCTTAAGGTTGCTATTTGTTGGTTCTGAAACTGAAAAACGTGTGTTACATCCATCACATTGCCCGTCTGCAGCTGAGGCGCGGGGGCATGGGGTGGAGGGAATTCATGGGTTACACAAATACGTTATCTCAAAAAGCAAGCAAAGCCTCAGGAAAGAGCAACATGATTAGTTCTGCGGCTCCCCTCCTGGAATACATACAAAACACAACAACAAGTTGGCAAATATGAAAACTTGAACTTATCAGCCCTGCAGATTTTTGTACAGCAAGGAAGCGAGGGAGAGGATGTTGTTATCGGAGGCCAGTTACCTCCTTCTGCAACACATAGATCAATACGGTTTTTTATTCACATGAACTTTTACTTAACTTGAATAGCGTTCATGTGCTGAGGTGTGATCTCATTAGTAATTGTCCTCTTGCACACAATATCGCTAATCTTGATATTACAAACTGTAGTCTCGCCACTAGTCGCACTATAGTCTCTAATCTGGTCGCTATGTACTGTCGTACCCTGTGATGAACTCAGCCTGCTCTGCGAGTAAATAACAGACGCTAAACGGGAATGAATGAGTCCGTGAGTCAGTGCGCCCCTCCGCTCAGCGGCGGGGCGCCTACATACGTGTTTTAGAGATGCCGTAGGCGGTTTGTGGCTTGTCGATGTCTCTCTGGCTGCCGGCCGGGGTAGCCGAGCGATTCTAGGCGCTACAGTCTGGAACCGCGCGACCGCTACGGTCGCAGGATCGAATCCTGCCTCGGGCATGGATGTGTGTGATGTTCTTAGGTTAGTTAGGGTTAAGTAGTTCTACGTTCTAGGGGGATGATGACGTCAGAAGTTAAGTCCCATAGTGCTCAAAGCCATTTGAACCATTTGTCTTTTACTAAAAGATATGTAACAGCTACTCAGATGCCGACAAGATTGCTGGAAGAATACCCAACTACCTCCATTAATGCTACCAGATCAGTATATACTGGTGTATTCGACGCGTTCACATCAGCTCCTGATAGAATACTGGGTACCATGGAACTCTGGTAGGGCGAGGTCGAGCTGCAGCCCACTTCCACTACAGGGCTCCGATGTGTAGCTTGAACCACAGCTGTATGTAACGTTACTACGGCGGTGCGTGGGAAACTGCATGCTGTAATCAGGTTCCAATTCGAGCAGTTCTTTCACATATGGAACAATCTCTCCTTCAGGAAGTGCCAGACCGAACACGAGCGATACGATATTTGTAGCAGTCCGACACCTTGGATTAATTGTCATTGATACAGTCCTTACTTACCCCAAACAATTTTCATCTGTTTCCGAAACGAATGAATTCCTTCGAGGATTTTACCTGGATAGTAATGAAAGGGTGAAAGCAGAGATGAGCTTGCAGCTCCGTCAACAAAGTCAAACATTCTCCAGTGACGGTATCAAGAAACTGGTCTCTCGTTCGGAGTAATGTGTTCGTCGCCAGGGTGAGTACATTGAGAAATAAATATGTCGACATGAAGAACAAATATGTAAAATGTTAATAAAGTTTGCTTTACACCCAAAAAGCATCCAGTTTTTACAGTCAAATCATAAATCGTCGTCGGGATGGCAAAATGTCACGAAAAGCAAAAGCGACTATTTACCACACCTATTTCATACCAATGCTTACACATAGCATAAAAGCACGTACACTACTATATAAAGACCTCAGCAGAATTCAACCAACACGCATGAGATTCTTTGAAACTATACATCAAAAAAATAGAAAGGACAAATAGGAATGAGGTTAACAGAAAAGTAGCTGATATTGACGCTCGTGTTATCAGAGCAATAAAGAAACGGAAGCTTCAGCGGTATGGGCACATAATGAAGATGAGCAGCGAAAGACCTGCCAAAAAGTGTTTCAACCTGAACCTCGTAGGATGAAGACCACGTTGAAGACGAAGAAAACGCTTGAAGATCAGATGTGCAGGGGAAAGAACACAAACAGGAGATGTATGAAGAGAGGAGATGGCAAGCGTTAGTTCACTACACCCAGGAAACTGAAGTTGGACAACAATGATGTAGATGATGGTCAAGATGATGACAATGATGATTATGATGATTTTTAATTATACCGTATAGGTCCTTTTGCCGAGTGTAGTGCAGCTGTTCGATGTGGCTTGGACTCAACAAGTCGTTGGAAGTCGCTGCAGAAGTACTGAGCAGTGGTGCTTCTATAGCAGTCCATAATTCCGAAAATATATCTCGATTATGTGTCACAAATGATTGATTGCATTCATGTCGGAGGATCTGGGAGGCCAGACCACTCACTCGAACTGTCGAGAATGTTCTTCAAACCAATCGCGAACAGTTGTGGTACACTCACATGGAACATTGTCATCCATATAAAAATTTTATAGTTGTTTCGGAACATGACGTCCATGAAAGGCTGCAATTGGTCTCTAAGTAGTCGAACATGCAGAGGACCAAATCCTTTCCATATAAGCATAGTCCACACCATTATGGAGCCCCAACAGATTGTACAGTGCCTTGTGGACAATTTGAGTCCATGACTTCGTAGGGTCTGCGCCACAATCGAAGCCTACCTTCAGCTCTTACAAACAGGAATCGGGACTCATCTGACAAGGCCTCAGTTTTCCAGTCGTTTAGGGTCCAACCAATATGGTTATGAGCCCAGGAGAGGAGCTGCAGGCGATAATGTGCGATTTGCAAAGGCAATCGCGTCGCTCGTCTGCTATCATAGCCCATTAACGACACATTTCGCCGCACTGTCCGAATGGATATGTTTATCATATGTCCCACATTGATTTCTGCCGTTATTTCAGGCAGTGTTGCTTGTCTCTTAGAACAAACAATTTGACGCAAGCAGCGCTGCTCTCGAACGTTAAGTGAAGACCGACGGCCACTGCGTTGTCCGTGGCAAGAGGTAATGCCTGACATTTGGCATTCTCGGCACACTCCTGACACTGTGGATTGCAGAACATTTCATTCCTTAACGATTTCATAAATGGAATTCCCCATGCGTCTAGCCCCAACTGCCATTCCGCGTTCAAAGACTGTTAATTCCCGTCGTGGAGCCATGCTCATGTCGGAAGCCTTTTCATATGAATCATCTGAGTACAAATGACAGCTCCGCCAGACCACTGCCCTTTTATACCTTGTGTACGCGGTAGTACCGTCATCTGTATACGTGCATATCGCTATCCGATGACTTATGTCACCGGAGTGTACTTGAGAACCTTGCAGAGTTTTCAAATAAAAAATACGGAGTCATTACTTTTCAGCACCCCCTCGTATAAGCAACCGCCAATATCTACTACAAGTGTAACGAACATGAGCACCGACGTAGCCATAGTATATCTGCTAACATCGGGCCTCAGACTTCAGTTACAATTCGTTGTCACCGCAACAATGATACCACGGTAGGTTTCTGATCAATAGGTTGAAAAGTGCATGTTAATGCTATATCTGTTTGATGAATCTATGAATTTCTCACTTGCCAAAGTACGAATGTAAGCTCCATATTCAGCCTACTTGAGGTGAAACTGCCACGGCAGATAGGAGCGTCCCACCTATTTTAAAAGCGATACATTTCAGTGACGCTTCAGGTTTCCTTATAGAAGCTCCTATATGTTCTCGAATCTTCTCCTCTGTCCGGGAAGAAGACCACAGTGACTTCCTTGACGGGGCCAAAACATCACGCTTTCTGAAGCACGAATGTGCAGATCGGTCAGTTTCACCATTCCAAAAAATATGGACTCTGGAAGTTGCGTCTGCTAGAAAGGTGCACACGAGCAGGTATGAAGATATTCGGATCCTGCAAGCTGGTGAGTACAGATATTCAGCTTTCGAGCGAAGATACAATTTTAAGTCAGTTTCAAGACGGGTCATATAGGATGCATTAAGTAGCGGTAAATCCTGATGGTACTGGTGCCTTCATCTACAGAGAGTGCTTGTTGATATTTAAACTACTCTGTAGGGTGAACGCTGCGTTTTCGAGTGAAACTTGGAACCATGATTTCAGTGTGTAGTGTTAACCAATATGCACTCGTTTAGAAATCTATGCTTGCAGTCTACCACCTTGTTCTTGTTGACAGTCATTTTAGGTGGAGAAACACTAGTCTTATCAGTCTGCTTGGTTTTGATGTTTCTTCAAGAGAACTCTCAGGAGCTTGAGGTTCTACTATATCTTTCTTTGTTTCCGCTCGTAAACTGATAATACATAGCACCCGCATAAATAGGAACCTATGCGTTAGTAGATTACGATCCGTTTCGTTTACAGCCGTGTCGCAGTACTTATTACAACTCGAATTTTATTTGTTTCCCACAGTGAATACGTAAGGCACAACGGCATTTTGTAAATATTAAAATGATGCTATTGTGATGCTGTATTTAATATTCATTTAACGTCAACAAATTGCTAGATTCATACAAGTCTTATTCTTTTTTAAACTGAGTAACCTTGCTCGCTGTTCTATAGTAAATCGAACATGTGATCTCAGAGGCTTGTCCAGATGAAAATCAAGTCCCCGCCGTAAAGTTAACCAGGGTTTTGGCGTTTTCCTTGTTCAGATTCTGGGCAGATTTCAATTAAACAACATGGCATATATGTTTCTTCAACAATTAGAATTCCGTATAACCGTAGCACTCGCGGTGACCAAGCAAACCAACATAAACAGAAAGAATATGTAGCGGTATTAACATGTGAGATGCATATCAATAGGATCAACGGGGCATATATCAGTAAATGACGGAACCCTTTTCACAAATGAAAGAAAAAAAATGCAATCCTTCCAATTTTTCCCATCTTTGTATGTTATTGGTGTAACTGGTTGTTTGTGAGCAAATTTTTTATATTATAGTGAGGTTGTATTTACATTACCTGGTGAAGACACGGTGTGTCCCTCGTAATGAGTACATGAACTGAAATAGATGTGAAAATTCAAAACGTTGTAAAATGAGAGTATCCTTCATTGGACTAAGAATTAAAATGATTTTTCAATATGTTTAAAACATAATGGTATCAAATTTGCTAAAAACAGAGTAAACAGTGTATAATTATTCATAACTGTCATACACTGCTACTGCTGGTTTGGATAACGTAAGCAATTCCTGCTAAGTGTATAACACACGTAAGTACAGGACTTTAAATGAAATCGAGTGAAACATGCTTTCGCTGGCACTCAAACCCTGAGGGTCTCAAACGTAAATTCTTGTGTGAACAGTAAAGGAGACAAAGCAAATGTGGTTTTACAATAATTCCACTATTTTAGCATGACTCTTTTCCAGTTTTCTGCCATGATGTGAAGTCAGCTTCACTTACCGCAGGGAAATGAGGCTATCAGCTTCCCTCTGCAATAGCCTCCTCGGCTACTGCAGAGGCAAAGTGGCTGAGTGGAGGGCTGGTACACGGAAGGTTGTCAAGAGAATAACAATGGGATGTCCTTAGGACTCGATATGCGGACCAATATTCTGGGATATCGCAATTGAGCCCTTGCTGAACACCATTTACAGTGACCACAGGGTAAGATGTGTGGTGGCTTACGCAGATGACCTGCTCGTAGTGGTGTCAGCCAACTCGGGAGCAGCACTAGAGACAAAAGGCACGCAACTGCTTCAGAAAATTAACAGCTGGTGCAAAGAAAATAAATGAAAAAATAGCTCCCAACAAAACTGTATATTTACTGCTCAGAGGGACACTAAAGAGGAATCCAATTCTAAAATTAGACAATACAAGCTTACACAGGAAACAAGCCACATGTTATGTATGGCTGCATCTTGACGAAAAAAAAACTTTCAACCATTATATGAAACTGACAGTTGACAAAGCCTCGAAAATTATGCACAAACTAGCAAGTTTAAACACAACTCAGTATAAATTACGTATTAAGACGATAAGGGCCTACCGCATTGCGATATTTGAATCCATCGTATGCTGCGCCTCAAGTTCTTGGGCTCACGGACTGAACGTACAGATTTAAAAGACAACTGCGAGAGAGGTCATCGTAGCGTACTCCTGAAAATGAGCGGAGCAGTCAACTCCACGTCACTAGAGGCACTTTGCGTTTTGATGGGGACCTGCCCTATAGACATAACAATACGTTACAGAGGTGCACTTTGGTGGCTTAAGAGGGACACGCTCGATAAAGTCACCGAAATTGCGAGAACCACCATTATGAACAAAACACAAATGAAACAATGGGGGATTCAAACATGGCAGAGAGAGTGGGATCCATCCGACAAGGGTCGCCGAGTACACTGTTTCTTTCCTGATGTACGTGGAAGACTACAACTGAAACATGTCAGCCCAAGCCGGGGGATGGTCCATTTCCTGACAGACCACGGGCCGCATCCGGTATACTTGAACCGCATGGGACTAACTAATGATGAAGTATACGCTTACGGAGAAACTGGGACACCAGAACATGTCACACTGCTATGCAACACGCTGGCACAAGTGAAACCTATACAAAGCGACAATGACATGGCCAGAACAATACGTAATACCGATGTCTGGAACGCAATAAATAGCGAGCCGATATTGTGTCGAACACTCTGCACGAAGAATACAACCGCCAAAACCCATATGGAAGAACGCGCAGGAAAGCACAAACAATACGAGAAAACCACATGGGAGGACACAAGGACAACAGATTCCGAAAGTGGGGAAATAACACTAAGAGAACATGACTCAGAATGGATCAATCTACTTTGGAAATACTGGGTTACTTCAAAAGAGTGATCAGAAAAGAATTCAAGTGGTAATTAGCAACAGAGATTTTTGTTTCGTTCGTCATCCAAGGAATGAACATCCCAGCAAAAAGTTGCAGAAGAAATAAGCTCATTGACTGGCATCTGTCTAAGGGATATCTGGAAGTGAAAAACGTAAGGAATAACAGAATGGCACGCTTGTTCATAACTTTATTTTTTTATCCGAATCAGACGAGATGCTTTTTCCTTGTGAATATAACTTTGAATGTTGTGTGATATCTACTAACTTCTTTATTAAGTTTCCTCATACCTCAGCTTTACGGTGAGAGTTCCTACATGCTAAGTGTATATGGCCTCTGATAGCACATATCCTTACGTTTGGGTAAGCTGGTTTTGCAATTACTTTCTTTTTATAATGGCAGACTTATTGTTCTTTTCTGTTTTATTATTATGGCACCCATCAGCCATATGTGAGTTGCTTCACTGAAACCAACGTCCACAGATGCAAAAATGGCTCTAGCAACCGAAAACAGTCCGGACCATTTGCCAATAATTTAAAAATGCAATTCCTGAAAGACAACAGAGCAGAGTCAGAGCGAATACTTCAAGTCCAGGCCCCAGGCATCATATGCACTGAAGTCCCTCCCTACAGGCTGTCTGAACTGCACTCTCCTTCAGACGCCACTGCTTCCACCTTTGTACTGTGGTAGGCCACGTCGCCGCTTCCACGTTGGCGCTCCCGGCCACCGCCCTGAGGATTCTGGTGTGTGGCCATATATGGTCACTGCCAACGCACTGCCACGCCTCACAGCTGTCGACGTCAGCTCACGTGATACCTCGTGAGTCTACGTAACATTTCCGGCCACAGTCCGAACCAACGCCCTTCCTGTGGTATCTCGTTTGTACTATGAGTAATCCCTACACAATTTATTCGCTCTGGCTGCTGCTCGGGTGTCTTTCAGGTGTTGTATTTTTTAATACGCAACACTTCCCCTACTTAGCAAAAAATTTGTAGGCGCCGCTCCTAGCGACTACAAATTTTTATACATGTTTTTCTCATGTTTGATTCAGTTAATAGGAAGCTTCAACGTTTCTTTTACAATAATACTCAAAACAGATAGACAAATATTTTACCGTCCTCCGTAACAATAACACAAATAAATCAATCGTTTCCTGTAATAGAACACATTAACATTTTTATCTTTCAATTTTATATTAATGTTACATTCTGACATCTGAAATAAGGTTCCATTTCTCTTTACAACATGGGACATTTCATATCATATTACAATTCAGTTTTCAGGTAGGATAAGTATAGATTTTTGTTTTACAATTAATTTTACAATCCGTGGTACTTGATACACTGATGTTCGCTTCACAACATAATTATAATTTTAATATATGAAAGAGAAAACACTTTACACCATTTTTCGCACTTTTGCTGGGGGCCTGACCGCACTATAACCCTGGGTTCGGTGTGGGCCGCGGTGACGTGGATTGACTCCTGTGGCCTGTTATGGGGTTGTGACCCGCTGATGAGGGCTACGGCGTGACGAAGCCTCTCCGTCGTTTCTAGGTCCCCGGTTTAATACATGTATACACATAAGCTTATTTCTACGCCGTCCAAACGGCAGTCCGCTCGTTGGTCAAATGACGTTGTGCTTGTATGGTTCTGCTGTGTGAACATTTTCTTGAACGTGAAATTTAAATCTCGGGTTTAGTTTTGCTGTCTTCAACTGGCACACCAGACTGGTCAACAATGGACTGAATGGGAGCCTTAGTCCCGCTTAGCAATTTAACATACGACCATAACGTTCTCTGGCTTTCTGCCAGATTTTTGCTAATGTGTGACGATGGTAGATGTTGTATGCTTCGCGTATGGATGATTTCACAGATCTTTTCGTCTTTTATCAGTTCTAGGTACTATACGATCTGAACTGGATTTATCAGATGCTGCTCCAGAATGATGATCTGAACGTTGATAGTGGCTGATATTAACTTGTCGTCTTCCCTTTCTAGCTCATATAAATTTCCCGACAGATGTATCAACTGTCGTTAACACTGATCAAGATGACTACTCTCCGCACCGTTTGTCAGTACTGTTTGTCCGCTTAATTGTATCATTCCTTGCGTGATAACCTCTTCATTTTTTGCTATGAAGCTTTCCGTTTGATTAAAACTAGTCGAGGCCGCTTTAGCTATGGCCACTTGTTCCTTCGAAAGTCTGAGCGAGTGTTTCTGTTTCTCTTTGACGACGTCTATACTTGCTTTCAAGTACTGTGCGTCAAGTGTTCCATACAAAATCTTATTGACCTCGTGCACAAAGTTTGTTTTTCCTCCACGTAGTGTCGTATGCCTTTCGAATGTCAAAAAAGATGTAATGAAATGCTGTTTCAGAAGGAATACCTCCTGTATAGCCGCCTCCAGCAGAGGCTATCAAGAGTGGAACCATATATTCTAAACCCTCGCTGAAAACGACTGAGGAGATTTCGAGATTCCAGAGTCCACACTAGGCAGCAGATGATCATCCACTCTAGCGTCTTTCCTACGCAGCTGACAAGAGCGACACTCCGACAGCTGCCTGGGTGTGTGCGGTCCTTCCCTGCTTTAAGAATGAGGGCCATTATGGATTCCTTCCAAGGGACAGGTTATTCCCCAACTCTCCATACATTATTAAAGAGATTAAGTATGATTTCTTTAGATGCAGCGTTAAGGGGCCATAGCATACCATAATGTATAAAGAGTGGCCTGGAAGTGGTGTCGCGAGCTGCAGCTAATTCCGTGTCCAATTCCCACATGGATAACGGGAGATTATAAGTCTCGTCACTGCTCGAAGTGAAAGGAAGACGTCTCCTCTTCCGAGCTTCACGATAGGCGTGGAAACCTGGAACTGGACTCAAAGACGACGTTACATCGTAAAAGTACCGCGCCAAGCAATATCCGCGGTCGCTACTTTCAGGACTCCACTGTCCTTTACGGCAGCTACTTACCACGAAATTCTTTTCAGTTATCCTCCTCATAGATTCTCTTACTACAGTGACGTAAGATGACCGATTATGAACTTCAGAAACTCTTGTCACTTCTTGGTCTCCACCACTGTCCGTCGAGCTTTGCTCTCGCTAACCGAAATGCTGGGAGGTTCTCTGCAGCTGGACTATGGCGGAACCTCCACAGCGCTGCCTACCTGTCCCGTACAGCGCAACGACAATTAGCGTCCCACCCAGGGAAAAGGATGCCTTCCGTGTCGAGCTAACGATTTAGGTACAGATGCATCAGCGGTAGCGTGGATTACATCGGTCATGTGACCCACCCAGTCGTGGACGCTGTCCCTGTGCTCAAGCACTACCAGCCTTGGATAACAGCCACTTGGGTGGTGTTCCCTCAGGCACAATTTGTTGTAAAAGCAGGACAATAATAAGAAAGCGGTCACTGGATTGGATGTCGTCTGCCACCCTTCAACCACTCGTCCCCTCGGACAGGAGTAAAGATTACCCCACAGAAAATTATGGGCATTAAACCGGTGGCGGAAGCTGATCGATCAGCCTGTGGCGGAAGGTAGAGAGAACAGAAGCTTACCTGAAAGGACACAATATGCACAGTGATAGCAACTACCTGTAGTGTAGTGAATAGAGTTAGAGGGGAGGAGTAAAGTGTGTCATGGGCAAACACTGCACTCCTCCCTGAGCTCTGTCGCCAAGAAGGTCATCTTTTCGATATAGACACTGACTCCTAAACACAGGGCCATAGGATTCATTGACATGTGTTTCCTGAAGACACGCACACACACACTCGTCTCGTCTGGTCTGCCTGAGGAACTTTAGTTCATCCACGCGAGCTCTGAGGAAATTTACATTCAACTGCAGGATTTCCATTACCTACTGCGAAAGTTTGTCTTCCCTTTCTCTTTGCACCTTGGTGAGGAAAGCAAGTTAATTGTTGGTGGAGTGGTAGGACTAGGTGGGTCGCCGATTGGAACCACATCCATTGCCAAATCGGCAATAGTAGCAGCAGCAGCAGCCGCGTCACTGCAGGTGCTTTAGGATCTGTTTCACTGGACTTTGACTCGGCCTTTGTGGCGGCTTTCCCTCGTTGAGCTGAAGCATGGAAAGAGTCCTGAATGAGTGTACCTGTCGGGCCGATGGGACAGTTGCTGTTGGGGCAATGGCCCAACAGTGTCAGTCTGAAAAGTTTGAGTGACTGAGTCTCTGGCCAGTGCAGTGTTACCAGAACCTGGCTGTTGGCAACAGGAGCACGTGCTTGTAGTGCCAATCGCCACTTCCGTTTGTGTCATCGCACTAACTTTAACTATGGGTTCCTTCACAATTGAAGAAGATGAGGTAGCGAATGATGGGGGCTGTATTGATTTGAACAGCATTTTGGCTTCGGCATACGACAAGTGACGTGTAACTTCAAGTTCTTGGATTTTCTTCTCTTCCCTATAGATGTGACACTCTCCACTCTAGACTGGATGTGAATTATAGCAATTAACTGATGGAGATGAACATTCCACACCTGATTCATGAGTCGCTTCACCACAGTTCCCAAAGGTAGCATGACCACTACACACGCAACAGTTGTATGACCGAATCTTTGACACTTGAAACATGGCATGGGATTTGGAGAAAAAGGGCGAACTGATAAGTGTAAGAAACCTGCCTTAATGTGGCTTGGCAGGTCTTACGTATTGAAGGATAGAATGAATGTTGGTGTTGGTTTCACTCTCTTCTTGACATTTTGAGCTTCTGTAACACCGTCGTCTGTGCATTCCTGTTGTAAGATACTGATGTCCTAAGCCATAAGGTCTTCACACGTTGTCAGTTTTTCACAGTCAGTGTGCTCCCTGCCGCCGTTGGATAAGCAGTTTTTAGCATCAAGTCGTATACTCCTAGTTAAGTTATTTGTTACATATTTTAAGTCTTAATTTCTTTGCGTGTTTTTGGGTACTTGCATAGTTTAATTCACAAAAACAAGTATTTGAGAGTTGTAGCATCGCGTTTTAGTACCTGAATAGTGAAAAATCGCGTAGTCTCCTTCCGCCACCGAGCAGTGTGTCAGCAGTGCAGAAGTAGCTGCATTACTGTATTTACTAGGCAATCTTGTATTTTAATAACCGTTTAAAATTTGTGAAGAATTGTTTGCACTCTCTGTAGATTAGTTCAGACGTTCTTTGCACAACAGTATTTAGCATGGATATGGACTGCGACTGCTGTGTTCGGATGCGGGCTGAGTTGGCATCCCTTCACTCCCAGCTTCAGGCAGTGTTGGCTTCGGTCACACAGCTTGAGGCTGTAGCCAATGGGCATCACTGTGGGGGTCCGGATGGGGGTTTGTCGGGGACGGCCAGCTCGTCCCACGCATCCCCCGATCGGACTACGACTGTGGCTGCGTGGCATACTGCCCACATTGAGGCTGATCCCTCACCCATGGTAGAGTGGGAGGTCGTCTCGAGGTGTGACAGGGGGCGAAAGACATTCCAAAGGGCTCAACGGAAGGCCTCTCCAGTTTGTCTGACGAACTGGTATCAAGCTCTATCTCTGGCTTATACTGATCTTCGACCGAACATGACTGCTTGTCCTGTTCCAGAGCTTGCCCCTCAGTCTGCAAGATCCGGGCGGTCGCAGAGGGTGGGCTTACTGGTAGTTGGGAGCTCTAACGTCAGGCGCGTAATGGGGCCCCTTAGGGATATGGCTCCAAGGGATGGGAAGAAAACCAACGTGCACTCCGTGTGCATACCGGAGGGAGTCATTCCATATGTGGAAAGGGTCCTTTCAGAAGCCATGAAGGGTACAGGGTACACTCATCTGCAGGCGGTCGCTCATGTCGGCACCAATGATGTGTTTCTCTATGGATCGGAGGATATCCTCTCTGGTTTCCGGCGGCTATCTGATTTGGTGAAGACTGCCAGTCTCGCTAGCGGGATGAAAGCAGAGCTCACCATCTGCAGCATCGTCGACAGGACTGACTGCGGACCTGTGGTACAGAGCGGAGTGGAGGGTCTGAATCGGAGGCTGAGACGGTTCTGCGACCGTGTGGGCTGCAGATTCCTCGACTTGCGCCATAGGGTGGTGGGGTTTCAGGTTTCGCTGGATAGGTCAGGAGTCCACTATACGCAGCAAGCGGCTACATGGGTAGCAGGGGTTGTGTGGCGTGGACTGGGCGGTTTTTTACGTTAGATGGCCTCGGGCAAGTACAGAAAGGGCAACAGCCTCAAAGGGTGCGGGGCAAAGTCAGGACATGCGGGGACCAAGCAGCAATCGGTTTTGTAATTGTAAACTGTCGAAGCTGCATTGGTAGAGTACCGGAACTTCAAGCGCTGATAGAAAGCACTGAAGCTGAAATCGTTATAGGTACAGAAAGCTGGATGAAGCCAGAGATAAATTCTGCCGAAATTTTTACAAAGACACAGACGGTGTTTACAAAGGGTGGATTGCATGCAACCGGTGGTGGCGTGTTTGTCGCTGTTAGTAGTAGTTTATCCTGTAGTGAAGTAGAAGTGGATAGTTCCTGTGAATTATTATGGGTGGAGGCTATACTCAACAACCGAGCTGGGTTAATAATTGGGTCCTTTTATCGACCTCCCGACTCAGCAGCCTTAGTGGCAGAACAACTCAGAGAAAATCTGGAATACATTTCACATAAATTTCCTCAGCATGTTATAGTCTTAGGTGGAGATTTCAATTTACCAGATATAGACTGGGACACTCAGATGTTTAGGACGGGTTGTAGGGACAGAGCATCGAGTGACATTATACTGAGTGCACTATCCGAAAATTACCTCGAGCAATTAAGCAGAGAACCGACTCGTGGAGATAACATCTTGGACCTACTGATAACAAATAGACCCAAACTTCTCGACTCTGTAAGTGAAGAACATGGAATCAGTGATCATAAGGCCGTTGGAGCATCCCTGAGTATTGAAGTAAATAGGAATATAAAAAAGGGGAGGAAGGTTTATCTTTTAGCAAGAGTAATAGGCGGTAGATTTCAGACTACCTAACAGATCAAAACGAAAATTTCTGTTCCGACACTGACAATGTTGAGTGTTTATGGAAAAAGTTCAAGGCAATCGTGAAATGCGTTTTAGACAGGTATGTGCCGAGTAAAACTGTGAGGGACGGGAAAAAACCACCATGGTTCAACAACAAAGTTAGGAAACTACTGCGAAAGCAAAGACAGCTTAACTGCAAGTTTAAACGCAGCCAAAACCTCTCAGAGAAACCGAAGCTAAACGATGTCAAAGTTAGCGTAAGGAGGGCTATGCGTGAAGCGTTCAGTGAATTCGAAACTAAAATTCTATCTACCGACTTGACAGAAAATCCTAGGAAGTTCTGGTCTTACGTTAAATCAGTAAGTGGCTCGAAACAGCACATGTAGACATTCCGGGATGATGATGGCATTGAAACAGTGGATGACACGCGTAGAGCTGAAATACTAAACACCTTTTTCCAAAACTGTTTCACAGAGGAAGATCGCATCGCAGTTCCTTCCCTAAATCCTAGCACAAACGAAAAAATGATTGACATCGAAATAAGTGTCCAAGGAGTAGAAAAGCAACTGAAATCACTCAACAGAGGAAAGTTCACTGGACGTGACGGGATACCAATTCGATTCTACACAGAGTACGCGAAAGAACTTGCCCCCTTCTAACAGCCGTGTACCGCAGGATTCTAGAGGAACGGAAGGTTCCAAATGATTGGAAAAGAGCACAGGTAGTCCCAGTTATCAAGAAGGGTCGTCGAGCAGATGCGCAAAACTATAGGCCTATATCCCTGACATCGATCTGCTGTAGAATTTTAGAACATGTTTTTTCCTCGCTTATCATCTCATTTCTGGAAACCCAGAATCTACTGTGTAGGAATCAACATGGATTCCGGAAACAGTGATCGTGTGAGACCAAACTCGCTTTCTTTGTTCATGAGACCCAGAAAATATTAGATACAGGCTCCCAGGTACATACCATTTCCTTGACTTCCGGAAATGTCGCCTCATAAACAAAGTAAGAGCCCACGGAATATCAGACCAGCTGTGTGGCTGGACTGAAGAGTTTTTAGCAAACAGAACACAGCATATGGTTCCCAATGGAGAGACGCCTACAGACGTTAAAGTAAGCTCTGGCGTGCCACAGGGGAGTGTTATGGGTCCATTGCTTTTCACAATATTTGTAAATGACCTAGTAGATAGTGTCGGAAGCTCCATGCGGCTTTTCGCGGATGATGCTGTAGTATACAGAGAAGTTGGACCATTAGAAAATTGCAGCGAAGTGCAGGAAGATCTGCAGCGGATAGGCACTTGGTGCAGGGAGTGACAACTGACCCTTAACATGAACAAATGTAATGTATTGAGAATACATAAAAAGAAGGATCCTTTATTGTATGATTATATGATAGCGGAACAAACACTGGTAGCAGTTACTTCAGTAAAATATCTGGTAGTACGCGTACGGAACGATTTGAAGTTAAATGATCATGTAAAATTAATTGTTGGTAAGGCGGGTGCCGGTTGAGATTCATTGGGAGAGTCCTTAGAAAATGTAGCCCATCAACAAAGGAGGTGGCTTACAAAACACTCGTTCGACCAATACTTCAGTATTGCCCATTAGTGTGGGATCCGTACCAGGTCGGGTTGACGGAAGAGGTAGAGAAGATCCAAAGAAGAGCGACGCATTTCGTCACAGGGTTATTTGGTAAGTGTGATAGCGTTACGGAGATGCTGAGCAAACTCAAGTGGCAGACTCTGCAAGAGAGGCGCTCTGCATCGCGGTGTAGCTTGCTCGCCAGGTTTCGAGAGGGTGCGTTTCTGAATGAGGTATCGAATATATTGCTTTCTCCTACTAATACCTCCCGAGGAGATCACGAATGTAAAATTAGAGAGATTCGAGCGCGACCGGGGGCTTTCCGGCAGACGTTCTTCCCGCAAACCATACGCGACTGGAACAGGAAAGGGAGGTAATGACAATGGCACATAAAGTGCCCTCCGCCACACACCTTTGGGTGGCTTGTTTAGTATAAATGTAGATGTAGATATACCAACCCGTGGTTGGAATTTAAGGTTTTATGCAGTTCAACAGTAGTACAGTAGTCACCCAACGCAGTT
Source organism: Schistocerca piceifrons (assembly GCF_021461385.2). Classification (NCBI taxonomy): domain Eukaryota; kingdom Metazoa; phylum Arthropoda; class Insecta; order Orthoptera; family Acrididae; genus Schistocerca; species Schistocerca piceifrons. Next base: position 461,472,029 of record NC_060149.1, read on the forward strand.
GCTTTTAGAATCTTCTGTACTTACCCTGAAGTGGCTGTTTCAATCAACAACATATCATTATGAAGCCTTTTAACTGTCTTCAGACCACTTGTACGTAACACCGTCTAACCCTTTCTGGATGTAAAATGGGGACACCTTATGAAAGGTTCCCTCGGCTCTTTTAACTATCGCAAAAACTGATCCTGCATTTCTGAGGATTACGCTCTGGAGAGATACCCTCACTGCTTCTCTTGTTAGGATAGGTAACAGGGCTTACCAGGGCCCCACCTGATCAACTGGGAGAAGTATTTGAAGAATTAAGAAGCTCGATGCTCGTCCCACGTGCAGCTAGGGAACAGATGACAACCCAGTCAGAGCTCCGAATGCCTGGGTAAGCCTGTTACTACTGACGTGCGGTGGATCACCCAGAGGTCGTCCGCGTACGACTGCTCTGCTTCAAGAGCCATGCATCCCATCAGCCCGCAGCATACCTAAGGATTGAGGGAATTTTGTAGACGTTTTTACCATACCCTTGATCCGAGCTGACAAGCTAAGATGTCCACTTCTTGTTACACACAACGTTCCACCGCTGCGCGGACGGTTGTCGCTGAAGCATACCCAGAAGTTATGGTGACAGAGGACAAGCAGTTCCTATCACTCCTCAGTTCAGGAACCCCAGGTTGACAAACTTGTCTCAGCAAACGAATGCTGAGCTCCTGAGGGGTTATTGCTTTGAGCTGAGGCTACTCGTTTATCACTTTGGGTTTCAGTGGGTCTGTGCTCAAGCGCTCACTAGTTGGAATATGGCCCAAATACCACACTCCATTTTGCAAAAGTTTGCACTTGTCCACCTGTAACTTTAAACTGGGGAATCTTAGTCTTTCAAATACCTCCGTCACCTGTACATGATGCTTCTTCAAGGAGGAGGCAATTATTATCACGTCATCCAAGTAGGTGAACAACTAGTCATCTCGAAACCCTGTCCAGATGGAATTCCACAGTTTCTGAAAAGTACTTGGAACTGTTTCTACTCACAATGTCCATATAGCGTACTTAAACCCGTCTTTTCTAGACCATGTTAGTCTAATAAGACCTGACAACAACCTTTCCGTATTCCGTGGGTCGAGAAGTGCTTTGACTTTTTGTGATCGTCAATAATTTCGTTTATTCTTGACAATGGATATACTGTAGTTAGAGAGATTTCATTCACTCGCTTGTTGTTCGCTATTATACGTCACTTTTGCTTTCCACTGGCATCCATGTTTTTCGGATTCTAAATTTACGAAGAGTTCACATCACTTTTACTCAGTACTACGATGTGATTGCGGTATTCAAAAAAATGGTTCAAATGGCTCTGAGCACTATGGGACTCAACTGCTGAGGTCGTTAGTCCCCTAGAACTTAGAACTTCTTAAACCTAACTAACCTAAGAACATCACACACATCCATGCCCGAGGCAGGATTCGAACCTGCGACCGTAGCGGTCTCGCGGTTCCAGACTGTAGCGCCAGAACCGCTCGGCCACCAGCGGCCAGCTGCGGTATTCTGTAGGTTCACAAACGTATCATCCTATCTTCCACTTCCGGCAGTAGTTTCTTGCTCAACGCTCTGAGTAAGGGATAATTTGTTTCCAGGCAAATTGAAAATATCTCTGTAAATGATGCGCAACTCTATAATTGCTGCCCTCACTTTTGTATTCAGATAATCAACTCAAACTTTCTCCTTTCGGACACTTATTCTCACTTTCAATTGCGGCTTGTATTTACTGACATGATTCACTCTAAATGACTCGCGCCAAAATTTCCGCTCGGGATCTGCTTCTTCTACTAACTGTGGGCATTCTACTGACAACTCTTTTTTCTGTAGTGTTCAGCACTCTTCTTAGACATACACCCGACTTTGCTTTTACTAATGACTCAGGCAGATACACCCTCTTCTTGATCTCCTGTTTTGGAATGATAGCCCCCGTCATGCCAATCACCTCTATTTTTATTCGCACGCCCGTTCCTCTCGGTGTCCTACTGTCTGTACTAAAACATGGCTAAGAATTGGCTTTCACACTTTTTACTCGTCTTGGGCAATCCCTGTGGCTTGAATTTTCAGTGTTCGACAGTTAATCACTATTTCCACGTTCACTCTCGCCTTTCCACGAGTGTCTCGTTGCGCGCTTAACTCTTCCTCGAAAGAGCCTTCGCTTTCTTTTGAATGTACTGTGCGGAGCTAACTGTCTTGACTCCGTCTTCATCTCTGGACGTACCTTTCACTCTGCGTCTGAGTTTTCTATGAAGGAGCTTTCTCTTTCCTGTACTGGCCCAATCGTCTTAAGTCCCCGACTTCTGGTACCAAATGGAACTAAGCTGCACTTACGCTCTTGCTCTGTCTTTTCATTTCGATCCCATCCCCGTGGATCCATAGCCCTCCGGTGGCATAACTGATGATAATTAAATTTTCCTAGAAAAGCTTCTGCATACCAGATCGTTAAACGGAAAATCAACATCTTCCACAGAGACGTGGAAGCAATGCCAAACTTGCATTTCGCTTCTCGTTGTTTTGCGAGGGTTGCGATGCCCTCTGTCCTTCAGACCATATTAGCGATTCACAGATCCTCATACGATCTTCTGGGTTACATTTCTCATTGTTTCGTTGACTACTTCTCCGAACTAGGCTTATCTGCGCTGCACTGTCCACAAGAAACTTCAGGCGACTGATAATACTTCCTGACAGTGCAGTTCCATAAGCCAGCTGGGGTGGCCGAGCGGTTCTAGGCGCTACAGTCTGGAACCGCGCGACCACTACGGTCGCAGGTTCGAATCCTGCCGCGGGCATGGATGTGTGTGACGTTCTTAGGTTTAAGTAGTTCTAAGTTCTTGGGGACTAATGACCTCAGAAGTTAAGTCCCATAGTGCTCACAGCCATTTTTTGAACCAGTTCCATAAACTCTTTTCTGTTTTCATTGTCGACTATTAATACCTTTCCAGGAAAGGTGTAATGAAACTGCTTTCTTCCGCCTTTACGTATTTTTGCTGGCTTTAACTTTTCCCATTTGCGATCTGTGCATGGTAACTGCTCTACCGGCAGTGGCTCATGCAGCGACTCGTGCGTTTGCATTCAAAGCACGCTACGGGGTTTAGGCTGCACACCTGGACCTCTACGACTTGGCAAATCACGTTATGATCATCTCACTATTGGCGACCGGTCGGTTTATTTGCAGTTTCAGATGGAATAGATCCTATTTTCGTATTGTCGTATATGCGTGGCAGTCTCTCACCATATGGCCTGGCTTCCGGCACGTGATGCGCGACTTTCTTTTCGTTTCGGGGCACCGTATCACCACCTCGGCCGATATCCTTTTTCTGGCCGAGGCAATTGCACTCGACTCTGCCAGAGCGTTCTCTATAGCTTCTGCCAGCATTAACTGCTCTCCGAGTGCTCGTTCTACATTTTTGTCCTGTGTTTTAATTACCTTCAACAAAGCAGTTCGGCTCCGCCGTGTATCGTCGCAGGTACCGCCACACAGCCTCTGCGTCGTCTGGAATCCGCCATTTCCCCACCGCGGCTGTCGCTTTTATTGACTGCCTTTGTACCGCTCTTTGCGACCTCGCGCAGCTGTCCGCAATGGTCAGTGCCACAGCACCGCCCATGCGTGCCGTCTGTGATCTACGCCGCTGTCTTCAACTCTGACCGGGGCGCCGTCCGTCCGCCGTTGCTCAGGCTATATCGCCTTTGGCCTCCCCCTGGATGACCACTCCATTCCCTGGTACCGTCTCGCTTCTGGAATAGTCCCGGTCTCTCATTCTGTCTTCTCCATGCTCCGTGCATTCCTTGGAGCTGGATGGGGACCGTCTTCTTCTTCGGGTTAATTAACTAAAGAAAAACGGGTTCCCAAAGCAGTTCCGTCGTCTTACGTGACTTCGGGATGAGCAAGTTCTATATCCCAAAGAGAAGTAACCCATTTCCATAACTTGTTAATCCACGACCAACTCCACAGCTCGCACCATAATTTTTTTTTTAAAAAAAGTCGTAATGTCACGTACAACTCGGTCAGGTAATATACGAAAAAACAGGCAAAACCTGAATAACTACAGTCTGTAATGCTCACCTGAGTAAAACCGAATAACTGACCTGAGTGAAAGTACACTATTCTTGACTGTCCAAAATCCCGTGGAGGGAAGTACACGATTAAGTATAAATGTGAGCTGAGTCAGAGAGATTAATACCAGTCCAAGCCCCATTCCTGACCTGCGCAGCTGACTTTTCTGGATGGCTGTTTGAACAGAATTTTTTTTTCAGGCGCCTATACCTCCGTCTCCTTTGTACTCTGTTCCTTTTCAGGCACATCCTTTTTAAATATGCAACAATAATGTTTTGAGAATTTTATTGAAGGTCATCACTTGCATTCATAGTTAAGACATCTGAACTGCGTTTGGCGTCTACAATGACACATTGAGATTTATGTAATGGTCGTAAAGGTATTCAAAACAAATTAGACATCCGAAAAGATCATGGCACGCTGTCCATTAAATACAGCCGCAGTCTCCTGGAATCTCGTTTAATCACAGGTCATATAAGCAGCAGAGATTTCTCTGAGTCCTAGGTATGTTGCAGGGGCTGGTCCTCAGTACCTGGCGAGTGGTTTTTCTTGTGCAGACCCCTTGTTTACCGAGAAAACCTGTAATGAACTTGTATACGTTTCACTTATACGTATAACGTTAATTATGTTTTGATAGAGCGAGCGCAGTGCAGGCCACAGGAGCTAACGTTTGCGGTGAGAACGCTGCAGGTACGAATTCAAACCTTATCCATACACAATTTTTGTTTTTTTTTTCAACTTCATCGTATAGAATATTATTTAGTAGTATACGCTAAAGTGCCAAAGAAACTGGTATAGCATGCGTATTCAAATACAGATATATGTAAACAGGTGGAATTGGCGATGTGGTCGGTAACGCATATGTAAGACAAGTGTCTGGCGCAGTTGTTAGATTGCTTACTGCTGCTACAATGGCAGGTTATCAAGATTTAAGTGGGTTCGAAAGCGGTGTTGGAGTCGATGCACAAGCGATGGGAAACAGCATCTCCGAGGCATTTCAAGAGTGTGCCGTGAACATCAGGAGTCCGGTAAAACATGAAATTACCGACATCACTGCGGACAAAGAAATATCCTGCAAGAACGGGACCAACAACGTGTGAAGTGAAGCGTTCAGCGTCACAGAAGTGCTACTCTTCCGCAAATTTCTGCAGATATCAATGCTGGGCCGTCAGCAAGTATCAGCGTGCGAACCATCCATGAAACATCATAGATATGGGCTTTCGGAGCCTAAGGCCCAGTCACGTGCCCTTAATGACTGAATGACACAACGCTTTACGCCTCTCCGGGGCCCGTCAATACCGACATTGAACTGTTGATGACCGCAAACATTTTGCCTGGTCGTACGACTCTCGTTTCAAATTGTATCGAGCGGATGGACGCGAACGCGTATGGAGACAACCTCATGCATCCACGAACCCTGCATGTCAGCAGGGGACTGTTCAAGCTGGTGGAGCCTCTGCAATGGTGTGGGGCCTGCGCAGTTGCAGTGATTGGGCCCTGATACGTTTGTGGGAAGTGACACGTACGTCAACATCCTGCATGATCACCTGCATCCATTCATGTGCATTGTGCATTCCGACAAACTATGGCAATTTCAGGAGGAGAACGCGACACCTCACACGTCCAGAATTGCTACAGAGTGGCCCCGGGGAAACTATTCTAAGTTTAAACACTTCCACTGGCCGAGAAACTCCCCAGACATAATTAATATTGAGGATAATTGAGATGCCTTGCAACATGCTCTTCAGTAGAGATCTCTCCCCATTCGTACTCTTACCGAATTATGGACAGTTCTGCAAGATTCATGGTGTAAATTCCGTCCAGCACTAGTTCAGACATTAGTCGAATCCACGCCACATCATGTTGCGGCACTTCTGCGTGCTAGCGGGGGCCTACACGATATTACAGTGCGTTTGAAAGATGTTGAGAGTTTTGACAGTTCAGTACGAAGCGAGTGAAGGGAAGCGTAGTTGCAGGCGTATGCTGGACCCGTCAGCAGGTGACCACAGTGACCGATCTGCGATCTAACTCAAATGTTTTTAAAGAAACTATTCGCCAATAAAATGTAATTCTCGCGCATCTTATAGTTTAATTGTTCAGCTCGTGATGAACCCACTATCACTTCGTTAATGGGCATAGTTATTGTGATATTTAGATAGTATGTAAACTACTGCAAGAAATTCTTAGTGTGTAGTGAAAAATAGGTATCTTTATGAATTTGTGTTTGGTGTGAGACAGGTTACATGTTGCTACATATTAAATGTATATGATATATTGAAGTATTGTTTAACAATTATCATTCTTCCGTACGTGGGACAAGAAAAAATTGATTTACGTTATTGTTTCGAAAACAGACAATACAATGTTAAATCTTTACCACACCACCGACGTTTAATCTCACGGGACGAAAAAAATCAAAATACTCTGGACTTGCAAATGGGTAACAGAGAAATCATTTCGTGTGGAGATTCCGTAAAGGCACTTTTTCTTTATTTTTGCGTCAGTGAGGAAACTGAAGTTGTTCGTTTTGAAGAAAGAACAATCTTTGAATGTTTAAGAATGAATATCGCTTCTGAAAAACAATCGTGTCTTAAAGGGGGTAGATGCGAGTCGTTATCTACGAATTTGTATGTTTTGGTTACATCCCTGACAAGTAACATCCGAAATTCTGTCCTTGAACTACAGGTAATAGTGAGTAAGATTATTCTCTAACTAACATTCCTTGACACATGCGGGCAGGCTTAATTATAGGAATACTTCGTGAATACAGCTAATGACTGCAGAAGCACTAGCTAACTGCGAAAAGTTAAAACGTCCAAGGAAATGCTTGCAGGGGACATAAATAGCATGGACACACACACACACACACACACACACACACACACACACACACACACACACACAGCGATTGGACAGCAACACATGTTCACCTGATGGTTGTTACAACAGTCGTGTAGTCAAATAGCTGGCTGATCAATCACCAAGTTCACGATCGTAGCGCGGGAGCAACAGTGCAATGGAGGCGGTGGTATGGCTGTCTGCTCACCCTTGGAGTTCTTGTTCCTCTCACGCTGCTGGGCACTCGCGATCGGGAACGTTTCTTCCACTATGCTCACCTTATAAGACCGGGGACAGCTGTCCTTATAGGAGATGATAGATAAACTCCAGTGGAAGACTCTGCAGGAGAGACGCTCAGTAGCTCGGTACGGGCTTTTGTCAAAGTTTCGAGAACATACCTTCACCGAAGAGTCAAGCAGTATATTGCTCCCTCCTACGTATATCTCGCGAAGAGACCATGAGGATAAAATCAGAGAGATTAGAGCCCACACAGAGGCATACCGACAATCCTTCTTTCCACGAACAATACGAGACTGGAATAGAAGGGAGAACCGATAGAGGTACTCAAGGTACCCTCCGCCACACACCGTCAGGTGGCTTGCGGGGTATGGATGTAGATGTAGATGTAGATGCATGGCACGCTGACTTATTTTCGGGACGCGTCTGGGGGGCTGTACTGATTATTCCAATAACTATCTGACGCCAGACATCCATACCGTGATCCAGTTTTTCCGTTGCTGGTGACGTCACATAACAGCTCGCAGCCGTGAAAGAGAAGCTCACTTTAGTACCACCGAGGTAGTGCAGTGTGTGGGACCCTTGTGGTCAGGTGCTGTTGTTGTTGTTGTTGTTATAATAGCTGGTGTATGGAACAAAACGTCGTAACTCTCTGCTGCAGTTCACTGGCACACTACAGTACTTCCGATAGCGAAATGCTTACGTTAGCTGGGCAGGTGTTAGTGCATGGCAGTAGCGAGGGAGAACTAGCGCAGAGGACGTATGCACTATCACAGAACGAAAATGTGATTATTTGGAGAAACACTGTAGAATTATTGAAAATACCATAGGAAGGTGGGTGTGCTTGAAAACTGCATCAAGGTGTCCTTATACTCCCCCCCCCCTTTTCTGCTCCTATCGCAAAGAGAGAGAGGAAAATACAATTTCCTATCTGATCTTAGCATTATGTACGTAGAATGTATTTTGCAGTTAGTTGCTGGAATTTAAAGTGCTGTTTTTTTTAGTAGTGCATCATGCATAAAGTAAAGCAGGTTACGAGGAAGTGACGGCCGGGGTGGCCTAGCGGCTCTAGGCACTGCAGTCTGGAAAAGCGCGACCGCTACGGTCGCAGGTTCGAATCCGGCCTCGGGCATGGATATGTGTGATGTCCTTAGGTTAGTTAGGTTTAAGTAGTTGTAAGTTCTAGGGGACTGATGACCTTAGTCGTTAAGTCCCATAGTGCTCAGAGCCATTCAAATTATTTGTAACGAGGAAGTAAGTACACTAATTCCATATTGAGAAGGAAAATACAGAAGCATGAGTCCCAAGGCAACGAAGAAAACATCGGGTGGAGATAACTGCACTCGCATAAGCACAGATCTGCAGGACGGGGTCGCTTAGATTCTTTTGGCTCCGATAACTCTGTCCTCGGAAGCTGGGTGATAAAATCTCTACATTATTTTCCCGTTGGTGAAGTGTCCATTACGCTAGTTTGCACACACGAGGGAATCATAACCAATCCAGACATCAAACATTTGTCCGCTGCCTTCTTCCCTTGGCAGTATCATGCGCAATCATTAGACATACTGAACGCTGATTTCGATAAAGTCATTAGTATCTAAGCGTTTATGATTAACAGGGTTACACACTTAAAGAACTTATTTGAGGAATTGCTAAAGTATATAATGCTACTCGGCACACTAGACCGTTTTATGTTTGAAAATTGGTTCTTACTCCTAAATTGTAGAACACAACAACTAATTCTGGATGCATAATTTATCTATATCTACATATGTATTGATACTCCGACAAGCCACCGTCAGGTACATGGCGGAGCGTACCTTGTACCACTAGTTGTCATTTCCTTACCGGTTCCAGTCGCAAATAGAGCGAGGGAAAAACGACAATTGTACACCTCCGTATGAGCCCTAATTTCTCGTATCTTTGGTTCTTACGCACAATGTACGTTGGAGGAAGCAGAATCGTTCCTCAGTCAGCTTTAAATGTCGGTTCTCTAAATTTTCTTCATGGTATTTCCCAAAATGAACACCGCCTTCCCTCCAAGGATTACCATTTGAGTTCCCAAAGCATCAAACAAGTTTAGTGTATTCCAACTGAAAATGTGTTCAAGGATTCTGCATCAAACAGAAGTCAATTTTGCGGTTCAGTTCTTTTACCTTTCTTATATACTGGAATCACTTGCGCCTTTTTCCATTCGCTTCAGACTTTGTGGTGAGCTGAGACTCACGATAAATGCAGGTCAGGTAAGGGAACAACGCCGTAGAGTACTCTTCGTAAAATCGAAACAGGGATTCGATGTGGACTCGCTGATTAAGGTGTCTGGTAATGCTTGGTGGAGGGTACCTTGTATAGCTACTAGTTGTTCCAGCCACAAAAAGCGTGATTACATGCCATGCCACATTTCTATAGTCCTCGCCAAATGTACTTTGCCAGCAATACAATCATTCTGCAAGACAACCGCAAATACCTGTTCTCTCAGTTTTGTCACTAATTCTTCGCGGAAAGAACGTTGTCCTCCATCCAGGGATCCTGATTTCGTAATTCACATATGTTGATGGAACCTAATGTTATTACATTAAATAAATTCACAACTGCGAATGATGACAACCTGCAGTTGTAGAATGGAATGACGGCAATGAAATTTTGTGCAGGATCCGGACTCTAACCCGAATTTCCCTCTTAACATGAGCGGTCACCTTACAATTTCTTTTTATTATCAGAGTGACATGGTACTATCATGACACTTCAGTAGACCATACTGAAATCATCATATAAGCTGCAAATGGGAGAAAACAATTAATTATGATAACAGAATCATGAAAAAAAAGGAGAAATTTAAAAAATTAAAACCGAGAACATAGTCGACAAACCACCACCAAGCTCTCATGACATGTATAAACAATAGTTTTTATATAGTTCTTTTAGATTTTAGTAATTTTCTTATTTTGTAATTTTTTTATATAGAATCGGAAAGCAGGACAACGAATTCAGATTATATTCTAAACAGGAAACTAAAAAGTCTCAATTTGACTGAAAGGATCCGATACACTCATGTGTATATATCCTTTATCTATACACGTTTTACAAGAGAAATGGAGTGATTCTGAGTCAAAACACAAAACAAAACGAGCACGGAAGCTAGGAGAGAACAATCTGAAGCCAATCAAATGTGAACAAACGTAACCAAGAATAACACCTGTCATTAAAAAAACGTAATTAACTAACACTTTGCCGACGGAAAACAAGATTCAACAAGTTGGTGAAGATGTCTCGATATCGAGTCATTCGCAATCATGTCCAAAGGGCCGTAATCATATACTGCATGAAGTTCACGTGATCCTCCTCCTGGCCTTCTGCAACGTAATGCACCAAGTGTCCCAGCAACCACATAATGGTACGGTTTGCCTACCGTGGAAGAATCTGGGTATAATATAATGTCCGTAGTGTATACAGTCTCAGAAGATCGAGTAAGGAAGGTCATTTCTGTCCTAATCATAGACCAATTTGCTATAAGACCTCCACAAATAAAGCAATGTCGTATCGTATCTGTAGACGTACAACGACAACATATTTCCATATCGCTAAGCCCAATACCTACCCCCATGAACCATGGACCTTGCCGTTGGTGGGGAGGCTTGCGTGCCTCAGCGATACAGATGGCCGTACCGCAGATGCAACCACAACGGAGGGGTATCTGTTGAGAGGCCAGACTAACGTGTGGTTCCTGAAGAGGGGCAGCAGCCTTTTCAGTAGTTGCAGGGGCAACAGTCTGGATGATTGACTTATCTGGCCTTGCAACACTAACCAAAACGGCCTTGCTGTGCTGGTACTGCGAACGGCTGTAAGCAAGAGGAAACTACAGCCGTAATTTTTCCCGAGGGCATGCAGCTTTACTGTACGGTTAAATGATGATGGCGTCCTCTTGGGTAAAATATTCTGGACGTAAAATAGTCCCCCATTCGAATCTCCGGGTGGGGACTACTCAAGGGGACGTCGTTATCAGGAGAAAGAAAACTGGCGTTCTACGAATCGTAACTTGGAATGTCAGATCCCTTAATCGGGCGGGTAGGTTAGAAAATTTAAAAAGGGAAATGGATAGGTTAAAGTTAGATATAGTGGGAGTTAGTGAAGTTCGGTGGTAGGAGGAACAAGACTTTTGGTCAGGTGAATACAGGGTTATAAATACAAAATCAAATAGGGGTAATGCAGGAGTAGGTTTAATAATGAATAAAAAATAGGAGTGCGGGTAAGCTACTACAAACAGCATAGTGAACGCATTATTGTGGCCAAGATAGACACAAAGCCCATGCCTACTACAGTAGTACAAGTTTATATGCCAACTAGCACTGCAGATGATGAAGAAATTGATGAAATGTATGATGAGATAAAAGAAATTATTCAGGTAGTGAAGGGAGACGAAAATTTAGTAGTCATGGGTCATTTGAATTCGAGAGTAGGAAACGGGAAAGAAAGAAACATAATGGGTGAATATGGATTAGTGGAGAGAAATGAAAGAGGAAGCCGTCTGGTGGAATTTTGCACAGAGCAAAACTTAATCATAGCTACCACTTGGTTCAAGAATCATAAAAGAAGGTTGTATACAGAGATTTAGGAACCAGGTTTTAAATTGTAAGACATTTCCAGGGGCAGATGTGGACTCTGACCACAATCTATTGGTTATGAACTGTAGATTAAAACTGAAGAAACTGCAAAAAGGTGGGAATTTAAGGAGATGGGACCTGGTTAAACTGACTAAACCAGAGGTTGTGCAGACTTTCAGGGAGAGCATAAGGGAACAATTGACAGGAATGGGGGAAAGAAATACAGTATAAGAAGAATGGGTAGCTCTGAGGGATGAAGTATTAAAGGCAGCAGAGGATCAAGTAGGTAAAAAGACGAAGGTTGGTAAAAATCCTTGGGTAACAGAAGAAATATTGAATTTAATTGATGAAAGGAGAAAATATAAACACGCGGTAAATGAAGCAGGCAAAAGGGAATACAAGCGTCTCAAAAATGAGATCGACAGAAAGTGCAAAATGGCTAAGCAGGGATGGCTAGAGGACAAATGTAAGGATGTAGAGGCTTATCTCACTAGGGGTAAGATAGATACTGCCTACAGGAAAATTAAAGTGACCTTTGGAGAAATGAGAACCACTTGTATGAATATCAAGAGCTCAGATGGAAACCCAGTTCTAAGCAGTGAAGGGAAAGCAGAAAGGTGGAAGGAGTATATAGAGGGACTATACAAGGGCGATGTGCTTGAGGACAATATTATGGAAATGGGAGAGGATGTAGATGAACATGAAATGGGAGATACGATACTGCGGGAAGTGTTTGACAGAGCACTGGAAGACCAGAGTCGAAACAAGGCCCCGGGAGTAGACAATATTCCATTGCAACTACTGACGGCCTTGAGAGAGCCAGTCCTGACAAAACTGTACCATCTGGTGAGCAAGACGTATGAGACAGGCGAAATTCACCCAGTCTTCAAGAAGAACATAATAATGCCAATCCCAAAGAATGCAGGTGTTGACAGATGTGAAAATTACCGAACAATCAGTTTAATAAGTCACAGCTGCAAAATACTAACGCGAATTCTGTACAGACGAATGGAAAAACTAGTAGAAGCCGACCTCGGGAAAGATCAGTTTGGATTCCGTAGAAATAATGGAACACATGAGGCAATACTGAACTTACGACTTATCTTAGAAGCTAGATTAAGGAAAGGCAAACCTACGTTTCTAGCATTTGTAGACTTAGAGAAAGCTTTTGACAATGTTCACTGCAATACTCTCTTTCAAATGCTGAAGGTGGCAGGGGTAAAATACAGGGAGCGAAAGGCAATTTACAATTTGTACAGAAACCAGATGGCAGTTATAAGAGTCGAGGGGCACAAAAGGAAAGCAATGGTTGGAAAAGGAGTAAGACAGGGGTGTAGCCTCACCCGATGTTATTCAATCTCTACATTGAGCAAGCTGTGAAGGAATCAAAAGAAAAATTCGGAGTAGCTATTAAAATCCATGGAGAAGAAATAAAAATGTTGAGGTTCGCCGATGACATTGTAATTCTGTCAGAGACAGAAAAGGACTTGGAAGAGCAGCTAAACGGAATGGACAGTGTCTTGAAAGGAAGGTATAAGATGAACACCAACAAAAGAAAAACGAGGATAATGAAATGTAGTCGAATTAAGTCAGGTGATGCTGAGGAAATTAGATTAAGAAATGAGACACTTAAAGTAGTAAAGGAATTTTGCTATATATGGAGCAAAATAACTGATGATGGTCGAAGTAGAGAGGATATAAAATGTAGACTGGCAATGGCAAGGAAAGCGTTACTGAAGAAGAGAATTTTGTTAACATCGAGTATAGATTTAAGTGTCAGGAAGTTGTCTCTGAAAGTATTTGTATGGAGTGTAGCCATGTATGGAAGTGAAACATGGACGATAAATAGTTTGGACAAGAAGAGAATAGAAGCTTTCGAAATATGGTGCTATAGAAGAATGCAGAAGATTAGATGGGTAGATCACATAACTAATGATGAGGTATTGAATAGAATTGGGGAGAAGAGGAGTTTGTGGCACAACTTGACTAGAAGAAGGGACCGGTTGGTAGGACATATTCTGAGGCATCAAGGGATCACCAATTTAGCATTGCAGGGCAGCGTGGAGGGTAAAAATCGTAGAGGGAGACCAAGAGATGAATACACTAAGCAAATTCAGAAGGGTGTAGGTTGCAGTAAGTACTGGGAGATGAAGAAGCTTGCACAGGATAGAGTAGCATGGTGAGCTGCATCAAACCTGTCTCAGGACTGAAGACAACAACAACAACAAGCCCAATACGTAATAGTCGCTCATTCGTTGGATTCAAGTTTTTACTACCTAGTACCAAGAGGACGGTACGCACATCAAAATGGTCCAAATGGCTCTAAGCACCATGGGACTACATCTGAGGTCATCAGTCCCCTAGACGTAGAACTACTTAAACCTAACTAAGCTAAGGACATCACACACTCCATGCCCGAGGAAAGATTCGAACCTAGCAGCAGCGCGGTTCCGTACTGAAGCTCCTAGAACCGCTCGACCACAGTGGCCGGCTGGTACGCACATCGGCCAAATCGGAAGGCTGATATTGAACCAAACTGTCGTCCAGGTTGTTTGCGGCGATTATCTAGAAACGAGGTTTGGGCCAGGGACTGCTTCCCAACGAGTCTTCAGCAATTTCATCGCGAGGACGGGTCTCCATAAAATGACAGCACCTAAATAGCTCATCGCAAGAAGTCACGAATGGGTTTTAACATATAATTTATGCAGCCAACATCAATAGGCGGTAAAAGACTAGCAGAACGGACACAGAGAAATAAACGAGACATGAATGTGTGAGTTTCTTGAGTCATCGTCACAACAGTGCGACCCACATATAGTATTTGCGTATTCCGTCGTATATCAATCAGGCTCAACCCCCAAAAGAACGAGGCCTCGTCATCACCTCATACCGTAAGCGAAAGATACGTCTTTTCCATAAGAAACGACCAGACAGTTATTATAGTTTCTTCGCCATCATCGAGGGAAGCGGATGAACTTGGCCACATAATAAGCTTTGCATAAGACATATGTATCCAGTATTTGGACTTTCTGGAGCAGACTCACTGAACGCCTTTCATGCTCTAGTATCGCTCCCTGAAATTTTACCATAACAAACTCAAGTTGAGAGTCGTCATTTGAGTGGACAACGACTATCGATGATACGAGAGTCTTATGCTGATACACTGTTGTAGCCCATGGAACAACCGCGTCATCAAACATCGCAAAGTAAGAAGCCTGTTTTTACATTCATTACGTAGGTCACCTGAACTTCGACAGTAATCATCCATTACAGCCTTCAGTCGGGGTATTTCAGCAGGATTGCGAAGCTAAGCCATCACGTCATCCGTGTATGCACGAACAGCTGTAGTCCCGCCGGAAAGCGTCCAACCTGTCTGCTGGGATGCAAGCATACGAAGTAGGTGCTCCCGAGACAACAAAACAAAGTCGTTGACAGTGGGATTCCTTGAGGCACTCCTCTATGGATATTTATCGGGGTCGGCAGTTGGCCATTAACAACCACCGAAGCCGAAATACCAGGAAACAGATTGGAGAGCACTCACCGTGTGTCAACAGTAAAACCAGCAGATTCCAGAATCCTAAGCTAAAGTCGTGATTAACACGATCAAATGCCTTATCGGAGTCAAGAAAAACAAGGGCACACTGGACGGACGTCGCAGCAGCAACCGAAACCACGTCACGACGCTAGACTAATAGGAGTAAGAATGGTACGACCATGTACGAAGCTTTCATGTTTTGCAACAACCGTCTCCATCACAGCCGGAACCCCACTACTAACTGCCATTGGCCCAGTCTTATAATCAAAGTCTAACAAAGTAATTGGGCGAAAGCTACAAGGGGCAGCCGGTCCAGGGCGTTTCTTGATTATACTAGTTCTTCCCACTTTGAACGATGTCTTCACTACTCGACCCTGTGACACCTCATTCAAAAGAGCGGTCTCAGGCGCTGCAGTCATGGACTGTGCGGCTGGTCCCGGCAGAGTTTCGAGTCCTCCCTCGGGCATGGGTGTGTGTGTTTGTCGTTAGGATAATTAAGGTTAAGTAGTGTGTAAGCTTAGGGACTCATGACCTTAGCAGTTAAGTCCCATAAGATTTCACCCACATTTGAACATTTTTTTTTTTTATTATACAGGGATGTACGGAACGTATCGAGCAGAAGTAGGTAGACAGCTGAGCGTCAAGGTCCATTGCGGAGACCCCATAGAGGAATCAGACATTGACGGACCAGAACCTCCATCATCATAACCTTTTTACATAGATTTCTTACGTGCCACCGCACCGTCAGGTTTTATGCGTTGCTTCTGTCGGCTACGTGGCATGGCGGCGTCTGCAGAGGGAGGAGTGGGAGAGGTCATAATCACAGCTTCCTGCCCCTCAGAACAAGGGACATGTAAAGCAGGTCCAGTCACTAAGGATGAACCATTCTCTGGAACTACCAATACAAAAGGTGATACTTTGTGGCTGATTTTTTTCTCCTCGGGAGTTGATGTAGACGGCAAATTCGGAAAACCGTCGGCGGTTGAACACAATGGATCAGGAGGATATTGAATGGTCACAGACTGTTGCAGAGGCCACAAAGACGAAGGGGGTGCTCCGCTCCCTCTACACATACAGGTAGCTCCAAACGAGCCACTTCGCGAGCAGGAGGTAAGTTGGAGTTGGCTTCTTCGCCACTCATGGACAGGAGATTTCCTAGTGTCGAGAGGAGCAGGGGAGACAGTTGACAGGGAGACGGTTGGGGCGGTAGGAACAGCAAAATCCTCACCATCTTGAGTGCGACGTCGCTTGTTTGTCACTGTTACAGGTTATATCCTGGGGGCAATAGGATTCTGAACAAGACGCGGAGGTAAAGGCGGAAATTCCTTTACACGATTATCAGAACTGACTTTTTGTTCATTATGACCTAAAGCAGAAGTTGGTCCGACGTCTGGAGTGGAAGGAACAAGACCAGCAAGCGTCAATTTTCTACGATGCATTAATGACGGTTTTAGTACAAAAATCCTTAGCGAGCAATTAAACAGTACGTGTACACATTCATTACATGGGAAGCAGTTTCCCTCTTCACAAATATTGAACACGAACGCGGTAACAATACAACTGTAAATATGATGGAATATTGCGTTTGACATGCATTTCCACCGAACGAATTGCACTATAACACTGAAATCTGTGTTGAGTAGACGAACGTTCACGACGGACGTTTTTCACGTTACCCTAAGGAGTCCATATGTCCTTAAGAAAGTTGTCATCAGCCTCCGGCGGGAGGGTGAACACTCGAACATTGGTATAGTCAATTTCCGCATCTGCGGCTGACACCATACAAACGGAATTATAGCGATGCTTGAACGGGAATTGAGTACTATGCCACGAGTACAACCCTTCAACGTGAAGCCAATCAATAAATTTCACGTAAAACACGTACTCGTCGCCGTGAAAATAAGCGGAGTGGACCTGATCAGAGTTCAAATGAATTGTACCGACAAGCCAATCGTGGGTTAGTAGAGAACCTGACTGCACGTATCGCGTTGTTTTATCGAAAGTAAAGCTCGCATTACCTTGCCGTGGAATACACGTGGAAACGATGGAACCAATAGCGGAGCCGCCGACGCCGCTGCAAGAAGACTTGCACACACAGACAATAAGGGGGAGCGGAAGCGCTACGACTCACTCGGCAGACAGAACAGCACTAAAGAGGAAAACTTCACACAAGCGACGCTGTGGCAAGTGAAATAAACAAGATCTAAAAATGGTTCAAATGCCTCTGAGAACTATGGGACTTAACATCTGATGTCATCAGTCCCCTAGACATTAGAACTACATAAACCTGATAATAGCTGGATTCAGATTCATATGTTTCCTAAGTCATCTCACAATTTTGTGAGTTTTGTGAACCCTGTTGGTGAAACTTCTGTTTTGATAATACTTGATGGGCATTATATCACGTTCGGGTGATATACAAAGCTAGAGGAAACCCAGTCCTCCTCATATTTTGATCACCCGATTCCATGCATAGAATACAGCCTACCTTGTGGTATTCATGGGATATCTTAAAACACGTTATACTCAAGATATAGGAACCTGGTGACCAGATGGCCGAGATCAAGTAGTAACCTTGCTTTTGGTACGAAGTTATTTCGAGTAGCCTGCAAGAGAGTAACAACCATGGAAAGTACTCTAAACGCTCTTTGAAAGACGGGACCCCCCCCCCCCCCCCCCCCCGCCGCGCCAACGTGTAGCAGGCATAAACTTGCAGACAATGAATTAACAATACACCAGCAGCATAAAATACAATATGCAAACAATGGAGTAAATGTGAGGTTGAATGGTTAAAGACCTGATCTCAAAATCAGTAAGCCATATCTAGAGCCCCCAGCTAAAACAAAATCAGCACGAACTGAATCTGTTAAGTAGCATGGTCACCATACAGGGATCTTTTGAAACGATTCAAAAAGAAGAACTCTGTAAAGGAATCAAAGTAGACAGAAGCGGGAACTTTGTTCTTGAAAACGGAAGAGATAAAAACATCTAAAACATGCTCTTTTAGTCATTTGAAGTCTGATACAATCTCAACTGTCGACTATGGGTCACATGTTTTGTCTAAAGTATAAGACAGCGTATGCATACCCTGGGCAGTCGCTTCTCTGAAGACTAGCACAATGAAATTTTCACATGGCATGGAATGCTGTCCTTGGGTTCCTAAAGAATGTGAACTTCGAAAAGAGGTTATGTATGTCCTGACTGCAATGCTTTTACACCATAAACGCAAAAGATGTTGTAAGGGGAGTAAGGAAGAGAATATTGTTATTTTTGAGTTTTCCGGTTTTGCGTGTTTAGAAAACGGGTTCAAACCATTCACAAAGTACATGTTTAAACTCAACTCAGTACTCGTAGTCTTCCAAACCTTCGGATCCTTGCTTTTGCCCATGAGCGATCCATGGAACTGCCTTAACGTTGAGTCACAATACTGTCCTTTTCTCAGTACGCCCCCACACACACTACAGTGCATCTTGGTTACTGACTGATACCAAATAGCTACATTAAACCACTAACAATGCTACGGCTTGGCTATTTGAGACCCTACAGCTATACTTACACAGCTGCCAAATATCGTTATGAAGTTCACCGAATATTTGGGAAAAGAACCATTCTTGCATCAAATCCGGGTAAGACAGCCCTGTGACGGTAACGTGAGCGAAAGAAATCGTCCGTAGACTTGATGTCGTGACGCAGTGCAGATAACGTCTAATTTTGAGGAATTTCTGTGCTATTTTACAGGTTAATTAGGATGTTCCGACTCCAAGATACGAACATTAGTGTTTTGACCTTCCCACTTTGATGAAAAGTGCCTGAACACAGCTCGATTAAGGAAGTCATTTTTCCGCTGCAACACTTCACTTGCAAAGTTATAGCGTACTTTCCCACACCTTCGTATTTGGCAGCTTACGTTCCAAATTTGCTCCCACAATAGACTTTTTAGGACTTCGAAAGTAAGAAGGTCTGAGACGGTCAACATCTTCTTCAGAGACTTGTTTGCAGTCCTATGCTTTTCCTTTTACACATGTGTCTGGTCGTTTCGAATTGACTATACCATTGGCAAATGTTTTCTCACGTGGCGGATCACCATTACATTTTAAATGAAGCGCACATTGAACAAAAATCACTTGGCGAACTGCATTCCACAAAACTCATTACTGTCCGGAGCGGACATTTTGCGTATGTGGCATATGTTATATTGAAAGCGGGAAACAACAAAGCAGTAGTTGCACAGGTCCTTATCTGTAAGTTTTTGAGTTGTACTTTAATTGAGACCTTGAAATAACTCTCTACGACGATTATACTTGATACTACCAAAATTTACAGATGGTACATTCTTTTATGGAGACCATGAAGAATACTGAAACTAATGGAAACACTGTACATGAATATAGCAGTGGCACATTATATCCACTCCTGTGGCAGGTCTACCGCCCCCCTCCCCCCCCCCCCCGGCCACCATATCTA
The DNA here is from genome assembly GCF_021461385.2 of Schistocerca piceifrons. NCBI lineage: Eukaryota > Metazoa > Arthropoda > Insecta > Orthoptera > Acrididae > Schistocerca > Schistocerca piceifrons. Next base: position 461,491,773 of record NC_060149.1, read on the forward strand.
CTCAATCCACAACTACAAAATGTTCAAAGGCACAGCCTCAGAATCTGTAATTAATTTACACACATAACACAAATGATACCATCAGGGTACACTTCTCAGCAACCGTGGCAAACAGGGCATAATCAACACAAAATGTTGATAACCTCAGTTTATGGTAGCAGTACCCAAACAAGGCAAAAATTTTCTTCACTTCATAACCAACTGTTAACACAAACAAGGTAAAAGGGTTCAGAAACACAATTTACAACTAACACGACTTAAGCAAGAGAAGATGTTGTTCGGTATAATAAAGAAAAAATGAAAGAATAGAAGCATGACAATGGAAAGCACATGAAAGTCACACCACACTCATTAAAGGCAGCTCTTCTAACAAAAAATTTGATCATAAGCATAAAAAAGTACAAACATTTGTAAGAATGTTATCATATCATAAATAACAATGATAACTCTTGGAAACTTTTATTTGCTCACTGAAAAACCTGAAATTTATGAACGAACAATTTTTTTTTCATCAAGTCTCATTTACACTACAGTAAGAGGGAAAAAAATTACTCAAGAAAGATCTCAAGTCATAACTTGGTTGATCACATACATCCGTTTCACCACTTGAGAATATTTAAAATATCCCTGTTTTAAAGAATGTAAATTGAGGTTTTTCACTGTTGGTCTCACCAATGAACACCTCATTTTCAAAACACTTATCGTTACCTCACGAAAGCTTAGGAATGATGGAAACGTTTTCATATTTATAAATATTGCATGTTTCATCTCTATAACCAACATTATTCTACCAGTAAGTACGTCTACAAGTGGCCCTATGGCGACTACTCTTCAATTTCCATCAGATCCCTTGTGCGTCTACGTATTAGAAAATATACTATGACCTCTCATATACAGTAAAGTGCACTATCAGGAGCACCCTTCAAATTTATCATGATACAAACGTCCTGAATTCTAATGTGGCCTACATTACACAGACAGTACCAACCAGCTGTGCTCTCGTTAAACCTCTTTAAAGAACAAATAACTGCAATGCCTTTGACATCAGAAAAATACCTCAAAAATCCTCTAAATAGGGTTGATTTCTATTCAATTAGACACCACAAAGCTAATTTCTTCATCGATCACCGCCATAAATACACAAAGGCTTTGTGGTGTTCCTTCAGGCACTGCCAATCGGAAACCTACATATCTGGAATAAATCTGAACACAGAATTATCTTTTGAACTACTACTCCATATAAATTAAGGGATACATCAATAGACATCACCCAGTAACACTCTCCTTTTGTGGGGAAACCAATGATCACATAGCATTTCTCACTGTTGCTTAAGACAACGTAATATTCAAGAAATCCCACTGTTTCATCCTTAATACTTAGAGGGACTCTATAAATCCAGAAAATCATTTCATCTCATAATAATGAAACGACACGGCCAGAAACGAAGGAATTTGCTTTCTTCTCTTCAGTACATCTTTGCAAGAATCCTAGTTACCTATACACTCTGGAGAACACACTACCAAACATTTAACATCTCTGGAACACAATCCGTATCGCATCTCACTCGCAATTATTCATTTGCTTCACACAAATAGTTACGGTCCACATCACCTGAATTAATCACTTTCCTTTCATTTCACATGAACATATACATTATTTCACAGATGAGCAACCTCAACTGAAGTAATCCTGTGTTTTCCAGGGACATCATAAACGCAGGACGTACATTACTGGCCATTAAAATTGCTGCACCACGAAGATGACGTGCTACATACGCGAAAATTAACCGACAGGAAGAAGATACTGTGATATGCAAATGGTTAGCTTTTCAGGGCATTCACACAAGGTAGGCGCAGGTGGCGACACCTACAACGTGCTGACATGAAGAAAGTTTCCAACCGATTTCTCATACACAAACAGGAGTTGACCGGCGTTGCCTGGTGAAACGTTGTTGTGATGCCTCGTGTAAGGAGGAGAACGCGTACCATCACGTTTCCGAATTTGATAAAGGTCTGTTTGTAGCCTATCGCGATCGCGGTTTATCGTATCGCGACATTGCTGCTCGCATTTCGTCGAGATCCAAAGACTGTTAGTAGAATATGGAATCGGTGGGTTCAGGAGGGTAATACGGAACGCCGTGCTGGATCCCAACGGCCTCGTATCACTAGTCGTCCACATGACAGGCATCTTATCCGCATGGTTGTAACGGATCGTGCCGCCACGTCTTGATCCCTGAGTCAACAGATGGGGACGTTTGCAAGACAACAACCATCGCACGAACAGTTCGACGACGTTTTCAGCAGCATGGACTATCAGCTCGGAGACCATGGCTGCGGTTACCCTTGACGCTGCATCACAGACAAGAGCGCCTGCGATGGTGTACTCAACGACGAACCTGGGTGCACAAATGGCAAAACGTTATTTTCCTGATGAATCTAGGTTCTGTTTAGGGCATCATGATGGTCGCATCCGAGTTTGGCGACATCGCGGTGAACGCACATTGGAAGCGTGTATTCATCATCGCCATATTGGCGTATCACCCGGCGTGATGATATGGGGTGCCATTGGTTACACGTCTCAGTCACCTCTTGTTCGCACTAACGGCACTTTGAACAGTGGACGTTACATTTCAGATGTGTTACGACCCGTGGCTCTACCCTTCATTCGATCCCTGCGAAACCCTACATTTCAGCAGGATAATGCACGACCGCATGTTGCAGGTCCTCTACGGCCAGAGGTGGTTGTTCTGGATACCGATTTCTCAGGATCTACGCACCCAAATTCCGTGTAAATGTAATCACATGTCAGTTCTAGTATAATATATTTGTCCAATGAATACCCGTTTATCATCTGCATTTCTTCTTGGTGTAGCAATTTTAATGGCCAGTAGTGAATATGGCTCTCAGGGTGAAGAGAGTAGCCCCACTTCATTTCATACTAACATTCTTCCTCACAGTTACTCACTATGATTAATTAATAATGGAACAGTCAAAACATACCTCGTGTCATATTCTCATGTCACACGAGAGACAATTAGTTGCAAAATCAAAATTCGCTTGTCTTCATACAAGGACACTATCATCACTACATCCAAACAACTGATTAAGCATACATTTAAAATAGAAAATGGAAAAAAAGCATGATGCTTCACATATGTCAGAATATGCCTATACACATACTGCACCCACTCATGATCACTTGCCACAGCTCAAGAGTCACAATAAACAATTACAAAAATCCTTATCCAACGTCAGAGGCATCGAAATACGTCTAGTACCACTACAACCAATATTCATCAAATGAACAAGAAGAAGAAGTACAAAGAAGGAATTTCCAAAGGCGTGTAGGAAAATTACATGATCACTGCACAGTTAAAAATCATACAGCACGTCGCAATCACACTCCTGATTAATATGTCATGCGCTATATCACTCCACGTCAGCTTATTACATGTTAGCACTGAAAAATCACTGTGAAATTCCCATCAACCTTTGTCCTCAAGAATACTAATTTCCTCAACACATATTGCCACCTAGATGGAGGAAACTACCTAACGTGTAACTCTTTACTTGTTAATAGAAAAAATCTTATTACCTGAAAGATGGAGAATTTTAACTAGAACATGAAAAGAACAAATAGCAATTTTATAATGAATACAGGAAAATCAGACAGTATGTTACCTCCACACCTTCTGACATGAACCCTGCACTGAACTCAGTAAATCTTAAACCCAACGTACAGGGTAGCCGGGAGGTCTACGGCGCCCTGTCATGGTTCGTGCGACTCCCCACGACTCCCCCTCCCCCCCCCTTCGGATGTTCGAGTCCTCCCTCGAGCGTGGGTGTGTGTGTTGCCCATATCTTAAGTTAGTTTGAATTAGACAAAGTAGTATGTAGGCTTATGGACCGATGACCTCAACAGTTTGGTCCCATAAGACCTTACCACAGATTTCCAGTTTTTCTTAAACCTATGCACCTCACTTACTGCCACTTGGTTTTCACAGCTATTACTAATGACACTACATGGCTCGAAATGTGCTGCAGGCCCTGTTGGAAACTTGAAAACATCTCCCTACAAACTCACTGACTCTCATAGACATAAGAATTCCACTTTTTCTAGTACCACCACAAAAACCCAACTCAGTCCCTGCCTCACATTCATTTGGAAATAGAAGAGACACAGTTCATGTTTAATCAGTGGCATTACATGTACGGAAACGTTACCTCTTCCTGGAACAGTACCTATCAAAGCATATTCACCTACAACAAAAGGGATCAAAAAGGCTGTCAACTCACTTCTCCACTCTAAACATCATTCTTTAACCCTTTATGTACTGATAGCTCATTATCAATAATGTCACTGTTAGATTCTGTACCCATTCCCTCTTGTTCCTACTCGATTACATGGAGACATAAATTATGATCTATGTCTAATGTTCATTATGATAACTCAGATTTAACTCACAATTCTGTTTTAGCACTTACTGTGTAGTCAGGAGGTTTAGCCGCGTCTCCTCCAGCCAAGCTATGACATCCTCTGAGTCACAAACACTGGCCGGAAGTATGCCAACTGAGTTCTGCTCAACAGGTAGCTGCGCTACAATAGTTTTAAGTTCATTAACTTTCGTAACCGTCTTCTGCACCTCATTTTGTAGCTGTAATTTCCTAATCACATCTTTTGATTGCTCTTTCTCTTCCTCTAATTGACTCCTGCAGATCAGAGATTTTTTCCTATCAATCCATAATAAGCTATCATTCACTCGTTATGAGAGTGTATTTCATTAGTCCTACACAATTAGCCATTATTTCATCACAGTTATTCTTCACTTCTCTTATTAATTCTTACAAGAGAATTGCTAATAAATGATTGGCGTTCTGTCTCGTCTTAGCTTCAGTGCTTAATGTTCGTGGCTTTGCAATTCACAGTTGTATCAAGTAGAGCAACAAATTTACTATTATCAGCAGTTACTGGTGGGCTACAGTTCCCTTTCTCCCCAAGAACAGCAGCCCCACTACATTCACTTGTGCCCTTCGTGTGGTTAGTCACGACCTTAGATTCCTTTACTAGTTCATTGTAACACTTCTTTAACTTATTAGTCCGAACCTTAAAATTTCTTACAGAACTTTGTTTTAATTTCTTCATGCTGGCCATGTCTTGTTCTGTAATTACACCGGCTTTTTCGCTATCTGCTATAGAAGAGGACTCTCCTCATATCATTAGGGCTTTAATTAGTCTATCACCAAGATCACCTTATGTCTTGGAATTCTCAGAGGTTGAAACAACGCCCTGCGCAAGCACTTTGATATACTGCAGTGTTGAAAGCAATGTTGAAATAATCATGACACTGATCAACCAATCTCAATGTTAGACTATACAACTCAAATGCACAAACTGAAAATACAACAAAGATCACAGGTTAAACACCGGCCTATTAATGTATATACATGTAGATTCTTCCATTTTGCCACTTAAACTTCTGTATATCACCACAAAATAAACAACATAAGAGAATAACACTCATTGTTATTCCTTAAGAATCAGCTACATATTCAAAACCTAAGAGGGAATCTAGATCAACTTTCAGCAAAAGTATGTTCGGATTTCTCCTCAGACACATACAGAAATTAAATAAGTGTGGTTCACAGTGTACTTTTCTGCAGAAAACAGAGTAGACGGTTTTTGTATATTTCAGTGCGTTGAACAAGAATATCACGATTGAAATTGTTTGCAAGCTCAAGGTTAGGCATAAGCTGGCACTTCACGTTTCAAGTATGTTACTGCCGTAATCGACAGGCTATTTACATTATTTGAACTTAGCTAATGTATTTTTGCCCCTTCTTTGCCTGCCTCATATGGGAAGTGTCTGGAGCATCTCACTGTGGCATCCAGCAGAAATCAGCAAACACAGCAGTAGTCCATCATCCTGTGTGCCGCTGCTCCACCGAGTAAAATACCCTCGAGGGACCGCTCGCCTTGCTCAACAGTGAATGCACCACAGTTCCCTGGGAACATATCGATGTGGGAATACAGAAATTTCATCTTCAAGGTCAAATATCAGCCATTGTACCTATAAGCATGATAAGTTCATCCATGAGGTTCCTGAAATTTTCTTCTCTTCTCTTTCCCAAGAACAATGTTGTCTTGTCACGAACACAGTGTGAAGCATGCAGATGAGCCAGAGTTAGAGCGTACACAAAGTGTAAATCTCCCAATAGCTGGGGTGGTGCGTGAGAATTGAAAACAATCATTTTTTTCTGTTTTCCGTCTTTTTTTAATTGCTTTAAATTCGTGGAGGTATGTTCTGTCTATGCATTTAGCGCCATCCACCATAAATTATCATCACCATTGTCTATGCAATTAAGTGAAGGCAGTTTGTTTATTACCATACGCGTCTCGCTTCTTTTATTTGGTAAGCATCTTCAGTGTCAACTCAAGGCCGTTGAAGAAGCTTCCCAAATAAAAGAAGCGATACGCGTATGGCAATAAACAAACTGCCTTCTATTAGTTACATAGACGGAAGATGACTCCACGAATTGAAAATCGTTTTGTGATATTCTCTTAATTGAGTAGTGGAAACTCCCTACACAGATACTAAATACTGCTTCAGTCCCGTGAACAGCCTTAACAAATACCGTCGTGAGTCCTAACTTAATGTGAACAGTAGGAGAAAAATTGTGTTATGATTCACTACAGGTTTTTCGCCAGTACATTTTGACACACGCACCAGAGCTGTTCCTGGAGATGTTTTTCTCCTGCGCGACTGTCCCACTGACGCAGGTGGCAGCAGTACTTGGTGTAACCTCTTTACAAACTCAACAGTATTGCAATATCTTTGAAATATCCACGAACCAAGCACACATGCTTATTTTAAATAACATAGTTTGCAACGGATTTTGACATGGTATACATTTCTCTAGCTAAGACAGCATATTCAACAACGATGGATGGCCTTTCATTAGCATTATGGATCAGTAATGACGTAAGGCTTGTTATGAAGCCATCTAAAAACAGTCTCCACACGTGTGACTTACATGTTATACACAGGTCTTCCAACAAACCTTCACTGTCACTCCAGAGTGTAATGTTGTCCTAAGTACTGAAATGACACTTAGGTTTTCTCTGACGCTTCGGAAACATAGACACAGCGAGGGGATTCCACTGCTGCAGTCATGAGACCGAGAGTTCGGCTTTACGCCCTGGGAGATCTAAATATCTAACCATGTCAGTGAATTCACACTGTGAGATTTCGTGTGTTTCTACAGATGACGATGTTCTTGTAAATGTTGAGGCAGTGTCACTGGCGGATGGCTGTACTTTTCCGTGCTTGATGGTGGTACATGTGGGCCACACGGCGAATGACAGATGGGATGTCAGGAACCTGAATATTTCTCTTCTTCTTGGTATTGACTATCTCCTCAAGGAAGGCACCACACAAAAGTAGCAATCTAATGCATGATTTGTGGGTTCACGCAGATGTCTGGCACAGCAGACGTCATGGAAACCTTTTTACCATGCATCCAAGCATTCAATGTACACGAACACAAGGTGCAGTACACTTGCAGAGCCCACGATTTATCTTGGTCTCCAACTAGGCACCCGAAGTACAAGGCGTACGCTTCTTTCGCTGCTTTTGTCAATGGACACCTTTCTTAACCACGAATAACATCTGCTCAGAGGTAACGTCTGTTATCAAGTATGTTACTGCTGGTATGGGGTATTTTTGTGTAAGATTACAGTGCACAATAGAACACTTCACCTCACATGCGTTCACTTCCAACTGCGACTGCGATTTTCTCGTGACTGTAGTCATGATGTAAGGCAGTGATGCCAAACTGTACTGGAAGTGCCCGACTCACCTACTTATGGCAGAGGAACCCTTGCCATAATGCCTTTGCACGTAGCTCTTACAATGTCTCATAAGTCCGACTGTGAAACGTAAACAACTAGTTTATTTGTCACCCTGAACTGGGGGACAATTTTAACATCAACATTCGTGTCCGCCGATTTAAATCTATAAATCACTTTTACTTTCGTTTCTTTAAAAATAAAATGCAAAAAATTTTTAACCAGTGCACTTAATCCACACAGACTAAATATTGATCACAATCAACAGACAACCAGTACCAGAAACCAGAGTATTTCAATTCTCATCAGTCAATGTCCCACAGTGCCACATTTCTATAGACGCCACAAGTCTTTGATTCTAATCCTGAGATAAACATTTCGCGAGCAAATATATTTAATAAAGGCACTACATCTCTGAATTTCAGTGTATTTAGCACCCTTAAGATACGTGAAATTGATTGTCCACTAAACTGTACCAAACGTCAAACTTAAATTCTCCTTAGAATGTGAGGTGGAAGACATTTCACATTCCTATCCTCAGCTTTTATTTCACTCCACAAAAGAGTATGATCACTCAACTCAAAATTTGCACCTTCCTGAAGTTATTTGTTGCATCAGGCTAAATGAACCCTAGTAACAAATCAATTAAAGTTATACAGTCGTCAGCTGCAAAACGATAAGTAGCACACCCACAAGAATGCTCTGCTGCACAGGCGCAATTCTAATATCACGGTATTAAAATAGTCAACCCTACAGTCCAGACAGTCATTTAATTCACAGTCATATTTCACACTCCAGGAATTATAAAGAAAACTTTCACTCAGGATAACAAAACAGTACACTACAGGACACTTTCTAAAAGGAAAATCGCTTCTCATTGACATAGATCAAAAACAGAATTGCACGTCCTTTGTACGATAAGGTACTGTTAATATCACCTGGTTAGAAAACATGCCTCAAACATATGCAGTGTCTCACACAAGGATAATTCCCACGCAAAAATCATCAATGTTCCATCACCTACTCTCACATCAATATAACTGTGAGTTTTATTACCAAGTGTGTCTCTATTCTAAAATTTTACATTCATCACGATTGTCCGTCAACGAAAAAAATGTCTCAATAGTGAGTACATAAAATGTAATCAATGAAACACAGAATGCAAAGGCAAATTCCCGTCAAAAAATGACATAGAAGAAACAAAGAATAACTCCGACTTAATTACAAGAAGAATACAAACAAATTTATCAGTACACTCATCACTGCAATGAGTCTATCCATAAACCTGTTCTCATGAAACACTTCCAGATATTAACATACAAATACAATTAATCTAGGCAAAATGCACATGCATATCTAGTAATATTTTCGGAGATGAGTGTATAATACTGCACAAGAAAGAACTTCTAGCCTCTACAGTACATACAACTAACACGCTTAAATATGATCCTGTTTCACTGAAGTATGATCTTAAAGCCAAAAATTACCTTCTACTTGTCCAAAACTTATCACGCAACATAATTCCAGCATCAGGAATAGCAACACATCTAACGTCTCCAGAATAGCACACCAAACTTTTTAATTGTTCCACATGTGATTAATGTTCTCCATTTTCCATAAATGAATGCATTGAATGTGATCGCAGTAAAAATTCATAAAATTTCCTACTGCAGCTGAGGGCAGGCAGTACAGTTGAATCTTGTAATTTTGGGAAAAATGCTAAGAGAGAAAAGTCGTAAGCTCGTCTAAATACGAAAGTGGTGGGAATTAAGTTAATTATTTGACAATTATTTGAATATAAAACGCGTATTAATATCACTAGACAGTAATTAAACCACAGTAGTACGCGGAACGTTAGAGCTCACAAACACGTGAAACACGTGGTACACAAAGATTCAAAGCATGATGAAATGAGACAAAGAACGTCTATGTGCTTCGGAAGAAATCGAATCACACTCTTTGTAGATATTGTGGAACTTTTAAACGTTCTACTATTCTAAAGAATTAACAAGAAGCAAATACCGTACCACCCATTGAAACCTACGCTCTTTACAAAGGCACAAAGACCATATCTCCAAAGGAAAGACATGCTCTGAAATGCTGAGATTCTGTGCCTTAAACTTCGCGATGTGGACCAAGAAAATAATTACATATGACTCACACGACCTTTATGAATAAGTAACAAACTCGTTTGGCAAATGGTCTCCACCAGCATATAGTCAAACTGTCCTAACCACGCTGACGTGCTCCAGACACCGAACCACACCACCAGGCAGGACAAAACCCATAGAGTGTTCTTCAAATATGCTAACCAGGCTCCACTGTGATTCGGGCTCTTAACTGATTCACCTGCTAAACCGGAAGTCAGACAATTACAGACTGTGTCAAGGACAAACTATGCTGCTAGCAATCGGCAAGTAAAGACAGAAACATATCTACGTGTAAAAGCGCGAAATAACTGCAAAGTGAAAATGTACTGAGCAACGTCCAGTATCTTAATAATGTGATCATTTTACATATGAGTTGGTTAGTTTCACGTTCGTTTGACTTCATGCGTTAGTCAGCCATAGTTACAGCAGCGCCGTATTGAGGATGATATCACGATCACGTTACAAACTTTCAGAGATCATGGAGAAAAGTAAAACTATCAGTTTGAGGTAAGGGACTCCAGCCTGGAAACGACCGAGTTGAAATATATAATCAAAAATCGTCCTGATGTCTTTGATAGTGGAATTCAAGCACGAGTACTGTTGTTGCTATGGGTTTAGGGTCGGTAACTTTCAGAGGTGGTAGTATGAACCAAAAAATATTGAATGAACATGGGCTTTGAAAAACATACCGCAAGAACAGTGGGCGCTTGTTCGATAGAAGAGATTTGTTTCACAGCAGCGAAGACATAACTTAGAGAATGGAAAATACAGTAAAAATTACTGTATAGATAATAATGACAATGTGCCATATTGTAGTGAATCTAATGGATTTTACAAGGGTAAAGCAATAATGAAAGGGACACTTCTTAGGGCAGAACCCACTCAAGGCGCTACTGAAATAATCTTAACAGTCACAATTAGTAAGATATGAAAGCTAAAGTAAAGTGTAGGTTCTATATGTTGACATTTATAGCAGGAGAAATTATAGAAGCGATATGATCCAAACTGGATAATTTATTAATAATTCAGTACACAGAAATGGTGCTTTTTGAGAAGAGAAGCAAGGCGCTGGCGTTTCAGCAGCGATCGTTCAGTTTCAGGGTTTGGTGCGGGCAGAACTGAGAATATATAGGAGATACAGAACACCTACACAAATATACTTTCTAAGACAAAAAAATGAGGTGCTACCAAAGGATTACCCCAATTGGTCACAAATCGGTAGATGTGATGTACGTGTACTGACAGACAAATGATTCCAATTTAGGAGAAAGAGCTTCACAAAGTGAGCAAATAAATAACACGTTGTTCCACCTCTAGCATTTATGGAATAAGTTATTCCGCTAAGCATTAGTTGATAGAGTTGTAGTAGGTCGTTAAGAGAGATTTCGCTCCAAATTCTGTCTAGTTGGCAGCATCAGGTAGTCAAAATCCCGAGCTCCTTGGAGCGCCCAGCCCATATTACTGCAAACGTGCTCAACGGGGAAGATATCTAGCAACAATTCTTTCTGAAATTTAAATCATTAGTTTGTTAGTACAACAGCAGCGACGGCAATCCTGGCTACGAGGTCATTTTATGTTCCATAGAGGTTTAGTACACAAACCACTTCATATGCTTCCAGAGGAAGAAATTCAGACACATGACGTCAGGTGGGCTGGGTACCCATACAAAAGGGCCACGTCGGCTGAGCCATCCATTTGCATTTGGTAGCTCTCAGGTGGTTCCTGACAGCAATGCAGAAATGGGCTGTCACCCTATCGTGCTGGAAGTACATCTGGCTCTATCCATTGACATGGAATGGAAGAACATATGGTCCAGTCAGTGTATCAACTAATGTGAGCCCACACATTACACTGAATCGCTGTTGATTAACACAAGGTCGAGTACCCTATGGAGTCACATGTGCTGAAACATGCGAATTGTGGACACTTGAACAGTCACTAGCAGGGAAAAGCGGATTAGGGCGTTTTGTTAGTGTCAGTTGCTCACATTAGGGGCAAGTATACACTCAGGGCCAAACCTGATTGCCAGGTACTTAACCTATTGTTCTGCTAAGAGGATTAGTGCCCCCTGTAGATGATCAGCCAATTTGATTTACAACTTACGACCCCCTGGGGATAATACACACATTTGATTGACAGGTCCTTAACCTATTGTTCTCCCCCCATCTTTCCACCTCCTCCTCCCCTCTTCCACCTCCTCCTCCCCCATCCTTCCAGTAAATCCCCTCGCCGATACAGGCACACCTCTAATATCAATTTGATTGACTAATTAATTAAATCGGTAATTTAATTAACCCCTCCGCCTATGGTAAAACCCACAGCCCTCCCTCTCCCTTCCCCCACCCGGAAATTGGCGGGAAAAAGACTCAGTTGATAGGGCATTTGGAGGGAATTCCATTGCAGGGTATGGAATATTATTTAAAAAATTTAGACAATGTGTGGAAACTTTACTTAAACAGTTTCTGGTATACGAGACTGTGTATGGAATATCGTTTATTTATTTATGTAAGGCATCTCGCAGTTGGCAGGCAATCAAATGCTGTGATTAGAATATTGTTTAAACAGATCAGATAATGTGTGCAATACTGATTATTTAAGCAATTTATGTGATAAAACGTGATATATGAAATATTTAAGTAACTGTTATGCTTTTTCATCCTGATTGCACAAGGAGTACCACCATGAAACACACACTACGCGTAATTGCAAAGTTAAAAACCTTTGGATCACATAGCATGCACCGCCCACCGTCCCCTGTGGATTATACCGCACGCAATGCCGACTTATGCCACCGCACACGCAGCTCGATCGGTGTTCTGCAACTCGCGGCAGCGCTATGTGCCATGCGCAGGTCTCCACTCGGGCACCGCGAATGACAGACCGGATGTCACACTAATCCTCGAACAAAAGCATCCGAGAAATTCCCATAGAAACAAGTGTTCTTTCTCTGTTTCGGCTCATGTCCTCCCAGACCTACATGCTCCGTCGGTCGCGGTTTGACCAGACTGCAAACAAAATACATTTACCCAGTAAACCCCTGTGGAGTACCGATGCACGGCAGATGCCTTCCTTCCAAGGCCAGTTCCTGACTGAGAAGGGGTTCCGCCATGAGCTCTAAGCTGCCATCTATGCAGAGGAGAAAGGATCTCAGGACGAAAAATTCAATTATACAGCATAGAATATACTGTTTATTTATAAAATTCAGTTTGCAGGGGCTGGGGAAAGCTCAGATCAAGCAGCTACATTTCCTAATTATGTAATTACACTTCGGCAGATTGAAGGTGTTGTCTTATATCTAAATTATCCTGAGTGTGTTCATCTTGACATTCAGTGAACAGTGCACGGTGCCACTACCAGAGGACGTTCCACCCTCCCTACCCCTCGACCCCTCCATCACCACCCCTAACATTCACTCTGTGCTGGACAAGAAGGGTCTTATGACACGAAATTGAAACCAAAGTCAATAATATACTGGTACATATTCTTTATTTAATCACCTTGCAGAATACGGGGTCCCTCTCTTAAGCAGACATCGTGACTGCATCCTCCTGCTCTCCCTCACCGTGACATAATAACTGTAATCATAATGAAATGGAATGATGTGCGATATAGCAGCTACCGTTGGGGCTCTCCCGCGTGTGTGTCTATCGTCAGGGTGCCGCCATGAAAGTCGAAACTGCCCAGTGTCCTAATTACAGGTCACGTTATTAAATACCACCGACCTCGGACAGGATATCGGCTTACTTTCATCTCGCGGCCTCCAAACAAAGCATCAAATGTCAGCTTTCTGCTTATCGGAAAATTGCAGACCCGTTTCCCGTCTCTGTCGCTCCCAACAAGGCACTCCATGCTTTTCTGTGTGGATCAACGGCTCCAATCACGAAGATGGAAGTCTTCACTTCTCCTTAGAACACTTTATTCCTATTGGCCAATGCTGGAGGCAAATGAAGGCTGACGGAATTTCGATATCAAAAATAGAGTGAAATAATCCATTTGCACTATGCTGCCAAATTAATTGTTCAACAGTTTACAGGAAACAAATAGATCGCTTAAACACTCACTTCCAACATACAATGATAATTCCTTGTAGTAAAACATATTTTCAGTGTTTGAGTATCAGACGCAAACATAATGTATATCAAGTAATGAACTTCGCATCACAAATAAATCGTAGCGCTAAATATATCCGAGGTCTTGTACGCACCCCCCCCCCTCCTCCTCAGCGTTTCTACTAAACACATCTGGTGAGAAAAAAATCCTAAAGATCACACAGACTCGTGATCACAAATAAAGTGTAAAGAGGCCAGTGAAAATTTTCGCCACGGCCGCAGTCGCAGTTGTGGATGCACGTGTATAGCAGAGTGCTCCACTCCCTGCCATAAACGGTATTTGGGGATGATTGCAGTGTCAGGAATTCGGGTGTTGTCAATACGTCCAGTGCTAATGTCCATCACTTTGATTCTTCTCTCTCGTAACAGACAGTTGTCCGCTTCTGTTGTGCTCACCCAGCACACTGGTTACTTCGCCAGCTGTCGTTGATACTGCCAAGATCAAACAAGTGGACTCATTAATTATACACACTAAAATCTGAGCTACTCCGGTACTTCTGGTTGTCGACTCGTCGTTGACCGCCCTTCCAGGGAGCCGCGGTCCACTGTGAAACAAGCAGCTGCAGCTTGGACGGAATTTGAGGATAAGCATCAGAACTGGTCCGTCAGTCGTGTTGCCCGAGCGACTACGTTGTGAAACTCGCGGCGCGGTGGCGCTTTGCAGAACCCCCAATCAAGCTGCATGTGCAGTTGCGCGAGTCGGCACTGGGTGCGGTCCAGTGGACAGGGGACGAAGGGTGGTGCATGATTCGCTATCGAAAGATTTTTAACTGTGTATTTACGTGTGATGGGTTTTTAATGGCGGTATTGCACGATGAGAATAAAAAAGCATAGCAGTTGTTTAAATGTTCAATATATCACCTTAGTGACATAAATTGTTTAAATAAATAATATTCCACACATTGCCTAAATTGTTTAAACAGTATTCCATACACCTCAATCGATTTCCCGCCAACGGTCAAATTCTTTACATAAATAAATAAACCGTATTCCATATATTGTCTGATATCTCTTAAATTGTTTAAATGTACATTATTGCACACATTGTCTAAACTTTTTAAACAACTACCAAAATCTTTACATAAATAAACGATGTTCCATACACAGTCTCATACCCTATAAACTGTTTAGATAAACAGTATTCCACACACTGTCTAAATTGTTTAAACCATATTTCATATACTGCAATCGATTTCCCTCCAAATGCCCTATCAGCTGAGTCTTTATCCAGACAATATCCGGGAGGTGGAGGGGTGACAGAGGGCTGTGGGTTTTACCATAGGGGGAGTGGATAATTAACTGATCGCTTTAATTAATTAGTCAATCAAATTGATATCAAAAGTGTGCCTGTATCGAATAGGGGAGTCCCCGGAGGGATGAGGGAGGAGGCAGTGGAAGGGTGGTGAGGATGAGGAGGAGTGATGGAGAAAACAATAGGTTAAGGACCTGTCAGTCAAATTTGTGTGTTATCCCTGTGGGTCATAAGCTGTAAATCAAAATGGTGCATTATCCCCAGGGGGTCTTAATCATAGCAGAACAAGAGGTTAAGTACCTTTCAATCAAAGAAGCACAATAGGTTTGCCCCTGAGTGCATACATGCCCCTGATGTAGGCAACCTGCCCTACCAAACTCCTTGATGCCCACTTTGCCATACTACTACAGTCTTCACAAGTAGACAAAGCCTCCTCCCTGTACAGGACCTCGGGAGGAAATGAGAGCTGCACTCTATTGCAAAATCCATTATGCTAACTGTCCACACTGTGGACAGTCTTGAGGTGATATCGGTGTGATTAGCTGAGCATGAAAAGGATGAAGCAGGTGGTCATGTAACATTTCACACGTGGCTACGACTGACACCAAGGATGTGTGCAGTGCATCGTATACCTGTAGATAGTGTGTCTTCAGCATGTCGCAGAATCCATTTCGGGAGTTCGCACTGTTCAGTTCCGACCTGCATCGTGCACACATGTGCGGAAGGTACCTGTTCGCGTAGCAGTTGATGGAGACGTTCGGGTGTCTGGTGTTGTGGAACTCATCTGCTGGAAAAGCGCTGTCGATACTCTATCCCTGCAGCTCGTCTGTTTCCGCTCACAGACCAGTATACCAGTTGTATTACTGCCATTTCAACACGTGTAAACTGCTGAATGTCCACTGTTGTCACAAGGTAGTAATGATTGCGACTGAACTGGTACGTTTACAGGGAAGACTGTGATGCTTGGGAATGAATCGGTTTGTTTTCAAGTGGACCTCAGATCCACCAATCTGTACACAGAACACTTTTTAACGTCAGTACCCATAATTAGTCAGCGACACCGGCTCAGTAGGTTACGTCAGTAACAATGCCAAAATGTTACCTAACGTTACAAGCTGACTTCAGAGACCGTATGTTCCTTACCGGAATATGGTTGTTTACATGTTCTCTGACTAATGTAGTAATTTGAACGAAGAGTTTCGAAACACCCTGTATAAGAAACATCAGAACTGCCTCAGGATCTATTCACTTGAAATCTTTGGCCAGCAGTGCGTGTCACCTTCAAAAAGTGTAGTGCTGAATTTCCCGATGGAATGCACTGTGATTTTAACAGCATCCAAAATCGCGAACCTCGTTCGTCTGTATAATGACACCTGAGAGTGAAACATGAAAATCTTATGATTTCTCGTTTATAGAACATTTAGGAGCCGTCCACACTGAGACGACAGGATATGGAAAACGACATAATACAGTGAAGTTCTTGTGACGAGTCCAGCGAGCTAACCACTGCGCTACCTTGCTCGGTCTGTATGCGATAGGGACAGTGTTGCTGTATTTGAAGTGAGATTATTGGGCATCAGTGGTGTAGCAGTAGGTGGAGAACTCTGGGTAGGGGTGCACAATGTGACTGAAGAAATGGAAGAAGCCCATGATGACAAGAATAACATCCTGTGACTTTCTCTGCTTTGTCCAGCTGGTCATTCAGAGGTAACGGGAATTCAGCTTTCAGATCTCATCAGCTGATGACTGCTGATGTGTTTTCATGTCAGTAAGCTTTTCGTTTCCAGCATCGGCTTGTATCGGCAGCATACAGGAATGAAAAACACGAGGCATGTGTGTGGCTGCATAGCAGACCAAAGCAAGCGGCAATAGCGTCGCATGTCGCGCATACTTGCCAACTTCGTAGAGGAAAGCCTCCAATATGTGTCACGTACTTCTTCCAGAATGAAAAAAATTACCGCTCTTCTTCCACTGTTAAAAACAATGTCGATGCGATAGCTATACTTCGTATGCAGAGATCTGTGACCTGTTGTTGTTGTTGTGATCTTCAGTCCCAAGACTGGTTTGATGCTGCTCTCCATGCTACTCTATCCTGTGCGAGCTACTTCATTTCCCAGTACCTAATGCAACCTACGTCCTTTTGAATCTGCTTAGTGTATTCATCTCTTGGTCTCCCTACACGATTTTTACCCTCCACGCTGCCCTCCAATATTTAATTGGTAATCCCTTGATGCCTCAGAACATGTCCTACCAACCGATCCCTTCTTATAGTCAAGTTGTGCCACAAACTTCTCTTCTCCCCAATCCTATTCAATACCTCCTCATCAGTTATGTGATCTACCCATCTAATCTTCAGCATTTTTCTGTAGCACCACATTTCGAAAGCTTCTATTCTCTTCTTGTCAAAACTATTTATCGCCCATGTTTCACTGCCATACACAGCTACACTCCATACAAATACTTTCAGAAATAACTTCCTGACACTTAAAACTATACTCGATGTTAACAAATTTGGCTTCTTCAGAAACGCTTTCCTTGCCATTGCCAGTCTACATTTTATATCCTCTCTACTTCGACCATCATCAGTTATTTTGCTCCCAAAATAGCAAAACTCCTTTACTACTTTAAGTGTCTCATTTCCTAATCTAATTCCCTCAGCATCACCTGACTTAATTCGACTACATTCCATTATCCTCGTTTTGCGTTTGCTTTTTGTTGATGTTCACCTTATATCCTCCTTTCAAGACACTATCCATTCCGTTAACTGCTCTTCCACGTCCTTTGCTGCCTCTGGCAGAATTACAATGTCATCGGCGAACCTCAAAATTTTTATTTCTTCTCCGTGGATTTTAATACCTACTCCGAACTTTTCTTTTGTTTCCTTTACTGCTTGCTCAATATACAGATTGAATAACATCGGGGAGAGGCTACAACCCTGTCTCACTCCCTTCCCAACCACTGCTTTCCTTTTGTGCCCCTCGACTCTTATAACTGCCATCTGGTTTCTGTACAAATTGTAAATTGCCTTTCGCTCCCTGTATTTTACCGCTGCCACCTTCAGCATTTGAAAGAGAGTATTCCAGTCATCATTGTCAAAAGCTTTCTCAAAGTCTACAAATGCTAGAAACGTAGGTTTGCCTTTCCTTAATCTAGCTTCTAAGATAAGTCGTAGGGTCAGTATTGCCTCACGTGTTCCGATATTTCTACGGAATCCAAACTGATTTCCCCGAGGTCGGCTTCTACTAGTTTTTCCATTCGTCTGTAAAGAATTAACGTTAGTATTTTGCAGTTGTGGCTTATTAAACTGATTGTTCGGTAATTTTCACATCTGTAAACATCTGCTTTCTTTGGGATTGGCATTATTATATTCTTCTTGAAGACTGGGTGAATTTCGTCTGTCTCATACATCTTGCTCACCAGATGGTACAGTTTTGTCAGGACTGGCTCTCCCAAGGCTGTCAGTAGTTCTTATGGAATGTAGTCTACTCCCGGGGCCTTGTTTCGACTTAGGTCTTTCAGTGCACTGCCAAACTCTTCACGCAGTATCATATCTCCCATTTGATATTCATCTACATCCTCTTCCATTTCCATAATATTGTCCTCAAGTACATCGCCCTTGTACAGACCCTGTGACGTAAACACCAAATTTAAACTGCTCAGCAACTACGTAATTCATTACAACCTTTTCAAAATATGCACAGTAGTTTCTCTATTTGAAAAGTATGACAATCGCTATGGGAAATAACGTAAAGAAAAGCAGATTATTTTGAACCTATGATGTGATACTATAATATTCGGCAAACTCTTTTTTTCCTTTACAGTCTCCTCAAAATCAAACGAGAAAAGTAGCGTAGCGAAGTAGACGGGCTAATCCTGAGACCGTGGTTTCTAATTTTTTATGCAAAATGTAGACGTTATACTGAAAAACCAAGTACAGTGTAAGATACACCTTAGTTTCATTTAAATAAACTCATCGTTTTAGGCATGTCGGGTGACTTGAACTGTCCCTCATTGTGTCTCGTACGACACGAGTTCCTTGGAGCGACCAGTAATCCGGGTTGCACCAGGCGACACGACACAGATAGGTGTCGGTATCGTATCGATGTCATCGTAGTGTCAACCAGTTAGGTCCCTTTAACGATGTCTCTATCTGCTCAGCCGACGTAGGTTGTTTCTGCATTAAATCGCGAGTCACATCCCGTATTTATCGCCTTATTCTGAACCGTACGTTACATGTGAACTGGTGCGTGACGTCAAATGCTTTAAATGCCTTTTTCGTTTAGGTCTGAGGTAGTTTATGCCCTACCTATCGTATTTGAAATCCGTGTGATAAGTGCTATATTATAATTTACCAATTTTAGGCGTGCACCAAACTGTGCTTTGAATTATTGTATAAATCAGTTTCATAACAGTAAATTACACAAAATGGACTTCTGAGAAGTTTTAGGCTCTGAACGATGCCAAGCGCTGTTTTTAAAAGATTGCTTCTGCGTGGGACAACACAGTTTTTGAATACACGGTATTTATTTATTTTATATATATTTTTTTCATTAACAGTACAGAGAAACTCACCGCCATGAAATGCGAGTCGGACGACTCTAAATCTATCGGCAAAAACTTCTGGATCGCTAAAGACATCGAACCTTTACAGTTAGTCTTTATTTTCTTACTCCTCTTTAAAGAACCGAGAATGACTATAATTTTCAATTCAGGTGAGATTAAAAGTGGACTACTGGAATGTAGATTGGAAATACTAAGTTTCCGGCAGTTTTATGGATGCTCATAAATGTAATTTAAAAACACTTGTGGCTTGTTTTCAACAATGCATTATTAGAAAACTTATCATCGGGAAAATCCTTATCGTAAAGGAAACCCAGCGCCACACAACACTATAAAGCGTAAAAACGAAGAAAATGAAAGAAGATAAAAAAGTGAAAACTATTTTGACGCTTCACGATAGACAAATGTGGTTATTACTGGAATAAAAAGTGCTGTATATACTGATTCTATCCTGTTCAACCCCTCATTTGAGTCTTTGACCCCAAGGGTGTGATCGACAGGAAGAAGAAAAGACAATAAGGATGTACAATGCTACAAAAAAAAGTACTTTCCGAAGAGTTTGTTGCTCGCTTTCAGTATCATTAGTGTATACCTGTTGTAGTGTCTTCTGCTCAGAGCTATTTCACATCAGTCGTTAAACAAAGTGAAATCACTTACATGTTGCCTTTTGAGACTCGGTTAGATGTTGAATATGGCTCGTTAATGCAGCAGGATAGGGGAAACCTACTGATACTGAGATAACTATTCACTATGAAACTCACCTGTCTTCAGACATTCAGTAACTTCCCAATAACGAAATAATTTATTATGTACGTAATACTGGACTGATAATGATAGACCAGTCAAAAAAAAAGGCTTTGTAGAAAGCCAGAAAGAGTGACCTCAAAGAGATACTCGATAGCGATGCAACTTTTGAGTTTATAATCCGCTTTAAATGGTACTGGGCACTAAAGAGAAATATAAATGATTAATTCTAAATGTACACCGTGAACTTCTACTGATTTGTGGTAGCAGCTGGTTGTAGTTAAACTGACGGCATTCCGAATGCTGCAGCGCGCGCTGTGTAAGTAGCAGGAAACTGGAAGGAGGAATGTATGTTCATTAACCGGAGCACTCGCTGAGGATGCTGAAAAACGATAGGTCAATCTTCTACCACAAAGTGAATATATGGCACTGTAAGCAGTCAGAAAGTGAAATGTTTCCTCTTTTGACATCCGTATGCTATCTGTCGCTTGGCGACGTATGTTGATTTCTTTTGTGGAGTGCCTCTTGTTGTAAAGAGTTACGATGGTTGAATTTTTCCAAGCGAAACGCAAGGACTGTTGATTAGCAAGGCCGTGCACTGATGGTAAGTTGTTTCATCAGTGCGGCAGCAACTGTAGCACTGCATTTCGGTGATATCATCGATAGGAACAGCTTCGAAGAGGCCCCATCTCAATAGATGGGCTGAAGTTAATGATCACTAAATCTGAAGAAATAGGCACTTGTTGCAGAAGTTGCTGTAGCTATGGCCGAGCGTGCATCATATTCCTCAGTTTCCGCAGCCAGTGCTCGACTCTTCCTGGTCAACAATTCAAAAGATTTTGTGTCACATTTCGCAATGGTATTCCTACAAAAATCGGAATGTCACTAAATGAATCCCGAAAAGAGCCAACACCGTGACTTTGCCTTTCATATACCTTTTTCTTTTTTTTTTTTGGCACGTTTGGAAAAGAATGACATGTGGTCGGCGAATATTCTTTGGACGGAATTCACGTTTTATTCCGTACGATGCCGTGAATGCTCAGAACTCTCGCACACTGGGTTCTACTCCGCCACATTCTGTGCAGGAATATCCGCTTCACTGAGCTTATGTCAGAGTGTGGCGCGGTTCCACAAGATCCTTCATTCAAAGTCCGTTTTTCTTCAAGCAAATGACACCTCCTGCTCCCGTTAGACATACCGTGGTATCTGCACGTTATAAGGACCTCCTTATGCAACAAGTGATTTCAGCTTTGCGAGGCTGCAACTGTGTTCAAACCACTATTTCAATGTGGCTTCTGATTCTGAGGATATCTCAAAGATCGTTTCTGTCAGGGATTCGTCCGGCCTCTGCCTGATCTGAAAGATATCATACAATGATATACCACTCTGTTTACACAGGGTATGCTACGAGTAACTGTCGACTGTGCCGTGTTACGGATGGGGCACGTTGCTGACTAGGGAGACCACGCTGAACACATTTGGTAACTTGTGACAAACTCCTAATAAACGTTCCAGAACCACCGTTACCACTTGTATGTTTACCTCCCATCCCTCTTCCTGCACCCACACCACAGTAAGGCCGCGTCCTACGTAAATAATAAACGACAGAAGCGACCAACAGCGCGTGACAGTTTCAGGGGACAAAACACAACCGCAGGTACAGTTACGGAAGAGTCCTACGTGTGCGACATGTGTGTCGCTGCCTGTCTACCGCTGCAACTGGCAACGTTTGAACTTAAACGTGTTTAAATATGTCGTTGGAGCACGTGCGACAGAGAGCGACAGCCATGTGTCTTCTCGGAAAAGCAGAGGAGCAGACGCGATGGCAGATATGAAATACTTATCAACCGATCTTAAGAAAACTATCTGGTGAAAAAATTTGATTCTTCTACATCTTATAGCTTCATATCTTTAAACAATAAAGTTCTGAATTTATTTTCGTTATTCGTCATAGTTATTGTGCTGCACGAAATTGAGTGTATGACTGCAAGAAATTTTTATGAATTTGCAGAAGTAAAATCAAATTGCACAGACTTCCCGTACAGTTCATTTAATGCCATACGTTATTGTATACGAAATGTAACCAATATATCTAAATTTTATTTAAAGTTGAGACCATAATGATATCTCTTTTCATTCTTGAAATATTGCTTGTTATATCCGGGGACGAGTAGCTCGCGGCACTTCCGAACCTTTCCTAGACTTCGGGAATCAAGTGGTCATAAAAATCGTCATATCTCGTAAACGATTGAAGATAGTGAAAGGACTATCTTTGGAAATCACAGCACGCAGAAAGGGCTAGTTTATCGTACGATTAACACTCGATACGTTTTTGTAAACGCGTGAGTACAGCGTAAACAAGACCACCTATAAGTTACACCATGAGTATTTGTCCGAATTTTCATAGGCAAACAAAGGGAGAGAAAAAGGTAAACGGGGTATAAAAGTGACCAGCGTGAGTTCTAGTATTGTATGAAAATATGTAACTGCTTGAAAGTAATCAGGGTAATTAACGAAAAGTTAATTAATGAGTTGAGGAAAAATTGAAATATTTCACGAAAAGCTGCTGCCAAGTTATGTAAATGAAGTGTCAAAAAATCCATCTCTTCAAGGCCTAGCTATTTTGCACATAAAAAGATACATTGGTGCGGTATATAAATGTGAAAAAGGCTTCCTTAAAACCATGTACGTTAGGAAGGCCAATGAGGAGTCAGTTAGATCATGCTTTCTGAATAAAACTTGACAATAAAAAATGATAGAAATCAAATATTTTATGAAACGAAATAAGTGGATCAGAGAAACGCTCTACGTGCCTTTGAATGATGGTCGAAATCATGAATAGAAAATGAGATGCACCAAACGTTTCCCTAATATTTTTTATTTCATACTTCAAATGGTTCAAATGGTTCTGAATACTAGGCGAGTTAACAGCTGAGGTCATCAGTCCCCTAGAACTTAGACCTACTTAAACCTAACTAAGGACATCCCACACATCCATGCCAGAGGCAGGATTCGAACCTGCGACCGTAGTGGTCGCGCGGTTCCAGACTGAAGCCCCTAGAACGGCTCGGCCGGCTGTTTCATACTTTTAGAAAAATTGTTACACAAAACGTTTGGCTTTCTTTTCTAAAATTTTGTATGCTTTAATTTCATAGACTATTTAGATTAATTGAAACGCTTGGCCTTAACACCGACTGCACAATATCAAATACCTGTAAAATTTCGTGATTCATTGCACTTTATTAGGAATTTACTGTGTGTGATACACTGGGATAGGTGTGTATGAACTTAAGATAAAGTTCATGGCAAGACCTTAAAAATATACTTAGCGATGCTGTGCAAACAGTATACATAAAACTTAGTACACAGAATTATAACTGAGTCAGTTAAAATACAAGATAACGCCAGATCTGAACCTAGGCCTTCACGAAGCAGGCAATGACGACCTGTAGCGCTACTGCTACACCACATCTGGCCACTGTTTAAAGGCTTCATTCTGTGAACTTAGATATGGATTTAGGGTAGTTCGTCATGTAGTCAGTCAATCTTCCGTATTTATCGGCTGTTAAAAGTTCTCAATCATGAAAAAACATTGGCATTTAATTTATTAATGATATAGTTGAATGATCCTCTGCTCATTCATGTGTATTCGAAGAATCTGTATGGTGATCTTCGTAGTTGATGACGTCTATGAAATTCTCGATGGAGATTCCTTTCTTTGCAAATTGCATAAACAGCACCCATTTTCGCTTTATTTTCGTAAGTAAACGTAATTTTGTAGCCTTACTCCCCAGCTGCAGTATTCTACAGTTTAGGGGCGCCGTTTTATAGAAACAGCTGGTTGGCTCTAAGCAGCCGTCTTGTAGTGCGACGTGGTCGCTCGTACACAGGACACCCGAGCTTTTCGCCCGATGTTGCTGCTTGTCGCTGGAGTGTCGCGTATCCAGAAGTCGCTCGCTGTCGGTCGCTTCTGTGGCTCATGCAGTACACGGCGTAAGACAGTGCTATATATTCAGCTGTTGGCAGAATGTGGAATTACTATTTTTTAATACAGTCTGTGAGCTTACTGATTAATGAACATACCTACGACGTTTCAGCCACATGCAATGTACACAGCCCACATGGCAGCACTCGGGCCATTGTCATTTGAATTATAACCACCCAGAAGAGAAAATGTTAATTGTATTCCCGTAAATAGTGCACATAAAAGCTCAAAAATAATACTGGAGAACATGTACTGGGAAAGGCAATACGTTAATCATTCTGAAAAGAATGAATCGTAGAACATCTTATAAAATGGTTGTTGTTTGAGTCTAGGTATTAGGTATTACACCAGAAAATAATTGATGGCTGTGGGAAAATTATATCTAATACAGCTCTTGAAACAGCGAAGTATGTGATACTGGCGTTACAGTCAAACAGAAATTTAATCTCCACTTTTCAAGTAACTGCAATAAAGTAGACATATCCAACTTGAAAATTTAGCAAATTCATCTAAATTTCCAGCAGAGAAACATCCTATCTGTTTTGACTCGAAGAATACTACACAAGCATTTGACCAACATGCAGATGACGTATGTAAGAAGAAGGGGAAACTTATTCATGAGACATACTGATTTCTGGTAATGTCACAATGGTTTCATTGTTCAGATGAGACGCTGAAATCACCGGTGGAAAGTATGAAGGTTCAAATGCACTGACAGGAAAAAGCAAATAGCAACACTAAGAAAGAGTTATGCGACATAAACGGAAGTTGGTTGGCATGTTTCAACAACTGAAAGCCATTGTCTAATCATATTTCACACCCGTCGCAAAAGGGCGGCGCCAGTTGCCATACTATGAGGGTGGAAATCATGTTTGCTTTAAATACACTCTGTAATGGTCGTGAGCGCTAATTATGTTTGAAATTGGACGTGGTGAGTTGATGTAACTCAACAATACCTTTACGGTGATTCGGATTGCAATACCAACAACCTACTGAGTTTGAACGAGGTCGTGTAATAGGACTACGATAAGATGGATGTTCCTTTTGGTTTATTTCAGAAAGACTTGGCAGGAATGTAGCCACTGTACATGTTATCTAGCAGCGATGGTCTCGAGCATGTACGGTCACAAGAAGACCGGGCTCCGGACAGACAGGTGGTACAACCGAGAGGGAAGACCATCATGCTCGGCATGTGGTTGAGTCGCTTCATACTCCATCTGCAGCAACAGTCTGAGCAGCAGTTGGCACCACAGTGACCCAACGAACTGTTACAAATCGTTTACTTCAAGGATAGCTCCTACCCAGACCACCTGTAGCGTGCATTCCTGTGACTCCAAACCACCGCCATTTGTGACTTCAGTGGTGTTAAGAGAGAGCTCATAGGAGGGCTGAATGGATAGCTGTTGTTTCGTGATAAAAGCTGACTTTGCCTCGATGCCACTGACGGCCGTGTGTTCGTTCGGGGGCCAGTTGAGGACCTGTTGCCAACATGTCTGCTTGCTAGACGCAGTGGACCTATACCTGGCGTTATGGTAGGGGGTGTGATTTCGTATGACAGTAGGCTCACTCTCTTTGTTATTCCACGCACTCTGACATCAGATTTGTACGTCGGTCAGGTGATTCAATCTGTTGTGTTGACATTAATGAACAGCATTACAGTAGGTGCTTTCCAAGAGGGTAACGTTCGCCCAGACGTCGCTGTTGTAATCCTTCATGCTCTACAGAGTGTCGACATGCTGTCATGGCCTGCTCGGTCACCAGATTTGTCTATAATCAAGCGCATGTGGGACATCATCGGCCGACAACTCCTGAGTCATCCACAACTACCATCAACAGTCTCTGTATTGCTCGACCAAGTGAAAAGACGTAGAATTCCAACCCACAAACTGATATCAAGCACCTGTAAAACACAATAAATTCAACATTCTGGCGGCTACATCGCTTATTAAAGTGCCAGCATTTCACTTATGCAGTAACGTATCTCGCACTTACATTACCTGTGATCATGGAATGTTAATCACATATGTTATGTAGACAAATGTTTTCCCGATATTTCATTATTCTTTAGTAATTATTTTTGGTGTTGTGATTTTGTTTCGTCATTGTAAAAATGGCAAAACCATTTCCTTACTGTCTTGTCATTCACTACTCAGATATCTAAAAAAGTAAAGTATAGCTGCAGCTGTGATCATTTAATAATTTGCACTTGAAGTCTACAGCTGCATCAGAATGTAGAGAAGGTTGGAAAAAGAATAAAATTTTTATAATTGATGCTATTTCGGAGCAGCACCCTTTGACGACATCAGTTTTTAACTTAAGCGAAGGAAATGAACATGTACAATAAGACCCACAAGTAGGGGGATCACCCGGCCTATTTGAAACCCTCCACTCAATTACTATTAAAGGATAACAGTAATTCTAAAACAATCTTTTTTATGATTTCTCTTCTCCTAAAATCAGTTAAACATTCTGAAAAAAATTTCTCGTAAACTTGTGAAAATGTTACACCTATAGTACTAAGACATTATGAGTGTTAACGAAGAGCCAGAATCTTGTTTCTGATATAACTCCAGGTGTTCACTATATATTCGACTAAGTAAGATCGAAAAATATGTGTACATTAACTACTAATCTTTACACTAAACTTGATCGAGAGTGTTACAACTTTCATGCGATTGAGTACTACTTGTTTCCAAAAGAATTATTACCCTCCATGTCTAATATGTCATATATTTAGCAAAAACTGCAGTCCTTTTCGGGAGCTAGCAAGTGATTTATTGTAAGGTCTGTTAATTTTTGACGAATGTTTTCACCAGGGGTACCTGTGAGCGAAGCAAAGTTCTTTAACCATCATATGGTTCATACCTCTGAGCGGCATTTTGTGAACCAATTACAACGTGACATCCGTTAGGTTACTACATAAGTTAGCAAAACTTCTGTTTTGCGTGTTAACATTTTTATTGCTTTGGGTTTATTTATCCGTTGTTATCTTTTAGTTGAAGTTCACTGCTGCTATTTGAGTTTATGTATTGTCATTTTCTAACATTCTGCGTGGTGTCTGTTTGTTCTATATCGTGTCTCCCTACCACTTTCGCGCAACGACGCTCTGAGCGTGTTTTTTAGGGAATTGACTAGTTTGAACCTGTTGTTGGTAAGGAGACGCCAGACCACACATGACATGTAGAATTCAGAAGAGTTCAGTGAGACTAGCGATGATATATCCAAATACTTAATGATTTCAGCGTCAGCTCCACTGCACTCCCTGTAAAAGAATCTTAATACTAACTAAATTTAGTGGGAGGGGCTCAAGGCTTTCCTATTTTTAGTTAGTTGGTAAAATAACGTCGAAAAAGCAGTTAAGTTTAAGATTGAAAATTTTATTCTACTCACAAAACATCGTTTATAAATTGCACTATTGATAAAAGGAAATGTTTTAATACGGGATGGTAAAAACCAACTGCGTTCAACAAAAATGTGAACGAATATTCCCTGAATGGGTTTCCAAGTTCTACAATGGATCGAAGGATGACCTATGCCATATCACATCTATAATCTAGGTTTAAATTAAGTTTCACAAAAGAGAAAACTATCAAAATGGTCTACAGTGACCCTCAATTATCTCCAATTACTTATCTAACTTGTCATAAATTACAGTGGCTGATGTGGCTTCTCAATAACTATACAACAGAAAAATCATCGCGTTTCAGATTTTTACTTCAAGTGGCAAATGTGAACACCATGAGCTTTAATTGACGATCGACACTAGTATTACGCAAAAAGGGGGTATAACAGATGAGACTTCTGCAGTTCTGAGTGAAGCTATATGCGCTGTTATGCAGCATCGCGTGCGTTCATTACCTTGTCGGTGTTCGTCAGGGGGCGGCGGATAGCACAGCTCCGCTCACCTCGCCGTCTCGAAAGCAACTCTCTCCTATATTCTCCTTACTACAATTTACCGAAGTTGGCTTAAAAAACTATCTGGCTGTGTTTTCATCTCACCAATCAGGGTCTCAACGTTAACCTTAAGCTCCGCCCACAAAAATTCTGTCTGTCCAATGAGAAACGTTATACTTTTCGTGGTGGGGCAATGTTTTTAAAGTTTGCAACGTAACAGAGACGTGAAATTTCTCACGCTAAAACTTGCGGGTGGTGTGGTCTTAGCGGTTAGCTGGTGACGTGGGTGTCCGTCCCTTATCGTAGGGCCTTCTCGCTTAACAAGGTTCTGCTCTCGGCTTCTGTTCCCGTATCTCCCCTCGGAACTGCGTCTGTCTCACGGTGGGAAGGTATGACATGCATTTAGGCGTTCTTGTGTTAGTCTGTGGTATTCCATTTGCTCAGTCGTTACTCGTATTACGTTGGTTAATTTAATGTCACGATTTATTCGGAGCTATGTGACATACTACTGGATTTGCTTATCATGTCAGGGTTTTCATGGTAGGTGTAGGGTTTTCCTGACACATTACAATTTGGGGATAGTGTGTAGAGCTGTGGAAGCTAGAAAACGGAGTGACAAGTGGTGATATCGGAACACTTCCGGTATATTCTTTGGATTCTTTGAATTCAGTAGAGGGGTGACAGCTGTGGAGGCAGCCAGAAACATTTACGCTGTGTACAGGGATAACGCCATTAGACGATCGTTTCGACACTGTCAGGAAGATCTTTGGGATTTGATAAAGAACGTTTAATCGCATTAATCCACAACGATCCACGTCAGTTGGCCTCGAGAACAGGCAAATATGATGAATGGTGATCATTGCACCATCGTGCGACATTTGCATGTCATAGGAAAAGTTCAACAATCGGGTATCTGGGTATTGCATGCTCTATACCCAAATCACAAAAATCTGCAGGTGGCCATATGTGCACCTCTGCTTGTTCGTCATCAATTGGCTTGTGAACAACACGAAAAAGGAAAAGAAAGGAATAATCGATCCCAAACAAAGCAGCAGCCCCTAGTACAAAGACTTGTGTGCATCCACAAAAGAAATTCTTTGCATCTGGTGGAACAGCGACGGTGTGGTGTACTACAATTCACTTTCCTCGAGTGGTAACCGTCACTGCTGACATTTTCAGTCGACAACTGACAAACCTTTCAGACGCAATCCAAGAAGAACGACCAGTAAGGCTGCGTAAGTAATACTACTCCATGATAGCACCCGCCGGCACTCTTCTAGACTGACAAAGAACATTATACAAGAGCTGGGTTAGGAATTTACTCCACATCCACCTTGTTTACCCTGTCTTGATCCCTAAGATTTTCGCTTTTTTCGCTCTCTGCGAACAGCTTTCAAGGAACTTCCTTTATGGGTAAAAATTCTCTCAAAAGACATCTCGATGACGTCTTCGCCTCAAAACCACCTGGCATCTACATTCACGGAAACAGTAAGTTACCCCAGCGTCGGTGGACAGTTGTAAATAGTGAAGGAGAATGTATTAATGATGACTACAGTGTTTCTGGATGGAAAAACGATACAAACTTATGCACCAAACCAATACATTAGGTAGTAATATGTAAGTGTATCCACCAATTTTTTTTCGTTTGCACTTGACAGCAACAGCAGTAACTTAAAGGCTCTATCTGAATTTGAAGATCATTTCGGTCTATCCATAAGGTGACGTGAATAAAATATTTGAGTTGTCCTCCAATTAATATAAGATGGAGGACTTGAAATGACACTAGGCGGGCCGACTCTTGGATGCTAGATATGGAAGGCGGTGAGTTTCAAAGAACGTAAAGGCTCACGAGTAACGCAGCCTCAAGTTATATGGGTGCGGCATTCTCACGGGAACGCAGAATACGTCACAGAAAAATTATCACATAGGTAGGAAGTTCCATGAGTTTAAAAGCAGGTGGAACGGCGATGTCACAGGATATTCCCCGAATCGGTATGCTATGCTAGAGATCAAAATACTCATGGAACTTATTATTCTTTCTAGTCAAGAACTATCTTTCTAATAGTAATCTAAAAAAGGCAAAAGAAGACAATACCTAATGAGTCTGATTCGTCTGACGCAGTTAGTATTCATTTTCAGATGCGAGTAAATCAAATATGACTCATGAGAACGGAAATGTATGTTGAGTTGTGTGAGAGGAGGGGTAGGGGGGGGGAGGGAGAGGGGGCGAAATGCCTGATAAAGTGCTGGAGCGCCCAAAAGAATAAGTCGCAATAGGGCTTCCTGAGAGGCAGGTCACATAGATAAGCGCTCTGCAAAAATGTTTATCTCCGATTGAATATAGACGTTCGTAGTACCATCGCGTTTCGGACACCAACCCGAGTGTCCAAAACAACATCTGAATAACAACAGGTTATTCCGCAAATGTTACACGAGGTATTGTGAACAAGCGGGAAGTGACATTCAGTGTTGGAAGTATCAACATTCCTTAGTCAATTGTACTGATAACAACCCAGAAAGCTGCGCTCGATGGAGAAACTTTCAGGGTAAATTGTATTATGAGCTTGTTTCTGAATACGTGCAAGTCCAAGGTGCCTTCAGTAGCTGACCGTCTAATCAGTAGCAACACACCGTCTAGTATTCCTTCAAGGCTTTGCGAAATTTTCCAAATTAAGGCAAAGGCCAGGTCCGTTTAACATCCTAACAAACAGAAAAGGCGTAGTGTAACAAGAAGAAGAACGGACCTACCAAGTACAGCTGCTGCTAATGTAGAAAATATTTCTGTTTGTGACCGTCTCCTTATGTGACACCTTACAACAGCGTCTCTTCTTGTAACCGCGACCGGAACGGTCGCAGGGTGTCGGAGAAAGCGCGGCGGAACCAAACGGAGAGCGGCCTGCAAACAAATAAACGAACGGGAAGAACGAACACGAAACAACGACCGACGAACGACAGAGACCTTACAACGGCAACACGCAAGAAGCAACGGAGTGACAGAGACAACGAAACGAATCCAACACGTTCACCAGCAAAGTAAACAAAGAACGGTAAACTCGCTGTCTGTTGTAGAGGTGATATGTCAAGACGCACACAACGGTTAGACTCGCTGGCTAAGCCTTTTTTTTTTCCTTTATTGTATTTCGATTACCCCGAAGGGGGCGGGCTGGCAGCAGCTTATTACGCTGCTCTGCAGCCTACAGACGTTTTAAAACATAAGAAAGAAGATAAGAAACAATAAAAGCAGGCGATAAGACAGTGACTGAAATTGTAAAACGGCGGAAAATTGTGGAAGGTTAAAACATAAAGCAAAAGGGTGGCAAAGCTAATAAAATACACAGGAATCAGACAGGGAACAAAATAGGCAGACAATTAACAAAAGTGGCGACAGTCTGGTTTCTGTTCGCAAGAAATATAAAAATCACACCCAGCGACAGTATGATGTCCGCTCGCAAAACTTCAGAAAAGACACACAACACTGAACATTCACTGTAAACACTGTACTAAAATGTCGGCACAAAAATAACACACCATAGCCGAGGGATGATGGGGGGGGGGGACCTGGGCAGATGGAGGGGAAAACAAGGAGGGAGTAGAGGAAAAACGAAAGGGGGGGAAGCAAAGGAGGGAGAGGACACATAAGGCGTGGGGAGGGGGATGAAGGGCAGGGCAAATGCGATAGGGAATGGAAAAAGGCAGAGGATGGACATGCAAAAGGACTTGGGGGCGAGATTGGGGGCAGAGAGTGGGTAGGTGGGGAAAAAAAAGAGAATGGAAGGGGGGAGAGGGAGACCAGGAAAAGGATGGAGGAATGGAGGGGCGGTGAGGATCAGATTTGATAGGAGGGATAAATGGAGGGAGAGAGGGCATCATCTGGGAGGGGGAGTTGATGGAAGCCACCTTGGGAAAGGAGATGAAGGGTGTAGAGATGAATAGTAGGAGGGACACAACAGTGAAGACGTGGCAGCGGGCTGGGATGGGTGAGGAGAGGAGCAACCAGGTGGTGAGGGGGATCAAGGCGGCGGGAGGCTGGCTGAGCGAGAGGTAAGCGCTTAAATACAGTATCGGAGGAGCCGCTATTGGCCGCCCTCACACTAACTGTGGAACAGGGGGCGCGCACTGTCATGGCTTATGGCGCGATGGTGCAGAGACTTCTAGGGGTTTTCGACGTCCATGATGTCTGGCGCGGATTCAAATTCCGCGGCGCGCCATACCAGATCTCTAGCCATGTGCTTGACAGTTACTGTGAGAGAGAAGTTGGAGAGACCTAGCGGTCTGTTGTGTTTATGACATTAGTACAAAATCAGCAGCATCATGTCAAGTTGAAACCTCAAATGCTGTTGCCCAGCAAACGTCTGTTTCTGTCTAGGAGTTCGTTTTCATTTCATTGCCCAGTGAGATTCATATCGATAACACCCGTTGTTTGTATGTAGTACGAATAATGAACTATGAAAACTGACAGCGTGACAGCCTTACAGGTGCAGGGAGTAGTTTGTTTGCCCAATATGCAGTATTTCTGAAATTCATGAGCTGTTTTAGTTCATCAGTTACCTAAAGTGCAGGTTTCGTTCTTTCTTTTTCGGTATTTAGCTGAGCATGTCTGTGTTATAGCTGAGTATGTTTGTTAGTATATCTATGAAGTTTTCCAATTAGGTCATAGAAGGGTATGTACATCTTCTCACAAACGACTTCTAGCGCCACACTTGCTAGTTCCGATATATTTATGAGTTCGAAGTCTCCTAATGTATTTAGTTGTGGTTTCTTTCACAGATTTTATAACGAGTACGTCATGAAAACTGTCAGGAGCGGACATACCACATGCAGGTATCTGAGGGGCATGTGAAAATCGTCTCTGACTTACAGTGAGGAAGAAGTTTAGTACATTTAGACGAATCCTACTGCCACTTGTCCTATAGTATAGATGGATACTTCTTTGACGCTACAGTAGCAAATCGACAGCACGCTTCGTAGAGTGGTATCGTACTCAAATTCAGCGTGTTTTGTCTTGGTATGAAACAGCATGAAAGGTTCTAGTAAGACTCTTATATATGACAGGCAGTCACTTAATACCTGTGACCTGTAAATTCACTTGACATTTGGCTCATGGAAATTACGTGGAATACATTGTTCTCGTGCCTAGCTCTTCACTGTCCTGATGCACTGTATTGTTGACGCACAAACACAATTTGTGGATGGAAAATAGGCAGAAATATTTCTATGCCCTCTTTCCACCTATTCACGTACTCCAGCATCATACTGTACTGATTCCTTTTTGATACCATATACATTTATATGACACTAGTACAACTGCGCTTTTGACATTAAGTATTTTCATTAATATGATATTTTAATTCAGAGAAGAACGTATTTTTGAAACGTCTACAGTGGACAAGATATAGACATAATAACAATGTATCAGAAGAGAGCTCAGAAATGCTGTACCAAGATAAAGGAAAAAAATACCTCATGCGCGCTTCACAAATAAATGGACATTCGAAAATCGAAACTTTCCACTTTGCATTTTGCTTTCCAGATGGACTGTAAGTCTCATTTCCTGTGCTTTCATAAAATGATAAGGAATTAAGGATAGTCCACTTCTTGCAAAAACACATTATTTTTCAATTTCTTTCATCCCCAATCATGTTTAACCACAGCTGCTTCATTTTCAAAAGGTCGTTTTTCTATATTGTTTCTTCTTTTACATATTGCGTGTCCTGTGGCTCCAGACAGAAATCAGGCGCAAGTATATATGAATGGGGCATGAAATCATTTTCACAGTTGACATTTCCTGAGTGTAACTTGTTTGTTATTCATCTGATAAATTTATTGTTGTTATTATTTTGGGTTCAAAGAGATGTTATCTAATAATTATCGTCAGTTTCTCAATGTTGTTTCGTTGCTATTGACGAAATGCAGATCTACAGTGAGAAGTGCATTAAGTCCCAAAAAGAAAGTAACATCCAGAAGTAGCCGATGGTTATGAGGAAATATTACTTTAAAAAACAAAAATTTATAACCATGCTTTTAGCAGGGAAATAATAATACAGCTCAGAACAGCTCGTATGGAGCCCGCATGACATGCTGTATTAACGTAGACTTGATTCTGCTTTCTGTTGGGAGCCAGAAAACATACATAAAGTTAAACGTAAAGAAGACAAATAATATAAGAGAGAATTTACTGAAGATGACACAGATTTGGTGAACCCTATCTTGTGATTAAACAAAGAGAACAAAACTGTGTTCTTGGAAGGAGGGGGACCCTCTTTAATTCATTATTGTTTACGTTTTTCACTAATATGCTAGATAAAGTCAGTTTCTAGATTCCTAAAGAGCAATTTGAACAACTTCAACACGATATTACATAAATTCCCCTCATATTCCTTTCTGAGTGAGTGAACGCCCAGAGAGTAATTCCAGATTTGGAGAGAACCTAGAAAACACGTCTACCAGTATTGGTGTCAGTGTGAGCTGCATTCGGCATACGATTGCTCACTAAGTAGTTTCCAAATGAGCTCTCTCTCATTATTAACAGAATTTTATAACTATTGCCTCATGGTTTATTATATCGTCATACTACAACAAAATATCAGTTAAATGATTCTGGCTGGCCGCTGTGGCCGGGCGGTTCTAGGTGCTTCAGTCTGGGACCGCGCGACCACTATGGTCGCAGGTTCGAATCCTGCCTCGGTCATGTGCGTGTGTGATGTCCTTACGTTACTTGGGTTTAAGTAGTTCTAAGTTCCCGGGGACTGATGACATAAGATGTTAAGTCCCATAGTGCTTAGAGCCATTTGAACAATTTTTTTGTTAAGTTCCATAGTGCTCAGAGCCAGTTGAATCTTTTTTATAATAATTCTTTGTGTATGGATCTGTATACACTGAGCTTTGGACCATCACATTAACAATTTACTTATTACAGCAGAGCTCCCACTATACCACAGGCTAAATCACATAAATTACATTAAACTTACAGTAATATTTACGATATCTCCTATTGGAATTATTTCTCAGTTATCATTCCAGTTACACTTCGGATTATTTATGTGAATTCTACAAAAATTATCCTTTAATCTTGTCGAACTGAAACTACATTGGACCTCAATGCTTAGCTATAAGTGTCAAAAGTGAAATTTAAACGAAGTTACAACCGGTCTTCAATTTCTTGCAGGTAGAGGACTGGACATTCTGTGAGAAATCGGAAATTACACATTAGGAAAACAGTTCCTGGAGTTGTGTGAATATTGACATGAAATTGTTATTTTATGGTGACACTTATGCACTATAATCATTCAGCAAATGTACATTCAGTGAATGTAGATGGTTATAATGGCATCAATAACTTCTACATCAACCAGGGAATAATTAGATAATCTTAATGGTGTATATTATTTACTTGATTACTCTGATATGTTCATTATGCGGTGACAACTCTCTCTCTCTCTCTCTCTCTCACTCGCTCACTCACTCACGCACTCTTTCCCTCAATGATCTCACCTTCCATTCCCCCTAACTGTTTACTGTGACTGGTATGTAACACTGCTGTGTAGAGTAATTGGAAGGTTTGTGCAATATCCATTCTATGCATAATTAGAGAAAACTGTTATATTCCTTCATGCAGGAAAATTCATAAAAAATATTCACTATATGCTTAGTGTATGTTCTATTGGAACACATGAGGAATGGCAATATTTTTCTTAAGAACTATAATCACACCACGACAGTACTATGAAGGTAGGATGAGACATTCAAGTCTACAGAAGTTTTTCAAAAGCTTCACAAAGATGCTATTTATTTTTATTAAGAACCACTACAAATTTATAATTGTAAATATAAATCATTGTAAACATTAAACATTGAAGCAAAAGTGGTAACATTAGCAAGTGCTCTTGTAAAACAACTTTTTATTCTATATAACAAACTTTTCAAAAGTCTGATGTTCCACTGAAGCTGTTAGTCGAATATACTGAATTATTATATTCTTACAGATAACGTCATAAATTTTACATCTGCAACTCTACAAACGTTCCAGACATTGAATACAAAAGCAAAATCGATAAGTTTTACACGACAGTGTGTTAGCCAATCTTGTGATACAGTCATTTCTTTTATAAGGCACATTTTGTGACAATCTGGTTATCACCTGAAACCGTTAGTTTATCTATTTGCACATTATTCATAAATTGGGCAAAGATAGTGTAAGAAGGCAAAAGTGGTAACATTGACAAGGGAATATACTTGGAAGCTCTTGTGAAACCACCAGGTAATCACACCTACTGGATAATTCACTTCACATACACCTAAATTTGCTGGTAGAATATAGATTGCCGAAGCACAATTGTCTTTTGTGGTACAAATCTGTGTTGTTGTGAAAAGAGTATTTTCCATTTTTATATTTATATATTCGTGTGTGTGTGTGTGTGTGTGTGTGTGTGTGTGTGTGTGTGTGTGCATATGCAGCAATGAATCACTCAGAGAGTTAGAATAGCAAAGAAGGATAAAAGATTAGAAAGAAACGAGAATTGACTATGTGTGGGAGGAGGGTTGGTTAGTTCTGGGTATATGATGGATATTTGTGTGAAGCCTTCTAAATAGCAAATGTATCGTTGTATTTGACAGTAACGAAATCTGCACTTCTGTACTTCACTGTGTATATAATCCCAGAGATGAATGTAAATTGGTGTCTCAAGATACACCACATGGATGTAGTAATTAGAGCTGCTATGATTAGTATTAGCATGAATTTAACTAATTTGAGAAGAGTGGTAGCGGTAGGCAAAGGTATGTTTTCCATCCAGAAAACTGATGTGTTGTTCCCTACTGTAGTATTGCTCTCTGATTGTGGTGTATGTATGTCCAGTTGAGCTTGCTCTGTTGTCACACTGAACTCATCATACCACTGTTCGAGATATTCCATTTCAGCTTCAGCTGTTTCTGTGCTGTACAGTTGGATACGCTCCTTGGTTTCCATACCAGATCGCAGTCTGTTCATGAACTCAAGATCAGTA
The DNA here is from genome assembly GCF_021461385.2 of Schistocerca piceifrons. Taxonomy (NCBI): domain Eukaryota; kingdom Metazoa; phylum Arthropoda; class Insecta; order Orthoptera; family Acrididae; genus Schistocerca; species Schistocerca piceifrons. Next base: position 461,529,315 of record NC_060149.1, read on the forward strand.
TTCCCCTGGTCATATTGCTCAGAGAAGTCATCCATATCACTAGACATTGCAGTATTATCTACTGTCACTGACACTGTGGGTACTTGGCTGAATCCAGGACCTTTCCTGAAAGTAGGAAAAGCTAAATTATTAGTAATGTTGAGAAAAACTGGCAAAATGTAACGCCACAGCAGCAAAAAAACATAATAGCTACTGAAAGATAATAAATAAATAATAGTGGTTGCTTATGCTAGTTTCAAAATTAATCAAAAAGATTTACTATTTAGAAAACAGAATTGCTTACCCATTAGTTATGGAAGTTACTGTATACAATGGAATGTAGCTGTAAACTAATGTAGTACTACCAGAAATAATTTATAGGCTCATGCAATCGTTCCATACATTCTGCATTAGAATAGTATCACAGATTTAGCTACAGTTATAGGTCAGTATCATAACTGTCAAACCTAGTTTCTTGGTGCATTCTATGAAATATGTTGTCAGGATTAAAAGTATTTGTCACAATCGATGTCCTAAATTAAGACAATGTCTGGTAATGAATTTCACAGCTACAGCTTCAACCATGTCAACATGTGTATTAAGGTGGCACGAACTGAAGTGTATGCCCATACTTAGCTTTCCAGCATTATTGTGATATTTGCTTGCATGCAGCAGTCAGTTCTGTTATTTCAAATGTGACTGTCCGACACAGTTTGTTGTGCAGTTCATTGTAATAATAGGCAAATAAACTTGATACTAGACAGAAGTGAAAATGGTGATGTATAATATTCCCAACACATTACAAAAACAAATAGTAATGATGACTTAATGTGTCTGTCACTTGTTATTTGTATGACTCATGGTTGTTATCTAACTTCCATATCTGATGTTTCTAAATTATAAAAATGTAACATTAAACACTGATTAATGTGTAAAAGGAGGTTGTAACTTGGTAGCTTTATATTCTATTTGCTAATTGGAAATTCGTAAATAAACTAAAATAACGGCAATGTACATGGTAATATAGCACAAAATATACAGAGAATGCCTTGCCCTTGCACAGGTCTCAGTCTAATATATTATTATCAATAGTGAACACTTAAAAAATGAATTTATTTAATCTTAAAGTCCATATATTAATGTTGGAAACCTGTGAAGGCTAGTACAACAATAGTAAAGAGTAAGGACATAGTAGTACTTACTCATACTGATGGTGAGGCAGCTCATATCCAGGAACAATAGGTGTGAAATTCCCAGAATTTGTGGTAGGTTGTTTTAGTACAGCGCTAAAAACTGAAACAGAAATTTGTCTGTAAGTACCCACACGAAATGAAAATCAGGTAATGCGTTTCACTTCGCTAACAGTTTGTCACAGTGTTCTTGTACCAATAAACAAAAGTTGTAAATGAGAACATTTCTCATTACTGTGATCCTTGAGCTACATTACAATGGGGGAAGATATTTGTTTAAGGTGTTGACGAGTTCATCACATGCATAGGTTAAATACGTCAATTCGGCGTTATATTTTATGCTACTTTATTCTCAGCCCTCTATCATTGATCTTTTCACGAAAGTTTCAAAATCATTTCGATAGCAGCTCTTCTTCACGAGGACTGGAATACATTAATTACATATTAAAATAATTTTGAGAAACCGAAATATGCAGTAACAGGTTGAGAAATCGAGTGTAATCATTTTATAGACCAACTACAGTAACCTATAACTTAGGGTGTCAAATAAAAATTGGTGTAGCGGAATGAAGTAATTCTTCGAGTAATGGTACTTACCAAAAATACATAGCAAGAACGTGAGGAATTCCATATCTGTAGGCAGATGCCAAATCACAAGAATATTCCTGCACTAAGCAATAGATCACGTCTTCGCTACACAACGAACTGCTCGAGAATAACGCGAGTTTGCGTTGTCACTGGCAAGTGAGGCGTTTTGCTACTGGCGAGCGAGCCTACGGCTGAGAGCGAGTAGAAGTTGCCCTCCCAGCAGAGACGCCAGCTCCATCTCTCGAGTAATCTTGGTATCAACCTCGTGATTTCTTATTTCGCTCTCTTTCATACTGGCCTCCCAATTTTTTTCCAACAGGTGATATGAATCTTAAAAGAAATAAATGTTTTTTAGACGGAAGTAACCTTCATTTTGGGAACCGGAATAAAATTAATAGATATCGGTGGAAAACTTTAAACATAGTGTGTCAAATAAGTTCTATTTAAGATAAAAGAGGGTTACCTCGTACTTATCGTAATTCTTAACTACGATTTTGTTTAACGCCAACGGCGTTGCTGCTGTGGTAACTGTGGTTCTCGTCAGATCACCGAATTTAAGGGCTGTCGGGCTTGGCTTGCATTTGCATGGGTGAGCATCGGGATCCAGAGAGCGTTGTTGACAAGCAGGGTGTACGCAGACCTTGTGAAGCCACTTGAAGTGCTACTTGACTGATAGTTAGTAGCCCAGACACGAAAACTAACAACGGTTTGGAGGGCGTTCTGCTGACCACATACCCCTCCATATCCGCATTAAATAACGCCTATCTGTGGAAAATGACATGGCGGTCATCCGGTACCAGTTGGCCTTCCGAGGTCTGTTCGGATGGTATCTGTCACTCAGCGATTTTGTTGAACAAGTGATGTGGCTGTAGTAGGTAGTGACCGCCTTTCTTATGTCTCAGGTAGACCTTCACAAATTGATTTCGTAAGACAGATTAGCTGCAGTGTTTATACCAATGAAATATTGCTTAGGCGTTTCTGGAGCATGTTGTTCAGTGTTACGTAGAACTTTAAATCTGATGGGAAAATTAGACACGTTGGAGAACTTTTAAAATAGTCATGCCGCATGAATGCTTTCATATTCATTGTTTTGGATGGCGTGCTTCCAGCAGAAATTTGACCTACATTCTTTAATCTTCATCAAGAGTCTAATTCCTCACTTACAACAGGTAAAAGATTAGGTGCTGACTTCAATCACGGGGGCAAATATTCTGCAGATATATAACTGAAAGTGAAAGAGATGAAAATGTTGAAAACCGTAGAGTATATTACTGAACGAACAGCAGATACGTGATTGTGTGTTCCTCATACAAATTAGTTATTGTGAGTTGAACCATGAGGCCACCACTACATGACAAAATCAGAACGGTAAGAGATGCGTAAGCCTGTAGCCACGAATCGAGAAATGCGATATACATACCGAATGGGTGTCTCATATTTTTGCAACGTTGTAAAACAATTTATGAGAAACTGGAAGAAATGATGAATGTTATGTTAGCCAACTTGTGGCACTGATAGTTCTGATGACAGATTCGTGTTTAGATTACAAGTCAATTTAGATAAGTCACTAGCTGGTCGGCATAGTAGCTTGCAAGTCGAGTTCGTTAACTGCCGAATAAATCATATCAAATGAAATTCGCCGGCAGTTACGGACCTCCGTAAGCATTCCTAACAACAGCACTCCTGGCTCATGAAGATATCATAATTTTCTGATGCCTTGTTTAATTAATATAGAGTTGGTACAATATGGCGTATTGCTTGATGGGTAATGTAGACGTTAGTTTGAATTTCGGTGCTTCTTCGCTGGCAGCGGAGGGCACACTCCTCCCCCCCCCCCCCCCCCCCCCCCACCGGTTCTGCGGAAGATCAGCTATTCCAGTTGTCCCAAATGTGATGGCGTCGACACTGCCTTCACGGGCCGGAGCGAATGTGCGAGAGGCGCACCTGTCAGGTTGGTTACGGAGCTCCTCATCCTGTCGGCAGAGGCAGACACTGTCACTGGGCCTTTGGACATAAAGTGACAAGAGACGCTCTAGACACCCAAGTCGAAGCCAGTTCTTAGTAGGTGAAAATTCGTGACCATTGTCCTCGAGTAAGATGTGGATGCTGGTTATTTCGGTAGCGATAATTAATCGCACGACACAACACAGCATGGGCAATAATCCGTTTCCGCAAGCTATTCGGTAGTAATTCTGACGCGACGTGATAACGTGTTCACTAAACGGTTGGTGCTGGAATTATATCATGCTTCCCTAAAAGCAATCTCAAAAGCCCCTGCCAACTCTGGTCTCGTCAATTCATATGACGTTCAGATACTCAGTTATCTCTCGGCACACGCTCTCTTAATGCAGAGGTTGTACCATTCAATATTACGATCGTAATATGTACCATTTGATTATTATTGTGTCTTGGCCTGCAACAAGACGAGTTTTGTCAGTTTCGTAGATTTGTTGGCGAATAGTAACCATTATTCACGTCTAACAGTCTACCTCTAGTTTAACGCATTATCTTGACACAATATATGCAACACTATATCGTATCTATCTGTTTTTTCTGTAGATTCCTCCTGCAGTTCTTTCTTTATTAGTCAGTCAGCTAGACCTGATAGAGCCTGATGGCGGCCACGGTCGGGATAGCAGAAAAATTATAGGTGAGATTTAATACTCCGGTTCTTAGGGAAACGTGGGGAAGGGACAATTAAATTACTTATTCATTCTTCACTTAGCTTCACAAATCCCCTCCACCAGTACCAAATTGAATGAAAACTTTTCGTGCTTAGGAGTATGGACTACTAGAGCACATAAAGAAAAAATTCACCTTAAAATGTATAGCAGTCGCACATTTCTTTACGACTGACAGATCACTCGTACTAGAATTTGGTATCTAATGATCCTCTGGACGAAAATACAGAGCAGCCGATATTTTCTCACACAATCCTAAATGTGAACTGATGGGTGCAGTGGAATCTTGGAAACTTGCAATTAGGATAAATATTGCTCTTATGGAGTAATGATTTTAAGTATGCTGCTACCAGCTTTTATTCTTTTCAGATGTCTCATAGCGATAGACTTACCCCTAGAATTTAGTTTGTCGTGAGCCTCAATTTTCTCCTTGTATGAGCCATATCACTCATACTCACTGAACTGCATATTTCGTCCACAACGAAATGTTGCCTCATGGTGCAAAATATTTAAAACCACAGAGTTACTGTAATTTTTAATTAAATTCACGAAGCGTTTTGTGAATTTGAAAGAACGTCTTCAGGTGGATACAGTGGATTTTCACATTTGTGTTTCAGATGAATATAGTTAGCGCTCAGTTTTCTTTTTCATTAAGGATTTCAGTAAGTAACCCACAGCAAACAGATGTTACTTGAACGCTTGGATAACGCTTTTAGCAATCAGCACTAGTGAATCCAGCTCATAACATCTTTATAATAATGCCACAAAGGTATCTTTCAGTGAGAGTTTGTAGACGTGCAACCAATATAGCGCCTAACCATTACTACGAGAATTGCGGCAATCACTGATAAGTGGCCTTCATTCCGAAGACAGGCTGATGAAGCTCACCATGCCTGTCTATCCTGCGCAAACCTTTTCCTCTCGACATAACTAACACAACTTTCAACCATCTGAACTTGCTTATTATATGGATACCTTGGTTTCTCTCTACAGTTTTTACCTCCGAAAGTTCCTTCCATTATCAAATTGACGATTCCTTGAAGCCTGGGTGTGTCTTTTCAGTTCAACCCGAACCACAAATTTCCTTTTTACCCAATACGATTCTGTACTTCCTTATTACTTATTCCGTGTATATACCTGATATTCAACGTTACTCTTTACCGCACCGTTACAAAGGCTGCCATTCCATTCTAGCCTATGCTGCTTATTGTCGCAGTTTCTCTTCCGAAATAGGTTAAACTCATTACAAATACCTTCTGCAAGAATTCGCCAATCTCCCATTTATGTTTCATGTTAACAAGTTTCTCTTGTTCATAAATTCTTTTCTTGCTAAAAGTAAAGCACATAGCAAAACCCATCTACCACTTTTAGTGTTTAGTTTCTCAATATAATTCTGTCGGCACCACTCGGTGTATATCCACTACATTCCACTGCTCTTGTTTCACTTTTGATGATACTCATCTTAATACATCACTTCAAAACATTATCCATTCTATTTAACTGTTCTTCCAAGGCCTTTGCTGTCTCTGAAAGAATTACAGTGTTGTCTTCAAACAACTAAGTTTCTGTTTTAGCTCTCTGAACAATATTTCTTGCGCTAAATTTCTGCTTAGTTCCCTTTACTGCTTGTTGAATGCACGGACTGAAAAACATTGGGGAGAAGCATTTATCTTGTATCTCTCCCCCCCTCCACATTTCCATGCTTTCATGCTTTCCAAACTCTCACTCTTTGTGACGACAGTCTCGTTTCTATACAGATTGTAGGTAGTTTCCGCTCCTTTCAATATACCTGCTACCTTCAGAATTTCGAGTGTATTGTAGCAAATATGTTCTTAGCTTTCTCCAAATCTACATCTAAATCTACATCTACGTACATACTCCACAATCCACCATAAAGTGCGTAGCGGAGGGTACCTCGTACCACAACTAGCATCTTCTCTCCCTGTTCCACTCCCAAACAGAACGAGGGAAAACTAACTGCCTATATGCCTCTGTACGAGCCCTAATCTCTCTTAACTTATCTTTGTGGGCTTCCCGCGAAATGTAAGTTGGCGGCAGTAAAATTGCCAGAATCAGAGTTTCACTCTGCAGCGGAGTCTGCGCCGATATGAAACTTCCAGGCACATTAAAACTGTGTGCCCGACCGAGACTCGAACTCGGGACCTTTGCATTTCGCGGGATAGTGCTCTAACAACTATTTTTTTGTTTTTTTTTCTTGCATTTTACCTGTTTTCTTTTTTTCCACTACTCTTTTTCTTCTCTACCAACAATTTTTTTTAAAGGAGGGTGGTGAGGGCGGGGAGGGCAGAGCGATCAGGGGTCCTAATCCGAGACCTGGTCACAGTGTCCCCCTCGCCCGTCAAGGACTCAAGGAATCGGGGATGGTAAGGGGAAATCTTTGTGGGAATTTTATTTATTTATTTATTTTTATTTACTGTTTTTAATATATTCTTAATTTCGTTTTACTTTATACCACAACAAAAATAAATATATGTAGCACCGCATCGTGCTCTGAGTAAAGAAAACAATATCTCGGCACGTTCCTACACCGAGGTAATGTATATGGGGAAAACGAAAAGAAAAGTGCTGCGTACATGATGCAGAAGGGTGTGTCGCTACTCTCCTTCCGCTTCATCATCCAGGTACGTCTTTACGTATGTCGTATGTTATTCCACCGAGAAATGAACTTAGTCTTGTCAGCTCACTCAATGGGTGTCTTCTCCTACCTCTTGATGATTCACCTGCGTGGAGGGTCGCGTAGGGCACTCCCTAAATAATTAGGAAAATACAGTCTGTATTTTGGGTTCCGTACGATCTTGCAATGGCGTTCTTGTAGGTAGTTCCAAAAGTCGAATACATCTTTAGGTCCATCGTGAAATAAGTAGTGTACCGCATGCGCACGGATCCACGTGACAGCGTTGGCCTTGGTGCGCGGAAAAAACTGTTGATCCGGGAATAGTAGAAACCGAGGTATAATGTGTTCCGGCGTCACTCGTAGAAAATACGACAAAATTTGTAGCACCAAGCGCCATACGTCTTCTGCCGCGCCACATGTGAGACGGTGTTCGTCCGTGTCTGGCATCCCGCAGCCTACACATAGAGGCGATTCCGCCATGTTTATCTTGTGGAGGCGTGATCGAGTGATCTGTTTACCATTGACTGTGATGTACCATGTGGACCGGACGTCTGTGTCCAGTGTAACCGCGTGAATCGTCTTAAACACCACCTTCCAATTAACCTGAGCGCTTTTGGTCTCCACGATGTTTGGTGGGCGCCTCTGCTGCAGGACATGATATATATCCCGCGCCAATTCCTGTTTCGTCGGTGCTACTGCGATACGGTCATAGCTGTGTTCAATGTAAAAGTTCCCGAAGTAGTAGAAGGGTGGAGGTATGTCTTGCGTCGTCAGTGGGGGCATAAGGGAGAGCGGAGCTAAGGATTCCAACAGCAAACCTGTGAAAGTTTCCGGGTGGTGGCGCCACAGCCTGATGTTTCAGCTGACATACAGGGCCACAGCTCTGTCGTGGACATGGACTAGACCAAGACCTCCCCTTTCTGGGTGAAGGGTCAGCGACTCATAACTGACTTTGAAAAGCATGCCTGTACTGACGTAGGCTCCGGATGCCGCTAATAGACGTCGAGCCATCAGTAACGGTATCGGAAGAACACGCGCTATGTATGGAAGGCGCGATGCGAGGTAAACATTGACAAAGTGTGTCCTTTGGAGAATGTCGAGGGTCCGCAGACGAAGGTTGAAGATATGGAACCGAATTTGTTGTAATAAGCGGCGGTAGTTAAGAGCCGCAGTGCGCCGTATGTCGTCGTGAAACTCTATTCCGAGACATTTGACAGTGTCACGAAGCTGTAGGGGTTCGACACACGCTGGGGTCAACCCGTCTCCTATGGCCATGGCGACCGATTTGGCGACGTTGAGACAGCTGCCGGAAGCCACACCGTACGTGGTAATCTGTTCTAATGCTCTGATGACATCGTCGCGATTGCGGAACACGAGAACCAGGTCGTCTGCATATGCTGTACAGCGAAATGTGACGTCACGTAAGGTAAGACCGGTGAGGCGTTCACGGAGGCCACAGGGGAGCGGTTCTAGTGCCAGAGCATATAGTAACGTCGACAAGGGGCGGAAAATCGGAAGGGACTGCGAGAGACGCCCGTTAACGAGCACTTTGGAAGTCGCCCTCGGAGGAGGCGCATCACGACGTCTGTGAATTGCTGTGGGTACTGTATGTGCTGGATGCGGCGTGCCCTGGCTAGGGCTATTAAGTCACGGTATCGACACAGTGCTGTGTGGATGTTGTTGATAGCCCCTAGGGAAGTCTGATCTGGTGAGATGACGTAAGGTAGGGTCGGTCGTAGACGGTTTGCTAATAGTCTGGTGAATATCTTCATTTCGCAGTTGACGAGTGTTAGCGGGCGGTAATCTTGTATTCGAGCCCCACCTTTAGGTTTGTGAACCGGTATAATTATTCCTTCTACGAAGGTCGCAGGGAGCGGTACCACGGGGGACATAAGCTCCCGACAGATGTCTGTCAACTTGGGAGCCAGTAAATACTGGAAAGTTCTATAAAACTTCACAGGGAGCCCATCGGGGCCAGGAGACTTACTCGCCGATCCTTTACCTATGGCGTCGATAACTTCGTCTTCCGTAATGTTGTTCAATAATTCAGTTTGTAAATCCTGTGGGACAATGCCGTAAACCAGTTGTGAGACTGCTGTCACCGTCGTCGGGTCGGAACATTGAGCAGAGTAAAGTCGTGCGTAATGGTCGAAGAAGGCTGCAGCAATATCGCGTTGTGTGGTGTGATGACGGCTGTCCTCAGTGGTGATGGCATGTATCAGCGCCCGTCTTCGCAGTGTACGTTCTCGGATGACGTGGTACATGGTGGGTCGTTCCGTTGCGAGTATGTCTTGTGTTCGCACTCGGACGATCGTCCCTTCGAGGTGTCGGCGCATATGGGCTACGATCTGTGCCTTCGCACGCTGAACTGTCAACTGTCGTTCCGGTGTGGGTAGCAAGGAGGCACATTCGCGAAGGACGGTGAAATAAAAATCGAGGGTCTGCCGCCTCCAAGCAGCAGTCTCACGACCATACGTAATAAAGGTTTTCCGTAGGGCCGGCTTGGCGCAGTTTAACCACCAACTAATCTACGTAGGATACGTCGGGAGGCGGCGGACGCACGAACTCCACGTGTCTTCGATGGCGCGTCGACAATCCGGAGAAGCGAGATGAGCCAGGTTTAATTTCCAGGGATGTCGGCTGCGCCGCATCCGTTGGCGATGAAGGGTAACGGCACATATATAGGCCTCGTGATCGGAAACGGCTACTGGCCACACCTCCGCGTCAATCACCGTTGCCGCGAGAGAACGGGAGACGTAAATCCTATCGATGCGACTAGACGAGTGACTCGTGAAATGGGTGTATCCCGGTCTATTTCCTCGGACATGTTCCCATGTATCTACCAGCTGGAGATCGCCGATGAGTGTCCCAAGTTCGGGGCACGGTGAATGGCGTGGCAGCTGATCTTTAGGTGCTTGCGTGCAATTGAAATCGCCCCCTAATATCAAGTCATCGTGCCTGCCCTGAAAAAGCAGTGCTATTCCTTCTGCGAAGAAAAGCGATCGGTCACAACGGCGATTCGTTCCGGAAGGGGCGTACACATTGATAAACCGGCCGCCTTGCACCGTTACGGCCATTCCTCTAGCGTCGGGGAGATATTGGACTTCGTCCGCCTCGAGTTCCTCTCTGAGGAGAACTGCGACTCCACTGTTAGTTGGCGAGGCTTGGGACACATGAGCCGTATAACCATACATACCCGGGAAATCGGCGACGAGGACTTCTTGGAGAAAGACAATGTCAACGTCTGCTGCATTGAGCATGTCTTAGAGCTTCGACAACTTCGTACGTGTCGAATGGTGTTAATGTTGATGGTCGTTAAGCGATAGGTCTGTAGCTCGATTCATGCGGTGGGGGCCGCCGTCAGTGTCGCGGCAAAAGGTGGGGCCTGTGATCCGCTGGCCGCGTCCGCGCCGTCATCTATTGCTACTCGGGAGGGGCCGAGGTGTGGAAGGAGACACGCCTCTCCTCATCCTCCACAGCGAGCGTAGAATCGTCTTCAATGTCATCCGCCCAAGGTCCGTAAGTTAACGGTGGCTGCGGTAGAACACGTGTGGGCTGGGGACTAAGGGTGAATCCTCAGTTGTTTCTGGTTGTGTACTAACGGCGGGCGCTGTGCTGGCCATCTGTTTGCCCGAGAGAGCGGAATCCGATTTGTCAAAATCAGGCAAAGTGACAGGTGAGGGCGATCCTGTGTCATCCATTTTCCTCGTCGTTTCGTCGGCCGTCCGGAAGTCAACTGGAGAAGACGTCCGCTGGAGGCAATCGTCTAAGGATGTGCGACGTCGCTTTTTTATGTTTTCTCGGTGATTTTCGTTTGCGGACGTGGGTTTCTGTGTCCGAAGGAGTGTGTGGTTCCCGTATCGCATCCCCCTCAGGTAGAAAGGCAGAGGTCGGTACAACCCTAGCGTCGAGTTCCATTCTCTCGTCCGAATCTTCATGTGGAGTCGATGGTCGGCGTTCTTCAATTTGTGCAGACACCGTATTGTAGTTGGTCAATCCAGGACTGGTGACAGGTGTGCATTCTAACGCTTCCTGTCTTCCAAGGGGTTTGTCGTCTGTCATGACGGTCGATCGTGTCACTTCTGCGTAATTGAGGGGGAGGGCCGTGAGCGTAGGAGGTGGTGGCGTCTCATGTAATGGAATTTGTGTAACCCGACGTTGAATACACGCCGAGCCCACATGACCCTCTTGGCCGCAACTAGAACAAGTACGATGTTGTCCGTCGTATTGCTCGACAGCCACCTATGACTAAGTAGGATGGCACATGTTTCTTTAATTCAATTTTCACTTGTCGGACGCCGTTGAGGACCTGGTACGTCTTGAAGGTGTTCCATTTTTCCGCCACGTGGCTAATTATTGTCCCATAAGGGCGGAAAGCTGAGGTAACGACGTCCGGTGGCACTTCGAAAGGGAGTTCGAAGACTCTTAGTGTGTGTAATCCTAGTCCAGCATCGTCAACAGTAACCTCTCCGATGTGACCATCGGAGTGTTTGAACTTGAGAGTGTTCGCGCATCTGTTCACAACTGCGTGACATAACTCGTCATCGACCATCTTGACGTAAACGACGCTATTTGTGATGGATAGGTGGATACCGATGATGTGCTGTGTTGGTACTTGAACTTCGTCACGGATGAATCGTTCCACTTCAAAGGCTCGTGGTCGTGGCTAGTCGGGCTGGAAGCAGATCTTGATTGTAGCTTTTCTGTACGAATGAGCCATGGCGACTCAATGTTAACTGACGCGAGTATTAGCTGCGGCGAGGAAGTAAACAAGCGACGCTCGCTCGCGACTCTGCGGACGGGACGTAAACAAGACGTCCTCGCCGCTCACCGGCCGAAAGCAGACTGTTCCAACTGAGCTAACGAAGCACGACTCACACTCGGTCCTCACAGCTTTACTTCTGCCAGTATCTCGTCTCCTACCTTCCAAACTTTACAGAAGCTCTCCTGCGAACCTTGCAGTACTAGCACTCCTCAAAGAAAGGATACTGCGGACACATGGCTTAGCCACAGCTTTGCCCGCGAAAGGCAAAGTCCCGAGTTCGAGTCTCGGTCGGGCACACAGTTATAATCTGCAGGAAATTTCACGGCAGTAAAATTGTACTGCAGTCAGCCTCAAATGCTGGTTCTCTAAATTTCCTCAGTAGCGATTAACGAAAAGAATGCCTCCTTTCCTCTAGATACTCCTACCCGAGTTCCTGAAGCATTTTGGTAACACTCGCGTGATGATCAAACCTACCAGTAACAAATCTAGCATCCCGCCTCTGAATTGCTTCTATGTCCTCCCTCAATCCGACCTGATAGGGATAACAAACGCTCGAGCAGTACTCAAGAATAGGTCGTATTAGTGTTTTATAAGGGGTCTCCTTCACAGATGAACCACATCTTCCCGAAATTCTACCAATTAACCTAAGACGACTATCCGCCTTCCCCACAGCTGCCATTACATGCTTGTCCCACTCCATATCGCTCTGCAATGTTACGCCCAAATATTTAATCGACGTGACTGTGTCTAGCGCTACACTACTAATGGAGTATTCAAACATTACGGTATTCTTTTTCCTATTCAACTGCATTAATTTACATTTATCTATATTTAGAGTTAGCTGCCATTTTTCACACCAATCACAAATCCTGTCCAAGTCATCTTGTATCCTCCTACAGTCACTCAACGACGACACCTTCCCGTACACCACAGCATCATCAGCAAACAACCGCACATTGCTATCCACCCTATCCAAAAGAACATTTATGTAGATAGAAAACAACAGCGGACCTACCACACTTCCCTGGGGCACTCCAGATGATACCCTCACCTCTGAAGAACACTCACCATCGAGGACAGCGTACTGGGTTCTATTACTTAAGCAGTCTTCGAGCCACTCACATACTTGGGAACCAATCCCATATGCTCGTACCTTAATTAGGAGTCTGAAGTGGGGCACCGAGTCAAACGCTTTCCGGAAGTCAAGGAATATGGCATCCGTCTGATACCCTTCATCCATGGTTCGCAAAATATCATGTGAAAAATGGCGAATTGCGTTTCGCAGGAGCGTTGCTTTCTAAAGCCGTGCTGATGCATGGACATCAACTTCTCTGTCTCAAGGAAATTCATTATATTCGAACTGAGAATATGTTCGAGAAACCTCCAACAAACCGAAGTTAATGATATTGATCTGCAATTTTTAGGATCCGTCCTTCTACCCTTCTTATATACAGTCGTCACCTGCGCTTTTTTCCAGTCACTTGGGACTTTACGTTGGGTAAAAGATTCGCGATAAATGCAAGCTAAGTAAGGAGCCGATGCTGTAGAGTACTCTCTGTAAAACCGAATTGGAATCCCATCAGAACCTGGCGATTTATTTATTTTAAACCCATTCAGCTGCTTCACAACCCCAGGGATGTCGATCACTATGTCCTCCATACGGGAATCTGTACGAGACTCAAACGGCGGTATGTTTGTACGATCCTCCTGCGTAAAAGATTTCTCAAATGCTAAATTTAAAATTTCAGCTTTCGTTTGGCTGTCTTCCGTTGCCAGGCCAGAGTGATCAGTGAGTGACTGGATGGAAGCCTTCGACCCGCTTACCGATTTTACGTAAGACCAGAATTTCCTTGGGTTTTCAGCAAGATCTTTTGCTAAGGTATGACGGTGGTAGAGGTTGAAAGCTTCACGCATCCCTCTTTTTACAGCAGCACGAATCTCTACTAACTTTTGCCTGTCCTCATTCTCCCGATCTTTCTTGTACCGCGAGTGCAACTGCCTTTGCTTCCTGAGCATTGTCCGAATTTCGCTGTTAAACCGATTATAAATTCTGGCTTTCATGTCTTTATTCGATCTTCAAATAGGGAAGAATTACGAACCTGACATCGTGCTGTAAGGATAAAAAAGCACACTTGCAAGTTATCGCTCGTAGGATCGATCCAGCGAGTCATTTGTGCCATTATTCTCATAGCGAGTAGATAGGAATTTCAGAAAGTACGGCTTTTAAACCTTCACGCTCATCGATTATCGTTACGCGTTCCGACAGACTGCAGCCGCCTATTGCCCGAGGGCCAAGAACTGTACAGCGGAGTGACAACCAGGGCCCTATCCTTCGCGGAACGTTGAAGACGAGGGAAGAGTAGGGAGGATGTGGGCACATCTGTCCAGCGTGTTTTGAAATCTTGCTCGAGAACGCCATTATTCTGCACCAAAACCTGTTAGTCATATGAGTGAGTAATGCGTCAACCTTAAGCACATGTAACTTCAGTATTATTTTAATAATATTCAGGTGCTGATTTTCTGGATACATATGCCTCAAAATCATCATGAATAAACCTAAGCAAGTGAAGAATTAGTATGAGATTAAAGTGACAATTTTCGATTCACAATTTCATCATGCCACTCGCGTTAACAAATATCGAATCTCCTTTTTAGGAAAAAAAAGAAGTGGAGGCCCTCTACACCCACACGGGCATGATGATTAACACAAAAGATCTACTGCCATCTCTGCATAATGATTAGTGTTCACTAACGTGAGGTGTCGCAGAATGCGGGTACTGCGATGTCTCCGAACGTATGGACAAGGTTCACCATCAATACGCGCTCATCTGGACATAGACTGGGTTTAAAGATGAACGAAGGGTAGCGGTTTGAAAAAAAGTGCCAAGGCAACAGCCAAGGAAAAAAACCTCTGCGATAGTTGGGTCGGGCTGTAAGAGCAGTAGTGGTTTTCTTGCTGGCTGCGACATATCATGCAAGGGTAGGCTTTGTTGGTAGAGGGAATCTTGCAGATCGACACCTTTGTCGTTGTGCGGCGGCTGTTGCTGGGTGCTGGTGTCGATTTCTAGGCAGCGTCAGCATACCTGCCACAGTTAGGTTCATCATAATTTTGTGTCCGATAGGTCATATACTAGATTCACAATCTAGGGTAATGTTGGTGGTTTGTTTGTGGGTTAGTGCGGGAGCTTGTCTGTATCCCTGCTGTAGCCTGTTGGTCGGCTTTAATAGCAGATGGCATATCCACTCAACGTTGCTGTTATGCAAGGGTTTGCAGATGTTGTCGCTTGTGGCTGTATGTTAGCTTCCCAGAGGTGGTTATGCTCTAGCTAGCAGAATCCTGTAAGTTTTGTTGACTTTCATAGTGCCAGTTTTAAAATCCAGATAAAAATTTTATTGCAGTTATGATAATAATTATACAGTGCTAAGCTACTTATTTAATTACACGCTCATTCGTTTCATTCATATGCACAGAATTTGTGAATAGCAACATAAAAATGTTCAAAGCAAAGAGATCTCTGGTGCCAGCTACAGGATAGCAACTGCACACTTTGACGCATTGAAGAAAGCCTGTTTCCAACGTGGAAACAGTATTTCAGAAATCTATTACTTCACCGTAAAACGATCGATGCGCACGAAAGTTTATAAGTTGTACTTCCAGAAGGTCATAACTGTGTACTATCGAAATTATGGCCCTAATTTTCTTACGGGATCTATTGCTTGGGCTGATATCTATTGAAGACATGAGGTCACATTGGTGATGTTTCCTTCTGAGATACGTCATAGTACTAATACGGCCTCGTGTGCAGATTTGTCTGGCACAGCAACGTATCTTTCCTAGGAGCGGTGTCTAGCAGTTTTTCCATTTTTCTCCAACTAATTCGTATCAGTGATTTGAAATCATGACAGATTAAATATAGTTCGGTAATATTCAGACGCTTCAGTATTTAACTTTTTCAGGATTGTAGTTATTACACTCTTCCTGATGTCTGACTGTGATCCCACTGCCTCTTATAACTTGTACATCAGGTAGATTTGTGTGTGTGTGTGTGTGTGTGTGTGTGTGTGTGGCCGGCTCTCTCGATAAACTCAGCAGAGGACGCGTTTCACCTTATATCTTTTAGAGCTTAGTCAGATACTTCTCGCAGTATCGCATCTCTCATCGCATTTACATGTACTTAGTCTTCCCTTCGTGTAGTACTGTTTTTCAGGTCATTTCATTTGTAAAGCCATTCTTCACAGTCCTTTAACCTTCGATCCTTGCCTTCTTAGCTTAGTACCAGCTTGAAATCGGAGCTCATGATATTCATACAGCCGCTACCCTCTTGTCCAAAAGCCTCTTTATTTTTCCTTTGTCAGCAACCATCCATTCCCTGGTAATGCATAGTTCTGAGGCTTTGCCTCTGTCCCCTGACCACTCACAACTTCTCATTCTTTTATATTTTCTTGCAGTCTCATGTTTTGTACGTCTTTATTTCCTATTCCCTGCTTCATTTTCTGCATTTTTATATTTTCTCCTTTCGTTATTTTAATTCAGTGCCTCACGTGTAAGTCAATACCGATGAACGAGATTTGATTCTCCATAAATAACAACAAAAGCCAAACAGTGTTCCGAATCAATGTCTATGTCGAGACAATCGAGGTGAACATAATATCGATATTCGTGAATATGAGTGGCCCGGCTTCAAAGACGATATACGAACTTTCAGTCCTTCCGCCTGTCTCGATATTCAAATGGTTCAAATGGCTCTGAGCACTATGGGACTTAACTTCTGAGGTCACCAGTCCCCTAGAACTTAGAACTACTTAAACCTAACTAACCTAAGAACATCACACACATCCATGCCCGAGGCAGGATTCGAACCTGCGACCGTAGCGGTCGCGCGGTTCCAGACTGTAGTGCCTAGAACCGCTCGGCCACTCCGGCCGGCTCTCGATATTCATTTTCCGTAACGAGCCTGTGGCTTTCTAAATTTAACGCGTAGTCGTGATCCATGGGGTCATAGCAGACGGATGAAAACTACATTGACGAGTCAGAAACATTACGACCACTACCCACCACGGACTGAATGCTGCAAGGGTGTGTTGTAGCAACATGGCGCGGTAAAGCATCTACACTGAAGCGCCAAAGAAACTGGTATAGGCATGAGTATTCAAATACGGAGATATGTAAACAGGCAGAATACGGCGCTGCGGTCGGTAACGCCTATGTAAGACAACAAGTGTCTGGCGCATGTGTTAGATCAATTACTGCTGCTACAATGGCAGGTTGTCAGTATTTAAGAGAGTTTGAACGTGGTGTAGCAGTCGCGCACGAGCGATGGGACACAGTTTCTCCAAGATAGCGATGAACTGAGATTTTCCCGTACGACAATTTCACGAGTGTACGAAAATATCAGGAATCTGGTAAAAATTCAAATCTCCGACATCATTGCGGGGGGAAAAGATTCTGCAAGAGCGGGACCAACGACGACTGAAGAGAATCGTACAATATGACAGAAGTGCAACTCTACCGCAAATTGCTGCAGATTTCAACTCTGGCCCATCAACAAGTGTCAGCGTGCGAACCATTCAAGGAAACATCATCGTTACGGGCTTCCGGAGCCGAAGGCCAACTCGTGTGCCCTTGATGGCTGCATGACAAATCTTTATGCCTCGCCTGGGCCCGTCAACACCGACATTAGACTGTTTATGACTGGAAACATGTCGCCTGGTCAGGAGAGTCTCGTTTCAAATTATATCGAGCGGATGCACGTGTGCGGGTATGGAGACGACCTCATGAATCCGTGGACCCTGCATATCAGCAGGGGACTCTTCAAGCTGGTGGAGACTGTAATGTTGTGGAGCGCGTGCAGTTGAAGTGATATGGGAGCCTCGATAGGTCTAGATATGACTAAGACAGGTGACACGTTCGTAAGCATCCTGTCTGATCACCTGCATCCATTCATGGCCATCGCTCTTTCCAGCGGACTTGGGCAATCCTAGCAGGACAATGAGACACTTCACATGTCCAGAACTGCAACAGTGTGGCTCCAACAGTTTAAACACTTCCGCTGTCCACCAAACTCCCCAGAAATGAACATTATTGAGCATATATGGGATGCCTTGAAGCGTGCTGTTCAGAAGAGATCTCGACCCCCTCGTACTCTTATTCATTTATGGACAGACCTGCACGATTCATGGTGTCAGTTTCCTCCAGCACCACTTCAGATATTAGTCGAGTCCATACCACGTCGTGTTGCGCAGTTTCTTCGGCTCTTCAGTGTATATTAGAACCCAGAAATGCACTTCGTGAACTCGCTCTAAGCTCGCCAGCGGCTCCTCTGACGTCATCTCCGAACTCGCCGTCTCCGTGTGCTTAGAGACTCCTCTCGTTACTATCCGCCGCTGTTCTTGTAACCGACAACACCACTCTTGAGCCTGTTGCCGGGTACAACTGTACTGAGACACCGCGATTAGTAGGCCGAATACACGAGTTCGCAAGTGTAACCGAGGACTCGTGGCATAGTGGCTACTTACGGTTTTTTGTCTGCATGCGAAGAATAATCTCAGGAACCACTGTAGAGATTTTGATACCGTTTCACTAAGAGAATGACCCATTTAGAGGGACTGTTTTTGTATATAATACATAACTACTACCCCACGCAAGTCATCCGACCGCACACAATTCATGCCGCCAGCGCGAAAACGGGGCGTGTCGCCCGTTATTTACTGAAACTGGCACATTAGCAGCGAATGTCGTTCTGTTTATACGTACGTATGTATATGCGCATATTGTATGTGAAGACACAACAGAAATATACAGACTCACACACACATTCATACTCCCAAACACACACATAGTGAACAGCCCGAACATTATGACCACCGACTTACTATTGGTTGGCGGTAGCAGCGTCACCTGGTGAGGAATAACTGCTAATCAGATACATGCCCGGTGCATGTAGTATCAGTGTGCGTGCAGTCCATATGTAGAATGGGAAAGACGCGCTATCTATCTGAGCTGAACCGAGGACAGATTGCAATAGCCTGGAGGCTGGGCACGAGCGTTTCGGAAACTGCACGACTTGTCGAGTGGTCGAGGAGTGCTGTGGTCAGTGTCTTCAACACGTGGTGAAACCAAAGCGAAATCACGTCCAGACGTCGAGGGGTTGGGCGGTCACAGATGTCGCACGTCGAAGGCTGGACAGACTGGAAAAACAGGACAGGTGGCGAACTGTGCGGGAATTAACATGACACTTTAATGCTGGACAGAGTGCAAGTGCGGCTGAACACACAGAGCACCGAACACTTCTAACGATGTACCTTCGCAGCCGACGACCCATACATGTGCCAAGTTAACACTACGATACTGGCCAACTGCGACTACAATGGGGACAAGACCATTCGCACTTCACTTTGGCGCAGTGTCAGAGCGTTGGATGGTCTGATGAATCCAGATACCTTCTTTATCATGCATATGGGAGGGCGCGAATACGTAATCTACCAGGGGACTCAGCTCATTGACACCTGTGCTGTGGGACGGACTTTGTGCAGGATTGGTGCCAACTCCCTCCAGTGACCTATCAAGGCCTCATTTCTTCAATTCCACGATGTGTGTCCTTTGGTATTTGTGCCAAAGGTAGACAACCGGCTATTAGATAGGTCGTCACGATGTTCTGGCTTATTAGTGTGTATCATTACGTAATTCGTATGAATCATATGCCATCTTTTTCAGTTGCCAAACAGAAAGATGGGATGACCATGTTGCCTTTTTTTTTCAACACCACAGAAAGTTACAGCAAGCATTGTAACTTCGGGTGTCAAGAATGCAATTGTATAAGAAATAGAAGTTTTCATAATGTTAATATTATCATTATCTTGTAAGGAAACTTAAAAGATATGAGAAAGAGTATTTTTTGACAACAGTCCTACTAGTTAAAACATCAGTGCTTTATTTCTGTCCTTTTATTGTCAAAAGTAAAACGTAGTACATCTGTATTAATGGGACTTGGCATGAAAACTCTCTTGTTGGCACTAAGAACTAGTTCCCTTGCAAGAAACTTAGAACGTTCTTAATAACTAATTTATTTCCTACCTTATCTCATCACTTTTCGCACTGATGAGGTAGGAAACAAAATTATTTGCTGTATGAATACCTTAAAGATATTTTAGATACAGGTAAGTAAAGCACGAAAAGAGATATATGGTTTTTTTAATCTTCTGACAAAATGGTTCAAATGCCTCTGAGCACTATGAGACTTAACTTCTGAGGTCATCAGTCCCCTAGAACTTAGAACTACTGGAACCTAACTAACCTAAGGACATCACACACATCCATGCCCGAGGCAGGATTCGAAACTGCGACCGTAGCGGTCGTGCGGTTCCAGAATGTAGCGGCTAGAACCGCTCGGCCACCACGGCCGGCAATCTTCTGACAAATGGGACTTTTAGTTTGTAGAAAGTTTTCTACTTCCACTCTTCAAATAGCCCCAGCTGTAACCAAATCGCCCGCATCTCGTGGTCGTGCGGTAGCGTTCTCGCTTCCCACGCCCGGGTTCCCGGGTTCGATTCCCGGCGGGGTTAGGGATTTTCTCTGCCTCGTGATGGCTGGGTGTTGTGTGCTGTCCTTAGGTTAGTTAGGTTTAAGTAGTTCTAAGTTCTAGGGGACTGATGACCATAGCTGTTAAGTCCCATAGTGCTCAGAGCCATTTGAACCATTTTTTTTTGTAACCAAATCCAAATCAACGTCCAAAGCGAAGAAGTCACTAGGACACTATTATGTATCGTAAAGGAATATTTCATGTA
Organism: Schistocerca piceifrons; assembly: GCF_021461385.2. Taxonomy (NCBI): domain Eukaryota; kingdom Metazoa; phylum Arthropoda; class Insecta; order Orthoptera; family Acrididae; genus Schistocerca; species Schistocerca piceifrons. The sequence continues at coordinate 461,549,937 of NC_060149.1, forward strand.
AGTAGTGTGCGTACTGCTTTCCGAACGTAGTTCACCGTTATTGAAATACGCCATGGTACCAAAGGATTTGCACGTCTTAGATGTGGCTTTTATGTAACTCTGTTTCCGCGTGGCGCCAATGACTATGCTCCGTTCCCTATTGAGGAGACTATCTATTCCATTTCCACATAGCTGTCCGCTGGTGGAATATAATTGTCTCTACTTGGCGGGGATTCAATACTTCACATTGAAGTGTACCACAGCATATGCTTCCTGCTGGCAGGTATTAGACTTGTGGTACATAGTGACAAGTATCAACATTATTGTCCTTTTGGGTGAATACCTCAGTCTTGAGAGTAAACATATTCCGTACTGTTCTCAAGACTTAAAAACAATTTTTAAAAAATGGGTCCCCCATGCCGAATGTTTGTCCCTTTAGCATTGCTCCATGTGTTACTACAGTCACCTTCGCACAGCAATGAGAGAGACTGCAGTTGATGATATACTGCCTGAATACCAGTAAGAGACCGTGATGTAATGTCATACCACTGTATCACACCCCATTTTGATGTTCCATGTGAGGCAAGGTAATTACAACAAAGGAATTGTGGTTGTTGGTCCAGTAATCCATATATTTATACCGTTCTGTCACTTACCACAATTAGGAAATACATAGGCCAATTGCGAATTATTTGACATCAGTTGTATTAGGTTTTGAAAGATAATCTATTGGTGACACATGAAATTTTGTGCCGAGCTGCAATTCAACGGATTTCCTACTTTTCGCTAGCGGTCGTCTTAACAACTTCGGCTATCCATGTATATTTCTCGTAACTGTAGAGTCTTGATCCGCAACAAAGCAAGGGAGAGGATGTTGTTATGGTTGGCTGGTATCCTCTACCTACAACACATATGCACACATGGATTATTAGCGTTCTTTATTCACATGAACTGTTACTTAACTTGAATAGAGTTCACGTGTTGTAGTACAAGCTCATTGTAATAGCCCTCTTGCAGACAATATCAGGAATCTTGCAAATACGAACTTCAGTCCTACTGCTAATCGCGGTCCCTATGTACTGTTGTAGCCCGTGACGAACTCAGCCCACTCTACGAGTTAATGAAAGACGCCAAACTGGACTGAGTGAGCCCGTGAATCAGTGCGCCCCTCTGGCCAGCGGCGGCGGCCTCAATACGTGCTGTCTAGAGGACGTTGACGGCGTGCTGTGTTGTTTGTCGGTGTGTTTATGACCTCTCCGCTGATAGGTTCTCTCTATCTAGAGCCTACTATCGATCTCTGAGCTTCATCTTTGCCGACTGGTGTGCTGGCGACAGCTTATGCCAGCACGTTCCTCCACCCTGCACCCACGCCCACCACCCTCCGGCCCAGCCGAAACCCCAAACCACTGTGGTGTAGGAAGGACGCGAACGACAATGGAGAGGGAGGGTTGACGCTGGACGTAGAGATGAGCTGGGAGCCGTGATCGTGCAGGATAGTGTACTCCCGTCTGTACCCCGCTATCTGGTTATGAATCGACAGGGACATCCTCCGGAAAACTGCTGCCAGGGCACATGTCCAAGCCCGAGGGCGGGACCTGACGCAATGAAGCTGATGGCAACGACGACGGCAAAGACTGGTCCACGTCCATTGCGTCGCCTAGCAGGGACGGCGGGGGCGAGGGCACATCGTCCATCCGCTCCTTCGGGGTGCCCTGCTGGTACCGGCGGGCGGCTGTGAAGGTCGCGCCGACCCCTGAGCCTTGAATCTGGGGGAAGAAAAGCAGCAGATTCACGGGGCAAATGACCCACACGAATTTGCTTCTGGTGGCGGCGCTGCAAACCATAGGGACTTGCAATCAAGTACATAAAAGAGCTAGTGCATTCGTGGATCACTCCTCTTTCTCAGCGCCCACGGTTTCCGTAAAGCCCCAAAGAAAACAAAATTGCGCGGTGCAAAGCAATACTTGCGCACCATTGTTTGCGCCGGATACTGCGGCGGTATGTGTAGCACGTGTAGCAGCGTCCAATGGCGGCGACCATGCAGAAGTTTCGCAGGTGAAGAACCGTCTCGTGGATGGGGGCGATAGGAGACAAGAAAGAGTTGTAGCGCCTGTCCCCGTGTGTGGTTCTGCGAAGCTTGGCCTCATGTTGTTTAAAGGTTTGTACGAAGCATTCTGCTTCCCTGTTGGGACGGAAGTGAAACGGAGCACTTGTTAGATGACGAATTCCATTTCGTTCACAAAACTGTTCGAAGTCACGTGAAGTGAACTGTGGTCCGTTGTCTGACACAAATACTTCTGGCAAACCTTCCATGCAAAAGATTGAGGTCAACGACTGAATGGTGCTATGTGATGTGGTAGAAGCCATAGGCACCGCAAATGGGAACTTGGTAAAAGGGTCCACCACTATGGGCCAACGAGTGTTAATAAATGGTCCTGAAAAATCAATGTGCACTCGCGGCCATGGCAATTGAGTATTAGGACAAGCTGAGAATGTTTGTGGCGGAGCGCATTAGTTTTCCTAACATGCGCGACACTGTGATCTCATCTGTTCAATATGGGCGTCCATGCTCTGCCAAGAACAGTTTCGTCGCGCTAACTGTTTATTCCGAACAATTCCCTAATATCCTTGGTGGAGCAACAGCAATACATTCTTTTGCAAAGCTTTGGGACAAGCACACTCGAATTTCCACTGTCATTTTGAATGAGAACCACACCCTGTTGAACGGAAAGGTTATGCCGACGTGCAAAATATCGGTGCACTACTGAGTTCTGGATACTGTTCAATAGACGAGGCCAAGACGTGCGAATGTAATGCAACAAAATCTTGAGCTCTGGATCTGCTTCTGTGTGCTGTGCTGTTTTTCTGTAGTGCAAAGGCAAAGATTCCAGCGCATATGGCTCAAATGGCTATGAGCACTATGGGACTTAACATCGGAGGTCATCAGTCTCCTAGACTTAGAACTACTTAAACCTAACTAACCTAAGGACATCACACACATCCATGCCCGAGGCAGGATTCGAACCTGCGATAGTAGCTGTCCCGCGGTTCCAGACTGCAGCGCCTAGAACCGCACGGCCACCGCGGCCGGCTCCAGCGCATAGATTTGGCAACGAGATGCGGCAGATGCACCAAAACCAGAGTCTAGGCCAATAGAAAGGCGAGAGAGAGCGTCTGCATTGCCATGCTTTGACGTAGGTCTGTACACAGTTTCATACTGACACAGCAGGAGCAACAAAGCCCAACGTTGCAGTTTTTGAAGAGTGCGTGTAGGAACCGGCTTTCACGAATGAAACAAAAACTGCAAAGGTGTGTAATCTGTCACTAAAAAGAACTTGCGACCATACAAATAGTGATGCAATTTGGTCACACCATAAAAATTAGTGAGAGCCTCTTTTTCTATTTGAGAATAACTGGACTGAGTTTGAGTTAATAAGTTTGAGGCAAAAGCAATAGGTCTCTCTTGTGCACCAACTCTGTGCGAAACCACAGCACCGACTCAGTAGGTAGAAGTGTCGACTTGCAAAACAACTGGTTTGGCAGGATCAAAATGTACTAAGCATCAGTCACCGGGCAAAGCATTTTTGAGTTTCTGAAATGCGTCGTGACACTCTTTGGTCCTCACGAAAGGCACATTTTTCCGACGCAAACGATGCAATAGAGCAGCGACCTGAGCGCAATTCGTTATGAACCGAATGTAGTATTTCATCTTGCCTAGTACTGACTGCAGTTCACACACATTGCGAGGAACAGGCAGGTTACGGATTGCCAGCAAATGAGACTGGAATCGGTACACACCCTGACTGTTTATCACATAACCGAAGTACTGTAGCTCAGTTTGAAAAAAGTCACACTTTTAGAGACAACACTTGAGTCCTGCTCCTGACAACACTCGAAAAAGAGTACGCAAATTGGCAATGTATTCCTCAGGTGTACGACCTGAGACGACAATATTGTCAATGTAGTTTGAACAAAATGGCACTTTTTCAGTCAGCTGTTCTAAGTAACGCCGGAAAATGGCGGGTGCGGAAGCACTACCGAAAGGCAAACGCAAATATTCGAACAGACCTAAATCTGTATTTACAACTAACACATTGGTGATTCTTCAGCCAACGGAATTTGCAACTAGGCATCACGCAAATCTTTCTTAGAAAAGTAAGGTACTGCATCATGCCTGTCCATAAGTTCCTCAGGGCGAGCCAACGGACAAGTGTCAACTACCGTCTGTGGGTTTACTGTACACTTGAAGTCAACACAAATGCGAAAGCGGCAAGAAGGCTTAGGTAACAAACCGAGAGGACATGCCCATTGACAAGCTAGAATGGGAGAAATTACCCCATTATCTTGCAGTTCTTGCAATTCACTGGCTACTTTGTCTCATAAAGCAACTGGATCAGGACGAGCCCGGAGAAACTTATACTGTGCATTGTCCTTCAATGTAAGATGCGCTAAAAAGTTATTGGCTTTTCCTATTCCTTCGGAAAATAGTTCAGGGAATTCCTTAAGCTTGCTACGCTGTCTTTTTGTTCGAAAGCAGACACTGAAAGTTCACTCTCTTCGATGCTAAATCCAAACAAATGAAAGGTATCAAAACCGAGAATGTTCTCACTGCTTCTTTATTTTAACACGGTAAAATTAACTGTCCTAGAGTGAGATTTGTAAGTGGCAGGAAAACTACACTATCCTGGCACTGGAGTTTCTTGTCCATTGTAGGCAATGAGGTGCTTTCAGGGTTTAGAAAGGGGTGATGAACCTAAATGTTCACACGTATCACGGTTAAGCAAAGTTACTGAGGCACCTGCATCTAACTGAACGTTCACACGACGCCCAGAAATTCGTAATGAGACAGATAGTATGTAATAAGGTCGTTGCACAGCACTAGGGTGAGAAGGAGACACAAAATTAATCTTACGTTTGTCAGGAACTGTCGTAGACTTTGAAAACACAGCATTCACTACATCTTCACGAGGCTGTTTTTTCTGGGAACGGGCAAAATTGCCGTTTTTTGCCGTTGGAAGAAAACTGCTTGGACATGGCATTTTTTCTCCACGATTGTGATTCGCGGCGTTACGTAACGGGCCATTCTGTCTTTTATAACAAGCAAAACATCTAGGTCAAGACATCACTAAATTCACAGTACGCGCTTGTCGTTGTGGCTGCTTGGAGCGGTCGCGAACAAGGGGTGACTCGATCCGAAAAATCGGGGCCTGGTCAAACTTTTCTGCTGCTGTGGCATCCGAATCATATTGCACTGATATTTGCTGTACTTGGCGAACTGACTGATCAGAGTACTTTTAGATCTGTTCCCGTATTCTAATATCTTGGACACTGAATGTTATTGCATCCTGTATCATTAAATGCCCCACCCCCCTCCATGAACCATGGACCTTGCCGTTGGTGGGGAGGATTGCGTGTCTAAGCGATACAGATAGCCGTACCGTAGGTGCAACCACAACGGAGGAGTATCTGTTGAGAGGCCAGACAAACGTGTGGTTCCTGAAGAGGGGCAGCAGCCTTTTCGGTAGTTGCAGGGGCAACAGTCTGGATGATTGACTGATCTGGCCTTGTAACACTAACCAAAACGGCCTTGCTGTGCTGGTACTGCGAACGGCTGAAATAAAGGGGAAACTACAGCCGTAATTTTTCCCGAGGGCATGCAGCTTTACTGTATGGTTAAATGATGATGGCGTCCTCTTGGGTAAAATATTCCGGAGGTAAAATAGTCCCCCATTCGGATCTCCTGGCGGGGACAACTCAAGAGGATGTCATTATCAGGAGAAAGAATACTGGCGTTCTACGGATCGGAGCCTGCAATGTCAGATCCCTTAATCGGGCAGGTAGGTTAGAAAATTTAAAAAGGAAATGGATAGGTTATAGATATAGTGGGAATTAGTGAAGTTCGGTGGCAGGAAGAACAAGACTTCTGGTCAGGTGACTACAGGGTTATAAACACAAAATCAAATAGGGGTAATGCAGGAGTAGGTTTAATAATGAATAGGAAAATAGGAATGCGGGTAAGCTACTTCAAACAACATAGTGAACGCATTATTGTGGCCAAGATAGATACGAAGCCCACGCCTACGACAGTAGTACAAGTTTATATGCCGACTAGCTCTGCAGATGATGAAGAAATTGAAGACATGTATGATGAAATAAAAGAAATTATTCAGATAGTGAAAGGAGATGAAAATTTAATAGTCATGGGTGACTGGAATTCGTCAGTAGGAAAAGGGAGAGAAGGAAACGTAGTAGGTGAATATGGATTGGGGCTAAGAAATGAAAGAGGAAGCCGCCTGGTAGAATTTTGCCCAGAGCATAACCTAATCATAGCTAACACTTGGTTCAAGAAACATGAAAGAAGGATGTGTACATGGAAGAAGCCTGGAGATACTGACAGGTTTCAGATAGATTATATAACGGTAAGACAGAGATTTAGGAACCAGGTTTTAAATTGTAAGACATTTCCGGGGGCAGATGTGGACTCTGACCACAATCTATTGGTTATGAACTGTAGATTAAAATTGAAGAAACTACCAATAGGTGGTAATTTAAGGAGATGGGACCTGGATAAACTGACTAAACCAGAGGTTGTACAGAGTTTCAGGGAGAGCATAAGGGAACAATTGACAAGAATGGGGGAAAGGAATACAGTAGAAGAAGAATGGGTAGCTTTGAGGGATGAAGTAGTGAAGGCAGCAGAGGATGAAGTAGATAAAAAGACGAGGGCTAGTAGAAATCCTTGGGTAACAGAGGAAATATTGAATTTAATTGATGAAAGGAGAAAATATAAAAATGCAGTAAATTAAGCAGGCAAAAAGGAATACAAACGTCTAATAAATGAGATCGACAGGAAGTGCAAAATGGCTAAGTAGGGATGGCTAGAAGACAAATGTAAGGATGTCGAGGCTTATCTCACTAGGGGTAAGATAGATACTGCCTACAGGAAAACTATAGAGACCTTTGGAGAAAAGAGAACCACTCGTATGAATATCAAGAGCTCAGATGGAAACCCAGTTCTAAGCAGTGAAGGGAAAGCAGAAAGGTGGGAGTAGTATATAGAGGGTCTATACAGGGGCGATGTACTTGAGGATAATATTATGGAAACGGAAGAGGATGTAGATGAAGATGAAATGGGAGATAAGATACTGCGTGAAGAGTTTGTCAGAGCACTGAAAGACCTGAGTCGAAACAAGGCCTCCGGAGTAGACAACATTCCATTAGAACTACTGACAGCCTTGGGAGAGCCAGTCCTGACAAAACTCTACCATCTGGTGAGCAAGATGTATGAGACAGGCGAAATACCCTCAGACTTCAAGAAGAATGTAATTATTCCAATCCCAAAGAAAGCAGGTGTTGACAGATGTGAAAATTACCAAACTATCGGTTTAATAAGTCACGGCTGCAAAGTACTCACGCGAATTCTTTACAGAGGAATGGAAAAACTGGTGGAAGCCGACCTCGGGGAAGATCAGTTTGGATTCCGTAGAAATATCGGAACACGTGAGGCAATACTGACCCTACGACTTATCTTAGAAGAAAGATTAAGGAAAGGCAAATCTACGTTTCTAGCATTTGTAGACTTTGAGAAAGCTTTTGACAATGTTGACTGGAATACTCTCTTCCAAATTCTGAAGGTGGCAGGGGTAAAACACAGGGAGCGAAAAGCTATTTACAATTTGTACAGAAACCAGATGGCAGTTATAAGAGTCGAGGGACATCAAAGGGAAGCAGTGGGTGGGAAGGGAGTGAGACAGGGTTGTAGCCTCTCCCGATGTTATTCAATCTCTATATTGAGCAAGCACTGAAGGAATCAAAAGAAAAATTCGGAGTAGGTTTTAAAATCCGTGGAGAAGAAATAAAAATGTTGAGGTTCGCCGATGGCATTCTAATTCTGTCAGGGACAGCAAAGGACTTGGAAGAGCAGCTGAACGGAATGGACAGTGTCTTGAAAGGAGGGTATAAGGTGAACATCAACAAAAGCAAAACGTGGATAATGGAATGTAGTCGAATTAAGTCAGGTGATGCTGAGGGAATTAGATTAGGGAATGAGACACTTACAGTAGTTAAGGAGTTTTGCTATTTGGGGAGCAAAATAACTGATGATATTCGAAGTAGAGAAGATATAAAATGTAGACTGGCAATGGCAAGGAAAGCGTTTCTGAAGAAGAGAAATTTGTTAACATTGAGTATAGATTTAAGTTTCAGGAAGTCGTTTCTGAAATTATTTGTATGGAGTGTAGCCATGTATGGAAGTTGAAACATGGACGATAAATAGTTTGAACATAGAAGCTTTCGAAATGTGGTGCTACAGAAGAATGCTAAAGATTTGATGGGTAGACCACATAACTAATGGGGATGTACTGAATAGGATTGGGGAGACGAGAAGTTTGTGGCACAATATGACTAGAAGAAGGGATCGGTTGGTAGGACATGTTCTGAGGCATCAAGGGATCACCAATTTGGTATTGGAGGGCAGCGTGGAGGGTAAAAATCGTAGAGGGAGACCAAGAGATGAATACACCAAACAGATACAGAAGGATGTAGGTTGCAGTAGCTACTGGGAGATGAAGAAGCTTGTACAGGATAGAGTAGCATGGAGAGCTGCATCAAACCAGTCTCAGGACTGAAGACCACAACAACAACAACAACAACAACAACATTAAATGACTGTAAAAGTTGCCACAACTACACTTAAATTTACATTTAATTCCGTGTACCACTGGCGATACGTTTGTTCCGGATTTTTCTGCAAGCGAAAGAACTGATATCTAATTGCAGCTACTTGGACTTGCTGGTCATATTATTGAGTTAATGAAGCGATTACTTGGTCATACACAATGTGATCAAAAGTATCGGGACACCTGGCTGAAAATGACTCACTAGTTCGTGACGCCCTCCATCGGGAATGCTGAAATTTAATAAGGTGTTGGCCCACCATTAGGCTTGATGACAGCTTCTAGTTTCACAGGCATTCGTTCAATCAGGTGCTGGAAGGTTTCTTGGGGAATGGCAGCCCATTCTTCACTGAGTGCTGCACTCAGGAAAGTTATCGATGTTGGTCGGCGTGGCCTGGCGTGAAGTCGGCGTTCCAAAACATCCCAAAGGTGTTCTATAGATATCACGTCAGGATTCTGAAAAGGCCAGTCCATTACAGGGACGTTATTGTCGTGTAACCAGTCCGCCACAGCCCGTGTATTATGAACAGGTGCTCGATGGTAATGAAAGATGCTACCGCCTTCCTCGAATTGCTCTTTAACAGTGGGAAGCAAGAGGTTTCTTACAGCATCAATGTGGTCCTGTGCTGTGATAGTGCGACGCAAAACGGCAAGGGGTAGCAAGCCCTCTCCGTGACTGCCGGTACGTTTGTTCTGGCTTTTACCAACTGCAGCTACTTGGACTTGCTGGTAGTAGTGTTGAGTGACTACAGCGATTACTTGGTCTTTCACAGTTAAGTTCGCCGGGAGTCTCGGTTGGGAATAGCTTTTGTATTACCCTGAACACAGATTACCCCGCAATCGAAAGGAATTCTTCTAACTTTACAGTATCTTGAACACGATGAACTTGAAATGTGCTTGGAACTTTGTCAGGTATTCGACCCATTCCTCTTCTTTGTCGTTAAATTGAAGGAACGGTGGTATACTGGTCGGTGACACTTGTTGGACTGGTTGGTTGGTCGGTTGTGGTTGTGCAGCCGACACAGCTTGTGGAGCCAGTAGTTGATGGTTGTGGATAAGCCATGTTTCCGCAATATCTTTTCTTCCAGTAGTGCTGGTTCTGCACGTTTCGCAGAAGAGCTTGTGTGAAATTTGGAAGGTAGGAGACGAAGTACTGGCGGAAGCAAACCTGGGGGGGAGGGATCGTGAGTGGTGCTTCGGTAGCTCAGTTGGTGGAGCACTTACCCACGAAAGGCAAGTGTAACTAAATCGAGTCTCGGTCCGGCACACGGTTTTAATCTGCCAGGAAGTTTAATATCAGCGCACAATCCGCTGCAGAGTGAAAATTTCATTCTGGAAACAGCTAGTAGTTCTTGCACCGTCGTTGGTAAGGTTGATATTTGTTGGTTCTGAAACTGAAAAACTTGTGTTACATCCATCACATTGCCCGTCTGCGGCTGAGGCGCGGGGACATCGGGTGGAGGAGACGGGGAATTCATGGTTTACACAAATACGTATCTCAAAAAGCAAGCAAAGCCTCAGGAAAGAGCAATATGATTAGTTCTGCGGCTCCCCTCCTGGAATACATGCGAAACACAACAACAAATTAGCAAATAGTAAAACTTGAACATTATCAGCCCTGCAAGCTAAAATACAAAAGAAGCAAACAAAATCTTTGGCCGAGTTCATTAACTTCGATTGCCATTGAAGTATCCTCGGTAGCCACTGTAGAGTCTTTTACAGCAAGGAAGCAAGGGAGAGGATGTTGTTATCGGTGGCCAGTTACCTCCTTCTACAACACAAATTAACGCATAGATCAATCCAGTTCTTTATACACACGAACTTTTACTTAACTTGAATAGCGTTCATGTGTTGAGGTGTAATCTCATTACTAATAGTCCTCTTGCACACAATATCGCTATTATTGCTATTACAAACTGTTGTCTCGCCACTAGTCGCACTATAGTCTCTAATCTGGTCGCTATGTACTGTCGTAGCCTGTGATGAACTCAGCCTGCTCTGCGATTAAATAACAGACGCTAAACTGGAATGAGTGAGTCTGTGAGTCCGTGAGTTAGTGCGCCCCTCCGGTCAGCGGCGGGGGGCCTAAATACATGTTGTAGAGAGGCCGTTGGCGGCTTGTTGCTTGTCGATGTGTCTCTGGCTGCCGGCCGGGGTGCCCGAGTGGTTCTAGGCGCTACAGTCGCAAGTTAGAATCCCACCTCAGGCATGGATGTGTGTGATGTCCTTAGGTTAGTTAGGCTTAAGTAGTTCTAAGTTCTAGCGGACTGATGAACTCAGAAGTTAAGTCCCATAGTGTTCAGAGCCTTTTGAACCTATTTGTCTCTGGCTTCTGTCATGAAAGGCATGCTTGATCCAGCGCCTACTATCGACCTCCACACTTTCTCTTTGCCGTCTGGTGTGCTCGCGACAGCTTATGCCAGCACAGTAACGTTCCTAACCTCCATATTCCACAGTATTTACGCTCCTATTGCGTGCTACATTACGTGGATTCCCCCAACAGTGTTAATGAGACAAACGTGTTCAACGTTAGTATTATTTATGGTCAGTTTGCCCGTCTAGACTTGTAATACTTATTTTACTCTGTCTGAAGGAAAAGACATTGTGAGATATGCAATTTTCACTATGTTCTCAAGGTACATAGTAATGCATGTATTAGCTTCGTATTTCATCTTGTTGAGTTGTTTCGTGCAGCAGGAAGATTTTAATTTCATAAAAGTTTTTTATGTAAGAAACTTGTATTCAGTCCTCTAATAACGAAATGATATATTGTTCCCTGAAGATCTCTTCACAATTATTATCAGGTAACGTACTTACAATCGCTATCAACATGCCTCTACATACGATCAATTTTTATATAGTGCACAATTCCTCATGTTGTCTATTACTAAAATATATGTAACAACTACTCAGATGCCGACAAGACTTTTGCAAGAGTACCCAACTACCTCCATTAATGCTATCAGATCGACATATACTAGTTTATTCGACGCGTTCACATCAGCTCCTGATAGAACACTGGGCACCATGGAACTCTGGTAGGGCGTGGTCGAGCTGCAGCGCTCTTCCACTAGAGGGCTCCGATGTGTAGCGTGTACCATAGCTGTATGTAACGTTACTACGGCGGTGCGTGAGAAACTGCATGCTGTAATCAGGTTTCCAATTGGAGCAGTTCTTTCACATAGGGAACAATCTCTCCTTCAGCAATTCAGTGCTACGATATTTGCAACAGTCCGACACCTTGGATTAATTGTCATTGACACAGTCCTGACCTATCCCCATCCAATTTTCATCTGTTTCCGAAACCGAATGAACTCCTTCGAGGATTTCACCTGGATAGTAATGAAAGGGAGAAAGCAGAGATGAGCTTGCAGCTCCGTCAACAAAGTCAAACATTCTCCAGTGACAGTATCAACAAACTGGTCTCTCGTTCGGAGTAATGTGTTCGTCGCCAGGGTGAGTACATTGAGAAATAAATATGTAGACATGAAGAATAAATATGTAAAATGTTAATAAAGTTTGCTTTACACTCAAAAAGCATCCAGTTTTTACAGTAAATCATAAATCTTCGTCGGTATGACAAAATTCCACGAAAAGCAAAAGCAACTATTTGCAACACCTATTTCGTACCAGTCCTTACACATGGTATAACAGTACGTACACTACTTTATAAAGATCTCAGCAGAATTCAGTCAACACACATGAGAATCTTTGAAATTATACTTCAAAAAAATAGAAATGACAAATAGGAATGAGGTGAATAGAAAAGTAGCTGATATTGACGCTCGTGTTATCAGAGCAATAAAGAAACGCAGGCTTCAGTGGTATGCGCACATACTGAGGATGAGCAGCGAAAGACCTGCCAAAAGATGTTTCAACCTGAACCTCGTAGGAAGAAGACCACGTGGAAGACCAAGAAAACGCTTGATGATCAGATGTTGAGGGAAAAGGACACAAACAGGAGATGTATGAAGAGAGGAGATGGCAAGCGTTTGTTCACCACACCCAGGAAACTGAAGTTAGAAAACGATGGTAATGACGATGGTGATGATGATGGCAATGATAATGATGATGCTGATTTTTCATTATAACGTATAGGTCCTTTTGCCGTGTGTAGTGCAACAGTTCGATGTGGCTTGGACTCAACAAGTCGACAGAAATCGCTGCAGAAGTACTGAGCCGTGGTGCTTCTATAGCCGCCCATAATTCCGAAAATATTTCTCGATTATGTCTCACAAATGATCGATGGTATTCATGTCAGATGATCTGGGAGACCAGACCACTCACTCGAACTGGCGAGAATGTTCTTCAAACCAATAGCGAACAGTTGTGGTACGCTCACATGGCACATTGTCATCCATATAAAAATTCCATAGTTGTTTCGGAACATGACGTCTCTGAACGGCAACAATTGGTCTCTAAGTAGTCGAGCATCCAGAGGACCAAGTCCTTTCAATGTAAGCATAGTTCACACCATTATGGAGCCACCACCAGATTGCACAGTGCCTTGTGGACAACTTGAGTCCATGGCTTCGTAGGGTCTACACCACACTCGAAGCCTACCTTCAGCTCTTACAAACTGGAATTGGGACTCATCTGACAAGGCCTCAGTTTTCCAGTCGTTCAGGGACCAACCGATATGGTTATGAGCCCAGGAGAGGGGCTGCAGGCGATAATGTGCGGTTCGCAAAGGCACCCGCGTCGATCGTCTGCTATCATAGCCCATTAACGACACATTTCGCTCCATTGTCCTAATGGATATGTTTATCATACGTCCCACATTGATTTCTTCCGTTATTTCAGGCAGTATTGCTTGTCTTTTAGGGCAAACAATTCCATGCAAACTGCGCTGCCCTCGAGCGTTAAGTGGAGACCATCGGCCACTGCGTTGTCCGTGGCAAGAGGTAATGCCTGACATTTGGCGTTCTCGGCACACTCCTGACGCTGTGGATTGCAGAATATTTAATTCCTTAACGATTTCCTAAATGGAATTCCCCATGCGTCTAGCTCCATCTACCATTCCGCGTTCAAAGACTGTTAATTCCCGTCGTGGGGCCATGATCATGTCGGAAGCCTTTTCATATGAATCATCTGAGTACAAATGACAGCTCCGCCAGTCCACTGGCCTTTTATACCTTGTGTATGCGATACTACCACCACCTGTATATGTGCATATCGCTATCCGGTGACTTTCGTCACCACAGTGTACCTGAGAACATTGTAGAGTTTTCAAACAAAAAATACGGAGCCATTACTTTCCAGCACCCCCTCGTTTAAGCAACCGCCAGTATCTACTACAAGTGTAACGTATATGACGTAGCCATAGTATATCTGCTAACATTTCAGTGACGCTTCAGGTTTCCTTATAGAAGCTCCTATATGTTCTCGAATCTTCTCCTCTGTCCGGGAAGAAGATCACAGTGACTTCCTTGACAGGTCCAAAACATCACGCTATCTGAAGCACGAATGTGCAGATCGGTCAGTTTCTAGTCGTGTCATATAGGATGCATTAAGTCGCGGTAAATCCTGATGGTACTGGTGCCTTCATCTATAGAGAGTTCTTGATGATGTATAAATTTCTCTTTAGGGTGAATGCTGCGTTTTCGAGTGAAACCTGGAACCATGATTTCAGTGTGTAATGTTAACCAATATCCATTCATTTAGAAATCTTCGTTTGCAGCCTGCCACCTTGTTCTTGTTGACAGTCATTTTAGGTGGAGAAACACTAGTCTTATCAGTCTGCTTGGTTTTGATGTTTCTTCAAGAGAACTCTCAGCAGCTTGAGGCTCTAATATAACTTTCTTTCCGCTCGTTAACTGATAATACATAGCACCTGCATAAATAGGAACCTATGCGTTAGTAGATTACGATCCCTTCCGTTTACAGCTGTGTCGCAGTACTTATTACAACTCGAATTTTATTTGTTTCCCACAGTGAATACGTAAGGCACAACAGCATTTTGTAACCATTGAATTGATTCTATTTTGATGCTGTATTTAATATTCATTCAAAGTCAACAAATTGCTAGATTCATACAAGCCATTTTAAAAAAAAAAAAAACTGAGTAAACTAGCTCGCTGTAAATCGAACATGTGATCTCAGAGGCTTGTCCAGACGGAATCTTAATATGAAGAAAATCAAGTCACCACCGTGAAATTATACAGAGTTTTGACGTTTTCCTTGTTCAGGTTCTGGGCGGATTTCAGTTAAGCAACATGGCATATATGCTTCTTCAACAATTTAGAATTCCGTATAACCGTAGCACTCGCGGTGACCAAGCAAACCAAAAAACAGAAAGAATATGTAGTGGGATTAACATATGAGGTGCATATCAATAGGATCAACGGGGCATATACCAGTAAATGACGGAACCCTTTTCACAAATGAAAATAAAAATGCAATCCTTCCAATTTTTCCCATCTTTCTATGTTACTGGTGTAGCTGATTGTTTGTGAGCCAATTTTTTTATATTATAATGAGGTTGTATTTACATTACCTGGTGAAGTCACAGTGTGTCCCTCGTAATGCGTACATGAACTGAAATAGATGTGAGTATTCAAAACGCTGTAAAATGAGAGTATCCATCATTGGACTAAGAATTAAAATGATTTTTCAATATGTTTAAAACATAATGGTATCAGATTTGCTAGAAATTGAGTAAACAGTGTCTAATTATTCATAACTGTCATATACTGCTACAGCTGGTTTGGATAACGTAAGTTGTGAAGACATGTAACTGTTGTGCAATTCCTGCTAAGTGTATAACACAGGGAAATACAGGACTTTAAATGAAATCGAGTGAAACATGCTTTCGTTGGCACTCAAACCCTCAGGGTCTCGAAAGTAAATTCTTGTGTGAACAGTAAAGGAGATGAAGCAAATGTGGTTTTAGAATAATTCCACTATTTTAGCATGACTCTTTTCCAGTTTTCTACCATGATGTGAAGGCCGCATCACTTTACTGCAGAAGAGTCCCCATGTTGACAACATCTTAATCTTTTACTGTTATTTACATGCCTCATTACGTTAGCTTCCCGCCAGATTCACGGTCATACCAAAATTTCTAATTTCTATTATGAGAAAAAATTTAGTTCAGAGGTTGATGTGTCCTCTGACATAGCAGTTATTTATTTCGAGAACTATGTAAGCGCCTTATTTTGGTGCTGTGATCTTCAGTCTAAAGACTGGTTTGATACAGCTCTCGATGCTACTCTGTCACGTTGAAGCCTCTTCATTTCCGACTCTGACAGCCCACATCCACTTTGCCTGCAACTGGTATCAGTAAGCGAGTGCAAATTCAGGCAATGGCTGGATTGGCAGACAGTACTAAATGTTAAGAGGCAACAGTACCATATGGTCTGTCACTAAGTACAGAACTGTTCGCAATTCACACAGTATTTACGGCTGTACCGGTTCTGGCACAACGGATTCATTGTTTTATTATGTGAAAAAACTGGCCGCTAGGCCGAGAGTAATTAATGAGTATTATATAAATAAACAAGTAACTTGTGCTTATTTGTGTCATGTTTATGTAAGTCCAAATTATGACACAATTATTGTAATGGTTTTGATGTAATACCCAAAATGTCTCTCGTAGCCGAGTAATGAAATTTCTGGAATTCTTTTGTCTTGGTAACGTACGTAAGTGGTTAAAATTGCAAGATCACAGGTTCATGTAAGCGTAAAATAAGCCATTGCAAATGTGAAATGCTTCTATATTAATAACCGGTGTAGCCAAATGAATGTTGAATGGAAGCATGCTAACGTATATGCATTCTGTTGTACAGGTCGGACGTCAGTTTGTGGGATCCAGTGCCATACTTGTTGCGCTTGGTCGGTCAGTAAAGAGACGTTTGTGAGGGCTGTGGATGACACTGGAGTTGTCATCTAATTATTTGCCATATCTGCACGACATGAGCCAGATCTGGTAATGGAGGAAGCCAAGGCCATATTTGGACACTTTGTAGAGCATATTGGGTTACAAGAGTCTTATCATGTAGGAAGACATCCCCTGGAATGCTGTACACGAATTGCAGCAAAACAGATCGAATCTCCAGATTGATGCAGTGTTTTCCAATTAGTAAGTGTGGAATAATCACGAAAGTGCTACTCCTGTCATACGAAACTGTACCGGACGTCATAACTCCAGTTCCACTGTGTCAAGGCCGCGAACAGTTTGGTTATAGGCGCTCACCTGGCCCTTTCTGCCCAATACATGGCCATCACTGGCGCCGAGGAAGAACCTGTTTTCATCAGAAAACACAAGAGACCGACAACCTGCCCTCCAAAGAATTCTCGTTTGATGTCACTGAAGTCGCAAGTGGTGGTAATTTAGGGTCAGTGAAACACACGCTACAGGTTTCTGGCTTGGAGCTGTCCTTGAAGTAACCGATTTGTAACTGTTCGTTGTGTCCCTGTGGTTAAAAAAGTCTGATCGTATTGTCGCTGCAGATACAGCACGATTCGCCAAAGGCATACGCAAAACACGATGGTCTTTCCTCTCAGTAGTGCCACGTAATCGTCCAGGGGCTAGTCATCTTGCGACCGTATATTCTCGTGACCACCGCTGCCAGCAATCATGTACAGTGCTACATTCCTTCCAAGTGTTTCTGCAGTATCGCAGAAGAACATCCAGCTTCTTGTAGCCCTATTACACGACCCCATCCAAACTCATTGAGGCGCAATAATGGCGTCTTTGTTGCCTTACAGGTATTTTAACTTATATCAACTAACTGCGACCAGTCTCAGAAGTAACTAACGCTCACGACCCATACAGCGTTAATTTAAAGCAAATCTTACTGGCATCATCATCGTGGCCCTTCTGGCGCCACTCCTACACGACTGGGGCCAAATCTGAATATACTTTATTTTTCAGATGTAGAAACATACCTACCTACTTTCGTTTGTGTCAAACGATTCCTTCTTGGTTCTGCAATTCTTTTCCGTTAGTGTATATCTATCGGTTCAGACGTTGCAAGCACTTACGATGCTTCGCCCAGGCACAGCATTGTACTGTTGCGTCCTCAAGCTCACTTTGAAAATATTTTGCTTTTGTAAATTGATCCTCCTCGTTATGATCTTAAAATCACAGTTCAACAGTATATCCGGATGCTTTTGATTAATCCAGATGTTGTTGCCTTTCTTCGGTATTAGTATAATGTAACCATCCTCAAGTTCATGTGGGATGTTATTGTCACTCCATATTTCATTCGCCATTTCAGCTAGGGCAGATCCAAGGTTGTTCCAGTGCTGCTGACATAATTCAGCACAAATGCCGTCAGCTATAGCAGACTTCTATTAAGCTGCATTTTTGACGGAAGTATCAATTTCATCGCTATTGAACGGTATGTTAAGAGAATCAGTCCTCTCCCTAAGCATACAGAGGGCTACTTTTTCGAGCGCATTATCATAAAGGGCACATTTATTTCCTTCTTGCTGTATACATTGCAGAAACATATTAGAACTTTTCATCTATGTGTCAGTATCAAAGGATGGCGGCGTATTTTCGACTTCACAATGTGAAAAAGAGATGCAATTTCATCCTCAGCATGATTCGTCCGTCGCGAAGAGACAATGGTACCTTCTATATTTTCTCCGCGAAATACAATAATTTTCGACTTGCACCTCCAAATATAGCGGTACGTATCAACACCGCAAATATTACCGCTTTGGTATAGCTCGAACAGACACTGAATGAAAAATTCCATATTTTTTGTGCCAAAACCTTTCCCGTTAGGCGTCTCTGACGTGCGTTTACCGTAGCTTAAGTTTTGCACAAGGTATCCAGCACTGGATGACAACGTTGGACCAGGATTCATGTATTCCGTCAAGTGCACGGACGTCTAATAAACTGATGTTCAATTACCTATATCCTGTTACCCGATATTCATCAGAACGCAGGAGATTCATATAAGACTGGTAAGCGCATTGATCAGAGAACGCAACTAGCGCTATGTCGCAGTTCATTACGCTTGGACGGAGGGTTGCCGAAACGTAAATGCTGTTTATGCGACTAGCTGACTGTCTGTCTGAACAGGTGTACGCAATGCGCTCGTCGAATACCTTTTAAGATGAATCAATTTGTAAAGTTTGGTGTTGTAGCTCATGACATATGTTCAGATTCGGTGATTGGTCTTTCGCGTTTAGTACGCAGTTGAAGTCGCCGCTAATGATTAAATTCCCGTCAGGATTATCAAGCACTGTTGGTATCTCATTTTTGATGAACAAAGAAAGTTCGCGCCATGAGTTGCCATCTTACTATTAGCATACTGTTAACTCTGCAAGCTGTTTCTCTTCTGCCAAGGAGACGGTTTACATGCGTAAAATGGATTGCTACGAACAATAAAATAAGAGTTCCAGCTGAGGTCTTTTTGTTGGTGTTGGACACACTGATCTCATATGTCCCCGCCTACAGAAGCGTCATGTCTGTACTGGTGCTGCAAAGGAAACATATAAGCTCTCGGATTCACTTCGAGTTGATCGTAGTTACATTTTAAGTCTGACTATCACTCATTAGCTGTCAGAATCTACGGACCATTCCTTACCACCGTGAAGCCAAAATGGATCGCTGCGCTGTGCTCCATTTAGGTACTTTATCAGCGGTTGTATATCACCTGCCCGAATTTGTGCAATAAACAGATGCGGAAGACGGAGTGTTGTGAATTAGCGTCCGGCATTCACTTTAAGTAGGATCACTATACGAAGTTCCCCAGAATACATAACACCCTTCAAGAGAATTAGTTGGTAAGAGAAAAGAAAAAGAATAGACACTTCCTTGCACTGCATAATAACTTTATGATGTCACTATTTGTATACTGGGAATGCAGTACTATTTTGTGTAGCGACAAACGAAGACGGGGCAGCTTCTGCTGTTCTTGCTCCCCCTGCTGCCACCACGGCCTGTGTTTGTCGGTGTGCTGCGCGCAGGACACGCCCTGCCCGCTACCTGCAGCCGTGTCGGTCAACGTAGCCGCGTCCGGCTGGCCACCACGCGGGGTCTGATGCTGTGGCCAGCGAGTGATTGTGGAATGCCGCGTGCAGCCATGCCGGTTTATTTTAGACTTTGCCGTTATCAAAGCCTGCTCTCTCTCAGTGTTCGGCAATACCTTTAGGTGTTCTGTTTGCTAACATATCTAGTTCTGTGGTGATGAGTTATTAGACTCAGTTTCGCTGCCACCGTCTCATATGGGTTTATTCGCCAATGTGTAATTCCTTATTCTTACCATTCTTAATATTGTTTTTACTTTTACTCACTTCTTTCTTTTCTATCTGGGGCATTTTTAGTGGAGAAGGTGGAGTGATAGTAGCATCCGTCTTTTGCTGCATCTCACATGGACTACTTTCGGAAGGCACTCATGCATCCCCGTTATGCAAGATAATCTGATCTGTCAGGGACTGCGGATATAGAGTGACCTCCATCTGTTCCCAACTGTCACTTGTGCCGATTTGTTCCTGAGCTGCTTGTTCCAAAACGAGGACTACAGCCTCCTACGGTGGTCGTGACACGCAGTTACAGCAACTACCCGACTCAGTAACGGTAAAAAAACTCCCACCACCACTAACAGCACTCCCTTGACTACGCTCCATCGGGCGTTGACGGGCACAGTTTACCCTTAAATGTTCAGTGGAATGACAAATTGAGCAGGTTTGTGGTTGCTCAGTGCACGTAACCTGGGAGCTACCACTGCTAATGACAGTGGGATTCTTTTTTTTTTTTTCTTTTTGGCGGACGTCCTATTCTGGTTACTGGCTGGTGACTGACAAAATGACACTTTACTGCCAGAGGGGACGAGCATCAACACACTGTGGTGTATAAGTGGTACATTAAAAACCCACATATTTCTGACTGGATAACCTGATAGCGCATCTTGAATATCGCTCACACTCCCGTGAATATGATGAAATTTCCGATTGACGGCGCATTCTCGGATAAATTTCTTGAAAATTACATTACATATGAATTTCACAGATAAGTCTCGTATGAAAGCTAACGGAGATATGCAGACAATTTCCTTTGGCTTTCTTTAATTCATCAAATATCCGTATACGAATTTCAGAAGCTGTCGGCACCAAGGCATTACGATCAAATACACAGTGAATACGGTTATCTCTATTGAATGTCGCCATGACAGTGAACTACACCGCACAACTAAACTTCGGCCACAGAAGGTGCTCGTCTCCTGCAAATAAGCAGCGGTCGTTGATGTTAACAATTGCCCGAGAGCTCTGCTCCATACGGTGTTAACTGGCCGGCAGCTAGCGACAGACAGTAGGATCAATAAACCACACCGCTGACACACACATTTTTCACCCTCGTGATTGTGTTGTAACGGAAGATGCACAACCTTACATGAGTGGTCTGATCCACGAAAGTGGACTCCACACTGGTCACTACGTTCATTGTCTGAGTCTGATTGATGTAGTTCGACGGCATCGGCAATCATCATATGCCTTGGTTACACAGTTTGTATTTTCGATATGCTCAATGCCTCAACGAATCCAAAAGTTCGATGCCATTTTTACATTACTGAAGTAACTACCAAAATCAGCTTCTAAGAGGTTTTAATTGCTAATCGGTTATAGTTAATTTGTGACTCTATGACTGAAAAGATCTTACAAATTAAATATCAGAAGCGAAACTGGCTGTTTATTAAAGAATTAGTTATCAGCAAGCTTCTGACAAGGAAAGTATTCTTTTAGCCTCATGTCAACCGGATGTAAAGACGCTGCTTGCCATTATTGTTCCGATTAAAAGCCATTTGGTAATTTAACCTACTACAACAAATTTCTTGTTTCGAGGAATGGTTTTGCAGAGTATGAAGTTACCAGATAAAATTATTATTACTATTACTTCCTTAATTCAGTCGCTGCAGGCGTGCTTGCAGGAAGTATTTCAATCATATTGGTAGCTTTTAGATGCAGTTGCCTAAAACAGACCATTATTAACGTCCTTCTGTATTTAGGCAATAGATTTCAGCGTAATGTCTAACATCTACAATTATTCATTTATTACATTAGAATTAAATTAATCATGCAAGACATTATTTGACATCAGAAATCGCATAGCATTACTTTATTTATTAGCAGCTTACTAGAAACTATGCATGTTGAAACGTCTCTGTTAGATTCATTTCATACTATTTACTAGTATTTCGTGTTGTCACGCTCGATTATTTGTAACTTAGTTTTGTACTATGTGCTGAAAGGTGGCTACACTGAGACACGGCGCCAGAGATTGGGCCAAAGATTATTATTCCGCCGCCTCCACTGGGGCAGTAGTAGTTCAGAGGTTGTCGTGGGCAGTACTTGTTGAGAGGATGTCGAGAGCAGTAGTAGTTCAGAGGTTGCCGTGGGCAGTACTAGTTCAGTGGATGTCGTGTGCAGTTGTTGTTCTATTGGGCGAGAGAGTAGATGCTATTCGGTTGGTGTAATGTATAGATGGAAGATGTTGCAATGATCACAGTGTATTTTTCGTCAATATATATGGAGGTAACAAAAAGAAAAATTTATTTCACATTTCCTTAATGACAATGCCTCTTGGTCACAGGTTCAGTCAACAAAGCATCTGGCTCGTGTTCATGTATTAGACTTGTAATTCTGGTTTCTATGTGCAATTATAGAATTTCTGGTTTTTTCAATTAGTTTATTGTAAATAGTGTTTAAAATTCCTTGTCATATTGAGGAAGAACCGTGCCAGATACATGTACGTTGAATCACACTACCACACACAGAACAGTTATACTTGTGCTTTATTGTTTCGTAGCTTTTATAGTTGCAGGGGACTTAATTAATCAATAGTGTTAACGGAAATTTCCCTTCATTCTTTATTGTTATTTTATGCAGTCAGATTGCGTACTAATACTAGTCAGGGCCAACCGGTTACGGGACTTCGTAACCGGATACACAGCTACTAAAATTATTCCATAATAATTAAGCCCCAATGCACGTGGCGACCCTACCAGGATCGTCCCTTGGAATTCTTTTGACAGTAAAAATAGCAGACAGTAGTATTGTTGTAGTAATTTGTAATTTAGTAATTGTAGTCTATATTGCATGTGTAGAATTGGTAATTGAACATTTGTAGCTGTCTTGTCATTCTTCTAATGGTATTTTTGCAGAATTTAATTTTTTATATCTCGTATACGGGTTTGACAATTTTGTGCAATTATGAAGATTTTAAGTGTTCGTTAATCGTGTATGTCGGGAAGCATTTCGTGTGAATGGTACTGTTGGTGATAAAGTGTTACATTGTGTGTAATTTTCGCATAGTGACGAGTTTTGTATGTTTTGTAAATGATTATGCGATCGAAGAAAAACGCAAAAAGATGGATAGTCAGAATAACGAAACTGTTAATATGGCGAACTCGCCAACACAGGAGAACATTACGATGAATAATGAAGTCGAAAACAATTTAATAAGCCAGAAAAGTAGTCTGGAACCAGTTCAAAATTTTTCACAATCAAAAAATTCACAGAATACGAGATTAGCGACAGAAGATTCTGGAATAGTATCGAACACAGATAGCTTTACAGCTACGACGAAGGAAGTTAGTTTTACGGGAAATGTTAGCGGCGAAAAGAATTTCGAACCAGCTAATATGGAGCGGTTGATGAGTGCAATATTACATTTGGGATCACAGTTAGGATCTCAATTACAAACGGAGATGGGAACAATGGAGACACGGTTAGACTCACGAATACGGACATGTTTTAAAAACATGAAAGAAATTAGAGAAGAAGTACAACCGATTTTGAATGCTCACAATAATAGATTAATTTCAATTGAAATTAAACAAAAGGAACAGGACAGAGAACAGGAAGAAAGAGATCGCGTGATAGTACAAAAATTTTCAGAGTAAAATCTTCAGCGTGCACACGATAAGGAAGAAATATTTGAAAGAATCGAGGAATCCGTACCAAATGACAGAATAAATAAACTAACACAACAATATGAACAGTTAACTACTAAATATGTCAATACTGAAACCCGAGTCGCGACACTTACGGAAGACGTAAATAAACAGAAAGAACAAATAGGTGACTTATTGGAAAGAGTTGAGGAGATTTCAGATAAATTGACAAATATTAGTTTAAATGGGGACAGAGATTCAGATCATACAGCTCCATTGCCATTTGCAGAAACAGAAGTGTACCAGAATATAAATAAACATGTTGAAAATCAGGGAAAATTTAATGAACGCGTTACAAGGGAATTTGAGGTGTTACGAAAGCAAATTAAACAAATTGAAAGCGAAATCGTAGGTAAAGACAGTAGAAGAAATTTGGAATCACCGATAGCAGCGGGTTTTGAAGAAAATAATTTATTTCATTTACGAGATGCAACAAGAGAGCGCCAGGCGCGCGAACTAGACAATAATCGACATTCAGACTCTGGGACAGATGCGGTAGGTCTTTGTCGCCACGGGGCGAAAACTTTGACTATAAACACTTTTTAACTGTTCGGAAATATAAGATCTTTCGCAATTCTAATAATGACATACATCCATGTTCATGGTTAGATCAATTTATGTACGCACTTCCACCAAATTGGCCACTAAGTCACACACTGGAATTTATGTGTGGGTATTTAGAAAACAAACCGGTGACGCACATGCGCGCACTTATTAGAGATTGTAATAATTTAAGTGATTTTTTTGATGCATTTCTATCGGCATATTGGTCCGAAAACACGCAAGACAGAGTCAAACATAGTCTTATTATGCAGCGTAAATTTAAACGGTCTGAGTTCCGCACGCCGGCAGAATACTTTGAAGACATGTTTCGAAAGAATCAATTCCTTTCCAACCCCCATAGCCCGACTGAATTAATCCGTATTTGCTTAACTAAGCTGCCACAATCGATAAGACACATTGCCTTAGCCTGAAAATGTAAAGACGACATTGAAACTTTTAAGACTTTGCTACAAGAACTTGAGTATGACAACGACGACGGAACTTCTTGTAATTTTTTCAGTAACGGTAATCACAAAAGATTTTCAGAGAAAACGGATAATGATCGGAACGGACGTTATAGCGGCAATTTTGAAAATTACAGACGAAACAGACAGGACAATAGATACAAGCCTTATGACGATCATAGACGTTCTAACAGAAATTACACATACAATTATAATAACGGAAATTCCTACCAGAATGATCAATCATACGGAAACAGTAATCGGTATCATCAAGACAGAAACTATTCATACAATAATAGAAATTCTTAGTACAGAAATAACCAGGATAGTAGATATAACAATAATTTCAGAAGTGACAGTCGAAATTACACAAGAAGTAGTTATGCGGATAGCCAGGAAAATAGAAATTTTAATAACAGACACAACCAAGAATTTACATGTATCAGACAGGAGGGACCTAATTGGCATCCTCCACGTGACAGAACTTCAGAGAGACAACTGCAAATCGTAGAAATTGATCCGCGAAATGATGCGAATAATCAAAGACGTGACGCAAACAATCGACAATGACTTGTAGCTTCGGCTTCTGGCAGCAATAAAGACGGTTGAGAAAGTAATGACGCTACGACTTTGCACTACGTACGCATAGAAGACATGAGAGACATTTTGCTAGACGAAAAGGAAAATAATGTAGACGCATTTTTACATCCTGTTATAGAAGTATGTGTGAGTAAGAATAAGTTCACTGCGGTTTTAGATTCTGGGAGCCCATTGAATGTTATTAATGAATCAGTTTTTCGTATATGTGTAAGAACTATTGCTTGTCCTGTGTTACCTGTTTCTAAAGCTGCAATTCGAGGAGCTATTTCTGGAAAAAGTGTGCAAGTCAAACAACAGACCAACTTAAATTTCATTTGTCAAGGATTTGAATTTTCTGCTAATTTTAAATTCTATTAGGTATGGAGTTTCTTAACACATATAAGGCAATTTTAAAGTTTAAGGAAGGAAGTGTGAACTTGACTGTTGCCGGAATGCCGAGATGTTTGAAATTTTTCGAGTTTGTAACGAAATCTGAATCAGACATAAATTGTTTAAGGTTCCTTATTTCTGATGTTTTCGCTGAGTATTATGACGACAATGTGTTCATTCATGACTACGACAATAGATACAGAGACGGGACGGATGATATAATTAATAGTGAAGAATTAATTAATGAAAAGGTTAACAAAGCTGAGGTGACAGATGACGTTGCAAGAGAAGAATTGCACCAAATTTTGACTTCACATGCTACAGTATTTAGTTATCACACAGGAACTATACAAGGCTTACAATATTTATTTAAAGTAAAAGAACACACACCATTTCGAGGTAAAACGTACACTATTCCTTTGGCTTATAGAGACAAGTTTAAGAGTGAAATTCAATGCATGTTAGATCAAGGCATTATTGAGCCAGCAGTCAATCCTTCTACCAGCCCATTACATGTCGTTCTTAAAAATGATGGGGCAATTCGTTGGTTCTAGATTCCAGACAGATAAATAATATCATCATTCCTGAAACTGAACGTCCACAAAATTTAGATGAACTTCTTCAACATTTCCATGGAGTTAAAGTTTTATCCACAACTGATATGCGCGCAAGTTTTTGGCAAATAGAACTCCACCCTGATTGTAGAAAATACACTGCCTTTTTAGTCTTTGGAAACTGTTATCAATTTCGGAAATTACCGTTTGGACTTACTGTATTTTCAGCAGCATTCATTCGTAGTTTAAACGAAATTTTAATTGTTTATCTTCGAAACAATATTACTTCTTATGTTGACGATATTGTTATTGCTAAATGTTCTTTGAGCGAGCATAACAAAATTTTGGATTCATTATTACGTATTTTTGCAAGAGTTGTCATTACAGTGAACTTGGAAAAACCTGAATTTGGTCGTTCTCAGTTGAAATTTCTTGATCATATTATTTCTACAGAAGGTATTCTTCCTGATCCAGAGAAACTAGACGCTATTCGTAATTATGCTGTTCCTACCACAAAACGTGATGTTCGTAGTTTCCTTGGTGTCTGCAATTTTCTTAGACGCTTTGTTAGATAGGACAATTTGGCCACAACTCGTTTATGTGAACTATCTGGATAGAATTCTAATTGGTGTTGGGATGAGGAAGCTCAATCAGAATTTGAACAACTTCGTGAAGCTTTAGTTGCTGCTCCACTTCTTTCACATCCGAATTTATCTAAAGATTATTGTTTGGCGACGGACTCATCATACAAAGGCCTAGGTGCACACTTATTTAAGAGATAGAAGAAAACGGCGTTGTAGTACGGAAAACTATTGCATTTGGAAGTCGTGTTCTTTCTAAATCAGAAAAGAATTATTCGATTACGGAACTTGAAGCTTTGGCTGTTGTTTGGGCTTTCACAAAATTTCGCATATTTTTGTATGGCAGACATAATAAGATTTACACCGATCATCGAGCTCTGGAATTTCTTATGTCAACATAATTAACACATGGAAGATTGTCACGATGGGCGCTGTATCTATAGGAATTTGATTTTAGTATTGTTTGCATATAGGGTTCTTCAAATATTATTGCTGATGCTTTATAACGTTCACCTATGGGTTTGAAACAAAGTGCTGAGGAGGACTGCAAAGAAAACAATTATTGTTTGATGTATACTCAAGGTGTTGCGTTGGAAAATTTTATTTCGTCTTCGCTCCAGGACATCGCTAAGGAGCAAAACAAGGATCCAATCTGGAAGGACATTAAGGAGAAGTGGAGGAGAAAGGAAAGCGTAGCGATTAGACGGTATTATTTAGTTCACAGTGATATTCTTTTTAAACGAAAATCTGTTGACAACTCTGTTTTGTTAGTTTGCATTCCTGATGAGTGGGTTAATAAATTGATTTGGTATACACATTTCAGTTATGCACTCTTTGGTCCCAGAAAATGCTTTCATAAATTACGAGAAAATTGCTACTTCAGTAATATGGAAAAACGTATTCGATTTGTTCTTGCCAAATGCAAATTATGTCCAAAGGCTAAGCCGCCAACTATTTCTCACAGAGCATCGTTGTTTCCTATCATTCCAGCGAAATTAAAGGAGATGGTTGCAGTCGATTTGTTCGGTCCAGTGGTTCGTTCTACTAATGGTTTTGCGTACATTTTGGTAGCAGTGGAATTGACATCAAAATATGTGTTTTACACCTTTACGCAAAGCAACAGCTCGTTCAGTATCTAATGCTTTCATCAAACATTTTCTTAAAGAAGTGGGTCATGTTGATAGAGTTATATCAGATAATGGATCACAGTTTCGCTCTAAAATTTGGCTTCGTACTTTATGGTGCAGTAAGATTAAACCAATTTTCATTTTACTTTTCACTCTCAATCTAACGCTTCAGAGAGATGGATGAGGGAAATCAATAAATTGTGTCGTCTTTATTGTCATCAGAATCACAGAACATGGGATCAGTATCTTCATATTTTTCAAAACATTCTGAATGATCTCCCTAATGATTCAATTTCTTTACCGCCTATATTGATATTAAAAAAATAAAGCACCGACAAATCGCATTTCTGAAATCGTTCCTTTTCCGCATACACGAAAACAGCGGATTCTGAAGTTGTTAACCTGGCTCTACAAAATATTGCATCAGCGGCTGCTAGAAGAGAGAAATCAGCTAAACGTCCTGGTCGTTTAAAAACTTTGTCAGTTGGTCACAAGGTGTTAATTAAGTCTCATCGTTTGTCTCACTAAGGGAAAGGCTTGTGCCGCAAATTTTTTCTGCTTTATAACGATCCATATACAGTTCGCAAAATTATTCATGATAACACTGTCGAAGTAGAAACTCTTAAATCACGGCACACTAAGGAAATACATCATATATCGAACGTTAAAATTTTTGTGAAATGACATACTTTTGAGAAATTAACAGTTACACGTAAACACACAAAGCAACAGTCAAGTCTGCGCACTACACAAGGCAGTCGTTGACCGCAAACAATTACTTCCTACGTCACGCGTACCTACAGCTGATCGAGCTCTCAGTGGGAATGCACTGACAGCCTTAAACAAATACACAGTTTAATTTCTCCGATTAAATTCAGTATAAAGCTATAGTGACTTGTTAAATTATGTTATTAACGTTCAGCTTTTTTCAGGATACAGTTGAATAAAATATTTAATAACTTCAGGTAAATTCTGTGTGTGTCCGACGTTAAGAGGACTTGCTATCGAGAAAATTTCAGGAAGAATGTAATTTCGAAGAAGAAAGTAATAAACTAAAAAGGTCACTATTAATTGAGTTTATTTTTCAGGTAACATATTTCTACTTAGGTGTGTACTTTATACGTAATCTGCTGCTCGCGATTACGTGATTTATACTTTGTGTTAACTGAATTTGACAATGACTGATTAATGAACAGGGTTGTTACTTATGTATATTATGCATCACTTGGCTGCTCTGCTTTTTCACTGATGTCATATTTTTTTTTATTACGTGCCTGCTGTGCTTATTTATTTAAATTATAATTGTCACCTGATTAGTTGTGCTGATATGGTTATGTATGTAAGTCATACTTTCTTATTTATCTGCTTGCGACTTCATTTTTACTTATTAAGATTACATATGAACATTTATTTGCTTATGCTGATATGATGCTAATGACCTGTTTATTATGTAAGATATATACTTGCTGCTTTGCGCATGGACTTCATATCTACACATTTCTCTTTTGTTGTCATAACTACTCTTTAATTTCGTGTATAGAAATGCTGATATACTGTGCACGAACATGGAGTTTAGGTCACACTATGGTATTAACTATAGATTGTTCGCTTGGCAGAGCCTCGTTGTAGGGATTGTGCTATATCCACTTGTTGACATTCTGTTCTCTACTGGTATATTTACTCGCTATTGCATGTTTTGCTTATGCTCAGTGCTTTATATTTTAAGATAAGAAAATGAACTGCTATAATTCTACGTACGACATTGGTACAAGAAACTTCATTGAAGTCACATGAGCTGAAGGTTTTATGGAAGCTGCATAAATTTATGCTAATAGAAAGGGAGCTAACGACATGAAATACCAACACTAGGTTTAGACCATTGGCAGTTATTACACTGCATTATTCGTGAGCAATTGAAATAGCAAGTGACACTTGAAGCAATGAAATACTCCACATGTTTGCTTCTGTTTTTCCATGATTCTTGAAGTGGTGTAAACACTGTGAAATATTATGATTTATTCATTCAGAGTCTTATGTAATCATTCATAATCCGTACTCGTACTTACTTACTGAAAGTTATTCAAACTAAAGGCTGTTAGAGGTCATGTGTTCATTTCTTTTATTTAATGATGGACAAGGCAAACCAAAATGTATTTTATAAATCATAATGAGTAGAAGATTTGGCTCAGGTGGATTACACAGAGGTTGTGTGTGGACATTGTGTGTTCGGATTGTATGAGATGATGAATTGAAGTTTGCACTAGAATTTTATTTGTACTTGTTCGAGGAGACTGTCTAGAAGAAAGAGTTGTTATGGAAGTGAAATGATATTGGTGATAAGGTTTGTATGTATTGACGTATTCAAGAGGTATTATTGAGGTACTGAGATTCTGTGATGTTGATGATTATTGGAGTTTTGGTGGACAAGAGGTAAGGTAAATGATATTGATGATGAAGAAGGGATCGGTTGGTAGGACATGTTCTGAGGCATCAAGGGATCACCTATCTAGTGTTGGAGGGCAGCGTGGAGGGTAAAAATCGTAGGGGGAGACCAAGAGATGAATACACTAAGCAGATTCAGAAGGATGGAGGTAGCAGTAGGTACTGGGAGATGAAGAAGCTTGCACAGGATAGTAGAGTAGCATGGAGAGCTGCATCAAACCAGTGTCAGGACTGAAGACCACAACAACAACAACGCGATAAGGTTTATATGTATCGACGTAAGAGGTATTATTGAAATATTAAGATTATGTGATGCTGATGATTATTGGAGTTTTGGTGGATAAGAGGTAAAGTAAGTGAGGAGCATTTTTTTTTTTGTTTATATGGAACAAGGAGGATGAAGATGGCAGACTAGAACACTCAAGTGGAAGGAAGATTGTCTACACACACACTTTGTTAAATCAATAAGCAGTATATACTCTTTTTTAGAGAGAGGAAGTATTTGCATATCTTGGCACACTGACAGTTGTTCAGCAATCGTACATTTTGATTTGGCTTGGCAAACATTGGTCTTGACATGATGACTATGACGTTGACTAACTATTATTGACTGTTATACACTGTTGCCACTACTACTTGATACACATGTTGAACATCAAATTTTGACAGAATTGCACTTACACAGTTAACACTATTCAATTACAAAGATGAATGAGTGTGTTTTGTGTGATTACCTTTCCTAATCCCCAATTATTGGTGCCGACCTACCTCCTAAATATTATTTTACTTGTTTGTTGTGGCTTTCACTGACACCCATAAATATTATAGGTTTACTGATATTTGTGTATTTGTAATAGTTAATATGACAATTATCTGATATCATTTGTGTGTTTATTATAATTTGTATGTTTAGTGTAAGAGCATTGACAATAATTTTGTAAAAGCAATTGTGTGTGCATTCAAACTGTTGTTCGTGCTTGCACCTATTATCATTGATGAACTGTTTAATTATTGATAGCGAATATTATGGACTGTTACGTGCACTTGTTCAACATTGATGGGTGCCACTTGGAAATGTTTAATTTCTGCCGATGAACTTTGATGAACTGTTTAATTATTGATAGTGAATACTATGGACTGTTACGTGCACTTGTTCAACATTGATGGGTGCCACTTGGAAACGTTTAATTTCTGTTGATGAACTCTGATGAACTGTTTAATTATTGATAGTGATTACTATGGATTGTTACCTGCACTTGTTCAACATTGATGGGTGCCACTTGGAAATGTTTAATTTCTGCTGATGAACTTTGATGAACTGTTTCATTATTGATAGTGAATACTATGGACTGTTACCTGCACTTGTTCAACATTGATGGGTGCCACTGTTGGAACTGCTCAACTAGTGATGAGATGTCACTTGTTGGTGCCTGCACGTGCTCAACATTGTTGGGTGCCACTGTTGGAACTGCTTCTACTGCAATGATGTCACTTGTCGCTGTCTGCACCTGTTCAACGTTGCTGGGTGCCACTGATGGAACTGCTTCTACTAACATAATGTCACTTGTTGCTGTCTGCACCTGTTCAACATTACTGGGTGCCACTTATGGAACTGCTTCTACTGAAATGATGTCACTTGTTGCTGTCTGCACCTGTTCAACATTACTGGGTGCCACTTATGGAACTGCTTCTACTGAAATGATGTCACTTGTTGCTGTCTGCACCTGTTCAACACTACTGGGTGCCACTGATGGAACTGCTGCTACTGAGATAATGTCACTTGTTGGTGTCTGCGCCTGCTCACCATTCCTGGGTGCCACTGTTGGAGCTGTTTATATACTGCAGATGGAATGTTATGGGAGTGCTATTTGCACCTGTTGACCATTACTGGGTGCTACTGTTGGAACTGTCAATTACTCTGAGGAGTGCTACTTGTTTATTGAACTATTGAAGAGATTTTATGTGAATATTTCTATAAACTGGTTTTTGTGTATTTACTGTTTATGAAATGTTATGAGACTCTTACCTACACCTATTCGTCATTGCTGGTGCCATTGATTGAATTGTTTAACCACTCCGACAAATGATACTTGTGTAAACTATTATGTAAAATCACATGTACACAAGCATTTGTATCCCTTACTGTATTTTATATATTAGGTTATTGAAGGCTCAGTGCAAAGCCAAAATTTATTTAGTTATGTGATATTTACTTATTAATATCATCTTTTATTTTTGTCTGTATTTTTTGGACGAATTTGGTGGTATTTTCACCACCAATACTGGCAAAAATACAATCAAATTCTAGCCCGTGGCGGAGGGGCATATGAAAGGTGGCTACACTGAGTCACAGCGCCAGAGATTTCGCCAAAGATTATTATTCCGCCGCCTCCACTGGGGCAGTAGTAGTTCAGTGGTTGTCGTGTGCAATACTTGTTGAGAGGATGTCGAGAGCAGTAGTAGTTCAGAGCTTGCCGTGGGCAGTACTAGTTCAGAGGATGTCGTATACAGTTGTTCTATTGGGCGAGAGAGTAGATGCTGTTCGGTTGGTGTAATGTATAGATGGAAGATGTTGCAATGATCACAGTGTATTTTTCGTCTATATATATAGAGGTAACAAAAAAAATTTTATTTCACATTTCCTCAATGACAATGCCTCTTGGTCACAGGTTCAATCAACAAAGCATTTGGCTCGTGTTCATGTACTAGACTTGTAATTCTGGTTTCTATGTGCAATTATAGAG
Source organism: Schistocerca piceifrons (assembly GCF_021461385.2). Lineage (NCBI taxonomy): Eukaryota > Metazoa > Arthropoda > Insecta > Orthoptera > Acrididae > Schistocerca > Schistocerca piceifrons. Next base: position 461,582,924 of record NC_060149.1, read on the forward strand.
TTTCTGGTTTTTTCAATTAGTTTATTGTAAATGGTGTTTACAATTTCTTGTCGTATTGAGGAAGAACCGTGCCAGATACATGTACGTTGAATCACACTACCACACAAAGAACAGTTACACTTGTGCTTTGTTGTTTCGTAGCTTTTATAGTAGCAGGGGACTTAAATAATCAATTGTGTTAACGGAAATTTCCCTTAAGTCTTTATTGTTATTTTATGCAGTCAGATTGCGTACTAATACTAGTCACGGCCAACCGGTTACGAGACTTCGTAAGCGGATACACAGCTACTAAAATTATTTCATAATAATTAAGCCCCCATGCAGTATTTTTTCCCATTCAGTGGTACACAATTTCAATAAAGTATCAGTTTTTCCAGTATTCGACCAATCCTATGTATATTATCTACACTTGGCACTCCCAAGTTTCCTTTCTCTCTTTATCATGTCTATGAATGTGTGAGTCAATGTGAAAGTTCAATTTCTCATATATATGGTACAGTCCAGCATATGGCGTCTGCTCTAGTAGCAACAATGTAGCCAACGTAACTTTCTTAGTCAGGGCAAAGATATTTGCACCCTTTCGGTAGTCATTAGACAGTTGATGGCGGAAAGGACCCCTCTGGTCCCTTCCGGCAGCCTGGGGCAAGTTCGTTGCAGGGCGAGAGTGCTCTCGTCACTCTGGACTGGACCTTTCGTGAGTGAAGACGGTGCTCTTAAGAGCGACTTGGTGCTGGTGAGTGTATTAGTGTGTGGCGGTATGTTGCTATTGTTACTGGTGTATACGTTTGATTTGCTAATCTATTTTAAAGTTCGGTAGTCGAATCCCTCCTCCCCCTGCTTTCCAGTACCGAACGAAGGTGGCAGACTAACGGGTTGTGGTTACCTCACCGAGCCGAAGTGTACGGTGGGCCGGTGACCACAGGAGGGGATGTCAACTGACAGACACGCCCACCCAAAATTCGGCGCGTTCTGTGCCGAGGGAGCGTGCCGCTCAAAGCAACTTATGTCAACAGGTGACTGGCACCTCTGTCGATATCTCTGCTGCCGAGGGTGACACACAGTAGATCCAGTTCGTGTCTCCATTGCGCAGAGGTACCACAGACGATCGATGGCGGATTACAATTCGACGCCACTGACAACGTAAGGAGGCTGCGCACCACGCGACCACGTATTGCATGACAGATGCCAGAGGCGATGCAAGCAGCGAGATCGCACTCAGCAACTGAGAGTGTACCTCATGAACTGCCAAAACGACGCGTTCCTCTTGCTTTCGACCTCAATACAGAGCGACGATTGAGTGTGAAAACAGTGCATAAGTAATGCTTATTTCTGTGCGAAGTAAACGAAACCTATGAACGAAGTTTCAATAAAAGTTATGACAAAATAGACAATAATTGTACTGAGGCATCAAAACATTTATCTGTTTTCCATTTTTGTCGATCGATTAGCACTTTGGGATGGCCAAGAGATATCTTAAAATTTGCTTATCATCTGATCTTATTTTTTTAGATTCTGCACCATTACAACAGAAACGTCTCACAAACATTTTCAACAAAATGCAACGATCGAGCAACATTTGAATAATACGTTGCTTATCCAAAGTAAACTTATTTTTTTATTATTTTTTTGACACCACTATCATTTCCCATGTATAATGTGTTACCTATGTGAAGTATGAACTCGTGCACAATGGTGCCACCAACAAATTTCTTCCTTATTGACGATTTTATAATATTCAAGATAACCTTTGAAGTTACTGTTCCATTTTTTAAGTTACTGATATCATTATTCAGTATGTACTTACATAACCGATTTGTTTATGTCCGCCACGCGGGATTAGCCGAGCGGTCTGGGGCGCTGCAGTCATGGACTGTGCGGCTGGTCCCGGCCTAGGTTGGAGTCCTCCCTCGGGCATGGGTGTGTGTGTGTTTGTCCTTAGGATAATTTAGGTTAAGTAGTGTATAAGCTTAGGCACTGATGACCTTAGCGGTAAAGTCCCGTAAGATTTCACACACATTTGAACATTTGCTTACGTCCTTTCTTTCGTTAATTCTGGTTCTGATGTCTTCTAATGTGTTGTTTTCTGTAATATAATTGCCATTCATGTTGTATCTGAACTCAATTTTGTTTTCTTTATTTGTATTCGCTTTTAACTCACTGTGTTCTCAAATTGTATGTATAAAATACTTGTACTTTGGCTTGACTCTCGGACTGAGCATGACGTGGTGGACTCCATAAGAGTCACATCCACCTTCTTTTCTTCTTTTAAACTCGTCAACTGAACATTATGTTAATCTTGTGGACTTAATGAGGCCCATGTTTAAATCGCCATATGGCAGTGTCACAGAGTGGATTCAATTTACACGCTTTTTAGCTTTACATTACTGGTTAAGTTTTTTAAATTTTATTTCCTGTTTCGCTAATTTATTCCTTGGTTTTTTGTTTCTTCCTAGTTTAAAAAAAAAGAAAGATTGATAATGCCCTAGCTTGGCAAGTACATTCGCTGCACAATCTTTTTCACGGGACATAGGGGTTATGAAACGTCTTTGTTGGATTCGGTTCATATTACTTAACTTGTATTTCGTGCTGTCACGCTCAATTATTTGTAATTTAATTTTGTACTTCGTTTATGGCCCCGTTCAATTGTGCACAATTACATTAAAGTAACAGTTCTTCAAGTACGCATCCAATCCTATCTACATTACCTACATTTAGCACTCCCAAATTTCCTTTCTCTCTTTATTATCTGTATGAATTAGTGAGTGAGTATGTTGAATTTGTCTTACATACAGGGTGGTCCATTGATCGTGACTGGGCCAAATACCTCACGAAATAAGCGTCAAACGAAAAACTACAAAGAACGAAACTTGTCTAGCTTGAAGGGGGAGACCGGATGGCACTATGGTTGGCCCGCTAGATGGCACTGCCATAGGTCAAACGGATATCAACTGCGTTGTTTTAAATAGGAACCCTCATTTTTTATTACATATTCATGTAGTACGCAAAGAAATATGAATATTTTAGTTGGACCACTTTTTTCGCTTTGTGACAGATGGCGCTGTAATATTCACAAACATATGACTCACAATTTTGGACGAACAGTTGGTAACAGGTAGGGTTTTTAAATTAAAATACAGAACGTAGGTACGTTTGAACATTTTATTTCGGTTGTTTCAATGTGATACATGTACCTTTGTGAACTTATCATTCCTGAGAACGCATGCTGTTACAGCGTGATTACCTGTAAATACCACATTAATGCAATAAATGCTCAAAATGATGTCCGTCAACCTCAGTGCATTTGGCAATAAGTGTGGCGACGTTCCTTTCAACAACGAGTAGTTCGCCTTCCGTAATGTTCGCACATGCTTTGACAATGCGCTGACGCATGTTGTCAGGCGTTGTAGGTGGACCACGATAGCAAATATCCTTCAACTTTCCCCACAGAAAGAAATCCGGGGACGTCAGATCCGGTTAACGTGTGAGCTATGGTATGGTGCTTCGACGACCAATCCACCTGTCATGAAATATACTATTCAGTACCGCTTCAACCGCACATGAGCTATGTGCCGGACATCCATCATGTTGGAAGTAAATCGCCATTCTGTCACGCAGTGAAACATCTTGTAGTAACATCGACAGAACATTACGTAGGAAATCAGCATACATTGCTATATTTAAATTGCTATCGATAAAATGGGGGCCAATTATCCTTCCTCCCATAATGCCGCACCATACATTAACCCGCCAAGGTCGCTGATGTTCTACTTGTCACAGCCATCGTGGATTTTCCATTTCCCAATAGTACATATTATGCCGGTTTACGTTACCGCTGTTGGTGAATGACGGATCGTCGCTAAATAGAACGCGTGCAAAAAATCTGTCATCGTCCCGTAATTTCTCTTGTGCCCAGTGGCAGAACTGTACACGACCTTCAAAGTCGTTGCCATGAAGTTCCTGGTGCATAGACAAATGGTACGGGTGCAATAGATGTTGATGTAGCATTCTCAACACCAACGTTATTGAGATTCCCGATTCTCGCGCAATTTGTCTGCAACTGATGTGCGGATTAGCCGCGACAGCAGCTAACACACCTACTTGGGCATCATCTTTTGTTGCAGGTCGTGGTTGACGTTTCATATGTGGCTGAACACTTGCAGTCTCCTTAAATAAGGTAACTATCAGGCGAACGGTCCGGACACTTGGATGATGTCGTCCAGGATACCGAGCAGCATACATAGCACACGCCCGTTGGGCATTTTGATCCCAATAGCCATACATCAACACGATATCGACCTTTTCCGCAATTGGTAAACGGTCCATTTTAGCACGGGTATTGTATCACGAAGTAAATACCGTCCGCACTGTCGGAATGTTACGTGATACCACATACTTATACGTTTGTGACTGTTACAGCGCCATATATCACAAAGCGAAAAATGTGGTCCAACTAAAACATTCATATTTCTTTACGTACTACAGGAATATGTAATTAAAAATGAGGGTTCCTATTTAAAACAACGCAATTGATATCCGTTTGACCTACGGCAGCACCATCTAGCGGGCCAACCATAGCGCCATCTGGTTTCCCCCTACAAGCTAGACGAGTATCGTTCTTTGTAGTGGTTTTCCTTTGATGCTTATTTCGTGAGATATTTGGCCCGGTCACTATCAATGGACCACCCTGTATAATATCAATACAGCATCTGCCCGTCTGCTCTTGTAGCAGCAGTGTAGCCAACGTAGCTTTCTCAGTCAAGGCAAAGCGATTTGTACCCTTTCGGTAGTCATTCGACAGTTCTTAAGCTGGTGGCGGAAAGGGACCCTCTGGTCCCTTCCGTGCACCTGGGGAATTTCGTTGCAAGGAGAGCGTGCTCTCAGGCTCTGGTTAGGACCTTGGGTGAGTGAAGATGGTAGTCTTAACAGCGACTTGGCGTTCGTGAGTGTATTAATGTGTGGAGGTGTGTAGCTATTGTAACTGATGTAATCGTTTGATTTGCGAGCCAGTGTTAAAGTTCGATAGTCGAATTTTTATATTTCTCACACTTAGTAAGTTTTCCTGATCTTTGCTTTGTGTAACCAGAATATGTGGTGTACGAAGTTCGTTACTCCAGCACAGATTTAAAATTCATTTGTCTGACTTTTCTCTTAATTGGAATGTATGGGCGAAATTTTATCGTGTGTATTTGTTTTATTTCATCCATTTTTCATTTCGTTTCGTCTTAGTTTTAAGATTGGATGGCTGTGTTCATGCTACATCGTAGTAATTACATCGTGTGTAATTTCAGTACAACCTTGAATAAGTTTTATTATTAATTCCGCGTGATATTTTATTACTATTTGTGTACATACGATTTACATTTGTGTTCTTGACAATTTGACGAGTCTTTGTCATTTTCCTTTGTTCAAGACTTTTCACATCATTGCGCGTGTGTCACTCGAGCGTAGCTTAGTTTGATATACAAGGTGACGAAGACAAATTTCTTTGTCGGAGAGTGTTCCATAGAACTCTTATTCACATTAATTCAGTCATAGCGAGAGGGATGAACCTAAGAGCCTCTGACGTACTGCGACAGGGAAACATCTTTTTATCTCCAGTCTTGTGTGTGAATCGTGTATATTTGTGCGAACTTTTCCCATGCGTGCTTAAGATTTCCTTTTTATCACTGCAATGTTGTGTGTGAATCGTGTATATTTGTGCGAACTTTTCCCATGCGCGCTTAAGATTTCCTTTTTATCACTGCAATGTACCACAGTGCTCAATATAATTATAATAATTTATAATTATAATAGTTTAGAATTATCTTGTGAATTTTAGTATGATATTTTATTTTATTAAACTATGTTAAACAGCAGAGACTGTTTCTCAGAGAAACCCATCCCCTTTTGTAAGATTATTTTTAAGACATCCAGCCTGGCGTTTCTGCAGCGCAAAATGCAGGTCTTACATTTGTATTGTTTATCTGATTGTCTTATTCCTTTTGTTGCGACTTATGCACCTGCTTTCTGTGAATTACTTGATTTAACGGTTATACTGAAATTGTTGCCATATGCTCATTCCATATTTTCAGTTGGACCTTTTTATCAATATTAACACGTTAGTTATGCTTACCAATTCAGTGCTTAATTCTGTCCTCATATTAAATTTTTACCAATTTTAATGAAATAGGGTGGCAACCCAGAAATATTCTGTGGCATATAAAACTTACAGCAGACTGCAGAATTTCACATTGACTATGTTCCCCAGTTTCTGTTTGCAACTCACTCGACAGATAACCATTCACTTATTAATAACCATTTAATGTAGCACGCTAAAACTGACCAAAGCCAGAATATGTTAAAGTCTTCCGTTAAATGTCATGGTCATGTTTCCAGATGACATGGTGGAAGTTGCCAGTGTCAAGTAGTATAGGGAAGAAAATACAACAAGAATTCATCTCTTTACGTTGAAATAGACTCAAATTATAGCATTCTGCGTGGTTCAATTCACATTTTTGATGAATTAGTTTAAATTTAGTACCCACATTGACAACGTAGCATAACACGACGCAGATGGAAACCTCACACCGCACTCAGTGACCGTACACTTAGTAACTCACCAAAAATGTGCTATGTGGAGCAAAAGTTTCAGTAATGATATTTAGCGAAGACTGTTTGCAGTACTCTTTCTCGCAGGAAGACATGCAGTTTCCTTTGCAGGCTCTAAAGCTGCACCGTAATAGAAGTTTCGTCCACAAGAAATGCTTACAAATTTCAGAATTTAATAGTGCCGTGGGTTACAGCACTGCATATGCCTGACCTATACTGGCCCTGAATCATTTCACTCCTCTGACAGTGCAACATCACAGTAACAACTGTAGTGTGCTCGTACTGCTAGATGTTTTGTTCTTTCACTTGATTTTGGAATCACAGAAATAAAATTACATGTCTTCCCAACATGAGAAATTTAATTCCGTTTGTCCTCTTTTTTCAGGGTATTTTTTTTCATCAGTTAGCTTATTTGCTAGTTACCAGAGAAATCCGCAAAACTTGACCACTAACTGACTGACAAACAACTGTTTAGAATGAGATTTTTACTGTGCAGCAGAGTGTGCAGTGATATGTAACTTCCTGGCAGATTAAAACTGTGTGCCGGACCATGACTTGAGCTGGGGAACATTTCCTTTGCGGCCAAGTGCCCAACCGTCTGAGCTACCCAATCTCGACTCACGACTCGGCTCCACAGCTTCAATTCTGCCAATACCCCGTCTCCTATCTCCCAAAATTCACAGAAGCTCTTCTGCGAACCTTGTGGTACCACCACTCCTGGAAGAAAGTATATTGACGGGGCATGAATTGAAGCTGTGAGAACGGGTCGTAAGTCGTGCTTGGATAGCTCAGTTGGTAGAGCGTTTGCCCACGAGAGACAAAGGTTCCGTGTTCGAGTCTCGGCCCGGCACACAGTTCTAATCTAGCAGAAAGATTCAACCGTTTACAACTCTCTAAAAGATTTCTTTAAAAGATCAGCGTCAAACTGAAGTGTATTTATAAATAATGCCTTACTACAGCGTACGCTGGAAGCTGTATACACAAAGGTATACAATACTGTGACTAATGAATGCTTGAGCTTTTTTCCCCCTAAAGTAATAACTCATACCACGAATTAAAATTTGTAGAAATATATGGTTTCGAACACACTACCTACCGATTAGATATTTACTAATGAAACCGCGGCGCCATCCTAACAACTGTCTACAGGGGTGTTACTGAGTTTTACGATACTGACTGTGAACTCACACAATTTTTTTAACATGTATAATGGCCAGAGAACCATAACATGAATCGCTATGTGAATCTAAATGTCTCTTGTAAGGTACTCAACTTAGACAGCATTCGAAGCAGTACGGTATTTGTGACAAACAATACGTCACGGAGTAAACACTGCTCTGGCTAAGGGTGGTTGGTTTTGGGTTGGCTAAGATATAACAGACCCGTTATGGGATCTACATGACAATCCTCAGACCTTGCCTGTCAGTATGCAAACACTGGCCACACTAAAGTATGCAGAAGTTGATACAGGAAATTTTATCTTCTGCTAGAGAAAGCCAATGGCGTAACTGTAGTGGGTTTGTTGTAAAAGCTGCTAGGAAGCTCGTTAATGTCTGACACTATATTACATTCCGCATGTAGACAACGATTACATGTCTATCGGAAGCACAACCATAATTTCTCATTTTGGTACGCCACAAAAATAATATCGTGACAAAGATCGAGGTTGGGATCCCAGGTCTGAACGCCATTGTGCCCTTCTGTCCTCCCCCAACACAGCTGATGTGGGCACTGGCTATTGTCACTGGACCTCTAGCCACCCATGTGTTTCCTACATTTCGCAGTGATTGCTCGCTGCTTTCCTTATTGGTGATATAATTATATTCATAGCTGCTGGCTGCATTTACTGTCAAGTGGCGTGTGGCTCTTATTTCCTGGCGTTAGAGAGTAACAGCGCTGCAAACTGTGGAACAAATCGCACAGCGTACTGCCCTTAACGAAACTGGTAGCACTCGGTTTAGAGACGAACTGCATACACAACGGATCCAGAATTTGGGAATCGGCTGCCGTGCAGCAAATTTCGTCCGGTGAGCGTTCTCTTTGCCTCACATTCTGAAGCATTTGGGACGTGTGCAGCGGCCTTTGATTAAGTTAAGCTCCACGTCCGTGAATATACGCGGACACTGGAGCATACAACCTGGTCCACGCTGGCGGCAGGGGTTGCTACTTTCGAAAATGGTGAACGTGTTCCCGGAAACTATGTGATCTACACATCAGTCGCAGGACGCCGAAACAGTGCCGCGACTCCGGCGGGCAGGAGCACGGGACTACTAAGACGAGTGGTATCCAGCTAAGAGTTAATTCCCAAAAGAAAGAAAGTGGAAACTAAAAAGATAAACGTAGTAGATGAGATCTTAGCGGAGTTCCAGAATGGGCTAAAACAAAAAAGGGCGTCAACCACAATTACTTCGCGGGTTAGAGACAAAATTTGGGCATTTGCACTAGGTCAAGCAAGGCTTTATGGACAAAATGAAGAGGTTAGAACAGAAAAAGGCAGACTCAGAAAAGAACTAGCGGTTGCAAACGCACCAGATGCCCAGGAACGCATTCAGCGCCTGGTACAAGAAATAGTGGAACTCAGATCCGAAACTCAGAGACTGAAGTCAGAAAATAAACCCCTCTCACTCTCATTTGTAGCGGTTGCGGCTGCCGGTCAGATTGTAAAACCTAAAAGCAATATACAGGAACACATTCAACAAACGATAGTTAAACAGTGCAGCACACTTTTCTTTAAATCAGAGACCAACCTAGATGCGAGAGCCATTAGCGAAACCATCACTAAAACAATTAACCCGAAGCAAGACAAATTAAAAATAAAATCAATCAGGTCAACAGCAAACACCGTTATAATTGAAAGAGAATCACAAGTAGACAAGAAAAAACTAATAGAAAAAACAGCATAGCTTAAGGATATTAAGGATGTAGGACCGAAAAAGTTCAGACCCCTGCTGGCAGTGCACCATCACTCAACATATTTAACTGACCAGGAATTCTTAGAAGAGTTCTACGAAATAAACCTGAGTGAACACATTACTAAAGACGAGTACGATAACGAAGTTAAAACAAAATTTAAAACGGGAGCTAAGGGTAAAAGGACAGTAAACAATATTCTAGAAGTGTCGCCAAGACTACGATTACTGTTGCTTCAAAAGAAAGTATTTTTATTCAATTTCAACGTTTGTATATCAACGACTTTGTTGCTGTACAAAAATGTTGTAACTCTTGGGGCTTCGGTCACCCATCGAAGCGGTGCGACAAAGATCCAGTATGCGGGAGATGTGCAAAACCGGGACACAAAAGTCACAATGCAGGCAGGAGAATCCTGTAGGCTGTATACCATGCAAACACAGAAACAGAACATTCGATAAGGCGGGGGCCAGACTGCCATACATATAAACAGCTCTACGAAAGACAAAAAGAGCAGTGTCAGAAACCCACCCCCCTAACACACCCAGGAACAGACGTAACTAATAACACAAGCAGGCAAAGGTACAAATCACCGTCGACTGGGATGAAGGCTGGGGGCGGGACGTTGCCTGGTGCCAACACATGGGGATATTACAACCCCCAAATGCAGATACTAATACTAATGCAATTCCTCACTTCTGGGAGACAATACAGTTCAGGCATTTCAGGATTACCGACTACATAGACTATATGTGAGCCGGCCGATGTGGCCGAGCGGTTCTAGGCTCTTCAGTCTGGAACCGCGAGACAGCTACTTTCGCAGGTTCCAATCCTGCCTCGGGCATGGATGTGTTTGATGTCCTTAGGTTAGTTAGGTTTAAGTAGTTGTAAGTTCTAGGGGACTGATGACCTCAGATGTTAAGTCCCATAGTGCTCAGAGCCATTTGAACCATTTTTGACTATATGTGCATGCAGCGTGCAATTGAATATGATGTTGCCAGGCACCTGAAACATCACATGTTTGATTGGGACATCTTCCAGGCTGGTCTCCTTTTCTAGCTGACGAACTGGAAGACGAAATTCTGCGAGATAGTACAGAGAAATATAACGACGTCCTTGAACTTCCTGAGACTGAAGATGTCTCTGAGTTCACAATAAATCCAACACCAAAGGCAAACACAAACAAAGACTATTGCGCACTACCCGCGCAACAAGTAGAATATGGTAATACCAAATGTAGACCCTATATTACACCAGTTCGTTTTGTCTCTGGGGCTAGCACACAGTCACTACGAAAATCAAAATTGTAAAATTGTAAGGTAACTGAACAGAAAGACACATCCTGCAACGCCACAACACCAGACACATCCCCGCCCCCCCACCCCCCCCCAGATTTCACGAACAAGTCCCCATTAGAGATCAAATGCAGCAAGCCACTATCGGGTGAAATACTCAGCGAAAACACATCTATCTCTACACTTCCAGAAGCCATAAGGCAGGAAAGGCGTGTTGCACTAGAAAATCACTCGAAATCTTAGCAATTAACAAACAGACAAGAACACCAACCAGACACAGCCAAGGACCCCAAGCTGAATACCGTTAATTACGTAAACTATGATAGCTTAGAAATTAACCTACGGCTTCGCAGACTAGAAAACAAGGATACATTTCAAACATCTCTTCGCTATGTAATACGAACTAAGCATGAAAACGGGGATAAAATCTGCTTCCCAACTTCAAAACAAACTGACAGGAATATCCTAAGATTTGAAAATCTGCCAGCGAACCCCAAAGGACTATGTAAGCTTTTACGGGAGGCAGGTGCACGAAGGGGAGAGGGCCTAAGCCTAGAGAAAGTATACAAGGAATTCGTGAGAGCACATGGACGTGTGTTTCTGGATTTTAAAGAAACCACACACAAGTGTTTTTCCTTCAACAGCTATCCCTTCTGAAAGTAACACAACTAAACTGCCAGGGTAGTACCCTAGTAAACATGGAACTAGGTAGGCTCTTAGAAGAAACAAAAGCAGACATCGCTTGCGTTCAGGAACCGTTTCTGCGGGGCGGAATGGTTTCAAGGCTCCCCTCACATTACATCACAATTGCAGGAATACCAAACGCAAATGTCGCAATAATAGTAGTTAATAAAATCCTCATAGTAACAGAGATCACCCAGTTTTGCTCTGAACAAATTGTCACAGCAGAAATAACAGACGGACTGGATGCACGGCTCATGTCGTCTATTTACGCTCAGTACTCGTATGATACAGATCCTCTTGACACATGAAGAAGTTCGCCAGTCTCATACATCTTAACACACCAGAAGTCATGACTGGCTCTCGAGAGGATCTCAGAAAGTCTAAGGAAATGTCATCTACTCCACAGGCCTTGTTCCCACTTAGATTGGTTTTTCAGTGCCGTGTCAGATTTCTCTCGCAATGTATGTCCCAGCTCGTCTTCAACTATTTACTCTTTCCTTTCTATAATAGTCTTAAAATTTATTTTCCTTCCTTAGTCCTTATATACACAGGGTGTCCCATTTACCTTGACCACCCTAAATAACTGTTTGTCCAGATGCAAATTACAAAATGTTTCAAGCAAATGTTCTTTAGCCGGTAGGGGAACATAAGTCAGCATGACTGCCTTCGCTGTAGCTTTGTTTTTTACAAAGATCTGAACAGCGTTATGACTTTTTTAAATGGCACCCTGTATTTTTTTATTCGGTAATTCATTTCCTCTCCCAAAGACCTATTCAAAAATCTATCACAGTGTACCATTCACTGAAACACAACGTTATTAATTACATGTCACAACACTGACGTTGACGCTCCCAGCGCTTAGTGCAGGTTCAAATGGTTCGAATGGCTCTGGGCACTATGGCACTTAGCTTCTGAGGTCATCAGTCCCCTAGAACTTAGAACTACTTAAAGCTAACTAACCTAAGGACATCACACACATTCATGCCCGAGGTAGGATTCGAACCTGCGACCGTAGCGGTCGCACGGTTCCAGACTGTAGCGCCTAGAACTGGTCGGCCACTTCGGCCGGCTTTAGTGCAGGTACTCGGGGTAATGGAATACATCCACGTGCTGACGTTAACATAGGACAAATGTAAACATTAATAGAATGCACACCCGTCATTCCGTCAACCATCGTCAGCTGAAGAGTTATGTGGGTAGAATGTACACTAACGAAGATAAGATGGAAATGCTACTCATCTACAGGGAATGTAAGTTAGCGGAACAGTAACTGCAATACTGTTTTCTTATGTACAGATACATTTAGTACAGTAGTTTAGTCCTTTTAAATTCCTACAAACTGCATCGACATAGCGTTTCTTTTATTGTTGTTGTTGTGGTTGATGATGGTAGGCGAAATGCTACGCAGGCAGCGGAACTATAGAGAGAGCTATATCCCGACGGATGTTTTCTCGTATTGTTTTCACGCTTCAGGAAACGGGAAGATTCAACCCATGACAACGCAATGTCTTAGCACTCGCACAGACAAAGCTGCCGAAGCTACTGTTCTCGCTTCCCTCTCTATGAATCCACCTGTGAGCACACAACAGCTTGAACACGAGATTGACATTCTTAAAACCAGTGTACATCGTATACTTACGTCACCGGTTCCATCCTTACCATGTACACCTGCATCAAGAATTGCGTGGGAATGATTTCCAGAATCGTGTACAGTTCTGTCAGTGGGCACAGCTGCGAATCCTCGCCAACCCGAACTTCTTCTCCAGTGTTCTATTTACCGATGAATGTTCTTTCTCAAACAAAGGACAGGTAAATACAAGGAACACGCAATATTGCTCCAGCGACAACCCACGATGGCTAAGACAGGTGGAAAATCAGCGTTGGTGGAGTGTTAACGTCTGGTGTGGGGTGCTTGGTACTACAATTATTTGCCCTTATTTCATCAGTGGTAGTCTAAACGGCACAGCGTATGCCAACTTCTTCAGACGAATTCTTCCTCCTCTTCTGGAAGAAGCACCGCTAAGAACCAGAATGCTTATGTGGTATCAACACGATGGATGTCCAGCATGTAATGCCTTGCGTGCACGTCGGTTCTAAACCAAAGGTATCCTGCCAGATGGATTGGTCGAGGAGGAACAGTTACTTGGCCTGCTAGGTCTCCTGATTTAAATCCTCTGGACTTTATCTTTGGGGATGCATTAAAGACGTTGTCTATTGCGATATTTGAATAATTCCAGAGGACATGCAAGAACGTATCGTGTTTGATTGTAAATCTCTTCAGCAGGCAATACTGGAAGCAGTAAATCATTCTTTCATTCAACGAGTGCACCATTCTATCGGTGTCCAGGGTCACCACTTTGAGCACCTTTGAATGTTCTGCTCCTGGGCAGTGGTAAAGGACAGTCAAAGTCTATTTTGTGTTACGTTTTTATTTGGTTTTCCTTTGTTTTCTGGCAACTCCTGCAGGTGGACGAATTTGTGATCCCGGGCTCAAAGTCAGTTTTGTGTTATCTACATCTACATCTACATTCATACTCCGCAAGCCACCTGACGGTGTGCGGCGGAGGGTACCTTGAGTACCTCTATCGGTTCTCCCTTCTATTCCAGTCTCGTATTGTTCGTGGAAAGAAGGATAATCAGTATGCCTCTGTGTGGGCTCTAATCTCTCTGATTTTATCCTCATGGTCTCTTCGCGAGATATACGTAGGGGGGAGCAGTATACTGCTTGACTCCTCGGCGAAGGTATGTTCTCCAAACTTCAACAAAAGCCCGTACCGAGCTACTGAGCGTCTCTCCTGCAGAGTCTTCCACTGGAGTTTATCTATCATCTCCGTAACGCTTTCGCGATTACTAAATGATCCTGTAACGAAGCGCGCTGCTCTCCGTTGGTTCTTCTCTATCTCTTCTATCAACCCTATCTGGTACGAATCTCACACTGCTGAGCAGTATTCAAGCAGTGGTCGAACAAGCGTACTGTAACCTACTTCCTTTGTTTTCGGATTGCATTTCCTTAGGATTCTTCCAATCAATCTCAGTCTGGCATCTGCTTTACCGACGATCGACTTTATATGATCATTCCATTTTAAATCCCTCCTAATGCGTACTCCCAGATAATTTATGGAATTAACTGCTTCCAGTTGCTGACCTGCTATATTGTAGCTAAATGATAAGGGATCTTTCTTTCTATGTATTCGCAGCACATTACACTTGTCTACATTGAGATTCAATTGCCATTCCCTGCACCATGCGTCAATTCGCTGCAGATCCTCCTGCATTTCAGTACAACCTCTCGATATACCACAGCATCATCCGCAAAAACCCTCAGTGAACTTCCGATGTCATCCACAAGGTCATTTATGTATATTGCGAATAGCAACTGTCCTATGACTCTCCCCTGCGGCACACCTGAAATCACTCTTACTTCGGAAGAATTATCTCCATTGAGAATGACATGCTGCGTTCTGTTATCTAGGAACTCTTCAATCCAATCACACAATTGGTCTGATGTGTAATTAATAACGTTGTGTTTCAGTGAATGGTAGACTGATACATTTCTGAATAGGTCTTTAGGAGAGGAAATGAATTACCGAATAAAAAATACAGGGTGCGATTTAAGAAAGTACTACCGCTGTTCATATCTTTGTAAAAAATTAAGCTACAATGAAGGAAATCATGCTGATTGATGCCCGCTGACGGCTAAAGAACATTTCCTTGAAACATTTTGTAATTTGCATTTGCATCTGGGCAAACACTTATTTTGGGTGGTCAAGATATATGTGACACCATATCATACGAGGGTTGACTGAAAAATAGTGCCTCCGCTTTCGTAACTGTTCAACAGTTGGCAGCATGGGTATGCAGCAGGTACTGGCTTGTTCCGTAGCTTCTCTTCTACAGCTCCAGTTGGCGGAAAGTTTAAGCATTGAACGGTTGTGTTGTTACAGTGTAAAGTATGGAACCCTGCGCAGACGGTCGGTCAATGCGATTTAAGCAACGTGCAGTCATTGACTTCTTGACAGCAGAAGGTGTCACCCCAAAGGAGATTCATCAGAGATTGAAACCAGTCTATGGTGATTGTGTTGATGTGAGTACCGCGCGTCGTTGGGCGAATAAGTTTAAAGATGATGAGGTGGGAACACCTGACCTGCGTGACAAACAAAGAGTTGGATGGTCTGTGACAGCAAACACCGAGTTTCACAAGAAAAATGTTGACTGATTGGTTCAAAATGATCGTCGTATCACTCAGAGAGAAACTGCAATCACAATCGGCATTTTAGAAGAGCGTGCGGGTTATATTATTGCTTTGCCTGGTTACTGGAAGATGTGTTAACGATGCGTACTCCGGATGCTGATTCCTGAAATGAAAGCGCACCGACTTTAAATTTGCCAGGAACTCCTCTCGCATTACGAGAATGAAGGTGATGCCTTTCTCCATTCAATTGTGACAGAAGACCAAATATGAATACACCATTACGCCTGTGGGACTATGGTTGCGGAAGCACTTCTTCCGTGACGGCTTCGGAAAACTTATTCATCGTTGGCAGAAATGTATCCAATTGGCTGGTGATTATGTGGAAAAGTGAATATTGGTAATTAAAGATCACATTCTAAAGATTATTTCTGCATTCGATTTATTAAAATATTCCCACTCAAACCCAATCAACCCTCGTACATCTTGTTCTCGTTTCCCCAAAGGTGTACAACGTGTCTTTCTCGTGTTCTGAGATTTTTCAAGCGAAGAATATGTAATTCAATAATAATGACTAGGATACACTTTTCCGTGACGATGGCGGAAACTTCTCTTTTTAGGGCGCAAACCAGTTCATCAATCAGCAGTTTAGATATTTAGTAGCAGTAGAACCTCGATTATTCGACGTTCGGTTAACCGACTCTTCGGGTTAGCAGCCATGTTTCCGACCATCCTTCTGCACGTGTTTATAGCAATTGCTACTGAAGCAATAAAACGTAGAACAAAGTCTACAGAAGGTAAAGGTAAATTAATATATTACATTAGATTTGCTCATTCAGTGATCTTGGAAGATTCAGAAAAATTTATGTATTATACGTAACAGGTTCCTGTGACTCGGTCACGAGTAAGTGCCAACAAAATATAAATCGAATTTTAGACATAAATGCCTAAGGTACGACGTGACAGCCAGCATTAACGTAGGCAATGCAACTGAAATGTAAGTAAAATAGCTCAACTTGCAGGTTACATTAATTTATGGCAACGGTAGTACAATGTAGAGCTGAGTGTTGAACCTTGGAACGCTTTTCAGACTTACGCCCCTGTAACAGAAGTTTAATACGTTTTCTTATAGCGTTTTTTTTTTTAAGTGATGGCATTCACTTTTTATGTTATGCAGTGTTTTTCTGAAATCACAAAAATTGCTCCGAAAAATGAAGGTTTTTCTAAATATGAAAATAGGTTCCAAAACGCAAAATGGTCATTTAACTAGACATAAAAATTCTATTGATATTTATAAACGTTCCAATTGAGAAAATCTTTCAGTTTTTTATTTAGTAATTTGTAAGTTACATTATCTCTCCGCAACACACCTGTAAGCAGTAAATGGAATGAAATTAATTTGAGTATAATAAACAAGTAGTTAAACGTTAAAAGAATTTTGAAACTGAAACTATTCGAAAGTACGACATATTTCAATTTTCAAGATAAGTAAAATTGTTGCTACATTAACGAAACTCATTTAAATTGCAAACATCCAATGTTCCTTAATGGAAGAACTTCTTGTGTCTCAAGCTAGAAGATAGTGCACGACCGTTGGAGTATGGCTTTACCATCCACACGTTATTTAACGTTTTCGTGCCCGATGAGACTTAAAAGTCCCATTGACTTTCCAGAGTCATAAAACAGCATGAACCTGAATTCTTGCATTGGCATTCTGACTGGACGTCTGCGTGTCTCTACTGTAGCACAGTTCGATAACTCAGGCCACAGAGGACAGAAAGAAACGAAAGATTGTCGTACCGCTGTGTTGTTTATTTCTTCATAGGAATGTACGTTACCTGCCAACGTTAAAGAACATTATTGTGAAGGTTCTGATGTTTATAATCTAGTTCCGTAATTTTTAGTTAATGCCAACCGATATGACTAATGCAATACGTAAATAATCCGACTAGACACGATGACTATATCCTGATGGAACTCAAAAGTTACACTCGTATTTTATAATAAATTAAAACGTATTAATGAGTTGCAATTCACTGTTCTGTCTTCCGTTCCTTCGGTAATATTCTCGCCAACTATCAGATCCTTTCGTACGGTTTTACATAGTTTGGGCAGAAAAGGAATAAGTAGTTTTAAAAATATGTAAAATTTTACTTATCAATAAATTCTGTAACTGAAGAATTGTTGTATTCTAGACAGCTTTAATATATTATACGGCACTTAAATGCGTAGAATTCGCAGTATTTATAAATGCTGCTCAAAACAGTCTTTAAGTGAGGGATCTATATAAAATGGCGGAAACTGGTTATGGCCGCCTCTAATACGCATTCCTTCATGTGAGTCTAAAATTTACACTGAACTACTGACCAAAAATCATCACATGTTACTAGGTACACTATCCTCAGGTACAACACACTCCACTACCGATAAATTTAATGTTTATGTAAATTAGGAACTATGTCTCCATATTACGTTCATGAGTGTAGTTTCCTTGGACATCCCCTGTCCTTAAAGAAATGCGAAATAACTCAATATGCTTTCATAAATAATAGTAATTTGTTTATAAAACACTCGTTGGTAAGAGGTTATCGAGATATTTTTCTATGATGTTCAAAGCTATTGTTATTAATGGAGGAGTCTGGCATAGTAAGAAATTGTTTACAAACAAACAGATTTCGATACTGAGGACTTAGAAAAAGATACGGGAAATAAATAAATTATACAAATTCTTCAACAACGTTCAACGACGAACCTTGTGCTCCACTTCGATCTCACTTGATGATAACCTTCTGTAAAGATTTCGGTGTGTTATTAAATATCTCTGAACGGGAGGTGCATAAAAATCTTTTACATCTGAAGAAATTAAAAAGACAAAGAAATAAATTATTGAAACTGAATGTCATCTGGATATCAGTTAAAAAATGATAATGTCCTGAACTTGTGAAATACAGTTGATTCACGTCCTCAGTACCCATGGAACGACCCTACATAAAAAACTATTTTAGTGGAAATTTCATTTGTCCACCAAATGGTAGCTTCTGTCGAAGGCGCTTATTATCAGGAATGCTGAAAACATCTGAAAATTACGGTAGTCAAATAACTTTATCCATTACAAATTGCTGTATCATTTCTCACGAATGAATGTCCGCTTTGCACTTTGTCTACGAAGCTTCTCGAGGACACGTCCAAGACCGGCAATCAGTTTTAATTTGTCAGCAGGTAACTGATAACACATTTGATTTTTATCACCTACACTGCCAGTTTCTGTTAATTTCGCATAATTCCAAGAACGAAGTAGCAGAACTTAGAACATCCATACAACCTACACAATATGACATACAGCGCAGGCACGAACAACAGTAACAAGAACCAGTGCTGTATTTAGTTCTGGAGCAAACAATGAAAACGTTATTAGTTAGCATAGTTGCCTTAGTAAGCACGGGTTGATTAGCAGCCGCCTGGGAAAGACGAGAGATCGGTGCTGCTATGTGCGCCACTGTTGGCGAAGACAAGTTGATATTGCAGGTTAGAATCGTCGTCCACCACGGTCTCCCTCATAATCGCTTACACGATTCCACGGTATCTGAATTATGCTCCACAACAATAAAATTCTCGACCTTCCCTAGCTAGTAAAAAATCGAAGCAAAAAGATTTACCTCCAACATTTAAAGCAAATATGCAAAGAATCACCACAAACGTTTTGCGTTACACGTACTTGAAGTAGTATAGCCATGGACATAGACTAAAATCATGTCTTCCTATTTCAGAAATGACAAATTGCGTTGCCCGATATTTCATTTCGCTCTTAGTAAATGTATGTTCCACATCTTCTGCTAAATCAATGGGTCGATTTCAAATTACTCTTAGCACTATGGGACTTAACATCTGAGGTCTTCAGTCCCCGAGACTTAGAACTACTTAAACCTAACTAACCTAGGGACAACACATACATCCATGCCCGAGGCAGGATTCGAACCTGCGACCGTAGGAGCATTGCGGTTCCGGACTGAAGCGCCTTGAACCGCTCGGCACTGGATCGCTTTTCAGCCTGCCTTGGTGCACATATCACTTATCATCTGGGAAGAACCACTATGGTGGTAAGAAACACCTACCTCTCGTAGGGGTGGGGTTGAAAAAAAGTGTAGCTCACGACACACAAATAGCTAGATTGTTTCCATCCACTATGTGAGACCGAGAACACTTTGTTTACTTGCAACTAACTACTCAGATAATTTCTAACCTTTACGAGACTTTTTCAGACTGACAGCCCCACAAAACGATGAAAGGAAAAAAGTTTATCTCTTACTATATTTTCGCTGCTCATGCAGTAAAACTGTCCCATTAGGCAAGACGTTTTAATTTATTACTTATTTACTACTAGCTCTATTTCCAAAACATTTCCATACTGTATTCACATACAACACTGAATGTATGTACAAAAATGTGTTATTGTACGACACATAGTTCAGGAGTTATGGCGTCATAAACACTGAAATGCGTGAAAAACTACCACATCATGCATTGCGTTTAAATTGACACTTCCTTAGTATCGACTCTATTCGTAACACGTCTCACGTGTAGTACCTACATGTACCGATGGATGTAGCTGAAAAATGGTGTCATTGCACAACATATAGATCAGGAGGTTTGACTTCATAAACATTGAGCTGCGAGAAAACGAAACTACTAGGTGAAAGTCGCTAGAGATACAGTTTAAATGTGGGTACAACTATGTGTGACATACTTTAAATACACAGTAAAACCTCTATTACTCTGTCTTTGAATAACCGACCCCTCGGGTTATCTGATCATGCGTCCGACTATCCGATTACGCTTGGCGCCGAACAGCGTGTCAGCGTTGTCGATCGGTTTTACTTCTGACACAAATAGGTGTCCGTCTGGGTCGCGCTCCTCCCGCAACCTCAGTGCACAGATAGCTGTACTGCCGGATTGTTTGTTTTGTCCTACTTTTTAAATTGCTGTATCACCTGTGCACGCTTATGTTTATTACTGTATTCCCTTTAATATAAGGTTGCAGCATTGTTTTATGGAGTTTATTAAGTTGTGATTAAGAAGTGTAAGGCATTACGAAAGACTGAAACTGGCTACAAATTAGAAAACGAAACGTGCTGTTTGCACAACCGAACAGAAGCTAAGTGTTCTGAAAAGACTTGAAAAAGGTGACTCAGTTACTAAATTAATCTTTGAAATGGGTGTTGGAGTGACAACCATTAAAGACAGAATAAAACAGAATAGCTTTTGAAGGATTTTCGTTAACTGGAGATGGTGAAAATACTTCAATAATTAGAAAAGCATTGCAAAAAAAACAAATCTTGAGCTCTTGGGTGACGACGTGTGGGTTTGGTTTTGTCACGAAAGACGTAAGGAGACCCAACTTTCAGGCGCTATCATAAAAGGAAAAACTTTTCAGTTGCGTGATAACGTGGGGAGAGTAAGAAGACGAAATCCAAGCAAGAGAAAGTTGGCTTCGCCGATTTAAAAATTCTCACGAGGTTAGGCAGGTTGATATTTCAAGTGAAAAATTTTCTGCTGATGATGATTGTGGTTGGGAGTTTGTTGTAAAATTTGAAAAAGAAGAACATTCTCAAAAAATAAATTGATGCTAGTCACACAACACTGACGAAACGGGGCTAAACTATAAAGTGTTCTCTCAAAAAACCCTTGCCTCAAAGAATGAAACAGACACGGGCACGAAACTAGCTGAGAACAGGCTGACCATTCCATGCAGCAACACAAGTGGTGACCATAAATTGTTGTTGTTTGTAATCGTTAAATTTAAGAAAACAAGATCCCTTAAAAACATAAACACAACAGCACATCATGTTTATTAAAAAGCTTAAAATGTGCATCAATCAACGGTAATTTGTTTAAGGAATGGTTTATTGACGCGTGTCTCTCACTTATAAAACGTACATGAAATCAGAAAACCTACCACCCTGTGCATTTGGATGATTAAACAGCGCCCCGAGCCAACCCTCTATGTACGAACTTCAACAAAGCGATATAAGAGCTTTTCTTTTTTACTCAACACGTGACATCTATAATCGAACCAATGGACCAGAGTGTCATTGACTGATTAACACCACGTTACAGGAGGAAATACGTCAGCGCTTTATTAGAGAAAACGGGAGAGATTTGTGATCTTATTAAAGCAACGAAAAGCCTCAACATAATATGTGATATTTAGACACTTGTTCAAGGTGGGGAAGAACTAAAGGAGACCACTCTACAAAACTCACGGAAAAAAGTATGTCCTAACCTAAACTAAAGACAAGAATTGCCGGCCGCTGAGGTCAAGTGGTTCTAGACGCTTCAGTCCGTAACCGCGCTGCTGCTCCGGTCGCAGGTTCGAATCCTACCTCGGGCATGGATGTGTGATATGCTCTTAGGTTAGTTAGGTTTAGGTAGTTTTAAGTCTAGGGGACTGATGACCTCAGATGTTAAGTCCCATAGTGCTTAAAGCAATTTGAACATTTGATTTGACTGATGAGTCAGATACTGTAGGTATAGCCACTGATTTGCCAACTCTACAGAATTATATTCAGCCTGCTTATGTAGAAGAATGCGTAGCAGAAGGTGAGTTGCTGCTGTTACCAATGAAGAATCTAAAAATGATCAGACAAACGAGCTTGTTTTACTACAGTGTAGCATTAAGCAAGAAGAGTCAGATGATGTAGGAAAGGAAGGAGACGGAAAGATCATCCACACTGCACCAAAGAATGTGTTCGAGTCTGCCCTTTAATATTAGGATCAACAGTGAACCGCTACAGCTATTGACTTATTGTAGGCAAAGACGAGATGTGATGCAACCGCAAGATTACGGTTTAAGAAGTTGTAGAAAAAAGTCTCTTTTAAATAGATTTTCTGGATATACAAGTTCCTGTTTTATTTTCTTATTATTAGAAATGTAATTTCTGTCTTAATTTTGATTTATTACCTCCTTTTAAACTCTGCAAATGGTTTGTTCCATTTTCCTCTGATTATCCTACATTTTCAGCGTTCCATCCACTACTGGTCCCAAAAGTGACGGGCAATCGAGGCTGTACTGTACTTAGACCAGTCGTCATCAGTATAATTTAATGTGAGGTTGTAGCAAGGTACTAAGTGTATTGGGTGACGGCATTGTTCGTTGATGCATGACCGACTAATGGAGAACAGTTCTTAGGCGGAAAATTACTCAAAGCAATGGAAATAATCGGCAAATCAATCTCAAGGGGGGCATCTTTCTTCACTCAAGAACAGTTAACGAAAGAACACGAATAGTGGTCGGTCGTTTCATCGTCGAACAATCTGCCTCCATCTCCTCGCATTTGACCTCTCAAAATTATTAAAACACAATAAAAATTACTTTCATGACCAGGAGATAAGAAATATGGATAATCTTTTAATTAATTAACACTATTACGCGAGCAAACAGAGCGAAAAAAATTTACGTCCGATCTATGAGAGCTCACACAGGCGGATGGTTCAAATGTAATTATATAATAACTTAAAATCAAACTCTTCGTTTGTTACCAGCGATATACAAGACAGACTTAACAGAATTCCAGAAGTTTAGTTGTAGGTAAAATGCTTTCTGGAATTACAAGAAAAAGTGCTCTCTGATTTTCTACCAATGACACACAAAAGTAATTTTTTACAGAATACACTTAGCGAGTGCTCTGTCCTTTCTTTAGCAACAGGATAGATTTTAAATGTCAGTTGAAAGAACTGTACATTGCCCGCTTGAGTGCTTAAAGTTAAAGCTCCAACAGCCTACAGTTCAAGCATTCAATAACATCATTGATGTAATAATCTTCATTTCGTTATACCATATCAAATTTTGCAGAAATAAATGAATCATGTTGTGTCAAATAGCTTTGGTTAGGAATTTTATTGTTAATCGTTATCTTGAGCTATATTTGACAAGTGCTGTTGTCTAACGTACATTTGAGTTGCACGGATTTAAATCACTTCAGAGATTGATGAGAATTCTTTTTTTAAAAAAGTAATTTGACTACTGCCTCAAGCAAAACGTCACATTTTAAGATTTCCCTCTCCCCATTTGGGCACAACTCACAGGGAAAAAAGCCAAGAAAATCAGAACGATTGGTGTAAATTCTCATCTGCTGTTCATTTAACATTGGACTATTCCACACAGTTTAGAGAGAGTAAAACAATAGATGTTTATGTTGCAAGACTGCATTCCAAGATTTATATTGATTTACATTTTTTATGTCCATACATGTAATTAAACTATACATTTTTCAATAATTATTAATGTGAGATTTAGTAAAATTGGTTTACATTTAACGCGTAGCTTGTTTAAAAGTAGTTTACCAGCTGAAGGAAGGTATTTTTGTTTGTTTGTTACTATAATTTTCTAGTAGAAGTTTAGTTCTTATGGGTTTTTATGCGAAGCAAAATTATAACGACGTTGGTCGATCGACGGAGGTAGAAGTGCTGTGTGACGACTAGAATGCGAGGCAAAGGTCCGAAGTCGTCAGACGGTGCCAGGTAGATGACCCTGAAGACGTTTGATGAACCAA
This sequence comes from Schistocerca piceifrons, assembly GCF_021461385.2. NCBI lineage: Eukaryota > Metazoa > Arthropoda > Insecta > Orthoptera > Acrididae > Schistocerca > Schistocerca piceifrons. Next base: position 461,607,136 of record NC_060149.1, read on the forward strand.
GGCGATCTCTGGCTTTGTAGTCGCAGGATACAGCCGATGGTCTTACTGTAGTACAGACTACCAGCTCATCCTTAGACACCCCATCGCAGGATTACAGGAAACAGTCGATGAGGCAGTATCAACATGACATAAGGATTTGACATATGTTATGGTGCCCTAGAATGGAGTCTGGTTAATTCATTCATTTCGTCAGAAAATGTACTTCGCTTATATAGATACTCGTACGATCCACATTCTTTGGGGACTTGTATTTGCCTCCAACTATTAGCTCGCAATCCAGTTTCATGGCTTTACTCTACAACATTTCATTAAAGTTAACCGTCTATCGCTGAAGTATACAACATACTGACATTCTTCGCTCACGTGTCCACCGGAGGCAATAAGCAAATATATCTGCAGTCCAACTATGTTTGTTTAGTGCCCTTTGCAATTTTTGTGCTTTAGACACGTAGAGTGACACTGCCTGCACGTTTCACAGGAGATACGAGACGTCCATTGATTAATCGCACAAGTATACATTATTTCGAACTCAGACGAGGTATACATTACTCTTCGTCTTCAAATGTTATTAAATGTTTGTCCATGTTTAGCACTTTGCAACATCCCTCATAGAAGCGTCATACTTTCTCTACTTTAGTGAAGCCCTCTTTCTCTCTCTGTCTGCCCCTCTGAGCGTAAAATTCCCTTCTGTGACAGCACAGACAAAATAACATTTACTGTCCATACAGAGTTCACATCATATAAAATACCTTCCTTTTTAGTATTAATTGGCTGTATTTCTGTGTATTAAATTCAATGGCCTGTTACTTAAAAATCTCTTACATAAACAATAAAATTAGCGTTCCTCAGTACTATGAACTTCATTGTTCTATACCCACATACTATACTGTTCTATACCTGCCAGATGGTGAGTTGATGTTAGTCAATAATGCCTTTAAGTCGACAAGACGCCGTTATCAACACCTCACAGTGGTGAGGTAATAGGGCTATGAGAAGCTGGATATTCCTTTTTAGATACTGCAGAAACTCCAGAGGAATGTAGCCACTGTGCATGATTGCGGACAGCGGTGATCATGAGGATGTATTGTTGCGGGGTGTCGATGGTCAAACCCGGGACACCACATGGCTGAGCTGAAGCCGGGACCCATCGCCCCAAATTTCGTCAGGAGGCCGAGCAAGTCCAAGAGCCTCAAGGGGCAGTATTCGGTAGCAATGCTCTTTCACATAATTTACAGTACTTTGATCGTTGCAGCGTAGTGTCGGCGTGCCGCTCGCATGCTATTCCACGAGTCCAGCCAGCTCAGCAGCTCCTGGTATGCCGACACCGCTGTTGCCGTCAGCAAGGCTGCTCAGGTGTAAGCCAGCCGCACACTCCCCAGTCGCCACCCGCCGATGTGTCGCATTTTGCGCCTCGTAGCTGCCCGCAATTTCAGAGAATGCCACAGTCCCTGGTCCGCGCTGCCCTCCGCCGCATTTCGCCTGCTCTGTCCGACAATGGGAAGAAGGTGGATGTACTGGTCATCTGTGACCCTCCGAACGCCGCTGCTCCCAGGACAGGACTAGACTCGAACCCGCGCCCTCCTGGAGGCGGTGCCGCAACTTGCCACTAGTGGTGCTTGCCGGTAGGCAACACCAGCCGCCGTCTATGGCGCTGCTGCAGCGCTGCTGTGCCTCCAGCAGCGTATGCCTCGCCCGGACCCTGGTACGCCAGGTGGGAAGCGAATGTGGTCCATCCTGGACCTGCTGCAGGCCACTGTCACTGCCCTCCTTCAGGCCACTGCAGCTCCGCGTCATGTTTACTCTGCCTGGCCTACTGGCTGCCGACTATTACCACACACTGCCAGCGGCCCCAGACTTCTTCGCCCAACTGCGCCTTTACTGAATTTTTAACAAGATTCCCCTTTTCTACGACTAAGACTAATACTAGTGCAGCACACCTACTCCAGTTGGCAGAGCTGATGCCGCGACCCACCGCGCCGTATTTCGTGCAGAGGCCGAGCAAGTTCAAAAGCATCAAGGGGCGGCGCAGAGTGATACAGCGGTATTCAGTAGCATTGCTTTATTCACATAATGTACAGTACTTCGATGGGTGCAGCGTAGTCTCGGCGTGCCGCCCGCACACTGCTCCGCAGGCCCATCCGGCTCAGCAACTCCTGGTATGCCGAAACCACTGCTGCCATCAGCAAGGCGTTCAGCTGGAAGCCGGCCGCGTTCCTCCCGGTTGCCGCCCACCGATGTGTCACGTCTTGCGAGACGTAAATGTCCGCGATTCTGGAGACTGCCACAGTCCCTGGTCCTTGCCGCCCTCCACCCGTGGCACTCAGCCCGCCGTGGACATGACCAGACTCGAAACCACGCCCTCCTGGATGCAGTGCAGCAACTTGTCGCTAGTGGTGCTTGCCGGATGGCAACACCCGCTGCTGCCTCTGGCGCTGCTGCGCCTCCCACAGTGTACGCCTCGCCCAGACCCTGGTATGACAAGTGGGAAGCGAACGTGGCCCGTCCTGGACTCGCTGCAGACCGCTGTCACTGCCTTCCTTCAGGCAGACAGTGCAGTCTCCAAGTACCTGGCTGCCGTTTTGTCCTGCCCTGGTGTTGAGTCCCAGGAGGTGGAGTAAAGTCCCAATAAGTACATAGAAATAAAGTACAGGTTTACACAGAATATTTACAATATCGCTGCCAGACTGGACAATATAAGAGGAGATCAGCACTGGTCCGACCCGACTCTCGACTGACCTGGCAGACATCCTCAAGCTAAAAGTGCCTGACTGTTTATACTAGATTTCCCCTCTCCTCTGAAGTAGTGTCATAGAGGGACATAAACTATGGCAGGGGTAAATTCCCATACGTCAGCCACTTACACAACACCAGTCCTGGCTCTGGCCTACTGCCTCGCCTCATACACCGCAATAACTTCAACAACGCTGCACTAACCGCAACCACCGCCATTTGCGGCTTCATTGGTGTCAAGCGAGAATTTATTAGAGGGCAGGTGGAGATCAGTTGCGTTTTCTAATGAAAGCTGGTTCTTCCTAAGTTCCAGCGATGGCTGTGTGTTGGTTAGAAGGAGTCGATGGATTGCAACCAGCCTATTTGCGTGCTAGACATACTGCAGCTACCCTGTAGTAATGGTCTGGGGTGCCGTTTCGTACGACAGCAGGAGCACTCTCGTGGTTATCCCAGGCAGTCTGACTGTATATTTGTACTTAAGTCTTCTGGTGATTCGACCTGTTGTGCTGCCATTCATGAACAGCAATAGAGGGGGTGTTATTTAACAGGATAACGCTCGCCCTCATAACGCTCTTGTAATCCCACAAGTTCTACAGAGTATCGGCATGTTTCTTTGGCCTCAACAATCACCATATCTGTCTCCAATTGAGCACATATGGGCCGTCATCGGACTACAGCGCCACCATCATCCACAAACAGCATTATCCTTCCCTGTACTACCCGACCAAGTGCAACAGGCATGGAACTCCCCGCAACAAATTGACAACTGGCTCTTGTACAACACAATGCATACACGTTTTCATGCTTGCATTCAACGTTCTGACTGGTCTCAATGATGGTCGTGAGTTGGTTAGAATGAGGCCAGTTGACAGCCTGTAACCAACCGGTCTGCGTGCTTGACACACTGGACCTCACCTGGAGCTACGGGCAGGTGGAGGTCTGCTGTATTTTCGGTTGGATGCTGGTTGTTCCTCAGTGCCAGCGATGGCAGTGTGTTGGTTAGAGACGGCCGCAGTAGTCTAGCGGTTCTAGGCCCCCAGTCCGGAACCGCGGGACTGCTACGGTCGCAGGTTCGAATCCTGCCTCGGGCATGGATGTGTGTGATGTCCCTAGCTTAGTTAGGTTTAAGTAGTTCTAAGTTCTAGGGGACTGATGACCACAGATGTTAAGTCCCATAGTGCTCAGAGCCATTTCAAACATTTTTTTTTGTTGGTTAGAAGGAGGTCAGCTGAGGGCTTGCAACCAGCCTGTCTGCGTGCTAGACATACTGCAGCTACCCTGTAGTAATGATCCGGGGCGCGGTTTCGTACGACAGCAGGAACACTCTCGTAGTTATCCCAGGAAGTCTGACTGCAAATTTGTACGTCAGTCTGGTGATTCGACCTACTTCATGAACAACATTTCAGGGGGTGTTTTCCAACAGGAGAACGCTCGCCCCTATAACGCTATTGTAGCCCAAGCATGCCCTACAGAGTGTCGACATGTTGCCTATGCCTGCTCGATCACCAGCTCTGTCCACAATGGAGTGCATATGGCACGTCATCGGACATCCCCATTGTCATTCTCAACCAGCATTAACCGTTCCTTTATTGACTGACCAAGTGCAACAGGCATGGAACTTCATCCCACAGACTAACATCGAGCCCCTGTACAACACAATGCATGCATGTCTGCAAGCTCCCCTTCAACATTCTGGGGGTTACACCGTTCATTAATGTACCAGCATTTCACATTTGCAGTGGCTTATCTCGCACTTGAAATAACCTGTGATGTTGCAGTATTAATCACATAAATATGTTACCGAGACAAATGTATTCCCGAAATTACATTACTATAGATTACATTTTTGTTGGTGTTGTGATTTTATTCCTGTCGGTATATTTCCCAGTTGCCTTGAAGTGCAAGACTATGAGAAGGCTACTGAAGGATAACGGACTTTTAGGACGATGAGCTCCTATAAAGTATCGCTTGACTGTAAATTCTGAGACTTTCCCACCAATTCGGTGTCATCTCGTGGAATCGGATGTATTACGGTATTCTGCGTCTTCCCAATAGAAGAAACACCTGACGAAGACCTCATGTTACGACGTCGAAATATTGTGTTGGGAAGATGCAGACCACCGGCACCACGAGGTGACATCGCTCGACTGTTTACCAAAAGTTCGACAGCATTGCTTTTCCGCCAGGTCATGTTGACTTTCACTGGAGCAGTGTCGTATTTCCTGAATACAAATATTGTCGACCATTACCAATGGCCCATTTCGGAAGAGACATCAATAAATTTATTGTATATAGTATCGTAAATGCAGTCGATTTGTTTATCTCTTTATTTATGGTTTAGCACCATTTCTTTGTTTCCAATCCCTCTTACGTTCGTTGTAGCACTTTGCATCCTATCTGTAATACCTAACAGTTTATCCTTGACTTTCCTAGGTTTTCTCCAAGAAATAAAGATATTAGGAATGAACTAGATCTTTACATTATTAATTAAAATACTGGAAAAAAATAAAACATTATGGAAAGATCACCTACAAAGAATGGGTGCAGAGAGAATCCCACGTCTGCCGTGTTGCAAACAGCCAAGAGGAAGAAGGGACATAGGAATACACAGAATGAGGTTGCAGTGAAAAGCGAATGCAGAACAGGCAAATGTGGCTAAGCCTTGAAATGCAGGAGTAGAAGAAGAAGAAGATCATAAATGCTAATTTTTTTAGATAAAACTGACTTTACGTTATTGTAGTGCAGAACGCTCTTTATAAGATTTGTTTCTCTCGTTTTATAGTTACACGCGTTTCATCGTGCATTTGACAAATACATCAGTCTATAAGCGGTTTTCTTAACACGCAAACTGTTTTGATATAGCTAGGTATACCGGCCATGGGCAGAGCTCTTCAGTCCAAAGCATCTAGTGGGTAGGGAGAGAAGTGAATGCTTTCCTTTTTGGCGTTTGCTGGTATATCTCGGCTCGATGAACGGCGCGCCTATGGAAAATTCAGTGCATCTTAAACAGAGAGGCATACGTTAATATTGTAGAATACATAATATAGTGAAGCGTTCTTAGCTGTTGTATCTTCAAGGAGACATCTGTTTCCTGCAGATATGAAGAGCAAATACCACAAAAGATTTTTCGTAATTTTTAAATATTCATCTGTTCATTTCCTGCAGGCAACAAATAGTCGAAGCAGCCATCCTACTCGGTCGTTTGGCATTCTCCTGATGTCCCCAGTATTGTTTTGCATTTTATTTTGGTCGTGATGTCCTGAAAGTGGTTTCCTTTGTCGCCCTCATAGCTTCCAGCCTCATACGTTGCCCCTAAATGCACTGAGGAGTCAAAATGGCTCTAAGCACTATAGGACTTAACATCTGAGGTCATCAGGCGCCTAGACGTAGAACTAATTAAACCTAACCAACCTAAGGACTCACACACATCGACTCACACACATCCATGCCCGAGGCAGGATTCCATCCTGCGACCGTAGCAGCAGCGTGGTTTCGAACTGAAGCGCATTGATGAGGAGACTGAATTGTCTAAAGGTTTATCGAAAGAGTTAGCCTCTTCCTTTTTTCATTTTGTCCATTTGTCTTTTTTGTTCCTTTTAGTACATGCATATGTTTTATTTTTTAATCTAAATTGTTCTGTTCTTTGTCCTCTGCATGTAAATTACCGTTGCTTCCAGCCGGTTCTCTGCTTGATTCCCGAGTGTTCAAAGAGATGTAAGTCGCATGCAGTAGATTTTTCTATTTGAGCTATGTATTTTCTCTGGTATATTAAATTGTCGGAATGTTTTAACCATAAATGTTTGTTTTGTTGTTACTATTCTTCTGTTTGGCCGGCCGGTGTGGCCGTGCGGTTCTAAGCGCGTCAGTTTGGAACCGCGGGACCGCTACGGTCGCAGGTTCGAATCCTGCCTGGGGCATGGATGTGTGTGATGTCCTTAGGTTAGTTAGGTTTAAGTAGTTCTAAGTTCTTGGGGACTGATGACCTCAGTAATTAAGTCCCATAGTGCTCAGAGCCATTTGAACCATTTTTTTTTATTCTTCTGTTCACCTATGTGAAGAATCTGTTATAACTATAGGACCACTTCCGAGATGGCTGAAAGCTTGGCTTCACTAATTGAAGTTCCCAATGTCTTCACATCTAGCTTGATCTCTTTAGTCTTTTTTCTCATTGACATTAATTTAATATTTGGGTTTTCCAGAAGTTACTTTGAATTTCCTCTTCCCTAATTTGTGGGTAGCATATGCGTTGTCACGTTTATTTCTTGAATTTGCAACTACTACTGCACCATGTTCCTCATATTTTCTTGCACAGTTGCTGATTCTTACTCTATTGAGGGAACTTTTGCACAGCACTGTTGCAGCACAGAAGTTAAAATTGTCTAACGTTTTATACATGTCAGTTCGATACCACATCATTCGTATCTGATTCAGCCGATTGGTGTTAACGTGGCTCTCAGCAGACTACGACTGTCATCACTTAATGGATCTGGAAGACAGCGTTCCTAATAAGACTGTTTAATCTTGATCTCTCAACTATGGCAGGATCTGATTCTTAAATGCTATATTAATACTGATACAGTGTGCCAGTTACAAATACGTTTTTAAATGTAAGTAGGTGTAATAACTAGATAATAGTTTATTTACAGGACCATGGACCCATCCATCAAAGCACACCTGTTCAGTACTGGTTTCGGGCCCAAGACAGAATAAAGCTAATGGCGTTCGTTCCACGACCGCCAGACCTCAACCCGACAGAGAATTTGTGCGCGGAGGTATCCACGTCATTGTAAAGTGGACCTACAAATGCAGTGACATTCAGCCGAATATAGAAAACGCGGGCTGGTAGATAAACCAACAAGCACTTAGCGGAATCATTGCCACGGCATTTTCGGGAAATGGGTTGTTTGTTAGAAGTACAACCTTCAGTAAAAGCCATACAATCGATCGCCTGATAATCAGTGAAGAGTTGTTTTCAGCAGTACAGCGGAATAAAAGTCCGTTTTCTTTCAGTATCCTTCTGACACTTATGGCACTGCCATGAAGCTGAGAAACTCACCCAGTTAACAGGCAACTAGGAATGGATTGGTGCATATCTTGTCGTACAGACGTTTGTCATTTCACACTAGACAGAATGATTGTGTGTGTGTGTGTGTGTGTGTGTGTGTGTGTATGTGTGTCTGGAGGGGGGGCGTGTGTGTGTGTGTGTGTGTGTGTGTGTGTGTGTGTGTGTGTGTGTGTGTTCACATCTGCGTATTGTATGAATAGATATAATTAAGATTCAAAAGTCAACTAACAATAAATATTTTTGTGCAAAGGCAAGCTACAAAATCCATTTTAATCAGCCTGTGTCCTTCTTGTTACATTACTACATTCATGGTTGATGTATTATGTCTAAAAGACATTTAGCATAGATTGTGCGCTCTTGGGATCATGACCTGAGACAAGTGCAGCAATAAACAGTGTCCGATTTGTTTTTGGTAGCTGACTAAAGGACACTGCAGAAGATGCTACTATGTAAACAGAAAAACATCATCTTGTCTTGGGTCCGAATCCAGTGTGCAGACAACACTATCTGCACGTTCGTCGAATAGCCAACTTGAAACTCTTTTTCACAGATTCGATGGAACAACTGGAACCAGTATTACGTCATTACATTAGTCATCAGAATATTAACGAGTGGCAGACAGGCCACTCGCTTTTCATCATAAGAAAATTTAAAATTAGGTGATAGCAAAATTTACGCATCACACAAAAAAAACTAAGGAGCTCTCTTGCACTCGGTAGGCTTACAAAACACTCGTTCGGCCTATAATTGAGTGTTGCTCATCAGTGTGGCATCCGTACCAGATCGGGTTGGCAGAGGAGATAGAGAAGATCCAAAGAAGAGCGGCGCGTTTCGTCACAGTGTTATCTGGTAAGCGTGATAGCTTTACGGAGATGTTTAGCAAACTCAAGTGCCAGACTTTGCAAGAGAGGTGCTCTGCATCGCGGTGTAGCTTGCTGTCCAGGTTTCGAGAGGGTGCGTTCCTGGATGAGGTATCGAATATATTGCTTCCCCCTACTTATACCTCCCGAGGAGATCACGAATGTAAAATTAGGGAGATTCGAGCGAGCACGGAGGCTTTCCGGCAGTCGTTCTTCCCGCGAACCATATGCGACTGGAACAGGAAAGGGAGGTAATGACAGTGGCACGTAAAGTGCCCTCCGCTACACACCGTTGGGTGGCTTGCGGAGTATAAATGTAGATGTAGATGTAGTAGTACACAAGTAAATAATTTTTCTCATATTTCTTCCCCTCATCTCATAGAACTTCTTTTGGTATGAAGTGTGAAAACAAGGTTTTGTGCTTCTGAAGCATGGTACGACACGAGATTCTTATGGTAGGCACAGTTAGAAAAGTTTCAAAAACTAGGGAGTTCTCAATTCCGTTGTTCGACAGGCTGTTCCCTTTCATGCATTAGTACCGCTCACAGGTACTTATTTAAGGACTTGTGTACGTCGGGTCTTTCAGAAGAGTGAACCTTATGCAATTTTGCTAGTTACTGTATTGGAAACATGAAGCAAAGGAGTTTACCCTATATAGCTATAATGATCCTTGCAAGTATCTGCATTTATCACTGACTGAGAGATGCCGCAACTCCCAGAACTCAGGCAACAAGCAACACAATAGTCAGACAGTTCAGACATAAATTGGTAAGTCGTCAGGAGGTGGAATGAAAGCCTAATTAACGTCGCTTTCAGAATCATATTGCTTAACGTAATGGAACGTTGAAGCTGTTTAACTTCGATAATACGATTAAAATATTTTGGCAATCGAAATAACACGCTAGTGGGAAAGTATCAACAATTAATTAAGATCAAACGGTCAGAACTCAAGAAAGTACGTAGAGGCTCTGCCATTCGCTCCGTTTTGTAAAACGCTTAATGTTATTGTGGATCTCAGTCTGAGGCGAACCGCAAACAGAAACTCTCATTCATAACGCACTTTTCGATTTTCTTGGTAAACCATCACTAGCAGTTATAGTGTAATCGTTGCGAGTAGATGATAATAACAACTACATGATCAGAATGGTATGAGTGCTCCATCAATGTGATGTTACGCTGTCCACCTGGTCTGAATGACATTAGTGATGATCCATTTAATCTAGCGCTGCCTACCTACGCAAAGATTGCGAGGGGACGTCGGCGCCTGACAAAGATCTACTTATTTCATCCTGCTCTGGAGCCAGCACACCCTCTACACTGATGTGCAATTAGGAGCACCTGGTCTGCTACACTGCCTCACGTTTCCCTCAACAGCAAGCAGATAATGGAACCAAAAGCATGTAACTTTCGAAAGGAAACTCTCGTCTGTCTGCTCAGTGTAATGGACTGAGCACCTGCCTCATTTTCACCAAGCAGACACAGAGTTCATTCTGTGGTAATTACATTAATTCTGTTGATAACTCCTCAACGAACATTTCCATCTGTTGTGCAACTGAAATGACAGTCACTACATATGTTTTATATGTTACAGTTTGTTATGTAATACACTTGCCGAAATCCTGCTTCCAACGTTCTGAAGAATACTCACCATTAGTTATTAGACTATGTATGCATTACACCCTTATTCACGTGTATCTGACGTGAATTAACGACTTCACAAAACAATGGCTAAGAAAAGGATACCGTTAAAGTGTAATTACACAGATAGCAAGCCAAGTGTTCGCAGATCACTAGTATTGTCTCAAAAAACAATTATTTATAAAATTTCACATAGAAAATGTCTGGCGACTAGACATAGTCGACAGACTTCCAGGACTGGACCTGAATTATCCTACTACGTTCGCTAGGTATTAATATATATTTGATGCAATATTCTGAACAATATGTGCGTAATAAGTGACAGAGAGTCGGAATATTGCGTTTTAGACAGTAAGAAGATTATTCTGCGAGTAGATTACACTGTCACTTGCCACTTAACGCCGTGCGAAACCTGTTACTTGCTACCTTTGCCTCTACTGCAGGAATAAGAGAAAGTTCACATTCTTGATGCCTCACTAGCTGTAAATGGTTTAATTGGTAAGAGCTTTTCTGGCATTATATGTGGTTTCCTGCACAGCAGCCTCTCCTGATTGGAACTTTATTATTAGTAGCTTACGAAGTTTCCCTGTGGATGCTCACGTTTTGCAGTCAGCAGTCAGTGGTGTGATGCTGTTTCCTCATTCTTCTCTTTTGCGGATAGTGCCAACGACAGCGATCTCAAGAAAAATATTTTCTAAGTCTATAACTATAAAAAAAGATATGCCAAATCATGCAACAAATTGCAGCGAGCCGCCCAAGTTGCTATATTTCTCTTCATTATTACTCGATGGTTAATTTCGAACGTAAACTCATTATCAATAACATCTATTGGTTCAAATGGTTTAAATGGCTCTGAGCACTATGGGACTTAACAGCTGTGGTCATCAGTCCCCTAGAACTTAGAACTGCTTAAACCTAACTAACCTAAGGACATCACACACATCCACGCCCGAGGCAGGATTTGAACCTGCGACCGTAGCAGTCGCACGGTTCCGGACTGCGCGCCTAGAACCGCGAGACCACCGCGGCCGGCAACAACATCTATTACGACAGCCACATGCCTATACATAACAGTTAAATACAACTTGTAATTTAGTGCACGGTTGAACTTCATTCAAGCCAGGATTCTGGAAATTAGTAAAAATAAGATGTGTTGTCTACTCACGACGTTGACATAATAAACAATGGAGATTCTCCAAAAATGTAGATCACATCTGTTAATGAGCTTCTTAGTTTTCAGTACTGTTAAGAAAGGGAGACACAAATAACTGTGACAGTTCTTGATGCATGAGTTTTAGTTTTCAATCAGATCATCTGAATATTATTCCTACGCTCTAATCCCTTAATCAAGTTACAGAAATGCGAATAAGACTCAGTGACATATACTTTTGGTATTATAACCCACAGTAGCCATGTCTTTGAGGCAGAACCTGTGATCGACAAGTTACTTCCTGGATGACACAGAATTATCCTGCGATATTCATTTGAATTATTTGTATCACTTTCATTGGATAACCTGAGTGATTTGGGCATAAAATGGGAAATAAGGTTATCTGTTTATGATTTTGGGTATAGGGAAATAGTGACGAATGCAAATTACGGGTAATCTCGCCTTTCGCCTTTTAGCTTGCGATTTTGATTATGGTTCTCTAGGTATGCCGTACTTCATTTGTATTAGTACAGTGATTAATCTCATAGCGTTTTCCGTTATTTGACATCAAAGAGAAATTAATCATCAGCAGCCTGTTCTCTACATTATCTAAGACAGTCTGATAATGCTCAGGTAGTTTACCAGTTCCATGCCTGCAAAACTCTGCAAGATATCTGTTAAAGATGTCATTAAAATACTTGAAGTGAGTTTTCGTCCAGAAAAGTATTGTCCTGGCGGCTTTTCGATAAGGTGCGAGAATGGTAAACATTTTAGGGTGTAAGAGAAGAATAAGTGCGTGAGCGATTACTTGTAAAACAAATTATTGGATAGTTTTGTTTGTGAAATAAGCACAGTGAGTTATCTTACAGTAGCAACACATAATGTAGTTTTGTACGTTGTATTTTTTACAGCACGACTGAACGGTGTGTTAGTTACTGGCAACAAATACCAACTGCGATAGGTAGCACACGTCATCCATTTTGAGCCACCAGATGCAAAAAATTATTTTCAGGCTGTCCTTTACTCGAGTTATGTGTCTCTTCTTAGGTCTCATCAATTAATTTAGTATTAAGAAATTAACATAAAGGCATCGTAACACATCAGCAGTAACGGTACCGCATAGGAATTTTCAAAGAGCGAACTCATGACGTTAAAGCAAAAATCCAGCAATAATCATCCCTTTTACTTGTGCTAAATTGAGTTAGAATATCCAGTACTCCTCCAACCTTCTGAACCTTGGCTAATCAATACAAATGTCACAAGATGTTTAAATGATTGCAGTTCACCACATGTATCTGTTATTGATAAGCCGTCCGGAGTGGCCGTGCGGTTCTAGGCGCTACAGTCTGGAACCGCGTGACCGCTACGGTCGCAGGTTCGAATCCTGCCTCGAGCACGGATGTGTGTGATGTCCTTAGGTTAGTTAGGTTTAAGTAGTTCTAAGTTCTAGGGGACTGATGCCCACAGCAGTTAAGTCCCATAGTGCTCAGAGCCATTTGAACCATTTTGTTATTGATACTTCTCGAATGAGGAATCATTCATATCAGAAAGATCTTCCTTGTAACAAGAAAAACCTTTTTCGACGTGGTTTTCCGAGGCCAGTCATCTCACACACAGCACAAAGGTTCTAAGCTGCCTTTGTTGCCTTCACTCCTGTATTAAACACGTAGGAAATAACATTTCTCAAAATTAAACCTGTTTCCACTTGCGATTTGATTTTACAACATTTGAACAACGTTCATAAGTTTCAAACACGGAAAATCCAATGTGTACCTGCAAGATAAATGCTAGGAATTAAAATAAGAAAACGACAGTTGATAACACACTCATAGCACCGCTGCGCGATCGCCTGGTCGGACGGTGCCTGGCGGTAAGGGGCAGGTGGCGCAAGGCCGGCAGGCGGAAGCCGGTGAACGCTGTAGGACGAGGAAACTCGAGCGTGATCCGCTCTGATGTTGACACAGCCGCGAGCGGTTTTGCTCTTACTGATGTGTTAGACAGTGAAGCTAATTATCTTTGGGCACCGTTAGACAGAATGGCAGAAGCCTGAAATACGATCTAAGAAAGTAAGGCATCGAGGGGTCTCGAACTCGCGACTTCATGTCTACATTCCATAACACTTAACACATTTTGTCCCCATTTTCTTCCTTATTTTACTCGTCATTTGTCTTGGGCTGATATCACATGACACTCCTTCACGTTCATCGTTGAATATTTTACTCACTGTTGTTAATGATAGAGGACAGGTTGCCATCTGACCGAACAAAAAATGGTTCAAATGGCTCTGAGCACTATGGGACTCAACATCTGAGGTCATCAGTCCCCTAGAACTTAGAACTACTTAAACCTAACCAACCTAAGGGCATCACACACATCCATGCCCGAGGCAGAAATCGAACCTGCGACCGTAGCGGTAGCGCGGTTCCAGACTGTAGCGCCTAGAACCGCTCGGCCACCCCGGCCGGCTCTGACCGAACACGGTGAATTAATGTGCTGGCTTCAATGACCACTAGCAGATGCAGTTCTGTATCGGGTCGTGAAGAATGACAACACTTCCTCCATACACCTCAGCATCCTGTAGTGTTGCCAGACCGTGCATATGGCCAGACTTAGAATTCCGAGGGGTGGCCGGTTATATTGGCCGCCCGAAGCGAACGACTCAGAGTAAGTCTCCACGGCGGCTGGCCGGCGGCCGGGTTTTATGCCGAAGACTGTATTTGCGGAATTTGTAGGGCAAGAGGCTGTTAACGACAATGTTGGCTATTCGCGTACGGAAGTCGCCCTCCGAGAATAACACGCGAAAATGAGGGATGAGGTAGCAGTCCTACTGCAGTTCGTTGAAACCATCGGTAAGCCCGCGAAGACAACTAAGACTGAAATGAATTCCTACTAGTAACACAGTTCTGCATGTGGGGCGGAGAATGTGAGATGCTACGGAGATACTCTCTGAGATGCGTTATGAAAGTACGAGATACGTCCACACATCAGTATTAGGAGTCGCTGTTGTTCCGTCAACGTGAGGCATAGCGCTTCTACATCGTTCCTATTGAGATGGGACATCTGTGAACTGGCGTGCGGTGTGAGTCATGCATAAGACAGGTGGCTTCTCATCTGACGGAACAACAAACAGCTCAAGTGTATGTAGTTTCTATGCGATATGATCGAGGTTACTAGCTGATGGACACTTTTTGAGCCGCACTCAAAATACTGTCAATCTTATTTCTAGTATTGTTTGTTTAATTGTTTATTAATTACTACTATTATTGTGCTTAGTTATTGAGAGTGAATTTAGGTGTGAATGTGAAATACTGTTTTATGACTGCTAGGGAGAGGACAAATTGTGAAAATGATCCTTAAACTAACTGTGTAATCTCTAGGTATGGCGAAGGTTTTGAAAGAAGAGAAGTTGTACACGATTTGCTGGATGAATCTGATGTCAGTAATAGTGGAGAGAAGACAGGCCAGCCTGTAGTTAAGTTTGTGCTACAGGGGGAAGAAGTGAGTGTTCAGCTCACACTGATAGTAATATTTTTGCTGTTAGTCAAAATTGGTAAGACGCTCTACCAAACAAGGAAGAATTAATAATAGTGCTTCTTATGGGGATTCAAATAATTGCAGCAACAGGAAAGGTTAAGAAACCGGGTAAATATTAAGTGTTGCTGCCTCTTAAAATAAATAACGTGCAGGTGTATCATAAAATCTTGATGATTCAAGGGTTATGTGTGGACATGTTGACAGGGGTAGATATCTTCAATAAATACAAATGGAAGCTAGATTTCAACGAGGATTCTATGACGAAGGAAATATATGGAAGAAATATAATTATAACATTTTCTAGGAGAAAAAGACTGAACTGCAAAGGTTTTGCATAAAAAGGAATTAAATGGATGGGTGTAATGAATATGGCACTGAGGAAGTGGGGGTTCATCCAGAAGAGTTGTGGTTTGTACAGTACAGAAGAAGGGAAAGTAGAAGAGACACATGAATTAAATGAAAGTCAGAAGGAAGAGCTAAAAGATGTTTTCCTTATGCATAAAAATGTTTTCTCAGATCAGCCAGGATTAGTAAGGGATTATGAACGTTATTCGACTGTGAAAGAAGAAGCTCAGTTTTTCAAAAAAACCTGTTACCGAAAAGAATAGGGAAGCAGTAAGGGACTTAATCCAAAAAATGCTTTAGTGAGGTATTATTGAGAAAGCTGTAAGTGTGTACAACAATCCATTAATTGTGGTTATTAAGCGAAATGAATCTGTGTGGATTGAGTTGGATGCTAGGGCTTTGAATACAATAGCTATACAAGAAAGTGATAGGACTTAACATATCGATGAACTGCTGTAAAAATTTAAAGGGGACTAAATTCTTTATTTCAATGGATGTGGCGTGTAGCTATTGGGATTTGCCACTAGCAAAGAAATGCAGGAAGTATGCAGCATTCTTATTTGAAGGTAAGTTCTATCACTACAAGGTTGTATCATTTGGACAAAACGAGGTGTTGTTCGTGGTTTTCATACTGGGGTTGGCAACGACATTAAACGATCGAAACTAACCTAGACCTCGGGCTACGCTACAGAACTACAACCAAGATATCAACGGGTGGCAGTCTGGAACTGTGCGACCGCTACGGTCGCAGGTTCGAATCCTGCCTCGGGCATGTATGTTTGTGATGTCCTTAGTTTAGTTAGGTTTAAGTAGTTCTAAGTTCTAGGGGACTGATGACCTCAGAAGTTAAGTCCCGTAGTGCTCAGAGCCATTTGAACCATTTTTTCAACGGGTGGGGCAATGACACGCTGTAACGAAACGTTTACATACTGTTATCTTCTTTCTGTTTCGTAATAAACTACTAAATAACATCAAAAGCTAACTCCAAGATAAAATCTATGAGTAGCTTATGTATCCTCTGACGTCGTATTTCCCCACAGTTTACCACAACAAATCGTATTAAGAGACGCGTCTTGGAGAGATCTGAAATGTGGTTTATGTTACTTCCGTCGCACTCAATGTTTATGGTGTTTTAATTTGTAGCCTCTTGACATTTAATGTGCTCAAACCGTGGCGTTTGATTTCGCGTGACGAAACAGTAATGTTTCCGTGACGTCACGCGTCTTTCGCTGTGACTGATTGATATGAGCAAGCGCCATGTTAATTTAGATACCGTATTTGTCCTGCTATTTATATTTGTGTGTTACGAATTTATGCATTTTAATTGATCTAGCGCATGAAAGATCTCTCCCGAAGGTGTAGTTTTTAGTACGATTTCTTGTGAAAAGTGTCGACAAATTGGACATTTGCCGTGCTATGATTGAGGATGCGTTTCGGAAAATGGAACGTCAGTGGCTATACATGTCACTACCATTTTTATGCATTTAGTTTCGTAAGCTAAACTGATATTTATAACAAAGGAATTGCTTCTTATCATCGATTAATACACTTTTACTTACCTTAATTTTTTTGTGTAAATGAAATCAGCTAAAATGGTCTATGACCATTTCATTGAAATTTGACTGAGTCAGTAGTTCTTTTTCGAGGGAAAACATCGCAAGTGAATAAAGTCTGTCCTCATTCATAGCACTGCGCATAAATGTTTTCACCTGCTTTAATGTAGAGAAGCCGCTTTATGCCTCTCCTGTTGTCAATGGAAAGGTTACTATTACTTGCGGAAGTTTAACACTTTCAGGAAATGCTTTTGCCAACTTGTTATCATAAATAAAGTTGACCAAAGTCAAAGCACCTGATGCATTCATGAAATCATTTCGGCTGTATAGCACATTCAGTTCATGTCATAAGTCTGAACACTAAAATTTAAAAAAATGACAGCTACATTCAGTTCTTTTTATGGGAGAACAATTTTATGCTTGGAAAACGATGTCGGTTAAAATATATGTGCAGTTAAGCACTGATCTGAGTCATGATACGGCCACAAATGTCTAGCGCATACACTATTCTTGAATCACTGAAGCGACCTCGTCTTGCAGTTGGCTCTTCCGCTTCCGAGTGATCGTCAGTGTGTAGTGAGGCCCTAACATGCTGGACAGAAGCTACAACCAGAGATAAGTGTTAAACAGTTTTCCCTGCATCTATATTCGTTTCTCTAAACTGGCTGAAGAGAATGTCACAATGAGGCATGACTTTATTGAAAAAATGTAGGCAGAAAAGGAAATCGTTCTCTTCCTGGAAATCCTTGAGTTCCGTATTTTATTTCTTATTTTACACGTCTGGTTTCGAAGGACCAAATTGAAGAGAAAATCTCCAAGGTCATTCAACGTGTCAGTACATGAAATTATAACATAAAAAGGTTCAAATGGCTCTGAGCACTATGGGACTTAACATCTGAGGTCATCAGTCCCCTAGAACTTAGAACTACTTAAACCTAACCAACCTAAGGACATCACACACATCCATGCCCCAGGCAGGATTCGAACCTGCGACCGTAGCAGTCGCACGGTTCCAGACTGAAGCGCCTAGAACCGCTCGGCCACCGAGGCCGGCTACAACATAAAAGTAATAAAAGATAAAATAAAATATTTATGAACCCACAGAAATTCAAGCCATAAGTTTAAGTAAACGCAATCAACAATATAACATAGGAAAGAGCTTAATTTTTCAAGGAACTCCTCGACAGGATAGAAGGAGAGACCCGTGAGGATCCCCTTCAGTTTCGATTTGAAAACGCGTGGATTACTGCAAAGATTTTCGAATTCTAGTGGTAGCGTATTGAAAATTGGTACAGCAGTAAACTGCAAACCTTTCTGCACAGGAGTTAAGGAAGTGCGATCCAAATGCAGATTGGATTTCTGCCTAGTATTAAGTGAGTGAAAGCTGCTAATTCTTTGGAATGAGCTGATATTGTTAACAAGAAACGACATTAAAGAATATATATATATTGAGAGACCAATGTCAGAATACCCAGACTAGTGAACAGAGGTCGACAAGAGCTTCTCAAACTTACACCACTTACTGCCCGAACTGCTCGTTTCTGAGCCAAAAATATCCTTTTAGAATGGGAAGAGTTATCCCAAAATATAATACCGTACGACATAAACGAATGAAAACAAGAAAATTAGACTAATTTTACTGTCGAACGACCACTTAATTCAGATACCGTTCGAATAGTAAAAATGGCAGCATTAAGTCTTTGAATAAGATCCTGAATGTGGGCTGATCACGGCCGGTTACTATCTACCTGAACACTAGAAATTTGAACTCTTTAGTTTCACTAGTCGTATGCCCATTCTGTGAAATTAAACGTCGAGTTTTGTTAAATTGCGTGTTAGAAACTGTAAAAACTGAGTCTTATTATGATTTAGCGTTAATTTATTTTGTATAGGCCATGAACGTATGTCACGAACTGCTGTATTTGAAACAGAGCCAATGTTGTACACAACATGCTTTACCACCAAGCTCGTGTCATCAGCAAACAGAAATATTTTATAATTACCTGTAGTACCAGGGGACATATCATTTATATAAACAAGAAACAGGTGTGGCCCCATCACTGATCCCTGGAGCACCCCGCGTTTGACCGTGCCCCACTCACAACCTGCATCACAGCCATTCTCAACACTGTGAATAATGACCTTTTGCAGTCTGCTGTCAAAGTAAGAGGTGAACAACTTGTGAGCTCCTCCCCATGTTCCATAATGCTCCAATTTCTGGAGCAATATTCTGTGATCAACACAATCAAATGACTTAGTTAAATTAAAAGATATGCCTAGCTTTCGAAATCTTTTGTTTAATCCATTTAGTATCTAACAGAGAAAAGAGAATATGGCATTCCAAGGAGTTAAACACTTTCTAAAGCCCAACTGTACATTTGATAGCAAATTATGTAATATAAAGTTATGAATTATCCTTTCGTATTCAGCCTTTTCAATAACTTTAGCATAGAAATAGGTGTAAAATTTTGTCTACATCATCCTTTCTCCCTTTTTATCAAGCGTCTTTACTACTTCAATCGTTCATGAAACCGACAATTCTTGGCGGAAAATTTACAAATATGGATGAATACAGGGCTAACATGTGCAGCACAGTACATTCATATCCTGATAGGCACTCCATCGTATCTATGAGAGTCCTTAGTCTTATTGACTCAGTCTCCGCATTGTTAGTATCACAGAGAAGTATTTCAGACGTCAATTTCGAAAAGTCACTTTCCAAGAGAATTATGTGATTCCCTGTAGAAAGTTTAAGAGGTCCTCCAACATCCTTTTTCTTTCACAATCATATCCAAAATTAATATTGAAGTCACCACATATAACTGAGTTTTGGTACTTACTATGGAGTAAACCAAGAACCCTCTCTATCTTCAGCAAAGATGCTCTTTAGTCAGAGTTAGGGGACCTATAAACAACAACAATTAGAAGTTTAGTTTCAGTAAATTCAACTGTCCTTTGCACAACATACAAATACCTGTTCAGTGCAGTGCCGTGATACGCCTCCGTCTCAAATGGAATGCTGTTATTTGCATACATGGCCACTCTCCCACTCCAAAAAGATCTCCTTTAAAAATAATGTATCCTTGTAAAGGAAGCCTCTGAATTGTCAACTTATTTAAGTGGTCCTCCGATATATCAGTAATGTCAGCGTCAACATCTATAAGCACATCGCCGACCGCGGTGGTCTAGCGGTTCTAGGCGCTCAGTCCGGAACCGCGCGGCTGCTACGGTCGCAGGTTCGAATCCTGCCTCGAGCATGGATGTGTGTGATGTCCATAGGTTAGTTAGGTTTAAGTAGTTCTAAGTTCTAGGGGACTGATGACCACAGCTGTTAAGTCCCATAGTGCTCAGAGACATTTGAACCATATAAGCACATCACTAACTTAATCTCTAATACCTCTTCTATTTTGATGAAATATGCTAATTCCTTCTCTACTTGGATACCAGACCCTTCTGAAGGTGATTCCTTTGTTAGAGGGACTTCCTTTAAGCAGGTATTCCTATCAGCTGACTTCAATCTAAAAAAAGGTGCATTTCTCATACCAACTACTACAGAATTTTTTCCATGAGTCACCTATATGCTCTGCCAGCCTTCCCATACCTATTGAGGCGCAGGCCTTGCCTAGTGAAACCCGATCTACTGATTGACCGAACTGTCACCACTACAATGTGAGCCATGCCCTCCTCCATCTGTGTCTTCTCCAGCCTCATGTTAACACGCCTAACAGCAGTATTAAGATGAGGCCTATCATGACGCTGAAACAGTTGCATGAATTGCACGTCAGTGCCACCAGTTTGAGTAGCTATCTTTATCAGGTCACCTTTTACATCATTTTCCCCGTCCGTATCAAGACTACTCCCTCCTCCATTCTCAATCAATACCTGATCCTCTTTCGTGAAATTCCTACCAAGCTACTGAAGAAGATCCACACTTGCTTATTGCCTGTCACAACATTCAACAATTAAATTTTACTGATGTGCATAACAGTGAATGGAGTGAGCATTTTTATACACCTCTTTAATTTTGATTTGAACTCCATTTATCCGGCCGCGGTGGTCTCGCGGTTCTAGGCGCTCAGTCCGGAACCGCGCGACTGCTGCGGTCGCAGGTTCGAAACCTGCCTCGGGCATGGATGTGTGTGATGTTCTTAGGTTAGTTAGTTTTAAGTAGTTCTATGTTCTAGGAGACTGATAACCACAGAAGTTAAGTCCCATAGTGCTCAGAGCCATTTGAACCATTTTTTGAACTCCATTTTTGTGGCCACTCATAACACAAGCTCCATCGTAACACTGAGCTATCCGTTTCTAGATGTCTCATTTATGTTCATTTTCTCTAGGTACTGAGAACATGTGCAGTTCAGTCTTCTGCAGTGTGACTTTTTGGAAGTACAAAGGAAACAAATTTTTCGTTAATTTTCCCCAGCAGCTCATAGCAAATTATTACAGTCAATGGTGACAGATTTGCACAGCCAGTGGTTTCATCGACTTCGATGGCAAGGAAATTTGTCTTCGAATGTTCGTTCCTTATCAGATTTGCATACCTTGTAAATTGATTCCAACAGTTCATTTTCAGTTGTTTTGGCGAAACCTAAGAGAAATTGGTTTTCTGACTTTTCGCTGTGCTGCGTTAAGACACCGTCATGGACTGCTGTCATATCAACTAGTCCTCGAAAAATTCCTGGGTTCTTGGAATTTTGTGTTTCGTTAAACCCCCTTAAGGCCAGCTCGAATTTGATGCTACATTTAATTCAATCTATCAATTTAATCAAGACATATTGCTTTTTTGAGACATTTTCATATTATGTCTTAATGTTAAGGCAGTAAGCACTGTCCAGCTGGCGCATAATGTCTACTTTCCCTAGTAATGAAAATTCAATAAAACCATTTAAATGTTCTTCACTACAATTGTGTTTTTTCACCTTTATGTGAAACAGTTTTAAGTCTGTGATACCATCCTCAATCCAAACAGTATCACTACTGTTTATCACAAGACTGGTGAAAGAGAAGAATGTGTTTTTCACTTCACAACTGTTGAATATTGCCTAGTCGTCGAATATGAGGTGTCTAGGAAACCTGCTTTCTCGGATCGCTAGGCAACAATTCAATAAAATCGTATTAATGAGTTTTATTACGAAAAGTAAATGATAATACTTAGCTTTGAGAATTAAAATAGATGTGTCGCAAGCAAAGGGCAACATAAACAATAAGCAAGTTCTTCAGTATATACACTTCTAGTACAAGCAAAGTAATAGAGTCGATGCCTCTGTTCAGGTCGCTAGTCTTCAGGCTTCTCTAGAATTGGGCTGCGGCCAGCCGGGCGCGGCACTTACGTTCTGTTCTCATGGACGCCCCTGCTGTCGCATTGTCGTCCTGGACACGGGTCGATCAGTATGCAGTTGGCTGACGTATTCTTCACAGCCCTCTCTGCTCTCTCATTCCCAACTGGCGTGCCAGAGCTTGACTTTACGCCGTAACATATTTCCCCCTCCCCCCCCCCCCCCCCACACAAATCGATGGTCTGTCGTCATATAGGGAACACGACAACGGCGGGGGAGGCAGGAGCGTGGATGCTGCGATGGACTGAAAGCTGTGGCTGCAGGGATGGCAGACCTCCTGTCGTACCCCGCCATCCAGCCTTCGTTCTGGCGGAAACGTTCTCTGGAAAACGACCGGAAGGGTACACATCCACCTCCTGAGGTCCATAACGAGATGCAGAAGGCGTCGGCTGCTGCAGCGTGGGCGAGTCCAGCTCCATCGATAGGACGAGAGGATGCAGAGGAGGCGAAGGCTCCGTCTCCATGGGGTCGTCCCGCGGTGTCGTGATGACACCCACTGGCGGCTGCTGTGGCCGCGCTGTCCTCGGGATCTGTAAATCTGTGGGAAGAGATGCAGAAGGATCATTGTGCACATTACAGTGGCGAATTTGATTGTGATGTTGCGCTCCATCTGGACCTGAAATGAGATACATGCATGCGCCAGGTCAACAAAGGACCTCGCCTCGCACCCACCATCTGCTGCCGCTAAAAACCCTGAAAAACACGATATCACGCGGCTCGAAGCAATACTTGCGGCCTTCTTTCAGCGCCAGGTGCTGAGGAGAGTGGGGCAAGTGGAGCAGTGTCCGATGGCGGCGGCCGTGAAATAATTCCGCCTGTGATGGTCCACTTCGTGGATACGAACGATAGGAGGCAAAAACAGTTGCAACGCTTGATCCCTGGTGTGTGTGGTGCGACGTTTCGCCGTTTGACTTTGGATGGAACGATGCACTAGTTAGATGTTGTATGCCATTGCGTTCACAGTATGTTTCAAATGCAGTTGACGTGAACTGAGGTCCGTTGTCCGATACTGTAACATCAGCGAACCATCGAGGCAAAACGTAGAGGACAACGGCTGAGTTGTGTTATATGACGTTGTCGAGTTCACTTTCACAGCAAAAGGAAATTTTCTATAAGAGTCTACCACAATAAACCAACGAGTGTTCCAAAAAGGTCATGCAGAGTCTATGTGCAGACTTTGCCATTGGGATTGCGATTCAGGTCAAGCAGAAAATTTTTGTGGCGGAGCGGACTGATTTTCCACATATGCGTGACACTGTGACGGCGTCTGTTCTATTTGGGTGTCCATAACCTGCCAAGTGTACTGCTGACACGCTAAATGTCTAGTACGAACAATCCCCCAGTGTCCTTTGCGGCCAGCCGCTGTGGCCGAGCGGTTCTAGGCGCTTCAGTCCGGAACCGCACTGCTGCTACGGTCGCAGGTTTGAATCCTGCCTCAAGCATGGATGTGTGTGATGTCCTTAGATTAGTTAGGTTTAAGTACTTCTAAGTCTAGGGGACTGATGACCTCAGATGCTAAGTGCCATAGTGCTTAGAGCCATTTGAACCATTTTTTGTCCTTTGTGAAGCAACTACAACACTTCTTTTTGCAAAGCTTTGGGGATCAAGACACGTGACTGCCCACTGTCATTATAAACGCCGGCCGGGGTGGCCGAGCGGTTCTAGGCGCTACAGTCTGGAACCACGCGACCGCCACGGTCGCAGGTTCGAATCCTGCCTCGGGCATGCATGTGTGTGATGTCCTTAGGTTAGTTAGGTTTAAGTAGTTCTAAGCTCTAGGGGACTGATGACCACAGAAGTTAAGTCCCACAGTGCTCAGAGCCATTGGAACCATTTTTGTTATTATGAACAAGAATCACACCTTGCTGTATATCGAGGCTATGCCGTTGTGCGAAGTATTAGCTCACTACAGAGTTTCTTACGCTATGCAAGGAACCAAGCCAAGATATGCGAAAGCATTTTAGCAGAATGTTCAAATCAGAATCAGCTTCCGTGGCCTGTGCAATTTTCCTACGGTTCAGAGAAATAGATTGAAGCAATTCAGCATCCTGAGCATTGATGCGCCAACAATATGCAACAACAACCACAAAATCACTCAGCTGTATTGCACATTGTTGTGTTAAAATTTCGTGTACATCCTTGATTGGACATACATTGTTTTTGTTCTTCATTGACTTTCAAGTCTGGTCTGGGCGTTACAACTTCCCTCACTTTTATCATATCTGCATGTTCCAAATTTTTCCTAGTACACTGCACACTGGATTCATACTGTGCTGTTTTTGAACTCGTGATACGTTGCTGTTACTCGGAAGATAGTAGAGCTCACTTCACTCAGGCACAATACCCTCATAAAATGAAACACAGTCGCAAAAATATCACACGTTAAAAGCGAAAACCGTCCGTAAGCAAAGAAACTAGCGTAACGGAATATATTTCGTGCGCTTTGTTTTACTAATTGTTCGTCAAACTTCTGCTAGGTCGTGATCCGTTACCGTATCCTCGTGCAATCTGGCGACAGAATTCCGAACTTATTTTAACAGTGGCTAGAATAGCCAATGGAAGAACAAAAGCAAGTATATAAACGCCTTCAAAACAATAATACTGAGCGTCGATTAAGGACGTATCAAACCATAACAGAGTTATAGAGAGACAGGGATGATTCGATAGTGAAGTTTCAGCAACTCTGTTCATTCTCATTTGGTATAAGCAGCGGATCGTGAAAACTGTGTGGAGGTAGGTAGGACATACTTAGGCTGAACGACCAGAGCCTACGGGCCACACATAAAGAGTTGTATTCAATAGAAGCCACGCCCCCAAACCTCTGCTACATAGAGCTAAGCGGCATTTCAAAGCACAGCCGTAAGACTAGCTACTACTTGTTCGAAAAACATCGCTTGATATCACATTCAAAAACGTTGACCGGCATTATTTATATCCATGTGGGAGATATGCGAAATACGTCCTGATGACGTAAATTTGGAACATGTTGTTCAGAAATTGATTTTAATATATATTTTGAGGCTTGAAGAACGAAGCAACAGGTTTTTCCCCATATGAGTTGATGTGTGGAATAAGATCCAGGAATTTACAATTTGAATTACTGGAATTTCAGGAGATTGTTGATGTGGTATTGTGGGAGAAGGAAAAAATGGCTAGAGGAAATATTAGGAAAATGGCACTTGAGAGAAACAGACGACATTATGCTGGAGCACCTCCCACTAGTTTTAGCATAGGCGATTTGGTGTTAATTAAAACCAGAGAAAAGCCAAAGAAGATCACGTCAAAACCAAGATATTTACAGATGAGTACATGGGTCCTTTTGGGGTACTAGATAAACAGTATCCAAGCGCTTACAGACTGGAATACTGGAGGTCTGGGAAACCTTTGGGATTAAGAGACGTTATTGACCTGAAGAGATATTTACAGTAACAGCAGGAGTAAAATGATGTAGGGGATCTACTGACTTTGGTAGGCACTCTACTTGGCGAGTCGTGGCTTTCCTTGTTGAGTGTGTCCTTTCGTATTTTCTGGTGTACTCTATCCAAACTCTTTCCTGTCGGATTCTGTTCCCGATGTGCTCTTCCATTTTTTGCTTTACTCTTTTCTAGCCACACGACGTGGCCGTGTGGTTTGAGGCGTCATGTCATGGACTGTGCGGCCCCTCACACCGGAGGTTCCAGTCCTCCCTCGGGCATGGGTGTGTGTGTTGTTCTTAGCATAAATTAGTTTAAGTTCGTTTAAGTAGTGTCTAAGTCTAGGGACCAATGACCTTTAGGGATTCACAGACACACTCTTTTCTACACGGCGTTTACGCAATTTGATGTGATCACAACTTCTGTGGATTATGTGACAGTTGTACACTTGAAACACTTGCCATGTTATGAATAAAAAAAGATTCTTGCAAAGTTGGGCAAGAAGTAATTTTTATTGTAGCATATCATTATATGCTCAGGGTTTAATGTTCTGTACGTAAATTAGATTTAGAAATGTGCCCTTGAAACAGGGGGTCTAGTAATGCTGAGGGTATCAAGCATATGAAAGCAGTTGGGGTAAATACCTCAGAGGGCATTTCACTCTTTGCAGTGCTAGGTAATTGACGATTACCAGGTACCTGAGTTATCGACAATCCTACTTCACTTTCTTTTCGTGTTGTCAGTCTGCCTCTTCTGTCATTATGAAGTTTGGATTATCATCTTTAAGTTTTTTTCATTTCTGTAGTATAGGAGAAGCAGCAGGGAGTCTTGTCTTGTTTAAGGCTATAAACAGAGAGAAATGTTTAAGTAAGGAGGGAGGGTTAATGTAACTTGAAGTGATTACAAGATGTGGTTAACGATGAAAAACGGATATTGATGGAGTAAGATAACTTGTCGCAAGAAGACAGAGTGTTACACTGATGCAAAGTGATTAAAAGGTTTTGGAATACTGACGAAACTCTTAGTGGATGTGACTAATTGAAATAATCTGAGTAGTATGATAAAGAAGAGTTTCACTGGGAATACTGAGTAGTTAGCCGAATGTGACTAAAACCAAGTATGAGAGGGAAAGACTGAAAGAAAGTGATAGGAAGAATTTTCTAAATATTTTCATGATTTTGGATGTAATATCTTTCTGTATTAGGTCAAATAATTTATTGTGATGATTCTGAGAGGCATCCTGGCCTACCTGCAATATATTTGACTATACATAAACTGTGTAGAGAAACTGGTAAAAACTGGTATTATGCTGTAGAACTTTCTAAAATAGTGATTTAAGCTAGTTTTATGTTTTTTGAAAAATTTTGCCAAATATAGTCAAGTAAAATTTACTGAGTTAGTTAAATAAATCTAGAAAATGCTTTCTCGATTAATCTGTTTTACTGAAATCACAGTTTGATTCTCGTTGAGAGGTAATAATTTTTCAAGTGTTTCATACCTGTGCCACTTGAACACCAACTGAAGAATATTCCCTGTTAATTTACTTCTGATGAGGAGAATAATGAAAATAATGAAAAATGTCATTATTTATAGAAACAAAAAGAAGAATTTTAAGGAAAATAGTTGTTCTGATAGTTATCTTACAGGAAAATGTTGTATAAAATTGTAGTCTTAGAAGAAACTGTGTTTTCAGGAATATGACGATGTAACTGCACCTTGAACTGTATTGGAACTGACGCTGAAATGCTATGGCCATCACACAAATAAGGTGCTGTAACGATGTAAGATACATGACTCATAATGTAGCAGGACACTAGTAACGTGCCAACTATAAGGTAGGATGATTCTACAAACGTACATGAACGCACTATAAGGAGAAAAGCGCAGGAAAAATTTAAAGATTAGAATTTATTATACAGAAAAAATCCTGTAAACAATCTGAACTGTTCGAGAAACAGAAGTTAATATATTGTTTTAAAAATAATTCGTGTAATTTATAATATTGTGAAAAATGTCAAAAAAGAGCTATTGTAAATCATAGGCTACGTTAGTTTTAGAACTACCAAGTCTGAAGTAAGAGGAACGTAATTTACCACATTCTAGTTTTGAAACTGTCCCGATGTTGGCGTTTAATTATTCAAATTTTTATTTTTTTTAAACTTTTTCATAACTAAAAGGGGGTGTGAGACGTAGCGCCTCTACATCGTCCCTATTGAGATGGGAGACATGTAAACAGGCGTGCAGTATGCGTCACTTGGAAGACAGATGGCGTCAGATGGCCCAAGTGTATGCCATATGATAGAGGTCACTAGCTGACGACTGACGGACACTTTTTGAGCCGCAGTTAAAATACTGTCTCTTTTATTTCCGATACTGTTTGTTTAGTTATCTAATTGTTTATTAATTACTACTATTAATGTGTTTAGTTATGGAGAGTGAATGGGGGAGTGCGTGTGAAATACTGTTTTATGTTAAAATTTCATATCATACAGTGAAGTAATTCGTCACGTGAAGAATGTTCCAGAATGATATGTTTGTTAGTCATTGGTGCCACGGAATTTGGTATAAACTATTTCATCAGTTTATGGTACTGGGAAAGTGAGATCACGATTTCGGGAAAGTACGAGGATTGCCCAGAAAGTAATCCATCCCATTCCTTTTTCTGAGCCGAAAACAATGCTACGAATGCGAAACGTTACATCTGTATTATCTGAAATTCCTCCCGACAGATAGTGTAGCTGCAGGACAATTTCAAAATGGCGTCTGTAGGTGGTGTACGTTACAAGCAACGCGCCGTCATTTAATTTCTCACTACAGAGGAAGAAACTGTGGAGAACATTCACAAACGCATGTACAAAGACTATGGAGCATCTGCTGTCGACAGAAGTACAGTTAGTCGCTGGACACGGTGAGTGGAGTCATCAGAAGGCGGTTCCGCGGAGCTCCACGATTTGCAGCGGTCGGGGAGACCATCCACGGCTGTCACACCTGACACACCTGACCTAGTTCCCTCGGACATCCACTTGTTAGGGCAAGTAAAGGATGCCATTCATAGAAGACATTTTGAGGACAACTAGGAGGTGATTCAGACAGTGAAGCAAGGGCTCCGCCACCACGACAAGGATTGGCACAGACAGGGCATAGACGCCCTCGTTTGTCGCTGGAGGAAGGCCGTAGCAAGGGATGAAGATTACACAGAAAAATAGGGTGCGTAGATAAAACACCATTCTTTCGTTTGTGTAATTCTCATTATTTTCAATGAAGAATTGTTGAAATAAAAATGCAGTGCATTACTATCTGGGTATACCTCGTAATTTTGTTAATAGAGAATTAATTTTATATTTGTGGGTTTTCAGAATTTATTTAGGGGAATTTACTGTTCTGATTAACTGACAAATTGTGATTGATTCTGTGTATATGCGCGGGAGTGAGCGGGTGGAATGCTACTTTCCGACTGGCTGTGATGTTTCTCTGCTAATCAGAAATTAGCATATTCGCTCGTATTTTGGGAACTAGAAACTTCATTTGTATAGAGAGAGCAGAGTCTTGTTTTGAATCTCACAGTGGTCAGACCTACTGATCCGTGCTCCGTCGTAAATTATTAATATTGTGATATTTCGGTACCAGAATGTTTGAGAAGAGCTGTAAAGAGTGGAAGAGAGTTCAGTTCAACGCACGGGGGGAAATTCAGAACTTTTAGTGACGTTCTAAATAAGTAATTCGGCTTGGCGTATTGCTTACTTGCGAACTTGAAAATTTTGTTCCGTGGGGCTGACATTAGCAACATTTTACCGAGCAGTTCTAAAAGAAACAATCAGTATGTAAGCTTTCTGTGAAGCATAGTTCATAATTACCATAAACTGGCTACTGATACGAATGATGTGCGCGTGTGGACTTTTCAGACTTTATACAGTTTAGAGTAAGGCTTGGTTAGAAACTGCTGTGTGGAAGCTTACCGTAATAGAGAGAAATTTTACGCACGTAAATACTTTCATTTAACTATTACTTCCTCCAACAAAACAATTTTAGTGTGACTTGTGGTTACGAAATGTGTAGCTATTTTTCGATAGCTGTCTCCGGCTGAGAACTGCATTTTAGTGACTTCAAGGAAGCGTGCGTCTTAAAAGAGATTCACCACAAGGTGAGTGGATCATTGTAACATTCTACGTCGCCACACACGAAGGATAAGTTTACGATGGTTTACGAAGTCCGAAAACTGTTCCTTGCGTCAAAGTGGCGGGGAAGACCACTGACATCCCACCCTGACGTTGATGGTTACCAGTTCAGTGGTGCCGAGAGTACGAGCAATCAACTGGAGGCATAGGTGAAGCGGTCTGACACAGATCCGATCGGAATACTTAGGAGGAGTATCCAAGATAACCCGCTGTTGGGCTTTGCGAGAAAATGTTCAAATGTCTGTGCATTCCTAAGGAACCAGACTCCTGAGGTAATCGGTCCATAGACTTACACACTACTTAAACTATGTTAAACTAACTTATGCTAAGAACAACACACACACACCCATGCCCGACAGTGGCTTGGACCCCCGGTGGGAGGGGCCGCGCAATCCGTGACATGGCGCCTCAAACCACGCTGCCACTCCGCGCGGCTCTTTGAATAGAGACAGGAGTCTGAGAAATGGTTACGGAATTCACAGGGATCTCCTCATGTCTGCCGGGAATAATTTGGGAAGCATTTCACAAGCTTATACCGGTCGCCACCAATGAGGACGTATCCAGTCACCTAGATGCAGAGAAAGACCGCCATAGCTGCGATACAGGCGATGGAGGCAACCGAAGTCATTGCATATGCCACCTGATTACATATATTCGCTAGCAGTTGTGCCTAAAAAAGACAAATCAGTCCACTGTTGCTCAGATGCTAGGGGCATAAATAATCACATTCAGCAAGACGGATCGTTGCCGGAATCAACTCCGGACATCCTGCACCTGTTGTCAAATCGAGCTCGATGTGTCGTGCCGAAAGGGGAGTAGTACATGTACAACAGAGCACAATTCGGCCTGAGGGATTCGAGTTCGGCAATTGTGAGATCCCTGAATAAAAAACTCACTCTAGAAACAAGGGAATTCTGCGTCGTCTACATCGACGACATCTTTGTCGCATTTGTGGCGTTTCAGGAACACATGTGCCTCATAGAACATCTGTTAGTGGTACTTCGGAGCTACTGCGTGACTCTCAGACCTGACAAAGCGAACCTGTGCCGGCCGGGGTGACCGAGCGGTTCTAGGCGTTTCAGTCTTGAACCGCGCGACCGCTACGTTCGCAGGTTCTAATCCTGCCTCGGGCATCGATGTGTGTGATGTCCTTAGGTTAGTTGGGTTTAAGTAGTTCTAAGTTCTAGGGGACGGATGATCTCAGAAGTTAAGTCCCATAGTGCTCAGAGCCCAAAGCGTACCTTTGCTCAAACAGTGTGACCTTTCATAGGTTTCGTCCTGAGAGGGGCAAAGTAACGGAAATAATGAAAATAAGGTGGCCATCTCGCATGTGAGAACTGAGACAATTTTTGGGCTTGATTTCATTTTACAGGGGGCGAATGGTCAACTTCGCACAGATCTTAAGTACACTGTACGAGCTGTTGAAGGAGGGCAAGAAGTGGAACTAGGTAGATGAGGAGTACAACGTTTTCGAGAAGGTAATGACTCGATTCCGAGCCAGCATCTGTCGAGTACATCCTGTCTCCTCAGCAGATTTACAACTGTACACAGATACGAATATGCAGGAAATAGGGCCCCTCCAGCCACAGGAGGGTAGGGACGGAAGAAATGCGTTCTTACCACATATAACCCGAAAACGTTAGACTTGGTAGCAAAGTATTTTATCACCTAATCGGAAACATGGGTTATTTTCAATGTGACAAATAGTTTAGGAGTTAACCGCTTAGCCGAAAGACTCGCTTCTAAACTAACTAAAATTCCCTGACATTGATAAGAACTACCTGACACACGGCTAGCTGAGGAATGTGATGAATCCTGCAGATGCAGGAATGCGATGTCGTGATCGCATACTGATAGGGTACAAAAAACCAATGTCCCCATTGGTTGATCTGAAATCTGTCACGGGGGAGGATGATAATTACCATATCAACATAAAATCCAAGAGGTTTTAACGGCGATGTTGCATCACCGAAACTAAGCGCGCATACGAAAATATTAGTCTTCATATAAGACTTACAGCCAGAAACCCAGATACTCAAGAACTTTCTACAGTACGGTGTGTATGAAGAGGTTGCAAAAACGTGAAATACGGCCTTACCCTGCAGTTTAGGGCTCAGGGTACGTTTATGGTCTTTCTTCTTCATGTGCCGTCTCCTCTAAGAAGGTTGGCTGTCATCATGGCAATTTCTGATCTTGATTTGGCTGATCTAAGGAGTTCTGACGTTGAACAGTTGTACCAATTTTTTAAATTGTCAATCCAGGATGTCCGTCTTCTACCCCTCGTTCTCTTCCCACATATTTTCCCTTCTAGTATTATTTGCAATATTTTGTAATTTTCTCCCCTAATAACATGGCCTAAATATTGTAGCTTCCTTACTTTAATAATTTTAATTAATTCTTTTTCCTTTCCCATTCTTCTTAGGACATCTTGATTAGTAATCCTCGACACCCAACTAATTCTAAGTATTCTTCTATATGCCCACATTTCAAAAGCTTCTAAACTGTTCATGTCCTTCTTTTTCAATGTCCACGCTTCCATTCCGTATAATAATTTTGAGAATACATAGCATCTTAGCAACCTCATTTTTGTGTTTAAACAAATGTCTCTCGAACAGAATGCATTTTTCATCTTATTAAAGATACTTCTGGCCTGTCCTATTCTCGATTTAATTTCTTCTGAGCTTTCAATCTCCTCATTTACAATTGTTCCGAGATATTTAAATTTACGTACTTGATCGACTCTTTCCCTATTGATTGTAAGATTTTCTTGTTGGTGTGTTTTAGATATCACCATGAACTTAGTCTTGCTTACGTTAAGAGTCAAGCCAAATTCTTCACTTTTTTCTGCGACTTTGTCAAGAAGTAATTGTAGATCTTTGAGGTTTCCAGCTAGTAGTGCAGTGTCATCAGCAAACTTAACATTGTTAATGTTTAGCCCATTCACTTTAATGCCAGCTATTTCATCTGATAGAGCTGCCTGGATTATGTCTTCTGAATACATATTAAACAATAAGGGTGAGAGAACGCAACCTTGTCTCACACCCCTCTTTATTTCTATATCATTC
The DNA here is from genome assembly GCF_021461385.2 of Schistocerca piceifrons. Lineage (NCBI taxonomy): Eukaryota > Metazoa > Arthropoda > Insecta > Orthoptera > Acrididae > Schistocerca > Schistocerca piceifrons. The sequence continues at coordinate 461,640,000 of NC_060149.1, forward strand.
GATAACTCATTTTCTACCTTCACGGTTGCGGTTTGATTGTAGTAGAAGTTATATATAATGCGGATGTCTTTCTTATCAAGTGTTTTCTTTTCTAACAATTCTATGAGATGATCATGACGAACTTTGTCAAATGCTTTATTATAATCCAGGAAGCACACATATAGTGGCTGGTTAACCACCATACATCGTTGCGCTAATATGTTAAAAGCAAACAATGCTTCTCTTGTACCGAGAGAACTTCTAAAACCGAATTGTGTTTCACTTATACCTTCTTCTACTTTTTTGTATATTCGTTGGTGTATAACTTTTAGAAATATCTTTAAGGTGTGACTCATTAAGCTTATTGTACGGTGATCATTACAAGTTTTGGCATTAGCCTTTTTGGGTAATGTAACAAAGGTAGATGTCAACCAATATTTATGGTAGCAAAGTTGAAACATTTGGTTTCCTAAAATACTTTTCGAGGACATAATCGGGTGTTGTCACCAGCACCTTATTCACTGCAGTGAGACGAGCTTGTGTGCGACAGTTGCCAAGGAGTAGGAACATGCCACGCTCAACAGAAGATTGTAGAGGCAGTTAGAAGGTGTGAGATGCGTCAGCATGTGAAACATCCTAACGCGATATCTTGAGATGAAATCATGCCGTATCACCTGAAGCGCCAAGCCATCTGATAAGTAACGATTTTTATGCTCTTCTGCTAAATGAGAAGTTTAGACGACAGCTTATCATCGAGGTCGTAAATTCATTCACGAATCATGTCAGATCTTTGACACAAACGGCTCCACAACGAAAGGTTGCATTAAAAATCTTGATGGCTAATTATGTTTCCACATAAGCCAAGCCTAAGAGGATCCTCTCACATCATGTGATGGTCTTTTAGGTCTAAACGGTGGAAGACCACAGTGGAGAAGGAGAAAGTACAAGTGACCTCCTAAATTAGAGACCCTCACTCATATTCCACACAACGATACGTGTGCCAGGCGGAGGTGTCAGTTAGAATGCTCTCTATAGGCGCAACGCCTCTATTCAGTAGTTTAAATGGCTCTGAGCACTATGGGACTTATATTCAGTAGTTACCGGAAATAGTCTGGTAGGTCAACAATACTGCGCACTTCTGCGCAGGATACCGGCAGGCAGATCTTCAATTTAGGAAACTTGTTAAGTCCGTGGGAGACATACCTGTGAAACCTCCCACGGAAGGATAAGCAGAGACACAACGGTAATATGAAGGGCTTATTTCAATAATGGTACAAGTCCATTTTTGATCATTCTGAGATACAGAGTCCTAAAGTTAAAAGAGCACTGAAAAATTTGCAGTTGAGAGACCAGATATATTCAAGTATATATACTTGAATATTTTTGGATATTTTCAAGTATATATACTTGAATATTTCTGGTATCTCAACTGCAGATATTTCAGCGCTCTTTTGGCTTTAGGACTCTGTATCTCACAATGAACAAAACTGAACTTGTACCACTAATGAAATACGGCCTTCATATGTGAATCAAACTCGGGAGTTCATGACTGAAAAGGCTGTCCGAAGGATCGAAAAGGAGGAAATAAAGAGGTAGAAACCTACGAGGTTGGAAACAGAATTCTTATACGAATTCATCTTTAGTCGGACGCCGAGATGAAAAGGATCGTGAAGCTCTTCTGCATGTACGATGAATCACATACGGTATGAAATGTGGTGGCGCGAATGCCTACCTTATCCACTGTATGACTGGATGTACGAAACTTGAGTTTTTAATGTCATCAGCCTGAGGGGACACGTCTCGTAGTAGAGTACATTTTAGTAAGAGAAGTAGAAGTAATTGCTGAGGTTGCAAATACCCAGTAATTTATATACAGAGTGGTTAGAAACAGTCTGAGTAGTTTGTAAATTTCTTGCGGTGTAAGTTGTGCTGAGATATAATAATTTTAAAAAAATCGATTCGTTACGCCATTTCCGAGTTAATTACCGTTGAACTTAGCCGACAAGGCGGGAAACTGAAGCGGCCTTCCGGACACAATTAGTGTCAGTTTTTCTCAAAGCATAAACGACAGCGAACGAGTCTGCTCAGCCTTTGGCTCGGGCTCGATCCGTACTACCGCCCAGTGTCCAAATCTTCAGTCACCAAACAAAGGACACGTTTGGCGATACTGTGTCCGCCGGAACGCGTTGGCCTGATTGGCTAAATTAAATGCTAAATAAATCGTACAAAGAGCAACGTATCTCATTTTTTTCTTAACAATTATTTATCAGTTCAACCGATCCTGCAACACCCTTAAAATGTTTTCGGACTGTTTCTGACCACCCCGTATATTTAATGTGGTAGAAATTGTCATGTATATATTGTGATTCCATAGTTATTTGTATGCATGATAATAGTTGTGTATTAGTACAGATGTGGAGAGAAGAAACGTCGAGCACATATGTGAGTCCATGTGGTCCGTGTGTCGATGCTTCATGCAGCACAAGGCTGAGAGGAGCTGTTCACATCAGCCTACCTAAACCTCAGGTATGGAAGTAAAACGCAGTTCAATCTAGTCTATTGTAATTTACTTCTTGTTTTTATATATAATTTCATTACAGTATCACCACATTTGCTTATGTTTTCTTATACTTTGATGCTAGATTAGATGCTGAGTTTTGATTGGATGACACTGGTAGGGATGGAGAGATATCCCCAGACAATGAACTTGCAACCTTCCTATTACAGTTTATGAGTACGTGCAGCAGTACCATCTGGTCTTTTGAAATAGCTCGTGAAAAGTAGATTTAAAGATGTTACGTTTACTTTTCATGTTATAGGTTAAGGGCAAGCTATAGAAGATTAAGTACACATGCACAGAAACATAGGTAAAAGCACAATGATTTTTTTTTCTCTTCAGCATTTGAGTTCGTGCAGACGTCTACCGCACCTCACGTAACAACACATAATATATGTATAAGAGGCCTATGAAGATGTTTAAAGCACGCCTTGTGTAAGATAATCTCAAGTGATACAGTCTAATGAAATGAACGGGGTTTTTTGCATACTGATATTATGGAAATCAAACGGACTGTGTGCTTACGTTTTTATATATCATTTATACTGTTGTACTGGTACCCATTTCATCCTACGAGACCTGGCCTGTAGTTGTCTAATAATGTGTGTCTAGAATATTTGTTTCTGTGCAGTCGCATGTCCGGATTAATATCCTCTTTGTGGTTTTGTTGTTCATCTTTCTTGACACCATCAGATGTCCTAGTTTGTTTAACATACAGTTTTGCTACGTAGTTTTCGTTAATAAAGGTTTTCAGATGTCGTCTAAACGTAATACTTCGTGTCATGTGTGTTTCTGTGTTTTCTTTCCTCTCCCTTGGTAACATCGCAACCCTTAAATATCTCTGATGTGTTATTTACATGTTGTTCATTGTTTTATGTTTTTTATGTGTATCATATCACGGTCGTTTGAGACTAATTAATGTCCTTTCTTGTAATAATTGTTTTATGAGATTGACACAACTGTGAAGACTGTCATTCCCAAACAAACCCCATTATGTGTAGGAGGGATGGTTTTTTTTAATTAGGAAACGAAGATATTTGTTAGTCGGTATCATTTGTGTGCAGCATGCCTAGTAGGCAAAAGATGGGCCACGTTAGCATGACTCTTAACTTTCTGTACCAAAAGCTTAAAAGCAATGCGAGGGAAAAATGAAATACATCGCAGCCCGACGTTCTGGTTAATATGGTTCAACTTAAGGTACCCTTTACTGTCGTGAGATCTGGCCTAAAGCCACAGAGGACGAACAAGTGCGGTTTTCATCTGTTATGCTTCGCTCTGAAAGAGGTGTTTCGTTTTAAGAGAAACATAAGGCACTGCTGTTATGCTGCTAAGGAACTTGACACGGGTGCTGGTTGGTACTTCGAAAGGTGTGAGGCCGGAAAAGGAATACCCCAAAATTTATATGCACCGTGCTGGCGTCCATTTCTCGTAGTGGAATCAAAACATTTGTCATCCAGTAATGAAGACTGCTGAAGTATGAACGACAGTCATTGTCGAGGTTGAATTGCTTGCGTGTCTCAACGATAAAGACAGCTGTACCATGGGTGTAACAACAACAGAGGTGTGTTTGTGGGGAAGCCAGACAAATATGTGCTTCCGGAAGAGGGGCAGCAGCCTTTAATGTACTTGCAAGGTGAACAATCTGGATAATTTGGATTTCCAGCATGCTGGGTTAGTAACAGGACAGTAACTTATGTCAACCACTTAGTTTTAGAAAACAGCCAAAGTTGCAAAATTCAGTTCTTTAAATTTAACGGATTACCGATTATTAGACTCCATTCTCAAATCATCCAAACAGAAATATAGTATAGTCCGTGATGGACTGCAGCCCATGTTAATATGCCGGCCGCTGTGGCCGAGCGGTTCTAGGCGTTTCAGTCCGGAACCGCGCTGCTGCTACGGTCGCAGGTTCGAATCCTGCCTCGGGCATGGATGTGTGATATGTCCTTAGGTTAGTTACGTTAAAGTAGTTGTAAGTCTAGGGGGACTGATGACCTCAGATGTTAAGTCCCATAGTCGTTAGAGCCATTTGAACCATGTTAATATTGTGCACACTTTTGACTAAGTCAAGTTTTTCAATGATCTTTGGCACGACAATATTTGTCATGCCAACTGCCACTGAAAAACTTTGAGTTAGACACAAGTATGTATAATACTGGGTGACAGAGAAAAACTGGAACATTTCCACAATCCAATAAAACTAGAAGTGATGAAGGAAAGAAACTTCATTCCTTGTAATTGAAACCTTACAACTTTGTCATTTACGAAACATTGATGGCATTTACCATTTTTCAGAAATTACGTCCTTTAGATGGCGTCCTCCTGTACGAATACATTCGTGAAATCTGCTGTTGAAATTCTTTCCCTGACCTCTGGAACATCTCAGCTGGGATACTGTGAATTGCATCACGAATTCTCTGTTTTAATTCATCCAGATTTCTTGATCGAGTCGTGTACACCTTGCTCTTGAGGTAGCCCCACAAGAAAAAATCACAAACGGATAAATCTGATGATCTAGGGGGCCAGGGAATGTTACCGAATCGTGAGGTCATACGCTTGCCAAACAATTGTCACACATATGCCATTGATTGCCGTGCAGAATGTGATGTCGCTCCGTCCTGTTGAAACCAGGCTTCTTGAACGTTTCGAAAGTTGTTCAATGCAGATGAAACGAAAGTTCGTAACATCTCCACGTAACGATCGGCACTGACAGTTAGTGTGTTTCCCTGTTCATTTGCGAAAAAATAACGTCCGATAATGCCATCGATGAAACACCACACCATACTACTGTCACTTTACTAGCGTGTAAAGGATGCTCACGAACGTCATTAGGATTTGTGTTTGACTTGTTTAGAAATTTATCGTCATTGTTTATTTTTGTTATCATTTGTTGACAGAATCATAGTCGTAACCGGTAATCATTGTCCTTCAATTGTTACACCATCTGTAGTTTGTGCGGATGAAATTTTAAATCAAGATCAAGAATTCTGTGAACACTCTCCCTGGACATTCCAACCACTACTGCTTGCTTAAGAATTGAACGCCATGGGCTCCGTAAGACAGACCGGCGTTCAACATCAATGTTCACTTCTTGTTCATCCTGTTGGTTTCTTCATGAGGGTATATCCAGTCTCTTGAAAGCTATTAATCCAATATTTTATCTCGTGTTTAGACGGAACAGCATCACGACGTCCTAAATTATAAAAACGTTGAAACTCCCTTTGCGCCGTTACCAAACTATCATTGTTTTTATAAAACATTTTTATGGCTAACGCAAGCTGTTGTCCGTTCCACTGATCCATGATTACTGGCCGGCCGGAGTGGCCGTGCGGTTGTAGGTGCTACAGTCTGGAACCGAGCGACCGCTACGGTCGCAGGTTCGAATCCTGCCCCGGGCATGGATGTGTGTGATGTCCTTAGGTTAGTTAGGTTTAATTAGTTCTAGGTTCTAGGCGACTGATGACCTCAGAAGTTCAGTCGCATAGTGCTCAGAGCCATTTAACCATTTGAACCATGATTACTGAAATGGCGGACTGTTTACTCGCTGTCAGGAACCCGCAATGTTGCCACCTGCCCATTGCCGCGTCTACGCATTTCTAACATTCCAGTTATTCTGTGTCACCCTGTATTAACACGTTGATGACGGACCCCTGAGGTCTTTGTATTACAACGGCCAGTGGGGCACGGAATTCTCCGTTTTCCTGCAATGATTTCGGTTACGGCCTACGATATCCTCTGTTGGGTACAGTTTGAACTATTTGCTGGCAAGGCATAGAGAAATAATGAGTGTATATGTTAGTGTCTGTCTATTTGACCATTTTTACGGTCATGATAGCAATGAAATCTGCAGATACACAAAGGTGATCTTACGCGCCAGGACTCAACTCACAAGATGGCACGCCACTGGCAACGTGCTTCGTGCGACGATGAAATGTCTCACAATTTATATGGAGATTAATTATCGGGTGTACCAAATTATATAGAGAATGACAAGGGAGATAATACTAGTGATAGTGGCAGTGAGTCTGGGCCCTCTGTGTCATTGAGACATCGAAAACAGCCAATGTGTTAGTGGGTGACAGTGATGCTAGTTGTGATGATTAGGCAGACTTATGGTTACGTGGAATGGATACAAGCAATGACTACACTAAAGAAAAACCAGTCACAAATTCAAACCTTCTGATGGTAAGTCATGGCCTACATTTTTTCCCGATGACCCATGTGTCATTTCAGAGTTTGTAGCTCGCTTTTTTGGTGACGAGTTATTTCATATTTCCGTAACGCAATCTAAGCTATATCGCAGTAAGAATTTACGTAAGTATAAAGCGTCACCCAAGACACTAAAGTGGACTGACATTTCAGTTGTTGAAATGAAACTATTTTTAGCGATCATACTCGCGATGGGACAAGTTAGAAAGAACAGCCATTGGGTGTGCTGGAGCAAACTTCTATAGTCAGACAGGTGATCAGTCGCAATCGCTGGGAACAGGATGATCCAGCAGATAGGCTCTATAAGGTCCGACCGGTTCACCAGCATTTTGTGGATCGTTTTCAGACCGTATATGAGCCTACTCAGGAGATATCCCTTGATGAGGTCATAATACCTTGGATAGACTGCCTACGGTTTGGAATCTATAATCCCGGAAAGCTGGTGAAATATGACCTACTTATGCGAATGTTATTGGAGGCCCCAATAGGTTACATATTTAACATGGAAATGTATAGTGGGGAAGGGAAAAGACTGGAAGAAACTATTTTCTCTGTATTAGCGCCGCATTTAGTCACTGAGCATCATGTCTACCAGGACAACTACTATAACAGTGTGACAACTGAAGATAACCTGCCTGCACGGAAGACTAGGGTCTGTGGGATAATAAGGGCCAATGGTGGACGTCCGTCTGAGTTTTGAACTGCCGCAAGGGATTAGCCGAGCGGTCTAAGGCGCTGCAGTCACGGACTGTGCGGCTGGTCCCGGCGGAGGTTCGAGTCCTCCCTCGGGCATGGGTGTGTGTGTTTGTCCTTAGGATAATTTAGGTTAAGTAGTGTGTCAGCTTAGGGACTGATGACCTTAGTAGTAGTTACGTCCCATAAGATTTCACACACACACACACCTTGCGGGACAGGTCCGGCCGCCTTGCTGCAGGTCTTATTACATTCGACGCCACATTGGGCGACCTGCGCGCTGGATATGGATGAAATGATGATGAAACAGCACAACACCCAATTCCTGAGCGGGGAAACTCCCCGACTCAGCCGGCAATCGAACCCGGGCCCTTAGGACGGCAATCCGTCACGCTGTCCACGCAGCTATCTGGGCGCACTATATAAATACATGAAGGGTGTTGATAGAGGAGACCAGTATTTGTCGTACTTCTCAGTCCTGAGAGAGACTGTCAAATGGAGCCAGAAGGTAGTCCTCTGGTTGATCAACTGTGCCCTATTCAGTGCCTTCATAACTTATAGAACACAGAACCCTGAAAAGGAGATGAGGTACAAGTCATTCCTGTAGGAGAGAGCCAGATACTGTGTGTCAACTCAGCAGCGAGAAATGAATGATCAATGAGATGACGAATGAGAAGACGAAGACCCCAGGAAAACTCCGTGATCTCGAACACCTGAACAGCACCCTCCTCAAAGATTATCAGGGGATACGAGGAAACACTAACTGGGGGTAATTATTGGATCAGGGACCAAGAAATACCCTTAGAAGCCCTCCAAAGATTGCAGTGCACGCAAGTTAAGGAATGAAACGCGCTACATCTGCTCGTTCTGCAATTTACCTCTTCACAAGGATGTGTGCTTCGAGAAGTACCATACATTGGAGAACTACTAGAACATCTGGTGTGTAGGAATTCTAAGTTCTAACGTAACATGATCAATAAAATAGAACAGTAATTACACTCTAAAATGATCCGGTCCATAGAGGGGGTGTCTAAGATATCTGGCTGTTGCATTACGATGATTACATGTACATGAAGGTTACAACTATATCACAATTAAGTTTACAAAAGAGAGTAATTTTCTGCATACATTAAAAATTATTGTTTCATAATGCGGAGAAACGTTTTCTGTTCAAACATTAACAGTGTAAAATAAAAAGATGCAAAGTTATCAGATGGGAATTGGTTTATAGATAGATACAAAAACACAATAGCCAGCGCGAAATTACTGTTATAGATAACTGACGGTACGTACTGGATATTAGAGGACCTGAAAGACAGAAATGTTCTGCGGGCTGTATGCAAGTTGGGCAGCACACAATATTTGGCCACTGCGATAAGATGGAACAAAAGCTATCTGGTCCTTAATGTGTTAAAATGATTTGCGTACTGTCACGGAATACACAGTATTTATGTTTGGATGATTTCAGAATGGGTTGTGATGCCCGAAATCAGTCATCAATTTAAAACAAACAGGACTTAATTTCCCAACTTCGCGTGTGTTCTACATCAAATTTATCTGGATGATTCACTGACCTGGTCTTGTAACATCAGTTAAAATGCCCTTGCTGTGCAGGTACTGCAAACGGCTGGAAGCAAGGAGAAACTACAGTCATTACTTTTCTCGAGGACATGCAGCTCTACTGTATGGTTAGATATCATCTTCCGTCACCATTGCGTCTTGCCACCATCCTCGTGGGTAAAATATTCCGGAGGTAAAATTCTTCCCAATCCCTCATTCGTATCTCCGGAAGGAGACTACTCAAGACAAACAAAACTGGTATTGTACGGATCGGAGCGTGAAATGTCAGATTCCTTTATCATGTAAGTAGATTAGATAATGTAAAAATCGAAACGGATGCGTTGAAGTTAGACATACTGAGGATTGGTTGAGTTTTTGAAGTTATGTGGCAGGATGAATAGGACTTCTGATCAGGTGTGAACAGGTTTTCGATTACAAAGTGCGGGAGTCGGTCTAATAGCGCATAAGAGCATAGAATTGCTGGTAAGCTGCTATGAGGGGCATAGTGAACGCATTAGGTAGTCTGCGTAAACACGGAACCAACGTCCACCGCAGTAGTACAAGTTTATACGACAAGCAGCTACACAGGTGTCGAAGTGATTGAAAGGATGTATGACGAGATGAAAGAAACTATTCATATAGTTAAGCGAGAGGAAAATTCAGTAGAGTTGGGTGACTGAAAGTCGGTACTATTAGCAGAAACAGAAGGAAACAAGTACGATGTGGACGGGAGAAAGGAGTGAAAGAGGAAGTCACCGGACAGAATTTTACATAGATCGTAACTTAATCATCGCTAACGTTTGATTTAAGAACCATGTAAGAAGGTTGTGTACTATATGAGACCTGAAGACACTGGTAGATTTCGTATTGATATTATAATGGTAAAACAGAACATTAAATAGCTGGTTTTATACCACAAGATAGGAACGTGTGTGAACTGTGACCATGTTTGTTATGAACTGTAGATATAACATTGAAAATCGCCCAAAATGTTATGAAAATAAGGAGGTAGCATCGGATAAGTTGAAAGAAACAGAGGTTCTTGAGAGTTTCCAAGTGAGCATTAGACAAGGATAAACTGAAATAGGGAAAATGAATACATTACAAACTGAATGAGTGGTTTTGGGAGATGAAACAGCGAAGGCAGCAGAGGACCAGATTAGTAGGACTAGCAGAAATCTTTGGATATCACATAAGATATTGTACTTAACTGACAAAAGGAGAAGAAATGGAAATGCAGCAAATGAAGCAGACGAAAGGGAACACAAACGACTGAAATATGAGACTGACAGAAGGTGCAAATTCTCTAAGCACAAATAGCTAGAAGACAAATATAAGTCTACAGAAGGGTATTCAACTTGGGAAAACAAAGAAATTTCCCACAGGAAAATTAAAGAGGCCTTTGGAGACAAGGGAAGCAGCCGTATCAATGTCAAGAGCTGTGATAAATAACCGCTACTGAATAAAGAACGGAGAGCTGAAAAGTGTATATACAATGAGGTGACAGAAGTCATGGCATAGCGATATGCACCTATACAGATAGCAGCAGATGGTGTACACAAGGTCTAAAGGGCATTACATTAGCGGACCTGTCATGTGTACTCACGTGATTCGTGTGAAAATGTTATTAACGTGATTATTGCCAGAAGACGGGAATTAATAGACTTTGAGGAGTGGCAGTGGAAGCTAGACACATAGGAGATTCCATTTCGGTAATAGTTGGGGAATTCAATATTCAGAGATCACCGTATCAAGAGTGTGCCGAGAGTACCAAACTTCACGCATTACCTCTCACCACGGACAACACAGTGGCCAACGGCCTTCGCATTCCAGCTGAGAGCAGCAGCGTTTGCGTAGAATTGTCAGTGCTAACAGACAAGCATCACTGCGTGATATAACTGCAGAAATCAATGTGGGATGTACGGCAACCGTATTCGTTAGAACAGTGCAGCGAAATGTGGTGTTAGTGGGCTATGGCAGCAGACGACCAATGCTAGTGCCTTTGGTAACATTGCGACATCGCCTGCAGCGCCTCTCCTGGGCTAGTGAACACATCGATGGGACTCTATATAACTGAAAAACTGTGGCCTGGTGAGATGAGTCCCAATTTCAGTTGATAAGAGCTGACAGTAAGTTTCGAGTGTCCTCTGGTCCAATACATTCTTCACATCAGTGACTCGAAATAGTTATGTTCGGCTACCTGGAGGCAATCTGCAGGCATTCATCGACTTCATGTCCCTAAACAACGATGGAATTTTTATGGGTGACAATGGGCCATGTCACCAGGCCACAATTGTTCCCGAGTAGTTTGAAGGACATTCTGGACAAATCGAGCGGATGATCTGGCCACACAGATCGCCGGACATGAATCCCATCGAACATTTATGGGGCTTAATCGAGAGGCCAGTTCGTGCACAAAATCGTGCATCTGCAACACTTTCGCAATTATGGATAGGTGTAGAAGCAGCATGGCTCAACCATTTCTGCAGGGAACTTTCATCGACTTGTTGAGTCCATGCCACGTCGAGTTGTTCCACTACGTCGGGCAAAATGAGGAATAACAAAATATAAGGAGGTATCCCATGATTTTTTTTTCACCTCAGCGTAGAGGAACTGTACGAGGGAAAAGATCATGAAAGGAATACTGTTGAAGGAGAAGAGCAAGTAGGTGAAGATAAGATGGGAGATATAATACCGCGAGAGGAAATGGAGACACCACTGTGAGACCAAAAGCGAAACAAATCCCTTGAAGTAGATGACATTCCCTCCTCCTTAGGAGAGCCAGCTATGACGGAACTGTTTTACCTGACGTGCAAGATATATGAGATAGGAGAAATACCCTCAGATTTCAAGAAGAATGTAATAATTCAAAATAAAGGAAAGCAAGTGCACACAGGTCTGAATATAACCGAACCCTCAGCTTCCTAATTCATTGTTGCAAATTGCTGAGACGAATTACTTACAGAATAACTGAGATATTGGTAAAGCCAACCACGGTGAAGATCAGTTTGGGTTCCAGAGAAATATTTTAACATGCGTCATATCTTAGAAGGTAGGCTAAAAAAAGGCGTACCTACAGTTATAGCTTTTGTAGACTCAGAGAAAGCTTTCACAGTGTTGACTGGGATATACTCTTTGAAATTATGAAAGTGACAGTTGGAAAATGTGTTGTTGATGTTGTGGTCTTCAGTCCTGAGACTGGTTAGATGCAGCTCTCCATGCTACTCTATCCTGTGCAAGCTTCTTCATCTCCCAGTACCTACTGCAACCTACATCCTTCTGAATCTGCTTAGTGTATTTATCTCTTGGTCTCCCTCTACGATTTTTACCCTCCACGCTGCCCTCCAATACTAAATTGGTGATCTCTCGATGTCTCAGAACATGTCCTACCAACCGATCCCTTCTTCTAGTCAAGTTGTGCCACAAACTCCTCCTCTCTCCAATTGTATTCAGTACCTCCTCATTAGTTATGTGATCTACCCATCTAATCTTCAGCATTCTTCTGTAGCACCACATTTTGAAAGCTTCTATTCTCTTCTTGTCTAAACTATTTATCGTCCACGTTTCACTTCCATACATGGCTACACTCGATACAAATACTTTCAGAAACGACTTCCTGACATTTAAATCTATACTCGATGTTAACAAATTTTTCTTCTTCAGAAATGCTTTCCTTGCCATTGCCAGTCAACATTTTATATCCTCTCTACTTCGACCATCATCAGTTATTTTGCTCCCCAAATAGCAAATTTCCTTTACTACTTTAAGTGTCCCATTTCCTAATCTAATTGCCTCAGCATCACCCGACTTAATTCGACTACATTCCATTATCCTCGTTTTGCTTTTGTTGATGTTCATCTTATATACTCCTTTCAAGACACTGTCCATTCAATTCAACTGCTCTTCCAAGTCATTTGCTGTCTCTGACAGAATTACAATGTCATCGGCGAACCTCAAAGTTTTTATTTCTTCTCCATGGATTTTAATACCTACTCCGAACTTTTCTTTTGTTTCCTTTATTGCTTGCTCAATATACAGATTGGATAACATCGGGGATAGACTACAACCCTTTCTCACTCCCTTCCCAACCACTGCTTCCCTTTCATACCCCTCGACTCTTATAACTGCCATCTGGTTTCTGTACAAATTGTAAATAGCCTTTCGCTCCCTGTATTTTACCCCTGCCACCTTCAGAATTTGAAAGAGAGTATGGCTCAAATGGTTCAAATGGCTCTGAGCACTATGGGACTTGACTTCTGAAGTCATCAGTCCCCTAGAACGTAGAACTACTTAAACCTAACTAACCCAGGGACATCACAAACATCCATGCCCGAGGCAGGTTTAGAACCTGCGACCGTAGCGGTCGCGCAGTTCCAGACTGTAGCACCTAGAACCGCTCGGCCACTCCGGCCGGCAAAGAGAGTATTCCAATCAACATTGTCAAAAGCTTTCTCTAAGTCTACAAAAGCTAGAAACGTAGGTTTGCCTTTCCTTAATCTTTCTTCTAAGTTAAGTCGTAGGGTCAGTATTGCCTCACGTGTTCCAACATTTCTACGGAATCCAAACTGATCTTCCCCAAGGTCGGCTTCTATCAGTTTTTCCATTCGTCTGTAAAGATTTCGCGTTAGTATTTTGCAGCTGTGACTTATTAAACTGATAGTTCGGTAATTTTTACATCTGTCAACACGTGCTTTCTTTGGCATTGGAATTATTATATTATTCTTGATGTCTGAGGGTATTTCGCCTGTCTCATACATCTTGCTCACCAGATGGTAGAGTTTTGTCGGGACTGGCTCTCCAAAGGCTGTCAGTAGTTTTAATGGAATGTTGTCTACTCCGGGGGCCTTGTTTCGACTCAGGTCTTTCAGTGCTCTGTCAAACTCTTCACGCAGTATCATATCTCCCATTTCATCTTCATCTACATCCTCTTCCATTTCCATAATATTGTCCTGAAGTACATCGCCCTTGTATAGACCCTCAATATACTCCTTCCAACTTTCTGCTTTCCCTTCTTTGCTTAGAACTAGGTTTCCATCAAAGCTCTTGATACTCATGCAACTGGTTCTCCTTTCTCCAAAGGTCTCTTTAACTTTGCTATAGGCAGTATCAATCGTACCCCTAGTGAGAAAAGCCTCTACAGCCTGACATTTGTCCTCTAGCCATCCCGGCTTAGCCATTTTGCACCTCCTGTCGATCTCATTTTAGAGACGTTTGTATTCCTTTTTGCCTGCTTCATTTACTGCATTTTTATATTTTCTCCTTTCATCAATTAAATTCAATTTTTCTTCTGTTACCCAAGGGTTTCTACTAGCCCTCGACTTTTTACCTATTTGAACCTCTGCTGCCTTCACTATTTCATCCCTCAAAGCTACCCATTCTTCTCCTACTGTATTTCTTTCCCCAATTCCTGTCAATTGTTCCGTTATGCTCTCCCTGAAACTCTGTACAACCTCTGGTTTAGTCAGTTTATTCAGGTCCCATATCCTTAAATTCCCACCTTTTTGCAGTCTCTTCAGTTTTAATCTACAGTTCATAACCAATAGATTGTGGTCAGAGTCCACATCTGCCCCTGGAAATGTTTTACAATTTAAAGCCTGGTTCCTAAATCTCCGTCTTACTATTATATAATCTATCTGATACGTTTGAGTATCTCTCTATGGTTCTTCCATGTATATAACCTTCTTTCATGATTCTTAAACCCAGTGTTAACTATGATTAAGTTATGCTCTGCGCAAATTCTACCAGGCGGCTTTCTCTTTCATTTCTTAGCCCCAATCCATATTCATCTACTATGTTTCCTTCTCTCCCTTTTCCTTCTCTTGAATTCCAGCCACCCTTGATTATTAAATTTTCGTCTCCCTTCACTACCTGAATACTTTCTTTCATCTCATTATACATTTCATCAATTTCTTCGTCATCTGCAGAGCTAGTTGGCATATAAATTGTACTACTGTAGTAGGCGTGGGCTTCGTGCCTATCTTGACCACAATAATGCGTTCACTATGCTGTTTGTAGTAGCTTACCGGTACTCCTATTTTTTATTCATTATTAAACCTACTCCTGCATTACCCCTATTTGATTTTGTATTTATAACCCTGTATTCACCTGACCAAAACTCTTGTTCCTCCTGCCACCGAACTTCACTAATTCCCACTATATCTAACTTTAACCTATCCATTTCCCTTTTTAAATTTTCTAACCTACCTGCCCGACTAAGGGATCTGACATTCCACGCTCCGATCCGTAGAACGCCAGTTTTCTTTCTCCTGATAACGACGTCCTCTTTAGTAGTCCCCGCCCGGAGTTCCGAAAGGGGGACTATTATACCTCCGGAATATTTTACCCAAGAGGACACCATCATCATTTAACCATACAGTAAAGCTGCATGCCCTCGGGAAAGATTACGGCTGTCTGTAATGTTGAGGCACGCAAGCCTCCCCACCAACGGCAAGGTCCATGGTTCATGGGGGGGAGTTGGAAAATACAGGAAGCGTTTCTGTGCAAGCTGTAAATAACCTTTCGCTTCCAGTTGGAAAATACAAGAAGCGAAAGGTTATTTACAGCTTGCACAGAAACCAGACGACAGTCATAAGAGTTAAAGGGACTGAAAGGTAAACCGAGGTTGAGACGGTGGTGGTACCAGGCTGTTGCCCGACCCTGACGTTTATTCAGTCTGTGGATTGAGCAAGCAGCAAGGTAACACAAACAAATACTGTGGGGTTTTCCGATGGCTTTGCAATTCTGTCGAATTAAATCAGGCGTTACTGAGGGTATAAGATAAGGAAATGAGTCACTAACAGTAGTAGAAGAGCCTCACTATTTGACCAGCAAAATAACTCACGATAACTGAAGTAGGGAATGTATTAATTGTAGATTGGAAATGGTGAGAAAAGCGTTTCTGAAGAAGAGAAATTTGTTAAGATCAAATATAAATTTTGGTGTTATGAAGTATTTTCTGGCTGTGTTTGTCTCGAGTATAGCCTTTTACAGTAGTGAAACATGTACGATAATCAGTTGAGGCAAGAAGAGATATAAACTTTCTAGCCTTGGTGGTATAGAGAGATGCTGAAGATTGGTAGGGGAGATGGTGAGGAGGTATTGAACAGCACAGAGGAAAAAAGAATTTTATGGCATAATGTGACTGATAGAAGGTATCGCTTGGTGGGACACGTTCTGAGACATCAAAGAAAACTCACTTTAGTACTGGAGGAAAGTAAGGGAAGTAACAGCTGCAGAGGGAGACCAAGAGACGAGTACAGTAAGCAGGTTTCACATGGATTTGGGTTTTCACAGCTATTCAAAGACGAGGGGGCTTCCACAGGATGGAGTACAGTAGAGAACTGCATCAGACTAGTCTTTAGATTGAAGACAACAACAACAACAACAAAGATTGGCAAGGTGAAGTTATCCACGGTAGTGTAGCTGTACAGGTTCTGGTGCAGCCTGCATTGTTGCTAGACTTTTCCTTTCTGACTCAACCTCTCCCACCACCTCAAATTTCCTTTCCCCATCCTCCTTCCCTATGATATCATGAATGAGATCATGCATTGTTGCCAGGTGTTTTCAACTCTAGCACTGGCCAGTTTCTCTTTGTACAAAATTATGGGAAATTCGAAAATTGGCGGAAAATTCCAAAAACTGGAAGAAATTAAAAAATAGCCCGCTTTTGGTAAAGGGTTTTCCTCTACTGCTGAGATGTCACTGTTGGATGTATGGAACCCGTCCTTGGTATAAACTGGCAGGAAATTCAAACATACAAGCAGCAGTATTATACTGATATGAAATTCAAAAAATTGAAGGTTTAGATGAGTCCTAGAGAGTCTGTTATTCATAGCAGGGACAAAGGACAAAGGTGTTTTTCCCCCACTAGTCTGAGCCTGCAGTTTTCTCACTGACCAGCTTGTACCTATGTTACATTCAAATTCAAGAGAGCACTTACAAGCAATATAGCCTACATGGTTCTTGGGTCACTTCTTCTAAGTAGAGAATTCAAGATGGCCACATGTTTCCCACTGACGTCACGTACTGCTTGTCTTAAGTTGAAGTTCAGCTGCCTCGAGGTTAAACTGTTTGCTCCCAAACCCCTGTAACATCATGGTTTAAACAGTAATCACCTTGCATCAGGGTATAATGTTGCCTAAGCTTACGTCCCCTTGCGCTGTGCTTAAGAAGCTCTTGGAACATCATAGGAGTAATTATGTCTTTGTTTAAACCAGTACGACACTGGTGAAAAGCGCCTTCTGTGCTGCCCCAGCAGGTCTCGCATTGCTCAAAAGGCAGCTGACTTACCTGTACTGCTGTCGGTAAGGTCATCGCACGTCAAGCCAGAGCGACGTCGCCAGCAGCTGGCGAAGGCGACCAGTAAGTCCCCCGCACCACTGACACTTGACAGCTTAGGGTCTGGTCCCACCACATGTCTCAATGGTCGAATGCGAAGTGGACGGTAGAAATTATGAATTGCACCTTTTGTTGCTGTTGTGATGGCAATCGCTACGGAAAATTTGAAATCCACTTCAGTTTAAAATGACCTGTAGCCCACACAGCTATTCTGCAGAGAAATTCTAAAATAGAGTAATAAGTGTCTGTGTTCCTGGGAAAGTATTTATACAGTGGCTCAAAAGCCAAAACAAACTGTTTCAAGTAGTATGATCACAAATATCCCCCAAAAGAATTTATGTGTGGAATGGAAGGGAGCTGGTAAGCTGTGTTGGTCAAGCACGTAAATTTATATATACACTAGGCATACATAAACACGTTTGAGAATGAAACACATTTATACTTATTTGCAACTCGATTTGCAACATTCAAAAACACCGCAGATATATATTATGAAAACAGAACGTCATTTTATGACTGTTTTTTAATGTATTCGCAACTGCGAATATGGGCAACGGTCAGGTCTAGAATAGAATGACGATAATTAAAATTTGTACCTGTCTATCACTCAAACCTGGATATACCGCTTATCACAAATGGTCGCTTTACCATTTGGCTATCAGTGCACGAATCACGGCCCGACCGAAACTTCCATATGTCATCAACCAAATGTCTACAATCTAGGTTCAATTCCCTGCCCAGCACAAATTTTCATTATCGCCATTCCATTCTACACGTGATTGTTGCCCAAATGGTTCAAATGGCTCTGAGCACTATGGGACTTAACATCTGAGGTCATCAGTCCCCTAGAACTTAGAACTACTTAAACCTAACTATCCTAAGGACATCACACACATCCATGCCCGAGGCAGGATTCGAACCTGCGACCGTAGCGGTCGCGCGGTTCCAGACTGAAGCGCCTTTAACCGCGTGGCCACACTGGCCGGCATTGTTGCCCATATTCAATGTATTTCATAACGGCTGTAGACACCGCAATGCCTGTTACTTTGGACATTAATGTGTGTCCAAAGGAATAACATGGGTACTGTAATATCGCATGGTTTTTATGGCAGTAGCGGTCGACTACCTTCATTTGCACAGCATTTCAACATGACAAATTATCTATGGTGGAATGGGCAACACTCCAGTGTCACCTCTTGTATGGATTCTAATCACACCGCCACTACAATAGCCGCAGTCGGTTGGTAAACATCCCAGAGAGAAGTCTGTCAATGGGCCAGGTAGACGCCGCACAATGCCACAGCTGCCGTCCTGTGCTGCCAGCTGGTGCAGGCAATTATGTGCACCCACCGATCCTATCACCAACATGTTCTTGTTCTACCTCAGCCTTTTTCCAGTTGACAGAAGCACAGTAGCATTTAACTATACTGACATTAACGAATTTCTAGTTTAGATCACTGAACAATCAGTTTTTTACGTAAATCAGAGAAATTTTGTGTCAAATGTAAACTCCTGCCGCTGAATATATACAGGCACACTCTTTGCTGTAAAGTCTGGCCAATAGCCGGCCACAGCAAAGTCTAACTCCGCGCCGATCGCGACATGGAACGAATAACATGACCACACTAACAATACTCTTAGTCCGGCCGCGCGGGGTAGCTGCGCGGTCTTGGGCGCCCTGCCACGGTTCACGCGGCTCCCTCCCGTCGGAGGTTCGACTCCTCCCTCGAGCATGGGTGTGTGTGTGTGTGTTGTCCTTAGCATAAATTAGATTAAGTAGTGTGTAAGCCGAGGGACCGGCAGCCTCAGCAATTTTGTCCAACAGGAACTTACCACAAATTTCCAAATTTCGTCTTGATGCTGCAGTCCTGGGGGTAATGGTAGTACATCTACAGTGTATTGCACCTTCTGTAACACAGGTAATGCCATTCTCGTCCAATAACATTTTTGGGAAAGATTTTTCGACGGGCTGTCTGCCTTTGAACACCTTTAAGTGCCACAACTCTACAGGACGTATTTTCTGGCATCAGCTAACGACTGGCGCGGCCTTTGTCGAAAGCATCAGCCTCCGTTCATCACTATGGATAGTATAAAATACATTACTGTAGTTGAATAATGCTCTACAGAAACTCTCTACGATTTGCAGTCCACTCACGACAGTTCTTGAGGCGGACGTATCCGGTTCCAAATGTGTATTGTATTACACTAATTTGTAGGAAATGAGTATCGCTGAAATTAATTTTATAATTTCTGACTCAATCAGAATACCTCACTACGTTGTTTAATGTTATTAGTGGGAGTTTATATCTTGATTATTTTCATTTTACAAGCGATTATTCTCACAATTTTTTCGTAAGGGATTCGTATGTCTTAGTGGAGTCCAGAAGTTGTAGAGAATTTCAGAGAGAGCATTAGGTTACGATTGGTAAGGACGGGGGAAAGAAATACTGTAGAAGAAGAATAGAAGAATGCGTAGCTTTGAGAAATGAAATAGTGAAGGCAGCAGAGGATCAAGTAGGTAAAACCACTAAGGTTAGTAGAAATCCCTGGGTAACAGAAGAGATATTGAATTTAATTGATGACAGGACAAAATATAAAAATGCACTAAAGTAAGCAGGTAAAAAGGAATACAAATGTATCAAAAATGAGATCGACAGGCAGTGCAAAATGTCTAAGCAGGGATGGCAGGAGGACAAATGTAAGGATGTAGAGGCATATATCACTAGGGGTAAGATAGTCACTGCCTACAGGAAAATTAAAGAGACCTTTGGAGAAAAGGGAACCACTTGTATGAATATCAAGAGCTCAGGCGGAAAACCAGTTCTAAGCAAAGAAAGGAAGGCAGAAAGGCGGAAGGAGTATATAGAGGGTCTATACAAGGGCGGTGTACTTGAGGGCAATATTATGAAAATGGAAGAGGGCGTAGATGGAGATGAAATGGGAGATATGACACTGGGGGAAGAATTTTACAGAGCACTGAAAGACCTCAGTCGAAACAAGGCCCCGGGAGTAGGCAACATTCCATTAGAACTAGTAATAACCTTGGAAGACCCAGCCCTGACAAAACTGTGCCATCTGATAAGCAAAATGTATGAGACAGGCGAAATACCCTCATACTTTAAGAGAAATATAATAATTCCAATTCCAAAGAAAGCAGGTGTTGACAGGTAACAAAATTACCGAACTATCTGTTTAATAAGTCACGGCAGCTAAATACTAACAGGAATTTTTTACAGTCGAATGGAAACACTGGTACAAGCCTACCTCGGGGAAGATCACTTTCGATTCCGTAGAAATTTTGGAACACGTGAGGCAATACTGGCCCTACGACTTGTCTTAGAAGATAGATTAAGGCGAGGCAAACCTACGTTTCAGGAATTTGTAGCATTAGACAAAGCTTTTGACAATGTTGACTGGAATACTCTCTTTCAAATTCTGAAAGTGGCAGGGGTCAAGTACAGGGAACGAAAAACGATTTACAATTTGTACAGAAACCAGATGGCAGTTACAAGAGTCGAGGAGCATGAAAGGGAAGCAGTGGTTGGGAAGGGAGTGAGACAGGATTGTAGCCTATCCCCGATGTTATTCAATTTGTATATTGAACAAGCAGTAAAGGAAACAAAAGAAAAATTTGGAGTAGGAGTTACATTCCATGGAGAAGAAATAAAAACTTTGAGGTTTGCCGATGACATTGTAATTCTGTCAGAGACAGCAAGGACCTGGAAGAGCAGTTGAATGGAAAGGACAATGTCTTTAAAGGAGGATATAAGGTGAATATCAACAAAAGAAAAACGAGAATAATGGAATGTAGTTGAATTAAATCAGGTGATGCTAAGGGAATTAGATTAGGAAATGAGACAGTTAAAGTAGTAAATGAGTTATGCTGTTTGGGGAGCAAAGTAACTGATGATGATCGAAGTAGAAAGGATATAAAATGTAGACTAGCAATGGCAAGGAAAGCGTTTCTGAAGGAGAGACATTTATTTACATAGAGTAGAGATTTAAGCGCAGGAAGTCCTTTCTGAATGTATTTGTAAGGAGTGTAGCCATGTATGAAACTGAAACATGGACGTTAAATAGTTTAGACAAGAATAGAATAGAAGCTTTCGAAATGTGGTGCTACAGAAGAATGCTGGAGATTAGACGGGTAGATCACGTAACTAATGAGGAGGTGCTGAATAGAATTGGGGAGAAGAGGAATTTGTGCCCCAACTTGACTAGAAGAAGGGATCGGTTGGTAGGACATCACCAATTTAGTATTGGATGGCAGAGTGGAGGGTAAAATTCGTAGAGGGAGTCCGAGAGATGAATACCCTAAACAGATTCAGAAGGATGTCGGTTGCAGTAGTTACTTGGAGATGAAGAAGTTTACACTGGATAGAGCAGCGTGGAGAGCTGCATCAAACCAGTCTGTGGGCTGAAGACTACAACAACACAGTCGAGTGACACTGAGTAACTTGGGTGCAATGTGTGTGTGTGTGTGTGTGTGTGTGTGTGTGTGTGTGTGTGTGTGTTTTCGTCGTTTTTCGATTTCTCTCGGGAAGTGTATGTGACAGACTGTGTAAAGAACTTCCAGGCATACTGTACATTTTGTGGTCCACGTATGGGTTCATAGATAAATTAACGTTGATCAAAAGTGATGCTTAAGGGATTCAATTACATTTAAATCAACAGAAGTTCCTATTTTTGAAGCTACCGAGAGGGGGATGAAGTTGCTAACACCGGTGTCATCTAACGTCTAGAGAGATACTTAATTTCTGTTACACAGATATAGCACATAGGAACGATATTCACTGAATAACTATTTTCCTAACATATTAATTCTACGTGATGAACAAAAATCAAATTCGTATCGTTGATGGTCGAGTCGAAATTCTTCAGAGAACTTCGTGTAGTGAAGAAGCTTGGTACTTGCAAAGCAGACATCAGTGACCATTAACGCAGTTTACTGAGCCGAGCTTGTGAGAAGACTTAATGTGGAAAGGTTTCATTCAGATTTTATTAAAGAATTTCTTCTAGCTATTTCCAGCTTTATTAAATACACGAAAAATTAAAACCTAAAATGCACTTGTCCCCAGTGCGATTAGGACGACAAGTCACACCACGCATACTTCACCGAACCACTGAGCTAGTGAGACCGTGCTAGCAATATTTCTCTCACATTCCGACACTGGTTGCCGAGATGTATCAAGTAACATTTCACTGTATATAAGAACAGTTATTAGTTTAGTGAAGTACATTCCTCTGGAGCCATAAATTAACTCTCTCGCTGTCTCATCTTACACGAGTATTATGTAGGATAAGTCATCGAGCTGCATAGGGATTGTCAAGTGAATTTAGCGGAATAGTTCAGGATCACATTCAGATATAAATGCAGTATAACAGAGACGCCAAATATTTGAAACAATGTTGCCTATATTTAGATGGACTAGGAACAGCTATGCAGCGTAAAGCTTTGAAAGATAACTCTGGTGAGACTGTTTAACGATTGAGAATGTTGGCAAAATTTAGTGTACTAACAACATATTTTCCCAAAACAGGATATAAATTATAGTAAACAAGTTACAGATTGGATACCCTAAACAACTAACAGGTGTTTTAATAGTACGCTAGGAGTATCCTGGGTGGCAAAGACAGTTTAACTTGGTGATCGGTGAGTCAAGTACTCTGGCCCTAAAAATGTGGATAACGCAAGCTCAACTGACCTGACGCTGAGCAGACTTTGATTGATTAAATCTACTGAAATTTATCTACATAGGTGGAGCTGAGAGCAAGTGACGATTGAGATCTGTATGCCCTGACAATGCCGGAGTGGCAGTACGTTAAAATGTATACTTTGTACGGCGACGTGACTTGCAGCTGGCGAGATGTGTGCGGCGGAGGTGAGACGTGGAGGCAGCACCTGTGAATCGATCGCGGCCACGAAAGAAATGCAAAAATCTCACGGTCTAGTGATCAGGCAGACGGATCGCTATTTACTTTATACCAGAGCCCTGAAATCACGGTAGATTTCAGTGTGTGACACACCCGTTCGCTGGTCACACCAAGGACCAATTTGGCTCACTTATACGACAGTGCGCACAAGGATACCAAACGTCAAGACTGGTAAACCAATAACGAATAAGTGTGCCCTCCGCAAACGAGTAGTTGGAGACATGTGAAGCCACAATGTCGGTACAGTAAGAACTTCACCACCGGCTCCCGAGTCTAAATTACTCGCAAGTGAAGTCAGTCTCAGGACATGTCCCAAGTACCAACCACACATCCCAGACCTTCGACTAGCAGTGCTTACCAGACCAAAGTCCTGCACCCGAATGCTTCGCACCTCTCCAGAAAAAAACTCCGTTTTCCAGCAAAGTGCACGAACGACACCGCCTTCACCCTGTGTGAAGCCAATCACAAGGCTTTAGGGGCGCTAAATCTCCCCTCCCACACGACAGCAGAAACTCATGTTGAACCAGGGTAAGAGTTAAGAAACCTGCATCTCTGAAAGAAAAGAAACCACCAATTACTGGCTTTTTTAAGTTTTCGCAAAGGGGAAGATGATTTTTTCTGAAGTTGTGTCTCTTCCCATGGCAACAAGCAAACAGATACAATTTCAAAGATCTTTATTCAAATTGTTTGTGTCTCGGAGCTTCTTAGTCCTAACTGCAAGGTGTAGTAAAGATTCTATCTCTAAACGTTTCTCAGACGCCGGAGTTTTCTTATACAACCGAGGCGGCTGAAGGAAGTGGCTCACTGGCCTATTTGCAATAGCGGTGAATACGAAAACGTGAATTTTTATTACACTTAGCCCTGCAAACAATGCCCAGTTCACATCTCCACTGTGTAGACATGTTTCAGATCGTTGCCCCAGACTAGGCTACAGCTGTCACCGCAGCAGGTAGTGAGGCATTGTTCTGCTGGATATCTGTCTCGACGAGGGACTGCTCAGTCTGCAAGATTTACTAAGGGATGGGCTCACCGCCAATTGCTTTCAACTCGCAACAAGCCGTTTCTACGAGCTAAGAATCATAAAAATACCTCATGCTTTTAGCCCCCTACCAGCCTCCATAAACGTCTGCTCAGGCTGTTAACTTTCTAGAGTCTCACTCAAGGAGCGTCAGGTTGTAATTAAATCTTTAGTAATATTCTGTATATGAAAAATAAATGAGAGAGTAACTTGTCTTCTCTCACTGCCACCCCCCCCCCCCCCCACCTGCTGTTGAAATCTGCATGGGTAGTGTCTAACTTCAGTATCGTTTAGTGTGACACGAACCAGAGGAAATCATTGAAAATAGTAGGAGAATCTCATCCTTATAACCGATATGTTTGTGAAAAAGGTAACTTTGCCAGTCAGGATTGCCCATGGCTAAAACACATCCTAGCTTGTCCTCATTCATCCCAGGGGTCATTCACTCACATGAAGCTGCAAGCCAGCAAGAGTGCATTTATACATTGCTGTGAGTAGTATGAATCACACTAGACCCAGGGTTCATTGCTACACCACAGACTTCCTTTAAACATTTGATACATGGTTAAAAGGCCTTGCAGCAAAGACATGTACCAATTCACACCATATCCTGAGGTCAGAGATATCTAATGCCCCTAATCATCTACAATGTCCTGTAGTATGAATTGTTCCCTGCTCATTCATTCACCCCTACTCTATCACTCATTTGGTCTCAGTCATCAAACACATACATTCTCAAATTCTCAATGAATAAGGAAATCACGTGTGTAATCTGTTTGTCTTGTTACTTACGCTGTATAAATTTGTGTATTGATATATACAACATGAAAACAAATACAGGCACATAATCAATGTCGAGAGCAGTAATAAATGTGCAGAAGAAAACACAGACATCACAATCAAGACAGTTCAAGTGATACACACAAAAACACAAAAAGATATTACACAATGATAGTACAGAAACGTATCCTGTCTTTCCCTCCACAAGGATCCCTGGGGAGACAAATTTTACAATCGAAAATATCACATAAATCGAGAACATGGCACTTATGCACATGCACAAACTGTGACTGGTAGGACTGAAGAACAGCAATTTGCACCAGAGTGGATTGGCCTCTCACTCAGGGCATGACGTGGAAATAGTGACAGCAGATGTGTCTGGCATTCCCTATCGTCTCCGGCAGCATCTGGCGTCTTGTCAGCATCCGGCATCTTTGTCAGCTTCTGGAGTGCAGCTGGACCCTTGACGTCATCCTGGTCAGGCCGCAGTCAGCCATCAGGGACTGGCATGACAGCATTGCATTTCACGTGCAACCCACCCCCTGGCCTAGAAATCCATTCAGTGATAGCGGGACGTGGGACAGCACCACTCTTCTCGTTCGCGTCTGCATCAGAACACGCACCTGCCGGCGCGGGACAAGGAATTAGCTCACATTTTTTCGTCAGGACACGTCACTCTCGGCGTCCCACTGAGTCAGTTTGACTCGGTGCACACATTGACTGTGGTGCCGTGCTACTCGTTTGTCCCTTCACTAGCGGCGTGGCAGGTCGTTGGCGACTATGGGGATGTTGCTGACGTGTGGTGGCATGCCACTGTCTGTGCTGGCTTCAGACATGCCACCTCCACTGGGGCTGCATGATGTAGGCGCGTCAGCTGGCTGTGGCCGGTTCTGTCACAGCGGGTGGAACGGTCCCCCTCATCTGGGCTGCTACAGGTGACTCATTATGGCTCTGCTCACCTTTCACTGGTTGGAGTGGGCCATGACATCCCATCTGCCATGTTTTTACCAGAATCTGCACAATCCTCAAGTGTGGTCAAGTGCTATATTCTCTCACAAATGTCATTAGATGGATATAATCAACTTACAGATAAGAAAATTATGATGAATAATTTTTTTTTACTGAATATATATTTTTTCTTTTTTTTGTAATATTACTAAGGGTGCAATATCCTAAAAATAAATTTAATGAATGCAAGGCCCTGTTAACCCTGCATTGATGTAAATTATGTGGTGTTAGGTGAGGTTTCTTTGTTTATGTGTGCACGTGTTTTTGGTTAGCTCTACTCCAGTCATGCACTCTAATTTTACGCTGGCACTACCTCTATACCTCCACCAAACCTGCACACTTCTCCAGTACTAAATACTAACTTATTGTACTACCCTATGCGTTTACTAATACTACTGAAGCGAAATTTCATGCATTTTATTCCTTGTATACTCCTCTTTTATTTTTCGATGTCTGGCAGTGTTGTCAGCTGACGCTGAAGTGGTCAGGAAGTGCGTCTAGTCACTCAGGTGGTGGTGATTTGCCTGAAATCTTTGCAGTGGCATTTTATGATTGTGTACACGTAATTTTACATCGTACAAGGATGCCTGCTTTCTCCTCTGTGAGGATCACTGCTGCTGAAATGAAACACAAGCATATTGCAATATATTTTTATAAGTCTCATCCATGGTCCATTACTTCGTTTCTGCTTCCTATTTCCGGGTCTAGGGTTCACCACTCTACCGTGACTTGAACTTGTCCGTGCTAATTCCCTATATACAATGTTTCGCCGACGGCGCCCATATGGCGCTGGCAAAATTCCACCACAAGACAGGTTACACTGCACGATAGGCGGTGGCTCATAACACACCGAGTCTTAGCAACGACACTCGCCCAAAGCGTGGACCGCAAACACCATACGAAACACGTCCGAAAATCGAGACGCACATGCTCATAACACACTGAGTCTTATCGTCGACACGCGCCCAGAGAGTGGACCGCCAACACCATACGAAACACATCCGAAAATCGAGATGCACTTTCTCTATGGCACGATTTACCGTCTTGATAACACGAAAAACATAAAGTGACGTACATCCGTCCCTTGGGCAGTGTACAAGAAACCACTGAAAGTAAACAGAAACAATTTCAGTAACCATGGTGATAGTTGTGAAGGCTCTTCTATGAGAATGCTACGATAGAGTACAATGCTCAGTTGCAGTCAAATTACGACAGATATCCTTGCTCTCCTGGCAGCTTAAATCGGACAACAATTGTGAGGTCCGCCGCGCTGGATTAGCCGAGCGGTATAAGGCGCTGCAGTCATAGACTGTACGGCTGATCCCGGCGAAGGTTCGAGTCCTCCCTCGGGCATAGGTGTGTGTGTTTGTTCTTAGGACAATTTAGGTTAAGTAGTGTGTAAGCTTAGGGACCGATGCAGTTAAGTCCCATAAGATTTCACACACATTTTTTGAATTGTGAGGTCCAAAGAAATAATAGCAGTACTCAGTTGCTTGGAGTACTCAGTACTGCAACGTGCCTGGTTTGGTATGCCACAAAAAATACCAATCGTTGATGGCATATAACTTGCTACAAAATTTTAATACAATCTGCCACCTGCCAGTGAATGTTGGCGTGAAGATGACACAAATACATAATTCATTTGACCACGTCCAACAAGGACTCATACTAAAAACTAATGGAAATGAAAAACAAACAAAACAGACCGAAATAGAACAAATGGAAAATTACGCTAAGCAACACAATATCAGCATCAAACTACGTTAAACATTTCATCCATGGAGACTATTTACATGGGTTAGGTGGCCTCAATTCCACATATTCGCTACGTTGGTTATTCCATTGACCTTGACCGTTGTATGTCCTGCTGTTGCTTTGCTGTTGGTCCCTAGAATACTGTGGGCCCTGGTTCGAGTTCTGTTGCTCTCTCCAGTTTCCGTTTCGTCGGTAGTTGTTGTTATGATTATAATTTCTTCGTCTTCGTCTATTTTCCTATGACGGCTGGTTATTACCATTGAAGTTTGAATTTTGGTTTCGATTCGATTGATGTTTTCCCTCATTTCGTCCATCGTCATTCCTCTCTGTCGAATCTGGACAGTTACGGTCATTATTACTACTTCTTTCCCGCAAGATTTGAATTTCATTCACGTAACCGAGTTTGCACAGCGCACTCTTGAAAGCTTCGACTGAATCGCTGCATCTAGCGATGAGCAGTTGCTGGTAATGTAAAGGTAACTTAATGTACCAATGCCTTATAATTTCCTTGGGACTGTACGGTTGATCCAAAATTCGGTTGTTCTTGACCAGGGATTCGAAGAATTGGACAGGACTGCGGAATCCTGACGCTTCTAGGTTCTTTCCTAATATGACCTCTTGTTTTATTATTTCCTGTGTGTCTTGCGACCAGCATGTGCTAAGCAATGTGTCTTTAAATTCTTGGTACAAGCGACAACTCTCCGCAACTCCGAGCATATATTCCCCAGTCGGCCCTTCTAAGAAACCACAGATAAACTGGAGCTTGTACTTCAGTGGTCAAGATTCTGGTAGCACGTGATCCTACTGTGCAATCCAGGTCTTTGTATGTAATGCGTTGTTTGCCTCCTCGTAGACTTGAAAATTCTGGATGGTCAATAAAAGTTTGTGGTCGAAAGGTTCAAAGTATCCACCGTACGAATTTTCCCTCTCATCTACAGCGCGTGATTCCATAAATCCGTGCCCAGGCAATCCTCGTGCAGTGTTGTGGTATCCCCTCGAGTTGTCAGATTCACGTAATAACGTTTCTGAGCTCCGTACAAGTGTAGAATTGTGTTACGACTCTGTCTCTGACATGTTGCGTGTTACAGAAGAAGCGCGTTCTATTACGTGTTTCGCGGGGACAGGAACATATTTCTGCAGCATCCGCCCATTTGCAGCGGGTGTGTCGTCATATACCGGTTCGGAGAGTCGCAAAACATTTTCTTCACTTCTGTGATGCTGTCGATGGCGCTCTACCGGCCGAGATCGAGATTCCAACTACGCGACCCGCTCATGTGCCTGCCGAACGTCCTTAGCCAACCCGTTTTGTTGCGCGGCGACTCGGGTCCGTTGATCTTTAACTTCAGAGATTTCGGCCTGTTTGATTTCTATCTGTTCTATTCGCTTCGCTGCCTGACTCATTTATTCCTGCGGATCTTGAAAAATTTTTTGCCTTGCATTTGGAGAGTTGCAAGTGCCATATTTGTCTTACGCAACCCAGGTTTTGCCAGTTTAACTTGTTCTTTGGCTTCTGATGCGTCCTTTCGTGCTACTTGAGCTACCAATCGCGCTTTTTTGGCATCGCCCTTCGCCTGGTCCGCGACCTCACGCGTTACTGCTGTCGTTTTATTGTCATTCTCTAGCTCTTCTTGGATTCCTGCGATCTCTTGCTTGACGCCATCTATACTGTCTGTGACCTTTCTTATGACTAATTTATGTCTTTCCTCCTCTTCCTCCCGTCTCTTTTTCTCTGCCTCTTGTCTCTCCCTTTCTGCCTCTTGCATGAATTGCATGAGAGCCTCAAACTGAGATCCACCGCTAACACCTCCAGGACTAGATGAACGAGATTCCATCATTCTGTGACGTTTCGTCGTGGTGCTGGTCTGTCAGTCTCACTGATGATGCTTCTCGTACCAGCAGCGCCTACATTTCGTTCTGGTGGCTGTAGGCCTGTCCGGCAAGATATACTAATGAATGGGCTCGCCCCCAATTGCTTTCAACGCACACCAATCCCTTTCCACGAGCTAAGATTCATAAAAATATCTCGTGCTTTTAGCGCCCCACCAGGCTACATCAACGTCAGCTCAGACCGTTAACTTTCTAGAGTCTCGCTCAAGGTGCGTCAGGTTGTAATGAAATTTTTAATAATTCTCTGTATGCGAAAAATAGGTGAGAGAGTAACTTGTCCTCTCTCAGCTTGTCGTGATTATCTCATTCTTCGGTGGCCGAACCTGTAAAGGTGTTTGTATTTAAATCTTTGCTGCTGGTGGTCGAGAGGTGTGTGGTGAGTGCAGACTTCAAGCTTTCTTCCTAACTTAAGCCATATAGACATCTAGAATATTGTAATGGAGCAACCAATGAGAAAAGATACTTTGGAGTTGACGTTTGTCCAGAATTTTGCTAGACCTACGCTTTATGAAGTTGAATAATTTATAGCAGAAGTATTTAAGATAAGAGTAACCAAAATGATTAGAATCCACCTCTTGATTTGTAGTAGTACTGGTTTTCTGAAGCTGATGAACTCCTACAAGTGCGTGAAAGTTGTTGAATCATTTGGCGGTATATTAAAATCAAAACTTGCAGATGGAATTGTTGGAGAAGAGAGCTGCCAGAATAGTTGAATTGCCGTTTCAAATAAAAGCTGAATAAATTAATGCTAATTTAAAGGGATTTGGAACTGTTATCAGAAATGTCACAGAAAAGTGATAAGTTTTCGTAAGTAATCTGTGTTAAAAGGCGGGATGCAAGCTAAAGTGACGTGCTGAAACACACCCCATTATATATCACAATTTGTGGACATAGAACGATAGTTACATACGATGGGCAACCAAAAACCTGCGCGACTTGTGGCTCGACAGAACATATCCGTGCCCAGTGTATCCAAAAGCGTGTGACGCAGATACCTACAAGCCAGAGAGATAGTTCTAGCCGGATCTCTGCGTTACTCCTGACACACGTCGCAGAATTCGGTGGAGACTTTGCCCCACAGTAATTCTTAGATAGGGCATAACATGATTACAGTGACATAAAAGTCGTAAACAAACTCATGGAAAATAATATCATAGAAGTTGCAGGAACATCTAGTTCTCAAGGAGTAGATATACAGGGTGTTTCAAAAATGACCGGTATATTTGAAACGGCAATAAAAACTAAACGAGCAGCGATAGAAATACACCGTTTGTTGCAATATGCTTGGGACAACAGTACATTTTCAGGCAGACAAACTTTCGAAATTACAGTAGTTACAATTTTCAACAACAGATGGCGCTACGGTCTGGGAAACACTATAGTACGATATTTTCCACATATCCACCATGCGTAGCAATAATATGGCGTAGTCTCTGAATGAAATTACCCGAAATCTTTGACAACGTGTCTGGCGGAATGGCTTCACAAGCAGATGAGATGTACTGCTTCAGCTGTTCAATTGTTTCTGGATTCTGGCGGTACACCTGGTCTTTCAAGTGTCCCCACAGAAAGAAGTCACAGGGGTTCATGTCTGGCGAATAGGGAGGCCAATCCACGCCGCCTCCTGTATGTTTCGGATAGCCCAAAGCAATCACACGATCATCGAAATATTCATTCAGGAAATTAAAGACGTCGGCCGTGCGATGTGGCCGGGCACCATCTTGCATAAACCACGAGGTGTTCGCAGTGTCGTCTAAGGCAGTTTGTACCGCCACAAATTCACGAAGAATGTCCAGATAGCGTGATGCAGTAATCGTTTCGGATCTGAAAAATGGGCCAATGATTCCTTTGGAAGAAATGGCGGCCCAGACCAGTACTTTTTGAGGATGCAGGGACGATGGGACTGCAACATGGGGCTTTTCGGTTCCCCATATGCGCCAGTTCTGTTTATTGACGAAGCCGTCCTGGTAAAAATAAGCTTAGTCAGTAAACCAAATGCTGCCCACATGCATATCGCCGTCATCAATCCTGTGCACTATATCGTTAGCGAATGTCTCTCGTGCAGCAATGGTAGTGGCGCTGAGGGGTTGCCGCGTTTGAATTTTGTATGGATAGAGGTGTAAACTCTGGCACATGAGACGATACGTGGACGTTGGCGTCATTTGGACCGCAGCTGCATCACGGCGAACGGAAACCCGAGGCCGCTGTTGGATCACCTGCTGCACTAGCTGCGCGTTGCCCTCTGTGGTTGCCGTACGTGGTCGCCCTACCTTTCCAGCACGTTCATCCGTCACGTTCCCAGTCCGTTGAAATTTTTCAAACAGATCCTTTATTGTATCGCTTTTCGGTCCATTGGTTACATTAAACCTCCGTTGAAAACTTCGTCTTGTTGCAACAAGACTGTGTTCTAGGCGGTGGAATTCCAACACCAGAAAAATCCTCTGTTCTAAGGAATAAACCATGTTGTCTACAGCACACTTGCACGTTGTGAACAGCACACGCTTACAGCAGAAAGACGACGTACAGAATGGCGCACTCACAGACTGCGTTGTCTTCTATATCTTTCACATCACTTGCAGCGCCATCTGTTGTTGAAAGTTGTAACTACTGTAATTTCGAAAGTTTGTCCGCCTGAAAATGTACTGTTATCCCAAGCATATTGCAACAAACGGTGTATTTCTATCGCTGCTCGTTTAGCTTTTATTGCCGTTTCAAATATACCGGTCATTTTTGAAACACCCTGTAGATAGACATGCGGAGCAGGACCAAAATACGAACAATAACGGTAGCCTGGCCGAATCGCAGCAGCACAACCCATTGTAGTCCAAGCTGAGACGTCAGAACACAGTGAACATCAAACCATAAAATCTCCCTCCAAAGAAACAATAAAAACGGTGGATAGCACACTAGACAGCGGAACACAATGCGCCAATATCGCCCGAAAACAATGTTCAAATAGGACACAAAACGACTAAAACTATACCAGGAACTCTTCCGGAGAACCGAACAATCTCAAAGAAGTGCTGTAAAGAGGAAGTGAAATCCGACCACAAAATAAAAAATCAGAAGAACGTACCAAGAAAATTAAAAATTAAAAAGATAGAAAGATGGAACATCCAAGTGGCCTGTGAACAGACACGCGGGAACTTCAGCACATACGCGAATGGGAAGATGTCAAAGAAGACTGTAATCGAGATACAGAGACGACACGATTACGGGAACTTCAAGCGCGTAAGAAATGATGAGTCGGGAAAGAAGTGTCCAGTCAACATGAAAACACTGTTACAGGACCAAGCAGGCCCGATGATGACTCGTAATTCTTCTAAGCCAGAGCAAAGTCATGTTATGCAGACTGCATAATAATGAGCGTGATCCAACCAACATGACTTTCTTGCAGACATAGTGATTTGCAACACTGAATATTAATGATATCAGCAGCATACTTAACCTGAGGAATCCTCGAGATCTTTTATGCACAGCTGACGTTAGCATCATGTTGTGGCATATGCCTCTTGGGGAAAGGGAACAACCACCGAAGAGCCCAATTTTCAAGGAAGATATAATTTCACTTTCCGCAGTACGTCAGGAACAAATAATATTTGCATGTGCTTTTAGTTGTGTAATTAGTCCCAAAGATCAAACGTCAAATTTTAACAAATCTAAGAAGCTTGAGAGCACCATCAGCGGTTAACATCCATTTGATACGTGCGAACTGAAATATGGTGATTGTTCCAGGTTCACCTACGTCATTAGTCACTCTGTTAGTTAAGTAAAATGAATTTATGCAACACCCAATTCCAGGAAAAGGTTTTTCTGTCAGAAATGTGGCCCACCATAATCCAGAGCATGTAGCGTACATATGTGTTATGAACTAAGAGAAACAAGATACCTACAGAGCAAGAGGACTGTGGAAATTAAACGTAGCTTATCTGTCGGATCCATGATGCCGTGCAGTATTCTACAAAAGGTGGGAAGAGTATGAAAGCAAGTTCCCACTGTACAATTCAACTCTTTAATAGGTGAATAAAGTGTATAAAACTAGGAATAATACAAGACCCAGAAGAGCTACCGTCATGAAAAAGGTACATGGCAGAGAAAGACAATAGAATTTTATTTTCTGTGTCTGAGAGACTTGTATAAAGTAGATGCAACATTAATACGAAATCATAGGCAGATCAGTAGAAATAAAAATTTCGTCCTTGAAGCGTTAACAGCTGGGTGGCCGTAAAATTTGAACACGACTTCAAAACTTTGTACAAGAAGAGATGACATCATTGTACAATGTCATACAAGAAAATAAAAGACAAAATGGGATAACAGACAGAATTAAAAACTGGGGATGGGAGACTATTTAACGAACAATTTAAGTACGCGAAGAAATTCAAAAGTATTTTACGAAACTACTAGCTGACAAGCCAGTGGATGAAACGGTACAGAAAGCCTTCGCAGCAACGACGTCGTGAAGACTACGTGCAGAAGAAGCAAACGACCTTACAAAAGTGATCACCGAAGAAAAAATCGCAGATGCTATTAAAATAAGCTCAAAGCGTAAATCACCCGACCCTGATGGCTTACCGACTGAGCTATACCAAATCTTGAGACAACAACTAACTAAAGAATAACGGAATTATAAATACCCAAAGCGACATCCCGATCTTTTACAGATAACACTACTCAGTAGTGACTAAAAAATCTTCACACAGATGATACAATGATTAAGCTCGTTATCAGTACAGTAAAGGGAATCTTTCAAACAAGCTTGGGGACAGATAGAACAATACATCAGACTTTGAGTGACTACTGAGCCATCATAGCGACAGCTGAGGCTTGTGATACCAAGTGTGCTATGGTGTCGCTTACCTTTTAAAAGGCTTTTGATAAAGTTAACCATACACGTCTTCTCCAGACTATGAAAACAATGAACTTTCCGCAAAAAGTTACAGATACAGTCAAAAATGTACTAACAAATGGAATGTCTAGAATCGGTATAAATGAACAACTCAGCAGATCTGCCAATGTCAGAAGTTCGGTGCGACAGGGTTGCTCAATGTCTGTGGCAGTTTTTTCAATAGCGCTTGAAACTCTCCTGTTCACTCTGACACAAGTGCTTCATGGGCTATGTATCACATGTCGAATGTACAGGGACGATGTCGGAGTCCTGGTGACAGAAGAAAATCAGACACAAAAATACTCCAAATTATAACGACTTACGAAGCCGCATCAGGAGCCAAGTTAAATCGAAAGAAGTTGGGAATAACATCAGCTGAGGAATAGAATTAAGCGCGGCAGGAGAGATATAATGAATGGATATACTGTGCGACTAGGAATTGAATATATACGCAACATCCGCTGCACAGCCGCCATCAGCTAAAGAAAAATATTGTCTAAAATACGAGTCGGCATACAGCAACATAGTCTGTGGCCTCTAAACGTATTACCATAAGTGAATTTAGTTCGTACATTAACATCAATGTCAACTACGTTGCTCAGGTACCAAGAACGACACAGGAACAAATGCAAGTAGCGTTCAGCCGTTTTGTCAGCAGAGGTCAGATAATTAATGTAAAACACGAGACCTTGACACTAACAGCAGGACAAAATAGCCTTACTCTGACAGACGTCAGTATCAAAGCACAGGCCTCACACATCCGCAAAACGTAGAAACAGTGAAAAAGATCACCCATAACGCTAGTGGCTCATCTATTAAACGAGGTACCACTGGTAAACATGGAGCCATCTGCAGACGAGCACTACGATAAAAATGAGACCTGTCACTTCAAAATTCTTCTTATTCTTTGCAACTATATTCATAGAAAAACTCCTGGGAAAGAGACACCAAAAGTTAAGGACGTCTACACCTACTTGATGAAAACCAAAATAGGTAACAGAAGAGAAGGGAAACACACAGAAAACAAGTTGAACAGAGTTTGGGAGAACATCAATGGCCCACATTTACCATCTACTGTGAGATCATACTGGTACTTGGCTGTACACGGAAAAATCCTGATCAATTCCAAGCTATTCACAGTTCACCTGGCAGATAAGTTAAACAGAATTTGGTAGAACATCCATGGCCCACATTTACCATCTACTGTGAGGTCATACTGGTACTTGGCTGTACACGGAAAAATCCTGATCAATTCAAAGCTATTCACAGTTCACCTGGCAGATACAACAAATTACAAGTTACTCTACAAGAACGAACATAGATTAACATGTGCAAATGTACAAAATATGTAGTTCCTCTTTGTACACAATGCGGCAAGTGTTTTGCGTACGTCATCTAGCGTAGTTGCTCGGACACAACTACTTAATACATACTACTCTATTGCAAAAAGACGAACAGTTATATGGCTCAAAGGACAGAATATGTATTTTATTTTAGAAGAAAAAGACAAGAGTGAAAAAAATCATTAAATCCATTTAATGACACAACAACATAAAACCAAATGAGCCAAAAATACAAAGAATAACATGCAAATCACTTACTTAGAACACTGATATCGAAACGGAAGTCCAGTAATCAGCTGTTTTTTTTTATTTTTTCTCTTTTCTCTAGACATTTTTTGTAATATGTGTTCTGACTGTAGTATTTCCTTTTTTATCTAAAGAAGAGGTTTCATTTTGCTGCAGAATGCATTCTTTAGTTCTAGAAAAATGTGAGTTTCACTTGGCACAACTCACTTCAGCACATTCACTTTAATTTTAAATTCATGTGTGTTTCTTACATTAAAATTATCTCCATGCAAGAAACACCCTGTTTAAATATTCCAGTTAAAATATCTAATGAAATTTATGTAATATTTTTTGGAATTAAGTTTTAAGAAAAATATTACTCTAATGGCAAAGTAGGTGGATGTCTCACTTACTGAAACTCTTATCACAAACAAGACTAAAGAAAAATAAATAAATACGGGCTACTAAAGTCAGACTCAAACACATTTGGAATTTATGCAGTGTTATTCTATGAAACCTTCTAACCTTCATTTTCAGGCTACCTGTATATAATTCATTCAATTATAATTAAGCTATAATCCATAAGATTCATAGTGTGGAAGGGGAAACTCCCACCAGTGCTACATTTCACCTCAGGGATAACAAGACTACTGATATTTGCCTGCCTTCATTCAGCATACAGCATATGAAATACAGAGTTGTAAATTTGTGTGGTTCAAAGAGCATTTGTGAGTAAAATTTCCAGGTTACAAACCAGAAAACTAATTTTACAGGTCTGCCCAACCAAATTCTACACAAAAATAACGAAAACAAAATGACCAACAAATTTCAGTTATTTAAAAATTAGAAAATTACAGTAAAGGAATTTT
This sequence comes from Schistocerca piceifrons, assembly GCF_021461385.2. Classification (NCBI taxonomy): domain Eukaryota; kingdom Metazoa; phylum Arthropoda; class Insecta; order Orthoptera; family Acrididae; genus Schistocerca; species Schistocerca piceifrons. Next base: position 461,677,042 of record NC_060149.1, read on the forward strand.
AATTTAACTAAAAGAAAAATACAAAAAAATTGAAATGTATTCAAAATACATAACATGAATTCGACAAACTTTCTTTTTTAACATGATATCTAAATTGTAATAAAAGAATTTCATCCAATTTATCATCATAATTTGTATGGATTTTAGAATATCGATCTGGAAGAGTAATTTTATATTTATCATATCAAAGTAGAAAAACTGTCTCCAGATTTAGTTGTTAAAATTTCAGCTTTTGAAATAAGATAAAAAATATGTTTATTAGTTCTGATAATTTAGTGAACACTTCTGAACAACCATTACTATAATTGTTAAGTTCAGTTAATAGATTTCAATGCTATGATTCATGGATATATTTATTTATATAGAAAAAATTTAAAGAATTACAAATTAAAACTTTTTCCAAATGTTTGAAAAAATATTTAATTTTTGAAAAACTAAGTTTTCACTTTTTATCTTCTCTATTTTTCTGAAAATATTTCAAAGGAGATAAAAATATGAAGTCAAAATTCTTTAAGATGTTCTAACATTTCATTTATTTATTTAATTAATTTTTGTTGTATGCATTCTATGTTGTTAACAATAAGTTAAATTCTTCTTACTATATGTAATAACATATGTAATTGAATCATTTAAAAATATTTTCATTAAAGAATGCACATAATTTCATATTTCCTTTTTGAGAAGTTCCTTAAATACGATAATTATGAATAAAATAACATTTACATCATAATTTAATTATGATGAATTAATTTAATTACCTCTTCATCAGAACGGAACATCTTTCCTCCCATTGCGTCTTTGAGTGGTCCAAACACATGTAAATCACTTGGGGCAAGGTCTGGTGAGTATGGTGGATGAGGAAGACACTCAAAATGTAGGTCTGTGACTGTTGCAACTCTTGTACAGGTAATGTGGGGCTTTGCATTGTCATGTTGCAAAAGGACACCTGCTGATAGCAATCCACGTCGCTTTGAGTTGACTGCAGGCCACAGATGATTTTTCAGGAGATCTGTGTATGATACACTGGTGACAGTGGTCCCTCTAGGCATGTAATGCTCCAAAATGACGCCTTTTTCGTTCCAAAAGAGTCAGCATAACCTTCCCTGCTGATGGTTCTGTTCGAAACTTCTTTCTTTTTGGTGATGAGGAAAGTTGCCATTCCTTGCTCGCTCTCTTCGTTTCCAGTTGGTGGAAGTGAACCCAAGTTTCGTTCGCAGTAACGATTCTTGCAATGAAGCCATCACCTTCTCGTTCAAAGCACCAAGGAAGTCTTCACAAGCATCAACACGTCGTTATCTCATTTCAGGAGTTAGCTGCCGTAGCACCCATCTTGCAGACACTTTGTGAAACTGAAGCACATCATGCACAATGTGGTGTGCTGACCCATGACTTATCTGTAAAGATGCCGCAATGTCAGTGTCACTCGGCGGTTTTCCTTCACTATGGCTTCAGCTGCTGCAATGTTCTGTGGAGTCACAACTCGTTGTGCCTCGCCTGGTCGAGGAGAGTCTTCCACTGAAGTCACACCATTTGCGAACTATCTACTCCATTCGTAGACTTGCTTCTGTTGCAAACCTGCATCACCGTACTGAACCTTCATTCGTCGATGAATTTCAATAGGTTTCACACCTTCACTACCGAATAACAGAACGCTCTTCTTCCCTGGTGCAAGTCGCAAGTGGGGCGGCCATCTTTATACTGATACTGCGACGGTATGTGTGCATCTGCACTATGCTGCCACCTACAGGCCATTCTGCACGCTGTTTTTAGCACGCTTACCAACTTGTAGGAGAACGGTGCGAAATTTCGATTTGTTATTACAGATTTAAGGTTTTCATTTGACTTACCCTCGTACTACTACTGAAGTACTTAATATTCTATCACAATTGCTGTTTCCTCAAAATACAAACGAACAAAACTCTTATCTTGATAGTTTGGAATGAAAGCTTATTTCTATGGAATACAAAATAATTGGAAATCAACCTTGCCCCACGAGTCACGAAACGGTAAGATATCAAACAATCTGCACCTAAAAATCGACTACGTCTACATGCAGTCCTGGGCCATATTCACATAGACTACCACGAGAATCCAGAAGTATGTTGGAGGCTACAGAACCAAGAAGAAACGTTGTTAACTAATTATTTAACCGCAGTGAACAATTCATTTGAGTATTCAGAAGAGAAGAAACTGAAAGTATTGTTCATTAACACAGAAACTGAATATCGGATGTGGCCAACGTCCAATTCTGCGTCTTCATACATCCTTCACCTTGAGACCTATACATACGCTGTCAAGGCACATGAATATGACGACCTGTCAAAAGTGTAAATTGTCACTTTTGCAGCATGGAACACTGCGAGACGTTCAGGAATAGAGTTAATGAGGTCCTGGAAGGTACCGATAGGGATGTGAAGCCATGCCACCTGCAGAGCTGTGGCCAGTGTTTCTAGGATTCTTGGTTGAAGATGCATGGCGTGAACAGCCCGATCAAAGGCATCCCGTAGATTCTCGGTTGGGATTAAATCCAGGGAATTTGGTGACCTGGAGTGTGCACTAAACTCATCCTGGCACTCTGTGAACAAAGCACGTACACTACGAGCTGTGTGACATGTTGCATTGTGCATCGCGCAAAGGAGAAAAACTGCTTGTAGTGGTGGATGTGGTCCCCAAGGATAGATACATAATTGCGTTGTTCCTAGTGCCTTCCAGAACGACGAGATAGCCCACGGTATGCCATGGAAATAGCTTCTAGAGCATAAAGCTATCTACTCCAGCCTGAACTATCTACGACTCTTGCAAGGCGTCTTCTTTCAGACGTTTCGTGTAATACTCGCCAACGGCCATCTATCCGATGAAGCATAACAACGTAATGCGTCTAAGAAGGCCACCTGTCGCCATTCAGTGGACTTCCAATTGCGTATGAAAAGGCCACAGTGGACGTCTAGTAGCGATACTGATGTACAAATTCCATCTTTCGGCCCCGATGAACAGCAGTCAGCCTGGGTGCATGAACGAGGCGCCTACTACGAAGGTCATACGCGCAGTAAGTTGCTCAACAGCTGTTCATCTGTTCACTCATACAAATCTCCGCAACCGTCGTTCGGCCCTGTCATCAATGGTTCGTGGTGAACCACAGCTGCCTCGTCACTGGTTATGGATAGTGTGGTGTCACCGCCAGACACCACACTTGCTAGGTGGTAGCCTTTAAATCGGCCGCGGTCCGTTAGTATACGTCGGACACGCGTGTCGCCACTGTCAGTGATTGCAGATCGAGCGCCACCACACGGCAGGTCTAGAGAGACGTACTAGCACTCGCCCCAGTTGTACAGCCGACTTTGCTAGCGAAGCTACACTGACAAATACGCTCTCATTTGCCGAGACGGTAGTTAGCATAGCCTTCAGCTACGTCATTTGCTACGACCTAGCAAGGCGCCATAGCATTTCATAATTAATATTGTGAAGCTTGTACAGTAACGAGAGATGTACACCAATTGTGGATTAAAGTTAAGTATTCCAACAGCTACGTACTTTATTTGCTAGACTCAAATCCTTTAACTGTTCCAGACCTCACGCCAATCTGCGTGAGCTTAAAAGCGTGCATTTCGGCCTCCTCTAGCAACACGGTGTTGGCTCTTCTGCCAACACTTCAGATAGCACCGCTTTTCCACGCACGGTATACTACGGTATAACTACAGTATAACAATTTCAAATTTAGTCATTTCGGAAATGCATCCAAACTCGGCCCGAGGGCTGCTGATCATGTTCTGTTGGACCTCAGATACATCACTCCTTATGACAACGACTGCACAGTTCTTCGCGTCACGCCGACATGCTATATATGTCTTATATACCATCCACAGCTAGTGCTTTCACCTGCCGTCTTTGAGTTGTTTTTTACGTTGACGCCGAACATAGTTGGAAGTCATTTTAATGAAGCTGGACCGTATATAATGCTTGATAACTAGCCTGTTCATTGCTCTCGTAATGTTCCCCTCTTGTTTGTTCACTAGAAGATGAAAACAGTCGAAACCCACGTCACTGGCGCCTCCTTCGAATCTTTCCAGCAACTTTCTTTGTGTGTTGTTGCTTGATATTCATAAGGCCGGCCACTATTACTCATCCCACGAGGTATTGCAACGAGCTTGCCAGAAGGCTTACGCGTTTTAATCGAAATCTAATGTCACAGGTGAAGATACACTTGGTTACCAGCAATTTCCATTTTAATTTACATATATGTGCAAATAAAAGCAAGAAGAAGCCCTAATTTATTCACTGGCACTGGAACAGCGGCAGAACGAAATTATGAAACACAGTCTTCCATTTACAGCTGTAACACCATAACCAGTAGCGGATACTTTGGTAAACCATTGTTGAATTGTCAATGTGTATCGCTTCGATTTTTTTCCATTTCTTTTTTCTCTGCAAATAGCCAGAACTGAATTTAGTAACAAAATGCTATGAAAGCTTCTGCATGGCGCAACTGAATGATCAGCCAATTTTTATGTATTTTTGTCAACCTTCCTCCATAATGCAGTAAACTTGATTCATTATTACTTTCGTATTGTTACTATTATTACTTCATTCACTCGAAAGAGCTATCCTATCCCTACTTGCTACCGATGCACGTGATTAGTTAATCTGGAAGAATGGAATGTTGGATTTTTCGCCACTCAGAATGCGCACATTTACCTCGGCTTCTCGTCCTCTGGGCAATAGGAAAATCCCAGTAACAAAGGTGAAGACTGTAGGTCAGTCAAGTAGGCAGACCTCTGATACTATTTCTGATGATTTAACACCGTAACGACAAATAAATTTGTGTCGCAGTATATTACTCAACAATCCAATACGTAGTATGGACTCTGCCAATGCTACAGACAGCTATGAATCTGTGACCACGACCATGCTTTAGATTAGATTAGATTAGATTAGATTTACTTTCATTCCAATTGATCCGTAGTGAGGAGGTCCTCCTGGATGTGGAACATGTCAGAAAAACAACAATACATGACAAATATTTACAACTAAAACAAATAAGCTAATGTACCATTCCACAGGTCCCAAGTGGAATGATCGTCATTTTTAATGAACACTAAGAGTCATTTTACAAATACTAATGCACTGAATTTAAAATAAAAAACGTTTTTTATTTATTTATAAGGTAATAAACATGTAATACAACTACTGTAATACTTATTTACAATGAACACATTACTGCACTGAAATGGTGCAGAAGTTAGATTATACTTACACACACACACACACACACACACACACACACAAATTTTCAGTGAACACATTACTGCACTGAAATTGTGCAGAAGTTATGTTGTACTTATATACAAATCAGTTGGTTTTACTAAGAAATTCATCAATGGAGTAGAAGGAGTTGGCCACCAATAAATCCTTTAGGCTTCTCTTAAACTGAATTTCATTGGTTGTTAAGCTTTTTATGGCTGCTGGCAAGTTATTGAAAATGTGTGTTCCTGAATAATGCACACCTTTTTGTACAAGACTAAGTGGCTTTAAATTCTTGTGAAGATTATTCTTATTTCTAGTATTGATTCCATGAATTGAGCTGTTGGTTTGAAAAAGTGATATATTTTTAATGACAAATTTCATTAAGGAATAAATATACTGGGAAGCTGTAGTTAGTATCCCTAGTTCCCTAAACAGGCTTCTGCAGGATGTTCTTGAGTTCACACCACATATAATTCTTACTGCACGTTTTTGTGCCCGGAAAACTTTAGCTTGGCTTGATGAATTACCCCAAAAAATAATCCCATATGACATTATGGAATGAAAGTAAGCATAGTATGCCAGCTTTTTCATTTTTATATCCCCTACGTCTGACAAAATTCGCATTGCAAACAGAGATTTGTTAAGACGCTTCAGCAGTTCTGTGGTGTGCTCCTCCCAATTGAATTTATTATCAAGCTGTAATCCCAAGAATTTAACACTGTCCACTTCTTCTATCTTCTTGTCATCATATGTTAGACATATACTCTTGGGACACCCCTTACAAGTTCTGAACTGCATGTAGTGTGTTTTTTCAAAGTTTAGTGACAAAGAATTGGCTAGGAACCAGTGATTAATGTCCACAAATATTTTATTGGCTGATCTTTCTAAGACTACACTTGATTTGCTATTTATTGCAATGTTTGTATCATCGGCAAACAAAACAAACTTGGCATCTGGTAATGTTACTGATGAAAGGTCATTGATATACACAAGAAAAAGTAAGGGCCCCAAAATGGAACCTTGTGGGACCCCACATGTAATTAGTTCCCAGTTGGATGATGCCTGATAGACATGTATCAAGCTCTTTCCTAATAACACCCTTTGTTTCCTGCCAGAGATATAAGATTTGAACCATTTTGCAGCATTTCCTGTTACACTATAATATTCTAGTTTACTTAAAAGGATATTGTGATTTACACAGTCAAATGCCTTTGATAGATCACAAAATATACCAGTTGCCTGCAATTTTTTGTCTAATGAATTAAGCACATTTTCACTGTAAGTGAAGATAGCCTTCTCAATATCAGAACCTTTTAGAAATCCAAACTGTGACTTTGACAGTATGTTATTTGAGATAAGATAGTTATAAAGACGACGGTACATTACTTTTTCGAAAATTTTTGAGAATGCTGGTAACAGTGAAATTGGACGGAAATTTGATGCTATTTCTTTATCTCCCTTCTTAAACAGTGGCTTAACTTCAGCATATTTCAGCCATTCAGGAAATATTCCACTGATAAACGACTGGTTACACAGATAGCTTAATATGTTACTTAGCTCAGAATCACATTCTTTAATTAACTTTGTTGATATTTCATCATACCCACTAGATGTTTTTGATTTTAAAGATTTTATGATGGACATTATTTCTGTTGGGGTAGTGAGGGTCAAATTCATATTATGGAAATTACTTGAAATGTCTGGTCTAAGGTAATCCATAGCAGCATCTACCGAACCTTTACCATTGGCACAGGTGCTGCTTACAGTGTTACAACTGTGAATGGAAGAATATGTTTCATAATTTTGTTCTGCTGCTTCTAGAATGACTTATATTATGTCCACGTATAAATTAGTGTTTTATCTTAACTTTAATTACACTGATAGTTAAACTAACGTGGAAATTGCGAGTAATCAAGAGCGTGTTTCACTTGTGACATTCGATTTCGAATAATATTCGTAAGCCTTCTGGCAGCATCGAACCAATACCTCCTGGGAGCGGAAATAGTGGACTGCTTTACGAATACCAAGCAACAATACAGAAATAAGTCACTGATGATTTCTTTTAATAATTTAGAGACCAAACAAGAGGAGAAGATTATGAAAACAATGAACAGACTAGTTAGTGTACATTAAAAGTACTTAACTCAAAATTAAAAAATTATTAAGGCCAGAACTGCACATTGCCCACATCTGCTGCTTAGCTCCTGTGTTAATGAACATTATTTTCGTTTCTCCTCTTCAGAATCCCCAAATGAATTTATTACTGCGTGGCATCGAATATTCAGTTAATAGCGCTTCTTCTTCCTTCCATCGCCAGCAACATATCGTACTTCTACACTCTCATAGTAGTCGTGAAATTCTACGTGCATATCGCACAACACTACATGTAGACACAGTCTGTTTCGAGGCCCAAAGTTTTTGATATCTCACTGTTCCGTCACACGTGCAGCAAGACTGACTTCCAGTCACTTTTTTTCCACTGAAATGAACTTTCGTTGCAAACTATAAAAGTAAGTGTTTTATTCGTTTCTATTTTGGGGAATTTCCAGTCGTGATGGAAAATTATATAGCTCTATTTGTCACATGTCGCATGCTGGATGATCGGAAACTAATATCAGTAGCTTTGTTACTCCTGCGCTGAAATTATATAACACCAGCGTCCACTACCCCCTCCCACGCCGTAAAGCTTCAAAAATGAGAAACTGTAGGCATTTACTTAAATGCACTAACTACAGGTAACCTGAAAGGCGAAGTTAGAAAGTATCTGGAGATAAAACTCATCAAGAACCAAACACGATTGCGTCTCCCCTCATAATACGAGCACGACAAGTAATAACCTACATAACTGCCTCTAAAGTAGCTAATAATTGGCACGCTACGGTCGCAGGTTCGAGTCCTGCCTCGGGCATGGATGTGTGTGATGTCCTTAGGTTAGTTAGGTTTAAGTATTTTAAAGTTCTAGGGGACTGATGACCTCAGAAGTTGAGTCCCATAGTGCTCAGAGCCATTTTTTTAATAATTGGCACCATCGTTGCAAATATTCGACAACCAATTGCTGATGCATTTAGTTCTGCGTTCAGTCCTGAATTGTTCTGCTAAATTCACTTCGCATTCCCTATCCATATGGATGACGTATTCTACGGAACATTCATGTAATATAAGACTGTGAAAGAGAAAATTTAATTTTTGAGCTCCAGGAATGCCGTACGTCACTTAACTAAGAACTGTTCTTATCAATAGCGTTGCGTTATGAGGCTCAACGACCAATATCAGAATGAGAGGCAAATAAAGAGCACGGTCTCGCTAGCTCAGTGCCTCAGTTGGCCTTTGGCTGTGCTGCGGTGAGGACGCGCTGTTTGTGTTCCTGCCGCGGAGCGAGCGCTCGTGTTGTTTACATAGTACTCGGCCGTTTCGCGCGTGCCGTACTCAGCATATAGATCACTATGGCGCACCAATACAGAAAATCGACGCTCAAATTTACGTTCCGCAACGAATTTGCATGGCCCAAAGCACTCGAAGTCGAACGATTTCTACGAGAAGAAGTTAAAATCCCGGCGACCGACATTCTCGGCATTCACTTGTCCTTTGTGAGTAGTATCGTGTATGTCAAGATCATCAACGACGCAACATGTGAACGGATCCTTCGGGACACGAAACAGGGCCTCCGTTTCTGCCATGCTGATGGCAATGTGGGGACTGTGCACGTCGATTATTCTGGCATGGGACTTCGCACGATCAGAATTTTCGAACTTCCTTTCGAACTACCGAAGGAGGACGTCGTGACAGCGCTGCGCCCCTACGGCACGGTCCATGATCATATTGCGGAAAAATGGACGCAATTCCAGACATATCCTGTGCTGAACGGCGCCCGCCAGGTTCGAATAGAACTTAAAAGACATGTACATTCATATCTGAATATCGGTGGCTGCCGTGCCATCGTCATCTACGATGGGCAACCGAAGACCTGCTCTGGTTGTGGGAAGGAGGGACACCTCAGATCAGAATGTATGCAACGTCGCATCACTCAACTGCCGCCGGCTGAAGCGGACCCGCCATCGCAGCCGACTCTGCTTCCTGTGACTTATGCAGCAGCCCTCACGACAGCTACTACTTCACCACGACAGCCGACATCCACTGTTGGGTCGCGGCTCCATGCTCCAATACAGGGCGGTGATGACACACCCGTTCCACAAGATACGGATTCAACTCCGATGCCGCCGCCCCCGTCGACTGATAACAACATACATGACGATAGCATGGCCGTAGACTCGCTTATTGTGCCTACGGCTGCCTTTGTGCCGGACCGTCGTGAATCTTTGCCACCGTCTGACACAGAAGGACACACCAGGAAGCAACGCTCTCCGAAGCGACGGAAGCGGAGGCGTAGAGCAACTTCCGAACGGGATGCGACACAGCCTCCAGAGGAAGACAATTCCACCTTCAATGACGACGCTATCACAGAGGCAGCCGCCATTTGCTGCAGTGTGACACCGTCGAACGAAACTGAGGACAAGCCACATGTATCTACAGTGGCAAAATCGGATGCCGATCTGCAGGACAGATGCTGCCCACCACCTTCTGGAATGCAAGCACCCATGCCGTGTCCTGAGCTAGGGAGGCCGATCTTACTTTCAGTTCCCCGACGTGGGCGGATGACCACGACGACAACGGAACCATGCAAGTTACGCCAACAGGGCCCACGCCATTGGCGCCGGCTCTCTAGCAAGGACTGCCGGTGAGGTTTGGGGAGATGCGGAGGTGTCAATACAGTCAGAAGCGTCATAGGTAATTCCAGTCTTAATGGATAACTTAACACCTGCGGTTCGGCAACAAGCTTATCGTATCGCCACCCTTAACCTCAACACGATACGAACGGCAGTGAAGATCCAGTTGCTGCGTGAGATGCTTCGTTCTTCGGATGTTGACATTGCCCTGTTGCAAGAAGTATATATAGCGGCCCTCCCCGTTTTCTACGGTTATGTGACATATGTGTCACCGGCGGACCGGAATGGCAGCGGTACGGCAATACCAGTGCGCGACGGAATTGCCATCGACGAAGTGACTTACCTTCCGTCAGGAAGGGGGCTGGCGATCACAGCACTGGGAACGCGCATCATTAACATTTACCCTCCATCAGGAACTGACCAACGCCGCGAACGATCGCTGTTCTACTCGGAGGATATCGCCCCCCTCTTTATCAGCCGCTTCGAGCAATATATCTTCGGGGGCGATTTTAACTGTGTGCTCCACCCCAAAGACCAAGTCCCACATTTCTCGACTTGTCAAGAACTTCGGCTCCTGGTTCGAGATCTGCTTCTCACCGACACGTGGGAGACGGTGCACGGTGAACGTCCCGGGCCGACATACCTTACTAGTCACTCCGCCAGTCGCCTAGACCGCAATTATGTATCACGAGCTCTAGCGCCGGAAGTATTGGACGCCGAACGTTGGCCGCTTGCCTTCTCCGATCATAGCGCTTTCATATGCACACTCACTCTACAACAGCAGCGGATATGGCGCAGCCGAGGACCCTGGAAGCTGAATGTGGCACATCTTCAAGCCCCGGAATACCGTCAGATTATCGCCAACACATGGCTGGATTGCGAACGTCGTCTTCCCCGATACCCATCGACTCTAGCATGGTGGGTGCACTGTGCAAAACCCGCTTTTCGGCGTGTGCTAACACAATTCGGAAAAGATATCGCAGCTTGGCATCGTCACACATTGGACTTTTATTACACGATGCTTCGCGAACTCGACAGCCAACCACCATCTCCAGATCGACAAACGGAAAGCCGCCGAATTAAAGGTAAAATATTGTCTCTTACGAGGAAACGTTTGGAGGGGGTCGTAGTGCGATCGCGACGTCAAGACCGAGTGGAAGGAGAAAACCCGTCTATGCATCACATCGTGCTCGACAGCCGCTGACGCCGACAGCAGCTGATCACGGGCCTCGTATTGCCAGGTGGTAGGGTCGTAATGACTCAGGCAGCAGTTACAGAAGCCTTCGCAGATCACTATCGCCAGTTTTACGACGAGGTGAATACAGAGGACGAGGGAGCGGACGATCACGACATACTGCAGCACGTGTCGCACACCCTCGACAATGCAGCAGCGGCGACGCTGTTAGGTGGCATTACACGAGACGACATCGTGGACGCGCTTAACAAGGGAGCACTCAACAAATCTCCCGGGCCAGACGGACTGCCGCTCGAGTTTTATCGTACTTTCCGCGATCTCATGATGCCCCGATGGATCATCATGTACCAAGAACTGATGACCCCCGGTTCTCACGTGCCACCTGCATTCGTGGAAGGTCTCCTAATACCGATACACAAGCCTTCCAGAGGTCGGACGGTCGAGGACTACAGGCCCATTACAATGCTCAACTCGGACTATAAAATCTTCGCCCGACTACTCGCCAGCCGCATGAAGACGGTTCTGCCCCTACTCCTCTCAATGGAGCAAACGACACAGGGCGGAGTGACCACCATGCAAACGGCAACCAGTGAATGCAGGGATTTAATAGCCATCGCCACATCCTGTCGCCTTCGAGCTGCTCTGATCTCCATTGATTTCGACCACGCCTTCGATAGAGTTCACCACAAGTTATTTCTGTCCGTTATGGCTCGCATGGGCTTCCCGCCTGACTTTCTCGACATCTTTCAGCGCCTTTTCCGTGGAGCTGCATCCCGTGTATTGGTGAATGGACAGATTGCGGGTCCCTTTCCGATCCGACGGTCAGTTCGCCAAGGATGCCCTCTCTCCATGATCCTTTACGCGATCGCACTCGAACCACTTGTCGGAGGGTCGAAAAACAGGCTCTCGGGCATGTCATTGAGGGATCACACCTTTCACTGCAGGATACATGCTGATGACCTTCTATTACTTGTTCGATCTGGTGACGAGGTACGCTCGGTGATACAATGGATCAATCGCTATGGTTTGGCAGCGGGCAGCCTCATGAATGTGGCCAAGTCGGCAGCGATGCCTATTGGGAGAGGTCTACAGGAGGACGCTTTAGCCCCACTCCCACTAGTTAACAAGATCCGTTTCTTGGGCATAACATTTACACAGGATGTGCGCCGCACGGCTGCCATGAACTATGCACGAATACTACAGGCAATACGCACGGAAGTTCGCCGGAACTTACTTCGACGGATGGACCTCCTACAGCGTGTGGAATACCTCAACCTTCACGTGGCAACTAAGATGATCCACATGGCCCAGGTCCTACCGATACCGACAGCGATGGCACACAGACTGCAAGCAGCGTTTGGATATTACCTTACCGCCGGATACCTATTTAAAGTCCGCTACGAAACACTCACCCACCCTCCGCTTGATGGCGGACTGGGACTTATAAATGTACGAGCGAGGGCTACAGCATTATACTTGTGCACAATGATTTAATTGTGGACCCACAAAGATGCTTCCATTACGGGTCGTCTGTTAGAAGAATTGCTGCCGGCGTCTCTTCTGCCACCTGTCACGGTTGCGCACATTACACCCTCACTCTCGCACCTCTCGGCATTTATTCTTGAGTATAGTTACGTGCACCCAGACCTTCCCAACACTCGCCCTCCCAAGGCGAGAGACTTTTACAGACTGCTGCTAAGGTCCATCCCTCGCAATGTGATTGAGAGGAAGAGCCCTACGACCCTATGGCCTGCAGTGTGGAGAGCGGTCCAGAAGTCGTTCCTCCCCACGCGGGTACGAGCCGCGTGGTACCAGGTGGTGAACGGGAAGGTTGTAACACGACAGAGGCTGCACGCTATTTGGATGGCGGATTCCCCCCTTTGTCCACATTGCCACCTCGTGGATACTGACGACCACCGTTTAATATGTGGATCGGCGTTAGAGGTATGGCTGCTAGTGCGGAAGATCCTCGCCTGCTACCTACGTATCGCGCCTCGCACAATTGAGCCACGGCTCCTCCTTTGTCCAGAGGATACTTATTTTCCACCTGCGAAGACTCATGCTCTCACATGGTTTAAAGGCATGTCCATGTACTACCTCTTTCGAGATGATGAGAAGATGGTGCTTGATTACTGGCAATTTCGCCAGGACAGTCATAGCACACTTGAGTGTACACCCCAATACCGACAACTATTTGCCAACTATTTACGCAGTGTCTTCGATAACCCCCCTCACAGTTGGGGAGTACCGGGCAGAGGATGACCGCCGTCATGGAGCTCCAAACGCTGCGAAATGTTGTACCAATTTGGAACATGGAATCTGTACGCAGATGGGCCATGCACATGGAATGGCGTGCGGGATTTGGTTACGTTTTTCTTTCTTTATTATCTATCACCACACTATTGGTTTCAAATTCTCTTTCATGGTTTAGAAGAAACTCTTGTTCTGTTGTTGCTACGGATGTATATTTTTTGTTTGTCGTAACTGAAAGACGCCTTTTTCCATCTATATATAAAAAAAGGATGGCAGAGGAAAAAAATAAAAAATAAAACAAAAAAATAAAAAAAATATAAAAAAGTAAAAAGGAAAAAAAGAAAAATGGTAAGGCGACCGCTTACGATAAGAGGGACATCCGGGTTCCAGTCCCGGTCTGGCACAAATTTTCATAGTCATAGTAAAAAATTAAAAAAAAGCGGTCTAAGGCGTTGCAGTCGACAAAAAAAAAAGTGGTCAGCGTGACGGAATGTCAAAAAAAAAAAAAGTGCTTCTGCACACGTCTTGTGATGCAAGCGTGGTGTGACTTGTCAGTCCTAATCGCACTGAGAATACGTGCAGTCTACGTACTTATTTTTCTTTTCATTTAATGTAGCTGCAAATTGCTAATAGAAATTCTTCAACAAAATCCGAATAACACCTCTACACAAAAAGTCTGCTCTCCGGCTCAACATACTAAACTCTTTTAATGGTGTGCTTTGCAAATGACAAACATTTTCACTACACTAGGGTCTCAGAGGAACCTTGATTCGACCGTCAGCGATACGAATTTGAGTTTTTTCGTCTTGTAGGGCCTATACCTCCAGAGAGTACTTATGAAGTGAGTAGAGATTCTCTGTGCTACAGATGTTTAATAGCAATTAGGTGTCCGTGTAGACGTTGACTGAAACAGACTTTAGCAACCTCCTTCCAGTCAGGATAGCTCCAAAAATGGGCGATTTTGTTCGTTGAAATCTAATTGAATACCTTAAATATCACTCCGGATCAGCTTTACGTCACCCATGAATCCGTACGTGGAGCTCAGAATGTGCAGCGTGCTTGGATTTCTATACAACAAGTTCTTCACACAGTCTGTGTTATACATTTACCGTCAGAAATTAAAAAACAACAGTAAAGCACATTGTACCACAGTTACCCACTGTGACTTAACGGAAAGATATGAATTCCTGATGAAATGCATTGAATGAAAAACCACATCTAAAAGGAAAACAAACGAGATATAAAGCATTACTAATAACACAAGGTATTCTGATTAGATGGCAAACCATAAAATTAATTTTGAGCGATAATCATGACGTGCAAGTTAGTCTAATACAATACTCATCATACTGAAACTGATCCGTCTGCCTCTTCGTGCTATTGATAGTGAACTGCAAATCCCAGACATTTTTTATAGAGCATCATTCAACATTTCCACTATCCAGAGGGATAAGCGGTGGCTGACGTTTCGACACAGGGCGACGGAGCGCAGCTTCAACGCGCCAGTCGCTGCCGGGATCCAGAAAAATCTCTGCCGCTTTTCGCGTTCAGAACCAGAGAGTTTGCGAAAAATGTTTTACAAAAATGTTATTGAACGGGAATTTTACTACCAGTGTGTCAGAAAATGAAACACGCTCTAAGACACAAAAAAGCCACTAAGAAGGAATTACCCGAACGACGAAAATCAGTACATGTGATGTAAGTGTACAGACTAACAAGTGACAACGATTTCAGAAAAATTGGATTGTTTATTCAGGAGAAAGAGTTTCAAAAAAATGAGTATGTCAATAACGCATTTGTCCACGTCTCGTCCATCTTCAAGCAGTTATCCTGAGGGATATCGTGCCACCACAGGTGTCGTGCTATGAAATGGCATGGCCCCTCCAGTCCTTCACTCCTGGTTGCTGGGCTACATCGCAAGCGACATTAAGAAAAGAGAAAGATATCAACGCAAAGTAAAGTGATCCTCCAAGAAGGCGCCCTTCAGGCACGTAAGAAAGGTAATTATATAAGGGAAATGCAACTGATGATGAGGATGGACTATTGTTTGATTCTGGTGTAAGGATTTTAATACAGTAAAAGTTACGGAAAATGATTTTCCACTTGAATGCATCTGCTATATACATACAATACTGGCCATTAAAATTCTACACCAAGAAGAAATGCAGATGATAAACGGGTATTCATTGGACAAGTATATTATACTAGAGCTGACATGTGATTACATTTTCACGCAATTTGGGTGCATAGATCCTGAGAAATCAGTACCCACAACAACCATCTCTGGCAGTAATAACGGCCTTGATACGCCTGGGCATTGAGTCAAACAGAGCTTGGATGGCGTGTACAGGTACAGCTGCCCATGCAGCTTCAACACGATACCACAGTTCATCAAAAGTAGTGACTGGCGTATTGTGACGAGCCAGTTGCTCGGCCACCATTGACCAGACATTTTCAATTGGTGAGGGATCTGGAGAATATGCTCCCCACTGCAGCAGTCGAACAATTTCTGTATCCAGAAAGGCCCGTACAGAACCTGCAACATGCGATTGTGCATTATCCTGCTGAAATGTAGGGTTTCGCAGGGATCGAATGAAGGGTAGAGTCACGGGTCGTAACACATCTGAAATGTAACGTCCATTGTTCAAAGTGCCGTCAATGCGAACAAGAGGTGACCGAGACGTGTAACCAATGGCACCTCACATCATCGCGCCGGGTGATACGCCAGTATGGCGATGACGAAAACAAACTTCCAATGTGCGTTCACCGCGATGTCGACAAACACGGATGCGACCATCATGATGCTGTAAACAGAACCTGAATTCATCCGAAAAAATGACGTTTTGTCATTCGTGCACCCACGTTCGTCGTTGAGTACACCATCGCAGGCACTCCTGTCTGTGATGCTGCGTCAAGGGTAACTGCAGCCATGGTCTCCGAGCTAATAGCCCATGCTGCTGCAAACGTCGTCGAACTGTTGGTGCAGATGGTTGTTGTCTTGTAAATGTCCCCATCTGTTGACACAGTGATCGAGACGTGGCTCCACGATCCATTACAGCCATGCGGATAAGATGTCTCTCATCTCGACTGCTAGTGATACGAGGCCGTTGGGATCCAGCACGGCGTTCCGTATTACCCTCCTAAACCCACTAATTCCATATTCTGCTAACAGTCATTGGATCTCGACCAACGCGAGCAGCAATGTCGCGATACGATAAACAGCAATCGCGATAGGCTACAATCCGACCTTTATCAAAGTCGGAAACGTGATGGTACCCATTTCTCCTCCTTACACGAGGCCTCACAACAACGTTTTACCAGGCAACGCCAGTCAACTGCTGTTTGTGTATGAGAATTCGGTTGGAAACTTTCCTCATGCCATCACGTTGTAGGTGTCGCCACCGGCGCCAACCTTTTG
Organism: Schistocerca piceifrons; assembly: GCF_021461385.2. Taxonomy (NCBI): domain Eukaryota; kingdom Metazoa; phylum Arthropoda; class Insecta; order Orthoptera; family Acrididae; genus Schistocerca; species Schistocerca piceifrons. Next base: position 461,693,873 of record NC_060149.1, read on the forward strand.
TGAATGCTCTGAGAAGCTAATCATTTGCATATCACAGCGTCTTCTTCCTGTCGGTTAAATTTCGCGTCTGTAGCACGTCATCTTCGTGGTGTAGCAACTTTAATGGCCAGTAGTGTATGTTATTTCCGGCTCAATCCTGCTTAGCTGGGATTGCTCATTCCGACAGGGTGTGTGCGTAATGGAACAGGACACATACAAAGGGAACGACATGTTTGTTACCGTAACATTATTCTCCTAATTACTTTTAACCCCTGACATCTAAATGCTTTCGGCTAAAGTTATTTGCCCATACTCTTTTCCACACGCCTCTATTACTTCTTCATACGTTCCTGTCCTATAAACGTCATCTGCCTTGGGTGTCATTATTGGTGTTTTCAATTGTGCTTTATCCTCCTGGCATACCATTTCTATCTCATTTTGGTGTAAATTAACTACATCCTTCACAATTACGTCATTATCAGTCTTTGTATTTTGTCGATATTAACAGTTAACAACTCCTGTTCCTCATCATCGGTCGATTCCCAGTCAATTGAATCCCAGCAGGCTGGTGTTCCTATTCGATCAGCCCCTAAACCTACTTCATATTCTTGCTGATCAAAACTAAGTCTGTTTACATGTTCAGTTATAAAATTAAAGTCATTTGGCGATAGAATCACTTGTGACTGGTCTTCGTTCCGTTCATCTCGTCAGTTCTGTCTTTTACCTGGGATTTATGGCCTCAACTCGATTTCCTGTTCCGGTTCATTTCCCGTGTTTTGTCCTGCTGAAGTCTGATTTCCCGAACCTTTCTTTGCTCTAGCCATACCAGTGTCACCTGAATAACTTGGATTTAGCTGTTGAAAACTTCTAAATCTGCCTGCTTCGTTTGCGCGGTGATTATATCTCGGATCGTAGTTACCACCGTAGTTTCTGGGACCACATCCGTTATTGTAATTCCGCGGTCCACCAAAACCATAACTATTCTTTGACCTCTGTGGGTTTCCAAAACCATAGCTATTGTTGTTATCCCACGTACAATTACCATTCTTTCCAAAACGATTACCTTTTCCTACGTTACTATTCCCACTGTAAGCATTATTAAAGCCCAATCGGTTGTTATTATTCCCCCTACCATTGTTTTCTCTCACTGCACGTTATTTCTTAGCATCATCTTCACTGAAGATGAATTAAAGTTCCCTTAACATTCCTTTAAATGCCTGTATATTATCTCCTGCTCTGTCAACCAACGATTGCTGACAACGCAACGGTAACGTCAATGTACACATACCTTTCGGTTCCCCAACATTGTATGGATTATCTAAACGCTGCTTCTTTTTTGTCATTTCTTCAAAAAGTCTGACTGGTTTCTTTTCACCTGAATTTTCGAATGACTCCTTCTGTAACATTCATATTTTATTCTATTTTGGGTTTCCGTGGACCAGTATCGCTCCAAGAATGCAGATTTAAATTGCTCATACGACTGACAATTTGCTGTTACTCTTTGCATAGTTTCCGCTATTGCGCCGTCCATGTGCCCACAAATGAAGTCAAGTTTATGGCCAAGTGGCCAATTCTCTGGTAAACCAATCTGGAATTGATGTATGAACGTGCGGGGCTTTAATCCGTTCCCCCTTTCTCTGTAATGTTGGAATTTTCTAGCTGTCAATAAGTGACCAATGTCAAATTTTTCTATTCCACCATATGGTGTTTGCGTTTTCGCATCATTGTCCGTTCCCTTCACCTGCGTCATGTTTCCCTTTATTTATTCTACCACATTTGGATCCTAAGATGACATATTTGATACCCATCTAGCATCGCATCTACGCAGTGGTATGCAATTACTTAAACCGTACCGTTCCTCTTGTATCGCACTGAAAGATACGTTTACATTTCCCGTTACTGGATGAGTGTTTTGTCTTTGTATTTAAATCATAGTGACTAGCGGTATATAACCTGTTGTACTGTAACTTGGAAATTGAGAATTTGGAACATGTGTCGCCGTAACTAGCTCTGTTCTTGCGTTACTCACGTACGTTCGGAGGGCCGGTTGGCGCTCTGTTGGAATGGGTGCAGTTACCGTTTCTCGCACCTTTGTCTGTTGTGACCGCACATTACCTAATTCGCTCACCTGTGCTAACTGCTTCCATTTTCTTCTGTTTCGTATCGTAAATTACTGACGCAACCTCCTGTGGATATACAAGTGGAATCTCATGAATTCTTTGTGTTTCCACTACTGCAACGTAAGATTGCACAACTGACTTGTTTACTTCTGGATTTCATTCCACCACTATGTCGGATGATACTACCGATTCCGTTGCGTCATTACTGCTTTCTGTACGGTTCTCGATAAATTGTTTCAGTTCTATACGAAGCTGTCCATGTTGTTGTTGTTGTGGTCTTCAGTCCTGAGACTGGTTTGATGCAGCTCTCCATGCTGCTCTATCCTGTGTAAGCTTCTTCATCTCCCAGTACTTACTGCAACCTACATCCTTCTGAATCTGCTTAGTGTATTCATCTCTTGGTCTCCCTCTACGATTTTTACCCTCCACGCTGCCCTCCAATGCTAAATTGATGATCCCTTGATGCCTCAGAACGTGCCCTACCAACCGCCTTCTTCTTGTCAAGTTGTGCCACAAACTCCTCTTCTCCCCTGTTCTATTCAATACCTCCTCATTAGTTACGTGATCTACCCATCTAACCTTCAGCATTCTTCTGTAGCACCACATTTCGAAAGCTTCTATTCTCTTTTTGTAAAGACTATTTATCGTCCATGTTTCACTTCCATACATGGCTACACTCCATACAAATACTTTCAGAAACGACTTCCTGACACTTAAATCTATACTCGATGTTAACAAATTCCTCTTCTTCAGAAACACTTTCCTTGCCATTGCCAGTCTACATTTTATATCTTCTCTACTTCGACCATTATCAGTTATTTTGCTCCCGAAATAGAAAAACTCCTTTACTACTTTAAGTGTCTCATTTCCTAACCTAATTCCCTCAGCATCACCCGACTTAATTCGACTACATTTCATGATCCTCATTTAGCTTTTGTTGATGTTCGTCTTATATCCTCCTTTTAAGACATCGTCCATTCCGTTCAACTGCTCTTCCAAGTCGTTTGCTGTCTCTGACAGATTTACAATGTTATCAGCAAACCTCAAAGTTTTTATTTCTTCTTCGTGGATTTTAATACGTACTCCGAATTTTTCTTTTGTTTCCTTTACTGCTTGCTCAATATACAGATTGAATAACATCGGGGAGAGGCTACAACCCAATCACTGCTTCCCTTTCATGCCCCTCGACTCTTATAACCGCCATCTGGTTTCTGTACAAATTGTAAATAGCCTTTCGCTCCCTGTATTTTACCCCTGCCTCCTTCAGAATTTGAAACAGAATATTCCAGTCAACACTGTCAAAAGCTTTCTCTAAGTCTACAAATGCTAGAAACATAGGTTTTCCTTTCCTTAATCTTTCTTCTTAGATAAGGCGTAAGGTCAGTTTTGCCTCACGTGTTCCAACATATCTACGGAATCCGAACTGATCTTCCCCGAGGTCGGCTTCTACCAGTTTTTCCATTCGTCTGTAAAGAATTTGCGTTAGTATTTTGCAGCTGTGACTTATTAAACTGATAGTTCGGCAATTTTCGCATCTCTCATCACCTGCTTTCTTTGGGATTGGAATTATTATATTCTTCTTGAAGTCTGAGGGTATTTCGCCTGTCTCATACATCTTGCTCACCAGATGGTAGAAATTCGTCATGACTGGCTCTACCAAGGCCGTCAGTAGTTCTAATGGAATGTTGTCTACTCCCGGGGCCTTGTTTCGACTCAGGTCTTTCAGTGCTCTGCCAAATTCTTCACTCAGTATCGTATCTCCCATTTTATCTTCATCTACATCCTCTTCCATTTCCATAATATTGTCCTCAAGTACACCGCCCTTGTATAGACCCTCTATATACTCCTTCCACCTTTCTGCTTTCCCTTCTTTGTTCATAGTGTTGCTGTTTTTTCGAGGCGATGTTTTCAGTGCGTCTTTTCTCACCTCACGAGAAACATAGCAGAGTTTCTGTTGATAAAAATCATCAAAGGTTTTTATTAGTTTTTATAGGAATTTCAGACTATGAGAGCAACCATGCAGATGCCAGCTCGTCACAGCTAACGAAAATACCTGGAGCAGAGGCGTAACTTGTTGGTTCACCAGCTAGCGACCACTGAAAACTCGAACAACTTTGGTTAATAGTTTGCTCAGCTTGTCACAAAACTAACCATCCTCCATAGACTTGATTGTCATCCTAAATACTACTGAACTTAGAACCGGAGTTGGATGATTTATCATAATATTGGCCAACTTCATGACATAGTGGTAAGAATAATGTTGTAAACAAATTTCTAGTTAAAATTTGGTATTGTTGTGTTTAGAGTTATTTCACTTACTCAGGACGAGATACGTTATCCTGGTAACTGTAGTAACATTGTCATGTTGCAAACTGTGTGAATTCGTGTATTTATGTGAAAAACCTAGCATTAAAAACCAATTTATTTACAGTTTAAACACTGTTGTGCTCCGTCATAGAATAAGGGTCCACTCCTTACCCCAGTCGTTAATTCTATAAACGTTAACGCAATCAAAGAGTACTTCTGCTGAACTCTGACGAAAGAGAAAAGTAGTGAAGAGTCAGAGAATGGCGACCCTGCCAGGATGGCAGTTGTTTTGCCAAGATGGCTACTACTCAAATTAGAAAGAGAAATTAAAATGTAATTGAGAAAAAATTATGTTTTGTTGTTTTTGTGACGTGGTTACCAAATGTATGTGTATGCAGAGTGGTCAGAATACAGTAAATGAGTGATCCCATGAGTAGAAAAGTTAAATTAACAAGTAAAATAAAGTTTTGTGTTTGTGTAAATTAGCTTGCGCGTGACCTTGCTGGCGCGCGCGACGTTATTTACGGCGTTGTTGACTTGGTTTGAATGTCCACAAACAGTGTACGGCGTTGCTAACGATGTGTACATAGTCTAAGAAACCTCTATGATATTTTGGAGACGTGTAACATCACATAACGTGATGCTGACGAGAGCTCAGGCTTGAGCAAATCGAGAAAGACAGAGGTTACTTAGACGATCAGAGATGGCGGAAGGACGGAGAAAAAACACCCAAGGCGCATTCATACTGACTGACTGACGACTGATATCAATGTCTCTGGCTTGCTGTATGAAGATGCCCACATCATCGACGTCGGTTTTGCACTTGAGGGTGGTGTGCTTTATCCTCACGCCACCTACCGTCTGGCCTATATATAGCTTGCAGCCAAGGGTCAGTCGCAGTCAAAGAAAACTGTAGACCACGGGCAATTCTGCAGGATAGTCCACTGTATGTAAATGGCTTCGTCCTCTGGTCATTAATAATCACCACATACCTTGCTCCTGTGAGAAAGTTCTTGATGATAAGGAGGAACTGCTGATCGAAGCCTAGTGTAGCCACGACATACAAGTGATAGCTATGGCTGATATGGTCCAAAGCATTGACGAAAACAGTTGAGAGAATTCCACCGGCCTGCCTACTGAATTCAGCGTAGGAGACTGTACCCCTATATGCAAATACAGTGTGCAAGATATTATGATGAACGACTCTCACCACGACTCATCTTGCGGCGAGTTTATGATCGGCGTTCCAGATGGTTACTAGTCGTAGGTCCGCAATACGACACGTCCCCTGTGCTTTTGGTATCAGCACTATTTGGCCTTCAAGAAATTTCCTCGGGACCGCTGTACCACGAATTATGTCGTTCACCACGTCCGTAAATGTGTCTCCAATGATATCCCAGAAGACCTTGTAAAATTCCGTCGGAAGACCATCGGCGCCAGGGGACATCCCTTTAGGGCATCCTCTCAACCCCACCTCGACGTCATGCTGCGTCACTTTCTTGCCCAGTGCAAAGCAATCAGAGTCAGAGATAACGCAGGGTATTCCTTCCAACAAGGAGCATATAGCAGCTTTGTCATCGTCGGTAGCACGGAAGAGGTTGGTAAAGTAATCCGTTACATGACTTACAATAGCGGTATTCTCAACGAGGCGGACACCAGCGTCCGTTACTATAGCAGTAACTTGTTTTCTGCGCACCTGTCGTATTTCACTTGCAACGTGATAGGTTGACGCATTGTCGTCGTCATAGCCACACCGGGCATGGCTGCGGATCTGGACTCCTTTCCCCTGTTCAAGACGGATGCGAAGGACCTTGTTTTTAATTATACTAAGACCCGGCCGAAGGTCTGCATCATGACCTTCAGGGACGTCGAGAACATACTGGAGGCGGTGTTAATAAAATGGAAACTTACGCCGGATCCAGAATAAAACTTCACGACTGTAACGCTGCGTGGCTTTCCTGAGCTGTGACTTTGGAAGGTATGTCCACCATTAGAGGACGGATCTGAAGCTGCCCACTTTTTGTATGCAGTGCTGCCACACAAGATGCACTTCCGTTAGGTGAGAGGCTGCAGCAAGGTGACTTGTATTGAATTTCCAGACGAGCGAAGCGGTCACTTAAGTACCACCCTGCTGCTTCATTTCACTTGCAAAGTCACTGTGGTCACTTAGAGACACAGACTGCTAGGATACTCTGTATAAACCGTCTTGTGGAATTTTGAGACGTAGATCCTGCCTATCCTATTGGCACCGTTATTATAAATATGCTTGAACAGCGTTGAAATTGTATGAAAATGGCATCATGTGTCGAATAATTCCTTAGTAGCCAAGATCTCCGCGAGTTCGAGACATTTAGTAGGCTGAGACTGCTGGTCGTCCGAGGCTACAGCACAGTTACAATGGCCGCCAATTACTATTGAGTGGAACGTGGTCAAAAGGGAGCAAACACCTCTATGAAAAAAATTGGTCATATTTCATCCATGCCGGGAGTCGAGAACATATCGAATATTTTTGCCTGTTATCGACACAGATATTGGCAAGGTAACAAACAGTGTTTGGAGTTCCCAGAATTGAGAGAATGTTTTAATTTTAATTTTGAACTCGGATACAAATTCCCAAAGAAATATTTTGTTCGTATGATGTCATTACAAATTCTCGTTTTTCTGATTTTTTTCCTTTACTTGTACTGTGAAAATTACTTCCTGTCAAATTTTATGACTCCAGGTCAACAGGAAGTACCCTATAGGCTGTAATTAATGAGTTTGCATCTATGAAAATATGTGAAAAAGACAGAAATTTTGATTGCATTGACTTAGAAACAACCATTTTTACACCGCTAAGGGACCGTACTTAATGTGTGATGCATATTTAAACTTGATAATCTACCCATTCCTGAGAAAATGTGTTTTTAACAGGCGGACAGACAGACAGACAGAAAGACGAACAACAAAGTGATCCTACAAGGGTTCCGTTTTTACCGATTGAGGTAAGGATTCCTAAAAAGGTGGACCTGACACGTTTGTTATTTGTGCCAGACGGCGCATATATATTGAGAAATTACACCCCACTGATATTACACATCATGGCGTGGCGCAAGCACGGCATTATAAAGAATTGTGGTGCCACGTTCAGTGTTGAGGTTAATACTGGTAGATGACACAACCAGTTTTACTATCATAACTCTTGACAGTCACTTTTTGAAGTAAAATTCCTGTAAAACCTCCGTACTTTTAAAAAATCAGTAAAAGGTAATATTTTATGCACAGTTGAAGTCGAACTGAGCGTTCATATGGAAATCGCTTTCAACTGTGTGTTATTTGTAGGCATTTAAACCCGTGAACTCAATATAAAAAGCAAAAACAAACGTGCAATTACTGCCTTGTAAAAAACACCAACGACAAATTTTTTAACAAATCTTACAGACATTGCACTGTAACAAAGCTGAACTCAAGTCGCTACTTTGTTAGTAGAGATTTGTGTAAAACATTTCTTCCGCAACAGATGACAACGGGTCAGGAGAAAGCTAATTGCGTATTTTCCTCCTGCAGAGCGCCCGCTGCCCGCTGCCCGCTGCCCTGCCCAGCGGTCGAGGTGGCCGTTTCCGCCCGGCTGACGGTAGGAACGGCGCCCTAGACTGTCGTAGCCGAAAGTCTACATGTGCGCTGTGGCGCCTGCTCGCTACTCTGGTTGTTTTTTCACTTAGCGGGCGCCGCGGCCTGCACTATTGCCTTGTTAAGAAGTGTCTTTACGTGTTCGGTTTGTTCCCGAATGCTGGTTTGCAGAACGACTTTCTCGTCATGCGGAACACACGAATATTAACTTTCGGTACCACTTCCGCTTCCCGGCGTTCGGAAACGAATGTTCAAAAATGTTCAGATGTGTGTGAAATCTTATGGGACTTAACTGCTAAGGTCATCAGTCCCTAAGCTTACACACTACATAACCTAAATCATCCTAAGGACAAATACACACACCCATGCCGAAGGGAGGACTCGAACCTCCGCCGGGACTAACAGCACAGTCCACGACTGCAGCGCCCGGCTAATCCTGCGCGGCGGAAACGAATCTGGGCCCTGTTCGTTGCCGCTATTACCTCTGCTGCTCCTCTTGTGTGATTTTTTGTTGCCCACAGAAACCCTTGCTGGTGGGGGTGGTGGAGGTAAAGGGGCCTCCATTCGTTCCGGAACCTCATTTCAACCGGCGGTTCCTGGTGTGCCGCCTGGAACTGTTCCGGTGTTGCTGACGGATCCGGAGTTACCTCCATCCCCGTCTGCTTGTGACATCTGTCGGGGTTGTGGCCACGTACCCGTGGTTATAGAACTCATTAACTTAACAAGAGCGCCACCAGCGCTCTCACGAGGAACCTGCACCTGGCGTTTATGGGTGCAGTCTATCCTTGAGTATTCCGCAGAGTGACAGGTAGAACAAGCTGAGGTTGACCAACATACGTGACCTGAGCCCGACATCAGCCAATGTTGACATAAGAGGCGATGTGTTTCTTGAAGTCCACACGAACACTTTTCATATCACTATCAATCATATTGGTAGGCACCGGACCATTTCCCATTTGTCACTGGTAGGACTGCAGCGAACTAGGTAAGAGCGCGAGAAATCAATTCTTTTGGGCACTCAAGTGACACGTTAAATATCCTGCCTTTTCGAACACCTTAACCAGATAGCACACTTCCAGCAAAGGGCTTGAATTTAAGGTCTCCGCCGTTTTTTATCCTAGAAATTGCTCAAAAATGTCATTTGTCACGAGTTTCAGAAACAGCGACCAGTGTACCAGGTGGTTACGATTAAACTTCCCCTATTTAACGCGTTGTAACACGGAAACTAATAACCGTACGAGAATCCAAGTTGGTAGCATTAATGTCCAGAGTACAGGGTGGATGATTTCCATGCGTCACAGTGCCACCGTCCTGTTCCAACTGTGGTCACTAGGTGCCGTGACCAGTCATCGTTATTCATAGTCTCACACACCTGTCCAATCTCAGTGTGTCAACATCAGCTTGGGCATTATTGGTGAAGTTCTTTTATCAAAACAATAGTAATGTTGCAGCTGCACTTCGAGAATATCGCCGGCCGAAAGTATTACGGAGGGGTCCTCTTTCTCCATCTGCTGTGTGGAGCATGATGAAGAAGTTCGAATCACCTGGAGAACTAGGTGTCGCACCTGGAAGAGGTTGATGACCGGTTGTACCACACGTGGTTGATGAAATCGCTGTTGCTTTGGCAGACAACGCTGGGCGCAATTCCCGATCGTCTGGCAGTGCGCTTACTGTTTCACGACTGTTGAACTCCCTGTGGTCCACTGTACGGGAGGTGCTTCAAAGCATTCTCGAATGGTATCCGTACCAGATCCATATCGTACAAATGCTTGCACCACAGGACGCACAACGACGTGTTGACTTCGCTCTCCATTTTCTCGCAAGGACTGAAGTTGACGAGGGCTGGCCCTGGACCATCCTAGGGACAGACGAAGCTCATTTTTCTCTAACGGGTGAGGTGAACAAAAAGAATTGCCGAGTGTGGGGATGTTTACTTACAGTCACTGTGCATGAAGTTCCTCTGTATGGTGAACGTGTCACCATGTGGTGTGGCTTCACGTCTATGTTCATCATTGGCTCGCTCTTTTTGAACAGGCTGGCGCTCAAGGACCAAAGACGTGCAGTGTGACAGGCCAGCGTTACTGCGAAATTCTTCGCCAGCTTGTCATACCCACCCTACGGGAAAGAAATGCATTGAACTCAACAGTCTTCATGCAAGATGGGGCCCCACCGCACATCGCTCGTGAAGGTCACCTGCTTCTCCGAAACACATTTGGAAACGATCAAATTATCAGCCGATCGTTTCCAGATGCTTGGCGGGCACGATCACCTGATCTCAGTCCCCGCGATTTCTGGTTGTGGGGCTACCTGAAGGACAGTGTGTACCAGGGGAACATCCACACGCGTGCTAATCTGAAGCGCAAGTAGCCAGCATGCCTACGGACATGCTTCGTTTGGCTGTGCAGAATGAAATCTTGCGCTTTCAGGCTCCTCTGGACACCGATGGGCACCATGTTGAGCCCATTTTGTAGCAGTAATGGTACCGGTACGTAATGATATGATGTACCCTAGCAGCACATTGAAAGCGTTTCAATTGAATACATTCTGCTTTATTTCTCTTCCCCATGTCCTTGACATTAATGCTACCAAGTTTGGTACTCGTACGATGAATAGTTTCCGAGCTCTAACGTGTTATATAGGGAAAGTTTAATGATAAGCACCCGTTATATAAAGTCCTACTGGAATACATCTACCATTACTTCCGTCAGTTTCAGATTCTGCAATAACCATTTATGAATCTCAAATAATGCCAGGCGCAAAGCATTCTACTAAAAAACGCAGCGAATAGTGTTGGCTCTAGTGAATGTCCACAGTTTTGCTTACAGCATTTTGCATCTTTCCAAGATAATTTACGTGGTAAACAAAGTAACAGTACGAACTGTGAAAACCTATGTCCTAAAGTACTACTCTGTTTTGTGCTGTTCTTAAGGATGTACTGCCAATACAGTGAGACTAAGTTAAGAGAAGTCACCCAAGAGGCACCCACAATGATGAACTATATTATAGTACGGTTTTCGCTAACTTATGACCCATACTGTGGCAAATTTTCTGACATACCTAAGCTTCTTAAACGTCAGTTGCTGATAAATTATTTATTCATCTTTGTTATTTTTAAATGGAACCTTTTTCTTCATTTAACTAAGCTTTTGTTCCGCATCGGTCAGGGATCAGCATGATTAATTTATTTATTTATTTATTGCCAAATTATAGACCTGTTACCTGATTTTTAAAAACAGGTTGTACATCTTACAATTTTCGTTTTTCATCTTTTAGCAGTTTTCTTTTATTTTATCTATAACATTTACAAAGAATAATAATTTTCACACTAACAATAATTTAAGGTTGAAATAGAGATAAAATTTTGTTGTTTTTTAAGAAGAATATAAAAAAAACGGTAGGATAGAGGAGAGATTTGTTAGTACCATCTCCGAATGTGACTGACGGTGAATACCTCGGAATGATTTCTTCGAGCCGTTGACAGCCAGTCACACGCACACAGAAAAACACACACACACACACACACACACACACACACACACACACACATAATTGGTTGTTGGTAGAGAAACAGTATTACTTATCCTGTTTATGTGTTAACGTTAGGTGACAATCCGTGTACAGCATTTGGTTACTTCTTGGCTAGATCGCCAGCACCTTACGCTTATTTACTGTCACATCTCGGCTTCCTCCTCCTGTTTCTCCTCATTGTCACTGTTTTCGGTGTCACTGTGGGTATCGCTGTCCACCCTCTGGAGATTGTTGTTACGCTGACATTGGCATGTCTGTTATGTCGTGTCCGCATGCACTCTTCATTGTTTTTTAAATACCGTTTGTCAGTACGTTTAATTGTGCCCATTGTTCTTCGCCTCTTATTGCCGTGTATATATCTATGTCAGTGTCTGTGTAGTCTATGTATACTGTATGTCTATTGTTAGCGTATTGCCCGCAGAGAAAGACAGTGTGTTCTGGGGAACCTTCTTCCTCGCCGGTGCATGTAGGTGTCTGCCTCAGACTCACGCGGTTTAATTGCATACGATAAGGTCCGTGTCTGGTTAAGAAATGTACCATACTGGGGCTAGGATCGATATGTTTCACTCTCAACCGCTCCCTTATGTCAGGGAGGAAGTCGTGCAGTCTACGTCCCTTATCACTTTCATCCCACTCACCTTGTCATGTATCCAAACGCCAACTTTTAAGGTGACGTATCGTCTCTATAGGAACAACAGTTATTGTGTGTACCTTATCTAGTCTCGCCATCTTTCACCATTACCTTGCAGCTCTGTATTTGATCGTGATATCTATGGGGCATATTCCGAGCACCAAACACAGTTCAGCCGCTGAGGTGGTACCGAAGGCTCCAGATAGCCTAAGTAGGACACTTCTCTGCCTTCGTCTGACCGATGCTTTATAGCTGACAAAGTTCAGTCTATGCGCCCACATGCTAGCTGCGAAGCTGAGTACTGATTCGAAGAGCGCTAAGTGGTATGTCCGTATGACTGGTAGAGGTAATCTGTACTGTTTTAAATTTAGCCTCACCAGTTTGTGTAGCACTTTTTCTGCTTTGTCTGTTGTTAACCTTATGTGTTCGTACAAATTCAATTTTTCATCTATGTGTAACCCAATATAGCGCGTAAAGTGTACTCGTTTGATGTTTGTGTCCCCAATTTTAACCGAAGGATTCCTTTGGAGTGATCCTTTCAGTAATGTGTATGTTGATTTGTATTCAGCTATTCTGAGTTTATTGTAGTGACACCATTGTGTAATTGTTTGTAGTATTCCACAGGCATTCTCTTCTAACTGGGCTCTGTGATTAGCAGTGACTACAACTACTAGGTCATCTGCGTAGGCGACAATTTCGTCTGACCTGTCATCCCCATCCAGGAGTTGTAGGAGGTGTTCGATTGTTATGTCCCAGAAGATATGACCGCAGATCTACACTTGAGGACAGTCCTTGGTGATTCTTTTAATTACTTTCCGACTGTCCATCTTCCATTCGACTACTCGGTCTTTGTAGTAGTCTAGAAAACTGTTGTACAGTGACTGCAGTACCTCCAGATGTCTTAACCTCTGAAAGAGTACAGGCCACCAGAGATTATCGAAGACTCCGTCAATGTCAATAATTATTGCCATGGCGTATTCCTGTTTTATAGTACTAACTGTGTGTTGGGTCTGGTTGATGGCATCATCTATTGATCTGCCAGTTCTGAAGCCAAATTGGTGTTGGCTCATACTCCTGAGAGCTCTGTGTGTTTGCAGGCGCTTACACCGTAGCTTCTCCTGATTCTTTGCTAGGGTGTGTGGTTTGGTCGTTGTGTTCCGAGTGTGAGTTAGTGCGTATGTTATGACATTGTGATCAATACTGGTTATTTTGTCGTGTACAGTCCAGTTCGTTACATATGCCATTGCTGCATTATTTGCTAGGATCAAGTCGATATTACTGCTCTTACCATCGAAGCTTGCATATGTTGGTATAGGTCCTTCCGTGTTCATTACATGTAATTGTGTTTCTTGTATTAGGTCGGTGATTACGCGTCCTCTGTCATCAGTTCTGTCTGAGTTACAGAGGGTCGATCTGAAATTAATGTTAGCACTTATCACTAATTTTTTGCCTCTGGCATACATTACTATGCCTCTGATGTAGTCTGTGTACGGCTCTATTTGATGGCTGTATTGGGCGTACATGGATGCAATACCCAATGGGACGTTCCCATTAGTTATCCCTACGGTAACTAAGTGTTGATTGCATAACTGTGTTACCTTAATTATGTTACGAGTTCTATTTAAAATTACTATTGCAGTCTTACAGTCATTTCCACCTGTTATTGAGGTAGCATGTTTTGGTAGACATATTATTTGCCCATTACTATTATACGGTTCATGTAATCACATGATGTCTGCCTGCAAGTCTTATATTATTTTAGGGGTTTCCGCGCTGACTGTCGTGCTGTTTTTTGTATTATGTTGTAAGATATTCATTTTTTGTCTATGTGTTCTGGGTGTTTTACGTGTACAAAACATTTACTGCCTTTCTGTGAGTAATCTAAATATGTTCGTCAGTGTGCTCTTACATGATCTATATACAGGGTGAGTCGCGTAAGACGTAACACCCCCTTTATTGCGGGGGCAGCATCCGCTGCACTGTCTTCACAGCATCTCTTTTTTCTCTAGTCTACTTAAAAGTAAGTTAAATTCTACATTATCGTAATAAGCTGTATGCTGGCTTGCTGTTGGTGCTGGTTTCTGTTGCGGTTTCTGAGGTGGTACTAGATGGATTGTGGCTTGGTGTTGGCCGCTGACTGGGAGACATTTAAGATCTCTTTGGGATGTGCAACGGTTACACTTCATTTTGCCACACGTTTCTTCAATGCTTTTTGCCCTCACATGTTTTTCACTGATGTTGGTGGTGCTTGCTGGTGTGGTGTCGGTGATGGTGGTGATTTGTGTGGGACTGACTGTATGTCTTATTTTGTCTTTGTTGGTGTATGGAGTGGAGGTTGTTTCTAGACGCACGTTGACATCGTTGCAAATGTCACATGTACCTCCCTCAGATTGGTCCTCAACTGTCTACTTTTATAAGGCTGCGTCCTGTAGTTCAGAGTTTTGTATTGGTTTGTGGCCTGATTGTTTCCTTGTGTAGTGACTCAGGGTCTACGTATCTGTCTATTCCTTGTTCCTTTTGACTGGGGTGAAGAGTTCCTCACGAGACAAATTTGACTGGTTTGACGTACTGTTCACATTTTAGTGTGTCGTAGGGTTTTTCATGTGATGATGATTCTGGTTTGCGTTCATCTTGTGTACGTGTGATGTGACATACTTCGGTTGGGAGAAATTGTGAATGAGTATGTCGGTTTTGTTTGTACATTTTCTTGTGCACAATATATGTAAGCTCATCTTCCATCTCATCTATCCTCTGCGTTAATTTTATTTGGAAGTTTATCCAGTGGTGCAATTACCTTTTAATTTGCTTTGCTACCTCGTAGTGGATGGAGCCACCGATTGTCATGTCATCTATATATTCTATCGTATTAATACAGCTATAATGTAACATCGTTGAGTGTGTTAGAAGCGGGATGAGTTCATTATCGTCGTAATTCTCCGGCGGAAGATTCATTTGTCTTCTCCAGGAAATTGCTTTTTGGTAGCTTCTCTGTAATGTTGACGGTGATTTGTATTTGTGTGTTTTAGTTGGTTGGCTTTAGATGTTCGTGTTTCTTGTGTGTGTGCTGATTTTAGGTGCCATAGTCTGTACTGTCCAGAAGCCGGTCATGCAATTGTTTATAGGTCTGACTATCACCTCCTTTTGTTTTATTGCAGACGCGACCTCTGTATTTGCAGGGGATGCAGATGCAAACCTCGGACGTGCACTCAGTGCGCTTGCGTTCTTGGTTACCGCACTTGGCACACATAACGTCGGCGTTTATGCATGTTTTAGTGCTGTGTCCTCGGTCACAACACTTAAAAGATTGGTTTACTACTGAATAGTCTTTCACAGAGAGTGATTCGAAGTCTATGTAGACTCTCCGCCTTCGCGTAATGACTCTGTACAGGTGTGGGCTAGCCTCCAGTCTCTGGTGACTGGAATCCCTTCCCTTATGCCCTGTTTTGTTTTGTTTTGTTTTGTTTTAGGGTGCAAGCAATAACTGGGGTCATACGTGCCCAGGCCCTCTTTTAAACATTCTTTTGACTTCTCTGTCGAAGTCCTCTTTCGTGGTATCACTGCTCGTAAAGGCTTTCTAGAAACTCCTCGGCGACCAGCGTATCTGGCACGTGATATACTGCCACGAGTGGCTTGCGTTTTGGCGGCCCTTTACAGACAATGGTTTGCAGGTCTTTAGTCTTTTCAATTATTTCTCGACAATCCTCCTCTGTTTCCGTTTCTACTATAACTGCTATCTGGGTAAGTCTGATTGACTCGATATGTATATTCTCTTTCCTGGGATTTATGTTCTTGGTGACTGTCTGTCGAACAGCTCTGGCGTCTTGATTTCCTGACGATTTAATATATGGGGTTGTGGCCTGTTTTGTTTTAGCCTGTTCTATTCTTCGAGCCTCTTTGATTTTGGGCTCTATTGTTAAGGCGGCAGCATATGTCACTGTCTGTGCTTGTGTTTGTGCTTGTTGTGAGAAATGGTTCAAATGGCTCTGGGCACTATGGGACTTAACTTCTGAGATCATCAGTCCCCTAGGACTTAGAACTACTTAAACCTAACTAACCTAGGGACATCACACACATTCATGCCCGAGGCAGGATTCGAACCTGCGACCGCAGCGGTCGCGCGGTTCCAGACTGTAGCGCCTAGAACCGCTCGGCCACTCCGGCCGGCCTTGTTGTGAGACTTTATTAGTTGATTCTCTAATTTGTTGTTGCAAGTCTTTGTTTGCTACACTGGGTTCCCTATTTTCGTCCTTTAATTTCTCATCCTTCTCTTGCAAAGTTTGTATTTTTATGTCTTTGACTGGATTCGATGGTCTCTGTAGTTCAAGTCTTATTCGCCTATTTTCATCTTTTAGGCAGGACAGTTTAGCTTCAAGGCTAGTTATTTGGAAAGCTAAGGGAAACACTTAGTCTCTAATGAGGGTTAACAGAGCAGATGAAACATGCTTAGCTTTTAACTCTACCCCTATTTCGCACAGTATTTTGCTAAGGCTGCTATCTTTTGACTGCGGGACATAGGCACAAGTTCTTCCTCCGTGTGTTCCATTCCGGGTGTGACGTTGATGGCTCGAGTTAGCGACACGATCTCGGCCAGCGGGAGGGCGACGACCTCTCCGTTGACGCGTTGCACACGACGAACGCAATAGGAGTACTTTAATCACTCTCTTTGTTTTATTTACAGTACGTAATGAGTAAACGAGAACGGACCATATAAGATAACACTTACGCTACCCGAGAATTAAATATCAATGTCCACAATCAAATTTTTACCGAGAAAAACTGCATCTGAATGCGGAGACACATCACACTGCAACCGACTCGGCAGCAATCTTGGACCAGAGTTCGTTAGCATGGTTAATGATGGATTTGTCACGATTGGTTTAAGAGGTGGCCGAATGTCCCTCCCGACGCAATTCCGTTACCCCTGGGACGGAGTATGTGTACCCCAACTGTCTACGATAGTGTGGAGTGAGTGAAGGTGTTCTAAATGTTTGTGAATCATGAAACTGAGCCGCGCGGTGTAGCCGCGTTGTCTTGGGCGCCTTGCCACGGTTCGCGCGGCTGCCCACGTCAGAGGTTAGTGTTCTCCCTCGGGCATGTATGTGTGTGTTGTACTTAGTGTAAGTTAGTTTAAGTTAGGTTAAGTAGTGTGTAAGCCCAAGGACCGATGACCTCAGCGGTTTGGTCCCATAGGAACTTATCACTTCCATCATGTAACTGAGGCAGTGCTCGGCTACTAACCGCCCAAAAACCATATCCAGGCTGACCGGCACACGGACCCTCAGCTTTAATCCGCTGGGCGTATTCAATCCGGAGTCGACGAACCTCCCCGTCCTGGAAGTGCCGCCTTAACACCCGGGCAGGTGTTCTTTTTTTAATGCAACAATATATTATTTCTAGACATCAGCACAGCAAGCCACTGTCCCGCCGTCAGAGCAGGAGGCCCCACAAACGACTGTTCTGTAATTAACAAAAGCAAACGCATAACTCAGGTACGATTAGTGTGTTTATTATTACGTTGTTGTAGCAAGTGGTCAAAGAGTTTACCATTATTATCGATACATGTCATAAAGTGATTCCGGTCATATAATAACGCATATTAATTTCACCTGAACGTGACGTATCACAGGCGTTTCATGCGTGAGTCGTCGGTTATTCCTTGCTTATCTCTAGTTTTAATTTTCGCCACAGATAAAATTCCAGAATTGTTAAGTATGGTTACATAGCTGGCAATTTTATATTTACGGAACGATCAATCCAACGATCTACATATGTTCTATGAAGGTCTGTAATTAACTATGAGGAATGGGTGGGAAATCTGTTATGTTAATACCACATAGAGTGCCTTACGTCTAGTGTGATATCTTCCACTAACTGCCGCAGCATTTCTCTTAGGAACTGTAGATACTACTGGCTGTTTAGAGTCCTGTTAGTTAAAAAGGGACCAATGATGCGATCTATGACAAACTCGCACCACACGGTAACAGACGAAGTCGTCGTTCTTCCACTTGTATCACAGAGCTTAGATTTCTACTGACGGTTGAGCATACTGCGAAGATCGATTTGCCCATGATTTGAAAACGATGCTTCAAACGTAAACAAGATCTTGCAGAGAAACGCCACGTCACTTTGCAGTTTTAGTATAACCATTTGGAGGACTGCAACCGATTTCGAAACTCGGTGTCACGAAGCTTTCGATGTATCGGGATGAGGAAAAACACTTCTTACGCTCGCCGAACTCGCTCATTCTAGCTGCCTCGTAAAGACAGGTGGATTGTGTGTTCCCGCTTCTAAAATGCTTATTTCGTGTCTCTCATGAACTGCTGCTTTTTTTTTTTTTGGTTTGGCGTAATTTATCAGTCACACTTTCAGTTTCTTCACTTCTTTTATGATTTTTGCAAAGAGAGATGGCGATAGCGTGCCACGATCAGGATACTTTTCATGGTACATAGACACCGCTGCTCTAACAGTCTAACTGTCGTACACATTGTGAAAAACTGAATAGCTTTAGGAGTAAGTTGTCTGACGGCTACAACATCAGAGCACAGACTGATGGGCGTCAGGTGTACAAGGAAACACACGAACCATACCGGAGTTGCGTGTTTGTTTACTTTTGGTGCAGTAGGGCAGACGTTTATGGATGCTCTTCCTCTGATAGCGGGGCTGTGGATTACGGCACTGTTACCTTGTTACTATTAGGGCAGTGAAGTCAATCTCCGAGGCTGCTTCCAGTAGCATGGAAGAAACTATATACGCTGCTGCCCAAAACTTAACGACAAAAGTAAATTTCACATGGTGTGTCACTTCCAGGTAACGTAGGCCGAAGAAACCTGGACCATACATGGAAATGACTGCCACGGTATAGTACAAAAGGTAACGGAAATGACAGGTAACAGAAATGACAGATAACAGAAATGACACTTCTATTCAAGGACAATACTAACACTGAAGTCACTACGATTTATGATGGTACCCTGAACATGAGAGGCGAGACATGGTTCTTAATAGGGTATGTGAACACCACGGATGGCAGTGCGTGCTCCGTAACGTGTTCCAGTGCTAGCCACCATGTCGATAAGGATTTCCTGTAGTAGGGCGTTCCACTCCCCCAGCACGTGATGAAGTAGTACAGTACCACAATAACGTTGACCGATGAATATACCGTGTTCAAAGATCAAGAGGTCACTAGGGACATGCAGAATTGTGTCTCCCCACACCATAAAACGAGGACCACCAAAACGATCATGTTCGACAATGTTCCTCGGTTCGTTATATGTTCCCACCTCTCCCCACATGACGGTGCGTTCAAAATCACTAGTTAGACTGAATCTGCTCCCATCCGAGAAGAGAACACGAACCCACTCCTCGTCGGTGCAGTCCCTGTGCTCTTGCCACCAGCGAAAACGGAGTCGCCGATGTTCAGGTGTCAAAGCAACACTATATACTGTTCGCCGGGCAAAGAGACCACCCTATTGCAGTTGCTGTGCCATTATGGAGTGTCAGATTGCGTGCATTGCAGTCGTTTTAAATGTGGATGCAGTTGCACCCGTTGTTTGGTGTGAGTCCCTCCTTGCCTGTTGCAGAATGTAGCGGTCATATGCTGATGTAGCGGGACGTGGTCGAGCTGTTCCTCTTCTTAGGGCAGCTGTGCCGGAGGTTCGAAACGCTCCACAATCACGTGAAACAATCCTGTGAGCAACACAAAATTCCTGGGCTACACTCGTAACACTTGGTCCTTCTTCCACTTTCCCCATGATTCTTCCCGCTGAGGAGCCATGCAAAAGTTCTCTCCATGCCATGTTCTAACGAAGAACACTACCACAGTGCACCGTAACTGCTCGCTGATTGACACACACTATCTGTTCGCGTTTCTCCAACTACTTCATGTTGTGGAGGTGAACTCACGCCATGTGACATCTCATTTTCTGTGCAGGATTTCGAGACTTCTGGCAACATGCTGCCGTACATTCATTTATTTCCACAGGCTAGTTAATATGTTACTTTAACCAGATGGTCTTTAAGTTTGGCACAGCGGTATAGTTCCACATAAAAAAGCGAAGTTCAAAGTCTGTTTCATAATTCGGGAACTACAAATTTTAAAAATTACTTGCGTTCGTCAGAAAATTTTCCACACTGTTGGCTATAATATAGTAAACGAAGCACCTCATTTATTTATTCGTTCTGGACATAGTTTGGCTGGTCTGTCCCAGCAGCACCACGCCTCACGCCACCGTATACAGATAGTTCCTCAGAATTAATTGAAGTAGTAACATTGTAGAGGCTGATCACAGGCCAGTTGTATCAGCTAACCCGTAAGTACTCTCATTTTCTTGAACAAGTGGCACGTGTTCGCGGAAACTAGTTCCTCAACCTTTCTTATTTCCCCTCACTGGAGATATTCAAATTTTGTACATCAGTAAAACCATATCCACGTTTGGACAGCTATCAGTAAGAGGGAAGGTATGGGGTTTCCCTTCGAACTTTTACGGGTTATTTAAGGAAATCGAAAGTAAGGGATTCAATATGGACGGAAGTGTAGTTAATAATAATTCACCTTAATCTCGTTTCATTTATGCATTTTATGATCAACTTTTCTCCACCTGTGACTAATTCTCCTTCGTTTAATACGAATAATTGATTATTTCCTCATACTTATCATTCTTTTTTGTGTTACTTTCCAAACGACAACACTGTATAATGTGTTTCATGGTGCCGATTACACGGTATTGCAAACTCATAGGGAGTTGAAAAGCGCTTCGTCAGCGTCTTGACTCCAAGATCTGTCAAAAGATGGAACAGGCGTCGTCGTCGGCGACGTTATCTCCAGCAGCTACCATGGTGGGGCTCTCTCGCGAGTGCTGCAGCGCCACGGAGCCGACGCAAAGCTCACCTGCGACCCGCGTCATTCTTTCGCCGATCGCCGAGCAGCGCAGTCGTATTCCGGTGATTTGCCGTTCATCTGGTTAGGGTTAGAGACATGGAGTGCGGCACTATCATTCTACTTCTGTTAGGTAAGACTAAATTTTCACTGCCTCTCAACTCGATAATCATGGCTGTATGAAGTGTTTCATATAGTGACATAAGTTAAATATTTTTCAAACTTGCTCTAAATAGAGAGGTAAGGGAGTTCGTCTGATTTATGTAACACCTTTTGGAAAGATGGTCGCAGTTTAGTGCTCTAAGACTGAAGGGTATTTACTAATGTTAGTCACATGTCGTCTCACGTAGCCCATCATCTTCAGTACTCTTTGCATTTACCAGGACTAATATTCTGAGAAACGCTTTTTGAATTGCAAAGGAAAGGCAAGTATGTAGATGTGAAATGAAACACTTGTTTTCTCGCAAAAAGTGTGATTGATCATATCTGCACAAAGAAGGTCTATATAATTTGGAAGAACCGTGAACTATCTCTGCAAGGTTCATTTCACCTTTAACTGCCTTATTGCTTGGGTACTTGTCTTTAACTGTTGGCCATAGAAGTGGTAGCTACACAGAATTTCTTAACAGAAATTGTAGTGGATTGACAACTGCCAGTGACCTTTTCATTTCTCCTTTTAGTAAGACTGATTTTCAGAAATATAAAAATAAGAACAGTGATAGGTATTCCAAATTAACTGTTGCAGTGACTTGTATGTCGGGAGGTTATACGGCGCTCAGTTCAACGAACGAAAATATTAATGAGTAGTTGAAATTTTGGAGACAGAAACAGCATTTATTATTGTAAGAGTTTTGAACATAATTCTTCAAATAAGCGTTAACAACAAATATATGTGAACGACAACTTCTGCTGCTCTCATTGGAATCCTTCCGGGTACATGACTGCGCTATAATACATGAAATACTATCGTGGCCTAAACCTGTGTTTCTTTCAGTACTTTAGTATTTAAGCATTTTGTGATATGAGGTAGTGGTACAGCCACAAGGATTTTAATGAGACTTACAAAGGCCGCGAAAGTTAAGTATTTATAACTTGTATTGAGATCCAACTCAGTTTTCTTCTACTAACTATTGATATAGCTGTGTGACTGACTTGAAAAGTTTTGTACGTGAAGAGTGGAATGTCATCTACTTAGCAGCAACGACACAAACGACTCTTAATTCTTGATAAAGTGTTGCTAGGAGGTCTTGAATTTCTGTAAATTTGTCTAGAAATCATAACAGTACGAACGTGCACAGAAAGTCTGAATTTAATATGAACACTTATATAGTCTGTTTTGTTTCAGTATTTCATACGATGTATGGGCAAGGTCTCGCAGATGGTGGCTTAACCACTCCTACTGATTCTCTCGCAGATGGTGGCTATTCCACTCCTGATTCTCTCGCAGACTATTCCACTCCTTCTGATACGCAGTATGAATTTGCTGGTCGTCAAACAGAGTAAGTAGTAGAAAAATTTTAATACTTATCGTTCCACTTGTTCCCGTATCCCGTTGCACAGGTAATAGTGAAATTCCGGATGAAGTACTCGCAGTTCAGTTCAGTGCGACCAAATGTAGGCTACTGGGAGGTTCGGCCGAGGGAAGATTTAACCGACTGCTAGCGTGCTGCATGACTGTGTAGAGATTACCCAATTGTCTTTGAAATAGGCACGTGCCTACTAAAACATAACTCAGTCTCATCATTTCTGGAGCCATCTTGTAAGTACTTATTATCACTAATGTTGTGCAGGGTGATTTAACTAAGCAGTTCTCCTTAAATATTTAAATAAACCAGTTATTATTGCTTTCTCTGTCTCAACCTTACTGCAATTAGTAAAATAGAATATTACTCGAGATGCGTTCCGATTATATTGATTATTCTGTAAATATGGGTACACATGTTTGTACATTTTTGGCTGTTTTAGGTTAAAAACAGTATTTTGTTTATAAAGACTGAAAAACCAATAAGAATTGATTTTAACATCTGCTGCGGAAGTTAGCCATGTAAACAGACATATTATTTAAAGAAACGCTCAGGATATCGCAATTTAGTTTTCATCTAGATTAGTTGTAAGAAATTCGTCACTAAACGGCACACATTACATCTTCATAGCTATATTCATAAAGTTCATATCATTATAAACACTTTTTTTTAACTTAAGTCTAGTAATGTCTGCTGCTAACGTAGCAGATCTCAAATACATAAATTCCACCACGTTGTATTCCTCGAAATTCGATAAGTACTTTCGAAAAAATTAATAAATTTCAAACTCAGTAGTTATTTTTAAACCAGTTGTCTTATGCGGAAGTTGGTGTGTTCTTTCCCAGTCAGAGTCAAATAAGAATTACGTACTTAAATTTTCGCCTTAAGTTAATAAAGTCATAAAATGTGGCACATCTCTTCCTTCTTTCCAGGGAACCTAACTCTCTTCCCGTACTTATTCGAAACTTCTTAGTGTTTCTTTATTGTTTCTTGTGACAGTTATATGAGTTTCCTGATTTTATGTTACTGTCACGTACATATTACTAAGAAAATGTGTAAAGCAAGTGTAGATTTTTCCAACACAGCATTAACCACTTCACTTTTCATATCCAGGAGCACTCTTGGATGTGGGCAAGAACTCGGAGGACCGCAGCCAGAATTTAGCTTTACACAACCAACCGAAATTGAAAATATGTCGCAGCAAAAGGAAATATGTGATGTGACGACGGAGGAAGCCGGACTGGGTTCCACAGCGCCGGTACAGCCAGAGCGCGAAAAAAACGGAGGCCAGGACACATCAGAACCAGACCTATACAATCTTTTTTATGAAGCCACCATCGCTTTCTTGAAGGGTGTAGCAGTATTGTTAACGTCATTAGTTAGCATCTGCATTGCAATATCAGTCTGGGTAACATGCAAAAGTTATTTTTTATCCCCTTCTATTAAACGCCTTTTTCACTGCGGCCCCGAAGTTCTACCTGACATATGCATGGATTCAGTTGCTGTCGAGAAAGTTTAGACGCTTTCTTTCTACTTTACTTTTTCTCTATTTAATTTCGTCTCCCTCCCCATCGTTCATCTCTCTCTCTCTCTCTCTCTCTCTCTCTCTCTCTCTCTCTTTCTCTGTCTGTCTATCTATCTTTCTCTCTGCCTCTCTATCTGTCTGTCTCTCTGCGTCTCTCTCTCTCTCTCTCTCTCTCTCTCTCTCTCTCTCTCTCTCTCTGTCACTAAAGTAGCCATTAATAGACACAAAGACACTCACACATGCACACACACACACACACACACACACACACACACACACACACACACAAATAATGATACCGAGACTTTCATCTAGAAATAGATACAATTAATACTCGACTAGTTAGAGAATTGTATCACTGACTATCAAAACACTTTTGAAACACGTATCCCACTAGCAGCTTCAGTGTTATATGAAGTAAACTGTTAAGTAATACTTTTTATAAACAAAACGGTGGTGTCACAAGAGCAGTCTAGCGTAACGCCTTGTGAAAATTACCACTTTCGCTTTAATGTTAATTTTACGCAATGTTTGTGCACCTGTTGTTGTATAAATGGAAAAAAACGTTGCATGAGAATAAATAATGCACTACCTTCGGGGTGCTTATGAGCAAATGTAGTCGACTTCAGTTGGATTTTATCCGTTCTTACCATTTGTGCCCCTGATTTACAGGATTTCAGGGAGTATTTTGACTGCACAATTACTACGCATGTGAAAGGAATAACCATCGACCATCCAGTGACCTTTTTCTATGAACTTACTTAATTCGTAAAAGTCATACTTTTTAATATTTATGCCACCAAAGGTCAGAGCGTTATGTACCTAGGCAGTAGTGCCAGGCACTAAACTTACCACACATTCCAGATAATCTGCACGCTATCAGAAGGTTACCTGAAAGAGAGACGAAGATCAGGGACCAGCGGATTGTCAATACGAAAAGTTGCGGAAGTCATTTACGAATGAGGTAAAGGATATGCTGAATGTGTGTACCAGTATAAGGAAACCGAAGACCGGCATTATGGGCGACAAATGAGACATCACAAGAAAATATATATATATATATATATATATATATATATATATATATATATATATATATATATATATATACAGCATGAAACTTCCAATCCAGTGTGTTTCTTTGAGCAATAGGGAAAGTTTAATAAAGGTAACATCATGTACTTGTAATAGCAGTTGCCCGTAATAACTATACAATTGTAGTGATAGTGAGAAAGTCTCTAACCAATTGTAATAAACGGATGCGATCAAATACGCATTTGCGTCACAAAGTGGAAAAATTCATTCAACGCTTCTAGAACAGAATAACTTGTTGCAGATGCTTGTTCTGGTCTAGAGAGGACAGATTAATGTCCATATATATTTTTTTATACGTGGCAAACCAATTTGTGGCACACTAATACACAGTTGAAGTTTGTCATTATTCGGCTAGTTCATTTCACAGTAATTTTCAATCAATAATTAATTTTGTGTGCAGTGGATCTTGAGTTCAATGTAAATAATCTTATAGTAGTTTTGTGACGGTATCACTCTTTTCTTTTCCAGTCGAGTGTCTTTTTCAGGCACAGAAAGAGAACCATGTGGGTCTGCCATTTAATTTACATTTACTTTCATGTTATATGTAGGTAGAGTTCATTACCTTATTCTGTTTCTATGAGCCATCATGATAATAGGAATAACTTTCTGCCTATAGGGATGATCATTTTAATCAAATATAAAGTTTCACTTAAATATAACAATATTTGAGATCACAGAAGTAAGCAAACATTTGAGTGTTGTGCAAGAGCGATTAGTTTTTGAAGGACTCCATTTTACTTATGGCACATCATATATCTGCCACAACAGACTATATAATTTATTTCTCTCAACATTTAGTGCATAATGTATGATCATTATGGAAGGCAGTACGCTGTCGACTTCCGTATTAACATTTTGAATGTGTTTACAGGGAGAAATATATTACTACATGACATTGAGCGTTCCGGGTCCCATAGAGAAAGCATACTAGTTATAGTGCAGGGGAACAATCACATATGATTTGTTACTACGTTTTTCTCTTGTCGAGGGGCACACTATACTATAGTGATCAACGTACCATACACCTACGATGCATAAGCACAATACTGCAAGAAGCCATGGAAAAGTAAAATTTCGCGGTGATAAAATGTCTCCAGCAGCAGTGCTGACTTTTGCTTCTCGAAATGCACAACTGTCAAGAATTCTATACTTCAGACTCTATGAATGACAGTTACAATGCCTTTCCGTAAACTTTTATCAGATTCTTCATCAGCTCTCTCCCATTGAAATATTGCTTGCACGAATATAATGCCAATAAACGACATGTTTGGATAAATTGTGAAAGTATAATATAGTCTCGACGGTGAAGTGTTAATGTCATAATATGAAATAAAGTCACAAAATATATACAGAATTTTCTACAACTAAACAATAAAGTGCGTGAGGACGACATCAGTCAGTCTAAAAATAGAAACGCATTACACCAAGCAGAAAAACATAAAACTGTCATAAAATTATGGCACAAATAGTATAGTCATGATGTAAAATCTATGGTACTGGATCAACAATTTTGAAGTTAAATTAACAGGTAACTGCCACAACCACTTCACCAACTATCTTAATGTAAAATCAGCCTGATCAGTTACTAAATCACTCATAAATAAAGACTCAAATGTGTACAATGATGTATCAGTTAGGATAATGAAGGTAAGTATACGCTACATCAGTTCTGTACTTCCCTTGTTCACTTTGTCTTTCATATGCACTCTGTTTCAAAATCCGATACAAAGCCACAGAAACACTGAGTCATTTCATCACCGACGGTATTCGCGTGGGCACCGTACTCTGAGAAGGGAGGAACAATGAAAGATTAGGATTCAAGTTTTGTTGGCCACTAAGGGTATTTTGTGAAACATTATTACATTAAAAAACACACATTTCTGCCACTTACTTCACTAATTAAATTTTTGTGACCTCGGTATCGAGCTATTAAACCACTATCAGTGAAGCTACACAATGCGCTAATAGTCCGAAATCTAAGCCGAGGAAAGAGTTCTTTCCCTTTATTAAAGTTTAACATTACATTGACGACGATATCATTAAGCTGACATCGGAGATTGATGGGCAAGGAAACTGCCCATGTCATTTTCAACGCAAAGATTCCGTCACTTGGTTTAAACGGTTAAGGGAAACTCAGTTCGAGATAATGTAAGTAAAGCTATCAAGTTTAAAATAAGCAAATCATCTGGCCACCAGCATAGTCACGACTCAGTGTATTGTTTGCTTGGTAATATATAAGGTTAGACAGTGATGAGTCAAAACATTTTGGGCACCTGCTTAACGGTGAGCTGATTCACCATTGTAACGCAACAAAGCAGCTATTCTCAGTGGCAGAAATTTGTAAATCCTTTGTACATCTCCCAAGGTATATACCAATAGCACCAGATGTATACGAAAAGATCACATATTTCCCGTAGATTACGGGCCACAGATTTCTGGGTGCCAAGCTGGGGCCCAGTAGCGTCCCACATGCAGGGGTAGACAAAAATACGGAAACACTGAAACCACAACACACTACCATGCCTAATACTGTGTAGGAAACCCGTTGTCATTCCAAACATCTGACAATCTTCTCGGAATGGATAAATACAGGTTCTGTGTGGTTTCCAAGGGAATCTTACACCATTATTCCTGCAAAATAGTTGCATATCCAGGTAATACCGATACCAAAGAAAGGATATGGGAGCAATCCGCTGAATTACACACCCATATCACTAACGTCGATTTGCAGTAGGATATTGGATCATATACTGTGTTCGAACATGATGGGTTACCTCGAAAAGAACGGTTTATTGGCAAACAGCCAACATGGATTGAGAAAATATCGTTCTTGAGAAACTCTACTAGCTCTTTATTCTCACCAAGCAATAAGAGCTAACGACAAGGGAAGTCAAATTGATTCGATATTTTTAGATTTCCAGAAAGCTTTTGAAACCTTCACAAGCGACTCACAATCGACTTCTAGTCAAACTGCATGCTTATGGAGTCTCACCTCAGTTTTATTTATTTTTTATTTCACACGTCTATATCAGAAGTACCAAACTGAGGAGCAAATCTCCAAGGTCATAGAACGTGTCACCACATGATATTACAACATGACATAAATAACAGAAAAAATAAAATGTTTATGAACCCAAAAAGCAAGCCATAAGTTTATGTAAACGCAGTCAACAATATAACACAGGAAAAAGCTGATTCTTTCAAAGAACTCCTCGACAGAATAGGAGCAGTGACCCATGAGGAAACGCTTCAGTTTCGATTTGAAAGCCCGTGGATTTTTTAATTCTTGTGGTAGTTTATTGAAAATAGACGCAGCTGTACACTGCACACCTTTCTCCACAAGAATCAAGGAAGTGCGATACAAATGCAGACTAAATTTCTGCCTCGTATTTACTGAGTGAAAGCTGCTAATACTAGGGGATAAGCTGGACTGCGACTGGATTCCTGGCTTCCTGACAGGAAGGTCAAAGTTCATAGTAACTGACGAAGAGTCATCGACTAAATCAGAAGTGATATCTGGCGTTCCCCAAGGAAGGCCCTCTGCTGTTTCTGATCTACGTAATCGATTTAAGAGGGAATCTGAACAGCCCTCTTAGATTGTTCTAAAAGTGGCAATTGACTCTAAATAATGAAAAGTGTGAAGCCATCCACATGAATACTAAAAGGAATACGCTAAATTTTGGTTACAGGATACAACATACAAATCGAAAGCCTGTAAACTCAACTAAAGATTTAGGGATTACAGTTACGAATAACTTAAACTGGAACGATCACATGGATAATTTTGTGGGGAAAGCAAATCAAAGACTGTGATTTTTTGGCAGAACACTTAGAAAATGCAACAAGTCTACTAAAGATACACCCTGGACTGTGCTTGTCTTCTGGAGTGCTGCTGTGCGGTGTGGGATCTGTATCAGATAGGACTGACGAGGGTCAAAGAAAAACTTCAAAGATAGGCAGCTCGTTTTGTATGATCTAAAAACAGGGGAGAGAGTGCCACAGATATGACATGAATTCGGGTAAGAGTCACTAAAGCAAAGGCAATTTTAGTTGCGGCAGGACCTTCTCATGAAATTTCAGTCACCAACTTTGTTTTCGGAGTGTGAAAATATTTTGTTCAAAAATGGTTCAAATGGCTCTGAGCACTATGGGACTTAACATCTGTGGTCATTAGTCCCCTAGAACTTAGAACTACTTAAACCTAACTAACCTAAGGACATCACACACATCCATGTCCGAGGCAGGATTCGAACCTGCGACCGGAGCAAATATTTTGTTGGCGCCACCTACATAGGGAGGCATACTCACCATAGTAAAATAAGAGAAATCACAGCTGGCACGGAAAGACATTAGTGTTGGTTTTTCCTGGGCGCTGTTGAAGAGTCGAACGGTAGAGAAATAGCTTTTCGTTGGTTCGATGACCCCCTGCTAGGCACTCAATTGTGAATTGTAGAGTAATCATATAGATGTAGATGTACCGATGATGGAGCTGGATAGCGATTACGCACGCGTCTCTCCAAATTAGACCCCAACGACTCAGTGATAGTGAGATCTGATGACTGTGATGGCGAGGGTAGATGCAACAATTCAGCCTCGCGCTCGCTCGACCACAGCATCACCACTAGGCAACAAACATTGTACCATGGGATGGACCTGATCAACCAAAATGGTCACATTATCCATTGCAGTAATGCAGCCTTACCTGGTATCCATGGGCTCCATGGAATATCACAATATGTCTGCCCAAATCTTCAACGAACCCGCACCACGTTTCACTGTTGGGACATAAAGCGCGGTCAGAAGCTGGAAACAGTGTGAAACAAGACTCGTGCGACAAAATCATATTCTTCCACAGTCCATTTTTAATGGCTTCGGTACCACTTTTTCCTGTTGCGCGAATTTCCATCACTGATGAATGGTTTTGTAATTACAGCTGACCCGGTAATTCGCAGCTTACGGAGCTCGCTTCATGTTGGTTTGCTGCTGATGGGTTTCACGAGTGCGGCATTCAGTCCTGCAGTAAATTTTGCAGCTTTCATCCTCTTATTTGTCCTCACACTCCTCTTCAGCCGGCCGGTGCGGCCGTGCCGTTCTAGGCGCTTCAGTCTAGAACCGCGTGACCGCTACGGTTGCAGGTTCGAATCCTGCCTCGGGCATGGATGTGTGTGATGTCCTTAGGTTAGTTAGGTTTAAGTAGTTCTAAGTTCTAGGGGACTGATGACCTCAGAGCCATTTGAACCATTTTGAACTCCTCTTCAAAGGCCGTCCGTCGCTCACCACACATTTTAGTACGCATCTTGCGAACGATGTCTTCCCGTTTCTCCTGTATGCTGTATAAACCTTACATGTAGTGCTTTTTGAAACACCAAACACATTGGCCGCACTCAAAATTGCACAGTATGCTGTTCTGACCACGACTGAAACTTTCATCGTGTTAAGGATATCTCACTGGTGCTGCTCGTGTTCAAATACAACTGGGAAACATGCATTACTGTAAAGTATCTGCATTTATGTTCAAGCATACATTTCCATATTTTTGTCCAACCCTCTATGTCCATCGAGTGCATATCAGGCGAATTTGGTAACTGATCCATAAATATGAATTCACTCTCATGCTCCTCACGTCAGTGCGGCATGATTCTGGTCTTTTGACGTGGAAAGTTATCCTCCTGGAAGATATTGTCATCGAGGGAGGCTAGATGAAGCGTGAATGGATGCAGGTGGCCGACAATAACGTCCATGTAATCCACGCCTGTCCTGGTGCCTCCGTTACTGCCACAGGTCCCGTAGAAGCTCAGTTGAATGTCCCCATAGCGTAAAATGCCCTCAGCAACATGCGATCGTGGCGTGGTGCATGTTTCGAGCAACTTTCGCCCTGGTGCAATATGAAACCGACTAGGCGACACTTTTCAATTGATTCACAGTTGAATCTCAATGGTTCGAAGTCCACTGCAATTGTAACTGACGATGTCGTTGGGTCAACATGGGAATATGTACGGCCGTCTGATGTTGGGTCCCATGATCAGTAATGTGCACTGAACGGTATGGTCTGAAACACTTGTGCCTGCACCGGAATTTTAGTCTGTTACCATATTTGCCACCAGTAGCTTGTTTTAGAAAGCAGGACATTCAATTTCAAGATGGACATTCGTCATCTCGTTTTGGCTCATCAGTCTATATATCATAACGTTTGCATACACCTTAACATGTGGCAAACTTGTTGAAGACTAATACTGCAAGTGAGATGAGTCTTTATATCGTGTGGGGCATTCTTTAAATTATATGTGTCTCCTTGATCATGTAAACTGACACTGTGCCCGCGTTTAGGATTTTCATCGTTTCCCTCGATCGGTTGAGGCGAAATTGGCGAGGGTTTCTTTAAAGGACTAAGAGGCAAAGATGAGTATCCGGGGGCTATTTGCCTGTTGATATACACAAATAAATCAACCGTCGTTACTGTGGTTCCGTCTAATACCACATTCACGTGGCACCTGTCTGAATGAGGCAGGTAGAAGGTTCTAGCTGGATATGTTCACTACAGTCAATATACAAAAAAAAGGACAAATTTTATCCGGAAAATACAATTAATTAACGTTTCCTTAAGGCAAATGCATCAGTGAAACTTGGAGAGATTGCGGATTGGCTATTACGTGAACACCTATATGCATCATCGTGATCTTACATATGCCAAGGAATCATGCCTGGAAGATCCATGAGTTAACGACATGGTACCTACTGCGTCTGAAACCATTCAAATTACCATTTTTCGCCACCGCCACCCCCTGTCATAGTGGCAGCCTTGGCTAGCAGAGACCCATATTACCGTAGCAAAAATCTCTTTGACTTCAAAATAAATTTACACCCTTCAACGAAGTGTGCCCTCATGTGAGACTTCCTTGTAGATTAAAACTGTATGCTAGAGCGAGACTCAGACAAGGAGCTTTTGCCTTTCGCGAGTAAATCGTTTACAGACGGAGCGATCTGGGTATCACTCACGATCCATCCCCTCACAACTTTACATGTGCTAGTCTTCCCTCCTACTCTGTAAACATCAAAGACGTTCTCCTGCATACCTTACGGAAATTAGCATTTACGGAAGAGGAGATGTTCCGGAGAAAAGGCTTATCCGCAGCGTAGAGGATGGTTTCCAGAATGAATTTTTACCCTGTAGTGATGTGCGCGCTTCTATGGCGCAGACAGTCGCAGAGTTAACCGACTTCAGAAACAGACGTGGTCCTCCTCCCAAGTAGCTATCATAGTCATAGTTATCGGTAAGCTTTCTGTTCTAAGCGTAGTGCAAACTAGAAACTTCGTTCGCCAGATGTGGTCACTATGTTCGTATCAGCAGTGTTTATACAACTATGACTGTGAGCGGATAAAGCTTTCAGTTCTAAAAACCAATTTATCTTAAGAATGCCTTCATTAGCACTGCAATTACCAAACCACAGAAACACAAATGAAGAACCAAATCCATAACTGATTGCCAAATGCGAACGTTCACAGAGAAATTGGAAGTTTTGAGTAATACAGACTGAGATTCATGTCAAGAAATTGGACACTGCAAAAGAACTATGTCCAATGACCGAAAGAACGAACGTTAAAATAATGAAGAAATTGGAAGTAAATTTACACAGTTCTGTTTCAGTCTTTTCTAACATAACAGGAGACACAATTTTCTCCATAAAATGTAAAAAATAACACAAAACGTTGACAGTAATATTTAGCATATGTCATTCATTATCAAAACGCTCTTTCAGTCTATAATAATGAATGGAGAAGGAAATAAGTGCGATCTATTCGCAGTGGTTACACTATAACTACTGCTGATACTTTGTCGATAAAAATTATAGGCATCTTGATCCGTGACCATTTCAATTTGCAGTATGCTTTAACCAGACAGAAACCAAAATGACAAATTTCAACCATCCTTTAACAGTGGTATTTTACAGCGGGCTTATCACTAAAATTTAAGTTTCTGTAATGAAGTAATTATCTATCATTGTGTGAAAATCACACACAAAACACCGACCCATCACATAGCAATTAATTGCAGCAGTCCACTCTCTGCTTACATGATTCAGCAGAAGATTTAATTTCCTCTCTGGCAGGTTATGATTTTGAAACGCAGGCGATAAACAATACTTCAGACTGTCACATCACCCTGCATCCTCACACCATCTCTTCCCTCCTTCTTCCCAAGCCGTGTACGTTATAATCTGTGTTCGTGGATGGATTCCAACGTTTTATTATCTAAATTTAGTCCTCTGTTTTGAGTTATACAATTTTGGTGAGGAGTTGTTGCAGAAAGTCTAGAAGCAGAAAGTTTAGTAGTGGACTAATGAAATTGTTTGATCCCAAATCCTGCAGTTTTCAACATGTTGAGAGCCACTGAAAAATCTTGGAGGTTAGCGCAGGAGCTTAGCAATACCTTCAAGATAGTTCTTGGGTTCATTAAGTGCTCTGCTAATACTATCGTTAGCGTGCTCTTGTTTGACTGAAAAACTGTGGCAGGGGAGGGGGGCGGGAGGGGACGCACAAATAGAACAAAAAAAAAAAAAAAAAAAACGACAAATAGACATGGAGACTAGTGCTCTCACAGTTGACGTAACCATGAATAAATTAGAAAAAAGCTATTGAGAAGTTGAAAAATAGGAAAGGAATGGTTTTAGATGATGTGAGAGTGGAAAAAATTAAATATTTTGAGAGCCAAGCAAATTCATTACCACCGTAAGTTTCGTCATTTTCATTTGTCCCAAAATGACGAGCAAAGCCCAAATCCGTGTCGTTAGCACTCTCTTCAAGTCATTTTATACACTTACTTTGGAAGATGTTGAGTGCTGTGGCAAACGTCCGCTGCTGTCGTCAGTGCAGTTTGGGTGCAAAGCGGTGTGCTGTCTCGTTGTATAATTAAGGGAAAAATGTATCACAGGATATGGTTCAATTCCTAACACTGACATTCATAAAACAGTATGAATGATTGTCACCAGCTTTGCCTTGACCTGTGATAGCAAAAATGGTCACCCTTTCCATACCACTATTACCACTATCAGCCCTGTAGCAATCTGATTACATTCAGTTAAGTTCCTAACTCCCACAACTAAACGAGAAACATAAATCAATGCTAGTATCAGCTTAACTCCAACTACCACCACACAGTGTCAGCTAAAATCTGCAAAATAAAATTCTTAGGATTATCTTTAAAAGGACAGTCACATGAAATTAAAGATGTTAGTTATGACATAATCAATACAATTAATTCTCATTTCAACAACCACCTCCACGTCCTTTTGTACTACCTATACGTCATACGCTCGAGAAGGCTGACTTAACAATTCTGGGTTTTTCTATCTCTCCCCACCATTTGAAAAATATAATCGACGATAAGATATCACTGCAGGAAGCTGCTACAGTAACGTTACGTATCTCAGTGCTAAATCACGCCACTCGCCTCAAAAGTCGAAAGCTATCGATGAAACATCACGCCCACACACAGTGACATAACTTATCGTTCTTGTAATACTTCCGTGCTGGAAACTTTGCTTGTGTAATCCCTACGGAAACAAAACGTTAGTCGTGAGAAACTGATATGTTAGCGAAACTAATTACCGTACCCTGCTATCCTCTGGACACTAATGCGTCTTCTGCCCTAGAAGAGGTACAAAAAATGAACCTCAGTCCAGTGAATTCTCAGAGACCCTTGACATTATTCAACAACTACGCATTTTCGCCAGTCACCGTATAGCTACAGCGCGGCAGGTATCCTGCCGCAGTCAAGGCCACTTCCATAGATGTTCCCAATAGTAGCACGCGAACAGCTGACCAGCTCCGCCGTTTCCGAGGTGCTTGCCCTCAGGTGCCAGGCCACAATAATTAGCCCTTTGTCAAAGTTGCTTATATATTGATGTGCATGTCAGGATGTGGCTGATGTGGAAGTGGGGTCTAAAAAAGAACAAGTGTTAATTTTTCAACTCCGGTCGGCAAACTGCCTCCCGTTTATTGAGAAAACATTAACTGATTGACCTAGCCGGGGTACATTATGTGGGTTTAGCGGCCCTAAGGCGCAAACAGATTGAGCTGGGGCTCGAAAAGTGCATGGAGGCAACCGGCCAATGCGTCTGATCTCGACGGGGGCCTGTCTATAAAAGAGAGCGATCCACACGCCTCGTCCGCGCAGCTCGGTGCAGTGGGCGCTCACACGTGATCTCCTGGACCTTTCTGATTGGCTGCTGTAGGAGCTCTGCCTAGGCAAGCGACGCTTCCCTAAGCGTCACCCCGTCAACAGAAAGGGTGTTTGTTCGTCGAGCACGTGAAAAAGCCGTGGGATAGCGGCACATACTGGAAAAATCTTATGTGTTGCCTACCCAGGGTCCGTGCACGGCTTTGTGAAGATCCATTGCCATCCATAGATCACACATTTAAAAAAAAATTCCCTTTATTGAAAATAAAGGACTCCCGTACTCAATCTGTCAGCACCTGTACATTGGATTTCCCCAACTCTGGCCCATATTGTCTCTGGAATGATGCCTCGTTCGTCTCTACACTGAGGTCGCAAAAGACGTGGGGTAGTGATATGTACTTATACAGATGCCGGTAATATCACATACATAAACTATACAAGGACAGCTCATTAGTAGAGCTGTCATTTGCACTCAGGTAATTCCTGTGAAAAGTTTCCAATCTGATTATGGCCCCACGATGGCAATTAACAGACTTTTAACGCAGAATGGTAGTTGGAGCTAGACGCCCGGGGAATTCTGTTTCGGAAGTCGTTAGGGAATTCAGTATTCCCATATCCATAGGATCAAGAGCGTGCCCAGAATAAAAAACTTCGGGCATTACCTCTCACCGCGGAAAACTCATTTAACGATCAATAAAGGCCGCGTTAGCATAAAAATGTCAGTGCTAACAGATAAGCAACACTACTTGAAATAACTACAGAAATTTATGTGGGACGTATGACGAACGTATTTTTTGGGACAGTGCGGAGAAAAGGGCGTTACAGGGCTGTGGCAGCAGACGACCGACGCGAGTGCCTCTGCTAACAGCATGACATCACCTCTCCCGATGTCGTGATCATTTCGGTTGGACTACATAGGACTGGAAAATGATGGCCTGGTGAGATGAATCCAGACTACAGTTGGTAAGAGCTGTTGGTAGGGTCTCTATTGCAACGGGGTTAGCTTTTCTAAATAGTTTATAATAGTATATATGTGACTGAGCATAAAATTTGTGCATCATGGTGTTCAACACAATCAACCTGTTTGCTAACAGAATGCCCCTCTAGCAAAGAAGAATGAAGAAAAATGTTGTCAATCGTTGTGCAACAGTTCCCCTGCACGCTCGCTGGAAAAATACAGTTTGCATCAGGTGATATCTATTAAGGAGAAGAATGAGCATCCTCTTCCTCGCACACTCACTTACAGAATTAACACTAAAGTCACCACATACCCCTCCACGATGTCAGTTTTTAGTAACATTACGTGTAATTTCTATATATTAGCTTCTTAAGTCGTAAATCATGAAGAGTATGCACACATAAGTATGATTCTGGTAGGGGGTATGCATAAAGTAACAGAACAACCAATAAATGGAGACCGTTCAGTAGCATTTCTGGGACAATTCTGCAGTCGTCATTCCCAGTGGTAACAAAGATAGTGACCAAACTTTGCAATGTAAATTGAGTCAGTGTCAATCGCTAGCACAATAGGTACTGCATTGTATCCTTAACGAGATCTCATAAATACCCGTGTGGCGCTAGCCGAGAGCTTGATACATCACAGAATAAAGTATGACTGTCTTAGAGAAATATGTCTGAGTGAAGTGCAAATTCTGTAGTACAGGTAGGTTCTGAAGAGCACACTTGGAGGACTATAACTTTCTTTCTGTACTTCATACAAACTGAAGAAGGTGCTTTATGATAAATGTTAGCACTCCAACGAAAGTGAAGAAGTGGAACATATGGATTTGAGGACCGCAAATACTATCTTGAAGAACAGAAAAGTCCGACTGGATAGTGGAATATGAACGCAGTTGGAAGAAAATTTGCGTGTAGTGTGTCATTCCAGCAAAATCATTGCAGGCCTTCTCTCCACGTTAAAATTGCTGTGAGGCGGGACTCTATACTCAAGGCTGTGCATCAACGGCTCTTACTAAAGGCACTAGAGAACAGTTTTCACTTTTCAGTTTCAACATTTTTGAATCATTTAGAATTTCATCCCAGTGTTTCAGATAATCTTAATAACTGATTGCTACAAGGAAGTATTAAGTGTCCATTGGGTGGAGATAAAGAAATCCCTTGTTGGTCTTCACGTCCACGCTGTGATTTCAGAGTTTAGAATTTCATAACGCATATCTCGTTTCTACTACTGGTTGTAGCAACGCTGACCTTCAAATGCGCGTTTCGGCATCCGTTGCATTGATAGACCAAGGAACATAACAAGGGTTTGGGAAGGATCTAAATATCGGCGTGACGTTTACTACGCGCCTCGTGGTGCTCTTATTTGAAGTAAACTATCTGTGGTAAACGTCTTTAAAAACGAGGGAGTGCAGGAAAGTAATGCCTCCGAATTCTTTATGTGAATACTCATAAAGCTTTTAAAATAAAACAAATGCTATTAGCATTCTATATCTGTATTCTTCATGTCTACATATCTGCAGCTCTCAGCATCCAGAAGTTTTCGAATTGTAGCATGTAACATTTGTGAGTGTAACGTAACTATGTTTGTGCGTGAGAAACAGCGTACTGTAATCGAATTTCGAATTCGAAGGGTTGGTCTACACATGAAGCACCGTCTCCTTCAGCATTAAAATGCCAGACGACCCACAACTGCTGCGACATTTGCAACAATCCGACGCCTTGGATTCACTGTCATCGATAATTCCTCGAACAGTCCCGACTTGGCCCCACTAGACTGTTTTCAAAACTTAAAGACCACCTTCGACGACTTCACTTTGATAGCGATGAAGAGGAGCAAGCATAAGTGAGGTTGGGTCTCCGTCATCTAACATTCTATAGTGACGGTACCAACAAACTTGTAACTCGCTGAGAGAGATGTGTTCATCGCACCGTTGACTACGTTGAGAAATAAATATGTATACGTGAAGAATAAGGATGTAGAATGTTAACGATGTTTGCTTTATTTAAAACGTTTTAAGTGTTTTTATATAAAAATTTTTGGAGGCATTACTTCTCACCAGGCCGTTGTATATTTCCAATTTCTACCACAAAATGGATAATTAACGACGTAAATTCGCGAAACGATTTCCAAAATTTCTCCTTCTAACTGTTACGAAAAAGTATCGAATTTTATTTCGTGTTTTTCTTAATATTAGTGGTATGCATACTTCGAAACAAGACATCTTACGGGAGAACAATGTAAACGTTTGTTATCCGTGTTTCATAGGTTGAGTAACCGTCACTGCTGGCGCGGGTAACTGGAAACAGAATGACTTTGAAACGCATGCTACGGGAAAGGCAGTAAAATTTACAGTTATAAGCGGTACTCTCGTTGCTGTTGCGTTATCGTGAAGCTGAGAGCCTGCTGCTGCAACCTACGCTCGCCTTTCTGGTTTCCCGTCGCTCACTAGCAAAAGCATCAGTACGAAATTCCGACTAAGGAAAGTGAGAAATACAGCAAAAACCACTATTTATGACTTAGACAGAATTTCTAGTTTGTGTGATGAATTGCACTGGCTCTAAATGCTGAAAAATGTAAGCTAATGCAGATGAGTGGTAAAAACTATCTCGTAATGTTCGAATACAGCATTAGCAGTGTGCTGCTTGACACAGTCTCGAGGGTGAAATATGTGGGTGTAACACTGCAAAATGATATAAAATGGAACGAGCACGTAAGGACTGTAACAGGGAAGGTGAATGGCCGACTTCGGTTTATTGGAAGAATTTTAGGAAAGTGTGATTCATCTATAAAGGGGAACTCATACAGGACGTTAGTGCGACCCATTTTTGAATACTGTTGGAGTGTTTGGGATCTGCATCCGGTCAGGTTAAAGGAAGACATCGAAGCAGTTTAGAGGTGATCTGCTAGATGTGTTACCGGTAGGTTCGATCAACAAACGAGTATTACGGAGATGTTTCGGGATCTCAAATGGGAACCCCAGGAGGGAAGGCTATGTTCTTCCCCAGCAACACTACTGAAGAAAATTTAGAGAACTGACATTTGAAGCTGACTGCAAACGATTTTACTGCTGGAAACGTACATTTCGTGTATGGGCCACGAAGATAACAGAAACTGGTCCTCGTAGGAGTGATGTACACAGTCCTTTTCCCTCGCTCTATTTGCAATAGGAATAGGAAAGGAAATAACTTGCTGTGGTACAATGTACCCTCTGCCGCGTTTCATTCGTTGACTTGCGGAGTGTGTATGTAGATGTAGATATAGATAAATGCGTAGTACATGGTCACGTCGCTACATACATAGTGAGTTCCTGAAATATACTCTACTGCCTTTAATGCTGTAATATCTGTAAGAATAGAAAATAACGAAATTTTACTTATTGTACGTACACAGTATAGTAGGAAGAGTACGTGACTAAATTTGTTGGTGATCTGGGGGTGCAGAGGGAGAGGGTGTGAAATTTAGTACACCAGCCTACCACCTCCTGCAGCAGCCACGTTTCTTCTACGTCTGGGAGAGGTGGAGTGAGCTTGACTGTCAGTTCTAACTACATCAGTTCTAAGTTAGATTTCATGAATGGTAGTGGCTGGCAAGTGATGACGTGATGTCTCTCAGCAACTCAAGACCAGATGTTTTCAGTGGGTGATGTATCTTGTGAAGGAACTGTACAGACTGACACTCGAACAACCTCCGTATCCAGACGGATCGGGACGTGGCGGACAACGCGCGGTCTTGCGCTATCTTGTGAAAGATAGGACACAGACACCAGCCTTAACACATCAGAAATGTGGCTTCTGACATCGAAACTACCGGCTACGGGAACCATAGTTGACATTATTTGTGACGAATTACCGCTGCCGTTTCTGAGAGGCCAACGGAATTGAGCAAATCATGAAAATAAAAATGTTTTTGATTTTGTGGAAACATCACAAGCGTAACTCAATAATTTCTCCGTTCTCCAAATAGAAATATAGTGTTGTGCACAAACTTTCATTTTCTTACGTGGATTACACCTTGACCTGTATTCTTGTACTGAAATCCACCAATCTCCTCAAAAGTAAATGTTTGTGAAGGAAAATATTTTTAATTTCTTGTCCGTTATTGTACTGATACTAACCCATACTAAATTTATCAGTATAACGAGTCAAATCTAACCTACCGTTACTGCATCATTTTGTGTGATTAGATTCGATGGGTAGCTCCGGTGGTTGATGGAGTTCGAAAAAAGAACAGTGGTCGATTGCGTGTATTCAGCAGCCTGCATCTTGCTGAGGTGTAGTCGCTCCGCTGTGCTCGGTAGTTGCGCCCCTGAACTTGTGCGTGTAGGCATCCCGCTGCATATATTTTAATAGACCATGAGAAAACAATGACAAAATGGTTCAGGCGTGTAGGGCCAGAACTTGAAGTTCATCAGACATGTTGGTCATCGAGATACGGCTGTATATCCGCGAATTAGTGAGTGAAGACTCTGGCAGAAACTCCTTAATTAGTTACTGAGTATGTAGGTCTCCATGTTGGCTTTGTGACACTGTTACGTGAAATAAACGAAGCTGCCTTAAGTTGGTTCATGGGCATGGTTTAGCCACGAGCGATCAGCTCGGATAAGGAGATGTTACAGCGACATCCCAGGGGTGGGTGTGGTAAAATCACTCTCCAATTTTAACATAGACGAATATATTTTTTCCTAAATATAAATATGAGGCAACCACCCCTTCGACTCACAAACTGTAAATTGTTACTCTCAGCACAAGCAAAATGGAAATACTAATGGTGATGTGCTAGTCTGCACTGACGAGCCAAAACATTATGATCAACGGTCATTTCGAAACTGAATGCCGCCTGGTGGTGTTGCGAACCCGTGTAGCGCTGTGTAAAGTGTGTCAGTGAAATAAAGTGAGGTGACAAAAGTCATGTGATACTTTCTAATATCTTGTCGGACCTCCTTTTTCCCAGTGTAGCACAGCAGCTCGAAGTGGTACGGACTCAACGAGTCGTTGGAAGCCCACTGCACAGTTACTGAGCCATGCTGCCTCTATAGCCGTAAGTAATTGCGAAAGTGTTGCTGGGGCACGATTTTTTGCACTAACAGACCTCTCGACTGTGTCCTATAAGTGTTCGATGGGATTCATGTCGCGCGTTCTGGGTGGCCAAATCATTTGCTTGAATTGTTCAGAATCTTCTTCAAACCGGTGACATGCCACATTGTCATTCTTAAAAATTCCATCGGTGTTTGGGAACATGAGGTCCATGAATAGCAGCAAATGATCTCCAAGTATCCGAACGCAGTCGATTCCAACTAAACACAGCCCACGTCATTGGGGAGCCACCACCAGCTTGCACAGTGCCTTGTTGACAACTTGAGTCCAGGGCTTCGTGGAGGCAAAGTTGCAAAAGTTGGACCATTATGGAATAAGGGGGATAGCTCGCAACTACTTCACCTCTTAAGAACATACAGCGGAAGGTCATTCTCCCCGAAACTGAGAATGGTTACGGCGTGCGGTCCCAATAGGCCACACAGTTAAGTGCGAGATGCTCCAGGGGTCGGTGCTGGAGCCGCTACTGTTTCTTATTTTTGTAAATGATATTTCTTCTAGTATTACAGGTGATCCTAAAATATTTCTGTTAGCTAATGACACCAGCTTGGTAGTGAAGGATGTCGGGTCCAATACTGACATAGTATCAAATAATACAGTTCACGATAAAAGTTCGTGGTAGAAAATTAAATTGAAGTTACATAACACTAAGACTCACTCTTTACACTTTCTATTACACAATTTAACAAAAACTGGCATTTTGATACACACAATGGACTTATATTAGTGAGACTGAACATTTCAAATTCCTAGGCTTTCAGATAGACAGTAAGCTGTCGTGGAAATCCCACGCTCAGGATTTTGTTCAAAAAATAAATTCTGTTTTATTTAGCAATAGAATAGTATCTGGAATAAGTGGCAGTTCAACGCGAAGAGTAGTCTACTTTGCTTACTTTCATTCGCTTATGATGTATGGTATTACTTTTTGAGGTAACCCTTCTGATTCAAAAAGGGTATTTTTGACTCAGAAACGGGCGGTTCGAGCAATATGTGGTTTAA
Organism: Schistocerca piceifrons; assembly: GCF_021461385.2. NCBI lineage: Eukaryota > Metazoa > Arthropoda > Insecta > Orthoptera > Acrididae > Schistocerca > Schistocerca piceifrons. The sequence continues at coordinate 461,736,292 of NC_060149.1, forward strand.
GTTCACGAACCTTTTGTCGACCGCTGTTCAGTAGCCTGGGAATTGATATTCCCTTTAATGTCGTATTTTGTTAAAAATATCAGCGTATTCAGAAGAGTTAGCAGCTTTCACTCCGTTAATACTCGGCAGAAATCCAAACTGCATTTGGAACGAATCTTTTTGACTCTTGTGCAGACAGGCGGGCAGTATTCTGCTGCACCCATTTTCAATAAACAGTCACAAGAGATAAAAAACCTTAGCAGCAATCCACGCACTTTCAAGTCTAAATTGAAGTTTCCTCGTGCTTCACTCGTTCTATTCTGTCGAGGAACTCATGGAAAACTTTTTAAAAGATTTGAGCTGATTCCGATGTTACGTTACTGATTACGTTTATTTAAACTTACGGTATGTCGTCTGCATAGGATTCATATACATTTCATTTTATCTATTATTATTCTCCTGTTATAATTTCGTGTATTGACTCCAACCATGACCATGGAGACTTGCTCATTAGTTTGGTCCTACGGAAAATGACATAGAAAATAAAAAAATTAAAAAGTAAAACATAAAAGAATTAGATGCACCATCAGAAGGAATGTACACAGATGGTCGTTAAAATTGGAACAACACGAAGGCGGCGTGCAACGAATGTCAAACTGGCATCACGTGTATTATGTGCATGAATGCACAAATAATCAGTATTTCAGGGCAACCGCACTACGTTTGTAGCAATAAATACCATTTATATTCTCTGTCTATATCAATATCTACTTCTGGTAGATATCTAATATATCTTGTACATCTGGTACTAGGGGACTTGGAAAAAGTAAGTTAGACATGTCATCTCAGGCTACGACAATTGCGCAACAACAGTGGGGCATTGTCACTTTCTGGGTTTCCTGCTGACACAATTCACGTGCAATAAGGATAATGGGTGCATCACCGTGTGCGACTGAAATAGGGCAACAACTGGGAACGTACTCCAAAACTTGAAATACGCGGGACAGTACCACTCTAATTGCTACAATATCTAAATTGCAAACAGATTCGCGTTGAAATTATGGCGACGTATGAACCGACTACAACGTCACATTCAACAGTGAAATGGTGCCAACAAGTTGACCAAGGCCGCACAGACGATGATGATGTTGATCGGGAAAGAAGGCTACTGACATCGAACACAGACGACAATGTGCAAGCCGTCGACAAAGTGATTCACCGCAGTGACAGATTCTCCGATGACGAGCACGTTCAGACAACGATTCTCCAATGGCTCCGTGACCAAGGAGATGATTTCTGTCATCGAAGAATTAAATGACTGGTAGAACTTCGCCAACTTTTTATAGAGGCTTTGTGACTATGTAGGAAAATAGTGTCATGTATACGTGTCGCTTTGAGATGTAGTGCAGCATCAATAAAAGTTACTCTACCAGCCATAATAGTGTGGTACTTATTTTTTGTAGTTCCCTCGTACATACATACCTCGCAAGCCAACTTACAGTGTGTGTCGGATGAAACTACTGGTAGCACTATCGGTTTCCCACTTCTCTAGTCCATTCGCGAAAGACACATTGGAACAATGGCTGTCAGTAAACCTCTGTATTAGCTCTGTAGCCGCCTGGGATGAGCGGGGCCACTAAGGTGTGGAGGTCGTGGAGTGGTGGATGGCGAGTCGATGGTGGTGGCCGGTGGTGACTAGGGAAATTCAGCTGAAAGGTAAAACATCTTTTATTCAATCTTGTATTACAATAATCGAAGTGCTGTAATGCCACGCACATGCCCCTTGTAGGCGCGTGGTCTGTCTGCAGCGCCGTCAGTGTCTGATGTCGTGCCAGCGTGCTAGGCATGTGGCGTACGCGTTCCGCTTTGCTGACATCGTTTGCTCTCTTAGCAGCGCCTGACACTCTTGTACTGGGCGGCCAATTACGAGGAGTGACATCGACGGGAACGTCTGCCGGCTTCTCGTAGAGGTCTATTCTCACCGGCAGAGAAGCTCACCTTAGTGCGAGTGGTTGGCGGTGGTAGCGCCCTGGCCACGAAACACTGCTCTCCAAGGCCGCTGCTGCAGAGCCTGCCGACGGATTGTCGGATGTACTGCCCCAAGACCACGGTTTCGGACTTAACCCTGTGAGCTGATCCGATGAAGGCGGCTGCCCAGACCGGCGTCAGCTGTTCGCTAGTCCATAACGTGGTGAAGGCTTGTGTGGACCTGGCGTCACCAAGGGTGCTGCCAGACTGCACACAGTTGTGCTCGAATCAGAGGGTATTTATGGCAGTTAATGCCATGTTCGTAGTGCGATCGTTTATTCCAGCTACGTGCAGATCAACACCTTCGTGGCCCAATGATGTGCAAACACCTCCCAGTCCTGTTCGTAGTTACACGTTTGTCTGCATCGTTGCCAGGATTGCGTACCTCAGGCTAGACCACCTGGTGGTACATAAACAGTTTCGTTTAAGAAACCACATACCAGTGCATTTGCGGCTGCCTGCTCGCCCCACATACTGCTCGAATGGGCTTTTCTTACAGTAACGCCTATAATTAACACAGGCGGTAGAGCTCTGTCCTTTCTTCTAATTGTGGTCATTTCATGAGCCATATATGGAAGGAATTAATATGTTGCCGACTGTTCCCAGAAATATTCTTTCGGAGTCTCTTGAGAAAACCTTTCGGTGGTGCACAACGCCTGTCTTGTAGCGTCTGCCACTAAACAGTCTCGTGGCGAAATGCGCCTGTCTTCGTTGGCTCTTGTCTATCTCTTTCATAAATCCAACCTGGTAGAGGATCCAAGACTGATGAGCAATACTCAAGAATCGGTTGAACGATTCTTTTGTAAGCCACTTCTTTTGTACATGAAATACATTTCCTTAAAATTCTTCCTACGAATCTCAGCCTGACATCCGCTTTTCCAGTTTTTTTATTAAATGGAAATTCGGTTTTATGTTGTTTTGGATGCTTAACCCCAGGCATTTTACGGTGATCTGTCATCAGCAGTGTAGGCGTACAAAAGTAAATTTCTCCACCTACTTATGCACAATATACTACATTTACTTGCGTTCAGGGTCTATTACCAATCACTTCACCCATCAGCAATTCTCTGATGGATTCCTGCAACTGACTACTCTCTCTTGGCGTTGCTACCTTCTTAAAGACAACTGCATCATCCACGTATAGCCTCATGAAGCTTCCGACATAACTCACTAGACCATATATATATATATATATATATATATATATATATATATATATATATATATATATACAGTAACCATTGTATTACACTCCCTTAGCGTACTTCTGAAATTAGCTTTATATTCGTCGCTTGTGATCCATTAAGAGAGACGTTTCTAATTCTATCTGCAAGGAAGTTCTGAATCCAGTCACAAATATTCTCTAATACTTGATAAGCTAGCATTTTTTCACTAAGTTACATTGCGGAATTGTGCCAAATTTCTTACTGAAGGCAAACAATAGGCCATCAAACTGAGCGTCGAGTGAGTTGAGTTTTGCAAGATCTCTGTGTGCAGAATCCATGTTGATTTTTAAAGAGAAAATTTTCTTTCTCCAAACGCGTCACAAAACGTTTAATAACTGACTCAGTATTTCTACTACTACAGTAATCTGAAATGGTTAATATTTTTAAAAGGAGTAGCTCCAGTTGGAATCAGCCCTACGTTTAGTTTATCCACTTCTATAAGTGTACAGTTTCAAACAAATGAAAGAAGTACATTAGAAATAACACAGTCGTTACATTAATAACATGAACACAAAACCACTATCATCCATGTGCAACCTAAGGCATGGAACATCTGTTTAGTAATTGATGTCAGTATTACTTTCTACACGCAATTTCAGTAACAGTAGAAATTATATTCATTGTAATATTTAATATAAATACTCAGTGGAACTATGCAAGCCTAATACGCCTCTTCCATACTCCACAGTGTTCAGAGCTAATGTACAAATATCTCTTATGTTTGCTGAGTAGTCTGCAGTATGTAACGTTTACGATTACGTAAAGTTAGTTTAGCTATGATTACTTCCAAGTCGCTCTCTAAATTACTGGTCACTCATTGCTTCCTTTACACTGCAGTCATGTAAAGCATCATAGTGAGGAAGTAAAGATGCTTGACTGAATGATATAAACGTGAAGTGTATTATCTACTGAACAAAACTTTAATTATTTACTAAGTGATCTTTCATAATCACTTCATCGTTCACTCAGTATCTGCTCTATGACAACAATCGGCAACAATTTTACATTTTGAAAAGTGAGTGCGAGTAGAGTATTTTTCATCCAGCAGCACTATCCCTAAATTTGAAGATGACCAAAAACCTTTTACTTATTTCATGTATCAAACAACAAGTTCTGAAACACAGAGAACTAATTGTCCCGTATGGAAGACATTATTATTATTATTATTATCGTGTCAGAAACATATATAAAACGCAGTTTACACAATTTTTGATAGATAAACACAGTTCATATACTCTCTGGCCAAAATTTGATCACTTTCAGTGTATTTTCCTTGATTAAGGTCATCTTCTGTGGAGGTGGCTGAACACCGTCGATACTGAAGCATATGTTGAACAGTCTATTCTTCCCTGCAGTCACCTTGGGTTTAGTTTTCTTTAACGTATCCCCATTTTTCCAACTTAACCCGTGATCTATCCACTCCTGACCTCAGCCTATTCCAGGGTTTCCTGATTGTGGAATTCTCATCATGACCAGGGAGCAAAGATTCTGAAAATCTTTTCCAGCCAGAGGGGTAGGATGTCTCAGCCCTCCGTAGTTGCAGCCTGGCTTCTCCATCAGTGGTTGTTATTTCCTACGATGTTCTGAGAAAATTTTTCCTTGCTCTTAGTCGTTGTGAGTAGCGTTGTTGCCCATGCACATAATGCGTTTTTTTTTTTTTTTGCTGCACCAGTTTCGTTCTTTCCCCGTTAGCTGTTATTTCTTCTTGAACAGGAGGTGGTGGAATTCCTGCAAGGTGGTAGAGCCATTCCACAGGGGTTGACTTCAAGCAGCCTGTTATTATTCTGCATGTGCCGTTTAGGTCAATATCCACCTGTTTGGAATGAGTTGACTTATAACGGACAGGACAGGCATACTCTGCAGCGTAGTAGCATAATGCCACAGCAGTAGTTCAGATAGTTTCAGCTTAACTATGCCACTGTGATCCGGCCGGTTTTCTCAGTAGGTTGTTCCTGGTGGAAGTTTTTATTTGAAATTCATTTAGTGTTTTTTGAACGTTAGGAGCCTCCCCAAAGACTGCGATTGAGAAAAGCAATTGGGCGTACCCTTGGTGTCAGAAAACAACGGCTAATCCTGTCACACCAGAAACATCCATACATAAGACCTTTCTAGGTCCACAGCTAAGCATTAACTCAATCAACATAGAAGGAATAACATCAGCCAAAGAAGAACTACTACAGGAACTTTGCAGGCAGCACCAATGTCAAGTACTGTGCATACAGCAAACATACAGGAGCTGCGACATGCGTAGACCGAAGATACAATTTGAAAATTCAGAGGCTTCTTTTACCAGATTCACAGAATAGCTGGCTGTTTCTCAAGGAGTTCCTTGCACAGAGGAGGAGTGGCCATGCAAGTAAAAAACAGTATTCCAAAAAAATGGTTCAAATGGTTCTGAGCACTATGCGACTTAACTTCTGAGGTCATCAGCCGCCTAGAACTTAGAACTTATTAAACCTAACTAACCTAAGGACATCACATACATCCATGCCCGAGGCAGGATTCGAACCTGCGACCGTAGCGGTCGCTCGGCTCCAGACTGTAGCTCCTAGAAACGCACGGCCACTCCGGCCGGCAAACAGTATTCCATTTGAGTCCATAGACATATCATGGCACTGCACTAAACATATATTTGAATGTTGTGCTGGAACAGTTGAAATTAGTAAAACTGAATTTCTAATTGTTGTTGTTTATAGGTCCCCTAACTCTGACTTCTGAGCATTTCTGCTAAAGTTAGACAAGGTTCTTGGTTCACTTTATAGGAAGTACCAGAAATCAATTACATTTGGTGACTTCAATATCAGTTTTGTATATGATCCTGCAAGAAAAAAAAAGTTGGTAGATCTCCTAAACTCATATGATCTGATGCAAACTGTGTTTTTTCCAACTAGCATGTAGAGGAACAGTAGCACAGCCATTGACAATATTTTTATTCATTCTCCATTACTACATGGACATTCTGTTAATAAAAGGGGGAATGGCCTTTCAGACCATGAGGCCCAAATTTTAACACTAAAAAGCTTTTGTACTCAAACAAATGTCACATGTAATTGCAAACTATGTACGAAAGCTAATCCAACGTCAGTAGAGCGTTTTTTAAACCTCATGAAGGAACAAGAGTGGGAGGATGTTTATAGTGCTGATAACATGGATGGCAAATAAAATGCTTTCGTTAACAAATTTCTTACGTTCTTTGATACCTGCTTTCCATTAGAACGTTCTAAACTGGGTACTAGCAGTAAAAGGCAGCCTTGGTGACTGACTAGTGGGGTAAGGATATCACGTAGAACAAAGCAGGAATTATATCAAAACGTTAGAAGTAGTCACAATCAAGCTACAGTAGCCCATTGCGAACAGTATTGTAAGGTGCTTAAAAATGTTATTAGGAAGGCAAAGAGTATGTGGTACGCAAATAGAGTAGCTAATTCACAGGATTAAATTAAAACCATATGGTCAGTTGTGAAGGAAGTGTCTGGTCAGCAGCACAACGTCGACGATATAGAGCCAGTTGGTAGTAAAAATATTTCTGTACCTTATAAGTCGGATATACGTACAGTATTTAACATTCCCCCCCCCCCCCTTCACCCTCATGAACCATGGACCTTGCCGTTGGTGGGGAGGCTTGCGTGCCTCAGCGATACAGATGGCCATACCGTAGGTGCAACCACAACGGAGGGGTATCTGTTGAGAGGCCAGACAAACGTGCGGTTCCTGAAGAGGGGCAGCAGCCTTTTCAGTAGTTGCAGGGGCAACAGTCTGGATGATTGACTGATCTGGCCTTGTAACGCTAACCAAAACGGCCTTGCTGTGCTGGTACTGCGAACGGATGAAATCCGGGGGAAACTACAGCCGTAATTTTCCCGAAGGCATGCAGCTTTATTGTATGGTTAAATGATGATGGCGTTCTCTTGGGTAAAATATTCCGGAGGTAAAAAAGTCCCCCATTCGGATCTCCGGGCGGGGACTACTCAGGAGGATGTCGTTATCAATAGAGAGAATACTGGCGTTCTACGGACCGGAGCGTGGAATGTCAGATCCCTTAATCAGGCAGGTAGGTTAGAAAATTTAAAAACGGAAATGGATAGGTTAAAGTCAGATATAGTGGGAATTAGCGAAGTTCGGTGGCAGGAGGAATAAGACATTTGGTCAGTTGAATACAGGGTTATAAATACAAAATCAAATAGGGGTAATGCAGGAGTAGGTTTAACAATGAATAAAAAATAGGACTGCGGGTAAGCTACTACAAACAGCATAGTGAACGCCTTATTGTGTCCTTGATAGACACTAAGCCCATGCCTACTTCAGTAATACAAGTTTATATGCCAACTAGCTCTGCAGATGACGAAGAAATTGAAGAAATGTATGATGAGATAAAAGAAATTATTCAGATAGTGAAGGGAGACGAAAATTTAATAGTCACGTGTGACTGGAATTCGAGAGTAGGAAAAGGAAGAGAGGGAAACGTAGTAGGTGAATATGGATTGGGGTTAAGAAATGAAAGAGGAAGCCGTCTGGTAGAATTTTGCGCAGAACATAACTTAATCATAGCTAACACTTGGTTCAAGAATCATAAAAGAAGGTTGTATTCATGGAAGAAGCCTGGAGATACTGACAGGTTTCAGATAGATTATATAAAGGTAAGAGAGAGATTTAGGAACCAGGTTTTAAATTGTAAGACATTTCCAGGGGTAGATGTGGACTATGACCACAATCTATTGGTTATGAACTGTAGATTAAAACTGAAGAAACTGCAAAAAGGTGGGAATTCAAGGAGATGGGACCTGGATAAACTGACTAAACCAGAGGTTGTACAGAGTTTCAGGGAGAGCATAAGGGAACAAATGACAGGAACGGGGGAAAGAAATACAGTAGAAGAAGAATGGGTAGCTTTGAGGGATGAAGTAGTGAAGGCAGCAGAAGATCAAGTAGGTAAAAAGACGAGGGCTAGTAGAAATCCTTGGGTAACAGAAGAAATATTGAATTTAATTGATGAAAGGAGAAAATATAAAAATGCAGTAAATGAAGCAGGCAAAGTGGAATACAAACGTCTCTAAAATGAGATCGACAGGAGGTGCAAAATGGCTAAGCACGCATGGCTAGAGGACAAATGTAAGGATTAGAGGCTTATATCACTAGGGGTAAGATAGATACTGCCTACAGGAAAATTAAAGAGACCTTTGGAGAGAAGAGAACCACTTGTATGAATATCAAGAACTCAAATGAAAACCCAGTTCAAAACAAAAAAGGGAAAGCAAAAAGGTGGAAGGAGTATATAGATGGTCAATACAAGGGCGATGTACTTGAGGGCAATATTATGGAAATGGAAGAGGATGTAGATGAAGATGAAATGGGAGATATGATTCTGCGTGAAGAGTTTGACAGAGCACTAAGTCGAAACAAAGCCCCGGGAGTAGACAACATTCCATTAGAGCTACTGACAACCTTGGGAGAGCCAGTCCTGACAAAACTCTACCATCCGGTGAGCAAAATGTATGGGACAGGAGAAATACCGTCAGACTTCAAGAAGAATATAATAATTCCAAACGCAAAGAAAGCAGGTGTTGACAGATGTGAAAATTACCGGAGTATCAGTTTAATAAGTCACGGCTGCAAGATATTAACGCGTATTTTTTACAGACGAATGGAAAATACTGTTAGATGCCGACCTCTGGGAAGATCAGTTTGGATTCCGTAGAAAAATTGGAACACGTGAGGCAATACTGACCCTACTACTTATCTTAGAAGCTAGATTAAGAAAAGGCCATCCTACGTTTCTAGCATTTGTAGACTTAGAGAAAGCTTTTGACAATGTTGACTGGAATAGTCTCTTTCAAATTCTGAAGGTGGCAGTTGTGAAATACAGGAAGCGAAAGGCTATTTACAATTTGTACAGAAACCAGATGCCAGTTATAAGAGTAGAGGAACATGAAAGGGAAGCAGTGGTTGGGAAGGGAGTGAGACAGTGTTATAGCCTATCCCCGATGTTATTCAATCTGTATATTGAGCAAGCTGTAAAGGAAACAAAAGAAAAATTCGGGGTAGGTATTAAAATCCATGGAGACGATATAAGAACTTTAAGGTTCGCCGATGACATTGTAGTTGTGTCAGAGACAGCAAAGGACTTGGAAGAGCACCTGAAGGCAATGGACAGTGTCTTGAAAGGAGGATGTAAGATGAACATCAACAAAAGCAAAACGAGGATAATGGAATGTAATCGAGTTAACTCGGGTGATGCTGAGGGAATTAGATTAGGAAATGAGACACTTAAAACAGTTTTGCTATTTGGGGAGCAAAATAACTGATGATGGTCGAAGTAGAGAGGATATTAAATGTAGACTGGCAATGGCAAGGAAAGCGTTTCCGAAGAAGAGAAATTTGTTAACATCGAGTATGGATTTAAGTGTCAGGAAGTCGTTTCTGAAAGTATTTGTATGGAGTGTAGCCATGTATGGAAGTGAAACATGGACGATAAATAGTTTGGACTCGAAGAGAATAGAAGATTCGAATTGTGGTGCTACAGAAGAATGCTGAAGATTAGATGGGTAGATCACATAACTAATGTGGAGGTATTGAATGGAATTGGAGAGAAGAGGAGTTTGTGGCACAACTTGACTAGAAGAAGGGATCGGTTGGTAGGTCATGTTCTGAGGCATCAAGGGATCACAAATTTAGTACTGGAGGGCAGCGTGGAGGGTAAAAATCGTAGAGGGAGACCAAGAGATGAATACACTAAGCAGATTCAGAGGATGTAGGCTACAGTACGTACTGGGAGATGAAGCAGCTTGCACAGGCTAGAGTAGCATGTAGAGCTCCATCAAACCAATCTCAGGACGGAAGACCACAACAACAACATTCAACATTCATTTTCTGAGCATTGCCAGTGAATTAAATAAAAACTTAGTTTCTACAGGGAATCAGAACTCTCTCGGAAAATGGCCTTCCGAGACTGAGATCTGAAATACTACTCTGTGATACTGACAAGGGGGAGACTGAGTCAGTAATTATTTCACTGAAGAGTAAGGATTCTCACGGATATGATGGAGTGCATAACAGGATATTAAAACATTGTACTGCCCATGTTAGCTCTGTATTTAGTCACATTTGTGTTTTAGGAATGGTCAGTTTCCTCAACGATTAAAGTACTCAGTTGTAAAGCTGCTTTTTAAAAAGGGAGAAAGGCATAATGTAGACAAATTTAGACTAATTCCTATGCGATCAGTGTTTGCTAAAGTTATTGAAAAGGCTGTGTATGTAAGGATAATTGATCATTTTATATCACACAATTTGCTATCAAATGTATAGTTCGGCTTTAGCAGTCGTTTAACATCTGGAAATGTTATGTTCTCTTTTCTCTGTGACGTACTGGGTGGATTAAACAGAAGTTTTTGAATCATAGGCGTATTTTTTGATTTAACTAACGCGTTTGATTGTATTGTTCACAAAATATTGCTCCAGAAGTTGGACCATTACGGAATAGGGGAGGAGCTCACAATTGGTTCACCTCTTACTTTAACAACAGGCAGCAAAACGGCATTATTCACAGTGTTGAGAATGGCTCTGATGTGGGGTCCGAGTGGGGTATTGTCAAATGCGAGGTGCCCCAGGCATCAGTGTTGGGGCCACTGCAGTTCCTTATTTATATAAATGATATGCTCTCTAGTATTACGTGTAATACTAAAATATTTCTGTTTGCTGATGACACTAGCTTGGTAGCAAAGAATGTTGTGTGCAACATTGGTTCTGTTTCAAATAGTGCATTTCATGACACAAGTTCATGGCTCATAGAAAATAAGCTAACGCTAGTAAAGTGTCGTGGAAACCCCACGTTCAGGATCTTGTTCAAAGTCTTAATGCTGTCATTACTACTATTCGAACGGTATCAGAAGTAAGTGATCGTTCATCACGGAAATTAGTCTACTTTGTTTATTTTCATTTGATTCTGTCGTATGGTATTATATTTTGTGATAACTCGTCCCATTTTAAAAGAATATTTTAAGCTCAGAAATAGGTAGTTCAGGTAGTAAATGGTGTAAATTCACGAACCTTTTGTCGCCCCTTGTTCACTAGTCTGGGTATTTTGATATTACAAAATTGTTAAGGCTTTCGGGGCCACTTGTTGACAAACTGCCTACTGGCTTCTGTCTCGGGTTCTTCGGCCGACGTTCATCTAATGATTTTACTGGCGTTTCGCCAGCACGAGTGGCTGGCGTTGTCAAAGCTTCACCCTCAATTTCCGGTAGTGAACTGGAGCTGAGCTCGCGGCCGCAGACTGTATGTACCTGGCGCGCCAACGTCCGAGAGCTTCTCCGCGGTCATTTCCGGTGCGGTTCTCCTCTTGCTACCTGCGACGGTCGTTCGCTCCGGTACGGAAAACCAGGATCCGTTTACCTTAAGGCTTTCCTCTTTCTTGTTGAAACTGTTCGCGTGTTTTTGTATTTTTACAGCTTCTCTGAACAAGCGCGTGTGATAGTGCTTCTCTACAGCCAGAGTTTCCGTATCGGCAAATTTTATTACGTGGTCGGTTCCACTCAGTGCGTGCTCTGCCACGGCTAATTTCTCCACCTGCCCCAACCTGCAATGTCGCTTATGCTATTTGATCCTGGTGTTAATCGACCGTCTAGTCATTCCGACATAAACTTTTCCGCATGTGCACGGTATACAGTATGTTCCCGACGTTGCAAGTGGGTCCCTTTTCTCCTTTGGCGATCTAAGACATTCTTTGATCTTCCTTGTCGGTTTGAAAATCGTCTTTACGCCATGTTTGCGCAATATACGGCCGATTCTGTCCGTTGCTCTGGAAATGTATGGCAGAAAGGCCGCACCCGAAATTTCTTTTTCTGATTCCTTACTTCGCCGAGTGTTTGGCTCTGTTACACTTCTAATATAATTTATGGATTACCCATTGCTCCTCATAACACTTTCCAGGTGTTTCATTTCTCGTCTGAGGTGCTGCGGCTCACATATTCGTCCTGCTCGCGTTACGAGCGTATTAATCATGCCTCTTTTCTGACTCGGATGGTGGTTTGATAGTTTGTGCAGGTATCGGTCCGTGTGTGTCGGTTTTCGATACACGCTGTGTCCCAGGTTTTCCCCGTCCCTTGTGACCAGCACATCTAGAAATGGCAGTTTCTTGTCCTTTTCTACTTGCATGGTAAATTTTATGTTGGCATGGAGGATATTCAAGTGTCTTAGGAAGTCACCGAGCTGTTCTTCACCATGGCTCCACACCACGAAAGTATCATCGACGTATATTTACCACACCTTAGGTTTGCAAGTCGCCAAGTCCAGTGTCTGTGCTTCGAATTATTTTGACATTGCCCTCTCAATATATATATATATATATATATATATATATATATATATATATATATATATATATTCTTTACTGTCGTTTCTTGTTAATAATATCAGCTTATTCCAAAGAATTAGGATCTTTCACTCAATTAATACTCGGCAGATATCCTATCTGCATTTGGATCGCACTTCCTTAACTCTTGTGCAGAAAGGTGTGCAGTATACTCCTGCATACATTTTCAATCATCTACCACTAGAATTTAAAAAACTTAGCATTAATTCAAATCGAAACTGAAGAATTTCCTCATGGGTCATTCCTTCTATTCTGTTGAGTAGTTCCTTGAAACATGGAGCTGATTCTTATGTTATATTGTTGAATGCGTTTACTTAAACTTATGGTTTGATTTTTTTGGGTCCATAAACATTTTATTTCATCTGTTGTTACTTTTATGTTGTAATTTCATATACTGACACGCTCCATGACCTTGGAGATTTGCTACTCAATTTGGTCCTAGGAAACTAGACGTGGAAATAAATAAATAAGTAAATAGAAATGCGCCTTTCCATCGTAAGACCACATGATTGAATACATAAATGCTCGTGACTTAAAGCTTCTACGTATTTGTCGTAATTGTGCTCGTTCTACGTTTAACACAATAGTTGGCAGTACATGGCACAGTACCTGTAGTGGCAATGTGAGTACGTCTCACTTTTTTCTTTTATCTCTATCTCTTCGTTACCGCTATTACTTTCCTCCCGTTAATCAATGATAGTAGGAACCGTTTAATGTAAGTAATGATCTGGAACTAGTTTCAGTTACAGCCTGACAAATGATGTAGCAAAGTATTATTTACCGTAAGAGTATTTATTACTTTTACTTTTACTTTTAAAACAATTTAGAGAGAGATTACAAAAGAACTGTTCAGAAAAATCGTAGTATGAAACTTAGACTTTTTTACAAACTTGTGTACTACTGGTGATTTCTTCCGCATTTCAATAATGGTACCATACATACCATAGACCTTCCTAGACAGTACTTGACAGTTTTGCAGTCCTTTAACGAGTTCCTGTTGCTTCAGTTACGTTGCTTAGTCGGGTATCTTGTGTATAATTCCCGTGTTTTTACTTCAGACCGACACATTCATTTCTAGTATGGCAGTTTCCGCCTCTTGACCACTCACGTCACCTTTTAAAACTTAAAATATATGCTGGGCTATAAGGATTGATCTCGCGGAACAGTCTTCAAAGTTTCTATTCCTCCGATAGTTCTGCCAAATTTGCATCATTAAAACTGTGCATTGACTGTTTATTTGTTTTCTTTCATCCCCCTCACCCCAAGTGGGCTGGGCTGGGCTGGGCTGGGCTGTCCGTAGTACAATACGCCATTCCTTAGGCAAGAGCCTTTTTAGAAATTTAATGAGGGATGATTTAAAAAACCCAGTTCGGACTGTTTTCTTTTTTTAAAATTAGAAATCGAAAACGGGCAGCTAAAAAACGAAAATATACTATACATTTTAAAAACACGTCACAGAACGGTGAAATTCTGTAAAGAAAAGCACTGAAACACTATACTTCCACTTAAAATCTGAAGGATCTGCTCTGGGAGACAATATTTTCCACAGGGCTGAGGTGTGACTAGAAAAGATAACGGTCTGTTTTTTTCGAAAACTAGGGAGACGATGGTAGCCGGTGGGGTGGACAATAAAGCGAAGACAGAAGATCAGAAAGACAAAGGGTGTAGAAGACTTCGGAGTGTTGGTAGGGTAGTGTCAAAAAAAAAGAAAAGAAAGTAATGTGAATGGATATACAAAGAGAAAAGAAGAGAGAGCACTCATGTGGAGCTGGATAGATGGGGGGAAAGATGAGGTTGGTAGGAGGAATAAATACCTGGGCGTACGGTTCGTCCATAAACCAGTTCTCTAAATCATGAACGAATTATACTGCTATCTCCGTTTAAATAAAGAATGATTTTTAGTAGGAGCAGTTACCCGGAATTCCGCATAGCGCTAAAGCATACTGCTGCTGCTGCCTAGCGGACAATGGCGTTACCCACATACTAAGTTACGCTACTTTAAACACAGATGTCTCTTCTGCACTCATTCTGACATTCTCGCCTCACGTAACCCTCACATGTCAAAATAAATATCAGCTTCACGTCATTACCGAAGATGGCGCAGGAATCCAGTCAACAGAGTTTCTCACCGTTAGTTTTACTTTCAAAAGCAGACGTGATTCCATCGTATGTTACAACATGAAAATGAAACATTTTCCATAATTATCCAACATATTGACATCAACTTTATACGCCAGAAATTATGTGCATATGTCCTCCGTCTTTGAAAACGGGAGTGGCCAGCGCTTTTTTGCAGTCGCTAGGCACCCGTGAGTGCTCCTGCAAATTTCAGTAAACCGCTGCTGAAAGAGGAATAAGAGCTTTCACATTTGTTCATTTATACCGTATTGTCTCTCATCTTCCGACCCGCTGCCAGTATGGCCACTGAGCAAATTCGATCGGATTAGTGACCTAACATACGAGCAAATTTTTTTATAGTTTTTAGTCAGCTCTGTTAGCAAAATTTTACTTTCAGACCAACTGTACTCCTCTCTCATTGCTGTCTATATGTTTATTTTTATATCGTTCAGTTTTTGCTGGCCAGCTAGGTATTTCCTTCGTTTAAATATACGACGAAGTTCTGTTGGCTTCCGTACCAACGTTCTGACGTGGCTATAAAGCCTCCGTGGTTCTTTCCTGTTTCTTAAAATCTTACTCTTAAGATAGTTGACTCAGGCGTATTAAACGATGCTTCTGAATTATATTCTATTCTGATCCACATATTCGTCCTCAGAACTCAATATTTAATGCTGACTACTCAGATATTACTCCATTTGTACTCCATGCTCTTGCAACGAAACAGACTTTTCCTAACATTTTCACCATTCCTTGCAATACCGTAGGCACTGAGACTGTCATACCCTTATGATAACCGATGCCATTCTTTTACTTTCAGTGGCTGAAATTTCATGTCTGTTTGTTCCTAGAATGTCCAGGACGTTACCCGCACGAGCTGGTTGTCCATTTCCTCGAAGTAATTTACGGAGAAGTCGTTCAGAATAATGTCAAACGTATCCCAACCTCTGTCACCAGATTTGATCAAATGACTCTCCTTCTATAGCTGGAACGAACTGAAGTCTCCCCTGTTACAATAGTTTGAGTAGGAAACTTGTTCACGATAATCTACAAGTTCTCCCTGAAGTGTACAGCCAATAGCAGCTCCTGCCATAGGCGGTCTATAAAAATATCCGATTTCTATGTTTGACCCACCTTTGATGGTTAATTTTATCCAGATTATTTCACGTTAGGGATACGCAATAACCTCACTAGATACTTTACTGCAAAAAATGTACCGCCACCATTGATTTCTAGTGTCTTGCGATGTACAAGGTGACTCCGTGATAATACAGCAGACTTTTAGGGATAATGGAGAAGGTTAAACATATCAGTTTGAGGCAGGGGACCCTGGTCCAGAAACGATCGAGTCTAAAGTTAAAGCGAAAGTCGTTCTGACACTTCTGACAGTGGATCTCTTCTACTGCAAGGTCTTTGCTTCTCATATTTTGGGAGGAGGTGGTATCGACCGAAATACGAAAAGAGTCGCCGGCCGATGTGGCCGAGCTGTTCTAGGCGCTTTAGTCTGGAACCGCGCGACCGCTACGGTCACAGGTTCGAATCCTGCCTCGGGCATGGATATGTGTGATGTCCTTAGGTTAGTTAGGTTTACGTAGTTCTAAGTTCTAGGGGACTGATGACCTCAGAGGTTAAGTCCCATAGTGCTCAGAGCCATTTGAACCATTTGAACGAAAAGAGTCCAATAAACATGGGCTCTAAAGTGTACACCTTACGAGCTATGATCACTCGTTCATCTTTGCTTCTGTGAAACAGCTCTTCTATTGAACAAAAGCTCGTTGCTCTTAAGGCCTGCAGTTTAGAGCCAGTTTGTACTGGACACTTTTTTACTGTTTTGGGACCTACTACCTCCTTCCAAAACAAAGAAAGCAAGGAGCTTGCTATAGAAGAGGTCCTCTGCCAGAGTTATCGGAACGGTTTTCGCTTAGACAATAACTTCCAACTCGGTCGTTTCCAGGCCAGCGTCCAAAGCTCAAACTGATACATTTACACTTCTCCACCCTCGCTGAAAGTTTATAACATCATTACTAAATCACACTGTACATTCCAGTCCGAATTTAGGATTTCGCTGCTATTCCCTTCCGATTTCAATTAATATTCTGTTTTTAATAATGTCTGGGTATTATTACCGTTAATAAGTGATATTATTTCTGACACCTTACCAATGATGTTTCTGAAGTTTACAAAAATGACACTAACCTTTACCATTTTTTATCAGCGAGAGCTGACGATCTTTGAAAATAATGCAGTACACATTGAAAGATTAGGCTGCACGTTTCTCGTTCCGAAATCGCATTTTTATGTTAGTTATTTGTAGGAGTCCGTGTTACATCTCATGAATAAAGAAAAAATATCTGCGATCAATTGCTGGAAATAAAGATCTGCAGGACTGCGACCTATCAGGTCCGCAGTTTTTCGTTCGGCGATATTCATAATCACATTGGCCGGGATCCCATGCGTGATTCGAATATGAAATATATTGGTCAATACCTAACACCACACATTATAGCAAAGCTCCACGATGCTAGTGCCCGACGTGACAGACACACTATGTGATCAAAACTATCAGGACACCTGTCTGAAAATGACTTTCAAGTTCGTGGCGCCCTCCATCGGTAATGCCGGAATTCAGTTCGGTGTTGGCCCACCCTTAGCCTTGATGACAGCTTCCACTCACGCAGGCATACGTTCATTCAGGTGCTGGAAGGTTTCTTGGGGAATGAGAGATCATTCTTCATGGAGTGCTGTACTGAGGAAAGGTATCGATGTCGGTCGGTGAGGCCTGGCACGAAGTCAAATGGTTCAAATGGCTCTGAGCACTATGGGACTCAACTGCTGTGGTCGTAAGTCCCCTAGAACTCAGAACTACTTAAACCTAACTAACCTAAGGACATCACACACAGCCATGCCCGAGGCAGGATTCGAACCTGCGACCGTTCGGTCTTGCGGTTCCAGACTGTAGCGCCTTTAACCGCTCGGCCACTCCGGCCGGCGGCACGAAGTCGGCGTTACAAAACATCCCAAAGGTGTTCTGTAGGATCCAGGTCAGGACTCTGTGCAGGCTAGTCCATTGTAGGGATGTTACTGTCGTGTAACTACTCCGCCATACGCCATGCATTATGAACAGGTGCTCGATCGTGTTGAAAGATGCAGTCGCCATCCCCGACTTGCTCTTCAACAGTGGGAAGCAAGAAGGTGCTTAAAACATCAACGTAGGGATGAGCTGTGATAGTGCCACGCAAAACAACGAGGGGTGCAAACCCCCTCCACGAAAAACACGACCACATCATAACACCACCGCCTCCGAAATTTACTGTTGGCACTACACACGCTGGCAGATGGCGTTTTGGCATTCGCCTTACTCTCACCCTGTCATCGGATTGCCACATTGTGTACCGTGATTCGTCACTCCAGGTAACGTTTTTCCACTGTTCAATTGTCCAGTGTTTACGCTCCTTACACCAAGCGAGACATCGTTTGGCATTTACCGACGTGATGTGTGGCTTTGAGCAGCCACTCGACCATGAAATCCAAGTTTTCTCACCTCCCGCCTAACTGTCATAGTACCTGCAGTGGACCCTGATGCGGATTATAAATTCCTGTGTGATGGTCTGGATAGAAGTCTGCTTATTAGACATTACGAATCTCCTCAACTGTCGGCTGTCTCTAGCAGTCAACAGACGGGATCGGCCTGTACGCTTTTGTGCTGTACGTGTCCCTTCTAGTTTCCACTTCACTGTCACATCGGAAACAGTAGACTTATGGATGTTTAGGAGTGTGGAAATCTCGAGTACCGACGTATAACGCAAGTGACACCCAATGACCTGACGACGTTCGAAGTATGTGAGTTCCGCGGAGCACTCCATTCTGCTCTCTCACGACTTCTAATGACTACTGAAGTCGCTGATACGGAGTATCTGGCAGTAGATGGCAGCACAATACACCTAATATTAAAACGTATGTTTTTGGGGGTGTCCGGATACTTTTGATTGTTGTTGTTGTTGTTGTCTTCAGTCTTGAGACTGGTTTGATGCAGCTCTCCATGCTACTCTATCCTGTGCAAGCTTCTACATCTCCCAGTACTTACTGCAACCTACATCCTTCTGAATCTGCTTAGTGTATACATCTCTTGGTCTCCCTCTACGATTTTTATCCTCCACACTGCCCTCCAACGCTAAATTTGAGATCCCCTGATGCCTCAGAGCATGTCCTACCAACCAATCCCTTCTTCTAGGGCGCTGCAGTAGTGGACTGTGCGGCTGCTCCCGGAGGAGGTTCGAGTCCTCTCTCGGGCACGGGCGTATGTGTTTGTGCTTAGGATAATTTAGGTTAAGTAGTGTATAAGCTTAGGGACTGATGACCTTAGCAGTTAAGTCCCATAAGATTTCACACATATTTGAACATTTGAACTTTCTTCTAGTCAAGTTGTGCCACAAACTCCTCTTCTCCTCAATTCTATTCAATACCTCCTCATTAGTTATGTGATCTACCCATCTAATCTTCAGCATTCTTCTGTAGCACCAGATTTCGAAAGCTTCTATTCTCTTCTTGTCCAAACTATTTATCGTCCATGTTTCACTTCCACACATGGCTACACTCCATACAAATACTTTCAGAAACGCCTTCCTGACACTTAAATCTATACTCGATGTTAACAAATTTCTCTTCTTCAGAAACGCTTTCCTCGCCATTGCCAGTCTACATTTTATATCCTCTCTACTTCGACCATCATCAGTTATTTTGCTCCCCAAATAGCAAACCTCCTTTACTACTTTAAGCGTCTCATTTCCTAATCTAATTTCCTCGGCATCACCCGACTTAATTCGACTACATACCATTATCCTCGTTTTGCTTTTGTTGATGTTCATCTTATATCCTCCTTTCAAGACACTGTCCATTCCGTTCAAGTGCTCTTCCAAGTCTTTTGCTGTCTCTGACAGAATTACAATGTCATCGGCGAACCTCAAAGTTTTTATTTCATCTCCATGGGTTTTAATGCCTACTCCGAACTTTTCTTTTGTTTCCTTTACTGCTTGCTCAATATACAGATTGAATAACATCTGGGAGAGGCTACAACCATGTCACACTCCCTTCCCAACCACTGCTTCCCTTTCGTGCCCCTCGACTCTTATAACTGCCACCTGTTTTCTGTATAATTGTAAATAGCCTTTTTCTCCCTGTATTTTACCCCTGCCGTATTTAGAATTTGAAAGAGAGTATTCCAATCAACATTGTCAAAAGCTTTCTCTAAGTCTGCAAATGCTAGAAACGTAGGTTTTCCTTTCCTTAATCTTTCTTCTAAGATAAGTCGTAAGGTCAGTATTGCCTCGCGTGTTCCGACATTTCTACGGAATCCAAACTGATCTTCCCCGAGGTCGGCTTCTACCAGTTTTTCCATTCGTCTGTAAAGAATTCGCGTTAGTATTTTGCAGCTGTGACTTGTTAAACTGATAGTTCGATAATTTTCGCATCTCTCATCACCTGCTTTCTTTGGGATTGGAATTATT
This sequence comes from Schistocerca piceifrons, assembly GCF_021461385.2. NCBI lineage: Eukaryota > Metazoa > Arthropoda > Insecta > Orthoptera > Acrididae > Schistocerca > Schistocerca piceifrons. The sequence continues at coordinate 461,756,511 of NC_060149.1, forward strand.
ATATTCTTCTTGAAGTCTAAGGGTATCTCGCCTGTCTCATATATCCTGCTCACCAGATGGTAGAGTTTTGTCAGGACTGGCTCTCCCAAGGCCGTCAGTAGTTCCAATGGAATGTTGTCTACTCCCGGGGCTTTGTTTCGACTCAGGTCTTTCAGTGCTCCGTCAAACTCTTCACACAGTATCGTATCTCCCATTTCATCTTCGTCTACATCCTCTTCCATTTCTATAATATTGTCCTCAAGTACATCGCCCCTGTATATATCCTCTATATACCCCTTCCACCTTTCTGCTTTCCCTTCTTTGCTTAAAACTGAGTTTCCATCTGAGCTCTTGATATTCATACAAGTGGTTCTCTTTTCTCCAAAGGTCTCTTTAATATTCCTGTAGGCAGTATCTATCTTGCCCCTAGTGAGGTAAACCTCTACATCCTTACATATGTCCTCTAGCCATCCCTGCTTAGCCATTTTGCACTTCCTGTCGATCTCATTTTTGAGACGTTTGTGTTCCTTTTTGCCTGCTTCATTTACTCCATTTTTATATTTTCTCCTTTCATCAATTAAATTCAATATTTCTTCTGTTACCCAAGGATTTCTACTAGCCCTCGTCTTTTTACCTACTTGATCCTTTGCTACCTTCACTACTTCATTCCTCAGAGCTGCCCATTTTTCATCTACTGTATTTCTTTCCCCCGTTCCTGTCAATTGTTCCCTTATGCTCTCCCTGAAACTCTGTATAACCTCTGGTTTAGTCAGTTTATCCAGGTCCCATCTCCATAAGTTCCCACCTTTTTGCAGTTTCTTCAGTTTTAATCTACAGTTCATAACCAATAGATTGTGGTCATAGTCCACATCTGCCCCTGGAAATGTCTTACAATTTAAAACCTGGTTCCTAAATCTCTGTCTTACCTTTATATAATCTATCTGATACCTACTAGTATCTCCAGGATTCTTCCATGCATACAACCTTCTTTTAAGATTCTTGAACTAAGTGTTAGATATGGTTAAGTTATGTTCTGTGCAAAATTCTACCAGACGGCTTCCTCTTTCATTTCTTAACCCCAATCCATATTCACCTACTTTGTTTCCTTCTCTCCCTTTTCCTACTCTCGAATTCCAGTCACCCATGACTATTAAATTTTCTTCTCCCTTCACTACCTGAATAAGTTCTTTTATCTCATCATACATTTCATCAATTTCTTTATCCTCCGCAGAGCTAGTTGGCATTTAAACTTGTACTACTGTAGTAGGCATGGGCTTCGTGTTTTTATCTTAGCCACAATAATGCGTTCACTATGCTGTTTGTAGTAGCTTACCCGCAGTCCTATTTTTTATTCATTATTAAACCTACTCCTGCATTACCCCTATTTGATTTTGTATTTATAACCCTGTATTCACCTGACCAAAAGTCTTGTTGCTCCTGCCACCGAACTTCGCTAATTCCCACCATATCTGACTTTAACCTATCCATTTCCGTTTTTAAATTTTCTAACCTACCTGCCCGATTAAGGGATCTGACATTCCAAGTTACGATTCGTAGAACGCCAGTATTCTTTCTATTGATAACGACATCCTCCTGAGTAGTCCCCGCCCGGAGATCCGAATGGGGGACTTTTTTACCTCCGGAATATTTTACCAAAGAGGACGCCATCATCATTTAACCATACAGTAAAGCTGCATGCCCTCGGGAAAAATTATGGCTGTAGTTTCCCCTTGGTTTCAGCCGTTCGCAGTACCAGCACAGCAAGGCCGTTTTGGTTAGTGTTACAAGGCCAGATCAGTCAATCATCCAGACTGTTGCCCCTGCAACTACTGAAATGGCTGCTGCCCCTCTTCAGGAACCACACGTTTGTCTGGCCTCTCAACAGATACCCCTCCGTTGTGGTTGCACCTACGGTACGGCCATCTGTATCGCTGAAGCACGCAAGCCTCCACACCAACGGCAAGGTCCATGGTGCATATGGAGGGATTACATAGTGATATTGTTCGTTTGAGCGTGTAGGATCGTACAGCCACGTCAGGTACCTCGGGTTAGGAAATGGGCTGATAAAGAAATATCCACATGCACAGTGCGACGACGTCTGATGCAGCATCGCTTGTCAGCACGACTTTCCTGGACGTGGCAGTGGACGGAGGAGCACAGAAAGTGGTGCGCCCAGCGACAGTGCTGAACACAGGAGTGGCGTCAATTCGTATTTTCAGACGCTTCCCGGTTCTGCGTACAGCATCACGATTTCTAAGTCCGTGTTTGGAGTCTCCAGCGAGAACGAAGGTTACCAGACAGCTTTCGCCCAGCTGACCAGATGGTAAGGAGAAGCACTGAACATACAACGCGATCGCCAATGGTTCACATAGCCGGTGATTTTGGAGAGCAGGCGCTGCATTTCTGGCGTGTTAAATCTGAGAACTATATTCTCTCTTTGAGGTTACTGTTACGTTATATTGCAAATAAATAACGCCAGACTGCATGTTTCTACTGGTGTCCTGACTTACCTCGATACAGTGGGTTTTCAACTGTTTCCGTGGTGGCACATTCTTCAGAGTTCTCAGTCACTGAAAATATCTCGCAATGCATTGCCTAGAGAAAGGCGCGCCAACACGCGTCAGCTGCTACGATTGGTGAACTCTGGTACAGAGTTCAAACAGCATGGAATGCCAACTCCCATCTGTCACGTAGGCTTAGTTTGACATGATGCCCAGCCGTGTTAGAGCGATTGTTGCGGATGGATGTGATCGCTCTGTTCACTAAATTTCGCGCACTGTGTATCTCCAAATCACCTACAAATTATTCATTCCTAGAACTGTGTATACACACATTCAGCTAATTTTCATTATTTACATATTCCCTGGTGTTGGAATTTTAATGACTGACAGTATGACAAATGTGTATTATAACTACCTTTATTTTCTGTTCTTTTCCTTATATCTCATTAGCCAAATCGATTTCTTTTACCCTGAAGTCCGATTATTTGTCGGCGAATTCCGTTGCTGTTACGTAACGATACGTTTGCCCATACTGAAAATACAACACATTTGTTCATAAAGCTCTGTTCTAAAAGCTTTCCCCTCATCAGTAATGTTTGTTTCATTAATAACTGAAAACCCTGTGTCCTAATGGTTCGGAAGTTTTCTTGCCTTCATGCTCGTCCATTCTACATTATTACGACCGTCCTATATACAAAAACGAAGCGACGAGTATTGGGGTCGGTGCCTCCCGTCGTTCCTGGAGACTCACGAGGAGCTCGCAATGAAATGTATGCTACTGACAAACATAAATACGAAACTCAGGTTGGTTGCTCATGAGGATATCACAGCAGATGTTACAGAACACTGAAATGAGACTGGTCTGATTACGAGCTTGAAGTATGCCATTAAACAAGTGATGTTCAAATGTATAGAATAAAATACGTATTCAGTATAACTTTAATGAGAACGACGTTCAATGAAATGTTTTACCTGAGACATAACTATTTCATTTCATTAAATCTTCAGCATTATTTAACTCGCTCTATATTGTCAGTATTTGCCTCCTGAAAGTGAAAAACTTAAACGTTACTAAACCCAGACTTCAAGAAATGTGTGCTGAGGAAAACGTTCACTTTGCAATTTGAAAACACTATCGAAATCTCACTGCCAAACCTTGCGCATTCGACCATCTGTTGTTAAAATGAATGTGACTAACTTCACAACGATCAAAGCGGCAACTCTAATCACTCGCTTGCACTGTCTACGTAACACGGACTCGGGAATTGTTATACTGAAGAGATTTCTTATTATGTCTGTCGCCCTTTGCTTGCGACACATCTGTGTGGCACAAAGTTTAGTATCGTATTTTTTCATTTTACAATAAAACTCATTAATTCTATTTGTTTGAATTTTGTCTAGCGAGCGGAGAAAGCAGGTTTCCTAGACACACTATGTTTGAAGTCAAGGCTGGTTTTAACAGTGGAATGTTGATCCTGGTATGGATCGAGGGTGCTGAACTCAGCACTCAGTTTTTTCTTGCGTGACCAGTTCATGAAGAACGTCGTAGCCGGACATCATACAGGGGGGACTGGGTTGGCATTCGTTGGTGCACGGGTCAGTGCAGGACGCAGATGAGCTTGCGAAGTTGAACTGTAGACCCTGTTAGACGTTCACGAGAGCAGCTGGCAGTGATACACTGTTTCCGCAGAGGGTAACAGCAGCAGCAGAGTATGTCCTCACTAGGGAAATGGGTAGAGAGAGGGTATGCGTGCGTAACGAAGCTCTTCTGGCTGAGTCAAGAATCAAGGTCCCCAAGTACGAGTCCTACAGTTTATGGAAGTTAGCCAGCAAATGGCATTCCGGCTGGATGACATCAGTTCAACTCCCAGTGGCATCTGGACTTCTGAGCAACAGGTACACCTGCATTTTATTGAAGACTGCATCTATAAATCACAGCTGGATGACCAATTTCAGGATACTTCTTGGTTGATATTGATAATATTTAAGTGGACTCAGCCCGTCACCGTTTTGAAAGGCCATTGTTCTCCTACGTCTAAGTCACAACAGAGCCGATGCATGAAACTTTGTCATATGACAATGTGGTTACTATCGCCACAGTGGTCTCTGCCTTTCTGCTGTATCATAGAAGTTACAGCCCTCGCTGCGCCATTGGTACTTGAATGTAAGGCAGCTCCCCCTATCACACCGTCGAGATGGCGTTTCTTGTAGTGTCAGCGAAGTCCACATGTGGTTTCTCGTGTAAAAACACCTAGTTGGCCCCTGTAGCTGAGACTTTTTGTGCCATCCTGCCGTGCCTTTCTCTGATAACGCGATTACAGGTCTCTATAACTAAGCCAAGAGAAGCAAAGGCGCAACAGTCTATTGCAACAAAAAGTTATATGATTTGGGTGGCGAAACGCATCAATAGTTGTAGGCCCAAGCGGACTGTTGTAATACAAAAGGTCGAAGGATATTCATTACAACTTTTGACAGTGAAGGAGATCAATAATTACGGGTTTAACTGTTTTATGATACAAATTTTCGAAAGGTAGACATTCCTCAACTACAAATAGCTATCGCACTCTTTTCTTTGTATTTTATTACTGTTGTTGGTGCGACAGTTTGTAGAATGAAATGTATTTACCACTGTAAAAACAATAGTAATGGTACCCTGACATATTTGATAGGGTTTGAAGTTCCTCGAATATTCATTCTTGGCGATACCCACCCCAGGTGCATGGGATAGTCCCCGCAGTACTCCACTTGGTTTCCTGTAGAAGTTATCTACAGAGACTTACTTTCGTAACTATCTACCAGTCGGAAGTGGGAAGTATTCTAACTAAATTAAGCACTGTGATGACGTGGAGAGATCAATGTGTTACCTCCCGACTACATTGACATCCTCTGCGTATGAAATCAATTAATGTCATTACAGAGTCGTTCTTAATTACCATACTACTGTACCAGGAATCATAGTCTGTATTCCATACCAGAGCCGCTGCCCTTCGCAGACTTGCTCCAGAGTAGTGTTCAGATACCAGTCCTTCCTCCAAGGAAAACATCTTTACATTTCTAGAAAAAAATCCAGGTACTTTTCGTGACAGTCGAACACGATGACTGCTGGTACTCATAGTCTTAAAGCTGCTGTAGAACAGGGCCGCGACCAGTCAGGCAAGGCGCTTATGTCCTCTTCACCTAGGGGCCGCTGCTGTCGCGTTGCCGTCCTGGAGGGAGGTCCGGTCAGCGTGCGACTGGCTGACTTCTTCCCACAGCCTTCTCTGTTCTGTCGTTCCCGACTGGCGTGCTGGCGTTTGAGTTTACGCCGTAACACCCACCTTGGCCACTGGCTGCTACGACATAACCACTGGAAGAATAAAAGTTCCCTTAACTCTCTTGATTCATCATCAGCCCTCTGTTTGCTTTGTACCCACCACCTCGGTGCAATCACGCCAGGGAGAATAGCTGAACGCCATATACCCCCCTTGTAAGAGTGGGGTTTTGTTTTTGCTTATTCTAGAATTGAGAACAACTGTGTGAGGTGAAATCACAAGTTTAATGTCGCACTATTTCTCACAAAATTACAGCTTTCACGCAGTTTTCAACTCGCCAACATAAAAACAGCGCAATGGATAATGCATCTTGCCAACAAAAAAAAAGTGAAATAAGTTTACACACAACAATGTTAAATATTAACTCTCTGAAAGCACGTTAATCTTAAACACAATATTATGAAAGTTTACTTGGAAGTTTCTTTACAAAATTGCTCCTACACATGCGTTATGATGTTGGTCATTTCTACGAAAATCGTCCGATTCGGTTTCAAAGTTTGGTACTGTTTAGGATGACAATCAAGTCTACAGTGGATGGTTAGTCAAGTGACAAATTTGAGCACAAGATTACCCAAGGCCGCTCGAGTTTACAGTGGACGCAGCTGGTGAACCAAGAAAGATTATGCCTCTGCACGCGGTATTTACCTTAGGCTGCGACGTGCTGCTGTCTGCAAAGCCGCTCTCTCCCACTGAAATTCCTACAAAACTAATCTGGCCTTTGCTGAACTTTCCAGCTAAAACTTTCCCTATGTTTCTCTTTATTCGAGAAATCATGTACTCAATCCTAGTCTTCTTATGTGGCGATATACACAAATATGGTTGGAGCAGTGTGCATATTATAGTGCCCTCTCAGTTCTCGCAAGAACAATTAACTAATTAGGCTGGTTCGTTGCTTCACAGTTGGAGCTAAAGATTGCTACAGCTAATTCTTTAACTGGAGTGCAGCCGCTGTGAACGTAGTGTCCACATAAATTTCTTCTCTGCGTCGTAGGCAGCGTTCAGCGCTTCATTCTGCACTTGATGCCAGTTCAGAGAAGAGTCCCCAAATTTCTCTCTTGTCATGCTCATGGCAGAACTGCCGCCACCACTTGGGTTCCTTTTTTACGTCACGGCTTTTTTCGACCAATAGAAGTGTTCCTCTTATTTTGTAGAAACACAAACTAGCAATTGCAACGTCCCTTCTATCAAACTCCGTCGAAACTTCAGTAAATTTCCTTCGTAGTGCGTTTCCGCCAATCAGAAATTTTGTGCCCGCTATAGACGCCTAAAGTACATTGACCTTTCCATGTGTCGCACTTACTGGACGAAAATGTGTCACTCTTTTGTTCGTATCCCATTGGAATTCCGAAACACCGTTTTCTAAAGCTTCTTCTCTGCCCTTGTGCAGATGTCCCGCTACAGGCGGTCCTCCAAGTTGAATGACCTGGCCTGGGTTCACTGCCCTCCTTCCTGCCTCCCTTTTAAGTGGTTTCTGGAGTAACTCCTGTAGCGCGGCTTCGCCAAGCCGTTGTGGACCTGGCTTTTCAAAACTAAAAGCGACTAGACTCGCGTGCCCTGTTCTACCTTCCACTCAAAGACATGCATTGTATAGGAATGGTGTGTTAATAGCCGTCAATTGACTATCATCCCTTTTGTATTAAATATTGATAGGCAAATGTTCTCATAACTGCTGATTTACGTTAGGTGTCATCTTCACCTTCTCATTGCAATTTGTAAAGGTCTCATGTAAGGTGCGAATCAGACCATACATTCTGCCACCTTACACCCTCTAGAAGAACAACTCTTCACCCACCCCAGAGATTAAGTCACCCAGACTTCTACAAGAAACATTCTGAACTATGGCCTGTTCTATAGAACAGTATTTGAGAGTATTCATGTCAATACTGGTACTACCTTTTCCCGACATCCACTATTGGTATATGTATAGTAAAGATGTAGGTCCTGTACTCTAAGCCATTGTGTATTAAACCAGGGATCTAGAAGCGATGAAGAGGCTTTGTCCCGCCATAGCCCTCAGTGGTTCACAACCCCACAACAGGCCACAGCAGTCTGCCCACCTCACCGCTGCCCCACACCGAACCCAGGCTTATTGTACAGTTTGGCCTCGGCCCCCAGTGGACCCCCCCCCCCCCCCCCTACCCCGGAAACGTCTCATACCAGACGAGTGTAGCCCCAAATGCTTGCGTGGTAGAGTAATTATGGTGTATACGTACGTGGAGACAGTGTTTATGTAGCAATTACCGACATAGTGTAACTGAGGTGGAATAAGGGGCTTCAGCCCACATTCGCCAAGGTAGATGGAAAACCCCCTTAAAAAACATCCACAGGCTGGTTGGCACACCGGACTTCGACACTAATACACTGGGCGGATTCGTGTCGGGGACAGGCCTTCCCGCTTGGGAAGCATCATGTTAGACAGCGGGGCTAGCTGCGTGGGCACTCTAAACCATACTTGACACATTTCTGTTAAGTGATATGATTAACACACTAGGTTGTAGCGTACCCCAGCGACAACAATTGTTACAACAAATAATCAGCTGTATGTATTTAATTGAAGGTAACGGCCTTGCCGCAGTGGATACACGGGTTCCCGTGAGATCACCGAAGTAAAGTACTCTCGGGCGTGGTCGACACTTGGTTGGGTGACCATCCAGGCCGCCATGTGCTGTTGCCATTTTTCGGGGTGCACTCAGCCTCGTGATACCAGTTGAGGAGCTACTCGACCGAATAGTAGCAACTTCGGTCAAGAATACCATCATAACGACTGGGAGGGCGGTGTGCTGACCCCACGCCCCTCCTACCCGCATCCTCCACTGAGGATGACACGGCGGTCGGATGGTCCCGGTAGGCCACTCATGGCTTGAAGACGGAGTGGTTTTATTTTTTTTATTGAAAAAACCTCTTTTTTGAAGTTACATTGCTCATATAAAATGAAAAAATACGATTTACAAATTTAATATTTTTATGTTTTCATATTAGTGGCTAAAAATTTAACTGAGTTTACTCAAGATATAGTACAACTAGACAGAAATAGTATATTACCGAACCATTTAAAAAACATATATATTCTGGAAAGTAAAATGGATGAATATGCTGAAAAAGTGAAAATATTGCTATTTTCAAAATATGCATACTTTCTATTGTTTAAACACTGCATTCATACGATTTTGTTCAGAAAACAGGAGAATCATTTACATAATAACGAAATTTAAGAATCTGAATCAAATTTACACATATTTGACGTACACCCACGTCGCGGATAATGTAGCTGTATCCGTTGCTGAATGGATGGTGGCAAGACGAGCAGGCGTTTTCCTTTTCCGGTCGCTTTTCCTGCTGCAAAGGACACACTGCATAGTTTCGAGGCGCTCATTCTAACTACAGTCCTACTTTTCAGTATCATCATATGCATCCTCACCCTCTCCTGTAGCGTACGTGGAATCGTCTTCATCACTCGGAAAATTCTCCTCGTCGCTTTTTTCAACAAGCTCGTTAAGATTTTAGTCCACTTTAAGGTACTCTAATATAATCCGAATTCATAAATTATATACCATCTGATTATTTGAACCCAGATTTATCTATAGTACAAAAAAGAAGTTGTTGCTGTTGTGGTTTTCAGTTCGAAGACTGATTGGTGCATCTCTCCATGCTACTATATTCAGTGCAAGCCCTTTCATCTTCGAATAACCACAGCAACGTATATTGTTCTGAATCTGCTTACTGTCTTCTTTTCTTGGTCTCCCTCTACGACTTATACCCCTCCATACTTCTCTCCAGTACTAAACCCTTGATGTCTTAGAATGTGTCCTACCAACCGATCCCTTCTTCTAGTCAGGTTGTGCCACAAATTTCTTTGCTCCCCTATTCTCTTCAGTACCTCTTCTTGTCTAAGCTGGTTATCACTCATGTTTCACTTCCATACATGGCTACACTCCATGGAAATACTTTCATAAAGGACTTCCTGACACTTAAATCTCTACGCTATGTTAACTAATTTCTCTCCTTCAGAAACGCTTTCCTTGCCATTACTAGTCTACATTTTACATCCTTTCTACTTCGACCATCATCAGTTAGCTTGCTGCCCAAACAGCAGAACTCATCCCCTACTGTAAGTGTAACGTTTCCTAATCTAATTTCCTCAGCATCACCTGATTTAGTTCAACTACATTTCATTATCCTCGTTTGGTTTTGTTCATACTGATCTCATACCCAACTCTCAAGACATTGTCCCTTCCGTTTAACTGCTCTTCCAAGTCGTTTGGTGTCTCTGACAGAATTACAGTGTCATCAGCAAGCCACAAAGCTTTTATTTCTTCTCCCTGGACTTTAATACGTACTCCATTTTTTTTCTTTCTTTTCCCTTATTGCATACTCAGTGTAGAAATAGAATAACATAGTGGATAGGCTATAACACTGTCTCACTCCCTTCTCCACTACTGCATCCCCTTCATGCCCTTCGACTCTTACGACTGCGATCTGGTTTCTGCATGAATTGTAAATAGCCTTTCGCTTCCTGTATTTTTCCCTTGCTACCTTCAGAATTTCAAAGACAATATTACAGTCAACATTGTTAAAAGCTTTATCTAAGTCTACAAATCTGTCAACATAGGTATGTCTTTTCCGAAGATATCTTCTAAGAGAAGTCATAGAGTCAGTATTGACTCATGTATTCCAACATTTCTTCGTAATCCAAAGGGGTTTTCCCCGATGTCGGCTTCTACCAATTTTTCCACTCTTCTGTGAAGAATTCATTTTAGTATTTTGCCGTCATGACTTATTGAACTGATAGTTAGATCATATTCACACCTGTCCGCATCTGCTTTCTTTGGGCTTGGAATTATTATAGTCTTCTTGAATTCTGACCGTATTTCGCCTCTCTCATACGGATTGCTCACCAGATGAAACAGTTTGGTAAAGGTTGACTTTCCAAAGGTTTTCGGTAGTTCGAACCGTGTAAGGTGTCATGAAAACCCTGACATGATAAGCAAATCCAGTAGTATGTCACATAGCTCCGAATAAATCGTGACATTAAATTAACCAAAGTAATATGAGTAACGAGTGAGCAAATGGAAAACCACAGACTAACACAAGAATGCCTAAATGCATGTCATAGCTTCCCACCGTTGGACAGACGCAGTTCCGAGGGGAGAAACGAGAACAGAAGCCGAGAGCAGAACCGTGTTAAGCTAGAAGGCCCTACGATAAGGGACGGACACCCACGTAGCCAGCTAACCACCAGGACCACCCCCAGCCCATGTTAAAAGGTAGAGCCCTCCAGAAGAACAGTATAGATCTTACGATAACACTAAAACGGCCACACCAGCCGCAAGTTTTAGCGTGAGACTTTTTCGCGTCTCTGTTACGTTGCAAACCTAAAAAACATTGCCCCACCATGAAAAGTAACCGCTAGGACCACCCCCCAGCCCATGTTAAAAGCTAGAGCCCTCCAGAAGAACAGTATACGTCTTACGATAACACAAAAAGGGCCACACCCGCTGCAAGTTTTAGCGTGAGACTTTTTCGCGTCTCTGTTACGTTGCAAACTTTAAAAACATTGCCCCACCACGAAAAGTATAACGTTTCTCATTGGATAGACAGAATTTTTGTAGGTACAGCTTAAGGTTAACATTGAGGCCCTGATTGGTCAGATGAAAACACAGCCAGACAGTTTTTTTTTAACCAACTTTGGTAAATTGTAGTAAGGAGAAGTTAGAAAAGACTTGCTTCCGAGATGGTGAGATGCATGGAGCTGCGCCATCCGCCACCCCCTGATGAACACCGACAAGGTAATGAACGCACACGATGCCGCATTTTTGAGCGCATAAGGCTTCACTCAGAACTGCAGAAGTCTCATCTGTTACATCCCCTTTTTACGTAACACTAGGGTCGATCGTCAATTGAAGCTCATGGTATTCACATTTACTACATAAGTTAAAATCTGAAACGCCATGATTTTTCTGTTGTATAATTATTTAGAAGCCACATCAGCCACTGTAATTTATGACAAGTTAGATAAGTAATTAAAGATAATTGTGGGTCACTGTAGACCATTTTGATAGTTTTCTCTTTTGTGAAACTTAATTTAAACCTAGATTATAGATGTGATATGGCATACGTCATCCTTCGATCCATTGTAGAACTTGGAAACCCATTAAGGGAATATTCGTTCACATTTTTGTTGAATGCAGTTGGTTTTTATCATCCTGGGCTGAAACATTTCCTTTTATCAATAGTGCAATTTATAAACAATGTTTTGTGAGTAGAATAAAATTTCCAATGGTAAACTTAGCTGCTTATTCGACGTTATTTTATCAGCTAACTAAAAATAGGAAAGCCTTGAACCCCTTCCACTAAATTTAGTTAGTATTAAGATTCTTTTACAGGGAGTGCAGTGGAGCTGACGCTGAAATCATTAAGTATTTGGTTATTTCATCGCTAGTCTCACAGAACTTTTCTGAACTCTACATGTCATGTGTGGTCTGGCGTCTCCTTACCAGCAACAGGTCCCAGGTTCAAACTAGTCAATTCCCTAAAAAACACGCTCAGAGCGTCGTTGCGCGAAAGTGGTAGGGAGACACGACATAGAACAACAGACACCACGCAGAATGTTAGAACGGAATGTTATCTACTCCAGGGGCGTTGTATCGACACAGATCTGGCAGTGCACTGTCAAATTCTGTTCGCAGGGTCATATCTCCCAATTCATCTTCATCTACGTCCTCTTCATTTCTATAATATTGCCCTCAACTACATCACCATCGTGTAGACACTCCATATCTTCCGTCCGCCTTTCAGTTTTCCCTTCTTTGCTTAGGACTGCTTTTCCATCTGAGCTCTTGATATTCATACACCTGCTTCTTTTTTCTCCAAATGCCTCTTTAATGTTCACATAGGCAGTATTTACCTTTCCCTTAGTATTACATACTTGTAAACCCTTACATTTGTCCTCTAGCCATTCCTGTATTTATTATTGGTTTCATTTTTTAGACGTTTGTATACCCTTTCGCCTGCTTCATTCACAGTATTTTTGTATTTTCTCCTTTCATCAATTAAATTCAATATATTTTGTGTTACACAAGGATTTCGTCTAGGCCTCGTCTTTTTACCTGTTTTAACCTCTTCTGCCTTCACTATTTCATCTCTCAAAGCTACCCATTCCTCTTCTACTGTATTCCTTTACCCTGTTCTTGTAAATCGTTCCCTAACACTCCCTCTGAAATCCCAACAACCTCTGGTTCTTTGAGTTTATCCAGGTCCCATCCCTTTAATATCTTACATTTTCGCAATTTCTTCAGTTTTATCTACAGTTCATAACCAACAAACTGTTTTCTAAATCCATATCTGCACCTGTAAATGTCCTACAATTTAAAATCTGGTACCGAAATCTCTGTCTTACCATTATATAATCAATTTGAAACCTTATGGTATCTCCAGGTCTCTTCCATGTATATTAGCCTTCTTTCACATTCTTCGACCAAGCCTTGGCGATGATTAAATTATGTTCTGTGCAAAATTCTAATAGTTGGCTTCCTCTTTCATTCCTATCCCCCAGTCCATGTTCACCTAATATTTTTTCTTCTCTTATTGTTCCTACTGTCGAATTCCAGTCCACAATGACTATTAAATTTTGGTCTCCTTAACTATCTGAATAGCTTCATTTAGCTCATCATACATTTCTTCAGTATTTTCATCATCTGCGAAGCTAGCTGGCATATTAACTTGTACTACTGTGGTAGGTGTGGACTTCGCGTTAATCTTGGCGAAAACAATGTGTTCGCTATGCTGTTCATAGTTCCTGTCTTCTTATTCATTATTAAACCTATTCCCGCATTACCCTTATTTGATTTTGTATATATATTCCCAAATTCACCAGACCAGAAGTCCTGTTCCTCCTGCCACCGAAGTTCGCTAGTTCCCACTATATGTAACTTTAACCTACCCATTTGTTTTTAAATTTTCTAACCTACCTACCCCATTATGTGATCTGACATGCCACGCTCCGATCCGTAAAACGCCAGTTTTGTTTCTACTGACAACGACTTCCTCCTGAGTAGTCCCCACCCAGAGATCTGAATGGGAGACTATTTTACCTCCACAATATTTTACCCAAGAGGATGCCATCGTCATTTAACCACACAGTTGAGATGCATGCCCTTAGGAAAAGTTACTGCTCTAGTTTCCCCTTACTTTCAGTTGTTCACAGCACATGCAGCCAGGCCGTTTTGCTTGATGTTACAGAACCAGATCACTCACTCCTCCAAACTGTTGCCCCTGCAACTACTGAAAAGGCTGCTGCGCTTCTTGAGGAATGACACGATAGTCTGGCCTCCCAACTGATACCAATCCATTTTGGTTGTACCTACAGTATGGCCATCTGTGTCGCTGAGACAAGCAAGCCTCCCACCAATGCAAGGTCTATGGATCATGGTGGGAGGGGGACGGGGAAGGGGTGAGGTTAGACATGATGTAACATAGCATACTCACTTTATTTTTTACTCTGATTCCAAAATCTACTGGAAATAAAATTCACTTAAATTTCACAGACTAGACCATACTTCATACCCTGGGGTTTAGGCAACACCAGTCGATTGTGGACGGCTGCCACAGATGGGTTGACGCTTCCATTGTGATGATAAGGGCTTTAGGATAGTGGTATTGTCGAATGCATAACAGGTGTCACCTTAGACCAAATTTTCTCAGGTTTATATACTTAAAATTAACGAAAAGGGTACTTAGAGTGTACTGCACTCCAATGTGTCAAACAAAGATTGAACTGTCATTATCACAGGGTATTATAGTAAAGAAATACACCAATCAGTTAAGGTATTAAAATTATTTTTTTGATTATGATATCACATACTTGAACATAGTGTAGTAAATTTTCATATATATCATTCTGTGCAAAGAAAAATTTTTTTAAATATGTGACAGAAGGCATAATGGCACAATGGCAAGTCACAGACATCCTGCGTTCTCATGTGGTCCCATCCTAGACGACTTTATTGTGATGCTATTTTCCAACAGGACAATGCTCGTCCACACCGCTACAGGTGTCGACTCTGTCCCAGTGCCAGTACCAATGATATGAAATACTAGTTACAACAGTTGTGGGGCAGCTTGCACCAGGTGGGGATACAACAGCTTTATGACACTCTTTTCAACAATCCTGCTCTGAGTTATATAGTCCAGTATTCATATACCTTCGATGTGTTTCTTCCAGATTCTGTGATCAAATAATACGCAGCAAAGATCAACTGAGATTATTTAGTAATGCTTGAAGGTATTAGTCAACTTATTTGCCAGTTATATGACATACCCTGCTCAACAGAACCGTACGTTTGCTTTCCACAAAATATACTATTCAACTCTCGCTGCATGGAAGGGAGTGGAGAGTCAGAAACTGTGTGATAGCGTATTACATTGTGGGACTCAAACTTGAAATTTGTTTTCTGTAAATGGATATAGAATACATTCATTTATAAAACAAATATATTGTGTATGTTTTACTTTCTGTGTAAAAAATAGAAAACTACTATTATTTCGGTTTTCGTGTCTTATTTGCTGGTTGAACATCCTCATATGAATTACGGAAACAATTCCGTTAGCAAACATAATCCATTCGAATCTTTTATTCATATATCACAACTTAATAATGAAATGGCTATGCTTATATTATTGGCCATAGTTACACTGGAGAGCTAAAAAAACTGATATACCTGACTAATACCGTGTAGGGCCCCCGCAAGAGCGCAGAACTCCGGCAGCAGGACGTGGCATGGACACGACTAATGTTTGAAGTAACTGGAGGGAACTGATACCATGAATCCTGCAGGGCTGTCCATAAATCCGTAAGAGTACGAGGATGTGAAGATCTCTTCTGAACACCACGTTCCATGGCATCCCAGATATGCTCAATAATGTACAAGTCTGGCGAGTTTGGTAGCCAGCGGAAGTGTTTAATCTCAGAAGAGTGTTCCTGGAGCCACTCTGTAACAATTCTGGACGTATGGATTGTCGCATTGTGCTGCTGGAATTGCTCGAGTCCGTCGGAATGCACAATGGACAAGAAACGATGCAGGTGACCAGACATTATGCTTACGTATGTGTGATCAGTCGGAGTCGTATCTAGATGTATCAGGGGTCCCATATCACTGCAACTGCACACGATCCAAACCACTACAGGGCCTCATCAGCTTGTATAGTCCCCTGCTGACATGCAGCGTCCATGGATTCATGAGTTGTCTCCAAGGCCGTATACGTCCATCCACTCGATAACGTTTGAAACGAGGCTTGTCTGACCAGGCAACGTGTTTCCAGTCATCAACAGTCCAATATCGGTGTTGACGGGCCCAGGCGAGGCGTAAAGCTTTGTGTCACACAGTCATCAAGGGTACACGAGTGGCGAGCGGTCTAAGGCGCTGCAGTCATGGACTGTGCGGCTGATCCCGCGGAGGTTCGAGTCCTCCCTCGGGCATGGGTGTGTGTGTTTGTCCTTAGGACAATTTAGGTTAAGTAGTGTGTAAGCTTAGGGTTCAAATGGCTCTGAGCACTATGGGACTTAACATCTGTGGTCATCAGTCCCCTAGAACGTAGAACTATTTAAACCTAACTAACCTAAGGATATCACACACATCCATGCCCGAGGCAGTATTCGAACCTGCGACCGTAGCAGTCACGCGGCTCCGGACTGAGCGCCTAGAACCGCGAGACCACCGCGGCCGCCTAAGCTTAGGGACTGATGACCTTAGCAGTTAAGTCCCATAAGATTTCACACCCATTTGAACATTTTTACACGAGTGGGCCTTCGGCTCCGAAAGCCCATATCGATGATGTTTGGTTGAATGCTTCGCACGCTGACACTTATTAGTGGCCCAGAATAAAAGTCTGTGGCAATTTGCGGAAGGGCTGCACTTCTATCAGTTGAACTATTCTCTTCAGTCGTCGTTGGTCCCGTTCTTACAGGATCTTTATCCGACAGCAGCGATGACGGAAATTTGATGTTTTACCGAATTCCTGATATTCACGATACACTCGTGAAATGGTCATAAGGAAAAATCCCCACTTCATCGCTACGTCGGATACGCTGTGTCCCATCCCTCCCGTGCCGACTATAACACCACGTTGAAACTCACTGAAATCTTAATAATCTGCCATTGTAACAACTGTAACCGATCTAACAACTGCGCCAGAAAGTTTTTGTCTTATATAGGCGTTGCCGACCGAAGCGCCGTATTCTGCCTGTTTACATATTTCTGTATTTAAATACGCTGCCGGCCGGGTTGGCCAAGCGGTTCTAGGCGCTACAGTCTGGAACCGCGCGACCGCTACGGTCGCAGGTTCGAATCCTGCTTTGGGCATGGATGTGTGTGATGTCCTTAGGTTAGTTAGGTTTAAGTAGTTCTAAGTTCTCAGGGACTGATGACCTCAGAAGTTAAGTCCTATAGTGCTCAGAGCCATTTTAAATACGCATGTCTATACCAGTTTCTTTGGCGCTTCAGTGTATTATGATGTTTCAGAATTAAGTTACCCATCGTACTTCAGTCTGAGAGTTGGCATTGTAATATAGAACTGCTCTGTATTTCATGTTGACACACTGCAGGTAATACATTTCTGTCTGCGAACCGTGGCGAATATGTAAAAAATTATATCTAAGAAATGTGGTATAACACTCTCGGGTGGAGTAAATTAAGCTTATGTAGTGGATGTATGCCCGGCCTTGCTGCAAAAAAAATTGCTCTGAGCGCTATGGGACTTAACATCTGTGGTCATCAGTCGCCTAGAACTACTTAAACCTCACTAACCTAAGGACATCACACACATCCATGCCCGAGGCAGGATTCGAACCTGTGACCGTAGCGGTCACGTGGTTTCAGACTGAACTTAAACCTCACTAACCTAAGGACATCACACACATCCATGCCCGAGGCAGGATTCGAACCTGTGACCGTAGCGGTCACGTGGTTTCAGTCTGAAGCGCCTAGAACCGCACGGCCACACCGGCGGGCGCCTTACTGCAATCTACTTTCCTAGTATGCGTTCATTTAATGTATTTCATAAGCCATTTATCAATAACAGAAACAAATGGAGTTCATATTACACTAACAATTGTCGTCATATTGTATACGAGACCATTAGAGGTAGACAATCGCAGGTCCGTTGGCAGAATTATCTACATGTATCTATCATTCCATCTAGTCATCAGAGTTGAGAAAGGTTCATTCGTGAAACAATACTAAATATGACTTTTTTTTCGTCCCTTTCGACGAATTCTATGTAACGTGATCCAGTCGACCTGCCTTCAGTCCCATTTCTGCATAGATTCTCAAATACTTCTTGCTACTAGGTATTCTGCGATTTTAAATTCCATTAAATGTTTCTTTCTCTTCCGTATATCAGGTTTCATTTAATGATTTACACTTAAAAGCTTCTCCCTGACTATAGGAGAAACAAATGTACTATCATGACTGGAAACTATTTGGTATATTTTATATCAGATTTATTAAATCGTTCCAAAATAATTGAGAAGTGTCACACCACTCTCACACTTCAGCTACAATGTTGATCAGAATAATATTCTTTTCTGATTTATGTTTGTCATTTTTTGTAGGATTTATCAGCTCGATTGTAGTTATAAAATGATGAATAAAAACTTGCCATTACTTTTCTAAACTTAAATATGGCACTGTTCTCATTCATACCCCTCCACCATTCACTGTTTTTTTTTTTTTTGTGGCGATTCATGGATACACCAGCAATTCAAAATTAAGTCGTATTAATTTGAGTTCTAAAAGTGACCGCCTACATGGGTAACCAAAGGGCAGTAAGTTAATTCACTAATTTGATGTATAAAAATTCAGGGTGTAGCCCACAATTTCAAGATTGCCGAGAAGATAATACTATCTTTATGTAAAGATAAGAACTTTTATCATCACGTGGACATATATTCATGACTAAAGCAAGCGAACGCTTGTATAATACGAGTTTCAAATGAATAAAATTTGAGAGGTCTTCCCTTCATAATGCAAAGAATACCAACAACGAAGGATTGTTAATGTTGTATACGACATGGACGCTATACAGTTAATTGCTACACACGTAAGAGCTGAATGCCGAATGTGACAATGAAGTAGAATCACGTCATATATAGAGGACGATGCCGTCATTGTGTTCACCGTGCAGACTGGAGAAGGAAGCCGTAAGTCGGATGTCTTAACGTTTATTCACAGACTGGCGCTGCAAAATGCACCCACCACTGCTTCTGAAAGGCCAAAAAGAGACTACTTTGAGCTGCAGCCAGAGTGTCCAGATAGCTGACCGATCAAGATAGTCATGAATGCCTCACAATAGCAGCGCACGAGAGAAAGTTCCTGTACAAATCTTCTTGCACTTTGTTTGCAGCCTTGCAACCTGATGAACTGATTTATGTTGGTCCACCTGCGCGTCAAGACCATCTTCAGTCTCTGATGGAACATCAAGTCCCGGCCACTGCACGCCGCAGTGCTGCCTTCCTAGTCAATACCGCTGAGAAGCTGTGAGTGACATTGTACAACACGCCTTCTCGTGGCTTAACCAGGGGGTCCAGGGAGCAGCAAACTACGGTCTTTACGAGTGGCGTGCCATGGCTGCCGCCTGCCTCTCGTTCCAGTGGGCGTACTTCGATGGTGCGGGCCTTCCTCCTGTCGGAGGCCTCAACTCAACATCATACACTCCTTGCAGGGCTAGTCGGTATTTACTGGAGTGCCGTTTATGATCTCAATGAGAGCGTCCTTGCTACACACGCTCCCCTGAGCTGCTAGCGACTGAGGCAGAGAGTGCAACACTATCGAGCGTCCCGTCATGCCAGGTTGCAGCATTATTTAATAATACAGTGTTTTACAAAACTCAGTCTAAATTGCAACTGAATTTGGTATTTTCATGTATCTAAATTCTGACCTGTTATGATAAAACGACTACCATCCAACCAGAGTCGAAAAATAAACGTTACTCAGTCTCTTGTTGCAGCTCTGTCAATAAAAACGTGGTTAGCACCTAAGGAAAATACATCGCAAATTCTCAGCAATTCCAGCGGAATCCTGAGTCATAATGGATTAACAGCTACAAGTGAATGCTTTCCAACCGACGTTTTCCTTCACATTGGTGTTTCGTTAAATATAAACACAATTACCAGAATGTAAGTTAAAATTTCGAATCTGTCTTGTTTTTATCATTGTATTTATCATCTTTATGACCTTAATACCATAAATTTTCTCAAGCAACATTATTAAGATTACACAGTGAGTTTCCTCTGCGTTGGACGACAAATTGCATTCAAATATACGTCTGGACTATATCAAGTGTAACAGACAAGACAGGATTGCCCGGTGTAATCTGCCACGTCATCATAAACACCTACACACACACTCAGCAAGCCACCAAACGGTGCATACCGTATATTAAGATGACCGATCGCGGAATAGAAAAGCAACTACAATCGCTTAGTGTTGGGAAGGCACCAAGTCCAGAAGTGATACCTATAACATTTTCAACGATTATGTGTAAGAACTTGCTCCCTTTGTAGCAGCTGTTTAACGTCTCACTGGAGCAACAAAGGGTACCTAGTGACTCGAAAGAAGCGCAGGTATTGCCGTCTTCCAGAAGGGTTGTAGAACAGATGCGCGTAATATTACACGCCTATATCATTGACGCCAGTTTGTTGTAGAATTGTGGAAAATGTTTCATGTACAAGAATTATGCGTTTATAAAAATCAGCTTGCAATCTGCTAACAGAGATCTTGCGAAACTCAGTACGCTCTGTTCCTCCATGAGATCCATAGCACTGTATACAGCAGCTCTCAGGTAAATGCCATGCTCCTTAACTTCACGAAAGCAATTGAATACTCATACTGCCGTTTAGATAAAAAAATACGAGCTTACTGAGTGTCGAACCAGTTTTGCCACTGGATTCACTACTTCCTTGCAGGCAGAACTCAACACCACGCTCTTAACGACTGATGTAAAGGTAATTTCGGGAGTACCACAAGGAACTGTGATAGAACCTGTTTGCAATGCATGTAAATGATCTTGTAGAAAGCGGCGGAAGTTCTTTGAGAGCGTTCGCTGATGGTGCGGTTGTCTATAAAAAAGTAGCAGCCCAAGAAGACAGCACTGATCGCAGAATGACCTACAGAGGGCTGATGAATGGTGGAGGCTCTGGCAGTTGACCCTAAACGTAAATAAATGAAACATATTGCACATACACAGGGAATGAAATCCATTACTCAATAACTACAATACTGATTACATATTGTTGCTAGCAGTGTCTACTGTAAAGTATCTAGTAGGAGTAACTATCCAGAGTGACCTTAAATGGTATGACACATAAAACAAATGTAGGAAAAGCAGATGCCAGACTGAGATTAATAGGAAGAAACTTAAGGAAATGTAACTCATTCACAAAGGAAATGGCTTACAAAGCGCTTGTTAGACCGATTCTTGGGTACTGTTCATCCATCTGGTATTCTTACAAGGTAGGTGTGATAGGAGTGATGGAGAATTTTGTGTCGTCTCGTTGTCACAGTAGGCTTGTACCATGGGATGCAAGCAAAGGATGTTGTTGGTGTCCAGTATCCTCTTTCTGTATCACAACTGCATCCATATATTAACAGGGTTCTTTACTCATAAGAAAGCTGTTTAACTTAAGGTAGTTGTTTTGGTACAAGCTCTTCGTTAATAATCCACGTTAGCCTCACTGCTGGTGAAGAACAAGTCTGCTATATACACTACTCTGGTTGCTAGGTACTGACTGACTCTGGTTAGAGGCTGAGCTAACTGCGA
This sequence comes from Schistocerca piceifrons, assembly GCF_021461385.2. Lineage (NCBI taxonomy): Eukaryota > Metazoa > Arthropoda > Insecta > Orthoptera > Acrididae > Schistocerca > Schistocerca piceifrons. Next base: position 461,778,115 of record NC_060149.1, read on the forward strand.
CTGCGACTCTCACTGGGCTGCGACTGACGACTCGACTCAGTGATTCACTGGATGATTGGCTGCGATTGACTGGGCCCTCCAGTCCGCGGCGGCGATTTAAATACTGGTGCCTGAGAGGGCGTTGGCAGCACGTTCCTTGTGAATGCGTCGTTGGTCTCTCTCCTCATAGGATCGTTGCTGGCGCTTACTATCGACCCTCCTCGCAATCTCTTTGTCGCCTGGTGTGCTGGCGACAGCTTACACCAGCACAGAGAAGATAGAACCAAGAGCGGCGCGTTTCGTTACGTATTCGTTTAGTCAGTGAGAGAGCGTTATGGAGATGCTCAACAATCTTCAGTGGCAGACGGTACAAGAGAGGCGTTGTGCGTCATGGAGAGGTTTACTATTGAAATTTCGAGAGATCACGTTCCAGGAGGAGTCGGGCAACATATTATTTCTTTACTTGTTCCCACACGTATCTCACGAACCGACCATGGCAAGAAAATTGGAGAAATCAGAGCTAATACAGACGCTTAGCGACAATCATTCCACCCACGAGCCATTCGCGAGTGTTAGGTGGCTTGCGGAGCATGATGTAGATGTACCACAATCAGTTATTTTCTTTCCTATTCCACTCCGAAATGGAGCGAGGGAAATACAACTGTCTTTATGGCTCCTTAACAAACCTAATTTCTCTTATCTTGTCTTCGCGGTCCTTACTCAATATATACGTTGGTGACAGTAGAAACGTTTTGGAGTCAGTCGCAAACACCGATTCTCTAAACTTTCTCAGTATCGTCCCTAGCAAGAATTTTACATTAACTCCGTCTTCCTAAAGGTGCAGCCTAGCAGCTGCTGTGCTGAGCCCGTTTGCACAAAAGGGTAGTAGCAAATCAGATCCCAGCGAGGAATTTTCAGTGGCAAGTTCTGGCGCTGTGGGAGGTCAGTGCTGCGGCCCACTGGTATGAGGGTCCGGCAGCGTGCGCGTCGCGGCGGCCTGCCATGACTGTGCACGTCTGTCAGAGCCTCAGCGCTCTCGTTAGGTGAAGCCGTCCTCAGGCTCATCCCCAGATATCTGCGTGTCCCTGTTGTAGGTTATGGAGATGTCGTGTAGGGAAATGAAGGTCAGCCCGAGAGGTAGTCCCAATATACTGCCGGTAGGGCGGTACATGTACTGCCCAGGAGTGGCGGCACAGGCACCCTGCTCACAAGCAGAAGCGCTCGCAGACAAGCACTCGGTTCTTCAGGTACTGATGATTGAGACGGCTCTCATCTTCAGTGAGTCGCCGTTCTGACCAGCAGGAATACACCTCGCAGATTTGAAATTCCCTTCACAGATAAATGGTTGCGCATTCACAGCAGTGGGCTCCAAAGTAGTGGTGGCTGTTGACACTTGGTTGTAGTCACAAGGACGTCCTGCAACTAGTAGAGCTGACCTTCAATCGCTTTCAATGATGCAGGTGGACTGGCCTAACCCTGACAGTGAGTGCAAGGTTCAAATGGTTCATATGGCTCTAAGCACTATGGGACTTAACATCTGAGGTCATGAGTCCCCTAGACGTAGAACTACTTAAACCTAACTAACCTAAGGATATCTCTCACAGCCATGCCCAAGGCAGGATTCGAACCAGCGACCGTAGCAGCAGCGTGGTTCCGGACTGAGTGCAAGGAAGGCGATGGATTTATAGTAGTCGATGTCATGATAAACCCCACATTAGTGACAGAACGTACTCCCGTTTTCTGATCCTGCTGGCGCTCCTGGCTGCCATAGTGTTTAACTTCAAGGCTTCAGTGCGTTCCTTTGCGCAAAGTTTATAACCTGAAAGGTGTTCTTGTGTCATCCCTAGTTGGAGTTACTACATTTATCCTCGTTAGAGAAGAGCATCGTGTCTGGTCTGCGCTGCTGTCTAAGTGCTTAATCAGTGGTTCCTGCCACCCTCTAAAAAATGGCTCTGAGCACTATGGGACTTAACTTCTGAGGTCATCAGTCCCCTAGAACTTAGAACTACTTAAACCTAACTAACCTAAGGACATCACACACATCCATGCCCGAGGTAGGATTCGAACCTGCGACCGTATCGGTCGCGCGGTTCCAGACTAGAACCACTTGGCCACTCCGGTTGGCCTTGCCACCCTCTCTCGCTTAATGTGAGGCAGTAGGCTCCTTGTTCCTTTGTACTTGAAATCCTCCACTTAGTGTCCTCCTGGCTAGTTCTAACTAAATTTTGTTACTACACTTCATTACTATTCTCCAGTGCAACATGCCCCTGCCGTTTATAAAATTCCTAACGAATTTTTGTTCATTACCAACTAGTATACATGGTCCACTAATTCATCCCTCACAGAGTATTTCAGCTTTTAAACTGAAGCTTTTACATAAGTCGTAATCTTCTTAAATAACACACTAATTCCTAATAAGTCTTTATTCTTACTTGCTAGTGCGTAGAGCTATAATTCAACATTAATTACTCCATAGCATATCCTGTCACACTGCTAAACTGGGCAACAGGTAACTGATGCACGGGAACTTGTGTTTTACCGTTCTCTGCTTGCAACGAACGTAAATTACAAAATTGTGACGAGTAGCTCAAATGGTTGCTTTCATAACCTGGTTACATTGTTTCTGTTGGTACTGTTAGACGTGTTGCAGCATACGTTCTTTGGGTATCCACCCCATCTCCGTCGCTATTAATTGTTATAATGAATGAAGGATATCCGGGGGTAGGGTAGTATTTAGACATGATGGTTTTTGGAATGACAGTATCTCTAACGATTTCTCTGGCCGAAACAGCGCTGAATGCTTTAACTCCATCATTGTGGTACACATGATTGTTGCTGGTAGGAGAAATGTCGTCTCCAATATATCACATTCCGTTCCCATTATTATGATTCTGCTGTCTTTTAGGTGCAACTAAGTCGCACCTGTGGCTTTCCTTTTTTTGTAACAATTCACCATAATAATCTCTGGAGTGTGTGTCAAATATAGCCTGTGGTGTCACCGCCAGACACCACACTTGCTAGGTGGTAGCCTTTAAATCGGCCGCGGTCCGGTAGTATACGTCGGACCCGCGTGTCGCCACTATCAGTGATTGCAGACCGAGCGCCGCCACACGGCAGGTCTAGAGAGACTTCCTAGCACTCGCCCCAGTTGTACAGCCGACTTTGCTAGCGATGGTTCACTGACAAATTACGCACTCATTTGCCGAGACGATAGTTAGCATAGCCTTCAGCTCCGTCATTTGCTACGACCTAGCAAGGCGCCATTATCATTTGCTATTTATCTTGTGATGCATGTACCGTCAAGAGCTATGTTCACCTCTTATGGATTAAAGTTAAGTATTCCAGCAGCTTCGTACTTTATTTGCTAGTCTCAATTACTTTACCTGTTCCAGACCTCATGCCAGCCTGCATGAGCTTAAACGCGCGCCTTTCGGCTTCCTCTCATAGTGACTTGGCTGTCTTGCCAAGTCACAACATAACCATTGCATGCCTAATCTTTGAATAGGCTGATAGGGAGTTAATACTTCCCTCTGACACACTGTTGCTTCAGCTTCGCCCCAGAAGCAACTGTACCCTACATGCCTGTGTGTCTGTCCGGATTACCCGGGTTGGACAGACTGAGATGCTCACCTGCTGGCAACCCTGTTAGTATTTTTTTGTATCCTGCTTGGATACGCAGCGTGTGGATCCGCACCAATTAAATGCTTCTGCAAAGTAGGCCGAGAGTGAAGGACGCGAGTAGGAGCCAGAAAAGGTGAAGTACTTCCGTACTGCAGAGTTAAGTTAAAGCACCTTTACTGGTGTATAAACAGATACAAACACATTACTTAACTTTTGGTACAGATTTGCATGTAGGTGCAAAGCCGTTCATGTATCAAAGCTAACAGTTACTAGAAGTTACAAAGGCAAAGTCTATAATGGCTAGCCCCCATACAAGTCGAAGCTAAGTTACTAGGTCATCTGCTCTTTGTCACATTGGCTGAATCTGGAGCGGTGCTCGTCGAGCTCCATATCATCGGCTAGAGGCTGCTGTGGTCGGCGTTGTTTGTCCGCTCTTGTAGTGTCAACCTATGACAGCTATCGATATCACATCCCTCCCCCCTGAAACAGCGCACCATTGTTGAGCAGGGCTTCCGACGGCGGTTGGAGGGACGCAGGGTGGCGCAACTGAGGGGGCAGACTGCGGAACTGCTGGGGCGCGCTGCCCACCCACGTCTCCGATTTGGTCGCGAGGGGGCGAGGAAAATGCCCCATTGAAAACCAGTCCCGGACACGCGACGCCACTAGGTATGCTCGGATGAGGAGGCGGAGGATCAACCTCCATGGGCAACGGCGGCAGCGTTGGCATGACGGCAGTCTCAGAGTCCATCGCCTCCGGCACCGAAGAGGAACACGGCAGCGGTGGCAGGAGCGCACGCCGCGGATGCGCGAGCGGCGGAGTCATGGGCTGAGGCAGCAGAAGCCGCGAAGCCTCCAATTCTGCCATAAAACAACCAGCAGCAGAAAACCGAGGACGACACAAACGGATCTGGCTCCGGTGTCGCTTGACAGTGCCGGAGGGACCAGAAATGACAAATAAGGCGCGACCAAGCTGGCGAAGAATGCACCCCTGCTCCCAGCGCTGCCTGCCAGAGAAAACGCGATAGAACACGAATCATGCGGCGCCAAGCCAGAACGAGGCGAAGCAGTGGGAGCGCGCGGCGGCAGGTGCAATAGCTGCAAGAGCGACTGATGGGTGCTGCCATGTAGGCAATTCAGCTGGGGAATGGGTACCGCGCAGCTGGGAGCGATATGAAGCCAGGAAGAGTGTGCGGCATGCAGCTTGCTCATCCGCCAGTTAAATGTACGCACAAAGCGTTCAGCCTCGCCGTTTGACTGGTGGTGGTGGATACCATTAGCAGCACAGAACGCTCGGAGGACACAAATTGGGGGCCACTGTCGGAGACAATAACTTCAGGAAGGCCCTCAATGCAAAAAATAGACGTCAAAGTCCGAATAGTACTGGCAGATGTAGTAGAAGACATAGGTACAACAAGAGAAAAGTTGCTGTACGCATCAATAAGTATCAACCAGTGGGTGTCCCAGAAAGGGACCGCAAAATCAATATGAACGCGCTGCCAAGGTGCAGTAGGAGTCGGCCACGCAAAGAAACGCTGGCAGGGAGCAGATTGATGCTCCACGCAAGAGCGACCATTAGCAAGCAAATTCTCAATTTGTTTATCAGTGCTGACCCAAATGCAGTGACGACGCGCTAACTGATCATTGTCAGTTCGTAACAAAATAACACCATGGTGTACAGACAAGTTGTGATGTTGCGCAAAGTAACGTCGAACAAGGGATCATGAATCTGCATAGCAGATGGAGACCATTGAGTACGAATACACTGCAAAAGAATCTGCAAAGAAGCAATACGACGAAAGTCCACCAGAAAACAATCAGCCAATTCCTTATCCTGCGATCAATAAACATGCGTGACAAGTCGGAAGAATCAAACTCGGCGGCAGGACCGATAGGGAGGCGAGACAAAGCATCGTCATTGCCATGCTGGACCGTAGGCTGAAACAAAATTTCGTAATTGTAGTTAGACAAAAACAAAGATCAACGTTGCAACTTTCGTGCAGTATGGGCTGGAACTGACTTGACGGGTGAAACAATGACGTGAAAGGCTTATGGTCGGGGACCAAATAGAACTTGCGACCATACAAAAAAATCATGAAACTTAGTCACTCCATATACAATAGCTAAAGCTTCTTTCTCGATTTGAGAATAGTTTTGCTGGGCAGAATTGAGCAACTGAGACGCAAAAGCGATCGGGCGATCGACAGAATTAACGCGGTGCGAGAGAACCGCTCCGATGCCGTGAGGAGATGCATCGACAGCCAAAACAACTGGTTTGGAGGGATCTAAAGGAGTCAAACAGTGATCACTCAACAAAGCAGATTTGAGCTTGTGGAATGCAGCATCACGTTCCGAAGACCAAACAAAAGGAACGTTCTTACGCCTAAGGCGATGCAAAGGCGCAGCTATCTGCGCTGCATTTGGTATAAACCGAACATGATATGCAATTTTGCCCAACACAGACTGAAGTTCTTTCAAGTTCCTTTGTGCTGTCAAGTCTCTACTCCCACTGAGATGTGACTGTGAGGGGTAGATACCCTGTCCATTAATCATATGTCCTAAATACAGAATCTCAGTTTGAAAAAATTTGCACTTGTCTCTATTACACTTTAGTCCTGCCTGCAAAACTACAGTAAATATGGCAAGCAAATTATGCAAATGTTCGTCAGGGGTTCGACCCGACATAACTATATCGTCCAGATAATTTGAGCAAGCAGGGACAGTGGCACACAACTGCGGCAAGTAAGACGGAAAAATAGCAGAAGCCGAAGCATAACCGAACGGAAGGCAGCGAAACTTGAACAAACAAAGGTGGGTCTTGATCACAAAGTAGCGCTGCGACTGTTCGTCTAGCGGAATTTGAAAGTATGCGTCCCGCAAGTCAATCGTGGAAAAGAATTTTCCCGCACCAAGCTTATCAAAAATGTCTTCAGAACGCGGTAAGGGAAACGTAGCTACCATTGTCTGGGGATTTACTGTAGACTTAAAGTCAGCTCAAATACGAAGACGACCGTTTGGTTTTTTCACGTACACTATAGGCGAAGCCCATGGCGAAGCAGAAACAGGTTCAATGACACCACGGTCTTGCAAATACTGAAGTTCAGCAGCTACGGTGTCGCGCAGTGCGTGCGGTACCGGGCGTGCGCGCCGGAAAATAGGTATGGCATTGTCTTTAACTATAACATGCGCTGCAAAGTAACCAACTCCATCAGAAAAGAGTTCGGCAAAATCATCGCATAGTGCAGCAACACTGTCTGCATGGTCACTAGCGACGGCTGATGTGGCCGAGCGGTTCTAGGCGCTTCAGTCTGGAACCGCGCGACCACTACGGTCGCAGGTTCGGATCCTGCCTCGGGCAAGTTTAAGTAGTTCTAAGTTCTAGGGGACTGATGACCTCAGATGTTAAGTCCCATAGTCCTCAGAGCCATTTGGACCAAGGTCACTAGCGTTGATGCAAAGTACATTGTTCCGAATCGGGAGGTCAAAAAGTTCAAATGCGTCCAAGCCCAAAATTTTCGGAGCATTACAAGAGTGGAGCACATGAAAAGACACAGTTTTCGTCGTTGCACTATACGTGTCTAGCAAACTACACATGCCAAGCGCTGAGATTTACTGTCCAGTAAATACAATCAGTGTGGAATGTGAACGACGAAGCGGGGACAAACCAAGCAAGTCATACGTTTATCTGTTCAGTAAAGAAACAGACGCGCCAGTGTCCAGCTGCATGCGAACAGAACGTCCACAAATGTTCAAAGTCACAGAAAGTTTCCTCATATTGCGCTGAATGCGAGAGGAAGTGTCTGGAAAACTTGATTCACACGACGAGCTGTAGAAGCACGTGAATCAAAAGGCTGTGAGTAAACGGCATTAACGCCCATAGGCTGTGGTGAACCATGATCACGGCGGTTTCCGTTGCGGTGACGCCCACGCGAGTCACGCGAACGGGAAACAGGCTGCAAACTAGAGCTTCTCCAACTGCACACAGCTTGCATATGTCCTTTCTTATCACAAAAATAGCACTGTACTTGACGAGATGCGCAACTGTCCTGTGGGTGGGCACGAAAGCAGTTAGGACATGATTTCAGTTTCTGAGTAGGTGCCCGGTTGGAAACATGTTCACTTGAGCTCGAGCGGCGCGGTGCGGCTCACTGTGCCGGGACAGAGCAGGAGGGCACGTGTTGTGCCTCGCTAACAGTACAGACACCCGAGGTCACGTCGAACACAAAAATAGCCATATTTAATGTACCTTTTCTGTCTAGCAAGTCCACTACTTCCTGCAAAGACGGGTTTTTAAATTTTAGGATTTGCTCGCGGATGCGGTGGTCTGCCACATTCCGCGCAATAGCGTCTCTAATCATTATATCCGCATATGAGCGTCCACATGAGCAATTAGAGTCACGGTCAGATGTTAGTCCCTGAAGGTCCGCTAACCATGATTTATTGGACTGAGAAGGGCCACGCCGGAGACGAAAGAATTTGTAGCGTGCAGCTACGACATTTACATTGTCACGGAAGTTGGAATTCAAACCGTCAATCACTTCGTCGTAAGTTTTAGTTTCTGGGCGGGTGGTGGGAAACAATTTTACGAGCATACGTTATAACACAACACCCGCGTTGGCAATAGAAAAAGCCAGCCGCTCTGTACCTGGTATGTTGCATGCTGTGAAGTGTGCCTCGAGCTGGGCGATGTCTTCTGGCCAGCGTTCAACGTCCGGATTGAAGGCACGATATGGCGGTGCCGTGGGCGTCGGCAGTGGTACAGGCGGTGGCGTCGGAGGCGCCGTAGTAGCTGCAGTTTGTAGTGTGACCACTCCATTTACAGCAGCAAGCAGCTACGTCATTTGCTGAGCCTGAACCGTACAAGATCGGACAGCGAAGCCTGTTCCTGTGGCGAAGCCATCTTTTACATAAAATGTCTTACAGCGAAGGGTGGAAGCACTCATAGATGCACTCACACTGGGAAATAGACAAAGCTAAAGCAGTAGCGAGCAAAAAACCCAAGAGGAGAAAAAGAATGATCCTCGTCGCCACTTTTTTGTATCCCGCCTGGATACGCGGCTCGTGGATCTGCTCCTGTGAACTGCTTCTGCAAAATAGGCCGTGAGTGAAGGACGCGAGTAGGAGCAGGAAAAGATGCTTTAACTTTACTTACAGTACCGAAGTACTTCACCTTTTCCTGCTCCTACTCGCGTTCTTCACTCTCGGCCTATTTTGCAGAAGCAGTTCACAGGAGCAGATCCACGCGTCGGCTATCCAGGCGGGATACAAAAAAGATTTCCTTAGAGTAAGCGAGTAGATTTGCCAATCTTCTGAAATTATTAGTACCTCGTTAGTGCGTACTTGTACCCTTTTCCTTATTGCACCGCATTTTCCCCTGCAGTTGTATGTAATAAATCACTTATACCGGGCATTCAAACCTTCTACCGGAAAACGTATTGACACACACAATCTCGCTCCATCTGTCCTCAGTTTGCCTATCGGTCGTGTGGTAAAACAACTCTAAACTGCCCTCAGGTTGTTCAACTATATGACATTACTTAGCTATAAAGTTCTTCAGTGATTATCGCAGTCCTGCTAAGAACTGCTGCGGCGGCAATAGTGTAGCACTCCATTGTCAATGTATGTCATAGAAGACAGATTCCTGTAACGTTGCTGTTTCCAATCTTGTGTTACTGATACTGTCTATCAAAATCCGTAATAGTCTAACTACAGCCATCTGTCCATCTATTGCGTGTGTGTGAAATCTTATGGGACTTAACTGCTAAGGTCATCAGTCCATAAGCTTACACACTACTTAACCTAAATCATCCTAAGGACAAACACACACACACCCATGCGAGAGGGAGGACTCGAACCTCCGCCGGGACCAGCCGCACCGTCCATGACTGCAGCGCCTGAGACCGCTCGGCTAATCCCGCGCGGTTGTCCATCTATTGCATCCAGCTGATTTTGTACTCTTTTTAGATCGTCGTTTTAGTTAGTTTGGTGTTTTGTGTATAATGCATCAGTTTCGTTGCCAGGTCCGCTACGAATCTTGTGTTACTCAATGCAGCTTGCTCCGGGTTCACTAGTTGGTTGGTATGTCATTCTAATTTAGCCTTCGTAGCGTCCGCTAACTCTTGCAACTGGCCCAGTGTGCTGTATAAATTCTAAATATCTTCGTCATCTGATATTCTGAACACTGCCTTCAAGAGTTTTTCACCTGCATTTATACATCCTCTGTTTATCCCGAGTCAGTGTTATCGGCACCAGACCAGTCGATTACCTGTTTCAACCGCTACCTCACCTAATCATAAGAGAGTCAGGATCAGCGGTACTCCTCCTGAACGTCCGACAGAATTCCCTCTTTCTCTGCTACCTTCTGCAACTCCCCAAAGGCGTCTTCCAACCCGTGCACCTCATTTCACATCTACCTTACATTCAAAGTTAATCTCAGCGTCTACCGATGACTTGTTAAGAGGACGATGGGTTGTCTTGAGAAGACCACTCCAGATTGAAGAGGTTGTTTCCGTAACGAAGCACCTGCTCCCCTCTGGACGAGGTGTAAGAACTGCAAGATGCCATATTCTTCCTGGATGCCCGTGCTGGCACGCCGCCTGTAGAACGGAATATCTCGTCATTTCCCCTCCCTCCTTCCGAAAGCGCTGGTGCACGATAAAATACTGCCGGATACTACCACGGTAAGAGTCCGTTAACTTACTTAGTATACTAGAAACAAACTCCCAAAACAAAACAGTACCAACCTCATAGGTTCAGAAACACGAAGTCCAAATATGCACAACAAACAAAATGAAACTACACACTGGGTCTTAACGCATGCGGTATGTTACGTTACTTCTGATCATTTTAACTACTGCCTTTTTCGTCTGCTTAGAGATGTTATTATGTACCACTTGTGGTGTTGGAATGTGTTGCAAAGTGTCTACCACTCCACCGAAGGTTCCGACTCGGCTTTTATGAATAATTGACGTCTTCTGTGGAAGCTACAATTTCACATTTACTAGTAATGTTATCTCTATCACTTGATTTGGACCCTAGTATCTAGTCAAAAATTTTTTTGTTCTTCTGTTTGGTGTATACAGGTTTGTTACCAAAACCCACTGACCCGCTCTACATTGCGGCAGTTTCCTTTTACGTTGCCCATGTTTTCCTGACGTTCAAGTGCCTTTGTATTTGTCCGTTTGACCTTCTGCCAAACTTCTCTTCATCGCTTCGCTAATTTCTTTACTGACTCCCCATCAGCTCTTAATTTTGATATCAGAACCTGGAAGAAAGATAAAATCTTTCTACCGTATACCATCACTTATTGTAAAAGACATGTACTAGTGTGTGCTTTAGAATCACAGTATATGCAGGGACGACGTATTGAAGATGTGTGTCCCATTCATCATGCTGACTATTCACATAATGACTAACGTTTTATAACCTGTGTGATGAAAACTTTCAAAATATCGATTTTATTGTGGCTGGAAAGGACTAGTGCGAAGTTTTCAGATACGAAGCAGGCAGCACAACTGTTGCAAGAGCTTTGACAAAAAAATTGTTCCTTCATTTGCAATTATAGTATCAGGAACACAAAATGTTAATACCCAATTATTAACCACTGCGTTTGCGATTGTGTTCGCTTGCTGGTCTGGAATTACTGTCATTGCTACGAACCGAAAAAAATATCTATTATGGCTAGAATATACGTATTTCCAATTGATATCCTATTAAATTCTCCAAGAACACACAAAGCAAGCATTTCAAAAGATTTTGCGGCTTCCGGTAACCTTTGTACAGGTGTATGCTGGTGACTAAGATTTTCTCTTTGTGCAAATGACACGCAGTCTTTCACGTACTGTTCAACATCTCGCTTTTGGGTTCTCCACCAAAACTTTTCGGCTACATGCCTATCTGTCGCTCTGTGTCGCCCAACGGGTTGCCATATGCCTACTGCAGTGCTTCGTTTCTGAACTATGCGGGAACCACCACGATCAGTCCGCAATTCGTATTTCTGCACGGCAAGCCGTCAGGTGCAACAAGCTGTGGCTGCGGCCTAGAAGCACGACACTCTTGTGCCTTTTGCTTCTCCTTTATTGAGCTCTGTTAGCTTCAATGCTCACTGCGATAATCTACTCCAAGAGTCTTTCAATACAAACAGCCACTTAAGGGAATCATGATCAGTAACCGCCTTAAATCTTTGCCCATACAAAAATCAGCAAAGGTAGGTAATACCGTAAATAGCAGCTAGCATTTCTTTCCCTGTTATTGAACAGTTGTGTTCGGCCTTACTCAGTTGTCTCTGTGCATAAGCCACTGGATGTTCCCTGTTAACTACGATTTTGCTCACACAACAACCAACTGACTAGATGAACTCCTCTTCATAGTTAGGAATTACCAACACAGGACTAGACACCAAAGCATTTTTCAATTTTTCGAACATCGGTTGACACTCTGCTGACAACTCGAATTTCACTCCTTTTCTTAAGAGACGTTTCTAGGGCTCGGAAATTTGTGCTAATGCACAACAAATCCATAGGTAAGTCCATACGTTCACTAACCTAAATCAGTTTTCCTGTGCCTGCTGTTACGTTATCCCGCAAATGAACCTTTAGTGTACATGTACACAGCATAGATGGTAACACCTTCACGACAGGCGCACGTTGCGACATTGTTTCATTAGCAGCTGTGAAAGATCAATTATACTGCCATGTTTCTCCAGAAAATCTAGTCCGAAAATTGTTCAGTACTCCTAACCGAAATGTGGTAACACCTGAATATGCTCCTTAAACCTTTCAGCCGCAAGGTTAAAAGTGATCAGTGTTGTCCCCAATAGTTTCACCTCATTGTTACACACTCCACGTAACCTACACTGTGGAGAATGAATTTTATTCTTACCTAAGAGCTCAAGACTAACAGCTACATGTCCACTCATGTCTACCATGAATTTAAATTTCTTATTATTTACTGCACCAATTAAGCAACAATCCGTCTCTGCACACGTTCTCGCAGTGTAGTGTTTTATTGGAAATGACATCCGACGGTCAACATACCCCTAATTACGTTTAGCGCACGATTCTTTCTGTTGGACTTGTCCTGCTTCCTACCTTTGCAGCCATGCGTGTTACGCCCAGCCTCGCCTCATTCACGGCACTGTGGATGGCGTCATTGCTTTCTCACGCTGTCCACTTATCTAAGCCTGTAGCACTTTAACTCAGAGTAGAAGACACCACGGTCATTTCGTTTCCGAGTTGCAATATCTTTCTCCTGTAACTATGTAACAATTGTTTTAGCTGAGGACCGACACTGAGATTTTTTGTCCTCGCCCGTCCTGACTTATCCACTAATCATCCCCTTACGAATACGTCTAAAATCTCTTTCTATGCTTCCCGCAGGAGCACCTTATTCGCCTCTGCACTGTGCGACAGTTCGAAAGTCTGCGAGTTTAGCCTATGAATTCTGTTACAGAATGCCTCTAAGCGTTTCTGTGTCAGTCCCAAGAGCTTTCCCTTGAAAACATAAAGGAAAAAGAAAACAGGCCTACAAAAATTGGTCACTCACCACACTGCTTAATGACAGATGATGATGGCTGCAGATGTGCAGGTACGGCTCCTTGACTGCGGCCAAACGTGTAGGACTGCAGCTTGTTCTGGCACAAATACAGTGTGCCAGAACCACTTCTTGACACCAAACTTGCAGGTTCCAAGACATCAGAAGACCACTTCCTGAGTTCAAATCAGCAGGACACAGCCAGATGCGGCTTCCAGTCTGTGTGTAGGATAAACAGGGGAGGTGCGGTGGTGTAGCGCTGTGGCGTCCCGAAGTGCTAGTGAGACATCATCCAATTAACAGTCATTCAATAGCAAGAGTTTTACATTCGCTATGTCTCCTTCCCAGCGTTGCCTAGTACAAATGCTAAGAGTATCACGTCAGTGATGAGGAATTAGCAGGCACAGGCTCCAATTTTGTCGGAGGTCAGTGCTGCAGCCTCATTGTAGGGTGTTCTGGTAGCCGGCGAGTCGCTAGAGTCCCCTGTGGCTCTAGACGTCTGTCAGAGCCTCAGCGCTCGCTTTAAGTGAAGCTGCCTCAGATATCTCCATGTCTTTGTTGCTGGTTGTGGAGATGTCGTGTAGGAACACGAAGGACATCCCGGGAGGCAGACCCAGCACACAGCCGGTACGGCGGTACTTGTACTGCCCAGGATTGGTAACGTAGGCGCCCTGCTCCCAAGCTCAACGGCTAGTAGGTGGGCAGATCGGTTCTTCATTCGTGGAATATGGGAGTCAGTATAGGGAGCGTCACTACGTTGTGTCTGCTCTGCACTATTGTCTAACTGCCGAATCAGGAATTCCTGACACCTTCTCTTGCAGACTATGAGGAAATAAGCTCTCTCTCTATTTGTACTTCATTTCTTCCGAGTGTTGACATTGTTTACTCTAACGCTGCGCATCCGGCAGTGATTTTCTACTGAAAACTGATTCTGGTAAAATTTTTTTTCTACATTTAATTACTATTCTACAGAGTAATAATTCCCTTGGGACAAATGCTACCTATGTAAGGGGCCAGAGGCAAAATATACTCTCTTAAAACCATACAGGGATTTCATTTGGACCTGGCAATTATTTGTTTTCAAATCTTTCACCTGCTTCCCAATTCCGGGATTGTCACTTTCAACGTCAGCCTTATGGGAGTCTGTGTGACGATTTAACTTGTTGTCGAGATATTTAGTGTGTCCTCTCGTACGAGCCTCGCCCCGTATAAAGACAGTTCCTCAGGATTAATTCGAGCAGTAACACTCGCGCGGCTGATCGGAGGATAGCTGTAGGAGATAGCCCGCAAGCGCTGTCGTTTTCTTGAACTAGTGGCATATGTGAGTGGAAACTACACTGAAGAGCCGAAGAAGCTCTTACACCTGTATAATATCATGTAGGGCCCAGAAAGGGTGCAGAAGTGCCGTACCACGACGTGGCATGGTCTCCACTAATGTCTGAAGTAGTGCTGGAGGCAAATGACACCATGAGTCCCACACGGCTGTCTATAAATCAATAAGAGTACGAGCGGGTGGAGAGCTCTTCTGGACAGCACGTTGCACGGCATCCCAGATATACTCAATAATGTTCATGTCTGGAGAGTTTGGTGGCCAGCGGAAGTGCTTAAACTCAGAAGAGTGTTCTTGAAGCCACTCTGTAGCAATTCTGGACTTGTCGGGTGCACATTGTCCTGCTGGAATTGTCCAAGTCCGTCGGAATTCACAATAGACATGAATGGATACAGAGGATCAGACAGGGTGTCACCTGTCAGAGTCGTATCTAGACGCATCAGGGATCCCATATCACTCTAACTGCACACGCCCCACACCACTGCAGAGCCTCCACCAGCTTGAACAGTCCCCTGCTCACTTGCAGTGTCCATGGATTCATGAGGTTGTCTCCATACCTTACACGTCCATCCGCTCGATATTATTTGAAACGAGACGCGTCCGACCAGGGAACATGTTTCCAGCGCAAGGCGTGAAGCTTTTGTGTCGAGCAGTCATCAAGGGTACACGAGTGGGCCTTCGGCTCCGAAAGCCCATATCGATGACGTATCGTTGACTGGTTCGCACACACTTGTTAATGGCCCAGCATTAAAATCTGCGGCAATTTGCGGAAGGGTTGCACTTCTGTCACGCTGAACTATTCTCTTCAGTCGCCGTTGGTCACGTTCTTGCAGGATCTTTTTCCGGCCGCAGCTATGTCGGAGATTTGACTTTTTATCGGATTCCTGATGTTCACGATACTCTCGTGAAATGGTCGTACGGGAAAATTCCCACTTCATCTCTACGTTGGAGATGATGTGTCCCATCGCTCGTGCACTGACTATAACACCATGTTCAGACTCACTTAAATTTTAATAATCTGCCATTGTAGCAGCAGTAACCGACCTAACAACTGCACCAAAAACTTGTTTTCTTATACAGGCATTGCCGACCGCAGCACGGCATTCTGCCTGTTTACATATCTCTGTATTTGAAAACCAGTTTCTTTGACGCTTCACTGTAATTCATATCTCCCCTCACTGAGAAATTAAGATGTTCTAGAGAATTTAAATCAGATCCACGTTTTGACATCTGTCAGTAAGAGGGAAACTTCGGGATTTCTCTTTGAAGTTTTATGGGTTATTGAAAGAAATCGAAAGTAAGGGATTCAACGTGGACAAAAGTGTAATTCATCAAAATTCATCGTAAATTCAGCTCATTTAATCAACTTCTGTTCAAAGTCTTTCCAGAGGTGACTAAGTATGTCTCTCATTCGTATATTATGAATAATTGATTATTCCGTCATAGTTACCATTTTCCTCTTGTTAGAGTGCTAACAACAAAACGTATTGATAGCACCATATTGCAAAGTCATTAGCAGTTGAAAAATGCTCCGTCAACATATTGACTCTCATATCTGCCAAAAGATGGAACTGGCGTCGCCGTCGGCGACGTTATCTCCAGCAGCTACCGTAGTGGGGATCCCTCGCCAGCGCTGCAGCGCCGCAGCGAAGCTCACCAGTGACCCGTGTCATTCTTGTGCCGATCGCCGAGCAGCGCAGTTGTATTCCGGTTATTTGCCATTCATCTGGTTAGAAACATGGAGTACTGCGCTATCATTCTACTTCTGCTAGGTAAGATTACCTTTTCACTGGCTCTCAACTCGACAATGATGGCTGCATGAAGTGTTTCATATAGTGACGTTGCTTCATAGATTTTAGTAATTAGCCGCTTCTTCCGTTTTTCAGGTTTCTTCTAAAAACAGAGGTAGCGGGTTCGTCTGTATTCTGATTTATGTAACACCTTTTGGAGAGCTTTAGTATAGTTAAGAATCAATGGTATTTACTAAATGTTACAGTCATATGTCGTCTCACGTAGCCCGTCATCTTCATTACTGTTTGCAGTTAACAGGACAGACAATCTAAGAAATGCATTTTAAATTGGAAACGAAAGGCAAGGATATAGATGTGAAACAGAACACTTTTTTTTCGCAAAAACTGTGATTGATGATACCTGCACAAAAAATATCTGCATAATTTGAAACGACCGTTTGTTTTTACTTCCTTATTGCTTCTATTCGGTGCTCCTCTTTAACTTCTTTCATCTAGTGTTGACTATAGCTGTGGCAGCTACACAGAATTCCTCAACTGATACGTGATGGACTGGCAACTGATGTTGTCCACTTGTTTCGGCTTTTGTTAGGGCTGATTGTCAAAAGTGTAGTCCGCCTACGTAGTTGAATGGTAAAGTTCTTGCTTTCCATGCAGTGGGCCCAGGTTCGATTCCCGGCCGGGTTGGAGATTTTCTCCGCTTGTATACTGGTTGTTTCATTCTCGCCCAATGCGGCGTCGACTGAAATGAACTGGCCGAACTTCCCGGATGGGGCCTCCCACCCAACACTGCCACATGATCATTTAATATTTTTTAATCAAAAGTGTAAAGATAAATACACTGACAGCTATTTACTGTTCTAGTGAGTAAGATGTCTCCAGACCATATAGGACACACTTCATCCTACGACAAAAAATTAGTAGTTGAAAGATTGCCGACAGAAACAGCACTTATTATTATTCATTATTTTAAGAGTTTTGAACAGAATTCTTCAATTAAGCATTAACAACCAATTTTCGTCAATGACAGATTCTTTTGCGCTCATTGGAATCCTTCTGGGTATACTGGTCCGTTATCTTGTAAAATACTTAAAATACTGACAAAGCCGAAACCTCTGTCTCTTTGAGTACTTTAGCTGTGAAGCATTTCGTGAGATGAGACGGCAGTACAGTCACAAGGATTTTTAATGAGATTGACACAGACCGCGAAAGTGTACATATTTACAATTTTTATTGAGACCCAACTCAGAATTATGCTACAGGCTACCGTTATAACTGAGTCACTGACTTGCTAAATGTTGCACATGAAGAGGCGAACGTCAACATCTTACCTGTAACAACACAAACAACTCTTAATTTTTGATAATGTTTTGCTAGGAGTTCTTGAATTTCAACAATTTTGTCTAGGAATTATAACGCTACAAATGTACATGTATTTCGAATTTAACATGCACACTTATATGCTGTCTTGTGTTTCAGCTTTTCATACCATGTATGGACCACCTATCACAAGTGACGGCTATTCCACTGATTCTGATTCCCAATATGAACTTGCTGATCTTCAAACTGAGTGAGTAGTTGAAAAATTTTGGTAGTTTATAATGGCCCTACTTGTTATCGTAGGCTTTTGAACAGGTAATACTGAAATTCCGGATGAAGTACTCGAAATCCAGTCCGGTGCGACCAAATGCAAGATTCTGAGACATTCGCTCCAGTAAAGATTTAATTAATTGCTGCATGATTGTGCAGAGTTCTCTCAATTTTCTTTGAAATTTTCCTGCTAGACCACAACTCAGTATCATCATTTCCGAAGTTTGAATTATCTTATACGTACGTATCATCAATAATGTCACGCACAGTGATCCAACTAAGCTGTTCATAGCAAATATTTAAATGAACGTTAAAGACATCACAGTTTAGTTTTCATCCAGATTAGTAGTAAGAAATTCATCAATAAATGGTATCAATTAACTTTTCATAGCTATATTCAGTACGTTGATATAATTATAAACAACGCTTTGTCAAATGTAACTTTAGCA
Source organism: Schistocerca piceifrons (assembly GCF_021461385.2). Lineage (NCBI taxonomy): Eukaryota > Metazoa > Arthropoda > Insecta > Orthoptera > Acrididae > Schistocerca > Schistocerca piceifrons. The sequence goes on from NC_060149.1 coordinate 461,796,360, forward strand.
TTGTCTGCTCCCACATCGTAGATGTCAAAGACACAAGTTCAACAGCGTTTCACTCCACTATATTCGATAAGTATTTCGGAAAAATTACAATATTTAAAACTTAGTAGTTATTTTTCAACATGAAACCAGTTGTCGCCTTATGCGGAAGTTCGTGGTTTTTTTCCGTTTTGATTCAAACAAGAAATACGTACTTCATTTATTACCTTAACTCGACAAAGTCATAAAATGTACCTTATTTTCTTGACGTGCTTTGCCGAAATTTTTAGTGTTTGATTATTGTCTCTTCTCATACTTGTATGGTTTTATGCAACTGTTACGTACGTGTTACTTATAAAAAGTGTAAAGGACGTTTAGAGTTTCCCGTCGATGCGTTAATCCCTTCACTTTTTTGCCATTCAGGAGCACTGGTGGATGCGTCCAAGTACCTGGAGGAAAGCTGCCAGAATTTAGTTTTATACAACCAATCGAAAAATGTGATGTGACGATGGATGAAGCCAGACTGGGTTCTAAAGCGCCCGTACAGAAAGAGTGCAATGGAACCGGAGGCCAGGACACATCAACATCAGACTTCTGCAACATCATTTATGTCGTCGTCATCACTGTCTTTAAGGGTGTAGGAACCTTGTTATTATTATTACTTACTATCTGCTGTGTAGTGGCAGCCTTGGAAACATGCAAAAGTTACTTTTTACACCTCTCTGTTAAACGCCTCTTTCGTTATGCCAGTGGCCCTAAAATGCCAGCTGTCATTTCTCTGGATTCAATTACTATTCAGAAAGTTTAATAGAAGCTTTCTTTCTATTTTCTCTTTTTTCCGTTTCTTTTGGTCTCCCAATCCCTCCTCCATCTCTCTCTCTCTCTCTCTCTCTCTCTCTCTCTCTCCCTGACCCCCCCCCCCTCTCTCTCTCTCTCTCTCTCTCTCTCTCTCTTCTCTCTCTCTCTCTCCCTCACTCTCACTCTCTTTCTCTCTCTCTCTCTCTCACACAACCACACACACACACACACACACACACACACACACACACACACACAAACACACAAATAGTCGCTAACAAACACACACACAAATCACAAAAATAACCACAAACAAGGGCGCGCGCGTGCGCGTGCGCGTGCAGTCACAGAATAACATACATACAGCCATTTAAGACGATATCAAAAAAGATCCATCCTACGATCGACACTGTCACCTACAAGTAGATACAATTAAAATCTGAGAGTTGTATCACTGATTGTAAACTTAAATTTGAAGCTCTTATCCATCCAGCAGCTTCAGTGATGTATGAAGTAAACTATCGACTAATACTCTTCATAAATTAAACGGTGGTTTCACAAGAGCAGTCTAATATAACGCCTTGTCAAAGTTACCACTTGCGCTTTGATGTTAAATGTACGCAATGTTTGTGCACTTGTTATTGTATAATTGAGAAAAACATTGCATGAGAATAAATAATGCACTACCTTCGGGGTGCTTACGAGAAAAATATAGTCGACTTCAGATGCTTATTATCCCTTCTCACTACTTCCATCTACGATTTACAGGGTTTCAGGGCCTTTTTAACTGCCCATTCAATGTTCATATGAGAGGAGCTACCACCGGAGATTCAATGACATGTTTCTATTAAATAGCTTAATTCGTAGAATACTAGGCTTATTAATAATTATGCATTAATATGTCAAAAATCCGCCTCAGTTGCGAAATGTTACTGAGGCGGATTTTTGACATATTAATTTATCACAGTTGCTGACAGGGCTGCAACATGTTAAAAATTCTTAATAATTATGCCACCATCGCTGAGCATGTTATATACCTAAGCAGCACTGCCAACCACTAAATTTACCATAGATTCAGACAACATAAACACTATCAGAAGATTAGATGAAAGAGGGACAAAGAGCGGAGACCAGTGGACTGAAAAAGCGTTGCTGGAGTCATTTATGAATGATGTAGACGATATGTTGAAAGCGAAGAGAGAAAATATAGTATAATAAAATATACAGTTCGAAATTTCCAATGCAGTGTGTTAGTGTGAGTAATAGGGAAAGTGTAATGAAGACAATTATGTGTATTTGCAATAGTAGTTTCTCATAATAACCATATAACTGCACTGACAGGAAGAAAGTATCTAAACAGTTGTAATGAACGGATGTCACTAAATAGGCATTTACGCAAACAAATGGGAAAAAAAATATTCAACGCTTGTAGAAATGAATCACTTGTTGCAGATGCTTGTTCTGGTCCACATACGACAGATTAAGACCCTATCATTTATCTTTTAAATGTTAACCCCATTTGTGAAGAACTAATACGCAGTTCAAGTTCGAAGATGTTCTACTATCTCATTTTACAGTAATTTTCAATTAATAATGCCTTTGTTCAGCAGTGATTCTTAGATTCAATTTAAATATTCTCATACTGGTTTTACTACAGTATGCCTATTTTCTTTTGCCCGATGAGTGTCTTTTTCAGATACAGAGAAAGACCCATGATATTTTTCCATGTTCTGATACTACTTCATTTATATTTACTTTTATGCTACATATACGTAGACTACTTTATCTTATTCTGTTTATGTGGGACAGAATGATAAAAAAGAATTACTTTCTGTCTAGCAGAGTGACAATTTTAATCAAATATAACGTTTCATTTAAATAAAACAGCAGTTCAGATCTCGGAAACGAACAAAAATTTGAGTGTTGTGCAAGTGAGTTTAGTTTCTCAATGAATCCATTGTAATTATGGCACTCCACTCATCTTCCACAACAGACTACAGGGTTTATTTCTCTCCACACTTAGTGCAATATTATTCGTCACTGTGAAAGGCATCACGATGCCGGCTTCAGTATGAAAACGCTGAAAAACTTACAGGAAGAATCATTTTACTACATGTCTCCTACAGAGAAGGTTTTCCATCATAATATAGGTAAGTAATAGAACAGTCGTGGCTAATTAGTTAACATGTTTTTCTCTGGTCGAGGGGCACATTATACATAAAGTAATTAACGGGCTGTAGGTTTATTATGCATACACGAGAAACTATTAGAAACCTTGGTAAGCTAAGAATTAATGGTGATAAACAAAATACTCAGAGATACATATCTAGAAGTGGTGATGATATTTGCTCCTCGAAATTCACGCTCGTCGAGGACTCTGTATTTCAGACACTTTGAATGACAACTAGGACAACTTTTCATAAACTTTCACCAGTTTCTTCCTTAGCTCTTTCCCATTGAAATAGTGCATGCAGAAATATAAAGTTCACAAGCAACTAGTTTGAATAACTTGTGGAAGTAAAATACAGACTCGAAGGCGAAGTGAATATGTCATAACATGAAATAAATACAAAAAATATTTACAAAATTTTCTGCAAATAAACAGCAAAGTACTGAAGGACGACGTCAGTCAGTCTAAAAAGTATGCATTACATTACGCAAATACGGTGCTCTCAGACATATGTACAACTGGAGTAAAGTTAGGGCACAAAGGGTATGTTAATGATATAAAATCTGTGTCACTGAATCAACAATTCGTAACGTAAATTTACTGGTGACTGCCACAAAAAAATGAAGAAGAACTTTTATCAAGCAACTTAATGTAAAATCATCCTGATCGGTTACCAAATCATTCATAAATGAAGACTCATATGTAAATGATATAGCAAATATGAAAATGAAAGTAAGTACTCCCTACACCAGTCCTATACGACCTCTCTTGTCCAATTTGTCTTTCATATACACTCTGTTTGTATTCAGATACATAGTCACAATACCACACTATGTGGTAGCATAGATAAAACAGAAAATTACTGTCGAATTCGTTACTATTAGCATTTTCGAAATTGTTTGAGAAATTAAAGTATGAATCAGCAGTAAAACATATCAGTACACATGATCCATGGTCAGGGTGGCAATTTGACTTTTTGACTTCAAGAAATCATCAGCACCAAACTATAAAATTCATTTATAAGAGCGTGACCCAGTTGCTGACAGTTGGTGTCCTGTTTGACTTACCAAAATCAATTGTTTATGAGCGCACTTTACTCTTGCAAGTTGGAGCATTTCAGAAAAGTTGTTGTTCCCTAGAGTTAACACACGGAATACAAATTTTTATCTGAACGAGCTGCTGTATAGTAGATGGAAGAAATAGAATTCTGGTAATAACACTTTAATTTTTAGTAAAAATAACGATGCAAAAATTTCTATTTTACTGCAAATGATTTAGCAAACACGGTAATGGGAACATTAGCTCTTGAGTACAGATAAAAGAGATAGTAGCTTTAGGTCGATAAATCACTGTGCAAATTGTTTATGACATAAACCTCTGTTAATAGTAACAGCGAATGTACCATTCAGCTCTGTCGGGAGACATGGGACTTAGTGTTCGTCGGCCATCTCACTAGAGAGTTCTAACTACCAGAGTGAAGTTACCATGGTGACCTTTAAGATGTTGTGGTCTCAATGTAAGACAGATAAAGAGGGATTCGTTCAGAAACACGCAGCCATTTTATCACCGACAGTATTCGCGTGGCCACTGTATCCTGCGGAAGGAAGGAAGGCCAAAGGATTAGGGTTTAAGTTTTGTTGAGTCCTCTGCAGATATTGGATGAACATTATTTTTTTGGAATAAACGCACATTTCTGCCACTTATTTCACTAATTAAATTTTTTGCGACTAGTTGTCGGGTTGTTAGATCACTATCAGGTGAGTTACACTGTGGGCTAATAGTCCGAACTACAAGTTGAGGAAACTGTGTTTTTCAATATTTGAGTTTAACATTACATTTACGACGAGATCATTAAAGACAGAGCAGAAGATATCATCGAAGAGGGATGGACAAGGGAATTGGCCATGCCATTTTCAAAAAATTAATTGCTACCCTACTGAGGTTTGGTTGATAATATTTTAAGTTATACACTGATAAGCCAAAACATGTCAACCACCTGCCTAATGATGAGTTGCTCCAGCTTTGTTACGCAAAACAGCAGCGTTCACATACAAGGTGTGGCCAAAAGTACAGAAACACTGAAAACATAACACATTACCACACAGTGTAAGAAATCTCTTGTCATTCGAAATAGCTTCTTGTCTTCTCGGAATACATGTGTGGTTTTCAAGGAAATATTACATCATTATTCGTGCAAAATAGTGATAAGTTAGGGTAACGTTGATGGAGGTGGATGATATTCACGCATCCTTATCTCCAAAACAGAGCACAAAGGCAGAGAAATATTAATATCTGGTGACTGTGGTGGCCAAGGAAGATGTGAAATCTATCCACGTGCTCACAAAATGCAATTCTGTACCATACTAGGTGTGAAAAGTCCTTATCGTCTTGGAACACATCATCATGAATGGGGAAAATTGTACTGTGGGATGGACCTAAACGACCAATGTGGTCAGATTATACTTGGCAGTAATGTGACCTTGTCGAGTAACCGTGAGACCCACGGAACATCACAATATGGCTGAGTAAATCATCATCCAACACCCGCCATGTTTCACTATTGGGACTTGAACTCGGCCAGAAGTTGGAAATAGTGTGAAACAAGACTCGTCCGTCCAAATCACATTCTCCCATTTCTCCACTAACTTGTTATTATGGCTTCCGTACCTTGTTTTCCTGTTACACGCATTTCCATCACTGATGAGTGGTTTTTCTAATTCCAGCTCGCTCAGCAATTCGCAGCTAATGGAACTCTGTACGTGTTGTTTTGCTGCTGGCAGGGCTTTGTCAGTGAGATATCCGGTCCTTCAGTGCCTTTTGCAGCTTTCATCCTCTCATTTTCCTTCACAATACTCTTCAATGACCGTCCGTCACGATCACTGGACACACACTTCAGACCGCACTTAGCAGATGATGTTTTTCCGTTCCTCCAGTATGCGGTATAAATCATCGATGCTGTGCTACCTTAATAAATGGTTCAAATGGCTCTGAGCACTATGGGACTTAACATCTGTGGTCATCAGTCCCCTAGAACTTAGAACTACTTAAACCTAACTAACCTAAGGACATCACACACGTCCATGCCCGAGGCAGGATTCGAACCTGCGACCGTAGCGGTCACGCGGTTCCAGACTGAAGCGCCTAGAACCGCACGGCCACACCGGCCGGCGCTACCTTAATACCAAACACTTCGGCTGTCTTGGTCAGGAAAGAAACCACCATACGAGTACCAACAATTTTTCTACATTCGAGGTCACTTAGCTCCGACACGGTGCACTCATAACTACAGGGGACTGTTCTGACAACGACTGACACTTGCAACGTACTGAGCACATTTCGTAAGTGGTGTTCGTGTTCAAATGCGGAGACGAGGAGGAGGAGATTATTGTTTATCGTCCCGTCGACATCGAAATCGTTAGAGAAGAGCAAAAGCTTGCATAAGTGTAGGGTGGAGAAGGAAAGCAGCCCTGCCCTTTAGAAAGAATCATCCCGGCATCTACCGTAAGCGATTTAGGGAAATCACGGGAAACCTAAATCAGTATTCAAGGACGCAGGTTTGAACATTCGTTCTCCTGAATACGAGTCTAGTTTGCTAACCACTGCGCCACCTCGATCGATTAATGTTCAAATATAACAGGGAAACCTGCATGTGTTTCTCTCAAACTTTCCCTACTTTTGTCCATCCCTCGTATCTTCAGTTGAGTGCTGAACAGGCGAATTTGATACCCAACTCAGATATGTGAATTCACTACCATCCTCCTCAAATCGCTGTAGCATGGCTGTGGCCTAATGACATGGACAGTTATCCTGCTGGAAGACGCTATCATTGACGGGGGCGACACAAAGCATGAATGGATGAACGAGGTCCGCAATAATGTTCACGCAGTCCACGCCAGTTATGGTGCCTGTGATCACTGCCACAGGTTCCATAGAAGCTCCTGTGAATGTCCCCCACAACATAATATGACCTCAGTAACTTGGGTTCGAGGGGCGGTGCATGTTTCAAGTAACAGTCCGCCTGAATGACAGCGTATCCGCACACGACCTTCGACCTGTTCTAAAAATAAACGTGATGTAACCGACCAGGTGGCACGTTCCAATTAATTCACAGTTCAATCTCAATGATACGAAGTGTATTGCAGTTGTAATTGACGATGTCGTTGGGTCAACGTGGAAACATGTACGGCCATCTGCTGTTGCGTCCCATGCGTACTGCGTACTGAAAGGTATGTTCTGAAACACTTGTGCCTGCACCGCCATGGTAGTCTGTTGTCATATCTGCCACAGATCGCCTTATTTACAGAGCGGGGCACTCAATATCGCGATGGGCATTTGTCATATTGTTTTGGCTCATCAGTATATATCTGATAACGACTGCATATATTTAGAATTTTATAGGCTTCACACGTGGGAAACTCATTCAAGATTAATTCTATATGAGTGCTGAATCTTTATACCGCGCGAGGCATTCTTTTAATTATATGTGTCTCCTGGTAAGTACAAATCGGTAAGATGTCTACATTTTGAATTTTTGCAGTTTATTTCAATCGGCTGAGGCGAAATCTGCAATGGTTTCTTTATAAGAGCTAATGGACAAAGGTGAGTATCTGGGGGCTATTGGTCCGTTGGTAAACACAAATAAATCCGCCGTTGTTACACTGGTTACGTCTAGTCACACATTCACGTGACTCCTGTCTGGATGAGGTACACTCGCACTCCCGTTGCAAACGTTCATAGCAGCTAATACGTAAGAAATGATAGATCTAATTGCAGACGGAAAATACAAATAATTAACGGTTCATTAAGGGAATAGCATCAGAAAACCTTGGACCAATTGCAAAGGATTTATTACATGAATAACTATATGCACCATAGCGATTTTACATATACCAAGGAACTATGTCAGAAAGATCCATGAGCCGATGACATGGTCCCTATCGGTTCTGAAAGTATTCAGACCAACAATTTTCGACACCGCCACCTCCGGTCATAGTGGTAGCCATGCATAGTAGAACCCGTATAACAGTCGAAACAAACTCCTAGATTCCGAAATCGGTTTACGTTCTTCCGTGTAGTATGCGCTCATTTGAAACTTTCTGGCAGATTCAAACTGTACCCCAGAGCGAGACTAAAACTGAGAACCTCTGCCTTTCGCGAGTAAATCCTCTATAGATGGAGCTAACTAATGAGAAATAAAGTTGTTGGGTGGGATCGTGGGTGCCGGCCGAAGTGGCCGAGCGGTTCTAGGCGCTACAGTCTGGAACCGCGCGACCGCTACGGTCACAGGTTCGAATCCTGCCTCGGGAATGGATGTGTGTGATGTCCTTAGGTTATTTAGGTTTAAGTAGTTCTAAGTTCTAGGGGACTGATGACCACAGTAGTTAAGTCCCATAGTGCTCAGAGCCATTTGAACCATTTTTGGGATCGTGAGTTATGCCCATGACTCACGATCCCGCCCAATAACTTTATTGCCGGCCGGAGTGGCCGTGCGGTTCTAGGCGCTACAGTCCGGGGCCGAGCGACCGGTACGGTCGCAGGTTCGAATCCTGCCTCGGGCATGGATGTGTGTGATGTCCTTAGGTTAGTTAGGTTTAATTAGTTCTAAGTTCTAGGTGACTGATGACCTCAGAAGTTAAGTCGCATAGTGCTCAGAGCCATATGAACCATATAATAACTTTATTTCTAGTAGTTCCTCTCTCCTACCTTGCAAACTTCAATGATGTCCACCTGCGTACCTTACGCGGACTAGCAATTCTGGAAGAGAGAATACTGCGCAGAAATGGCAAAGCCCCATAATGAAATTACACTCTGCAGTCGAGTGTGCGCTTCTGGTAGTCGCTGAGTTGACCGAGGTCAAAAGCAGGGGTAGTGCTCAGCCCGAGTAGCTGTTGTAATTAGTCTCTTTATTTTCGTCTTAAGCGAACTGGGATCTGAAAACCTCGTTCACCAGATGCGACCATTGTTTTAGTGTTACCAGTGGTTATATTACAAACATTGTGAGTAGACGAGCTTACGGTTCGTTTGATTATTATTAACTAAAGAACAGTTTCTCTTAAGAATACCTTCATCAGTACTACCCAAAAACCACAAAAACACAAATGAAAAAGCCACCATCCGTCACTGATTGCAAAATACGACCATTCACACAGAAATTACGTGATTAATGAGTAACACAGTCTTTGATTTCAAGAAATGGGACTGCCCAAAAAAGAACTATAAGCAATGACTGCAAAAAAAAAGAATAAAAAAAGAAAAACAGCTGCTGATGCTTTGTATATAAATGTCCGACCATTTCAGTTTCTAATATTCTCAAACCAGAGAGAAGGCAAAATGCCAAACTATCACCATTTTTAACTACGATCGTTAGCTTATAAGAAGACTTAAATTTCTCTAATGAAGTAATTGCTTACCAGTGGGTGACGTGCATCAGTGCCGTTATACTATATACGAAACGCAGAACCATTGCGTGACAGTTAACTGCAGCATTATTCTCTATGTTTACACCTTTCGGTAGAAGATTTAATCGTTTCTTTAACACAATAGTACTTCGTTTTACAGGCGATAAGCAATAGTTGGTATTATCACAACACCCTGCAACCAACTCTACCTACCCCCTTTGGCCAAGTTGCTTGGGCAGATTTAATGTTTTATTATATGAACGTAATTCAGTTGTTGAGTTACACCACTCTAGTGAAGAGCTGTAGCAGAAGAAAGTTTAGTAGTAGATAAATTAAATCGTTTAATCCCAAACCTTGCAGTGTTCAGCAAGTCCAAAACCACTCAAAAAGCTTTGAGACTAATGTCAAAGCTTAACAATGGCTTCAAGGTACTTCCTGGACCGATTAAGTTGTCTCCTAATGCTATTCCTAGCCTGATCATTTTTAACTAAAAAACTGGAAAGGTTGCATAAACAGAACACATACATAACGAAAAATCACATGAAGACTACCATTTCCACAGTTGACGTGGACATGAGAAAACTAAGAAAAAAGTCACAGAGCTCTTGGAAAATAGTAAAGGTTTGGTTTTAGATTACTGAAGAGTGGAAACAAGTAAAAATTTTTGAAGTAACGCAAATTCATTACGTCCGTAACTTCTATCATTTTCATTTCTTCCATAATGACAAGAATACCCCAAATTCGTGTCATTTTATAAACTTACTTGCAACACGACCCGGCTTCGTATGGGTAGACTTAAATATCTACTTCCAGACAACTTGAATGGCGTAGCGTATTTTCTTTGGGGACCACAAATAAAATTTAAAGGAATAACGTCAAGTAAGTGAAAATCACCACGTTCATATAACTTACGCGATGAAAGCATCGTATGCCAGGAAAGTTATCTGGAAGTATGAATGAAACAAATTATCTTTCAGGTTCCCTCAACATAACTTCAGTAGATATCAAAAATACGATTTGAAAAAAAGAGGGCATCGAAGGGGGGTTCAAAGGGCTCTGAGCACTATGGGACTTAACATCTGAGGTCATCAGTCCCCTAGATCTTAGAACTACTTAAATGTAACTAACCTAAGGACATCACACACATCCATGCCCGAGGCAGGATTCGAACCTGCGACCGTAGCGGTCGCGCGGTTCCAGACTGAAGCGCCTAGAACCGCTCCGCCACTCCGGCCGGCGAGCATCGAAGGGTCTCAGATTCGCGTATTTTTATCTATAAGTACACGGCGTAATGTTTACCGTTTTTCTTATAACTTTAGCAGACAGCTGAAATGTGGTTTAAAAAATAAAGCAATGTGTGGACTCGAACTCGAGACTTCGTTACTACATTTCGCGACGTTTGCCACTTTTTTTAATAACAGGATGGAAACAGAAAGAAAACTCGCTCAAAATGAGGGTCGATCTTACAATTTTTTATCACTGTTTTCTGCTCTTTTAAACTAAGAGACCCATTTCTTGATATGTAAGAAAGTGCTTTTGGAAACTGAAAAAAAATGAAAATGTCTTGAAAACTAAATTTTTTTCCCGAAAGATGCAAACGTCGTCCTGAAAAGTCGTCTTTGAAAGACGGATAAAGTATTCTTCGAGACGTAGAAACACTGGTCTTTGAGGAACTAGTGACTTCTGTGCGAGAAATTAATAAATCTTCTACGAATTATTAATGTTCTTCGTCAAAGAACTGTAACTCTACACTGAAATCATTTAAGTCGTTTTCAGGAAAATACTAAAACTCCTCTTCGGGATAAACTAAATAGTCTATTCTGGAAGTAACTGAAACCCCCACTTCGAAAAAATTATACTCTTGGTAGAAGTTTTAGAACTCTTCATAGGGAAAAAAATATACTCTTCACCATGGGGAACTGAAAGCTCTTCCTTGAATAAAGTAGAAGATTTCTTATGTACTGTGCAATTGGAATAAAATTCTAGAGCCAGAATGGACAGAAAATAGTTTTAACAAAGCGTGGTACGATCCACGGGCTCCGAGGTTATAGCCTTGCACACTTCTCCTTTTTTTCCCATTACTGATCTGCTAGTAATGTAAGACGACTCGTCTCACTTTTATGCAGTTGTACATCACACAATGCCATCACAAGCCTCCGCCACCTGCATCCGACCTCAGCCATTGTGCTTCAGGTAAAATGTAAGCGTGACCATGTTGTGCCTTGAAATTGGGCAAGCCGGTTGCACCTGTATGCCGAAAGCATACACTGGTGAAGAGCCAGGTGATCGCCTCCCCCATTACTAGCGACTACGAAGTCTACAAAACGACCAAGCAGCCACTCTGTTAGCCTCTTCATTTGTGTAGCCATATTGTCCGTAGTTGTTTTACAATTTCTGAGGATATTTTGTGTGTTTTCCTCACCAGACTCGTTTCGCTTTATTGAAGCAGAGCATAGTCAGTGGCCGTTCGGTGTGGCCGAGCGGTTCTAGGCGCTTCAGTCTGGAACCGCGTGACCGCTACGGTCGCAGGTTCGAACCCTGCCGCGGGCATGGATGTGTGTGATGTCCTTAGGTTAGTTAGGTTTAAGTAGTTCAAAGTTCTAGGGGACTGAAGACCACAGATGTAAAGTCCCATAGTGCTCAGAGCCATTTGAACCTTAGTCAGTGGCCTGTAATTAAAGATATTTATAATTTGATTTGTTTCCTAGATCGAAAAACAGTTCGTTAACGAATTATTGGTATTTACTTTCGGTAATTTCTGCTCGTTTTTCGTCTACACCAGGAAGTGCGTCTGCTATCATGTCATTAATTTCCTTCTTCGTTAGGCACTTATAATTGTGGTCTAATTTTACTGTTAATTGCAGAACTATACATTTTTTACATTTAACACAGCATAATTTAGTACACCGTTGTTCACTATTTATTTGTATACTACTAAGTGTGCATTATGTTTTGTAGTGTTCTCAGTATTGGCACTAGTTTTTTCTTTGATCTATATTTGTTTTTATTTCTCTGTACTTCATTATATGTGTGTATGCTATTTAATTATGTTACTGTGTATTTATTTGCTGTGTAGGAGTAATGAAAGAATACTGATGGAATATAAATTTGTGGTGAGTAGGTGGGAGAGGAAGAAGCTAAGATTGAGTGAACATAAGTGCATAGTAGTGTGATGGAGAGAGTAGAAGAAAAAAGTTGAGGGCCAAGAAATGATATGAAATTAGGGGGCGTGGGGAGTTAACTGAGAGAGGGAGAATGGTGGAAAATGCCCTTTCCTTTTTCATGTGATTTCTTAAATTACTTTATATAGTATTTGGTTTCCAACATTTATTTGGTCATTCAGCTACTGTTTATTTTATGTTAGTGAGTTGTATGTATGAAAAATATCTTGGAAAGAAATGAAGTGTCTGTCTTTACTAAGTCTTATGACTTTCAAATCTTTTTCAATAGTGCCTGGTCTGTGGTGTTCCTATATAAGGTGGTCTGCAAATCTCTAATGGTTCGTACCGTATTTCAATGCTCTGACGTGTTCTTTATATCTTCTGTGAAATGTCCTGACAGTCATCCCAAGTTACATTTTTTCACGGTCTCAGCAACTCATCTGATAGATATCAGATTGTTGGTATCTGTCTACTTTTGATTTCAGTTTTGGGATGTGTTTTTGTACCTAGTTGTTTCTTATGTAAGCAGTGTTTATGCCTCGTCTTTTGAATATTTACCTATTTTATTGTGAATTTGTTGTGGTGGGTCAAGTATCCCACTTTTTTGTGGTTGTGCAAGCCTTATATATTGATGTGGTTTGGTTAGTCTTTTTCTTCATTATTTGTGTCTTTATTTTTCTGTTCAGTTTGTCTACAAGTGTTTCTTTGTGCCCATTTTTGATGCTATTTGCGTTATAATGGCCAGCTCTTTTTGGTAATCAGTGGTGTTTAGGGGGCTCCATTTCAGTCTGTTTAACATGTATCTGACTGCGGACTGTTTCTGATTCTGGGGGCGGTTTGACGGTGCATTTAAAATAGTGTCTCTTGCATTGTGGATGAACCTTAAAATAAAATACAACAACTACTCAAAACGTAAATATTGTTCACAAGAAAATGAACTTTACAACATAGGAAGACGGAGAACACTCATTCAACTTTCTAGACATATCCATTACAAAAGACAATCACAAATACATATACAAAAACCCACAAGTGACATTACTTTTAATGCAGCTGCAAACCACCCTCAGAGGCAGCAACAGGCCGCAGATGCAGACTGAACAGGATCCTCGTAAAATATTTTGATTAAAAAAACGAGCTAGCCGTTATAAAACAAACATCATTAAAATGGACACAAAGAAACACTGACAGCCAAAGTAAACAGAAAAATAAAGCACAAATAATGAATAAAATTAACCAAACCATATCAAAATATACACCCTGCACAAAAAGACGTACAGTGACCTGCCATAACAAATTTGCACGTAGCATACGTAAAATCCGAATGACGCAAATCATCGAAAGCGACAGCGAGACTGTCCAGTACCTAGCTTAGCGCAGTGTCTCACGTCGGCTATTAAGATATGTGCAGCGGGATGCCTACCTACACAAGTCTAGGGGAGTACCTAGCCAGCACAGCATAGCCACTTCATCACAGACAAGATGCAGGCCGCTGAATACACTCTTGTCGACCTCTGTTCCTTTTTTCAAAATTCAGTCACCAGAGGAGTTGCTCATTGAACCCCATCACGCAAAATTGCAAACAAACAACAAGTTAGGTTTGAATCATTTTATTGAATAATCTATCATGAGTCAGCAGCTTTAGTAAAGTCACGAACAAGAGGGTAACAATATTTTTTGTCAGACATATACATACTGAGGACGACTGATGAATTTCAATACGAGAAGAAAGGAGATGATGTATTCCACATAACATAATAAAAGTTTGTCCAGAACTTCACGTTTCTATTTGGACAAAAGAAAAATTATTTAATTAGGCTGTTCATAATGTTTCCACAAAATAGAAAACATTTTTATATGCGACTTAAACCAAAGTTGGCAGGGATGTTTCTACATCTGAAAGATGATGTCTATTCAGATTACACGACAGTCGCATAAGAGTGACGTTAGTAACGCCACTATGGGGATGCAATTAGATTTCCTTTAAATACACGCTGTAACGGTCGTAAGTGTTAGTTACCACAATGAGGACGCAAATCAAAATTCCTTCAAGCACACACTGTAACGGTCGTGAGCTTTAGTTACCTTTGAGGCTGGAAGCAGTTTATTCTAGTAAAGAATGCCTTAAAGCGACAAAAATGCCATTATCAACACCTCACTGAGAAAGAACCCCTTGACTCCGAGGTCGCAAGTTCAGTCTTTATTGAGGCTCATTTGAAAGTGTTTTGTTAACAGTTACGACAGGAAAAACGTTAACTGCTAATGACTCATCATGTGCATCAGGAGGGCGATAGAAAATGAGTGTGCAGTACCTTCAGATAGGCCATCCAGTCTTGCAAAGAAAGCATATAGAATCATACTGGTGTAACGGGGTGATGAGAACTGATGGAATGTGATGGCATGCAACCAAATGCTAAACAGTCTGTCATGGAGCTTATCGTGAAACTGGCTATCCTTTAAGGAGTAGCTGCAGACAGTGCAACAATATCTTTTGTAGATACTGACAAAAATAAACAGCCAGAGACTCAGTTTGGCCATTGGTTCCACGTGGTATGAACTGCAGTGTCACACACTTTCAGGAAGGAAAGTTTGCTTTAATGGAGTGCGATTTTTACATGCAGACTAATAATCAAGCGAAAACATTTTACACTGACACACTACTAACCAAAGGCAGTGCTCGTACCATAGTTACAGTTCTCTTACGCCCATTTTCCCACTCTTGCTTGCTGTGACGTATATATTCCCTACAGCCCTTGCATATTCACGCTCATGAGAAGGACTCGTAGGAGGGCAGAGCACCTCCAACACCTCGCAGGACAATAAATAACTCTCCAGCCAATTTACCATCCAGATTAACAGTCGCCATAATTATATAGGAATACGTTAAGGTATTGATGTTAGTTATTCTTGATACAGCTCTCCTGGTACTTCTAATTTCCAGAGTACCTTTCATATGAAGTTCCTCTTTGAATCTCGATTGGTCGGAGTTGAAAACAAATTCCTTACTGAATGATGGGGTTAATTTAGATCTTAGCCTCTAATTTACGGGTCGGTGCAGCAGTTTGCTGTGCATCGTCAAGTTTATACTTTGAAATTTCGTTATCTTAGTCCTCCAGTTCAGTAGCACTGTTTGAAGCTACGCTACCATTCACTGCTTGCCTTGAAATGATTGTAATCTATGTTGCGCATGATTTAATGTGCATACCGTAGTAGATAACTATTATGCGCATCCTGTGAACTATATCGAGGAGACTTGAAATAGACAAATACCAGTTTTTGTAACTAGTACGTCCTGTCCTTTCTTGAATATCTGTTCATTTTTGGAACACAACCTTAGAGACAGAAGTGATGAAACTTTCTGCAGGACCCTACCATCGTTTTGCAGTAAAATGCTCAAGCACGTACAGTGCAAGCTGTTACTGATTTGTTTGACTGATGCAGCTGCTAAGTGCTATACCACCTACTGCACTCCCCTGACTTAAGCCCTCGTGAGTTCAACTCGTTTTCTAAAATGGAGGAAACACTTCACGGCTTTCACTTCAGAACTGCTATAAATTCGTCGAAAAATAGATCGCGCCTCTCGGACTGTCAACACAACTGGCAGTGTTAAAAGTATCCTACGACTTCCACATCACTGGCAACGGGTTATACACAATGCTGGTGACTACTCTGAAGGTCAGTATAACTTTGAAACACTCATCTATTTTGTACGAGCTTTAAACAAATAGTTGCCACTATTAAAGCTCCAACCTTCGCACACAGCTTTCATTCATCTATGGATTTCTCTTGAACTCACGTTTTCCGCTGTCAGAAACTCGATTACAGGGCACTATTTCTCAAGTAACGACACAGTTGCGTTACACACAGCCAAGTTATGTGCTGCAATTTGGAGCCCTCTTGGCGCAGAGGGTTGTAACTTGTGTCAGTGAAGCGGGAAAGTCGACCCAGTAATACACCTCACAGATAATACCTCAAGCGATATTGAACACAGGATAAAAAAAAATACGGAGGCATTACTTTCCAGCACGCTATCGAACAACATTGTGAAACCACGCTGTTTACACTCGACCCACCTCTATCTGACAAAATGTCAATGCAAATGATAACAAACATTTAGACAAAATGTCAATGCAAACGTTGACAACCTTTCTGACAAAATGCCAAGCAAACGTTAACAAGCATTCTGTCACTGTATTGTACTTTTTAGGAGCTCTCGCTGAGAAAGTAAAACGTTCCAATGAGTTCCCAGCGACGCCCGACATTGCTTAATAACGTGACATCTTTTCCACTCGACGGTGTAGCTACAGTGAAATTGGAACCTTGTTGCAACCAAGGCCATTTCCGTAGACGCTCCCGACAGTAGCACACGAGCAGCTGAGCAGACCAGCACGTCCGTTTTCAAGGTGCTTGTTCCCACGCGCCATGACACAACAATCCGTCCTTTGTCAATGTTGCATATGTCATGGATTTCCCCTCTGTGACCCATATCATCGCTGGTGTTATGATCCATTCGTCTCTGCTCCACTTACATAGGCCGGCTGGGGTGGCCGAGCGGTTCTAGGCGCTACAATCTGGAACCGCGCGACAGCTACGGTCGCAGGTTCGAATCCTGCCTCGGGCATGGATGTGTGTGATGTCCTTAGGTTAGTTAGGTTTAAGTAGTTCTAAGTGCTAGGGGACTGATGACCTTAGAAGTTGAGTCCTATAGTGCTCAGAGCCATTCCACTTACATAACTTATAGCATCACGTTCTCTTTACACCACCAGGTAACATCCATTCTCGTGGTAGGCACTGGGGAAATGTTTTCACTTGTCAATGTAGATGTGTCAGCAGACTAACGTATTATTATTAATCTATCATATTGGCTTGTGCTAAGATTAACTGTTTATAATTTGTGAGAATAAGGGGTGATTGACTCATAGTTATCTTTACGAAAGAATATATTTGTCCATGTTAAAATTCAGAGTGTTTTTTTCTATATCCAACCCTGGTATGTCGCTGTAACATCTTATTGGAGCAGGTTTGTCTAATTCAAGTACCTGTGTCAAAACCCAATGTGGAGTCCTACATACTTACGAACTAATGAAGGAGTTTCTGCCTGTGTCATTGCTGACAATTCGTGGGTGTACTTGGATGCCCAACAAGCGCGTTGAACTTTCGGTTCTGGCCGTATACGCCTGTATTCTTTTGTCAAGAATAACGTAAATCCCCGAAAGCGTCAGCGAGCCTGTCCAGTACATTGGTAAGCGCAGTGTTTTCATATCAGCTAGTAAGATATACACAGCAGGATGCGTACACGCACAAGTTTAGGGGCGTACATAGTGAGCACAGCATAGCAACTTACGTCAGCCAAGTGCAGGCTGTTGATAACACACTTATTGAACTCTCTTCCTTTTTTCAAAGTCCATCTATCACAGGAGATGCTCATTGAGTCTAATCACACGAAAATATAAATAAAGGGCAAGTTGGACTT
The DNA here is from genome assembly GCF_021461385.2 of Schistocerca piceifrons. Lineage (NCBI taxonomy): Eukaryota > Metazoa > Arthropoda > Insecta > Orthoptera > Acrididae > Schistocerca > Schistocerca piceifrons. The sequence continues at coordinate 461,814,336 of NC_060149.1, forward strand.
GAATCGTTTTTTTGAGTAATCTAGTTTGAGTCAGTTTTAGTGAATTCAAGAACCAAAAGGTAAAAATATTTTTTTTCAAACTAATACATATTGAGGCGACTGATGGATTTCAGTGTAAGAAAAGGTGTACGTCATACAATATACTGAAAGTTTGTGCATCATATTCTTATTTGGATAACTATAACAATGGCGTGTGACGAGGGCCTCCCGTCGGGTAGACCGCTCTCCTGGTGCAAGTCTTTCGATTTGACGCCACGTCGGCGACTTGCGCGTCGATGGGGATGAAATGATGATGATTAGGACAGCACAACACCCAGTCCCTGAGCGGACAAAAATCTCCGACCCAGGATTGACAGCCGGCCGGAGTGGCCGAGCGGTTCTAGGCGCTTCAGTCTGGAACCGCGCGACCGCTACGGTCGCAGGTTCGAATCCTGCCTGGGGCATGGATGTGTGTGATGCCCTTAGGTTAGTTAGGTTTAAGTAGTTCTAAGTTCTAGGGGACTGATGACCTCAGCTGTTAAGTACCATAGCGCTCAGAGCCATTTGAACCAGGATTGACAGTCTGTCGTGCTGACCACTCAGCTGCCGTGGGCGTACATTTGGATAACTGATAAATTGTTGACTGACGTGCGTTAGTGATGTTTTTATAAATCAGATATTCATGATTTGTACAAAACTGTGAAAACTGCTGTGATAACTCTTCACAAAACGTGTTAACTGCGCCATCCCGTATATAGTATTCCCATCGTTTTTTCCGTTCACGAATGTCTCTTCATGAATATGGACCATATACTCTGTACATTGCTGGATACTGAAATTGCAGCGCAGTGAAGTCGGCATGGAATATTCGTCAAACTGGTGTAAGAAGGCGTAACATCTATCTGTGATAGTCGGAATTCGACTGCGCCAGAAACGTAGTTTGCCAAGGCTGCAGTTTACTTTTCACCACTGTGAGATATTGCTTCTCCCGTTAATTAGGACTCAACGACTATTCCGCGAACAATCATTCTGCGCATACAGGAGAGCGATACTCAGTGCCACTCAGGCTGTCGATAGCGTCACGTGACTAGAGAACGAGACGGCAGACGTAATGTTCGTTCGCCAATGCAGGATTGCACAGAGAAGGCGCGTACTTTGAATCTGCAACTGGAATTTCTTGCAGTAGGACAAGTATCCAACGTACAATACGACGACGTCTGCAGCCAAAAGGACTGTCAGCACAGCGGCCATTGTTCCGACATTTCTTGACGCGGCAGCAGAGAGAGGTGCGTCGATAACGGTGAACCCAGAAGAAACAAAACATCATCATTTCAAATGATTATCCGGTTTTGCGTTGTGGCACTGAGGTGAAAGTCAGTCGCCAGATTGTATTTTTTATCCTTACACGCGACCATCATCTGCCGTAATGGTGCGGGATGCCTTTGTGTACACAACAGGAGCGCCCCTGGTTCCCATAGCCGGTACTTTCCATAGCAGGAATCACATTCTGACGAGTTAAAGGCGGTGGTTGTGCACTGTCTCTCAGTAAGAAAGCGAAAGACCGCCTTTTTTACGTGTCCTCCTGGCCCATCTGCATACGGAGGTTGTTAGAGACTTAACTCGGCCAGGTCCTTCACCAGATATCTCGCCCATTGAAATCATTTAATCTTTCTTTTCTAAGGAACGACACGCCATCACTTCCCTGCCATTATGATTTATGAAATCTGTTGAAGAACTGATGTAAGAATGGATACTCAGGCTCACTTCGACTACGATGCCCAGACGGATAAGAACCATTGCTGTTGCCAGAGATGGTAGCCTTCTACTACTAAATCTGTTGAAGAACTGATGTAAGAATGGATACTCAGGCTCACTTCGACTACGATGCCCAGACGGATAAGAACCATTGCTGTTGCCAGAGATGGTAGCCTTCTACTACATTTCGCAGCCTGCATATCCCCAAATCATAAACATATTTACACATTTATTTTTCCTTTTATACTGCGTATGCACAATAAGTAAAATTTCGTTATTTATTAATCCCTCCTAGCATTTAATGTTAGTGATAGATTATTGTTGTTGTTGTGGTCTTCAGTCCTGAGACTGGTTTGATGCAGCTCTCCATGCTACTCTATCCTGTGCAAGCTTCTTCATCTCCCAGTACCTACTGCAACCTACATCCTTCTGAATCTGCTTAGTGTATTGATCTCTTGGTCTCCCTCTACGATTTTTACCCTCCACGATTTTTACCCTCCAGTGGTGTCGCGACAGGCGTGAATGGAGGGACGAATGGAGACGTGTCGTCTTCAGCGATGAGAGTCGCTTCTGCCTTGGTGCCAATGATGGTCGTATGCGTGTTTGGCGCCGTGCAGATGAGCGCCACAATCAGGACTGCATACGACCGAGGCACACAGGGCCAACACCCGGCATCATGGTGTGGGGAGCGATCTCCTACACTGGCCGTACACCACTGGTGATCGTCGAGGGGACACTGAATAGTGCACGGTACATCCAAACCGTCATCGAACCCATCGTTCTACCATTCCTAGACCGGCAAGGGAACTTGCTGTTCCAACAGGACAATGCACGTCCGCATGTATCCCGTGCCACCCAACGTGCTCCAGAAGGTGTAAGTCAACTACCCTGGTTAGCAAGATCTCCGGATCTGTCCCCCATTGAGCATGTTTGGGACTGGATGAAGCGTCGTCTCACGCGGTCTGCACGTCCAGCACGAACGCTGGTCCAACTGAGGCGCCAGGTGGAAATGGCATGGCAAGCCGTTCCACAGGACTACATCCAGCATCTCTACGATCGTCTCCATGGGAGAATAGCAGCCTGCATTGCTGCGAAAGGTGGATATACACTGTACTAGTGCCGACATTGTGCATGCTCTGTTGCCTGTGTCTATGTGCCTGTGGTTCTGTCAGTGTGATCATGTGATGTATCTGATCCCAGGAATGTGTCAATAAAGTTTCCCCTTCCTGGGACAATGAATTCACGGTGTTCTTATTTCAATTTCCAGGAGTGTATATCTTGGTGTTAGATTCTACTTCATTTTTGTGGTACATTCAGAGGTAGACATTCATGCACATAATGTATTAACGTAATTGTTAGAAAGCTTAGTAACTGCTACTTATTTTATAAAACTGCTGGTTACATGCTGTAATATTAACAATCGTATTCATCAGCACTGCAAGTCTTGCAGGAAATATCTGCCTAAAACATGGTAATCGTGTCACAACATACAAGATTTCTCAGGGAGGATCCTTCAGTAGTGGCATGTATATACACTCCTGGAAATGGAAAAAAGAACACATTGACACCGGTGTGTCAGACCCACCATACTTGCTCCGGACACTGCGAGAGGGCTGTACAAGCAATGATCACACGCACGGCACAGCGGACACACCAGGAACCGCGGTGTTGGCCGTCGAATGGCGCTAGCTGCGCAGCATTTGTGCACCGCCGCCGTCAGTGTCAGCCAGTTTGCCGTGGCATACGGAGCTCCATCACAGTCTTTAACACGTAGCATGCCGCGACAGCGTGGACGTGAACCGTATGTGCAGTTGACGGACTTTGAGCGAGGGCGTATAGTGGGCATGCGGGAGGCCGGGTGGACGTACCGCCGAATTGCTCAACACGTGGGGCGTGAGGTCTCCACAGTACATCGATGTTGTCGCCAGTGGTCGGCAGAAGGTGCACGTGCACGTCGACCTGGGACCGGACCGCAGCGACGCACGGATGCACGCCAAGACCGTAGGATCCTACGCAGTGCCGTAGGGGACCGCACCGCCACTTCCCAGCAAATTAGGGACACTGTTGCTCCTGGGGTATCGGCGAGGACCATTCGCAACCGTCTCCATGAAGCTGGGCTACGTTCCCGCACACCGTTAGGCCGTCTTCCGCTCACGCCCCAACATCGTGCAGCCCGCCTCCAGTGGTGTCGCGACAGGCGTGAATGGAGGGACGAATGGAGACGTGTCGTCTTCAGCGATGAGAATCGCTTCTGCCTTGGTGCCAATGATGGTCGTATGCGTGTTTGGCGCCGTGCAGGTGAGCGCCACAATCAGGAATGCATACGACCGAGGCACACAGGGCCAACACCCAGCATCATGGTGTGGGGAGCGATCTCCTACACTGGCCGTACACCACTGGTGATGTCGAGGGGACACTGAATAGTGCACGGTACATCCAAACCATCATCGAACCCATCGTTCTACCATTCCTAGACCGGCAAGGGAACTTGCTGTTCCAACAGGACAATGCACGTCCGCATGTATCCCGTGCCACCCAACGTGCTCTAGAAGGTGTAAGTCAACTACCCTGGCCAGCAAGATCTCCGGATCTGTCCCCCATTGAGCATGTTTGGGACTGGATGAAGCGTCGTCTCACGCGGTCTGCACGTCCAGCACGAACGCTGGTCCAACTGAGGCGCCAGGTGGAAATGGCATGGCAAGCCGTTCCACAGGACTACATCCAGCATCTCTACGATCGTCTCCATGGGAGAATAGCAGCCTGCATTGCTGCGAAAGGTGGATATACACTGTACTAGTGCCGACATTGTGCATGCTCTGTTGCCTGTGTCTATGTGCCTGTGGTTCTGTCAGTGTGATCATGTGATGTATCTGACCCCAGGAATGTGTCAATAAAGTTTCCCCTTCCTGGGACAATGAATTCACGGTGTTCTTATTTCAATTTCCAGGAGTGTAGATTTCAACAACATTTTAGCTTCGACATAAATTTCTGCTTAAAGGCTTTAAACTTTTCTGCCAGCAGCTTGTCAGAAGAGGATTTATAAAAGCATGTGGTCCTGAATTCTAATTACTTCCCCATCTGTAATTGTTCGTACGCTAACTGAAATTTAAAACTTGGCATCCGAGGAAATCATAGTCTGACACTGAACTTTCACGAACATCTAAAAGTGTAACATCAACTGGGAAGAGAAGTTTTAAGTATTGGATATCTTGAGCTGAGCGTAATATTTACAGCATAACGCACTCTACCACATTGTTGGCTAGTGAACTCAACATGTTACCAGGTAGCAAATGTTAATCATAAGATAGTAAAGCGTAATCTCTGTATTGTTTTCTGTGCATATGCCAAAGAATAAATGTAAAAAATGTTTGCTTCCTTCTATGGATGTATAAAGTATTAAAATTTGCTGTATAATATAAAACTCGTTACAAAAGTCAAAACGGTGTGGAAATTTCAGTCACAGTTCTGGTTCAGAGCTGAAGAGCGCGAGTGCTATGCTAGCTATAAAGCAAATCTTGGATCGTACAAGATGAATGATTGCAATGCTCGTTCCTTTCTCTGAATTCTTAATATAACTGCTCGTTGAGTGCCCCTGGGTACAACGATAAAGCCGCCGCAGTGGGAACAACAATATTACGTGTGCACGAGGCTATGTTTCTTATTAGTGAGTCGCCAAATAACGGAAAAGTTGTAGGACAATGTAAAGGATCTTGGAATGTAAATCGAGACAGGTTAACAGATATTTATTTGCTGTAATGCTGACAAATATCATAAGAAAAATTAGCAGAGAACAAAGTTCTCTAAAACTCGGATCGAATTACAAAATGACTAGCCCCATGGAGAGTTACCAAAAAGTGTGAAAGTGTGTATGGAGGACGCCTAAGAAGGTCTGCTCCTCTGGGAAGCTCATGATATCATAGTTCATGATTCAACAAACAGCCAGAAATTTTAATCAAATTAAGCTACACAAGTTGCGTGACAAGCAACTAACGAGCTGCTCAGGATATGGGTCGCGCTACGACATTTGTGACACATTTTTCAAAAAGATGAGTGACCCTCATGGATGTCGGCGATCGAATGAAAACAAAATACAGATGTGCCTCCACAACCCCTCCTAATCTAATTCTCTCAGCATCACCCGACTTAATTCGACTACATTCCATTATCCTCGTTTAGCTTTTGTTGATGTTCATCTTATATCCTCGTTTCAAGACACTGTCCATTCCATTCAACTGCTCTTCCAAGCCCTTTGCTGTCTCTGACAGAATTACAATGTCATCCGCGAACCTCAAAGTTTTTATTTCTTCTCCATGGATTTTAATACCTACTCCGAATTTTTCTTTTGTTTCCTGTACTGCTTGCTCATTATACAGATTGAATAACATCGGGGAGAGGCTACAACCCTGTCTTACTCCCTTCCCAACCACTGCTTCCCTTTCATGTCCCTCGACTCTTATAACTGCCATCTGGTTTCTGTACAAATTGTAAATAGCCTTTCGCTCCCTGTATTTTACCCCTGCCTGCTCTTTAGAAAAACACGTATGAAAATCCGAGAATTTGTATAACAGTTGGCTGCGACTTCCCTTGACGCAGCAGCAGAGAGAGGTGTGTTGACAGCGGTGAAACCCAATGACAACAAAACATCCTTATTTCAGAAGAGGCTCGGTTTAGGGTGGTGGCGATGAGGAGAAAGTCGTCGACCAGATTGTATTTGTCATCGTTACACGCGACCAGCACCTGCTACGATGGAATATGACGCCTTTGTTTGCAGAACAGGATCAACTTTGGTTCCCAAAGCCGGTACTTTCGATAGCAGGAGCCACTACTGTGACGTGTTAAAGCCTATGGTTGGGCCCGATATCACGAGAACATAGCGTAACACTTTATTATGTCCATGTCGTCCTGACCCATCTGCATGCGGATGTTGTTCGAGAGTTGGCTTGGCCATGTACTTCACCAGCTCTCACTCATTGAAATCACCTGGTCTTCCGTTGTTATGGGACGTCACGCCATTACTTGCTAGCTACTACATTTTATGAAATCTGATGTAGAACAGATGTAGTAAGATTTGACAGTCAGGCTCACTTCGACTCGATACCCAGACGCATAAGAACAATTGCTGCTGCGAGAGGTAGCAGCCTTGTCTACTACATTTCGCAGTCTGAATACCCCCAAGTCATCATCAAATTTAGTCAAGTGTTTTTACTGTTATACTGTGTATGTACAATGAGCAATACTTCGTTAATTGTTACTCTTCTTGGTGTTCAATTCAAATGACCAATGTATTATATTTCCAAAACACAATGGCCACGTTACAACGTGATTGTGTACTGCGAATTTATGAATACTGATTGAAACTGTAGTTTTTACTTTCGATTGTCTGAATATCGTCCGGACACTTTTTCTGGAAGATGTAAAAGGCTGTATGGGACAAACGTAGGTTGTAGCAGCATGCTCTCAGTTTCCTGATAACACAGCTTTAACGAGACTGCCGTTTCCAGCTGTAAATTTGATTGCCTTTGCAGTGGCATGCGTTTCAAAGTCATTTTGTTTCGAATTATCCGCAACAGCACATACGTACTCCGCGATCAAACACTGATAACAAACGTTTATAACATTCTCCAGTAAGGTCTCTTGTTTCGAGGTACACATAACATTGGTTTTTAGAAAACACACACTAGAATCCTAGAATTTTTCATAACAGTTGGAAGACGTTGTGGTAGTCATTTCGGGAAAATATATTGGTAATGATCCATTTTGTGGGACAAATGGACCTTTATATCCTCATGTCACCAACAGATTTAATCGTGAATTCTTCCTGTTTCACTGTGTATGGTCAATAAGTAAAATTTCATTTTTATTATCCCTCCTGACATTCAATTTTAATGATAGTATATTACGTTTCCGGAACTAAATGGGTACGTTACGACAAGGTCGTGTACTGCGAATTTCTGAATAGTGATTCAAACTGTAATTCTCACTTTGCTTTGTCTGAACATTGTCCGGACACCTTTGCTACACGAGATAAAAGACTGTGACGACGAGGCAGGAAGACAAGCGCAGGCGGCTGCAGCGGGAGCTCAGATTCCTGATAACACAACTGTAACGAGAGTGCCGTTTATAGCTGCAAATTTGATTGCCTTTACAGTAGCATGCGTTTCAAAGTCATTCCGTTTCCATCTATCTGCAACAGCGCAAACGAATACTCAACCGATGAAGCAGGTGGTAATAAACTTTTACATTGTTCTCCTGTACGATCTCTTGCTTCGAGGTACACGTAAGACTACTTTTTAGGAAAACATGCATTAAAATTTGAGAATTTTTTCTCCGTTTAATGGCTATACTGTTGCTTTTTACAGGTCCCCTGCCGGAATCAAATTTTTTTGGTAACAAATCTTTAAGTCATCCGGCTTAAAAACCTGATAAAATCTGAGAATTTTTTCTCCGTTTAATGGCTATGCTGTTGATTTTTAAAGGCCCCCTGTCGGAATCATATTTATATGGTAACAAATCTTTAAGTCATCCGGCTTAAAAACCTGATAACTGATAAGCCAAAACATTGTTATCACTGCCAACCGCTATGTTGGATTCTGCCTGGTGGCGTTGCGCACACGTGACGTGGTAACAAAAGTATATAAGAGAAGTAAACACAAACGGTCTTATTACACTTTCTTATGGTACTCCTGATATTACCTTTAAATCTATCGTATTTATTCCGTTAAGAGCCACGCGTTGAGTTCTGTCTGCAAGTAAGTCCAGAATCCAGTCGATAATCTGGTCCAATACCTGTTCAGCTAGTAATTTTTCACCGCGTGACGGTTGGAAACCGTAGCAGATGCCTTCCTGAAGTAGAGCTGATTCCAGCTCAATCTATTCCTCGTACAAATATAAACTATTTCAAATTATTGCAATAGTATAGAAACTCGAAAGGTTATTACGACTTATTATGACACTTTTGGAGAAAGAAAATCCTTTCTTTAAAAAATTGTAATGGATTCTGCAAACAGATATCTTGCGAATTTCAAATCAGTCGACGCTCACACTGATACCGGTGATTTGAGATTCGCAAGATCTCTGCTTGCAGAACCCATTACAATTTTTTAAAGAAAGGATTTTCTTTCTCCAAAAGTGTCATAATACGTTGTAATAACCTTTCCAGTTTCTATACTATTGCAATAATTTGAAATAGTTTATATTTGTACAAGGAATAGATTGAGCTGGAATCAGCTCTACTTCTAATTTATCCAATACTGCATGAGTGCACCTTCAAATAAATGAAGATAATAGTTTACGAATAATACCATCTAGTCATTAATAAAATGAACACAAAATGACTGACCTCTGTGCAACAGAAGACATAAGACATCAGTTTAGCGACTGGTGTAAGTATTACAACAGAGGTACGAGAGATACAAAGTGACGATAACGTTTTGTTTGCAAGTTTCAGAAGGAGGTCAGAGCGAGATTTTAGATTTTCTATTTGGGAAAGTGCAGCGGTAAGGCTGGCAATAACATTTCGTTATCCACTTATAAGCCAGTTTAAACTATTTATTTCGCATTTCAAGACGAAGCATTTCAGTGATTATTCTTGAAACTGATACATACTTAAGGGAGGTTCTTAGTTGTTACGTGAAGGTTAATCAATTTTCAGTGTGTCATTTGTATTTTATTTTATAAAAAAAAGTTACTTACACAACTTTAATCATGAAAGATTATATGTAGGTTAACATCATCGGACTAGACGTCTATGTGAATTTCATAGACGCCAGAATCCACTGGAGCTGAGGTTGGGTTTTTAATTTTGTATTTGTTTTTATCACCAATGTCCTTCATTCCTATTTCTAGTAGTTTCTTGAAGAACTACACATTATCCACTATTTTCTTTGTTCAGATATCAGGCTCCTCAGTTGTTGTTCTGTTTAGTGGTGATAGCAGGAATATTCGTCCACATTTTTCATATACACATTTCATAAATATCTACATTATCCTTCTTTGTTCTGTTACTTCGAAACTTACGGTATCTTATTTATTAGACTGATATGACCGGAGACCTTTAATCTAATACTTGACGTTCAGGTCATCACATCTCAAATTTTTATTCGTATAATCTTAGAAGAAGCATTCCATAAAACTTTTCTTTGTAATTATCGATAAATTTAATCGCGCTTCCCTTGAAGTGAACAGACTTTGCTGCACATAAATAGCTTCACAGCATAACCTCAACCCATTTCACAATGACACACACATGGGCCCCAGTTGCCTGGCGTCTGATAAAAAGCGCAAAGATTCCCACCGAAGGCAGGAAGCAATGAGACTTACGCAAGGCCTCCATTTCCAGAAAATTACTCACGCACGAATGGGCACCCGTAGTTGCACAGTTGGAAATTTAGTACATTCTCTAAGACGAATAGTAAACAGTCGTCGAGTGGACGCATCTTAATAACGGCTCTTTCACACTACACAACATCCAAAACTAATGCGCGAACACCCCTTACACTTGCCAGGGAATCTGCAGTATGTAGCATATGATAATACGTAATATTAAAGTTACATCAACTGTGATTAACTGCAAGTCTCTCTCTAAATTACTGATCACTCATTGTTTCCTTAGCACCGCAGTCATGTAATCCACCATAATGAGGAAGCAAAGAAACAGCACTAAATAATATGAAGATCAAGTGTATCATCTACCTAAAAAGACATTAATTACTTACTAACAGATGTTTCTTAAACAGTTCTGTGTTCACCCAGTATCTCGTCCATGACAAGTTCCAGCAACAATTTTGCATTTTGTGAAGTGAGTAGGAGAAGTGTAGTCTGTATCCAGTAGCTCCATCTCTAAATTTGAAGATGACCAAAAACTTTTACTCATGTAATGTCTCAAACAAAAAGTTCTGGAATGTACAATTATCTAACACAACTGATTGTCACGTATAGAAGACAGAAACACTCCTTCTTTTAAGCATTTTGTATTTGTCACAACTGTTCATTATGTACATTTCAGGCAATAATTACACTCATTTTCAGAAAAAAACAGAACACCTTGAACTAACAGAAATTGGACGTCCATATTCACACATCATGTACATCAGTATGTTCAGCAGAATGATTAGCATTTCAGTCGTCTCGGTTCGGCATGCGTGCGGTTGCCTAGAAGGCACAGGGTCCGCCATTGGCGCTGATAACTTATTCCATGTGTGACGGCATCGGCGAGTATAAGGCTTGAATGACGCCCTGTGGTATAACCATCCATGCCGCATTCACCTGGTTCCAAAGTCCATCTGTGGAGGTTGGCATTGCTTCACAGCACTGCAGTCGTTTCACCATGTCCCACACATTTTCAATTGGTGACAAGTCTGGTGATGTGGCGTGCCAGGGCAAAAGAAGGACGTCCTGTGACACCAAGAAGGCACGTGTTCGGGCAGCAATATGTGATCGTGCACTGTCTTGCTGAAAAACGTCGTCTGGAGTTTCGTGCAGAATGAGTATGGCTATGGGGCGCAGGGTGACATTCATGTAGGTCGCAATGGTCACAGTGCTCTGGATACGCACCAATTGTGATTTGTGATTGAACCCAGTAGCACCTCATACCATAAGGCCTTGAGCTGGCGCTCTATGTCTTGTGTGAATGCAGCCACTGTGATGCTGCTTCTCCCGCCTGCGGCGAACAAAAATGCGGCCATCATTTTCAAACAAACAGAACCTGGATTCATCTGAAAACATTATCTGATTCCATTCATGTCCGCAGTGACATCGTTCGATACACCATTGCCGTCTAGCATGTTTCTGCACGTTCCTCAAAGGCAGGAGGAGAAGTGTACAAAAAAATGGTTCAATTGGCTCTGAGCACTATGGGACTTAACATCTGAGGTCATCAGTCCCCTAGAACTTAGAACTACTTAAACCTAACTAACCTAAGGACATCACACACATCCATGCCCGAGGCAGGATTCGAACATGCGACCGTAGCGGCCGCGCGGTTCCAGACTGAAGCGCCTAGAGCCGCTCGACCACATCGGCCGGGGAAAAGTGTACGACACGCACGTAACCTACTCTGTAATAAACAGTGACGGACTGTAGCCCCTGATATTCTACTATGTGTTACACTGTTCCACTTTTGTTCCAGAGCCGAGGAGGGCGCAGATCTGTCCTGCAATTCCATTCGGATCAGGTGTCGATCTTTTCTGGGGGGGGGAGGGAGGGGGGGCAGTCTGGGTGATGCGACCTGGCCCATCTCGTCGTGTTCTAAGGCCTTCCGTGAACCATTTTGTACACTCCCTTCGCACTGCCGAAACACTTCGTCCCGCACTAGCAGCAATTTCTCGAATGGATGCATCACATTCTCTCTTGTCAATAATGCATCCTCTTTCAAACTCACAGATTTGATGGTACGGTTCGCATGGCGATTTACAGCGACAACGAGAGCCCCAGGCACATTTTACGGGTAGGTAGTGTTGCGCCACAGTATCGAAGCTGACCTGGAACCCGTGCGCCGACATTGTTCGAATGCTAATCGTTTCTTCAGATCATACTAATGTATATTTCCTGTGAATATGAACGTCGTATCTCTGGGTCATTCAAGGTGTTCTTTTTTCTGAACGTGAATGTAAACGTAAGTGGCACAATATCTGTAGTAGCGATGTGAGCACATTTCACCCTTTCTCTTTATTTCTCTCTTCATTACAACTATTACTTTTCTTCCATTAATCACGTACGGTAGAAACGACTTAACGTAAGTGGATGATCGGGAGCTACACTGTACGAAACGATTAGAGAAACATGATTTCTGGCGTATACCATATCGCACTGAGCAATATGTGAGAGCTGGATATCTTTCCAAATTATACTACTACGTTTCAAAAATTAAGTAGAGAACAAAACATTATTACTTCTTCGAACGTCTACATAAAAAGTCCTGAAATGTCTGACAGGTTGGGTTGGGTTGTTTTGGGGAAGGAGACCAGACAGCGAGGTCATCGGTCTTATCGGATTAAGGAAGGATAGGGAAGGAAGTCGGCCGTGCCCTTTCAGAGGAACCATCCCGGCATTTGCCTGGAGTGGTTTAGGGAAATCACGGAAAACCTAAATCAGGATGACCGGACGCGGGATTGAACCATCGTCCTCCCGAATGCGAGTCCAGTGTCTAACCACTGCGCCACCTCGCTCTGTCTGACAGGTATCGAAAACGAAGTGGAAACTATCATTCATTCCGTCATTCCGGGTGCTTTTCATTGAACTTGGAGAACTTCAGTAACTTGTCTGCGCGTGTAGCATTTATTACTGCCTCACACCTACATGGTGTGCTCCGTACAAGTCTACAGAGGTTACTCTCTGTTATCCGTTCCCATTCTTCACTGAGACCCCATGAGAATTCTTGGATGGTCCGTAGTGGAACAGGACGACCACAAACACGTCTGTCTGGCACGCCCCACATATGTACGGTGGCGTTTGGGTCGGGAATTACCATCAGTCATTCCGTTACTTCAATGGCCAGGTTTCTCAAGTCATCCTTGCTGATGCCTGCCACATAGGCCTTGGCGGCAGCAGGAATTCAGTGCCACCACCATATGCAGCAGCCACCACATGGGCCAACAGGATCCGTTCGATGTAATGTCTGGCGGTAAGGCGACCATCTGAAGCCTTCCCACAACTTTACAGAGCCTTGAAAATCTGTCGATTTCCTGGACAACATTTGGCAAATGCCACTCACCATTGGTATCCGCACACGCACACCGGCGTCACCTAGCATCAGAGGGTATCTGGATAGGTCTGAGAATAACACGTTTCGCCAGTGACGAAGTTGCCAGTTGACACGGAAATGGAAGAACTGAAGGCGAGCTCCAAGACGTTGTCGTGTCGAGTGGGGTACTTGACCATGACGTCGGGGTTGTAAGGTCCTTTCTCGTAACCTGTTCATTACAGTCTGGGTGGAAACAGCGGCACCAGTGGCCCTCCTGAGAACGTCTTGCAGTGCTATAGCAGTACCATACGACGCCGCAACGCAACGATGCCGCAACGCAGAGATAGCCAGGTATCGGGCTTTATGGGGAGGGGATGGGGGTGTAATATGTACGACAAATGGAGATGCATTGGTATCTGCAGCAATATAATCGAAAGTCCATCGTTTTTTTTTTTTAATCAAACAGCCCGCCCTTGCAACTTTCACTGCTTTAATTTGATGCACAGTATGTGCTTGGTTGAATACAACGCCCAGAAGTGACAACTGCCATATGTGTACCTCACTAGAAAACACTGGGACAAAGGTACTCACGTCCTTCTCAGGAGTCGCCTGACACTGTAATGCATAATACAGCCAGTAGATGGCAACTGAATTTAATTCTTCCCTAAATTGACAGCGTAGAACTCAAGCCATGCAACAACACCACTGGTAGCACCTGCAACAAAACAGGGCCGGCCGGAGTGGCCGACCGGCTCTAGGCGCTACAGTCTGGAACCGCAAGACCGCTACGGTCGCAGGTTCGAATCCTGCCTCGGGCGTGGATGTGTGTGATGTCCTTAGTTTAGTTAGGTTTAAGTAGCTCTAAGTTCTAGGACACTGATGACCTCAGATGTTAAGTCCCATAGTACTCAGAGTCATTTCATTTCAACAAAACAAGCACCTACAAGATAACGGAGCAACGTGTACTGTAACAGTATTTATTACATTTACTTTTAAAACATTTCAGAAAGAAATTACAAAATTAATGAACAGGAAAATCGCGACATAAAACAAATCTTCGTGATTTTTCCACGTATGAATAATGGCACCACACATACCCTTCTTCCTTCAAGACAGTAGGCGACTTTTTACCAGTTATTTTCCGAGTTCCTGCAGCTTAAATTGGATTGCTTGGTCGATTTTGTCGTGTATAACTCCTTTCGTTTGACTTCTGACCAAGATTTTCATTTCCAGTGTTCTAATTTCCACTTGTTGACTATCGACGTCCACTGACAAACTTTAACTTCACGACATGTTATGGTAGGCCATACGGAATGATCACCAAACATCTTACTTCTCTTGTAGTGCTGCCATTTTTCACCTGGAAAAATGTGCACTGACTGTTTGTCCCGAATCCAGTTACACAAATCAACAACGTATTAAAATACTCTCCCTCTTTAAACGAAGAACGGTTTTCAGCATGAAATTGCAAAGCTGACAGTAGAATGACCACATTTACAATACACATTTACAAAATCCATACAAATATTAAAAATGTATGCATGTATGTTTGACATGCAAGGTATACTTTAACCATGGCGGCACGTCAATAGTTCACAAACTTAGCCGTTAGCTTCCGCCTTCAACCGGAAGCCAATTATAATGCCCCTTCTATATGTCATTAAAACAGCTTCGTTTCCGATTTACGACAACAACTGCACTTTTTTCCGCGTCTCCCTGACGCTCTTCATATATCCCCTAATTCTTTCGAAAAGTTTGAAGGTATTCGAATAGTTATAAAAATCCATGCTGTTCATACTGCTATTTAATTTTAATTCAGTGTATGGAGTGAAATGGGACTACGTTCGTTCGGGTCCCGGTCAGAATTTCAAGACCTACAGTCAACTGCAGGAAAACCGAGTGTACATATGAGATCAGTAGGATGTGGTTCAAGCTTATCTAAGTATATTTATAGAGAACTGAATATGGAAATAAGAAAGTGAGATGCATTACACTTCTTACAGTAAAGTTGTTAAGATTCGCATTTGAAAACCACATGACACCTAGTGTTGTGGGGAAACGTATCTTACCTTACTCCGATCGTGTCACCGATCATCTTAATATTATTTCCACACCTTCCTCTCCACCTCACAGCTGCCCAACTGTAAACATTCATTCTGGCTATATTACATTCACTGCAAGCATTTTCTGAAATTTGTAACACACACCAAATCCTCACGTCTCTGTCCACCGAACCTGTAAAGGAAACATTGGAATACTTGCAATATAGATACATGTAAACATGTGGTAATATACTCAGTGCAGTCACATTAGTGTGGCCACGTGTCAATAGCCTGAATAACCATTTTTTTCAGCGCGGGCGGGTAAGAGATATGCAGAAAGAGAGTCAGTGAGGTTCTGGAAGGTAAGTACAGGGATGTGAAGCCATACGTACTCCACTGTTGTGGCCAGCTGTTCTAGGTTTCGCGGTTGATGTTCCATCGCGCGAACATCCCGATCGAGGTGGTGCTACAGATTCTGTATTGGGTTAAAATCCTAGTAGTTTGATGGCGAGGGGAGTGCAGTAAACTCATGCCGATGCTGTTCGAACAACACACATACAATGCGAGATGTGTGAAACTTAGCTTAGTCCTGCTGATAAATGCCCTTCTGTTGAGGAAAAACAAACTGCCTGTCTAGGTGGACATGGTTCCCAAGGATAGATGCGCACTTGTCTTGATCCACTGTGCCTTCCAGATGACAGAAACATTCCCCAGACCATAACGCTCCCTCGTCCGGCCTGGAACCTTACGGCGATTGTTGCAGTGTGTTTTCTTTCAGACATTTCAAGCCATACATGCCAATGACCATCTGAATGATGGAGCATAAAGCGTGATTCGTGTTAAATGGCCATCTGTCGCCCATCAATTGACATCCAGTTGCGATATTGGGGTGCAAATTGCAGCCTTCGTCGCCGACAAATAGCAGTCAGCATGGGTGTATGAACCAGGCGCCTGCTGTGGTAGCCCATATGCAGCAACGTTTGCTGAGCGGTCGTTGAGGAGACGTTGCTGGTAGCCACTTCGTTCATCGGGTTGCTCAAGAGTTGCACGTCGACTCGCCCATACACATCTTCGCAGCCGCGATTCACGCCTGCCATCAATGGACCGCGGTACATCACAGTTGCCTCGGCGCCGGTTTTGGATAGCGCCATTTTCACATGCACGATGTACTTTAGCCACAGCGGCACGTAAATAGTTTACAAACGGTGGTGTGCGTACTGTAAGACTTTCGGTACACACACCATCAGATTATTTGACTTGTCGCTCTAACGAAGTAGGCGAGTGTCAGCAATATGTCTCGTGGTCTTATCGTGGCGTGTTTATCTTCTGCCGTTAGGTCAGACGATAGAAATGCCACTTGCACGCTTAGAGTAGCAGATTGACGGTGACCAACTTTAAACAGAACGTGATTAATTTTCATACACATTTATTAAAATAATAACAAGTATAGAAATAACTTGTTTCTGGATGCTATTTACAGTTGACAATCTGAAGTTCCTTTGGTCTTGGTACTTTAATCTTATTCTCACATATCTCTGATACTTGACGAAGTGTCTATACATTTCTCTTCTTCGCTATGTACAGGAATATGATTATCTTATTAGGCGCAGACTGAAACTTGGCTATAGACTGGTACAGACTAATGCAGACTTGTAAAGACAGGTGCAGATAAATGCAGACTGATGCAGACTAATGCAGACTGAGTAATCGGAGGTCTGTACACTCATTATAATACCTCGCGCGTTCAGGTATCACTGCGGGAGTGTGATCCGCGAGGAGAAAAGGTTCTACGTTAGCAGCAATCTCATTGGCTGCGTTACATATTAATATGCGGATCGGCGGAAGCAGAATTTGGTCCGTCTTTATGGCAGCGCCATCTCGTAGTGCGGAGACGGACGAGCGCTGCACCTGCGCTGTTGTGCTTAGCGGGGCGCGCTCTAGTGGGAAAGTTGTGTACGCGCTGACTACGCGGAACTATGTACACAACACAAACTTTGCAGTTTCCGAAGTGCTTACACCTTGGCCCGAAAGTCAATTATCATGCCCCTTTTAGATGTCATTAAAGCAGCTTCGTTTCCGCTTTACGACAATAACTGCACAGTGTTCCGCGTCCCCCTGACACTCTTCATATATCCTTCGCTGCTAATGCTGCCAATTGCCGTCTGTGAGTGGTTATTGACGTAGAACATTAATGTGACTGGACCGTGTAAGATCGTGAGTGCTAAGTGTACTAAACACGTCACGCACTGTTGGTCACGCTGAAATAAACCATTATACTATTCCAGCGAGTTTAAAATACGAGAAGTAGTTTAAATCAAGATTTTAAGTTATTAATCTCATGCAGAAAAATAATAAGCATTAACTGTGCATTATTAAAAAAAAAGTGTGTGAAATCTTACGGGGCTTAACTGCTAAGGCCATCAGTCCCTAAGCTTACACACTACTTAACCTAAATTATCCTAAGGACAAACACATACATCCATGCCCGAGGGAGGACTCGAACCTCCGCCGGGACCAGCCGCACAGTCCATGACTGCAGGGCCGTTAGACCGCTCTGCTAATCCCGCGCGGCGTCCATTATTAGCTACCTATCTGCGACTGTGCTCACTTGAATGACTTCAACAGTTTTTTGGAAAATTTTAATGGACAAATTGTTATTTAATTGCACACGACCTAAAATGTTTTTGGTTGTAACGGAAAAACTCCCAGTCCTTTGACTTACCAGCTAACATTGCCGAAAATGTTCAAGTGGACTGAAAATGGTTTGCTTACTATCTTGTTAGTCATCAGTCTGATAGGGAATCGAACTACACTTTTTACCAAAGACTGCTTGGGTTTACGTGATAAATGATATTGGTTTATAAAGTCGCCTGTTGACGCAGGTCTCTGGATCTATGACCGACGGTCGTTGAGTGGTTTTATGACGTTTCACCAGCAAGCATAGCTCGCATTGCCAAAGATTTACCCTCTATCGCTGGTTGTAGATTCCACGGTACTAACATTTTTGAGGCGTGGAACTAACATCTCCGTCTAGCTAAGCAGATTTCATACTATACTAAAATCATATAAAATAATTGTCGTGATCCCAAAATTGACACCAGTCATCGGGTTTAACCATAAGTTAGCATCGTCTGATCGTCTGGAAATACATATTTACTAGTTTTAGTTCTCCCGAGAAATCTCAGGCAAAAAGTTAACTCTCACTACGCTGTCACTCTGAAATCAAATCACACCAACTTTAGTATTATGTAACTGAAACATCAAATTTCGGTTAATACACAGGCTAGACATTTGAGCGGATGGAAAACTTCCATAGAATGTTGGATCTAAAAACAGAGGATTTTCTCAGCCACTTTTACTGTAGATTTAATACGTGTCATTTATTGCAAGATTGACCCTGCAAAATGCAGTTACCCAAACGACGTTCTAGCACTTGCAAATCCAGTAATTGCAGTTTTCATTCTCACAAGAACCTGTTCAGAGCTACAGAACTAATGTCCCCAGACAGATATACTTTATTGGTATTTCCTTCAGTTTCATCAGTTCGTTAGTTTAATCTCTATCATTAGCATCCAGTTAACCACGTGAAGAATAAAACAGTGATAGTGTTTGTCTATCTATGTGTTTTATTTTTAAAGTCTCCCATCGCGGGATGTGACTGTATGTGAAGGGTAATCTCAGGAACGGATGTAAAGGTTTTGATACAGTTGTCATTAAGGTATAGACTGAATCACGAGAAGGGTTCGTGTAGACTAATCACTTGATAATTACAGTAATTATGAGTGGGAAATATGTGAATTGTTACCTGTTCCATATTTAATTAGTGTTTGTTATGACATCTTGTGGCAATTATGGGAGCTACGTGTTGGTCAGCTATTGAGGAGATCGTATCTTGTGGGAAAAACAGTTAGCAGTAAAGTGAACTGCCGCTGGAACCCTACAGAGCAACGAAGCCTGACCAGAATCTGTGCATATCTACAGGGTGGTCAGAAACAGTCTTAAAGCCTTGTAGGGTGCTGCAGGGTAGGTTGCGCTGAGAAATAACTGTTAAGAAAAACATTCGATACGTTGCGCCGCTTCCGATTTAATTGGCATTGGAGTTAGCCAGCCAAGTTGTTGGCCGGCCGGAATAGCCGTGCGGTTCTAGGCTCTACAGTCTGGAGCCGAGCAACCGCTACGGTCGCAGGTTCGAATTCTGCCTCGAGCATGGATGTGTGTGATTTCCTTAGGTTAGTTAGGTTTATGTAGTTCTAAGTTCTAGGGGACTGATGACCTCAGAAGTTAAGTCCCATAGTGCTCAGAGCCACTTTTTTCAGTCAGGTTGCTGTGCGCGCAAATTCAAGCAGCCTGCCACAGTGTCGACAAATGTGTTCTTAGTTTGGTTTCCTCAAACCGAGCAAACGTAGTGTTTGCTCACCTATCTTGAAATTATCGCTTCCAAAAATGTCACATTTCAACTACAATGATCATTTCAAAGAGAGGCAACTCACGGACCCACAAACGTCAGTGTGTTACCAGATTTTACCACGTACAGGTGCTTGAATTGGTACGCGCAACGGTCTGATTGACTAACTTCAATGTTAATTCAATCGGAAACGGCGCAACGTATTTAATTTTTTTCTCAACAATAATTTTACAGAACAGCCTATCCTGCGTCACCCTTATAGGGTCTTCAGACTGTTTCTAACCACACTGCATATCTATACATGCTACAGCCCCAGTGAAGACTAATCTCAGAAACTGCTGTAGGGATTTTGATACGGTTTTCGTGAATAAATAAACTGATTCACGAGGAAGGTTTGTGTATATTTTATATTACGACTACGCCATAAAAGCCAAACTGCCGTAGTTACATCATGCTGCCCGTGCAAGGGGCCCTAAATGCTTTGCTAATACATCCTCTGCGAATAATACGAAGAAATGCGCACTGAAGTTTCTACATTTCTCCACCGAGTAAAATCATTCGCTGGTAATTTAAAACGAAAGGGCCCAAGTTATAAAGGGTGTACACGCCGAAAGAAGCACATTGGTTCTGTCTGTAGGAAAAGTTTATGGGACAGTTGTTAGGAAACGTTCTGTGGATGGCAGCTCATCCGCCAACCAGACACGAAACGCGGCGTCAGCTGCAATGAGGCAGGAGATTAAGGCAGCCGTAGAAAATCAGAGGAACTGGGACTGGGCATAGCTCGTGTTCAAGCTAAAACCTGCCGACGGCAACGCCTGGAGAGTCGTTAAAAGCTTCCTGCGCCACCGACAGCGCATTGTGCCGCTGTAAGTCGGGAATTACTCGTCTACGAACCAGATAACAAAGCCAGCGTGCTGGCCGACGCATTCGCGGACATTTTCACGCCGGTAGCCGATATCGCCTACGATAACAGAGTCCAACGGGTTGAGCAGCATCTGCCAACCTTTCTGGCTTCTAGGACTTTCCTATCCTTGCACGACTCACGCCACACCCAAACTTCCATGTGTCGTCAACCATGCGTCTGTGATTTATACTCGTACATCCATAACTTATATTCCTGTACAGGTTAGACGTTGTGCTTGAAAGTCTTTTGCCTGGTATCGGCAGATAAATACGGTATTGCAGTGCGTGTGTTATTCTGATAACGCTGCAAAGTTCCTTTGGACATGCATACCCTGAAAACCGATGATAACCCACGACAGGCAACCAGTTACCTACCCATCATCTACATCTACGTCTACATGGATGCTCTGAAAATCACATTTAAGTGCCTGGCAGAGGGTTCATCGAACCAACTTCACAATTCTGTATTATTCCAATCTCGTACAGCGCGCGGAAAGAACGAATACCTATATCTTTCTGTACGAGCTCTGATTTACCTTATTTTATCATGGTGATGGTTTCTCCCTATGTAGTTCGGTGGCAACAAATGGTTCAAATGGCTCTGAGCACTATGCGACTTAACTTCTGAGGTCATCAGTCGCCTATAACTTAGAACTAATTAAACCTAACTAACCTAATGACATCACATACATCCATGCCCGAGGCAGGGTGTCAACAACACATTTAATGATGTTCACCCCAAATCCTGTATCATTTCAGTGACACTCTCTCCCCTATTTCGCGATAATACAATACGTCTTGCCCTTCTTTGAACTTTTTCGATGTACTTCGTCAATCCTATCTGGTAAGGATCCCACACCACGCAGCAGTATTCTAAAAGAGGACGGACAAGCGTAGTGTAGGTAGTCTCCATTGTAGATCTGTTACATTCTCTAAGTGTCCTGCCAATAAAAAAGCGTCTTTGATTAGCCTTCCCCACAACATTTTCTATGAGTTCCTTCCAATTTAAGCTGTCCGTAATTGTAATTACTAGGTATTTAGTTGAATTTACGGCCTTTAGATTTGACTAATTTATCGAGTAATCAAAGCACTCATGTGGATGACCTCACACTTTTCGTTATTTAGGGTGAACTGACAATTATTGCACCATACAGATATATTTTCTAAGTCGTTTTGCAATTTGGTTTGACGTTCTGATGACTTTATTAGTCGATAAACGACAGCGTCATCTGCAAACAACCCACAGACGGTCGCTCAGATTGTCTCCCAAATCGTTTATATAGAGAAGGAACAGCAAAGGGCCTATAACACTACCTTGGGGAACGTCAGAAATCACTTCTGTTTTAGTCGATGACTTTCCGTCATCTACTACGAACTGTACCCTCTGTGACACGAAATGACGAATCCAATCACATAACTAAGGCGATATTCCATAAGCACATAATTTCACTACAAGCCGCTTTTATGGTGCAGTGTCAAAAGCCTTCCGGAAATCCAGAAATATGGAATCAGTTTGAAATCCCTTGTCAATAGCACTCAATACTTCATGCGAGTAAAGAGCTAGCCTACTCCCTTCTCTCTCGAATGTTTTTGAGAGGCTGTACGCTAGGAGACCGATGCTACGCCTCACACAAGAGAAAGTCGTACCAGCCGAACAGTTTATGTTGCTGAACGGTCACTTTACCTTTCACCAAAGCTGCGACTGGTGGAACCGGCAGTGACGGCGCTCGAAACAAGGGAGTGCCTTGGAGTTGTGTTCTTCGACGTTTCCAGGGCGCGACGACCTCGTGTACAATCTCTTTTTGCACGGGATATCGATGTCAAATGTGGTCCTTCTTGCGTCCTACCTTGCTGGAAGGGCCTTCCATGTGAGAGCACACCAAGGAGCGTCCACTGACCGGCGGATACGTGCAGGGGTACCGCAGGCGTCGGTGATCGGCCCAATGCAGCACTCCCCATACAGTGCCGACGCACCAAGGGTTGCGCCGACGATACAATGCCGTTCACCCACAGCGTGGGTGTTCAGGCAATGAGACGCCACCTACAACTCGGGTGCTACGTAATGCGGGAATGGGCAAGGATATGGCGACTTAAATTCAGGCAGCAGTCTTCACCCGAAGAAAGGCTCCATACCTGCCGCCTGTTAACACCATGGAGGGTCTAATGCCATGGACGAAGACTGCGAAATACCTCAGGGTGATCCTAGACCAAAGACTCACCTGGGCCCCACATATACATCATGTCAACAATATAGCAGTGGGGTGTGTCTGTGACCTGTATCCTCAGCTCCTCACAGCACAGTCGCTGCTGCCGGTGCACCACGTCATTACGGTCTATCAAGCACTGGTCAGACCAGTTCTAAAGTACGCACCCGTGGAGTGCGGAAAGGCCGTTGACTCACGCACCTTGACGCTTCAGAGGGTGTAGAACCGAGGGATATCAGAAAATTACACTTCGTGAAATTTGTACCCAACCAGAGAGCCGTGAAATTTGGGCATAATTTTTCCTGGAAACTACCTGCTCATTACGTCAGATCTTACCTGCACTACGAGTCCCTGATTGACCAGTCTCTCCAGCCACAGTGGGGTGCTAGGCGTCAACGTCGCCATGCAAATGACCAACGTGAACAAAATATCCTACTACAGTATTCCACTATCTGTGTTGTTCAGAAATATGGTGCAAAGTAACGTAGTTTTGAAAAACACAGGCAGTATCGCATTTTTCCGTATAAATCGGGCAAGTGACTGTCAGTTGCCAGGCACAATGTTGCTGACGAATGGAAATTTGAGTCTGGTCGTCAGTAGTGCTCCGACAGTGGGGTGTCATCAGTAAAACTCAGCAGTATAAATCTTAAAACAACTACACTGACAAGATGTAATAGATTTCCAAATTTTATAGCACCTCCATTATAACATTGCTATTACATCATATGATTTTGCCTTACGTCCAATAAGTGAAGACTAACCTGGAAGGTCAGGAAGTTTTACAGCTAGTAGAGTGAGTGTTTTCAATGGCAAAAAGCGTATCAAGTATGGGGGTGAGGAGGATTGATGAGTGGTTGAAGATAATAAAAAGGTACAGTGAATTTAATATAAATTTTTTTTGAAAAGGGAAATAACTTATTTTCATTGCAACGTTGTTCTCTTACACTTTATACCATGAGATACAGGTTTTCCATGCAGTAATTTTTGTCACTGACACCCACAGATATATGCACTTCTGTTGCCAAATACTGCAATATTACTGACTGGAAGCGATCTACAGTCTTGTTTTCCAATGTAAATCGGTATCACATGTAGCAGTTAGACAACCACTGTTCAAAAATTAGTCGTGACACAGTGCAAATTTTCATATGTAGTGTGGTTCGCAATCTCGGCAATCCTGTTTCAACCCTTTTGACAGAACGTGGAATAGTACATTTTGTCAGTCTGATATGTGTGACTGCTCCATACTGGCAACAGAAATCATCTTGCAGTAAGCTGCATCACAGTTTGCCTTATAGTGTTTTGCTGCAGTATGAAATGTGAATGGACATTGCGCAATTTATTGTACAGTTACTTAAAAATCAATGTATATTTTGCATTTTTTTAAATAGAGCATTGCTGCAAATGAATTTATTCTTCGTTGTGAACAAACACTGTTCTTCTTACAAAAGTGAAAACACAGCAAGAATTTGAAGAGGCTTTAACAGCATTATACTCTTTAAATGTGACTTATCTGACTATTGCAAATAGAGTAATGATGTTTAAATTGTAACTCTTCAGGCTTTCCCGGCGATCTAATGACATCTTGGGTTGTCGGGTGTTCTGCCGGATATCAGCGTCGTACTTGCACGATATTTCGGTCACGTAGCACGTGACCTTCATCAGGTGCGACCTGAGACTGCTCCTCGAGTGGACCTGGTCCAGTATTTATGCCTATGGCCTTCCCCCTCCACCAACGGCTGCAGGCGCTTCCTCTGTGCTCCGCGCCCATTCCCTGCGACCTGCTGGAGCGTTGCTGCTCCGTTTTCCGTCCGCTGCGGTTCTAGGTGTTCCCTCTGCGGTCCGCGCCCACCAAACGCGTCGGAGTCGCTGAGATGTGCAGCCGCGAGAAGGACGTACCTGCGCTTGCTAGCGACGCGAAGGGTGTGGCATATCGCCGTCCGGCCGCGCTTGCGGCGTCGGCGGCCCCATCTGCCCCCCACTTACGACGACCAATGCTATGGCTATGGATTTGATGGACACAGCTCCTGAAACCTTGAAGACAGCGCTGTCTGCTCCGCTCCCCGATTCTGAAGATAAGAGCTCCACCGCCCCTCAGCCACGCGGACGAAACGGGAAACAGAAGAGGAGCGCAACAGCCGCGACGTCCGCTGTTCGCAGCTCGCCGATCGAGAAGAGGGCCAAGCAAGATTTCATCCCTGACGCCGATGGTTTTGTCCCGGCCCGGCGCACTGCAAGACGCATGCAGTCTTCGACGACGCTTCCAACTGCCGTCGCCAACTCAGTCGACGCGCTCGCTGACGCGCCGGACCAGCTGCCGCGCGATCCTGCGCCGAAGAAAGACTCCCATCTTCCGCCGGTGGTCCTCCAGTTTCGGCCGCCCTATGGGGAACTGCAGAAGTTGTTGCGCAGCTGGACAACGGCCGTGTACACCGTGAAGCCAGCCGGGCGTGACTCGTACAGGGTCACACTCCACACTGCTGACGACTATCGCCGGGTCACTCAGGAGGCGTCTTAGCGTGGTATCCCATTCTATACCCACGCTGACAAGGTCTTGAAGATTGTAATCCGCGACCTCCCGTTCAACATGGAAGCCGATCACCTGCATCGTGAACTCGCTGACCTGGGCTTCTACATCCGGGCAGTCGTGAAGATGAAGTCGCCTAAATCACGCGATGATATGCCGCTGTTCCTGATCGTCTGCTCCGACGCCGTGGAGAACCGCAAACTCTACCAATTGACGCGGGTCGCCGACGTTCCGGTTCAGACCGAAGATCTTCGCTCTCGGAGGGGCCCAGCGCAGTGCTTTCGCTGCCAGGGGATAAATCACGTCGCGCGCCACTGCTCTATGCCGGACAGATGTGTTAAATGCGCCGGCGCCCACGCAGGACGTGCGTGCCCCCGTCCGCCCACCGAGAAGCCGACATGTGCACTCTGTGGCGGTGCTCACGTGGCCAGTTATCGTGGGTGTGAGGTGTGGAAGCGTGCCATCGCTCGCCAACGTGGCCACACACCAGCGCCACGTCCGAAGAAGCCAGCAACGAGACGGCCCGGCGTCTCTTTCGCGGCGGTAACGTCAGGGGCGCCTTCCGCCATCCCGGCTGCGTCGGCTGCTCCTGCCCCTGCCACATCCGAGGCCGTGCCGACACCTGAGGCTCCTGCGCCTCCACCACAGCTGCTAGTGGCGGACCCGGGTACTGCCTCTCCCAGGACGTCGGCCGGACCGCGCCCCGCCAACCGCCGGCGCGGGGGTCACCGCCACATGGGTGCCCAGCGCTCAGCACCGTCAGTCGAGCAGCCCCAAGTGGACTCTCACAGCGAAGCAGCCACGCCTCCCCCTTTCAGCGACGGGGCCGCGCCGGCTGCCTCCACCGCTGACCTGGCCAACCTCGTCGCGCCGCTCACTGCCCTGGTGACCAGTGCTACGAAGTTGATTGAAGTCCTGTCGTAGCAACTCACCGCTGCAGTGCCGATGGCCGCTCCGGCCCCAACCGCTGTCAACCCTCACCAGTTGCACCATGGGCAGCGTTAGAGGGCTCACGGTCGTCGCATAGAATGCCAACGGCGTCCGCACTCAAGCTGACGAACTTCGCCAATTTCTTCGAGATGAAGCCGTCGACGTCTGCCTTATCAACGAAACCCACCTGAAGCCTGGGGTCGACGTCAGGGTGGCAAACTACTCCAGCTATCACACCGATCGACTGACGGCGGGTGGTGGGACAGCCGTTTACGTCCGCAATGGCATTCGTCATCACGTGATACAGCTTGCACCACTGGCAACGCTGGAGGCCACTGGTGTCGTCGTTCACACCTCGGCGGGCAACATCACGTTCGTCGCTGCCTATCGACCGCCGTCTCGTCCGCTGGACCCTGCTGACATCGATGCTCTGCTCTCCTTGAGGGGGCAGGTGTTCGTCGCCGGGGACTTCAATAGTAAACATGTCTCCTGGAACTCCAGGATCACCAATGCCGCTGGCCGCTGCCTGCTCCAGGTAGCGGAACGTCACCATACGCTTGTGGTGGGGCCGTATGACCCGACAATCTTCCCTGCCCGTGGCCTCCCGGATATAATCGACATCGCGGTCGTCAAGGGCATCCCTCATCAGATCACCGCCACGACGAGGACGGCACTATCTTCTGATCATGTCCCAGTGGTTCTTGATATCGACCTAGACGCCCTCCAACAGCCCAGGAAGGGCGTCTCACTTGCTGGCATCGACTGGGACAGGTTTCAAGCAGCCGTGACGGACTCACTCGCCGCCGCGCCGCCCCCTGCGGAAGCTGGAGCGGACGCAGCACTTCTGCACTTCGCGGCAACCACGATCGACGCTGCCACTATAGCAACGCCGCCTCGACCTCGCACTCCGCCTGACTACTCCCGACAGCTGCCACCGGACATCCTTGCGGCCATCACTGAGAAGAACCGGGTCTACCGGGAGTGGCAGAGGACAAGATCTGCCGACACCAAGCGCCTCCTCAACAGGATGCGTCGGGACATCCGGGCTGCCATTGACAACCATCGCAATCGCGACTGGAATAACAAGGTCGCCACCCTCTGTCTTGACGACGGCACGGCCTGGCAGACGACGAAGCGTTTCCTATGCCGCATGCAACGTATCCCTCCGCTACTGGTCCATGGTCAGGCTGTCTACGAACCAGCTGCGAAGGCTGATGCCCTCGCAGACGTCTTTGAGGCTGCGTTTACGCCGATTGAAGACCCGACCGACGCTGTCCACGACGACCTGGTTGCTGACCGGCTCCCACGCTACTTGGAGGCACGCGACGACGATGACGTCATTGAAGAGACGACGGTGGAGGAGGTGTCGTCCATCCTGCGTGCCCTGAACCCCAAGAAAGCTGCGGGCCCACACGAAGTTTCCAACGCCCTACTCCAGAAGTTGCCGCCGGTGGCTGTCACTCATCTCGCCGACGTCTTTAATGTAATCCTCCGGTCCTGCAGTTTTCCTCAGTCCTGGAAGCATGCAGAGATCGTGGCGATTCCGAAGATGGGGAAGGATCTGCGCCAGCCCGCGAACTACAGACCTATTAGTTTACTGCTGGCCATCTCCAAGGTCTTTGAAAAGCTGCAGCGCCCCGTTGACGAGGAAGGCCTCCTGCCCGAAGAGCAGTTCGGCTTTCGCAGGGGCCACTCGTCAGTTCACCAAGTCCTTCGGCTAGTGGAAAATGCGTTCGTCGCCCTCTAGCAGCGCGAGTTCTTCGGCGCGGTGTTCCTGGACGTGTCGCGTGCTTTCGACAGTGTGTGGCACCGCGGCCTCTTATTCAGACTTTCTGAACTTGGGGTCCCAACGTCGCACGTCCGTCTCATCCGTTCCTATCTTGCCGACAGGACCTTTCATGTGCGGGCTGCGCATGGCTTGTCCTCCGTCCGCCGCATCAACGCCGGTGTGCCGCAGGGATCAGTCTTGGGGCCACTCCTGTACTCGCTGTACACTTCTGATGCGCCGAAAATCGACCGTGTGCGGCTCGCCCTGTACGCGGACGACACGGCTCTATATACAAGGAGCCTCAATGCCGCCGTCTTGCGCCGTCGTCTGCAGCTCGCCGTTGACACCCTGGCAGCCTGGGCCGTCAAGTGGCGTCTACAATTCAATGGGGCCAAGACGCAGTTCCTGATCGTCACCAGGCGACTCGTTCCTGCAGGTCTGCAACCGCTCACCGTCGGTGGCAGCCCTGTCCCGTGGCGTCCAACGGCGCATTACCTCGGCGTCACCATCGACCGCCGACTCACGTGGGTTCCACACATCCGTGAAGTGAAGACCAAAGTGCGGAACAGGCTCCGCATCCCGTACCTGGTGCTGAACCCCAGCTCCCAACTAGCATCGCGGCTGGGCATCACTCTCTACAAGGCGCTGCTCCGCCCTGTACTCCAATACGCCGCTGTCGTCTGGGGGAATGCCGCCGACACGAACCTGATGAAGCTGGAGACACTGCAGAATCGCATCCTTCGGCTGGCCTTACACCTGCCTTACGATTTCCCCACCGCTCATCTTCACGACGTCGCGGAAGTACCTCTGTTCCGTGACCTCTTCCAGGCGACCGCCCGCACCTTTTACGAACGTGCAGGCCGGTCACACAACGCCCAAATCCGGACGCTGGGCCGCAAACTGACGCGCAGCGTCACCACCCGCTGGCCACACCTGCTCGCTGCATAGCTAGCACTGCAGAACTGTGCTGAGGAGATACCCAAGAAGACAATCTACATGTGAAGACGCATTACATCGGCATGCATGGGAGGCAAAGCAATAGCTGCTGCGAACTCCATCACACATCGGAGGCCAAGTTATCTCCGTGCAGATCCACGCAAGGCGCCCACCAAACGCGCTCCTGGGGGTTTCATCTACGGTCTGGGGTACCAAGCATTCGCCCTGCGGTCCGCGCCCGCTCACCACGACCTGTTGGAGCGTTGCCGCTCCGTTTCTCGTCCGCTGTGGCTCGGGATGTTCCCCCTGCGGTCCGCGCCTACCAGTCCCACTTCTGGGTGTTCCATCTTCGGTCTGGTGCGCCTGGCAGTCCGTCAGGGGCTCGTTTTCCATCTCCATGTCTCTGGTTCTGCTGTTTGTGTAGTGTTGCAGCTGGCCCCATTGCTCCTTTTAGAATTCCAGAGCCGGATCCCAGGCTCTGCTTAGCTGGTACCCTGTGTCACGGTTCATAAGATCGTCAGCCAATTTAATTTCTATCGATTCTCTTATAACACTGTCCCAAAATCTGGGTGTTTGTGCTAGAATCTTGGTATCCTCTTACTTCATGCCATGATCTAGTTCTAGACAGTGTTCAGCAATGGCTGACTTGGTCACCTGTCTTAATCTTGTGTGCCTCTGATGATCCTCACCAAGGCCAGGCCGCCGAAATCGTACATCACAACCGAGGAGAGGCTTGCACTCAAGAAACTACGGGAAGACAACAGCATTGTGGTACTGCCAGCAGACAAAGGGAACTCCACTGTCATCTTGCAGCGGGTGGATTATGATGAGAAACTACGCCAACTTCTGGAGGATCCTGCATACAGAATTCTGGAGAGTGACCCCACGGTCAAGGTGGCCAAGGAGACTAGTGCTCTCTTGAAGGAAACAGGGATGCCCAATAAGATCATCAGACAACTACGGGAAAAAGCGCCAGTGCCACCTAGACTGTATGGTCTGCCTAAAATACACAAGGAGGGCGTGCCCCTACGTCCTATTGTCAGTAATATTGGGCCACCTACGTACACAACAGCCAAGTACTTGAAAGGTCTCCTGTCTCCAAATGTGGGGAAATGTATTCACCACATCCGCAACTCAGAAGATTTTCTGCAACGCCTCAAGCAACTTCACAGCACAGATTCGGACATCATGGTTAGTTTTGATGTGGTATCGCTGTTCACCAGGGTCCCACTGAAGGACTCACTAGAACTGATTGCAGAGAAATTTGACGGTGCTCTGTTGGACCTGTTCAGTCATACACTGACATCCACGTATTTCCTGTACAGAAACCAATATTACGAGCAAACTGAAGGAGTAGCTATGGCAGCCCACTGTCCCCTGTAGTTGCCAACATGTTTATGGAGAGTTTTGAGGAGAGGGCATTGGAGACAGCCACATTTAAACCCACATGCTTCTCTAGGTATGTGGATGACACCTTTGTGATCTGGCCACATGGGATGGACACGCTCAATGAGTTTCTTGAACATCTTAACTCATGCCACCCTAATATCAAGTTCACCATGGAACTGGAGAAGAATGGCCAGCTGTCATTTCTGGATGTACTAGTCCAGAGGAAAGCAGATGGATCAATTGGCCACAGTGTGTACCGAAAACCAACACACACTGATTTATATCTGCAGGCCAGCAGCTGTCACCACCCTGCACAGAAGAATGGGGTTCTGAAGACTTTGGTCCACAGAGCACGTGCCCTGTCAGACCGAGAGAATCTACCTATAGAGATAGAACGTCTCAAAACAGTTTTCTCCAAGAATTCATACACGGACAGACAAATTGAGAGGGCACTCCAACCAGCCACTATACCACAGGTTCCTGAAGAAGACCAAGATGAAGCAAAGAAGGTGGCATATCTGCCCTATGCTGGCTCTATTTCTGCCACAATCAGTAGGATCCTCCGTAAACACCATCTCAAGTGTGTTTTCTGTCCATCCAACAAGATCGGGGGACTGCTGGGGAGTGTCAAAGACGACCTGGGGTTACGAAAACCAGGGATTTACAATATACCTTGTCAATGTGGCATGTCCTACATTGGCCAGACGACAAGAACTGTGGAGATCGGGTGCAAAGAACATCAGAGGCACACTAGATTAAGACAGGTGACCAAGTCAGCCATTGCTGAACACTGTCTAGAACTAGATCATGGCATGAGATATGAGGATACCAAGATTCTAGCACAAACACCCAGATTTTGGGACAGTGTTATAAGAGAATCGATAGAAATTAAAATGGCTGACGATCTCATGAACCGTGACACAGGGTACCAGCTAAGCAGAGCCTGGGATCCGGCTCTGGAATTGTTAAAGGAGCAATGGGGCCAGCTGCAACACTACACAAACAGCAGAACCAGAGACATGGAGATGGAAAACGAGCCCCTGACGGACTGCCAGACGCACCAGACCGAAGACGGAACACCAAGAAGTGGGGCTGGTGGGTGCGGACCGCAGAGGGAACATCCCGAGTCACAGCGGACGAGAAACGGAGCGGCAACGCTCCAACAGGTCGTGGTGAGCGGGCGCGGACCGCAGGGGGAACGCTTGGTACCCCAGACCGTAGATGAAACCCCCAGGAGCGGGTTTGGTGGGCGCGGACCGCAGAGGGAACGCTCCAGAAGGTCGCAGGGAATAGGCGCGGACCACAGAGGAAGCGCCTGCAGCCATTGGTGGAGGGGGAAGGCCATAGGCATAAATACTGGACCAGATCCACTCGAGGAGCAGTCTCAGGTCGCACCTGATGAAGGTCACGAGCTACGTGACCGAAATATCGTGCAAGTACGACGCTGATATCCGGCAGAACACCCGACAACCCAAGATTTCGATGTTTAAATTGCTAAATTATTCACAAGAGATACTGTAAATGAGCAGCTAGTTATTCTTTTTGGACTGTGTAGCCAGTTTACAGGGCATATTCACTTTACCACATATATTTGTGAAATTGAAAATATTTAGGGATTAATGTATACATTTTGGAGCAATGAATTGCCCTCAGACATTTTTATGTACTGTGAAACACCATCATGCCTAGAAGAATTAAGTCAAGAGAGTAACATTTAGAAACCAGTTTCAATAAAAATTAATTCCATAGATAAAATGCGGTCCTGGAAAAGACTGCTAGTAATACATTTGGTATCATTGTTATTATCCTTTTGGTCCAGTGGCTCCTTATTTTCAGGCTCTGTCTTAATTGTTCTAGTGAATTTAGAATTAATTTTTACATCTCAAAGAAAAGATATTTTAGGTTTCGGAATAACTGGACGCTTATTTCATTCTAAACTCCATGAATGTGTCTCAAAAAAACTAGATATTATAATATGCTGTAGAAGTTTTGATATCAATGGAGTCGTAATGGAAATAGTGTGTGCATATGGATTGTTCAATAATGTCTCGACTTCTATAGTCATGGCACGGGCAGGGGTAATTTGGCTCAGAGGTTATTTTGCCATACTGGCACTGTTACTGTGCAAACATCTGGCTGCTAGGTGAGACTTACGTTCCACACTTAGCATTTGTTTCATCTCCCTCACTCCCTCTCCTTCCTTTCTCTCTCTTCACATGACAGTTTCTGCTAGAGGAGCTGCACACAGAAATTGAAAAGATGGTCGATTGCTTGACTGTTCAACAGTGAGCACAAATTGCTGCATGTTATCAAATGTGGAATTCTGATGACCTGGTGCAGAGATGGTGGCATTTGGTGAGTGGAGTGAGTCCCGCAATTTGTCTATAGACAATAAAGAATTGTCACTGAAAGTTCATGACAACGGGCTGGTTAAAAAAAAAAAAAAAAAAAAAAAAAAAACTGTCCTCCAATCCATGTCTCAGTCTGATGATAAAAGTTAAAACTGTGAAGGAAATATTTGTATGCAGCCCTTTGAAATCAACATGCTAGGCCGCACCTCAAAGTGGACTAACAAGGTACACGGTACATGAGATGCTACATAATGAATTGGGTTTTCGTATATGGAAACTTCGTCATATGCAGCAGCTGACACTGGAAGACAGTGATCACCGAATGGAGCACGGGAAGTCAATGTTCAGTTGGGATGAAGTTTGGTCCCAGTTGTTTAATAACATCCTCCTGAGTGATGAGGTGTATTCCATTTCGGAGGTTTTCTAAATCAACTCAGTTGCCACTATTTGGTGGAACGGGATGCTGGTGTTAGGGTGGAGAAGATACAGTCCCGCTGAAAAGTGACAGTGTGGTGAGGAATGACTGCCACAAATTTTACTGGGCCATTTATCATCTGTGATGCAATGAACACAGCCAACTGGTTCATTCCTCTTCGAGCACCGAGCGGGAAGGTTCTTGTTTATTTCACTTGCCGCAGCGTCGATTGTGTGGAGTTTTCCTCATTTGTGTTGTTCCGTTTGCCGAGTGAGTCGTAGCGCCTCCGCTCTGCCTTACTGTCTGTTTATGTTCTTCTACATGCAGCGGCGTCGGCCGCTTCGCTATGGCTACCATGGTTTCCACGTGTATTCTACGGAAAGGTACTGTAAGCTTTACTTTCGATGAAACAACGCGACACGTGGAGCCCGGGTCTCTAGAAATCCACGTTTGGCTTGTCGATACAATTCATGTGAACTCTGATCAGGTCCACACCGCTTATTGTAATGCAGAACGAGTACGTGTTTTACATGAAATTTATGGATCCCCTTCACGTTGAAAGACTGCTGTCGTGACATGGTTCTCAAGTCCCGTTCAAGCATCGCGATAATTCCGATAGTATGGTGTCCCTTGCAGAAGCTGAAATTGAATATATAAATGTTCGAGTGTTCAACCTCCCGCCGGAAGTTGATGACAACTTTCTAAAGGACATATTGACTCCTTATGGTAACGTGAAAAACGTCCGTCGTGAACTCTGGTATACTCAACAGATTACAGTCTCATAGTGGAATTCTTTCCATGCAAATGCATGTCAAACGCAATATTCCATCACATTTA
Source organism: Schistocerca piceifrons (assembly GCF_021461385.2). Classification (NCBI taxonomy): domain Eukaryota; kingdom Metazoa; phylum Arthropoda; class Insecta; order Orthoptera; family Acrididae; genus Schistocerca; species Schistocerca piceifrons. Next base: position 461,848,457 of record NC_060149.1, read on the forward strand.
CGAGTGTGTGGTTACCGCGTCCGTATCATGTATACTGGTCAAGAGGGAACCTGCTTCCTATGTAATGAAAGTGGACACGCTCGCTCTAATTGTCTGCGGAGGGTTTTTGTATTAAAGTCGTCATTATTGAAGCGTCGCAAACTGATGGTTGCTGATCTTGCTCCTTCCACTCCCGCCGAATGACCTGCTTCTGCTTCGGATTATAATGAACATACAGTCAGTTCTGATAATCGTGTCAATGAATTTCCGCCTTTACTTCCGCGAAAGGTTCAGAAACCTATGATAGAACCTGTAACGGTGATAAACAACCGACGTCGTACTCAGGATGGTGATGGTGAGGCTTTGGCTGTGCCTTCTGCGCCAACCTCCTCCGCATTGACCGTGTCCCCTGCTCCTCTCGATGCTACGATACCTCCCGTCCGTGGTACAGTGAGTGGCGAAGAAGTAATCTCCAGCATCCCTCCTGCTCACGAAGTGGCTTCTTCTGAGCTGCCTGTGTGTGGAGAGAGAGCTGAGTCCCCCCTTTCGTCTTTGTGACCTCCGTTACAGTCTGAGACGATCCAATGTCCTCCTGCTCCTTCGGCTTCAGTCGCCGACTGTTTCCTGCATTTGCCGACTACAACAACTCCCGAGGAGAATAAAATTAGCAACCAAGTATCACATATTGCATTGGTAGTTCCACAGAGGGCTTCCGCCTTAGTGACTAGATCTGTATTACATGATCCTAGCTCTGAGGGACAGGAAGCTGTGCCTATGACCCCTCCCACACCTCCGTCTGCAGAGGCCGCCATCCCACGTAGCCGACTGACCGTGTGGTGGCACGTAATAAATCTCAGAAAAAAGGTTGCAATGACGATGGTTCTGGTTCCCTGATGTCTGATTCCTCTATGGATTCCGCAACGGGCCTTGGCTCTCAGCTGTCTACCTAATTCTACTCGGACGTTCCGTACATCGTTGTATAGCTGTGCTCAACGATCCAAACCTACACGTTCCTTTTCTTAAACGTTAATCATGTGGAATCAGTAATACGATTAGCTTCGCTGCGTCAGTCCATTTATGATTCATATGCGGACATAGTCTTCTTACAGGAGGTGCTATTTGAGCATTTCTCCTTACCTGGTTTTCGTGTGATCTTTAATGTAGCACCCGAATTCTTTCGCGGAGGCATTCCAATAGCTGAAGTGAAAATGTTGGATTCTGGCAGGGGCAAAGGTTGTCAACTTTTTAATCTTACCTTGGTTCTTTTATATGCTCCTTCTGGCCACTGGTCGCGCAGTGGATCCTTCGCGATTTTATAAAGAGGATATCGTTTATCTGTTGCATAAGAGTCCTCCGGGTATTCTGTTGCGTGGTGATCTTAACTGTGTGTTGCGTCCTGCAGATTAACCTTCAATTTTTAATTTCCGTCACGAATTACATGAATTCGTCCGCTGATTGCGCCTGCAAGACGTCTGGGTATGTAAATACCCGACGTTGGTTAAATTTTCTCACTTTGTTGCGACTTCTAGTAGCCGGTTAGATAGATTTTACTTATCAGACTGCCAACGCGATTGCATTCTTAATGTTGAAGTCATCCCAGCTTCCTTAACGGATGGCTGTTCTGTGACTACAACCGTCAGTCTAGAACGGCAGCCAGTCAAATTGTTTCGCACTCCGTGGATGTTAAACTTCGCTCACCTAGCTGACCCCTCTCTCGATGGTGTGATGCGAGCCGTGTGGGAGCGTACTCTACAGTCCACTGAGAAGTACTTTTCCATCCTTGACTGATGGATACAGCTGGCAAAACCGAGGCTCAGGCAAACTTTGATACTTTTCTGTGCTACCACAGGGCGAGACTTCCAGAGAACTTACGAATGTAGTTATTCCATCCTGCGTGAACTTTATGCTGCTGAAGATCACACCCCTCTGCGAATAGCGAATGTTAGACGTGTAAAGGCAAAATTGTTGACATTGAAAAGAATACAAATGGAAGGGGTGAAAATGCGATCCAAGCCACGATCATTGGTGACGGAAGAACTGACTTTCTTATATCATTTTCTTCGGCATCAGACCCGTCGCCGACGCGCTTGTATTCATTCTATCACGACAAATAATGGACCTATCGTTTCGGAGCAAGCTAATATACTCGTAGTGCTTGTCTTACACCAAGACTATGTAGACATGTACGACGTCGATGAGTCCAGCGCAACGCCTTACGGCCCACTAGTCAGCATCTTGGATACGACATTTACACCTGAACATAATGAAACGCTCTTACTACATTTCAGCCTGAGGAAGTTTACAATCTTATTGTGGGATCGCATTCTCAAAAATCTCCGGGTCTGGATGGAATTCCCAAGGAATTTTACGTGCGCTTTTGGCCACTGTTGGGTGCTACCTTTACGTCTCTTTTGAATGAAGTGTTACAGGGTAGAGTAGTGCCGACCTCGTTCAAAGTGGGAAAAATTGTTATAATCCCGAAATGCCCTGGACCGGCTTCCCCTGATATCTTTCGCCCAATCACTTTGTTAAACTTTGATTACAAGACTGGGGCGATGGCAGTTAATAGTAGGATGTCGGCTGTGATGGAGGCGATTGTTGAAAAACATCAAAGCTTCGTACCTGGTCGTACCATTTTTACTTCTATAATCGAGTGTCGTGACGTGGATTCGGTTGCTGCTGTAACGTCCGTCCCTTGTGTCCTTGCTTTCCTAGACTTTGATAAGGTATTTGATGGTGTTGATCACGACTTCTTGTTTCGGATTCTGGAAGTAGTTGATTTTACTGGTAACACATAGCCAGTGTCTTAAGGAAGCCCGCTGTCAATGACTTTGTGTTCTCTCTGGCGCCCCTACTTCGGGTGCTAGCATCCCTGTTGAAAGGTTGGACGCTTTCCGGAGGGACTATAACTGTTCGTACATACGCAGATGAAGTGATGGTTATATTCCGGAATTCTGTGGAGATACCTCTCAGATGGGTAGATCACATAACTAATGTAGAGGTAATGAATAGAATTGGGGAGAAGAGGAGTTTGTGCACAACTTGACTAGACGAAGGGATCGGTTAGTCGGACATGTTCTGAGGCATCAAGGGATCACCAATTTAATACTGGAGGACAGCGTGGAGGGTAAAAATTGTAGAGGGAGACCAAGAGATGAATAGACTAAGCAGATTCAGAAGGATGTAGGTTGCAGTAGGTACTGGGAGATGAAGGAGCTTGCACAGGATAGAGTAGTATGGAGAGCTGCATCAAACCAGTCTCAGGGCTGAAGACCACAACAACAACAACATCGACTGAAGGCTGTAATCGATTATTATTGTCGGAGTTCAGGTGGACTACTTAATGAAGGTAAATGCAGGCTTCTTACTTTGCGAAGTTTTGATGACGCAGTTGTTCCATGGACTACTATGGTGGATCGACATAAGTCTCTCGGTATCATCATTGATCGTATCAACTCAAAATGGCGACGCTCAGCTGGAAGTCTGGTAGGGAAAAAAATTCAGAGAGTTATACTAGAACATGAAAGGCTTTCTCTTACTCTGTTCCAGAGAGTCCGAATACTGGATGTATATGTTTTATGCAAAGTTTATTACGTGGCCCAAGTTTATCCGCTTCCCTCGATGATGGTGAAGAAATTACAGCAACTGTCTGGTCGTTTCTTATGGAACAGGCATATCTTTCACTTACGGTATGAGGTGGTTAGAAAGCCTCGTTCCTTTGGGGGGTTGGATCTGGCTGAAATACGAAGGACGACGCAGATGCTATGTGTGCGACGTATTGTTTTGATGATAAGTCAAAAAACTCACACATTCACGTCTCGTTTATTTCTCTGTGTCCGTCCTGCTAGTCTTGAACCCCCTATTGATGTTGGCCGCATAAATTATCAGTTAAAACACATTCGTGACTTCTGTCTTGCGGTGAGCTATTTAGGGGCTGACATTTTATGGAGACCCATCCACACCATGAAATTCCTACAGAGTCGTTGGAAAGCAGTCCCTTGCCCGAACCTCGTTGATAGAGAATCGCCGCAAACAAACTGGACGACAGTTTGGTGCAATATCAGACTTCAGATGCTGCAATGCGCGTAACGCCCTCTTCGTATAAGGTAGTAAATAACTTGATTCCAACGAACGAACGACCTTTCCGTACTGGGCTTAGCGACAGATTTATGTAGTCATTGTACGTCTGCAGATACGATACTACATCGCTTTACTTGTACAGGTCATATGGAAAATTGGTCTTGGATTAGGTCACAATTGGCCTTCCTTACTAAATCTTCTGAGACTTTATACACTACGGACATCATATTGCGACCGTTTTCTTCCTTCTTTCCACGGTCGAAAACCCATACCGTTACGTGGTAACTGGGACACTTCGTTCATTATGTTGTAGAAGGCGAGAGGGATGATCGCATGAACTTCATGCAGTACATGATCATGGCCTATTGGACATGCTTGAGAATGCCTCGATATCAATACATTTTCGCCAACATGTTGAATCTTGTTTTCCGCCGGCAAGGTGTTGGTTAATCTCATTTTTCTTATGACAGGTGTCTTCCTTGTTATGTATGTTTCCCAGCTGATTTCCTTCCGTTTGTTCTCTCTTAGTTTCCCTTCTCGTTTTGTTTAGTGTTTTGACTAAGTATCGCTTCAGTTCTATTGTAAAATGTGTATAGGTGAAGTATACATACACATGAGCGGATACAATTCTTCAAATCATATTGAAATTTTTCTGAGTTTGCTATTTAGTATATGACCTGATTCGTTGTCTTTCTGCTTGTAGATTCTATATAATACAAAATAAATAAAAATTTAAAAAAACTAATTAAGTGTAAAAAACTATAAAAAATTGTTTATACATAACATGAGAGCTTGGTGGTGGTTTTTTGGCTATGTTCTCAGTTTTCTTCCTTTCTCCATTTCTTATTGTTTTATCATAATTAATTTGCTCTCCCATGAAAGAAAATTGTAATGCGACCGCTCGGGAATCCGGGTTCGAGTCCCGGTCCGACACAAATTTTCACTGTCGTCATTCCAGTATACAGGTGATGGTTGTCGATATTCGCCACTGCTAATACATTTCATGTATTTCATAACGGCTGTGGTCGTCGCAGTGGCTATTCCTTCGGACATGCATGAACGTCCGAAGGAACATTGCGTCGTATTTCGAAACAACATAGGAACTGTAATACCGTATTAAAAGTTTTTAATTGATTCGTGACGTAAATTATGATTCAAGTAAGTTGTGATGAATACTCTGTTCTTTTGCAGTTTATCTCACTCACCGTACAGTTTTATAACAGTCATGTATTTTCCACTTTACAATAAAGACAATGATATGCAGAAATAGCCAGGAATATTACCCCTACATAATTCTCGCACCGCTGCAAAGAAGAGTGATATAGATATTAAAGTTAGTGGTGTTGAGAAACAGCTGAAATCACTAAAATTTAACGAAGCTTCAGCACCCGATGGAATCTCTATCATATTCTATAAAGCAAATGAATTCCATCCGATTAGCTCCTTTCTAACCATAATCTATTATAGATTCCTCGAACAAAGTTAGAAGAAAGTACAAGTGACACCCACATACAAGAAGCTTACCAAAGGTGAACTCAAAAACTAATGTCCAGCATCATTGAGATCCATTTGTTGTGGAATCGTAGGACATACACTCTAAGACAATAAAAATGATGCACCACGAAGGAATTATCCGAATATGACGGAAATCGGTAGATGTGATGTAGATGTACAGGCAAAAAAAATTATAATTTCAGAAAAATTGGATGATTTAGTCAAGAGAAAGAGCTTCACAGACTGAGAAAGCCAATAAAGCGTTGGTCCACCTCCGACACTCATGCAAGCAGTTATTCGGCTTGGAACAGGTTGATAGAGTTGTTGGATGTCCTCCTGAGGGCGCCGTGCCAAATTCTGTCCAATTGGTCCGTTAGATCGTCAAAATCCCGAGCTAGTTGGCAGGCTCTGCCCATAACGCTGCAAACGTTCTCAGCTGGGGAGAGACCCGGCGACCTTGCTGGCCAAAGTAGGGTTTGACAAGCACGAAGAGAAAGCAGTAGAAACTCTCGCCGTGTACGAGCGAGCGTTATCTTGCTGATACGTAAGCCTGGGGTGACTTTCCATGAAGCGCAATGTAATGGGGCGTTGAATAACGTCGACCTACCACTGTGCTGTAAGGGTGCCGCTGATGAGAACTAAAGGGGTCCTACTATGAATAGAAATGGCACCGTAGACCATCACTCCTGGTCGTTAGGCCGTGTGGCGGACGACAGCCAGGTTGGTGTCCCACTGCACTCTGTGACGTCTTCAGGCACGTCTTCGGCCTGAAATTTCAGTTACTGGAGCAAAACTGTCTTCAGCGGTGAGTTCCGCTTCAGACTCAGCGTCGATTACAAGCGAAGACGTGAGTGGACACGCCCCAGACAGCGGTGAGATACCAACCCGACTGTCGCCCGCCATACGTCCGACAACCAAGAGTGATGGTCTGCGGTACAATTTCTTTTTATAGCAGAAGCCGTTTGGATGTCATCGGCAGCACCTCTACAGCACAGCGGTACGTCGGCGTTGTTCTACTCAACGTTATGTTGCCCTTCATGGCAGGACATCCTGGGCATTAGAGATTCTACTGCTTGTCTTCGTGCTTGCCAAACCCCACCTTGGCTAGCATGTCGCCGAATCTCTCCCCGGTTGAGAAAGATGGCAGCGTTATGGGCAATGTCATCCAACAATCTAGGGATTCTGACTGTCTAACGTGCCAGTTAGACAGGATTTGCACAATATCCCAAAGGGACATCCTACAAGTCTCTTAGTCAATGCCATATCGAATAACTGCTTGCTTACGGGTCAAAGGTGGTTCAATACGTTATTGGCTTGCTCAGTTTGTGAACCTCTTTCTATTGAATATGTCACCCATGTTTTCTGAAACCGCATGGATTTCGAAATATCGTCCACGTGAACCACAACTTGCAATTTTTTCACATGCTATCCTGAAAGCCATGGATCATGACAATCAGACAGATGCAGTATTTCTCTGCTTCAGAAGAACATTTTACGCCATATGATATCTACGCTTACTGTCAAGAGTTCGATCGTATGGGGTTCCAAGCAAAATTTGTGACTAGGCTGAGGATGTTTTGGTAGCGATGACGCAGCAAGTTATCTTGAATGGAGAGTCAACAACAGATGTAAAAGTAACTTCGAGTGTTCTCCAGCGAAGTGTTCTGGGACAACTGTGGTTAATGTTGTACAGTATTGACCATGCGGAAAATATTTTAGTAACATGAGACTTTTTGCAGACGATGTAAATGTCTATAACGACGTACTATGTGAAAAAAACTGCACAGGTGTTCAGATCCTGAAAGGGGTTTCAACGTCATGAAACTACTGACAACCTGTTGAAATGTTCAGAAATGTTATATTGTGCAAATTCACAAAAGGAATACAAAGTGGTGTCGTATGACTAAAATTTAAACGCGTCATAATTTGAATCAGTCAACTCATAAGAATACATAGATAGATATAGGATATTAAATGGAATGATCACATACGGTCAGTCGTAGGTAAAGCAGGGGGCAGACCTCAGTTCATTACTAGGATACAAAAATACAATCAGTATAAAAAGAGACTATACACAAAGCACTCGTGCGACCCATCCTAGAATATTCCCCAAGTGTGTGGGACCCGTACCAGATAGGACTAACAGGGGATATTCAGAGAAACAGAGAAAGGCAGCACCGTTTCCATGGCTCTCGTGTGTCCAGCCGGATGCGATCGTTAAAGTCCCACGATATTTCGCCGAATAACCTTTCCGCCATCATCAGGTGGTCTGATGGAATGGTCTGTCGGCTCTCTCTCTCTCTCTCTCTCTCTCTCTCTCTCTCTCTGCATATTTAATTTCTCACCCAGGTGAGAATGTCTGTTGTGAAGTTTCTTGTCTTCAGACATTTCCTTCTAACTGATGGGAATAATGATTAGCATGTTGGACATTCTCCTAACTTTTTGTTATGGGCCTAACTGCAAATGCATGTGTTGTAAAGTGTAGTTGGTTTTATTCCAGGAACGATTTAGACCTCCTGAATTTGTTTTGTAGATTGGGGTGGTTCCATAGGTTTTTCATGAGGGATTTTCCGATTTGTCCGCGGTTTGATGGAAAGCGGTCGCGAGCTCTAGGAATCTTTGTATTAGTGTCTTCATTCCCGCGGCTTCGTGGGTGTCGGTCGTCGGGAATTATGGGAGGGCGTGTAGTACCCGGCGCAGTGCCCTATTTTGTGTTCTTTGCAGCCGTGCGATATGCGTTTTGGCTGCATGACCCCACAGAGGGCAGGCATACTCGAAAATTGGTCTGACTAAATTGCAGTACAGCCTCACCCCTGTGGTCGCTGCGAGGCTGCCGCTGCTATTTAACAGCGGGTACAACTGGTTCATCCTGGCACTGGCTTTTCTTCTGAGTTCGTTTGTGTGTGTTCTCCATGTTATGCGTTGGTCTAATGTGGCTCCCAGGGTTTTTAGCGGTTGCTCTCCATGGGATTTCACGCCTGTGAAGCCTAAATGGTATGTTTTCTCGGCGACGAAGTACAGGGGACCGTTTGCCTTTTCTCTGTGTGATCATCAGTGCTTGTTTTTTCACTGTTGACTTCTATTTACCATTTACTGGCCAAATTCTCTGTTTTATTGAGGATATTTTTCAGTCTGTGTGTGACTAATCTTCTGTTTGTGCTGGTGGCTAAAAAGGCCGTGTCATTGGCATACTGAGTTGTGTGGGTCTGTGGGGCAGTCGATGTTTCGGCTGTGTACAAGTTGTACAACACAGGGCCTGAAAATGATCCCTGTGGGACTCCAGCTCGTATGCCTCGTGTGGTGGACATTTCACTGTCTACTTTGACACAGAAGGTGCGGTTGGCTAGGTAACTAAGCAGTAGCTTAACGACTTCGACTGGGAATCCTAAAGAGTATAATTTGTGTGGTGTAACCGCCAGACACCACACTTGCTAGGTGGTAGTCTTTAAATCGGCCGCGGTCCGTTAGTATACGTCGGACCCTCGTGTCGCCAGTATCAGTGATTACAGACCGAGCGCCGCCACACGGCAGGTCTAGTCTACAGAGACTTCCTAGCACTCGTCCAAATTTTACAGCCGACTTTGCTAGCGATGGTTCACTGTCTACATACGCTCTCATTTGCAGAGACGACAGTTTAGCATAGCCTTCAGCTACGTCATTTGCTACGACCTAGCAAGGCGCCATATTCAGTTACTATGTGTCTTCTGAACAGATAATACTGTGAATCATGCACCGTCAACAGCGACGTTCCTCATTAATGGATTAAAGTTAAGTATCAAACTAATTAGCGCCCTTTGCTGCTTGCAGGATCGCGTCGGTGAAACTTCTCAGCGTTTGTTCGATGTCGTCTAAAGGGAGTGGGGTGTTTGTAAAGGCTGCTGCTACGCTTTCTTTGAATTGTTCCCAATTGGTACGTTTGTGTGTGAGTAATCGCTGACTGGTCGGTAGCCACCCGCCCACGTGGATTTCAAAATTACTGGAATTACTGGATTGTGGTCGGATGACATTCTGTTCAGTGAACTCGCTGCCACAACCTGCGAGACCTTTCGTAACAGCTATATCGAGGACGTCCACCGTGTTGCCGTTCAGGGATAAATGTGTGGGCTCCTGTAGGCCCCACACATGTAGGCAGTGGTTGCACGCGATGCTTTTCAGTTGGCGGCTTGCTCTATTTGCACACCTGGAATACCAGTCCGTGTGTTTTGCGTTGAGGTCACCCCCAACTATGAACTTGCGCCTGATTTGCCCTAGTTTTACGATGTCGTTCTCTTCTAGGTTGCGAGTGGGAGGTCTGTGTGCCGCAACCACAGTTACCGAACCTGTGGTTGTCTCTACCTCGATTGCTACCGTTTCCAACTGCGTCATGTCTGGTAGGTATATTTGGTGATGCGGAATCCACCATTTAATGTATATTGCTACCCTGCCCCCTGCAGTCGGTCGGTCTCGTCGGTAGCTGAGACAGTTTGATGCCTTTACTCGATCTCCTCGCTTAAGGTGAGTTTCGGACACCATACATACGTCGACGTTTTCGTCCTCCAGGAACTGCTTTAATTCCAGTGCCTGTTGGACGAGGTCATTGGCGTTAAATGTACAAAGTTTTAGTCCCTGCAAAGTCAGCCTAGCCGTTATGGGTTTCTGCATAACTTGTCTTCGCAGCTTGCTGCGATGACCTAACTAGCGAGCGGACTTCAGCGGACAGTTTTTCAAAGTTCCTGTTCATCGTTTGCAGGAGTTTGTTTACTAATTTGATAACTTTGGTGAGGGCATTGGTGAAGTGTTGCATGGGGGAGTTTTCTGTGGGATCTTCTTGTGTGATGTGGGGGGCCGTTGTTTCCGGTGGTGTTTCTGTGGGGCATTGTCGCTGTTTTCGCGTAGGTCCCGTGTGTTTTCAGTATTGCTGTGTTTGTTTCAGTTTGTGGTTTATCGTGCAGTCTGGTGTTGGTAGTTTTTCGTTTTGGGTGTGTTTGGGTGTTACTGTTTCGTTTTGACTATATTTTTGTGGTTTCTTGGGGGGAGGGGTCGGGAGGGTTTTCCGTGATGCTCGTTTTTGTGTGGGGTCGTGTCCTGCTTTGGTTTGAGGTGTTGTTGTTCATGTTCGTGCCTTGCCTTCTGTCCCAGGCCTTTCTCTGGACAGGGCAGCCTTGGAACCTAGCTGTGTGCCCGTCTCCACAGCTCTCGCACTTCAGGGGGTCTACTTGCTTCCATTTGCAATCTCTGGGTGCGTGATCCCCTGCTCAACAGACACATGTAGGCAGTATTTCGCAGTTAGCACACACATGCCCAATGACTTGGCAGGCCGGCCGGGGCGGCCAAGCGGTTCTAGGCGCTTCAGTCCGGAACCGCGCGACTGCTACTGTTGCAGGTTCGAATCCTGCCTCGGGCATGGATGTGTGTGATGTCCTTAGGTTAGTTAGGTTTAAGTAGTTCTAAGTTCTAGGGGACTGATGACCTCAGATGTTAAGTCCCATAGTGCTCAGAGCCATTTGAACCATTTTTTTTTTTTTGACTTGGCAGTTGAGACATTGAGCTGCCCTTGTTTTCTGTCTCAATGGTTCTGGTGTTACGGATAGTGACATCAGGTGCGTTTCTTGCAACAGGTAGCAGTGCTGTGGGATGTCTATAAGTATTGCTAGGTAGAGCGGTTTGTTGGCGCTTGATCCCTGCTTGTGCACTGATCTCATGTAATATCCCTTTGGCTGTTATCGCCTCCTTTATGTCTGCTGGGTCTGTGAGGGCTGGAAAGCCCCTGAACACCACATTCAGAGACTTTTGTGCTCTAGTCGGGAATGTTTAGTAGGGTATTTTGTTTTCTTTTAATGTCACCTTGGTGTTGTTGTAGTCCTTTAGTGACTTCTCTGTAATTTTGATTTTGTCGCCCCCTGCTGACTTCCTTTGAAAGTGGTCTGCGCCCACATTGTTAGTGATTAAGCAGTGTAGTTGTTTGTAGGTTTTGGGGAACGTCGCAAGTATTGGTGGCCGTTTGATGTTTTTTGCCTGTTGGTTGGTGATGGGCAAGGTTGGGGCTGTTGTGTAGTGTCTTCCCCATCTTCCAGCAGCGATAATCTGTTCTCACTGGTGATGGGGCCGATTACAGCAGGGGGACTGTGACGTGCGCCGTCTCCCACGTGAGCTGGAATTCCCCGCCGTCGGTCTGCTCCCGTTCTGTCTGTGGGGCTTGTTTGGGTTCCGTTGTGTTGGCTTATTCTGGAATGTTTGGGGAGTCTGTTTGCTCTGGTGTGGTGTGTGCGTGTGTTGTGGGTGGGTGTTATTGTATTTCCGTTATTTTGCAAGTTGCTGTTTGGGCCTGAATCAAGCTTTGGAGTTTCTCTATTGGGGCCTTGTTGGTTACTTGGGCCTACTTCTGGATGGGTGAAGTGCTTCTCCTGCATGCTCTGCAGTGAGAACCAGGGAAACGGGTGGGGGGGGGGGGGAGGGGGGGGTATCTCGTCTACCCCTGCTGCCCTTGGTCTTGCAGTTTGGTAACTTTGCACGCTTTTTGGTCATGACTACTTTGTCTCCAGGGGGTTACAGTAACATCTTACGTTTGTGCTTCCTTTTTTAGGATTGTTCTTGCCGTGCTTTCTCCCTATGCCTTTCGGTGCATAGGAAACTTGCCATCAATTTTCGTTCCTTGGTGGGGTCTAGGGGGGGGGGGGGAATGATCTACATCATGAGGTTGCTTAATATCGAACCTAGCCCCTGAATGTCCCTACGTCGGATTGTGAACCCTGTTCCTCCGGATCTGGGCATCTCTAGTCTCACCGTATCTTGCTCGAATGGGAAAGCAGGCAAAGTCAAGAGCTGCCAAAGAGTGTCGGTCGTCACCTTCGTTGGCACCATTATTCGTATCCGGTGCCAAACTGATCCTAACATCTACCACGCGTGGGTATCTGGCTAGTGACCAGTCACTGGCGTGTAAATGCCCTACACCTCAGGGGAGCAGATAGAGTATGTGCGGCAGCAATCAAGTACTCGAGTCAGCTGGCAAAGCGGCCAGCTGCAACAAGAAGACACACGCCAAACTGCGCCAACCCACAGTTCGCAACATGAAACGACAATTTTGCTCCCAAGCTGCTGATAAATCAGCCGCCTATGCCGTGATCTTCTCGGTACTCCGCTCCCGATTTAATAAAATCAGGAGCTCAGAAGCCTTAGTGCCGAACCATCTTCAAGCATGATAGTTCAGTTTCGTTAGCATCTCCATGACGCTCTTCTGCTGGTTAAACAAACCTGTGACAGTTAGTGCTGCCTTGTGACCGCAGGCTTTCCCGGCGTATGTGTTGTTTCCAGGGCTCTCGGATGTCCAGCCGTATGCGATCGTTGATGTCCCACGATATTTCAGCGAATAACCTTTCCGCCATCATCATGTGGTTCTGATCTGTCAGCTCTCTCTCTCTCACCTTTTACATTCATCTCCTTGGAGAAGAGTACGGATGGGTCTATAGCATCTTGGCTTTTGCTCCACAGTGTATGTTGTGTGTGTGTGTGATTTTCTATTATTGTTTTGGTTGTTTGTGTATTGTGGTGGTGTTCTAGTGGTGTCTTGTACTTGCCTGAGGTTGGCGAGATGTTGGGTATTTTAAGAATTAAGGATTGGTATTAGGACTTGGAGATTTGGGGATTTTTCTCTTCAACTTAGTCGTCGAATATCGTCATTGGGCGTTTGTGCTTATCACAGGACATGTCATACCGACCTAAGGGGTGGATCAGGTTATTTCCAGATCTGGAAGAGCTCTCGTAGAAAGCCCTTGTCATCCGCAGCTCGTGGTCGTGCGGTAGCGTTCTCGCTTCCCACACCCGGGTTCCTGGGTTCGACTCCCGGCGGGGTAAAGGATTTTCTCTGCCTCGTGATGACTGGGTGTTGTGTGATGTCCTTAGGTTAGTTAGGTTTAAGTAGTTCTAAGTTCTAGGGGACTGATGACCATAGATGTTAAGTCCCATAGTGCTCAGAGCTATTTGAACCAAAGCCCTTGCCAGATCTTGCAATCTTTCTTTGAGTAGGGGGATTCTGGCAGCAGTGTGCGGGTCGTTGGTGGAGAATCCCATGGGTAGATGCAGCACCCTCCTAGGGGCGCGGTTCTGCAGCCTCTGGAGTTTGTTCAGATGCTGCTTCACTGCGTATCCCCAGACAGGGCATGCATACTCCATTACTGGCCGTATAAGGGCCAGATCGACACTTATTCCTACAGAGCGATCCTCCTAGTGAGGACTACGTCTAACACGTTGGGCCTACCTCCAGTTTTTGGAAAATGTATGGGCGCGACCGGACACCATGTTTCGAAGTGGTGGTTGCGCGCTAGTTGTTGCAGTTTGGCGCCTGCTCTGGAGGTTACTCTAGAGTTCCAGTCGGATGTTTGGCATTGAAGTCGCCTTCTATTATGAGTGTGACTTCAATTTGCCCTAGAGCATCTATGTCTCCCTCATATATCTCGTCTTGTGGGGGTCGGTAGATTGCAACAATTGTTAGGGGTGCGATGGCAGTCGTTACTTCCACAGCCACTGCTTTGATTTTATTGGTAGCTGGTAAGAATACCTGGGAGTGAGGGATCCCTCTTTTTATGTATATGGCCACTCCTCTGTCTTGGGTAGGTCTGTCTTTACAGTAGCTAATGACGTTGGGAGCTGTCGCTTTCATTCCCAGTTTTAGGTGGGTTTCCCCCATCATGCGTATGTCGATGGAGATGTGGAGAACTCCTTCATGAGTTCTCTGAACTCGACCTCTTGATTAACAATGCTGTTTGCATTAAAGACGCACATTGTCAGGCCTTGGATATTTGGTCATCCATCCACGATGGGGTTTTGAAGCTTCTGACAAAGTCACAGAGGGGAGTGACTGCTGGATTGCTGCTTGAAGGGCAACGAGGATCTAAGTGTTCTGCTTCTGAGAATCCCTAAATTCCTTCGTCATTTCCATGACGAGGTTCATGGTCTAGACCATAATCCCTAACAATTCATCCGAGGGGGTGGACTGAGTGTGGGGTTCCCTAGAGCTTCCTCTGCCTTCGTGGACCTGGTCATTGTTGTGCTTTTCCCGTCGTTGCTCTCGTGTGTGTGTGTCTGGTGTTGTGGTAACTGGTCTTGTGTTGATTTCTCGACGTTTCCGTGGCTCTTTGGTGGAGAGACTACTTCTCATATGTTACCCTTTTTGTGTCAGGCCTTGGTTTTACCCAAGTTTTGTCTGTGTTTGTTGTCCTGTTTTGTCTCTCTTTAGGGTTTGATGGGGCGATGGTGTCTTGTTTTCGTGTGTGTGGGGGGGGGGGGGGGGGGGGGCCTTCGCACCCTTTGCCTTCATTTTATGTTTTTAGTGGACCTTGCAGCCTTGGTACCCTGCTGTGTGTTTTTTCACACACAGTGCGCACCTCTTACCTGTGGGCCCATGTGTTTTATTGGGAAAGTCCTGGTGACGTGGGGTTCAGAGCATTTTCTGCAGTGCACGAGCATCTGGCAGTGGGTGGCTATGTGATCCAATCCCTGACACCTGATGCATTGCACCACCTTGTTCTTGCAGCGGAGCGGCTCTGTGGCGACAGGGACTGCCAGAACAGCTTTTCCCTCGCGCCTGTTCTGGGGTATGTCCGGCAGAGTGACTTGAAATAATGGCCACTTACTCTCTGCCCCATTTTTGCCCATCTGCTCGATAGTTTTTACAACAAATCCCTGGGCAGTCACGTCTGTCTTGACTGCTTGGGCAGAGAGCCGTCTGCGGATGTCCCTAATGACGATGTTTTTGTTTCTCTCTTCTTACTGTTTGCCTGGTAGCCTTGCAAACTTTCCAGTCAGTTTGTCAGTGGATTTCAGGTGTGTCCAGTCAGCGTGGGCCCATGTGTTGCAATTCACCCATTTCCAGAAATGATCTTGAAGCGTGGAGGTTAATTGTAGGTGAAGGTGCAGCAGTTCTTTGGTATTACTGTCGAGTTGTTGTTGAGTGTAGCAAATTCTCTCCGTGACAAAGGCCAGGCTGGCTCGTTTCTTGATCCGGTTTGCTATGGGGGTGCATATATGGTGCATCATTTTGGCAAACGTAGAAAAAGGCGAGTGAATTCAGCAAACGTCCTTTCTAGTTCCGAAGCTTATCTAGTTTCCTCACCAGGTGATACATATCCTACTCGTAGAGGTTGTTGATATGTGATCAGAGGCTTTCCCGGCGTATGTGTTGTTTCCAGGGCTCTCAGGTGTCCAGCCAGGTGCGATCGTTGAAGTCCCACGATATTTTGGCTGTACTTGTTGAGCGGAAATCAAATCCCCCTCCCCCCACGGCCTTCACCTAAACGGAATCCAACTCCCTTGGTGGTAACCTTGGACTCTCGTCTTACGTGGAAGCCCCACATAGACGAGGTCCACAGGAAGGTCTGTGCCAGAATGTCCATCCTGTACCCAGTCCTCAACACATCCAGTTCCCTTCCCTGATCTTTAGGAATGAACGTTTATCAGGCCCTCATACGGTCAGTAATGGAGTGTACATGCCCTGTCTGGGGATACGCGGTGAAGCTGCACCTGGACAAACTCCAGAGGCTGCAGAACCGCGCTCTCAGGAGGGCACTGCATCTACCCCTCGGATTCCCCGCCGATGATCTGCACGCTGCAGCTGAAATCCCACTCCTGAAAGAGCATTTCCAAGATCTGGTAAGGGCCTTCTATGAAAGCTCTTCCACATCAGGAAACGGCCTCATCCACTCCCTAGGTCGGTATGACATGTCCCGCGATAAGCACAAGCGCCCAATGACTATCTTCGACGACTAGGGTGAAGAGAAAATCCCTACATCCAATTCCTAATCCTGCTCCCTTCCCAATAATATCAGTCATCTCGCCAACCTCAGGCAAGTACCAGACACACAACATTCATCACATCACGCAGACACCCAAAAATTTACCAAAATAATAACACACACAAGTACACAGTGGAGTAAAAGCCGCAAGGCAATAAACTCCCCCACACAATTCCCCAAAGAGGGAAAAGTATTAGATGCGAGTGAGTGAGTATTGACAGACCATTCCGTCAGATGGCGGAAAGGTTATTCGCCGAAATATCGTGGGACTTCAACGATCGCATCCGGCTGGACACCCGACAGCCCTGGAAACAACACATACGCCAGGAAGGCCTCCGATCACAAGGCAGCACTAATTGTCACAAGACTGTTTAACCAGCAGGAGAGTGTCACAGAGATGCCGAAGATGGAGACAAATTATCAAAAGAAAGCCAAGTCAGTAAGTTTCAAGAACCAACTGTAAATGATGAATCTAGGAATACACTGCAACTCCACACTATCGATCCCGTAGGGGAGTGGGGACAGTTTACACTAATCACAGCGCCCACTGAGGCGTTAAAGCAATCGTTCTTTCCGCATTTCATGCGTGATTGGAATGGTGTTGTTGTTGTTGTTGTTGTTGTTATTGTTGTCTTGAGGCCAAAAACTAGTTTTATGCAGTTCTCTATGCTACTATATCCTGTGCATGCCTCTACAACATCTCCGAGTAACTACTGCAACCTACATCCTTCTGAATGTGCTAACTGTATTCATCTCTTGGTCTCCCTCTACGATCCCCCCCCCCCCCCCCCCCGCTACCCTCCAGAAATAAATTGGTGAGTCCCACAAGTTTCTCTTCTCCTTAGTTCTGGTCAGTATCTCCACATTATCTACGTGACCTACCAATCTGCTTTTCAGCTTTCTTCTGTAGCACTACATTTCAACAGCCTCTAATCACTTCTTGTCTAAACTGTTTATCGTCCATATTTACCTTCCATACATGGCTACACTCCATACAAATACTTCCAGAAAAAACTTCCTAACATTTAAATCTATACTCGATGCTAACAAACTTACGT
The DNA here is from genome assembly GCF_021461385.2 of Schistocerca piceifrons. Taxonomy (NCBI): domain Eukaryota; kingdom Metazoa; phylum Arthropoda; class Insecta; order Orthoptera; family Acrididae; genus Schistocerca; species Schistocerca piceifrons. Next base: position 461,865,834 of record NC_060149.1, read on the forward strand.
TCTTCAGGAACGCTTTTCTTGCCATTGCTAGCCTATATTTTATATCCTCTCTACTTCGACCATCATTAGTTATTTTGCTGCACAAATGGCCAAACTTACCTGTTACTTTATGTGCTCATTTCCTGATCTCATTCGCTTAGCATAACCTGATTCAATTCGACCACATTCGATTATCCACGTTTGTCAAAAGCTTTCTCTAAGTCTACAAATACAATAAAAGTATGTTTGCCTTTCCTTAACCTATCTTCTATGAGAAGTCGTAGAGTCAGTACTGCCTCTCATGTTCCTATATTTCTCCCGAATCCAAACTGATCTTCACTGGGGTCAGCTTCTATCAGTTATTCCATTCTGCTGTAAGGAATTCGTGTTAGTATTTTGCAGCCCCGCGGGGTAGCCGCGCGGTCTTGGGCGTCTTGTCACGGTCCGCGCGGCTTCCCCCGTCGGAAGTTCGAGTCCTCCCTCGGGCATGGGTGTGTGTGTTGTCCTTAGCGTAAGTTAGTTCACGTTAGATTAAGAAGTGTGTAAGCTTAGGGACCGATGACCTCAGCAGTTTGGTCCCATTCGATCTTACCACAAAATTCCAAACTTAGAATTTTGCTAACGTGACTTAATAAAGTAACAATTCGGTAATTTTCATACCAGTTAGCACCTACCTTTTTTTTCGAATTGTAGTTATTACATTCTTCTTGAAATCTGAGGATATTTCTCCTCTCTCACACATCTTGTTCGCCAGATGAAAGAGTTTTGTAATGGCTAGCTCTCCCAAGGATATCAGTAGTTCTAATGGGATGTTTTCTACTCCCGGGGCCTTGTTTCAACTTAGGTCTTTCAGTGCTCTGTCAAATCCTTCATGCAGTATCATATCTCCCACTTCATGTGCATCTACGTCCTCTTCCATTTCCATAATGTTGCCCGCAAGTACATCTCCCTTATACAGACTCTCTATATATTACTTCCAGCTTGCTGCTTCCCTTCTTTACTTAGGACTGGTTTTCCATCTGAGCTCTTAATATTCATACAACTGGTTCTCTTTTCTCTCCAAAACTCTCTTTAGTTGCCGGCCGGTGTGGCCGTGCGGTTCTAGGCGCGTCAGTTTGGAACCGCGTGACCGCTACGGTGCAGGTTCGAATCCTGCCTCGGGCATGGATTTGTGTGATGTCCTTAGGTTAGTTAGGTTTAAGTAGTTCTAAGTTCTAGGGGACTGATGACCACAGATGTTGAGTTCCATAGTGCTCACAGCCTCTTTAATTTTTCGGTAGGCGGCACCCATCTTACTCCTAGTGATATATGATTCTGTATCCTTATATTTGCCTTCTAGGCATTCCTGCTTAGCCATTTTGCACTTCCTGTCGATCTCATTTTTTAGGCGTTCGTATTCCCTTTCGCCAGCTTCATTTACTGCGTTTTTATATTTTCTACTTTTATCAAGTAAATTCAGTATCTCTTGTGTTACCCAAGGATTTCTAATGGCCCTCGTCTTTTTATCTACTTGATCCTGTGCTGTCTTCACTATTTCATCTCTCAACGCAACCTATTCTTCTTCTACTGTAGTCCGTTCCCCTGTTCTTGTCAATAGTTCCCCAGTGGTCCCTCTGAAACTCTCTACATCCCCGGGTTCTTTCAGTCCATCCAGGTCCCATCTACTTAAATTCCTACCTTTTTGCAGTTCCTTCAGAATGATCTACAGTCATAACCAAAAAATTGTTGTCAGAGTCCACATCTGAACCAGGAAATATCTTCCAGTTTAAAAACTGGTTTCGAATTCTCTTGTCTGACCATTATAGAATCAATCTGAAACCTTTCGGTGTCTCCAGGTCTCTTCCCCGTATACAACCTTCTTTCATGATTCTTAAACCAAGTGTTACCTATGATTAAGCTATGCTCTGTGCAACGTTCTACCAGGTGGCTTCCTCTTTAATTCCTTTCCCCCAGTCCGTAATCGTGGACTACTTTTCCTTCTCTTACTTGTCAAAATGGTTCAAATGGCTCTGAGCACTATGGGACTTAACATCTATGGTCATCAGTCCCCTAGAACTTAGAACTACTTAAACCTATCTAAGCTAAGGACATCACGCACACCCATGCCCGAGGCAGGATTCGAACCTGCGACCGTAGCGGTCACGCGGTTCCAGACTGAAGCGCCTAGAACCGTACAGCCACACTGGCCGTCTCTCTTCCTTTTCCTTCTATCGAATTCCAGTCCCACATGAGTATTAAATTTTCGGGTCCCTTAATTATCCGAATAACTTCTTTTATCTCATCACACATTTTTTCAATGTCTTCCTTATCTGTGGAGCTTGTTATCACAAAAACGTGTATTACTGTGGTGGGTGTGGGCTGGGTATCTTGGCTACAATAATGTGTTCACTATGCTGTCTATAGTAGCTTATCCTCGTTCCTATTTTTTATTCATTATTAAACCCACTCCTGCATTAGTCCTATTTCATTTTGTATTTACAATCCTGCATTGACCTGACCAGAAATCCTGTTTCTCCTGCCACCGAATTTAATTATTTCCCGATATATCTAACTTTATACTATCCATTTCCCTTTTTAAATCTTCTAACCTTCATGCCCGATTGAGGGATCCGAAATCCAGGCTCCGATCCGAAGTACACCAGTTTTGTTTCTCCTAATAACAAAGTCCTCCTGAGTAGTCTCAGCCCTGAGGTCTGAATGGGGATTATTTTACCTCCAGAATATTTTACCCAAGAGGATGCCATCATCATTTAACAATAAAGTAGATCTCCATGCCCTCGGGAAAAATTAGGCTGTAGTTTCCCCTTGCTGTCAGCCATTCCCAGTACCAGTTCAGCAAGGCCGTTTTGGTTGATGTTACAAGGCCAAATCGGTCAGTCATCCTGACTGTTGCCCCTGCAACTACTGAAAAGGCTGCTGTCCCTCTTCAGGAACCACGCGTTTGTCTGGCCCCTCAACAGATACACGTCCGTTGTGGTTGCACCTACTGTACAGCTACCTGTATCCCTGACGCATCAAGCCTCCCCACCAGTGGTAAGCTCCATGGCTCACGGGGGTCGAATGGAATGATAAGAAACCTTAATAAGTATTAACATGGGAAGTACACTATGTTATGCATTTCACAGACGTTAGCACCGTATGGATGTAGATGTAGAATTACTGTTATAAATAAAATTGTTCTCATTGTTTTAAGTCACATACAGAGGACGCGCACTCGTAGTGCTAGGTGTGGGAGGCGAACCTATGTACAGCTTGTGAGGTAATGGGCGAGTTGTGGCGTCCTGAAAATATTCTAAGTTAGGAGTTGGCGTGGCCGCACTGAGGCCCCACGGCGGTAGTGTCTGATGATAAATCTAAACAGTTCATCCGATTTCGTCGATCGGCGTGTCTTTCGAAAGCTATTAGTGTGAACTTAAATTGGTATTAATTACAGGCATGTGACTTGAATAGTAAATGACTTATTGGAGGTCAAAGTGGCAAAATACTATTAATTGTGTCAGGCCATAAGTACTCCACAGTTAGACGAAAAAACGATAGCAGCGTGCATATAAACATATTTATTCATCTATGTCGTTGTTTATATCCGATATAAGCTATTCATGAAGAAATGGGTTAAATATTTACTGTGTTTTAGAAAGCACAAAGACATTAGGTTACTGACTTACCTTTCGTTTCTATTCCTTTGATATATGTTTATTTGATTTGTTCATGTATTTAATAATGTGTGTTAGAGTGTGTTTATGGTCCAACCGTAGAATTGTTTACTTAATTTCAAGTTATTTAAATGTAAATCCAGTATTTCGAATGTGTTTCAAAATGTTTGTGAGTGTCCGTTGGCTTGAAGACATGACGGGAACGCTATCGCCAATCACAGTGCTCGTTAGTAAGGGAGGCGACTACCGAAGTGAATGGAGGGGGAGTTCTGAACAGGGCGGCGCGAGGGACAGTCGGAAGGGACACGGAGAGTTCTGGACAGTACGGGAAAGGGCACGGGAGAGTCGTGGATAGTACGGCGAGTCGGACACACAGTCGCGAGATAGTGTTCGACAAGAAGGCGCGACGGCTGGTCGCAGGAACTACGTTGAAGATTGGAGTTTTGCGCGTGGTCGCAGGAGACAGAAATATTTCGTTGTGAGATTTTCGTCACTTCTGCAGTGAAGACCTAGTATGCGTTTAGAAATGAGCATCTCGTGAGCTATGTTGTTGTTCGTAACTAATTACGTAAAGTAGGAATCTATTGTTTCCCTTTTATTCTACTTATATTTCATTTAATTGCTGGGCCATCGACACCAGTAAGTGTTTTACAGCAATAAATGGCATTCTTAAAGGTACTTCTGCTATCGTACTCATCATTTAAAGTCGTTAAATAGTACCTGCAGAATTTATTTAATTGCAATTTTTCATTTATAAATGTCTATGTTACGTTCAAAAGTCGCAACTGCCAAGTGATAGGAACCTTCAAACATTCGATTCAAGTGTATATTCGTATTGTATACCGTAGACTCAGCAGTATTTGGTTTGTAATGCGGCAACTACGTATCCCAGCCCATAGACAACGAAACAAGCCAAAACTTTTAATATTTCAATTCTGAGTGTGAGGGTATGTAGTTGAGGGCCACACCATCACATCATTTATTATTTGAAAGCCCACAGTTGGGGCTCGTCCGGGATTTGTGTCCTGCAAACTGGTAACTCCTTTGCTCTCTGTTATTCAGCGTAGTATGTGAAGTGTAAAAATCTTTGCAAAACCAGTAGAGATTTCTGTAGAGTGAACCTCTCACAAAACACAGAGTGAGATCGGCTTCTTCCGCAAATAGGTCTCTGGAAATAGTGAAATTACGCAGTAATTTTCACAACTGACACATGCTATCAATAGAGGTCCTAATCTATCACGCTAAAGGCAATTTGCATGGTGGCACAGAGTCTAAATAAGTAGAGTGCACGGAACAGTAGCGGTTAGCTCGTTTAACGGAAAGCGGTATTGGAGACGGTTGGAACACGCGGTAACCGGCAGCAGCTACAACTACATCAGGTGACTTCTCCAGTGGCGGACGCAGATCAATAGCAGTACGACGGCAGTGTCTTCGAGTACTCCATGGCAGTCTTCATTGTCGACTTCCACAACAACCGACAGCATCACCATGGCAGAGGGAACAATCTCAGATCAGATAAGTGCCTGCGCAAATAGTGAGATAGTGTTTAACTCTGAAGTTCAAGCTCCGCTTATAGATCTCACGGATATAAAACAGTCATCTAGTATGTGTAATTCTGAAAACGGAAGTGAGCCAGTTAGTCCGAAACCAGAGCGTGAAAGTGTAACTAGTAGGAATTCAGGCAAGGGGAATGAATGTGGAGGAGGTATGACGTCTCAGATAATGCAAATGATCCAGGGATTGGGAAATAAAATGAATATAATGGCAAATAATATCAATGCAATTCGAACAGCTATGGGTACATTGCGAACAGATATGAGCACATTGCAAACAGTTACGGATACAATCCGGACTGATATTGGTACAATGCAAACTGAAATGGGTTCCGTTGTGTAAGAGGAAGTTGAAAAAATTATGGGTAACCTTTAAAAAGCAATTGATGATAAATTAAAATATGTCCGAGTGGATATGGGGAAAATTACAGATGAAGTTGTAATAGTAAAATCTAAAATCGAATCAGTGGAAAAAGATCTTGGGGAAAAATGGATAAGGTACAGATGGAACTTGAGGGAAAGGTAAGCGACTGTATAAAAACGCAAGATGCTCATAAAAGCGATATAAATTTAGCAATTTAGTGAGGGGGAGAAAGAAATGGGCAAAATTAAAGATAAAATTGAGTCCAGTATCATTAGTGAAAATGAATTTAAAAAACAAATGCCACAGGTAAAAAGTGATTTAAATTCGTTAGCCTCCCAACAGGCCACACCGGTTATAAATATCCCTTGAGTAAATATCGGATCTGTGAAATGTTACACAGATGACGGAAGATATCACCCAGTAAATTTCTTGGCTGCGTGTAGGGACGCTTTTGTTCACGGATTGTCGGACGAACCGAAAATAAAATACGTTAAACGGCATATGGAGGGAGACCCACAGTCTTGAGCAAATGTTAAATGTAGTTCGTGCGAATCGTACGAAGAGTTCGAAAAGCGTTTTTTAGTAAATTTTGGAGGGAGGCAGAAGAGACGTGAATCCAATTTGAATTTTTAAACGGGCCGAGTTACAGCTACGATAATGGAACGATGAGAGATTTTTGCAAGTGCGAACTTGGCAAGCTTATGCATGTGAAACATTCGTTGGGGGTTTTAACGGAAATCACCACGTTAAAAAGGCGATTACCCGAAAATTTGCAATGGGATCTTGTCCATAGTCCATGTGATTCCGCGGACGAATTTCTAGAATTTGTAGAAAAATTAGAGAGGGCTTTGAAGTTCAAACATCAGAGCAAACAGGTTGGTAGTTATCAAAATGGGAATCCAAATAATCACCACCAAAATAATAATCGTGAGGGAAATCAAAGGAATTCTCAGTGAGATAGTAGCTGGAATGAGCAGAATGGTCGGAGTACGAACGGGAGTGATAACTTCCGTGAACGGGACCCAAGTAAAGAAAGCAGATTTGTCGGGGGAAATTCGTGTGAAGTGCAATCGCGTAACAACCGGTTGGGAAACAGATGTTTACCACATCTCAGGCCCGGGGATGGCGATCCGAACAGGCGATGAAAAGGACTAGAGATAATGGTAGTGGTAGAAATTTTATTAGGTTTGGAAAAAGGCAACCAATATGTAATATGGAGTATGTTAAAGAGGAAGGCTGAATAGGTGGCTCTTTCTATAAAAGCAGGCGCAAACGGCGGAAGCAGAGATTTGTGAGACATTTAAGTAAAAGTAATGGGAATAAATTTGCGGGGAATGATGAAAGTTACGAATATGTGATGAATGAGTGTGTGAATGGTGATGAATGGAAAGATTCAGTGGTTCAAAAAGAAGTTAAACAGTAGATGAATTTTGAGAAAGCAAATCGTGTGGAGAGTTCTGAAGAGGTATTAGCAAATAGTAGCAGTTGCAGTAAGGAAGGTGTTGTAGTAGCAAGCATTTGTGAGTCGGCGAAAAGCGTCGATGTTAGTGAACGTGACGTAGCTTTGACCTCGCCAGCTGCAAGAGAGGGTGATTGTGTTCCGGCGGAAAGCGTAAATGTTACTAAGGGAGGCTTAACATTTATCTCGCCAGCAGTTGAAGTTAAAAACGTATCGGTGGAGGTAGATGATTTTTGTTTAAAGGAACAGAGTAATGGTAATTTATGTAATGACGTAAAAGCTACTGGTATTGATACTTCGGAGGGACGAATTTACGCGTTTCTAGTCACGAATGAAGGCGAAACGAAACTTATTGATGAATATGTGGATCTAAAACGTTTACCTGAAAATGAATGTGAGAATATATGTAAAGTAGGCTTGGGAGTTAATCTGGATGAAAAGCGTGTAGAAATGGCAGTGTGTGCTGATTTTTGTCCGATCATAGCGGAATGTAGCAAGTCTGGAAGACCCAAACTTGTACAAAAAGGTATCAGCAATTTGTATAATGTAGCGGAGGAGGATAAAGTTGTGTACAATTCACGTAAAACTACTTTGTCGACGCAGGAATTTAAGGTTTCTGATGTGAATTTTTGTAGTGATTTAAATGGCGTATCAGCAGATAAGGTTGCTGAGATGAATATTTATGGTGATGATGGCTTAGGCATCGATGTATTATTTCGGGAAGATAAAGTGTTTAACAGTGAATTTAAGTGTAATTTTGTTAAAGCTACAAGTGTCGATATTTTGGAGGGGAAAAACAGTAAAGTTGTGCATCTGTGGGTAGTGAATCGGCGAAATATCTGGAAGAATAACAGAAAATTTAGAGAGGGCTGAAGTAAATAGTGTGAATGGGGATAGTTTTTGTAATGAAGTTCGTACTAATTGGTATATGAAGGAGGAGTGTGATTCTAGTGAGAGTGATTGGCGTTGGTACGGTAGAACGTTACGGTCGTTGCTGCTGCATATGTGGAAACGAGAGAAATTTAAAGTTTCTAAGGGTATATAGAGAAAGGGCAGAAGTGAAAATCTGCAATTAGTGGTAGTAATTTTGGAGGGATAATTTATATGTTAAGTTTGAGGTTCGCCGATGACATTGTAATTCGGTCAGAGACAGCAAAGGATTTGGAAGAGCAGTTGAATGGATTGGACAGTGTCATGAAAGGAGGGTATAAGATGAACATCAACAAAAGCAAAACGAGGATAATGTAATGTAGTCGAATTAAGTCGGGTGATGCTGAGGGAATTAGATTAGGAAATGAGACACTTAAAGTAGTAAAGGATTTTTGCTATTTGGGGAGCAAAATAACTGATGATGGCCGAAGTAGAGAGGATATCAAATGTAGACTGCCAATGGCAAGGAAAGCGTTTCTGAAGAAGAGAAATTTGTTAACATCGAGTATAGATTTAAGTGTCAGGAAGTCGTTTCTGAAAGTATTTGTATGGAGCGTATCCATGTATGGAAGTGAAAGGGCAGATAACAAGTTTAGACAAGAAGAGAATAGAAGCTTTCGAAATGTGGTGCTACAGAAGAATGCTGAAGATTAGATGGGTAGATCACATAACTAATGAGAAGGTATTGAATAGAATTGGGGAGAAGAGGAGTTTGTGCACAACTTGACTAGAAGAAGGGACCGGTTGGTAGGACATGTTCTGAGGCACCAAGGGATCACCAATTTAGTACTGGAGGGCAGCGTGGAGGGTAAAAATCGTAGAGGGAGACCAAGAGATGAATACGCTAAACAGATTCAGAAGGATGTAGGTTGCAGGAGGTACTGGGAGATGAAGAAGCTTGCACAGGATAGAGTAGCATGGAGAGCTGCATCAACCCAGTCTCAAGACTGAAGACCACAACAACAACAATTTATATGTTTATTTGGGGATTCGTTAGTAATTTGTTAGTTTATTGTGGCACTGTACGTGTGCAAAAGGCACTGAGGGTCCATGGAGGTCAATGACCTCGTGGATTTAAGTAAAATATGTACTGATTTATGCTTTGTATAAGAGTTTGGCAAAGAATTTAGTGATTAATTTGAAGGGTCTTAAAACTGTAATTGTATGTGCACGCAATTTTTGTTGTGTGGAGGTAGGAAGGATCGATTGAAGACAATTAAATAGAACTTGAGGGAATTTGAGCTTACTGTGATTTAGTCGTTTGCCTTGTGATTTTGTTCCTAAAGTATCGTTTTCTGCTCGTTGGGTTTGGGAAACGGTTTGTTGTCGGGTTTCTACTTTTGGTTTTCGTTGTAGACAAATTTGTCACGATAAACGGGGGAGCTCGGAATTTAGAGATAGACACGATTTCTGCGAGGCACTTGGTCAAAAGAATGATGTTAGTTGATCAATACTTCGTGCTAAAATTAGAGCAAGAAGGCGCCTTATCGCTAAGTGAGTGGCACAAGAAGTGCTTAAGAAAATCGCACATAAGTGAAAGTACATTTAAAACATTTTTATTTCTTGTCTAAAAAAATTTTTTTTATGCTTAACTGAAATGCAGCCATTTATTTAATATGCCGTTTCGTTCATAATTTGTGTTAGTTTAAGTTTATTTCGAAATTCATGCTGCTCCTACACCACTACAAAAAATTTGTAAGCACTATTGGCCAGGCGTTTTAATCATTAAATTCTCTTCTTTGAAATTTGTTTTATATGTACTTGCATGATCTGAAGGTTGCTACTTCTGAACATTCTGGCAAGCCATAATGTTAATAAGTGGAGGTGTGTGAGGTAACGGGCGACTTGTGGCGCCCTCAAAATATTCTAAGTTTGCAGTTGGCGTGGCCGCGCTGGCGCCTCTCGGCCGGCCGCGGCTCGTTAGCAACCGTGTGATGCCGCACAACGGCCGGACCACGTGGTCCATCGGCCGCGTAGCTGGGAATTCCATGGCGATAGTGTGTCGATGAAGGAGACATGCCGGGAGTGCCAAAGATGGCGGACTTTGTGAAACCTTAAAGGCAGACATTTCACAGTTCGTATGGAAATTAATAGTAGCCAGATGAATCATGATACCTCAAAAAGAAACATATACATTACCATTATTTCCACGCCCATTCTGATGGTACTTCTGCTATCGTACTCATCGTTTAAAGTCATTAAAATAGTACCTGCAGAATTTATTTAATTGCAATTTTTCATTTATAAATGTTTATGTTACGTTCAATATTCACAACTGCCAAGTGATAGGAACCTCCGACCATTCGATTCATGTGTATATTCATATTGTATACTGTAGACTCAGCAGTATTTGGCTTGTAATGCGGCAACTACGTATCCGAGCCCCTCGACAACGAAACCAGCCAAAACTTTTAAATATTTCAACTCTGCGTCTGAGGGTACGTAGTTGAGGGCCACCACCACACCTCATTTTAATTAGAAAGCCCGCAAGCTCATATCACCCATACAAGGTGGACCAGAATGCCACCCCCAAAATTTCAGAGCTTTTTCAGGGATATTCTCTGAGTAGTTTGGTACAGAGACCCATGGACTCGGGTGGCTCGTTATAAAGTAATAACGTAATTATGACTTAGTAGGCTTTCTTACGAGAATTATCTTTGTTGCTGTGAAAATACTTTCACAAAAGTGAATTACCAATAGCAAAACGTAATAACACGAAAGAATCAGCTTATTCGTGGCCGCCTATTGAACGATTACCGTTCGTTTCTGATTTGCCTCTGTTCATTTAGTTATGTCAGGCTGCACTTTATTTCCTTTTGTCGAGCTCATATGGAGATCATTGCCAGACTGTATGCACAAGCTTTCCAATAAATTGTGCACGGAAATAGGGAATGAATATTATCTTGTTACTGTTCTTTCTATTGCTCCCACGTGATCACCATGCTCGTCATTCATTCTCATTCTACCGGAAACGCTTTGAACTAAATAGCATCTGAGCTTACTTACTGGAACTATTTGATTTTGACGGAATCACGCGATGAAATACGTGCTTCGTGGGGCTAAGCAGACAAAAACATACTTAAATTAGGCACCTATAAAATTTATTGCGTTCTCCTTAATTCTTCACACGCACATATTTGTCCTAATCTGAATTTCAACAACAAATATCATTTTGCAAAGACTGTGCAGCCAACATCACGTTAGAAGTCAAAACGGGACACTGGAACTCACCTTAGTCGACCGATCTTCGAACATAATCAAAACTTCAACCGAAGCACACGCAAATCCTAGACCGAATTGCTTAAAAAGCGTCCTTTGCACACAGATTTGTGCACCCAACTCCACATTGGTTACTGGAAATCAGTGACTTTTATATTTACTCACTCATGGGGATCATTCTCGGTATTACAACAAAATTAAACTTCACACGGATTTCCTACCTCAGCCTAATTTAGGACACCGGTGGCCAAGTCTCCTTGCAGAACTGCTTACGTGGCATTGCGGAGACAATGACTAGCAGACAGGAAATTAAAAAGAAATAGCAAAGAATTTCACACGCCAGTTTACTTAAGTATCCCACGCAATACACATTCAAAATGCCTAGCCACAAACCATACTACAATCTCTACTATCTTTCGTTGTACAGTGGTGACATGTAGTATCGAGGACACTGGATCAGGCCCATGCTGCAAAGAAAATTCATTTAATATTTGGAAAACTAATTTATGTTAATCATCAAAGGCAAGATAATTGATGACAGAATTCAAATAAAGGTCAAACGTGCTGAAGGCACCTCAAGATTGACTTTGTATTACTGGATTCTATTGTGCTCCATGCTTTCGACAAAATACCAAACTTATAACCATTGGGTTTAGCTGTAAAATTACTGCAAAAGGTGTTCCCCCCATAGCCCTGACTATAATATTGCCGAAAAAGAGCGGACTATTAATCTTAACAATAATATACCTCATCCTCTTCAGCTTTTGCAAACTGCATGACGGAGCTCATGACAGCTTCCGTCCACCCTCTAGCCTGACCAGGAACGGAATGTCCAAAAATGGCGGAGCGCCCCTAACGGTCACTCTGCTCTTCCCTGTGGGGGAGTGGAAATGGGCTCCTACCAACCCCCGAAGAGTCTGCTTGTGCAGGGGCATCTTTGTCGATTATCCACAAGAGTTAGGGTGGCACCAAAATGTAAGTAAAGCATGCAACTCTGTCCTACAACTGTTCTGCAGACAAACCCACAAACAAAACAAACACTCATTCCATAATTTATAGGTAAATGATAAGCATAAGAGAAAAATCTACATAATGAAATAATTAAAGAAATGAACACAGTGGCGTCCATCCCTATCCAGAGCCTCACTGTACCATACTACACTTACAAGAATGACTAATGTCTCGTGTAAAATCACTGTCACAGGGTGCAACGTGACCCTGTAATGAGACGGAACCACTCGTTTTTCCATTGTACTCAGTGACCTCATGGACGAAATGCATATCCACCTATTCTTCATTAGTAAATCTATCTACGCTGTTGTTGCCGGCCAATGTGGCCGAGCGGTTCTAAGCGCTACAGTCTGGAACCGCGCGACCGCTACGGTCGCAGGTTCGAATCCTGCCTCGGGCATGGATGTGTGTGATGTCCTTAGGTTAGTTAGGTTTAAGTAGTTCTAATTTCTAGAGGATTGATGACCTGAAAAGTTAAGTCCCATAGTGCTCAGAGCCATTTGAACCATATCTACGCTGTTGTGTATCACTGTTAACGTACAGCCAACACTGCTAGAAAAACGAATACTTGACTGGATCGAGCAGTACTGAAAATCAAGCTTGAGGACCAAGAGTAAAGTAGGCCTTATTGTCAACAGTAGTACAGTGAATAAATGGGACGAATTGCTTGGAAATTATACCTGGGCAACTTCTGAAATTTTGTCGGTGACGTTCTGGTTCGCCCTGTGCGCATGGAAAATAGCCTCTTCCTTAGAATAACAACGCATATTATGCACAGTACATGTACCATATGCTGATTTGTGGGTGTAGACCATATTTTATTTTAATGTATACTTTGTCGAACAGAAAGGATATGATTTTTAAAATCGGTCTTTGTGTTTCGGTTTTAAAGTATTTTCGGAAGAGCTGGTCCTAAATAAAAAAGTATTGAGTCCGAAAGTAAACAAAAAAATAATCACTTCCGACTGTTAAAATTTAGGCATTACAGTTCTCGTTCGAGCATCTCCAGCCCTGTTCATCAGCACACCACGTAAAGGCGCCTATTCACAACCGACTGGTCTGCCGAAACGCGGAACCGCATACCCGTTGGACTGGGTGTGGACACCGGCGACTGCTTATAATAGCGGACCCTACCTGCCTGCACTGACGGGTTAGGGCAGGCCGTGACGGACCCTCGTCTCTCCTATCTGCCGGCAAGCTGCGAAGATGGGACAGCAGGATTGTGGCGCCTTCCTAGACCTTTCCTCGGTGCAAGTTTCACAACGTGCAGTTTATAGGACACCACCTGAGCCGCGTCGAAGCCGCCAGGCAAATGATCAACATGAGCAAAATATTCTACTCCTGAAAGAAGAGCAACAGCGTCACCAGTTGTCTACAAAACGCTCTATGATATTCCCTCTTACATATTCATATGGACTTGGTTCTACTTCTTTTAACGTTTATATCCTTTTTTTCTCCTTTTATGTTGCTTACCTACATCTATATCTACATGACTACACTGCAATTCACACTGAAAAGCCTGGCAGAGAGTTCATCGAACCACTTTCACACTTTTCCTCTACCATTCCACTATCGAAGATCCCATGAACACGACAAACAACTAAATCTTTCCGTAATAACTCTGATTTCTTTTCAAAAAAATGGCTCTGAGCACTATGGGACTTAACATTTATGGTCATCAGTCCCCTAGAACTACTTAAACCTAACTAACCTAAGGACAGCACACAACACCCAGCCATCACGAGGCAGAGAAAATCCCTGACCCCGTCGGGAATCGAACCCGGGAACGGGAAGCGAGAACGCTACCGCACGACCACGAGATGCGGGCTCTGATTTCTTTTATTTTATTACTGTGATCGTTTCTCCCTATGTAGGTCGGCGTAAATAAAATATTTTTGTATTCAGACGACAACATTGGAGACTGAAACTGAGTACAATCATTTCGCCACGACGAAAAACTCCTATATTTTAATGATTGCCACCCAAATTCACCCTCATATCAGTGACACTCTCTCCCGTACTTGACGACAATAGAAAATTTTTCAATCTCCTCCTTCAGTCTAGTCGGATAAGCATCCCGTACTGCAAAGGACTACTCTAGCAGAGGTCGGACAAGCGCAGTCTCTTTAGTAGACCTGTTGCATCTTCCAAGAGTTCTGCCGATAAAGCACAGTCTTTCGTTCACCTTACTTATAACACTATCAACAGGGTGTTCGGAAGTTCCAATTACAAATGTCTACGCCTTTTACAAAGGACTGAATACATAATATTTTGAATGGGAACTAATGTCAGGAAACGAACCGTTTCCATTTCAAGACGGTTTCAATTCTCATGTTTAACTAATCCACTTCCGCTTCAGAGAATGAATTAGGCGTGGACTAATACAATAATTAGGTAACAATTCGAAAATAAACATTACTAAATATCCATTTATCACTTAAGCATATTTGTTTCAAATTAAAATGGCTCTAAGCACTATTGGACTTAACATCTGAGGTCATCAGTCCCCTAGACTTAGAACTGCTGCACATTTGTTTGTATTAACACTTAAACATTATGTGTTTACGTAATTCCAAAACAAAAAAACAGCATACTGTACGTTAAGAACAGTATTGATGCATTATAACAGCTGTTCGATGTGGCGACCACCAAATTTTTTACAGACCCTGTATCTAAGACGCATGTTGTGATACAGCCTCCATCCCAACTAGTGTCTCTTCAATTTCTAGTGCAGCGGCCAGATCTTCCTCTTTCTCGACAGGAGTCTCGTAAAGTGGCGTTAAGTGACTTCACGTGACCGCCTTAAGTACTACACGTTATTCTGTCTATCCTATTGCACATCAGGATAACCAACTCTGAGACGTGGACGTGTTACACATCTGAATTGAAACCGTCGTAGAACGGAAACGGTACGTTTTCGCACATGGGTTCGATTCAAAACATTGTGTACTCACTCCACCATACAAGCCCTGAAAGTTTGTAAAGAAGATTTCCGAACAACACGTATGGTTCAAATGGTTCAAATGGCTCTGAGCACTATGGGACTCAACTGCTGTGGTCATCAGTCCCCTAGAACTTAGAACTACTTAAACCTAACTAACCTAAGGACATCACACACATCCATGCCCGAGGCAGGATTCGAACCTGCGACCGTAGCAGCAGCGCGGCTCCGGACTGGAGCGCCTAGAACCGCACGGCCACCGCGGCCGGCACAACACGTATGTGATCGTTCAAAATTAAGTTGTTCGTCATTGTAATTCTTCGAATTTTACTGAAATAACAGATCTTATGTTTATGAGATTTATCGTGTAACTGAAATTTGTCGGAATAATTTTAGTACTCATGTGGATAACCTCAAGCTTTTCATTACTTAGCGTCAGTCTCCACTTTTCGCACCATGCAGACATCTCGTCCAAATAATTTTGCAATTGTTTTTCATCTTCTGGTGATTTTGTTAGGCAGTAAATGACGGTATCGTCTGCAAACAATCTAAAAGGGCTGTCTCCTACATCGTGTATATCGATTAGCAACAGCAGAGGGCCTATAACGCTCTCTTAGGGAACGCCAGATATATCTTCTGATTTACTCCGTGACCCTCTGTTATTTACTACGTTCTGTAACCTTTTTGACAGGAAATCACGAATCCAGTCGCACAACTGTGACGATACTCTATAGAGATACGGGTCGATTAGAAGCCACTTGTGAGATACGCTCTCAGAAGCCTTCTGGAAATCTAAAAATTTGAAATCAGTTTGAGACTCCTGTCTGTAACACACATTACTTCATAAGTATAAAGAGCTAGTTGTGTTCCACAACATCGGTACTGTATTTTCTGAATCCGTACGATGTGTTACCTTCGAGGTAATTCACAATGTTCGAACACTTTATGTGTTCCAAAATCCTACTGCAAATCCACGTCAGTGTTATTAGTCTGTAGTTCAATGGATAATTCATATTTCCTCTCTCGTGTATTTCTGTGATATGTGCAACATTCCCGTCTTACGGTACGGATCTTTCGTCGGGCGAGCAGGTGTATATAATTGCTAAATATGGAGCAATTACATCAGCACACTCTGAAAGGAACCTAAGTGACATACAATCTGTACCGGAAAACTTGCCTTTACTGGGTGATTTGAGTAGTTTGCTTCACATAGCATATCTAGTTCTAAGTTACTCATGTTGGCACTTGTTCTTGATTCGAATTCTCACTGTTTGCCTCATCTTCTATGGTGAAGAAATTCGGAAAACTGTATTTAGTAATTCCCCTTTAGTGGCACTGACTTCGGTAAGATTACCAAGCATATTCTGTCAAAACACGAAAAATAGTTACGCTTTGTCACCTCAAAAATTTTTGGTTGTTCCGTTACGTATGTAATCATTTAAGTACTTGTGACGAATACTCTGTTCTTTTAAAGAGTGTCTCGCTTAATATACAGTTTTACACTCAAGAGACAAAGAAACCGGTACACTTGGCTAATATCATATAGGGAACCCCCAAGCGCACAGAAGTGCCGCAACGCGTCGTGGCATGGACTCAGCTAATGTCTGAAGTAGTGCTGGAGGGAATTGACACCATGAATCCTGCAGGGCTGTCCATAATCCATAAGAGTGCGAGGGGTTGGAGATCTCTTCTGAACAGCACGCTGAAAGCCATCCCGGGTATGTTCAATAATGTTCATGTATGGGGAGTTTGGTGGCCAGCGGAAGTGTTTAAACTTAGAAGAGTGTCCCTGGAACCACTCTGTAGCAATTCTGGACGTGTGGGGCGTCGCATTGTCTTGTTTTAATTGTCCAAGTCCATCAGATTGCACAATTGACATGAATGGATGCAGCTGATGAGACAGGATGCTTACGTACGTGTCTCCTGTCATAGTCGTATCTAGACGTATCAGGGGTCCGGCCGCCGCGATGTCGGAGATTTGATGTTTTACCGGATTCCTGTTACTCATGGTACACTCGTGAAATGATGCTGTGTCCGATTGCTCGAGCGCCGACTATGTTCAAACTCACTTACATCTTGATATCCTGCCATCGTACGGCATCGTACAGCAGTAACCGCTCAAACAACTGCACCAGACACTTGTCTTCTATAGGCGTAGCCGACCGCAGCGGTGTATTATGCCTGTTTACATATCTCTGTATTTGAATACGCATGTCTATTCCCGTTTCTTTGGCGCTTCAGTGTATAATGCTCATGTATCTTCCACTTTACAATAAAGACAATGATATGCAGAAATATCCCAGAGAATTGCTACTACGTAATTCTCTCGCCGCTGCAGAGAGAAGTGATATACGTATTAGAATCAGTTGTGCTGTGAAACAGCTGAAATCGCTAAAATTTAACAATAATTCAGCACCCGAATGATGCCCTCTCAGATTCTATAACGAAAATGATTGTCGTCCTGTTACCTCCTTTTAAACCATAACATATCATAGATAATCGATGCGATATTCCTTGATGGCACGATGACTACCGAACGGTACGTGGACGTTTTGGAAGATGATTTTATCCCCATTACCCAAAGTGACCCTGATTTCGTCAAGATGTGGTTCATCCAAGACGGAGCTCGAACCTAGTAAAGCAGAAGAGTGTTTGATGTGCTGGGGGAGTACTTTGAGGATCGCATTCTGGCCCTGGGGTACCCAGAGGCCACTGTCATCGGCCTCGATTGGCCACTTTATTCTCCGGATGTGAACACATGCGACTTCTTTTTGTAGGGCTATATTACGGTCGAGCTGCACAGTAATAACCCATAAACCATTTCTGAGCAGGAAACAACCATTTAGTAGGTCATCGACAGCATCGATGTTCCGACACTTCAGCCGGTCATGCGAAATTTCGCTAATCGCCTGCGTTACATCTTCGTCAATGATGGCAGGCATATCGAACATGTCAAGACGTAAATCCGAATACCCGTAGTGACGTTTACATGTCGAATAAGGTGTGTGCACGCCATAGATTGTAACTAATTTACGTTTTTTATATAGTTTAATATAATTGTAATCCATTTGTTGTAGGATCTTGGAACATATTCTGAGCTCAAACATAATGAAGTATCTCCTGCATTCCAAACGGTATGAATTCCGAAAACATCTATCGTGTGAAACCAAGCTCGCAATTTTTTCACATGACACCTTGAAAGCCATGGACCAAGACAGTCAGGTAGATGCAGCATTTCTCGATTTCCGAAAAGTATCTGACCCATTACCACATCTATGCTTACTATCTAAAGTACGATCTTACGAGTTTGTGACTGGATTGAGTACTTTTTTGTAGGGAGAACTTCAGCAAGATATCTAGGGTGAAGTGTTATGAACAGCTATAGATGGGAAGTGTGTTGGGAGACTTGTCGATAATGCCGTGTGGTAATGACCTTGCAGACAGTAATTTAGTAACCGCAGACTTTTTACATTTAGCTTAGTGATCTATAATGAAGTACAATCTGAGAAACTGCACAAGTATTCAGTTAATCCCGATAAGATTTATAAGTGGTGAAAAGAATGATATCTTGCTTTAAATGTTCAGAAATGTAATGCACTCCAAAAAACGAAAAAAAACAGCTTCCTATAAGCATAAGGTTATTGGTTCACAGTTGGAATCTGTAAACTCATATAAATACATGGGATTAATAATTTTTAGGGATATGAAATGGAAAGATCACATGACGCACTAGTAGGTACAGCAGGCGGTAGACTTCGGCTTATTACTCATGAAGTAATGAGTGCTAGCGACAAGGGATGTCAAATTGATTCCATATTTTTAGATTTCCAGAAGGCTTTCGACACCGTTCCTTACAAGCGTCTTCTAACCAAACTGCGTGACTATGTAATAACGCCTCAGTTGTGCGACTCGATTCGTGATTTCCTGTCAGAAAGGTCACAGTTCGTAGTAATAGACGGAAAGTCATCGAGAAAAACAGAAGTAATATCCGGCGTTCCCCAAGGAAGTGTTATAGGCCCTATATTGTTTCTGATCTACATTAACGACATAGGAAACAATCTGAATAGCCCTTCTAGATTGTCTGCAGATGATGCTGTCATTTACCGTCCTGTAAAGTCATCAGATGACCAAAACGAATTGTAAAATAATTTAGATATGTAAATGGTGCGAAAAGTGGCAATTGACCCTGAATAAAGAAAATTATGAATTTCTCATATGAGTACTAAAAGAAATCCGCTAAATTTCGATTACGCGATAAGCCACACATATCTTCAGGTTGTAAATTAAACTAAATACTTAGGGATTACAATTACAAATAACCTAAATTGGAACGATCACATAGATAATGTTGTGGGCAGAGTAAATCAAAGACTGCGATTCATTGGCAGAACACTTAGAAGGTGCAACAGATCTACTAAAGAGACTGCTTACACCACGCTTGTCCACTCTGTTCTGGAGTATTCCTGTACGGTGTGGGATCCGCATCAGGTGGGACAGGCAGATGACATCGAAAAGTTCAAAGAAGGCCGGCTCGTTTTGTACTATAGCGAAATAGGGGAGATAGTATCACAGGCATGATACGTTAACTGGAGTGGCAATCATTAAAACAAAGGCGTTTTTCGTTGAGACGGGATCTTCTCATGAAATTTCAATCACCCGTTTTCTACTCCGATTGTGAAAACATTGTTGGCATCCACCTACATAGGGAGAAATGATCATCACCATAAAATAAGAGAAATCAGGGCTTGTACAGAAAAAATTAAATGCTCGTTATTCCCGTGCACCATTCGAGAGTGGAACGGTAGAGAGAAAGTTGGAAGGTGGTTCATTGAACCCTCTGCTAGGCACTTTATTGTGAATAGCAGAGTAATCACGTAGACGTAGATGTAGATTGGTGGTATACTGGGGAACTGCAATCAGTCTGCAAAGGGGACTGCAGACAAAACACTCGTGCGACCCGTCCTACGATACTGCTCAAGTGTGTGGGACCCGTACCAAATAGGAGTAACAGGAAATAGTCCACGAGAATGAGAAAGGCAACACTAATGGTCGCAGGTTTGTTTGACCCATGGGAGAGTGTCACGGAGATGCTGATGAAACTGAACTGGCAAGCGTTTGAGGATGGAGGCAAACTATCCCGAGAAAGCTAGTCAATAAGTTTGAAGAACCAGTTTTAAATTACGAATCTAGGAATGTACTATAACCCTGCACGTATCGATCCCTTAGGAATGGCGTGGAGAAGTTTAGACTAAGTACAGCGCCTACTGAGGCGTTTAAGCAATCATTCTTTCCGCGCTCCATACGTGAATGTTACGTTAAGAAACATTAATACCTGCTACAATTATGTACTCTCTGCCATGCAGGTACGGTTGTTTGCTCAGTATGGAGTTATGATTGTAAAGGAAACTTTTTTATGTTTTAAAGTCACGTATAGAGGACGCGCACACGTAGGCCAGGAGTTGGATAAGAAACTACATACAACCCATTTCGCCTATACTGGATGAATCAGACAGAATTTAAGAGTTTTTTCGGGTAAATTTTCTGAGTATTTTGGTATAAGGACTCTTGTCCGCCGGTGTTTCGTTACAAAGTAAGAATGTAATTATGGCTAAAAACGCTTTTTCACCAGAATTAACTTTGTTTTTGTGAAAATGGTTTCACAACAGTGAAAGTTCCTATAATCTGTAAAAATCACAACTTAGTAACACGGAATGATCCGATTATTCGTTTGCACCTATGTACAGATTCAAAACTACTGTATTGCGGTTGGCGTCGCTGCGGAACAGCTGAGCATATCGTTGTCGAGCCGTTTGTCCATTGCATTCAGTGAACCCATAGAAGAGATGCGTACGGGCAAATTTTTATCAGTAAATCTATCCACACTGTTCTGCATCACTGTAAATAGACAAGTAATCCCGCTGGAAATTTTGTGGGTGAAAATTTGGTTCACCTTGTACACATGTAAAACGGCCTTCTAAGAATGGCAACGAATCTCATGTACTTTATATGTACCATTTGTAGGTTCACGGATGTTACACCATATTTTATTTTAACCCTCGCAGTACTAAGAGGAGGGGGAGGGGAGTAACTCGTGTCCACCTTTTGAACATATCGTAATCTCGTCTGGTACTTTATATTTCAAAATTTCGAAAAAAAATATTTATTGTTTTTCATCATTTCTTACACCAGATTCGGTTACTGTTTTAAATTTTTCAGTATAACGTAACCCAGTAATTTAAGTCTCACAAGGAACCTCTCGAGTGCGGAGTCGCAAGTTCAATTATTAGTAAGGCTCGTTTGAAAGTGTTGTGTTCTCAATCATGACAGGAAAAATATTAGGTGCTAGGAGTAATGACTCACCATGTGCATCAAGAGGGCGACGGAAAATTAGTGTCCGAGAGGTGCAGAGATCAACCTTCTATAGGATGTATGTATTACACTTCACAAAATAGACATCGTCGACATTCAATAAAAGTTCAAAGCAAACCATTAACTTGCACCATGAACAGCGAATGAAAAATGCCGCGCCAAAATGAAGGTTGGCACATTCAAGATCGAAGGTGAACTTCTTGGGAATTGCAAACCATGCAGGACGTTCAGCTAGGTATCTACTCTTAAAGAATGTGTATAGAACCATATTGATGTAACGGAGTGATGAGAACTGATGGAATTTGATGTCTATCAACCCAGTTCAAAACTGTCTGTCGTGGAGCTTATCGTGAAACTGGCTATCCTTAAAGGCAGAGCTGCAGATATGCGATAATATATTTTGTAGGCACAGTAAAACAAATATCCAGACGCTGAATTTACCCAGTGGTTCCAGGTAATATGAACTGCAATGCCACCACACACTTTTCAGGTCCGCAGCTCGTGGTCGTGCGGTAGCGTTCTCGCCTCCCGCGCCCAGGTTCCTGGGTTCGATTTCCGGCGGGGTCAGGGATTTTCTCTGCCTCGTGATGACTGGGTGTTGTGTGATGTCCTTAGGTTATTTAGGTTTAAGTAGTTCTAAGTTCTAGGGGACTGATGACCATAGATGACCCATAGTGCTCAGAGCCATTTGAACCATTTTTTGAACACTTTTCAGGAGGGATAGTTTGCTCTAAAGGAGTGTGATTTTTATACCCACACCAGGAATAAAGTAAAAGCAAGTTAGTTTGACCAGCTATTGGCCAAAATCAGTGCTCTCCCACTCGTGCTTGCTGTAACGTAAATATCGCCCATACAAGAGAAAGAACCGTACGGGGCAGAGCACTTCCAACTTTTCGCATCACAATAAATAACTTTCCAGCCAATTTACCATCCAGATTAACAGTAGTCGTAATTGTGTACGAATGAGTTCAGGCATTGATATTAGTTGATCTTGACACACCTCTCTTGGTACCTCTAATTTCCAGGTCTCCTTTCACACGCATTTCGGGGAATTGAAAACAAATTCCTTATTAAAAGATGGGGTTCGTTTGTATATCTCATCTACAAATTTTCTGGCCGATTCCGCATTTTGCTGTGTCTCGTCACGTTCGGTAATACTGTTTGAAGTTATGCAACCATTCACTACCTCGATTGAATTCATCGTAATCTATGTCGCACGTAGTTTGATGTGTATAACGTAGTAGGGTGCTATCACACACATCCTGTAAATTGTATCGAGTATCCTTTAAACGCGCAAACACCAGTTTCTGTAACAAGTACATCTTGTCCTCCCTTGAATACCCGTAGTTTTTCTTGCGCACTATAGGGTCATATTGTTGCTGACTTAATCGAAATCTTTTCATAATTTTCTTTTGCCATGCAGCGAATGACCTTCCACGTACGTAATTATATTTAGTACCAGCTCCATACACGATTGTCCTGTACTATGTTTCGCTGGGGTTTGTGGCTGCCTGTCCGACCAGGATGATAAACTGCATGGCTCGACACTTGTTTTAATGTCACTTACACTTGTTTGACACGTATCGTCATCATAATGTACATTGTCAGCACAGTTATCGTATACGATAAGACACATTGCACTGACTCATCTTGCAGAAACGCTAATATTTCGACTGCCACTTCTTTCTCACTCCGCGGAATTCTTTGGGCTCCCTTCTGAAGAAATGTCAATTTCGGCAACTGTTGTTGTGGATATAATGCAATGTTCTCTTTGTTTATCGTTGCCGTGTCATTGTTTGTATCAGCACCACTAGCACTGTAACACTCTTGTGAGTTACTTATCGAATAAGTAGTTCAACTTCGCTCCGTAGCCTAATGCTTTGGTCACCATTGGATACATCGAGTCCCGCCCCCCCGTTTCCATTAGTAGCCAATATTGTGGTTGCTAGAAGAAATATTTGGGGTGTCGAATGCCGTAAACATCATTAACCTTTTGCGACCTCGCACTCAAGGGGTTCCTTGTCGATAGCAGATGTGATTTTTCGCAACAAATGCAATATTGATATTTTCAAGTTCAGGAGGCGTCTTACACATCTGTACAACATCAAAAGGTATATTGTGAAGTAAAATCAAATGTAATTTACGAAATTTGTATTTTTAAAGTTCTTTGTAGTGTCCATAAAGTACCCCTCCTCTCGATGTAAACATTAGGGAAAATTTGTTGGTGTTACTAATATTGTGCTAATAGATATTTTCCAGTTCAGTACACTACTTGTATATCATTACCTGCTTCGGAAGAATTATGTTAATGAAAGTTAAACATATTTAATGAACTTCATTTTATTCTTTTTTTCTTTGTGGTGGGCACAAAGCATCCCTCCCCCAACTCAAGTTGGTATTACGTGTTACGGAGAATGCTTGGTTACAGCTAGGGTTAAAGTAATCTCTGTCCAGTAGAAGAGATATGATCCTTAAAATCGTTGCTCGTAATTCGGTTTTAATGTTTTTAATTATATTTTCTGAAGATCTGGTCGCAAGTAAAAAAAAGTATTATTCTGTCTGATAGGAAAATAAAAAAAATAAAAAAACATTACAGTCACTTCAGATTGTAAAAATTTAGGCATTACAGTCCTTGTTCAAGTATCTCAGTCCTCTTCATCAGCACACCGCCGACCGCTGTGGCCGAGCGGTTCGAGGCGCTTCAGTCCGAAACTGCGCTGCTGCTGCTACGGTCGCAGGTTCGAATTCTGCCTCGGGCTTGGATGTGTGTGATGTCCTTAGGTTAGTTAGGTTTAAGTAGTTCTAGGTCTAGGGGACTGATGACCTCAGATGTCAAGTCCCATAGTACTTAGAGCCATTTGAGTCATCAGCACACCCCATAACCTTCGGCCTGGGCGGGCCCTCGGGTCTTCTACTTGCCGGGGAAGTGGCGGAGTTGGGACGGGGAGGATAAGTGAACCCTTCCTCGAACTTTTCTGGGTGCAAATTTCACAGGATGCAGATTTCAATGTGTGCAGTTTACAGGACACCAGAACTGAACTCTGAAATTCGCTTTACTGTTCTCGAGGCTGTATTCAAATCAACTGTTACACGAAGATACGGGACTTCGGTTTTTGCGAGACAGAATTCTACAGAGCGCACGCACCTTCTACGAAAAGTTGGCTAAGTCTAGCAATGGGCTCATTGTGGAACTGGGCGACCTACCACACTACAGGCGGGCAATACATTGGCCTGAACTGTTGCGAGAATAAATTTTTTTCGCAGCTGTTTGAGAAAACATCACATCCGCGTCACCAGAGGGCAATCTTGCTTCGAGGATAACTTTTTCCGCAGCAGCTTGAGGACAAACGCGTCCACATTACCTGAAGCCAATCTAGCAATATACGTAATATCACACCGAGAGGTTCAAGAGAAATAAAATTTTAATGTTTAACCTGCACACTTGCCGAGTAAGGAATGCTCGACAGATAAGCGTCCACTGAGAAGTCGTCACGAAACTTTAGGACTTCTGGTAGAATGCTTGAAAGTTTTCAAACTAAATATAAACCCAACAGCATGTAATAAGTACTACATCCCCCTTAGAACAAGTTACCGACAACAGCACTCCTTCAAAAGAATAACGTAATTGGTTTCGTCAGTTACTCAAAAACGTTGAAATGTGTTTGAAATCTTATGGGACTTAACTGCTAAGGTCATCAGTCCCTAAGCTTACACACTATTTAACCTAAATTATCCTAAGGACAAACACACACACCCATGCCCGAAGGAGGACTCGAACCTCCGCCGGGACCAGCCGCACAGTCCGTGACTGCAGTGCCATAGACCGCTCAGCTAATCCCGCGCGGCTCGTCAGTTACACAATTTGAAGACTAATTTCCCCTGAATCTGGTATCCAGAAAACTTAATTGACATCCACATGTGTGTTATCGCAAGTAATAGTAAAATTTTAAACATGAAGTACAAATGATCCACAGTTTTGATTTTTGAAAGTTGTGTGATTTAGTTACTCATGCCCAAGTATAAATATTTTACGATTTACTTATGTAAGCCTCAATTATCTATTCCAGGGAACTGTTTTCTGAAAACTGAGTTGGCTTGAATAAAAATAATTAATATAATCATACAGTCATCATTTTACGAAACTATTCATTTGCTAGCAACATTTGGACATCAAAACGATAAACTATTCGAAATAACTCTAATTATTTAAAAATCGTTGTAATTAAAGAGAAACAACCGCACAAGAGCGAGTAGGACTTGCGCGCTGAGAGTTCAGTACAAATTTATCTATATAGATACTTCGTATACAGGTTTTGATGAGTGGGTTTGTGGTTATCAAAATATGTGAAATAAATGGCCGAGTCTTTTTATCGTATTGACTTAGAAGCTTAAATGCCTTAAACCACCCATGGACATTTGACTTAGTACGTGACATATGTTTCAACTTGATACCTTTACCCGTTCCTGAGGAAAATGGGTCTTACAGACGGACAGACAGACAACAAAGTGATCTGTAATGATTCCTGTTTATCAACTGAGGTAACGAAATTTTAAAAACTAATTAGTCTTTTACGTTCCGAATCCTAACTATAGGTATGAGAATTTTATGTTTAATATTGCTGTTTCTGACTAACATTTGCAGCAAGTTACCCACCATAATGCGAATAAAAGCTTCCAGTTTCACGGGTTGTGGATACAACAAAAATACTCACAAAGAATTTCTGTTATTACCGATTAAAGATTCGGTTAACACTGTCTGCCATTTGATCTAGTCTTTTTACTTATGTATTTTTCACGTTTTGTAGAGCACGTAAACCGAAATCTTTTATTCAACAAATAGGTGAAAGTCGGGTAAGACCGGGTAGTGGGGTGAATCTGGGTACCGTGCTTTTGACATCACTATTTATGCCCTTTGGTGGAGAGATATAGAATTACGATCCTATAGTCAAGGGGAAGGAGTAACCATGTTGGCATGTCGCTGCACCTCTGAAGGAAAGTTTGTTTTCCGGTGTCAGATGACTAACGTTATTTTGTTTTTAAACTGCGACTATTGCCTGATCATTAAACTTAACTATTTATCCAGGAATATTAGATGATCAGAAAGTATTTATACCTAGCAAACAATAGGGATTTGGTTCAACAATAACGTGCTTTTGTTTGGTTTTTACAGCCTATGCACTTGGGTTAATACTGGTACACTGAGTGAGAGTTAGACCGGGAAGGTCAATTAAAAGAAAGGAAACAAATGCATAAGAAGAATGTATCAACGAAGAGAAAGTCGTCTTTGAACACTCAGAAAAACGGAAAAAGACGTCATGAAAGCAAATCAACCAGAAAGAGACGTATGTGAAGAACTAACACAGGAAAGGAGTGTCGTCAAAAAATTCTCTATGGACGAAGACGATAAAAACAAATCAGACGTCAACTGCTTGTATTATGACGACCTGTTTTCAAACTCAGACGGAGAAGAAGATTTGATACAATGAGAAAAATGTCTTCGCTGAGTCCTGAAAAGATCAAGTGAAGCAGAAGCTGAGGATTGTTACTTTGCGTGTGAATTTTGTGAATAACACTGTTAGCTGAATTATATTTCTATAAACATGGCTCTGCTTTTCTACTGAAAACATTGTTTTTCTATTTTCCTATAAAGGTAGTATGTGTATCCACTCTAACCCCATTAGTGGTATAACACTGGGCGCTTTAACATTTTCTATAAAATAACCTCTCACTTATAAGTACGGAAGCTATGACTCTCCAAGAATAAAATATAGGCCGAAATTCCAAACCTAGCTTTCAAAAACTCGTTTACGGTGGAGAACTGCAGCACCATTCCCCCTTTCAATTATCGAACAAACGCAAGGATGGCGGACATAGTGTTTAGTGTATTTGGGATGGTAAAACAGTTAAGATCCTTAGACGCTAGACTGTATCCACGTAAGATTTTATGTCAACTATGCTACAAATATATCACCATTCTTATCCATCATTTATCAGAGATCACTGGAACAGCGAAAAGTTCCACGGGACTGGAAGAAGGCCCAGGTCATAGCAATCTATAAAAAGGGTAGAAAATCGGATGCACTTAATTACCGGACAATTTCACTGACATCGATTTGTTGTAGAGTCATGGAACATATTTCTTGTTCATATTGACCTTTCAGACTCTGAGAAACTCATCTGCAGAAACCAGCACGGTTTTAGGAAACAGCGGTCATGCGAGAAACAGCTGGCCATCTTTGTGCATGATATACAACAGGCTCTAGATACCGGCTCCTAGTTTGGTGCCATATTCAGACTTCAACACAAACAAGCGCAACATTAGGTATACCCCACAGCAGGTCCGCTGCTTTCTACGATTTACATAAACGATCTTGTTGATGGTATTGACAGCGGCATTAGACTGTTTGCCGATGATGCTGTAGTCTACAGGAAAGTAGTATCACTCGAAAGTTGTGAACAAATCAGTGAGGATTTGCAGAAAATACACGCGTGGTGTAATGACTGGCAGTTATTTCTCAATATTAGTAAGTGTAGCCTACTGCGTATAACAAAGCGAAAACACCCATAAATGTAAGAGTACAAAATAAATTCCCAGTCTTAGGAAAGGGTAAAATCCGTCAAGTATCTGGGAGTGACTATTTGAAATGATCTCTAATGGAATGATCAGATTACACAAGTAACGGGTAAGGCGAACTCTAGATTGCGGTTTATTGATAGAATCCTGAAACGGTGCAGTCCTTCAACAAAGGAAATTGCTTACAGTACTTTAGTTCGTCCAGTCTCAGAGTATTGTTCGTCTGAATGGAACCCTTACCACTTGGGTCTGATTCAAGAGATTTAGAATGTCCAAAGAAGAGCGGCAAGATTCGTGACTGGTACATTTATCCTTCGCGAGAGCGTCACAAATCTCATAGAAAGTTTGAAGTGAGACACACTTGCAGATAGACGACACCCTAAACGGAAGGGGCTGCTCACTAAATTCCAAAATCCGATTTACGCCGAGGATGTAGAGGACATATTATTACCACCAACTTTCAAATCACACAATGATCACCATTCAAAGACAAGAAAAATTAGAGCTCGAACTGAGGCGTTCAGACAGTCGTTTTTCTCTCGTGCGATCCGCGAGTGGAACAAGAGGAAGGGGGGAGGGAGGGGGGTATATGACTTTGGCGCGAATAGTGCCCTCCGCCACATACCGCTTGGTGGCTAGCGGAGTTTATATGTAGATGTAGATTAAACAATTATTATGTAACAATCTCTAAGTTACACCGAAGAGCCAAAGAAACTGGTACACCTTCCTAATATCGTGTAAGGCCATCGCGAACAAGCAGAAGTGCCTCAACACGACGTGATAAGGACTCGACTAATGTCTGAAGTAGTGCTGGAGGGAATAGACACCTTGAATCCTGCAGGGCTGTCCATAAATCCGTAAGAATACGACGGGGTGGAGATCTCTTCTGAACAGCACGTTACGAAGCATCCCAGGTATGCTCAATAATGTTTACGTCTGGGGAGTTTGGCGGCCATCGGAAGTGTTTAAACTCATAAGAGTGTTCGTGGAGCCACTCTGTAGAAATTCTGAACGTGTGGAGTGTCACATTGTCCTGCTGCAATTGCTCGAGTCCGTAGGAGTGCACAATGGACAGTAATGGATGCAGGTGATCAGATAGGACGCTTACGTACGGGTCACCTGTCAGAGTCGTATCTAGAGGTATCAGGGACCCCATATGATTCCAACAGCACACGCCCCACACTATTACAGACCCTTCACCAGCTTGAACAGTCAACTGCTGACATGCAGTGTCCATGAATTCATAAGGTTGTCTCTATACCAGTACACGTCCATCTGCTCCATACGATTTGAAGCGACCAGGCAACATATTTCCAGTCATCAACAGTTCAGTATCGGTGTTGACGGACCTAGGCGAGGCCCAAAGCTTTTGTGTCGTGCAGTCATCAAGGATACACGAGTGGGCCTTCGGCTCCGAAAGCCCATATCGATGATGTTTCGTTGAATGGTTCGCACGCTGACACTTGCTGATGGCGCAGCACTGATATCTGGAGCAATCTGCTGAAGGGTTGCACTTCTGCCACGTTGAACGAGTCTCTTCAGACGTCGTTGATCCCGTTCTTGCAAGATCTTTTTCCGGTCGCAGCGATGTCGGAGATTTGATGTTTTACCGGATTCCTGATATTCACGGTACACTCGTGAAATGGTCGTATGAGAAAATCCCCACTTCATCGCTTCCTCGGATGTGCAGTGCCCGTCGCTCGTGCGCCGACCATAACACTATGTTCAAACTCACTTAAATCTTGATAACCTGCCATTGTCGCAGCAGTAACTGCGCCAGACGTATTTCGTCTTATTTAGGCGTAGCCGACCGCAGTGACGTATTCTGCATGTTTACGTATCACTGTATTTAAATACGTATGCCCGAACCAGTTTCTTTGGAACTTCAGTGTAAATAGTTTAGCTCCACGGGGCGTTGATGTACTAGCTACTCGATCTTACCTCATTTTCCCCTACTCCTCGTATCGAATTCGGCTTTGGAGTTATTTTCTAGATACCCGTAAATCTCTTCGGAACATCTCGGCAATCGGTATATATTAATAACCTGACTGAGCTTCTCATCTCTCTGTTACGCTCTTCATTTCAAAAAGTAATCTATCCGTCGGCATGTGTCAAACTGTGTTTGCGGCATGGACTCCTGGAATGCGGAGAGTTCGTATATTCCCAGCTGCCGAACAGTGAGTTAGTTGCACCACAATTCTTGTGAAGTAGTAGCTCGCCAGTTTCCAGGAAATACTTTAACAGCTGCTTCTACAGGCGTGCTGGGAACAATAACTACTGATCGTTCTCGCCAGTACTTATTTTCTAGTGGGCGATCAGCTGTAGTCGAAGTGTTCTCCCTCTCTAGGTAAATGCAGAAGAAAGACATATAATCCCTAAAATTCTATCGTATGGTGAATAGAAATACGTAAAGGAAACGTATCACTAACACAGGAGTAAGTGATCCTGCGTCACTAAGTCAAACCTGTGAAGTATCTAGTCTAGTGCTATACTAACATAGGAATAAGAAAAACTTGTACAGCGACGTGAAAAACTTTAAAGAGAAATATTCATTCTAACCAATGATTTCAAGTTCTTTTAGGAGAAGTTCAGAACTTCGCTCATGGTCTCGGCACTCTGCAAACCTATATCATAATAACATAGTATTAGTAAAGTGCAAGGACATCCACCACAAGGTCTCAGATTTAGTTTCACTTATTAATGAATACTTAGTGTTAACAGAAAGCTAGCTGAAACCAGAATTTAACAGCAGCGAAATATAAATTTCAGACTGAAATTTACGTGGCAACATAGAATAGACGTCAATAGTGGTGGCATACTTACTGCTGTAAAGTTCTCGATAATACTCAGAGAGGCTATAACAGAGCACGAATGTGAAATAATGGGGATGGTGATTGACCTATCTTTGATGCTAGTCATGGTAACTGGATGCCTCTACAGCCCATCTGCCCCAGGAGCTATAGGAGCAGGGAACTTCAGAGAAAAGTCTTGGATTGTATCGTGAGTACCTTTCCGGCTTTTGAATTGCAAAAGAGGGAGACCTCATCTTGCCAACTATGGAATGGGACAGTCATGCGATTCAAAATAGTACCTGAGACTGGGTTGCCACGATATTTTTTCTGAATGTGTTGTCTGAATATTACATCGAGCAGATAGTTAAAGAATCAACGTGTCAGGGCAGTTTCTTTGACTTTCTAGTAACTAACAGACACTGAATTCTGGAATGACTTAAAAATGATGAGGATAAGAGTGATCATAAAGTTGTTATAGGCCACCCTCAGGGAGACTATTGAAAAAATCCCAAGAAGAAAGGAACTAATTATCATGGGAGATATGAATGGAAGGGTAGGAATTAGAGAATCTTGTAGAATAGTAGGAAAACATGGAGAGGACGAATATAATGACAATGGGGAACGATTGATTGCAGTTTGTGAACAATTTGATCTAAAAATTACTAACACATTTTTCAAACATAAGGACATTCATAAACATACTTGGCAACAGAACACCAAAGAACTTCGTTCTATAATAGATTATATTATCATTAGGCAAACAAGTAGTTTCAAAGCAGTAGATGTCAGATCTTATAGAGGAGCCCAGTGTGGATCAGACCACTATCTAGTTAAAATGAAGTCTTTCTGGCCATGGAGGAATGCAAGGAGTGATACAAGTAACATAAATAAAACGAACCAGACTGAGAAAGATGAAAATTTACCTTTTAATATTGACAGCCTACAAGACGAAAGTATCAGAACACTCTTTGCGGCCAGGATGGAAAGGAAACGGGTTGAATCATTTGAAGGAAGTACAGAGGAAATATATGACTATATAAAAGCTAATGTGAAAATCATAGCAACAGAGGTGTTGAGTAAAAAAGATAGCAACCACAACCGTGCAGCAGAGTGATGGTCAGAGGAACTAGACGTCCTCGTTAGAGAAAAACGAAATGCGTTCCTTCAGTGGTTGAATGATAAATCAGAAGAAACAAGATCAATATATAAGGAAAAGAAGAGTGAAGTGATGAAAAAATTAAGGATGGCAAAAAATGAAGCATGGGAAAGAACATGTGCCAAGGTGAATAGCAAATTAGGATTTGGGAGAGCAAAAGAAGCATGGTCAGTATTGAAAGGGCTTCGACAGGATGCAAAAAGCAAAACTAATCTCCAACTGATAACACAAAAGGAATGGGAAGAGTATTTCCAAAAATTATTAAATGAGGACAGAGAAGAATATCTGGAAGAAGGAACAGGGGAAGATAAAGGACATGAAGATGATGAGATCCAGATTTTAGAAAGTGAAGTACTTCAGTCGTTGAGAACAGGAAAGAATGGTAAATCACCGGAACCAGGCAATATCAATCTGGAATGTCTGAAATATGGTGGTGACAAAATTGTGAAACTGATAACACAGCTCTTCAACAAAATGATACATGGAGATTCAATACCCAACGAGATGAAGCTAGGTTACATTAATACAATATTTAAGAAAGGGGATAGCAAAATTTGTTCAAACTATCGAGGAATTTGTGTTACAAACACATTAATGAGAATTTTTGCGAAAGTAATTAAAAACAAACTGGAAAAAAAAATTTAGAACCCAAGAAGAACAATGTGGATTCACGGCTGGGAGATCATGTGTAGACCATATTTTCACATTACGACAGATTCTGGAGAAACATAGGGAAAAATCAAAAAATATTGGATTAATTTTCATAGATCTAGAAAAAGCGTATGATACTTTTCCAAGAAAATTTCTTTGGAGAGCACTACATATTGCAAACATAAACCCTTCCTTGATTAAAATAATACAACAGATTTAAAAAGATAACATTTGCCAATTGAATGTTGGTAATAAACTTTCACAGAAATTTAGAACAAGCAAAGGCCTTTTACAGGGCTGTCCCATGTCACCATCATTATTTAAAATCTATATAGGTATTAGCCTTAGAACATGGTCTCGTAAATGTAATAGTATGGGATTAGAAATAAGAGATGGAGTTTACCTACATCATTTATTATTTGCCGATGATCAAGTAGTCGTAGCACAAGATGGGGAGGATGCTAACTATATGTGCAATCAACTAGCAGTAGCATACAAAACTTGGGGTTTGAAGGTTAATTACCAAAAAACAGAATACCTGACTAATGATTCAGATGAGCTATACATTGAAGGAAAGAAAATCAAAAAGATAAACACTTTCTGTTATTTGGGATCCATTTTAGAAATCGAGGGAAAATCAGAGTCAGAAATCAATAAAAGAATTAGTAGCGGACGGAGGGTCATTGGGATGCTTAACTCAGTCTTATGGAACAGGAATGTAATGAGCAGGACTAAAAAATTAATATACAAATCCATATTAGAGAGTGTGGTTCTGTATGGAACGGAGACATGGACAATTAACATGATTCAGATGAGCTATACAGATGAGCACACATTAAAGAATTACAAGCTCTAGAGATGGACTTTTGGAGAAGTTCGGCAAGAATGTCCAGGAAAGAAAAGATAAGGAACACGGAAGTAATAAGGAGAATGGAAATAAAAAAAAGAATATATGACGTAATGGATAGGAAGAAATTACAGTGGTACGGGCATGTACGACGAATGGAGAAAACCATAATACCAAAATTGATACTGGAGTGGGAACCGGAGGGGAGAAGAAGAAGAGGACGACCTATGACCACCTGGCTCCAAAATGTACAGCACACAGTGAGGAGAATTGGCGCAGAAGAAGAAGACACGCAAGATCGAAACACCTGGAGGAATATTTTGAGAATATAGTTTAAGAACGTTGATTGTTTCTATTGTAATTTCCAAGTAAATTATTGTGTTGGAGATAAGCCTCTGTAATGAGGAAAAGCTCAAAATAATAAAAAAATAATATAGGAACAGTGACTATAAGAGCGTTACATTGAATGTTAAGAAAAGTAGGAACATATTTTTTCTTAGCAAGAGCCACAGTAAACAAATTACAGAGTACCGGAGTAGCCAACATGAAATATTCGGCTCTGCGGACGAGCGTATGGAGAGAGAATGGATAAAACTTATAAGGCTTGTGCGATACACCATAGACCAATACACGTAAGTACCGTGCAGAGTTGTGAGGTCTGACAAAGGCGCATCTTGGTTCATCAGTCTGGTTAGAAAGTTTCTACGAAAGCATAGAGAACTGCAGCAAAGATTTAAACGATTTCAAAGTCTAGTATACAAATAAAAGCTGATCGAACCCAAATTCAGCGTCCTGAGAACGGTACGAGATGAGTTCAATGAATTTGAAACTAAGTAATGCAGACATATCAGACTAAAGAGCTCGATATGTTTCGGCAACAAATACAGTCAGTGAGCGAACCGATATCATGTATTTAACCACTGAGTGACCAAATGGCACAGGAACAGTTGATGTCAGAAAGAAGGCTACAATATTGAAACCGGTTTCCGAATTTGTTCAGCTTGGAAGGTCGTAATATGGTTCCTTCTTTAAATCATCGTACAAACCTCTAAATTGAGGATATTAAGGTAAGCGATCGCAGAACAGAAAATCAACTAAAACCGCTCAGTACTGGAAAGTATTTGAATTGGTTGAGATACCAGTGAGATTCTACAGATATTACGCTAAAGGGCTTACTCTCCTTCCATCAGTATTTTGTAGTAGGTAGCTGAAGCAATTAAGGATACCCACCAATTGAAAAAGCAGGTCATTTCCATTTTCATGAAGGGTTGTCGGACGGACGTACATAATTATAGAACCATGTCACTGACGTTATTCTATTCTAGAATTATGGACATGTTTGAGGCTAACGCATCTTAACGTTGACGTTTTTAGAAAACGAAAAACTCCTCTGTAAAAATCACCAGGATACCGTAAAAAGTGATCTTGCGAAACACAGCTCGCTCTGTTCGACCATTAAATCTAGAGTGCAGTGGACGAGGACGTCGCATTACCTGACTTCCAGGAGGAATTCAGCACAGTGAAATAAACAGGAACTTAATGAGTATCGGACAACCTGTGTGACTGGATTCAGGCTTTCTTGTAGATGGAACTCGACACTTTGACCTGAACGGGACGAAATCCATGGCTGTAAAAGTAATTTCATTAATACCCCAAGGTGGTGTGATAAGGATGTTACTGTTAGTCTGTTACGTTCTGTTACGTTTTCCTTCCTAAGCAATTATTACAGTCGTGAAAACTGTCATTTTGAATGATTCGTTTATTATTTTCATAATTTTTATCAGGACGCTCGTGGCGGTAAAACATCGTAAACAACAATATTCGTAAAATACCTTGGAATAAGCGTCCTAAGCTACCTAAAGTGGAATTAGCACATAATACTAGTTGCAGGAAAACAGATGCAAAACTGACAAGAGGACCGTGCGAACTTCCCCTCGCCGGTTGCATTATATTGACAGGATGTCTAGGGCACGAATACGACTACGACTTAAACATGTGTTAACAGGAAGGGGCTACTCTCAACCGTTTCCGAGAAAATCGAGTTTGAAAATTTTCGTATGTTTACATATTTTTAATGGCGCTAGTACTCAAAGAAGTCCACAGACGAGCGTGTTAAGTGTTTAGTTTCCCAAGTAACTATTATAACCGTGTAAACTGTCAATATTGAATGATTCGTTTATTATTTTCATAATCTTCATGCTGAAAAAAGGAGAAAAATTTTCACAATAAGATCTCGCTAGCAATTAAATCAGTATACTCATCTTATTTATGTTATTTTATCTACATGTGTGACAGGTATAATGTGTAACCTATGGAGCACTGTGCGAATCCTGATGATACTGGCCATAGAAACACAAGAAACAATAGCTATTGCGACATACAGAACTTGCAAAGAACGCCGAATCTTCGCATGTGCATAGTTTTTTCAATGTGTCTATTGCAAATCAAATTTGGGTTACAGTCGCTAGCGGTGCTCGGTCATCAGACAATTTCACGGCGTACCATGCATATTTGTTGTTAGAATTACGTGTGAATGAAACAGAAAAAAAGAGTACCCGAAGCGAGTTCGATCCACAGGTTCCACGCCTATGAAACTAAGCGCTTTCTCGCTTCGCTGCTGAATCCTTGATTACTGGCGACTATATGAAGTACGTATGCACAAAAAACATGTTCAAATTCGATTTTCTCGAAAACGATTGACAATTGCGTCTTCCCATTTATACAGGGTGTTACAAAAAGGTACGGCCAAACTTTCAGGAAACATTCCTCACACACAAATAAAGAAAAGATGTTATGTGGACATGTGTCCGGAAACGCTTAATTTCCATGTTAGAGCTCATTTTAGTTTCGTCCACCTACGCTCAATGGAGCACGTTATCATGGTTTCATACGGGATACTCTACCTGTGCTGCTAGAGCATGTGCCTTTACAAGTACGACACAACATGTGGTTCATGAACGATGGAGCTCCTGCACATTTCAGTCGAAGTGTTCGTACGCTTCTCAACAACAGATTCGGTGACCGATGGATTGGTAGAGGCGGACCAATTCCATGGCCTCCACGCTCTCCTGACCTCAACCCTCTTGACTTTCATTTATGGGGGCATTTGAAAGCTCTTGTCTACACAACCCCGGTACCAAATGTAGAGACCCTTCGTGCTCGTATTTTGGACGGCTGTGATACGAGTACAATACGCTATTCTCCAGGGCTGCATCAGCGCATCAGGGATTCCATGCGACGCATGGTGGATGCATGTATCCTCGCTAACGGAGGACTTTTGAACATTTCCTGTAACGAAGTGTTTGAAGTCACGCTGGTACGTTCCGTTGCTGTGTGTTTCCATTCCATGATTAATGTGATTTGAAGAGAAGTAATAAAATGCGCTGTAACATGGAAAGTAAGCGTTTCCGGATATATGTCTACATAACATATTTTCTTTCTTTGTGTGTGAGGAATGTTTCCTGAAAGTTTGGCCGTACCTTTTTGTAACACCCTGTATATGCTCACATGCTAGTCGTGCCCTACACAGTCTGTCAGTATGAATCAAATCGGTGATGGAAGTTCGTACAGTCTCCTTGTGAACTTATTCGACAGAATCGTAAGGGCCGGCCGCGGTGGCCGAGCGGTTCTAGGCGCTTCAGTCCAGAACCGCGCGACTGCTACGTCGCTGTTTCGACTCCTGCCTCGGCATGGATGTGTGTGATGTCCTTAGGTTAGATAGGTTTAAGTATTTCTAAGTTCTAGGGGACTGATGACCTCAGATGGTAAGTCCCATAGTGCTCAGAGCCATTTGAACCCATATTTTTGAATAGTAAAGATATTTAATGCGTCCAAGTCATAATTACTTTGCAAAACACTGGATAGTTATAATTAAACTTTGCCTACTTGACAAGCTCCCGTGAAAAACGAGTGATCGTTGGACAATGAAACTTCTTGGAAACATTTGCAAGGACATGTGGAAGATAAGAAACGAATAAACAATTGAAAGACACACAGTTTAATTTCATTATGAGAAGTTAAAATTTGTTAATTGCGTATCATGTTTACGTTCCAGGCGACAAAAATTGTTCAATATGACGATCATCTACATCCACGGCAGAGTAGAACCGCACTAGAGATACGATTTCACAATTGTTCGCGCTACTTTTTGAACAGTGGACCATAGAATGTTCAGCTGTTTTGATACAGTTTGTGCATTGTTCGAAGATCGCACATTATGTCCAACATTCTCAGCCATGACAACAGTAACTTATTCAACAATTTATGGTGCGATTGGCAGTCGGCCTCTCCTAAGAGTAATTTACAAATGGCCAGTTAATTAGAACTTCCTAATCATTTTCTTCACCCATGGTGCCGAAAGAGGACCTCTTCGTATTTCTTTATACTCACGAAGAGCAGCAGCACTGTTGCTGTTCTTTTGATAGAACAACCAGGCTATAAAGCTACTCTTACCTTGTCTAGACCCATGTTAACTGTCTATATGTTCTTTTCTTTTATTTTACACGTCTAGTTCGTAGGACGGGAGCAAATCTCCGAGGCCATGGAACGTGCCAGTACATGAAATTACAACATAAAGGTAATAACAGATAAAATTAAATGTTTACGAACCCAAAAAAAGACAAGCCATAAGTTTAAGTAAACGCAATCAACAATATAACATAGGAACCAGCTTCATTTTTCAAGGAACTCCTTGACAGAAAAGAAGGAGCGACCCAGGAGGAAACTCTTCAGTTTCAATTTAAAAGCTCGTGGACTACTGCTAAGATTTTTGAGTACTTGTGG
The DNA here is from genome assembly GCF_021461385.2 of Schistocerca piceifrons. NCBI lineage: Eukaryota > Metazoa > Arthropoda > Insecta > Orthoptera > Acrididae > Schistocerca > Schistocerca piceifrons. Next base: position 461,904,114 of record NC_060149.1, read on the forward strand.
TAGCTTATTGAAAATGGATGCAGCAGTATACTGCACACCTTTCTGCACACGAGTAAGAAAGTGCGATCCAAATGCAGATTGGATTTCTGCCTATTATTAACTGAGTGAAAGCTGCTAATTCTTGGGAATAAGCTGACATTGTTAACAAGAAACGACAGTAAAGCCTATATATACTGAGGGGCCAATGTCAGAATACCGAGACTAATGAACAGGGGTCGACAAGAGGTTTATGAACTTGCACCACTTATTGCCCGAACTGCCCGTTTCTGAGCCAAAAACTTCCTTTTGGAATGGAAAGAGTTACCCCAAAACATAATACCATATAAAATAAGCGAATGAAAATTAGCAAAGCAGACTACTTTTCATGTCTAACTAACACTTACTTCGAATAGTAAAAATGACAGCATTAAGTCTTTGAGCAAGATCCCGAACTTGAGCTTTCCACGACAGTTAACTATCTGTCTGAACACCCAGAAATTTGAACTGATCGGTTTCACTAATAGTATGCCCACTCTGTGAAATTAAAACGTCGGGTTTTGTTGAACTGAGTGTCAGAAACTGTAAAAACTGAGTCTTACTGTGATTTAGCGTTAGTTTATTTTCCACAAGCCATGAACTTATGTCATGAACTGCATTATATGAAACAGAGCCAATGTTATACACAACTTCCTTTACTGCCAAGCTTGTGTCATCACCAAACAGCAATATTTTAGAATTACCTGTAATTCTAGAGGGCATATCACTGATGCTTGTGTTCTCAACCTACGTCGCCGTACCATTTCCGGCACCTAACAGCAAGTCATGCCAATGACACTACTAACGACACAAATTCCAGCAGCACACACTCTGAACGTCATTCTTATAAAGTTGGATACCCATACGGTGAAATGTTTTCCACCTACACAGGCTCCCGTAGCGAAGTTTAATTATAACCACCCTGTACATTAAGGCCAGTTCTTGGCTACTTCTCCTTTAGCAGGCTGGATTAATAGAAGAGATCGTTTAGTAAGTGTGAGAGCGCTGTGGAGACGCTCAACAAACTCAGGTAGCAGACACTAGAAGATACACGATGTGTAACTCGGGAGGTTTATTGATAAAAATACGAGAGTATACGTCCATGGAAGAATCGGATAACATGTTACTTCTTTCCACACACGTCAAGCGAAATCATCGCAACTATAAAATCAGAAAAAATTAGAGCATTTTTCCGTGAATTCTCTAATTGGTTTGAGACGTCCCGCCACGAATTGCCCAACTATGCCAACCCATTCATCTCGAAGTAGCATTTACACCCAACGTCCTTAATCATTTGTAATATATTTCTTATCTAGGTCTTCCCATTAGGTTTTTATCCTGTACAACTGCATCAAGTGCTGCGTAAGTTACTTCTTGATCTCTTAACACTCGACCTATCACCCTGTCCCTTCTTCTTATCATTGTTTTCCACATGTTCGTCTCCTTAGCGATTTTGCGAGGAATCTCCTCATTTCTTATTTTTTATTTCAAATGGAGATATTTTTCCCAAGGCATTATTTCTGAATGGAATAGGGAAAAGGGAAACTATAGTGGTAACGGAAATACCCTCCGCCATACACTGTAGGGTGGCTTGCGGAGTATGAATATGGATATATACAGGTGAATGATCCCTCTGTTGTGTGAAGTCGTTTAGAAGAATAGTTCAGTAACTTCTTAAAATACCTGACAACCACTGTTTCGGTTCACGATGAGTGCAGAGGAGAGATCATCAGCAGTTCTTTTTCGATATGAAATTCAAGAAGTGTGATGAACACTTGAGTCTCAGTATAAGTTCCATTCAGACGGACCTTCTAACAACCCTACCACAACAAAGGTCAAAATTTTAATAACGATTGTGGTGTCGCTCACGCTGCTAAATACTGCATTATCGGGCAACAACAGTCATATTATGTGGCAGGTGTCATTAGAGCACAGTTAATAGTCATTTCATGTAATAATGAAAAAACTAGGCGCTCATCTTTCTGTGTTTCCCACGCTGGTCTCGTCGTAAAATGATGGCTCAATCGTTGAAAATCTAGGTGGTTATGATTTCAAGCTCGGATGCAAAGAGGCCTAGGTTTTATTCTGCTATATTCAAAAGTTTTGTAGATGCGCTTCACAAACCATTCTTGAAGATTACACTTTTATTGGACAATAGTGATGTAAAAAAAGCAATCAGCACTCCGAATTTAAGTTACACTTCCTTTTAATTGGAATATCACGTAAACACAAAACATCACTTCACAATACAAAACATACTTGAAAACATCTTCCTCACAGTCACTGTTAAAGTTCACATTTTATAAGCTGACTACGTTATGCGTCTTTCCAACATGACGTCCAACACTTGAGTTTTTCAAGGTCCGACTCTCTAACTAGTTAACAACTAATTAACTATCGCTTACGCGCCCAATAATCAGAGTTACAAGTACGTCAAAGATCAAAGTGACAAAAGAAAGAATACACATAAGAATAATATCATTGCAATATAAACATATCGATGTATCACAAATGAAATCAAATCTGAATGTTGTCTCAGAAATATGTTAAGTAGTTAACAGAAATACAGTAGAATATTACTGGTATCGAGAGGTTCAGGTGAGGTACCATAATGGTTACGTAGTTCAATTACCATTACAACCTGTATAAAAAGACCAATGAACAAGAAACCAGATGAACAAACATTTTTTTTGTCTGAAGTACGAATACGATAGCGTGTAAAAATAAACTACATCAACCACAAAGCTTTGTTACACAGGAAGATTGCTCAATGATTGACGTCCTAAGTGTTGGTAGAATAATCGTCCATCGGAGTTAAACACAGAAAGATAAATTACAGGCACGTCCATTTATACGGATTATATTACAGAAACATAATATAACTCCATTTTATACAGTAACTGAAAAAAATCAACGAATATTAAAAGAAAAGAACAGAACAAAAAAATGGTAACCATTCAAGGTGTCTGCTTTATACAGACAAGTACATTCCAGAATCACTTACGATCAAAGGTCAAGAAGTTCCATTTGTTGCAGACATAGAAATCTATATTACTGCACTGCAGGTAGGGAATCATAGATTAAAAGATTTTAATAAATCAGAGAAGAATATCACTAAACGTATAGAATTCCTTATCGAATACTCAAAAGGAAGAGGTATTAAGGCACACTGCCAATTGGGCTTCTGAACTAGCTTATAGAGAGAATGTCATGTGCTGTGAAGCTAGTATAACGTGTAGAGGCATTTCTCTGCTCCACATTATAATTAAGAGTCTAATGTGTACTGACGAGAGAATAGCAATCAGTCTACCTGCAGACATTTCCGCCGTAGTAAAAACAGTAAAATGAGGTTAGAGAAGTTCTGGGGTTATATGTGTTACGAGGGCTGTTCTTCTGGAATGCTTTAAGCGATGTTTCGTTCTATTTATGGACGGCTGTCTCTTCTGTAACTCTTTTGTAACATTTTCATTCCTTTTTCTAAAGATGATTCTGTTTTATGGCTTGAGATACACTAAAATATGCTACACCACACAAATTCGAGGGCGTATTTTTAATTATCTTTGATAATTGATTGTAATATCAATACAATTATGTTAGGTATTTCGCCCCACGTAACTTATGTTACGCTGCCGACTACCATATCTCTCTTCTTCTACTACTTGATCTTGTCCCGTTTCTTCACGGGGTTGGCATGTTATTTCTGATTTAGCACTGAGTGGCCGGATGGCCATCCTGTCGCCAGCGCTACTTCCCGGGAAGGAATCTGCTACCTCGCCTGTCCGTATCTAGTGCTATCCCGTGTGCAAATGTGAGAACGTTTTCTTAATTTATACGAATCGTGTAAAGAGACGGGACGTGGGTACCAGCCCGGTATTCACCAAGTCGGATGTTGGAAACGGCATAAAAGCTGGACATGCATGCTTGTCCAAAGGAATAGTACATCGTAAGGGACCGATGGCCTTTGTCGTCTGGTCCCTTCAGCCCCCACAAACCAACCAGTACATGGTAATTCTGAACAACACAAGCATTGCAGTATCGTATTCATTCACCGACGCCGAGCAAGTGACTTTCAATTAAAATGTCTCTCCTCTACGGGAATATACATAATGATTGCACGAGTGCTTGTTGAAGACACACGGTTGCCGACATATGGAAGTTTGGGTTTGACCGCGGAGTCTGCTCGTATACCCTAATGATAAGGCAGCAGCTCTCGGTAAGCGTAAAATGCGGGTTCGAGTACCGGTCCAACTCAAATTTTTACTGTCGTGATTACATTATACAGCTGACGGTTGTCCATATTCGCAACTGCGAATATATTTCACGTATCACATACAAGCCGGCCTGTACACCGGCCCACCTTAATTCGCCGGCCGTACTTGTTCGGGGACAGCGACGGCTCCCCGTGTCCAGGAAAAGAGCGTTTTGACACGTTCGGCTGTTTGGAGGGCCGATGACCACTACGCTGAAATTCCTAACTTCAGGTGTTGTTGGTATTATTATTATAGCAAGTCATTTTCTAGGCTCTGCGACGTGCTACGTCTGATACTTATTTGTCAGTAAATAAGTAATAGAGAGAAAATATCGAAAAATGCGTCAGAGAAGCTTGCTAGTGAGCTTACTGTATTCATTTTTTTGTTACGGCGTAAAGTTAAGGGCCGGCACGCCGGTCGGGAACGTTAAAGCAGAGGGGGGTGTGAGACGACGTCAGCCAATTGCACGCTGACCGACCCCTCTACAGGACGACAACGCCACAGCAGAGGTCTCTATGCGAAGCGGACATAAGCGGCGCATCCGATTTGTCGCGGCATAATTTCAAAGAAGTTTCAAGACTAGCGACCTGAATAGATGAGTCAAAGCTCATTTCTTCGCTTGTATTAGAAATGCTGTACGGAAGAAATGGTCTATTGCCTTTTGCTTGCGACACATTTTTGTATTTCTCAAAGATAAGTTCTGACATCTACTTTTCGTAATAAAACTCATTAATACGCTTTGCTTGAATCGTTTGTCTGGCGATCCGAGAAATCAAGTTTCCTAGACACCCTATATCGTCGACTAGGCAGGATTCAACAATTTTAGGATAAACCTTTATTTCAGTAATTATCTGAGTAATGTGTTTGATCGTGATGGGAGGAATATATTCGTGAAAGTTGACCACAACTTTTACCAAGATGAGGAAAATAAGCAGATATTAACGTTTTCAGAAGTTTTGCACTGTGTCTGCTGTTACCGGTAACCTGAAATCTGTGGGATTTTTAACAAGAACTGTCGTTAATTCTTCTTTATATCACCGGACGTTAACCGTTAACGTTGCAGTAACCGTTAACTACTGTTCTAACATTCATTACTCTACTTTACAGAAGCGACCGTAAAGTCCAGTAAACGCGATTGCTAGATATATTGTTTCTCAGAATGAGAAAATTCGAGCAATTGTGGAATACACAAATGTCGCTGGATACAGGCATTCGCTGAGACCGTTGTCGCGGGAGACAAAGGGCTGGCGGCTGAGGTAACATTTATTGCTTGCCGAAAGAATTTTTATGCGTAAATGATAACAAACAGTAGCTACAAAAGCGGCCGTAGAGCCCAGTAAAGGTGATTGCTTGATACATTTCTTCTCAGAACCATAACATTCGAGCTCCTGTGTAATGCGCGAATTTCGCTAGACCCAGACGTTCATTGAGACCGTTATCGTAGGAGACAAAGGCTGGCGCCTGAGGCAACAATAATCACTTACTGGAAGAACTTTTATGCGTAAATGATAACAAACAGTAGCGAATGGCGATTCTTACGAGCGCCACGTGCCCGTTTATACAGACGTCGGCCGTCACGAGCTCCAGAGCCGTCCGGTATAAGAAGTTTTGTGCGTAAATGATAAGAAACAGTAGTTACAAAAACGACCGTAGTGCCCCGTAAAAGCGATTGCTTGACACATTTTTTCTCAGAACGAGAGCATTCGGGCAACTGTGAAATGCACGAATTTCGCTGGACACAGGCATTCGTTGAGACCGTTATCGTAGGAGATAAGGGGCTGGCGGGTGAAACAAAACTTATCACTTGCTGCAAGAACGTTTATGTGTAAATGATAACAAACAGTAGCGACGGGCGATTGTTACGAGCCTATACAGACAATGGCGATTACGAGCTCACGAGCCGACCGCTGTCGACCGTTAAATCGCAGAAAACGCAACGACTGATACTGTTTACTCTGCCAGTCTTTATGTGCCTTTCCTCGAAATGTGTAAACGTTTGAAACGAACGAAGGACTTTTCTTGGTCTGCTAACAATCAAGTTGGCACGCAGCAGGCTTGCAACGTGACTCAGGAATCACGTGTTAACCCCACTGTAGCCAGTGCTCCCAAACTGCATAACAAGTTCACAGAACCGAACATTCCACACACCAGCAGCACACTGATAAATAGTTCAGTCAACACTCACAAAAATAAGCTGTGTCTAGTTATTTCTTCCTACAATAAATTTAAACTTTCTTGAACACTGGAATAGGTCGTCCTTTCTGATAAATTATTCCAGAATCCCGCCATCGCATTTTGAAACTAGAATTTTGTACGTTTTTTCTCAGATGTTGTTAGGAAAGTACAATAACTATAGTTTTGTATCCCCAACATCAAACTATTTACTAATAACGTAATATATTTACTGATTATGTATTAATGCTCATTTTGAGACTATAAAACTACGCAGTAGATATCATCGTGGTGAAGAAACCCACTACTGTACAAGTACGCTATTGATGACAAATCACTGAAAACTGTAACTTTCGTAAAATATCTAGGACTAACCATCTAGAGAGATCCGACTTATAATGAGTACATAAAAGAAATAACAGGAAAAACGTACGCCAGACGTAGATTCATAGGATGAATATTAAGGAACTGTAATTCATGCCCGCAAGAAGTGGCTTGCAAAACACTTGTTCGGTCTGTTCCCGACTACAGTTTGTTTGTCTGGAACCCTTACCATGTCGGATTAATCGAAGAGATGGACAAGATCCAACGAAGAGCGGTGCGTATCTTCAAGGAATCATTTACTCAACGAGAGAGGATTACGGAGATGTTGAACCATCTTCAATGGCAAACGCTACAAGAGTGGTGTTGTGTATTATGGTTTTCTATTGAAGTCCCGAAGAGTATGGTCCATAAAGTCGGGTAACATTTTACTTCCTACCAAATACGTCACGTGAAATGACTGGAAAGGGAAAACCGAGAAATTAGAGCTAATATGGAGGTTTACCGACAATTACTCTTCCCACACGCCATTCACGAATGGAACGGGGAAGGGAGGAACAGTACTGGTATTAGAATTACTCTCTTCCACTCATCGTAAGGTGGCTTTCAGAGTATATACGTAGATGTAAATCACACAGACAGTGTTCGTGTGATACTCGGTTAGCTCTGTTCGCGCATAAGGTAGTAGTTTTCCGGAGCACTCCTTCATTTCAGCAAGGTATTCGATAATGTTTAGTACTGTCTCCTAATGAAGGAAATAAGCGTACGGAATGTCGGACCAGTTTTGTTATTGAACTAAAAACTTCGTATAAAATAGAACTCTGTACGTCGTTCAAAACAGGTTAATATTTTCAGATGTGTAAATCCCCCCAGGCGTGCGACAAGAAAGTGTACTAGGATCGTTACTACTCAAGATATATAAAATTACTTGGTAGACAGCGTCAGTAGATGCGTAATGCAATTCTCAAATGATAGTGTTGCATATTTTGACAACGCTATAAATCGTAGCGAATCTCAGAAACACTGTTAGTTAATTTTCAAAACAAATGCATGTAAAGTGTTACACGTAAATAGTCGAAAAGACGCATTGCAGTTGGGTTACAACACTAGCGATCAGTCAATGGAAATATTCGCAACCTCCAAATAACTAGGATTAGGTATCTGGAGCTGTTTAAATTTGAACGACAACATAAAACTATTGTATGAAAGACAATGTCAAACTGAGATTATGTGCAAAAATCCTACGGAAATATAATTAATCTACCGAGGACTTAGCCTATAAAATGTTCCTTCTACCAAATTTTTAGAGTTGCTGGTGAATATGAGACAATTAACGATCAGTATTAATAGATCAGCTACTTAAAAATCCAAGAATAGCTCCACGATTCAACATGTATTCGTTTAGTCAGCAGCAGAGGGTCATGCAGATGCAGTGGTACGCATGTTTCAAGAAGAATCAAGCAACACTGTGCTGCCTCCCATACTAGTATATATTGTCAAATTGCAATTAAATCAGTGAAAATTCACTCAAAGTAATTAGAAAGTTATACGAAGGCCTGCTTCCTGTCCTGGTTCCCTGACATCATTCTACAATGTAACAGAACTGGGAGACAACAATACCAGCGTACGGTATATACTTCGCACAGCACCACCAGGTCGTTTGCTGAGCGCGCACGTACCCTCTGTAAGGCGACCACTTCGATATTATAGCATCCAAAGCCTTCACTGCTCCTGGTGAATTCACATTTTGACATTCCATGTCCCCATCCGTAAATTTTTGTATCGTAGTCCCTGTCCTTGTTGAGAGGGTAGACAAACGTGTTGTTCCTGATGAGGGGCAGTAGCCTTTTCAGTAGTTGCAGCGGCAACAGTCTGGATGATTGACCGATCTGGCCTTGTAACATCAACCAAAACGGCCTTGCTGAGCTGGTACTGCGAACGGCTGAAAGCAACTACGGACTAATTTTTCCGGAGGGAATGGAGCTCTACTTTATTGTTAAATGTTGATGGTGTCCTCTCGCGTAAAATATTCCGGGGGTAAAGTAATCTCCCATTCGCATCTCAGGGCGTGGACTACTCATCAGGAGTCGTCATGAGGAGAAACAAAACTGGCGTTCTACGGATCGTAGGGTCAAATATTAGATCCCTTACTCATACAGGCAGGCACAATGAGGTTAAAAATTTACAAATTAAAATTGATATAGTGAGAATTTGTGAAGTTCAGTGGCAGAAAGAACAGGACTTCTGATCAGGTCAGCACGTGGTTCTAAATACAAAATCAAATAAGAGTAAGTTAGGAGTAGATTTAATAATGAGTAAGAAAATAAGAACATTGGTAAGCTACTATGAACGACTGAAAAGGACGGGGGAAAGGAATTCATTAGAAGAGGAATAGGTAGCTTTGAAAGATGAAATAGTGAAGGCAGCAGAGGATCAAGTAGGTAAAAAGACGAGGGCTATGGGAAATCTTTGGGTAACAGAAAATAAGTTGAATTTTACTGATGAAAGGAGAAAATATAAAAACGCAGTAAATGAAGTAATCGAAAGGGATTACAAATGTCTAAAGAATGGGATTAACGGAAAGTGCAAACTAGCTATAAAGGAATTCGTAGAGGGCAAGTGTAAGGTTGTGGTAGCATATATCACTAGGGGTAAGATAGATGCCGTCGGAATGCACAATGGACAGTAATGGATGCAAGTGATCAGACAGGATGCTTGCGTGCGTGTCCCCTGTCAGAGGCGTATCTAGACGTAGGATAAAGTTAGGTTAACTGGACCACTTTTTACATTATAATTTTTTGTATCTATATCTAACACAATAAGTAATCATTAAGCACCCCATTATTTTTTTACATTTACTGAATGTTTTAAAAAATATTAAGAGCCCAACCAAAATATTTTAAACAGCAGAGACCAAAATGTAACACAGTTGCAAGTGGTCCACTTAACCCCCTGGAGGAGGTTAACTGAGCCATTCAGTGTGGTTTACTGGACCACTGACATTTATTGGTTTTCACTGAAAAAACACAATATACAGGGTTAGTCACCTAACATTACTGCTGGATTATTTCGTAAACCACATCAAATACTGACGAATCGATTCCACAGACCGAACGTGAGGAGAGGGGCTAGTGTAATTGGTTAATACAACCCATAAAAAAAATGCACGGAACTATGTTTTTTAACACAAACCTACGTTTTTTTTAAATGGAACCCCGTTAGTTTTGTTAGCACATCTGAACATATAAACAAATACGTAATTAGTGTCGTTTGTTGCATTGTAAAATGTTAATTACATCCAGAGATATTGTAACCTAAAGTTGACGCTTGAGTACCACTCCTCCGCTGTTCGATCGTGTGTATCGGAGAGCACCGAATTACGTAGGGATCCAAAGGGAACGGTGATGGACCTTAGGCACAGAAGAGACTGTAACAGCACATTACGTCCACATGCTAACACCTTTTTATTGGTCTTTTTCACTGACGCACATGTACATTACCATGAGGGGTGAGGTACACGTACACACGTGGTTTCCGTTTGCAATTACGGAGTGGAATAGAGTGTGTCCCGACATGTCAGACCAATAGATGTTCAATGTGGTGGCCATCATTTGCTGCACACAGTTGCAATCTCTGGCGTAATGAATGTCGTACAGGCCGCAGTACATCTGGTGTAATGTCGCCGCAGGCTACCACAATACGTTTTTTCATATCCTCTGGGGTTGTAGGCACATCACGGTACACATTTTCCTTTAGCGTACCCCACAGAAAGAAGTCCAGAGGTGTAAGATCAGGAGAACGGGCTGCCCAATTTATGTGTCCTCCACGTCCTATGGTAATGTACATGTGCGTCAGTAAAAAAGACCAATAAAAAGGTGTTAGCATCTGGACGTAATGTGCTGTTCCAGTCTCTTCTGTACCTAAGGTCCATCACCGTTCCCTTTGGATCCCTACGTAATTCGGTGCTCTCCGATATACACGATCGAACAGCGGAGGAGTGGTACTCAAGCGTCAACTTTAGGTTACAATATCTCTGGATGTAATTAACGTTTTACAATGCAACAAACGGCACTGATTACGTATTTGTTTATATGTTCAGATGTGCTAACAAAACTAACGGGGTTCCATTTTAAAAAATACCTAGGTTTGTGTTAAAAAACATACTTCCGTGCATTTTTGTATGGTTTGTATTAAACAGTTACACTAGCCCCTCTCCTCACGTTCGGTCTGTGGAATCGGTTCGTCAGTATTTGATGTGGTTTACGAAACATATCCAGCGGTAACGTTAGGTGACTCACCCTGTATATTACAATATCCAATGCTTCATACTATGTAATGCAGGATAAAGGAATGCAAACAATTAGTTATATACTCAAAACGGTCAACAAAAGACTGATAAACAGCTAATACAATGTGAATTTACGCAAATCACAATTAAAAGAACACATATTTGCATATCGAACAGATTTTAATTGAAATGGATTAAGTAATTTCAATACAACATCAGTCTCTGGTACAAAACTTCTTTCATCTGTTGTCATAAATTTCATTGTTCCAGTCAAGCGTTTGTAAAATGACACTTTAGCTCCATCTTTTTGGACTTTAAGAACCTTAGCAACATAATGTCTGAAAGTAGTATAATCTTTACTATAAACTTTGACAATCACAAAGCTTCCTGAAGAATACACCATACTGTCTTCATCTGAAGACAGACTCACTGCTGAAGAAGAGTCATCATAGAGAATAGATCCTTCAGATTCTTCCAACACAAAGAACTTTCTCTTTGGTCTCTTATTCTGATCAGACTTCTTTCTTATCATACCATTAGATTTCTTCATTTTCTTTTCTTCTGTTAATCTAGCTTCATCTTCAAGAATATTTGTAAAGGCGTCTCTGTCAGAATCATTGATTTTTATTTCTTGGTTTGTTTTCTTCTTGTAAGAGGGGCTTTGGGATGAGGCCGAATGTCTTCTGGAGAGGTTGGTTCAGTTCTTTTGCCATTCATCTTGACTTCTTTACAAGGCTGAAGAATATTTAAATCTGTAGTTATGGTCTTGTCAGAAACAGCAACAGTGGAAGTAGATGGCATATCATTTCTCTGGTTAGATTCAGTAGGCAAAGGCTGGTTAGTTAAATAAGTTGTGAGATAGTCTTCAGGTCGAAAGATGCCCCTGTTTAGTGCTTCAATACCACGTGCCCTCAAACCACTGCATATATATCGTCTGGTGAATTCAAGGGGTAAAGCTCTGCCAACCAGTCCAGCAACATCAAAGATTGTGATAGAGCTTCCTGTATCTGCCATAAGATCACAACATACTGTATTATAGAACTTCTTGAAATGTGCAAAAACTCCCACATCCAGAGGTTGGCGCTTATGGCTTGTGTGAGGAGGCAAAGTAGACAAAATATTTCCTTTTTCTTTTGCATATGATATTGCTGCTATGCTTGTGTGGCTTTCATGATTGTCAAGAATCATGATCTTAGGATGTCCCTTTGTAGGTCTTTCATGTTTTACAAAGTGCTGCAGGACTGGTAAAAATAGTTCACTGTTCATCCAGTCAGAGGCAGTGGCTCCACCCCCAGAGCTGGTGGGGCATTATGCAGCATGTGATCTTTAATATGTACCCTAGGAAACACAAGAGATGGTGGCACAGCTGTTCCAGAAGCACTGATTATTGCAACCATTGTCACAAGTGATCCTCTTTCAACAGATCTAGCTTTTCCAACTGTTCTGCACTCAGTCTGTGCCAATACTTTAGGTGGTTTCTGCACAGTGGTTGCTGCAGTCTCATCTAGATTGTATATGTCTTGTGGTTCAAACCTGTATTTTGCTTTAAGGCAAATCAGATTGTCAAAGAACACTTTCACATTTGTCTCTGTGAAGCTAGTGGCCCTTGTACTTGTCCGTTCTGGTGTTCGTAATGAAAGTCTGTTTCGTTTCATAAATGCCCTGAGCCATTGCAGTACTACCATTTTCTCTCTTTCCCAGATCTGTGGTACAGATTTTCAATTCCTCTTAGCATATTCATAAGCCAGAATCCTTGCAGATTTTGTGGTTAAGCCATAATGTATATTGCATGCAGCAGTAATACAGTCAGCAAGAGCTTTTTCTTCCTCTTCTGTGAAAATTCGTAGATGTTCATTTGATGGCCTAAAACTTATATTGTCAACTCTTAGACGAACAGCCTTTTCTATGAATCGTTTAAGGACTGATCTAGGAATACCCACACTTCTTTATAATTTTCGCAAAGACACTTGTTCATGGATATGTTGACTGACTGTGTCCTTCAGCAGTTCTGGTGAATAATCTCTGTGATTGGTAGTTCGCTGCCAAATTCTTAGCATTATGAACCCTGCAATTCACAGAATGTGTAATTATTATGCTTAATAATGCTTCCGTTTATATACAGTAGTAAGTATAATGGTAATTATAAGGCAAGTTTTCAGTGGGGTTAACTGGACCGCTGACCAGTAAATCCCAAAATGTGTGGGCACTTAACCCCACATGCACTCATGAAATATTTTGTGCAACAGCATAACCTCAACCAAAAGAAAATTTGGAAATAAGATATGTAATGAAGCCTTTAAAATCATACTTTTAAATGAAAGCATCACCAACTTATTTGATACTCAATGACTGCAGGCAGAAGAAAAAAACCAACAGCAAAATATTTACCGCAAATCTTGAAAACACAGCTTTAGGCGCCAAAACATCACATGAAGTGATGGAGGGCTACCAGCTTTAGATAACTAAATTTTCCTTAGGCTAAAATTTCCCTCCTTGTTAATTTTTAATAGAATGGTTCAGTTAACCTCCATTACCAGTTAACCTTACTTTACCCTACCAGGGGTCACATATCACTCCAACAGCACACACGCCACATAATTACAGAGCCTCCACCAGATTGATCAGTTCCCTGCTGACATGCAGGGTCCATGGAATCATGAGTCTGTCTCCATACCCGTACACGTCCACCCACTCGATACTATTTAAAACGAGACGCGTCCGACCAGAGAACATGTTTCCTGTCCAAGGCGTAAAGCTTTGTGTCGCGCAGTCATCAAGGGTACACGAGTGGGCCTTCGGCTCCTAAAGCCCATATCGACAATGTTTCGTTGAATGGTTCGCACGCTGACACTTCTTGATGGCCCAGCATTGAAATCTGCAGAAATTTTCGGAAGGGTTGCACTTCTGTCTCGCTGAACGATTCTCTTCACTCATCGTTGATCCCGTTCTTGCAGTATCTTTCTCCGGCCGCAGCGATGTCGGAGATCTGATGTTTTATCGGGTTTCTGATATTTACGGTACACTCGTGAAATGGTCGTACCGGAAAATCTCCACTTCATTGCTACGTCGGAGAACCTGTGTCCCATCGCTCTTGCGCCGACTATAACACCACTTTCAAACTCACTTAAATCTTGATTACCTGCCAGTGTAGCAGCAGTACCAGATCTAACAACTGCGCCAGATACTTGTTGTCTTATGTAGGTGTTGCCGGCCGCAGCAACGTATTCTGCCTGTTTATATATATCTGTATTTGAATATTTGGCGCTTCAGTGTATCTGACGTTAAGCATGTAAGCGAGATAGGGTTTAGAATAGGTTTGGAATTATGTTTAAAGTTCGTATCAAACGCTGCATGACCATAGTGTGGGTACTTTGCGCATCGTTTTAAGAAAATTTTGTTTTTCACGCTACTCAATGTTTGTGTCGTCGTATCTCCTGAACTATGCGTCGAACATCAACATAATTTTTCAAGTACGTTCAGTAATATATGTAGATACTGTCAGCGAAATACGTTGCGAATAGAATTAGTAGTAGAGAAGGAATAAATTAAAAAGTAATGAATGAGGTGGCAGTTTTTCATTCATCTCAGTGTTTCTGATGTCATGCCTTCTGAACTATGTCTCGTACAATAACATAATTTTACAGGTATATTCAGTGGCATATTTGGATACTGTCTGCGAAATCTGTTCCGAATTGAATTAGTAGTAAAGAAATGAAAATGACGTGCCTAGTGCTGTAGTTTTACTGCATGAACAGCGGAAAGTAAGAAACGACCACCTTTTTTTCTTTCATCATTTTGTGGGGGGCGTCAGCGAGAAATAGTTTCGTAAAGGTTCGAAATTATGTGTAAAATCTTTTACAAGTCAAAAAGTAAGGGCAAAAAGTAATGCCTTCCAATTTTTTATGTGAAAACTCTTAAGCTTTTTAAATAAAACTAACATTATTAACATTCTACTGCCGGCCGGAGTGGCCGAGCGGTTCTAGGCGCTACAGTCTGGAACCGCGCGACCGCTACGGTCACAGGTTCGAATCCTGCCTCGGGCATGGATGTGTGTGATGTCCTTAGGTTAGTTAGGTTTAAGTAGTGCTTAGTTCTAGGGTACTGATGACCTTAGATGTTAAGTCCCATAGTGCACGGAGCCACTTGAACATTCGACTTTTTTAATTCTTCATGTCTACATATTTATTTCTGTTTATAGTCACCATGGTGACGAACTCATTTCTCCCAACAAGGGACCAGTTTATTGATACCTTCACTGCAGAATGTTTGACGTTTCTGACGGAGCCACAACCTCACCTGTTTGCATCGCTTCTTCACTCTCAATGTGAGGTCATCAGAGGTCTTCTTTATGTTTCGGAAACAAGTGCAAATCAGATGGGGACAAGTTAGGACTCTGTGAAGTGTGATCAATGAGAGGAACCCAAGGCGTCAGATTGTTCCAGATGTCGCAGCGCTCGTGTGTGGTCGGGCATTGTCATGCTGAAGGAGAAGATGCTCCACGTGTGGAGGAAATCTTCGAAATTCGTACTCGATTACAGTTCGCTGTTTCTCACACACCGACGTAGATACGTTACTCACCGCCATGTTACCAGCTACAGTTCTGAGCCCTGAGCCTACTGCAAATGTATAGGCACGAAGAATCAAGATGTAGCATTTTCATAAAATTTGTTTTATTTAAAAACCTTTCACTTAAAAAATTCAGAGACATTGATTTTCAGCATTCCTTCGGAGTCTGGTGGTGCATTACGCTACTTTTTTCTTCCCCACACCCAGTTCTTTGAGAGTCAGGTGGTTCATAACCCCACAGTCCTTCATTCCAGATTGCAAGTGATACGGGTACCAAGATTGGATGAAATCGATCGAGTAGTTTAGCAGGAGATGTTGAGCATACATACATACATGCATAAATCCATTTTTACAAGACTAGCTGAGTATCCGACGCACATAGGAGTATTTGCACTCTGAAACTGGTCAAAAATGAATATCACCAAGTGACTTTAAAATCCTTTCAAATGTGTTAATCTTCAAGTTCGATGACCAGCCCGTCTTTTGGCAGCCAGAACTACCTCTTTGCGCCGGCCGGTGCGGACGAGCGGTTCTAGGCGCTTCAGTCTGGAACTGCGCCACCGCTACGGTCGCCGGTTCGAATCCTGTCTCAGGCATGGATGTGTGTGATGCCCCTAAGTTAGTTAGGTTTAAGTAGTTCTAAGCTCTAGGGGACTGATGACCTCAGATGTTGAGTCCCATAGCGTTCAGAGCCATTTGAACCTACCTCTTTGCTCACTCCACTTGTTGCAAAGTCAGTCGCAAACCATACATAGTGGCAAATACAAGTGCTCGTCTGTGCGTTCTTGTTTGTGAAATCTGTTTCTCTCGCTTTTGTGGTTAAATTTAAATAAAAAGATCTATTGCAAATGGAAATGAATTGCATGTACTTTATCTTGCACCATAGCTTTATTGTTTTATTGTTTAAATTGTATGTTGACGGACAGCATTTCTACGAGTTTTTTTTTTTTTTACCTCAACATGTTGAGATTTCATTGTTTTAAGTTACCTATCGGGTCTTATCGAATCGTATTTCTTTTACAGGCATGAAATTTAGATCGATTGTAACTGTTTAACACAACAATATTGTCAGCCCTCATCCGTCATCTTGTTTTTTTATTCATTCAAAGTTAAATTAGTTGAACTATTGCCTCATAGCAATATTTCGTTTATTCTGTTGTAAACTCTTTGCGATCAGTCAAAAAATTTTCCAGAAAGCCTTATATGATATTTGCCAGCAGTTTATAGGGAAGAATATGGATGAGAAGTTTTCGTACATTGCAGAAAAACTTGCGGAAACGTTAAAATGTCCATCTGATCAAACAGATGTTTTAAGTAGTGCTTTCAGAGCTCCTAAAACATTCCAAGAATTAATTGACCGCAGGAAGCGTTGAAAAACTCGGTCTCTAAGACAGCAGATATCTGCTGAGGATATGACGTGTGCGTTTGACGTGAGTCAGCGCACTTCGGGGAACAAACACGCATCAAAACTGATAAAAGATATGGTTTCCACAACGTGAAATTGCTCAAAGTTATTACAGGCGCACTAAAGCAAACCACTGTTAAAAACATATACACCCCAAGAGATACTGGCAATTTTTGTAGAAGGCTGTTTCAGCCGAAGACAGTGGAAAGCACTACAGGGGACTTACAAGAACATTTTTCCTTCCAACTTCTTTATACAAAAGAAAAAGAATGAATGACATCCCAATGAGGAATTGATACTAGAGACTGAAACCTGCTCTGAGATTCAACTACAACCGTTATTTGATCACACTGCACTGCGCCTGTATAAATACATGGTAAGTGGCAGACTTTGCTGAAACTTGATCATACGAGTAACAAGAAAAAATTGTAGTAATATCCAGATGGTGCTATAACAGATCCAACACACTCCATTTAACAAAAATTTCACAAAAGTACCGACAGTGACGCAAATATTTTACAAAGTCCCTTTGTTCCTTTAAAATTGGTTGTTACAATTCATGGAGAACAGAAGAAAATTATGTTACAAAACCCACTTCCTTCTTCTGTTAGATTCTGTAAACCCTTCCGTGCAAGCTTTGTTAATTAATCAAAAGACGTTATCCTACCAAAAATGAAATCGAATTCATAGAAAATCAAGAGGCAAATCTGTGATTACGGAAGTGTACACTGCGAATGGAATAAGCAAAAAAGAGCATGGTGCTAACAATATGCTGCGACTGATACTGCACAGACCATGCGATACCATATTGGCGGGCCGACATCTAAGGATTTCAATAAGCTGATTGTAACAGAGGAAGTCAGTGACTAAGAACTTAAGTTTGGAGTCTCTACCCATCATTCAAGAACACACTTCTTCGAATCGCTATTGCATTTAGCCTATAACCTAGCACTGAATAGGTGGCAAGTGAGTACTACCGAAGTCAAAGCAATTGTTAAACAAACAAAAGAAACAATGCAAAAGACTTTCGGAGAAGATGTGAGTCTACTCGCACACATTTACAATCACGGATGTGGAAATCCGGATGACAGCAACATATCGAAAAGTTTTTTTTGCCTATCCAAAATGCTGTTCTCGAATCAATGGCCTCAATGTGTAATCCCTGCAGTCATTTCGAGAGGCCACAGCAGTGATACTTTGCTCGTAAAACTGCAAACATGTACACTGATCTGTATGGTGGATATTTATTTCAATAACTCTTCAGAAAGTTTTAATACATGCTGACGAAGTCGTACCTAAAGAAATTCTATGTAGGCCGTTTGTCGGAGGATGCGGCTGAGGCTCGCAACAAGCACTTATGGTAATACAGAATAAATTTTGTTAGTAAATTTTCACTTGTGGGTTGTGACAGAGATGTATTACACAGATTGTTACTATGTTCAGCCCCATATTTAAGCTGTAATGGAACAAGGCATGATAAGGAAAGTGTACCATTTTCGAAAGAGGGAGTACGTCTGATCGTTGCGAACATTCCGTCTTTACCTCAACGCGAAAATAATAGCGAAGAAACTACAGAGGACGACAAAGATGACGAAGAGAACGAAAACAAACAGTTTGGCACTGAATAAAGATATATTGTAATAGTTTGCATATCAAATTTGTATATATGTACTTTGTAAGTAAACCTACAATTGAGGTCAAAAATTTATTTCATTTGATCCCATACCGAAAAAAAGCATAAAATCATTTTGCCCGATTTTTGAGAGCAAATACCTGAGCGCACGGCGTTGCCTGCATATGTTTTTATTCCGATTCCGTTAGCCTATTTTCTCCTCCGCCACTCTTTGCCCATCTTCTCCGCCCTCCTCTCTGTACCTCTCGTTCTCCTTCCACTCTCTGTTCACCACCTCCATCCCCATTGTCTAACTCCTCCACTTCCTCTCTCTGTCCATTTGGTACCCCTCCCCTCTTTGTCCATCTGCACTTACTCACTCACCCTGACCATCTGCTCCTGCCCCCTCCGCCAATTCGCTCCTTCCCCTTTTTTCCATCTCCTCCACCCCCCTTTGAGTCCATCTCCTCCTTTTCCTCTCTCTCCCACTCCCTCCATTTATCTTCTCCTCCCACATATCTCTGTCCATCTCCCCATTGTTCCTCCTTCTTTCCATCTGATCCACCCCATCCCTCAGTCCATTTCCTCCTCTTCCCTTTCTCCGTCCATTTCCCCAAAGCCTTTCATGTATCCATCTCCTCCTTCCTCGTACCTGCGTCCATGTCCTCCTTCCCTTCTCTGCCTGTCATCTCTTCCTCCCCCATCCTCTCATCTCGTTATCGCGTACCTGTTAGAAATCACAATGATTGAGAAGTCACAGATATCCCAATAACAACTTTACAGAATCTAATTGCGATTTCAATCACAATTAGCAGTCGCAAGTAGCATTTCACAATCAACGCCGTGTGCCATCTGTTGGCCAAATTTCATACTGCTTTCTGTAAACCTGGTGTGATGCTATGGAATTAGCTGCGATTTCAGTGACAAGTCTGGACTAAAAGTCGCAAGTTGCAACTAAAAAGCGCAGTTAACATTCTGTGCCTAGTGCCATTTCTTGACCGACCTTCGTACTTCGTTATAAGAACCTTATGCCTCACAAGAAAGGTGTACTGTTTGTGCATATTACATGACGACATGCACATTCAGCACCAGTTATGGTTGGTCAAACACAGCTGTGACTCTGGATGTATTATATCAATAAGAAGCAACATTGCCTTTTTCTCCTGAAAATATTATTTATAGAAAAGTAACCTAAAATGCGTTTGATTTTATTTCCAATATGACAGCTGTGGTTAATAGGCCGGTGTGGCCGTGCGGTTAAAGGCGCTTCAGTCTGGAACCGCGTGACCGCTACGGTCGCAGGTTCGAATCCTGCTTCGGGCATGGATGTGTGTGATGTCCTTAGGTTAGTTAGGTTTAATTAGTTCTAAGTTCTAGGCGACTGATGACCTCAGAAGTTAAGTCGCATAGTGCTCAGAGCCATTTGAACCATTTTTGTGGTTAATATTCCACATGCCTACAGGACTTTGCAATGTTAACACAGATGAACTCAGACATCTGTATAAGTGTAATGAAATAAAAACAATATTATTGAGTCATATGAATGCCTGACTTTTGTTGCGACACGGTTCTAGACTGGAGAAAAATTTTACACCTCGTGTTCTACATGGCAACTACAGACCCAAGAACTTTTTGCCGACTCTACAAAAACCTACACAAGTAAGCTTTTTCCTGTGTTACTTTTAAGTACTGCACTCAAACTATTCCTGATTTAACTGAAAGATCTGTACTTCACACTTTCATATCACAGCCTCAAAACGCATACTCTAGACCTCAGGCTATGTTACAGGTCAGCGTGACCACACCAAGATTGCGGGGAAAGGAGGGGGGGGGGGGGGGGGAGGGGCATGTCACTCTCCAACAAGTCTTTACCAATGATTAAATGGCGGAAAATTTACGGGTATAGAACGACTTGACATGGGGAAAATGAGATTTTCATTATTTATTCACCTTATTTAAGATTTATTTATCATTCCTTTAAAATCGCATAATAACTTCAATTAAACGCAGTTCAGTCACTCATTCTACACATTGATTTCATAATTATGGCAGTTTTAAACTGCAGATCCTCTCAAAGTTGTCTTGACTCTTCACGATTCTCTCTCGAAAGCCTTGATGTTGAAAGATACGTACAGCAACCTGTAATCAGAGTCGGTACTGAATCTGCAAAATCACAAGGATTATTAAACATTTTTGCTGTCACTAATTAAAAGCAATGTAATTGACAGAGTAGTATTGCTAATATTTCTTGTAATGAAAGCCACTCAGGGGGGACACCTCACATTTTGCAAGAACGGTTTCACTTAAGTAATTAAGCTCATCAAAACACATAGAAAGTAACCTCGTCTGATGAAGACAGTCTAAAGACGCAGTGGCAATTTCTCCCGATCCGTTGACAATGATATTTTGAATTATCGCTATATTGAGTGACTAACATGTAGTACGGGTACCTGTGAACATAACAACACGTTAGAATTCGTTTTCTAAACACGAGCTGTTACGGTAAGGTATGGGTCCTTACATATTAATTACACTATTAATATTTTCACAGTTGTTTCCTTAATACAAAATTAAAGCCAACGGAAGAACAGATCTAAAACATACTTACTAATGACAGTTTTCTTGAGATGCAATTTTCTGTGTGGACAAGTGTAACTTTTTTATACAGTGATAAATCGCAGGAGTCGCAGAAATCGCAGGAGTCGCACAAATAGCAGTAGTAGAGTGCGGAGGGATACAAGACCTGGATTCTTTAACTGTGATTCTTAACTGCGACAATGCACAGTTAAGAATAACACATACTAAAAAGTAGCATTCACAGAAATCACTGATATCGGAAAATCACAGTTTAGCCCATCACTACTCTGGGCTGAGGACAAAGTGGAAAGTGGACACGTGAATGGCTTCTTATGCCTTAGCAGCAGCTACGAGGTGCACCCCAGTGTTGATAGTACGTCTCAGCCAGCACGGGGTGCCTCTCTGCCTCCTATGTTGGCTCAGTGGCCGATTGTCCTGCCCAGTCTGGACAAGTGCAGAGGGTAGGCATGCTAATCAGTGGCTGCTACAACGTTAGGCGGATAATGGATCTCTCAGGGAAATGGCAGAATATTTAGGAAAAAATGCCAGCGTATATAATAATTTTTTAATGTCAACAATCGCTTGGATATTTAAAAATGTTCACGTTTTTTGTATAGCTAAGCTACATATTTGTTTAAAACAATGCTCGTGTACACTGAGTATATTTGCCGGGATGTCTCGTACATGACGTGGACGAGACTGTCGGCAGCTAACGAACGCACTGAATGTAACCGGCTGCAAATCGTAGCTCATGTCGGTAGAAATGACGCCTGCCGCTTGGCTTCTGAGGCCATACTAAGCTCCTTTCGGTGATCAGTTGATTTGGAGAAGGCAGTAAGCACTGTACGAGGGGTACAGGCTAAGCATACTATTTGTAGCACCGTACCCAGCGACGTACGCGGTCCTCTCATTTGGAGCAGAGAGGAAGGTTAAACCAGAGACGCAGACGATTCTACGACTATATCGGATTCGAATTTTTCGATATCCGCTATTTGGTGCATAATTTTACACCAGCCTTCAGTAGGTTTAACGAGCACAGCACGCAAGAAGCGTCTACTAGGGTAACAGAGTGTGGCTTGCACATGGGTTTCCTTAGGTTAGCAGACCATCCATCCCCCTTTGGAAACAGTAATGAACTGCCTGCCGAAATCCAAGACATATCTGTCACATTATTTTCAGAGAATTTCGTCCTCACAAATCGAAAACAGAAAATTTTAAAACATTTCTAAACTGCAGGTGTATCCATGGTAAGGGCCCAATATTAGAATCGCTTCCTAAATGTAATAACGCCAAGACCGAATGTTGACTGAAACCAGAAGTAAGAAGCAACGGAATCAAATATGCAGATTTTAAAATACACTCCTGGAAATGGAAAACAGAACACATTGACACCGGTGTGTCAGACCCACCATACTTGCTCCGGACACTGCGAGAGGGCTGTACAAGCAATGATCACACGCACGGCACAGCGGACACACCAGGAACCGCGGTGTTGGCCGTCGAATGGCGCAAGCTGCGCAGCATTTGTGCACCGCCGCCGTCAGTGTCAGCCGTAGCATACGGAGCTCCATCGCAGTCTTTAACACTGGTAGCCTGCCGCGACAGCGTGGACATGAACCGTATGTGCAGTTGACGGACTTTGAGCGAGGGCGTATAGTGGGCATGCGGGAGGCCGGGTGGACGTACCGCCGAATTGCACAACACGTGGGGCGTGAGGTCTCCACAGTACATCGATGTTGTCGCCAGTGGTCGGCGGAAGGTGCACGTGCCCGTCGACCTGGGACCGGACCGCAGCGACGCACGGATGCACGCCAAGACCGTAGGATCCTACGCAGTGCCGTAGGGGACCACACCGCCACTTCCCAGCAAATTAGGGACACTGTTGCTCCTGGGGTATCGGCGAGGACCATTCGCAACCGTCTCCATGAAGCTGGGCTACGGTCCTGCACACCGTTAGGCCGTCTTCCGCTCACGCCCCAACATCGTGCAGCCCGCCTCCAGTGGTGTCGCGACAGGCGTGAATGGAGGGACGAATGGAGACGTGTCGTCTTCAGCGATGAGAGTCGCTTCTGCCTTGGTGCCAATGATGGTCGTATGCGTGTTTGGCGCCGTGCAGGTGAGCGCCACAATCAGGACTGCATACGACCGAGGCACACAGGACCAACACCCGGCATCATGGTGTGGGGAGCGATCTCCTACACTGGCCGTACACCACTGGTGATCGTCGAGGGGACACTGAATAGTGCACGGTACATCCAAACCGTCATCGAACCCATCGTTCTACCATTCCTAGACCGGCAAGGGAACTTGCTGTTCCAACAGGACAATGCACGTCCGCATGTATCCCGCGCCACCCAACGCGCTCTAGAAGGTGTAAGTCAACTACCCTGGCCAGCAAGATCTCCGGATCTGTCCCCCATTGAGCATGTTTGGGACTGGATGAAGTGTCGTCTCACGCGGTCTGCACGTCCAGCACGAACGCTGGTCCAACTGAGGCGCCAGGTAGAAATGGCATGGCAAGCCGTTCCACAGGACTACATCCAGCATCTCTACGATCGTCTCCATAGGAGAATAGCAGCCTGCATTGCTGCGAAAGGTGGATATACACTGTACTAGTGCCGACATTGTGCATGCTCTGTTGCCTGTGTCTATGTGCCTGTGGTTCTGTCAGTGTGATCATGTGATGTATCTGACCCCAGGAATGTATCAATAAAGTTTCCCCTTCCTGGGACAATGAATTCCAGGTGTTCTTATTTCAATTTCCAGGAGTGTATATTGATAATGATAGTTTAGATGCCAATGGTTTAGCGTAATTACTACAGTGAAGAATTTGTAAGCGGATGTGTGGTTATGTTAATTAGAGAAATGCAAAGTGGTCCTATTGACATAATGTGATTCAATCGTTGCCCCCCCCTCCCCTTCCGAAATAATGAACAGGGAAATCGCTACCTATGAAACTGAACAAGAACGGCAGTTATCTCCTGTTTATTACATTAAAGTGCATTACAAATGTTTTGGCATATGTTGACAATACTAAGTTAATACCTTACCTAGGTAAGTCTTGTCAAGAGATGTTGGGGCTCATTCTGATAAACACATATCAGCATAAAACAATTAAATTCGCAAAGTCATACGTGATTGCCGAGAGATTAGTCTTAAAAAGCGGATAGCGTTGTAGAATGGTATGGTTTTGCATCTATGGCCAGACTGAAACCATGTTGACCGTGAAACTGCAAGCTAGCTTCTAGAAGTAAGTTAGAAATTACTGAAACTCTGTAAAAATTTCTTGACTGTCCCCATAGTTCATTGCGCTGATGCGGCTAGATATCACCACGTTAATCTTCAGGTGGAGGCTGAAATCGCTGCAAAATCAGTCATTGGTTTTGTACCAATAACTTGCTTTTGTAGCTAAGTTTAAGTCTCCAGGAAAAATTTCTAAACCACAGCTCATCAAGTTTGCTCGAAGAGTCACCTGGCTGCAGAAACACTCAGTTGACAGGTGACGGCTGAAGATGTCTTGTGGGGGGAGAAGCTTGGAAGAGGAGTGATTTTGTACTGTCTGTTTTGTAAAAGGAAGATACGAGTCTTTGCGTTTTTCGGTCGCCACATCATTCTGATTGGCTGAAGTATGGACATTCTAAGTGGCAATCAGTGAAAAGATGTTTTGAATGAAACTGTCCGCTTCCCTGACTCTCTTTTCAGTCAGTTAACCTATAACACTCTACCTAACACTCGGTGCTCTTTCTGTCTCCGTCACCGAGCCAGATAGCGCAGTGATTAGCACACTGAACTCGCAGTTGGGAGGACGATGGTTCAAACTCGCGTCCGATCGTCCTGATTTAGGTTTTCCGTGATTTCCCTAAATAGAGCATCTCCTGGACGGTCCTCCTGCCAGCTACCATGACCTGCTGAACATCCGTTCGCTCACAGCCAAGGACTATATGCTTTCATATTGGCCTCTTATTTAGGTGAACCATGCAATTCAGTATGGAAAATGTAATCTGCGATGGTTAAGTACTGGAAAAAACCAGTGCTGATAAACATGCATTTGCCGGTGGGGATTATATTTTCCATTTTTATTGGTCCTTTTAACTCTGGTTATCGGCTATGAGACAGTTTTGGATGAAATGGTCCTGTAACAAATACACTAATATCTATAGAAGGAGCATTTTTTATCATCAGCTGCATATATTTAAATTTATTCTTGACTACTTTCGGTTATTTCAGCCATCATCAACTGGAAGAAAAAGTATAACATCTGCTGGATCAAAAATGCATGTATTTCATTGAAGACAAATCTGTAATCAAATGTAACAATGACAAAATGTGATACGTAAAATAATTATATTTCGGCAGTATCTCGAAAAACGCTGGTAACTGGCGTATACATTATACAGCTGGAATTATAGGTGTATACCGTTGATGTCAATCTGTTGTGGACGAGAACGAAGATGATCGTTGTAGATATCAACATGAATTCGCTAAACAGATCTCACTAAACACAGCTCGCTCCGTTTGAGCATGGGATCGAGAGCGCTGTAGACATCAAAACTCAGGTTGATACCTGGTTCTTTGACTTCAGGAAGACATTTGATACAGTACTGCACTGCCGTTTAACAGAAAACAAAGAAGATACCGAGTATAAAACCGGATTTGTGATAATATTTAAGACTTCCTTGCAGACAGACCTCAACACGTCACTCTCAAGGGAGCAAAATCGACAGATATATAGGCAGTTTCAAGTCCGCCTCAAGGAAGTGTGATACGACCGTTACGGAGGACGATATATGTAATTTATCTAATCGATAAAGTCGGAAGCTTCATGAGGCTTTTCTCAGATGATGCGGTTGTCTGTAAGAAGTTACAACGCCAGAAAACTAATGAACTGTTGGAAGACCTGCACAGGACTGATGGATAGTGATGAGTTCTCCTTAATAGGTCAGGCGTTAACTACACCAGGAAGCGGCTATTAGGGTAGCGGAGTACGTGTGGCTTGTACATGTAGCTTTTTTAGGTTAGAGAACCCCTCCCTTGGGATCAAAGACGATTTGCCTGTTAAATCAGAAACAGTGACCTCAGTGAATCTTGGTCCTCACATATCAGAGAAAGAAAAGATTAATATGATCTCAGTAATCTGCAGGAGTATCCAAGGAAAGGTTCCAGAATTAGTATCGTTTGCTGAAGGTTATAATGCACAGATAGTATTGGGAACAGAAAGCTGGTTGAAACCAGACGTTAATGACAACGGAATTGGAATGTTTATCGTAATGATAGGGTATTTGCCAATGGTGGAGGCGTGTTCATTGCAGTGAAAAATTCTATGAAATATAGCGAGGTTATCACGTATTCCGAATGTGAATTAATCTGGGTGAAACTGAGTATCAAAGAACGGTCAAAAATGGTGATCGGTCGCTTTTATAGACCACCTGGGTCACGATCTGTAGTTGCAGAGCGCTTCAGACAGAACTTGCAGGATATCATTAGTAATTTTCCTGATGATGCCGTTGTAATTGTGGGTGACTTCAACTTGCCAGCTATAGATTGGGAGTATTGCTGGACGCTGAATGGTGCAGGCTCTGGCAGTTGACCTTGAACTTACATAAATGTAACATATTGCGCATACATAGGAAAAGAAATCCACTACTGTACAGCTGCACTATTGATGACAAATAGCTGGAGATAGAAGACAGTGTCTGCCATAAAATATCTAGGAGTAACTATCCAGAGAAACCTTAAGTGAAATGACAACATAAAATAGATACTGGGAAAAGCAGACACGAGACTCAGATTCATCGGAAGAATCTTAAGGAAATGTAATTCATCCACGAAAGAAGTGGCTTATAAGGCGCTTGTTAACTTGATCCTTGAGTATTGTTCATCTATCTGGGATTCCTATGAGGTAGAACTGATAGAGGAGATAGAGCCGATCCGACGAAGAGCGGAACGTTTGAGCGGTTTTCAGGAGGTGTCGAACAACATATTGCTTCCCCCAGATACATCTCGCGCATTGACCACTAGGAGAAAATTCGAGAAATTTGAGGTAATACAGAGGCTTACTGACAGCCATTCTTCCCATGCACTATTCGCGAGTGAAACAGGGTTGGAGGGATCAGATAGTGGTACCGAAAGTACCCTCCACCACACACCTTTAGCCGCGCTGGATTAGCCGAGCGGTCTTAGGCGCTGCAATCACGGACTGTGCGGCTGATCCCGGCGGAGGTTCGAGTTCTCCCTCGGCCATGGATGTGTGTGTTTGTCCTTAGGATAATTTAGGTTAAGTAGTGTGTCAGCTTAGGGACTGATGACCTTAGTAGTTAAGTCCCATAAGATTTCACACACATTTGAACAACACACCTTTAGGTGGCTTGTGGAGTATATTGTAGATGTAAGTGAAGTGTAGCAGTAGGCCATGAACGTAAGCAAATGTAACATACTACGTAGGAGAAGAAATCCATTACTGTAGAATTACACTTTTGGTGACAAACTTCTGGAAACAGTAACTACCGTACAATAGCTACGAGTAACCATCCGGAGTCACCTTAAGTGGAATGACCACATAAGACAAATAGTAGGAAAAGTAGATACCAGACTGAGTTTCTTAGGAAGGATATTAAGGTAACGTAATTCATTCACGGAAGAACTGACTTGTAAAACTTGTGGAATTGACAGAAATTCCTAAGAATTTGTCTTACGTTAAATTAGTATACGGATCAAAATAATCTGTCGAGGCACTCTACGACCAAAATGTTATGGAAACTGAGGATGACAGAGAAAAGGTGTAAATAAATTCCTTTTTCCAAAACTGTTTCCCTCGTGAAGATCGCACTGTGATTCCTTTTTTAAATGGTGGTACGAACATAAAAATAACAGATATCGAAGTACGTAACCACAGAATAGGAAACTAACTGAAGTCACTCAACAGGTGAAAGATGACCGGACCTGACGGGATACATCTACGACTCTGTAGAATACGCCAAAAATGTGCTTTCTTCTAGCACCAGTGTACTGTAGATCACTGGGGGAGTGAAGTGTTCTTAATGACTGGAAAAACGCTTAGGTCATTGCCCTTATTGAAAAGTGTTATCGAACAGACACACACAACTATAGGGCCATATAGCTGACGTCAGTCTGTTGTAGACTTTTGTACCACATTTTATGCTCGCGATTAAGACTTTTCTGGAGACAAAAATTCTCTTCTGCAGGATACTATAGGGCCGGCCACTATGGCCGAGCGGTTCTAGGCGGTTCAATCTGGAACCGCGCACCGCTATGGTCGCGGGTTCGAATCCTGCCTCGGGCATGGATGTGTGTGATGTCTTTAGGTTAGTTAGGTTTAAGTAGTTCTACGTTCTAGGGAACTGATGACCTCAGATGTTAAGTCCCATAGTGGTCAGAGCCATTTGAACCTTTTTTTTTTTTTTATTCTATAGGGATTCCTCAAAAACCGATCGTGATGAACCCAGTTCGCTCTATCTGTCCACGAAATCCAGAAGACAGTAGATGCGACCCAAAAGATGGTGCCGTATTCCTTGACTTCCAGAATGTGTTCTTAAGGTTCTGCAGTTTCACCTAATGATAAAGATACGACTATACGGATTTTCAGACATGTTTTATGATTGGATGGAAGTGTTTCTAGCATATAGAACACAGCATGTCTTTCTTAACGGGGCGAAATCTTCAGATGTAAAATTAACTTCAGCACTACCCACGTGAGTGTTGTAGGACTATTACTTTTTATAGTACATGTAAATGATAGAGTTCTCAACGTCGAAATTTCCATGAGGCTGTACGAGGATAATAATAATAGAAAAGTCGCAACGCTAGCAAAGTGGAGCAAAGCACAGGCAGACTTGCAGAGGAATAGCAGTTAACCTTCAACATAAACAAATATAACGGAAGAGAAGATTAGTTCCGTCGACAACGAAGTCATTAGAGACGGAAATGTAACATACTGCCCAAAAGTAGATGGAAAGATCGATATCTCTCACTACCCGCACATAGGGACTTAAAGTGGAACGACTACGTAACACTAACCGCTCTCATGCGAACGTGAACACGTTGTGTTTTAAAGTCTGAGACACACCTGTTCTTGAAAAAAGAAATTTAGAATATTACGAATGTCAAAATGCGCTGTGCAAGAGAATTAAAGATTTTGAAACTTGTCTCAAAGCTGCGTACAACCTTCCTCCGTAAATGGTGCAAAGGCGTGGCGTCCTGCTCTGTCACCCTCGGCAAACAGCAAGGTTAGATTATTGCACTAAGGAAAACAGCTGGGGAAAGTTAGAAACATCAGTTCTGACACTGTTAAGAGCCTAATGAACGCACAAACATTAAGAAATCATGCTAAGTAAAAGAAATAGATTTTTATAATGCGGAGGATTAATCGCCATTTCACATACAATTTGAAAAATTGTTCCATTAGACGTAATTGGAAATTGCACTGTCCTCTAATACCTCGTAGTGTGATGCTTACATATAGTTTTAGCCGTAGCAGGACTAATGTCACTATCATCGTCGAGAAAGTTATGCTCATTCTTCTTAATATGTCTTGTTTTATCCATTTGAATTGAAATTTGATGACATCCCGGATGACCTATGTTCTGCTCGAATTTACTTTTGAATTAACTGTCGGGCAGGAACATGTGACACTCGAAGCAAGTTCGCTCTTTGTCTTACGTGTCGCCGGCCGTGGTGGCTGAGTGGTTCTAGGCGCTTCAATCCGGAACCGCGCGATTTCTACGGTCGCAGGTTCGAATCCTGCCTCGGGCGTGGATGTGTGTGATGTCCTTAGGTTAGTTAGGTTTAAGTAGTTCTAAGTTCTAGGGGACTGATGACCTCAGATGTTAAGTCCCATAGTGCTCAGAGCCATTTGAACCATCTTACATGTCATTTAAGGGGGGTAGGACGTCAAACTGGCCGACTTGGGGCAGTAGAGACACCACAGGACATTTTAATTTCCACTGTCTATAGTTTTACAAGTAAATTCATAAAACTTTGCCAGAATGACCAGGAAGGATTCAGGATTCACGCTTGTAGCAGCGGAAGTTCAAAAACGTAACAAAATAATTTTTTTACGTGTGAAATTTCATCATTTTTTTCACTTACTATTGGTTGCATTTGTTGCTACATGTACACTTTTCTTCATAAGTAAGAGAAACTGTTCGATGAATTTTGCACAGCATACAAACCATACTTACAGGTGTCTGAAACTCTGGAATATATTTAATTTATGAAAAAATGAATGAGTTGTCACGTTTTAAACTTTATGTTTAGAAAAAAATCAAATTTTGTAGTTAATTATGTCAGTTTTTACCACAGCTTTTAATAGATTCGGAAGATTCTAGAGTTCCATACACCTCTAAGTGTGGTTTGTATGCTGTGCAAAATTCATCAAGGAATCTCTCTTACTTGTGAAGAAAAATGTACCTATAGCAACAAATGCAGCCAACAGTAAGTGAAAAAATGATGAAATTTCATATCTAAAAAAAATTTATTTTGTTATGTTTTTGCACTTCCACTGCTATGAGTGTGAATCCTGAGTCCTTCCTGGTCATTCTGACAAAGTTTTATGAATTTATTTGTAAAAGTATAGACAGTAGAAAATAAAATGTCCTGTGGTGCCTCTCCTGCTCCAAGTCGGCCCGTTTGACGTCCTACCCCCTTTAAGACACACAAGCTCGCTCGGCATTTAACTCACGCAGATAGAACAGGGATCAGTCTCTTCTGAAAATAAGCACTACGTTTTAATTTTAGTTTTATTTACAGTAACACTTTTAAGCAGGCATACGAAAGTTTTATTTAAAACTAAATATCACCAACTTCATTTCATATTTTAAGAGAAAGAAGCACATATGCAAGATATCTGTCCTATCAGGCGATACTGCACGCAAATGTGGGCCATAATTCTGATAGTAGGCAGTTACGACCTCCTGTAGGAACAACTTTTCAACATGTGTCCGCGCCAGTTTTTACTCGCTTCATCCCACTTCACCAGCTTCGCAGCCGCACCGCGAAATACCACATTTTGGAGTCACAGCGAGTGCACTACTTTTCTTGGGATGTTGTAGACCAGGGAAATCTTGTGCTCCAAAATCAAAACTAATAAACCTAATAAACCTCAGCAACGACGATTTATTATGAAATGAAGTTCATGATTCTCGATCTACAGTTTAATCATTCCAGTCACATTGAAGAATAACGCACTCATCTAATTCATTTACACTTGTGAAAGCAACCTAAAAATGTTCAAAGCAATGATATCTCTAGTACCAATCACATGTTAGAAACCACGCACTTTGACACAATGAACAGAGCATATTACCAATGTCAAAATACATTGTGCAAGAGAATTAAAGCATCCCTTTTTAAAACTCGGCTCAAAGCTGCGTACAACCTTCCTCCGTAAATGGTGCACTAGCGTGGCGTCCTGCACTGTCACCCTCGGGCTCGACAAAGCTTCAAACAGCAAGCTGTCGTCACTTGCGAGAAAAAGCAATAGCTCAGAAGTTCATGTGACGTGTAATGTGGGTTAATGATGTCACAATGACACAAAATTTCTCCACAATATCAGACTTAAGAGTCGCAGTGGATGGGAATTAGGGGGTATTGAAAAAGTGATTCCTTAGTACTGTTGCACAGTGTAGTGTTTCACAAAGTTCTTTCTCACTCCATTCTATGGTATTTTGCGCTTGGTCATTAGGCAGCAGCTGCGGGTTGGAGCGAGTGACAAACAAACGGTGCTCGCGAAAGTTTAATACGAGTAGCTATACTTTCAAAGAGTCGTAACTGCGTACTATCACATTACGACGCCAATTTTTACACGGAGTCAACTTCTGTGGCTGATATCTTACAAGTGTACTTTATTCTCCCTAAACTGTGACGTTATGTTAGTGATGTTTCCGAGAAATGAGCAGAAGTACGCCTCTGTACAGTACTTCGCACTGGGGAATTAAGACACTGCAGTGGGGAGGAGCAAGTGACAGCTGGTAGACGCCTGTTTTTAAAAGCTGAACACGAGATCTGAGAAGTTTCCTTGTTAGATACGTTTCTTGTTGACCGTATAGAATTCCTGACATGTTGTAAGACTGTAATTTACTGAGGTATAAAATGTATATAAGCTACACATAATATTTTCATCTGTATCAAACAGGTTACCGGTCAGATATTTTCTTACACGCGAAAAAGCCAAGCATAACCAAATCTGGTTTCATTTCGAGAAATATTTCGCTATAATTGAGTCGGCGTAAGTTGATTCTTGAAGATGCAGTGGGCTGGACAATGCAGCTTTGCGCGCCTACCTCAGCCACTTAACGTAACGCAATTTTTCAAACGTCTCTATGGCAACGCCTCAGTGTTGTCAAAGCTCTGTAGACGGCTATCTTTTCACGTGCAGTTGTTCACGCCTCTCAGCTGAAAGCTGGCAACAGCGTTGTTAAATGTCAGAAATCTTACGCCGTTTCTTCTAAAGATTTTTAATCATCCTCTTATTAGGTTTTCTACTCAGCCTATCTTAATCTAATACAATAAATATGAAATATCCGTCCCTAGTATTAATCAGCACCTACAGCGATAAGAAAAGGCACCTCAGTATTGAAGCAATTACGTTTGAAGCAGTGTGACAAAGTGTAATTAACTTAACCACAACTCAAGTAATGAATATCATTTTGCCTCTGTTTTTAATGTATGTATAGATATAATTTTGCTACCCAGCTATTTACCATTATAAGCCGCATATTGGGATCATACAGTTGAATCCAACAGTGTCATTTTCCTGCCGACAAGAAAAATCTTTTGCCGACATCTCTCATAATCAGAGTTGCCTGAAGAGCGCCTTCCGTTTTTTACTAAGATGCCCAATTTCTCCTCACATCTCCTAAATTTCTTAACCCTGTCACTCACTGTGATTGACAACATAGTTTCGCTCTTCAGAGGCGTCGCTCGTAAATGTTTTTTTTTGTTTTTTTTTTTTTGTTTTTTTTTGTCAGTGTGTCGACTGCAGAAACTGTAGATACCTTAAACGCTTTTCTTCCGGCATCTTAATCTTTAATTTACAGTAAGATTAGTTCTACTTAGTCGAAATGGTAGCCTAATGATTGTACTCCCATTTATTTATTTCAGCTCATTGATGTCGTATTTAGGAAAGAGTAGTATACAAGAGAATATTAGTTCCATAACGTGGCCTTACCAATAATAAACTAACTCTCTATAGAATCAAGTGAATTTAATTACATATGTTGCCCAGTGGATAACTTAATGAATTTCATTTATTAAATAGGGATGGTCGTAGTATATGTGAAACATTGTTGCTGTAACTCACAAGAAGATAAAACTAGGGGGTTTATCAAACCAATGAATGAAAGAATTGTCACTATAAAACATCTGTTACAGTTCGCTATCGACTTCAAGTTAAACACAATCATAGAAGTACAAGAAATAGTTAATCTATTAACTGCTACTACAAGTTACAACGGAAACAATGTCAATATTCTATGAAATCTCGGGTAATGCGATTGAGGTGATTATGTTAAAGTCAGCACAGCATTCGAAGTTCGCAGAAGTTGCACAGTCATTGCCAAATGTTACTCAGAAAGGAAAGAAAGAACTACAGAAAGAATCGTGCATGATTGAGCACATTTTGAGTTCAAGATTGCCAATAAACGTACTTCAATTAGAAACATAAAAGCGTTAACGTTAGTCTGAAAACTCCTCATAAATACTATCATTTGGTTTACGAATGCTGTATCTGCTCAACATACTTAGCGTAATCGGTGCCTGTGAGTGCGGCTGTGGATGCTAAAAATTCTAAGTCATTTGACCTGCACCGTAGGCTGCTGTCTCTCAGAGCCCTGTAGGAAGTCCATCGCTCAAGTGAAGCATCCGCTGGCGAGTCTCTAATGGAAGTAAATTCCACAGAGTGTTCCTTGTAAGAAGCAGAAGTTGTACAATCTTTCTTCGTGTGAGTCTTGTGCACAATTTGGAGCATCAGTGGCAATGATTATTCTGAGTTCCGACCAATCAAGTCTGTTCTAATAATGCAACACTCATTTTAACCATAATTAACCAGTTATGTGGGTTCATTGTGCTGGAGTTCAGAAACAAGCAGCTTCTGACTCCCACCATCCACCCTATTTTACAATTTGGCCATCCGGGTCTTCTCGATGTACACACAACGATTTCTTTTCTCCCCTTCTAGACTTACTGCGCAATGGTAGATGCTGTTACTATTTCTTAAGAGTCAACAGCATGGCAGCTAACTTGGTGCCAGCCTGACGGCATCAGGTCCCGTTTTCTCAAAAACAAAAAGATTGATTGACCTCCCGTCTCACTTCACTTCAGAGATCGTCACCACAGTACTGCACTTCCTAATTGTATACTTGCAGCCGGTCACTTTGGCCGAGCGGTTGTAGGCACCTCAGCCCGGAACCGCGCAGCTGCTACGATCGCAGGTTCGAATCCTGCCTCGGGCATGGATGTGTGTGATGTCCTTAGATTAGTTAGGTTTAAGTAGTTCTAAGTCTATGGGACTGATGACCTCAGATGTTAAGTCCCATAATGCTTAGAGCCATTTGAACCATTTTGTATACTTGCAACGCCTCCTCTTGGCGCCAGTGGACCTCTCACGTTAAGAACAAGACACAATGGCTTTCCATCATTTATGACACAAAACCGACAACGCCCCTTTGGCAGAGTTCAGCCAGTGCACAATATGTTGGTTCCAACTTTCACCTGTTCTCTCATCCCCCTGACATAGTAGCGGTGTTCTTCCTTTGTAAAAGCTTACGGCCCTCTTAATGGCCGGACGTTGGCTGTCCCTGCCGCTAGGTTAGCTTCTGCTCAATTTGCACTTAGTAGCATTCCCAACGACATTTAAACAGGCCTCCACGAGTAGAATTTAGTTATCAAATATAGTAATTAGTTACCTCAGTCACTGAAATTAACTTTAATAGTACTTGTACTCTCATTTCTAGCTTTGGGTTAATTTAGATTGACTGGATTTGCTAATTTGTTGGAGTTTAATTATAGTACGTGGCAGATTTGAAAAAAGTAGTCGCCTAACAATATGCCAATTTAATAGTAATAGAATCATACTGGCTTTTTGATTCGAGGATTCAAATAACAGTGAATGAGTTAGCGGGAAAAAATTGAAATGTCGTCATTACTTCTAAAAAGTCTGGGAAACTCATAACATCCTTATAGAAATAAAAGTTGAGCGATTTGATTAAGACCTACGTCCAGGAGAACAATTTTTTCCATTAACTGACTCGTGGGGAAGGCAAACAAATTCACAATTACACGACGACATTTTTCAATATGAAGAAGGATTGGTACCTAACAGAAACAAAACGGTCACACACCCCTCCCCTCAAATGCATCCCGCAAGTGTAACTCTGCGACGTCTGTTTTTATTATCAGCTAAGGCATTTGATCAAAAGACCTTCAAAACCGTTCTTACGTCACCTAGAGAGAAAAAGAAATCACATCCCGAGAAGATTGCATCAAAATTCAAAATACATTCCATTGTACATCAACAGCTAACATCGCTAATATTTGGCGAAATGATGCGTTAAGCACGATTTGCTGCAAAACAGTGTGATAACAGAGAACCTTGTATGAATGTAAACCAAGTTTGTTATCCCGTAGAAACTTTAAAACAACCATATAATTGTAAAAATGAGGCATTTATAACATGTTTAAGATGCCGAGAAAATAGCTGCTTCCCCTGCTGTTACGATGAATATCACCGCAACATGTGTAAATCATCTACTGTAAAATAATAAAAGTATATAATCTTATATAGGAAGTTCTCATGTACGCCTTATAATCCCTTCCTGAAAATTTATCTCCAATCCCAAATTTTTATTTTCCTTTTCTTTTCGTGTCTTCTATGAAAATCTTAATAAATACAATATATTGGACGTTATTTCTGTTTATATGCAGAGTCAGTAACTTAAAAACTAACATTTCGGCATAGGTATTCGAACCTACATCCCTCGGATTAAAGTTCTGCACTCATTTGCGCCAAGCGCGGCATGGAAACTACCCTAACATACTCTGACGTAGCTGAAGCTTTGCCCGACGTAAGCAAAAAATTCTGTCCACCTCATAAAATCATTATTTTAGTATATTTGTGTGTGTATAAGAGAACTGTGGATTCCCAGCTTTCTCTTGTCATCTTTACTATCACGAGTATTCATTTCAGCATTCAGTCCATTCCGAGAGACGGATGTGATAACCACATTTCTCCCAAATGATACTGTTTTGAAAGAAACAAACAGTTCGGTTTTCTCGATATGTATGAAGAAGCATGCAAATCATACAAATAAAATGTACTCGTGAGTTGCGACGCTTATTACAAACAGCAAATGAAGTTGTTGTACTCATTGTAAACAGAATGTTGAGTAAAGTGTATTTTTAGGTGCTCAGTCGACAAAGCAAACTCACAGTACAGTGCGATATTCAGTTCATGAATTTTTATTGCTGGCGAGGACCAACTGTGAAGAATAATCAGAATTCCCAGAGCCCCCCTTCACAGTCATATCACCCGATTGTATTTGTAACGAAAAAAAATCCGAAAAACCATTGACTAGGAGGATTCTCGTAAACTAATGTCTGCTAAGAGCACCGGAGTTTCGTTGTCCTCATGAATGCCAGAAAGAAATGTCTGTCCACTTTTTACTAAATAAGTTCATCCTTTCAATTAAATTAATTGAAGACACTGAAATGAAACGAATGGATCTATGGGTAATGGATACGAAACCAATTAAGAAGCACTGACGAGAAATGATATTAGCGTCATCCATTTGGTTATGCTGAACCTGCATTTTAATGGATGTGTAGTGACAACTGATATTTTTTTCCAGACCGGGATTTGAACCTATATTTCCTTCTCATCACTTTCTTACTTACCGTGCTATCTGAGCGCGTCGTTTCACTGTTGGGATTATTCCTGAGGGAAGAAGTCCTGTACTACTGTTCGGAAATCGTAGATGAAAATACCAGTGGCAAAAAATTTTTTAATCAGGACCGGAGTCCTGTTCAGGTAGCCAAACAGTAAACGCGACTTCTCGTGATAAGCAGGAAAACCGTGTTCGCCCCCGGTTTTGCATGGATTTATGTTGTTAGAGATTTTCAGTGGCAATAGGCACTGAAGTCCGTAAAAACAGGTACACTGAGAAAGAATGGTCTGAATGAGTCCTAGTTGGATTGATGCGTAGAAATGTGTACTTGTAATTAGTGATTAATGTTGAAGAGAGATGATGTGCGCACAGTATTAGAAGCGCTCTTTCTTAGTCAGTGTCGCGCCAGAGTAAACCGTCAGAAATACTGGAAACGCTAAAACAAGTGACAGTATGCCTAATAGCATTCGTACAGTGCAGCATTGGTTTGTGAGTGATCTCTAACTGGACAGAATCCAAGGATGCCACTGGATGAAGTACATATATCTTTTTCTAGGAGGATAATCTGCACGAAAATCTCTACATAATTGAGACTCTACTGGCTCAACTACTTGCCTGACTTGGCTTCACGTACTTTTGAAATGTCGACTAACAAAAATGTTTGGGCTACGTTGGAGAAACAAATTGAAACTTGATCGGAGATTACAATCGCGTGCCAAAATAGGATTCGAAGCTGGAAATTTTGCTTTTCACGGGACAATGGTTTATCGACATACGTAGTCTGCTATTTCAGATCCTAACGACAAAAATTCAGCAACGAACATCGGCCACATCAACACGGGTCTGGAAAACATTCGTTGATGTTTCACGGAAATCAGTTACATAGCATGCGAAACAGCCCACAAAAGCTTACCACCAGTGAGACTTACATTCTCTTCAGAAATTCACGAACGGCTACCCTCATCGAAAAGACGAATACTCACAGGAACTGGAAATTTATATGGTACAATATTAACAATCCCATGCTAACTTCTAGTGTTACTGCGTTATGGTACGAGGTTCTCACATTTGAAAACTGTGTAACATAAACCTCAAGCCGAGCCCATTCATATTCTTTCACTGCAAACGTATTTGAAAGTGGACTAGGAAAAAAAGTGTTAATCGTTAATTCAACAGTGGAAACTTCGTTAATTGTCAATGATATTAAAAAATCTGACAAAATTATATCTTACTACGAATAATAGCAGTTACTTCGGTCAGTATCTTTATTATGTAATGACAAAAGAACAGAGAACAGCCAACACTGTTGGAATATATAATGTACACATTGTATAGTCACAACATTATAGCAAAACATCCCAAGCATTATGTATAGTTTCAGAAATATTTAGTTGTTGTATTATCACAACAAGTATAATAAGGTTTAGTATTTCTTAACACAAGAATTGTGCTTCCGTTGCCTTCTGTAGAAATAAGTGATGAAATTTACTTCATATTCTAATTAAAGGATGACAAGGGACTCATCATTGATTCATTTTTTATCCATTTACAGTCAAAGAACTTTTTAATACGCAAACAATTATTTTAATTGTCACGAAGAATGAAGCCAACTTAATACGACACAAAATGAGAAAAAAGAAATAATATAATGTAAGAACATATACTGGTGTGTAAAATAAAATATCTATTTAAAATAAAATAAAGAGTGGCCTAAATTCAAATAATAACTGACACTCATGAATAAGCAAGTTTTGGTTTTGTTAGGAAATAAAAGTTGTTAGTTCAAATTCAAGACGAGGAATTTAGTTAAATAAAGAAAATCCGAATTTAACTGAAGGAAGCTAGCCGGTAGAGCACTTTCTCGCGAAAGGAGAAGGTTCCAGGCTGGAGTCCCCGAAAAAACGTGGGTTGAGCATTTCCCACGAAAGGAAAAGGTTTAGGGTTCGAGGCCAGATTTTGCATACAGTTTTAATCTCCAGGAAATTTCAGATCATCACACACTCTGATGCTGAGTTAAAACTTCCTCTTGGAAACAGTATCCCACCCCGTGGCTAAGCCATTAACAATTTCTCCCTACAATATTTTATTCCTTGAGTGCTAGTACCACAAAGTATGCGGGAGAACTTTTGTGAAGTTTGGAAGGCAGAAGAGAGTTATTGGTGGAAACAAACGTATGAAGGTGGATCGTGAGTCAAGCATGAATAACTCTTAGCGTCAGAGGCAAAGTTGAGGTTTCGAGCTCCGGTCTGACACACACTTTATCTCTAAAAGGAAATTTCAAATCAACACACACTCCTCTTGCGGAATGAAGATTTATTCTGGGCGGACAAGTTGTTCATTACAATCCTGCATTATCCGCTGTGATTCTTCCTGAGATTAGTTGCTAATCGTATGGACGAGGGTTCCCAAGATGAGATCATTGCACACTTTGATACTATTCGCCCACGATTATAAAAATAGAATGCAGCAAATAACGCCTTCACAATATACTGAATTCCATAGTTAGGTATCACCCATGGACCTGCAATCACAATCATATAGATAAAATTTCACAACAGTGCTCAACTAAATATATACCCGACCTTCGTACTCACGCAGAGTGACAGCAAATTTGCAACTCATTTCTACAATTAATAACACTTCCGTTTCTCGAAGCAGTGCCGCTATTCCGAGGCCACGATTACCGAACCAGAGATGTCAAAGAATTTTTTATCTGTTCTGCGAAAAATATCCGCTAATATGGAGAAATAGGGATATCCGAGATTATCACCTGACATTCCTCATTAGTTTCGAAATAACGTCTTGCCTACGGAGACTCTGAATCTTAACGATATCAATGCCAAAATGAAAAAGAACTTTAGTTGATAATAAGTAGTCATCATTTCTTCCTACTATTAACACCTTTTATTAAATACCTGCTTATTGCATCACTTCACAGTAACAAATACAGCTAAATTTCTTGTAATAATATGACCGAAAGTTAAATGGTTTCGTAAGTAGAACATCTCATGTCATTTTAATCACGTCCCACTGAATGGTCTCAGTATGACTTCTGAAAGATAGGTAACCTACATGCTACCAAGTGTACCTTGCATTAATTTAGGACAGTTTATGAATATTTGTAATATCATCCCATATTGACCTTTAGAATTATTAAAGAACATCATGTTGTGGTGTCGGTAGCTGGACCGACACTGTGGAGTTGACTGCTGCAAAAGAAAGCTAAACTAACGCTGTGGCCGATAGTGCACGCACAGCAATAAGCATACGGTCGTGAAGTCTGGAACATAAAAACTTATGAATGAATAAGACGAAAAGTATGTAGATGCTTTTTACTTAACTTTTATTTATCCTTGGAATACATCTCTCTGGAATACTCGTACGCTATAGGCACTGATACAAATGGCTCCTTGCTAGTTCGTAGCCCTTAACTTCTGATGGCTATTCTGTCTCTCGGCTAATGAGAGAGAAAGGCTTCGTACAACTGGGCGATAGCTAGGTTCGCGTACAACTGGCGGTAGCTTGGTCCTCGTACAACTGGGGTCGAGTCCACTCTCGTATCACGAGACCTGCCTAGGTGGTGGCGCTAGGTCTGCGATCACAGTGGCGACACGCGGGTCCGACATGTACTACATGGACCGCGGCCGATTTAAGCTACCACCTAACAAGTGTGGTGTCTGGCGGTGACACCACATTCCTCCCCCGCAAATCGGCGAACGGTCGTGAGATAAGGCTTCCGCCCGCCGTGGGGAGGACCACATGTTGACGTATGCGAAGAGGTGGGGAGCCTAACAACAGGCGAGGCTGTGCCACCCGCACCCGGCCATCCGGTCCGAGGGGAGCTAGGAAACGCCTGCAAAACTAGTCCAGGGTGCACGTCAACATGCGGTGTATGCGCCCGTAATGAGACATGAGGGGCCGAAGTGTCGACCTCCATTGCGTCGGGGTAGCCGACGCGCGATGACGTCATGTGGTCCGGAGCGGGCGGGAGTTCCATGGCGGAGGACAGCTGGTCACGGGAAGCGATCGGCGGCGCGCGACCCTGGGAGGCGCTTGGCGGCTGCAACGAAGCGTCGAATGCGGTCGGCGGCGGCGGCTGCTGCTGCTGCTGCTGCTGCTGCTGCGGCGGCGGCGGCGCGTCGCCATGGGGCAAAATGGAAGGCATCGTCGGTAACACCTGGGGATGAGGCGAGCCAGTAGATGGGTCCCCAGGGCGCTGACCGGACGGCACCGTCGCTGAAAGCAGACGGGGAGCGGCAGAACCCGAGCGACGACAGAGGCGCAGCTGATTGAGATGCCGACGCACCTCACCAGAGGCCCCCAAAACCAAATACATCGCGCGGCCGAGGCAGCGAAGAATGCGCCCTGCGAGCCAACGCCGTGAACCTCGATAGTTGCGATAAAATACAACGTCGCCTGGAGCAAAAGCAGGAGTCTGCCGCTGCAAAGGAACCTGATGCGGCGGATGCAGCAAAGACATCAAGGTGCGATGAGGACGACCGTGGAGCAACTCAGCCGGCGAGCGACCATCTCGGGGCTGAGAGCGATACGAAGACAAAAAGAGCAACAATGCGTCCTCCCGAGAATGCGACTCTTTCAATTTCAACATCTGTGACTTGAAAGTCCGGACCAAACGTTCAGCGGCACCGTTGGACTGAGGCGAAAACGGCGCGGATGTCAGATGGTGAATACCATTGGCCTGGCAGAATGACCGAAATTCTGCGGACATGAATTGGGGGCCATTGTCGGAAACAATAGTCTGCGGAAGACCTTCAATGCAAAAGATAGCAGACAACGCTTGGATGGTGGCGGAGGACGTCGTGGAAGACATCCGGACAACAAAAGGAAAATTACTGAAGGCGTCGACCAGAACCAACCATCGAGCATTCCAGAATGGACCAGCAAAATCAATGTGCAAGCGTTGCCAAGGGGAAGTGGCTTTTGGCCACGCAAAGACTTTCCGCGGCGGTGCGGACTGTTGTTCGGCACACGCCGGGCACGAAGAACACATATTCGTAATCGCAGCATCGATTCCGAACCAAGTACAGTGCTGACGAGCAAGTTGTTTCGTTCGCACTATACCCCAATGTCCTTGATGAAGAAGCCGTAAAACAGAGGACTGTAACGAACGTGGGACCACGACTCGGGACTGATCATTATCAGAACGCAACAACAAAACACCACGTCGAACAAAAAGTCTCTCCTTGTGAGCAAAAAATCGGCGAACCAACGGATCCTCGATCCGAGACTTTGACAAAGGCCATTGCGTAGCAACAAAACGTAAAACAGTAGCAAGGACAGGGTCAGTAGCTGTGGCTGTAGCGACACGACGAAAATCAATCGGAAACGATTCGACCACGTCATCGGTTTCCGAATCAATGAACATGCAAGCAAGTTCGGAAGAATCGAATGCTTTATCCTCAGCAACAGGCAAACGGGACAACGCATCGGCGTTTCCGTGCTTAGCAGTGGACCGATACAAGATATCGTAGCGGTACTGCGAGAGGAAAATAGACCAGCGAATGAATTTCTGCGCTGTACGTGGAGGTACAGGCTTGGTCGGATGAAAAAGCGATGTCAAAGGTTTGTGGTCTGTGATGATGGTAAAGTGACGACCATACAAGAAATCATGGAACTTAGTAACACCAAACACGAGAGCCAAAGCTTCTTTCTCTATCTGTGAATAATTTCTTTGCGCAGACGAGAGCAATTTGGACGCAAAGGCAATAGGGCGATCATGGGAGCCAACTTTGTGCGCAAGCACAGCACCGATCCCGAAATCCGATGCATCTACCATCAACAAAAGGGGTTTCTGGGGATCGAATGGCGTAAGGCAAGTATTAGAAAGCAACGCCGATTTCAACTGGCGAAAGGCGCGTTCACATTCCGTCGTCCAGACGAACGGAACACCTTTACGGCGTAAGCGATGAAGCGGAGCTGAAATGGAAGAGGCATTGCGCACATATTTATTGTAATAATTAATTTTACCCAACACACTCTGTAGCTGTTTCAGATTTTTAGGGGACGGCAAGTCTTGTATGGCACGGAGGTGCTCTGGACTCGGATGTATGCCTTGGGCATTAATGACATGTCCCAGGTATGGTAAGTCACGAGCAAAAAACACACATTTGTCCTTCCTCAAGCGAAGACCATTTTGCCGCAAGACCTGAAATAACGTTCGTAAATTCGCAAGATGATCTTCTTCTGTCTGTCCGGAGATCACTATATCGTCCAGATAGTTGGCTGCAGTAGGGACCGACGCACAAATAGTTGGTAAATATTGCTGAAACAAGGCAGGGGCGGATGCACACCCGAATGGCAGTCGTTTGAAGCGGTACAATCCAAGATGCGTGTTAACCACCAATACGCGCTGGGATTCGTCGTCCACCGGTATTTGCAAGTACGCATCGGCTAGGTCCAACTTTGAAAAATATTTTCCCGGGCACAGTTTAGCAAAAAGATCTTCCGGGCGGGGCAAAGGAAAAGTAGCAGTCACTAGCTGTGAATTCACTGTGGCCTTGAAGTCCACGCAAAGTCTCAATTTTCCGGAAGGTTTTGGCAAAATGACTAAGGGTGAGGCCCAGAGAGAAGCTTGCACACGTTCAATTACACCCTGTGATTCGAGATCGTGTAACG
The DNA here is from genome assembly GCF_021461385.2 of Schistocerca piceifrons. Classification (NCBI taxonomy): domain Eukaryota; kingdom Metazoa; phylum Arthropoda; class Insecta; order Orthoptera; family Acrididae; genus Schistocerca; species Schistocerca piceifrons. Next base: position 461,947,852 of record NC_060149.1, read on the forward strand.
TTCTTGCGACCTCATCACGCAATGCGTGGGGAACATTGCGCGCCCTGAAAAATTTCGGTTGCGCGTTGACCTTCAGTTCTAAATGTGCTTCATAGTTTTTAGCGCAACCTAAGCCCGGTGCAAAAATGTCTGCAAATTCGTCACACAGCCGAGAAACACTGTCTGTAGGCACAGTCTGATTCACTGATAGGACCTGATTTACAATAGACATGTTAAACAACTTAAACAAATCTAGACCAAACAAATTCACAGCAGAAGAAGAACGAAGAACGTAAAATGACACAAGTTTTGTTTGTCCCTTGTATGTGGCAAGAAGGCTGCACTGTCCTAACACAGGAATTGTCTGTCCGGAATATGTAGTTAGCTTAACATTTGCGGCACGCAACGGAGGTGCGCCCAGTTGTTTGTACGTGTCGTGATTGAGCAATGAAACTGCAGCTCCGGTATCGAGCTGGAATGGTATCACTTTGCCTTCAAAGTCTAAGTCCACAAAAAGTTTATTGTCCTGCTGACGACAAGAGCGACTGTTTTGTGCAAGTGGAACAGACACTGGTACAGAATCACTTGCTAATTGACGTGATTTCCGGCGACGTCGACGCACAGTTTTTGTGGGACGATCACAGTTACTGTCAGAGAAAGTGTCACTGGACGAAGTGGAATTAACGACATGAATGTCCATAGGCGAAGGTCCACGAGCCTGAGTGTCCTTGGTTCGATTCCGGCGCGAAGCAAAGGGCCTGGAATGATTGTGATTGTCTGATCTGAGCTTTTTCTGGCAAACACTTTGAACATGTCCTTTCTTATTGCAGAAAAAGCAAATAGCTTGGCGTGACGGGCAATGTTCACGCGAATGTCTAGTAGCACACCTCGGGCATGATTTCACTGTATTTGTGTGCTGGCGCGGCACACCTGGCTTAGCACGCGGCGGTCGCTGTGTCGCCGTGCGCACGGCCCGGTTACCGGGCCGCGGAGCGCGTCCAGCGGGCCGGTTAATGTTACACACGGCTGGCGAAGTTTCAAAAGATTCCTGAGCACAGTCCAGTGTGTCCTGTCTATCCAATATGTCTATCACTTGTTGAAGGGAGGGATTAACTAGTTTCAAAATTTGCTCCCGTATGCGAACATCAGAAACGTTCTGTGCAATTGCATCACGCACCATTGTATCTGAATAAGAAAGACCACAGTCACATTCAAAGGCACAGTCCCTAGTAAGTCCTTGCAATGTTGCTACCCACTCCCTATTAGTTTGACCGGCCGTACGTTTTGTACGAAAAAACGTATACCGTTTTGCAACCACATTAACTGTTTCTTTGAAATAGGCATCTAATGCAGACAAAATTTCCTCGTAGGACAGAGTTGCTACGTCTCGCCGGGGAAACAATTTCACTATCACACGGTATGTGGACACACCGACACAAGAAAGCAAAAACGGCTGCCGCTCATTACCTTGAATTCTGTAGGCAGCAAGGTGGAATGCGAACTGACGAGACCACTCTTGCCAGGTCTCGTGGTTCGGGTCGTAGTGCCTAAAAGGCGGTGCAACGGCAGGTTGTGGCTGCGGTAGCGGTGAAGCGGCGGCGGCCGCATCGGTTTGAATGGTACGTTGACCCTGGACGAGCTGTCCAAGGGCATCCAGTAACGCCTGCGTCTGCTGAGTCTGCAAGCGATAAAATTCGGACAGTACATCTGGAGAATGTGGCGAAGCCATGACACAAATGTAAGCAATCAGACAGAAATGTAAGCAATCAGACACGTTAAAGCGGCGCCAATGTGGCAAATGAATTAATACAAACTCTTTTACTCGTCGCCATATGTTGTGGTGTCGGTAGCTGGACCGACACTGTGGAGTTGACTGCTGCAAAAGAAAGCTAAACTAACGCTGTGGCCGATAGTGCACGCACAGCAATAAGCATACGGTCGTGAAGTCTGGAACATAAAAACTTATGAATGAATAAGACGAAAAGTATGTAGATGCTTTTTACTTAACTTTTATTTATCCTTGGAATACATCTCTCTGGAATACTCGTACGCTATAGGCACTGATACAAATGGCTCCTTGCTAGTTCGTAGCCCTTAACTTCTGATGGCTATTCTGTCTCTCGGCTAATGAGAGAGAAAGGCTTCGTACAACTGGGCGATAGCTAGGTTCGCGTACAACTGGCGGTAGCTTGGTCCTCGTACAACTGGGGTCGAGTCCACTCTCGTATCACGAGACCTGCCTAGGTGGTGGCGCTAGGTCTGCGATCACAGTGGCGACACGCGGGTCCGACATGTACTACATGGACCGCGGCCGATTTAAGCTACCACCTAACAAGTGTGGTGTCTGGCGGTGACACCACACATCATACATATTTATAAAATACCACTGTTGTGGTGGAAAGACATACTTATCTCATGCTCTGTTCAGCCAAGAATACAAAATGCTCAAACGATTTCCTGGCCTGGTCGTGTTTATAGACCACCTTTGTGACAGTAAAAGGAAACAAATACCAGATGATATCAGAGAGGAAAGTTTTCATCCAAAAAGAAGCTGTCATTTCCTGAAATAACGTCTAACACAGGTGAACAGCAGAAACACATAATGTATGTACTGGTTCTCAGTAAGGCAACACCCGGTCTTTACTACTAAATCGGACAGCTATGTTCTCAAAATTATTTTCTGTCAGATACCCGACATCTTAACCAAATTCCTTAAATTTCTCAGAGAAATTTAACGTTTTCCAGTTTCAAAAGACGGCTAATGTTCCACTTTCTATCGCAGTAGTTATTTCTTCCGCGTATCCGAAAGCTCATTCAAGCAACCGAGTTTAATCCCCCCCCCTTCTCAACCCTCCCCCTCCTCGATTCCCCTCTTGTCTGCAGAGCACTCAGTGAAGAGCATACTTTCTCTTTCTTAACAGTTACTATCACTGTAATTTAATCTTTTCCTCTGACATTTTTCCTCCTGTTTCTGATGATGATAAATATGACTCGTATTCTGAATCTTTGCTGTTATTATGTATGCAATTACTATTATTATTACTTGCGATGGTAATTACAGTTATCCCCATAATATAATCTCAGGTGTACATGTAAGCATATAAATTATGAAGCTAGGAAAATAACATCTATTAACGATATTTAATGGGTATACCTGCTGCTCTGCTCTGCCTGAGGTCATAATCTAGTCACGCTAAATAAAATAATAAATAAATAAAATAGATAAATTACATATTTTACACATGCATATGAAGCTATTTCTGTTTCCTTCAGTTTTACAGGTTTCGTTTTCTGGTACGACGAACTCACGAGGCATGTATCTGTGTATGCACCCTCTTTATAATGCGAATGTTGCTTGAACTGGAAGCCAGTACTTCATTTTAGAAACAGTATATTGTCACGAATGTAATTCAAGTACAAAAAATTATATGATAGACTGAAATATGACTGACAACCCTGTCGGTGTATTTAGGCAGAAAAATGGACAAAAAATGAGAAGGCAGCTGTTATAAAAGCAGTTGATAAACCATTAGTTGGCTGGACCTATCATTACGGACGACACTGAAGAATAAATATTCATTTTTAGTAAGTAGCCTGTGAAATGATCTCTTGAACGAAATTCCCATTTTGTGTATCCCTTCACCAATACAACGAAGCATATTTTTCAGCATCTGGTCTTCACTGTTTATTAACTTTTTCTCTTATCGAATCTAATATTGACCCACATATTAGCTCAATAAATATGTATAAACATAAATGAATATATAAACATTGAAATAAAATATCTGGCATACAGACACCACTAGTATTTTTGACATGAAGCAAAAGCTGTTTCCGTTCAAAAACTTTTTCTACCATTAACTAAAATTACATATTCTGTCAAAAACTCCTACATAGTTATCATGTAGTCATTCAAGTGTATTCATTTTTCAGGTATTTAAAATGTTCTGTGATTGACACATTTCACACAGTTCTGTTAATTCTGAACATCTTGTATGGAACATACAAGAAAGTCATCATAAACATTTCTTTAATGAGCACAGCTTATTGTGAAGTCCTGAAATGTTCTGAAAACTTAATGTAAGTCAGCTATGCAATCTTCTGTCTAGACATGGCAAGTATCAGTTTACCATCACTTGGTGATGGACGGAAAGAAGTTGAGAATGGATTAAATTTAATTAAAATAGTAGGGTTACTGGATTTGCAATTCATGAATAATTTAGTAATAACGCTGTACAATTACATGTTTCTTAGTACTTTATTAACGTTATTTAATACATCATAAGTTATTCAAACATGTAAAAGGAACATAGAGTTAAGAGAAAAATAAGCAGTAAATTCTAAAACTATCTATTACTGATGTTTCTGTGGGTCGCAGAGGTAATCATTTTCTTGAATGAATCTAACTCCAAATTATATTGGACATTTCTGTTCCTCCCATTCGAAGCTATGAAATATTTATCATTCTGCAGGTTGCTTGCGAAACAGTTTCAAGGTATAGCTGATGACATTACAGCAACATAGGTTTATATACAAATGAATCTTTCAATAAAGGATGTAAATAGCCAGTTGGTTGCATAAAGTTTATTGTAATAAGCCTTGACCAAGTTTCAACACCACCAGAGGTATCGCCTTCAGAAGCATTAAAGTCTCATTAAGTTTAAAGTATACATGTACATTATGAGCTAAAGTGCACAAGTCAAATAGTAGAAATCATAGATTAACTCCTCCACGAGAAACAGCAAGGATTACTACACATGTACAGCTTGCTATAAAAACTAACATTGAACTCCAAGTTTGTTCTTATAATAAACTGTACCTGAAGAGTAATTCTTCCTATTTTCCCACTTGGTCAAGGCTGATTATAAGAAACTATATACAACCGACTGGCTGTATACATTATTTATAGAAAATATATTTCCGGTTGCTGCTGGCGGCCAAGTTTAATAATGTTGCATAAAAATGAGTATTGCTTCACTAAGTAGAAACATCAAGTAATTGAAAGGTCCGTTTCTTCACACTTTATATCTGTATATTAAAATGGCATTTGCTTCTCATTTCTGTAGTAACTCACTGACAATGATGAAACCTAATTATCAGGTATGCCAAATAGACGAATGACAACATTTATTAACAGTCTGGAGTTCATTCCACCTCAGCTTTTACCTACAGTCCTGGACACAGCAATGAAGGTTCTTGCTCCTACAGAAACTCGAACCTACTACCCTCGAATCGCACAGTACTGCCATTTTGCAACCTATGGGACTGAGGTAGCAGATTGTCCGAAACGGACTGTTCATTGTGAATAATCTGATCACAGATAATCACGCTGCAGCAAATCTTGATACCTAGGAGGAAAATCAGCTTGCTCTTGTACAGTACGGGGCTTCTTGCATATGTAATTATTCCCATACTGCCTCAACACAGGCGACAAGAATAATCCAGCAACCATTATAGCCATTATGAAGATTGCCACTATTCCCCTCGTGTCATCATGGAAGTATTTGGGCTTCTTTTCTTCAGCACCATCTTCGCTAGTAGTGTCGTTGGAAAATGAGCCCGATCCGGCGATGTCTGATTCGAGGAGTGTGGCGTTGATGCTGCTGTTGCGTCGATCTGTTCCTTCCATCGAGCCAGCTGATATGTTTTGCATATTGAGGCCGTCGTACCTGTGCATAACGATAAATTTATGTAAATACAGCCTATATTTACGTAATTATAGTTTCTACTGTTGCTATCTGAATACTGACTTCAGTGTTACAAAGCCCATAACCTACACGAAAAAATTCAGCTGCCAAGAGAACAAGTAGCAATACTTCATTTTGAATCACGACATTGCTTCATGGCAGTAAATAAACATAGCGAAGTGTTTCGTATTGCGGCATGGAATATGGGCGGGATATCCACAATGTTGAACTGAAAATAGTGGGCAATACTGGAAGAAATACAAGAACACCTAATATCAATACGGATCCAGAAATCCTTAGTTTCCGAGTTGCAACGCAGTCAATAACGGCTGCTGTCTCATCCGCGTTGATGTTAAAATTGCTACTTATGTGTCTGGCGTAAACAGAGCCTGATTATTTCAATGGCTTATGAGCTCATCGAGGAATGTGGAGCATGCAAGACGTCCCTGATTCATCTACCGATGTCGGTGGTTGAAGCCACTTACAAGTAAGTTACACTGGTTTGTGAACAGCTAGAGGCGGTCCCCTTCCTTGACATTCACTCTTGCCCGATTTGAATCCACTGATTTCCTATCTGTGGTTATGGGTCAAGCAAAAACGTTTCGCAACCCCTGTAAATAATATTCAGATAAAACAGCCAGAGGTCGTGCACAGTTTCATTCGCTTTGACCAGTTTTGCTCCCAAACGCGAGCGTTATCAAATAATCATTGTCCTCGTGGCTACACGTTACGGATTACAAGCACCGCTCGGCGACACTTGCGTTTTGTAATACCTGGGAATGTGACTCCCTGAAACTTCATTCCAGCAGTCAGAAATGTTACATGCAACCAAGCACTAATTTAATAGAGTCACGAAAAAGAGGGTAATGAAAAAGACCCGCGTGCCTACTAGCCTTATGAAATGGAATTTGAATGCGTTTCTCAGTACTGAAGTAGTATCAACAAGAAGGTCACTTACGTCACAATCATTAGTCTCTAGATGAAATACATTAAACCTAACAGAAGACAAAATAGTGGAGTTTTTTTTCATTCGTTTCGTACGCGTCCGAAAGTTTAGGAAACTGACAGCTTGTTAGAATATACTTATAAACAACTGTGTTCAAGCCTCAAATTTGTCGCCAGCGTAGTGAGTTGATAGTTACATAAAAAGTCAGCATACTGCACACACTATGGGTCTTGATTTATTCGGTACTAATGTATTGGATGTTTCAGTAGCAGCTCGAAACTCTTAAATTTATTTTTCAGACACGTGATTTAGTGTTTTTAGCTTGGTATTTGACTCTGAATTTCACATTAAATTTAATGCTGCTTCTATCATAACACATAAACGAGAACAATACAATTAAGCTTCATTGTAAAGTTTTGCTAGTTTCAGACATTACGATGAAAAATTTACCCAGACACAACGGAAGTTTAAAGATTTCATAAATTATTGAAATACACTTTGGTAAGTGAGGGCCAGAGTTAACAAGATAGTAAATTCTCAAATCTTGACATTCATTATGACATTGTTCTGGATGAGAAGAAATTATCGTGACAAACTGAAGTGAAAGTATTTGTAGAAACACGCAGAATTTTAATAGCTGTTATCTCTGCTGATATGAAGGTAAGTATCAAGATTTTTTCGCTACCTACAACAACAAGGTTGTTAATGTGCAGTAGAAGTTAACAGTACACAAGTCATAATTTACAATATGTTAACTTAAAAAGCAAGGTATAGCGATTATTTCGTGACATATAGACATGAGTAATCTTAAGTGTCATAACAGAATACGAGGATATCTTTTCCGCCTTCCTTGTAAGAGAAAAGCGAATAAAACGTAGAACAACACTCACTTGCTTATCTCAGTGTCAACGTCATCTCGGACGGGGTCGCCTGTTACCGTAGCAACGCCGGGGACTTGGCGTTGATATGTTTCCTGAAAAGCTGCAGAAAAATATGTCTTAGCTCATTTGTTACTACTAATACATTATACAGTATGACATATTAATGTTACGATAGTTTGTGCGCAAATATGAAGGACAAGAGGAGCAGGGAAAAAAATTTGTGTAATAGGCATCTCATTAACATGTTTTTGTGCTTAGTTTTAGACAGTATAGTGTAAACAAACAGGTGTCAAAACTGGAACTCAAGGTTTCCTTCTGAGTCAAACTTAAAATCTTCATGTACAATACTTTCACAGTTGAGCATAAAATCATTTTCAAATTTAAATTGTTTTAAACTGAAACCGCTGAATAACAAAGCAGTTTATTTGCGGATTAACTTACACATACACTTGAGTAGACGAAGCAAATGTACAATCTGAACAGGTGGTTAGGAGCATCAGCATAGATAATTTGTGTTCTGTTCCATGAGAAGGTAACCGAGAGTCATTGTCGAAGACAAAACCTGCATCTTCGCTTGAGTGAGGTTCGGATTTGGTTACAAATTACAGATCTTAAATAAAGACAATATGGGCTATTTGCAGCAACAAATCGTATACGGCATATTCCGTAGTGGTAGAATATTGTGAGTCTATACGTGTACTAACACGAGAGATGTATCACTACCGGTAGAAACTTTCCGCGAGTACAAAAATCTTCCCACAGTCCCTTTGATCGATTGTTGATAATGTAATATTTATAAGTGCGTAACGCGTTTAACACAAAAGTTTTTACTACTTTTCACGTGATCTGGGCGTCGTAGACTTCACACTCAGAGCCTGGGGCCAAAAGAATCTTATCGACAGTGCCTATTTAAGTATTGTAAATTGAATTTATTCTGCAGGAACGAATGGAAAATTTTAAAATATATATATCTTCACTCACCTGAAAGATGCAGCAAGACGAAAGCAAGGAAAAACTTCATGACTGCCGGGTGCGTTGAGTTAGCGGAAGGCCGGAGATGAGGAGCTCTTGTGAGGGCAGCTGCCGTGTGTCTCCCGTTGAAATACTTGCCGCTCTGTGGCGCGTGGGTGCGGCCTCGTTCTCCTCCACTCTACCTGCCAGCCAATCCGCTTCGTCCTTAACGTGCCACGTGACCGCTGCTGGCCTGCGGCGAGAGGGTGATATTACGTAACGAGCTTCATTCGATGTCTCGCTACTTTTTACAGTCGAAATAAATCGATCCGTGATATTATTATTCTCCAAAACTCAATTTTTTTTCACTTTGTCTCTCTGGCTCATAATATAAATTATTTGGTTAGTAAATTAAAAAAGCATTATAGCGATTAAAGGTACAATTTTAGCTCTCTAACTAACTACATATACATCTACACAACGCAAGCACCCCACGATGTGTTATGGAACATACATGGATTACTATTATCAATTTACCGCCTGCTGCACTAGCAAATGGTGCGTGATACAATCCGAGGTCAGTAAGTATCTGGAAGGAGCTGTTATTTATTTATAAATTAAAAAAAATTAAGGTTGAATCTCTTTTAATTCGTGTGACAACGATCATGGAAAAAGTATATAATTTTTTCTTTGGCAACTGAAGTTAGACTAACGACAGCATATAGAGTTTTAATGTCGTGAGCATGGCATTGCATTTAAAACTGCATGAAGCACTCGAGTGGCGAGCAGAGAAGTTTCGTACCTGTCAAAGTCCAACAAAACATAATAACTACTTCCAGGGAAAGTAAATGAATCACTGAAGGAAGTTTCTAAATCATCAATATCCAATACAGTTACAATTAACATAAATAAAATAAAAGTCATGAATTTCAGTTTGAACAGGAAGAATTACAGTTTGAAATGAAAATCGGATAGTACTTCTACATATTGCGCAACAAACTCAAAGTTTTTAGAAATGAATATTTTTTTCACAGTTGAAGCTGAAAGAACAAAGAAAGATTAGTATACCATTAACATATTATGCCCTAATAAACTTGTCATCAGTGTGTGAAAGCTAGCGCTTTTTTGTTATGTACTATTTACATGTACACTAAACTCTCCAATATGGGACAAATATAGAAAATTTGAACACAGTTTTCAAACTACAGAAAACGTCTCAAAGAATTATAACCAAAATTGTAATCGGACTCAGTATGAATAACAGATCAGAACACTGGGGATATTAAATACACCATATACACACACATTTACCAACCAGTTGTACACCTGTCTGTGACCATGGAACAAGATCTAGACGCAACTTAGGTACCAAGGCAGAATAACCATAAAGCACAACGTATCATTTCCTACGAAGGAACAGAACAATACAATAAATAGCCTAACTATTACTACAAGAAAATTATTTAAATAGGCAGTTAAAAGTAGCTTCTAAGCAGTTACTCCATTCATATAAGGAAAGATGTGAGAAATAATTTACAAAGCTTTGAAACTTTGGGTAAACACTCATAGAACATGTAGTAGTAGCAGTAGTAAGAAACAAGGAAGTTCCCTCCCCTAGAGGATGGGCACCGGCCTACCCCATCCCCTAATTCAATTTTTTTAACTCTTTTCAGTTTTATGAAAAACGTTCCTTTTTTCGAAGACATCTATTGTGTCTAAAATTATTTCTAGTGAAATTCCGCTCAAAGAGGGTCATATAAATGTTTTAAGCAAGACAATCAGTTTTGAGACACTCTATCTTGAAGATTAAAACGTCTGTTGGTTTGTACGTGTGGCATAATTTTAGCTTCGATTTTAATTTAGTTAAATGTTTCAGTTGTTTCTCTACAACTACTTGCCTTTTATTCTTATGGAAACGTATGTCTTCCACGTGAATGTTGATACTAAAATCTGAAATTTGCCCTAAGGTGTGGGCGCGCTTGGCCTCTAAATCACATTTTGAAGCACATTTGAAACAGTCTCTTTTTAACATGAAAGGATAAGGAGAAGTCGATCTTTAAACTTTTATCATCTACTTCTGCGCCTTTTTAGTTAATTAAGTTGCTTAATGTATTCACGTTGACAGACTTTGTGCACTTCAGTCATTCCAAAGCTCTGTAGAAGAGTATGAGCCTCATTCATTCGTTCGTTGCTGACACATATCAAAGTTTCCAAACGCTTCGTGACTTTTGATGTCACCTCTTCTTAAAAAAAAAAAAAAAAAAAAAAAAAGGAAAGATTTTCCTCAAATAAAACGGGTGACTGTGTTCAGCATTATTGTTCTCTTAGGCCACAGAAAAGATAAGAGAATAAGGACAAATGCTACGTGTCACAACAAATTGACCTGTTCCGCATGGCTTTAATAAGTTGAAGATATAAGCTCAGCTCAGTCGGGCACATTTAGAGGAAAATGGCAGCGACAGTGGTAGGGAAACTTCCCAGATTCACTGTTGGGCACCTAACCCTGATTTCAACAACACCGAATGTACAAGAAATTCCATCAAGTTGAAAATTACGAAATATGTCCATATACTTAATTATTCTTTTCATTTAAATCACTGACTAAGCAACAACAGCTACAAAAATTATATATTAACAGAACCCTGTTTCAAATTTTACATCTCTAAAACTATTTGTCTGACTTCAAATATGCACAAGATCTCTTTTGTACAGAATTTTACGAGGAATGTTTTTTGATATTACAGTTCTCATCTAAAAATGAACCAATGTGTGCAAAAACTTTAAAAATGGAAGAGTGGAGGAAAATGAGGAGGAGGGGGGCGATTTTACTGTTTCTTACTACTACGCCTTATATGACTATTTTCGCGAAGTTTCATAACTTTATAAATTATTTCCTCCGTGTGCTGTTTCTTTGACTAAAAAAAAAAAAAAAGTTACACGTGTGAGCAAAGAGAAAGCACCTCTGCCGTTTCACAAAACACATTCGCTTTATAATGTATAAACAAAACAGTAATCTACACTTGTTATAACACCCCCGACGACTGGCCTCATATTCGGGGGATGGAGCCCGTAATCGCCTTCCAACAATCGTAATTCAGGTTTTCTGCTTCGGCCGACTACCTGTCCCATACTAGGTCTGTAAGTACGTAAATATCTATCAAATTCAAATGGTTCAAATGGCTCTGAGCACTATGGGACTCAACATCTTAGGTCATAAGTCCCCTAGAACTTAGAACTACTTAAACCTAAATAACCTAAGGACATCACACACACCCATGCCCGAGGCAGGATGCGAACCTGCGACCGTAGCAGTCCCGCGGTTCCGGACTGCAGCGCCAGAACCGCTAGACCACCGCGGCCGGCAATATCTATCAATATGACATACTTTTCGTTATTAAACTAAAACGGAAACGCTGTAAAGGTGATCCATCGATGAGTAAAACTATTGCTGTCATTTCTGCAGTATCAACCGCCGTCCGGTCTGCCGCACTTTAAAATACTCGCGCAGCCAGTCACGCCGCTGCGTTTCTACAGTCGCCACAGCGGCGTGAGGGCGCTTAAATGGACGCTTACGCAGCGTCAATCAAGTGCAAGTATCCCCTCTCCGGAGCTCCAGCGACGGGTCTTCTTAGGTTCCAGCATCCAAGCACAAAGCCTCATTCTCGTGTATTTGCCATTTCATAGCGTTTACAGATTTTCATAGCGGTCAGGCCTCGTCAGCTACGGAATAGTCATTATATTGAAGACTGACTTAATTGTAAATCTTTGTACATTTTTCAACATTTAAATCTACTGTTAGCAACTGATTCTGTAACTACAGGAAACAAAGTTATGTATCACTTTTGTTGTTTGAAATTAGATAAAGAATAAATTAATACCTGAATTCTCTAACTACGAATCGCATCTGTTCCTCGCTCCTGCATCCACTAAAGAACTACAAAGCGTGCAAAGGAAATTACAACTATTTCATTTCACATAATTCATGTTATCAACTACCTAGTTAGTCTAACGTGTTTCCACTGAATAGATTGACTGCAGAAAGTCTGTGCAATACCTACCTAAAGTTGCCATAATCACTTCATTGGGCTAAAAACTTTTTTCAGACACTAATTTCTATAATTGTGGCCGGCCGGTGTGGCCAAGCGGTTCTAGGCGCTTCAGTCTGGAACCGCGCGACCGCTACGGTCGCAGGTTCGAATCCTGCCTCGGGCATGGATGTGTGTGATGTCCTTAGGTTAGTTAGGTTTAAGTAGTTCTAAGTTCTAGGGGACTGATGACCTCAGATGTTAAGTCCCATAGTACTCAGAGCCATTTGAACCATTTTTCTATCACTGTGGCAAAATTGGAACTCAGAGGCTGTAAAAGCTGGTCAACAGAGCTGATATTCCTACAGTTCCCACTTTCAATAACATATTTTTCCCAACGCCAAAACACCATAAATTTACCTGATTGAAAATAAATGCTTTTCCTCGCGTATTTAAGCATCTAGCTGGTCCATAAGGACTGAGTAATATTCACTAGGTATTGTTCTACCCTTTGTAAGATAATTAATAAAATAAATCAGTTTTTTAACCTAGGGAGAGCTATTAATAGTTGTTCCGAGAGAAGAAATCGATGTTTTGAAGCAGAACTAACAACTTTAAACTACTGTTGATTCATGTTTCGTTTATGGCGTGAAGTGGTGGATTCTCGTGTATTTCACAGTTACAACAAAAAATGTTCAAATGTGTGTAAATTCCTAAGGGACGAAACTTCTGGGGTCATCGGTCCCGAGACTTACACACTACTTAAACTAACTTCTGCTAAGAATAAAATACACACACACACGCACACACACACACAACCGCGCAGCTACTCGGCCATAGTTGCAACACTCTGGTGCACAACAACAACTGCATTTTGTTAGAAATGTCCAAGCAATTATTAGAAATTTATTTACGCAATTGCTTTTGATCAGCTTCCAATGAATACGACTTGTATCATGCGCGAAGAATTCTCACAGTGATTTTTTCCAGTGAAATGTATCATACTTTTTATTCTCAGATGAGTACTGCACAAGTATTTCGTACACATTTAATCGCAGTCAGTCCCGTAACACTTTGTACAATTTCTACTTATTTTTAGATGCGTTTGGTGTTTTTGGAGGTCCATCACGTTGCTCATTTTCAAAAGTTGTACCCTCCCTCACGCGAGAATGGAATCTCCTATTTCCAAAGTACCTAAATTGAAGGAGTAGACAAGTTACAAACGTTCACCGGTTCATGAGAAGTTCTCGTTCATGATAAAGATATGAACTTATACTTTTCAGAATTTTGAAAAATCGGCTGTTTTTACAGAACGCCAGCTTGGAAGAAACTCCCGTAGCAGTGAGAGGAACTTGTCAGTTATCATTTGTCACTGACAACAAGTTAGCCCGTTTGTGCTATGTGTGAAGAGTAAACCCCATCCTTTCCACCAAACGTCTTCAAAAACAGTTTTGCATAATACGAATACTGTCACTGCTTCTGAAATAATTTTATTGCTTCCAGATGAGAAAATTAGCTTTTTTATAGTGTTAGATTATATTGTGGTGGATAGGGAAACCGAGATTGAATCATGGTAATAAATGTGAAAATCGTCTCATGCTGGAAGCAAAAATACAGGAAATTCAAGTAATTGGTATTCAAATCATGAAATTAATATAGTACAGGAGAGTTCCAGTAAATTGTCAAAGACCTGGTGCAAAAATCTTTGTAAGTACTGCTTTCGCAAATTGTTACTTGGAGCCAGACAGTTTCCGTCTGACTGAGCGTCTGCCGAGTAACAAGTAACGCATTACACTCCACCACTCCTTTCGCACGCAAATGCGTGTCGAAATTAGTTCGGTATACCTTAGAGTCAATGTTACGTGTTCGATCAAACCTAAACAAATTTATGGCCACACCTTGTATCGGAAACACAGCATGCAACCCGTCCGCGTGAGCTGCTTCGCTAAGACACTTCATTTTCGTATTAGAGACATCTCCTGATCGAGAAAAGACACTCCTGTTTCTGTTTCGTAGCTGACGACTAGATTCCTCCCGTGCCTACACGGATGAGTCGTCTCTGTTATCCATGTTTCCGGTGATATCCACCATTTTTGCAGTTAATCATGGTTTCCATTCTGGCAACTCTCTCACCACAAGCGTTTCTCATCTCACCACACCGTCGGTGAGCTCTACCAATCTCGGTCCCCAAGACGCAGATAACTTCTCTGATCTGGCACCCAGTCTTTTCATTCCAGAGTTTCAGCTCGGTTTCTAGTCTCTAAATTTTCGTTTGGTTTTCGTAACTCATTTGAGTGAGTTGCTCTGTAGTTTCTGCATTCTCCATTTCATTTCAGCCATCTGCACTACGATGCCTGCGTTGCATTGTCTTATTTCTGCTAACCAAGCTTTAGTGTTTGCTAACGTCACGAGTAAACGATCCATTGGACCCTGACATTGTGTCCTTTCCACAGAAGTGCCCTGTGCATCTTTACTTAATCGAAGTTCCCTCTATTGGCCTGTCAGCTTCCATGACTATCATCCTTCAAGACCGCAGCCGCATTGAAAACGCGACCACGAAACAAAATTATTCCACAGAACAATGTGACACAAACGAAACAACGTCGAAGTCAACGCAGTTGGCAACAGTCAGAATACTGGAAAAGCAAAACTGAACACTGACAGAGCAACGAACTAAACACTCTAAAACTACATAACAGGAAACAACAAGGGATCCAATGGTCACAGACACTATGTATACGCTGCGTGCGGAAATACATTCTCATAGTAAATTCAAGAAATTGATGTGCAAATCATGGAAATTAATATGTCCACGTTGGGAAGAAAAATGTGGTAAGCCAAATTAACTGTAGGATTGAAACATGACAACATTTACATTTATTATTATATCATGTACACTAAAATAAGTCTCCGGTTGATTTGAATTGGGATAGGCACAGCTCAGTAGCTGGACAATTAGGATTATGTGGGGGAAGTAATGAATTATTTCATCTCACCACTCATCAGAGACTGTTTTCTATGAAGGTGTGGCCAGTAGATGCAAGGTTAGGGCTATGAGACAATCACCGCTCGTTGTTTGTTTGGTGGTGAGTTGACTGTCGGCAGTTTTCATCTTGCTTGGCGGAGTAACTCGTTCCTTCTTCCCACCAACAAACCCAATGTTTCTAATGGAAATGCCTACGCTTTATCAATTGTCTCAGTTGTCCCTAGGTCCTCATGACTTGGTGGTATCCCTCTTGCTGCTCATCAGACTTTAAATGTAGTCCTTCAACAGTTAGACAAACATTTCAGTTGAGTTGTCCATATTTAGTTTTTGGAAGAGTCCAGCGTACCACTTGCAGATTAAGCATCTCTCCTTTCCTTAACACCTGGAGGCAAATTATTAAAATGTTGAAGCGTATCACGGTGAAATCACAGATTTTAAGAACTTCTTGTAGTCAAAAATGTGTGAGTAATTATAAGGAATGCAAAGAAAGAAATAGTGCTCATGTTTGCGCAGTTAGAAACTACGGAACTGTTATGAAATACAAATACTTGCCCATAACTGTATAAAGTTGGTAGTTATTTCAACTTAATGTCAAATTGATATTAACACATGGATAACGGGTCTTAATGGTTCAAATGGCTCTGAGCACTATGGGATTTAACTTCTGAGGTCATCAGTCCCCTAGACCTTAGAACTACTTAAATCTAACTAACCTAAGGACATCACACACATCCATGCCCGAGGCAGGATTCGAACCTGCGACCGTAGCGGTCGCGCAGTTCCAGACTGTAGCTCCTGATAACGGGTCTTACTTCAACTTAATGTGTTACAGATCAGATTGATACTAACACGAGGAAAACTGATCGTCTTAATCCGATGCTCTGACATTTATAAGCAGTCAGGACTGAGCTAGGACTATTACAAGCAAACGTCCGCACCAGCACTGTACACGAGTCTTGCCAAAATCTTGCATGGAGCTGTCTGAGGAAATAACGCCTTCGGATATCATCATAGGCCTTATTATGTTTGGGAAAAAGTACGTACTGAATGATTCCAATTTAGGACATCTTTTGTCTGCCTGCAGAAAGGTCAGGTTGTGAATAGCAAAATAATATCTCTTTAAGATTCAGACAATACAAAAAATGTAGCGCCTAGACTGTAGCGCCTAGAACCGCTCGGCCACCCCGGCCGGCTTCATACAATACATCTGTGAATCATCCACTCCAGGGACTTTCCGATTTTAAGGGTTAGATTAAAATAGTTTCCATCCATACATCTGGAAAATGTCCTGTTATCCATATAAGCCTGGAACGATCGATAAAGGTTTTCCTAGCATCCACGGTAAGTTGCTGCACTATATTGTGATTTCTATTACTCTAACCTGGAGTCAAGTCGTATGCCGCAGGCAAATATGCATCCAGCTATCACATTAATACCGGGTTGATGTCAACTTAATTATTGATGGAACTGATTTTCCAACCGCTGCTCTCAGCAATCCTGTAGCTGCAGAAAACTGCAGCCTGACAGTAGGTTCTCAAACCTTGCTTACTTTTATCGGGCTAAGTATCACCCGTGACTGATATGATATGAATCATAACAGTTAAAAACAATAAAAAAACCATGAGTGTTTAGTAAGATTTTAAAAAATGCCAATGACATTAGCCACTACCCATAAAACTGCAGTTGTGCCGATTAAGCGCTGTGCATTTGGGTATAATCGCTCAATCGTACCACTATTGTTATGGACTTTCCCCTTGATGGTATGGTTTATGCACCGCATGAAAGAAATGACAATGAGACAGCAGAAAATTCGGAAGAATAAATAGTGTAATGTTCACACCAATATTAGCATTACGATGAGCAAAGAACAGTCAAACCTCGCTTAACGAACATCACTTCTGACCCAGATAGACCTCTTCAGCTGCAGTAGCAGGGCAGTAAGTTACTCGCCGTTCTATGACCTTTCGTCTTGTACAGTAGAAGCTCCTACAAATGACATTGCTGTCGACAATGCAGTATTCAGGTGTACCGTTAGCGACACTCATAGCGTTGCAGTTGTTGTCTGCAGTAGTTCCGCTCCGGCATGCCCGACAATGTTGCATCTACTCTGTACCGATATTGAAAGTTCTCCTAACCTCGAACATTCATGTGTATTCATGGCTTTGAATACCCATTTAAGTATTTGACTACGTTAATCAACACAAATTCAATAAAACTCCCCATTAACCAATTATCCGTCTTCTGTGTTTAGCACTCATTTTGAAGAGTAGGAAAAAACAAAATTCAGTTGCCAACGTCCTTGTAAAAAAGGATGTACAGTTTTATGCATTATATTACTATTTTATAAACTTTTTAGTATTGTTCGGAATGAAAATCGTTATCATCTTTTCACGTGAATCCCTACAGAAAAAATATGTTTCGCGTAACGAGAGTTTCGCCTTTCAGGTACGGCTCAGAAGCAAGATATGCTCGTAAAGCATGGCCCCACTATATAGTCAGTTTGTAAAGAAGTAGATATTTTTTCGAATTTCTCAAAGTTACTTATTGGATCTTGGTTATTTACTTATCGATCGGTTTCTGAAAATAGTTTCCAGGTCTTGTGTTTATTCATCGTTAACATGGTGCATTTACTAACGAAATAACTACGTTCTATTCAACTCAAAATTATTGTTAAACAAGGAATTACGGAATTTTAATAAAAAATAAATTTTACTTTTATTAGGCCTATGTTTTTGTATTACGGAACCCCTAGTATTCAGACTTGCACTGGACGGTTGTTTCATTTACTTTCATCCAGTTTCAAATGAAGGCAACATTTATTTTTAATTAATTGCGAGAATATCTGGTATATTTAATTACGGATTATTGTATTAGCTCTTAGAAGATATTTTTCACCTCTTTTATAAACCACAATCAATGTAACAGTGAGTCACTTCACGGCAATCACCGTTAACAACACGAAAGAAATGATAAATGAAACAGGCAACAAGAAGTGACAATTTTGTGGGAATTCCAATGAAGCTACAGAGCAACGGATCTAGAAACAGTTAACAGTCTGATGTGAACTCAAGCACCCTAGATGCGCTAGGTAGAAATTGGTGCGTTTCCTTCCTTCTCTCATTGCTGCCAGCCCTACCGATCTATTGTTTGGTTCAAAGCACGGTTACTGAAATGCTTTCAAGTAACCGAGGTGCGAAGCCTTGCACGTGAGCGGTGTGAGTAGATACAGCCATTTTGTTTCACATTTCAACGTCAGCCACCTTTAAAGTGTTTTCACAAATCGTTCTAGCTCCATATGATATTTTTACGAGATCACAATATGCCATTACTGTACAAAACGCTGTCGCCATATCACCGTTCGAACCCAGTAGTTAATATCATCTTTCGCCTCTCCTCTCAAACCTCTCAGATGTGCTATCATAAAACCCTGTCACCTCCGCGTAACATTTCTAACATAGCAGATGATCGTCACGAAACATACGTTACCGGCCTTGCTGCGACCGCGACCCCCCGAGCACGACTTGGCCGACAGCGCTCTGGCCCACCGCTCACTGCGGTGTGTGGGCGCCGTCGCTTGCTACCACGCAGTGGCCCGCAACCGCCACAGTGCAGCGTCGCGCGCGGACCCGCGCGGTTAAGCAGCAACCAATACATTCTCCTTCACGTTAGAATACGGATATTAACAGCCGCTTACCCGCCAATCGCCGCGGCACACGGCCAGTTCATTTTTGCCCTAAAGTGGCTCCCCTGACGGTCGCGACACACAGGCAGAATAACATTGGTATTGGATAGTGATAAAATATTTTCGTGCTTCCAGCTGGGTCCAGCGGTTTAAAATTCAAGAGCTTTTGGCCGAGTTCTCCTCAGCCACTGTCAAATGGTGACCGTCGAATGATTGCAGCTGCCGTTGTGCTGAGACATAATTGTTTAGGAAAAAATTCGATACGTTGCGCCGTTTCCGAGTTAATAAGCATTGAAATTACCCAATCATAACGTTGCGCGCGCAAGTTAAAACGGTCCTGCAGATTCTTTTAGTGTCAGTTGACATCATAACGCACGAGACTCCTTAACCTTTGGTTTGGTTTTGATCCTTACTGCCGTCACATGTAGAGATTTTGCATCGCTCTCTTCTTCGGTTTTTAAGGAAACCAAAAGAGGAACACGTTTGGTGACACCGTGTCTGTTGGGCCGCTTTAATTTGCGTGCGCAACGACCTTCTTGGATAACTTATTATTTCTCAGCACAGCGCACCCTGCAACACCCTTAAAAGCCAGACTGTTTCTGACCACCCTATATATACACATATATAGTCATACAGAAGTCAGACATGGCTCCTGTCTATCGTAACTGTAGTTGACAGAATCTATAGCTCGTGGTCTAGTGGTTATCAGCGCTCCTTCTTGACTGCAACATCCTGGATTGGATTCCTGGCCGGAACGGAGATTTTCTTCGTTTGGAGACTGAGTGTTTTTGTTGTCCTTATCACTTCATCTCATCTTCGTCGAGGCGGAAGTTGCCGAACTGGCTTCAAATAGAAAGACTTGCATAGGACGTCCGTACAACACCAGATACGGTCTCCTGACCAATAATGCCACACGATAATTTCATTTCGCAGATAATCGGTGGTAAGCACTACACAGCAAGCTACTTTTGAGAATATAAGAATTATTTTTCTGTAATATCTCTTTTAATCTTAACAGTATGAAAAGATATCAAGGAGAATGACATTAAAATTTACCCACGTTGTGGTGGATAAATGAAGATAAAAACAGTAGAAATTGTATAAGATAACAGCTGGCTGTTTTGCTGAAAATTTTCGTCTACAAGCAGTCTTAAGGATAAGGAAGCTGTTGGTGAAATATATGTGTAGACTTACTGACACAGAAGTATCGACTTCTTATGTAAACATAAAATTCTCTGTATAATTTCACAGGGACAAAGACAATTATACAGAGAAGCGTTAGGACATAATTTGGGGTAACATAATGTCAAGGAGCAAAGTTACAGTATTTCATAAGGCTCTTTTCCTGAACTAAGCACCTTAATTATTCCTCAAGATTAATCATAGTAAACAGGACTAATTATATTATCAAGCACGCAGTACATATGGCATAGTGGCTTGGTACTCAACCGGAATTCGGGTCGGGGCTCTCAAATTCCCGAATGAGCATGATAATTTAGGTTTTTCATTGTTGTCTTACTCACTTAATTACAATGTTTTTTTCTCAACATCCTGGCCAAAATGAACTAGTGTTTTCTTCTCTGGCAGCCTTTTTGTCTAAGGGACAGTAAATTCAGACCTTACATCCTTCAGTACCGTCAAGTTCGCCGTTTTTTATAATATGTCGCTACAGAGATCACATTCAAGTACAAATGTCAAATACAGCTTGTATATAGTTAAATTTTATCAAAATTTATTACCAGCCTGTCTGACAATTCGATGTTTGCTAGCCCCAGTCGCATTAGCTGTGTTCACACTCACGGTTTGCCCATCAACACGAGCAGTCCATTTCAGTCACACGTTTAGAACCTTTGTAAGTATAATGCTGCGACCCATATGAAAGTGACACTGGGGACCTTGCTAACCAATCAGGGTACTGATTTCACATCTGAGCTAATTAAACAGCTGTTTCGAATTCTGTGGATAAGAAGTTATGGACAAGTTCACTGCATATGCAATAGAATAGGAGGACAGAAAGGATGCACAGAACCATAGGGAAAATGTTAAGTTATAAGGTAATGCTCACCATAGTGAAAGGTACTCTCTTCTACCATACATGGTAGCAACATGTAACTCAAAGATTCATCAAAGTATGGGTTTATTACCATAGGAGGATGAGGCTGTTTCTGGGCGAAAGAAGCCTTTCCCTTTCGAACCGTGTAAACCAGCGCTTGGGGAGACATGTCAGCTGTACGTAATTTTGCTAACAGATAGAAGGGTATAAGAGTACGATGCCAGACTAGAAAAGCAAATACAAAAGCCTCAGAGCGGCAAGAAGGCTTCTTAAGGGGGAAGGTCAAGATGCCCCAGTACGATGTTGGACAATGGGTAATGTTGAGCTGTGGCCAAGTGGTTCTAGGCGCTTCAGTCCGGAACCACGTGGCTGCTACGGTCGCAGGTTCGAATCCTGCCTCTTGCATGGATGTGTGTGATGTCCTTAGGTTAATTAGGTTTAAGTAGTTCTAAGTGTAGGGGACTGATGACCTCAGATGTTAAGTCCCATAGTGCTTAGAGCCATTTGAACCATTTTTTTTTTTTTTTGTAATGTTGATCAACCCTTGCGTTCCGAAAGGAAAAACAAAGAAATTCATTACACGTGTCCAGATACATTATCAGGTTACTGAAATTTAAAGTTACATCCCCAAGATCATACCCCTTTTGTGCATATGGGACACGTCCAACCATTTGAGGGTGCCTCAGAAGCCAAGTGCATAGATTACAAGAGGCTTCATGGAACGGAGGAAGGTAGGGAAGGGAAGGGGAAGAGAATTACGCCCTGGCAGAATGAACGAATTACTCGAGAATGAGATTTTCACTCTGCAGCGGAGTGTGCGCTGATATGAAACTTCCTGGCAGATTAACACTCTGTGCCAGACCGAGACTCGAACTCGGGACCTTTGCCTTTCGCGGGCAAGTGCTCTACCAACTGAGCTACCCAAGCACGACCCACGCCCCGTCCCCACAGCTTTACTTCTGCCAGTACCTCGTCTGCTACCTGCCAAACTTTACAGAAGCTCTCCTGCGAACCTTGCAGAACTAGCACTCCTGAAAGAAAAGATGTTGTGGAGACATGGCTTAGCCACAGCCTGGGGGATGTTTTCAGAATGAGAGTTTCCTGAAAGCTTTAATCGTAGATACGTTATTAAATGACATTTGATTATAACAAATTGCGCCAAGAACATTGCATTTCTTATGGGTCCTCAGTGTGCCGTTGCCTAGATACATAAGATACGCAGTGTTCATGGTACAATTTGTTATAATCCACTGAAAGCCACCATGGCGTCTCGTGACTCTATACTGAAGAGAGATGGAGTGCATGTTTTCAAATGGTGCAAATGGCTCTGATCGCTATGGGACTTAACATCTGTGGTCATCAGTCTCCTAGAACTTAGAACTACTTAAACCTAACTAACCTAAGGACATCACACACATCCATGCCCGAGGCAGGATTCGAACCAGCGACTGTATCGGTCGCGCTTGAATTCCTAATCACGCACTACACACTCTGCCAGGGTGAGGGTAGGTCACCTGGAAATGCACACGGCTCAGAGTCGCCCTGCTGTCGTGCTGAGCCAGACTTACTGACTACCGGCTGCGTTTCCTGCTCTGTGGTCTACAGGTTTGACGCTCACCGCTCGACACTCGCCTGATATGGGTACTGTAACAAAGTGTTGGGGTGTAAATAAAGATTTCTACTGTTATCGAGGTATTTGTGATTCATTCTGTCACACCAACCTCCACCAGAGAACGCTCACGCCCTCCAGACATAAGACGAAAATCGGATGCGATCTTAGGAGGTACAAATGGTCATCATTGAAGAAGGCGAGAGTTACAAACTATAGCCTCAACCTATAGTAACTGCCACCTCAGTGAAGTTGCTATGCCCAAAGCTATAACCTTCCATAGGCTTACTTCTGGGGTGGTGTCTCCGAGCGTTCACGTCTTGTACAGAGTGTTCGGAAAGTCCCGTTACTAACTTCTAAGACTTCTACAGGGGAGACTTGTTCTGAATAGGAACCCATGTCCGCATACGTACCGTTTCCGTTCTACGACGGTTTCTATGCACATGTTTAACTCATTCACTCCTGCCACTCCTGCTCGAGAAATTGAATTAGGCGTGAACAGGACAGTTATTAGATGCAATTCGAAAGGAAACACAACGAAACATCCATTTATCACTTAAGCACAGTTTTCTGTATTAACACTTAAACATTATGTTTTTACATTATTCCAAAACAAGAAAGGACCGAGTGTACTGTACGTACAGAACGTAATGTTTAAGTGTTAATACAAACAAATAAATGTTTCGTTACCTTTCCTCTCGAATAGTTATCTAATAATTGTACTGCGTCACACCTAGTTCAGTTCCTCGCGCATAAGTGGATGAGTTAAACATACGAAATGATAGCGTCGTAGAACGGAACAAGGCTTCCTATTCCAAATATTATGTACAACCTTCTGCAAGTCTCAGAAGTTTGTAACGGGAATTACCGAACACGCTTTACACAGAAAAGCAGTATATCTGATTATTCAACAGTTGTCCTCTAAGTCTCCACGGACAACAAGTGCGAATCGGCTGAATATTTGAATCGATGCATTTTGGTAGAAAAATATCTAACGTCTCACACAAATTCCAGAAAATGCTAAATGTGTAGCGCTGATGCAATTGTGTTGCTCTGTAATTTTATTTTTTATTTATATCAGTATCAGCCCACCGAGTAGACGACATTCCCTCAGAACTGGAAAGATCCTTGGGAGGCCAATCGTGACAAGACTATTCTCCCTGGTATGCAAGATATCTGAGAGATCCCCACAGATATCAATGTCAATGTAATAATGCCATTCCCAAAGAAATCAGGTGTCGACGGATGTGAATATTACGGAACCATCAAAATATTAACCCAGTTATCCAGAGAATAATGGAAAAACTGATAGGAACTGACCTCGTAGAAGATCACATTGGGTTTCAGAGAAATGTAGGAGCACGTGAAGAAATGCGACTTACCTAGGATGACAGGCTGAATAACGGCAAACCCACGTTTTTAGCGCTGGTGGATTTCGAGAAAGCTTTTGGCGTTGTTGATTACAGTACACTCTTTAAAATGGTGAAGGTAGCAGGGAAAAAGATGCAGGGATCGAAAGTTTGTCTACAACGCGTACCGAAACCAGACTGCAGCTATAAGAGCGAAATGACATGAAAGGGATGCAGTTGTTTAAGAACGGAGTGATACAGCGTTGTAGCCGATGTTATTTAATCCTTACACTGATCGGGTAATAATGAAAACCAATGAAATATCAGGGAAGGGAAACAAAGTACAGGGAGAATCAACAAAAATTTTAAGGTTTAGATTCCGTTAGAGACGGCAAAGGATTTGGAAGAGCAGTTGAACGGAATGGCTAGTGTCTTGAAGAGAGTTTATATGATTAAAATCAACAACACTAAAACAAGAGTAATGAAACGAAGTTAAACTAAATCCGACGATGCTGAGAAAATCAGATTACGAGATGAGAGACTAAAAGTAGAAGATGATTTTTTCTTATTTGTGCAGTAAAATAACCGACGATGGTCAAAACAGAGCGGATATAGAATGCTCTCTGGCAATAGCAAGAAAGGGTTCCTAGAAAAGAGTAATTTGTTAACGTCGAATATGAATTTCAATTTCAGCAAGTCTTTTCTGAAGATATTTATGTGGAACGTAGCGCTGTACGGAAGTGACACGTGAACGGCAAGGAGAGATGGAAGCTTTTATTATGTGGTGCCACAGAAGAATGCTACATATTAAACGGGTAGACCGTATAACTAACGAAGAGGTACCGAATCGTATAATGAGAAAAATAATCTTGTGGCATGGTATACCTTGGTTAAAGGAAAGTACTGCTTGACAGGACACATCCTGAGTTTCAACGAATCGTCAGTGCGGTAATGCAGGGAGGTGTGAGTATAAAAATTGTTGACGGGGGTCAAGGCTTGATCAAAAGAAGCAGGTCAAATGGACGTAGGATGCAGTAAGCATGCAGAAATGAAGAGGTTGTGCGGGAGACACTAGCGTAGAGAGCTGCATCGAATCAGTCTTCGGACTGAAGATCATAACTAAAACACATTTATCAGCTATTCATTACAACATTTCGTCCCTCACTACAATATTTCTCCATGCAACTCTTTTTGTCAGTTAATATTGTGTATATACGCTGACAGAAACATTTGTTCAGTCCGTCGTAGCAGATTCCTAAAAGGAAAAGGAACAAATAAAGTCGATGTTAGTATCTCCGAAAACGCTTGGTTCCCATCACATCACTTTATCCTTTTACTGCAGTGGCATGTATTGCATATTTCACAGGATGATACTGTCGTTCCCTACCTGAGGCGCAAGCAGGCTTGCACACCGTTGTGTAGTTCCGGCATAACTCTTCGTATCACCGAAGTGATTTACTCCAGCAGCGGAATAAGCATTTCCCGCAGCAAGCCAAGCTACATCTTACGATTATAGCGTCGTAATAGGACCACAAACCCTAAAACGATAATGGCCAAATAAGATCCTGTAGAGAATAGTACTGTACTCTGGAAGGGAATTTGTTACCAGTAGGTTCTAACAACACGCAAGTATACGGAAAGGCTTCCGGAACTGAAATTGGAATCCGTGGAGGGAAGGCGACATTATTTTCTAGGAACACTGCCGAGAAAATTTAGAGAACCGGTATTTGAAGCTGATTGCTGAACGATACTACTGCGACCAACATACATTTCGCGTAAAGACCACGGAGATAAGATACGAGAGGCACACAGAGGCATATAGACAGTCGTCTTTCCCTCGCTGTATTTGCGAGTGGAACAGGAAAGGTAATGACTAATAGTGGTACATGGTACCCTCCGCCACGCAACGTATGGTGGCTTACGGCGAAAGTACGTATTTGTAGATACAGATACCAGTACCCTCTCTCTCACCGTTCCATGGTCGTAACAAAATTACCACTACCACTTAAACCAGGCATTTTCGTCAATTTTATTTGGTCCTTATGCTTTCAGTTTGTCCTCGCTACCCTAAACGTTATGTACGGAAAGGCTGCGAGCACAATCGCGCTTTGGAGGGGGAGGAGGGTGGGGTGTGTTGGTGGTGGGTCCCCGTCTTACTGTAGCTATGTTACAGTACATTAAGCAACGTTTGAATGAGGAACCGCAGCTGTCGCCCAGGAAAATTGTGCGAATCAATTAATTCCTCTTGCAAAACATTTTAATTAGGTTTAAATTAATGTTCACCTAATAGCACCATCTGCTTGTGCACCATTCACATTTTACGTGCAAAAACAGTCACCATTAAATAACTCCGGCTGGAGAGTGACACTGATGTTTCATAATTGGTGCACCGGTGTATCGGACCTTGGTCTAAGGTAAGTTTGAACCCTCTGGTAAAATATTGTTTCATTTGAATTTTACGTAAAAAAACATGTTTTTGTGAGTTTCTAGCGCACGCCATTTCTTTGTTTCAAACTTTGTGCGAATCGGTTAAAATTTTGCAGGAAGGTATTATAATTAATGCTCATCCCGTTGTTTTGTGAAAGCTTTATCCGTTTCCGTTGCAACGATATAAGCAACATGGTTCGAAAGACAATAAAAAAACCTATACCGGATCAGTCGTCGGACAAGTCAACAAAAATTTACATCGGTTGACAAGCTGTGGCGGTGTAACGTTAAAATTATGGTAGAATAAAAGCTTGGAATCACAATGAAAAATGTTCCTACCGTAGCGCGAAAAGGGCCAATATGTTCAGGGCAGAGTCGGGGATGTAAAAAGGGGGAACTAGCTTTTCGACTTACCTGGTCGCTTCAAAGAAATTTAAAACAAAACATCTTGACACACTGCCGGCTTTTTACGAGTTAGCCCTACTGCCCCAGCGTAGTGAGTTCTCCTAGCTGCAAGGTATTGGCACACCTACATCTAGCAATTTGTAGGCCTGATCCTGTGCCCGAAATCCAGAAGATTCGCCAGCCACAGTAAACAATACATAATATCATATGACTGAAGAGTATACATGTAACAACTAAAACATTTTTCTGGAGGGATGACGCTTCTGGTGTGGGTTTGTTTCTGGAGGAACCATCAAGCAATTTTGCGCTAATAGATCAAGATGTTTTGATTTAAATTTCTTTGGAGTTGTCTGATAAGTCAGAAAGCTAGTGCTCTTCCTTTACATCCTAACTCTGCCCAGGATGTAATTGCCTCTTTTGTGCTATGATAAGAGCATTTTTCATTCTGGTCTCTATATGGAGCACTTGCTGTGATCAGTAGTTGGCACTTGTCACTTTAGAATTTTTCTCCTCCACACAATGTGTCCAGATTCTTCCTTCTAGATGATCCCTGTACTTATTCGATTTGTTTATAGGCACGCAAACTTTCTGAGTTTGTATGTGACTGAAATTAGTCTGTTACAATCGCAACCTTCAGATATACTTTTTCTTACACGTATGCTAAATTCAAGATATTCTGCAAAGTTGACTCTAAAAGTGGTTCAAATGGGTCTGAGCACCATGGGACTTAGCATCTGAGGTCATCAGTCCCCTAGAATTTAGAACTACTTAAACCTTACTAACCTAAGGATATCACACACATCAATGCCCGAGGCAGGATGCGAACCTGCGACCGTAGCGGTCGTGCGGTTCCAGACTGAAGCGCCTAGAACCGCTCGGCCACCCCGGCCGGCAAAGATGACGCTGCACCGAGTAATCGATCTCTGTGTATGACAGACTCAGTAGGGATATAATTATGGGATGAAATACTTTGGCGAGCTGTTAATGGCAACCAGTCTGCGACGAGTATGTCGTGTGCTCCATTGGGAACTGGCAGTTTAAACAGGAAAAAGTGAGTTCAAAGTGAGTTCTTGTCTGTCGTGGGGTTCCAGACGGCTTGTCACGGTGTGCAGAGGCGCAGGCATAGTTATGTATCAAGTAGAAATAAAGTCACTTTTGGTTGTTCATTCTCAGAAGTCTTCTTATAAATGTTTGCCAAGGTTCTGGCTCGCATCGCACGGCTTGCAGAAACAGTATTTCCATCGTTTTCAGCTCTTTAACGTGCATTTATCTATATTCAAACGATGCGTTCGGTGTTTTGTGAGATGTTCAGTTTTCGAAGCATAGTACAGAATCAGGTTTACATTAAATAATCCGAATAAAAGAGCCATTTGCTACACTTTATAATGCATACGAAATTTTTCGTATGGAAATCTTTCATTCCTGGTAATTTATTGTACCGTATGTTGCATACACAGACGTCTGTGTTCGTCATTATGGCCATGATTATGCCTTAAATGAAATTATATTGTCTTCAATCAAAGTTTCTGAGGGTTATTTGTGAACCCTTATCATTGTTTTAAGATTCTAGTATATTTACGAGAGAGTGTGCTCTATGGAGTCTGCAGCGAGCTATGTCATGAAATACTATAGATTTTCTGCCTTCAGGAGAGATACCAATTATCTTGAGCCACTATTACAACTAGTATATGAGTTTTTTAAAACTGCAATCAGCATTAGCTTCGGCTATTTCTTTGAACGTTTTTCAGACCAGAAGGTGTTATCAGCTGAGAAGACAGCGATAGCTGAAGGTTAATCTCTTTATATGCGAACTAATTACTTTGTTTCAGTAAATTTCAGATTTCTAAACAGAAACGTTGGGGTAACAGACTGAGCCAAGCCTACCCACTGCAAGTAACTTAAATATAATATGGGTTACTTACAGGTAGCTGAAACCAGGTCATGAAGATGACAAGTAGGTATGTTTATAGAATTCAGTCAAATACTCATTTATGCTGACTGTTATTAAGTTGTGCTAAATAAGCTATTCCTACCCATCTCTTATTTCCTTCCCTGAAAGAAAATTCTTATCAGAAAGCGTTATAATATCATTTCTGGGATCTAAGCTTTACTGAGAAGAAGGTATTTCTTCAGAGACTAATGTCAGGTTATATATTTCCGTGTAAATCGAGTTCAAACAAGAAGTATTAACTTACAAGATTTCCATATAATCACTAGAATAGTAGACAATCAGTGGCATTTCCGTTTTCTTTTATTTAACTAGATGACAATGACAGGTTTTATTCATACAATTACCGGTTTCGAACATAATCAACACTTACTTTCAGATTCATGTTCAGTATAAGAAGCCTCGTAACAATGATGCTCATA
Organism: Schistocerca piceifrons; assembly: GCF_021461385.2. Lineage (NCBI taxonomy): Eukaryota > Metazoa > Arthropoda > Insecta > Orthoptera > Acrididae > Schistocerca > Schistocerca piceifrons. Next base: position 461,977,202 of record NC_060149.1, read on the forward strand.
CGTTGTATAACTGTCAGTGTAGAAACACACGAAGTGGAAGCGCTAAGCTGAGAAATGAGGCTTTGTACGTAGCTTCAGTGTCTGATCACCATTTGCTCCATTTCGTTGCATCACACTAAAATGATATACTCATCTAGCAGCTAAATGAATAACTGTTTTTATAGATGTAAAACGTCTTGGCAGGATTGGTTATAGGACACTTCTGAAGCTATACAGTTTCTATTGCATTGCGATTTATTGTTAGAATGTGTTGTTGACCGTGAGCAGCTGCCTGCGAAATAATGGAAGAAGGACCTGAGCACCTTGTGTAACATTAATTTTTCTGTGTTTCACATGAAGTTAAAGTAACTCGTTTTCTTTCGTATTTTAGTATTTAATAATGAAACTGATTCTTTTTAGTTCAAATGGACAGTTAATTTCTGTGTAACACTAAATGTACGTGAAATTATAGACTGTGTGTGTCCCAAGAATCAACTTTCAATGAGTTATATGACAAATGTGGTTTCTGCGACATCAGAAAAAACGTAAGCATAGTTCTAGTACTCTTTTGCAGAAGTAGGTTTTTAAGAATCCAAAATAAAATGTTATCGATAAATCTCTAATAACTATAGCAAGAAATTTTTACCACTTCACTATCAAAACTCATTTTTCCGCATTTTTTAACTTTTTACTGTATAAGTGAAATAGGTTTATTTTAACTTTTTACGACCGTCTCTTAGATACAATTTAATTAGTTTAGTGGTATCTCCATCACAGTTTAATATGTGGAGTTTTCTGTTAGGTTGACTGCAGGACATATATGATGGCAAAATTTCTGTTGCTACATTTGATTCTGCATAGAAGGACATTCCATACGTACTTATTACATAAAGAGTGGAACCAAGGGGTTTCATTTGGGATCGCCACCAACAGAAAAGTTGCGTACATTTACTAGTTCAACAACATAACACATTATCGTACACATTTTACTTAGATATGACGTGTAGCAGCTTCTTGCTGTAACATTACATTCGTATATTCATATTTCTTGGAAAAAGCAACAAATAAACTTTTTAAAGTTCTATCTGTGCCTTTGCCATGAGCGTCACTCAGTCATTTATTTTACCTTTTACATTTATTTTCGCATCTCTTCGTATACTCCTCTCAACAGGCCGTTTCAAGTAACAGTATTTGTGCCATGATACTTTCCTTAACAGGAATACATGTATATATTCCGCAGGCTGTAAAGGCTGGAGGACAATAAAGTGGTTGGTGGGGCAACGTTGTTTAAGGTGTAATGCTGATTTTCTGATATACTCCCTCAGTGATGAAATTACTATTTCTTATATGAGTTGTTGTTGTGGTCTTCAGTCCTGATACTGGTTTGATGCAGCTCTCCATGCTACTCTATCCTGTGCAAGCCTCTTCATCTCCCAGTACCTACTGCAGCCTACATCCTTCTGAATCTGCTTAGTGTATTCATCTCTTGGTCTCCCTCTACGATTTTTTCACTTCACGCTGCCTTCCAGTACTAAATTGGTGACCCCTTGATGCCTCAGAACATGTCCTACCAACCGATCCCTTCTACTAGTCAAGTTGTGCCACAAATTCCTCTTCTCCCCAATTCTGTTCTATACCTCCTCATTAGTTATGTGATCTACCCATCTAATCTTCAGCATTCGTCTGTAGCGCCACATTTCGAAAGCTTCTATTCTCTTCTTTTCTAAACTATTTATCGTCCATGTTTCACTTCCATAAATGCCTACACTCCATACAAATACTTTCAGAAACGATTTCCTGACACTTAAATCAATACTCGATGTTAACAAATTTCTCTTCTTCAGAAACGCTTTCCTTGCCATTGCCAGTCTACATTTTATATCCTCTCTACTTCGACCATCATCAGTTATTTTTCTCCCCAAATAGCAAAACTCCTTTACTACTTTAAGTGTCTCATTTCCAAATCTAATTCCCGCAGCATCACCCTACTTAATTCGACTACATTCCATTATCCTCGTTTTGCTTTTGTTGATGTTCATCTTATACCCTCCTTTCAAGATACTGTCCACTCCGTTCAACTGCTCTTCCAGGTCCTTTGCTGTCTCTGACAGAATTATATGAATTAGTAGCAAAAATAATTGAAGAAATATTCAAATAACGATGACAAAACTGGATTGTTTGGTGTAAATTCAATGAAATGAGCAGTACCTGCGTAGAATTCGTTTACAATTTATTTCTACATCATAAGATATTACACATGTAAACAGGTATATTGGTAAGCAAATACTGAAAATCTTATAATCAATTAGAGTAAAATACTGACACAGTAGTTGAAGTACATTTCTTTGACAAATCACCGAATATTATGAAACAAGACTTCCACAGTGCAGTGTAATCACTTCTCTTTATTAATGTGAGAAAATTTTCGTTTCCAGTCTCAAAGCAGTATCCTACTTAATGTTGCTGGTACCATAGACAAGAGAAAAATCTTTGGATATGAAATTTGTATCTTGTTCAACATACTTATGAAGAAGGTTTGTGAAACCGTACATGAAGGCTACTGAATAAACAAGATGTACCAGCTGCATCTTGATTAGTAACTATCTGCAAGAAGTACCTACTACATCAGTATTCCATTCATATCGTGTAGTATATTAACATGACCATTGCAGACGCACTACCATTATCTTGGACAGTAGTCATCCATACCTCCAAATGCCAGTCCAGTAATAACTTAAACACTAATGTCAGTTCTGGCAAGCCTCCAGAAAGTAGTTGCACTTAGTTGACTAAGTTCATTAAGGAGTACTGGCCTAAAGTTTAAATTAGCCAATTGTAGAATATAGAGAAAAGAGTGACTGATTCAATACATCAGTTTTATTGAGAACAACAAAATCCATCGTATTTAGACACACCTGAAAGGGTCATTGCATAACAAGTATAGAACTTGGTGTGTGTGTGTGTGTGTGTGTGTGTGTGTGTGTGTGTTTTTTATTTTAGGGTGTGTAGTTATTGGTATGTGTGTAGAACAGGCAACAACGGGAAGGTGGATACTGGTGCGAGTGGATTATTGCAGTTGGTTGATTATGGGTAGATATGCGTATCTGTGCCTGTGCATGTATGTGTCTGAGTGAAGTGTGTGTGTGTGTGTGTGTGTGTGTGTGTGTAGATATGTACGGGTGCAGTACAAGAGTACATTAGTCAGCTTCGTGGTTGGACGTGTGTTGGTATCTCACTGCTGGTACCATTGGTAGAGCCCAAATAAAGGGACACCTGCAACCACCATTCAAACCGTATTTCCTAAATACTTTAATTATGCCTAGGACAATAATCATAACCCAGATGATTCCTAGAACCTCAATTAAAACTATATTAATGGCATGATATATAATGAAGCTTTCTTCATATGCTGCTTCGCTGCGTACAGGCTGCACGGATACATCGAGAGTCGGCCCATCTTCATGTGACAATGTGGGTGGGGACTTAATATATTCCTCACTGCGCCGCTGAACACCGCTGGTGTCGCCGGGCAGTTGATAATTCACTGCATATCCTTCAGCTTTGTGATCTCCTTCATTTCCATTTCTGAAGCATAAACGAAAAGAAATAGAGTGCACGACAATCTTTTCAGAGTAATACTTTTTGGTGCAGAATCACAGGGCAAGTATTATTGATAATTGACTATCTCTTCAGGAATACCGAAAATAAATGAACATTAAAAAGGTTAATTGAATTCTCCGTCAGTGATCGGCACAGCATCACAATAATTACAGAAATTATATACGTTATTGATATTATGCTACCGTTTTTATTTATTCACTATCAGTATTCGGTCCTTGAGGGAATCATCGTGAACAAATACTGCATAAGCTTGCACTCTAACCTTCATTTCAAAGTAGCATTTATATTACAACGTGACGTTCTAGCAGGTATTAAATGTCTCTCTTTTACTGTAATTATTACTTTTGTGGACTACTACGTGGTCGTGGTTTAGATACTGGAGCCGTCATACTTCAAGAAGAGGAATGTGCACTTCCACAGATGAATTCCGCTTCATTTTGCATACCTTATAGGGATGAATACGTCAGAGACAGTGTAGTGCAAGTATTCTGAAACTTAACAATCCTTTCGTTTAGTAAATGGTTCGTTTATTAAATTTCCGCTATATCCTCCAGCACAAGCACCCTAGCGTGTAACTGCACTTGGTACAAGATATAATATTCCTGCAACACCTCTATCTCATGATGAGACTGCAGTGGCACGAAAACAAGTAAATGAAACAATAAATAATACCAAATTCAAAAAGCGGCGGGTTACAAATTCTATCTAAATAACCAGCAAAGTGCACATCACTATTTTTGTGTATCATATCTGTTATAATAGCCCACAGCCTTTACTTACTAATAAGACAAAAACATTTGTGTAATAAACAAATATTAGTAGAACAATTGATTGCTTTCCTCTCTTCTACATGAAATTGTTCTACCGAGACCTAACGGATATAACATTAAATTAAAGAGTAGGAAAATTTTGTAACACTCACATTGTTGGCTGAGAGGCAAATTTTTCTTCAGACACAGCAGTCTTGATCGCAATGTCTCCAAGAAAACGTTGCTCTGTCATCTGGATTTCTGAAATAAAATAAAAATTGTAAACGAATAATCTGTAAAGATGGTATCATCTATTTATTTAACAAAAGGAATTTTTACAGAAATTTAGGACGTGTACTGTGGTCACATACGACGGCACTTCTAGAAACCGAACAACTCCGATGCACAAATCAGCAAGATTTCCGTTATAAGGGGTGTGTGAAACCTTTCCGTGCTCTTTTCATTCATGAGATGCAGAGGATGGTAGATAGTGTAGTTCGTGATTATGCCATTTTTACTAATCTCCAGAACCACTTCGGTAAGGTTCCGGATCGTTAACTATTAAAAGAAATACATGAATACGGAATATCCTAAGAGATGTGGTACTGGACTGAAGACTTCTTTAGAAACAGAATTCAGTATGTCGTTCGTAATAGAGAGGCATCTTTAAAAAAAATGGTGCAAATGGCTCTGAGCACTATGCGACTTATCTGCTGAGGTTATCAGTCGCCTAGAACTTAGAACTAATTAAACCTAACTAACCTAAGGACATCACACACATCCATGCCCGAGGCAGGAGTCGAACCTGCGACCGTAGCGGTCACGCGGTTCCAAACTGAAGCGCTAGAACCGCAAGCATCTTTAAAAGTGAAAGTGGCACTTGCCTCACGTTACTATGATAGGGGCCATTACTGTTCAAAGTATATGTAAATGATGTGGTGGATAACGTCTGTGGACCTATGACGCTCTTCGCACACGAAATATTTGTCTACTTGGAGGCGACGCCGTTAGAAACTTAATACGAAATTCAAACATCGTTGAGATGTTTGGGGCCTAGTGCGACGAATGACAGTTAGATCTCAACATAAGGAAGTGTAATGTTGCAAACACACAAAACGATCCGATATTGTTTGACAACGTGCTGGTAAATCACTGGAATCCCTCCCAATCTTCAAATACCCAGGAGTCTCTCTCGTCAGTCATTTAAGGTGGAAAGACAACATAAATGTAACTGTGTGTCAGGTAGATACCAAACTCAGTTTCATTGGAGGAATCTTAAGAAACTGTAATTTGTGAAAGAAATCGTTACTTGTAAAATCTTTGTTCGACTAAGTCGTTAGTATCGTTCGTCGTGGTGGGACCTTTCCGAAGTTGGATTACCAGAAGACATAGAGAAAATTCGAAGACAAGTTGCTCTATTCAACATAAGCTAGTTTGGTGAACGTGAGAATGTTATAGAAATGATAAAAGAACAGTAATGGAAAACGTTAAAAGAGAGACGTTGCTCATTGCGCAAAGCGTTACTTACGGACTCCAAGAATCTGTGTTCCAAAAAAGAGTCAAGGAGCTATCCACATCTTCCAATATATACCTCGCGTAATAAGAACGATGGCAAAATTAGAGAAACTCGAGGTCACAAGGATGTATTCAGGGTGTCCCAGGAGGAACGGTCAATATGCAGAGATAAGACAGGCACGATCATTCAAAGCAAAAGGAATCTAGCAAGCACTGACTCTAAAATGCAAACCTTAGACCTATGAGCACTTCTTCATCTTCGACACTGTGAGAGAAATCTCTGAAATCTCTTCTATTGCAAGCTTTTCCCTTTCCGACTTTTAGGAGGAGGTAATATGGACTGAAACAAGAAAAAATTGTCTACTAGACATGTACTCTAAAATGCATACCTTAAGATCTATGAGAAATTGTTCAGTAGGAGAGATCTATTCCACAGTAGCGAAGATGAACATGTACTCATAGCTCTTAAGATAGCCTATGCACTTCAAAGCCCTTGTTCCCAGGATATTTTATCTTTATTTGGTCCATACTACTATCTTTCACAATATGAACAGCAAAGCCTTGGCGGTAGAAGAGATTTGAAACAGACTAAAACTGTGTGCCGGACTGAGACTCGAACTCGGGACCTTTGCCTTTCGCGGGTGGTAGAGCACTTGCCCACGAAAGGCAAAGATCCCGAGTTCGTGTCTCGGTCCGGCACACAGTTTTAATCTGCCAAGAAGTTTCATATCAGCGCACACTCTGTTGAAGAATGAAAGTTTCATTCTAGAAGACATTTGTTTCATAGTATCCAAGATGAAGTGCTCCTAGCTCGTAACGTATGCATTTTGAAACTCATGTTTACTGGACTTTTTGCTTCGAGTGATCGTCCTTGTCATATCCCTTAATGTCGACCATTCCTCCGGAGACAACCTGTATTGACAGTATTGACCGTCTCTTCCCGCACCATTCTCCAACGTAATAGGAAGAGGGCAGAATAGTATTCGTACACTCTGCACCCACTGCCGCACATCGTACAGTGGCTTGTGGACAGCAAACGTAGATGTAAATGTACGTGCAGATAAATATTACGTTCTGAGCTGGTATGGAGATACTCATTGTACCTTTCGGGTAGCTTCAGAGATGTGTTCTATGTCCCATTTGGTACTACGTTACTCAGTCAGTGAACGAAAGGAGCACAATAAAGAAAGGCTGAATTGTGAAACATGGAGATGATTTCTTAATATCATATTCCGTTGAGTCAACTCCTTCGGGGACCTGTACAAAATATTACCACTTCATACAGCAGTATGCTAAATAAGGTACCGAAAGTTGGAAACAAACATTAGCCTCTAATAACATTCTGAGAGAAATTAATGTTACCTAATAATAAGTCTGAGCTCAACACAGAATAAACTGAGAACACAGTATGAAAAAGAATTCGCTCTTGTTTAACCTTGACAAAGATATCGATTTCTCTTGTTTTCCTTGGATCCACGTACGGACATTAAGAGAATAGGTAAATTACGTATCACACTCCGGTTGCCATTCAAGAGTTTGTTCGCTCAAAATTTGCGGTCATATCGTGTACCACCTTGAGTGATTTGAAACATTTCTATTATTTCCCTAGGTTGAAAGGTGACATTGGACAGTAAATTTTTCATCCTATATGAATCGTTATTTAAAGTAGGAATTACTATTTCCATCATTTTCCTTTACCTGAATACAGTTTTCATTTATCTATTATGCCCATAGATGGTATCAAGTTGTTCTCTTTCTAGAGTAATTTTTGAATATTCGTCCTCTGAAGTTCTTCTCGCTTAGTCACCCAAACTGTTAACGACAGACCACGATAGGAAATGTATGCACTAGCAGATTGAACCATTACGTTCGTTTCTTTTTAAAACAGTACAACTGGTAAATTCACTGAGTTATTCACAGTTGTCTTCAGTAGAGAAAGCATGTTTCTTTCTTTTGGCTTTTGAATTATGCTTCTGCTGTGTAACAGCATTCTGTACGTTATTAGAGTCTTAATCTCCCATCCATATCGGTATGATTACAGAAGGAAGCCAGCAAATACTTCCACAACGCTTCTCTTCAATAAGAAACGAGTGCCTTCAGCGCTCTACCATATCGTTTGGTCTTGGCTCTTACAAGAACAGAGCATAGAGCGAATCATGATCCATTCATCCATTGCCTAATTATTATTTAAATTACTGTTTGTACATGTTGGTTGAGACATGCCACCATCCTAAAACATCTAAAACAATTTAGGTCCTCCACAATGAGGGAAGTTAGTGTCTAACTCTTCTTCTCCTCACAACTGAAGACTTATCACACAAAACGATAGTGTCATCGTTAACGGATCTGCAAATACATTAAAATTCTTACTTTCTTATCATGTACAGCCATTCAGGTTCCGTATCTAAATGGAAACATTGCCAATAATGAAGAAATTTTGCATGTGTATTTACCATTTCTGTAAGATTTCCACAGGAAACCTAGTGAAATCGCTACCTATTTCGTCCACAAGCATTCCGTTTCCTTCGAATACGGTAGTGCTTTCTTGTTTGTTTTTTTTTTTCCTCAGATATAGTTTGTTAGTAACGGTTTTAATGTTGGTACCAAAACTTCTCTACGGTTAGATACACACCATGAACCCTTATCTCAATAAAAAATCGTTTAGTTTTTCGCAGCGTTAGTCATTCTTGCTTTGCAGCGTGAGAAACCCTGTTGTGGCTTTACTGATGTAGGTGACGTATCGTGGAATGAACTCCTCAAAATACCGAAACATTACGAAACAGTAGTGGTATATTCTGATCTATGAACGCTCAACACTCGACGGCAACTTATTAAGAATGTCGTATCAGTGTCGAGTAATAACCTAGGTTACATACCTTGGGACGAGCTTCGTAAGATACCGGAAGATTAATGAGACACTCTGATCTATGAACGCTCATCACTTTCCCCTAGTTTGTGATCAGTGGTTGTGCGAATGTCCAACTCCGGCGGCAGACGTTGCAAGAGAAGCGTTCCGTATCACGGTATGGTCTACTGTCAAAATTCCGAGAGTGTACGTTCCTAGGAGAGTCAGCCTATATACTTGTTCCTCCCACGTGTATCTCGCGAAAAGAACACGAAGATAAAATAAGAGAGATGACTGGAACAGGAAAAGGAGGAAGGGACAAAAGGAGGAAGTGACAAAGATACACAAAGTACCCTCTGCCACACACCGTAAGGTGGCTTGCGAAGTATATGTAGATTTAGATGTAGGAGGAAGGCTGAAATCATTCGTAACAGAGTGCCATATGTGTTCAAAGGAGCAATATCAGCTGACGTCGACGATAAAGAAGGCTGTTTTCAGGCGTGGTAAATGCTCATCCAGTTCCACTTGACACAATTCAGGAGTGGGAGTAGCTCTTCGTCTCGCTGACCGTGCAGGTCTCCGGTGGCTGTTGAAGGTGAACCTACTGGTGGTAAATTTTCCAATTTTGTGCCAGTCCGCACTTTTCTGTGTGTGTGTGTGTGTGTGTGTGTGTGTGTGTGTGTGTGTGTGATGATTTCTACTCACCATCCAAGAATACTTTCAAACACTTTTTTTGCTTTAGATTCGTAAGTGGTTACCATAAGAAGCTAACCAATAACACGTTATGCTTTATAAATCGCAGTAAGTTGTTTCATCTTGTATATAACATTGTCGAATGGCAAATATTATTTCAGAGAACAATTGGACGTACGAATAAAAAGAAACATTTTTATCGGCATTCGTAGTGATCACATATAAGACCAATCACTTTAAAACACAGACGTGGAATTCTTCGTGGAGGCAGCAGGAGGAGTGTTGAAGGGTGATGAGATATGTTAGCAGAGTAGGGAGAGAAGTGGAGGGGATAAGTGTAGAGGAGGAGATACAAGTGAGACAGAATGTTAGTGACAACTAAACTAACTTACGAATAGCTTATCCTCTTCTGATTTAACAAATGCAACTATAACAAAAGTGTAGATGCTGTAAATGAAATCTCCTAATCATGATGAGATGCAAATCATGTTATATCGTTTAATGATTGGTACAAATCGCGTGATTGAGTCGCGGGATCTAATCCCAGTCTAACCACGGAAATCTTACAATCTGCTTTTAATCTATCCTTTAACTCTGACTCATGAGAAGATTCATCAGGAACGATACGTTAAATTGTATGTCTCCTTTCCTCTGTAGTATTGCACGGGTATGTTAAGAACACCCAAGTCGCCGAAGTGGCGTCCAATTGAAAGACTTGCACCCGGCAATTTGTCACATGAAATTGGTGTAAGACGTGTGAAACTGGAAAGTAAATTAAAAACTCCTCTAGATTAAGAAAGATGTCCTGCCAAGGGTATCTGCTCCCATTCCACTTTCATGATCTAACCGGATCCAACTGATCACGTCAAAAAATGAAATATTCGTGGGTCGCTATATAATGAATTATCTATTTCCAAAAGAACATATAATGCGGTGAAATCAATAGTAGTAATTATTATTATTATCAGAATAGTAGTAGTATACAAACTCGAGCAAGTCTCAGGATATCTGTAGTAGCAGTATTTGAATGACAGAGCAATATCCTAAATAGCGAGTAGTTAATTTATTTTGTAGGTAGTAAAAGTACCTGTAAGTAGTTGTATGGTGTAAGTAGGAAATGAACTGAAGAAAAGAGAAAGTACACAGACTTCTCTGTGCAAATTTCTTGTTAAAAATGGAAGCTTGTCGATGAATATAAACAATACGGTCTGCTTTAGTATTTAAGTAGCCTCACCTGCACATATGCCAGAAATGCGAGAAGTAATCTGTAATAAATTAATTCAGAGAAACAGCAGTAACTACAAAATACCTGCCACATGCAAAATAATGACTTTCCTGTTGCGACTCAGACACACATTGACCATTACTCATAGGCAAATGTTATTCATATACAACAGCGCATTGGCAGTTTAACGGAAAATATGATTTACCTACCTATTATGGCAATGAAGACGGTGGCCCAGTAGATGCCTCCCATGGTGACCTCCGCAGCGTCGGTGCAGATCCGTGCGCAACAACTGACGTGTAACAACAGACTAGGCCACATTCCTCGTTCAAGAGACTACCACCATGCGGCGCTGAGGTGGATCTGTAGGTGGGTGGCCCCGCACCCAAGTGGCTCCAGGCTTCGGATGCCTTCAGAGTCTTTTATCACCGCCCTAGAATAGTTGTGTGAACATTCTTTTTCTCTGGATGTAAAATAACAAAAGAATTGTGTATTAGTGCGTATTATGAACTGGGTACTTTCGGAACAGATGAGTGAAATTAAAGCTCCACAATAACGGATCGTACTTAGTAAAACGTATGTCGTATTTCTTCCAAAATAGGAAATGAATCCCAGGTTACCTACTCCTATTTCCCATTTTCTTGTTTCCTATGTCACCTATAGTTAAAGATTCGATGAATCTGCCAAAGGTGCCCAACATACTGTTTTACGCAACGTTTAAGAGTAAATCAGAACCACGTGTGAGACAGAAGCTTTTGAAATAGGGCGTATCAAAAATAATTAGACAGGTCTCTGATACGGGTTTCTCACAGCAACCAGAGAAGAAAAATTTCATAAGAACGCAAATTTTATTTAATTTAATCGTATGGCTAGGCCCCCCTGCCGGGGAGGCCGTTCGCCGGGTGCGGCCTTTCAATTTGACACCACTTCAGTGACCTGCAGTCGATGAGGATAGCACAACACCCAGTCCCTAGGCGCAGAAAATTCCCCGACCCAGCCGGGAATCGAACCCGGGCCCAGAGAATTAACAATCCGTCACGCTGACCATTCAGCTACCGGAGGCGAACATGAACGTAAATACAGCAACGCTTTATTTGTTACATATTAGGAAAAAACTACAGAATGTCACATTATCTGGCGTTGTCGTCTCACATCAATAGCTCGAAATGCTGTCCAGTCAAGGAAACTTTTAGAAAATGTTCAAAATATCTTCTTTCGTCCGTACACACGTTAACGCATCGAAACATGGACTATCGCGTCTTTCAGACAAACAGTCGTAAATGTCAATATGTTTCGCAGGCTCCAATGGCACGTTCATATTGCGTCTCTGCATCTGGAAAATCCGCTGCATAAATTAACTTCGCTACATTAACGTCGCAGTACCTGTCGTTGTTTATGGAGTCTGTACTTGTGAACATGGATTTATTTGAAATGCACCAAATATTTATTGTATGCAAGATGTAGGATGAGTTTTTATTCTGTTATCATATCTGTAAGGACTGTCAGAAAAATATACAGCATTCTGTATCATATGTTTCTCAGTACGCTTCTGTAAGTTTTGTGAAAGAGCTCAGCTTTTGAAATCTGGATTAAGCGGTAAGCTGAAGCCTGAAAAGTAACTGTAGATAAACCTATTTGTGTTGTGGTAATCACAACTAGCCAACGGCCTTGCCGCAGTGGTAACACCGGTTCCTGTCGGATCACTCGAGTTAAGACCAATCGGGCTTGGCTAACGCTTGGATGCGTGACCGTGCGAGTCTGCCGAGCGCTGTTGGCAGGTGGGGTGCACTCAGCCCCTGTGAGGTCAATTGATGAGCTACTTGAGTGATAAGTAGCGACTCTGATCACAAAAACGGACAACGACCGGGACAACGGTGGGCTGACCACGTGCCCCTTCATATCAGCATCCAATGACGCCCATCCACTGAGGATGACACGGCGGTCGATCGCCGCTGAGGCCTTTGAGGTCTGTACGGACGGAGAATTACAACTCACTGAAATGAATGGAAAGTGATCAAATCCTTTAATGTATGTGAGAGTTACGTCTATTCCATCATGTAATGTTAATTCAGACTTCTGTAACTAACCGGAAAGTACTAAAATACATTTAATTACGAACTGTGTGATGACTTTTACCAATTGTCGATGGCTGATGCTTTTCCCAATCATTGAACCTTATATGTAATTTAAATTTGAGTAAACTCATGCAGACTGTTTGTTATTATTATTATTATTGTCGTTTTCTATTCAAACTACGTACCGGTCCCAAAAGAATGACACTAGTAACTCCACTATGAGGATACAAATCAGATATACTTTTAACAGACACTGTAACGGTAGTGAGCGTTAGTTAGCTTTGAGGCCACTCAGTTTGAACGAGGAAATGTAATAGAGCTAAGTGATATTCCTCGAAGACTCGAACAGAATGTAGCCACTGTACATGATTTCTGGGAGTGGTGGTCACGAGAACGTACGGTCGCAGAATGACCGGGCTGCGGACGGCCATATGGCATGATCCAGAGGGAAGACCATCGTGATGAGCGCACCACATCTGCAGCAGCAGTTTGATCAGTAGTTGGCATCACAGTGACAAAACCAACTGTTACAAATCGGTTACTTCAAGAGCAACTCCAAGCCAGACGCCCTGTAGCGTACATTACGCTGAAACCAAACTACCGCCATTTGGAACTTCAATGGTGTCAAGCGGGAGCTTATTGGAGGGTAAGGTGGAGATCATTCTACTTGTTGATGAAAACTGGTTTTGTCTCGGTGTCAGTAATAGCCGTTTATTGGTTAGAAGGAGGCCATTAAGGGCCTGCAGCCAACCTGCTAGACACACTGCATCTACACCTGGAGTTGCGGTCTGGGGTGCAATTTTGTATGACAGCAAGAGTATTGTCGTGATTATCCGACGCACCCTGACTGCAAATTTGTACGGCAGTCTGGCGATTCGATCCGTTGTGCTACCATTCATGAACAGCATTCCAGGGGGTGTTTCTCAACAGGATAACATTCGCCCACATACCGTTGTTGTAACCCAACATGCTCTACAGAGTCTGTTGCATTGACCTGCTCGATCACTAGATCTGTCTCCAGTCGAGCACATACAGGACATCATCGGACGAAACTCCAGAGTCATCCACAAACAGCATTAACCGTCCCTGTATTGATCGAGCAAGTGCAACAGGAGTCGAACTCCATCCGACAAACTGACATCCGGCACCTGCACAACAGAATGCATGCACGTTTGCATGCTCGCATTCAACATCCTGGCGGTTACATCGGCTATTAATGGACCAGAATCTCGGGCTTACATTAGCTTTCGATCTGGCAATGCTAATCATTTAAATATGTTACCCAGACAGCAGTATTCCTAAAATTTCATAACTGTACGTCAACTATTTCTTGGTGTTACGATTTTTTTCGGTCAATGTATTTCTGACACTTTCCTTTCTCAGGACGTTATGAATATTTAATGGTATGTTCCAGGATCATGTTTCATAAAAATGATGAATACTGAAATTAAAATAAAAGTAAATTCATAGTCAGGGAGAAACGTCGACATAGAAAATCGGAGCATGGTGTTACGTAGGTAAGTGTATCAGTAGTCGTTGCATTGCGAAGAGTTATCGTACTGAAAAAGAGTGAGTCTCAACATAAAAGAAGTCAAACATCTTTACTTAAATTAAGTGTCACGTTACAGTCGATCTTTGGACTATAAGTTATAAATGAGTGTTCAGTACGTTTCCACAAGAAGTACCCCCAGCTTGTCGCCAACAGCAATAGTATTAGAAACTATTACTGTTTCTGTAACGAAATATAATGAAAGAACCAAACATGTCACATCCGAAAACATCTTTAGACGATGGCTCGTCACAGTTGATGTCAGTTGGCCATGGGAACAACGGCTTTCTGAGGTTGACCGCTCAAGGAACGAAAACAAAGGAAGTAGGTTACAGCACGCTTGTTCGCCCACTGCTTGAATACTGCTCAGCAGTGTGGGATCCGTACCAGATAGGGTTGATAGAAGAGATAGAGAAGATCCAACGGAGAGCAGCGCGCTTCGTTACAGGATCATTTAGTTATCACGAAAGCGTTACGGAGATGATAGATAATCTCCAGTGGAAGACTCTGCAGGAGAGACGCTCAGTAGCTCGGTACGGGCTTTTGTTAAAGTTTCGAGAACATACCTTCACCGAGGAGTCAAGCAGTATATTGCTCCCTCCTATGTATATCTCGCGAAGAGACCATGGGGATAAAATCAGAGAGATTAGAGCCCACACAGAAGCATACCGACAATCCTTCTTTCCACGAACAATACGAGACTGGAATAGAAGGGAGAACCGATAGAGGTACTCAAGGTACCCTCCGCCACACACCGTCAGGTGGCTTGCGGAGTATGGATGTAGATGTAGATGTAGATGAATGACACCGGCGGTCGAGCAGTGTTCCTTCACGTGTACCGCAGCCTGCTACGTTGAATGGTTGAGAATTTCAGTATATAGCAGGCGATATATCACGTGACGGTACGTAAGAACTTGAGATGTAGATCAACCATTTACAATCATTTGAATGGTGAAAAGCATATTGCTAAAATGTGATGAAAACTGGAGATAATACGATCAGCTTCAAAATCTCAAATGGGATGACTGTTCATAATTAGTATGGTTTATTACAGCTCCCAAAATTGAACATATTCTGACTGATAGTGTACTTTGTTGTTATACTACAGCGAATCGACCCTATCATCAGACTCATTTTTCTGATGAGTTGAGGAGCGCTGGAAGAAATAAACCATAGTTTTATACGGTAATTGATGTGTTTTCCAATACCTATCGTAATGAGAAAAAACTCCCTTTCCGACTTTATATTCTACATGTATACTGTTCCTGCGTTTTCCAAATAAAAATAATAAATTTTAAATTGAAAGTATTTTTCTTTCGTAATAAAGGTCACTGAACGCCCAACTCACTATTTCTTGATGTACACATTCCAATTTAAAAATTTCTACATTGTAGGTTTGGAAAGGAGGAACAAATTTACACTGCTGATATTCAAAATTACAACACTTGGAAGGATACAAACAATGAAATTTTATTTACTGTACATATACACTACATGCAGAAAGAATGCATAATTAAATTGGCACGTGATATACAGGTTTTGAAATTTAATATACGGAGCCGCCACCTCTGACAGCAACAATGGTTCTAACCGGATTGGGCATCGAGTCGAAATTAGCTGATATGACGTGATGCATCAACTCCGTACCAGAATTCAGCAGTCGTAGTGACCGGCAAATATACCAGTCTTTTTCGGTAACCCATGACCAGATGTTTTCGATAGCTAAGAGATCTGGAGAAGTTGCTCTCCAGGACAACAGTCGAACACCCTCTGTATCAAAGTAGGTCAAAAACAGAACGGACAAGTTTCGGTCTTGTGTTTGAAACTGAACGTCACAGGGACCTGGAAGAGAATCATCAGTGTGAACACCTTCGAAAATAGAACGGCTGCTGTCCAAATAACTGGCTATCCGAACCCTTGGTAATCGTGGTGTTCTAGACAATTTAAGCCAATATTTCCGGAAATGGAGGTTACAACCAAATTCAAAGAAGACGGAAGTTTCACGTTTTCATCTGTCCAATAGACTGGCACACAGAGCCCTCTATATCTGTTTTGAGGGAGACAGATTTCATGAAACATGCTTCCACATTACCTTGGGATCACGTTAGAGAGGACACTTTCTTCTAAGAAGCACTTCACACGAACATCTGCTAAGCACAAAAGCATAAACATCCTCCGTGAACTCTGTGGCACTAACTGGAGTCAGTAGAAACTCTTCGGGTATCAGCACTCGGATTGGTATACTCGGCAGCAGAGTACTGTGCGTCAGTCTGACTTAATAGTCTGCACGTAAAAAAGGCAGATGTACAACTTAAAGAGGCCATGCGCATTATCAGTAAATCAATACGATCTACTCCCACATACTGGTTACCTATTTTGAGCCACATTCCACCTCCTGATATCAGAATGATACCGACCTCCCAATATTGAACGATATATTCCCTGCGGATCAGAAAAGACTAAGATCAGGAGATCCCTCTCTCATCACAGCCAGGATTCTGAGGGAAACTGTATAAAAGAAACCTCCTGGATTTGATCAGCCTCAGGTAATTTGGACTATTCTGAACCAAATCTGAACGAAAAATGCAAGATGTGCTGACGCACTCTACAGGTGGGGTAAATCTTCATGACCATTATGAGACTGTAGTGCAGGACGACTGACAGCTGATCATGTTGCATCAACATGCTGCTCACGCGCCTACAAGCGTCCTTTTGAAGGTTTCCTGGCAGTAACAAGTGATGTTAAAAGAGAACGCACAAATGACGACAAGGAAAAGTTGGTAGGGATTCCTGCGTCTGTGAAAAGATCTATGCGCGAAGCGCACAACTACCAACGGGCCACGCGAGGTAGCCGCGCGGTCCAGGGCGTCTTGTCACGGTCCGCGTGGCTCCCCCCGTCGGAGGTTCGAGTCCTCCTTCGGGCTTAGGTGTGTGTGTTGACCTTTGCGTAAGTTAGTTTGACTTAGATTAAGTAGTGTGTAAGCCTAGGGACCAATGACCTCCGCAGTTTGGTAACATAAGACCTTACTACAAATTTCCAATTTACAGCTACCAACGCCACACCGTAGCAAAATATCTGTCAGAGAGCCTGAGAAAATTCTTTCTTTTTTTTTTTATTTGGCCTTTGAGTGTGTACTCAATTTAGCCATCGGCAACACATAGTGACAATATACACGTAATTGATTAAACAAATACAGAAATGCATATTTACAATAATAAAAAGCTTAACTGTTACAGTTTTGTACATAATGTCTTAAAAATTGAATTGAATTGAATTGAATTGAATTGGAAAATAATTAAAAGTGTCTTGGCTTACAATTCACACCAATTCTGAAATATCTTCATCAGCAAGACATATTTATAATTTACGTATACCATTAAAACCTACAGATTGTAACCAGTACTCTTGATGAAGTTAACTATCACTTTATAGAGACGAACGTCTTTAGTACACAAAAGAGAAGAAGCTGATTGAGGAAGATGGTAGCCCATACTCAGCAATGTCCAATGACCAAACGTTCACGGTCAAATTTGGGGCACATAAATAAGTGTGGTTGACATCAGCTTCGACTCAGGATCACACTCACGTGCTGGTGAACTGTAAACGTTGATCCGATGTAGATGTTGTGGGAAAGAGGCATGATTGAAGCGGAGTCTTACGATGGTAGAAATCGTGGATCAGTCCAGATGTGTCCTCATGAACCACGGCTGTGAAGGAATCCGAGGTTGTAGCACTGCGTAATAACCGCCTTTTGTCTGTTGAGAAACGTTCCACATTTCCTGCCATTGTTGCCTTGCGTGATCCTTGACTTCACGTAAGCAGTCTGTATAAGGAAGGTGCAGATCCAGGACGGTGCCTAAAGTTGCCGCTTGTTTGGCTAATGCATCAACTTCATCATTATAGAGGATACCAGAGTGGGAAGGTACCCACAACAAATGGATCGTCCGGCCCGTGCGTGTGCTGCGAATATATTCAGATATCACATCCAAGATATAACTGTTGGCTGTTTTGTTCCATCGACTGTAATGAATGTTTTTAAGAACACTTTGCGAGTCAGATACTATCAATATCTTGGGGAAGGAAGTGCTAGAGACAAACTTAAGTGCTTCCTAAACTGCCACTGTCTCCGCCGTAAAAATAGAAGTGCTCGTAGGCAGTTTGAAGGTTTTGTAGATCTGGATCTGAGGGCAGAAAAAAGCGCATCCTGTACACTCTTCTTGCGGAATTTTGGAGCCATCGGTAT
This sequence comes from Schistocerca piceifrons, assembly GCF_021461385.2. NCBI lineage: Eukaryota > Metazoa > Arthropoda > Insecta > Orthoptera > Acrididae > Schistocerca > Schistocerca piceifrons. Next base: position 461,995,697 of record NC_060149.1, read on the forward strand.
ATACACAGAGAAAACCCGGCCATTGTGCTTGAACGAGACGATTGAAGCCAACGTTGACATTAGTACTGTCCAGCCAGGTCGTACTTAAATAATGGACGGGGATCTGGGAGCAGAGCGTTTGAAGATCATATTCAAAAACAGGTAGATACGCTGAACGCCGTATAGTATGTATGACAGGTGACCAAGTGTCAAAGCTGGCACAAACGGCTGGCACTTTATTCCTTCTGTGGGAGACAATTCACAGTCGATAAATGCAGTCTCTACTTTGATAGACGGAACTGTCCATAATGGCCATGCCTTGAATGTAGAATTTGTCCGATAACATTTGGCGCTTAATGCTCAAGGGCATCTCCCCTGCTTATATTAAAAGGGCGTTGGTGGGCGTCGATCGCATGGCTCCAAGACAGGTACGAATGGCTCTATATTGAAGAGTATCTAATTTGGAGAGATGAATCGTTGACGCAGTGTGGTAGAATTGACAGCCATAGTCAAATCGAGATCGAATTATCCCTCGGTACTTGGTGAGTAAAACACTCTGGTGCGCTCCCCACCAGACACGAGTGAGTGATCTGATTACATTTAAACCTTCTTCACACTTGGTAACGGTGGATCGGATGTGGGGCGCCCAGCTTAACCGAGAGTCAAAAATTATCCCCAGAAATCGAACGTGAGATTGTATTTGGAAGGTGTACTTGCCACAGGTAATGTGATCTTCAGTGCGAGCTGTCGACGACTTGGAGAAGGGAACGACTGCTGATTTCTCAGCCGAGATCTCCAGCCCATTGATAGAAAGCCACTCATCGATGTGTGCGATGGTTGTGGTTAATGCCGTTTTGGCCTGAAGATATGAAGCAGCAGTAGAATAAACACATATATCATCAGCATACGGTAGGATTTTTGTGGGGGGAGTAGTATGCGTTCTAGGTCGTGCGTATATAGAGTATACAGGAGAGGACTTAAAATTGCACCTTGCGGCAAGCCCTGGGAGACATAAAAAGGTCCGATCATGGTACCTTTGAAACGGACGTAGGTCGTTATTTGAGTAATCAGGGTACTGATACCGTAGATCATACGTGAAGGAATTCCGAATTCTGTCAGCTTGTCCAAGAGTATCGATATTTGTACGTTATCATATGCACCCTTAACGTCAAGAAAAGCTGCCACAACTGTCTCTTTCGTTTGAAAGGCTGACGTGATATCCATATTAAGCAAAAACAGGTTATCCATGGTCCCTTTGCCTTTTCTGAAGCCGTATTGACTCCGAAGCAACAAATTACTTTTTTCAAGCCACCATTCTAGTCTCCTTTTTACCATTCGTTCCAGTGTTTTTGCAACACAAGACGACAATGCAATGGGTCTATAATTAGTACCGACATTTGGATCTTTACCTTTTGAGAATTGGAATTATTACTTGCGTCTTCCATGTTGATATGAGGTCTTTCTTCATCCGGTACTGATTAAAAATGTTCAAGAGAAAGTCTTTCGCTTCTATAGGCAGGTGTGCAACCATAGAGTAGTGTATATGATCAATGCCAGGGCAACTGTCGCTCGTGCAGTGGTTAGACACTGGACTCGCATTCGGGAGGACGGCGGTTCAATCCCGCGTCCGGCCATCCTGATTTAGGCTTTGAGTGATTTCCCTAAATCACTCCAGGCAAATGCCGGGATGGTTCCTCTGAAAGGGCACGGCCGACTTCCTTCCCTAACCCGATGAGACCGATGACCACGCTGTCTGGTCTCCTTCCCCAAAACAACCAACCAACCAACTGTCGCTCGATACTTTAATAGCTTCGTTGAGTTCTTCTTTAGAGAAAGGACGAAGGAGAACATGATAGCGGTCTTCTTCAGCAGGGAACCGATGGTTTAAAAATGACGCCGTGAGAGGAGCGATTGTATCTATGAATTCCTCTAACCAGGCCGTGGTAGCATGAGGGGAGGAAGACAGTCTTCTTGTTCTAAAAGCTTTTATTTTATGCCAGATGCTTGCCATACTGGTTTCATTATTTAGGGACAGGCAAAATTGTTTCCATCTGTCCTTCTTGGTTTTCTTCAGGAATTTGTTAACTCGCGCATTCACTTTTTGCACAGCCAAGAAGTTGCCCAATGAAGGATTCTGACGATAGGTTTTCAAGGCGAGTCGTCGCTTCGCAACTTCCCGAGAGCATTCAGAATTCCACCAAGGAGGAGAGCGGTGCTTCATTACTGTAAGCTCTTTTTTCTTAGGGATGCTGATGCCAGCTGCGACGTTCATAGTATTGAGTAAAACTGGATATGCATCTACGTCCCGTAAGTCACATCTCGTATTTGCGAGTGCTCGCCGAACCGTTTCCTTATAAGAGGCCCAATTGGCTTCCTTGATTTTCCACGTACTATTAGAGTAACAGACGTGCGTAGTATCGACGTTTATGTTAATGTGAAACTCTATTGGGAGATGATCTGATCCCATTGAATCCTTTTCAACGCACCACGTAGATATTTCAGTAAAGCAGGGGGTGCAAAGAGTGACATCAACTGCGGAGGGTCTACGGAGAGGTGAAGTTATCATAGTAGGAGAGCCATCGTTGAGTATCACTAGGTTATTATCTTCGATAACGCTTATCAAGGGAGAAAATTCTTGTGCTATGTGAAATCGCCAAGCGGGTCTAACGCATCCATTCAGTCCCTTGTTGACCAGTCTGGTGTGGCAGTTGGAGGTAGCAAAACGAAAGCTAGAGTTCTAAATTTCACGTTCAAGAAATCGTTCACACAGGAGAATCGCACAAACATACTGTCATTTGACCATCGGACACACTTCCGTATGGACAACATAGTAATAAGCATCCCTGGCGTAAAGAAACAATTGAAAAATTTGAAAGCAAATAAATCACCAGGTCCTGAGCCCTTTTCTCGTGTAATATACTGCGAACTATGGATGAAAGGTAACAGGAGTGCTACAGGAAAGTGTGATAGGACCGTTGTTGTTCTCTATACACATAAATGATTTGGCATACAGGGTGGGCAGCAATCTGCTGTTGTTTGCTGATGATGCCGTGGTGTACGGTAAGGTGTCGAATTTGAGTGACTGTAGGAAGATCCAAGACGACTTAGACAAAATTTCCAGTTGGTCTGATGAATGGCAGTTAGCTCTAAATGTGGAAAAATGTAAGTTAATGCGGGTGAGTAGAAGATCAAACCTGTAATGTTCGGATACAGTGATACTAGTGTCCTTCTTGACACAGTCAAGTCGTTTACATATCTGAGCATAACGTTGCAAAGCGATATGAAATGGAACGAACATGTGAAAGGTCTGGTAGGGAAGGCGAATGGTCAACTTCGGTTTATTGCAAGAATTTTAGGAAAGAGTGGTTCACATGTAAAGATGACTGCATACAGGACGCCTGTGTGACCTATTCTTGAGTACTGCTCGAGTATTTGGGATCCGTACCAGATGGGATTGAAGGAAGACGTTGAAGTATTTCAGTGAAGGGCTGCTAGATATGTTACCAGTGGGTTCTAACAACACATAAGTATCACAGAAATGCTTCGGGAACTAAAGTGAGAATCCCTGGAGGGAAGGCGACGTTCCTTTCGAGAAACACTATTCAGAAGATTTAGAGAACCGGCATTTTGAAGCAGACTGCCAAACGATTCTACTTCTGCGAACATACATTGCGCGTAAGGACCACGAAGGTAACATAAGAGAAATTAGGGCTCATACAGAGGCATATAGATAGTGGTTTTTCCCTCGCTCTGTTTGCGATTGGAACAGGAAAGAAAATGATTGATAGTAGTACAGGGTACCCTCGGGCACGCACCGTACGGTGGCTTGCGGAGTATCTATGTGGATACAGATGTAGATGTGATAAAATACATAAAAGACTGTGATACCCATATATAGCTGTTGTCATTTGTATTATTTTATGCTGATGAGCTGCGTTTAAATGTTGATATGTAGATTTTGTAAATTTTGTGTATTTATTAACACACGATAAATAAATAAAATAAATATGCAGTGGCACCACTTATCATCACATCAGGCACAGCGCTTGCATGAAAACGACTGTTCAGAACCCCTACACACAGATAATTACACTGCGACGCTGCAAGCAGATCCGGGTCTCGTCTGAAAAGACGTGTTGCCAACCTGAGGCCAACGGTGCGGTTGGCTGCACCATTGTCGGTTTGCCTATAATGCAGCATCAAGGTAAGCCGCAACAATGGTCGCCGTGATGACAGTCCACTATTCCCCAGACGTCGTCACACTTTCAAAATAGATACTCAGCTTGGTACAAGCTATCCCATTCCCTGACTCAAGAAATGTGACGTGGGTGTTGGTCCTGAACAGGTGAATTAACATTACGTCTATTCTCGGCTGCTAGTCTCGTGGGGTCAGTGACATCCCGCGCGACGTTGAGTATGGTTCTCCCGAATCCATTGATTCCACATTAACATCACAGTCTTGGGATTCCGACCAACACGAGCACCAAAGTCGCGGAGCGATAAAACAGTCTTTCAGTAGATCACAATTCTGCTGCAGTCGAATTTCGATCCTTGCTGGTACACGTTTCTCCTCCATAAACGAGGTTTAATACGATTTCATCACAAAGAAACAACATTCAAATGCGGTACCTGAATGAGAAATCCGCTGCATGATCTGTCTTTACATTGCGAATGCAATTTTTATGTTCAGCAGTGTATGTTACAGTAGCTCCTACAGAGTGCCAGCAGAATATAACATTTCGTAACGAAATATTCCTCTTGCTCTGTGTCATCGTCCTACAAGAACTTCCGAGGCTTATTTTATTCCTGGTTGACAAGTGACGTCATTGTAATTAGTACGGTGTCACGGTGAAGCAACAAATGTAAACGACAGACGTGCATTCGACCAGTCAGTTGTGAGAATGCAGTTTTCTGCGGTCGTAGTGTATCAACGTTGTTGAGTCAGAAATCGCACTAGAGCAATTGCTCTGAACCAGGCGTTTAAGGCATTCTCCAGAATTTTTGAAGAAGAGATGTATGTACACTAGCTTTGTCCCACACTCCTTGACTCCCGAGCAAAACCAACGACGTGTAGATGCCTGTCGCGATTTAATTGAAACGCAAAACGTGGACAGTTCTTTTTTGGGAAAAAATCATCACAGATGACGAGACTTGGTCATAGCAATACGAACCTACCACAAAACAATAAAATGTTGAAATTCACATGAAGGGTCAACGCTTTGACGAGGTAACCGACATTCAAGCCAATATGACGCCTGTATTGAACAACATCCAAAAGGAGGACTTTTCCGACAGTTTCACGTGGTTAAATGACCCCTCTGTGAATCGTACTCAAGCAGAGAGAGACTGTGGAACACCTGACGCATTAAAACCGCTATCTTAACTTTTGCCTTTTATTTATTATTTATCCAGTCTCGAAACTTTTTGAACTGACAGGGTATGCACCCCTATGCTATTGTGTGTGTGTGAGTGTGTGTGTGTGTGTGTGTGTGTGTGTGTGATCACGAGCGCCACATGTCTTCGTAACATCATAAGTAGCTTTAGTCAGATGACTATTACATTTGAATAAATTTTCTTGTGATATATAACTGAACTATTTACACATTTTTGCGCTAGTTATATCAGCACACAATTGAATTCTAAGTCTTCGGCCGTGCGCACAGTACTCTTACTCATGGGTAGGAAGAAAATTTCTTCTTCGGTAGACGGTGTAGCCCCAGGTTATCCCAGGTCATCCGCTCCCTCAATTACAGTAGCTTCATGCCTCCTCGGCGCATTACCTCCCCACTCCAGTTTGCTTGTACATTGCATCCGAAAATATTGTTGGAACATTCTTCTAACTCTAGTGTTGAGGCATATGTGATAGCCATAGCAACAGACTTACTGCTGCAGACCAGAAGGAAAAGAAAGTACCATAGACAAGCCTTTGTCACATACAAGGTACTTTCTTTTGCATTCTGTAGCAACTGCAGTAGTCATATGTATTCTGAGCACCTAAGTTCCGTGTTAATGTCAATAGTTAACCAGTTACCTCTCGCTTTGCTGAAGTGGGCTGGCCTCACCCGCTGGCAACAGTTCCTTACCGCACATCATAGCGTTTAAGCGCCTGCAGCCAAAATACTTCAGTGAAGTGAGATATCACTTGCTTGACCGTTGAGAATGTAGCTGAAACTCACTTACGCGACTCTCGTGAATCCGGATCTCCGGTTATTCCAGATTGGTTTTTTAAAGTACAGTAACTGTACAGTATTTGATACTCGGTCTGTAACGCCAGCAACACTCAACGTGGAGAATCGTTAAATTTAAATTCAGTAAACCGCCATCGCAGAACCTGGTAAGGTGCCAGTACATGAGTTATAGCTGAATTGTACAACGCTGTATTCTCAGCGTTTGTATCGCGTGTAAAATACAATAAAAGAGACCGAAGAAAGTACAGCGCCCATTCTCAAAAAGATACAGGCACTGAATAAGACGGATAAAGGAAAAATTGTTGAAAAAGATTGGTGCTGACACACTTACAAGGATTGCAGGATATAGGCGTTAATGGCGTAAATGACTGCCAATGAAAAGATAATGGCGCTGATTACAGTTTGTTCCAGAAGACGGCGTTATCGCCATTTGTTTGTCTGCAGAAAATGACGGTAGTGTTGATGGATTAGCTGACGAAATTGGCGTATGCTGCTGAACAAAGTAATGCTTTATTTCAAACGTCAGACGGAAACAACGTCGGCCGTATTACCTACGTGATTGCGTTGCACAGAAACGGTATACAAATCTGCATAAAGATATATTGAAGAGTTCAGTGTTTAAAACTCATTTTATTTTTCAATATCTGGTCAACATTTATGTGAACGTAAGGTATCATTCGTGTATTTTCTTAGAAACAAATATAATGTGCATGTTTATAGCATTTAACAGGTGTTTCTAGCATTTAACCCATGTCATACTATTTCCCTGACTTTCTGGCTTATCCGGATTTTCGACTGTCTGAATGACCGTAATATCGCGAAGGCAAGTCTCTTTTGTCTTCCTGGCGCTGCAAATGTTTGCGACAAACGCGGTGCCAGTACGAGACGAAATTGCACCGTTGTCGGCGAAGGAGCTGTCAGTCAGCAGACTGGCAACCATTCTCTGCACAGATACGTTAGTCACATAGTCTTTAACATGGATCACCATCCCCGCTTTATTCAATGAGACAAGGTTAAAATATCTGAACTCTGATAAAAGTGTTCATTATCCTTTAGTAGTACGACTGCACTCTGAAACATTCTAAGACCCCAACACTTGGCTGGGAACATACACCTCTATTAGACTGCACTGACCCAAAACAGCTCATCGTACGTTATGCGCTGTCTCAGCAAATAAAGAAACCTCTGGATGGGACAACAAAGATATTAAGACTTCAGCTAGAACATCTACAGCTAACTACACTAACGGAAAAGAAATCGCGGAACCGAAAAATAATTAATGTAGGGTAATGAGATCAAAAGTAACCGGTCACCTGGCTGAAAACGACTTACAAGTTCATGGCGCCCTCCATCGGTATCGCTGGAATTCAGTATGGTGTTGGCGAACCCTTAGCCTTGATGACAGCTTCCACTCTCCCAGGCATACGTTCAATCAGGTGCTGGTAGGCTTCTTGGAGAATAGCAGCCCATTCTTCACGGCGTGCTGTACGGAGGAGAGGTACCAATGTCGGTCGCTGAGGCCTGGCACGAAGTCGGCGTTCCAAAACATGGCAAGGTGTTCTAAAGGATTCAGGTCAGGACTCTGTGCAGGCCAGTCCATTACAGGAATGTTATTGTCGTGTAACCACTCCGCCAGAGACCGTTCATTATGAACAGGTGCTCTATCGTGTTGAATGATGCAATCGCCATCCCCGAATTGCTCTTCGACAGCGGGAAGCAAGAACGTGCCTAAAACATCAATGTAGGTCTGTGCTGTGATAGTGTCACGCAAAACAACAAGGGGTGCAAGTCCCCTCCATGAAAAACAGGGTCATAACATAACACCACCTCCTCCGAATTTTACTGTTGGCACTACACACGCTGGCAGATGACGTTCACCGGGCATTCGCCATACCTACACCCTGCCATCAAATCGCTACATTGTGTACTGTGATTCGTCACCCCATACAATGTTTTTCCACTGTTCAATCGTCCAGTGTTTACGCTCCTTACACCAAGCAAGGTGTCGTTTGGCATTTACCGGCGTGATGTGTGGCTTATGAGCAGCCGCTCGACCATGAAATCCAAGTTTTCTCACCGCCCACCTGTACAGACGTATGACACAAGTGACACCCAGTCACCTGACCACGTTCGAGGTCTGTGAGTTCCTCGGAGCGCCCCATTCTCCTTTTACGACGTCTAATGAATGGTTCAAATGGCTCTGAGCACTATGCGACTTAACTTCTGAGGTCATCAGTCGCCTAGAACTTAGAACTAATTAAACCTAACTAACCTAAGGACATCACACACATCCATGCCCGAGGCAGGATTCGAACCTGCGACCGTAGCGGTCGCTCGGCTCCAGACTGTAGCGCCTAGAACCGCACGGCGTTTAATGAATGCTGAGGTCGCTGGTATGGAGTAACTGACGGTAGGTGGCAGCACAATGCACCTAATATGAAAAAACGTATGTTTTTGGGGTTGTCCGTATAGTTTTGATCACATATTCACATTAATAACCGGTGTAGTCGCCAGAATTTTGAATACAAGAATGCAAACGTGAATGCGTTGTGTTGTACAGGGGCAAGATGTCAGATTGTGGGATGAAGTTACACACCTGTTGAACATGGTCACTCAATACAGGAACGGTGAATGTTGATAGTGCATGGCGGTGAAGTAGTCGTCCCCTATCATATGTGTTCGATTGGAAGCAGATCTAGTGATCGAGCAGGCCTAAGCAAAATGTCGACACATTGTACATCAAGTTGGGTCACAATAGCCGTATGTGAGCGAGAGATATCCTGTTGGAAAACACCCCCTGGAATTCTGTTCATGAGTGGCAGCACAACAGATCGAATCATCCGAGTGACGTACAAATTTGCTGTCATGTTGCGTGACATAACCGCGAGAGTGTTCCTGCTGTTATACGAAATTACACTCCCGACCAAAATTCCAGGTGTAGACGCAGCGTGTCTAGTAGGTTGGTTACAGGCCCTCAACTGACCTCCTCCTAAACAACACGCGGCCATCACTAACACCGAGGCAGAACCATTTTTCATCAGAAAATACAACGTACCTCCACCCTGCCCTCCAGTGAACTCTCGCTATACACTATTGAAGTCGCAAATGGCGGTGGTTTGGAGTCAGTGGAATTCACGCTAGGAGCTGTCGTTGAAGTAACTGATTTGTAACAGTTTGTTGTGTCACTGTGGTACCAACAGCTGCTCAAATTGCTGCTGCAGATGCAGTACGATGCGACAGAGCCATACCCCCAACACGATGCTCTTCCCACTCGATAGTGCCACGTGGCCGGAGAGCACGGTCCTCTTGCGATCACATTCCCGTGACCACCGCTGCTTGCAATCATGTACGGTGGCTATATTCCTGCCAAGTCTTGGTGCAGTACCTTAGAAGGAAAACCCAGCAACTTGTAGCCTATTACACTACCTCTTTCAACCTCTGTGAGATGTTGATAATGATGCCTTTGTCCCCTTAAAGCCGTTCTTGACTAACATCAATTCACCAATGGCAATGGCAAATGGCAAATATAATCAACGCCCATGACCGCGACAGAGAGTAAGTACTTGAAGCTAACCTGATTTGCATCCTCACAACTGTGTTACTAGCGTCACTCTTATGCTACTGCCACGAAATTTGAATAGACATCATCTTTCAGACGTAGAACACGCCTACCACGTTTTTCTTTATGTCGCACAACTCCTTCTTGGTGCAGTGAGTTTTGTCGTCAGTGTATTACCTCTGTCATGTAACGTAAAACTGCCACAAAACAATAGCAGCAGCTTATAAACAACACTGTACAGTCAAATTTCAAAAACACAACCGCAGGAGCGCTACTGCTACAGCAACGTTTCTCCCCTAAAATTACGAGCGCATGTGTCTGCCTGCTTAGCTGAGTGGTTAAGAGCTTTCGTGCGATACAGAGGGCCCGGGTTCGATTCCCTGTCGGGTTGGAAATTTTTCTCCTCACGTGGACTGGGTGTTGTGTTGCCCTCCGCTTCATTTCATCCTCATCACCGGCACGCGAGTCGCTTAATGTGGCGTAGACAGAAAGGAGACTCGCACTCGGCCGCCGAACTTCACTGGATGGGGCCTCCCGGCCTGCAGTAACATATGATCATTTCTTCTTCTTCTTCTTCTTATTCTTCTTAAGTCCACCTACTTAGGCTGTAACTGCCAAATACGTTTCGTGTCCGTGTACCTGCATAACGCCTTCTTTCTCAGCCGCAGCCATTCTCATTGGCTCAGTCCCATTTACAGTTAATAACCAGTATTTATTCAGTCCCCTAGCAGAATAAGACTTTAAACAAAATCTGACAAAGTAACGACCGGAAAAGTTACCGTAACATCACTGCAAACCATCAGATTACTTAAATTGCCGATTGTTACACTACGCCTTGGTTTTTCGGAAAATCGTCCCCTCGTCATCGCCTAAGGCTGCTGATAAACTACAGCTCGGAACGTCTTCCAGAAACAACGCTGAGGGTCGCACACTTCTCAACGACTACTGCGGGTTCCCACATAGAAGTTAAATCACGTAAAAAAAAATGTCCGGACTGAAATGTGGATTGGAGAATTATTTCACCAACAATCCACCCTATCGAAACGGGAAAAAGACGTTACGCTCTCTGAAGCTAGTGCATGTTTAACCAGAAATTATGGATACATTTCCACTATAACAAAGGTAGACCAAGAACGAGCAGTGACGAGTAGTTTGTCAAATATAAGTCGACAGACTACTGAATTTTTATAATCATCTCTTGAGTGATAGTGGCTTAATATCATAGAATAGTGGTTTTATTGCTCAACCGTTTCTTTGGAATCTACGAAAATAACATTACATTAGCGATTGTGACATTCAAGACCTTTTAAAAATTCAGAAAAACTCATTAAAATACTGAACAAATCAGAATTTTTTTGTATAAAGTGTGTCTCTTCTGACATCTATATCAAAAGATTAAAGTATCCATGGTTGTATGTACATCAAATGCAGAAAAAGAAAAGGATAAGCAGTGACACACGCACGATTTCCAAAATTTGGACCTGACTTCTATCTCTCGAGATTGAGATTTGGAATTAGTTTCCTGCACACAATTGTAAAAATCCAAACTGCACTGACATCTGAAGCTCTCTATCTCGAAGAAAAACATTTGGAGAACTCTCGGATGCCAAGTAGAATCGTAAGGCTGTTTACCACCTCTTATTTTTGCCATGAAATGAATGCAATCGCATGGTAAAGAAACTGACATGGTGCAATATCAACACTAGGAAGTGAGCATGAAACGGTCAAGACGAAATATGCGATTGTTGTAAAGTATAGCATCCCGAAAATGCAACAACTTTCCGTAAGAACGTACTGTAAATGATTTATTTCTGTAAACAGCAACGCCATTAAAGCACCCGAATACTGGATGTTAACGGTATAATTTAGCTCTAGCCGTAACATTTGTTGCTGGATGAATCTTGTCCATTTATATTCGGGATATGATAAATAAATGAAAAAACACTTTCTATAGACGTTAAAACAAGTTTTGAACATACTGCCTTGGAAACTATTAACAGATAACTCTCATGCGGGAAATCTGCTGAAAGAGAAAATCATTAACACAGCGCAATTTTACCGCAGTAGGCATATGAGCATCACTGAACGGGACATAACAGCGCTGTTTAGTCAGACTTTCCGAAAGTTTGTCCAAATTCTAACGAGGGCTACATGTCTTAAGCGTATTCAAGTTTCCCAATGTCTTTAATGCAAAGGAGCGGAGGAAATATCTCGCCCTGACAGATATAATCTGTTTTTCTCATATAAGCAGCGCACTTGTTTTTCGTCTAACTCGACTTTTAGAATATTCACTGCCTCGGCGCTTTTTTATCATCAGTGAGTATATCTCACCCTTGAGGTGCGATTCGGAAATGGAGGATGTAAGAGAATCTGGCAAGTACATTGGCTCTCTCAAAACTTTCTACTATGGATCCTACAGTCTTTTCAGTGACAAAAGCAACTTCATGGGCAGGTGCCATATCCTTACTTAGTTGCAGGCCTTCTCTCTCGCATTGCACATGAAACTGGTCCAGAAGAGAAGCGTAGGTGTCTGCAGTTATTATTTTACTCTTTATGATGCAATAAATACCAGAAGTCGCTAATGTAACCCAGGAAACACTGACAGAGCTTCACCGAACCATAACATCCACGGTTTCCACCCCTTATCCTTAGATTAATTCCATAAGTAAAGTGGCCGCGCTTTCGCTTCTGATATGCTTATGAACCCAACCATTTCGTACACGTTTAATCATTGTCCTTCATATTCTCGACGGATTAATGTTTGGTTGCCGTTTTGCTCCATACTTAACAAGGAACACGTCGAGAGTATGGATATGTTGGACACAGTGGGAAATTGCTTGAATATTAAAGTTGAAGAATCAAACTGCCTTAAAACTTTATCGTACTCAGTATTTCCCACTGGGAATGCTTAGCAAAACAAAGAATTTCACTACGGATAGGTATACCAGTTCATCCATTCGAACGAAAGCTACACGATATGAGTTTTATAGAAGTCCATGTAAATAACACTATTCCACAGATCGGCACATTTAGATCATTGAGTATGGTGTACCAAGATATCAGAAAAAGTAATTTCATTAATGTGAGTGCCATCTCGCTGATAGACTGAGAAATACTTTAGTGACCATATGTTGCTTTTCGATAATCGTGTTTGTTATAGTGGACTGCACTAAAAATATTGTGGAGCTTTGTGTTGGGTGGTACTACGTGTATAAGCTCAGCAAAATTCAGCTACATAGACTCTTTAACATACTACCGTTCCATAACCTTGTCTCGTAACATAAGTGAAAAATTTGATATGAGAGTGTTGGAAAGAAAGCTGGAAGAAACTTAGTGCTATCAACGACGGAGGTGGCGCAGTACTGAAGACACTGTATTCGCGTTCGGGAGGACGGTAGTTCAAATCCTGTCAGCCATCCCAATTTATGTTATCTGAGATTTCTTTGAATAGCTTAAGGCGTAAAGTGTTATGGCTCCTTTGAAAAGAACACGACCGAATTCCTTCCATTTGTGCTCGGTCTCTAATGACCTAATCGTTGACAGGCCGTTAGAGTCTAATCGACCATATACTGCTATCATACGACAAACGGTATGCCACTACTCTGCCGGGAAATCCACTAAAAACTTTATCTTCTGATCATTACGTGACAATCCTCTCATTCCACGGCGAAGAAGGCTTTAGTCACATCAGTTGCCCAGGTCATCAATCAGTGTTGTGATTGATAGCGATGTAACTAAGACGAAATTTGTTGGAGATATAATTCATATATTCGTCGCACATTCTATACATTACGCCCATATGCAAGAATACAGAACAGGACATTATCATATAGTTCTTTTATAATGTGTAACCGTTTCTGTATTCTCGGTTTTTCAAAATGGTTCAAATGGCTCTGAGCACTATGGGACTCAAATTATGAGGTAGTTAGTCCCCTAGAACTTAGAATTAGTTAAACCTAACTAACCTAAGGACATCACACACATCCATGCCCCAGGCAGGATTCGAACCTGCGTCCGTAGCGGTCTCGCGGTTCTCGGTTTTTCATTCAATTTAATAACAATTTAAGCATTAAGACTTGGGTGGAATATTAGCCATGAAGAGTATTTTGTGCTTATTCTGCATATGTTATTGGTAACTGTGATGTATCATCACGAATGATTTGAAATTGCGCTTAACGATATTTTACATCAACGATGTTTCGCTCTAGAATAATACATGAACATTAACTTCAAGGGTTTATTCTAAAATGCTTGGCACTGTCTGTTGTGTGACATAAGTTTAGATTCGTGCGGATAGTAAAACTTTAACGTATTTTTGTTTGTGATTAGTTGCATACCGAAAGAAAAAGAAGATTAGAGTTTAACGTCCCGGCGTTCGAGACGGAGCACAATCTCGTATTAGGAATGAATGGGGAAGTAAATCGGCCCTGCCCTTATCAAAGGAACCATCCTGGCATTTGCCTTAAGCGATTTAGGTAAATGACGGAAAAACTAAATGCGGATGGTCGGACGGGGATATTAACCGTCGTCCCCCTACTGCCAGTCGTGTGTGCTAACGATTGCATCATGCCAGACGTTGTGCATACCGCCAACGCTCGTACGGTGTCCTATGAACAAAACGTGGAAAAACGAAAACTATGCTGATTAAAAGACGCCCACGATAGTTAGACTAAAGAATTATGAGCGTTTCTATATTTAACAGAGTAACAGCTGTCCGTTCATTGGTTGAACAAGAAGCGAGAATTTAACGATTCGTCATCTTGCACTGCCCACTAGCCTGGTTTGCGAATCGGATGAAAGAACGGAGGCTGGTGTGACCTGTGGGCACGGTCGAAGGGCAGTGTCGCGACGATACTGCACACAGCACAGTCACAGGTTTTCACCCGCCAGCGGAAACGGTTCGCCGCTGCAGAGCTGACAGAAGCAGACTTGCGCGGCTGGCCTTCCAAGAAGTGCCTTTCGGCAGCGATAACTCATATTCGTACTGCGGACGTCGAGACGCCCCGAACAAAGGAACAGCGTTCTGGCATACGTGCGGCCGTGCGTAAGCACAAAAGCCCAGCATCGTTTCGCCGCTTATCAGCCGGCAGCCGTACCCGTTTTCCAGCTTCAGTCATCAAGAAAGCCGACTTCCGGAGCTGGCCTTCCACGAACAGTCCCTCGGCTGCGATAAATTTTTTTCCTCTCGCAAACGTTGAAACACCTCAAACTGAAACGAACGGCGACGAAAACAAAGCAAGGACCTACGTATAAACTGACCAGTAACAAGTCAAACTCTTATTCCATTTTTTTTCACAATGCCCAGTTTAGATACCAAATGAACAAAGCAGCTACGACGTCTTGCTTACTCGTTCCTACGTCCTTAACTCTATACACCCTTGTAAAACTTACAATTGCAGCTGGTATCAACTAGCGGTTCCCGCCAATCTGCTATGTAAAACAGGACATTCTGTACTTATTTTCTATGTGAAATACCACTGGAGAACTTGTAACTGCAATTAACTAGTGGATAAACTCTAAATTGTGCTGACCTTTGAATAAAATATTTATTAGTAAAATTTACGGATGGTTTAGTAACAATTCCAACGTTTTCCTCCCTTAAGTGTTCTGGGGTTAAATGAACATTAGACCTGCCATGCTACTGACAGAGCAGTCACTATTGTCTGAAACTTCGGTTGAGAGTCTTATAAAATGTTAGCACAATTACAGCAGAAAAAATGGTTCAAATGGCTCTGAGCACGATGGGACTTAACATCTGTGGTCATCAGTCCCCTAGAACTTAGAACTACCTAAACCTAACTAACCTAAGGACATCACACACATCCATCCCCGAAGCAGGATTCAAACCTGCGACCGTAGCGGTCACGCGGTTCCAGACTGAAGCGCCCAGAACCGCACGGCCACACCGGCCGGCTACAGCAGAAAAATTACATTTTCAAGTATAGAACAGTTCGTTAATAACTGACCAGTACAGCCTCGTCAGTTTCGTCTCTGCACCAAGAGTGTTTGTAGAAATAATGCTAGGAAAAGGATATCTGTCTACCTGATAAAGAAGGCTTCTTATTTACAATTTTACCCAAACGTGCTACAGCACTTCTGTAGCACAGTCTTCGGATCTTCTGTTTTATATCTCGATAGTAAAACAAATTTTAGTAAATACACTGTCTATGTCATCTGAAAATTATGTAACACTTTTGAAATAAATTGCTACCTTTCCTGGGATGTAAAACACTTCTGCATTAAGTATGGGTGTAGCGCCACCTGCTACAGGATGAATATTAAGGACGGTAGACGAATAACAAAGAAAATCAGTTTCAAAATACGTATTGAGTGAAAAAAATTTAAACTATTCCAGCCTTTGTCGATTTTGTTCTGTTGTTTGTCCATTCGTGAATCTGTTCTAACGCAAACACCATTTTTGCATAAAAAGGCATACCCATATACATTTACATCTACAAGCAGGATGAACCAGAAATCCACCAATAAATTTCGGAGATTGTTCTTAGGTATTTTCTGACTGTCTTGGTGTAAGGTACCCGTCGTCGCCGGTGGCTCGTTGCGAAGTAATAACTTAATTATGAATTTCTGGCTTTCTTACAACAATTATCCTTGTTTCTGTGCAAATATCTTGCCAATAGCGAGAAAACATTTAATTACAATCATTAAAAAAATGTACAACACAAAACACAGAGTAAAGTAATGCCCTCAAAAAATATGGCTCTGAGCACTATGGGACTTAACATCTATAGTCATCAGTCCCCTAGAACTTAGAACTACTTAAACCTAACTAACCTGAGGACGTCACACAACACCTAGTCATCACGAGGCAGAGAAAATCCTTGACCCCCGGGAATCGAACCCGGGAACCCGGGCGCGGGAAGCGAGAACGCTACCGCACGACCACGAGCTGCGCAATGCCCTGAGATGTGATCTGGTAGTCGTCGCTGCAAGAACCGCTGAGAGCTTCATGGTGCATCTCTTCCAATGCATTCGGCCACCTCTTCGTCAGTAAACCTATCCATCATACTATGTATAACTGTTGTCGTTGAGTTAACACTGCCGGAAAAACAAACCTGAAACAGAGTCGATCAATACTGAATGCAGCTTCGAGGGCGAAGCATAAAGTAGACATTGATGTTGTCAACAAGAAGTATCGTGAGTGAACGGGACAAATTTGTTCCCGAGCGACACACACAGTGCATACCGGTCACATCTGCACTATTGTACAGATATTTTCTCTGCGATACAAAGATAATCTAAAGAAAGATATCAAACGAGATGCAATTGCTCTGTAACGAGTCACGGGAGACCATGGCTACCTTACACCAGAATACTCGGAAAAATATCCAAGAGCAATCTCTGGAATTTTGCCATCAGTGTTCTCGTTCACCCTGTATAACACACCGCAAGCCACTACAGAGTGAGTGGCGATGCGTACCTGGCACAAGTATTAGCAATTTTCTGTTTTATTTCATTTGCGTATTGAGTAAGAGAAAAACACTGTATACATGCCCCTGTATGCGCAACAATCTCCCGTGTCTTATTTTCATGATTTCTACGAGAGCTATACTACGGTGGAGGCAGAATTGTCAGACAGCCTTCTTCGAATGCAAGACTAAATCAACACCTGTTTTCCCGAGACGCCAAAATACACTTCTTTTCATTTACGCACGATCTCGCAATCATTTGTGGCCGACACGGAAAACTGGTTACTATCGTATTATGTGATCGCATATAAAATAAAAAAGGATGTAATACATCAATCACTCCTCTCCATAGATAGACTGTCGTTTTTTTCAAAATTGCGATTTGTGTTACCCGAGAATCCCCGTCACGATTTCCAGTAGGAGATACCCACATGATGAACCTAGCAACGTTGCTCTAAATTGTCTGCTGCCGTGATTATTTGATATAGATTGCAAACTCTGTAGCAAGAATTAAGTATTAGTCTGAAACGCGATTTATACGCAATTTTCTCCACAATTAAACTTGACTATCCTAGAACTCCTCACAAATATCAGTGCCCCCCCATTCCTGTTTCTTATTACAGATTTTTCATGTCCATTTCCTTTCATGCTGTTTCTTTGCACTGCCCATTAGCGCAAGGTGTTTCATGTACGTGGCAGTTCGTATGGGATGTACACCTGCTAACTCCATCAGTAGGTCCCATATGACGCCTCGATGCAACTTGCCTGAACAGAGTACAAATTAAAAGTCCCTGCGTAGATATGAAACTTACATTTGCTTACAGGAGCTGATGAAAATAACAACCCTTTGTGGGAAGACCTGCCCGATACTTTCCAAATACGGAATCAAACATTCGTCGAATATCTTCGAATTCTTCGAGTGTAAGGAACACCTTAGCTTTCAATATCCCCAAGTTAAAAATATATAACTTTGATCTGGGTAACAAGGAGGCAGTCAACTACCTTATTACCAAAAACACCACGTAATAATGTCACAGATGCATTGGCTGTGTGATTTTGCATTGTCCTCACTGAAATACCCGTACAGCTTTTCGTTATTAGTTGGTTCTCAGAATAAAGGTTACAATACACTGCTCACATAGGCATCAAAAGTTACCTTAGTGGGAAAGGATCGGTCCAGTAATTCATACTGCAATAATTGCACAGAACTCTGTAGTTTTCACACCATGCAGGAACTCTCTGTGTAACTGATGGAAAGTTTCTGAACCTCAACGCGGATTGTTCAGCGAGTTCGTTGAGATCGATAAACGCAGGCATGTTTGGTCGGAGAAGAAGAGCATCTCAGTAACAACTTCTCCACCATCCACAGAGTATTGCAGTACTAACGTCGAACAACAGTATATGAGTCTATGCATTACCGTTAATATTTAAGGTTTCTGTCAGTGTTTGTGGACAGCTCCAACAGCAGATGCTACTAAGTCTGAAGCTCTAAACAACGCAACGATTTTCTCAGACCTCTATCCAAGATCACTCCAAACTCATAGGTTTTTTTTCTGTTAAAACACTTGATTTCCTAATATTTTCCCTGTCCACGATGGATCCAGTCTCCCAAAATGTCCTTATTAATCTTTGTATCGTCAGATCACTGAGAAATCGTGCACTAGAGTAATTTCCGTACGACGGCAAATCGACATTCCACATTCGACTCTGTTCCTGCATAGTTTGCCTAAAAAACTTTCATTGTTGTTTCGCGTGTACCATAATGAACGGAAATTATATGCAACAACAAAGAAATATGATGCATACTCGACTGCGCAGTACATGAGACACACATCCACACACAAAAAAGCATTGTTAACCGATATGCCACCTACTACACTTTCCGAACAACGAGCCTAGGCGTCATGCGGTGATCGTATCCTGCCTACAAGATGTCAGATCCCGAAGAAAAGTCGACGACTGTGTTTGAGTCGTTTATGAAACATCCATTATTTAATAGATGTGATATGCTCCACATGTTCACCAGTAATCTCGTAATCCAATACTACCGGTTTCATTCTCTTCGTTATGTCGGTTGCCTTACATCTACTTACATTTAAAGAGAACTTGCTATCTTGAACGGTGATCCTTCCATATAGTCAACAGTATCATCAGAAAATAATTTGACAGCACTGCTCATTCAATCTGATAAGTCTTTTACGTCTCATCTCGTATGATGAGATCGTTGTTTTTTCTTTTACACTTTCTTGGGGCACTACCGATGTTAGTTTCGTTGTTTTCTTTAACATTCTGCTTTTAACATGAGTCATAAGTTCGTCGAGCCAATCGCATATCTGTGAAAATACTCCACGAGATAGTATCTGTGTTATTTGTCGAAAACATCCTACAACTCTGAATGGCTTTCGAACATCTGTGAGGTCATAATATACGGCTTCATCAGCATCTTCCGTTTGCTAGGATAAAACAAACTGTCCTATACTACTCTTTCACTCTTCAGCAGAGTGTGGATTGCTTTGAAACCCCCCGGAAGATTAAAAGGGCATGCCGGAAACATGTCTCCTAGTTTAACAGCTAAGCTACACAAGCCACGACACACAACCCCCCTCCCCCTCCCTCACGACTTACCTCCGCCATTATGTCCATAGTGTTCCGGGTATGGACAATGAAAATAGTAGGTGAAACTGAACTTAATAGGCACAGAACCTAGTTTAGACGAGAGCATAATATACACTGTCCAGTCACATTAACGCCTTAATGCCGAGTGTCGTGAATTCGCTTAATACCAATGCTGGAAGGTTAACTATTCTTGAATCCAGTGCCAGTAGATATAGATTCTTCATGAAGCTACCAACACCTCTGACAAGTATTGCATTCTTCTGAGTGTTTCGGGCACCTCTAAAGCACCTGGATTTGTTATTTTATCTTTCATCTAGAAAATTTTTCAGACATTAACGCGTTAATGACCACCTGTCAGAAGCCTGAACAACCACCATCTGCAGCACAGACCGCTGAGAGACATGCAGGAAGAGTGTCAGTGATGTCCTGGAAGGACGTGGAACAATGCCGACTACAGCGCCGTGACCAGCTGCGCTATATATCTCGGTTGAAGATCCATGCCACGAACAGTCAGATCGAGGTGGTCCCACGGATTCTCGGTTGGGTTTAAATCCCGCAGTTTGGTGGCCAGAGGTGTATAGTAATCTCGTCCTGGTACTCTTCGAACCACGCACGTACGCTGTAAGCTGTGTGCCTTGTTTTTTGGCAGATGCAATCGTGCCGAGGAAAAACAAACAGCATGTACTGGTTGACAGCATCCCAGAGGATGGATCTATACTTGTGTTGATCCACTGTACCTTCCAGAACGATGAGATCACCCAGGGAAGGCTACGAAAACATTCCCCAGACCTTCCTGCTGCCTGGATCCTCCCGAAGATAGTTGCAGAGTGTTTTCTTTCAGTCTAATGAAGCACAAAACGTGATTCATCTGAAAAAGCTTCTTGTCGCCTCTCAGTGGAGGTCCAGCTGCAATGCAGGCGTGCAAACTCCAGCCCTCGTTTCCGATGAACAGCAGTCACCATAGATGCATGAACTAGGCGTCTGCTGTGAAGGCCTATACGCAGCAACGTTCGCTGAGCGGGTGTTGATTGGGCACTGTTGGTAGCCCCTTCGTTCGTCTGGGCAGTCAGTTGCCTAACAGCTGGACGTCAATTCGCCCACACATTTCTACACAGCTGTCGTCGTTTACCCCTGTCATTTGCGGCCATGGTGCACCACAGTTGCTTCGGTGTCGGTTGAGGATAGCGAAATTTTACCGTGCATGGTACACGAGGGCTATTTAAATGGTTCAAATAGCTCTGAGCACTATGGGACTTAACTTCTGAGGTCATCAGTCCCCTAGAACTTAGAACTACTTAAACCTAACTAACCTAAGGACATCACACACATCCATGCCCGAGGCAGGATTCGAACCTGCGACCGTAGCGGTCGCGCGGTTCCAGACTGTAGCGCCTAGAGCCGCTCGGCCACTCCGGCCGGCAGGGCTATTTAGAAAGTAAAGTCCGATCGGTCGCGAAATGGAAACAACTGTGATAAAACTAATTTATTTGCATCAGTTAGCTACACTTACCAGCTACTTCTCTACATAGTTGCCACTCCGACTCTGGCATTCGTCGTAGCATTGTAGCAGCTTTCCTCATATCCTCGTCATAGAACGCAGCCACCTGTGTTTTTCCATCAGTTCTCTGCCCTGGTCTAGAGCTAGCTGTCTGTGGCAAAATTTTGTCTTCATAACCAGCGGTTCGTGTGTGCAGCTATGAAATTTGGAGGGAGTTAACTCTATGCTGTATGGTGAGTTATCAAATACTTCCCATCGAAAACGCTGCAGGTGCGTCTTCATTAACCCTGCAGAGTGCGGTCGGTAATTGTCACGAAGAAGGAAACACATGGCAGATGTGACATGTGGGCTGCATGACATCAGGCGAAATCTCTCCCCAGGCTCTCATACTTGGCGGTAGATACTATTTATTTAGGCATCTTAATATGCTTTCGCCGGCCGGGGTGGCCGAGCGGTTCTAGGCGCTACAGTCTGGAACCGCGCGACCGCTACGGTCGCAGGTTCGAATCCCACCTTGTGCATGGACGTGTGTGATGTCCTTAGGTTAGTTAGGTTTAAGTAGTTCTAAGTTCTAGGGGACTGATGACCTCAGAAGTTAAGTCCCATAGTGCTCAGAGCCATTTGAACCATTTTTAACGTGCTCTCTGTGCGCTCAGAACTGACAAGAGCGTAGTGACAAGATCGACGGGCATACTTGAGACTCTGTCCAACACTTTTGTTCAAAGTTTTATCGGGTTTTATCGGATTTTCACTGTAGTTGCCATTTCGCACCTGATCAGACTTTACTTTCCGAATAGCCCTCTTACTTTAACCATGGCGGCACGTGAACAGTTTACAATCTTCGGAAATGCTTCACTCGTTGGTCCGAAAGCCAATGATCAGGCCCTTTTGGACGTCAGATAAATGGCTCAGTTTCTCCGATATTACAGCGACTGCACTGTATCCCACGTCATCCCGTCACACTCCATATACTCCACTGCTAGCACTACCATCTGCCATGTATGAGTGGTTATTACACGTTGACATCGAACATAGGCGGTTGTCGCAGAAACGTGACGATGTACACAAGCAAGGGTGAATTATGCTTCGGGAAGTACAGGGTACGCGAGTGAACGTAGGAGAACGGTACAAACGGATGTAGAACTGTGAGGGCGGCTCATGAACGTGATAATGTTCGAGCTTAAGATATGCTCTGGAACACACGGACAATAGCTATAATAGCATGTACCTCCGTGCTATCGTTTCTTCATCCTTTCTGCAAACGGGAGAGAGAGAGTCAGAGAGAGAGGGAGAGGGAGAGAGAGAGACCACAATATATAAATTACAAACATTAAATTCCGACTGCTTATACCACATGAAGCATCTTCTCCTGCCTAAAAATCATTGAATATATTCGTTGAAATTGAACGTGGTATACACTAAATCAAACGAGAGGGTAACGTACATAATGGGGAGTAAACAAAACTTCACGAAATGTTGGGTACATGAGTGATCAGTTTACAACAGAAAATTCGTACGATTGAGCTACCGAAGTGAGTAAACTGCTGTGAGAAGTAGAGTAGCAGCCATTGCCGTAGAATCAGGAGTATCTGTATCACTTATTTATGGGTACTATCAGACTACCACAGATGTAATCTAGGGTACAAGATGCCTCCTCAGTAGAGAAACAGAAGGTTATGTTTAAAAAGGAGGCAGAAAAACTTAATGATTTTGGAATACCTTCGTGTCAGTTTTCGAAACCCCTAAACGATCGTTTGAATAATAAGTAATATACACAGGAACGCAAAACTGTGTAAGAATATTGCATTCCAAAATGAATTCAGTTGGGTCTCATAACGACAGTTTGAGGAAAGAAGTTGGAACCGAAGGTCTGAGTAATGGATGAAATGATTTATTTAAACTCTAACTTTAAAGAAAAGTTTGAGAGCTATCAGCAAAACGGTAGGAAGTATAGAAGACGAGGGAAGGAACTATAAATATTAAAGAACAATCTGCAGATACTAATTAATCCCAATTGTGGCAGAAGAAAATTACAGGAAGAACAGAACGGAAAGAATGGAAGAATTGTCCAAATTCTATTCATAAATACTCTCTGGAGTAGATGCCAAGGTGGAAAACTGTCAACAAGAAACTGTACAAGTTTAATCTGATTGTAAAGAGGACTGACTCTACGTGTTACAACAGAATACTGCATCAGATGAAATCAGGACGGGTAATCATGTAACAACCTGAGTAGAAAGTGTATAAGGTGTAACAGTAAATTTGAGTAGTAGCAACAGTGACTTTGAAAAATAAATAAGTGGCTTAGAAGCCAAAGTACTACTGGATGTTTGATTATCTTCAGAGTTACTCATAAGACTTCTTCAGATGTGGCATTTATGAAAAATGGCTCTGAGCACTATGGGACTCAACATCTTAGGTCATAAGTCCCCTAGAACTTAGAACTACTTAAACCTAACTAACCTAAGGACATCACACACATCCATGCCCGAGGCAGGATTCGAACCTGCGACCGTAGCAGTCCCGCGGTTCCGGACTGCAGCGCCAGAACCGCACGGCCACCGCGGCCGGCGGCATTTATCGGATGTTGCAAGTTCGTAAGTCTAATTCCGAGAAAGAACTCCACCCTCATTATTTTTGGATTCATTTTTTAAAAAAATGCTGTGTGTCGTATCATGAGAATCCGAGAAAATATTTTTCGTTAAAAATCACCTAACAGGTAATGATTAGGATTGGTCACCAAACGTGATGCTAGAGAGCAACATATTATCTTAATTGCTTTAGAAATATTGGTCACATATTTAGCCTTGGTAACGAGTCAGTAAAATAATTCCTTCATTGGTGGGTTTTACATCCGTCCCATCAGACTGACAAATTGAAGCCAGAAACGTTTGTCATGGGATTAGAAGGCAAGCTGTCATGACAGCAGCAGTCGAGAATTATTTCTACGATATTCCAGATGGATTTACCATCCGGAATGAGTAGAAAGAGTGTTTAACGGTAAGGAAGAGCATAAATATACTACCAATGGGCGTAGGTCTCATATTAGACATGGACAATAGAACAATACATAGGATGTCACAAGCAAATACAGACAAATTTCGTGGGACAATAGGAGGCGTCTTGAGGAACAAATTGAGGATAAATGCTCCTGCCTAGAAACATCAGTGAATTACGTCACAAAAAGTGGATGCTTTAGGGGACAACTACGGAGCTTCTACGTAGACGCTGCGCTTAGTGGTATCTCTAGTCTACACTGTTATCGTGAGTGGCGTGGACGCGTTCGATGTCATCTACCGTTCCAACTGCTTTAGTGCCCACTTCATGATTTTCCGCTTGCAGTCCGTTAGCGTACAAACACATCCGGCGAGGCTGCCACCTATCAAAATAAATTCGGCAACCTGTAGCGTCGTTGGCTGACGTCTCCAGTTACACTTTCCTATCCTCAGTTTCTTTCCCCAGAACCCTCGAAGTTTCTGCGCCCTAATTAGTTACTTCCTGTATACGTGCAGCACAAAGAGACCCATATTTTAAACGCAGATCACCATAGAATACGTCAAGGAAGGTCGTTACGTTAAACTCACCATTGTCAGAGTAACAGACGACAGAATGGGAGATACCTCTCCGCTGAGGCCAGATAAAGAGCCGATAAGCCGGCCGCTGTGGCCGAGTGGTTCTAGGCGCTTCGGTCCGGAACCACGTGGCTGCTACGGTCGCAGGTTCGAATCCTGCCTCGGGCATGGATGTGTGTGATGTCCTTAGGTTAGTTAAGTTTAAGTAGTTGTAAGTCTAGGGGACTGATGACCTCAGTTGTTTAAGTCCCATAGTGCTTAGAGCCAAAGAGCCGATAGTTGATTCACCATAAGATGTAAACATAACAAATGTAATTTGCAGATGAACTAGGCCAACCACGGTATCAGATCAATCCATGCCGTTCCTGCAGTCATCAGGATTGGCCTCACACAGCTGCAACATGTCCGCTGCTGCTCAAAACCACATAAAGCGCAATATTCCACTTAATCAGCGAGATGCGCCAGCTCGTTTGGGCTGCTGTACGGAAGTGCTACGGTGTGATGGTGCGGGGATTTAAATGCATGCCAAAACTGCAGACATGTCACTGCAAACAAACCAAAAGTGCATCACATACGCTAATTTTATTTTTCTGGGTGATAATGAAAATTTGATGACTACTACTCATACACCAGCGGCACGACTTTTTGTTTCTCTAGCCGATATGTTTCTTGAGCGTCTCGCATTTGGGGAACCTGGGCTGGGCTTCAGAGATACATCGTTCGCAGCCACCTAGTTGACCGAGGACCGAAGTAGCAAGAGAATAGAGCAATCAGTTTTATTCTCATTTACGTAATATGTAACCAGCATAAGGGACTAAAGCGTTATTATTGAAAACGTTCAGATGCACCGACAGAAACCTGAACACCATAAATTAAGAGCAAGAAGATTTATTTGCTATGATAATCATTTCTGTTTTCTTTGTCACTTAATTACACCACAAACTGAAAAGTCATGTAGCAGATCTGATTCGTCCTCTCTCTCTCTCTCCATCTCTCATTTATTTCTTTATTTTTTAGGGTGTATCACCATACTCTAAACATTGCACGTAGATAATAGCTTTTGTTCCTTTATTTATACGTACTTAAAAACAGTTTTTATGGGTTCTGTCGTTTACGCTACACTTTAAACGAAAGGAAACAAATGAAGAGACAACAACACAGCTCCGAGTGGGAAAAGGGAACATCAACAAAGAAATTTCATAAATTACTAATAATAAACAGGTTCAAATCAAGATATCTAATAGTCGAAGAAATCCCTGAAAAATGACCAAAAAGGTTGGCTTGAAAATGGTACAGAAAATAAACCAATGAACTTATGCTCTGAAAATTCGATTTCAGCCTATGCAGGAAGCATAGCTCTTCACAACTCATAAAAAGTTACACACAGGCTGTGAGTAATTTGCAGACCTTATTTCTAAGCAAACTGTCTTTCAGTCTAGAATGACCAAAAGAACGAAAAATATTATCTCTCGTTTATGGTTGCATCATGATCGTTCATGATATGTGGTCAATAAAAACTCAAGCGCCTGATGAATATGCTTGAGGCAGAGAGAAACGTAAATAACAGTAAGAGAATAGACCGACCAAATGGCGCATGGGGCAGAGTTTTGTATGTTGTATGCAGTTTCTCACAGAGTGCTCCCCATATCGTCCTACTAACGGGGCCTTTAGGCTGTCAGAATGTTCGTATAAGATTTATCGAGGTATAATTGTAAGAATAGGCTGCTACGTTACATAGGACTCCATGAGCAACTCCATCGGTGGCGGTAATTTTAATTTCTGTCCATCTGATAATGATACAACTGCTTCATTAATCTCGCGACGCGTTGTCTCGGTTGCTAATCAGTATTCGATGTAAATATGCACAGTTTCTGACTGTTGTATAAACCACTCTATTTAGCTGCTTGTTACTCAGTACACTAATTAGTAATACAGCGTAAGGCTCACAGAACTGAAAGGTTCCTTGACAGCATGTCCTTATACAGGGAGAACATTACTAAAATCGACAAACAGCAGGTCACTGGAAATGGATTAAAAAAAAGGTCCTGTGAAATTGTATACGGAAATGCGTCGTTGCCAAGGTAGATGGCGCTGACGAATGACAGTTCCTCTGACCAAGTGCCGTGTGTTCCTTCTGTGTTGCAGGCCGTGTGATTGACGCAGCGTACTGTAAGCAGCAGAATGGTCTGGGTTTCATGTCGGAAACAAGCCGAGATGATGTTCATGTACGGCCAAGCAGATGGACACGGTCGGGATGCAGTACCCTCACAGACAACAACCACATCACACAACATTTTAAGCCCGTGTCATCATGAGCCCTTTCAGAGAGACGAATGTACAGGAAGGCGGCGGATTTGGAGGACCGGTTTCTACAGGATATTAGGATGAACCCTAGTACAAGATGCAGGCGAGTGCCCAGTCAACGTGATGTAAGCCAAAGTTCGACTATGTGTGTCCTGCATGACAACTGCTACTATCCCTATCATCAGCAACGAGTGCAGGTACAGGGTGTTTCAAAAATGACCGGTATATTTGAAACGGCAATAAAAACTAAACGAGCAGTCATAGAAATACACCGTTTGTTGCAATATGCTTGGGACAACAGTACATTTTCAGGCGGACAAACTTTCGAAATTACAGTAGTTACAATTTTCAACAACAGATGGCGCTGCAAGTGATGTGAAAGATATAGAAGACAACGCAGTCTGTGGGTGCGCCATTCTGTACGTCGTCTTTCTGCTGTAAGCGTGTGCTGTTCACAACGTGCAAGTGTGCTGTAGACAACATGGTTTATTCCTTAGAACAGAGGATTTTTCTGGTGTTGGAATTCCACCGCCTAGAACACAGTGTTGTTGCAACAAGACGAAGTTTTCAACGGAGGTTTAATGTAACCAAAGGACCGAAAAGCGATACAATAAAGGATCTGTTTGAAAAATTTCAACGGACTGGGAACGTGACGGATGAACGTGCTGGAAAGGTAGGGCGACCGCGTACGGCAACCACAGAGGGCAACGCGCAGCTAGTGCAGCAGGTGATCCAACAGCGGCCTCGGGTTTCCGTTCGCCGTGTTGCAGCTGCGGTCCAAATGACGCCAACGTCCACGTATCGTCTCATGCGCCAGAGTTTACACCTCTATCCATACAAAATTCAAACGCGGCAACCCCTCAGCGCCGCTACCATTGCTGCACGAGAGACATTCGCTAACGATATAGTGCACAGGATTGATGACGGCGATATGCATGTGGGCAGCATTTGTTTTACTGACGAAGCTTATTTTTACCTGGACGGCTTCGTCAATAAACAGAACTGGCGCATATGGGGAACCGAAAAGCCCCATGTTGCAGTCCCATCGTCCCTGCATCCTCAAAAAGTACTGGTCTGGGCCGCCATTTCTTCCAAAGGAATCATTGGCCCATTTTTTAGGTCCGAAACGATTGCTGCATCACGCTATCTGGACATTCTTCGTGAATTTGTGGCGGTACAAACTGCCTTAGACGACACTGCGAACACCTCGTGGTTTATGCAAGATGGTGCCCGGCCACATCCCACGGCCGACGTCTTTAATTTCCTGAATGAATATTTCGATGATCGTGTGATTGCTTTGGGCTATCCGAAACATACAGGAGGCGGCGTGGATTGGCCTCCCTATTCGCCAGACATGAACCCCTGTGACTTCTTTCTGTGGGGACACTTGAAAGACCAGGTGTACCGCCAGAATCCAGAAACAATTGAACAGCTGAAGCAGTACATCTCATCTGCATGTGAAGCCATTCCGCCAGACACGTTGTCAAAGGTTTCGGGTAATTTCATTCAGAGACTACGCCATGTTATTGCTACGCATGGTGGATATGTGGAAAATATCGTACTATAGAGTTTCCCAGACCGCAGCGCCATCTGTTGTTGAAAATTGTAACTACTGTAATTTCGAAAGTTTGTCTGCCTGAAAATGTACTATTGTCCCAAGCATATTGCAACAAACGGTGTATTTCTATCGCTGCTCGTTTAGTTTTTATTGCCGTTTCAAATATACTGGTCATTTTTGAAACACCCTGCAGGTATTATCAGCAGCGGATTTCCTTCTACGGGAAGGATTTTGTCAATGGTTTTTGCACCGGATCATCACAACATCACAATTATGGGATTTCTGACATCAGTCCTCTTTACTGACGAAGCAACCTTTCCCAGAACTGGCACCATCAATCTACATAATCGTCGTCTGTGGGCTACAGGCAATTCTCTCGGAATGGCTGAGACGTCTCATCATCATCAGTTCAGCATCAATGTGTGAACAGGGATTCTTGACGACCACATACTTAGACCTTATACCAGTTGTTATTCCACAGTGTCTCGACGGAGGAACGTACCTTGTCTTCCTACGAAATGCTGCTGCCTGGGCTGCTTGAGACTGTTGTTTTGGGAATACAACAGGTTATGTGGTTTATACGTGACGGAGCACAAACCCACTTCCGCATAATAGTACGCCAACACCTCAATAACATCTTCCCCGGACGTTGGGCAGGACGCGGAAGCCCAGTAGCATGGCCTGCTAGATCATCGGAGTTAAACCAATGGATTTTTACCTCTGGGACGTCTGAGAAGCGTTGTGCGTGCTGAATCCGTTCCTGGTCCGCAGACTCTTCAACAGCAAGTTCACCATGCCTGTGGTTCTATTCCAATCCATGATGCGAAGTATGAAAAGATGCTTGCATCGCATGGAAACCACTTTAAACATCTGTTGTGATGTGGATGCGATGCAGCTCTGTACTGTGTTCCGAGACGATTTGTTGTCGTTGCACGCACAGCGCCCATTTCCGAGCACATATTCACAGGACCTTTTTTCCTGCATCTCCAGTCAGGAATCAAAGCCCGCAGTTTGTCAGTTTTATTAATCCTCACCCCACATAAACAACTCCTATCAGTAAGAAAGCATGTGTGGTAATAAGCTGCATGGTGGACATATGGAGAACTCAATGCATTTTACAGTACTCCCAAAGAAGATTACCATAAGTAACTGGAATCACATTAAGCTGCACAATCTTAAAATACATATTTGTTCACTTCGTATTTAAATAAGTGTAATGACACAAGAGAGTGAAATGATTTATTTGCTTTTGAAGAAACTTATGTGCCTGCGTAATGCTAGATTCAGAATAGCCCGTAGTTCCTTTTTCTGTGTGTTACAATATTTCGTATGTGACCGAAGCGACTACTTCTCGTGTTTCTGGAAATAGATACTAACGTACACAAACCATTAGGTAAATACCGTCCGCCCAGAAAGTTCCGAGGCTGATTTTATTGATGATATCAAGCGGCCGCTGCGCATTAAGTCCAACTAAAAGATCTAAAAAACAGACGTCCATTCGACTTATCAGTTGCTAGCAGGCAGTGCTAAGTACTGGACGTCCGGTCGTAGTGTGTCAACACTGTTGTGTCAGAAATCGCAATAGAGCAGTACCTCTGAATCAAGTGTGTAAGCCATTCTCCGGAATGTTTTGAAGAAGAAATAAGTATGTGCAAAGTTTGTCCTGCACATTTTGATTCCTAAACAGAGACATGCAGTTAACTGAAAAGCAACACGTGGAAATTATTTTCCGGGGTAAAAATCATTACAGATAACGAGACTTGCCCTTAGCAGTATGAACTTACCACAAAACGACGTAGTTCAAAAAGTCACGTGAAGGGTCAACGCTTGACAACAGAATCGACATTCAAGTCAATGTGACGGACGAGTTGAACAACGTCACAAACAACGATTTCTCGCAGAGTTCCCCATTGTTGTATGAATGTTATGTGCGTTGTTTTCGGATGAAAATTTGTACATAGGCCAGGATTCGAACCCGAGTCTCCCACTCACCAGGCACATGCGCTAATCATTACATCACCTACGCTAGTGACTTAACACAACTGCACGGAGGACCCTAAAACGTGTCCCTCCTCAGTCCAAATTCCCACTTCGTATTCTCCAAAAACTAGAACAGCATTGCAGAGGCTGTACTGGAAAAGTACTTCACCATTGAGTTAAACGGGGATCTTGCCTCAAACCTAGGCATAGAGGATTTTATCATCTGAAAAAATGAAACTATATGGTTTCACAGACCTGAAAAGGTGAAACTATATTGTTCCAGAGACCTAAATATATAGTTCCAAGTGATTAAAGCGCCTATGCCTGGGTTTCAGGCAGGATCACCCGTTTCGATGTTGAGGTACTATTCCAGTACATAAGTTGAGCCTTTGCAATGCTGTTCGTGTTTAGGGGGAATACCAAGGGGGCTGACGGTAGTCCGTGCAATTGTGCAAAGCCACTGTAGCAAGGTGGCAGAATGGTTAGCGCATCTGCCAAATGAGTAGAAGACTGAGTTCAAATCCCGGCCTCAGAACAAATTTTCATTCGTTGCTTCAGTCATCATATATACGCCATAGATGTTCGAGACTTGGAAAAGTCTTTGGAACTATATACTTTCACTTGACCATCTTAACTTTTCGCTGTTTTTATTAATCCAGTCTCGAAACGTTTTGGACTGACGAGGTAAATGTATTTCTTGTTTTTGGGTAAGCCTCCTACCTTATAGACCCTTGTCCTAGTTACAGAAATGAGAATAAAACTCTTTGATGTTTTCTTCTTGTATTTCGACCTTTGATTAACTCGCTTTCACTCTCTGAATGCAGACAAAACTTGATGAATCATTCAGTGGTTGCAAAAGAACTTAATTAACGGATGTAGATGATGCGAAATTGGAACTGTTCAATATTTCAGCACCAAAGAAAAAAAAATGCTACCTCAGTTTTCTGTTTGTCTTTAAATGAGGTAAAAAAACCTGAAATCCCAGTGTTTGAATCTTGTTGGAGGAGTTAAGTTCAGTTTTAGTTTTTTAGGGCCCAGTCGACATAGTCACGAGGCCAGGACAGACGCTGCAGGCGCTGTCATGCTATTAGCAAAGGCACTCGTGTCGGTCCTCAGCTGCAGTAGCACATTAACGCCAAATTTCTTCTCTCAGTCCAAACGGATACGTTCGTCGTACGACCTGCGTTGATTTCTGCGGTTATTACTAGCAGTTTTGCTTGTCCGTTAGCAATGACAATTCTTCGCAAATGCCGCTCCTCTCGCTCGTTAAGTGAAGCCCGTCGGCGACTGTGTTGTCCGTGGTGAGAGATAATGCCTGAAATGGCATTCTCGGCATACTCTTGATAGTGTGGATTTCAGAATATTAAATTCCATAACCATTTCCGAAGTGGCATGTCCCACGCGTCTAGCTCCAGCTACCATTACGCGTTCAGAGCCTGTTAATTACCGTCGTGCGGCCATAATCCCGTCGGAAACGTTTCTTACGAATCACCCAAGTACAAATGACACTTCCACCAATCGTCTGTCATTTTATATCTTGTGTACGTGATACTACCGCCCTTTGCATATGTGCATATCCATGACTTTTGTCACGTCAGTGTAACTCTGTAGCGTGTTTCTGTGGCCAGAAAGAACTGAAAAAAGAATTGTGATTAGAAATGATTGAAAGATTTATACATTTTAAGTTAGGTAATAAAGACTGATATTACTTATAAGCATTTTTATATTGATTTTGGAATCTAACTCGAACAACAAAACCCTGAAATTCATGAAGAAGGAACAGTTTTGAGTATGGTGATGCTACTGAAAGAAAAATTTTACCATTATACAGAATTTGGTTTCCACAATATTCTACCATTATACACAATTTTGTGTCCCACAATAGGTCTCGTGTAGCTGAGAAAAATACCTACACTTGCTCAATACCAGGCATTTCAGTTTCGACAAAGTTTGATGACACTCTCCATGATTCATGTACTTACGTATTTTAAAAATCTGGATATATCATGGAAGAGAACGATGACCTGAACAAAGTTGTGTTTACAAGTCGAAAACCTGTGCGTTGGTATAGAAGTATGTCTGTACGTAGGAAATTTAAAAAAAAAAAAAAAAAAAAACTAGAAGTGATTGGAACCTCGCAAGTTAAACAACAGATTCTTTTCGTTGAGCGGCTTCCTTTTTAAATGTGTCCTGTGACATTATGTTGACGCGTTATTTAAGTAGAAAATCAGTAAAACAAAAACAGTCGTTATTCTGTCTTAAATTTGAAATTTGTCCACTAAGAAGTAACGGAGGAATCCATAAACAGGATTAATAGTGCCGATACAGCACTTTTATGCGCTCTGTACGGCAGGTTACTCAAACAAAAAGCAACGGCAAGATACCACGTTTCGTTCAATAAACAATGCCAGGCACTAAATATTACACCAAAATACGTGTGCGTCAAGTCAAGACGTACGTCAGCCGCAGCGAAAAAGCACTAAGCTCGCTGTTTCCACGTGGAAAAGGAAGAAATTAAGCAGTACAGCATCAGGGACAGCGTCAGTGCACGTTAAAGTGATGTACATGCGAATCACACATGGTCTACAACTATGTGAATTTGATATACGTGAATATGAGATACGTGAATGAGAGTGTAACATAATCCAGGATACGGACTTTCGCAACAAAAAAACAGCCTATCCTATTGTAGAGAAGCCACAGCCTCAAAACCTAAACACAATATTTCAGAACGTGTGGTAAATCTATCTGAATCAGTTCTTTCCACAAAGGAGAAAGTGCTTTCGCGATTACTAAATGATCCTGTAACGATGCGCGCTGCTCTCCGTTGGATCTTCTCTATCTCTTCTATCAACCCTATCTGGTACGGATCCCACACTGCTGAGCAGTATTCAAGCAGTGGGCGAACAAGCGTGCTGTAACCTACTTTCTTTGTTTTTGGATTGCATTTCCTCAGGCTTCTTCCAATGAATCTCAGTCTGGCATCTGCTTTACCGACGATCAACTTTATATGATCATTCCATTTTAAATCACTCCTAATGCGTCCTCCCAGATAATTTATGGAATTAACTGCTTCCAGGGGAAAGAAAACTGGCGTTCTGCGGATCGGAGCGTGGAATGTCAGATCCCTTATCCGGGCAGGTAGGTTAGAAAACTTAAAAAGGGAAATGGATAGGTTAAAGTTAGATATAGTGGGAATTAGTGAAGGTCAGTGGCAGGAGGAACAAGACTTTTCGTCAGGTGAATACAGGGTTATAAATAAAAAATCAAATAGGGGTAATGCAGGAGTAGGTTTAATAATGAATAAAAAAATAGGAGTGCGTGTAAGTTACTGCAAACAGCATAGTGAACGCATTATTGTGGCCAAGATAGACACGAAGCCCACACCTACTACAATAGTACAAGTTTATATGCCAGCTAGCTCTCCAGATAATGAAGAAATTGATGAAATGTATGATGAGATAAAAGAAATTATTCAGGTAGTGAAGGGAGACGAAAATTTAATAATCATGGGTGACTGGAATTCGAGAGTAGGAAAAGGGAGAAAAGGAAACATAGTAGGTGAATATGGATAGGGGGAAAGAAATGAAAGAGGAAGCCGTATGGTAGAATTTTGCACAGAGCACAACTTAATCATAGCTAACACTTGGTTTAAGAATCATGAAAGAAGGTTGTACATATGGAAGAATCCTGGAAATACTAGAAGGTATCAGATAGATTATACGATGGTAAGACAGAGATTTAGGAACCAGGTATTAAATTGTAAGACTTTTCCAGGGGCAGATGTGGACTCTGACGACAATCTGTTGATTATGAGCTGTAGATTAGAACTGAAGAAACTGCAAAAAGGTGGAAATTTAAGGAGATGGGATATGGACAAACTGATTAAACCAGAGGTTGTACAGAGTTTCAGGGAGAGCATAAGGGAACAATTGTCACAAATGGGGGAAAGAAATACAGTAGAAGAAGAATGGGTAGCTCTGAGGGATGAAGTAGTGAAGGCAGCAGAGGATCAAGTAGGTAAAAAGACGAGGGCTAGTAGAAATCCTTGGGTAACAGAACAAATATTGAATTTAATTGATGAAAGGAGAAAATATAAAAACGCAGTAAATGAAGCAGGCAAAAATGAATGCAAACGTCTCAAAAATGAGATCGACAGGAAGTGCAAAATGGCCAAGCAGGGATAGCTAGAGGACAAATGTAAGGATGTAGAGGCTTATCTCACTAGGGGTAAGATAAATACTGCCTACAGGAAAATTAAAGAGACCTATGGAGAAAAGAGACCCACGTGTATGAATATCAAGAGCTCAGATGGAAACCCAGTTGTAAGCTAAGAAGGGAAAGCAGAAAGGTGGAAGGAGAATATAGAGGGTCTATACAAGGGCGACGTACTTGACGACAATATTCTGGAAATGCAAGAGAATGTAGATGAAGACGAAATATGAGATACAATACTGCGTGAAGAGTTTGACAGAGCACTGAAAGACCTGAGTCGAAACAAGGCCCTGGGAGTAGACAACATTCCATTAGAACTACTGACGGCCTTGGGAGAGCCAGTCCTGACAAAACTCTACCTTCTGGTGAGCAAGATGTATGAGACAGGCGAAATACTCTCAGACTTCAAGACGAATATAATAATTCCAATTCCAAAGAAAGCAGGTGTAGACAGATGTGAAAATTACCGAACAATCCGTTTAATAAGCCACAGCTGCAAAATACTAACGCTAATTCTTTACAGACGAATGGAAAAACTAGTAGAAGCCAATCTTGGGGAAGATCAGTTTGGATTCCGTAGAAATATTGGAACACGTGAGGCAATACTGACCTTACGACGTGCCTTAGAAGAAAGATTAAGGAAAGGCAAACCTACGTTTCTAGCATTTGTAGACTTAGAGAAAGCTTTTGACACTGTTGACTGGAATACTCTCTTTCAAATTCTAAAGGTGGCAGGGGTAAAATACAGGGAGCGAAAGGCTATTTACAATTTGTATAGAAACCAGATGGCAGTTATAAGAGTCGAGGGACACGAAAGGGAAGCAGTGGTTGGGAAGGGAGTGAGACAGGGTTGTAGCCTCTCCCCGATGTTATTCAATCTGTATATTGAGCAAGCAGTAAAGGAAACAAAAGAAAAATGCGGAGTAGGTGTTAAAATCCATGGAGAAGAAATAAAAACTTTGAGGTTCACCGATGACATTGTAATCCTGTCAGAGAGAGCAAAGGACTTGGAAGAGCAGTTGAACGGAATGGACAGTGTCTTGAAAGGAGGGTATAAGATGAACATCAACAAAAGCAAAACGAGGATAATGGAATGTAGTCGAATTAAGTCGGGTGATGCTGAGGGAATTAGATCAGGAAATGAGACACTTGAAGTAGTAAAGGAGTTTTGCTATTTGGGGAGCAAAGTAACTGATGATGGTCGAAGTAGAGAGGTTATAAAATGTAGACTGGCAATGGCAAGAAAAGCGTTTCTGAAGAAGAGAAATTTGTTAACATCGAGTATAGATTTAAGTGCCAGGAAGTCATTTCTGAAAGTATTTGCATGGGGTGTAGCCATGTATGGAAGTGAAACATGGACGATAAATAGTTTGCACAAGAAGAGAATAGAAGCTTTCGAAATGTGGTGCTACAGAAGAATCCTGAAGATTAGATGGGTAGATCACATAACTAATGAGGAGGTATTGAATAGAATTGGGGAGAAGAGGAGTTTGTGGCACAACTTGACAAGAAGAAGGGACCGGTTGGTAGGACATGTTCTGAGGCATCAAAGGATCACAAACTTAGCCTTGGAGGGCAGTGTGGAAGGTAAAAATCGTAGAGGGAGACCAAGAGATGAATACACTGAGCAGATTCAGAAGGACGTACGTTGCAGTAAGTACTGGGAGATGAAGAAGCTTGCACAGGAGAGAGTAGCATGGAGAGCTGCATCAAACCAGTCTCAGGACTGAAGACCACAACAACAACAACTGCTTCCAGTTGCGGACCTGCTATTTTGTAGCTAAATGATAAGGAATCTATCTTTCTATGTATTCGCAGCACGTTACACTTGTCTTCATTGAGATTCCATTGCCATTCCCTACACCATGCGTCAATTCGTTGCAGATCCTCCTGCATTTCAGTACAATTTTCCATTGTTACAACCTCTCGATACACCACAGCATCATCTGCAAAAAGCCTCAGTGAACTTCCGATGTCATCCACAAAGTCATTTATGTGTATTGTGAATAGCAACGGTCCTATGACACTCCCCTGGGCACACTTGAAATCGCTCTTACTTCGGAAGACTTCTCTCCATTGAGAATGACATGCTGCGTTCTGTTATCTAGGAACTCTTCAATCCAATCACACAATTGGTCTGTTAGTCCATATGCTCTTACTTTGTTCATTAAACGACTGTGGGGAACTGTATCGAACGCCTTGCGGAAGTCAAGAAACACGGCATCTACCTGTGAACCCGTGTCTATGGCCCTCTGAGTCTCGTGGACGAATAGCGCGAGCTGGGTTTCACACGACCGTGTTTTTCGAAACCCATGCTGATTCCTACAGAGTAGATTTCTAGTCTCCAGAAAAGTCATTATACTCGAACATAATACGTGTTCCAAAATTCTACAACTGATCGACGTTAGAGATATAGGTCTATAGTTCTGCACATCTGTTCGACGTCCCTTCTTGAAAACGGGGATGACCTGTGCCCTTATCCAATCCTTTGGAACGCTGCGCTCTTCTAGAGACCTACTTTACACCGCTGCAAGAAGGGGGGCAAGTTCCTTAGCGTACTCTGTGTAAAATCGAACTGGTTTCCCACCAGTTCCAGCGGCCTTTCCTCTTTTGAGCGATTTAAATAGTTTCTCTATTCCTCTGTCGTCTATTTCGATATCTACCATTTTGTCATCTGTGCGACAATCTAGAGAAGGAACTATAGTGCAGTCTTCCTCTGTGAAACAAGTTTGGAATAAGACATTTAGTATTTCGGCCTTTAATCTGTCATCCTCTGTTTCGGTACCATTTTGGTCACAGAGTGTTTGGACATTTTGTTTTGATCCACCTACCGCTTTGACATAAGACCAAAATTTCTTACGATTTTCTGCCAAGTCAGTATATAGAACTTTACTTTCGAATTCATTGAACGCCTCTCGCATAGCTCTCCTCACACTACATTTCGCTTCGCGTAATTTTTGTTTGTCTGCAA
This sequence comes from Schistocerca piceifrons, assembly GCF_021461385.2. Taxonomy (NCBI): domain Eukaryota; kingdom Metazoa; phylum Arthropoda; class Insecta; order Orthoptera; family Acrididae; genus Schistocerca; species Schistocerca piceifrons. The sequence goes on from NC_060149.1 coordinate 462,033,564, forward strand.
GGCTTTGGCTATGTTTATGTTTGCTGTGAAGTTCCCTTTGCTTCCGCAGCAGTTTTCTAACTCGGTTGTTGTACCACGGTGGCTCTGTTCCATCTCTTACGAGCTTGCTTGGCACATACTCATCTAACAGATATTGTACGATGGTTTTGAACTTTGTCCACTGATCCTCAACACTATCTGTACTTGAGACGAAACTTTTGTGTTGAGCCGTCAGGTACACTGTAATCTGCTTTTTGTCACTTTTGCTAAACAGAAAAATCTTCCTACCTTTTTTAATATTTCTATTTACGGCTGAAATCATCGATTCAGTAACTGCCTTATGATCGCTGATTCCCTGTCCTGCGTTAACTGTTTCAAATAATTCGGATCTGTTTGTCACCAGAAGGTCTAATATGTTATCGCCACAAGTCGGTTCTCTGTTTAACTGCTCAAGGTAGTTTTCAGATAAAGCACTTAAAAAAATTTCACTGGATTCTTTGTCCCTGCCACCCGTTATGAACGTTTGAGTCTCCCAGTCTATATCCGGCAAATTAAAATCTCCACCCAGAACTATAACATGGTGGGGAAATCTACTCGAAATATTTTCCAGATTATCCTTCAGGTGCTCAGCCACAACAGCTGCTGAGCCAGGGGTCCTATAGTGACATCCAATTACCATGACTGAGCCTGCTTTAACAGTGACCTTCACCCACTACAGTTAATATCCTATTCAACAGCAAGGACAAAACACTTATTAAGTGACAGTGGTGGTTACAAAATCACTTGCGATGACTGCAACAGACTATATTGGTCAGATAGGCAAGGCCATAACGACTAAGCTGATTGAATAAGAACGCAGCTCAAGATTACGCAAGTCAGACACGTTTGCCGAACATGTTCTGAAGGAAGGGCATTGATACGAAGTCCAAACCGAAGCACTACATATCGCCAACAACGGAAGACATGAAAACCTGTTAGTAGGTTTTGAGGTAAACAGGCATTTAGCTCAAAATCCCCAGCTGGTTCTAAATAATCAATCACAGCTGAGCACGTCCCCACTTTTAAGCTTCACATGATGCAACCACCAGCAACATACCCACAAACAGCCACAATGACACATATTGCAACACAAAATTAAAGCACAATAAATTTCCTATTCTTTATCGTGCTTGAAGCACAAACTTCAACAATATAACTTGTAATACTTTAAAGAGTTGTATTTTAACCATGTATTCTGTTTAATATTGCCTATTGTTTAAAAATGCAATTTGCTATGTAAACCATGTTTGTTCTACAACATAAGTCACTATTGCTCAATTAGATAGGTCTCAACCAATGTCAATACCTCACTAACTATGGCATCATAACCATATAACTTGTAATACTGTAAGATCGTGTGTTTCAATTATTGTGTATAATACTATCCAGATCCAAGTTTAGTTTACAATGTTAAAAAACTTATTTGTTGCACAACATAAATGAAGAGTGCTCAGTTTCATAGTTTCTCAACCAAAGTGAAGACCTCATAAAATTTAACAGTTATAGCCATTTAACTTGCACCATTGTGTAGTTTAAATATTAATTGTGCTTAACATTGTCCATTGCACAAGGGGATTCTGTCTTTACTGAGAATGCTTGGTTACCTAAAAACTAGTCTTTCTTTCAGACGCTAGTCAGGTGTCTCGTGAAGATTGCACAATAAGCCGGAAACTAGTTTAAAATAAAAAAAAAAGACTGTAACGAAAACAGTGTACTCGTTATTCAATCTTAAATACAGAACTGTTGTACCAAGAAGTAACGGAAGACTGAATAAATAAGGTTAAATACAAGATTTTATGTTACTGTTAGAGAAGGAATACATACGGATGTACACACAAACACTGTCTCAGGGGTAAGAGGATACTGCAGGAGTCCAATCTTGTATAATAAATTATCTGAAAAACATATGATCTAGTGGGACAATTGTACTTTTATTTTCAGATACTTGATCTCTTCCAAATAAAAATGAAGACATTCTACACTACTTGTTTAGTTTAACACATAGTAACTATTTTTCATACCGTCTTTGACAGTAACATTCAGATAATACTAAGAAACAAATATCTCTCACAGAGGTATATGTTATTTCATGTCCTTCCTGAAAGTCTCCACAACCATACACTTTCAATTAAAATAAAACTGCCTGTGAAGAAAGCTGGGATAAACTTTCTGAACTTCCAGAACACAAGTGTTTCAAATGCAGCTATTGCCGGAATACTCCATCACAACCAATTCCTTCAAAAATGTCAGAGATATCGCACACATTTCAGGAAACCAAATGATGACGAATCTCTTAAGAAGTACAAAAATGAAAATGCGGATGATGCTGGCAACCATATACTGTTCATCAAGATGATAAAAAAATCTTTGATGCAAGGTTGCTTCATTTTGAAGAAACAGATTGTGCGGGTTGTTAATTATTGGTAGGTAATTTCTATGTAATTTACATGTAGGTATTTCCCGTTTGTACTATGTCGCACTGAAGCTATACAGAATGTAAAAAAACTACGTACACAAAATTTTAGAGTCTTTAGAGGGGATGAAAGGAAACACTTCTTCATGTGACAAAAATGTCATAAGTGCATCGTTTCACCACTAGACATCCATGAACGTTTTGACGCTAGTGATGTTCAGGACCCGTGTTGAAACTGCCGTGTGATGAAAATTGCTTTAGGGATGTTGTTGACCTGGGAAGACCGAAGTGCTTGATGTAGAAGACACCAATATACACTTCAGAAGAGCTGATGCCAGATTCGTTCAAGCTGCAGCCATTATTCGTAAGACACCTGGTAGTTTTGAACACATTAGACAATCAATGACTCATGTAAACAGACGATGTTTTCAGCAACATCTCCAAAACAATGTTAATCACATTGTCGTTTGAACACCGTCTCTGAACATCACTAGCATGAAAACTTTCATGGTCACCTAGTGAGGCACCAGTCACTCTGTGATATTTTTGTCACATAAAGTGCTTCTTTTTATCTCGATTAAGCACTAAACTTTTGTATATATAGTTTTTTTACACTCTGTATATCGGATTATGAATCTGTAATGTGAAACTAGCCAAGGCGAAATCAACGTATGTTTGCTGTCATATTAAGTAGCGAAACAATCATTTTATTTTTTTACCCTGATCACACCAGCGATGCAAAGAACTCTTTCTTATAATTTCAATGCCATAATTTTCCAAGGCTGTCAACTGGATGGAGCGAAATATAATGACGTCTCGTGTCATATTTTCTCTGCGAGATTGTTCATATGTTATGCTTTCCCTCTAAATAAACACCAATTCCACCATTGATCGTGTTTTGATGCTGAGACTAAATATCGAGTTTTTGTAAGATGAAGTTTCCATATCATTCAATACCCACCGCTTGCTACTAAAATTACTGGTCAGTGTGGCATGATGATAACGTTACATCAAGTGTGCAATGTCATGGGAAGCTATAAGGTAACGCTCTGATCCACAACCACCCTAACCGTGACGTCTGTGATTAAAACTCTCATAATAGATTTCGATCACTATTATTTCTATTTCGACAATTTCTTCGTTTTGAGGAGACATTTTATAGTCACGGTACATCAGTACTACGTGAGTCAGTATAGTGACAAATGAAATTACTATTACATAGAGAAAGATCCAGTTCTCGGGAATCTTTTTTGACCTAATGGCCAAGGCTTTCGTTTCAGAAGAGGAGGTGGCAGGGCAGATATCGTAACAGTACATATTAGTGACCACCGTTAGAGCCGTTTCGGCCCCTTCCTGAGGGGCATTAAATCCGCTGCACGTAGTGGAGATAATGGTGAGGGCCATCTCGCCTCTTTCTTCAGGCACAGCAAGTCCGTTGCACATACTGGAAACCATGGTGATGGTCGTCCCGTCACCTTGTTGAGGCTCAGGAAGTCCATCGAACAAAGTGGAGACGACTATGAAAGCCGTCTCTCTTACTTCAAGTTCGCCGCCGAAATCTTGACATGTTGTCATCAGCCGGGTTGGATCAACTACTGAAACCCCGTAGATGTTGCCCTCAGTCTGGGTATCGCCATACCTTAACAAAAGATAAGCATCCGTTAAAAAATAAAGAACTTTCCACACGTTATTATGAATCAGACTTGGAGTGGTGACAGCCACAGAAATTAAAGAAAAATTATGTGAAGAACATAATATCAGCTACAATCAAAAATTAAAATGCTAAATTAGAAGAAACAATTCTTCTGCGGCTCGACTTTACGGCTGATGAAGGATGGTCGATGCCATACACTAGAAAGATGTTAAAGAAACAATAAAAATCTCATAAAAATAAATCGACAGACACAAATTTCACTTTGTTGTCACGATATTAGTTACTAACAATACTACCACAAGCAGAGCAAAATAGCAAATCAAACCACGACAACAAGGAAAGGGAGCTCAGATAGCGATACCGATCGACTGTTGTCTTGGTATCATGTTCCTAGTGATCCACGATGGAGAACAACTGACAGACTGAAATCATGAGAATTTTAGTAACTCATAAACAAATGGTTAAGTATTTATCATTCTTTTTGCTAATATCTTATGCCACTAATTAACAAAAAAATGGCTCTGAACACTATGGGACTTAACATCTGAGGTCATCAGTCCCCTAGAACTTAGAACTATTTAACCCTAACTAACCTAAGGACATCACACTAATTAACAACAATGAAGTTCGCCTTATAAGAGCCAGTGCATCAGACACGAATAATAATCGTTGCACTTTACGCATAACAAAACTCCTTCTCCCCGCAAAGTACGGTCTGACCTCACTTCAACCATTGATAAGATATTTTCAAGTACTGTGCACAGAATGCTTCACACCTACAGACCAATCTCATGCGTACAGCTCACCACCCGTTTGTAGTGAGCACTTCAAAATGTACACTCGACTACAGATTAATGGATAATTCTCTTCACAGTTTCGCGTGAAACATTACGATTAGCTGAAACACGACACCGTCCATCAAGAATCCGTGAACGGTACGCCATTGTATAAGGTAATACTCGTTTATATGGTGTTATATCTTGATGTAGATGTTAGATACATGTCTTCCACGGGACTGCGCAGATCTATGGAGAATGTAATCTAGATACTTAAGCATCTCCTTGCAAGAGATGACGATATTATCATAAAAATTGTTGACGTTTATCTTCTACAGTAAACAATTCAGCAAACAGAGTGGGCAGACGCTCTCCCAATCTTGATCTTATGGAGCGTGTTAGAGAGGGTTTCGAGAGGTAGTAGAGCTGTGTAATTACGTAGGATTTCCCGGCGTAATAACTACTAGTATTCTTCTCGGGCCTGCAGCCGGATCATGAAGTCATCGTAACACAATATTTCCGTGGTCCACCTTTCCAGCGAGTTCCTGCAACACTTCACTCACCTGAAGATGGCGGCCAGGTAGACCACGGAAATATTGTGTCAAGACGACTTCATGATGCGGCTGCAGACCCGAGAAGAATATTATTGGTAGTACATATATTTGTGTGGTTCACAATCCTCATCTCCAAAGTTTCTTTTCAAGATTAATGCTACTGACTTCCTGCGGAGCTTGTAGACACTGTCAATAACATCCTCATTCATCTCTGAAGGTGTTCTATTGTTACTCGGGGTAATCACATACACATTTTGTTGCTTTCTCTATGGCAAAGTAACGGAACAAGTTTGTACATTTCAGACACGTCCCCAAGTTGAAAGTAAGTTAATCCTCTGTAATTTCTGTTTCGTGTTTTACTTTTTCATCCCACTCGACAAATAAATTTTGGGAGTTGGTAAGATTTCGGCAATTTTTCTTCTATTAATGGAAAACTGTGAAAATGGTAGGAACTAGGAAAACTGATGATAGATTATGTGAATGTTTCTTCACATTTTTTCGCTTACATGATTCACGACCCATGGCTCATAACGAAAATATCGCATTTTTTAGATATACTCAGCATTGGTTTTTGATTGAATCTGATTGTCGTGTAACGCTGTGATGCCATATTTTCTTACTAATTCATGAGGTAGCTGTGTACAATGACTAGCACTGAATGTTAGGGGAGTATGTATGGTGAAACTGGTAAAAAAGTGACATTTTCTGATTATTATCTCTGAATAATATTTGATCTCTCCTGAATTATTTCATGCGCTGTTTGTCGGTTAATTCCAATTAGAAGTGCACTTTTTATCATTTCGAAGTTAATAGTGCAAGCCCAAAACAATCCGGTCTTTCTGCATTGACTTGCTATCTCAGGAACTACTCAGTCTACAAGGCTGTTGTTTTCAGCTATTTATTCCTTGAATTCATGTTAAGAGGTTGGATGCACTATGTTAACAGAAATAGCAATATTGCACGTGCATCTTATGAGCAACGTTTCCATGGAAATCAGCATACGACCGGGTCTGAATCCAGTGCTTGTCCCGAAATAGATGTTTCACGGGCACACGACAAGGACACGCCTACTAGTGATTCGAGGAGGAAACTTGGAAACCATGAGGATTTCTTTATTTACAAAGGAGATCATATAAATAGTTTAGGTTTGCTTTATTAGATTTGAGTGTGTTAGGACAAGTTTTACAAGATGCTGTACCATGTAAGGTTTGTGGTGGGAAAATCGGCATATTTGAGGACACATCTTCAAGGACTGGGCTAGCTAACAAACTAACAAACTTGTTGTTCAGTGCAAAGTTTTCAGGCTCTCTAGGTCATTTTGGACTTCTCCAAAGTGCAAGAATGACTTGTTTGAGAGCAATGTTAGTTTCTTGTATGGAATGAGGTGCATAGGTAAAGGATTGACTGCAGCTCAAGTATTATGTGCGAGGCTGAACTTGTCAAACCCACCAACCATACCAAGTAAGTACCCAGAAGTAATTGGTGAATGTGTCAAATCTGTCGCTGTTGCTTCTATGAAAGCCGCTGTTAGAGAAGCAGTAGAATTAAATATCACGACAGACCTATCTGTGGCAGCAGATGATACATAGCAGAAGACAGGCGACACATCTAAAATGCTGTTGCAACTGTCACTAGTGTCGACACAGGTAAAATTTTAGACATCGAAGTGCTAACTAAATATTGCCATCAGTGTAAATGAGCAGACAATGAAAAAAGTGAAAGTCATAAAACCAACTCTGCCAGGAATTATGAAGGAACTAGTGAGGGTATGGAGGCTGCTGCAGTTGTTTCTATGTTCAGACGATCACGGCAGGAAAGAGGTGTGTGCTACACTGAGTACTTGGGGGATGGTGATTCGAGGGCCTTCAAATTAGACGTGGAAAGCCAACCCTATCGTGAAAAGCATATTCTGAAGATTGAATGTGTGGGCCACGTTCAAAAACGAATGGGAACACGCCTTCGAAAACTGAAACAGAGAAAAGGAAAAGGGAAGTTATCGGATGGAAAGGCTTTAAATCAGGCTCATCCAAGAACTGATCCCGGCGGGCGCGCCCGCGCCCCTCGGGCGCCAGACAGTGTAGTTGAGCGCCCCGTCTGCGACCGTGTGTCGCTAGTGTCTCCATAGGAGCGAGAGAGAGAGCTGCGGAGCGAGTGACGCCGCACACCACTGCTCTGCGCTGGTCTGTCCCGCAGTCAGATCCAACGCAAACAAAATAACAGAGGAAGTGCACCTCTGTAAAAGAGGCCGATGAGCGGTAAAACAAGCAAACCACTTACCGTTTAGGTAACAACTAGTGTTCGTGTGGCAGAATTACTACGCAGAGCTTTAGACAACAATATCCAAAACAAGAATCGAAGAACATCTTAGTTGTCTTCTGACCCACAGGTTCATTATTCTATTAGTACAGCACATGTATACTCGTCATATGTACAATACGCGTCTTCTGAAAAATATATCAGTTTCTTAAATGAACTAGAGTCATAAATATTCTGTTTTAGAAATAACTTTATGTAAGGGACATAGAGTCTCATTCTTGCTGTTAGTAGTTACAAGTCAATATTTTTTGTTGTACTTCGGGCTACATCTCTTTGTATCCCTTTTCAGAGTTTAGAAATCGGATCCTTACAAGGGAACCTCCCCATCGCACCCCCCTCAGATTTAGTTATAAGTTGGCACAGTGGATAGGCCTTGAAAAACTGAACACAGATCAATCAAGAAAACAGGAAGAAGTTGTGTGGAACTATGAAAAAGTAAGCAAAATATACAAACTGAGTAGTCTATGTGCAACATATGCAACATCAAGGACACTCTGAGGCCAGGAGCGCTGTGGTCCCGTGGTTAGCGTGAGCAGCAGTGGAACGAGAGATCCTTGGTTCAAGTCCTCCCTCGAGTGAAAAATATAATTTCTTTATTTTCGCAGTTATGATCTGTCCGTTCGTTAATTGACGTCTTTGTTCACTGTAATAAGTTTAGTGTCTGTGTTTTGCGACCGCACCGCAAAACCGTGCGATTAGTAGACGAAAGGACGTGCCTCTCCAATGGGAACCGAAAACATTTGATCGCAAGGTCATAAGTCAACCGATTCCTCCACAGGAAAACACGCCTGATATATTCTATACGACACTAGTGACGGCATGTGCGTCACATGACGGGAATATGTTGTGCACCCACCTAACTTGTACACTTGGCGAATAGGTAAAATGATTCTTCTATCTTGGCCGATTTAGGTTTTCTTGTGAATGTGATAATCACTCCCAAAAAGTGATGAAAACATAAGAGTTTGTTACATAAACTGCAACAAATGACTGCAACAGTCGCACAGTTTTCCCTGTGCTCTGTCAAAACATATGTTTTTAACGTTTTCAAATTTTTCCGTGTGTAGACCGTCAAATCCTGCATATGTCCAAGCAAATCTGAACATGTCCTGGAATTTTGAAGAACGAAGTTGATTGTATGTGTGTGTGCCTGAACTTTGATAATTGTCTGAAAATAAAAAAATTAAAATTTTTCGGTCGGGGGAAGATTCGAACCAAAGGCCCCTAATACTACAGTTGCTCACGCTAACCACAGGACCACGGCGCTACTGAGGTAGTACTATCCTTAATGTTAGATATCTTAAGCATGGACTACTCAGTTTGTATATTTTGCTTATTTTTTTCATAGTTCCACACAACTTCTTCCTGTTTTCTCGATTGATCTGTGTTCAGTTTTTCAAGGCCTATCCACTGTGCCAACTTATAACTAAATCTGAGGGGGGTGCGATGGGGAGGTTCCCTTGTTAGTATGCTGTTTTGTACGTAATAATTTTAACCGACCAAGTTTGAAAACTTATAAACTTATTAAAAAATAGAATTAAGGCTATAAAGCTCTTTAATTCTTACAGTCAACAATGGTAAAGAAGACAATTAACATTTTACACTTTCTTCTTTTTCGAGGAAACGGTTTCGTCAATGTTTGGTACAATATTCCCTGAGACTGATAACCTCAAAGAATTAGTCAAATTTTTATCGCCAAGTAATGAACGGTTCTTAGTTTTAGCAAGCTTTAAAAGAGAGAAAGTGCTCACAGATATACGTGGAACCAAACATTGAGACAACTTAGCCCGCGTGCTTGTGCAAAAGAGGATATTTCTCTCGTGGAAGACACCTGTAAAAGTCATCCAGAGTTTTACACATGAGAAAGCGGTCCTTCAGGCGGATATCGCACTGCAGGTCAATCAGCTCTAGTTGAAGCACTTGTGAGACGTTCTATGCCGAAGGGAAAACGGGCGAACAAATATATCTAAGGCCGATTGAAGCTCACTTATCTCCAAAAATCTGTTTTCAAACCGTTCTTGTAATTCGCAAATGATGGTAACATAATCTGAAAAATCTACATCTTCTTCAACGCTGTGTAGTGCATGAAAGTGTCCACAATTCTTCTCGCGCAATTGTTTTTCCCACAAAATAAGTTTTTTTTTAAATGCTTGTATCGTCTGCACTAAATTAACGACATAGTGATTTTCGCGTTGGAGTGAAATATTCCAAGTATTTAAATGACCAGTAAGGTCACTCAAAAAAGCCAAATTCGCCATCCACTTAAGATCACAAAGTAATTCTTCTGGACGTCCTCTCATTTCCAAAAAGGTATTTATTTCACCCCTCAAGGGGGAAAAATCGATGAAGCACCTTCCCTATGCTCAGCCATCTTACTTTGGTGTGGTAGGGGATGTCCGGGTATTTCGCTTCGATATCAGCCAGAAATTCTTTAAATTGGCGATGTGTGAGCCCATGCGAGCGAAGATAATTAACCGTTCGAAGAACTGTGTCCATAACATTTTTTATGTTGACAATCTTCGCACAAAGTACCTCCTGGTGTATCAGACAATGGACTGTCGTGAATAAGGAACAGCCGACTTCAGCTATTTTTGACCTGACGTAACTCAGAAATCCAGTGCGTATCCCTCGTAGCGCAGGGGCCCCATCCGTTGTTACACTGGTCAGGCGTTCCCATTTTAAGCCCATTGACTCCAACACGTTTTCCATGGCTAGAAAAATATCCAAACACGTGGTTGTGTCTTTTAATGGTATAAGATCGAGAAATTCTTCGGTGACACGCAGATTGTCGTCGACACCTCGAATGAATATGACGAGCTGAGATATGTCCGCAACGTCCGCGGACTCGTCAAGAGCGATAGAAAGTGAAATGAAGTTTGCCGCTCTCTCCATCAATTGCTGCTCCATATCTGAGACCATATCTTCGACTCTGTGAGCAACAGTTTGAGGCGAAAGAGCCATTTTTCAAATTTTTCCGTGAGGTCTGGTGGGCAAATACAAGCCACCGAGTCGACCAGGCAATCCTTGATGATATTCCCACCAGCGAAGGATTTCCCTGCTTTCCCAATTCTGAGCGATTATTTGTAACTTGCGCGCAAACTTTGCCCACCTGTTTCCTGCTCGTACCACGCCAAAAAAAACATACAACTAACTTTGTACAATCCTGTTTTTAAAACACTTTTATCACTTTAACAATTAAGTGTTTCATTCATTGAAACTCAAATAAAAAACTAACAAAATATATTGGTTTTAGATGCGTTTTCCCCCAGTTCCGCTGAAAAGGACAGCGATGTGTGGTCGCAAAATAAATTTTTATATATTGCAATACTTGCGTACAGCGGCATGGCGGGCGGTCTGCACGGCCAGCTAAGCGACACGGCTCGGCCACTGCGACAACATACGAATTCGCCCGGGGCGCTGGCCGCGAGCGATCGCGGGCGCTAGAGCCCCAGGGGAACAGTTTGGACGAGCGTGCTCTAAATGGTAAAGGAAGACTTACAGCCAAAAACATTGATGAATTCCAGTAATATTATGGAATGGCAATAAGTAACAACAGACATAACCTACAAGGAATGAAAAGAGCAGTGTGTTCTACATTCTTCCACAAATCATCCACTGATGATACACCTATACATGGTCTTTGAACACCTGGTGCTGATCCGTGGTGCAAGTACCGCAAAGCTCAGGCAGCAGGTACAGAGGAACAATTTAGGCACAAAAACAGCATACCATCTGCAGTGCTGGAGATAATTAAGCCAATATATATATATATATATATATATATATATATACAGGGCTATTACAAATGATTGAAGCGATTTCACAAATTCACTGTAGCTCCATTCATAGACATATGGTCACGACACACTACAGATACGTAGAAAAACTCATAAAGTTTTGTTCAGCTGAAGCCGCACTTCAGGTTTCTGCTCGAGAGCGCAGTGAGACAAAATGGCGACAGGAGCCGAGAAAGGGTATGTCGTGCTTGAAATGCACTCACATCATTCAGTCATAACAGTGCAACGACACTTCAGAACGAAGTTCAACAAAGATCCACCAACTGCTAACTCCATTCGGCGATGATATGCGCAGTTTAAAGCTTCTGGATGCCTCTGTAAGGGGAAATCAACGGGTCGGCCTGCAGTGAGCGAAGAAACGGTTGAACGCGTGCGGGCAAGTTTCACGCGTAGCCCGCGGAAGTCGACGAATAAAGCAAGCAGGGAGCTAAACGTACCACAGCCGACGGTTTGGAAAATCTTACGGAAAAGGCTAAAGCAGAAGCCTTACCGTTTACAATTGCTACAAGCCCTGACACCCGATGACAGAGTCAAACGCTTTGAATTTTCGGCGCGGTTGCAACATCTCATGGAAGAGGATGCGTTCAGTGCAAAACTTGTTTTCAGTGATGAAGCAACATTTTTTTATTAATGGTCACGTGAACAGACACAATGTGCGAATCTGGGCGGTAGAGAATCCTCACGAATTCGTGCAGCAAATTCGCAATTCACCAAAAGTTAACTTGTTTTGTGCAATCTCACGGTTTAAAGTTTACGGCCCCTTTTTTCTTCTGCGAAAAAAACGTTGCAGGACCCGTGTGTCTGGACATGCTGGAAAATTGGCTCATGCCACAACTGGAGACCGACAGCGCAGACTTCATCTTTCAACAGGATGGTGCTCCACCGCACTTCCATCATGATGTTCGGCATTTCTTAAACAGGAGGTTGGAAAACCTATGGATCGGTCGTGGTGGAGATCATGATCAGCAATTCATGTCATGGCCTCCACGCTCTCCCGACTTAACCCCACGCGATTTCTTTCTGTGGTGTTATGTGAAAGATTCAGTGTTTAAACTTCCTCTACCAAGAAACGTGCCAGAACTGCGAGCTCGCATCAACGATGCTTTCGAACTCATTGATGGGGACATGCTGCGCTGAGTGTGGGAGGAACTTGATTATCGGCTTGATGTCTGCCGAATCACTAAAGGGGCACATATCGAACATTTGTGAATGCCTAAAAAAACTTTTTGAGTTTTTGTATGTGTGTGCAAAGCATTGTGAAAATATCTCAAATAATAAAGTTATTGTAGAGCTGTGAAATCTCTTCAATCATTTGTAATAACCCTGTATATATATATACAGTTAGCTCATCCTAATCTTCTTTCCAAATGTCTCCATGGTCGAACGCAAAACTCGAATAAGTCTTTCAATAATTTCATTTGGACTCGCAAACCAAAAAATGTCTTTGTAGGCATGAAAACTATATGCTTGTGTGTTTTTGATGCTGTGGCAACGTCTAATGGTGGTAATAAGGGAAGAATTAGGGTACTAGAGCAACTTGGTATCACTCCAGGAGACAACACACTGCAAGCCTTCCAGCGAATGGATCGACTCAGGATCAAGAAAGCGCAGAGTGCAGTAGAGGAAATGACTAAACAAGCAAGAGGCAAGAAAAGAAGGAAACTTCTAGGTTTGCAGGATCATCTAGTAGACGATCCAGATAGTGCTGATTGTGGGCCTGGCTGTTTCTAGGAGCTCCATGTGTGAGTTAATATCAAATAAAACGTTTAAACTTGATTTCCCAGAAACGACATTTTTTAAAATATTTGGCCTATTCTCTCAGGAACTATTACAGATACATATGTCTTATTTTACACTACGTTACCTCTTAGTATACTGCACCTGCTGAACCTCCAAAACATCTCTATTAGTAACGGTTTTTACTTAGAGAAGGAAAAGGGGACTTTTTTTTTAAATACAATTGAATGTAGGTTTTGTCTGTATATTCTTATCCTGGTTCAGTAATCAGAAGAGGAACGAAACTATACTTCCTAAAAATTTCAGATCTCTATCTCTCAAAGGTTCTGAGATAATGGCTCATCAATATTGCAAATTTAACACCGTAGGTATAGGACGTACGTACTCCCCTTAGAGAATGTTTTATCACCTGGATGACTGATGAAGACACACACACACACACACACACACACACACACACACACACACACAGACGCACATGCGCATGCACATGCACACGCACACATTCCCCTACCGTAAGAAACAGCCTCGGTATAAATGGTGTTTCTCTGTTCAAAAGAAGTAAGGAATATTAGAGCCGAACGTCATGGGCATTAGAGATGTGACATTAGCTTCGTTGAAGAACTACAAGGAAGATATTGTGACATGACAATTTTAAAGAGACCAGTCATGGACTCACTTCAAATGTGGCTCCCACAGTTCAGACGCCTGAAATTTGTAGGAGACTTCCTGAATTCGTAGGCTAACAGATTAACAACAAAACGCGACCCCATAATGCTTCTGCCAATGATACATTCACAAAATACAATGATTTACCTACACTCATTTCGATAAGTTACACTAGCTCCGAAATCCATAAAAAAACATTGGCACATTTGTGATTTGTACATAAAGGTAATCTGAAATATTGTGTGAAATGATACAACAGTGAGAATACAAGGATATACCTAACAGACTTCCATGGGGGCTGATGACACACGCAGTGCCATTATGGGGTTTGATGTTCACGCATTACAGTGCAAGATACACCACGGTTTCATATATTGTGGATCAGGCCTTCCATCGTGGCTTGCGATAATAATATATGTATTAATATCCGAATGCCCTCTCGAGAGATTTCAGTGTACTGTGGTTACAGCGGTAGGCCTGTAAACCCTCTTATAAAGCATTTCATGCATGATCACCCAAAGCAGGCCCATATGGTCGCCTATAGGTTGCAGACTCATTCATCACATCAGCCTTTTGTAGTAGGGCATTATCATCCAGCAGATGGTACACAGATCTCTATGCTCCAAGGAAAGGCTCATAGGTACACGTAGGTTATAAGCCTCTGTGTTGTCCTGAAATGATACTCCAGTATCCTAGTACCCCATACTTGGTTCTGACTGCACAATGCGTACATTTGACGCTGTATTAGAGTTATGGAGCAGGATGGCACAAGGAAGACGTTTTGATGATATTTAGTATGGCAGGCTAGAGTCCTGCCACAGCACTGCGGAAACACCGAACGTGTATCATTCCAGGACACAACGTTAATTCGTCAGATATGAGGCCCAAGCTGGTGATAGTAGAATTTTTGAACAATACTCATGGGATACTGACTCAAAAATTTACCCAACAATGTTTCGCGAGAGATATCATTTTTACAGACCGAAACTGTCACAGTACCACTACGAAGCTCTTGGTTCGGTGAACACGGTCCTGACGACATGCTGCTCCGTACTAGAGCGCTGATTCTACCATATCGGTCGTGTGTATGTGCATGTGCATGTGTGCAGACTACAGGAGGATGATAAATTACGACCCATCTGATAACACAATGCTACTCCACTGTTCCGTGTCCGCTCCATGAACTATGTTATCTAAAATCCTCCTTGTTACCTTTACTATTTACTTTGTGTATCGATTGAATATCCTGGGGAATGGGTTGCAATAATGTATCATGCTCTTCTCAGTTGCTGCAGTCTTCACCTATTATACAGGGTGTCCCACACAAAATTGGCGCGCCTCACGTAACAGTTAAGCCCGTACTGCTGAGTTAGAACAGAAATCGAGCAGTTTGCATAAGAACAGCGAGATGCCATTTTGGAGTGTTACATGAAGACAGGCTCCATCAAGGAATGTAAAGAAATGTTTCAAACGAAATATTCTGCGAGGAAACTTCCCACAACTAGTACTATTCATGATCTATACAAGAAATGAAGGGCTGATGGATCCGTTCAGAATGTGCAGTGGAACAGGTGACCGACAGTGAGGACCCCTGAAACTATAGACAGAATTCGCGTGTACATTACGAGAAGTCCCCGTAAGTCTTTAAGGAGGTTATCGCAGCAGGTTGGTGTGTCTCGTACATCGTATCACGCTGTACTAAAACGTATGAAATTAAGAGCTTATCGTCTGAGTGTGGAGCAAGAGTTGAAATTTGAGGATCAGGGAAAAAGAGTTCATTATTGTAAATGGCTGTTAACATCGATTGCTAGCAGTTACTTGGACCTGTTACATTACTTCATGTCAGATGAGACCTATGTACACTCCGAGAAATGTGGATACTGGTCGCTGGAAAACCCACATATTCTGCATGAAGAACCTCTCCATTAGGAGAAGACAAGCGTTTGGTGTACGTTGTCCGGTGTGCGCATTATTGGCCACATATTTCTCAGTTACACCTTAAACATTGCCAGATATCTATCGATCTTTGACTATTTCTATGCACAATTACCAGATGCCGAGAAGCTATATGCAGTGTTCGAGCTAGATGGAGCCACCGTTCACACATCCAACCAAAGTACGGTCCACATCCTCCAACGTGTTCCCTGAAGACAGACTCGTCGATATAGAGGCCTCTTCCCCACAAGATCCCCGCACTTAACATCGTGTGATTTTTATTTATGGTGCATACTAAAAAGCAAAGTGTATGCTGACAGTCCTCCCACAACTGAAATTTTAAACGGAAAATTACTAGAGAAATCAACTACATCACACCTGCAGAAATACTGAGTGGTGCTCGTAACGTCATCATACGGAATCTGCTATTCCTGGATGCCCATGACCACCACTGCCAGCATCTCTCATAAACAGGTAATTATGTATTTTTGACGCTACTGCTATCTATTCGTTTTTAGTTTGTTCATTGTTACTTGAATTTCGGGCGTTAGGCGTATCGGTTTCATGTGCCACTCTCTGTACTGCTCGGGGAATGGGCTGAATTCGATTACCATTCCGGCCCAGAATCTTAGGCTGAAGCAAATTTCATTACAGCGCATACTCCCCTGGATGGCAATCGACGTAGGAGAGGAATGTGCAGGGTACACAGCGACACCGCTTGCGATCCCAGTGGCCAGTGCTGTCAGGTGGGGAGCCAATATGCTGGCGACTTCTCGTGTCACTTAGGCAGCCTGCCTAACACGTAACAGTCGAAACGCACTACCTACAGGCATCTGTGCGCATTCCAGTCTCTCTTTTCATCCTCTCATGATCATACACGAGACCCGAGATGGTGGCAATACAATTGTTGCACAAATTCGGGGGATACTGTCTCCAATATTTATCAAACCGTGTTTCGCGAGAGAAACATCACTTTTTCTAGAAACTTTCCCATTTAAAGCACCTGATTATTCCATTCACGTTTTCACACTGGCTAATAGGTTTCCATCCTGTCATCGTAATTCTAGATTTGTTCGATGTACTGCATTGTATCTGTCTACAATCAGTACAGAAACTGGACCATTCCAGCGTAGAAGAATATGAAAGGAATGATGTAATTGAGAAGAGCACGAGATAGGATTGCAACCCATTCCCCGGGATATGCAGTCGACACACAAAGTATATAATAAAGGTAACCAAGGAGAATTTTTGAAAATACGGTTAATGGAGAAAAACTAAAAATTTTTCGGTTTGCCACTGGTATTTCAGTTTTGTTAGAGATGGAAAAGGACTAAAATCGGAAGCTGAACGGAATGAATTCTGACTTTAAAAGAAGTTCTGAGCTGCGCATGAACAAAAGTAATGGAAAAGCGAAGGAGTATCATCTAATTAAATCAAGTGATGCCGCGGGTATTAGTTTAGGAAATAACACACTAAAAGTAGCCAAAGAGTTTTCCTATTTGAGCAGCAAATTAACTACCTATGGTATATATCAAATTCATCAAATATTCTGAAACAGAGAAATCCGTTGACAGTGAACATCATTTTAAGTAATAGGAAGTATTTTCTCAAAGTATTTCTGTTCTACAACAGACCGTAGCTGGCAGCTGTCGACCGGCATGACATGGTGGCTGCGAATTGCGCCGCTATTGTAGTGGCAGTGTGGTCTAACGCTGCGACGACCACACAGAGCTTATCAGCTGCTCCTGTTGCCAACACGATCCGTAGAGCGTTCCCGTATGGCACCAAACGGTCGCCCGAAGGTGGCTAGTACGTCTTTACCATATCTGGAGCTGTTTCACAGCGAAGGTTATATATGGCTAATGGCCAAAAGACTAACCCAATACTGTCTCGCACTGCTAATAAGACAGAGTCGTCGTGTCTTACCTGTCCTGCTCAAGCAGTAGTCTCCCCTCTTTCGACTTCCATAGATAAGAAAAACGGGCAGTTAGTTGTAGGCAGTTCCCATGTTAGGTGTGTATTAGTCCCTCTTGGGGAAATGGTGTTATGGGAGGGATGCGGACCTAAAGTAAATTTGATGTGTGTCAAAGGAGTAGCTGTCCACCAACAGGAAGAAGACACCCCCGCAGCGACTCAGAGGAAAGGTTGCAGTCAGCTGTAGATCGTCGCTTATATCGTCACCAACGACGTTTGTTGTCTCAGTTCTGTCCTGATACTGGCCGAAGTGCTGAACATTGCTAGTCTCATTCGTATGGACTCCGCACAACTGTCGATTTGCATCATAGTTCCGAGAACGGATTCGAGCCCTCTGGGCTGGGACCGAATGTAGGGTCTATACCACAGGCTTTGTCAGTTTTGTCAGGAGCTCGCCTACAGATTCCTCAACCTAAGCTACACAGTGATGACTTGTAAAGTCACACTGGATAGGTCTGGTTTCCAGTACGCGCCAGAAACATCTGTAGGGTAGTCGAGAACGTGTGTAATACACATAGCTTTTTTTAGGTTACATGAAATCCCGATAACACTAGCAGAAAAACCAGCATCAAATAAAGCCATTATTACAACATGACGAACAGTAAATGCAGAGAGTGACTAGCTTAAAATATTATTTTTTAATTGCCAGAGTTTCCGCAGCAATGTTCACGAACTAACGACTCTAATTGAACGAACTCCGTTGGTAGAAACCCGAATTACAAAATAGTGAAACGTATATAGAAAGATAGAGTATACGCCCCAGGAGGAAGAATGTTTATAGTGACAAGCATAAACATTACACAATCAGGAAACGATCGGTCACAGTTGGTACTACAAGAGACAGAACGTTAAAACAGATCTGAGAGTAGAACAAATGAGAAACAAAGACTAGATTCAATGAGCACACTACATAAATACTTACAGGCAACGGTGAAAAGAACAACAATCGATTGCGATTGCTATCGATTTTTATTCTGTGTTCTCCATTATCTACATTCAACATCACTGAGCACAATAAATAATTATCTTCTGTCTAACACACAGCATATAGCATCGGTTCTATCGATTCCTGAGCATATACCGGATCAGCTGTTATCGGTTTCTCTTTGTGGAATTTAAACATATTATGGATGCATTTTAACCTTACGTACATAACGACGGAAGACTAGCAGAAGACGACCTGGTCGAAGATTAGTTTTAGTTTCAGGGAAATATAGAGTTATTTTAGAAGAAAGGCTAAAGGAAAAATCAACTTTAAGGCATTCGTAGATTTAGATAAGGGTGTCGATCATGTTGACTTGGAATATCCTCTGAAACTCCGAAGTTATCAAGGAAAAATACGGAATGTGATCAAAG
Organism: Schistocerca piceifrons; assembly: GCF_021461385.2. Lineage (NCBI taxonomy): Eukaryota > Metazoa > Arthropoda > Insecta > Orthoptera > Acrididae > Schistocerca > Schistocerca piceifrons. The sequence continues at coordinate 462,052,763 of NC_060149.1, forward strand.
AGTAATGGGAATTTTTTAAGTTCTAGGGCTTTATACATCTGATTTTCAAATTTTTATATTGTTGCTACACATTTTCCTGGTGTATATTTACATTTTCAGCTGCTTTCAATACATGGTTTATTGTTGGCAGTCAAAAAGGTTATATGTGTTTACACTGGTAGGGGAATTTTTACTTTCGAAGACGAAGTATCAAAGCATTTCCATTACCTTTTTCTTGAAAAATGGAATAAAGTACGGCACCGCATTCGGATTGTTGAGTGTGGCTTTTGGCAAATCTACTTTGAGTAAGACAAGAGTTTCCCAGTGGTACAAACGTTTCAGTGAGGGCCGAGAAGACGTTGGAGACGTCGACCGACCTGGATGTCCTAGCACATCAATTACTGAAGACAATGTGGTAGAAGTAAGGAAAATGGCTCTGTAAAATCACCATAAGAGAGGTTGTTGATGATGTCGATTGTCCTTTGGCTCATGCCAAACAATTTTTTCGAGTGTTTTGGGCACGAAGCGTATTGCAACGAAGTTTGTTCCGAAATTGTTGAATTTCGACCAAACGCGATGTCACGTAGATATAGCTCAGGAATTGTTGAATCAAATCTACAACGGCCCAGAACGTTTAAAGAAGGTTACAGTAGGTGCCGCGACGTCGAATCTAAAGCCCAGTCGTCACAATGGAAAGTGCCTGAAGAGCCAAGACCGAAAAAGTTCGACAAGTTCGATCACATGTGAAGGTACTTCTCAGCGTTTTCTTCCATTACAATGGGATGGAGAATCATGAGTCGATACCTTATGGTCGTACGGAGAATAAGGAATTCTACCTGGAAGTTATGCGCCGTTTGCGTGGAGAAATCCGAAGGAAATGACCAGAGTTGTGGCAAAACCACTTGCGAAAATTACATCACGGTAGTGCTCCCGCTCACACCTCAATACTTGTTTGTGATCTTTGACAAAAAAACAAAACCGTTATGTTATCTCAGCCACCACATTCGCCGGACATGGTCCCGCATGACTTCTTTCTGTTTTCGAGGCTGAAGAGAACCATAAAAAACGTAGTTTTGCCACCATTGATGAGATAAAAACAGAATCGCTGAAAGAGTTGAACACCATAACGAAAAGTGAGCTCCAGAAGTGCTTCCAAGATTGGAAAAACCGCTGGAACGAGAATATTATACATGAGGGGGGTCAAATGAAGAGGACAAAGTTATTGTTGATGAATAAATTAAGATTCTTTAAGAAAAACCAAAATTCCCGTTACTTTTTGACCACAGCCGTATACTCGTATATCTATGTATGTACGTTCCACATCTCCTCCTAAGCCACTGGACCGATTTCAACCAAACTTAGTTCACACATCACTTACTGTCTGGAAAGAAATGCTGCGGGGGTAAGAATCACCTACCTGTCAAAGGAGTCGGAGTGGGGATGAAAAAGTAGCGGAGCTCCCGAGGCGCCAACAGCTATACCACTTTTATCCAGTGTTTGAGAATGAGAGCACTTAGTGACTTGTAACAAATATTACACGTAATTTCAAATCTTTACGAAACTTTTTCTTGCTGACAACCACCACAAAATGATGAAAGGAAAAAAGTTCATCGCTTAGTACATTTTCGCTGTTCACGCAGTAAAACTGATTCATCAGGCATCCCGTTTAATTTATTACTTCTTTAACACTAACTGTATTCGTAACACATTTTGCAGACAGCATACATATATACGGCTGAATGTACTAACAAAATTAAATCATTGCAGCTCAAGAGATGCGACGTCAAAAACAATAAGATGTGTGAAAAACTGGTGCATCGTGCATGAACTTCAAATTACTTCTTTGCTGCTAACTTTATTCGCAACACAGTTCGCTGGCGGTATCCAGGTGTGCCTCTGAAAATATCTACAAAATTATATCATCGTACAAGACATAGGTAAGGATATATGACATCCTAAGTATTTAGCTGCGTGATGATGAAACTGCAGGGTGAATTTTAACACAGATAAAGGTGGGATGTATGTATAAATGCGTATGAAATGTGTTAAATATCTGTGAAGTACATGTGACACGTGTATACTTGAGCGAAGTAGTGGGTAAAAAGCTCCTCCTAAAGCCCTGGATCGTTTTCGACCTCTAAATCTACACACAAACTGTACAAGCCACCTTACGGTGCGTGACAGAAGTTACCCTGTACCATTGCTAGTCATTTTCTTTTCTGTTGCACTCACAAACAGAGGGAGGGAAAAACTGCCGTCTATATGCCTCCGTATGAGCCCTAATTTCTCGTATCTTATCTCCGTGGTCCTTACGTGAAACGTATGTTAGCCGCAGTAGAATGGTTCTGTATTTAGCTTCAGATGCCGGTTCTCTAAATTTTCACAATAGTGCTCCCCGAAAAGAACGTCGCCTTCCCTCCAGTGATTCCCATTTGAGTTCCTGAAGCTTCTGTGTAACATCAGAGTGTTGTTCGAACCTACCGGTAACAAATCTAGCAGCCGGCCTGTGAATTACTTCAATATCTTCCCTTAATCCGACCCAATGCTGATCCCAAACACTCGAGCACTACTCAAGAATAGATCGCACTAGTGTCCTATACGCGGCCTGTTTTACAGATGAAGCACACTTCCTCAAAATTCTCCCAATAAACTGAAGTCGATCGCTCGCCTTCCTCAAATGCTCGTTTCATTTCTAAAAGCTTTGCAACGTCATGGCCAGATATTTAAACGACGTGACTGTATTAAGCAGGACATTATTAATGCTGTATCGGAACATTACATGTTTGTTTTTCCTAATATCCGCATTAACTTACGGTTTTCTGTATTTAGAGCTAGCTGCCATTGATCACACCAGCTATAAGTTTCGTGTAAGTTATCAAGTATCATCCCACAGTCACTCAACGACGACACATTCCCGTACATCACAGCATCATCAGCTAACAACCACAGATTACTGCCCACCTTGTCCACCAGATCATTTATGTATATAGAAAATAGTAGCTGTCCTGGGGCATTCCTCATGATACCCTTTTCTCTGATGAACAGTCGCCGCCGGGGACAACATACTGGGTTCTATTACTTAATAAGTCTTCGAGCCACTCACATATCTGAAAACCAATTCCATATGGCCTACAATGGGGCACCGTGTAAAATGGACAGAGAGAGGTGGAGGAGGAACTGGACAGAGAGAGATGAAGGGAGGAGATGGTCAAAGAGAGGGGGAAGAGGATATGGGCTGAGAGAGAAAGAACTAATGGACAGAGGGGGGAGGAGCAGGTGGTTAGAGGAAGAGGAAGAATGAGATGGAGGGGGAGAGGGGCAGGAGCAGATGGACAGTGATTTGAGGATGGAGGAAGTAGGCAGGGAAAGGAAGTGGTGGACATGGACGGAGAGAGGATGAGGAGGAGATGAACAGAGAGAGGGTGATGCAGGAGATGGACTAACAGGAGACTGGAATAAATACAAGCCAGAGTAATGCCAGGTACTCTCGCAGTATAGCCTACCATAAAAATGGATGTATGCACACTGACGAAAAAAAAATCAGACACCAAGAAGGACTCGTGCGATATGAACGAAAGTTGGTAGGTGTGGTCTGTCTCTGAAACATGATGTGTTTTCCAGTTTCGCTCGAATCGCCTAAGTCGCCTAAGAGTGGCACTATGAGGATTCAAATCAGGTTTGCTTTAAATAAACGCCGTAACCGTCATGAGCGTTAGCTACCTTTGAGGTTGGATGTGTTGAATTGATGTTACTCAAGAATGCCCTTATCAACAACACCTCACTGAGATTTGAACAAGATCGTGTAATAGGGCTATGAGAAGCTGGCTGTGCCACATGCGATACTGCAGAAAGACTTGGCAGGAATGTAGCCAGGGTGCATTACTGGTCCCTGGACGGCCACGTGGCACTACCGAGAGGGAAGACCATCATGTTCGGCCTGTGACTCTGGTGCATCGTACGGTACCCGCAGCAGAAATTTGTGTAGCAGCTGGCACCACAGTGACGCAACGAATTGTTGCAAATCGGTTAATTCAAGGACATCTCCAAGCCAGACGAACTGTAGCGTGCGTTTCAGTGACCCCAGTCAACCGGCATTTGCGACTTCTGAGGCGTCAAGCGGAAGCTCAGTGGAGAGATGGGTAGGGGTCTGTTGTGTTTTCTGATGAAAGGTGGTTCTAAATCTGTGCCAGTGATTGGCGCGTGTTGGTTAGTGCGAGGCCAGCTGAGGGCCTGCAATCAATCTGTCTACTTATCAGACATACTGGACCTACACAAGGGATTAGGGTCTCGGTTTCTTGACATCAGGAGCACTCTCGTGGTTATCCCACGCACACTGACTGCAACTTTGTACGTCAGTCTGGTGATTCGACCTGTTGTGCTGCCGTTCGTGAACAGCATTCCATGGGGTTTCTTACAACTCGGTAAAGCTCGCTCACAAGCCGCTGTTGTAGCCCAACATGTTCTATAGAGTGTCGATACGTTACCTTGTGTTCCTCGATCACCACATCTGTCTCTAATCCGCCACGTATGGGACATCATCGGGCGACAACTCCAGCGTCATCCACAAATAGCATTAACCGTAGATGTATTAACCGACCAAGGGCAACAGTCATTTAACAACGTCCTACAAACCTACATCCACCACCAGTACAACATAGTGCATGCAGTTTTGCATGCTTGCATTCAACATTATGGCGGCTACATTCTGAGGTGTGGGGTTGATCTGTTATTCTGCGCAAAAGATTCATCTGAGATGTACCCTTTACCCTGTGGCTCCTGCAAGATGCAATTTCCACCCCCACACTACTACAGAAGTCAGACCGACGCTCCTAACGTTCTAAAGAGAAATGCCTGAAAAACTTTCAGCAATAAATATCTTCTGGAGTCGTCCGCTGTAAGGAAATGACACAAAAATTCACAAAATTTCTTACGTAACTAGTGGGATACTTGGGTACTGGAGTAGTGCTAGTTAGTGTAATAAAAACATGAGACTAAGGGAAGTTATGTGGATCAAGACGCGCGAATACTCTAAATTTAGTCATCCAGTACGAGAATGAGAGCGATTCCTTATAACAAATTTCACACATAATTTCAAACCATTAGGAAACGTTTTCTCGCGGGCAGGTTCCTCAAAAAGAAAAAAAAAAGTTTTATCACTTACTACATTTTCGTTCTTCACGCATTAAAAGTGCCACATGGATCATGACGTTCTAATTTATTACTTCTTTACTACTAACTATATTCGCGATACATTTTCAGACACTACTGAAAGTACCAGCCAAATTATATCATTGTAAGACATATAGTTCAGCAAATATGACGTCATAAACGCTGAGATGCGTGAAGAACTGCCACATCATGCAAGACGGTTTAGTTTATTACATATTTACTACTAAAACCGTCCCTAAAACATGTCGCTGTCAGCAGCCACTTATACCACTGTATGTACCTGCAAAATTTATCGTTGTACGACATAGTTCAGGAAATATGACGTCATCAGCATTGAACTGCCTGAAAATGAAACTACAGCGCGAAAATTCGCTAGAGATACAGGTAAAATATGTGTACACACACGTCTGGATTATGTTGAATACGTGAGAAATGTATTGGACATGTGCGAATGCAGCCAAAGCCACGGTAAAAACCTCATCTTAAACCTCTGGAACGATTCCAACGAAATTTGGTACATCCATTAGTTACGATCTGGAAAGAAATACTGTGGGGTAAGAACCATCACTCTCATACGGGCGTGGGGTTGAAAACAAGCAGAGAGAAGGGGGATGAGGAGATGGGCAGATAGTGAGGGCGAAGGAAGGGGTGGATACAGATAGGGAAAAGGAGCAGATAGAGAAAGAGGGAGGGTAAGTGGACAGAGATTGACGAGAGGAGAGGGGCAGAGAAAGGAAAGAGCAGGAGATGTACAGAGACAGGAGGAAGGAGGAGAGCAACAGCTAGAAGGGTAGGAGGAAATGGACAGGAAGAGTCGGGGGAGGAGATGGGGAGAGAGAGGGAGATGACAAGATGGGCGGACAGAGGAGGAAGAGGCGGAAATGGACAAACACAGGAGAAGAAGGAGAAGGGATTAGATGGCGGAGGAGGATATGGTCAGAGGGGAATGAGCTGATGGACAAAGAAAGGGGGAGAAGAGGATGGACTGAGAGAGGGTTAGGATGAGATGGACTGAGAAGGGTAAGGAGGGGATGGACTACTAGAAGAATGGAATATATACATACCTTGGCACTGCCAAGTACTCAGCTAATTAGCAAATAATCTTCAAGAACGTAAAATTCACAAATATTCAGAAAACTTTTAATTACTTTTAGTCTTAATTGAATTGATTCATACGCTTACAAAGTGTAAAAATATGATGGACATTGAGAAGGTTGCCGAATAAGTATTTTTCCGGCTTTAGAGAGGTTTTAATGAATTTTAGATTATAAATAACATTGTCGCAAACCAATTGTCTTTCGAATCTTGTAAAGTACAAGGTACCTCCAAAAAAATCGTTGAATGAACAAACACATAAATGACAACGTGAACGGGTGCATACGTAAGGAAGGATGGGTCAGTGAGGCCAAGCAGATTGCTGTAGCCAATTGAACGTATAGACTCGTGTCAAAGTGCAGTGATAGGACACGTAATCGATCATATTGTACAAACTGGGAAAATGACAACGTAGAAGAATGGAATTTTACTTTATGTACATGGAACAGAAGCTGAAAGAAGAAAATAAAATTACCAATGGTTCAAACGCTTTTGTGTCGGAAAGCATATTGTTTTATAACAACAGACAATATCTAGCAAGTGCAACAAATACTGAAACCGCCTACTTTCTGCGTGATGGATTTCGGATACTAATAAGAGTAGGGATAAAGCCAGCATTCACAAAAATTTGGATAAGCTAAAGACGAGTTCAAGGTTTGTGCTGTTCAACTTGACCGAATGGCAAAAAGCACTGCCGACGGAAACAGCAGACATTACGTTGATACATATGACCAAGATCCACAATGATAGCTAACTATTATTTCGGAGGTTATCAGTTCAATTTGAGTAGGGATGCCAACCATCAATGTACATGAGTCTGTCTAACATTTCGACGGATATCGAAAATCAGGAACACTATAAAAGTAATAAAAGTTGCATTTCTTCGAACGTAGAAGTATCTTATCTTCTTTTTCCTTTGTGGTACAATGTCATTTCCGGAATTTTTAGGTGGCTCAAGTAATTACCATGAAGATTTGTAAAAAATGCTTCTTCACCATTATTATATTTCTTAAAATATTACGTGGTTAATTGAAGGTAAATTGAAATAATGCGCTACGGCGGCTAACAATGCAATAATTAATGAAATCCTCTTTGTGCATCTGCGCTACTGTAGGGCATTTTGATGGGCCAACACCCTGACAGCACCAACGGAGTAACCGTGGTACAAAATTGAGGAACTAATTCTCACGCGTTGTGAATGTAGTGCATGCGAAAAATGCCTTGAACGCAGGTCCTTTTCCTTTCTTACGTGTTTATATTTTATCTGTTTATAGGAGCATGGGCAGCAGAAACCAGAAGAGGAGATTGCCAAAAGGCAGTTTTATTAAGACGACAAATGACATTACCTAGAACAAATTATAGGTTTCATTTTATCAAATAATAGTGCTGGGCCATGCTTACCCTCTGAAATATGCTTGAGGGTGTGTAGTGATGCACAAAATTTAACAAATGCTCTCACCTAAGTAAGTGACCGTTATGGTGAAGAATCAGCGAAAACAAAAATCCCCAAATCTCAAGGTGTACAAAGTGACTATGACAGCAAGGTGAAAGGTGTTCTGTATTCAGCGAACAACTTTATTTTTGGATCAAAACTGTACTTTTTTAGATTAATGACAGTCTGGACTTGTCCTGTGTTTCTCTAGTGAGTAGGTTTCATCGCTTGAATGTGATTATAAAGTGCAAAAAAAGTAAAAAGAACTTCAAATGTATGTGAAGTCCTAAAGGACCAAACTGCTGATGTCATCGTTCCCTAGACTCAAGCGCTACTTAAACTAACTCATGCTAAGAACAACACATACACCCATGTGAGAGGGAGAACTCGAACATCCGGCGGGAGGGGCCGCGCAATCCGTGACATGACACCTCAAACCGCACGGCCACTCCGCGCGGTTAAAAAAAGTCTACGGCTACAAAATCTCGTCACTGGAAGCAACACGTTTCTCAGCAGCAAATGTCTTTAAATCTGATAATAGCTGAAAGTCATGAGGCACATTGCTGTTAAAAATCTGAAATTTTATTCAGCAAACCAGTCATCTTCTCACGTACTTTTTTTTATTCCGTTTGTCCAGAAGAATTACATAATATCAACCAGTTATTATTTTAGATGTTAGGAGATAATCACGAACAAAAATTCATTTTGCATCCGATAATACTACAGCGACAACCTTTCTGTGATAAGAAACCATCTACTATCTACAGTAAGAAAGAGATGAACGACACCGGTTGAATTCTCTCTCAAGATAATTGAAACACTGCTAAGAAATTCACTCTTCCGTTAGCCGGTTAGCTTTTGCTCATCATTTGGCCAATGTGACACCCAATGGACACATATCTTTATCATAGCTTCCATGTATGACCCATGCCTTGAAGTGATTATCGACTTATTAAGTGACCCCATCTTCAAAGCCTTTGCTGCAATTTACTCTTTTATTTCCTGTACTGAAAGTGTTTCATACATGCGCTGTTTATTGCCTGTTTCGCACTATCATTTCTAGCCGCAAGACTGTTGATAATGAGCATAATATTTGACACATGCCCAGTACGTGATATAGAAGTATATATTGCAGCAAATTCGATGAAGATGTTAACGTTCAATAAATTTCTTAAAAAAGTGACACACTTTTTCTTATGATATGCCTTTGCTGTTAACTATTTTATACACTTTTAATAGACGATCGTCCAATATTTTGTTTTGTAGTTTCCCTATGATTTGATCTGTGGTTGCATTTTCGAGATGACCTTCACGTAGATAATTTTCGGCAAAGTAGGGTCACTTAGGATCGACATTCCAATTATATATTTTTGAAGAGATGACTCCTTCAAATTCGATGCAGAGTGATTCATGTAAGACATAACACCCCTTTTATTTCGCGAACGCTTTCAGGTATCAATACGAGGTTTCCATAAGTGATAGTGCTCTAAGGAGCATGTACTTTGCTTTGTCATAAAGTGTGAGACAACTCTGTTGTCACCTGACCATGCTGGGCTTGTTATTGCCACGGAAGGTACAGAATCCAGTTAATTTTGGCCCGCTGCATACGATTCTGTTCATTGCACACGAAAAAAATCGTGAATGGTCAATTACGTTCCAGGCCTGAAGATGACATCATGTGGTATCGAAACTGGTAACGTGTTTTAAAAAGAATAAACAACGTTAGATTTAAATACAGAAGCTGGTTTTGTCATCATTATTCAAGTACTAAGGCGCAGAGATGTTTGATCTACCGCATAGGGCATATCTCTTGGAGGTTAAAACCTAGCGCCAGAGGCCCCTGCAGATGCTGACTGCGCTGGGCAAACCCTCAGGCAACAAGCGGCCTGTAAGTTCGCCGCAATGTAGACCAGACAGAACACCCCGTTATATGAAACTGTTCGGAAAACGCCATACTAGCCCAGTCTGGGTGACGACGCTGTGTACTTGGATTTAGTAAGGGATTCCTCTTTGGATTCCTCTGTTGTTTATGAACTTCGCTTAGTTTGCAGGACGGTTGACTTACTACCTCGAGTGAAGTCGCTCGGCCCCATCTCCAAGCAGGCAGGAATTCTAAATATAACCTTCGCATTTTCCAGCTGATCCATGGGTGTTTAATGGTTGTGGATTCGAACCCCATCACTGCTTGGTGAGATTCCCGTTCGGCGCGTCTAACGAAGAGTGTTCACATCGTAAGGAACTAAAAAAAAAAAGTAGTTGGAAACGATGAAAGAACAGACTTACTAAACTAGTAACAGCTTGTTGAATTTTATTTAATTGTACGGCTGGTCCCGGCGGAGGTTCGAGTCCTCCCTCGGGCATGGGTGTGTGTGTGTTTGTCCTTAGGATAATTTAGGTTAAATAGTGTGTAAGTTTAGGGACTGATGACCTTAGCAGCTAAGTCCCATAAGATTTCACACACATTTGAACATTTTTATGTAATTGTAAATTGATTGGTACAAACGAAGACCCCAGCTTGAAATCGTGAGAGCCTCATCAGTAGCTAACAAGGAAGATGTCAAAGTGCTTAACTTCCTGTGTTCGTATTGAGAAGTCAGATCCCTGAACGACTACCTTGACTTAGACTATCTGTGGTTTCCCTAATTCACTGACGGTTAATGCCTGGATAGATATTTCTGTAAGACAGTGGCCCGTTTCTCTACAATTTTAACAAATTAAGCATGTGCTACATCTGTAATGATATGGTTAAAATGGCTCTGAGCACTATGCGACTTAACTTCTGAGGTCATCAGTCGCCTAGAACTTAGAACTAATTAAACCTAACTAACCTAAGGACATCACACACATCCATACCCGAGGCACTGCAACGATATAACTGTAGTTTAACTATAATCTTTCTTCCATCTTCAGTAGCACTCTTTTGCCAAATTCGTGTTTCTGAGGTTTAAAATACTGCACATTATTCGGATTTATCACCTGCTGTTGGTAATCTACATCAGACAAGAACGCGTAATTCCCAGCATGTATCTAACGCAGACGATTTGTGTGATGGCTGACTCGAAGCAGCAATAAATGAGACGTGCGTCTTGTTTTTGAATCAGTCTGCAAACTCGAAGGCTGTATATATCTTTGATACGTCGGAAACCGCAGTCAGCCAATTGCAGCAAATTAGTCTTATAGAGGAGCCATTTCAGGTGATCATGACGATGATAATGTTGATGATAACTATGATGATTATGATGATGTTTCCTGCTCATTAGGCAGACCCATTACTGCGAATTCAGCATTCTCCAGTCCTCCTAGTTTTTCGCCAACCTTTTAGTACTTGCATATGATGCGTTTATGTTGACATTGTCAGTTTACTGGTATCTTCTTCTGCCTCTGGACCTCTTTCCAGCACCTACTTTTTCTAGGGCATGCTTTGTTATGCAGTATCTTCTCATCTAGTATCCTAGAAAACTTCTTTTGCTCCTCTTAATTGTTTCCAGTATTTATTTTTTCACATTCACCCTTTGTAATACAATCTCATTCCTTATTTTATCGCCGGCTGGAGTGGCCGTGCGGTTCTGGGCGCTACAGTCTGGAGCCGAGCGACCCCAACGGTCGCAGGTTCGAATCCTGCCTCGGGCATGGATAGGATGTAGAGGCTTATCTCACTAGGGGTAAGATAGATACTGCCTACAGGAAAATTAAAGAGACCTTTGGAGATAAGAGAACGACTTGTATGAATATCAAGAGCTCAGATGGAAACCCAGTTCTAAGCAAAGAAGGGAAAGCAGAAAGGTGGAAGGAGTATATAGATGGTCTATACAAGGGCGATGTACTTGAGGACAATATTATGGAAATAGAAGAGGATGTAGATGAAGATGAAATGGGAGATATGATACTGCGTGAAGAGTTTGACAGAGCACTGAAAGACCTGAGTCGAAACAAGGCCCCCGGAGTAGACAATATTCCATTGGAACTACTGACGGCCGTGGGAGAGCCAGTCCTGACAAAACTCTACCATCTGGTTAGCAAGATGTATGAAACAGGCGAAATACCCTCAGACTTCAAGAAGAATATAATAATTCCAATCCCAAAGAAAGCAGGTGTTGACAGATGTGAAAATTACCGAACTATCAGCTTAATAAGTCACAGCTGCAAAATACTAACACGAATTCTTTACAGACGAATGGAAAAACTAGTAGAAGCCAACCTCGGGGAAGATCAGTTTGGATTCCGTAGAAACACTGGAACACGTGAGGCAATACTGACCTTACGACTTATCTTAGAAGAAAGATTAAGGAAAGGCAAACCTACGTTTCTAGCATTTGTAGACTTAGAGAAAGCTTTTGACAATGTTGACTGGAATACTCTCTTTCAAATTCTAAAGGTGGCAGGGGTAAAATACAGGGAGCGAAAGGCTATTTACAATTTGTACAGAAACCAGATGGCAGTTATAAGAGTCGAGGGACATAAAAGGGAAGCAGTGGTTGGGAAGGGAGTAAGACAGGGTTGTAGCCTCTCCCCGATGTTGTTCAATCTGTATATTGAGCAAGCAGTAAAGGAAACAAAAGAAAAATTCGGAGTAGGTATTAAAATTCATGGAGAAGAAATAAAAACTTTGAGGTTCGCCGATGACATTGTAATTCTGTCAGAGACAGCAAAGGACTTGGAAGAGCAGTTGAATGGAATGGACAGTGTCTTGAAAGGAGGATATAAGATGAACATCAACAAAAGCAAAACAAGGATAATGGAATGTAGTCTAATTAATTCGGGTGATGCTGAGGGAATTAGATTAGGAAATGAGGCACTTAAAGTAGTAAAGGAGTTTTGCTATTTGGGGAGCAAAATAACTGATGATGGTCGAAGTAGAGAGGATATAAAATGTAGGCTGGCAATGGCAAGGAAAGCGTTTCTGAAGAAGAGAAATTTGTTAACATCCAGTATAGATTTAAGTGTCAGGAAGTCATTTCTGAAAGTATTCGTATGGAGTGTAGCCATGTATGGAAGTGAAACATGGACGATAAATAGTTTGGACAAGAAGAGAATAGAAGCTTTCGAAATGTGGTGCTACAGAAGAATGCTGAAGATTAGATGGGTAGATCACATAACTAATGAGGAAGTATTGAATAGGATTGGGGAGAAGAGAAGTTTGTGGCACAACTTGACCAGAAGAAGGGATCGGTTGGTAGGACATGTTCTGAGGCATCAAGGGATCACCAATTTAGTATTGGAGGGCAGCGTGGAGGGTAAAAATCGTAGAGGGAGACCAAGAGATGAATACACTAAGCAGATTCAGAAGGATGTAGGTTGCAGTAGGTACTGGGAGATGAAAAAGCTGGCACAGGATAGAGTAGCATGGAGAGCTGCATCAAACCAGTCTCAGGACTGAAGACCACAACAACAACAACAACAACAAACAGCAGTGGCGTTATGAAACGCCTACAAAAATTAAGAACCCCAGGAAATATTTAACACTGGTAGACAAGGAATTTGTTTAAGTGATAGCTGCGCTAACTTCGCCTTACTAGCTCAACGTACTGGCACGTGCTATCTCATGAATTGGTCCCATGGTGCGATAGCAAATATATTAATGAAGCTTCAATTTACGTTCTAAGCATGTGTACTCTGCAAGGCATAACAGAGATATCATCAAATAATCGTGATCTGGTCGAGTATTGTAAATGAAGTATGCAGCCATTCTGCTAAAGTGTCTGATGATTTTTGCAGTTTAAAAAGGAGCACGCAGGTATTTCTTAATATTAATGCAAGCCTGCTGGTGAATGGTTTCACATTGCGTCCAGAGTTAAAGTCGGTTTACGCTACCCAAGATGATCGTCGTCCTTGGGAGGGGTCCCGTTCTTCCAATGTATTGCAGAGGTATAGCGATGTTGCTCCTGGCGTCATCGTGAGGGGAGCCATCGTGTACCACTTCAGGTCACGGTTGGTAGTGATCGACAAAAGCCTGAAGCCACAATTGTACATCACCGTCATCCTCTGCCCTCAAGAGTTACTCTCATGAGACAGTATCTTGGTGCCATTTTTTAGCAGATCAATACTCGCTCACATAGAACGTACCCTATGAACTGTTTGTATGATACTGGGGTTCTCCCACGGCCAGCAAAATCCCTAAATCTGTCACCGATGCACTATGTATGGGCTCAGCTCGGTCGTCAATTCTGTCCCAAGGTACCAAGGAGTAGTTACAATTATTTTCGGTCAGCTGGAATTAGGAAATGATACAACAGTTTTATGACATCCGTTCCAACAGCATCCGTGCAAGCACTCAGGCCAGAGAGTGTGTAAGGTCATACTGATAAGTAGACTCATACTGCCAAGTTCTTTATAAATTTGACTCGTCTTCGTAATCGTTAAAGTAACGTCACATGCCCTCTCAACCAGTGAAGCTTCATTTTGTTTCCTTGTCCCTTTATGGATGCTTCGTTTTTTTTTTTTTTGTCAGCTAGTGTATGTTCTGCCGTACTAAGCGCTGCAGTCCACAAACCCGTTAGAGTCCGCACACTGCACGTGATCATCCACTTGTCCTAGGGACCCTCACAATCCTCTGTCTTTTACAGTCACTTCTCATCGCTACCACCACCATCACTACCACCACCGGTAATAAGTGGTCACACGAGTCAATCAACCAGTGTTTGTCTCCCCAGCTAAAACTAGAAAGTCTATGCTTGTTTATGATATTAAAAGTAGTTTTGAAAGGATATGTACATCCAACTATGATGTATTTACCAACGATGTTTGCCGTAAGACAACGAAAGAACAGTCCTTCAGCAGTGTGGCTTTACTTACTCTGGTAACTCATCAGGAAAATGGCATCTCATGGTATCGTGAAGATCGATGCAAACGGGATAAAGGGCTGCTTCCTGAAACACTAAAAGAGGAAAGGTAATCAAATTTTTTGACGCAAAAGAGACATCAGTATACATAGAACATGAAACACGAGTCCAAATATGTAGTTACAATGTAGAGTCAAGAGTTATATAGAAGCTGTCGCTATCCTGCTTATAATCAGTGCGCAAATTTCTGAAAACTAGCGGCCGCTTCCTATCATACAACACATAACACTAATTCAGCAGCACTTTAGATGTCCAATAATTGTGTAGATTTAAATGATTATTTTGTGTTTTAGGGAAAATGAAAATTAAGCATCAATTAAAAATAGTGGAACAATCTTATTAAGAAAATTACGAATGGGAAGAGACGGAAAGCATATATCACAATTAAGCGACCAGTTCAGAAGTCTTGTTAAGGTAATTATCAGCTTGTAAATATTTTATGAAATGCATGACACACAAATGCTTACGTTATTTATATTTTATTCCGATCGCTTTTGTTCGTAAACCATGTTCATTGTCCTCGAAAAATTAATCTGCAGCCAACATTCCATGTCAAAACTAAAAGTATCGTTCGTTTCGAACACTACACGTATGGTATCAGTGTGAAGAGCAACTAACTGGTTGTCTTCAGTTTGCACACACAAAGAAGCTACTCTGTGCAGATAAATAAATCACAGGTTAATCAAAAAATCTTGTAATGTCGGAACACAGGCCATTTAAGCAAAACAGTAACAGAAATACTCCAGATCTGTCCAACTTTGTGATATGAAAACTTTGTAAATATGAAGAAATATTAATTTAATTAAGATTACTTTTTCGTCATAGATTTTTGATTATTCGTCTTTTCTCCTCCTACTGCATAATAAAATGAAAGCAAATTCTTTTTACAGAGGTAACACTACACTGTGTGGTAACTGAATTACGATTACCAGTCTGATATTATGCAGCTCAGACTTCAGTTACGTGTATAGAAACTATCTGACGTGATCTAATGATATGTAGTTGTCTTGTGATACGACGAGCCACGATGAATGTAATGAGACCTGTAATAGCGGCACAGATTTGGGAGACGTCTCACATGATCCGACATATTCTTCCTCGGAGACGCACGAGTCCTCAGGAGGAGTGCGGGCTGTTGAGCTTGTAGATGCATTGTTGTCTTGAAATATGACACCACCAACTGAAGGAATATGAAACATTATCTAACATACACAGTCTTTGAATATCCATTGAGTTGCAGCTTTTAGTTCACATGATTCCTTCACTACATTGTAATATTTTTTTTAATGTTCAGCTCCGATTTCCAGCAAGGTGACAGTGTTGAGATACAGCGAAGTTTCGACAAGTGTTATGATTTTGCGGCGAAATGTTGATTAGTTTCGAACTTTCCTGTGTTTATAACCCTCAGTAGCTATCCACTCGACGTCGCCGCGAGCGTCAGTACGTCGTGTGAACGGCGGACGGGGTGAGGGACGGAGCGAAGGGGTGCGTATGAGCCACAGGCTGCGTTTGAGGCTCAATGCACACGAGTGATTTACCATCGTCAGCTCGCAGCGTCGTTTTCTCTTGCGTTTCGGCAGTGTATGTGAAACAATGAAGCCGCGCACACTACGGCAGTGACGCTGTGAACTCGCCGCGAGGATGCAGCGAGAGAATTTAGCTTGCCAACCATTGCTGCACCGCAGCGATCTCGCCGACTGCTGCGAAGCAGCAGTCTTTGCAAATGAATAGGTTGTGTATGTGTGTGTATGAAATCAGGGACCTAGAAGCGACGGAGAAGTTTCATCCCGCCGTCGCCCTCAGTGGTTCATAATCCCACAACAGGCACAGCAGTCCACCCACCCCACCGCCGCCCCACACCGAACCCATGGGAACGTCTCAAACCAGACGAGTGTAACTCCAAATATTTGCGTGTTTGCGTGGTAGAGCAATTATGATGTACGCGTACGTGGAGACTGGTGCGCAGCAATCGCCGACATAGTGTAACTGAGGCGGACTAAGAGGAACCAGCCCGCATTCGCCGAGGGAGATGGAAAACCGCCTAAAAACCATCCACAGGCTGGCAGGCACGCCGGGCCCCGACACTAAAGGCCGATTCCCACTAGGGCTGCCGCGCGTCAAAACCGCGCGTCAGCGGCGTGGTTGCCATGGAAACGGCGTCAGCGGCAAGGCGCGGCGGGCTCTGCGTCGCGGTTTGACCATGTCGAACCGCTTCCGCTGCCGCGTGCCGCGCTCCAGGTGCGCGCCGCCAATCACAGAACGCGCTGAGCGTGACGTCAGGTACGGAATCCCGGGCCACACGAACTTTCGCCGAACCGCTGGCGCGGACGCAGCGGCAGCTATGAAATCAACGAGTTAAAATTTTAACGAGTTAAAATTTTAACTCGTTGTATGAAATACTTATCATCCGATTCCGAGGAAACTATTCGGCAGAAAAATTTGGTTCTTGGCCATATTACAGCCCGATATCTTCTCTCGATTAAGGACCGAATTTCTTTTCGTTATTCGTCGTGGTTTCTTGCTGTATCGCATTTACGTAAACCTTTACACGAAATTTTAATGAGTGTGCAGAGGTAAAAATGCATTGCGTGGACTTTGCGTACAGTTCATTTTAGGTAATACATTATTGCGTATGAAATTTAGTCAACATATCAAAATTGTTTTTAAAACCAACGAGTTAAAATTTCATAGAGTGGCTGAGATACTAGTTACAGCGCTCCTAGCGGCAACCAACGCTAACTCGGCCGCCATGTTCTCCTTAGTCAAAACATTAGGAAAGCGTCACTGTTGTTTGTGTTGGAAGTGTGTCAGCTGTTGTGATATTACAGTAATATTTAACTTTTCTAGTTGACTTTTTTGTTACAAAATGTAAAGTCAACATGCCTGCAGTGTGTTCAGCGTTCAACTGCACAAATCGCAGCGATAAAACAACAAATATTTCATATTATAAGTAAGTATATTAGTACCGAAATACGGCACACGTTTTTTAATTTTTATTAAAGAGTCATTTGCATTGGAACTGTAATAATGCTTAAGACAAATGCAGGAAAGTAATTTATTTATCGTTGATTACAGATTTCCTTTAAAAGATAATGAAATTACAAAAAGATGGGTTATAAATATGAAGCGAGAAAACTGGTTTCCTACTACAGCCAGTTACCTCTGTTCAGCTCATTTTGAAGAGAAATATATGTACCACACAAATGTCCAGAGACGCCTTTTGTCAAAAGCAGTACCTACTATCTTTAACTTTCCATCACATTTACAAAAGCAAGATAAAGTATTACGACCACAACCCAGAAAGCGATCTTTCGACAATTTGCAAGATAGTGCTATTACAGTGACATCATTAGCACAAAGTAAGTCAATAATTTAATTTTACTCGGTGTTCTTATTACTTTGAATTACATACTTTCTATTATAATCTTATGGTGTAACTCTGTTTTAAACTTATGATGTAACTGCATTCTTTCAGTGCCTGTCGGACTCACATCTGTTTCTGCTGACCACAATTACTGTCTACCAAGCCCTAAGAAGTTGAAAACACAATATAACAGAGTACAAGTAGAGAATGTGCGACTAAAGAAGCGGATAAAGCAAATGAAGCAACTTAGCGTATGACACAAAAGAAGAATAGTGCAGTTACAGACTTTAGTTGCTGGTTTGAGAAGAAGGCTATGTGGTTCAGTTTCTGATATGTTAAACAGTGAACATGTAGTTGGTTTGTTGAAGGAGCTATTGGAACTTCAGTGCATTGCTAAAGTATGCCATTATTCTCAGCAAATAAGGAAATTTGCCCTGACCCTACACTTTTATTCTGCCAAGGCATACAGCTACTTACGAAAATTTGTGAAATTGCTCCACCCAAGAACGCAGTGGGTGGCCATCCAGGTTTTACTGAGCAGGGTTTCACTAAAATTGCCTCTGAAGTTGAGAATAGCACAACCCAAATTTTTGCAACATTGATGTTTGATGAGATGGCTATTAAGAAGGACCTTGTTTGGGATGGGGAAAAAATAAGAGGCTGTGTATAGTGAAACAGGTGACAAACAAAATTAACTGTACTGACTGCTTAGAAGGTATTTTTGCTTGTATTGAGGCTAAAAGAACTGGATTGATTGCAGTGAAAGATGTGGAAACCAGTTTAATTAATCCAGCTAATGATGTTGTTAAACTTTGTAATGTTGCTGAGAAGGTTTTCAGAAATAATGAGGACATAATCCTGAAATGTCAGAAAAACGATTTGTTGAGGTTCCAGACAGAAGTGTTGCAATTGGTGAGAGGCTCCTTATTTATAAACAATGAACTTCTTTTTACAGAAAATGAATTTGGTGAAGAAACCCATTATGTTAAACTGATAAAACTGCTGCTCAAACATTTTTTTTGTATGTCGAATAAATCACTTATGCAAATCAAAATCATCTGAGCAGAGAGGTAAAGTTGTGAGACAACTATACACGAAGCTTATTTTATTTAAAGGTCAGTGAAAAGACCGAAAAAATACGAATGTCAGTTAAAACATTGTAAAAATTAAATGTAAATAAATTATTTTACTTTTCCTGTAGATTATTATTATTATTGAATTACTATGCTTGTGTTAACTACTTGTAACACATATTTCAAATAATATTCTCGTTCACAGTGTACTGGTTTTTGAGGCTTTGACTGTTTACTTTGAAATAGCGACAAAAATATCGCATTTCTGCACCCGTTACTGTTTCTAATAGTTAACCACAGCGTGTTTAGGAGTTTCACCGTAATATTCTGGTGGTACCTGCTCTAATTGCATTAATTTATGGGCAACAAGTAACGTTGGACGGACTTATTTGAGTTGTCTTGTAGTGTTATCTATATCGAAAAGTTTAGGCATATTTCGACAAAAACATCCCTTTTTGCTGTCAGTGTACACTGAAATCACTGCTGTCTATTGCTTGTTTTAGAAAAAATAAAGCTAGTAGGGGCTATTTCAAGTAAGTCAAACGCAGTTACAAGGGGGCGGGACACAGCAGACGAATGCCTTGACTAAAGAAAACATGGCGGACAGAACTTCAATTTGCTTCAAACATGGCGGTCCTATAGCCACTCTATGAAATTTTAACTCGTTGTTTAAAACTGAGAGCAGATCGATAGCTGTCACCGTTCTCGAGATATTGAATGATATGTCGGCGGACGGGCTGTGCCGTGACCGCACGCGGGTTGCTCGCGACGCGACCGGTACTTCGTCCTGCTCGTCGTAAACCATGCGGTTGTATCAACCGCAAATTACGTAAACGGTTCAAGAAATCGAAACGTGTTTTTTTGCAAACGATAACTTGTGAAAAGTCATGTATTTCGTCGCATGATAAATATCCTAAATCTGTTTATCTACTGAGATATGAAAGTAACTACAGTTTTTCAGAAGGGATAGATGAATTTTTTTAAACAGCATTTAATAGCATGTGGAATGAGAAGTTAAACCGAAACTAATTTACTGGTACGTCATAAGATGTAATTCACTAAATATCTACAGCTATTGATTATTTCCTTTGGTAAGTAACAAACTTTTTTTTTCTTTATCCAGTGTACTTTACTGATTCAAGACGCGTTTCGCCTTTTACTTTAAGGCATCTTCAGTGGAATCTAGAATGATTCAGTTTTGTTTTGATATGTGATACTTGCAGATTATAAAACAGTTCACATCTTTTTTTACGTGAATGACTGATTACTTACAGTGAATCGAGTTTTTGGCGGACATATGCGTTTCCCCTCACCTGGTCACATGCTGGAGGTTGAACTAAAACTAAGATTAAGGAACGTAAGCACATTTTCATGTTCGCTCTTTTTTCTTCTGTCACTAGCAGTAGACGTTTTACCGAAAACTCTGATTTTAAATCGTTACTACGGTGTGTTCATATGTCCCTTCCTGTCTGGTTTGTTTATGTACATGTTGCCAACCTGCAGAATTATTGCTGAAAACTAATGTTTGTTTATGTTTGTTCTCCTTATATCTGTATGTGTGTGTGGCTAGCCGGTGATAGTTACAGAAAGTTGAAAGTGAATCCAGTAGTTGTCAGACAGTGATTGAAAGATTTGGTGTTCAGCTGATTTCAGTTTTGGTTTAAATGTTTTGTGGAGGAGTGCATGGAAGAGTAAATTCGCTGCTTACATTAATAGATAAAAGAGTAGAATAGTATTTCAACAGATGATTATTATCAGAATACTATATCACCCAACCCCTTTGTCCTCACTCTTCGACGCCCTATAATACGTCCTGTCAACTAATCCCTATTGTTGTCAAAGTTGTGCCGTAATTTCCTCTTCCTCCTCTATTTAATTCCGTACCTCTTCTTTAGTCACATGATCCTCGTATCTAATCTTCATCATTCTTATTGATCACCACGTTTTGAAAGCGTCCATTGTCTTCTTGACAGAACTGTTCATCGTCCACGTTTCACTTACATAAAAGGCTGCACTCCACACAAATACCTTTGTAAAATAGTATCCAACCACTAGAATTTATATTCGATGTGAACAAATTTTCTTTTTCAGAACGCTTTTCTTGCTATTGACAGTCTTCAGTCAGGTTTACGTCTGCACCAGGAAATGCCTTACAATTTAAAATCTGGTTTCGAAAACTGTGTTCCAAATATATATTATTCTTTCGTGATTCTTAAGCAAGGTGCTGGCGATGATTACATTATGCTCTGTGGGAAATTCTATCAGGTGGCTTCCACTTTCATCCCTTCCACCTAGTCTTTGTGTTCTTACTGTTTTCGTGTACCCGCTACCGTATCACATTTTAAATTTTGTCTCGCTTAGCTATCTGAATAATCTCTTTTATCGTACATTGTTTCAATGTGTTAGGAGGTAGTGAACAATCATGAATGGTAGTCATGAAATCTGTTTATGTTGAAATGAGAAAACACGAATAATGAAATATGTGAAAGAGTACATTGTACAGAAAATGAAAAATTGGTATGTCTTCACCCAACTTCGTCTTTCCTTCATGTAGGTGTAAGATATAGTTATTCAAACACACCAGTCGTTTCGGTGGGTCCCACCCCGTAACTCAGTGGCTGTCCGTCATTGGCTACCGCTAGCGTCTGCCGCTTCCAGATGGGAACGCCAATTCCGCGAGCTGCCGCGTCAAAGCGGAAAACGCTCGCCGCTGCCGTTGCCGCACGCCGCGCAGCCGCGCTCTAGTGGGAACCGGCCTTAATTCGTCGGGCGGATTCGTGCCGGGCACCGGCACGCCTTCCCGCTCGGGAAGCAGCGCGTTAGACCGCGCGGCTAGCCGGACGGGCAAAAGTGAATGGGGTCGTACACACAAATTCCCAACACTAGCAACAGCTACCGTCAGCCAACATGGATGCAGCAGGTCTGAACATGGAATTTGTTCACTGCAAATGTGAAGAAATAAACGGCTCTGAGCACTATGGGACTTAACATCTTAGGTCATCAGTCCCCTAGAACTTAGAACTGATGATGTGTGTGAAATCCTATGGGACTTAACTGCTAAGTTCATCAGTCCCTAAGCTTACACACTACTTAACCTAAATTATCCTAAGGACAAACACACGCACACCCATGCCCGAGGGAGGACTCGAACCTCCGCCGGGACCGGAACTTAGAACTACTTAAACCTAACTAACGTAAGGACATCACACACATCCATGCCCGGGGCAGGATTCGAACCCGCGACCGTAGCAGGCCCGCGGTTCCGCACTGCAAAATGTGAAGAAATACCCTGAAATACGGGACACAATTCGCAAGGTGTATCATGATAAATTAAGAACAGGGCTGCATGATTTCAAGTATGTGAATGATAAGTTTTATGAGGGTTTTTCTGTGAAATGGAATCAGGACAAAAATTATATAACTATCACAATAAACTCTATCACTGTTAAACTATTTTGTGTTTGTATTCTAGTGGTTGCGTTTTTGTTCGAATGTGGTCATTCAAAACTTGAAATAATGCTTTGCAGCAAATGCTTTGCCTCCTGGCGATAATCCTTTCCGCTGAATGAATAAATCTTCAGTTAATAATCATTAATAGATTCGTTGTTCACTACGATTGTTGCGGACCAGAATTAGATACATTTGTCGTGCCATGGTACTTTGTCAGTTGTGTAAGAGCGAAAACATTACTTCTACCGTTAAGTGAACTTCTTCCTTGGGTTGATGGGATTCCATTGTCTAGATTCCACAGCCTCTTTACACCTTAAGTGTCTTTAAAGTTAAAACCATCACTGGAACGATAGTGGTTGTGAAGAACGCAGCAGCATTTGATCATGCTAACAGTAAGTTTAGCTTAACACTGATAGGTCTGTGAAATATTCTCCTTTTTTTTTTTTTTTTTTTTTTTTTTTTTAGGAGAGGAAAGTTCCGACCTCATGACAAGATAGATTAGACGGACTGGGCAGTACTAAATGCCTCTTCTCATAGCCTTTGCTTTTGATGGATGACTGCAGTTATACTGTTTGCTCATCGAACTACTGCACACTCATTCGAAAATAATTAAGGAATTTCCTTTCGTCTTATCTTGACGCGAACGCTCCTTTCAGTAGCCGTGAACTAAGAAGAGAGTAAGTCCTAAATCTGCTGTTGCGTTTCTTAACGTATTCATAAACGAAATAAACAAGCACTGTCTGCTTTCTTTGGCCTACGTCCCTAATGTTTGGCTTCTAATCTAGTACTGTGGCGAGATTATCGCTGCGATGTCCTCGTGTGTGCTCTGAAACGATTCCCGACGCCGCGATCTCGTTGCGAGCACGCACGGCTGTTACACTCTGGTTATGCATCGAGTCTGAGTCACTGCCTGGGCACGTGTGAACCACCGCGCATGCTGTCCAGTGTTGTGCCTGCAGAATGTAATGAGTAAGACACTTGTTGCAACGTCGCGATTACTCAGCACTGTCACACGGATGGAGAACCGTGGGATTTTCGTCAGTAGTATACACCGGGAATGTTTACATGAACACAATTCCTAACAATGTTATAAAATTAAATAGAAATTTATTTCAAGATGAATCAGTAACCTTTTATGTGGCATAAACTGAGATGCTGCTCTCTGATAGTATGGTCGTCTTCGAGCAAGTTTAGGGAATATTATTATACTATTCACTGTGAAATAGGCACCTACACACTCGCTACTTACAAACAATTCCTTAATATTGCATGTAGGTAAAATACATATTATCGCTTCTCTTCAACTGCAGCCTCAAAGAAGGGGAGATAAAGTTCTACGGGAGATTAGAGAGTCTGAATGTTCAAAATTCCAAGACGGGTCACAACAGAGAACGGTTGACAGACCTCTCATAACGATATAGCCATAATTTACCATTGCCTATAAACAGCGGCAAAGCGGGTAAAATGCTTGAGAAGGCAAGCAGGCAAATCAAGACTCCAAGTAGCACAAAACAAAACCTCGTAATGTGGCAATTTTAAACAGCCTGATGAAGAGATATCACTGGACCAGAGGAAATTCAAGAAAGCTGTTAAATTTAAATTTCTCGGTGAATGCATTCGACCTGACTTGTCAGCGAAAGCAAACCATTTCTGCTATAGTTGATCAATTCGAACTAACCTGACCAATGACACGAAATATCTGCAACAATAAATTCTCATCGAGTAATATAAAGCGAAACACTCCACAACAGTCATGCTCACTGAAGCCTGAATGAAATAAAATTATGAAAGCCGAGAGTATTAAGAAAGGCAAGTCGTTTAACGTTGTTGCCAAAAATCTCGAAAAGTTCTTGACCAGTTCACTTCAAATTTTTCCCGAACTCTAACAAACATTCGGAAAGACAGAGGGCACATATTTTTTCATTATATGTGGCATATAAATATACATATAATTATGAACAATAAGGAAACGTTTAAACATTTTTTAGCAAAAATGCCAAACAATTCTTGACCGATTTACTTCCAAATTTTACATGATACTCTAATAAACATTTGGTATGGCATTGGCTATATTTTTATGTTTTTATATTGAAGTTGCCTCCTAGCGTCCGTCTGTATTCTCAGGAACAGCTGTAGGGATTTTGTTCCGCTTTTCACGAACATATACATCCCGCGTCCGGCCATCCTGATTTAGGTTTTCCGTGATTTCCCTAAATCGCTCCAGGCAAATGCCGGGATGGTTCCTTTGAAAGGGCACGACCGACTTCCCTAATCCGATGAGACCGATGACCTCGCAGTTTGGTCTCTTCCCCCAAACAAATCAACCCCAACCCAACTAACATATACACTGATCCACGAGGAACGTTTGCCCTATACAATTTATAAATTTTTCTTACAAATAGTCTGAATTACGATGACTTAAACTTGCGTTTGTAAAAATGATGCAATTGTCACCTACCTAACAGCAGCCATGCCTCGATAGAGCAGTCAGCAGTTCCAAGAGTTAGCAGAAAGCGTGACGAAATTCGGATCTGGTTTTATGGTGTAGTTGCAGAGCGTTTGCCTGGAAACCGAAAACTGACAGGACTGAAACCTGGCCGGGTCAGATTCTTAACCCTGCTTTTTAACCTAGCATTCGCCTCTCAATGACGTGGAGATTCGCCATGAACGAAACTTGGCTCCGATTCACGTTACACTGCAGCTCCCTTTCCCCGGTGTGATAATTGGTTAAGGACATGCAGGTCGCCTGAATGACATGCAGTCGATTGCAATCGTTTCATAACAACTGCCTAGCTAAAAAACACGCGAATCCAAAACCTGTACTTATCAATTATTTACCCATAGAGTAAAACGCAGAGCGGTATGCAGGTTTACTTCGTTTATATAAAGAAAGTTTTGCCGCAGAAAATGACTCAGTTTTAAGCTTCTTGCTTTCCTTGAGTCAAACACAGATGTAAAGACCGTAAAGACACGGGCACGATCATCTAGACTGGAATTCAAAAATTTCTTGTGGATTAATAAAGAAGACTTCGATATACTTCTAAAGATGATTGAGGGAAGCATTTCGAAATATGACAACAAATTCAGAGTACCAACTTCTGTTTCCCTCAGACTACTAGTGGCAAATGGTACCCTTAATTCATTGCAATTCATCGAACTACGGGCAGAGAGTTACTCAGCTTTTAAGCATCACTATAAATATGACCAATAACGGAAGGATAACCACTTCATCATCAAGCTGTAATATGAAACTTACAATTTGAAATAATCACATATTTTTAACCAATACTTTCCTTACAATCGTTTGAGAAAGTTGCTTAGTGAAAAACATGCAAATCCAAAATATATGGTGTTTTATGTTTTCTATACTTCAAGTATAATGTTTTCCGATAAAGTACTTCGACAACTTCAGAAACATTGGTTCGGTTACGTACAATACATTCTTTCAGCAGGGCAGCAGATGACTCAATTTTCAGCTTTCTGCTTCCCTTGAATTAAACCTGCGCGTGGACACGATTATTTGTGAGGCACGACTAAGAAGTTTGCCATCCAGAGTTAACGACAAAGAATTGTGGCAATGAGTCTCATCAGTGCATCACAGTGCGTACAAAGCTTCACAAGAAGAGTGCTGTAACATGGCCTGGAACTTCAATGACTGAATTAGAACTGTCTTCAGTGATGAGTCCCGCTTCTAAGCCCCGATGAACGGTGAATACGTGTCTGAAGACGCACCAGACAGTGGTGGGATACCAACCTGACTGTCGCTCGCCACACGGCGACCTGGAATGACGGTCTACTGTGCCATTTCTTTTTATAGCAGGATCCCTTTGGTTGTCATCCGCGGAACACTTACAGCACGACGGTACGTCGACGATATTCTAGGCCCCGTTTTGTTGCCCTTCAGGGAAAGCCATCCTAGTCTTACATTTCAGCAAGATAATGCCCGCCCGCCCACGGCGAGAGTTTCTACTGCTTGCCGAAGACTACCTTGACCAACAAAGTCACCGGATCTCTTCCCAATTGAGGATGTTTGGAGCGTTATGGGCAGGGCCCTGCAACCAGCTCGGGATTTTGATGATCTAATGCGCCAATTGGACAGAATTTGGCACGCCATCCCTCAGAAGGACATCAGAAACCTAGGTTAGTCAAAGTCAAAACCGCATAAAGGCCAGAGGTAGACCATTAGGTTACTGACTTGCTCAATTTGTGAAGCTCTTTCTCTTGCATAAATCATCCAGTTTTTCTGAAACTGTAATCCTTTGGTTTGTCTGTACACTTACATCACACCTCCTATTTCCGCCCCATTCGGATAATTCCTTCGGTGGAGTTCGTTTAATTTTTTTGATTCAGAGTGTCTGAATAGCAACCGTTACATCAAGCAGATTATACAGCCGACGTAGTGCCCCTCTTACAGGTAAATTTACACGCCATATTTCCTTAGGGCAGTGTTCAGCCACGTGTGGTGAAGAATGTGTATATAGCATTTAAAATATTAGTCTTGCTTGGCATCCCAAGTTTCCAAAACTTTTAGTGCACATATTTCTTCCAGGATATAAAATAGA
The DNA here is from genome assembly GCF_021461385.2 of Schistocerca piceifrons. Taxonomy (NCBI): domain Eukaryota; kingdom Metazoa; phylum Arthropoda; class Insecta; order Orthoptera; family Acrididae; genus Schistocerca; species Schistocerca piceifrons. The sequence goes on from NC_060149.1 coordinate 462,079,726, forward strand.
TTATTGGCACTTACTGGCGAAATTGCAGAAAAGTAAAATCACTGTCTGAAGACACTAAAGTACGCTGGCTGCTATCAATTAACGAAGAAACTACAATTTCTATTTGTTTAAATGATAATGGGATCTCAGGAGTACACAAAAATCATAATTAAAACATCTGGCAACTACGAAAACGTCGCTACATACTGCCCCGAAAAGGATTAAAACGGTCAAACATGCATTTTTAGAATTAACAGTGCCCTCACTTACAAACGGCTGATTCACTCAGGTGTACATTAAATTTTCCGGAAATACAACCATGAATTTGGCTAATCTCTATTATAATTTTCTGAAATGACGAAAAAGTAACAAGCTTATCATGCTGCAGTAAGTCAAAATTAAGTAACAAATAGTTCTACATTTCATCCTTTTATTCAGAACTGCCACGCCATTCTCAACTAATCTTTTCTGGTGTTTACAACAGAAATACCAGTAAGTGAGGCTGAAGCTGTATTTCATAAAATGTCATTTTTAGCTGTCAGAAAAGACAGCCATCGCATGAAACTAACGTGTCATAAAAAATAAAGGTGTAACAAGCATTTTATCACATGAAGTACTCTGAAAAGTTTCGACCGTTGACCTATCGTTACTTTGAAAAGTTTCGAGCACTGAATTTTCGTCAGGGGATATTTTTGTAAGTCTGTTACTTTGTCAAGATGAAACACTGCTGTTTACTCAGTCAGATATTTGAAAGGAGATTACTCTAAAAATTAGTTCTGACGTCACAAATCCGTTCTGTCTATAGGGCAAGAAATTGTAGGTTTTTATCTGAAGGCAACAGGCTATTTCTTACCGTTTAGATGCAGGAGAACAGCGAGGTAGCAAGCAGCCTTCATGGTCGTCCGACTTCTTAACACTACGCTGATACGCATTCAGCCCGGAGGACGGCGACTAAATGACTCATTACCCCCTTGGAAGCCAAACTCCTTACTTGTACGCAGTTTCCCTGACAGACTGCGCAGTCGCATGGCGGCGATAGTAATCACCCGCAAGCAGGAATGCGATTCGTTCTCAGAATTTCATGTAATTCAAGCACACTATGCTCTCCTCTCTTTTCCCAATGACTCGTGCTACGTAATTAGATGCGTATATATCGTAAGGGTCTCAACGTGTGGTTGTTTCTCGTCTTCATTGGGAAAACGATAAAAATAGTAGCCATCATTGAATATTCATTAATAACCGTTCAAAGCGTTTATGAACCGCCTTACACATTAAAACACACTTTTGCTAAATATTTTCCGCCGCTGTCCCAATAATGGGAAAGAAGTAATTTCGTCGTATTTAAAAATTATGCTTCGGCCAGGTCAGTCATAAATTTTATGACACTCTCAGCAATCACGAGGAATGATGAGAACGGCATATGCTGAGAACTAAGTATGAAAAAATGGTTTCGGCTGTTGTTACACACTTATGTCAGTTTTTCACACATAACCCTTTTGAAGATACGTCACATATTTTATGGACCCGGTGTAAGATCTTTCGAGCTGAAGGAAGAATACAACTGATCACCATTAGTAAAAGTTGCGAATTTTAGGATTTATATTACTTAGTTAACGAACTACTTATTAACTGGAAAATATCACAAAGTTAAATTACCGAAAGCCTTGGAAAAAGCGTATTTACACCTAACGTCGAGACATGATACGAAGGCAACCTTTGAACTGCTGTCGATACCTATGTAGTTCCCGAGCAGACAACCGCTTGTGTAGCGGGATGCTGAAATTTACGTGGACTCGACGTTGCTTATGTTTCGAAGGTTATACATCGTCGTTCTAATTACGTTTCATTACTGGTTTCTCCATGTTTTGAGAGTGCTGTTGTTGCGCACCTTATCCTCAATGAATAGCCGCTCCAGTTACTAACAGGTAGCCGGCCGGAGTGGCCGAGCGGTTCTAGGCGCTACAGTCTGAAACCGGGCGACCGCTACAGTCGCAGGTTCGAATCCTGCCTCGGGCATGGATGTGTATGATGTCCTTAGGTTAGTTAGGTTTAATTAGTTCTAAGTTCTAGGCGACTGATGACCTCAAAAGTTAAGTCGCATAGTGCTCAGAGCCATTTGAACCATTTTGCTAATAGGTTGTTTATTTAAGTCCATGATCGCTTTCGGGCTTCAAGTAAAGGCCATTTTCAAGTGGATCTGAAACTGCCATTGTTAAACCATGATATAATGGATACGTCAATGTTTTACATAACAGAACTTGAGAGACTAAGTTTGCACATGTACAGTTTAAGTACAGATAAATCGTATATCTTATTTTGTGCTATGCTGAAGTGAATACAGATGATAGAGAAAGTAAACGTAAAGGAGATCTAAAGTGATATGCTCAATGATTCTGTAAGCAAATGGGTGTGTCATAATTATACACTACTGGCCATTACAATTGCTACACCAAGAAGAAATGCAGATGATAAACGGGTATTCATTGGACAAATATATTATACTAGAACTGACATGTGATTGCATTTTCACGCAATTTGGGTTCATAGATCCTGAAAAATCAGTACCCAGAACAACCACCTTTGGCCGTAATAACGGCCTTGATACGCCTGGGCATTGGATGGCGTGTACAGGTACAGCTGCCCATGCAGCTTCAACACGATACCACAGTTCATCAAGAGTAGTGACTGGCGTATTGTGACGAGCCAGTTGCTCGGCCACCATTGACCAGACGTTTTCGATTGGTGAGAGATCTGGAGAATGTGCTGGCCAGGGAGGCAGTCAACATTTTCTGTATCCAGAAAGGCCCGTACAGGACCTGCAACATGCGGTCGTGCGTTATCCTGCTGAAATGTAGGGTTTCGCAGGGATCGAATGAAGGGTAGAGCCACGGGTCGTAACACATCTGAAATGTAACATCCGTTGTTCAAAGTGCCGTCAATGTGAACAAGAGGTGACTGAGACATGTAACCAATGGCACCCCATACCATCACGCCGGGTGATACGCCAGTATGGCGATGACGAATACACCCTTCCAATGTGGGTTCACCGCGATGTCGCCAAACACGGATGCGACCATCATGATGCTGTAAACAGAACCTGGATTCATCCGAAAAAATGACGTTCTGCAATTCGTGCACCCAGGTTCGTCGTTGAGTACACCACCGCAGGCGCTCCTGTCTGTGATGCAGCGTCAAGGGTAAGCGCAGTCATGGTCTCCGAACTGATAGTCCATGCTGCTGCAAACGTCGTCGAACTGTTGGTGCTGATGGTTGTTGTCTTGCAAACGTAGCCATCTGTTGACTCAGGGATCGAGACGTGGCTGCACGATCCATGCGGATAAGATGCCTGTCAATTCGAGTGCTAGTGATACGAGGCCTTTCGACTGCAAACGTCCCCAGGGATCGAGACGTGGCTGCACGATCCGTTACAGCCATGCGCATAAGATGCCTGTCATCTCGATTGCTAGTGATACGAGGCCGTTGGGATCCAGCACGGCGTTCCGTAGTACCCTCCTGAAACCACCGATTCCATATTCTGCTAACAGTCATTGGATCTCGACCAACGGGAGCAGCAATGTCGCGATACGATAAACCGCAATCGCGATAGGCTACAATCCGACCTTTATCAAAGTCGGAAACGTGGTGGTACGGATTTCTCCTCCTTACACGAGGCATCACAACAACGTTTCACCATGCAACGCCAGTCAACTGCTGTTTTCGTATGAGAAATTGGTTGGAAACTGTCCTGATGTCTGCACGTTGTAAGTGTCTCCACCGGCGCCAACCTTGTGTGAATCCGGCCGGAGTGATCGAGCGGTTAAAGGACGCTACAGTCTGGAACCGCACGACCGCTGCGGTCGCAGGTTCGAATCGTGCCTCGGGCATGAATGTGTGTGATGTCCTTAGGTTAGTTAGGTTTAAGTAGTTCTAAGTTCTAGGGGACTTATGACCACAGCAGTTGAGTCCCATAGTGCTCAGAGCCATTTGAACCTTGTGTGAATGCTGTGAAAAGCTAGTCATTTGCATATCACAGTATCTTCTTCCTGTCGGTTAAATTTCGCGTCTGTAGCACGTCATCTTCGTGGTGTAGCAATTTTAATGGCCAGTAGTGTAGAAAACTATGCACTTCAATACATTAAAAACATTGGCATGTTTTAGCTTGACAATAGAGTAATATTCTGACATGTTCAAAAATTTTTAGACTCCAGGGTTTCCCAACAAAAAGCTAAAAGCGCTTTTTTTTTAGATTTAATGTAATGTCAGAATATTTTGAGTGGATTATGTGTCCAGCTCGAGTGTACAGTTACATCCTCTAGCGTCAACGGGTCAAGGTTAGAACGCAGTGAACTATAGAGAACGTTAGGTTGTCTTGGACGTAATGTGGACTACTTACAAGAACATTTTTACTGAAATTTGGGTGCACTACTAAATTCCAGACTACCTTTGAACGAAGTTATACGAGGTGGCATATGTCGTAGAACATGGTGGTTCTTAGTGTACACTGCTCGTTGAGCGCCTCATCCCTAGATTCTTTCAGGTGGGCGCAAATTACTGTTTCTTCCGATATGTTGATAAAGTATCCCTTCTTCACTGTATGAAGAACTAAAAGCTTATTTTCGAGTCTATCTTATATGAGATGACCCGCGAAGGTTGATTTACTTCCTACTTTTTGTCGTTCTTAGTTCTCTGTTTTCATTATAACACTTTCTAAAACTCCTTTCCGTTGTTGCAATGTAGCTAACCTTACAGTCAGAGCAGTAAATTTTGTATATGCCACGATTTTGGAATACGTCCGGTGTTGTGTTAATGTCGTATATAAAAAGACGTAACGGTTTTGGCTGCAAGTTATATACGAAAATCATGGTCGTGGTAAAGGCTCATTCATTGACGGAAGGATAGCCTTAAACGCTTTTCCGCTTAAAAGTGCGGGATACGATGGGATACCTTTAATTTTTTAAATGAAGACTGGGCTTCTCTGCTCTATACTGGATGTTTTTGGGACCTAGCAAGATGCCTGGGTGTATCTCTAAGTGGAGTGTACATGCTGCCTGGTCTTTGCTTCCCAAGGAGGTGTGCCAAAAATGTTGGATTTTATATCACTCTGTGAGTTAGATGTATAAGTCCTAAACTTCAGGTTGATGAAACCTGCTGCAGTGTTCTCGGGTAATTAAGGTACACTAGTTGTGAGAATAAGGGATCACATCTTCCCAAGTTCGCCATTTACGTGTTTCATAGTATTTCACACTTCAGTAACACCATCGGTTTCCCCCTCTTGTTGCAGTTCATCAGAGTCTAGATGCATTATGTCACTGAAACCACCTCTCCTTTGGTGTAATTTAGGGCTGGATAAAGCTCTGTCGTTATAGCATCTCCCCTAGCAACTTCGCATTGAATAGCTTGTTTACTTGGGCAGCTCTTCATTCTCGACTGGAGTGTACTATTTCTCAGTCTGTTATTTAATCTTAGAAACCCTTCAAGTCTTTTTAATGCCTTATTGATGTGGAAAGCCGACAATTAAAAAAAAAGTTCGTTTCTCCCTTTCAGTAATATTAAATTCTCTGTTTACCACTGGTCCGTTGAAAGTCTTATTTGCGTCAGTCTATGATGATTTCGTTGATAGACTAGCCACATGAAATCTCTTGTTCGTATGTAATTACCGTTCAACTAACCATCCGAAACTCTGGGTGTGCTTGGAAGTAGCGCAGGATCCATTTGTGTCCAACGAGCACATAGGGAAATAAGGATTCACCCAGACAAAGTTCCACTTGCCTAAATAAACCTTATATAACTCAAGTGCAGAACGTTCTCTAGACGTCATCTCCTGACGACTGTTTCGCCTCACCATCCATTCACCCAGTCAGCCTACAGTGCACATTGAGGTTGATAGGTTGTCTGCAGAGCTTTGTAACACCCTCGCAATCAGGGCGGTTTAGAGAATATGTCAGTCATCTTCTTCCCTGCCTTTGCCGTGTTCTTTATGTGGTCGGCATTGTTATATGGATTTTGGCAACGTTAGTGACAATAAGTGGTCCGATGCCCTCGCTAAAATCACCACTCCCCTCGCGAGGGAATTCGTGTACAGTGTACACCATCTGTCAGCATCAAGAGTACATCTCTTGTTGGAGTATAAAAGCATAGAGTGCATCTAAGGCGGGATGTGGGTACCAACTCGGTATTTACCTAGTTGGATGTGGGAAATACCTACCTCGCCGGCTCCCCAACCCCTTCGTTAATCTAAAAGGCAGATTCGGTCAGGGGCAGGCTCGCCTTCCAGAATCCTGTCCCACTTCTGATACACGTCGAGACGGCTGAATCCTGTATCTCTTATCCTAAGCTGACGGGCAGTGTGAATTTGTTGATGGCCGTTGTAGAAAAGAAAACATTTCCATATGTCAACTGCAGACCAAGTTACACGGCCTCACGGTTCTTACTAATGCGATGAGAGCATTAAAGCTTGTGACAGGTTTTACTTGTGTGACGAAGCGTTTTCTACTCTAGTTCAAGTGAAAAACAAATGTAGACATAGAGAAAAACTGTCTAGCTTTGTCTCAGAATACAGATGCTCTGGATTTATTTCAATCAGTGCTTACATAAATTGTTTATTAGCTCTAGCAGTTTCAGCTGACTATTCAGTATCAATAATCCGACAAAAAATAAACAGTAAACATATAATGACGACATATTAATAAATTAAATAAATACCTAACTTCACTATACAAAATATAAAAGTGGTTCCATAAACTCTTCTCTGCCGATGTGTAATGGATCTGCTATATCATGACAATTTTTAAAGCTTTTGAATATTGGGCAGTAGTACTGATGGGCACAAAAATGGACACCTTAGTCTTTTACACGGTACACAAAGAAATAGTGGGGGCGACAGTCTCTAAGATCAGAGAAGACGCATGTCCTTAGTGGAAAACTTAAGAGAAATTCAAATAGAGATCTGTCTTTAGATTATTTAAATTCTTGCACTACCAGATTTATCACTAAATACGGCCGTACTGATTTATTTTAAATGAAGTTAACTGCTAAATTTTTGTACTTTCTCAACCAGTTAAGGATTTAGAATATTAATTTAAGAAATCATCGTAAGGAACGAGGAATGAAAATGATTCTTGGAGGGGCAGCCGAGGATTAGAAGAAACACGAGAACGAGTCTTTTGTGTGAGGAGCAGTTAGAACGTCGCCACACGTAGAAGGTAGCCGCTGTGCGTGGGCGCGATACGGGACAGCAGCAGCAGCCAATGAGAGGCGACTGGCGCAATCCGGCGGAAAAAGGATCTAGCAACCGATCTCAGCTTACGCTACCATCACAGACGTTGCATTCGGCTGCCATTGTGGAGACCCCGCCCATAACTTCGAGCTAAGTCAGCTCATAACATCAGTACTGCAAGGATTGGCTGGCTAACAGTCTCAGAAGTAAAGATAGTTCCCGTTAGCGGCACCACATAAAGCAAAGGACCATCGCCATCTTGTAAAACGACCCCTATAGCTCCAAAAACTTGCATAAATTGATGTTAACATTGGTAGCGATGGTTCAGAATCTCGTTTACGTAAGCTACCATATTTGCTAAGAACATACCGTTGTTAAAAGAGCTTTGAACCCTAAGTTATTATCTTCCAAATTCATAAATTACTGACTTTTTACCTGGGCTCAGCGGAGAACCAGATTAGAGCAACTAGGGACGAAGTGGCATCTCGCCGCACTTAGTGCGACGAAGACATCGCAAATAAATTGACTTGCCGACTACATGTAAGTGTGATCAACATGATTACACACAATAAACCTTACTGCCTTAATTACTTTTTGCTTAACTTACGATGTCACAGTTGTAGCTTGCTATTGAAACACAGATGGTTCATTATTATTTTTTATTAATATCTCAGTAGAAATATTAGCAAGAAACTTTTATTTTTCATCTTATTCATGTATCTGTTTGGCTCGGCTTCCTTTCAGCGTTGTTGGTCAAAGCATTGTGTTCAGAACTCAGCTTAATGTGGATGAGTGGAAGCAATAATTAAAATTTTACTTCGTGATATGTAAGTGTTATGCGTCACTGCTCCAAGTGTAGATGTGTAGTGTAGAGACCAAAACTTGTAGAGCAGCCTACAGTTGGCAGTCAGAGGCTCCTGAAGTAGTAAATTTTACGACCTACGAGGCGTCCTCAGATAGGGACAAACTAATGACAAAAATCGGATGAGAATGTTCTTTGTCGTTAAATTCAATTTTGCAATTGTTAAATTATAATAGTACTAAAGCTGAAGCGATATTATTAAAAAAAATCCATAGGCCGAAAAGACAGTTTTTGTGGCAACTAGCACTTGGTTCATTATAGTGTCGCGATTTAAATAACCTAAGCGTTAGCGAACGTTACAGCTGGCTGTGCCAATGCATGCTCAAGTCATCATTTCCCTGAGGCTCCTGCTGTACGACTGACGTAAGTCCTTATGTAGGCAGAATTGACTACCGACATAGCCATTAAACAGTGTTTGTCAACACTGACTGAAGTAAATTTTATATTAAGAAATAGTGTGCTCGATGGTGCTTTTTACGAATAATATCTACATCTACATGACTGCTCTGCAATTCATTACCTAGTTGCTTGGCAGGAGGTTCATCAAACCACTTTCAGACTATTTTTCAACCGTTCCATTCTTGATTAGCACGTTGGAAAAACGAACACTTAAATCTTTCGGGACGAGCTATTATTTCTCCTATTTCATTACACTGGTCATTTCTCACGATGCAAATGGGAGTAAAAAAATACTTTCTCATTCGGAGGAGAAAGTTGGCGATTGAAAATTAATGAAAAGATCACTCCGCAACGACAAACGCCTTCATTTTCATGATTGCCACACCAACTCGCGGATCATATCCGTGATATTTTCACCCATATTTCGAAATAATCTAGAACGAGCTACCCTTCTTCGAACTCTTCCGACGTCCTCCGTCAGTCCTATCCGGTAAGGATCCCATACCGCGCAGCAATACTCAAGAAGACGACGGGAAAGCGTAATGTAGGCAGTCTCTTTAGTAAATTTCTTTCATCTTCCAAGTGTTGTGCCAATAAAACGCGGTCTTCGGTTCACACCTCCCACAACATTTTCTGTGTATCGCGCCAGTTTAAGTTGGTTGTAACTGTAATCCCTGGGTATTTAGTTGAATTAGCAGTCTCTAAATTTGTGTGATTTATCTTGTAACCGAAATTTAACGGAATCCCTATATTAATCATGTGGATGACCTCATAGTTTTTATTGTTTAGGGTGAATGGACACTTTTCGGGAGATGCAGATACCTTGTCTAAGTGATTTTGGCAAATCTGAAAATGCCGAGAATTAGCCTGATGTTAATACGCTTTTCACTGAAATGCAGTATCCAGAACACCACTAATTTCATTACATTTGTATAGTTCACAATGGAGCTCTTTTCTTTGTTAGTTAATACGTTTCATTCATTTTAAATAAATAGGAAATTCTGATCGAGACCATCTGGTAAATTTCTGTCATAAAATACAGATTTGCCTCATGTCATACTCTAGCTATCTGTAATACACGCCGGCCGAAGTGGCCGTGCGGTTAAAGGCGCTACAGTCTAGAACCGCAAGACCGCTACGGTCGCAGGTTCGAATCCTGCCTCGGGCATGGATGTTTGTGATGTCCTTAGGTTAGTTAGGTTTAACTAGTTCTAAGTCCTAGGGGACTAATGACCTCAGCAGTTGAGTCCCATAGTGCTCAGAGCCATTTTTTGTAATACACATGTGTGAATTCCTAAGGGACCAAACTGCTAACGTCATCGGCTCCTAGACTTACACACTACTTAAACTAACTTACGCTAAGAACAACACACACACCCATGCCCGAGGGAGGGCTCGAACCTCCAGATGGAGGGGCCGCGCAATCCGTGACATGGCGCCTCTAACCGTGCGGCCATACGGCTCGGCTAATATACACCATGTGATCGAAAGTATCTGGACACCTGGCTGAAAATAACTTACAAGTTCGTGGCGCTCTCCATTGGTAATGCTGGATTTCAATATCGTGTTGGCCCACACTTAGCCTTGACGACAGCTTCCACTCTCGTAGGAATACGTTCAATCAGGTGATGGAAGATTTCTTGGAGAATAGCAGCCCTTCTTCACGGAGTGCTGCACCGGGGAGAGGTATCGATGTCTGTCGGTGATGCCTGGCACGAAGTCGGCGTTTCAAAACATCACAAGGTGTTCTATAGAATTCAGGTCAGGACTCCGTGCAGGCCAGTCCATTACAGGGATGTTATTGTAGTGTAACCATTCCGCCACAGACCGTGCATTATGAACAGGTGCTCGATCGTGTCGAGTGATGCAATCGCCTTCCCCGAATTTCCCTTCGACAGTGGGAAGCAAGAAGGTGCTTAAAACATCAGTGCTGTGATAGTGCCACGCAAAACAACAAGGGGTGCAAGCCCCCTCTACGAAAAACACGACCACACTATTACACCACTGCTTCCGAATTTTGCTGTTGGCACTACACACGCTGGTAGATGACGTTCACCGGACATTCGCCATACCCACATCCTGCCATCGGATCGCCACATTTTGTACCGTGATTCGTCACTCCACTCAACATTTTTCCACTGTTCAGTCGTCTAATGTTTACGCTTCTTACACCAAGCAAGGCATCGTTTGACATTTACCGGCGTGATGCGTGGCTTATGAGCAGCCGCTCTATCATGAAATCCAAGTTTTCGCACCACCCGCCTAACTGTCATGGTACTTGCAGTGCATCCTGATGCAGTTTTAAATTCCTGTGTAGTGGTCTGGATAGATGTCTGCCTATTACACATTACGACCCTCTTCAACTGTCGACGCTCTCTGTTAGTCAACAGACGAGGTCGGCCTGAGCGCTTTTGTGCTGTCCCGTGCCCCTTCACGTTTCCGCTTCACTATCACATCGGAAACTGTGACCCTAGGGATGTTGAGGAGTGTGGAAATCACGCGTACAGACGTATGACACAAGTGACACCCAGTCACCTGATCACGTTCGAAGTCCGTGAGTTCCGCAGAGAGCCCCAGTCTGCTTTCTCACGATGCCTAATTACTACTGAGGTCGCTCATATAGAGTTCCTGCCAGTAGGCGCAGCACAATGCACCTCATATGAAGAACGTATGTTTTTGGAGGCGTTCGGGTACATTTGATCACATAGTGTATATGCTGGACTCGAATTCCACCGATAAAATCTTAGAGATTGTTCAGGGAAATATTATGAGTGCTTCGGACCTGTGGTCTCCGGTGGCTCGTTACAAAGCAATATCGAGATTATGATTCATTAGGTTTGTTACTACAATCACGTTTGTTTCCGTGAAAGTATAAGGTGCAGTCAAACGAGAACGAAACAGACAGAAAAAAGTGAGCAAAGTGTTTATTAGTTCAAAATTAATCGCCATAACTGTTAATGTATCAATTGCACTGTGAGATAAGACTTTAAATATCCTCATGGAAAAATGTTCGTGATTGCCTACGGAATCATGCCTGTACCCAGGCGAGCGTAAATCCACGGCTCCAAAAATATGAAAATCGCGTGGGGAGATCGGAAGACATGGGAAGTGGATGGAGGGTGTGTAAGGCTTAACAACGAAATTTCTGCAGCGTAGTCGAAATAACCTTGGCAACTTGAGCGCGTGCAGCAGAAGTTTCGCTGGGAAGCTCTTACACATGCTCCATACTGTCTCGACCACTCCCCATGCAATTTCCACATTTTTGGAGCCTTGAAAAACGATATTTCTGGCTGTTGATTTGCTTGGGACGAACAGGTGCATGCCTGGGTAAAATCAGGTTCCGTAGGTAATGGGCAAACATTTTTCCATGACGGCGTTGACCGTCCTGTCTGACAGTGGAATAAATGTATTAACAGTTAAAGCGACATCTTCTTAAATAATAAACAGTTTACTTACTTTTTCCCAACTATTTCGATTTCACTTGATTGTTGCTTATACGTTAACAACGTCCGCGTGGTGCCACTCTACTTATCGACATCAAAGTCAACGTCTTGCTGCATCAATAATCTCTCCATCATCTACGTACTGCTTCCTGCAGAGTGCATCTTTCATCGGGCCGAACAGATGGAAGTCGGAAGAAGGCAGTGGGCACAAACCTTTGAGTACCCCAACTACTGGACGAGTATGTCGGCACTACCAACAGAGACGTCTATTTGAGCAGCGAGGATTTTCTTTGTGATCCGTCGCTCACCCCGAATAGTGTCCGCACGTTCCAACATTACAGAAGTCACAGCTGTGCGCGGCCATCCGGCACGCGGCAGATTGGACAGGTTTGCGCGCCCTTGGTGCGACGATGACAGACGCCTCGCCCAGCGACTCACTGTGCTTTTGTTCACTGCCAGATCTCCGGAGACATTCTGCAAGAGCCTATGAAATCTGCGACATTCTAGTTTTCCGCCAAAAGAAGCTAGATGACAGCCGGCCGGAGTGGCCGTGCGGTTTTAGGCGCTACAGTCTGGAACCGAGCGACCGCTACCGTCGCAGGTTCGAATCCTTCCTCGGGCATGGATGTGTGTGATGTCCTTAGGTTAGTGAGGTTTAATTAGTTCTAAGTTCTAGGCGACTGAAGGAAGACCTCAGAAGTTAAGTCGCATAGTGCTCAGAGCCATTTGAAACTAAATGACAGCTCTCTGTTTGGAACGCATCTCCGCTATAGACGCCATTTTGAAGGCTATGTATAGCAATGCCACCTGCCGGAACTTCATGAAACTATATGGGCTGAAGCGGGAATATTCCACGATGTCCCACAACAAATTCTGCATTTTCTCAACTAAAACTGCCCGAGAAGAAAATGTGATGCAGTACTTACTGAACGCCTCTCGTACATATATATGTACATCTATTTTTAAAATACGTATATTGACAATAGCATTGCTCACATTCCCCTTCACTCTAAAGCTTCTTCTTAATACTGCAATGTTCTGACCTACGTTTTTTCTCCGGCAAAGTTAGTTATACGTTATGTAGCAGCGGATGGGTTTGCTGATGAGGAGTTAGCCGTTATGCAGCACGTGTATGGATAAGGTGACGTAAGGCCGTCGCATTGAACGAATATTATGTTACAAAATAGGGTTTTGTAGCCAAAAGAATGGGGAATAATTTAGAGTATTGAAATCTTGATTAAAACCAATCAAATCCCAGAAAAAATATCGCATTACTTATTGAACGCCCCTCGTATGTTTGTATGTATGTATGTTCCACATTTCCTCCTAAACCACTGGGCCGACTTCAACCAAACTTGGTACACATACGGCTTAATATTTGGAAAAATTCGCTGTGTGGGTAAGTAACTCATATCAGTCAAAGGGGTTGTGATGGGGGCAAAAAAACCAGTGTAGTACACGATGCGTGAATAGTCATACTTTAATCACCTAGTATTTGAGAATGACAACACATAGTGACTTGCAAAAAACTTAACACATAATTTAAAACATTTACGAAACATTTTCCCGCTGACAGCCCTCACAAAATGCTGAGAGGAAAAAAAGTGTTATCGCTTACTACATTTTCGTTGTTCACGCAGTAAAACTGCTTCGTGGAGCATAACGTTTTAATTTATTACTTCCTTACTACTACCTGTATTCGCGACACATTTTGTAGAAAGTATTCACATACGCCACTGAGAGTACCAACAAACTTATAACTTCGTACGACACATAGTTCAGAAGATCTGACGTCATAAAAACTGAGATACGTGAAAAACTGTCGCTTCATGTAAGACGTTTAAACGTATTTATTGCTACTGTCTCTATTCGCAGCACCTGTTGCAGACAGCATCCATATACGTCGCTGAATGTACCTACAAAAATATAGCAATGTGCAGCACATAGTTCTGGAGATACATCAAAAATATTAAGCTGCGCGAAAATGAAATAGCAGGACGAAATTCTCTGCAGATACAGCTGAGATACGTGTACTAATATGTGTGAAATATTCTTAATATACGTGAAATACACTACTGGCCATTAAAAGTGCTACACCAAGAAGAAATGCAGATGATAAACGGGTATTCATTGGACAAATATATTATACTAGAACTGACATGTGATTACATTTTCAAGTAATTTGGGTGCATAGATCCTGAGAAATCAGTACCCTGGCCGTAATAACAGCCTTGATACGCCTGGGCGAGTCAAACAGAGCTTGGATGGCGTGTAAAGGTACAGCTGCCCATGCAGCTTCGACACGATACCGCAGTTCATCAAGAGTAGTGAGTAGCGTATTGTGACGAGCCAGTTGCTCGGCCACCATTGACCAGCCGTTTCCAATTGGTGAGAGATCTGAAGAATGTGCTGTCCAGGGCAGCAGTCGAACATTTTCTGTATACAGAAAGGCCCGTACAGGGCCTGCAACATGCGGTCGTGCGTTATCCTGCTGAAACGTAGGGTTTCGCAGGGATCGAATGAAGGGTAGAGCCACGGGTCGTAACACATCTGAAATGTAACGTCCACTGTTCAAAGTGACGTCAATGCGAACAAGAGGTGACTGAGACGTGTAACCAATGGCACCCAACACCATCACGCCGGGTGATACGCCAGTATGGCGATGACGAATACACGCTTCCAATGTGGGTTCACCGCGATGTCGCCAAACACGGATGCGACCATCATGATGCTGTAAACAGAACCTGGATTCATCCGAAAAAATGACGTTTTGCAATTCGTGCACCCAGGTTCGTCTTTTGAGTACACCATCGCAGGCGCTCCTGTCTGTGATGCAGCGTCAAGGGTAACCGCAATCATGGTCTCCGAGCTGATAGTCCATGCTGCTGCAAACGTCGTCGAACTGTTCGTGCAGATGGTTGTTGTCTTGCAAACGTTCCCATCTGTTGACTCAGGGATCGAGACGTGGCTGCACGATCCATGCGGATAAGATACCTGTCATTTCGACTGCTAGTGATACGAGGCCGTTGGGATCCAGCACGGCGTTCCGTATTACCCTCCTGAACCCACCGATTCCATATTCCGCTAACAGTCATTGGATCTCGACCAACGCGATTTCACTGGCTCTATTTACTTTGTTTTATTGCTCGCGTAACAACTAATATATGAGATAAAATATGTTGCTACGAAAAGAGCCCTGAAATACTTTTTAGGGATGCTGTGCTGTGACTTTCTTTGGATCATTCATTTTCAACAAAATTAAATATATTATGTTCTTATTATTCTGGATGTGTCTATCTATTAAAGGACATTGTTTCGTTACTGTAACTCGCATTAAAGTTCAACATATCTTCCTTACTTTACAGTTATTGAATAGGCTACTGAAAATTATTTCGTTATCAATACTGATGTTACAGTACGCAATGTTTGTTCAACATCAAACTTTTGCGGTGGATTTTTGTTAACAGTAAAACCTCAATAAGTACCACGACTAACACGAGAACATGAGACTATTATCAGAGAAAAAGATGTTTTTACTATAATGTTTGTCAGACCAGAACTACGCACAGCAAGATTTCTTTTATGTTATGAAAGTAAATTATCTTTTTGCACTGTTAATAATATATCATCGGCAGCCCGCGTCAACCTGTAAAACACATCATAAAATCTGCTGCTTTGCTCTGCAATTCCGAAAGCTGAAAGGAATAATTTTAGTTTACTATTACCTGTCCGCTTCTTTGCAGTATGATTGGTTTCATTTAATGCAGTTTGAATGCGCCGCGGCAGCGGCTCGTTCGTTCGTAGCGCAGCTCTGCACCACGAATAATATTTAAATAGCTGAAATGTCTTAAAAGGATGGGATAAAATACCATGCAAGCTTATTACAAATCATAATGCAAGTTTTCATTAAGTAACTCCATTCAAAACATTTAAACAGAATAAATTATTACACACCTTTACAAATCAGTACCCAATGGCGTACGTCTCTCAATCTTGACAAAAGAATGCTATGCAAGCGTACACTATAACGTCACAGGCTCTTCCTACTCACGTAACTCCAAGAAGACGACAGAGAAATTAATGTTCGGTCACTACTATTTACACCTGTTGTGACCTGTTCTCATCTTTGTTTGATATTTAATAAGTATCGTCTGTGGCGGTTTCAGTACTCGCCGACACAGATATTATCTTTAAAAAAAATCGGTACATAATTCTATACAAGAACAAAACATGACACATAATGCTTTTTCTTTCGCCGGCCGGAGTGGCCGTGGGGTTCTAGGGGCTACAGTCTGGAGCCGAGTGACCGCTACGGTCGCAAGTTCGAATCCTGCCTCGGGCATGGATGTGTGTGATGTCCTTAGGTTAGTTAGGTTTAATTAGTTCTAAGTTCTAAGCGACTGATGACCTCAGAAGTTAAGTCGCATAGCGCTCAGAGTCATTTGAGCTTTCTCTTTATTACATAAAGTTCACACAGTCGTTGTCCACGCAGTTACAATCATCCAGTTCAATTATTCTTTTCTCCTTTTCTTTTTTACTACACATAATATGTGTTTTGCTATGAGACGTTACAATGCCCCCTGGCAGCAATTGACTAACGTTAAGAACGCTCGGCAATATGCTGCCACCAACGTTCGTTTCGTCATTGTTTCTCGCCTTATTTGGAGTATTCACTATTCACTTGTTTGCTCTTTTGCACTATAGTTTTAATTGCACTCTTTATGGTTTTCTCACACTTTTCGAAGTGACCGTAAACCTAGTCCCAGGGTCATTACAGTTTTCTGGCTCCCCCATTCGGGCTATGCGCGGTCAGGAAACCTGGGAAAACTGCGCCGGAGCCATGGTCATTTCACCTGGTTTGTAGTAAAATGCAGTCTGATTGTTCATCAAAAAAGGTTGGCATTTATCAAATGTTCACAGATAACAAAGGTTATTTATGACAAAATGTTAAACTTTTAGTTCCCTTGTTGAAAATGTACCTTCTACACTCTTTCACATCCGTGGTAATGTTTGAGTTTGTGTTCCATGTCACACTGAAAGTCAATCATTAAATAGTTTTACAGTAGTGTAATTACTTGTCACTACAATTATTCACGACAAATGTTCTACCATGGTATGGCATTCTTGTCAGTTTGCTTCACTAATATGACGAAAACATATATCATCTATCAAAATAATATTTTGAGTTTATACACAGTAAACTAAAGAAAACATGTTTGTCACGTAATTTCATGTCCAATAAATCATTTTCATGTTAGTACATTAACAGCGTAGTTAGTAATGTTCGGTTGAATGTCGACAACGACGTACGGAGCTGGCAGCGGGAAGCAATCGTTGCGTAGCGTCGCCTGGAACGTGGCGTGCCAACGACCGCTGGGGTCGACATCCTGCTCGCCGTAACAGCAACGGCGTGTTTGGGTGGCGCCCTCGCAGTCGCGAACTGCGCCGAACCATTCACCAATGTCGGCGGCGTGTTGCAGTTGTTTCCCGCGACCGGATGGCGGGCGGCACAGCACCCGTCTCTGCTTCTCCGCATGGCTTCCCGTCACAACGCATGAAACAAATATTCCACAACGGTGTACTGTCTTTAAGGATACAGATCATTGGCTGTGGAAGAAAATGGAACGTGGTTAAAAGCGTATAATGTTCAGTAAGCCGTCGTTTCGCTGATCTGCACAGGATGTTTTGGCGTGATAACCGGTTTCTTGTGGCTTCACAACTGAATCGCATTGTGACACTGGTATTTAGGGTTCGTCACACGCACGTTGTACTACACACTTTCATTTGTTCTCACGGTCGATACGCTGCCAGAGCGTCTCTCAACACGCGAAGATGTTTCGGTTCACACAAACTAAATGTTTCCGTTGAGCGATGTTTGTTTGAATCGACTCCGCACGGATCACTAACTACCATTTTTAAACACAGTAACTTTATTGTTCGTTGAACACTGCAGTATGACAGTTAGTCACTCAACACTTGACTTATTCCGACGTATACAGGGTGAGTCACCTAACGTTACCGCTGGATATATTTCGTAAACCACATCAAATACTGACGAACCGATTCCACAGACCGAACGTGAGGAGAGGGGCTAGTGTAATTGTTTAATACAAACCATACAAAAATGCACGGAAGTATGTTTTTTAACACAAACCTACGTTTTTTAAATGGAACCACGTTAGTTTTGTTAGCACATCTGAACATATAAACAAATACGTAATCAGTGCCGTTTGTTGCATTGTAAAATGTTAATTACATCCGGAGATATTGTAACCCAAAGTTGACGCTTGAAACCTCCGACGTTCAGTTGCGTGTTGCAACAAACACGTGCCACTGTCGGCGACCAGCATCTGCAGGGACATGTTTACGATGATGACCGTGTTTACAAGTGTGGCTGTAGTGCACTGTTGTGGTTTGGTCTAGCTGTCGCAGTGTCCGCATGTAACGCTTGCTGCTATTCTTATTCTGCATTCGTCTCCGCACGCAGACCAACTGCAGTACGCCGTGTTACCAAACGTCTGTGATAGTGTAGTGTTGGAGGAACTGTGACCATGGTGTATTCGAACTCTGAAAAGGCGGAGATGATACTCATCTATGGCGAGTGTCGACGAAATGCAGCTGAAGCCTGCAGGGTGTATGCAGAACGGTACCCGGACAGAGAGCATCCAACGTGCCGCACATTGCAAAACATCTACCGCCAACTGTATGCAACAGGTATGGTCGTAGCACGCAAACGGGCCCGTAACAGGCCCGTCACAGGATAACCGGGTGCAGTTGGTGTGTTAGCTGCTGTTGCCATGATCTCACACATGAGTAGACGGGACATTGCCAGAGCCGGTGGACTGAGTCAAAGTAGTGTCATGCGCATACTGCATCGTCACCGCTTTCACCCGTTTCATGTGTCGCTACATCAGCAATTACATGGTGATGACTTTAATCATCGAGTGCAATTCTGTCAATGGGCATTAACAGAGAATGCGTTGCAGTTCTACCTGTTTACCGATGAAGCGGGTTTCACAAACCACGATGCAGTGACTCTACGGAACATGCATTACTGATCCGTGGACAATCCTCGCTGGCTCAGACAGGTAGAGCGACAGCGACCGTGGACTGTAAATGTATGGTGCGGAATCATTGGCGACCACCTCATTTGTCCTCACTTCATTGCAGGGGCCCAAACAGCTGCAACATACATCGCGTTTCTACAGAATGATCTGCCAACGTTGCTCGAAAATGTCCCACTGGAAACGCGTCGACGTATGTTGTATCAGCATGAAGGTGCACCTGCACATTCCGCAATTAACACTAGGCTGACCCTTGACAAGATGTTCGACGGGCGTTTCATAGGACGTGGAGGACGCATAAATTGGCCAGCCCGTTCTCCTGATCTTACACCTCTGGACTTCTTTCTGTGGGGTATGTTAAAGGAGAATGTGTACCGTGATGTGCCTACAACCCCAGAGGATATGAAACAACGTTTTGTGGCAGCCTGCGGCGACATTACACCAGGTGTACTGCGGCGTGTACGACATTCATTACGCCAGAGATTGCAATTGTGTGCAGCAAATGATGGCCACCACATTGAACATCTATTGGCCTGACATGTCGGGACACACTCGATTTCCACTCCGTAATGGAAAACGGAAACCACTTGTGTACGTGTACCTCACCCCTCATGGTAATGTACATGTGCGTCAGTGAAAAAGACCAATAAAAAGGTGTTAGCATGTGGACGTAATGTGCTGTTCCAGTCTCTTCCGTACCTAAGGTCCATCACCGTTCCCTTTGGATCCCTACGTAATTCTGTGCTCTCCGATACACACGATCGAACAGCGGAGGAGTGGTACTCAAGCGTCAACTGTAGGTTACAATATCTCCGGATGTAATTAACATTTTACAATGCAACAAACGGCACTGATTACGTATTTGTTTGTATGTTCAGATGTTCTAACAAAACTAACGGGGTTCCATTCAAAAAAACGTAGGTTTGTGTTAAAAAACATACTTCCGTGCATTTTTTTATGGTTTGTATTAACCAATTACACTAGCCCCTCTCCTCACGTTCGGTCTGTGGAATCGATTCGTCAGTATTTGATGTGGTTTACGAAATATATCCAGCGGTAATGTTAGGTGAATCACCCTGTATATTGGTGCAGCTACAACAGTCATTTTCTGTCCCTGCTACACACAATATTCCGTCCTTTCCTAGATTGTTCATGCACACAGTTTATTTTTAATGCATATCAACTGTTCTTAGCATAATCACTCTCATCTATATTGAGTCCATTGTGTTTACCATGCCATTACGCACTTTTAGTATTGTTAATAGGCATACACGGCTTTTTTTAAATTATTTAAAGGTGTGGGATTTTTGGTACATAGTTTTCTTTTCCTTTTTCGGTGTAGCTTGCCCGGTTATCACCCATCTAGCAAACAGATTTTACCATGTGCATAACAGCTGGGCTTTGGCATATTGCTCAATAAATACTTCATTTAGTATTAGTATTTATTTTAAATGATCTGTCCCACAGGACTACAGTGTAGTTTCCGCGTAGATTGACTTGATTCGCGCACCGCGTAATTAATATTCAAGGAGGTGTACCAAGTACACGGGCTTCAATTGAAGCATCGACACATTCAAAGTGTAGGTTACAGGGAACGGGTTTGTCTTTGATTGAATTCTGCTCCAGTGTCGTTCTCAGATCACTATTGGCAGTAACATTACATCACATAATTGTTTTGTACTACGAAGTCATTTTTTGTCCAGTAGAGACTCTCTCTCCGGGTTCCTTAATTCTAACACAATTAAACCTGTTACATTACTATATGAAATCTCATAATTGATTGTACATACTTATTACAAATGAAAAATGATTCAAGAAATTATTCATTATTTTGTCAACAAAAAGAGTGTTCATTGTTTCATGAGCATATAGTATTTTAATGACACTAATTGTCTGTAAACAAAATCTTCAATTTGCATGCTATTGCCCAGTTTGTTGATTCTACTTTCATGCTATGCTTACTTATTTATGTCTTGCTTTCCCAAAATTTGAAATACACACAAATTCTTTCTTAAAGCTAACATACTTATACTCTAAAACACAATTGAAATGTTCAAATGGTTCAAATGGCTCTGAGCACTATGCGACTTAACTTCTGAAGTCATCAGTGGCCTAGAACTGAGAACTAATTAAACCTAACTAACCTAAGGACATCACACACATCCATGCCTGAGGCAGGATTCGAACCTCGGTTCCAGACCGTAGTGCCTAGAACCGCACGGCCACTCCGGCCGGCAATTGAAATCTTCTTACTGCTACAATTTACATCTGACAGGTCACTGAATAAATAATTTCACTATCCCACTCTAACATCTTCCGAATCTCTTTAGCCACTACTGCCCTCCTCGACCAAGGGATGGACTAAGATGCGCGACAGTGCGTTTTGTGAGGCATCACCTCTATGTGATAGTGGTACCCCTTGATTATTCCTGGTCGGTCGGTAAATACCATGGTATATTCCGACAGCAGCTGCGTTAACTGTTGCTTTTGTATGTTTCTTACACTTTCAGAATCCTGTACTTTGGTTTGAAATGCATCAGTATTTGTTTCAAAATTTCTATCTTCCATACTAGCATAATAAAGATCTGTCTCATGTGAATAATCATCTAGGTGTAGTACACAGGGGTTTCTACGTTTGATATTAATTCGGTTGCAACATGGCAAAGTACCTCCTTCGATTTCATCATAGACAACTCAGTCCTCCTACCTTTATTAACTATGCTTAGTTTTCCCGAGGAGAGGTCGATCACTGCGTCCCTCTCACGGAGAAAATCTACTCCCAGAATGCAGACCACCTTTAACCCTTTAACAATGAGGAACGAGCTCACTATGGCTTCGCCCTCCTTACAAATCTCCACCTGCACTTGGTGCTTAACTAATTAGCTCTGTGCACTTATAGCTCCAGACACCTTGCAATTATTAACCGGGAAAGTCGGTATGCTACGTCCCTTCCCCAGCGCTTTAAACAATTCTGTACTCATTACACTCACTGAGGCACCTGTGTCGATGATTATATTCACTGCAACATCATTGATTTTCCCTTCTATTATGACTTGCACATTTTCGTTGCTATCTTTATTACATTCATGGGGTTCGGTCAGTAGATCTTTATCCATACTGATATCGTCGTTGTATCACAGCATATGTATTCCAGGCATATTATTGTCATTCGTGTTGCTCTCACTCCACCCCTCGAACAGCGACGGAGAGCATACCGTGGCCGATTCTAGTTTGTTGGATGGCTTGCTTGCGAGGTACTTGGACGGCTATTGTCCGCGAACTCTACTATGTGTACGTTTTGATTTGTAGGCCGCCACGATTGCGCAATAGGCGCGTTTTGCCGCGGTGGTCTGTTGTTATGGTACCGGTCATTGCCTTGCCGTTGTGGGCTTGGTCGGTGTTTCTGATTCCAATTGCGATTACTGTCGCTGTAATTGCTATGCCACTGACCTCGCGCATTTTTCCAGCGGTTGGTCACGAGCGGTCCGGAATCGTACAGGTCATCAAATCGACGCTTTTTATTATAGGACGGTTGCCCATAGCCGTTCTGACTTCTACCATTATTACCATTTTCCGAGTGCTCTTGCCACTTGTTACCGCCCCCACCATTTTCATGGTTGTGGTTTTGTGCACTATTATTTCTGCCCTGATCCATTGTTCCGTGAGTGATCACACGCTGCTTTTGCGTCTTACTGGATTAAGTCTATTGAATCTAGAACAGACAGGAAACGTTCCATGTAGTTCTCTGGTACGCATATTAATTTCTCTTTAATATGAATGGGTAAATGTGATTTTAGGAGTCTTATTATGTCTCTTGGTGAGATAGGCACATCCCAGTAGCGCGTCTTGTTTATATACTTATCGAAATACCATCTCAGATCCCCAAGACGGGGTGAGTACGGTTCGGGATTGTATACTTCTTTTCTTAGCCGCTCTTGTATACAAGGCGACTAGTATTTCGACAAAAACGCCCTTTCGAACTGTTCATACGTCATGCAGCTGTCTGCTACTTCCGTAGCCCACAACGCTGCATCACCCTGAATGTATGACATTACGTATTGAATTTTCTGTGCTTCGTTCCACACACTAGGCAAGATATTTTTAAAGCTTTTTATGAATACTACTGAGTGTACTGACATCCGTTCAGTAGTAAACGTTTGAACCTGCCTATTTTTGATCAAACTTTCTTCAACCAATATTTTTGGACTATGCTGGCTTGCTCCTGCGACATAGACTGTGTGCTCCGAACCGAAGTTACAGCTCTTCGCATTATCGCCTAAAGGTTCACCATTGTTGCGTCGCGCATAAGTTTGTGCGTTGCCAAAAACACTGGCTGTTGGCGACTTAGTTTCATGTTCAAAATGTTTGCTGCTCTGTGCTAAACCCTTTTCCTGGTCGGATATCCGTTTGGTGATATTCACTTGCCACTGCGGAATATCCTCACTGAGTATTTGTTTGATGGTTTGCACGTCGTTCTGTACGAGGTGCATTCAAGTTCTAAGGCCTCCGATTTTTTTTCTAATTAACTACTCACCCGAAATCGATGAAACTGGCGTTACTTCTCGACGTAATCGCCCTGCAGACGTACACATTTTTCACAACGCTGATGCCATGATTCCATGGCAGCGGCGAAGGCTTCTTTAGGAGTCTGTTTTGACCACTGGAAAATCGCTGAGGCAATAGCAGCACGGCTGGTGAATGTGCGGCCCCGGAGAGTGTCTTTCATTGTTGGAAAAAGCCAAAAGTCACTAGGAGCCAGGTCAGGTGAGTAGCGAGCATGAGGAATCACTTCAAAGTTGTTATCACGAAGAAACTGTTGCGTAACTTTAGCTCGATGTGCGGGTGCGTTGTCTTGGTGAAACAGCACACGCGCAGCCCTTCCTGGACGTTTTTGTTGAAGTGCAGGAAGGAATTTGTTCTTCAAAACATTTTCGTAGGATGTACCTGTTACCGTAGTGCCCTTTGGAACGTAATGGGTAAGGATTACGCCCTCTCTGTCCCAGAACATGGACACCATCATTTTTTCAGCACTGGCGGTTACCCGAAATTTTTTTGGTGGCGGTGAATCTGTGTGCTTCCATTGAGCTGACTGGCGCTTTGTTTCTGGATTGAAAAATGGCATCCACGTCTCATCCATTGTCACAACCGACGAAAAGAAAGTCCCATTCATGCTGTCGTTGCGTGTCAACATTGCTCGGCAACATGCCACACGGGCAGCCATTTGGTCGTCCGTCAGCATTCGTGGCACCCACCTGGATGACACTTTTCACATTTTCAGGTCGTCATGCAGGATTGTGTGCACAGAATCCACAGAAATGCCAACTCTGGAGGCGATCTGTTCAACAGTCATTCGGCGATCCCCCAAAACAATTCTCTCCACTTTCTCGATCGTGTCATCAGACCGGCTTGTGCGAGCCCGAGGTTGTTTCGGTTTGTTGTCACACGATGTTCTGCCTTCATTGAACTGTCGCACCCACGAACGCACTTTTGACACATCCATAACTCCATCACCACATGTCTCCTTCAACTGTCGATGAAGTTCAATTGGTTTCACACCACGCAAATTCAGAAAACGAATGATTGCACGCTGTTCAAGTAAGGAAAACGTCGCCATTTTAAGTATTTAAAACAGTTCTT
Organism: Schistocerca piceifrons; assembly: GCF_021461385.2. Classification (NCBI taxonomy): domain Eukaryota; kingdom Metazoa; phylum Arthropoda; class Insecta; order Orthoptera; family Acrididae; genus Schistocerca; species Schistocerca piceifrons. Next base: position 462,104,326 of record NC_060149.1, read on the forward strand.
ATTCTCGCCACTGGCGGTAAAATTCCATCTGCCATACGGTGCTGCCATCTTTGGGACGTATTGACAATGAACGCGGCCTCTTTTTAAAACAATGCGCATGTTTCTATCTCTTTCCAGTCCGGAGAAAAAAAGTCGGAGGCCTTAGAACTTGAATGCACCTCGTACTTGACTATTTACTGCGGTACTGAACGATTCGGAAACTCTATCTGTCATGGCTGCTTGTACCTTAGAATTACTATTTTTGTCGATCTCGCTCTCCTTCGCTTCTAGCCATGAGTTGAATTCCGTTTCAATTTTAGTCGCTTGTTCGCTCCACTTCTGCTCTACAAGCTGTGTGGAATCTATTTCTAGCTTTTCTAATCGGTTGGCCAAGACACCCATCTCATCTACAATGTTAGTGTTTGCTATTTGCAGGTTGTTGACCTGTACAGTCAACTCCTGCACGGCCTTAGGTATCGACTCATAATTCTGTTTCATGCAAGGAATCTCTCTTTTCATAATTTCTAACGATTGCTTGCTGGCGATCCCGCTCAACCTGCTGGGCAAGAAACTTTTCCTCTAGCTGGCGATCCCGCTCAGCTTGCTGTACGAGAAAGCTCTCAGTTTTTTCGTCCTTTTCAGCTTGTTGTTGTGCAAATTTTGACTGGTAATCCAGCACGCGCTCTAATATTGCCTGAAGTGAATACCCACCAGGCAGATTACCACTCTCTGGTTCCTGCTTTTCTGGGGGTGGTACAATGTCTTTATCTACATCTCCATGAGCACTGGTGGGCGGTGGCACCACTTCCTGTGCCCTGCCCCCACATTTTCACGTGGTATATCCTCAAAGAGAGTACTTGTAATGCACTCGTTTCTACATTTCGTGCACTAACTAATGGCTGTCCCTCAGTATCCATACTGCACGGATGTTGACTACGCAATTTAACCATATTCATAAATTACCTACTCGAACACAGGATCTGTCAGTTTTGCCACTAGCACACAAAATATGGTAATTTATCTACAATACACCGCACACTAAAACTTACTATCTACACTCAATTTTCCCCTGTCATAAATACTAACGCCAACTACGCGCACCACTAGCGATATGAAATCACTTCACTGGAGTTAAGCTTCTACGAACAGGACAACTACACTGTAATCTTACTTTTAGTTTATCTGATTTCGGGGTTCGGCTGCCCCCGGATTATGTTGCCGTTACAGTTTTTCGTTACTATCAGGATCTTTTCCTCTGACTCGCTTGCAGTGGTGCGTTTTTTCATGAAAGAATTTTTTTACATTCATTAATACATGGCATTAATCATGAGACACATACATACATTTATCACTAAACACATATATGTAGTTATATAACAATGGACAATGAAAAAAAACACATAAAACAGTTGTTATTTTCGTGGCCACTGCAAATTCTGCCCCACGCTTTTGGACGACAGTTTCACTGGCTCTATTGGCTTTGTTTTATTGCTCGCGTAACAACTAATACATGAGATAAAATATGTTGCTACGAAAAGAGCCCTGAAATATTTTTAGGGATGCTGTGCTGTGACTTTCTTTGGATCATTCATTTTCAACAAAATTAAATATATTATGTTCTTATTATTCTGGATGTGGCTTTCTATTAAAGGAACTCGCATTCAACATATCTTCCTTACTTTACAGTTATTGAAAAGGCTACTGAAAATTATTTCGTTATCAATACTGATGTTACAGTACGCAATGTTTGTTCAACATCAAACTTTTGCAGTGGATTTTTGTTAAGCGTAAAACACCAATAAATACCACGACTAACACGAGAACATGAGACTATTATCAGAGAAAAAGATGTTTTTACTGTAATGTTTGCCAGACCAGAACTACGCACAGCAAGATTTCTTTTATGTTATGAAGGTAAATTATCTTTTTGCACTGTTAATAATATATCGTCGGCAGCCCGCGTCAACTTGTAAACCACATCATAAAATCTGCTGCTCTGCAATTCCGAAAGCTGAAAGAAATAATTTTAGTTTACTATTACCTGTCCGCTTCTTTGCGGTATGATTGGTTTCATTTAATGCAGTTTGAATGCGCCGCGGCAGCGGCTCGTTCGTTCGTAGCGCAGCTCTGCACCACGAATATTTAAATAGCTGAAAATGTCTTAAAAGGATGGCAAGCTTATTACAAATCATAATGCAAGTTTTCATTAAGTAACTCTATTCAAAACATTTAAACAGAATAAATTATTACACACCTTTACAAATCAGTACCTAATGGCGTACGTCTCTCAATCTTGACAAAGAATGCTACGCAAGCGTACACTATAACGTCACAGGCTCTTCCTACTCACGTAACTCCAAGAAGACGACAGAGAAATTAATGTTCGGTCACTACTATTTATACCTGTTGTGACCTATTCTCGTCTTTGTTTGATATTTAATAAGTATCGTCTGTGGCGGTTTCAGTACTCGCCGACACAGATGTTATCTTTAAAAAAATCGGTACATAATTCTATACAAGAACAAAACATGACACATAATGCTTTCTCTTTATTACATAAAGTTCACACAATCGTTGTCCACGCAATTACAATCATCCAGTTCAATTATTCCTTTCTCCTTTTCTTTTTTTACCACGTATAATATGTGTTTTGCTATGACACGTTACAGCGAGCAGCAATGCCGCGATACGATAAACCGCAATTGCGATAGGCTACAATCCGACCTTTATCAAAGTCGGAAACATGATGGTACGCATTTCTCCTCCTTACACGAGGCATCACAACAACGTTTCACCAGGCAACGCCGGTCAACTGCTGTTTGTGTATGAGAAATCGGTTGGAAACTTTCCTCATATCAGCACGTTGTAGGTGTCGCCACCGGCGCCAACCTTGTATGAATACTCTGAAAAGCTAATCATTTGCATATCACAGCATCTTATTCCTGTCGGTTAAATTTCGTGTCTGTAGGAAGTCATCTTCGTGGTGTAGTAATTTTGATGGCCAGTAGTGTATATTTGATATGTGCTTACGCAGGTCGACTGAGCACTTAACTGCAGTAAGCGCAGGCCGGCGCAACTTCCCCGCGAAGCGAGTCAGCCGCTGGCCCAGCAGACAAACAACATTAAATTTCCTGCAAAGAATATCCTATTCAGTTTTTCTCTAGGAGTAATAGTTTGCGGGAAGAGAGAGTGCGAATATTTAAAACCTTAAGCGACACGCATGCGTGTAGCTTAGGTAGATTTTGTAGGCCAACTTGAGTTGGTTTCCTAACTTGAGAGACCACAAGTGTCTTTGATCAAACTGTTCGTCTCAACTTACTCTACACTACTGCGGTTCGTTGTAAAGAATGACAGTGTTAGGATGATATAGAAAATAAACAATAATGTACAATGAGAGGCAAAAAGATATCCCGGCCCGAAAAATTTGGAGTCCAGAAACACAGCATTGCGCAGGCCGAAGCTAAGAAGTGCCAGTTTTCACAACTCTAGCGGTCTGTGGAGCTTCAGCTTGGTGTTTACATAGTCAAATGGAAGCAATATAATATTTAGGATACAGTATATGTCGAGATTCATTGCATTGAAATTATTGGAGCAGTGATCCTATTCTTGGAGTAACTGCTATCTCATCGGTCATGACAAAGCTTCGACACAAAAAAATTGTTGAGAACCTGCATTGCAATGACAACAGCACGTGTGTCAAAAAAGGGAAGCCAGGTAATGACAAGTTACACAAAATTCGACCTGTCATCAGAGCAATATCAAATAAGCTTTGTAAAGTCTACAAACCATCTTCTGTTTTAGCAGATCCTTCAAAGGACGGTCAACACTCAAACAATATATGCCAATGAAACCAGTGAAGCGTGGATATAAAGTGTGGTGGTTAGCTGATGCTAGTACTGGGTTCATCATAAATTTCGACATCTACACTGGGAAAAGAGATACAAATGATACATCCGAATTTACTTTGGGTGAAGAAGTTGTGCTTACTCTAACAAAAGCAATGGATGGCAGCAATAGGCTGGTAGCTTTTGACAATTATTTTACAACAGTACGAATAATGGAAGAGGTACAGTCTCATGGACTTTATGGCATCGGAACTGTTCGTCCAAACAGGAAGGATTTGCCTGATATGCTGAAAAAAAATTCCAAGCTTAGCAGGGGAGAATTCGAATTTGCTGTCAGGTCATGCGTTGCAGCAGTGAAGTGGCAGGATAGTAAACCTGTTCGTATATTATCAAATTACCACAATCCCAAACACGTTACAACTGTTTTGAGAAGAAACAAAGATGGAAGCAGAAGTGAAGTATTCTGCCCATTGGCTGTGGCAGAGTATAATAAAATAATGGGAGGAGTGGATAGATTTGATCAGCTGCGTGAACGGTATGCTGTAGGCCGTCGTTCATGGAAATGGTGGCACAGACTGTTTTTCTTTCTTGTAGATTTGGCAGTTGTCAATTCCTACGTTATGTGGAAGCTACAGAAGACAGAAGCAGACCAGCTAACATTTAGATTGCACTTGGCAAGGCAGCTTATCTCTGGCTTCTCAAGTCGTAAGAGAAGAGGAAGGCCCGTTCATTTTCAAACACCAAAAAGAGGTGTGTCTGGAGTACCAGATGAAGTTCGTCTGGAGGAAGTTGGAACTCACTTCCCTACAAAAGGTACAACAAACAGAAGATACCGCCAATGTAGCACCAAGAACAAAGAAAAGAGAACAAAGATAATGTGTAGCAACTGTCGTGTACCTTTGTGTGTAGCACCATGCTTCTGTAAGTTCCATAGTACATCACCTTAGTGAACTCAAAGGACAATATGAACTAATACAAATATAAATGTAATGTTTAACATGTTTTTGCACTAAAAAATAAAGAAAATACATTTTTTTAAATTAGCAAGCGAAGTTACTCCAGAGTTCGGTGGGAACAATAGTTCCCACTAATTTTTTTATACTCGTAGGCTAAACTCTCACTTTCAAGATTTAAACTATGATTTTATGAACGGTTTCTTAGCCCAATAAAGTGTTCATAAAAAGTCTACAACTTCCGGAAATAATTTGGTCACTAAAGGGTTAACTCATCATACCATTTCTTTAGAAAATCATTATTCGAGCACGTAGTAACGGTTGAAATATGAGAACTCCACATCGGTAGAAATACTACAATGACGAGTGCTTCATGTCTGTTTCAATGGCGGATTGGATCGGTCGAGTTGCAGCTGTGACAGCGAGCGGACGTGTGGCAGCTATGTCTCGTCCACTGCCGCGGCCGCTGCGTGTTTACGCCCCGCGTCAGGTTCGTGATTTCGTGTGTGCCATAACAACGTTCTGTAAGTACCGTTTGTAACTTAAACTGAACAGATTTTATCCAGTGCATCTCCGATTGGAACTCTCCGCGTCCTACTGCTCTAGATATTCAGAGCAGGGTACGTGAGGAATTTATGATTGCTCATGAAGATATAATGGGATTTCAGTTGGATTTCATTTTGAACTTCCTCTTTATAGGACTGAAAACTTTGGAGTCATGTGAAAATATTATAACTTCCACTGGTGGTAATCGATAATTTAAACATTTTGATGGCTCGATTAGTAACGTAGAAATTGTACATGGTGGTTCTGGGATCCGTCATATACGCACATTCAATCTGCCGTTTGAATTTTCGACTCACGATATGTCAAGATGGCTATGTCTGTATGGAACTGTCGTTACTGTCACTAATGAAAAGTGGCGGTCTGTTTACGTCTACCAAGTTGATAGCGGTTTAGGAATGTTTGAATTAATCTGAAGAAGCATATACCTTCGTATCTGTCCGTTGGTAGCATACGAGCGTTCTTATCGTACAGTGAACAGCCTCCTCCTCTCTCCGCCCCCCCCCCCCCACCTGATCTTTTTGCAGGTGAACTGAGCACTTGCGGGCAACCTGAAGGAAGCGCAGGCTGGCGCAACTTCCCCGAAAAGCGAGTCAGTCGCTGGCCCTGGAGACAAACGCCGGCCGAAGTGGCCGAGCGGTTCTAGGCGCTACAGTCTGGAACCGCGCGACCGCTACGGTCGCAGGTTCGAATCCTGCCTCGGGCATGAATGTGTGTGAGGTGCTTAGGCTAGTTAGGGGACTGATGACCCCAGCAGTTTTTCTTTTTCTTAATCTCATTTTGTTCGTTTCCGTTCGTTGTATCTGCTCTGGGCGGACGTCGAAAGACACCCGTTTCAGTTCGTTGTTGCTCCAGTAACTCAGTTTTTATTTATTACAGAGGGCAGAGGGCAGCCAGCCCTCTGACCGAACACGCTGAGCTACCGTGCCGGCTATAAATACATGAAACTTCCTGCCAGATTGAAACTGTGTGCCTGACTGAGACTCGAACTCGGGACCTTTGCCTTTCGCGGGCAAGCGCTCTACCATCTGAGCTACCCAAGCACTACAGTTAAGTCCCATAGTGCTCAGAGTCATTTGAACCATTTGAACCTGCAGACAGACAACTACTCCATCGTGCTTTCGCGCAATGTTCTGGTTGACACGACCTGTGCGGCAGCTGACGAGAGAGCTACTGCGGGCACCCGCACTTCCCCTTACCGAGGAGCACACTCGTGAAGAGGAGGAAGTATTGTGATGGACGAGGCACCATCACATGACGTGGAAGGTGTTGGTGACACTCCATTTCCCACTGCACGCACCCTCGATGCCGAACAGTAAAATCTGCCACTCATTCAGGCGTCGATATTCCCGGCGAATCAAGCAGTGTATTTCCGTTTAGAAGTAATGACGGGGCCTTCCCTAACTCCACAGGCTCCACTCGGTGTTTCGACGACGAAATGCAACCCAAACAGCGACGTAACAAGAGCACCACTGGCAAAGGAACGAGAGACACGTTACATCTGTCACCCGCGTAGAAAAATCATTCGTGTCTCGGATTCCGTGGCGCAGTAGAAAGCTAAACACCTGAAGCCTATTCTATTGAAAACGGTCGCTTCCATTAAGGGTGCCGCATCTGTGTTGGAATCTACACCTGATATCATATCTGGCGCTACAGCCATGGAAGAAGACCCACATGCAACGTCCGAAACATCGCGCTGGTGAGCCGAAATCGAGACGGGAACGCCACCTCTTGCTGAAGTGCGACTACAACCTCACAATGCACTACACTCAATATTAACCGGATTACGTGTGGCCATAAAATCCGTTCTCTTGCGGACTTTCCGTACGGCACTGCGGTCGATATTGCTCTTCCTCAGGAAATCACCTCCATTGATATTGCTATTGCAGGTTATATCGCCATTTTTAATGTGAGTAGTGAAGATTCTGCTGGAACCGCAATCCTGATGCGTGACGGCATTCCCTTCACGAGTATCCAGCGTCTTCTTAGTGGTCGAGGCATCTCATGTACCGTCAGCGGATCGCAGATAATAGACATCTATGCTCCATCAGGCTCAAACAAACGACACGAGCGCTAACTGTTTTGTAAAAGAAGAGCTACGAAGTCGTATCGGCACCAACGGTGGTCCACTACTTATCGCTGGAGATTACAACAGCGTCCTCCATGCTAAGCATCAATTGCCCAAATAGAATGAGAGTCACGAGCTGGTCACCGGTCTTCATCTTGTCGACACTTGGGAACAGTTACACGGCTCCGCGTCGCATTTACCTTTCTACCCTACTGTGCAGCGAACGGGCTGGATAGGTTAAATGTTTCTCCCGTTCTGAAACAGCATGTCACGAGCGATAACATACCACCAGCCTGTTTTTTTTTTTTTTCTACCACTGTGCCTACTCCCGTTTTCTAAATCTTCAACGATAACAGGTCTCTCGAGGTTTCGGCTACTGGAAGCTGAATACTAGCCTCCTGCAGGACCCCGAGCTTGGAAATGAAATAAGACTCAATTGGGATCAAAATCTTCTACAAAGACACCGCCATCCCGACGCTGTAACATGGTGGATTCGCTTCGAAAAGCCTAGGCTGCAGCGAGTAGTGAAACAGTACGAACGGTGGAAACGATTCAGGCAAAATCGGGCATAGTCTTTTGCTGTCAAAGTATCAAGGACCTTCATCAAAGAACTACTGACCTAGACGCTGCATCACATTTAAATCTCAGGTATTTTAAAGCTAAAATTACTGACATATGACGAACGCAGCTCCATGGAGTCTTTGTTCAGTCATGACCAAAAGACGTAGAGACCATATTTTGCACCTTGCACGCTAGGGAAAGCTCAGCTAATTGCTGAAGTTTTGAATGACTCCAGTCAGCGAGTAGATACCCAGAGGGGGATTGTGGACTCCCAGGCATATTATAGTACCCTGGGTGAAAGATGATAAAATATTGACGATCAGGCCTGTTACGTACTGCTAAACACATCGAAGAATAGCTGCTACGGTCGCAGGTTCGAATCCTGCCTCGGGCATGGATGTGTGTGATGTCCTTAGGTTAGTTAGGTTTAAATAGTTCTAAGTTGTAGGGGACTGATGACCTCAGATGTTAAGTCCCATAGTGCTCAGAGCCATTTGAGACTCGAACTCGGGACCTTTGCCTTTCGCGGGCAAGTGCTCTACCATCTGAGCGACCCAAGCACGACCCACGCCCCGTCCTCACAGCTTTACTTCTGCCAGTATCTCGTCTCCTACCTTCCAAACTTTACAGAAGCTCTCCTGCCAAGTCCTATTGCTAATTATGTGTGACGAGGCGTACCAGTACAGGACGCTCTGAAAGAAGGGATAGTCGTACTTCTCCCTGGTCAAAGCGCGCGTGTAAGCGACCTGCGGCGTGTCACGCTGCTTAATGCGGAATTCAGAATCATTGCACGTGCGACGAAGATTCACATGGAATCACTCTTGGAGAAGACTTTAGGCACCTACCAACATTGTATCAACCCTCGTACAAGGATTCTTACTCTAGCATACAGACTAGGAGACGTGATATGCTCCGCTGCAGCGGCCGGAACTAAAGGAGAAATTGTATTTTTAGACTTCTCTAAAGCGTTTGACAACGTGAGACATTAGCTTTTAATTGAAGCCTTGAAGAATATGGGATATGGCGATCTTATTACAACAATTCTCCGCGGTCTATTATCAAATGCTTCCTGTCGGATTTTAATCAATAATTTGTCGGTTTAAAACTGTGTGCCGGACCGAGACTCGAACTCGGGACCTTTTGCCTTTCGCGGGCAAGTGCTCTACCGACTGAGCTACCCAAGCACGACTCACGCCCCGTCCTCACAGCTTTACTTCTGCCAGTACCTCGTCCCCTACCTTCCAAACTTTACAGAAGCTCTCCTGCGAACCTTGCAGAACTAGCACTCCTGAAAGAAAGGTCCCGAGTTCGAGACTCTGTCCGGCACACAGTTTTAATCTGCCAGGAAGTTTCGTATCAGCGCACACTCCGCTGTACAGTGAAAATTTCATTCTAGAAACGTCCCCCAGGCTGTGGCTAAGCCATGTCTCCGCAATATCCTTTCTTTCAGGAGTGCTAGTTCTGCAAGGTTCGCAGGAGAACTTCTGTAAAGTTTGGAAAGTAGGAGACGAGGTACTGGCAGAAGTAAAGCTGTGAGGACGGGGCGTGAGTCCTGCTTGGGTAGCTCAGTCGGTAGAGCACTTGCCCGCGAAAGGCAAAAGGTCCCGAGTTCGAGTCTCGGTCCGGCACACAGTTTCAGTCTGCCAGGAAGTTTCAAATCAGCGCACACTCCGCTGTAGAGTGAAAATTTCATTCTAATAATTTGTCGATCTGTCCCCCAAGGACGCCCGCTGTCGATGGCTCTATACTGTATGCCACAGCCATTGAACCACTACTACGTCTCACTGAAAACAGAATTAGAGAACTAGTGTTTCAGAACATGCGGATCTGTTGCACAGCATACGCAGACGATGTATCTGTTGTTGTGTCTTCCCAACAAGACCTACCCTCCCTGCAAGACGTACTTAACATCTACATCAAGGCGTCTGGCCACAGATCAGCAGCAGAAATATTACCATACTTCCCCTTCGTGGCGGCTTTGACGAAACTCCTGAAATGACATGGACTGAGCAACAGATCTCACACCGTTCTCTGGGCATCTACTGGGAGGCCACACCTGACCGCATGAAAACTAAGAACAGGGAGGACCTCCTGCACCACGCCAAGGCCTCACTGAAACTACTCTCCGACAAACACCTGAACATTCTGTAAAAGATGCAAACAATTCATGTAGCCATCCCAAGCAAAATGTACTACATGGCCCAAGTACTTCCGCTCCCTGTAGCCTTGGCGGCGAATATTCAGTGGGTATTCAGCTGGTCTCTTCTACGTGGCAACATCTTTAAAGTATAGTTCAAGGCACTCACCCTTCCTCTCTCATGGGCTAATCAGCGTCCGACACCAACGTGTAACACTCCTCATCAACTTAAAGAGAAAAGAAATTCAGCATCAAGACGTGTGCCTTCTCCGCAGTCTCTTAAACAGCATGAGACCAACGACCCTAGCCTCACCGATACACCTTGCAAAGATCCTTCCTCCAGAATATCAGCTCATTCAGAAATACTTCCTTGAATTTAGTTATGTGCGTGCCAGCGCTCCAAGCACTTCACAGCTCCTCAGCAAGACAATATTCGGAATCATGACAAAGATCGCACGTGCGAACCCCATTGAAGAAAGGAACCACAGGTGAACTGGATAGTACTTTGGCGAACGAAACATTCACCAACCGTTTCTACCTTCACGGGTTCGATCACGATACTATCTGACTGTCAATGCCAAAATTCCTACGACCGAAAATCTACACTGAATCCACCTTAGTGAAGCAAAAGCCTTCCACAAAGGCGGGAAGGTTGACTCGCTCGCCACAGATTTGTATGCGGAGCAGCGTTGGACATGTGGAACTTTCTCAGCCACCGACTGGCAATCATTGACAGGGCGAACGCACGCTATCTGAACGTTCGTGAACTGATGCGACCTGATCGCATGCGATACCCTGTTATGAAACAAAGTGTAGCGTTGTGGATGATCGGACATACAGCCACCTACATTATTATTCTCCGAATATTTGTGTTACATGTAAGTGGAATATTTTCGGATTGCGCAGGGTGAAAATCATCGGAAAGCATTTGACAACAAGCCGTATATCATGATCAGGGAATCCCCACAAGTGCTCTGCGTTATGCTAGTTAATAGATAAGCGACGCAGTCTGAAAGCAGAGACTATAGAAGAATCTCTTACAGTGCTATAGGTGTTTCACGTAAATGATACAATCGTGAGACTAGTAGTAGAAATCGGTAACACGAGAGGAGCAAGTACGTGGATCGAAGAAACTACGTAAAAAAATAAATAAATAAATAAAAACGCGATTGACTTTCCGTCATTTGGATGATGAACCTATAACAACAAAAATTGCTTTCATTTAAATAGAAGAACAAAAAATTCTTTTCATGCAGATATAGTTAGTTTTCTCCATAATGTCCCAAAGAAATGATTTTTTTTTTCAAATGTGATGAAATATATTTTATTCAACCAAGAGTAATAAGTGCTTAAATTAAGTTCGCCATTTATCTCTTTAACGAATTTTGTTACTTTATGAAGTCGGAAGAACGGCGAAATCCTATTTATTTCCTCATTCTCATATTATTATTTTATTATTAGGATAAGCACGTACACAACAAAGGCACTGAAGCCTGGTCGATGATGGCACTTTTGATGAGAGAAAGGACGGGATATAAAGGCAGATGGGAGGCCCATTTAAAATTAAAATAAAAAAGTGTGAAAAAGTAAAAAAATAAAAACAAAAATGAAAGGAAACAATAAAAAACAAAAAAGTACAAAATAAAAAATGTGGATAGGTTGACGGTTTACGAAGGTAAGGGACGAGAGTTACGAATCTAACTCGAATCAGTTGACTTTTTCTTTATTAACACCTGTGCAAGTAATATTCCCAATCTTTATTCTCTACAAATTATGCTGTTGTAGGCTTTTCTAGGTGCCACATTCTTTCAGAAGATTCCGTTTTATGATAGTCTAATCTTTAGCCAAACAGACAAATGGTCATAGTAAAAATATTGCAAATGGATGTATTTTTTTTAGTTACTTCGACCACCAGCTGGTGTCTCTATAGTTTTCAGCTAAGAGAAATGTATCATATGGCAAATGTATCATGTGGCATATTTTTCTAAGTCCTTACGCGCGGTTTACACGAGAGAGTGACTGTACCTTCCAGTATCTGTTTTATGCAGTTTAATATTCGTTTTTCAACTACGGTAGGCCTAATCGACCGTTACGCTAAATAGAAGAGATCGGTAGCTTCTTGTTGGGGTGTCAGCTTGTTGTTCTGGTAGCTGTAGTATGTGTCGGATCGAATCTCACTGCAGCTTTTTTTATCGCGTCGCAAATGTTTCGTGCTTTATTTACTTGTTGTTACTAAATTATATTTTCTTTTTTTACTGTTTCAGTATTCTCTTCAGTAAGTAAATAATTATGGTTTGTGAATTTTATGTCTAAAAATAACCATCATTGAAAGGTAATATTTATCTGACCTCCCATAACAATAAAAATAATCTTTCTTGGAGCATGATATTCATCTGACCTCCCATAACAACACAAATAATATAGTAGCAAGTAGATTTCTATTTTTAAATTAATATTGTAGTCCTAATAACTATTTAGGTCTTTTATCTGGGATGCCTTGCAAGGTGCTGTTCAGAAGATATCTCCACCCCCTCTTACTCTTACGGATTTATGGACAGCTCTGCAGGATTGATGGTGTCAGTTCCCTCCAGCACTACTTCAGATATTAGTCAAGCCCATGCCGCACTTCTGTGTGCTCACGAAGGCCCTACACAACATTAGGCAGGTGAACCAGTTTCTTTGCCTCTTCAGTGTATAAGAATCCTTTAGAATATCTATGGTGAAATTACTACAGGCTATTAACTGCCTTCTGCTGTCTGACAGCATAGTATGGAATCCATATGCCTTATTAACAGTTCAAGATTCCCCAATGAGTATCTGCATACAGTAGCAATTAAAAGTGAACTATTTTTCAGTATTAATTCGTAAGGACATGCTTCTATATGCTGACCACTGCAAAATCTACTTCTTGCAATGTTTTTGACCTTCTGTTCTGTATTAATATATTTAAAAACTGCTCCCATTTCAGTATTAGCTCTACATGAGTAATGCGTTAAAGTGTATTTCTTTATGTATGTAACTTTTCTAATCCTTCGGTTATCTGGTCCTCAGACAGGTACAGGATGTCCATATATCCAGAGGTCTCTAAATTTTACAAGCAGAACAGGAGCTCTTCTGCCTTGCTACTCTCTTTTCTAATATTCTGTTCAAACAGGCTAACCTTATTTTTCTGTGCATTCTTAATCATTTATAGAACTCTACTGTTATTTTAACTTTTTTCACAACAGGGTAACTAAATCCTGACTCTAACCTTAAAAAATACCACTCTCACACCAATAATCACAGGGATCGTTCTTTGTGTGACAGTGGCCCACAATACATTTTCTGCAAGAAGCTCATCCAACAGCTCTTATTCAGGTGTAGGCCATCCCCATCTTCCAATTATAGCAACAGACACTGCACTTAAATAAGGTATCATTTCAGTCACCAGCAGTCTTCTCAACCTTGTTTTCATAAGGCTCACAGCTGTGTTAAGCCAGGATTGATCATGGTTTATTAACACAGCAATGATACAAATAACTATGTTGCCAAGTGCCGAGTTGTACATGAACACTTTATGGAAAATTATATATATATGGATGGCGGTATACCGATGTCCAGCAAGTGCAATTAAAGTGCAGAACTTCACTGGAAATCACAGTTCTGTTGACGTACTAAGGCTGGCATACGTTGAAGTCCAAGTTCCAGTATAGTATTCAGATTCAAAGTCCCAAGTGCAGCCAGATCAACATTGAACAGCAAGTCTACTGGAGTGTAGCACTTCTGAGTTGTGGACTAGAACTTAGCAGGCTGAGAACTCACTCTTAGATGTCACCAGTGGCATTAAATAAGGCTCCATAGCAAATGGAACCATCAGCTGGGGTTGCTGTATATTCTGGGTGGCCAATCACTGACTGTTATGGGTGGTCAGTTGCTGTGGTATGAAGGGCATTTGTGCAAAGGCGGCCTGCGATGTTAGCAGTGGGCCACACATGGAGAAGTGAGGCCAACAATGGGTTTGTCGCCCATGCATAATGGAGTGCTCCGCTGCTCGGTGCAGAGATTTAATGCTGGTGGATACCACAACCTACACAAAACTCAAACTTGAGTGTGTAGTTGCTATTCCTATTTCATCCATGTCACTTCTAATCTTCATAACCATTAATTAACTGAATCCATATCATCTGAAGTCACTTCCCCAACACTCAGTTGTAGGTCCAAATCATGATATTTATGAAAGAAGATTAAAGGTTAACTTCCCTTTGACAATGAGGCCAGTAGAGATGGAGCAAAAACTCAGACTCTGGAAGAATGGGGAAGTAAATTGTCTGTGTCCTTCTAAAGGAACCTTTGTGCCATTTGCCTTAAGCAATTTAGGAAAATCACAGAAAACATAAATCAGGGTGGGTGGCTGGGTACCTAAACTGTGGTCCTCTCAAATGCAAAGTTAGTGTGCTAACCACTGCATGACTTCGCTCACTCATGATATTCAGTACTGTCATGTTTGTACAGGGTGAGCAAAATAAAACTGGCCACAAACTATTTGTCAAGCCCAGAAATTATTCTTGTTAATGGACAGGAGAACTGTCTATCACCAAAAAGTTGGAAAATTTGATTTTGATGCACCAATTTCTTGCTGTCAGATTCCTGCAAATGCCCATTCCACCAAGCTCTGTGACGAGTACATTGTGGTGTCATTAAGTTTGAATGTGTGAGACCAGCAGACATGTTTACTCCCCACTGGCATGCAACACAAAATGCTGTTCATGATGGAGCAGCACATTTTATTGCTGAGTGTTATGCAAAGCATAATTTGTGGATAATTTGTGTGGAGCTGTTTGAACAAGAACTTAGGACTGGAAGTGTTTTGGCAAAACCTCCAGCAAGTAATGCAGTCTAAAACTTATTAGCAAAAGACGCAATATGAGCTCTGTTGATACCAATTGATATAGCAAGATACTATGTCATTTAGTGAGAACCAACTTACAATTCATACAGGTAATAACAGAATTGAGCTAGCTAAAACTGTTCCAGAAATATCTGGGTGACAAAAATCACTAAATCACCTTGTGTATGGCATAGCCCAAGGCATTATGGTTAAACTCATAAAGATGGCAGAGAATTTTAATTATTTTGAAACAACGAACTAAGTTAATTAATTGTGAGCAATGAATATTTACTTTTTTGTTGACATGTGGAATTTACCTTTTTAGTAACAACTTAAGATAGTAGCATCAACAGAACATAAAATTTCATTTCCAGTT
Organism: Schistocerca piceifrons; assembly: GCF_021461385.2. Classification (NCBI taxonomy): domain Eukaryota; kingdom Metazoa; phylum Arthropoda; class Insecta; order Orthoptera; family Acrididae; genus Schistocerca; species Schistocerca piceifrons. The sequence goes on from NC_060149.1 coordinate 462,119,676, forward strand.
CCTTCAGACAGATTTATAATAGCCAGAGACATGAAATTTCTGAATATAGGTACAATAAGTATTTATAGTGTGCTGCTAATTGTTACAATAATATCATATAATGAAGAAATAATACACAATAAAATGAATAAAAGCAAAGCAGTCTGTAACATCATTAAACAGGAAACCACGAGGAAGAATGTAAAGCATAATAATATACAAATACAAGAGAAGAGAATAAAGTACTAAATGATCCATAGCACGAGAAAACGTTGTAAATGACCACTATTCCAGTACTGCAAGGATAACAACATGAGCTTCCATAAACAAATAACACACCTGTAACAATGCAGTAAGTACAATGACGTTATTACCAGCCATAAAGCATGAGAGTAACACTGTAAGAAACCTAAAAAAATTAAGTCAGCAAACTTGAATGAAACATCAGCCTGTGTAGTGAAACAACGCATATTGTTTTTTAACAAAAAGTGACACTCTTTCATCAGTGAATCTTCCAAAGTATTTAAAACAGGCAAGAGTCATGCATCTGTTAAAGAAAGTTAATATCTGAATAAATATACAATGTAAGTGGATTGCAGTTGGGTTCTGAAACCATAGAAGTACGTAATTTCCCATAGTAGCATTCACAAAAGTGGTACTTCACAAAGATGAGTGTGTCACAGGGATATTCTTAGATATTTCTAAAGTAGTGATGCTTCTGGATATTAGGTTCCACTGAATAAGCTAACAGTAAGAAGTAAAACTAATGACTGATTACAGTCATACTTATCATGTAAGGTATAAAGGCCACAGCTATTAAAAGTATGAAATAAGGCTAAACCTTTAATGAAACACTTATCAAAACCAAAATAAATCAATATAAAAATTCCTCATGGAAGCCGATTAAAGTAATACTGTTGTTAATACACATCAATGATTTTTGCATTAGTGTTAATTGTGCGGAAAAAATTATCTTCATTGATGCCAGCAATATTACATGCAATGAAAAACACAAGAACTTCATACAGAGAAGGTAAATGAAAATGGCAATGATGTTTGCAATTTGCCAGTATACAGTAAACTTTAATGGAACATAATGAAAACAAATGCCACAAAAATCAGTTTCAAGAGTCAACAACAACAGTGATGATGGTTATTATTGTTTTAGGGCACTAAATGGTAAGTTAATCAGCACCTTCTAAAATGACTCTGTTAAATTACATGTAGATCATGCCTCTGTTGACTGCATAACAAACATAAAATTCCTTCATCAGAGTATAACACCCAGTGTCTTTAAATTACATATTATTCTAATGGACAGTCAGTTCTTAGCTATTCTTTTGTGGGAAACAAAAGCACAAAATATGAACAGAGTTTATTCAAACTACAGAAAAAGGTCATAACCAAATAATTATTGGGCTCATTATAAAGATTTGTTCGAAACAATGAGCCTTTTAACTTCCCTTGTGAGTTTATTTACCAGTCGCTTGTGAGTATTAAAAAATAACCTTGTAATTACTGCACTAACAGCTCTTTCCATGGCCATTAAACAATATCTAGACACAACTTACATTTACCAAGAATGAACAAACATAAATCTCAAAACTGCATTTTATACCAAGGAATGAAATTGTACAGTAATTTGCCAAGGAGATTAAAGAGATTACTGGAACAAGAAGTCAGTTAAAAATTACGTCTTAAGTAATACGTCCTGGATGTAAAGGATTACTAAGATAGCACAAAGTACAGATTTGATGAAAATGTAACATAATTAAGTATTAACAACAATAACAGAATAAAAATTATAATACTAACATATCTGTTATTTCACACCACACTTTTATTCTCCAATGGATAATGTTAACATCTTACCCTACCTCTTTGCTCAACATCCCACTGATTATGGGGGGATGGTGAGCCTGTTTTTCAGGAAAACAAGTGTTAAGTTGCAGTACTCAACCAAAAATAAATGCTATGTTCTTTTTGACAGCTAACAGCATGTGCAGTGCTACGTTACAAAATACTTTGCATATGATGTATGCAATGACTGTCACTGAAAAATTAATGAACAGTGAAGCAGTAGCTTTTAATATTAATAAATAACTTCTTTGTTAAACATGTTGTGCATTAAGGATTAACTGAATGATTTTGCACTGTTTTAGACTGATTGACCTTCTATCTTGGCGGCTCTAATCTCTGTCTGGCTGTTGTAATTTAGGTTTTCTATTGTTTTCCTAAACTACTTCAGACTAATGTCAGGATGGTTTCTTCTATAATGCCATGGCCAACTATCTGCCCCATCCTTGTCTTACTAGACCAGTAAGTATGTAAATGCCTGCATATATGCATTGTTCTTAAACAACTATACCGTGACATGTCCAGTATCCTTGTAAAAGTGATCCATAGATGAATAAAATTGTACTACTAGTGCTACAACAACAACAACAACTACTACTACTACTACTACTACTACTACCACCACCACCACCACCACCACCACTGCATCAAAATAACCTGAGTCCTCAAAAGCAGTGGTGGACTTTCATTCTTTATGTGCATGATTGTAGAGTCCTGCTACATAGTTCTTGGAGTAAAGCTCAAACTGATGCAGAACTACTTCACAATCAGTAAAAGCCAGGAGACAGGGATGCCCAACCTTACCCAATAAATTCTAAGCCAGTAAATTCCAGAACAGATGCCACATCAACTGTAAGAAGTATATAAACAGAGTTGTATCCAAATCAAAATCTAAGTCAAAAGCAAAGCAGCCAACACAGTACTACAATGGTGTTTAAGGAGTGCTTCATGTAAGTATGTGAACTGCGTCCCAGTTGCAGCACCTGCTTATTTAAAGTGGCCAAGAACCAAATGGTTTGTCTATCTGAGTAGCACCTTCTGGCAGCCTCTGTGTCAGTGTAGCTCAGTGTCTATGCTCTATCCCCTACTGAACTGATTTCAGCTGTCTACTCCTGTCCACTGGTAGAATGTCCTCATCGTTTCCAGATGGGCATACAATAAGGACCAGCACCTCCAGACAAAATAATAACATCAAAAGAAACAAATATCTCCATAGAAACTGTAAGATTTGGAAATCTAGTTATACGTATTCATGTGGGCATGTTTACTTATCAAATAACATTATGTATATAGCTCTCTCCATACCTGAATCCTGTGGAAGATATCTGAGATTTACTTCAAACACAGGTTGTAGTAAGAAAATGGCCTATCTGTTAATGATGGTCAAATAACAATTCTAAAACTCAGCAATAGAGAAGCAGCTAATGTACACACCCAGTTGGGCATGTCAGAATAATAAACAATTAATCCACAAATATATTTAGAAATAGTTTATGACAGGAACTATGGGGAGAAGTGGGCCATGAAGGTACTATGGATAAGAACTTTAACTCCTTTTTAAACCTTTTTCTTGAACACTTTGAAGCCAGCTTCCTCCAAAGACAAATGGAATCTAAACCAAATATAAGTAGGCAGAAAGAATGGTAATATATGAGAATAGACTAATATACGCTAGAAAAAGGGACATTACCTAGGGAGGATTAATACACAGAAAGCAGTGAAAATACACTACAAGTGATACTCTGTGTAATCAAGGCCAAAAACATGCATTATGCACAGACAATCAACAGGTCAAACAATAAATCAAAAACTCTATGGAGAATCATAAAATTAGAAACAAACAGGGACAAAATACCAGAAGAATCAGGGGAAGCACAGTTAATAGAAAATAGGACAATACAATAATCTGAAAAAGGCAGCTTCAGAATTCAATAACTTTTTTTCTTCCTGTAGCTGAAATCCCCCCTCCATGAATCATGGACCTTGCCGTTGGTGGGGAGGCTTGTGTGCCTCAGTGATGTAGGTAGCCCTACCATAGGTGCAACCACAACAGAGGGCTATCTGTTGAGAACCCAGACAAACATATGGTTCCTGAAGAGGGGCAGCAGCCTCTTCAATAGTTGCAGGGGCAACAGTCTGGATGATTGACTGATCTGGCCTTGTAACATTAACCAAAACGGCCTTGCTGTGCTGGTACTGCGAACGGCTGAAAGCAAAAGGAAACTACAGCCATAACTTCTTCTGAGGGCATGCTGCTTTACTGTATGGTTAAATGATGATGGCATCCTCTTGGGTAAAATATTCTGGATGTAAAATAGTCCACCATTCAGATCTCCAGGCAGGAACTACTCAGGATGACATCATTATCAGGCGAAACAAAACTGGCGTTCTCCGGATCGGAGCATGGAATGTCAGATCCCTTAATCGGACAGGTAGGTTAGGAAATTTAAAAAGGGAAATGGATAGCCTGAAGTTGGATATAGTGGGAACTATTGAAGTTCGGTGGCACGAGGGACAAGACTTCTGGTCAGGTGAATACAGGGTTATAAGTACAAAATCAAATAGGGATAATGCAGGAGTAGGTTTAATAATGAATAAAAAAATAAGAGTGCAGATAAGTTACTATGAATGGCATAATGAATGCATTATTGTAGCCAACATTGACATGAAACCCGCGCGTACTACAGTAGTACAAGTTTATATGCCAACGAGTTCTGCAGATGATGAAGAGATTGAAGAAATGTATGATGTGATAAAATAAATTATTCTGACGGTTAAGGGAGACAAAAATTTAGTAGTCATGGGGGACTCGAATTCGATAGTAGGGAAAGGAAGAGAAAGAAAACTAGTAGGTGAATATGGACTGGGGGAAGGAATGAAAGAGGAAGCCGCCTGGTAGACTTTTGCACAGAGGACAACTTAATCATAGCTAACACTTGGTTTAAGAATCATGAAAGAAGGTTGTGTAAGTGGAAGAGGCCTGGAGACAGTGGAAGGTTTCAAATATATTATATAATGGTAAGAAAGAGATTTAGGAACCAGGTTTTAAATTTTAAGACATTTCCAGGGGCAGATGTGAACACTGACCACAATTTATTGGTTATGAACTGTAGATTAAAACTGAAGAAACTGCAAAAAGGTAGGAGTTTAAGAAGATGAGACCTGGATAAACTAAAAGAACCAAAGGTTGTAGAGAGTTTCAGAGAGAGAATTAGGGAACGATTGACAAGTACAGGGGAAAGAAATACAATAAAAGAAGAATGGGTAGCTTTGAAATAGTGAAGGCAACAGAGGATCAAGGAGGTAAAAGGATTAATGCTAGTAGAAATCCTTGGGTAACAGAAGAGATACTGAATTTAATTGATGAAAGGAGAAAATATAAAAGTGCAGTAAAAGAAGCAGTCAGAAAGGAATACAAACATCTCAAAAATGAAATCGTCAGGAAGTGGAAAATGGCTAAGCAGGGATGGATAGAAGACAAATGTAAAGATGTAAAGCATATATCACTAGGGGCAAGATAGATACTGTCTACAGGAAAAGTAAAGAGATCTTTGCTGAAAAGAGAACCACCTGTATGAATATCAAGAACTCAGATGGAAAACCAGTCCTAAGCAAAGAAGGGAAAGCAGAAAGGTGGAAGGAGTATATAGACGGTCTATACTTGGCGATATACTGGAGGGCAATTTTATAGAAATAGAAGAGGATGTAGATGAAGATGAAATGGGAGATATGATATTGTGTGAAGAACTTCACAGAGCACTGAAAGACCTACGTCAAAACAAGGCCCCGGAATAAGACAACATTGCATTATAACTACTGAAAGCCATGGATGAGCCAGCCATGACAACACTCTTCCATTTGGTGAGCAAGATGTATGAGACAGGTGAAATACCCTTAGACTTCAAGAAGAATATAATAATTCCAATCCCAAAGAAAGCAGGTATCAACAGGTGTGAAAATTATTGAACTATCAGTTTAATATGTAATTGCTGCAAAAAACTAACCTGAATTCTATACAGACAAATGGAAAAACTAGTAGAAGCTGACCTCTAGGTATACCAGTTTGGATTTTGTAGATATGTTGGAACACACGAGACAATACTGACCCTATGACTTATCTTAGAAGATAGGTTAAGGAAAGGCAAACCTACGTTTCTAGCATTTGTAGACTTAGAGAAAGCTTTTGACAATGTTGACTGGAATACGATCTTTCAAATTGTGAAGGTGGCAGGGGTAAAATACAGGGAGCGAAAGACAGTTTACAATTTGTAGAGAAACCAGAATGCAGTTATAAGATATGAGGACCATGAAAGGGAAACAGTGGTTGGGAAGGGAGTGAGACAGGATTGTAGCCTCTCCCCAATGCTATTCAATCTGTATATTGAGCAAGCAGTAAAGGAAACAAAAGAAAAGTTCGGAGTAGGTATTAAAATCCATGGAGAAGAAATAAAAACTTTGAGGTTTACCAATGACATTGTAAGTCTCTCAGAGACAGCAAATGACTTGGAAGAGCAGTTGAACAGAATGAACAGTGTCTTGAAACGAGGATATAATATGAACATCAACAAAAGCAAAATGGGGATAATGGAATGTAGTCGAATTAAATCATGTGATGCTGACGTAATTAGTTTAGGAAATGAGACACTTAAAGTAGTAGATGAGTTTTGCTATTTGGGGAGTAAAATAACTGATGATTGTCGATGTAGCGAGGATATAAGATGTAGGCTTGCAGTGGCAAGGAAGCCATTTCTGAAGAAGAGAAATTTGTTAATGTCAAGTATAGATTTAAGTGTCAGAAAGTTTTTTCTGAAAGTATTTGTGTGGAATGTAGCCATGTATGGAAGTGGAATATGGTCAATAAATAGTTTGGACAGGAAAGGAACAGAAGCTCTCGAAATGTGGTCATACAGACGAATGCTGAAGATTAGATAGGTAGATCTCGTAACTAATGAGCAGGTACTGATTAGAATTGGGGAGAAAAGGACTTTGTGGCACAACCTGAATAAAATAAGGGATTTTTTGGTAGGACACATTCTGAGGCATCAAGGGATCACCAATTTAGTATTGGAGGAAAGTGTGGAGGCTAAAAATTGTAGAGGGAGACCAAGAGATGAATACACTAAGAAGATTCAGTAGGATGTAGGTTTTAGTAGTTACTCGAAGATGAAGAGGCTTGCACAAGATAGGGTAGCATGGAGAGCTACATCAAACCAGTCTCTGGACTGAAGATCACAACAAGAACAGATGAAAACATGGGAACACAAAGACTCATCCTCACTCAAAAGTCATCAGACTATTTAATACTACCCATTGTACACCAACACTGACAATGCAATTCAAATCCACAACACCCACTGAAATTATAAAGATCATCACATCCCTATTAAGCATAATCTCTTCTGGGTACAATGATATCAACCAGGGGATTAAAATTATGTGGTGACTTAATCAGCTATGTATTGTGCTATTCATGTAACCATTTGATGAAAACTGGGGTATTTCCTAATAGATTAAGACATGCAACAGTGATTCCAATATGCAAAGGTGGTGAGAGACATGCAATATTTAACTATCAGTATATCACCCTGTTGTCAGTTTCTTTCAAAAATATTTGAGACCGTAGTGTACAATATGCTACATGAACACTAAACACAAAAAGGATCACTGACAGCATTCCAGTTTGGCTTTTGCAAAGGGCTTTCCACAGAGCAGGCAATATTCAGTCTCATAACAGAAATTCTAGATGAACTGAACTGTAGAAGGTATCCTGTAGGGATTTTTTGTGAGCTCATTAAACATTTCAACAGTGTCAAACATTACACGTTAGTACAAAAAAACCACATTATGGCATCAAATACCAGCCACTAGCATCACTGGAATCCTACTTACATAACAGGAAACAAAAAGTTGCACTAAACAGGTGCAGGTGAAACCATAAAATCAGTGTTGGAAACGGTGTTCCCCAAGACTCAATTCTTGAACCTCGGATCTTCTTAGTGTAAATTAATCACCTACCAGCATCAGTAAATAACAATTGAAATATAGTCATGTTTTCGGATGATATGAGTATCTCAATCAAGGATGTGAAATCCTCAATTCAGGGTACAACTGAAACAATAACTCAACAAGTAGGCAAATGCTTAGCAGCAAACAATCCATCATTAACCTCCTCAAAAAACAAATTTAATGCAGATTCAAATGGCAAATAACTTGAAACAGACATAAATAATGAGACAATTAATGAAACTTAACATATAAGATTTCTAGAAATACAAATAGATAATAAATTAAGATGGAGCAAATATATTGATTACATGCTCAAGAAAGTAAGCTCAGCATGTTTTGAACTAACAGTTAGTTTCCCCTATTGGTGACAGGGAGACGGTTTTCTCTTATTTTGTGTATTTACATTCTCTGATCTTGTATGGTCTAATACTCTGGGGAAATGTTGCAAAAGTGGAAAAAGTTTTCAAAACACTAAAAAGCTGTGAGGATTATCTGTATAGTTTCAAATTGGACTTCCTGTAGGCACCTATTCAAGATACTTAGGCTATTGTCACTCATGAGTCAATATATGTACTCATTGATGATATCTGTAATCAACGACAATTTTTTTCGAAACTGATTATGATATTCACAATCGGCACAAAAGGCAGTAGCAAAGCCTTCACAATGACTGAATTGCTCTCAGTGTATTACGAAAAAGAGTTATCCAGGCTGGAATAAGAATTTAGAATAAATTCCCACTGAATATAAAAAAGGACATTGGCAACCTTCACATATTCAAGAGGAAACTGGAACAGTTCCTCATAAAGCATATTGCATATAATTTAAAAGAAGTTTTACAGTTATAAGATTTACATGAGATATATTATATTGTAAATGATGTAACTTGTATGGCAATGTTTGTAATATTGTACATCTTGTATCCACATTGTCTACAGCATAATTGTTTTATAAACACTAAATGTAATATTGTACATCTTGTATCTATAGTGTTTACAGTACTGTTTGTTTTCCTTCTATTTTAGCCCATACAGTATTGTATTCATTGACTTGTCATATATTACAGTACAAGCTTTGTACAAAATGTAATTTTACAGTATCAAATAAACATTAATTAATCACTCACATATTGTAGCTAGCCAAGCTCCTACCATGACTCTTTCAGATCTGGAAACTGCCTTCTTGAGGGACCAAAAAATGTTTCTAAGGGACTTGTCCATAATCCATATATGTAGGTTGTAAGAAATAGACATTTTTAGTGTGGTATAGTATCTAAATCATTATTTCTATTGTTTGGGAAGTATTCAACTGGTGTAAACATTATCTTCTCGTGTCTTGTCACATAGATAAAAATTACTAGATAGAATTAGAAGTTAGCTGCTAGAGCAATTGTTGCAGTATAAAATACGGTATCTGAAAGTATGCCTTCCTCAATATTTCAATGCAGATAAACAGTTTATATTTACAATTCACAAAGAGACTTACGGGTTCGCCAGTACTTAACTTAAGGGGGCACAATGCCAAAAGTGGTCATATAAAACATGTATCAACAAGAAAAGAGTACTGCTGGCCTTTATTACTGTAGGTTTATCCTTCAGGGAGGGAGAAAGAGGATACGTTAGGTGATGTGGGAAGTGAGGAGGACAGATCAATCAACATCAAGGTTGCCAAGAATGTCATGAGCTGAAAGAAGGAAGTAAAGCGTCCCTAAGACCTTATGCATCATGAGTTCCATCTTATTTACAGGTCTTTCTCAGACAGATATAATGTCACATAAACTGCAATCCACATTTGTATAAACCATAGAAGTAATATTGGTATGATATGCAAACAAACAAATTTTTCCCACTATTCAACACAAAATTTATCTTTCTATAACCCTATCTGCATATAATGAACACGTCACAGTGCTGCAAATGGGTGGTACTGATATCTGTATATAATCTCATGAATATAATAGAGGGAAACATTCCACGTGGGAAAAATATATCTAAAAACAAAGATGATGTAAGCTACCAAACGAAGGTGTTGGTATGTTGATAGAGACACTAACAAACACAAACACACACACAAAATTCAACCTTTCGCAACCCATGGTTGCTTCGTCAGGAAAGAGGGAAGGAGAGGGAAAGACGAAAGGATGTGGGTTTTAAGGGAGAGGGTAAGGAGTCATTCCAATCCCGGGAGCGGAAAGACTTACCTTAAGGGGAAAAGGGACAGGTATACACTCGCACATACACACACACATATCCATCTGCACATATACAGACACAAGCAGTGTTCCATGCTCCCTGTCGCTATGACAATAAATCTCCAACACCTCCTACAAGTTAAAGTAGAGGGCCACATTTCTATGCTTCACTGAATATTTCCAACTATATGTTTGGTAAGAGTCACAGAATATGAAAAGGAAACAGTCGTTGAGAAAGGAGTGAGACATGTTAATATCATATCCCCATTGATATTCAACCTGCACATTAAGCAAGCTGTGAAGAAAATCAAGGAGAAACTGGGAAACAAGAATTAAAGTTCAGAGAGAAGAAATAAAAAAGTTGACATTTGCTGATGACATTATAATTATGTCACAGATGGCAAAGGACTTGAAAGAGCAGTTGAATGGAGTGGATACTGTCTTGAAAAAAGACGATAAGGTGAACATCAACAAAAGTAAAACAAGGGGAATGAAATGTTCTCAAACTAAGTTGGGGGATTCAGAGAAAATTAGATTAGAAAATGAGACACTAAACTTGTTATTGACTCTTACCATTTAGGCAGTTAAATAACTGAAAATTTCTGAAGCATAGAAAATATAAAATGTAGACACAAAATAGCTAGAAAAGCACTTCTGAAGAAAAGGAGTCTGTTAACATCAAATACAAATTTGAGTGTTATAAAGATTTTCCTTTTGCTGGAGTCTTGTTTGAGCTATTATAAATTTTTATGCTGCCTTCCTTATACACATTTACTGTTACCACTTGTCTCACTATACTGTATTAAGTCCTTTAAAAAAAATTCATCATCATCAAGTGGCAACTACAATTTCCTGTTCAATGTAACCTGAAAATAGACCTGTTTGTATCAATTTGGATGACCTGAACATTCAGTGACGATGGAATCTATATGTGCAGGCTTCTGAAAAATCCCAGATTTATACCTGCCATTTTTCTTGGAAATAGGTATAGAAAGTGAGTTTTTTTCTTTTTTTTTAACTCCATGGCATATTTTAGTAGAGGGGAATTTCATCTTCTTGATGAAAAATTCTACTATTAAATTTAAGATAGTGTGAAACAAAACATTTGTGTAGCCATGAATACCTAATTTAATATTTAATCACACAGCTAGTTTCAGTTGTTATAATAACAAGTTAGGATGTATATTTGTCACTACTTTATTTTCATTTTTTATTTCAATAGCTGTACAACCAAAATGAATAGTCAGGTCAGTTTTTAAAGTATACTCATGTGTTTTCTAAACAGTTTATTACCTATAAGTGTGACACACACTATGAAGCATACCACCTGCCTTGACAACATATGACTACCAGCTAACCCAGACATGCTTCACAATTGCTAAATATGTATGGGAATTGGATATATGTATTAATCATTGGTATATGGGTTGTGAGAGATCTCTCCTGCTGTTGTATGTAATTGTAGTCTGACATTTGGATATCTCTACTCAAAAATAAAAATAATTCACGGAAAATATATAGTGTGTTCATAAATATTTACCCTGATTACAAGATTACATATTAATTATATTTATGAGGGTAATGTTTGTCTTTTGTTACAGGTCTACTACGAAACCCATCAAGCTTTTGTACAGCTGTCTTTCATTCAACACTTTCCCCACAAGCACTATGTGTGAGCTATATCATGAAAATGGCTTTCCCACAGGAGAATGCTCATTGCATTGTGTGGCTAGCAGAAATCAAATGACCCACTACTGTACATTGAAAGTTTGTATCCCATTTTCAAAAGAAAGCACCTGATGTTACATTAATCGGAATATGGATGAAAACTTTTTTATCAACAGGGTCAGTTGAGAAATGGACAAGCAGTGGCAGACCATCTGTTTTAGAGGAGAATGCGCAGGCAGTTCAAAATGCATAGGCAAGGTTGCCAAAGAAATAGATTAGACAAGCTATGTGTGACCTCAAAGTGCCAGAGAGTACAGTGCATAAAATGGTTTACAAAATTCCTAAATTGTATGTGTACAAGGTCCAAATTGTTCAGACATTACAATGAAATGATCACCCAAAACGTGAAAAATTTGCAGTGGACATGGTGAACTGTTTGGATGAGGCCAATGATTTCTTGAAACATGTTTGTTTTTCCAATGAGGTTACATTTCATGTTTGTGGTTAAGTTAATTGCCATAATGTCCAGATCTGGCAGTCATAAAATCTTCATGTCATACAAAAACGTAGTGGGACGGTCCAAAGGTTAAAGTGTGGTGTGGGTTAATGTGTGATTGAGTGGTTGGTTCTATTTTCTTCCTTCAAATCAATATAAGTGATTTACCTAGACATATTGCTGAACTGCGTACTTCCCCAGCTACAGGACATGCAAGGCACTATCATCTGTCAAACAATGGAAAATCCAGGACGGAATGTAACAATATTATGAAAAGGAAAGTTGCCACTCACCATATAGTGGAGATGCATAGCCACAGATAGGCAGAACAAAAAGACTGTCACAAATAAAGCTTTCAACCAGTATAGCCTTCATCAAAAATAGATCACACACACACACACACACACACACACACACACACACACACACACGACACGCACACACAAACACATGACTGCAGTCTCAGGCGACCTGAGGCAACACTTGAGGCTCACACGTAAGCAAGCCTCATTTGTAAAAAACACGTACAGGGAAATTCAGCTGTAATGTTACTCATTGTAGCAACCATTCAGCAAATTCTGGACTCACAGCTTGTATCTTTTATTGCTAGAAAGGATGTACACCAATCTCATGAATGACATTCCAGACATGATGCCAGTCCACTCGAAGTTCATGAGCGATTTGTCTGGTAATTGTCATTGGATCTTGCTCCATGTGATGTAACACATCTTTGTCAAACTAAACTGTACAGACAGTGTTTCTCCTGCCTACACCATGGTTATTAGCTTGCAAAGGTACTGTATTTGTCATACATCTATCAACTGACTCAAAAATATTTTTCTGAGTCAGCCTGCAATTTGGATAATGTTCCTGGTAAACCCTATGACCCACCCTTGCGTTGCTGTTAGTAGCACCATAAGGAAGTGCATGTCACTTAGCTCATTCCATGTGAAACCATAATCTGTGTTTTTGCTTCACAACACTCTCTCACTACTTTAGTTGGACCATTATACCTTATGAATATGATGAAAGGGTGCTTAAAACCAATGTTCTGCATTGCAGATCTGTCCCACCTAGCACCAATGAGTAGATTGCAGTTTGTTTACATATGGCAAACATAAACCAGTGTCAGACTTGAAGACCATAATATGTAATATATATTTTAAAAATAATATCTAGGCTATGTTCATCTGAATATTTGCTAGAGCATCAGGTAAAAATTTGAAGTGAGTCAATCAACAACTTCTCAAGATTTTGTAATAATGTTCAACAATGACTTGTCTTTACACAGTGGTACTGATAAAGGATGTCCCACGAGGAATTGTCAATATTCAGAGATATGGCAGGAATGATCATTCAAAGCAAAAAAGTCTTTTAAACATGGGCTGTAAATTTAATATCTCTAGAGCTACAACCACCACTTCATCTTTGATATCATGAAACAAATCCCATACTACAAAATCTTTCTTTTCCGTGTGTTGGGAGAAGGTAGTATGGTTCAAAACAAGACAAAATTGTATAACAAACATGAGCTGTAAGCTGCATACCTTAGGAGATATGAGCACTTGTTTAATACAAGAGATTTGTTCCACAGTAGCAAAGATGAAAAATTGCCTGTAACTCTTAAGATATGCACTTTAGATCCCATGTTTACTAGAAATTTTTGCTTCAGGTGATGCTTGCTGTCATATCCATGAATATTGACCATTCCTCTTAGGGCACCCCATCTAGATCCATGCATCCATCTGCAACATGCTCAAATTGTGACATGTTCATGGTGCACTATAAAGGTTACAACAGAATAAATTTTGTAAAGAACAGGGGGAAAATGGTACAGCTGCACATTGTACCTACATTAATTGCAGAGGCAATACAAATGTGAACTGCAGTTTATTATATTTTTTGTGATGATGTCATTAACTGTAGTTTTCCTCTTTCATTACCTGTAACAGATCTGAGGATGGCTAACGTTAAAACTGGTAATCATAATAAGGTGCACATGCTATCAAGGACTATAAAAAACTGTTGTAAAAGTTATTCACTGTTGCCAGTGAATTGTTCTTTCTCCTTTGTTTCCTATCTCCCATAACATTTTCCTCTTCTCTCTCCCTGATTAATCAATATGTGACTGAGAAACTTAGGGACAGTGTTCTTAATTTATTCTCAATTGTTTCTGTCAGTTGTAGAAAAAGTTGCCTCTCCTGAAGGTAAGTTCTGGCCAGCCCATTGTCTCTCTGTGAAATCAGTAATTTTTTGTGATAATTTCATTACTTGTTTTTACATAATGTGGGATGTGGTATTTTAACCACTCCCCTTATTGGTCTGAGCATTGTATAATGAAGAATATGAAGCTATTTAATATAAAACTCTAATTTCAGTTTCATTCCACCTGAGACTGAAGTTTGCACTTTCCATTTCAACACTGTCACCAAGGAAGACCTGAAGTCTATTAGAAAAGTTTCAAGAACCAGATAATATTCTTCTTGGATGTGCAGCTGGATCATAACGTCATCTTGACACAATATTTCAGCAGTCCAACTGGCCACCATCTTCAGGTGAGAATGCTGGTACACAATCTCGCTGGAACTTTCTGTCGAGATTGTGTACCAGCACTCTCACCTGAAGATGGCGGCCAGTTGGACCACTGAAATATTGTGTCAAGATGATATTATGATCCGGCTGCACACCCAAGAAGAATATTATCCATTATTACTCCTGGAAAGTCTTCGGAGTCGCATTTCAAGAACTAGCTTTGAATGAGTACTCTAGGGATATACTACAGCCCTCCATGTATTCCTCATATAGGGATAGTGAGGATAAGATGCACACAAGGCATTACAACAGTCATTCTTCCATAATTTTGAATGTGATAGGGCCTGCAGCTGCGATGAATTTTTTGAAAGATTTCATTATGCCTTCAGCTGCCATTCCTTTTATTTCTAGTACAGTTTTGGCCTCAGGCCATTTTCAAGGGTCTAAAATGAAAGCATTATACACTGGATGCATTAGTGACACTTGTGATTTAGATGTAGGAACAAGTCATATCTGCAGATATTCTAGGCACATTATAACTTACTTTATGGATTATTTTTTATGCCGTGTATGTTGTCGATCCTGTGACTCCATGTTATGCTCATAATATAAATCTGAGATGTTTTACAGTATCTGAAAATGGCCTAAGGCCGAAACTGTACAATTGTACTTGAAATAAAAAGAATGGCACCTGAAGGCATCATGAAATCTTTCAAAAAGTCATTCTTCCCATGCTCCATATATGAATGAAACAGGAAGAGACCCAAATAACTGGTACAATGGGACATACCCTCTGCCATACACCTCACGGTGGTCTGCAGAGTATAGATGTAGATGTAGAAGTTTTTATTTAGCCATCAGAGTGAAACACAGATTCCATCCTAAAAACCTTTCAATTATGCCGGATGGGTCCTTAACCTCTCAATAACATCTTAAAAATGTTGGTCAGCAACTGAAGACATGAAATAATATTATTAGAAAATTTGCTGATAGATCTTGGGGTCTGCATCCACACTGTGATCACCAGCAACACCAACAGTCTACTCCAGTGCACCATACTGTGTTCGAGTCTGGCAAGGAAGTCATCAAACAAGCAAGTTAGAAACTTTGTGTATAATCAGCAGTAAACTAAGATCTACTCTGATACCAAGGCTCTCCATCATCAGTAACATGACTTCACTAAAGCCAAGATGACAAGAAACAACTATTAAAGAATGGGAAAATATACTACAGACAGACCACACAAAAAATTTATTTATTCACGGTGTTGTAGCGGGTTTACCAAATACATGCTTGAAATCAAAGAAGCCAGTATGGAACAACAACTATGTAAGAGTAGTGGATACCTTTAACCTAACACACACATGGAAAAATGACTAAGAGAAGGCAGTTAGTAATCACCATCTCATAACTGATTCCTCCTAAACAGTATAAGGGTTCAACCTCTATCTGAAGCAGCCACACAAGATGCAAGGCCATGTTTTATGAATGAGGACTGCTGCCATCCCTGATACTGAGTCTTGCCCAAACAGTCTCATGTGCTGCTTCAATTTCTATCTCGGTGGACATGACTTTCTCATACACGGTGACAAATACACCATCTCCATTTCATGCTGCCATCCCTGATACTGAGTCTTGCCCAAACAGTCTCATGTGCTGCTTCAATTTCTATCTCGGTGGCCATGACTTTCTCATACATGGTGACAAATACACCATCTCCATTTCCCATTAGACTGTCCTTTTGACATACACTTAAATTTTCCGCAAAAATTTCACTGTTTTCAATTTCAGGTTTCAACCAGCTTTCTGTACCTAGTATTATGAGAGCTTCAATGCTTTTCAGGAGCACTTCAAACTCTGGGACTTTGTTGCAAATGTTTCAGCATTTAATCACAAGAATGTTAATACCCACACCTGTGGAGGCGTTTCTGTGAACCTTCATACTGATACTTCTGGGTTTCCTACAGCTGTCATTATCTGGATTGGATGGAGAGTCACATAATCTAAAAAATCCTTGTGTGCACTCCACACACAGTCAGGTACCTTGGTGGCAGCCCCTGCAATGTACTGCACACCTGACACATTTAGGGGCACCCTACAGTTCCCCATTCTATGGCACAAGTCCCAGAAGTCACAGCCTATCTTGTCACAGAACTTTCAAGGGTCTTTGGTTCAGTCCTTCCACTTGACTCAGAACCAAGGACCACAATCTGTTCAGGGGGCAATGCTGCAAATTGTGGGCTTTGTTGAAACTCCTTGTGCCAGGCTGTTCTTCTCAACCTTCTTTCCCAGTCACTGGAATTATCCAAGTATGACCTCAGAGAACAGATTACAGGCATTATTTGTTCCAACATTTGCCACAATCTACAGTTGTTTGCACCCTGTTCCCTCAGTGGCTGCCATCATTCACCATATCTTTCAATTGCTGATCATTAATAGACCCTACTCTTCTATGTTTTCCTCCTCTTCATACCAGACAAAACAGGTTTCCCCAAGACAGGTGAAGTGAGTCCCACTGCTTTAGTTTCAGTTTCAGCAAAAGACAACACCTCGAACTTGTCAATAATAGGTATAATATCCTGAGTCCTCCCTGATCCATGTAAATAAACACTGTACAGGATGCTTACCTCTACTATTGAAACGGCACTCACAGTCTAGTGGATGAGTAATGACAGAGGGCATAAGAGAAGACAGAATCCACAGGAGAGGACAGTACTTGAGGTACCTTTGGTACCGGTACCACTGTAGCAGCAGCAGCCAATTATTTGACAGTAGTCAGGGGGATTTCCATTTGCTTACAAATGTCAACCATCTCATCCCGTGTTCAAGAGCAGCATTCACAGTGGGGCTGCATTTTGGCTGGTGCATTGTATTACAGGACAGTGAACAAATAACTTCAAACTAATCCTGCTGATTATCTTTCATGGCTGTTGAGCCAAAAAACTACTAATTCCCTTTAAAAACTGAAGCAAATATGACAAAATGAGATTTCTATTAAAGCAACAGAAAAACCTGGGGTAAAAATTACTAATTTCTTAAAACTTTTTGAGGTAAATTTTAGTTATTAGGAAACTCAAAAATATAGTTAATTTACAATAAACATATATAATATATAGGCCTACACCTCTTTAAGGGAAAACTAGATGTAGCACAATGTATTAGTTAGAACATCTGCTACAGTAACTAAATCACAAATGCCAATCTACTACAAATTAGATTATGTACAGGACAAGCAACTTCGAAATATTCTCAAGAATGCACTTTTTATGTTGATATACAATGAAATATGTGGTGATCTATTCTTTGGCAGTAACTGTGAAACACAAATGCTGATTTGCTACAAAATTAGTTTTCCAAGAACACTTGTACTGGTAAGTTACAGAAATGTAGTTTTTGCAATCCTCAAAAACTTCTAAAAACTAATCTATTTCTCATCTAATTATACAATGAAATTAGAGAACAATTGTTCTGAACAAGGTGGGTCTACTGTTCTCAAAAATTTTAAAAGAAAACAAATAAATTTAAGCCTACAATTGGCGATAACAGCAAGAGTTTACATGGCACTCGCAAATGTTCAGATTTCACTATATATTTCACAATACAGGTGGGTGTTGATACAATAAATGAAAGATTAAGAAGAAGTTATATGAACAGTAAAATATGTAAATCTATAATTTCGAATTAGCACATGAGGTCTCTCGCAAAAGAAAATTCTGAAGTTGACTTTTACATACATATAAATAAACATGCTAAGCATATAGATTTCTTACTTAGCTGTTTCTGTGCCAGCTTCTACACTGGTGTGCCAAATACTAACATTGCAGCATGAGTTCCTCAGTCAAAATATCAAAAAATATTCAGCATCCACAGAGCAAATCTTCTGCCTGTTGCAGCAAACAATGCCAGGTCACCCTTCTCTTCATTTCCTCTATATGAGCATCATACTGGGTTGGCAAATTTAAGGTGCTTTAAGATACTTCTCCACTATGTCTTTTCACTATCCTTCTTCTATAACTCTTTTGCTCCAGTCCTATTTTTTCTCCTCTTAAACTTGCCTTTATTTAGTGAGTCCATCTTGTTCTTGGTCTATCTCCTGCTCTCAAACATTGTCTCCAGCATTCATTTTGGAATTCTTCCAGCTTCCATTCTCTTTACATATACAAACCATTTTAACCTGCTACACTACTTTCTTCTTGTTTGTATCTACATGATTACTCTGCAGTTTATGAATAAGTGCTTGGCAGAGACCGGCCGCGGTGGTCTTGTGGTTCTAGGTGCTGCAGTCCGGAACGGCGGGACTGCTACGGTCGCAGGTTCGAAACCTGCCTCGGGCATGGATGTGTGTGATGTCTTTAGGTTGATTAGGTTTGAGTAGTTCTAAGTTCTAGGGGACTGATGACCTAAGATGTTAAGTCCCATGGTGCTCAGAGCCATTTGAACTATTTTTGCTTGGCAGAGGGTTCATTGAGCCACATTTGAGCAATTTCTCTACCGTTACACTCTCAAACAGTGCAAGGGTTGCATGAACACTTAAATCTTTCCCTTTGACCTCTGACTTCTCCCTATGTAGGTGGATGACAGCAAAATATTGTCAGAGGCAGAGGAGAAATTTGGTGACAGAAATTTCATGAGAAGATTATGGCGTAATGAAAAAGCCTTTGCGTTAATTAATTCCAGTTCAATTCTTGTATCATATCCAAGGCACTCTCTCCTCTGTTTTGCAGTAATACAAAATTAGTTGCTCTTCTTTAAACATTTCCAATGTCCTCTGTCAGTCCTACCTGATGCAGATCCCACACCACACAGCAATACTAAAGCAATGGTGGACAGGCCTAGAACAGGCAGTCTCTTAAGTAGGCCTGTGGCATTTTCTAAGAGTTCTGGCAATAAACTGCTATCTTTGGTTCACTTTCCCCATAACATTGCCTATGTTATCATTCCAATTTAAGTTACTTGCAATTGTAATCCCTAACTATTTAGTTGAATTCAAGCCTTTAGATTTGTGTGATTCATCATGTAATCAAGATTTGGCAGATTCCTTTTAGTACTGATGTGCACAACTTCACTTGCCATAAAGATATCTTGTTCAAGTCATATTGCAATTGGTTTCAGTCATCTGGTGACTTTACAATACAGTAAATGACAGTATCACCAGGAAACAATCTAAGAGGGCTGCTCATATTGTCTCCTAAATTGAATCCAGTCACATAGCTAAGAATGATATTTTCTGAATACATGTTGGCTATTTGCGAATAAACCATTTTCTTCAAAGTAATCAAAAATTTTCAAACACAATGTAGGTTCAAAAATCCTGCTTCAAATGGATGTCAGTGAAATGAGTCAGTAATTCAATGGATCACTCCTGTTTACTTTCTTGAGTACTGATGTGCCCTGTGCATCTCTCCAAACTTTAGGTATAGCAATGAAAACAATCAGTTATTGACAAAATATTTGGATAGATAAAAAATATACTCAGCAAGCAGTGATACAACTCACACATAAAAGACTATTGTAATTTGCAAGCTTTCAGAGCCAGAGGCTCCTTCTTCAGGAAGAAGGTTTGAAGGGGAAGGAAGAAGGGTGAAAGAAAAGGATTGGAAAGGTCTAAGAAAAAGGGTAGATTTCAGGAAGTCACCCAGAACTGTGGGTCATGAGAGACTTATCATACGGGGTCTTTCCTTCTCATCCCATACTGTAAGTCTCCACTGACCCGTGGTTCTGGGTGACTTTCTGAAAATCTTGCAAATTACAACAGTCTTTTATGTGTGTGTTCTGCCACTCTTTATGTATGGATCTTTTGATGAGTGAGCAATTGTATGTTATTGCCAGGTATGGAGCTATTGTATCAACATACCCTGAAAAGAATCTAACTGGTATACAATCTGGATCAGAGGCCTCTCATTTACTAACTAATTTAATTTTCTTCAGTACCCTGAGGATATCTACTTCTAAGTTACTCATTCTGGCAGCAGTTCTTGATTTGAATACTGGAATATTTACTTCATCTTATTTGGTGAAACAAGTTTGATAAACCA
This sequence comes from Schistocerca piceifrons, assembly GCF_021461385.2. Taxonomy (NCBI): domain Eukaryota; kingdom Metazoa; phylum Arthropoda; class Insecta; order Orthoptera; family Acrididae; genus Schistocerca; species Schistocerca piceifrons. The sequence continues at coordinate 462,140,440 of NC_060149.1, forward strand.
CATTTCGTAACTCTGCTTTAGTGGCACTGTCATCAGTATACAGGGTCCCAGACTTCCTGTATTTGGAAAGGCCACTGTACGAGCAGTAGTGGCATTACTGACTTGGAAGAGGTATCAATCATTAGTGATGTATGTGCCATTTTCAGCAGGCACAATGGCTTGACTAGGTGAGTATCGTGTGTTTGTTGTGGAGGTGTATATTTGTAATGGTGAGTCTGTGACTGCTACCCACTGACCATTTCTCATTCAGTTGAGCTTGACCGACATGATTCTGTACCTGACAGAATAGCTATTCAAGTTTGGGTGTCAAACTCTAGAGCATTGGTTCTGAACCCCAAAGAAAATCTACTGGATGACCTCAGACTGCAACCATACCAGAAAATGTGGCTCATGTGAAAACATCCATCCAGCAATGTCCAAAGTGCTTAGCACTTAAACATGCAGCTAGTCTGGGATTATCTGATGGCCCAATCTGAACATGAACAAAGATGTTCAAATACACCCCAATAAAATAATCACTATCCAAGAATGAAATGAGAGTCATTCTGAAACTCGCAGACCTTTGTGAGGGCTTATTCAGAACATTCCCCCGGGCACTGTTTCGATTTATTCTGATGTGATGCACTTCCACTTGTCAGATACCGTAAATAAACAAAGTTTCCACTATTGTGCAGTGCAAAACCCTCAGGAACTTTAATAATGTTTCACAGCTATACTGTAACAGTTTGGTGCACAGTTGCTGAATTAGGTGTGTGGGCCCGCACTTTTTCAGAGGAGAAGGTGTAACGGGAATGGTCATTCACATTGCCACTGTGACATGGTAGTGACTTAAATTAAACCAGTGTGTTGGGGACCGTTAAGAGGGAGCATCTGGTTCCGACAACATGGAGCCACAGCTCCCAGCCCTCGGTGTTCTCTATAAATGTTGAGGGCATTCTTTCCTGGACATCTTCTCTCTTTGAGAGCAGACATTGCCAGGCCCCCAAAGTCACCTCATTTATCGCCTGGTGATTCTTTTTCTTTGGGAACACTTAAAGGTTCAAGTGTACAAACACCGCCTCACAATCCTGAAACTACATCAAGAGGTGATCACCCAGGAAGTGCCTGTCATTCCACTGGTAAGGACAAGAAGAACTTTGGACCCCTTAAGGGAAAGGCTTCATCAATGTGTCAACAAAGAAGGATGCCATTTGCCAGACATAATTTTTAAAACCTACTAACATAAAATGGCAGAGTATTGGTAGTTCACAACTAAAAGTATTTTCTTTGTATCCTTATTTGTTCATTTGTAACTACCTTTTGAAATATGGGAGGTCATTTTGCTGGACTCTGTATTTCAATTGCTATTGTGCAGTGAAGGTATTGATTGTGTCTTGCCACTGGTATACTTTACATACAACCAGAACCTCTTAGCATTTTGTGCCAGATTTCAAGACAGAGTTTTGTCAAGGAAACTGTTAAAAGCATCTTGCATTGAGGACCATACTAAATTTCAAGTTTCTGCAGAGCTTCACATATTTTGAGGGTTTTACATTCTTTTAAATTTGGCACACTTTCTCCATTGCTTCTGCGACAGTGTTCTGTTTTTTGTAGCATGGGGGATCAGTACCATCTCTTATTACTTTGGTGTATATCTCTCAATTGCTGTTAATACTATTTCTTTGAATTTAACCCACATCTGGTCTACATTTACACAGACATATTGGAAGGAATGGAGACTGTCTCCTAGGAATGCATCAAGCAAATTTTTATCTGCTTTTTTAAACAGTACTATTTCGAATTCATTTTTGGGTGGATTTAGATATTATGGTATGCAGTCTTGCTATAATGATCTTGTAGTCACTAGTCCCTATACCCATCATCCATCATGATGCTCCCTATTGGCTCATGATTATTTGTTACTAAGTGCTCAAGTTTGTTTTCGTGACCATTTACACTTTGAGTGGGCTCCTGATCTCATTGTTCAAAATAATTTTCTGATAAAGTATTCAGTGCTATTTTGGACCATGTTTTATGCCTACCACTGATTTTAAACATGTATTTTTGTCTACATATTGAAGGTAGATTGAAGTCACCACCAACAAAATTGGTTTGAATGAGGCACCTATTTGAATGAGGCACTTATTTGAAATGAGTCTAAAGTTTAATTTGATCTGTACAGCAACTTTATCATCTGAGTCAAGGAGTCAGCAAAAGGAATCAATTATTTTCTTACTCCATTGTCAGTCGTAAGCTGTAACTGTACTAACTCAAAGGAACAATCAGCTTCAATTTCCCTACAGGGTAAACTGCTACTGACAGCAATAAACACTCCACCATCAACTGTATTTAATCTATCCTCTCTGAACATGGCTAAGTCCTTTGTAAAAATTTTGGTTAAATTTATCTCCTGCTTTAGCCCACTTTCCATACCTATAAAGATTTGAGCTTCAGTGTCTCCTATTAGAGCTTGAAGCTCTCGTTTTGTGCCAAGACAGTTATAACAGTTTACAACTACAATACCAGTTGTTGCTAGGTCTGCTCTTCTCCTGTGTTTGCCCTGTGCCCATTTAGACTGATGCCCTAGCATAAAAAACTGCCCTGTACCCTCCACACAACACCTGCTACTCATGTAACTGCTTCTTATGTGTTTTGAATCCCTGTGATTGTCATTGTCCAAGTCTCTGACACATGTGTCAGTATAGGTGTGAAATATGTCTTGCACAGCACTTCCTTCTCCTTTATTGGAACTGACCTTCCCAGACTAATCCCCCTCACATACTAGTGAAATGCATTGCTCTGTTGTATCCTGTTGCTAAATTCTGCCTGCATTCTTGCATTCTCCATAATCACACTTCCTTGATATTGAAAGTATCCACAACTTAAATATCCTGTCCTTTAATGTTAATTGGTCCCTTTCCTTCACTGTCTTCTCTGGTTACCATATTAGTCTTGTTTTTCTCCACACTGCATTTCATGCCATATCTCTCATTTTTTCGTTTAAGATGTCTGTTTGGTCTTTTTCCTCCTTACTATTGGCCTCCCACACCAAAATACCAGTGGAGAATAGCAATAACTTCATCTCTCTTTCTCTGTGAGCGTCTTTTGTCTCTTTCACAGTTTCAGCCATCACCATAATCAATAATGATGGTGACACCACACTTCCTTGTGTTAACCATGTAACATTCCTAAACTAATCAGTTCTTCCAACTTAGGTCTGGACACAGCTGAAACTTTTGTCATGCATTGCCTGAAGTAGTTCAGCTGTTTGTTTTCCAGCTTCATGTCTCTCCAGAATTACCAATACCTTGTCATTGGGGACACTATCAGGAAATATCACCATCAAATCTTTCACATACTCCCAATGCCTTTCCATCAACTTTCTCATACTGAAGATTTGGTTTACTGTTGACCTACAACATTGAAATCCGTACTGCTCCTCTTCTAATTGACATTCCAAATTTTCCCTCAATATTCTTTCCACGATCCTCTCTGTTATTTTTGCCACCTGTGTTATGAGTGTGATCCCTCAGTAGTTATCACACACTTTTATGTCTCCTCTCTTAAAAAATGGAATTATGATTCTCTTTCTCCATTCTTCAGGCATACATTTCTGAGTCCATATGCATCTTAACAGTCTATGCAACCACCACAGCCCAGTAGGTTAAGCTGCCTTTATTGTCTCCACACTTATTTCTTCTGTCCCAGGTGCCTTTCCTGTTTTCATTTGTCTCAGTGCTAGTTCTTATTCCATGCCTGGGTCCATAAGCCATGCTCCTAATCTCTTTTCAGTGCTGTTTTTCATATATAGTAATTTGTCAAGGTACTCTTTCCACCTTTTGCTTATCTCCTGTGGTTGTGTTAGTAGCTCTTCAGTTTCCCCTTTCACCAGTGTTGTGTAAGTGCTTTCTATCTTCTTACTTGTAATTGCATGACATGGTGTCATCCAAGGAATGAGGTCCCATGGCAATGTTGGAACCTCATGACAGAAAGACAAGTAAGGGCAGTTGCTGCCTGATGCAGCAGCAAATGAGAAATGTTAGTGTTGACACACCATCAAGAGGTTCCATATACCAGTGCTGCCAGGAGATTACTTACATCAGAGTGCAGTGCTGCTCAAACATATCTTCCGTCACAACTTACAATGACAGCATCGTCTTATTTCAGATGCAGCAGTGTTAGTTGTATTAGATGTCAGAACTATATACCAGAGTTAATAGTCAAAAGTACATTGAGAAATGACTATCATTCTGTACTGCTATCAAATGATAAGTTATAGTATTCAGCAACAGTAACAAATACATAGTGACACTCTTGTAGATTGTTACCAGATGAAGTATTTCAGCTTGTTCAAGTCGTAATAAAATGATCTAACATTTTGTATGTGTTGTAGTACTTGTTTGACCTCCTCCAGAAATAAATCGAGGCTTGCTAGGGCCCACTACCACGCCTGTGTAAATGTCTCAAGTAATGTTTTTGTTGGGCACTACACATACAGCATCCTTTCACCCGCAGTAACACCCTTTTCCAACTCATGCATGAATTTCACCCACCTTTTGCTCTTTTCTTCTGCTACCACTTTCTTACACTTCTTTCTGCTTACCAGATATTTTTTTTCACTTTCTTCCTTTTAATCTCTGTTCTGTTCATGTAATGCTTTCTTCTTTTCTGAAGAGCTTACAAAAGCATCTTTGAACTTAACTGCATTCGATTTCCACATTTCAACTCTCAGTGCTTCAGATTTTATGCTAGAATAATTCCCTGAACTTTCCTTGTACCTTCCTGGCTTTTAGTTTTCACACTTTTATTCTCTTCTCCCTTTGTGCCTTTACTCCATCAGTTTTACTCATTAACATCTTTAACATCAATACTCAAAGGTCTCCATCAAAAGCTTCTCCTGGGAACTCTGTTATATCCACAACTATTTTGGTTTTCTGCCAGAAAACGGTTAATGACCATATTGACCCTTCTCTCTGCCCACTCGTACCTTGTTACCCACTGGCTATTTTTCTTCCTGAACCAAGTGTTGCCCATAATCAAACCATTTTTTAACTTAATATTTTTGCTCCTACATCATTTCTTTCCATGTCCACACAGTCCAGGTACCTCTTCATTGCCTAGTCCTTCCTTTACCACCAGTGCATTTAAGTCACCGACCACTATAGCTTCCACCTCCATAATTTCATTGTCTAATTTCTCTTGGAATTCCTTGATGTTCTCCTCTTTATTTTCAGTCTGTGGTACATGTATTTGGATGAAGTCCTTTACTTCTCAACTTGTCCTCAGTCGAATTTTTATCATCCTGTCACTTATGAAAATTACTGATTTCACATATTCTTATAGGGTTAATTTTAGTATTGTATCCACTCCTCTTGTTCCCCACTCCAAGAAAGTGTGTATCCTTTCCCCACACACCCCATAGATTTAATGTCATTTTTTTACCTATTGTGCTATGTACACACAATAAGTAAAATGTAGTTATTTTCCATTTTCCTGGTTTTACTCAGCAATATAATGGAATGTATTATTCATAATGAAATTTCTTCAGGAGACTTATGATTCCCACACTCATGTGCCAATACATTTACTGCAACAAGGTATTGTGGTTAACAATAAAACTGAATTTAAGATGAAATTTGAAATTCACAATGATAAAACTATATGTAAAAATAATTTTGTATTAAATTAAGCATACACATCCAGATTTCAGAATGTTGTTTTACGGTCTGGTGCTAAAGTCTATAACTGGATGCTGAAAGACACCAGGCAAGAAATAAAAAACCCTAAATACTACAAATAAATTGAAAGAGTACCTTACTACCAACTCCTTTCATAATTTATCAGAATATGTGGATCCAGAACTGTAAATTCTGGTTAACACGAATATTTGAAAAAATCAGGGTATTTATCACAAGAGATCTTCATATCAGTGTTATTTAACAAATAAATGATGGGCAGGTACACTGTGACAATACTTCAAGAATTTATTTACTCTTCTGATACTAGCTGTTGGCTTGTATCCTATTCCCTAAGTTGGGATAAACTGTGGCACAAGTCTCACAATTATTTACAGTATTCATGACCTTTCTCTCAAATTTTTATTCCGTTAGATTAGATTACATTAGATTAATACTTGTTCCATAGATCATGAATACGACACTTCGTAATGATGTGGAACGTGTCAGGAGAGTGGTCTTAGAAGAGGAAGAGCATAGAATTCATAATGCTGGCATGATCTGAGAATCCTAGTGGGGTAAAGCTCTTAGAAAAAGTTTGTTTGGCTTGGAACTTGCAAGGTAGCTGTCCACCAACTGTATCTACGCTGCACAGGACACATGTCATATCTACAGGAATTTTAAATTACTGACAGACTTAGTGTATCCTGGACACAGCAGTGAACAAACAAAAATGGAGACAGTTACAAGATAAGAAAAAACAGGTGAGAACAATGTTTCAATGAAAAGTTTCAAAGTACAGACCAAATCAAGCTGCTATCAGGCACCGAAATAATTTGCTGGTGAAAGCTGAAAATCTGTGCCGGACCGGGACTCGAACTCAGATCTCCTGCTTAATGCAAGCGATTGCCTTAATTGCCATGGCCATCTAGACATGCTTTCTGTCTGACACAACTTTCACTGCGGCTTTCATTATCTAATTATTTCGGTGCCCGACTGTGTCTGAAGTCAGGCTCTCTTTGCTAATATGATATTTACAGCTGCTGAATCAACAACAGCACGGTGTCTGTTCTGTGGGACATGTCCTACAAAACAAACACCACACATATACACTGAAGAGCCAAAAAAAACTGGTACACCTGCCTGATATCGTGTAAGCCCCACAAGCACACGGAAGTGTCGCAACGGGGCGTGGCATGGACTCGGCTAATGTCTGAAGTAATGCTGGAGGGAATTGACACCATCAATCCTGCAGGGCTGTCCATTAATCCGTAAGAGTATCAGGGGGTGCAGGTCTCTTCTGAATAGCGTGTTGCAAGGCATCCCAGATATGATCAATAATGCTCATGTCTGAGGAGTTTGGTGGCCAGTGGACGTGTTTAAACTCAGAATAATGTTCCTGGAGACACTTTGTACTAATTCTGGACATGTGTATCACATTGTCCTGCTGGAATTGCCAACATCCATCAAAATTCACAATGGACATGAATGGATGCAGGTGATCAGACAGAAGGCTTATGTACATGTCACCTGTCAGAATTATATCTAGACATATCAGGGGTCCCAATCACGCCAACTGCACACACTCCACACCATTACAGAGACTCCATCAGCTTGAACAGTCTCCTGCTGACATGCAGGGTCCATGGATTCTGGGCTTTTCTCCATACCCGTACATGTCCACTCACTCAATACTTTTTGAAATGAGACTCCTGCAACCAGGCGACACAGTTCCAGGCATCAACAGCCCAATTTTAGTGTTGACGGGCCCAGGCGAGGCATAAAGCTTTGTGTTGTGCACTCATCAAGGGCACATGAGTTGGTGTTTGGCTCTGAAAGCCCATATCAATGATGTTTCATTAAACGGTTTGCATGCTGACACTTGTTGATGACCCAGCATTGGAATCTGCAACAATTTTCCACTTCTGTCACACCGAATGATTCTCCTCAGTCATTATTGGTCCCATTCTTGCAAGATCTTTTTCCAGCAGCAGTGATGTCAGAGATTTGATGTTTCACCAGATTCCTGATATTCACAGTATCCTCGTGAAATAGTAGTATGGAAAAATCCCCACTTCATCTGTACCTCATAGATGCTGTGTCCCACTGCTCATGTGCCGACTATAGCACCATGTACAAAGTCATTTAAATTTTGATAACCTTCCATTATAGTAGGAGTAACCAATTTAACAACTGTGCGAGATACTTGTTGTCTTATATGGGCATTCCCAACTGCAGTAACATGTTCTGCCTGTTTACATATATCTTTATTGGAATATGCATACCTATACCAGTTTCTTTGGTGCCTCAGTGTAGATGTGTTTAAATGAAACCAAGAAGAAATTAAGAGATGGTGCCAGATTTTTCTCAATGCTGAATGAAGTGCCTCATAGGAAGTGGCCAGATGTGGAGTGACTCTCCTCATTGTTAAACAAACAGAGTCAGCTGACTCAACTTCAATCATAGTTTTGTAAGAAAAGCATCAATCACAGATGCAAGTTTGGCAGAGGGTATTCTACCATGCTGGCAGTCTATGCTCTAGAGGAAGGGCAAAAGTAAGTCTGAGTCACATGTCTTCAATCAACATTTTCAGAATGTCATTGATATAATTCACAAGAATAAGTACCTGTTTCTCAGGTCAGAAAAATGCTAATAAATGGTCAACCAACCATCAACTTAAAAGAGAAAATACTGAGGGCTTTGGAAGTATTAACACAGAGATGTTAGACATAATATTTTTAAATATATTATAATTATATATTTATTTTTAAATAAAATATTTTAATAATCAAGAATATATTGCATTTACATGGTATGAAGTGTGTGAGAAAATAAAATGAGACTGACAACACTGCGAGCAACCTGGCAATGGTATGTTGTTCTACTTTTATAGACTGGTGTGTTCATACCTTTCAGGTGCTCAGTCTGAGTTTCAGCTTCACACAGCCACCACATGATTTTTGAGAGTGCCATCAATGAAGATAAGTTTTATTGTGTGTTACGAAAATGGAACAGCAGAATTTAGAGTAATGTTAGTGTTACCGCATAAGGTCAAGCACCGTCATGCCAGTCGGGAACGATAAAGGAGAGAGGACTGTGAGAAGAGGTCAGTTAATAGCATGCTAACTGGCCCCTCTCCAAAACGACAACTCAACAGCAGCAAACCCTATATGAAGAGGACATAAGCACTGTGCCTGACTGTCGAACAGTCGAACAGTAGCCTCAAGACTAGTGACTTGCATAGAAGCAGCACAGCTCATTACTTTGCTTGAACGCTCTATGTATCAGACTTTGGAATTGTTATACTGAAGAAACTTGATTATTTTGTATGTCATCCTTTGCTTGCCACACATCTGTGTAACACAAAGTTACGTTCTGCAATTGCTCATTTTGTAATAAAACTCATTAATATTATTTGTTTGAATGTTGTCTAGTGATGTGAGAAAGCAGGTTTCCTAGACACCCCACATTTGATGACTAGGCAGGACTTAAGAGTTTTGCCATCAAGTTTTGTGTTTAACTTGATAAAACAGTGAGTGTGACCTTTAAAAAGTAGAAACAGGCCTATGGGGAATATTCCTTAAGAGCACAAGTTGAAGCCTGGCACAAATCGCTTTTGGAAGGCTGAGAACATGTTGAAGGTGAACCTCACTCAAGGAGCCCTTAAACTTCAAAAACCAATGAAAACATCAAATGTGTGTATTCTGTTGTGAGACAGACTGTTGTTTAACAATAAGGATGATGGGTGACCCATTAAACTTAAACATTTTCACTGTACATCAAATTTTGATTGAAGTTTTGCACATTCAAAAGGTTTGTGGCAAAATTGTGCCAAAAACCTTACAACTGAGCAGAAGGACGATTGAAAAACTTGTGCATTGATCTTTTTGAGAGGATTACCAATAACCATGAATGGTTCAGTCATTTGATCACAGGAGATGAATCCTAGATTTTTAAGTATGATCCTGAGACAAAATGATGAAGTGAGGAGCGACACACTGAGACCTCTCCTTGACCAAAAAAGGCTTAAATGAACAAATCAAAGAGCAAAACAATGCTGGTTTGCTTTTTTGACAGTAGGGGTATCATGCATAAGGAATTTATTCCTCCAGGACAAACTGTCATGCAAGTGTTTTACAAAGATGTCCTTGAAAGGCTCAGGAAAAGGGTAAATCAAGTGAGGCCAGACACTGCAGTCAACTAGATGCTATATCATGACAGTGCCCCATGTCACATGGCATTTTCCATCACAGATTTTTTATCTAAAAAGTATTCCTGTTGTGCTACAATCTCCCTGTTCACCTGATGTGAGTCTTTGTGATTTTTTTCTTTTCCTAAAATTGAAAAAGTCTTAAAAGGACATCATTTTAGGACTTTATAGATCATACAAAAGAATGTGACAGACATGTTAAAGGTCCTTACAGTACTGCTACCAAGACTGGGAACAATGACTCCGTTGGTGTATAGCTTCTGAAGGGAACTATTTTGAAGAGGACAATATTGTTGGTTGAAAAAAATTAAAGGTTTGGTAGATAAAAAATCATCTTCATTACTTTTCTCACACATCTTGTACAAAATCTAAAACACACGACTGAATATATATGATGACACATTATTTACTAAATAAATTGTTCAAAACTGTCAAACATAATAGGAGATTTGGCTTAGCATTTTATCATCCTTTACTAACAATGGACATGGTATGAGCTCAGATCAAGACACAACTGAGGTTAGAGATTAAATTAGATTCTATTCAGTTTTTGTTCCATAGACTCAAGAAAGGAGATGATTCTTGTGGTTGTGGAACTTGTCAGAAAATATAAAATAAAACATTTTTATATAATACTTACTACCCTGATCATTTGTCAGGAGATTGTCGAAATAGGTTAATACAATGTGGTATACACAAACAGCTAACATTTACAGAATTAACACACTGTCAGAATGAAACACTGTTAAGCACTATTAATAAATTTATGATACACAAAATACCTAATCTTGACTGTTGTGACCAAGTACTGTCAAAACAGAAATCAAACAGATATTTTTACTTAAGCTGGCTTAACAGTCTCTGTTAAGATATTCATCTATGGAGTAGAAGGAGTTGCCTATGAAAAAGTTTTTCAAACTCTGTTTAAACTGTGCTTTATCTGAAACCAAGTTTTTAATGGTTGCTGGCAATTTATTGAAAATGTGTGTTCCTGAATATTGGACCCCTTTTCGGACCAAGGTAAGTGATTTTAGGCCCTTATGTAGATTTTTCTTATTCCTAGTATTGATACTATGTATCGAGTGATTGGTTGGAAATAGAGATATATTACTTGCAACAAATTCCATGAATAATTATACTGAGAAGCAGTGGTTAGAGTACAAAGTTCCTTGAACAGGTTTCTACATGATGTTCTTGAATTTACGCCACAAATGATTCTTATCACATGCTTTAGCACCCTAAAAACTTGGTTTTATGAGTTGCCCCAGAATATGATCCCATACGATATAACAGAATGAAAGTAAGCAAAGCATGCAAGTTTTTTGTATGTATATCTCCTACATCTGAAATGATTCTCATGGAAAATACAGACTTGTTTAGGCACTTAAGCAAATCTGTCGTATGCACTTCCCAACTGAATTTATTATTGAGTTGTAATCCCAGAAATTTAACACTGTCAACCTCTTCAATCTGCATGTCTTCATAGTTTAAGGTAGAAAAGAACCTAAAAAATCATACTATAAAAGACCACGTCCATCAGTACTATGAAAAACCAATAAAAACAAGGAAATGTAACCAGAAACTACAGATCGTTCTAGAACAGTCAAAGCTTAAGGATGCAGCAAAGAAGGCAGCCAAAGACACAATAAAAATCCACAGCATAAAAGGTCTTGTAACTAAAAATATGGATACTGAGCTACTTTGACATAAATCTGAATAAGATTGCTAGCCGCCAGCAACCAGTTCTAGAAGCAAAGCAAAATCTGAAATCACTAAGAAAAAGTTGTAGTAGTTCCCATCTTCAAGATTGGAGCCAAAACCAGTAGTAATAAATCTAGGATAACAGAATGTGTTCCATAATTTTTTTTTCAGTAGTTGCAGGGGCAACAGTCTGGATGATTGATTGATCTGACCCTGTAACACTAACCAAAACGGCCTTGATGTTGTGCTACTGCGAACGGCTGAAAGCAAGGGGAAACTACAGCCGTAATTTTTTCCCGAGGGCATGCAGCTTTACTGTATGATTAAATGATGATGGCGTCCTTTTGGGTAAAATATTCTGGAGGTAAAATAGTCCCCCATTTGGATCTCCGGGTGGGGACTACTCAAGAGGAAGTCGTTATCAAGAGAAAGAAAAACGGCGTTCTACAGATCAGAGCGTGGACTGTCAGATCCCTTAATCAGGCAGGTAGGTTGGAAAATTTAAAAAGGGAAATGGATAGGTTAAAGTTAGATATATGGGAATTAGTGAAGTTCGGTGGCGGGAGGAACAAGACTTTTGGTCAGGTGAATACAGGGTTATAAATATAAAGTCAAATAGGGGTAATGCAAGAGTAGGTTTAATAATGAATAAAAAAATAGGAGTGTGGGTAAGCTACTACAAACCTCATAGTGAATGCATTATTGTGGCCAAGATAGACATGAAGCCCACATCTACTACAGTAGTACAAGTTTATACGCCAACTAGCTCTGCAGATGATGAAGAAATTAATGAAATGTATGATGAGATAAAAGAAATTATTCAGGTAGTGAAGGGAGACGAAAATTTAATAGTCATGGGTGACTGGAATTCGACAGCAGGAAAAGGATGAGAAGGAAACGTAGTAGGTGAATATGCACTGGGGCTAAGAAATGAAAGAGGAAGCCGACTGGTAGAATTTTGCACAGAGCATTACTTAATCATAGCTAACACTTGGTTCAAGAATCATGAAAGAAGGTTGTATACATGGAAGAACCCTGGAGATACTAAAAGGTTTTGGACAGATTATGTAATGGTACGACAGAGATTTAGGAACCAGATTTTAAATTGTAAGACGTTCCAGGGGCAGATGTGGACTCTGACCACAATCTATTGGTTATGGACTATAGATTAAAACTGAAGAAACTGCAAAAAGGTAGGAATTTAAGGAGATGGGACCTGAATAAACTGACTAAACCAGAGGTTGTACAGAGTTTCAGGGAGAGCATAAGGGAACAATTGACAAGAATGGGTGAAAGAAATACAGTAGAAGAAGAATGGGTAGCCTTGAGGAATGAAATAGTGAAGGCAGCAGAGGATCAGGTAGGTACAAAGACCAGGGCTAGTAGAAATCCTTGGGTAAAAGAAGAGATACTGAATTTAATTGATGAAAGGAGAAAATACAAAAATGCAGTAAGTGAAACAGGGAAAAAGGAATACAAACGTCTAAAAATGAGATCGACAGGAAGTGCAAAATTGCTAAGCAGGGATGGCTAGAGGGCAAATGTGAGGATGTAGAGGCTCATCTCACGAGGGGTAAGATAGATACTGCTTACAGGAAAATTAGAGAGACCTTTGGAGAAAAGAGAACTACTTGCATGAATATCAAGAGCTCAGATGGAAACCCAGTTCTAAGCAAAGAAGGGAAAGCAGAAAGGTGGAAGGAGTATATAGAGGGTCTATACAGGGGTGATGTTCTTGAGGATAATATTATGGAAATGGAAGAGGAGGTAGATGAAGATGAAATGGGTGATATGATACTGCATGAAGAGTTTGACAGAGCACCGAAAGACCTACGTCGAAACAAGGCCCAGGGAGTAGGAAACATTCCATTAGAACTACTGACAGCCTTGGGAGAACCAGGCCTAACAAAACTCTATCATCTGGTGAGCAAGATGTATGAGACAGGACAAATTCCCTCAGACTTCAAGAATTATATGGTAATTCCAGTCCCAAAGAAAGGTGTTGACAGATGTGAAAATTACCAAACTATCAGTTTAATAAGTCATAGCTGCAAAATAGCAACGCAAATTCTTTACAGACGAATGGAAAAACTGGTAGAAGCTGACCTCGGGGAAGATCAGTTTGGATTCTGTAGAAATGTTGGAACACATGAGGCAATACTGACCCTACTACTTATCTTAGAAGAAAGATTAAGGAAAGGCATACCTACGTTTCTAGCATTTGTAGACTTAGAGAAAGCTTTTGACAATGTTGACTGAAATACCCTCTTTCAAATTCTGAAGGTGGCAGGAGTAAAATACAGGGAGCGAAAGGCTATTTACAATTTGTACAAAAACCAGATGACAGTTATCAGAGCAGAGGGACATGAAAGGGAAGCAGTGGTTGGGAAAGGAGTGAGACAGGGTTGTAGCCTCTCCCTGATGCTATTCAATCTGTATATTGAGCAAGCAGTAAAGGAAACAAAACAAAAGTTCGGAGGAGGTATTAAAATCCATGGAGAAGAAATAAAAACTTTGAGGTTTGCCAATGACATTGTAATTCTGTCAGAGACAGCAAAGGACTTGGTAGAGCAGTTGAACGGAATGGACAGTGTCTTGAAAGGAGGGTATAAGATGAACATCAACAAAAGCAAAACGAGGATAATGGAATGTAGTCAAATTAAATTGGGTGATGCTGAGGGAATTAGATTAGGAAATGAGACACTTAAAGTAGTAAAGGAGTTTTGCTATTTGGGGAGCAAAATAACTGATGATGGTCGAAGTAGAGATGATATAAAATGTAGACTGGAAATGGCGAGGAAAGCGTTTCTGAAGAAGAGAAATTTGTTAACATTGAGTATTGATTTAAGTGTCAGGAAGTCGTTTCTGAAAGTATTTGTATGGAGTGTAGCCATTTATGAAAGTGAAACATGGACGATAAATAGTTTAGATAAGAAGAGAATAGAAGCTTTTGAAATGTGGTGCTACAGAAGAATGCTGAAGATTAGATGAGTAGATCACATAACTAATGAGGAGGTATTGGGAGAAAAGGAGTTTGTGGCACAACTTGACTAGAAGAAGGGATCGGTTGGTAGGACATGTTCTGAGGCATCAAGGGATCACCAATTTGGTACTGGAGGGCAGCGGGGAGGGTAAAAATTGTAGAGGTAGACCAAGAGATGAATACACTAAGCAGATTCAGAAGGATGTAGGCTGCAGTAGGTACTGGGAGATGAAGAAGTTTGCCCAGGATAGAGTAGCATTGAAAGCTGCATCAAACCAGTCTCAGGACTGAAGACCACAACAACAACAACAGTATTTTCTTACATTGTTGATATTCCTTCCTGGACTTTCCTTTGTTTGATTTCATGTGGTGAAGCCATTGACGTAGTACTAAGAAAAAAGCTCTGGGAGATCATGAATAGGAGAAGAACTTCTCAAATATTTTAAAGGCATTTGTTCAGTTCAATAAGTACCTGCATTATGATTGTAGACCATGTCTTCTTTGTTGGTCCCTTTTTTTATACAGAGACAAATTATTTATGTGTAAATGTATATTTATGCAAAGACTAGTATCTTCAGTAACACATTTACTGATATATGACAATGCTGTTTACTAAACCAAAATTTTTGGACATTGTAACTATCATCAGTGTAGTGACTTCCTTATTTTACTGAAACATTTTTACATGCAAGCAATTTATTGGTGTCTGGTTAGTGTTAGGTTAGTGTTGTTTTAACGTCCCGTCGACAACGAGGTCATTAGAGACGGAGCATGAGCTCGGGTTAGGGAAGGATGGGGAAGGAAATCGGCCGTGCCCTTTGAAAGGAACCATCCCGGCATTTGCCTGAAACGATTTAGGGAAATCAATGAAAACCTAAATCAGGATGGCTGGAGACGGGATTGAACCGTCGTCCTCCCGAATGCGAGTCCAGTGTGCTAACCACTGCGCCACCTCGCTCGGTTATTATTGGTGTCTGGAAACAAGAATAAATCACAGGGAGTCAGATTAAGTGAATACAGGAGGCACAGTGTCAATGTGTAACACAAATAATCAGGCATTTTGTGTTGTTAACTCCAGACAGATATACTGGTATCATTGCGAAGCAACACTTTATTCTTTGTCAAAATGGTACCAACCATGTTTCAAAAATCAGTATAAATCACAATTTAATTTAATTATTAACAACAAGAATGAAGAGACACTACAACACAAAGTATTAGTATTGCTACCAGG
The DNA here is from genome assembly GCF_021461385.2 of Schistocerca piceifrons. NCBI lineage: Eukaryota > Metazoa > Arthropoda > Insecta > Orthoptera > Acrididae > Schistocerca > Schistocerca piceifrons. The sequence continues at coordinate 462,156,222 of NC_060149.1, forward strand.
CCAAAGTGGAAGTCTGTAAAACCTGTCCACAAGTCAACTGCAGAAATGTCACAGTCAGTTCAAATAACATCTGCAAATGTAGTACAGTAATGCAGTGGTTATTGTCCTTACAAATGTTGAAGTGTGATGTGCATTGAACATCAAGTGAATTACTCAGGTTAGACAGCTTCTTTTAACTGGAGTTGCACCACAGGGCACACCCATAACATAAGGTATAGACTAGCCCATTTTGTTCACTAGTATGGTGCCTCTTCAAGATAAATTTCCTGTAGTTGCATATACCATAACACTACAATGTTTCTTTCTGTTTCTTCTTGAAGCAGTCCATTATCTCACTATAGTACAGTTTAATGATCATTCTCCCTTCTCCTGGGAAGTATATGTGCACGAGGCACTTCACATCACAAAATGCAAACCCATAATGTCTCTGGCCAATTGGACTGACTTTATCTCCTTTAGAGCACATACAACAGAAGAAACATAGTGATTGATGGTTTGGGTTCCAGTGTACAACTACAAATAAGTATTATAAGATTACTAACAAAGTTGCAGATTGTTGTTCCTTGTTACCTCTCGTGCTGAAAATTGTTTGGATTTGGTACTAAACTGAGCAATAACAGCTGCTACGCCATTAATCTGACATTCACTTATTTGCATATTTACTGTGATGAAATCACATTTGAGTGAATACTATTCTTCCCCACATTTGTGATAAAATTAGCAGCTGGTGAAATTTTGTTACTAATACTTGACTGATCAATTCATTTTTTCTTCAAGATGATGATGTGAGTCATCCAAATTAGACACATTATCTGCTTGAGTACAAAAGTCATTATGTGAGAATCCATAGATGTGCTACAGAACAAAATGTATGCAATTATGGTGTAGTTTACCCAAATCATGTAAGAAACATGTCAAAAGGCAATATTAGTGAAGATGAACAAATGAAAGTGTCTAGTAGATGTAAAAACATACAGGGAATAGTACTTTAAGATCATATACCAACTCTACATAGAATCAAGAGTTAAGCTGAATCATCTAAAAGTCATGTAATAGAACAGAATGCAAAGGAACAGTCAAGGCACTAACAAGAGCAATCAATGCATCATATGTCACCCAATCAACTATAATCCAAAAACATGTGTCAATGTATACTATACAAAGTGTAATATGTCAGTCAATACCTTCATGAGTAAGTGGTTATGTGAGAATATGGATGTCCAGGAATATACCAGAACACTATGTTGGGTGTTACTGAGGCATAAGAGGTACAGGTGTGCAATCTCCACAACATAACCATGTCAACTAATGAAAGTGCAGATGAGTGAAAACAAATACCCATCATGTACCATCAAAACAATGTAAGAAGAGAAGAATACACAACATTAACACTATAATGTGAACAAATGTGGTGTAGCAACCATCATGTCTATGTGTTAAAGAATGATATTAAGCAAGTGAATAGGTCAGGGAAATGTTAACTTGCATCATACAGGAGTTGCAAAAAATTAGAAAGGTACAAAAAAAGATAAAACATGAATAGTAACCACACAGCTGTAGTGTAGTCTAGGAAAAATGATATTAATAACTGAGTAAGAAATATGTGCGAAGAAATATCCCAGTATATAGGGTGTTACAAAAAGGTATGGCCAAACTTTCAGGAAACATTCCTCACACACAAATAAAGAAAAGATGTTATGTGGACATGTGTCCGGAAATGCTTAATTTCCATGTTAGAGCTCATTTTAGTTTCATCCACCTACGCTCAATGGAGCATGTTATCATGATTTCATACGGGATACTCTACCTGTGCTGCTAGAACATGTGCCTTTACAAGTACGACACAACATGTGGTTCATACCCGATAGAGTTCCTGCACATTTCAGTCGAAGTGTTCATACGCTTCTCAACAACAGATTCGGTGACCGATAGATTGGTAGAGGCGGACCAATTCCATGGCCTCCACGCTCTCCTGACCTCAACCCTCTTGACTTTCATTTATGGGGGCATTTGAAAGCTCTTGTCTACGCAACCCCGTTACCAAATGTAGAGACTCTTTGTGCTCGTATTGTGGACAGCTGTGATACAATACGCCATTCTCCAGGGCTGCATCAGCGCATCAGGGATTCCATGCGATGGATGGTGAATGCATGTATCCTTGCTAACGGAAGACATTTTGAATATTTCCTGTAGCAAAGTGTTTGAAGTCATGCTGGTACGTTCTGTTGCTGTGTGTTTCCATTCCATGATTAATGTGATCTGAAGAGAAGTAATAAAATGAGCTCTAACATGGAAAGTAAGCGTTTCCGGACGCATGTCCACCTAACATATTTTCTTTCTTTGTGTGTGAGGAATGTTTCCTGAAAGTTTGGCTGTACCTTTTTGTAACATCCTGTATATTGAAGACCAGTAAAACAATATCATTTGTGGCTACATGTCAAGTGTATCAAATTGCTTTTGAGATGTACAGGAATCACAATGTACCATCAGGTATCATTTATAAAGTGGTATATGGTAATGTGAAAGCATTGAAAACATCAGTACTGAGTCAGACCTGGCAAATTATTTTAATTTATCCTAATAATCAGGCAAGCACAATATGAAATAGAGCCCCACAGTCATTATCAATGAATTAAATGATCAGAAATGAGAAATGTCAAACTTCCACTATGTTGTACATTAGTCTGCAACCATATCTGGGAACAAAGCTCCTGTACTTTATGTAAACTGATCTTGAAAGAAAGAAGCAAGTTCCACAAGCAAACAATAGTGGTTATGACATAGAAACACCATATGTGAATGAATAATTAGCTCAGTGAGACAAAGCAAAACAGAAAGGATCAGAAAAAGTGCGTCCATATCGGATTGAAAACAACACCTATAAATAGGATACCCATATTAGAAACCACTAACAACAAGCACACAGTTGTAGTGCGAATGGGTTAAATGAGGGTCATGAGACTCATATCACCAACACCATGGTTGTCTACACATAACACGTTATTTTGACCCCCAATTAGCAGGTTCTCTTTTACTATTACATGTCATATATATTTTGTTCCCTAGTTTATATTTATACAATGTGCTACTGTTCTCTCATTTCATTCCTTAATTTCTCTTTAACTTTGATGTCACTCCCTGTACAGTTTGGTTTTGTATGTGTTTATTATACATTACTTATATTCTGTAAACCAAGCATGGTGTTTTATAGCAAACCAACATGATTCTCCAAAACAGATTATGATGTCCACATTATTGGTGTAATTGTCTTCACAGATGACACCAAACTGTATGTAATTTGATTTCTTAAAAAAAAATTTACACCAGCCATTTTCTTATGTATTTTATGCTATGATCATTGTTGTCTTTGCACAGGGGCCTGAAGATGGTGTAATGTAATGCTGAAAATGGTAGCATAAACAAAAGAAGACTGGAAATTTAGATGGCTGAAGGTGTTTTGACTGACATTTTATATTGAACAGCTGAGGCCCCACAACCATCTTGTATAAAGATGGACTTACATTGAATTGTTTTTGTCTTTTTAACATTGAGCATGAGACCATTTTCAGTAAACCAGTCAGTGACACTTTTAAGAACACTGTTTACCATTTCTTCTTTTGCTATACGACAGGGCGCGGGAGGGGAAGGGGGTCAACTTTGAAATCTTTGATATGAACCCTTAATTTTTATTGATTCTCATTCTTTGGGGAAAAAATGTAGCTTCCATACAGAACAATTTTATCATTGCATGATGGATGGCACTGCCATTGACACAAATCAAAATGGGCTACAAACCATTTAAAAGTGATAGGGGAATGTTCAATATGTTAACCATCATCTGTGATACATTTTCTACCACTCAAATAACCATTTGTGATGTGCAGATGATGAATATCTGTCATAGTCTGTGGTCAGATTCTCACTGTAGGTGCAACACCTCTAGGTGCAAGGATGTGGTTCCATTGTATCAAGTGCAACTGTGGCCATACTGCAAATGATGGCCAAGGAAACGGTGGCGTAATGCTTTCATTGTTAACTGCAAACATTCAAACAGCAATCTCTTCATATGTCTTGCATCAAACAGGCTTGTAGAAGAAGCTGTGTATAAACTTGTTTCTTGAGAAGAATATTCCTTTAGCAAAGACATTTTGCAGTATTATCCAACTGTTCATTGCAGCTGGCAGTGTTCAACCCACATGTAGAATCTGACCACAGACTACAATGAATGAAAATGCTGTAGTATATGTTTTAGCTGTAACTGTTACATATCTTCACATTAGTTCATGGGAAATCAAATAGGGTTCAGAAATTTCATGAAAAAGTGTTCTGCAGATTCTAGAGAAACACAAATATCACACATATCACCTGTTGTTGCTTGAAGTTCTAGATGGGGTTGACTTTAAAAGCTGCTAGAACTTTTGCAATTGGATACAACAACAACTAGCAGCCAATGATGACTTTCATTCACAGGCACTTTTCTCTGATGAAGCAATGTTTACAAACTGTAGTCACATGAATTGGGATAATATGCATTAGCGGGCAGTGGAGAAACTGCACTGGTTAAGCCAAGTTGAGTTTCAATGCCCCTGGAGTGTCAATGTTGGTGCGGTGTGTTAGATACCCAGATAATTGGCCCATACTTCTTGGATGGGACTGCAAATGGTCAAATGTGTGGCAACCTTTTAGATAATATTTTGACAGTACTATTGAAATATCTCCCACTTCAAATAAGAATGGATACATGGTCTCAACATAGTGGCAATAGTGTCTTTCTGACTGTTGTGTAGTTTGTAAATTAAAGTGAAACTAGAATCAAACCATAAATAACATGTGCTAAATGCATCAATCACACAATTATGATCCATCCCAACACTTCTTGGTCCTTGTAATCACCATTTTGATGAAGCATAGTCTCTGACTTGAGGTTTAGATACAAATGTCTGTTCACTTTAGCGATGAAATCTAGTATTTTTGTTAAGTCTGTGTGTTTTATGTGTGATCTAGCCATTTTGTTAAGTCTTTGTGTTTCAAGGCTGACATATGACTTCCCCTAAGTATTTGGCCATTAGCTTTTGCAACGCATCGACAAATTGTGAGGAAATGACAAAGTGTGGTCTTCCTCAATGTAACTGTAAGTAAATGGTGGCCTCCCACAACTCCTGTGAAGAATACAATACTTTAAACAACAATTCATGGCAACCTGTCAAAACCTTTATCTTTGTAAAATTCCTGACATTACAACAAACATCAGCATTTGGTTTGGTAGTGACATCAGTAAAACTCTTAGAGGTTCTGAAATCCTCAGTGTCCACTTTACTGATGGGAAATCTGAGACCACAGAATGTGAGGTTATGACTCGGCATTCCTACAAGAGCTTCCATCTTTAATGAAGAAATGGGTATCAGTATAACCAATGAGGGTTCCTACAGCAATGAAAATTTGTGCTTTGGGCCTTATGGAAGTGAATATCAGGGAAACTGGCAAGGCAGCTTTTCACAAATGTTCATATATAGTGTGTAGGGGTACAGAACTCATAAAGCTGATTCACCACAAGTCAATAGTTGTCAGGACCACACATACATACTACAATCTCAAAATGATAATTGTGTGCTATAGGCCTATATGGTTCTCAGCCTCTCATATACACTGAGGTGAAAAAGTCATGGGATAGTGTTATGGACATATGTAGATGGCAATAGTATCGCATACACAAGATATAACAGGGCAGTGCATTGGTGAAGCTGTCATTTGCATTCATGTGATCCAGGTGAAAAGATTTCTGATGAGGTTATGGCCACACAATGGGAATTAACGGACTTTGAATGTGAGATAGTAGTTGGCACCAAGGATGTGGGACACATCATTTTGAAAATCATTAGGGAATTCAGTATTCTGAGATCCTCAGTGCCAAGAGTGTGCTGAGAATGCCAGATTTCAGGCAATACTTCTCACCACAGACAATGCAATGGCTGACGGCCTTCACTTAATGACTGAGATCATCAGCATTTTTGTAGAGTTGTCAGGGCTAACAGACAAGCAGCACTGCATGAAATAACTGCAGAAATGCGAAATGTACAGAAAATGTTTCCATTAGAACAGTACGGCAAAATCTGGCATTAATGGGCAACAGCAGCAGACAACCAACATGAGTGCCTTTGCTAATGGCACATCAACTGCAGTGCCCCTCCTGGGCCTGTGACCATATGTATTGGACTCCAGACAACTGCAAAATTGTGGTCTGGTCAGATGAGTCCTGATTTAAGTTGGTAAGAGCTGATGGTAGGGTTTGAGTGTGATGCAGACCCCATGAAGTCATGGACCCTGGTTGTCAACAAGGTACTGTGCAAGCTGGTGGTGGTTCCATAATGGTGTGGGCTGTATTTACACGTTATGGACTGGGTCCTCTGGTCCAGCTGAAGTGATCACCAACTGGAAATGGCTATAATCAGCTACTTGAGACCATTTTCAGTCATTCGCGAACTTAATGTTCCCAAACAACAATGGAATTTTCATCGGGCCACAGTTGTTCAAGACTGGTTTGAAAATCATTTTGCCAATTTGAGTGAATGGTTTGGCCACCCAGATAAATAGACATGAATCCCATCTAACATTTATGGGACATAATTGAGAGGTCATTGTGTGCATAAAATTCTGCATCGGCAACACATTCACAATTATGGTCAGCTATAGAGGCAGTATGGCTCAATATTTCTGCATTGGACTTCCAATGAATTGTTGAGCCACATCATGTTGTTTCACTACACCAGGCAAAAGGAAGTCCAACTTGATTTTAGGAGGTAGCTCATGACTTTTGTCACCTCCATGTATATATACGTTTTGTGTGTGTACTTTTTTTCATTCATGTTAAAAACAGAGCTGTATACATGTCCTGATTCATGCCACATCATTATGATAGAAACATCAACAGATGATTTATGGAACATGTAACTAACTAACCAATTAATTAATAATGCAGGAAAAGATATATCACTACTTACTGTAAACAATACATGTCAAGTTACAGACAGGCACAATTAAAAGATACTCACATGTAGCTTTTGTCCACAGCATTTGTCAGTAAACACACACACACACACACACACACACACACACACACACACAAGCAAGCACACCGCATGCACACATAACCACCAGCTCCAGTGTCTTGGCCCAGAATACCATTCCTACATGGAGTTTCCATTGCTTAACTAATTAATTACAATCTCTGCAGGATTACAAGATACAACAAAAGCTTGAGGCAATAACCTAATAGGAAGTGTATATGTGACATAAGAAAACATGTTGGAGAAACATGGATATAACCAGCTAAATATCATAAAGGACGGAGAAATCTAAGAAAAACTCTTTTTTCCATCAGTGGATGTCAAAAAATGTTTTACGCCACCATTAAGCTTTGCATAATCAGCATTTTTTGATGGAAGCTTATTTATTGATAACCTTTTGAAAACAGGAAATCATTAGTTACAGCTACCTGTGCAGTGAAAGTGAAAATAAACTTGCATTCTCAGTGTACCTCAGTGCAGCAAGCTGTGTCTCCAGCTGTGAACATAACTTTATTTGTGTAAAAACTCCAGTGTACTACTTGCCTCAAAGAGTCATTTCAAATATAATCCATGCATAAATTGTTTCATTATGACAAGAATGGTTGTCAGCACAGATAATTACCTGCTGAATTCTCTTACACCACAGCAATCTCATTCAAACATTTGGTAGCTTTTGTGAGAGTTGTGGGATTATGGTTTATTCATCTCCTGATGTATATTTTCAGCTCATTTGGTTTGCATGCAAGAGACATGTCAAAAATTATTAATATAGTTAAAATGATTTTTATGTTAATAAATAATAGCATTAAAATAAATAATAACTCTCTTATGCTATTTCTTGGGATCTGTAACACACTGCACCAGCTCAGAGTACCAGTTTGTCCTGTGTGAATTTGTCTACTGAGTAATAACATTTTAGTGTGAATGCCTGATGCAGATTTCTTTTAAGTGGACCTAAATTCATCTGCATTATCTTATTTCCTTTTAATTTATTATAAATTTTCATTACCATGTACAGAGGTCCCTGGGTTTACAGTTTGAGCCAATGTGTGGGGAGCATAAACTTTTGTGTTGGGATGGCAGAGTTAATATTGTAACTCTGCATGCAGAGTTATAATTTACAATGCACATACTTCAAACAATATTTTTCTGTATTTTTAGTATCCACACTATGTCTGTTAAGTTAACTCAGAAAACAATACTATACCTAATAATAGACTCAAAGTAGCTTGTATATGTTACTTTTTGCGTGTACATGTCAGTTGCAGTCAGCAATACCTGTACTGCAAATACAAAGCTGCTCAGTATCTTTACTAGTTATGCAATGTGTGTCTGCCAGCTAAAATTTTTATCCACATTTAAACCTAATAATTTGACTGAGTCAGTTTCTCATATATCTTGGTTATTTTGAACAATCTTAATCTGCTCACATTTTGAATGGTTTTGAAGTGCATTATTCGAGTCTTAGATATGTTTAGATTCAACCCATTTAGCTGAAACAAAGTTTCTTAAGTACTGAGGGTACTGATCATAGATTTGGGATTTTTTTTCCAAATCCTGATATTCAATTAAGACAGAAGTATCATCTGCAAATAGAACTGATGGGGAGGTGATATTTGATGGTAAGTCATTAACATAGAAGAGAAATAGGACTGGGTCTAATATGAAGCTTTGTGGACCACCCTGAGATTTTTTTCCAGTCAGAATACAAACTAGTCCCATTTAAAGAGTTATTGTTATTGTTATGTTTGATATGTAGAATTTAAGCCATTGTATGGCATTGCCTCTAATGCCATACTTTTCAACTTTGTAAATAAGCAATGCACAGTTTACAGAATCAGATGTCTTTGTGTGATCACAGAAAATTCCTGCCACCTATTCCTCTTGTCTAACGATGTATGTATTTTCTCAATGAAATGTTCTCTGCGCCTATGGTGTCTTTCCCCCATTGAAAATCAAACTGATTGTCTAGAATAATAAAATATTTTGCAATGGAGTTTTGGATTTGGACAACAGCAACTTTTTCAAATATTTTGGATATGACTGGGAGAATTGATATAGGATGATAATTTCCCATGATCTCTTTTGATCCCTTGTGGAAGAGTTGTTTGACTTCAGCATATTTCAGTACCTCTGCGAAACAGACCTCTCAAAAACATTGATTCATTATTTGAGCTAATGGGTTTGCAGTTTTGTTGTTTACTTCTTCTTTTTTTTTTTTTTTTTTTTTTTTTTTAGGCTTGCACTTTCTTCATCATTCACAGAAACTTTTAAAAATTTTGTAAACATTTCAGTGTTTCCATTTAGGCCAAAAGGATTAACTTTGTTGTGATAATTTGTTACATTTGCGTCAAAATTTACAACTTTATTAAAGCACTCTTGTATTTAATTTGCACTTTCAACGTTGTTTCCTTCAGTGTTAACTTTCGAAATTCTTTGGTTACAGGGCTTAATGCCTAACTCAAATTTAATCACTGACCACACAGCCCTTGTCATATTTTTATGGTTTAAAGTTAGCCTGTTATTTGCCAATTGTTTTGCTGCTTTGACAACCCTTAAATATAGTTTTAAGTAGTCTAACATATTCAATGACATCAATATCTTTATCATATTTCATTTCTCTGTCTGGTAGTCTTTTGCTTATGCTGGAAGTTTTTATGCCCTGTGTAATCCACTTTAATTTCTTTGGCACTTTATTGCTGCACAATATTGGTAGAAATGTTTGATTACAGGCACCAAGAAAACTATTTAGGAATTTGTCAGTGTTTCCATCACTTGAATTACAATGATGAAAAGGTTATTTTTTCTCTTTTAGCTTATTACACAAAATTAGTAAGTTTCCGTTGCTAAAGTTCCTTCTCACGTGGGTTTTCACACTTAAAATGCTCCTGTCAGTCTGTGGCAGCTCAATGAACAATGCACAATGATCTGAAATGCTTTTTTTTTAGAGTAGAATATTTTCATTAGCCTTTCAGTATTTTTCATACAATTGGCTTCGTCAAAGTTTACAGAGTGTTTTAGTTTCAGTACAATATTCAAATAGTTACAGAAAGGGGAGAAAAGGAACTAAAGACCTTTTATTCAGCATTATGTAAAACAATGTTTTATACAGGAAGAAAAGAATCACAGTAAATAACTAACTTATATAGTATCAAAACATTTTCTTCATAATTTAGGTAAAACATATATTTTGATGATTAGTTTCTAAGAATTCTTCAGTTGTATAGAATTCATTGTTTTTTAGCCAGGTTTGCAATGTATTCTTATATTTATTTAGTGGTACTGTATGAGCTGAACATGGTCACTTATTGAAAAATTTTATGCTTAAGTACTCATAGTTATTATGGACTACAGCAAGTCTTGTGGAAGGCAAGTTCAGCTGGTGACTGTTTCTTGTACTGTGTGCATGCACATCACATCTCATGTTCAATTTTTTCAGATTTTCTCTGGCATATATTAAACAGTTATATATGTACATGCTTGGCACTGTCATTACGCCAAGAGATTTAAAATAATTTCTGCAGGACTCTCTGGGTGCTAACCCTTCCATGCACCTGATTGCTTTCTTCTGCCATCTGAAAACACATTCAGCCCCTGTGGAGTTACCCCAAAGCAATATTCCATATTGCAGTTTGGAATGAAAAAAGGTATAGTATGAGTGGAGTAGCAATTGCTTGTTCACACTGTTTCTTAATTTATACAATAAGAAAAGTACTCATGCTAGTTTATTACATAGATAATTGGTGTGTCCTTCCCATGAGAGCTTTTGGTCTATGATTAGTCCAAGTAATTTCACTGTTTTATTTTCGTTTTTAGTTACGTTGAGATTAAATATTATTACTTCTGTTTTTGTTTGATTTATGCACAGCTGGTTAGCATGACATCAGTAATTAGCCATTTGCATCATTTCTCTATTTTTGTCCAGTACACTCTGTAAGTTCTCTCCTGTACTTATTAATGTCATATCGTCAGCGTATAGTATGTTCTCACACGGTATGTAATTCGAGAAGTCATTAACAGAGACAATGAACAGAAAAGGTCCAAGAACAGAGCCTTGAGGTATTCCTCTTTCTATAGGGAGTATTTCTGATCTCTTGTTATTTGCATATACAAGTTGTAACCTATTACTTAGATAAGATTTGAATAGACTGAGTGTATCGTCTTCAATGCCGTAGTGCTTTAACTTTTTGATGAGTATGTCATGTGACACCAAGTCAAATGCTTTACTTAGGTAAATAAGTGTTCCAGACATTTATACCCTTTTTTCATACCCTCCATAAACATTGCTTACCAAAGCTTCCACTGCTTTTACAGTTGATAGGTGTAACCTGAAGCCAAACTGTTGTTCATTTAAAATTTTGTTGGTTTCAAAATACCTGTATATCTGCTTATGCACACAATTATCAACTAACTTGCATATGATTGGTACTATTGAAATGGGTCTGTAATTATTTGGGAGGTTTCTTTCACCTTTTTTGTACACAGGCAATGTAACTGTGAGCTTAAGACAATCGGGGAATATTCCTTCATCAAGTACTCTGTTTGATAGTGAGAGAAGTGGCATTTCAATTTCTTTTACTATACAGGGTGATTCAAAGAGAATACCACAACTTTAAAAATGTGTATTTAATGAAAGAAACATAATATAACCTTCTGTTATACATCATTACAAAGAGTATTTAAAAAGGTTTTTTTTTCACTCAAAAACAAGTTCAGAGATGTTCAATATGGCCCCCTCCAGACACATGAGCAATATCAACCCGATACTCCAACTCGTTCCACACTCTCTGTAGCATATCAGGCGTAATAGTTTGGATAGCTGCTGTTATTTCTCGTTTCAAATCATCAGTGGTGGCTGGGAGAGGTGGCCGAAACACCATATCCTTAACATACCCCCATAAGAAAAAATCGCAGGGGGTAAGATCAGGGCTTCTTGGAGGCCAGTGATGAAGTGCTCTGTCACGGGCTGCCTGGCGGCCGATCCATCACTTCGGGTAGTTGACGTTCAGGTTTCATAACTAACCTTTTTCGTAGGACTCTCCATACAGTTGATTGTGGAATTTGCAGCTCTCTGCTAACTCTGCGAGTCGATTTTCCTGGGCTGCGAACAAATGCTTGCTGGATGCGTGCTACATTTTCATCACTCGTTCTCGGCCGTCCAGAACTTTTCCCTTTGCACAAACACCCATTCTCTGTAAACTGTTTATACCAATGTTTAATACACCACCTATCAGGAGGTTTACCACCATACTTCGTTCGAAATGCACGCTGAACAACTGTCGTCGATTCACTTCTGCCGTACTCAATAACACAAAAAGGTTTCTGTTGAGTGGTCGCCATCTTAGCATCAACTGATGCTGACGCCTAGTCAACAGCGCCTCAAGCGAACAAATGTACAACTAAATGAAACTTTATAGCTCCCTTAATTCGCCGACAGATAGTGCTTAGCTCTGCCTTTTGTCGTTGCAGAGTTTTAGATTCCTAAAGTTGTGGTATTTTTTTTGAATCACCCTGTACATTTAATGATGAGATTACTGAGTCCATAATAGTCTTCTGTTTTGGAATTACTTAATTTGTTTATTGACTTATGAATATCATTTAATGTGATTTGGGTCCAAGTGAACTTCTCACTTCTTGTCTGTTTTGCACAAGTGAGCAATGCTTCTGCATCAGAGGCAGAATTGATGGGTGGGGTGGTGACACTATTTACAAAATATTCATTGAGAATATTGCAGTCAATAGGGATATTCCTTTCGTTATTGGTATTATTAATTTCCCTTTTAATGACAGTCCAGGCCACTTTACATTTATTTTTAGAATTTAAAATATATTCATCACTTGCACAGCACTTAGCATTTTTTATTTCTAATCTGTAAAGGTTTCTCATTTTAGTGTAATTTCCCTTGTCCCTATCACTGTTATGAGATTTGTCTTTCATAATCATCAGTAGTATTCTGAGTTTGTTAAGTTGTGGGGTGTACCACTTGCTAATATTTTGTTGCTTATGAGTAATATTACTCTGGTACATTTTGGTTACCAAGGGGCATGTCATTTCTACTATATGCTTGATCTCTGACAGGAAAATAGAAAATGCATTTATTAATCATTTTCTTGTTATCCATTACATGAGTCCAATTCATTTCTTTTAACTGGTTTATCATTTTGTTTACATTTGATTCACCTAGAATTCTATATGTCACTTCTCTCTCTGTAGAACTGAAGGCTGACTTTTCTATTTGAAGCCATAGCCCAGCATGATCTGATACTCCTAATTCTTTTACATCACATTGTATGGAGTCTCTTTGTACATTGCTAATTATGTTATCAAGGCATGCGTTCAGTGTAGTGGGTTTTTCATTGAGACAGTAATAATTTAATGACTTCAGAGTGTTAATCATATGAATTACATTTTTTTCTCTTTGCCCTTATATCTATGTTAATATCACCTACAATTACAATTCAATGCTGTTTATACAGGGTGTTTCAAAAATGACCGGTATATTTGAAACGGCAATAAAAACTAAACGAGCAGCGATAGAAATACACCGTTTGTTGCAATATGCTTGGGACAACAGTACATTTTCAGGCAGACAAACTTTCGAAATTACAGTAGTTACAATTTTCAACAACAGATGGTGCTGCGGTCTGGGAAACTCTATAGTACGATATTTTCCACATATCCACCATGTGTAGCAATAATATGGCGTAGTCTCTGAATGAAATTACCCGAAACCTTTGACAACGTGTCTGGCGGAATGGCTTCACATGCAGATGAGATGTACTGCTTCAGCTGTTCAGTTGTTTCTGGATTCTGGCGGTACACCTGGTCTTTCAAGTGTCCCCACAGAAAGAAGTCACAGGGGTTCATGTCTGGCGAATAGGGAGGCCAATCCACGCCGCCTCCTGTATGTTTCGGATAGCCCAAAGCAATCACACGATCATCGAAATATTCATTCAGGAAATTAAAGACGTTGGCCATGCGATGTGGCCGGGCACCATCTTGCATAAACCACGAGGTGTTCGCAGTGTCGTCTAAGGCAGTTTGTACCGCCACAAATTCACGAAGAATGTCCAGATAGCGTGATGCAGTAATCGTTTCGGATCTGAAAAATGGGCCAATGATTCCTTTGGAAGAAATGGCGGCCCATACCAGTACTTTTTGAGGATGCAGGGACGATGGGACTGCAACATGGCGCTTTTCGGTTCCCCATATGCGCCAGTTCTGTTTATTGACGAAGCCGTCCAGGTAAAAATAAGCTTCGTCAGTAAACCAAATGCTGCCCACATGCATATCACCGTCATCAATCCTGTGCACTATATCGTTAGCGAATGTCTCTCGCGCAGCAATGGTAGCGGCGCTGAGGGGTTGCCGCATTTGAATTTTGTATGGATAGAGGTGTAAACTCTGGCGCATGAGACGATACGTGGACGTTGGCATCACTTGGACCGCAGCTGCAGCACAGCGAACCGAAACCCGAGGCCGCTGTTGGATCACCTGCTGCACTAGCTGCGCATTGCCCTCTGTGGTTGCCGTACGCGGTCGCCCTACCTTTCCAGCACGTTCATCTGTCACGTTCCCAGTCCGTTGAAATTTTTCAAACAGATCCTTTATTGTATCGCTTTTCGGTCCTTTGGTTACATTAAACCTCTGTTGAAAACTTCGTCTTGTTGCAACAACACTGTGTTCTAGGCGGTGGAATTCCAACACCAGAAAAATCCTCTGTTCTAAGGAATAAACCATGTTGTCTACAGCACACTTGCACGTTGCGAACAGCACACGCTTACAGCAGAAAGACGACGTACAGAATGGCGCACCCACAGACTGCGTTGTCTTCTATATCTTTCACATCACTTGCAGCGCCATCTGTTGTTGAAAATTGTAACTACTGTAATTTTGAAAGTTTGTCCGCCTGAAAATGTACTGTTGTCCCAAGCATATTGCAACAAACGGTGTATTTCTATCGCTGCTCGTTTAGTTTTTATTGCCGTTTCAAATACACCGGTCATTTTTGAAACACCCTGTATTTTGACAACAGCAATATTAAAGTATTAATTTTTTCTATAAATACTATCTCATCAGAGACTGGGATTCGATAGATTGAGACAATTACAGTTTTCTGTTCATGCATTACCACACCAGCTACTCCTATTGTAGCTTCAAGGCATATTCTACTAAGGTCTATAACTGAGTAATGCAATTCAAGGTTACTTTTGACATATATTGACACCCCACCATGTGTGATACTTTTTCTGCAGTAACATATAACTAACGAATATCCAAGAGGAACACACAAATCTATTTCAGGGTCTTTCATCCAGTGTTCATTGATGCATAGAACACTGTAGTTGATATTATTGAGCCCGTATTGTAATTCATCGATTTTACACCTAAGAGATTGTACATTTATATGAATGAGGAGGAAACTGTCACTGATACATAATGGTATTCTACTTTCACAGAACCTTCTGTATTCATTTATTTTGCACAATTATCTGAATGAATTAGACTGCTGCAGTTTCTACTTAATGTGGTTTCTAACTTTCCTTCATCTGTAATGTCGTTCTCTCTTAAAAAAAAAAAAAAAGGAGGTGTACAGTCATGCTCTGTGGGACTGTCTTTTAGGACAAGGCTGCTGTGTGCTTGTATTTCATTTACAACTTTGTTTATTTCCTGACACAAAAATGTTTTCCCATGGTAATTTAGATGCTCACCATGTTTAGTGTGCAAATTTCTTTCAAGTCTACTAATATCCACTACATTGCATTTAGCATAAATGGAACATAGTTGTTTGATTTTAACATTTTTTTACGAATCTCTTTGTTAACACATGAATTATAGATCAAGTCATGTCTATGAGGTATCATCACAACAATAGTGTCTTCCATCTTACTTATATCTAAAAAAAATTTCAAACCTGTTATACACTTTTTGGCTTCATTACGTGCTACATGATTTGCACCAGTCACACAAACAACAAAGTCACTGTCCCTTGTTGTATTCTTGTGTTCTGAGATGTCTTCATCAATATTTTCTGTCTTTGCACCAGGTTTTCTGATGCCAGTTGCACTAAGATCCGTATTCACATCATGTAGAATATTTGCTAGCTTTCTTCTGTGGCTGTCTGCTACAAAAAGCACATTGTGTTACTTTGTTCACTGTTTCTGGCTGTTGGCAATGTTTTTGCAGCTCCTTACAATGTTTTTATCTTCATGTTGGGTGGCTTGTTCACTTTCAATGTTTATGGAGTTGCTGCTGCTTTCTGATAACACACTGAACTTGTTTGTACACACAAGATTAGGTTTATTCCATGTATTTCGTTGTGAGCATGGCACTTTTTTAGTCACTTAGATCTATACAAAATTTACACACATGTTCCTACAAATAATATGTTGGAAAGTTGACAGTACAGGTTGCTGGTTGGCCATTGTCTCTGGTAGATTCAAAGAAATTCAATTTGAAACCACATTTCTTTACCATGTCAGTGAATCTATTCTCACATGTGATATTGACATTAAAATCAGTAGCTATTAGAATTTTTTCTTTTTTTTTTCTAGAAAGGTCTTCTAGTATAATTTGAAGCTTAGATAAGAATAGTGCTGTTGTTGATCTCCCTGGGATGCTATATATTGAGATAACTATAACATTTACTGGTAAGTCCATTATTTCTATACAACTACTCTGAAACACACATTCTTCATTTAAATAATTGCTCATTTAAATAAGCAACTCTAGTATTTGAACATTCTGAAAGAATGATTTCCAATTCTTCTATTCTAGAGCTTTTGTTGTCTAAAGCATCATTGTTTAAACCATTTACGTTCCAGTGCATTACAACCTACTTTGACTATTACTTATAGGCTATAGCACATTTTTTGCCAGATATTAGTTCGGATTAGTCTTTCTTAATGATACACAAATTTTTTCACTCCCACTACTAGCTATAAGTTTCCCTTATTTCTTTAAAACCTGGCAAGTATCTATGAACATCTTACCGACTATTTTTGAGCCCAACCTATTCAGATGAAAACCATTTGTGGCAAGACACTTTGCACTTAGAAAGTTGTTGGGATTATTACATTGAAGATCTGCCTTGCAATTGTTTCCCATGGTCAAAAACACCAGCTGTGGCCATATTAAGATTCATAAGTACCCTGAAAAAATATGTGAGAAATTGTGTGCTGTTTCTTGGAGACAACTAACAGTGCCGTGTTAATCTAGAAAGCGTGCAACTGTCTCAATACAATCAGTTTCAGCCCTAAATGTCCAAACTAAACTCCCACCAGTATGATGTGTGGAGAAGGTAGGGAACTGAACTCCTAAAATGGACCTTTGCTAAATAGCATTGAGTTCTCTTCACTGATGAATTCATGGCTTGTGTGACATTTAATAACCATTGTAAAACTTGAGTGCATAGGCAGCCAGGTACCAATGTATGTCTACGTCTACACCTACATAGATATTTCACAAGCCACCAATGGTGCATGGGAAAGGGTACTCCATACCATTACTTACCATTTCCTTTCCTACGCCACTCACAAACAGAGCAGGGGAAAAATGACTGTCGATATGCCTCCCTATGAGCACTAATTTCTCATATCTCATCTTCAGGTCCTTATGCTCAATTAATGTTTGCAACTGTAGAATCGTTTGGCAGGCACCTTCAAATGCCAGTACTCTAAATTTTATCAATAGTGCTTCTTGAAAAGAAGAGTTACTGAAGCATCTCCATAACACTTATGTGTTGTTAGAACCTACCGGTAACAAATCTAGCAGCCTGTCTCAGGATTGCTTCAACGTCTTCCTTCAATCTGACCTGGTATATATCCAAAACCCTTGAGCAGTGCTCAAGAATAGGTCACACTAGTGTACTATATGTTGTCCCCTTTACAAGAGAATCACTCTTTCCTAGAATTCTCCCAATAAACTGAAGTCGACCATTCACCTTCCCTACTACAGTTCTCACATGCTCGTTTCACCTCACGTCATTTTTCAGCATTACATACAGATATTTAAATGACTATATTGTGTCAAGTAGGACACTAATAATACCATATCCAAACATTACAGGTTTCATCTTCCTTCTATTCCCCATTATGTTACATTTTTTCACATTCAGGGCTCACTCCTATTCATCACACCATCTGGAAATTTTGTCTAAGTCATGTTTGTATCTTCCTACAGTCTCTTAACGTTGGCACCTCACATTACACCATGGAATTATCAGCTAACAACCACAGATTGCAGCCTACCCTGTCTGTCAAATCATTTGTGTAAATAGGGAACAGCAGCGGTCCTCTCACTCTTCCCTGGAGCACTGCTGACAATACCCTTGTCTCTGATGAACACTCACCTTCGAGGACAACATACTGGGTTCTAATATGTAAGAAGTTCTTGAGCCACTCACATATCTGTGAACTTATTTCATATGCTCATACCTTTGTTAACAGCCTGCAATGGGGCACTGTGTCAAATGCTTTCCAGAAATCTAGAAATATGGAATCTACCTGATGCCCTTCATCCAAAGTTCTCAGCATATCATGTGAGAAAAGGGTAAGTGGAGTTTTTCACAAGTAATGCTTTCTACAACCATGCTGATTCATGGACATAAGTTTCTCAGTGTCAAGAAAATTTATTATATTTGAACTGAGAATATGTTCAAGGATTGTGCAGCAAACAGAAGTTGGCCTGTAATTCTGTGGTTCCATTGTCTCACCTTTTTTATATATTGGAGTCACCTGTCCTTTTTTACAGTCACTTGGAACTTTGTTCTGGGCATGAGATTCATGATAAATTCAAGCTAGGTAAGGGGCCAATGCCGTAGAGTAGGCCTACCCTCTGTAAATTCGAACTGAGATCCCAACTGGACCTGGTGATCTACTTGCTTTCAAATCCTTCAGTTGTTTCTCTAGACCAGGTACTCTTATTGCTATGTTATTCATATGAGAGTCTGTCCAATGGTCAAATGACAGTGTTTAATAGATTCTCCTGTGTGGGTTATTTCTTGACTGTGAAACTTAAAACTTCGGGTTTTGTTTTGCTATCTTCAACTGCCACACCAGACCGGTCAACAAGGGACCTAGTGGAAGTCTTAGACCAGCTTATTGATTTTACATATGACCAGAAGTTTCTCTGGTTCTCTGCCAGATCTTATGCTAAGGTGTGATTGTGGTAGATTTTGTATGCTTCGCACATGGATCTTTCGACAAATGCTCAAATCTTTACTAACCTTTGCTTGTCATCATTTATGCATTCCCTTTTCAACTTAGGGTGCAACAGCCTCTACTTCCTCAGCATCCACCAAATTTTGCTATTAAACCATGGTAGGTCCTTTCCATCCTTTATCCACTTATTAGGGATGTAACTCTCCAGACCAAAATTTACAATTCGCTTAAACTTTGCCCATAATTCCTCTACATTCCTCTTACTGGAACTAAGTGATGCCAATTGACTGTCTAAGTGAGATGTTAATAACTGCTTATCTTCTCTATTTAGCAGAAACACTCTCCTAACCTTCTTGACTGATTTATTAACTTTTTAATCATTATTGCTATAATGACATCATGATTGCTATCCCCCATTTCTATACTCACATTGTCAGTAAGGTCTGGCCTATTTTTAGCTACAAGGTCTTAGATATTTCCATTGTGTATTGGCTTCTTAGCTAGCTCCTCATGACAATTTTCAGCAAACATGTTCAAAAGTATTTCTCATGACTGCCTATCTGCAACCCCAACAATGAATTCATAGACATCCTAGTCTATACTCGGTAGGTTAAAGTCACTTCCAACTAGTATTGCATGATCTGGGTGTTTGTGCACTATTGACTGAAGATTTTCTTTGAATGACTCCAAAACTGTCACAACAGTAACTGGTGCCCAGCAAAAACATCCAACAATTTACTTGGTTTCACCTACACCTGTTATATGCGACCAGATGAATTCACTGTCACACTCAACTTCGACCTAAGTAGGGACAATATTTTTGTCAACTGCTATGAACACTCCCCTTCCTATGGCCTCTAATCTGTCTTTCCAAAACATGCACCATGACTTGCTAAATATCTCAGAGCTTCCACTTTGGGTGTGCTGTCTCAGGCATGCAGTTCCATAGGTTCAACAAAGAAGTGGGCTGGTATCACATTTGGATATTTAATGTTTCTCATAAATATCATGGGTATTTTGGAGACTCAACAACATCACAGCTGAATGCTCTAGTCTATTGACTAATCCTACAGTCTATGTATTGGTGATGTGTGTGCCTTTCAAGATGATAATACATGAGCATCCTGCACCTAACTCATGAGGCATTTCCTTCACGAAGATAGAATCAATTGAATGCTATAGCATGTGGAATCTG
Organism: Schistocerca piceifrons; assembly: GCF_021461385.2. Taxonomy (NCBI): domain Eukaryota; kingdom Metazoa; phylum Arthropoda; class Insecta; order Orthoptera; family Acrididae; genus Schistocerca; species Schistocerca piceifrons. Next base: position 462,176,643 of record NC_060149.1, read on the forward strand.
GTGACCTGAACCTCGCTGATTATGTGTAGGACTAGTTAAATCTTGCACCATGTTGTTGCAAGAACCCTCCTCACACAGTGAATGACTTCAGGAGGCTGCGATTGAAGAAATGGAACAAGCTTGAGCAGTAGTGTCTTGACCAAGTAGTGGCCAACATGTTTCAAGCTTGTTGCACTGAACAGTTTGGAGCAACATGGTATATAATATCAACCATCTGTAGAATTTGATTGCACAGATGTGCAAAACATGCACTTCCGGACAGAATGACTTTGTTAAAATTATCATTTTGTTTTTATTTCAGACTAAAGCTACATTTAAGTTTCATCAGACTTATTATTGCCTTCCCTGGTCCCCTTGAAATTAATCCCACACACGTTCACAGATATGCAGGTGATGCAAAACTTTCATAAGTAAACTGCCATAAAGCTAGAAAAGTTTATGAAAGAGCTGCCAGTATTTCAAGAGATTGACTGATACAGAATACTGGCATCCAAAACTTTGTAAAAGAAGTGAAAATGGTTGTCATCCAATTCTATTAATGATTTGAAATGTAGGATGAAAATATGAATTATTTTAGTTTAAATACAGAAAGGGGTCACACACAAAATGAAACAGGCATATGGGGAAAATGATAATCACTATGCTGCTTAATAATTAGCAGTTACCTCTTGCCACAGGTGCCTCCATGTCATTTCCAGTCCTGCATCCAAAGAAACACAAATTATACATAAGTTCACCTAAAACATACCCACTGAATCCCAAAAGGAGTGGTGTGACAGTACTCATAATTTGTATAAGAAATTTGATTATGTCATTTTTATGACTGTTAATCAGTACATTAAAAACTCAGAAAATAGCTAGGAAACATTAACTTCATTTATTGACTCAATCATTTTTTGTGGTACTGGTATAATGATAACAGTTTAGGCACAAGTTATCAGAAAGTTAACTATATGCACCGAAAAATCAACAAACTCTTCTGGAGCTATTCAGCACAGCTGCCTCCTGCAGTTGCCAACAAAGCAAAAGGTGCTGTGTTAAGTCTTGTTGACTGTTTAAAGGCACTTTCTGGATAACCCTAGCATCCAGTAATGTGCTTAGACTTCTATTTGCACATGGCTTTTATCTTATCAACTATTTCCCCATATGTAGTCATCTTCTCATTTCAGATCTTTTGTGATTTATAGATGGTTATAGATGTTGTTGATATCAGGAAGATGACTTTCTCAGCTTTGTTGATCATTGTTATGTTATGTTGACTGCATCAGGTTGTTTTATTACTTATTGCACTGTTGTTCCAGTAAATTTTGCATTTTTCAGATTCTGCAACATCCAATGTTTGTCTCTGCAGCATGAAGGAAAATCTTTCACTAACTGATATTGCTGTAACAACTTCTACTGTACTGTTTTGGAGATCTCATCATGCTTTTCTAAAAAAAAATTCTGGGTGCCAGTTTTGTACATCAGATCCTCACAATTCCTGTAGCTATCATGTATGCCTAACTCCTTCATGACATAGCACAAGTAGTTCCTTGCCACAATGACCTGACATTGTATTGCTGCCGGGAAGTTCTTCAGTTTTAATGTGGAAACCTGTGTATATCAACCAATTTTTGAATATGTTATTTATTTATATTTCTGTAAGAGTTGCACATAATCTTTAATGGTCACTAGTTTCAAATGTGTTCATTCAGTTTAAAAGCATACCCTGCATCTGTAATATTTGACTATAACATAATTTTTACTGCACATTTGAAACACTTGAACAGGTATTTCAAAATGTTCCATTGGAATTATATTACAGTCAGATAACATCTCTTGTATTATAAGAGATTTAGGCAATGGTTTGAAAATGAATGCACATGTTTGAAACTAGTTATTATTAAAATGATATGCTGCTTAGCAGAAAACTAAATAAATTACAAATGAAATGAGTTGTAGGACCTTTACACCAATGCAATGTTGGAACTGCACAGTTGTTCATTGCTTGCAAATCAACACAATTCTTGTTGATGTACAGTAATATACCATTATCATTATTATTATTGTTGTTATGTATTACTTGTTAAGCATACATACGTAGGTGGGTTAGAACAAGTAAAATGGCAATATTCACACATTATGCTAGTCTACCCATGAGTGGAAATAGTCCAATTGGATCTGAGTGGATACCTGTTTGATATTGATCTCATGAGTAAATGAATTTGACATCTTTGTAACAGTGTGGTGATCCTCTTTTGAACTTCATAAGACACAAAAAAGGTAGAAGAATTATCCTCATTCATTGACACTCGCATAGATATTGGCATGCCCATCTCATTCATTGGTGTCCCAGATACAGCTTGACAATGTTTTGGTCAAGTAATCAGGTAGGAGAGGGAGGAGCAGTACATACAACATCTCTCAGAACCATGAGGAGTTCCTGAAACCATCGTGACATAAATCGGAATTTTATGACTGGAGCATTATCTTGCTGAAGCGACAGGTTACCTTTAGACTGCTGTAGACAATCAGACATATCCACATCATTCAAAAGGATGCTCTTGTATCAAACACCAGTGCCAGGCAGTTGCAAGTATGTCAATGTTTCCACTTTATCCTCTATAAAAATAAGTCATACAGGAGTACTTCCAGCACATGCCTGAACAGTGCTTCGTTGGCAAGAAGAATGAGTCACCTCATGCAGTTTTCAACTTATTAAAACCATGTCACTAGCTGGTACCAAAGTTTATTGCAACTTACTACTCCAGGTAAGCTATAACTTATACTACACTTTGCGTCGTGTTCTACTTTTCCTGACACCAAACAGCTCTGAAAAACACCACAGCAATCATTCTCCACATGAACTGATGACAAAACAGAGTATGAATGCAATTGTGTGTCCATGTCTGGTGCTATCACAGTCTGTGATTTGTTTCAAGTAAGAGGGTAGAATCAATTGCATGTACTTGTTAGGTGCCAGAAAAAAGATAGCTTAAGTGTAACATCCTAAAATGGCAGTTGTAGCAAACTGTTTCGTTAAATAAATTATAAACCATACTGACAGTGTGTCTGTCAATGTATAGTGTGATGTGAAAGAATATGGAGTTACTAAAGGTTTATCAGTTGATAATGGATTAAGGATCATGTTTCCCATTCAAACAACAACTAGTGGCAATGAAACTGTCCCACTTGTAGAAATAACTTATGGCAGTGTTACTATAGAAGAAACTGGAGCAGACCAACATCACCAAGAAGAAAGAGAATCATCTAAGGAAGGTAACAGCCTTCAAATTGTCAATTATATTAGCAATCTGCGAACCTGGATGGATATTATAAATGATAATCTTAGGATAAGACCAGGTAAGGAAGGTCTACGAGACATTAGTGAAAAAACGTAGAATTTTCTGAGGATAGGGAGGCAAGAATGTGTTTACTGTTTTTCAATGCTACTGTTATCTTTTAAATGACAGAAACATTTAAGTAAACACAGCTTGTTGACTTTCAAACAAAAGATGCTGTGTATTACTTTTGTAATAGGTTCTTCAATTCTAATGCAGGCTCTCTCACAAGAAATTGTTTAAGAGACTGGTAAAGCTTATCAAAAATTCTCTCTAACCATGAACTGTCCCACAACCTTGTTATTGGAAAGTGCAAGTACAAAAAACTTTCAGAGAGAATCAAAAGTTCAAAATTAATGGATCAGGCAACTCAAGATGAAATTCACCAGGAAGTAAAAAGATGCTGATTGTTTCCTTGTCAAACGAAATGTTTTAATAAGATGTGACCATGAAATTTTGGGGTATCTATTTATTTATTTATTTCTTACTCCATCAATCCAACTCTGATAAACTCACAAGGATATAGAGTGCGTCAGTAAACAATCAATACAAAGGTGAGTAGTAAAGCAGTCAATCAGACAAAAGTATTACCGGTACTACATGTTTGCTATATAGCATTTGCTGTATGTATATACACATATGTGGTAAGAGTGACAGATTAGACCAAACATTACACATAGGAAGTGAAAACAAATTAGAAACCAGTGAAAATAACTATGAATGTTACATGGGTATGGTACCTACATCATTGCTCAAACTTCAACTATGGTGTATCACACTCAAAATATCTGGTCCACAGACCTAGGTGGTTTTTTCATTGTGGCTTAAATACTCTTCTAAACTGTAAAATGACCTTTCCAGTAGAAATTGCTTCAGATGCTCCCTAAAGGAGGAACGGTCATCAATTTTTTTTCAATATCTGGAGAGAGAGCATTGAAAACTTTTGCACCACAGAACTGCATACCCTTTTGCACCATGGCCAGGTTTTTACATTCGTTGTGGAAATCATGCTTTCTCCTGGTATCATATCCATGATACTCACTATTTCTTTTACAAAACTCGGTATTTTTACTGATGAATCCCATAAGAGAAAATATGTACTGGGATGTGACAGCAAGAATTTTTAGTTTGCAGAAAAGGTTTCTATTACTACATCTGGAGTCTACGCCGCTCATTATTCTTATAACACGTTTCTGGGCCAAGAGTATTTTCTTTGCTAGTGTTTGGTTTCCCCAAAATATAATACCATACATTATAAGAGAATAGAAATATCCATAGTATGCTACTTTCATTGTGTGTATGTTTCCGCTCTCGGAGAGAATGCATAGTGCAAAACTTGATGAGGTGAGTCTCTTCTGAAGATTTATAATATGATGAGACCAGTTTACTCTAGAGTCAATTAAAATGCCTAAAAACTTTGTTGATACAACACTTTCTATTGACTCTGTTCCACATTTCACAGTTAATTTCTCCTCTGTTTTAGCCGTTGCAGTGAACTGAATATAATTAGTCTTATTGAACTTCAGCGATAGTCCATTGAAGTTAAACCATTTCACTAAATCAGGAAGAATATTCTTATCACATCCTTCACATGTATGACCATTAATCACAATGTTCGCGTCATCTGCAAAAATGGTAAAAAAGCACTGTAACATTGTACATTGAGATAAGTCATTTATAAATATGAGGAATAGTAGATGGCCAAGAATATATCCTTGGGGCACTCCACATTTAATGGTTCTCCATTCAGATGAAACCAGGCCACTATGGATCTCATCGGTACTATCTACCACTACTTTCTGCTTCCAGTCTTTGAGGTATGATTCTAACCACTTATTTGCTAAACACTTATTCCTCATAGGTCTGCTTTCTGTAGTAGCATTTGGTGGTTCACAGTGTCAAATGCTTTTTGACAAGTCTCAAAATAATCCAGTTCTTTCCATTTTGTCATTAATTGATTCCAGAACTTTATTTGTGAAAGCACAAATTGTTTGTTCAGTTGACCGTACCTTCCGGAATCCAGATTGACTATTGCTGAGAATGTTATATTTATTTAGATGTTCCAAAATTCTCAAATACATAAGCTGTTCCAGTATCTTAGAAAAGGCTGTTAGAAGGGAAATTGGCCTGTAATTTGTGACTTCGGTTTTGTCACCTTTCTTGGAAAGGGGTTTTACAACTGCATATTTGAGTCTGTCAGGCACAGTTTCCTGTTGTAAGGACGCATTAAAAAATTGGCTAAGTACATTACTAATGTCAGCACAGCACTGTTTTATTAAATTATTAGAGATATTATCTACCCCAGTGGAATAAGAATTCTTGAGGGAGATGATTATTCTTTTAATTTCCGATGCTGTGACAGGTCTAATGTAAATTTTACCTGTATGTTCGGGTATGGTCTTTTGCATATGACTCAAAACTTCATTAACAGAGCCCTCGCATCCTATTTGTTCTGAAACTAACAAGAAGCGGTTGTTGAAAATATTGGCTATGTTATCAGGATCGTGTACTAGATTACCTTCGTGTTTAAGTTTGAGTTCTTCAGAAGTTCTTATGGTTTCCCCTGTCTCCCTTCTAACAATGTTCCAGACAGTCTTAATTTTGTTATGAGAGTTATCTATTTGTTGATCATAATACAATACTTTTGATTTTTGTATTACCTTCTTTAGTATTTTACAGTACATTTTGTAATGGTTAGTTTTCGTAGTGTCCTTAGACATTCTAGTTGCAATGTAAAGTTCCCTCTTTGTTTTACATGATTGTTTAATTCCCTCTGTGATCCAAGGTTTCTTCTGTGATGTACCAGGTTTGCTTCTAACTAACTTTTTTAGGAATACCTCTGTAAATAAGTCTGTGAACTCATTTATGAATATATTAAATTTGGCATTAACATCGTCCACCCTGTATACTGGGCTCCAGTCCATCTGTTGCAGTTTGTGTTTAAAGACTTCTAGTGAATCACTAGTCTTTATCCTAATAGATTTCCATGTGGGGATTAGTTTCTTGAGGGGTGTACTGTAATGCAGAGTGAGGAGCTGTCCATCATGGTCAGATCATTCAAGACAGGGGTGACAGTGAAGCAATGGTGCCAGCTTAAATCTATAAAAATATTGTCTATCAAAGACTGACTCTCTGTTGTGATTCTGGTGGGAATGTCAACTACCGGAAAAAGATTATATGAATTTATCAAATGCTGGAGCTCTACTTTCTTGTAGTTTTCACTTAAAAGTCTACATTAAAATCCCCAAGAATGAATATTTCCTTATTTTTAGAAAATAAAGTTGATAACAATATTTCTGTTTGCACCAGAGAGGCCCTAAAGTTAATAATAATAATAATAATAATAATAATAATAGCTTTATTCAACATCGAATGGTACACTGCACATGTGCAAAGAAACAGTAATGATTAAAGTTATTTGTACGATACACAAGACACATTCTTCTGAATACGTCATTAATTCACAACAAAATTACAATAAGGTGTTTACTTATTTCTGTTCACATAATTTCACAAAGCATTTGTTGTTCTTAATATAAGTATGGTACTCTTCTAATGTGTAGAAAGGGTGTTTTACTACAAATTTCTTAAGCTGATTTTTCAGTTTAATTGTAGGAAGAACCATGACTGCTCTAGGCAGTGCATTGGCTAATTTTATACCTGCATACTGAGGTCCCTTTTAGTGAAGTGCTGTTCTGTGGCTACCAATGTAAAATCTTTCTTTATTTCTAGTATTGTACTGGTGGAAATCTGAATAAGTGTTTGGGTGCAGTCTTTTCACAAGCAATATGGCTTTTAGAATGTATGTGTTTATAACAGTTAACACCTCTGTTTTTGGAAACAAGTTGCGACAAGATTCCCTATATTTTGCTCCACAGATTATTCTCACACCCCTTTTTTGAAGAATGAGTAGCTTATCTAGATTAGCTTTGGTTGTTGCCCCCCAAATTTCAATACCGTAGTTCAAGTGAGAGGAGAAAAGAGCATGGTATGCAGTCTTTAGGACTACGGTGTCTCTACAGAACTTGCTAATAGTACTGATTGCAAATATATTTTTTGACAACTTAGTTGCTAGAGAGTCAATATGTGTGTCCCATTTCAGGTTGCTTTGGATTGTTACGTCAAGGAATTTTACACTAGACTCTTTCTTTACCAATTCGTTGCCCATGTATAATTTAATATCATTATTCAAACTACTTTTGTTAAACTCCATCAAACATGTTTTACTGGTGCTTACATTTAAGTGGCTTTCATTAAAAAACTGAACAATTTCTTTTGTCACATTATTACACTCGGCCTATAGTTCATTACATGATTCCTTTTTACATACAATGGACGTGTCATCGGCATACAGAACAATTTTGGAATTTATAGTACAGTATTTAATACCATTTACATGGATCAAGAACAGAAGGGGGCCCAATACCGAGCCCTGGGGCACCCCATATTTTATGCAAGTGATCTCTGATTTGTAGACACCACTTTCCATTTTAAGTGGAACAAACTGCTTTCTATTGCTCATATAACACTTTATTAGATCATAAGCAGCACCTCTAATGCCCATGTTCCATAGCTTGTCTAATAGGATGTCAACGTTCACACAATCAAAGGCTTTTTCCAGGTCTAGGTATACACTTGCCACATGTTCCTTGCTTTCGATACCCCCTAACACCTCTTTAATTAGTTGAGCAGCTGCAGTGCTACTTGATTTACCTTTTACGAAACCATTTTGATTTTCGAACATCAGGTTGTGTTTGTTAAGAAAGTTTATAATCCTGTTGTATATAATTTTCTCAACTATTTTGGAAAAGACAGGAAGGATTAAGACTGGTCTGTAGTTTTCTAGTTTGTTGTTGTCACCTTTCTTAAAAAGGGGTGTTACCTGTGCTATTTTGAGTCTGTCTGGAAAGGTGCCTTATTCTATTATATTGTTGACTGCTGCGGACAGAGGTACAGAGACATTTTGGCTACAGGCTTTTAAAACATTAGTATTTAGGCCATCATGCCCAGCTGAATTAGAGGGTTTTAGAGAGTTAATGATGCCCATTATTTCTTCACAGTTTGTGGGGGCTAGGTATATACTATGGTCACATGCATTGCCTTTAAAACGGTAGTGCATGTTTTTATGTTTGTCATTTATGACTTCTCCTACGGAAGAAAAATATTCATTAAAAATATTTGCAATTGCCAGTTGGTCTTTTATGAGCATGCCATTGTGGTTAATAGTAAAGTCCATACAGGATTTGTCATTGCCGGTTCTAAAACTGTTTATGACTGCCCAGATGCCAGTAGTTATGTTGTGTGAGTTTTGAAGCTTATTTGCAACATAGTTGCTCCTGGTCTGTGTAAGTAAGTCCTTATAGTGTGCTTGATATATTTTGAAGGCTTCCTGTAGCTCAGGAATCTCTCTATTATTCAGCATTGCACTGTGGAGTAATTTAAATTTTTCCGTCGCTTCAGTGACATTACTATTTACCCAAATATTTTTGTTTATATTTTTTGTTTGTTTCATTTTTGTGATTACAACTTGGCATGTGGTATCAAAGCAGTAATAGAAGTCAGCAGCAAAGTTATCATATGAAAAGCTATTATTTTCACACCATTTTATTTGTGCTAGCATCCAGTTTAGTCTATTTATGTTGTCATTATACATTATTCTTTTAATTACAAACTGTTGCTTTGTGGTGACAGTGGGGGCCTCATGATGTTCCAATTTAAGCTGTACTGCATGGTGATCTGAGATGGCTAGTTTTAAAACCGATGCACTGTGGGATAGGTGGGTCATGTTTGTTATTATGTTGTCAAGACATGTTTCACTATTGCCAATTTCTCTAGTGGGTTCCCGAATGAGTGGGGTCAGGTTAAATTCATCACACAGACGATGTAACTTTTCGGTGCTGACATCATTTGTTAATAAATCTATATTTCTATCCCCTGTAACTATAATATTTACATGACCCAGAAAATGTTGTGTCTATATATACAAGCAAGTCAGAAATATTTACAAAAAAGGTATCTGTATTTGCTGCAGGTGGCCTGTAAACACCGATAACTGTTATGTTATCTCTATCCCATTTCAGGTTTATAGCAGCAAATTCTGAGACTCCTTCCAAGCAGAAGGCACTCACATCAATAACATTAAAATTACTTTCATTTAAAGTGAAAGTTGCTACACCTCCCCCAGTCTTGTCTTTTCTACTGAAAGCTGTGCAGAATTTCATACACAGTGGTTGACTAATGCTAATCAGAGCTTCAGTGTACCAATGTTCAGTTACAACTAATATATCGGGTTTTTCAATCCGTGAAATTACATCTAGATCATTATGCTTATTCCTAAGACTACCAAGATTCTGGTGTATGATTTTAAGGCTTATTAGTTTGAGGTACCCTGTAAATTGCCACTACTATTACTGAGGAGCTATCCACTGCAACTTCTATTGCATAGGTTTCAAATACTTGTTTAGGCAGTATTTACTTACATCTACAGATCTATATATGACATTATTTTCAACAAAAATAGCTACATCACCTCTTTCCTTGTTGTTCCTGGAGTAGTAGCTTGCAGTGTTCTAGTTAGAATCTAACTGTAATAAGTTAATGCGGCTTGCGATATGATGTTTGATAAGGCATAATATTTGAGCATTGTTTATATAATTTCTGTCATTTATATTGACTGACAGCTCATCTACTTTGCTGCTAAGTCCCCTAATGTTTTGATGAAAGATGGACAAGTTAGACTTGTTTGTAGAGGTGTCACTTATCTTGGGTGCTTCTTGTTCTTTGTACCTGTACTTAAAAAATCTTTAAGATGTAGTGGGCGTGCTACTATTCGTCTGCTTGCTGTTCCATGTGCAGTCGGCTTGCCTGTTGTTGGTGGAACTTCTTTTGCTTCTATTTCTTCTGCAGGTGACGTTATGCCTAAAAATTTCTTGGTGTGTTTGTTGAGTATGGCTTCTGCTTCTTGGTGACGATCAAGTAGTGAAGTTATTCTTGGAGCTTGCAAAATTTGTGTTTCATTCACCACTGTCCTTATTGGTTTGAACCATTTCATAATTTGAGGCTGTTTTACGATTTGATTGTTCGTTTCTGCCCTGCTGAGTTTAAAACACTTCGTAATTTGCAACTGATTGGGGGCTTTACTGTTTGCTGCTCACCAAAATCGGTTTGTAATTTGCCTTAGATTGCTACTTGTCGTGGTTTCTTCGTTGTCAGGCGAGATACCAGTAAATATTATCAGCAGAACCTCTTTTCCTGATGCATTTAAATGAAGTCCATGAGCTGTATACAATTTTCGCTCTAAAATGTTTGTATCCTTAACATCAACATTCTGGAAATGAGTACATATTTCCGCGAAACTCTTGTTAGCGACACTAATTTCGCCGTTTACGCATAACCAACTCGGTAAGTCATGACGCTCTAGGACATTTACAAAGAGAACATTTGTATGAGTCAAATTATTTAGACAGTTTCTCAGTTCTGTGAGAGCCTTGTATGACTTATTTCTATGAACTTCATTAGTTCCTCCGAGCAAAACAAAAAAATCATCCTTAGTCAAGCTAGTTACTTCATTAGATTTTGTTAGGTTTGTTAGTTCTCGTAATGGGGCCCCAGGCTTCACGAATCCAGATACCCTGAAGTTGTATTTTTCCATTAACACTGCGGAAATTCCCCGGGCGTGACTACCACCTAATACACAGGTCTTCTCGCATTTTCTAATTTTCGCACTCGGGGGATCAATTAGCACCGGTCTGTTTACTTTATGCGATTCATTTCCAAACTTTTCGGCTCCGACTGGCGTGTTCAATGAGGAAAGCCTAATAGACACGTCATTGTGGTCCAAAACCACTCGGAAGTGACGTCAAAATGACGTATAAGCAAACGCGCTGCACACTTGTCGAGTATCGAGATCCGTGGTCGAGTCGAGTTACGTGAAAGTTTTCGGACCACACTGGAGTGTATGTTAAAACGTCGGTGCGTGTCTGCTGAATCGTCCTGAAACGAGTGTGATCCGCTGATATGTGACCGTAATGTGAAAGAAATGTGGCTGTTATCGCACGTACACTGTAGCGGAGAAATGGAAATGTATTTATAAATTACGTAGAAGTAAATAAATCGTACGGATTCTCAGCTTATCGGATTTTACCTGTTTCTTAACCATGCTGTGATTGATCTGCTTTTCTGTCGAGGACCAATAGGTAGCATAAAATGTTATACACCTAAATAATAAATGCAGTATTTCCGTTACACATTCCATAAACCATCATGTATAACCGTTGAGAGAAGCTAAACATTGCCATTGCTTACGAGAAATAGCATTTGTTGTCGAGTACGCAGCTCATACTGGGGGAAAAAACAAACTGTTAAGAATAGTGTCGTGATAAGGCTATAAATTTTCGTTTCCTGGGATACGTAAGATTCCAGTGCAGTTATAATGAAATATTGGTTTACCAAGAGCTGTTACTTGTGTTAAAAAAAATAGATATGTTTTCTAAATTATGCCTCACAGGAAGTTAATGCCTTCTGCCGTCTTCTCAGTTAATTGTGAAAACAACTTTTCAGAAGAAGCAGGCTTTGTTATACATTTAAGGGGTAGTTGTTTGGCTATACATAGGACAGCTAATCTTTTATATTAATAATAGTTTCTATGATCATACAAATGAATTTTGATCATGCAAAAGCGGCCTTAAAGGATCATGAAAGAAACCTCCAAGGACAACATAAAATTCTTTAAAAAAACTACTTCCTGCGTTCATTATACCACAGTTAAATTAGTAAGAATACTTGTGTGTTGTGCCAAGCAGTGTCACACAAAAACTATATATGATTTAAGAAAAATGGGTAAATAACTTGACTGCATAAGAAACAAGGCAGTTTGCTATGGGGTGCATAGCTCACTCAGCAAGAAAGAAGAGTAAATGACAGGCTGTGTTACAAAGAGTGTTGTCTTAAACCTTTCACATTATTTCCACTTTCCTGGCAATTTAACTATGCACAATTCATAGCTGAATGAAATATTTCATTTTGTATATGAATCCAGGTCATGTGGACTTTCTTCTCATGTGGCTGTGACTTCAGTTTTGGAAAATTTTACTAAAAATTTACAAACAACAGAACGCTATGAAGCTTTCCATAAAGCATTCTTGTAACCATTCTTACTGTGAGAGCATATAAAAATTAGTTCTGCACCCCTCCAGTATCACAGTACATTTACATTTTGCACCACATAATGCAGAGTAACTGTAGATTTGATTCAGATGTTCAAATACTGAGATATGTAAGGTATTTAATGTGCTACACAGTTTTGATTAAGAAATTGTCTCCAGAAAACACTTGTTTTACTAATGCATCTGGTATCCTGTAAATAATGATAAGATAATCTGATACACTACAGTCTGACAAGATGACCAAATTTAAAGAGACTACAGTAACAGCTATGTTACATTAACTTTGATTAGGAAGACAGGCTGCTGTTTGCCTTACAGATAACACTGAAAGAAAATAATTTCTGCTGCCATCTGTAAATTAAGTAGCAGTCTGACTTCCTATTGAGATAAAGCCATGTGTTATTTAAACTTGTTGTTGATGCTGTGATACATACAGGTTCTGAATTTTGAAAATTCCAGTAACACTTCAAATTAAAGTAAATGAGACATTGGTAACAAATGCATGTAGTGTTGCAAACTTCTTAAATAGGTGCAGTACTTTGTATCTGTTACTGACAGCTTCAAGTTATCAGGTTCAGTTAACAGTGCAATTGAACATCTGAGACCACTCCCTACAAATAACTTCAGTAAAATGGAAATGACACATTTCTCCCTAAGTAGCAGCATCCATCATAAAATCCTTAAAGTATTCTAGTGAAGTTTTCCAAAGTGTATTCATGTGAGTTGAGTTGTACCTCAAATTATTTGTGTAATCAATCTCTTATCAGTAGAAGATTTCCAGGCTGGCTAAAATATGCCTAAGTTAAGCCTCTGTACAAGAAGAGCGTTAAAGAGATACTATCAAATTATTGATCATTTTCACTTTTGCTGGTGTCTTCAAAAATATTTGAAAAGGTTGTGTCTAAGCATCTTCTTAAGCATCTGACTGCAAACAATATATCAGCCAAGTCACAGTTTGGGTTCCTTATGCTTACTGATATAGAGAAGGGTATTTGCACATACAGTGGGAATAATTCATAAGAAAACAAGTTACAGGCTACTGGCATTCTCTGTGGCCTGTCAAAAGCCCTTGACTATGAATCGCAGCTTTCTCTCAAGAGAATTAGAATATTGTGATGTCACTGGCAGTGCTGCAAAATGGTTAGAGTCTGACCTAACCAAAAGGAAACGAGGGTGTCACTGCAAATACATGCAGAGTAAGCAAGTAGTCTTCGTCTGATTGGGAAGTAATTACATGTGGTGCTCCTCAAGGTTCCATCTTGAATCTGTTGTTTATTCCTGTCTACAGTAATGACCTCATCTGTTAAATTGCCAGATGCTAAGTTTGTTTTGTTGGCACATGACACAAACATTGCAACAAATAGCAAGTCAAGTGCAGATTTAGAAATAGCTACTAATCAAATTTTCACTTACAATAAATGGTTTAGAAGTAATTTACCGTCATTAAACTTTTGGAAAGACCCACTATATGCACATAAGAACCTGTAAGAAATTTGTTTCCAGGATGTGTATAATGTACGAAGACATGCAGATAGAAGCAGTTGACAGCGCTAAATTTCTCGGGTTACAACTCAGTAATAAATTCAGTTAGGAAGCGTGTGTACCACAAAATTGCTGAAGCACCTAAACAAGTTTGTATTTGCAATGGGAATGATGTCAGATGTAGGAGATAGAAAAAAAAACTTGCTTACTTCATTTGCTTTCATATTTTGAGGTACCTCGTCAAACCGAGCAAAAGTTTTTAGACTGAAGAAGCATGTAATAAGACTCAATTGTGTTGTAAATTCCATATAATCATGTACAAATCTGAGCAAGGAAGTGGGTATTCTAACCAATGCTTCAGTATATTTATCCCTTAAAGAAATTGGTTGCAAATAACATGTTTATTTCCAGACAATAGCTCAGCACATAGTAAAATACTAGGAACAATAAGACCTAAAATTGCTTACCTTGGTCCAAAGAGGAGTCCAGTTTACGGGAACACACATTTTCAATAAATTGCCAGCTACCATTAAAAAGTTTGTTTCAGAAACAGCACAGTTTAAACAGAGTTTGAAAGATTTTTAGGCAGGCAGCTCCTCTATATATGAAAATCTTAACAGGGACTGTTAGACCAGCTTAAGTAAAAATGTCTTAGATTTGGTTTTACAACAGTTAAGATTAGGTGTTGTGTGTATGATAAATTTGTTAAAAGTGCATAACTGTTTCATTCTGAGTGTATTAATTCTGTAAACGTTGGCAGTCCCAGTTTATCTGTTATGTATTCACATATCTTTAAAGTATCCTGACATGTGATCAGGGAAGTGTTATATTCAGATGGTCTTTGTTTTTTATGTTGTACTTTGACATATTCCATATCCAAGAAACCCATCTCATTTTTGGGTCTATAGAATGAGAACTGAATCTAATGTAGTAAAATACATGTGAGGATGTTAAACATGGCTTCAGTTATCAGCATAGATGTGTAGCCGTTTCAGTTGCTAAGATGAGTACTTAAAGATACCAGTGATATTTATTATGGGTTTATTATGTTAATCATACCTGTGTACACCCAATTTAATTGATAAGCAACTCGTATGGCTATAATTTATATGTAAAATATTGTCAGGATAGAGCAATTGTCATATCCAATCGCTCAATGAATGCTAGTTTTATGTCAGGTCTTTAGTTCCACTGTTGAATCTTCGAATTGTGTGTAATGAACTGGCAAGAGCTACAGACAGTGCCATGATATACAGCCAAGCATTTTAAATGCATGTTGAATCAGAGCTTGAAGATGATAATCATTAGTTAAAATCCTTTGTTGGATTTGTATACTGTTACTTTAATATTTCCATTCCCCTCAAAACATTGGTAATACAAATCACAGTAAGGATTGTACACTCAATTAATTCCTCTGCAACAGGAACAACACCCCTTTAAACATACATCTGCAAGTCGTGGTTTCACCTTCTACAATACTTCACTCCCGGTCTCACTCCCTTCTCAAGGACTGCACACTTTTCATGTCTTTACACATACTGTTACATCAGTGTGCAAATTTTAGTCTTTGTATTTTATCCTTGCTACCTTCAGAATTTCCTAGTGTATAGTCCAGCCAACAGTGTCAAAAGCTTTCTCTATATCCTCTTTTAAGATTTTTCATAGGACCAATACTGCCTCATGTGTTGCTACTTTTTCCCAGATACCAAAGTAATGTTTCCTGAGGTCATTTGGCACCTACCAGTTTGTCCACTATTCTTTACTTAATTTGTGTCAAACTACAACCATGACTTGCCACACTGATAGTTCTGTAATATTTTCAACTTTCAGTGCCTGGTTTTCGTGGAATAGGAATTATTACTTCCTTCTCAAACGTGAAGGTTTTTCACTTGTCTCTTATCTTGCATACCACATGAAATAGTTTGACTTGGCTGTCTGTCTGATGGATCTCCACAAATGTGAGGGAATGTCTACTCCAGGTGCCTTGTTTGGGTGCAGGTCTTTCATCACCATGTGAAATTATTCTCTTAGTCTATCTCCCACCTAGTCTTCATCTGTCTCTTATAATATTGTACTCTAATTTCTCTTGTTATAGTAAACAGTTTAAGTAAGAGCCCGTATTTACTCTTTTGATGAATTTTATACACAATCTAATGTACCTTAGGTTAAAGGTAAGTTAAACAATCCCCATTCTTCCTGCTACAATAAACATATTCAGAAAGAATATGTACAATCTGAATGCCTTGACACAGTGTATTTTTTTGGAAAGTGGTCCATACACGAAGGTAGTTAGTTACCAGTCCTTTGTGCATTTAATAAAGTTTTTTCTTCTCTGTTCATATAACACTAAGGTTTTTGGTTAGTCTATCTCTACAATAGGATGCAGCTGGCTGAAATATCCAGAAAGGATATGGAAATTACTTAATCCAAAAAAAGTGACTGCTTATGGCAACCTTTATACTTTTGGGGAACCCTGCCTCCTTTTCACAAGTTTGTAAATGACTTTTTTCTTAATCTTCCTTAATGTGGCACAAATCAACTCTTCCATCATAACAGTTACCAGCAACAACAGAGTGAAACTGAAATAAGGTTGTGATACATAAGGAATATCAGTCACATGTTACCTATGTGGATTGCTGGTGTTTGTAACAGAAGCCTCTTAAGAAATTTAATAAATCTAAAAAGAAAACTTAGCAGCAGAGTGCAAAATCACATGACATTCAAGGCAAAGGTTTCTTAGTTGCATGTGAAACATACCTTGAAGAATATACTTTGCTCCTGCTGATCTAAACCACTTAAAGGGTTCAAAGTTGTACTGAAGTATCACCATTATGTAGTACTACTGCTGAATGCAGCCTGTTTTGTCGGCTTTGGTGAATAGTAGTCAGTAAAAACCTTACTAATTTATATGAAGCTGGTATCTGTACAGATACCATTGGTGATCTTGCAGCTCTCTAAGAATGAAATTATAATGAAATCCAGACCTTTAGCCACTTACAGGTGTTGATAATTAGGTATATTCTGCACACAATTTCTGATCTGTTATTGCCACATTTCCCATGAAATGATAATATCTTACACACACACACACACACACACACACACACACACACACACACACACAGGTCACCAAGCTACAGAATTATTGTACAGAAACAAAAAATATAAATATCAATCTATTTTATTGGGCATTTACATATTATTACACCTTACTACAATCAATGTTAAAAATATTACATGAACATAAATCCATCTGCCACACAGCAAAAAATAAATTTAAATGGATAATTCAAAATTTAACTTGACACAGAATAGCCTTAAAAATTGAAATTGTATCAAATGTCATCAGTGAAGAACTAAACATTTTTAAGTGTTGACACATGAACTGCAATCCACCATAATGGGTTACAAATACTCAGTTTAAGAATATAAAACATTTCTCCAACCACAGATTTACTTCACTTGGCTCATACTGGAAGGAAATCCTAGGTTTACCACCTGACAGTGGATCAATACTGTGGCTATGGCAATCTCTTCCACAATCACCAACTGAGGAACTGTTTATAGTTTGTACAGAAAATTTGAAAACTGTTTTTCATATCAATCAGGACACTCATTTCTAAAGCACCTCCTTTAACTGTCTCAAAGATAGCTGAAACACTATCTCTCTGCTTCTCCAGCAAATCAGCACACACACACACACACGCTAACAATAGCTTGTAAAGGAAATACAAATTCAGGTGCACGATGGAATAACATCATACAGCCAATAATTTGGCTCTAGATACATTTATTGATAATTTCACTGGACACACATACCAGGTCTAATGAATACTACATTTTACCCCACTGAAAAAATTATATTCACACATATTGGACCTTGTAATGTACAAATAAAGCATTGTTTGACGAGACTAGATTGCAGAATCATGCTGACGAGTGGCACAAGGAACAAAGCAATCACGTGATTTATTACAAACATGGTATAGGTGCCAATGGAGAAGTGAAACCATCACTTTTTTCTATCAGAGCTGTTAGCAAAGAGATCTTTTGAAGAAGTACAGGGATAGTTGTTATATGCAACATACAAAACAACACCACATGATTTGCCTCTATTTTTTTATAGCTGTAAAGAGTCATGTGGGTTATTTGGTTTTCTTTTTCATTCAAGTTGAAAATGCGAGATCCATTCATGAAGCACTAGCCATTTTCAAGGATTGGAATCCCACCTACTGGGTTACTGATTTCTTATAGTCTGAGACAAACGCAACTGATCAAGCATATCCTCAGACAAAAGTTTACTTGTGCCTTTTCAGTCAAACAGGTTTGAGGAAAATGGCTGAATAAATACCAAATGACATGAAGAGATTTCTGGGCATGTGGCAAGAAATTTCAGAATCACCAACAGAGAATTTACAGATCATACAGAATAGATAGTGAGGCTTCTCAGAGAAACGAATATGCATCACCGTATGTTTAACAGCAGTGGCTATTGGTACATGAAAAGTGAGTGGAAGCTTATGAGGACAAGGGCAATTTTGATACCATTGACATTACAAGTGGAGTTGACGCCATGAACAAGATTGTAAACTTTTTTTTTAAAATGGAACACAGATGGGACCTTCAATGGGGCTACTAGGGATATAAGAAATCAATTTCTTCCAAGCCTAAGTAGAAAGTACTGTCTGCAGAATTCTGCCATCAAATCATAACAGACATGTCCCACTGTTTTTTCTTTTTTTTTTTTTAAAAAAAAAAAAAGCAAGTTTGTGAAACATGTCATGCAGTGATATGCACCAGGGAAAGTTGAATTAACTGCAAGATTAGTGAATGTGAAGTTGGACAATGTTTTGTATGGAGAGTACAATGTTCAAAGACTAATTATGTTGTAAGCTTTGCTCTACCAAACTGTGCATGTGAAGATTTTGAGATATATAAATACCCATGCAAGCATTTCTGTGCAATCTTTATTTTCTATCCAGAGTGGGGTTTTGATAAAATACCAGAAAGCTGCAGGAATAGCCCATTAATCTGTCTTCACAAGATGTACAGGTTTGGTTTCAGAAGTGTGTCTGCAGTAATTTCACATGAAGACAGTAGCAATGAGGACACAGTTGAGGAAACACATATAGAGCATCACACTGATACCATAACCATTTCTTTGCAGCAATTTGAAGTGAAGGTGTTGTTCAAACAGGTTTATAATCTCACATACAACTGTATCAACAGTGAAACATTATGAAAAGTACTCGTATCACTCAGCAACTGTGTGCCAGATTTGCAGTTAGCAAACCCTGAAATTTGTGGTCTCCCCACAGCTGTGCCATCGAATTCCCAACAATAATATTAAGTAAGATGCCATTACTTTTACAGGGCCTGGCATAAATACCCCTCTCATTGTAATGTTCATATATTTGTGCCTTAATGGATAATTAACTACTAAGGAATAGATCACATGGAGGTCATAGCATTCCATTTGAAGGATCAAACAATAAGAGCTACCTAAAAAATACAAATAAGGGAGATCTTTATGCCAAGTTCTGTAAGCAAACTTCGTCACACATTTGAATTTTTAAGTAGCAGTAGTGAAAAATATTTCTCTGTGGAAAATTAATAAGGTAGTTATATTGACCGTGATTTGTATTTCCTTTACCCAAGCAACAATGTCTACTTCTCATTACAAGAAATTCTTGGATTGTTGAAAAACTGTTCAAAAATTACAATCAAGTTGCAAACATTTATGTGCCACAACAAATGGCAGTTTGATACACATGTGAAATACTATATGGATTGTTTTCCTTCAGGAATACTATCAATCTTCCGAGATATCCTTGGAATATAACAGTCTTGATGCAATCCGGTGTGAATTTTCCCATGGACTGAAGGCCAGAAATCCATCATAACTGAATGTAACAAATAAATTAACAACAAGTAATTGAGTTATGCAACATGAACACAACTAATACATATGTTTTCAAGGCACAATTCCAAAATTTAGTACTCACTTCTTTTGGTGCCCAATGACATTGCTCACCAGCTGCAATGGCCAGAACTACTTTACAACTGAATTTAATAAACATTACTGGTATTCCAGTAACAGTAATTGCTTCTGTGTGGTATCTGCAGTAACTGTGCAAAGGTATTAAGAACATTAGAACCAAGGTGGTAGATATCCAATATGTAGGTAACTGATACACATTAAGCTTACAAAGCAAATAAAAAGAGTCAATACTTACTTCATTTGGTTCCAATGACATTGCTGACCAGATACCATATCAAGGAAACACCATACTCTTCTGTCAGAGTGATACCGGGCTATCTCATGTTCATTAACAGGGCAGTTTATCTCTGTTTCACGTGAATCACTAGACATGTATTGAAGCAAGTGAGAGCAAGTGCATTCTTACTTGGAAAAAGAAATGCAAAATCTTTCCTCCATCAGTCATACGACATCTCAATGCCACTAAGATCTATCTTATTTATTTTTTCCACCTTTTCAATTCTCAACATTGTCCCATATTTGAATTAACCTAATTTAAAGTTAAAATCTTTTACTTCATATTTTAAAAAGTTTGCAAGTTCTACACTACCATCTAGTTTAATTCCTCAGAAAAATCTTTTCTCTGATGAACAACGAAAAATCCAGGATGGAATGTAACAATATTATGAAAAGGATAGTTGTTGCTGCTCACCAAATGGTGAAGATGCTGAGTCACAGAAAGGCACAACAAAAAGACTATCAGACTTATCTTTCGGGCAACAAGGGCCTTTTCAAAAGCGCCACACACTCGCTCACTCACAAATACACACACAAATGTAGCAACTATCCTTTTTATAATATTTTATCTATTGCTACTTCGAAATTTAAATGTGCAACAAAGTTTAAAAGCAGAGACCAACATAAAGACCTCATAGCATTCCATCTCGAGGATCAGAAATGACGGAGCTTATTTGTATTTTACATAGACAAAGAGCTATCTAAAATTCAAATAAACCATCATTTCTTACCCTTCAAATGGGAAGTTATAATGTGTTTAAGACAGATCTTGCAAGGCTTTTGGCATCGTTCTTCGCTATTGTTTGGAAGTTGATGGCACTGCTAATGGGAGACCACCAACTTCAGGATTTGCTAATTGCAAATCTTGCACACAGTTGCTCAGTGATTCAAGTACTTTTTGTAATGTTTCACTGTTGCTGCAGTTGTATGTGAGATTATAAATCTGTTTACACAGCTCCCTTGCTTCAAACTGCTGCAAAGGAATATTCTGGGTTTGAACAACACCATCTGTATTTGCTGCCTCGACAGCCTCCTCAACCTCGACAGCCTCCTCACTACTACTGCCTTCATATGAAATTACTGAAGAGCCACTTCTAAAGCCCATCCCATACATTTCAACAAGACAGATTAATGGACTAGTCTTATAACTTTCTGGCATTTTATCAAAACCCCACTCTGGATAAAAAATAAAGATTGCACAGAAATGCTTGCATGGGTATTTATATCTCCGAAAATCTTCACATGTGCAATCTGGTATATCAAAGTTTACAACATAATTACAGTTTTTGGACTTTGCGCTCTCCACACAAAATGAACCATCCGATCTCCTACTCACTGATCTTGCAGTTAACTCAACTTTTGCTGATGCATATCGCTGCATGACATGTTTCACAAACTTGTTTGTTTTTTTATGCAAAAACAGTGGAACATCTTTGTTATAAACTTTGATGGCAGAATTCTGCAGACAGTACTTTCTAATTAGGCTTGGAAGAAACTGGTTTATTATAACCTTAGTAACCCCAGTTAAAGTCCTGTCTGAATTGTGTTTAAGGAAAAAATGTTTTACAACCTTGTTCATGGCTTCAACTCCATTTGTAGTGTCAATAGTTGCAAATCTGCCCTTGTCCTCATACGCTTTCACCCATCTTTCAATACCTTTAGCCACTGCTGTTGAAAGTATGGCCATGCACGCTCGTTTCCCCCAGAAACCTCAGAAATGTCTTCTTGTCATTTGGTACACGTAGATTATCCTTTTTTTTCAACCATCTTCCCCATGCCTGTTTTCCATGGAAAAGGCACAAGTAAACTTTTGTCTGAGGGAATGCTTGCTCAATTGCATTTATCTCTGACTGCGAGAAATCAGTAACCCAATAGAGGGGATTCCAATCCTTGTTCCAGTCCTTGAAAATGTCTTGTGCTTCATGAATGGATCTTGCATTTTCAATCTGAATGAAAAAAAAAACCGACAACCAAATAGCCCACATTACTCTTCACAGCATCTAACGAACAACTACCCCCATACTTCTTCAAAAGATCTCTCTGCCAACTGCTCTGATAGCAAAAAAGTAATGGTTTCACTTCTCCATTGGCTCCCGTACAATGTCTATAATAAATCATGTGATTGCTCGAGTCTTTGTGCCACTCATCAACCTGATTCTGCAGTCTAGTCTCGTCAAACAATACTTTATTTGTACCATAAAGGGTCCGATAAATGTGACTCTAAATAGTTTTCTCTGTGGGGTAAAAGGTAGTATTCATTTGACCTGGTATGTGTGTCCCAGTGAAATTGATTTCAACAAATCTGTCTAGAGCCAACTTAATGACTTTGAGAGATGTCATGCCACTGAGTACTAAGTTTTTGATATCCTTTACAAGTGAAGGATGTATGTACCCACTTGCTTCAACACTTTCAGTAGTATGTGTGTGCGCACTTGCTGGGGAAGCAGTCAAATAATAACGTAGATAGCTCTTAGGCGGGCATGGCAATGCCAAATCTTTCTGTAGACTTGCAAGAACCTGTAAGACAAAAATGTATCAATTATTTAATTAAGAGCATTAAAAACAACAGATTTTAAATTATACCGTCAACTGATCATGTAAAATTTTCTCCAAGCAGAACCCAAACTGGATACTTACTTTTGCCTTGGTATCCCTGTGTTCAGTTGCTGAGTGCATACTGTAATCAGGATACACCCTTATACACTTCATATTTAAAGTTGCTGGGCAGTTGGATTTTCTAGTATCCATGATCCTCAATCTCTTACGAGGAGTCACATGGTCTTCCTAAAGAGGGTAAAGAACTGCTATAAAATTTATTTAATAAACTTTCCCTGTAACGAACTTGTTTTATGGAAAGTAAGTATATCTTAACACAGCATGATATTATCAAGTGCTCAGGTATACTAGACTCTTTACTTTTATAGTATTTTGGCCCCAAAACACAGTGCCTCGACCACACACTCTCCACTGCAAATGCACAACCAAAAAAGGGGATAGGGACATGTCCCTGCATTTGCTTGAAGAAATGCTTTGTTTTACCTGGAACAGTTAATGTATTTCTCACAGACAAAAAACATTGTTATTGTTAAATAATTCACATATGTTATTGTTAATTAGCTAAATACAATGTGAGAAAACATTTCATTCATTTGACAGGTATTGTCAAAGTTCTGAACTGATGGAAGCAGACTGTCTATCTACTTTACATAGTACTGGAGCAAAATTTTACAGGATGTCACACCTATTGTATCTAGCAAAGAAATGGAACTGTCTGCCATGTGCAATGAGGATACCATACTGATTTCGGGCAACTGAAGTGCTTTATTGTGGTTCCAATAAATGTGGAATTAATATTCTTTGTAAACAAAGGAGATGTGAAGAACACTTAAGTAGAAAGATGTAATTACTATACATGTGGAATTACAAAAAATAAATTTAACTAGGAAGACAAAGCTAAACATGCCTGTCAATAGGTTCAATGAGCTGACTACTGTTTTACATATCAACACCACAATTATCGAAAACCATAGAAACCATTTCAACATGAACACAGCAGTATAGATTCATTAAAATTATTTGTTAGTTGGCATCTGTCACTTGTTGCTAAAGTGTTGGCACACCGGCTGCTGCTGTATAATAGGCAACAAACAGAGCAGGTCACTCAGCAAGTGCTGTTCAATTCAATTTTCATGTTAAAAAAAGTAGGTTTAGCCCAGTAGAGGCAGAGCACAGGTTGGGATTACGAAAGGATGGGAGACATATACATGTAACTCTGGGCAGTTTTGGAAGTGGCCATTATGAAATAACATGAATATGACATGCTCTGCTGACAACTGGTTTTGGAGTGACCAATGGCATAACTGTGGCAGATACGACATTTTATAGCCCAGAATTTAAACTCATTTGATAACCTAACCATAACATGATGTGCAATATATCCTAGAAAATGGCTGTCAGCATTCTACAGAAGAACTGTTAATCGTACTTTGTTCACAACAATTAATACACTGACCACGGGCAGTCGCAGCAGAGCCTCACACCTAATGCTATTGCCTGGCCTGGCTTGATGGTGAAACATCCAACACTAAGCATGTGGCAGGAAACTAGCTGAAGCTATTCCCTATAAGCAAACTTAAGGGAAAAAAAATAAAAAATAAATTGTATTTCAATGCTAAAAGCAAACTAATTTCTTCCTTTCATTAATTATGGCACTCGAAACTGTCCTCACACAAGCTGCATGGACTGCCAAATTACCAACTAATGAGCAGTACTGGTTTGTATTCAGTTACAGGTTATAGGTGACAATCTGATTTCAAATGAAATAATGATATGAAGAAGAAATATAAGGAATTAAAAAGTAAATACAATGTCGAAAATGACACAGCAGAATGTTAGAAATAAAACTGCATCCAAACCTATTAACTAAATAAAAATAATGAAGTAATTTTGATAATATTTTGGTATAAAAAATATGAAAGAATCTGTCAAGACTCAAATCCACAACTTTATATGGATCAGGATTGTTTCTTATCCGTTGCACTATGCCACCACTCTACATTACACTAATGTAAGATTATTTGGTCCCAACGATCATGTGCTACCTTCAACCAGATCAGCCTTTCACAGTATGTTACGATGTGAAAGCTAGCTCTAGCACCATAAAGATATTGTAAGGATACATAGTTATGCCTACTGTCTGAAAATGTTGTTTAAGGCCAATCTTGTTGAAGGCAGCAAATGATTGCATGGAGTTCAAACACATCAAGAAAGGAAGTCAGACAAGAAAATGGAAGTGGATTGATCAGCTGTTGTGGCAGTCAGGAAATGGCGAACAGAGATAGCTTGGACCTGACGCATTCAGCACTCTGGAGGAAACCAGCTCCGACAGGAATTGTCAACCAACTAATAATTTTAATCAGCCTATTATCAAATGCAAGTGTGTAAAAATTACTGAGTGTATGGCTGTGAAAATGGACAAATGACAAACAAGTCAACACAGAGGAAAATAATTAATACAATTCTGCCTTGCATATCACAACAACTATTAACAATAACAAAAACAGTCAATTCCATCAATTGTTAGTGCAGCTTAGAAAGAAATGTCCATTTAAAGTAGCCTATATATACTATCCCTAATTCCAGCAAACTAAGTTCTTCCTTCAAGTATACATATATGAACTAAAATGGTAAACCACAGAAAGTAATTAATGCAGCAGTTCACTTACTTTTCATAACATCTGAAGAAGGCTCTTTAAAACGACTACTTCTCACGCAGTATGAAAACCTCACAGTTTTCAGCTGATCGAGAAGTGTTTCCACCTGAGAATAAAGTGACCAGTAGCATAAACGGAGGGTAACTACACTTAAGGTTAACTGGGAAACATGAATGAAGAGGGAAATTTTAGGGTAACTACACTTAAGGTTAACTGGGAAACATGAATGAAGAGGGAAATTTTAGGCTTTACAAAATTCAGTTATTTAATGTACACAGCCTTTCATCACATCTGATGTTTTTGACAGCTAAAGTAAGTGTTATGTTATTAATCATGGATGAGTTAACAAAATTGGGAGTTCATCTGTTTGCTCTTTTGCTTTTATTCCATTGTTATTCACTGACCACAAATTATGTTGCTGTTGACTTCAGTTAAAATTGTGATCATAAAATGTTCTTTCAGTTGTGATTATGATGATGAAAAATATTTTCCAAGTGCACATGAAGTTTAATGACCTAGTTTTGGGGTTAACTGATCAGTGCTTCAGTTAACCTCATTTCAAGCACGCCTTGCCTTATGTCAACAAAAGCTTTATTAAGCACAATAATTATGCATACTATGAATTCCAGGTTGTATATACTAAGAATAAGACAATCACCAATCAAAACTATCCAGTACAACTGATGAAAGTTGAAACTGGTTAATACATCCATGAAAAAGTTTTTGTAAAAATTACAAAATGATTTCTCTCCTACAATTGAAAAATATCAGTTTTCGGCTGTCAAACTCTTAACAAAAGTGGAAGAAAGACCTCTGACTACATTACTTCAATACAACATCCACAAAATCTGCAAGCATCTTGGCACATTAATTTGCAAAGGGATTGAAATCTGTGACAAAGACCTGGGAAAGAGAGCACAATACGATGAATTGCTCACAGAATTCATGAAACTTCCATTACGTACATGAGACACTCCCCTCAAGGACCACAACTTATGATTCTGCATAATCATCATATGGAAAAAAACAGCATAATTTTGCATACTCTGCCATATCATACAAGCCATAAGCTATGACTTCTTGTCTTGAAGTCTTACTTAAGTTATTGTATGATACAGGAAATTATCTAATGACAAATAGAGCAAAATCAATCACGATCTGGGCTGGTTGGTCAGAATTCCTCCTTATCACCAACAGAAATAATACAGCACTTTTAAGGCTTATTTGACTGATACACTCCAAACTTAAAAATAATTTGCCATCTATATCTACTATTGGTATTCCTGACAAGGTTATAGATGCAGACCTCAACATTTCTCCTCCTCGAGAAATCAACACTATCCAGTAGAAGAACTGAGATAATATCTCCAGAAGACATTTTGCCTCATCCCAAGTGTGAGATGAAAAACTAAGAAAAATAAATAAATGACTTAATAACTCACTCCCATCATCATTATCTCCAGTAAAAGCCAGATCAATAGAAGAAATTAAAATAAAATCTAGCAGGGCAATAACAAGAGTGTAGATGTGAAAGAACACCTGTAAGAGAAGTTTAACTTTGAGGGCTTCAAAGTGTCATAACATTCTATACCCTATGAGGACCCATATTCACCAACGAGTATTTCTAAAGACTAAAACAGCTTACATTATCATCAAAATTTCAGTGTGGTGCTGAGAAAATTTTAGATCCTGACAGACTCTGTCTACCAATATAATCCAGGAATCCCAATAGAGTTCCAACATTATCCACACATACTTAAGTAGCCACCTAAGCAGTGGTAATAACTGAAACATCGTAACATGTATTAATTAAGCGGACAGTTATTACTGAGCAATGGTATCCTGAACAAAAAGCTCTCACTCAGCATCCATCAACAATACACCTTTGCTCAGAATTCAGTAGGGAGGCCAAACGTGGTCATGTTGCAACATTTGCATAAAGTGGCATTCATTACAGTACTATTGATGAAAAAAGGTGTTTCATAATTGATGTCACTGACCTTGCTGAAACTTTGGTGAGAAACTAAGGATCTTACGGTCATTTGAATTACAGAGCTCCATATCCCTGCATAGACAGTTTTCTAGCTAATCTCTGAATTCAGTACCTCAATGAAATTCAACTCATTGCCAGCACAAAGAAAACAGCAGTAATGGATTTGTACAATTATGCACTGGAGCTGATAGTGCAATTAGAAAGAACTACGTAAAATTCCTGGGAAAATGCAGGATACATTTATGTGGAATACAGAGCCCACGCTCTGGCAATGACATTAGCTGCAAATATACTGCTTTTTATTTTCCTTTTGCATGATTGTTCCCAGGCCCTGAGTCCCATTTTCATGTGTGTGTCTTCTAAATTATGCCATTTACTCGAGACGACGTTTGCGCTTGAGCTGCTGCAATGTTCAGTTTCACTTACTGTAATACATAGATGACTAACTCACAAACGGCGAATTTTGAAACAAAGTTGCCATTAACTTCCTAAACACCGATCATTAATTACAATAGTCCACGTGTATATGTTACAGTAAAGGTAATGTAACAATGCAGCACCTCACAACGAAAACAAAGAAAAAACTGCATAATACATAAAAAAACTCAGTTAAAAATTGGAATCAGATCGCGGAAAGCGACATGTAAAATTTATTAAAATGAAATCTTAACTGGCAGCAGAAAAAAAGTTATTTTCTAAGGCGCATATTTTTGCCAGCCAATTGTAACATAAAATTATTATTACCTCCTCCAACGAATTACAATAGCCTGAAATCAGGACATCCTCCGAAACTCTGAAATCTTTCAGAGCGTCACGAAAGATGTTTTCATACACCTGAGACATTTTGCTCGATATCGAAAACACAACCACTCTAAATACACGGTCAGTATGACAGTGCAGAACAAAGCAGACGCTTTTCCCGCTAACTCGATTCGACCACAGATCTCGATCAGTCGACAAGTGTGACGTCACTTCCGAGTGGTTTTGGACCACAATGATGTGTCTGTTAGGCTTCCCTGTTCAATGAATCTTCAGCAATGTGCACAATAAAGTTTTTATGCACTTGTGATTGACTGTTTTTCAGCACTAAAGTTTCAGTGCATTTACAAACGGAAGTTTCAGTGTTATTTTGCGATTGAAATTCCTGGGAACAGTTTTCTTCCGTTTTCCACTTGTTTCCTGATGACGAATCGTCTTTGTTTTATTTGTTTATTTATTCTTTGCCCATGGACTCCAGCTGAAAATCCAGCTGAGAGTATTGGGTGTGTCATATAATAGGCTATTAACATCAAACTTGATTTCATTATATATACATGAAACAAATAATTAAACAGAAATAATCCATAAGCATACAAAGGTATTACATGTTTCACATTATATATACACACAAATTCACACAATACAGAAATGATCATTTTTAAAGGTACATTTCAGTAATGATATAACATATTTAAACACCATTTAGTATTCACTCAAACTGTATATACATTTATCTGTGAGATATAGTTTCAAATGATTTTTAAAACATTTTACGTCTGTTTCTTTTTTAATGATTTTGGGGAGTTTATTAAAAAACATTTTGCCTGCTTCTTCAGGGGCAGTCATAGACAGTTTTAGATTTCTGTTTATCATGTTGTAATTTTCATTTCCTCTTGTACCGTGTTTGTGTACATCTTTATTTAGAAGGTGTTTATCGCTTGACCTTACCGCCATTATGCTTTGGTATATGTACAGTGAATATACTGTCATAAGAGTATAGTGTACAAAAGCTTGCCTACGGGTCTGTCTTGGTGGTATTTTTGCAATGCATCTCACTGCCCTTTTCTGAATTGTGAAAATTCTTTTTAAGTAGCCAGCTTGTGCACTTCCCCATATATGAACTGAATAAGACAAATGTGGGAAGACAAGTCCATAATACATTGAACTGGGGACTTTATCATCCACAGTCTTAGCTGTTTTATGCATGATGAAGATCTGTTTGTTTATCTTTTAACACAGTGCATCTATGTGCTCCCCCCATGCCGAATCTTTGTCTATTATAGTTCCTAGAAAATTTTTGCTGGTTACTTCTTTAATAGTCTTCCCATTTATATTATAATTTTCACTATGCTTGGTCTGAAATACCACATTCATTGTTTTAGACTGATTCATAAGCAGGTTGTTTTGTGTTAAATATTTATTTTCATTTTCGATATTCAGGAGTGCTTCCTTCTCAAGCTCCTCCTTTGTGTCAGCTGTGCAAATGATTGTTGCGTCATCAGCATACACTATAAGTTTCTGATTTATATAGCTAGGGAAGTCATTTACGTAGAGAATAAATAGTATTGGCCCAAGCACAGACCCTTGTGGCACACCGTCTTTATCTGTTTGCAATTCTGATCTGTAGTTTGTTATATTTCCCCCACTAGTATGTCTGATTTCTGTGCATTGTTTCCTATTTGTAATGTATGATTTAAGTATGTCATCGCATTTTCCTTTAATTCCATACTGATATAATTTCATCATTAATTTTGAGTGGTTCACACAATCAAATGCCTCAGATAGGTCCATAAAAATCCCACAAGTCTTTTGTGGCCTGTCAAGTAAATTAAGAATGTACTCAATTATATCTGTTGATGCTGTTTTTGTTGACTTCCCTTCTCTGAAACCATGTTGTGATGAATGCAGTATACTGTACTTTGTTATAAAACTTACAATTCTATTCTTTATTATCACTTCATAGATTTTAGCAAATGTTGAGATCAATGATATTGGCCTGTAATTTCCTAATTCATCCCTGTTCCCTTTCTTAAGTACTGGCTTCACTTTACTTACTTTCAGTGAATCTGGAAATATACCTTCTTCTATCGCAGCATTCAGCATGTGTGTCAATGGTGTTAATATGCATTCTCTGCATTCCTTTATGAGATGTGATGTGACACCATCCAATCCAGATGAATGTTTAATTTTAAGTTGTTTGATTAGGTTTGACACTTCTGTATCTGTTGTAATTATGAAAACCGCAGTATTATTTGTATGTGGGGGTTGAACAGTTTACTTACTGCATTTGTTTTATTTTGTCTTATTAATTCGTCTGCTACGGTAATATAATATTTGTTAAAAGTATTGGCTATTTCTAGAGGGTTTGTGTTGCTTTTCCCACTCATCAGTGGGCAGATTTCCTCTGCCCGATTTGTTACTTTTCCTCTCTCTTCATTAATAAAAGACCATAAACCTTTTGAGTAGTTCTTTCCCTTATCTATAGACATCCTGATGAATGAAGCTTTACTTTCTCTTATAAAACTACAGTACTCTCTTTTTTTTATTTTATACAGTGTATTGTAGGCCTCAGTATTTTTTTTGTTTGGAGAGGTCATAATACAGTCTCAGATTATTTCTGGCATGGATTACTTCTCCAGTCACTCAGCTTTTCTTTTTTTTGTTACTGTCTGACAAGCCTTTTACTAACAGGACATGTAACATCATAATAATAATTGAATAAAGAAAAAAACTGGTTCCATTTGGTGTTTGCATCTTTAGCTGTATATATTGTTTCCCAGTTTTCTGCCTCTAACATCTTCTTTAGCAGATTTATGTTATGGGGATAGTTCTGTCTTCTCATCTCCCATATCTTCTGCACTGAATCACTAGTCTTTACATTTATGTCTATCATGATTGCAAAATGGTCTGCTAATGTGGAGTTTATTACCTGTGTGTCACAATAGCATGTAGGAATATTTGTTATTACATGATCAATTATAGTCTCACTATGCCTTGTTACTCTGGTTGGTTTATCTATTTTTATTTTTAGGTTGTATATGCACAATAAGTCCAGTAGGGTCTTAGTATTGTCTGTATTTTTACTCGTGTCTATGTTCAGATCTCCTATAATGATCAAATAAGCGAAGAAGGTTTTAATTACACCATTTGGTGATCGATACAAACCTGATACACAACATAAATTCCCAGCAATTTTAGTTTCCAGTGCTGTAGCTTCAAAGCTCAATTCTATTGTATATTTTGTTATATTTATGGCTTTAGTTGATTTATAGTTAGAAAATATGGCAACCCCACCACCTTTATAGGAAGTTCTGCAAAAACTGGCTACTTTCACATAATTCTTCAAGTTGTACATTCCTATGTGATTTTCTTTTAGCCCATGTTCTACTAGAATGTTTGGCCTATATTCCTGTAATATTACCTCTAGTTCCTCTGTTTTATTGTTTATGTATTGAACATTTTGGTAAAGTATTCTAACAGTTGGCTTTAAATGTAATAGTTCCCCTTCCTGTAAGCACTTCACTTGTTCCCTTTGCTTCTGGTACTATGCAGTGATTTTTTTTCAGTTTGTGTCATTAAACCTGGATCGTATCTTTGTCCTGTATTTATACTCCTCTCACTATTGTCACACTGGTATTTAAGATGGACAGTTTTACTTACATCTTTTTCCATGTTCTCTTTCTGCTTACTCGGTACCATAAAAAAATCCTCACTTAGTGTAGCAGGTCTCCTAGTTCTCA
Source organism: Schistocerca piceifrons (assembly GCF_021461385.2). Taxonomy (NCBI): domain Eukaryota; kingdom Metazoa; phylum Arthropoda; class Insecta; order Orthoptera; family Acrididae; genus Schistocerca; species Schistocerca piceifrons. Next base: position 462,208,591 of record NC_060149.1, read on the forward strand.
GGCATCTGGCTTGATTGGAAGCTGCTTCTGCTGTTAATCTCCCAGGCCTCAGGTACCTCTTCTGTGTGGTTGCTGTTGCTGGTGGCTCCTGTGCTCTCCGACTTGTTGACTGCCCTGCTTTGTTAGCTGCTGCGGCTAATGACCCTTGTATGTTTGCCTCACAAGCATTTTCATTGCCTTGAGATAGTATTATGGGGTCTGCTGTTCTGGATGCTGTTGCTGATGACGACAGCTCTGCTGATGATTGTGGAGATTCTGCTGCTATTGGTTTATCTGACACTGCTGCTGAGAATATCAGAGCCTTTGCTGCTGCTACTGGTGTTTGTTGTAGCTCTACTGCAGATAATGATGGTTCCACTGTTACAGACGACTCTTGTTTTGGCGGAATTGGGATTGGAGACACTTCCATTACAGATGACTCATTAATAAATTCAAGTATTTCGGTGCTAATAATCTTTTTCCCTTTTACGTTCATGTGGAGACCATGTCTTGTGAAGTGCTCTCTGTGAACACTGTTTATCTCTACGAAAGTTGTATTCGGGAAACCTCTACATATTTTCTCAAATAGCCTGTTTGCTGTAACAATCTCGATGTTTACACACGAGTTTTCCATCAGATCGTGTCTTCTGGGGATACTAACAATGTAGAAATGCACTCGAGGCATCCTTTTGATTGTTTCCTTTAGGATTCTCGTTGCACGCCAACTTTCATTACAGTAAACATCATTTGCGCCTCCTATTATGATGCAGCTGTTACCGGTCGTTAATATGTTGTCACTGTTTTTCAGAATTTCACGTAGTGGCGCGCCTGGTTTGATGATGCCTGTTACATTAAGGTCTCGGTGATTTCTTCTCATGATTTCTGTAACTCCTCTCACATGATTATCTCACAAAATGTATGTCTGTTGCTTGTATCCTTGCTTATACATAACGTGGTTATTTACTTTTCTTTCTTTATGGGAATTTACCTTGTGTTTTCTCCGTTTAATCCACTTGTATCTTTTTGTGTGGATAGTTTGTTCATATTTTTATCCATAGACGCACTATTAACACTTTCTTTTCTTGCGTTTAATTCACTTGTGTCTTCTTGAGTGATCAGTTCGTTTATATTTCTAGTTACAGTCGTACTGTTTACACTTTGTACATTTGGTTGTGCAGACCTACGAATTTTATGGCTAGCATTAATGAGATCTTGTTGCCTTGACGATTCAGATAGTTCCCGTATGGTTAGTACCACATTTTCCATTGTTTTTATATATTTTTTATAATGTCAAGTTATTTTTTTAAGTTCGTCATGCACGCTGTCTTTTATTCCCGCGTAGCACTTTTCACTCGCGATCTCGCGGCCGTTACACTCTGTGTCACATTTACACTGTATTTGTAAATCTTCTTGTGCAAAGCAGTGTGAATGGCACCATTTATGTTTAAACACGCATATTCTAATTCCATTTAGCACTGTTTCGTCACAAACAATAGACTTGATTGAAATTGTGTCCTCAAAAACTGCAGAGCGGTTTAAAGTTACGTGTACACTTGCCGCCATCTTGCTCAGCTTCTCACATATTCTGGATTGACGTTTCTCCATGTCCGCTTTTAAAGCACCGATTATAAATTGTAAACAGGAAATATGTTCATTAAGCCTTGAAATTTCGTCCTTACAATTTACACACGTTTTCTTTTTACCACCGAAATTTACTTTTTTCCGCGGAGAAGCCCGATTTACCTTTACACTCGCCACCATCTTGGACATGTAATGGAAAATTTTGGGGACAAGTAGAATTAATGGCCAAGTTCAATCCCATATTAAATGATCATATTAATCATGTGATTAAACTTGAAAGACTGGTAACACACTTCAGTAAGGTCATACAAAATGATATCATCACCATACTTTCTGATGAAATTGTATCTCTGATGAAGGATATTACACTCAAAAATAAACATTATTCAGTAGTACAGTACTGTACACCAGATTTAAGTCACAAGGAGCATTTAGCATGGTTTTAAGAGTATAGACGCGTTTTCCAAACAAGTGGCAATAGAACAGTATTTTTTTGTTTTTTTATTATTAAGTGAATGACACTACTGGAAAAAGTCTCACAGAACTGTTGCTTCAGATACTACATAACCTTGGCATACTGCCTGCGGATTGTTGATGACAATCTTACAATGGAAGCGACATGAAGTGCAAGAAGAGTGGTACTCGACATCGCATCATTGAAGAAAATCCAAGAGCTTAATATATCCCTTGGTGTGCTCATAGCTTGAACTTGGTTCTTAGTGATGCAGGTTAATCATCTATATTGAAGTGACCACATGAAATTGTATTTTTCTTTGGAGAGTAAATTTCTTCCAAACGTTCCTCTGTATGGTTATAAAACATTTGCCTGTCTTCATCTGATGACCTGTACATGCAAATAATAACTGTATTTTGCATTGGTAACTTATTTAGTCACTCTGCTGAACCCAATATTTTCCTTAACATGTACCTGTAACTCAATATTTTCATGTAAAACACACCAGCAGATTTGAATTGAGGTAGGTATGTTAACTCTAACGTATCTTGTTTAACGCAGAGTTCAGTAAATCCTTTTTGTCTACTGGAATACAATTTTTGTTTCATTATTCTCTTGGGCATCCTGTCATCTGCCAGCCTCATCATATGCCCTTACAAGTATACTTTGAGTAATTTTATAAATTTATCTATATTTTTCCCTTCTATTTATTGTCCATATTTCTGACCCATATGTGACGACTGGTAATACAAGGGCATAGTACACTTTTAACCTTACTGTCCTTGTTGTTAGAGAGTTCTTAAAAATCTGAAATTTGGCAAAATAGTATAATTTTCAAGCTTGCATCCTTTCTCTAACATAGTGTCTCATATCATAATTATCAGTGGTTAAAAGTGCTCCTATATAAGTCAAGCACCTAACTTCCTTAGAACATTTGTGAGACACCTTCAGATCATGTATTGTCATGTTGTGTTCTTCTGACTTTAGAAATGTAGATTGCCCCCATTTGCAGTGAGTACAATTGTTTGTATCTGTATTTCTTTATCGTGTGTGTAAATCCTAGTTTGGTGCATAGTCTGAACAAGTAAGATTCAACATAGTAACAAAAATTATACATAATATCATTTTGAGATAATAGTTCAGTACATTTTATGTATTTATAATACAATTATAAGAATAACAGAGCACAGTTTAAAGCAATAAGTATGGTTAAGAATGTTTAATCCACTTTTTATGGTTTTCCAAAAACTCACAAACAGAACAGAGGTAGTGTTGAAGCAAGTACTGCTCTTTCTGCTTCCATTATGTACCCCTTTTGTTTCATTAGGGGTATTTATACTTTTTGCCGCAATTGCAGTGTCATTAGTACATTCACATACATGATTGTATCTCATCATTATTGTAACACTTTTGTCCATTTCTTTTTTGGACTATACAGCATTATGTTTAGCAGAACTGCTGAAAGACCATCATTCTGTTTGCCACAGGTTCCTAGTTCAATTAGTGCTTTATACAGCTGATGCATGTTAACACCATTAAAAGCCAATTTAAAACCAACAAGAGTATGCAGAGGGCATTATGTCTTTTTTTGTTCATTATTTGCCTAATGACAAACAGCTCGTCTGATATACTGTGTGACTGTAATTAAAGTGCAGCTACTCACACAGATCCAGTGTGGATTGCAATTACCATATGGCAGCAAAACTTGGTAGATATTCTAATGTGTTAATGCAGAACCGATTTAATCTGGAAAAAAAATTAGTTCCAGTTTTGGCCCCCAGTGCAAATCTGGTGCTATGAATGCAAGAAAGACATACAGAAATGTTTCTGTACATAATCATTTAGAAATGAGATGTGGGCAGAAGAGGTGAAACAAATGAGAAGGGTATAATATTAGTAGTAGTAGTAGTTTATTCATCCAGAGACAATTTACATGCATGGATTTCGTCAAAAAATACATAAAGGGTGAACAATACTCTACAGAATACAAATGTGCATAGTAGACTACACAACATCAGACCGCATTGAAATAGCATGTACAACTTTGATTAATTACGTTAATGTATGAGAAAGACTTTTTACATGGAATGCACAGTTAATATTTAGATATAACACATAATAATTCTAATAATTTTGTACATATTATTTATTTAGATCATAGCAACACTAAGATAAAAATTATTATTGGCACAGAGTACATAAATCTAATTGTTTTGTATGAAGCTATTGTAGGTATTCGATTACACTATAACAGCAGTTGGTCATTAAAAATTTGAATACTGCTTCTTTAAATGAGGACAATTTTTTTTATTTCTTTTATCTTTACTGGTAGTTGATATACAATCTTCTTCCTTGTATGTTTGTTTGTTTTGGCGCCAAAGCCTTGTTAACTCTTTTAATATGAATGTCATTCTACTTTCTTGTGTTGTAGGTATGTAGATCCGAGTTGGATAGGAAATTGTCAATATTTCTTTTTACATTAATTACGCTTTTTTGTATATAGAGGCACAGTAGGAGTAGAATATTTAGCTGTTGAAGTAACTGCCTTGAAGGAGTTAGCCTTGAACTGTTGGTAATTATTCCAACAGCTCGTTTTTGTAGAGTGAAGATAGTTTTGAGATTTTTCTTACTATGACCCCAGAAGGTGACGCCATAGGTAATAGCAGAATGTATATAAGCAAAGTAAACAGTTCTGCTACATTCCCTTCTACATACAAAGCTAATAACACGTAATGCAAACCAAGTAGACCTTAACTTATGAGAGAGATACAGGATGTGGGATTTCCAGTTTAAATTTTCGTCTGTATGTACACCTAAGAATTTTGTGGTAGCAACTTTCACAATTTCTTTATTTTGTATTCTGAGATCCAGATCAGAGTGTGACTTTGTTTTCCTGTAATGGCTATAATTAGTTTTAGAGATATTTATGGTTAATTTGTTCATTTCAAACCAATTTGCAAATATTCTATAACTCTGGTTGCAGATGTTGGCAATACCTGGTTTATGTCAGCTACTACAGTGTTTGTGTCATCCGCAAACAGGGCTATGTGAGTACCATTTACTGGAATCTTGGTATCATTTATGTAAAGTAGAAATACGAGAGGTCCTTGTACACTCCCCTGTGGTACCCCAATTGGCACAGTCTGAATATTCGATCTTTAAACAATACTTTGGTTTCTACTGTTTGTTGTTGCAATTTCTACTACCTGTTTCCTATTATGGAGATATGACTGAAACCACTATTTTGCCACTCCTCGTATGCCGACATACTCTAATTTGTCTAGTATATCATGTCGGACAGTATGAAATGCCTCTGATAAGTCCAAGTTTATTCCTACTGTACTGTTGTTCCTATCTAGCCCCGTTACAATATTTTCAATGAATTTGTTGATGGCTTACTCTCTATTCAATCCTTTGCGAAAGCAGTGTTGGTTTACAGACAATAGACTGAATTTCTCGAGGTAATTTGTAATTCTGTTATTCATGACTGTCTCTATTACTTTTGAAAATACCGATAATAAAGCTTTTGGTCTATAGTTCCCCACTTCATGTGTATTGCCCTTTTTATGCAATGGTTTTATTTTGCAATTTTTAATCGTTGTCGAAAGACACCTTCTGACAATGATATTTTTATGATGTGTGAGAGTGGTTCTGATATGACACTAGCACATCTCGTCATGACTGAACAAGGTACCTTGTCAAGCTCTGAGGATATTTTATTCTTCATTGTTTTTGTTATTCGATTAACTTCCAATTTGTTCGTGGGAGGTAGCAATATTGAATTAACACGTTGTTCTCCTGGGATTGATGTTCTACCAATCCTAGAACCAGCCTGATTGGAGTATTTATGAAGTAATCATTGACGTAATTTGCTAAAGTAAGATTTCTAACTAGCGCACCTTGATCATTTTTTAAAACAAAGTCATCTAGATTTCTAACATTTTTGCTTGGGCCTATTTCTCTTTTTACTACATTCCATATAGCTTTCGATTTGTTTGCTGACCCAGCAATTACACTGTCATTGTGTATTGTCTTGGCTTTTTTGATCACCTTCCTGTAAATTTTCTTATATATCTTAACAAAATCTGTGAAGTGTTCATCTTTGTTGTCTTTTTTGAGTTGACTGATATGTTTTACTGTTTGACTATATACTCTAATAGCAAGTGTTATCCAGTGGATTGTGTTCTTAGGCATGACATTCATCTTTGTGAGCTTTTTTGGAAAACACATCTCAAACAGGGCCATGAATGTACTAGAAAAAGCATTGGAAGATTCTTCGGTTGTTGTTTGTGCAAAGACATCTTCCCAGGTTTCATTAGCTAACAACTGGATGAAAGTATTCACTTTTTCTGTATAGAAGTGCCTTTTGTATTCCCACTTATATTTTACTGCCTTGGGTACAGAGGAATTTATGTATGCTAATAGTGTATTGTAATCCGAAAGACCTAACATTACGTTTAGTGCCTCAGTGACACCATTATCCATATTTGTGAAAATATTGTCTAAAAGAGAAGATGACAGTTCTGTTATATTGGTGGCATCTGTAAAGAGCGGTCTCATGTGAAACCTGCTTAGTATACTCAAAAACTGTCTTTTTTCATCACTTTCAATTAGCAGGTTAATATTAAAATCCCCACATAACAATAATTTCACTTCATTACTATACAAAGTGTTTAATGCTGCTTCTATTTTTTCGAAGAATATGTTTTTGTCACCCAGTGGTGATCTGTATATTGTTATGAAAACTAGTTTTTCACTCTTCTCCTCAGTTTTTAACTCTATGGCACATGATTCAAAATGTTTTTCTGTATTTAGATAGTCCAATTCTGTTTTCTCTTTGAACTGCAGTCCTACTCTAGAGTAAATGCGTTACCACCATTTTTAAAAACACTTCGGCAATAATGTGATGCTAAATTAAAGTTGCTTATATTTATGAGACTTAATTCACTAGCCTTGCACCAGTGTTCAGAGAAACAAATACAAGAGACATCAGCAAGATTGTTTAAAGCTACTTCTAGATCTAGCATTTTGTTATTGGGGCACTGAATATTCTGACACATTATACTGACTGGTTTGCAAGTGTTTTTTCCTTTTGTCACTACCTGGTAATGTGCTGTTTTTTCCATAGTAGTTGTGACTTATCTGCAAATTTTCTTGCTAGTGTATCACAATCTTTTCCTTTTCTTTGTTTGAAGCCATAAAAAATCATTTTTTAATGATGTAGGTGTACCTTGTCTTTGACTCCTCCTTAAGCAATGTTGTGTTGCTGCAACTGTTGTTGATAGCTTTTTTGCTGGTCCTACTGTTGTTGGTTTAGTTGCTGCTGCTTCTGTTATTGTTGGTTCTGTTGCTACTGTTACTGTTGTTGTTCGTTCTGTTGCTGCTGTTGTTGCTGCTGCTGCTTCTGCGGCCAGAGGTGGTGGTGGTGGCGGTTGTGGTGGTGGTGCTGACAGGATTCTTCATCCGGTTGCTGCCTTTGTTTCTTTTATTGGCACTATTTCTGTTGATGGTGGATCCGTTGTTGTAGTAGTGGGCCTATCTGTTGGATTTGTTGTTGTTTCTGCCGATGGTTTTGTTGCTGTTACTGATGGTGATTTGACCATTTGTGATAATTTTACTGCTGCTACCGGTGATGATTTTGATGTTGCTGTTGCTTCTGTTGTTGTTGCTATTTGTGATGAACCTGCTTTTATTGACTTTTGTGATGTTACTGTTACTGTTGTTGATGATGCTGCAGATGTTTGCTGGTGCCTTTTTATTTCATCCAATACATTTTGTGCTACAATTTTCTTCCCTAGGCTATTCAAATGAAGACCATGAGAAGTGTGGAATCTCCGACCAATGCCACTAATATCAACAACACAAACATTTTCGAATTGATTGCATATACTGGAAAAACTCTCATTAGCAGTACTAATCTCTTTATTCACACAAGACCAGGGTGGCAAATCATAGCGATTTGGAATGTTGACAAAGAGAATGTTTGTATGTGACAAATGAGCCAGATGCTTTTCCAGTTCTGAGCAGGCTGTAGAGGTTTCATTTTTATATACATCGTTAAAGCCACCAAACAAAGCTACAAAGTCTTTTGAAGTCAACTTGATAATTTCATCAGTGTAAACATTCTTAATTACCTTAAAGGGAAACCCCAGGCTTGACATAACTCGTGGATTTCACAACTGATGCCTCTTTAACAAGAGAGGCTATTCCGCGTCCGTGGCTATCAGCTAAAATGTGCAGTTTTCCCATGTCATTATGTATTTTTTGCTGTGACCTAGGCATAAGATGACATGGATTGCGCGTAGGCCTATTCAGGGGAGCAACAACGGCTGAGACATGTACCTGCGTATTTTCAAAAATACTTTCTGAAGCACTATCATCACTTATTACGCTTAGCACTTCGTACCTGTTTTTTAGTTGAACAGGTGGGTACCTGTAGACATTCCATTCTGACGATGATTTTTCATATGTTTTCGGCGACGGATCAACTTTTGCACACCAAGAACGGAACTTTGTTTCGCATACGCCATTACTGCCTACTCTCTCGTACTTTTTACACACGTTATGTCTTGTATTTTTGCTACTATAGTTTATGATTCCTCACTGAAGTTCACTGAGCGATTTATTTACGCCCGTTGTGTTCAGCTGCGGGGATTTGTTCCACTCGTGTTGTAAAACGCGTATCTCTTCCACTAACACTGCAATGATATTGTTTGTGTAATCCATCTTATTAAATTTTTGCACAGGTTCGTCTCTGCTACATTTTGCGCAGAAAAATATCTTACATTTAGGATCTACGTTAACACATGAATAATGAAACCCAGTTTTACATATCGTGCACATTACACCTTTAACCGCACGTTTTTTTGCAGTGGCAGGGATCCGAACCTAATCTTACACTTGTTTCCCCGAAAGACGATGTAGATGCTCCACATGTGTAATTCTAGTTATTACTTCTTGTGGTTCCACAGTTTTTTTCTGTGACTTTTTTTATTATGTAACATGGCATGCACAAGTTTTCACAATACACACTGACTATATTGCACGATAAACACTTTTCCTCGCTATTTTTACACTTTTTTCCGGAATTTACACACTCGCGATCCTCACTCGGCGCCATCTTCTTCATCCATTGATTTTATTATTAACTGTGACTTACACAGTTAGTTCAATATGAGCACTAGAGGCATCAACAAGGTGCTGCATCAGTAAAATTATGTGATCAACAGTTGCTCATTGCACTTCTAATGGAATCTGAGCAACATGTTCCTGTACACTGGCCTTTAGATCACGTATGGACTGAATGTGTCCTTGGTAAGCTCATTCCCCAGAGCCGTGGATTCAGATCAGGTGGTCTTGCAGGCTACGATTCTGAAAAACTTCTAGAGATAACACATTCGTGGAAGGTTGCATTTAGCAGACGTTTCACAGGGCATGTGACATGAGATGTTCCCCTATCTTTCATGAAAACAGTGGTTCCACACAGCTGTGCTCTTCCAAAGCAGGACTCACATGCTGTACATGGAGGTCTCGATCATCTAATGATATCATGGTACACCTGGAAGGTTCTCTGTATATATTTTATTCTAACAAGAACAGATTGAGAATAAAGGTGATCGTGAAGCCACACCAGTCATATACATGGAGTGCAATGGCTCTTTATGCACAACACATGGTTTAACAGTACCCTAAATTCAGCAGTTCTGAGTATTAACTGTACCCTGTAGTATAAAATGTGCCTTGTCATTCCAAAGAAAATTGTCTGGCCACATATCATCAGCTTCGATCCACGCTAGAAACCGGAGGGAAAATTCAGAATGTTGCTGCCGATCATGAGGTTTCAGTTGCTGAACATGTGGATCTTGTACAAGTATCAGTGATAAATAGACTGCAAAAGTTTCCGTACTGTTGACCATGGGATGGACAGTTCTTGTGACAATGCACAAGCTTTATTACTACCTGGGGCATGAGCTGCATGGGCAGTTACGGTAACACCAACCTCATCAACAATTTCCACCATGGTAGGATGCCTTCATCTTCCATGTGCCATACCAAGCTCACTCATGTTTCCAAAGTTCATTTTCATCTCCTCTAAACCATTTAATGGCACTGGGACCCTCCTCAGACCTTTCAATCAGCGATACTCTCTCAATGCACCACTATAATAGCTGCCGCTACAAAAAACAGCTTCACTAACAACCCACAGTCTCTCCTCTCGATTGCTATACTGTTCACTCATGTTATGGCTTGTCAAATGATAGTGTGAATGTCCTACCATCATTCAAGTAGCGTACAGTGCCAGATTTGCAGCTGGTGGTCACAACTGGAAGTAATGTACTTTTCCACAGTAATGTTTTCCACAGTAATGCATTAGCATATCTACCAAGTTTTGCTGCCACATGACAATTACAGCTCACACTGAACCTCCCTGAGTAGCTGCACCTTAATTATAACCACGCAGTACCAATATTCTATAGAAAATTGTATTATATGACTGCATGGTGACTTTTCTTTCGGACGTGTCCAAAAGAACAGACACCACATGGAACCTGCAGCTGTGATACATTATACGAGGGGCGTTCAGAAAGTAAGCTCCGATCGGTCGCGAAATGGAAACGACTATGAAAATCCGATAAAGCTTTGCACAGATGTGTTGGGTAGTGTCTCTAGTATAACCCCAGTTAGCATCACGTCGCTCTTCTCATTTCTGAGCTCGCAGTGAGTGCGTAAAGATGTCTAGAAAATAGTGTCTGCCGCCAAGTACGAGGGCCTGGTGAGAAATTTCGCCTGAAGCTATGCAGCTAACATTACATAACTGTCGTGCTGTTTCTTCTTCAAGACAATTCTCAGCCGCATTCTGCAGGGGCAATGAAGATGCTCCTGCATCGTTTTCAAATGGAAATGTTAGATTACCCACAATACAGTCCGCAATTGTCTCCCCCTGAGTTTCATCTCTGGTCACATGAACCGCTGTCTTTGAAGACAACATTTTGACAGACAACGAGGTGTAGGCCATCGTGGAGAATTGGCGGAAAGCACTGGCGGCTGCCTTCTATGATGAGGCTATTGAAAAGTTGGTACAACGCTATGACAAACGTCTAAGTCAGAACGGCGACTACGTAGAGAAGTAGCTGAAAGGTGTAGCTAATTGTTAGAAGTAAAACATTTCTGATGTTCACTGTGGTTTCAATTTGGCAATCAATCGGAGCTTACTTTCTGAACAGGCCTCGTATGTAATTAGAAGGTGGCGGGGGGAAAGAAAGGAAAGGAAAGGGAAGGGATCACCTATATCAGCTGCATTGGGACATTACGGGGAATCAGCAGTGATTAGTAGAAATGGGTACCAGACCAGAATTCCAACCCGGTATCTCCTGCTTACAAGGCAGGAACATTAACTGCTGTACCGACCCATATTCCCCACAGTGCCTGTCCATTTCCTCCATGCTAGCTACTCTGATATTCCTGTAGGAGGTCAGATGTAGTTATGCATCCGCACCGAAGAAGATTCATTGCCCATCTAGGCAAATCATTTATATGAATGTGTGGTGTTTGTTGTTTTGTAATTCACAGTAGTGAGCATGGAGGAAATGGACATTGACTGTGGATAGTTGATGCTCAGTTGGAATGTGGGTTGGCTGTGAGGTGTGATGAGATAGTACGTGCAGTTGAGATAACATTGTGTCCCAGAAGGCGCAGTGAGTAACACGTATGCCTAGTCAGCAGGAGATCCTCAGTTGAAATCCCGGCTCGGTAAACATTTTCACTCGTCGCTGCTGATTCTGCATAATGTTCCAATGCAGCTGACATCGGTAATCCCTTCGCTTTTCCTTACTTTGCCATTAATTTATCCTTTCATTCAATTCTCCAGTAAGTATCTTAAATCACACACTGAATAATGTTATAACTCTATATTTCTCATGTGACAACTTTTCTTGTTTCTCAAATGTATAACAGACATTTGAATTCTACAATATTCTGGCATTCTTTCATTACCTTGTGTTATTTGTTACTTCAAGCATATCATGAATTAGGGGTGGACCATCATATTTTAATATTCTGTGACTATTCCTTTTTTAGTGGGTGAAAGGCTATTTTAGGATGTGTACATCACAAACCTCCTGCTTTCTTAGTCTCTGCTCTTCTTCTTTATCTTCTATATTCTCTTGAAGTTGCTGTGAACCTCATGATACTAGGTCTGAGATGATAATTAGAAGAACTTCCAAATACCCTTCCCATCTTCACAACATCTGCCATCAAACCATTCATTTCTTCCTTTCTCCTCATACCAACTGTTTCTCTGTTAAGTCTTTTACTACTGTACAACTGTAGTTGACAGTTTCAGTGTGCATCCTACAAACTATTTATTTTATCATCTTTTTCTTTCTTATTAAAATTTTAGTTTCCATACCTAATCATTCCAGCCAGATACTTGTGCTGCTACTTGAGTGCTGAATTTGTCATTTGAAGTCCAAGAACAGTACAGAGACCAAAGAAAGACGCAGCATAGCCCAGGATTCTTTCGATAACCGGTAGGAGGTATCAGAGAGCAGCTATGTGACTGACTCTAGCATTTGCCTGCAAGAGATGCTAATGCAAGAGATGTTCTTGATAATAAACATTGTATGTTTATTATCAACCATTTATTATGTTTTCATATAAATAGCATTGTCAGCATATAAGGTACAGTTAATACTACTGATTTATGTGATAATACAAGGGCATCTTAAATAGAGAGAAGTGAATGACACTAGAATACTTACCAACGCATGAATAATTACATATTTCTAACAGTATGTTACTTTCATATTTTGTATATATACATGTATTTAAAGTTTTCTGTTACTTATGGCTATTCGAAGCCTGTGGTATGCTAGTATGTTTGTGTGACCCTGAGAGCTGGGGTGTGAACAGGAGTCTGAGCACAGATGTTGACGACTGGTCTAGTGTACACCCAGCGGTGTCAGTGGCACAGTGATACTTCCAATAACATTTATTTATCATGTTTAATTCACAAAGCTATAGTTGTCTACAGAGCAATGGTTAGTAGCTGGGCAGGAGAGCATATGCTGTGAAGAAGTGCTGATGCCGCATCGGCAAGACACAAGACATTGCCCCCACCTCAGTAAGCCACAGCCATGTGCTATGCTGGCCAAAGTGGAGGGACACAAAGGCATTGCCTATTCCAGACATTCCACAACAGACTGCCTCTTCTACCTTAGCATTCTAGAAGGCAACCCATCACGCGCTAAGGTGGAGAGTCTGCCAGCTGTGGTTCAGGATCAATTGTTGTGAAGACTAGGCGCTGGTCACCTACCATGGATCAGTGAAGACAGGAGCAAATTTTCATGGGTGAGCTGGGAGGCTGCGGAAACATGCCACACTTAGTCAGTGCGGAGATGACAACTTGTAGATCATCATCAATAACCCATGGTGTAGGACAGGTGACTGCACACCAGACTTCTCCTTCGATGACCCAGTAGACAGCAACGGTATGTCACAGCTATGGTATGCATCAGGTTTGCTGCATTTCGGTGTTGAGGCCAGCAAGCAGGTGGCAAGCACACTATCATCGATCAGCTTGTCGTGGTTTCACTCAAACATGGCAGAATGTCATTTTTTTCTGGTTCTAGCAACATGAACAGAAAGGCAGGATGACTGAATGTGTCTCAGAACTCTGAAAGTATCACTATTTAAAAGGCTGAGCCCATGCCCATGACACAGTGGCCTTGGGTGTGTGGGTGCGTTTTCCCTCGTTTATTAGGCCCGTCAGCACTTTTTGCCTCACTGTGGTAATTCAGTAATTATTCTGGTTTGCCAGGCTTGGGTCTTTCTGCATATGTTTGACTTTGCTGTGGGGCTCTGGCGTTGAAGTGACACAGTGTTACCTCACAGTGCCTTGTTATGTAGCACTTCACCGTTTGCATTTCTGCCTTCCTCACGTGGATCTTGTGTAGCAATGCTCGCCACGTGCCCTGACACCCGTTACATCGGCGGTATGCTTTGTTGACATTCTAACTGTCACATCAGACTTCTCTGTTTTGAGCTCGCCTGGTTGAACTTCTTTTTTTCTTTTAATTTGAACATGTACAGTAAAGTCCTTCTGCTGCCCAACACTCTTCCCCCGTTTCAAAAAGTTCGTCCCGAATTTTGCCTTTGATTATTCTCTGCAACAGTCTCATAGGTCAGCCTGCATAATTGTAGATAGTGCCCATTGCACCAACTTTTTTGCCAGTGCGATCTGAGTTACATGGACTGCCACTTTGTTTCCTACTTCTATATCATTATTCTTAAGTTTCTTACATTTATGGTACATTATCCTTAATTTCCTTTCTACAAGTTATACTAAATGTATTACCTTGTTAGTCTATGTTTCTTGTGTTACGTTAGTCAATCACTGAACAGGTATCTGATGTGTCGGTAGGTCTGGAGAATGGATACCTCTACGTCTGAGAGAAAAGTAAAGTGCCGGTACGCAAACTGTTAACAGAAACGTGGCAGGACTAGAGGTCGTAATGCTTATGGTCACCAAATTTCGGCGTCGGTTCTCTTGATATTGCTGAATATGTGACAACATTTGCCCCATGGAAATTTTGCCTTGCTGAGATACTGTTAATGTGCCTAAAGTGTGTGTGAGATCAGGATTCAGGATGTTATTAACGTAGGTTAGATTCTACGGTGGCAATACCTCAAATGGTTTCTCTGGCCTATACAATGCAGACTGAATAAGCTGGAGTATAGCCGTATTTTTGATTGTAGTACGGAGGCGGAAGTTCGTCCCAGCTATCTCAAAAGCTACGCCGTTCACAAAAATACCACTATTATGTCCTCGAACTTTACTATGCCGCGAGGTATTCCATTCTTATAGCAAATTCATGAATACAGTTGACGGTGCACAAACTCAGTATACCTTCTGAGCATACCTTCTGAAGATGACGCTGTGGGCCAATATTTCTTTCTTATATTCCGTTGCCTTTGCCTAGTACTTCGCATATCTGTGAGTCAGTTTGCACTCCTCTGGCTGGTCACATGGTGGTATTTTCCTTCAAACACTCTTCTACGGCCCTTAATAACATAAGAGCGTGAGATTCTTCGTGCTGAGAAATTATTAACACCTCTTGCGTCTTTACTTGTACGCATTAACCCATCGTTCCCAATCTCACTGCAAGTCTCTGTGGGAGGCAAACCTAGACTACATCTAATTTCTCTTCTTCAATTGGAAACATAAGCTGATTCTGAAGCATTTTCCCTACAACAGTACTCCATACTGCAGGTGTGAGTGACAGTAAGACTGCAGTAGCAGATTCTTACTGACTTTTGTCGTAATTTATGCAACAAAAAAGTACTCTTCCAAGCTTACAGCTAAAATAGTTTATACGTCCATCCCATGACAGTCTTTTATCAGTTTACGTCCATATGTGAAAGACCACTCGCCCTAATCATGAAATGAGAGCGACTATATATGATGCGCCCGTCCAGCCGAGCGCGTTAATCTGGGTTTACACTGGCAAGTCGCTTGCAGAAGTTATTACTGCAAGTTATGGCTAGCCGCTTACAGCTGTGTTTACACAGCAGCGCAAGAATTAAGCAAGATTCTTCCGCAAGTTCAACAACTTGCTGATAGTGTTTACATATACTCTCAGTACCACTAAGAGTGTCAGCCGAAGTGTAAAATGACAAGTAGGCGGGTGAGATATGCTGCAGGTCTTGTAAATGTAATGCAAAACGTGAAAAAGAGAAGTATTTGGGTTAGAGAGTAGATAATGAGAAGATCGCAAAATGTTGCCTGTAATAACCTTTTGCAAGAACTTAGTATCGAGAGCATGGATACTTTTGAAAACTTTTGCAGAATGTCCTCAAATGACCTGGAGTATTTGCTGATGTTAATAGCGTCCGCCATATCAAAACGAGACACAAACTTCGGTACTGCTATTTCAACAGAGGAACGTTTGCTAGTCACTCTATGACTTATAGCTACCGGTAAGCTACGAATGAAATAGGCATTTCATTTATTTATGTGAAACATAAAACCAAAAAATTTGAATTTTGAAATCTTTTCTTTGTAGGAGACTCATACAAGTCCCTAATGTATTTGTTTCATGTTCCCGTCAGCACGATTTCTCTGATCGTACCCGATGTATGTAGAGCCATTTTTAACGTCTTGAAAGGGGAAAATTATTTGAAGGTATGTGAAAACACAACAATGAAATTAAATTTTTGTTGAAATAAACTGTATTTGACAGAATGATATGCTTATAAAAATGTTTTTTTTCTAATGCTCATAAAATGAATAGTGACAAGCTAAGTATATAGAATATGTAATAATTACACATCGTTTTTTTATAGACTCCTAAAACAACAAGCGAGGGGATGCAGGTGCCAAAGGGGTTGTGTCTTCAAGTTATGTTACTTTCTATGTACTTCTTTTGCTGATGTGTCGAATATCGACGAGATTTCATTTAATGCGCTCATCTTCTTCACTCTATCCTTAAAGTCTCGGTTATGCACGTTCCGTATTTCGGGGTAGCTCTCCAAGGCTTCGATAAAATGTTCTGTATCCTGCTTCATCCATTCCCGTTTCTCCTCCATTTCTGAAATTTGTTTGCATATAATACGTAAGATGGTTGCATAAAATTAAGTCACCACATTAAGTAAAATGTTAAATATGAGTGTTAATGCAGACGACATACTTACTATAACTTGTGCTTCCTACTTGCAGGAAATAGAAATAAATCCTAAAAGCTGCAAGTTACTTGCAGATACTTCTTGCGTGGTGTTCACACTGGAAGCGGAAAACTTGCAGCAAGTCACTTCCGCAATAAATTGCTACGGTCGCAAGTCGACTTGGCGATATGTTTACACTCGCAAATCGCGCGGCAAGTTCCTCCGCGCAAGTAAATTGCTGCAATAACTTGCTAGTGTAAACCGAGCATTAAAGGTGCCACTTCAGGATACGGGGAGTTCAGCCTGTCCCACATTGAATTCGCTTCGCGGATTAACAAAGAGGGCTGGCGTGTCGGCCGGCCTGGATGTGGTTTTTAGGTGGTTTCCACATCCAATTAGATAAATACAGTGCTGGTACTCACGTCTCGCCTCAGATACGTGCTACGCAAACATTTAGATAGCAGACTAAAACTGCCTGCCGGATCGAGATTCGAACTCGGGACCTTTGCCTTTCGCGGGCAAGTACTCTACCATCTCAGTTATCCAAGCACGACTCACGACCCGTCCTAACAGCTTCAATTCTGCCAGTACCTCGTCTCCTACCTTCTAAACTTAACAGAAGCTCTTCTGCGAACCTTGTAGAACTAGCACTCCTGGAAGAAAGGATATTGCGGAGACACGGCTTAGCCACAGCCTGGGGAATGTTTCCAGAATGAGATTTTCACTCTGCAGCGGGGTGTGCGCTGACATGAAACTTCCTGGAAGATTAAAAGTACGTGCCGGACCGGGTTCGAGTGTCGATCCGGCACACACAGTTTTAATCTGCCAGGAAGTTTCATATCAGCGCACACTCTGCTACAGAGTGATACATGCAGACAGATGGGGTGCATAGATTCTGTGCTGTGGGAGGGGGAGCGGGTGGCATCAGAAGGGCATCCGGCCACCAACCAACACTAACATTGCCGACAATGTCGACCCCGTACATGAATAGGAAGAATGAAAACAAGAAGAGCAAGCATATTTATTTATATTTGTTGACACTACTCAGTAATTTCGCATCCGCTGACTGGTTCCGCTCTAGTCAAATGACTGCCTGCTCTCCTGCTCCGTCCGTCTCTGATGATCTCGTTGTCGAAGGGACGTTAAACACTAATCTTCCTTATTTCGCCTTTCCCATCTGCTCCAGCTGGGCTGAGATTGCTCATCGCCAACTGCAATAGTACCGGAGACAACCGGAGGCAGCACAGTACTCAGGAATCTTAGTTATTCGCCGGTTAACCGTCTCCGCTGACCAGCTCTTACATGGAATCACTTAACCATACGCAGTGAACGGATCCGGTCACACGTGCGCCAGTTACTGCAGCGTCAGTGCAGCTTTCCTGCTGGAATGTGGTGTCACCACAAACAACGTGCCTCTCCCACTGGAGCTTGTCGTCATCATTTGTTTTAGTAGCTGTATGCGTGTTGTCTGTGGAACAAGCCACAACCGTATTTGTTGGCAGTAGCAAAGATCGTGATATTGGTGCTGAACTGCTCAGTAATGTAGTGAAATAATATCGGGAGGTGTGGAATGTTTCTGCTGAAAAGTAATACGAGGAATATCCAGAAATCTAACAACACTGAGCCTCTATCGCTCAAAGGATTCTTTTAGCGAGATGACATCCTGTATCCAAGGCAAGGTATTGACAGTAGGAACGCACGCTCGTTTGCCTGCGTCGGCTGAAAAGTCTAGTTGTACGGGTCTGGTGAAGTGACTTTCCTTCCGAATTCCGCCAGTTGCTAGGTGAGGAGCATAATCTGGTTTCTTCTCAGAAAGGGAAACGTGCCGTTCTAGATTTTTAAGGAAATAGAAATAGTTTATGGGGATGGTATGATGAATCGTACTAATGTGTTCAGATGATGTCGTGAGTATAATGCTGGCAGAACGAATGTTCATGATGAACAGTGAAATGGGCATCCCCCAGTCGTGACTGATGAGATGGTGAACAAGATCGAAGAAATGGTTCGTGACAATCGTCGGTTGACTTCGCACAGATGAACGCAATTTTTTTTATAAATCTCAGATGTCTTCCATGTGAAATCATTACTTAAACACTTGGTCTGAGCTGGGCTGGTACCAAGGCAGCTCACAGATCAACATAAAGTTAAATATTCACATTTTCACGGAAATTTCTCGAGCGCTTTGAACTGAATGGTGAACAGTTGCTTTACACCACTGCGAATGGCGAAAATACGTGGGTGGATCACTGCACCCATACGATGAAAAGAAAATCAATGCTGTGGCGACATCCCTTCTCACCATCAGTGAAAAAACCAAAGCCATTGCTTCGGCTATAAAAATCGTGGCCCATGTCTTCTGGAATCGTAAAGGGATTCTTCCCACGAATTTTTTCTTCAGGGGGAAACCACTAATGCTCTACGGTGCTGTGAAACCTTAAAGAAACTACGGAGAGTGGTAGAGAACAAAAGAAGGAAAATATTAACAAAAGGAGTGTGCCTGATTCATGATATTACACGTCCCCACACAGCAGACACCAAAAACCAACTCCGGATTGATTACCTTGGGACATCATCAACCACCTCATTCACAGCCCTCATCTGGGTTCCCTCAGACTTTCATCTTTTTGTCTCTCTGAAGTTGGTCACGGGTGAACTGCTAACGATGGCGCCCGGAGTGCCGTCAAATAATGGGCCAAAGAGACGACGGGAGACTATTTTTGACGAAGACATCAGAAAGGTCACCCCTCAGTCACAAAGTGCACCGACAACGAAGTCGAAAAATAGTATTTCACGTATATCCGTGAATTTGTTAATTTCTGAAAAATATATTGCATTTTCGGCTTGAGTGCTATTGACAAGGGATTTCAAATTGATTACGTATTTGTAGATTGACAGAAGGCTTTTGACACTGTACTACAGAAGTGACTTGTAGTGAAATTGAGTGCTTATGGAATATCGTCGCAGTTACGTGACTGGATTCGTGCTTTCCTGCCAGAGGGGTCACAGTTCATAGTAATTGACGGAAAGGCAATAAATTCAACTAAATACCTGGGAATTACGGTTACGAGCAACTTAAATTGGAAAGAACGCATAGAAAATGTTGTGGGGAAGACAAACCAAATATTGCGTTTTATTGGCAGAACACTTAGAAAATGTGACAGATATACTAAAGAGGCTGCCTACACTACGCTTGTCCGTCCTCTTTTGGAGTTATGCTGCGCGGTCTGTGATCCTTACCAGATAGGATTAACGAAGTACATCGGGAAAGTTTAAAGAAGAGCAACACGTTTTGTATTATCGCGAAATGGGGAGAGATTGTCACTGGCATGATACAGGATTTGGGGTGACATCATTAAAGCAAAGGCTTTTTTCGTTGCGACGGAATCTTCTCACGAAATTTCAATCATCAACTTTCTCGTCCGAATACGAAAATATTTTGTTGACGCTGACTTACGTGGGGAGAAACGACCATCATAATAAAATAAGGGAAATCAGGACTCACACGGAAAGGTATAGATGTTCGTTTTCCCCGCCCGCTGTTCGAGATTGGAATAATAGAGAATTATTATGAAGGTGGTTCGATGAACCCTCTGCAAGGCACTGAAGTGTGATTTGCGGAGTATGAACGTTCATGTAGTTGTAGAAGCCATGAAGAGCTCTTAATTTCTGGACGTGTCTCGTAACGCAGATCATAAAAGCAAAATGCATTAATTCATGTCAGTAGTCGTTTATGAGCAGGATTTAAGGGCAAAAGGAAAAGGAGAAAAAGGAAGTTCCTCTTGTTGAGATATCATTATTAAATTCCACATTTAACAATTCTGACAGCTATGACGAACTTGGTATTTTATTGATATTTAATTTTCTTGGTTGCTGTCACTGTATCCTCTTGCAGAATCTTCTGATCCAACGTTTCGGCACACATTTGGAATTGACTGCTCGCTGTGCAACAGTTGGGAAAATCTGTGTTCTTGGTTGCATTTATTGCTCTGTGATGAATTCTCCATTTGTTTTAAAGTATCGTAAACACACACCCAACAAATCTTCTGTCATTGGCTAGACAACTGAGTATACATTTCTTGTGTGATAAAAAACTACCATTAAATAGCCGTATAACATTTTGGGATAGAGAAAATGCTTAATGTCCAACAACTACGAAACGTAAATTTGTTTTTTCTCTTCGAGGAAGAGGCTTGCCAATGACTTCGCGCTGTCAAATACAATACTCTCAGATTCTCTTCCATAGAAACCAGGGACAATATGCAGACATTTGTAACTGGTATACTATAGAGAGATAGTTAACAGTTGACATTTCTACTGCGGGAATAGCGTGGCTCATTACGGACCCTTCGCTGTTGATTGCGTCATTGTTACTGCTTGCCTGCTCATCAAACGATGGACGTTCATTCGAAAGTGATTTAAAATTTTTGCATCGTCTCGCTGAACTCCGTGAACTTGTCATGAAATTGTCTCTGAATAGGTTTCAGGAATTACTGCAACCAATCGCCGTTTTTTCTTCAATTTTTATTTCATGACCGGTTTCGAATCGCCTGGCGATTCATCATCAGATGGTAAAATTTAGTTTGGAGTATTGTGGGAGTCATGCATTATTTTTATTCTTGTGGCAGGCACTGCTCTGGAAAACATAATGTATGCTTTCAGGCACTTTTCCATCGATGGCGACTCTGGGAGTCGTATTGCTCTGTTTTCCAGAACAGTGTCTGCCCCAAGAACAAAAACAATGCACGACCACCACAATACTCCAAACTAAATTGTACCATCTGATGATGAATCGCCAGGCGATTCGAAACCGGTAATGAATAAATAAAGACTGAAGAAAAAACGGCGATTGGTTGCAATAATTCCTGAAACCTTTGACAAGACAGTCGCAGTGTTCCAAATCCAGAATGGATAAAAGTTTTATCTCTGAATAAACGCAAATAATATAATTCCTTCCTAATCCTTATTAACCCATTATAAACGCTCGCTTGATCGGTACTGAGTAGAAATCTTATCGAGGTACTCGGACGGTATAAACGGACGACGTGTCCAGCGGCAAAAAACAATGAAACGCACGTCACTATTACTCCCTCTTGAACAAGGCCTAGGAAACAGCTACGCAACTTCTCCGTTATATAAGTATCTCCTGTAATTTTCATTTTGAGATAATCATGGAAAATGTACCCATAATCTTAAAAATGCAGGGGGGGCTGTGATAGCTTTCTTGTTTGCACTGTTTGTCAGTACGAGTAGGCCTACTGCAATTTTCTTCTCAGAAGAAAAAATTTAACTCACAATCACTCTTCCTGATCGTTTTGTATATTGAAGCACCATTCGTCGTTATTCGTTCAGATTTCTCTATTACCCGCGCGCAAGTTGGGCGCCTAGACTGCTGGGCAGGGCAGGAGGCAGCAGCAGACTCAAACCCCTAGCGCAGCGCCTGTTTGGCGGTTGCTGTGAAAGCCGCGAGGGTGAGCTCCGTGCCTCCCTTCAGTTTGGGCGGGGAGGTGTATTCCCCAGGGGGTAGCATTCTTCGTGCCCTTCACGTTTTCCGGTCGCACGGTCTGGCGAGGCGTGACGTTACTGGGCAGCTGCTGCGAAGCGTCCGCGGCACTCGCGTTGTTGTTGGTGGAGCTGTGTTCTCGCGTCCTTGAGTGTACTTCCTGATCTGTGACGTATTCCGGTACGAAGTGATAGCTTTTGTAATCTTGTGAGTAGTTCAGTGTATTTTCCGTTTGAAATGAGCAGAATCACGTGGTACTGCGCTGTTGCCAAGGGATGTAACCCAGGGCTTAGAACCGAGGGCGTTCTTTACCATAGGTTTCTGAAAGAGTTCGGACTCCAACGTGAATGATTGGCTCGTTGTAAATGTGAGGACAAGATAAGTATTAAAACCGCAAGGATATGTTCCGAGTACTCTGTTTCCCTAAAATGTGTGTTAGGACATATAGCCTATCTAGTAGGGAGTTCAGCATGAGAGATATTTTTTAATTAGACTCAGTGCTCTGAACTCCCGGTTAAAAGATAGCTACACAACGATAAACAGTTCGTGATTGCGTTTCATAAGTTGCGCTCCGTTATTTAATTTTCTGTCATCATGAGGTTTCATTTCGTATGCATTTCCCAGTTTCCACTATGGAACGAGCAGCTGGTTAACTGCTGTTTTTTTTATTCAAGTAACAGCTTCACAAGAAGCACATTGTGCCTTTATTTCTAAGACTTTATTTCTCTGAAATGTATGTTAGGACAAATAGCCTGTCTGATAAAGAGTTCAGCGTTAAGAGATACTTTTTAAGCGAGACTCATTGCTCTGAACTCCTGATTACAGGCTAAACACACAACGACAAACAGTAGCATGATTCCTTCTTGTAAGTGAAATTGTGAACGGAGCTCATTTGCAGGATGGAAATCATACATTATGTAAACGTAAATGACTGTTAAAATCTATGGTGTTCCAGGTATGAATGCAGGGGATTCGGAAAACTCTAGCGATAGGTTACTGAGAAGTAAGAATATTGTTGTGTATTTTGTCGTAGCACAGATGGAACCTTTGGGTAAGTGAAATAGTGTTCAGGGAGTGAAAATTCCTGGCATCAACTTTGCAGTATTTTCAGTTTATCGCTTTTGACTGCAGTTTGTTTCACTGGACGAAAAAAAAAATCTTTAAAATCTGGATTGAAGCACTAATGAGGTCATTGGGTAGGAAATACGTTTGAACAGTAATCTCAACGTGCTATTGCGTGTAACGTGTTGCTAATGTAGCTTTATTACGGATTAATCTAACAAGTATGCAAGGACCAAACGTTTACGTCGTAATTACTTTCTGTCCAAATCGTGAATTCGATCATGGTAAGTCTTCACTGTGATCTGTACTAGATTATACTTCATGTTTACCATAAACGAGTACAAAGTCTGTGTAGTAAAGGAAATAGTCACGTTAAAGAAAGTTATTCAGTAGAAGTTGCATTAGACATGTTGCTTTCTGTAAAACAATCTGTAAAACCAGCGAAAGGAGATACAAGCAGGCACACTACGTAATTGTGGCTCAGTGGGTATCCAAGGGGTTGCCTTTCTGTCCCTACAACGCAGTAATGCGTGCCTACGAAACGACAGTCGTAATTTATTATTTTCATTCACACAGTCGGATATATCGATGGCGCAGTACTGGAACAGATTCAGATAGCTAGTATTTGTTCACTTCCTGTCTGGCGAGGTACGTAACAATACCCTTACTGAAGCAGACAATGGAAAGAAAAAACTAAGTTCACACCTGGCGCGGTGACTGTTGGGAGCAACTGCAAATGGAAAATGCATTTGCGATCGCTTCCATAAGCCAATGCTCCAAGAGTCAACATAGTTTGCGCGATATCTGTCGGACAACATTTCAAATTGCAATGATCGTTGCAGCAGATGATGTGTGTCGAAGTGTTTGCTGAGCAACTGTTACATCATTATGACCCATACCACGCCCTTTTGCTGAATATAAGGATATTGCACTGTGGGAGAGTTGTTAGTTGTATTGCACCAATGAAGGAGGATCTGGTGCCATAAAATTAACGTTGTCTTACGGACGAGGCTAGGGTTACCTATGATATTGTTTGGGGCAGCAGGGAAATAGTCGTGTGTGAACTGTAGTTAATCATTACTAGCATTCGAAGGGTGTTGACTTAAAACACTTTCCAGCCATACAGAATTAGGTTTTCCTTAACAGTTCATAGCAAATGTCGGGTGGTTCCTTTGATGGTTCTTTTCCCACACTAATCCGCTGTAGAGGTCCGTATCTAAACATCTCTTTGTCGACGGGACGTTAAACCTTAATCAGCCACTCTCAGTTAACAAAGCAATCGATAGATGTGCTGCAAATTTGAATAAAAAACGTAACAATTGTGAAAATTGGCAAGGAAATGTTCGTGAAAGAAAAGAAAACTGGGAAAACATCCTAGCTTGAAACTTTTGGAAAAAGCGTTGTATGGATAAGACGATTACCAACGTAAATTCCTTTGTTGAGGATGTGATTCGTCGTCATGCTTATGATTACTATCTCAGAAAGGAACACCCGACTCTCAGCATGTTGTTGGTCACCCTTAAGTAATCTGGTCTTTTTCAAAGCAGTCGCACATCGTTATTCTGTGTTGCACAATCTAGGATTTCGCTATGGGCATTTTTGTGGCGTAAGCTGTCGATGGAGAGGTGGGATGCAGCTGCATGGAGAGACAGATTCTTAAGGTAGATAATTGGTATGTATAGCGACAAGGTTGTGTGGTTTGATGAAACGTGGTTCAATTCCGATCACGTTGTCAAGCAGGGTTGGACAGCTGACACAACTAAAGGTACTATAATAATGCCTCCCAGCAAGGGGCCAGATTTCCCCTAAGGCAGACAGACACTTCGCAAGGTTTTCTCCCAAATGGTCTCCTGATTTTTAAATCACAATACAGTATATTATCATTAAAAAACGAACCAAATTACGTTTACAAAAGGGTTTGTAGAATCACTAACGCTGTGTCTGGAGAAAAACAACAGTACTGTTCTAGATAATGCTCCTTACCAGTCAGTTGTTACTGACAAGGCATCTACCATTGCAAAGCTAAAGGAGGGAATAGTAGTTTGGCTTCAGCTCCGTAACGTCGATGTAACTGATAATCTCAGAAAGGTTGAGCTTACGGAACTAATATCTCTTCACAAACTACATTTCCCCATATAAGTTACGAAATCGACGAGCTGGAAAAAAAGTATAGGCCTACAATCTTTAGGTTACAATCCCATAACTGCCATTTCCACCCAGCAAAGTTATTATGGGCCTAAATTGAAGGATACGTTACCAGGAAGAATAATAAATTTGCTCTTTCCGCAGTCGAAGCTGCCAGGAACGACACATCTCAGGATTAGAAGAACGCCATCAAATATAACCAGAATGTAATGGAAAGAGATTTGACATGAGAAGCTGTTTTCGAAATCTTAGAGGAGGAAATATTTATTCCAATAAATAACAAGACTTTCCATTATCACCACAGAACTGAAGAACAGGAGGACTCAGCTGCATGTTTGGAGTGGGCAGTTTACAATCGTAAGTAGCCACTTTAAAAAATTACATTTTCATATGTTTTAACGTTTTAACAAAAAAGCTTATCAGCAACTAACCCCAAATGAAGGTCATCTCAGAATAAAGTAAAATCACTCTTCACAGCATCGCTGCTGCTATACTGAGTTAACTGTTATCTACATTGTTTTTGTTCTGTCTCCCATTGTCAGTTAGCCTTTTTACGAGACGTTTCCTCACCGCGGTAAACACGCATAAATTTTCGTTTTTTGTTACGTTAGAAATATGGAGGCAAATGAGAAAACTTAATAACAGATTAACTGTAAACCTAGCGATCTGTTTCTTGTAACGAACCCAGACGAGCGAACGCTTATAAATGCGTGGTGCCTGTTCTTTAGTAGATGTCCACCACCTTCAGTGTGGCTGCACAACTACGTTCGACCACCTGCAGGCCTCTCAAAGTAGCGAGCATGAAGGACATTGACGGGGATTACGGATAGGCGGCGCTCAGTGGGAGCGTGGATCAGCAGGGAGGCGTGCCGAGATCGTCCACTCCAAGTGCGGTAAACACTGTGTCCGGGTGGCGTGGTTGTTAACGCAGTTCTCTAGTAAGCAGGCGGTAGTCTCTGCCCGGCTCACCTTTTCACTCGTCGACGCTGATTCTGCATAAAGTCACGGAGCGTCTGATATAACTAATTCCTTCCCTTTCCTTAGCTTTCTCCCCCTTCCACCTTCAATTTACATAACACGCTTAATATCTGACACGCAAGTGGACCAGTGTGCGTCATATTTAAGTGAAATTACCTAGTGTTAGAAAACTCTGGCCTTGATCCAGTTTGAAGTAGACGAAAAGTATTTTTAAGATTTCGTTCGCACAATGTGTTCGCCTAAATTTAATATCAAACAAGTTTCCCTTGCGGCGAAAATTCGGTAACCTCGTCAGAAAAGCCATTTTCGTAATTTGTCTTTATATCAGTAAGTTTTTAGAAATCGGACGCCACAGCCACAAATTTGTTTAAAGTCAGTTCCACTTTACACAGTGTCTATTAAACAATCACTGCCAGCACAGCACCGAAATCAGTTGATCGAGATATATACTGACGTGACAGAAGTCATGGGATAGCGAAATGCCCATATACAGACGGCGGTAGTATGGCGTACACAAGCTATAAAACGACAGTACATTGGCGGAGCTGTCATTTGTACCCAGGTGATTTATGTAAAAAGGTTTCCGACATGATAATGGCCGCACGCCGGGAATTAACAGACTTTGAACGCGGATAGTAGTTCGAGCTAGAAGCATGGGACAATCAATTTCGGAGGTTGTTAGGGAATTCAATATTCCGAGATCCACAGTGTCAAGAAGACAACACAGTGGCCGACGGCCTTCACTAAACGACCAAGAGCAGCTGCGTTTGCGTATTGTTCTCAGTCCTAACAGACAAACAACACTGCTTCAAATAAAATCAGAAATTCCTGAGGGACGTACGACGAACGTCTCCGTAAGGACAGTGCGGCGAAATCTGGGGTTAATGGGCTATGGCAGAAGCCAGGCGATGAGAGTGCCTTTGCTAACAACACGACATCGCCTGCTGCCTTCTGGCCGTATGTGTTGGACCCTAGACTATTGGCAAACCGTGGTGTGTTCCGATGAGTCCCTATTTCAGTCGCTAAGAGATGATGATGATAGAGCTCGAGTGTGGCACAGATCCCACGAAGTCATGGACCCAAGTTGTCAACAAGGCACTGTGGCAACTGATGGTGGATCGATAATGGTGTGCGTGTTTACATGGAATGGACTGGGTCTTTTGGTCCAACTGAAATAATTATCGACTGGAAATGGTTATATTCGATTACTTGGAGACCATTTGCAGCTTTTCATGGGTTTCATGTTCCCAAACATGTCACCGAGCCACAATTGTTCACGATTGGTAAAAAGAACTTTCTGAACAATTCGAGCGAATGATTTGGTCACCCTGATCGCCCGACATCAATTCCATGGAACATTTATGGGACATATTTGAGAGGTAAATTTGTGCACAAAGCCTGCACCGGCAACGCTTTCGCAGCTATGGACGGCTATAGAGGCAGCATAGCTCAACATTTGTACAGGGACTGCCAGCGACATGCTGAGTCTATGCCATATCGAGTTGCTGCACTGCGCCGGGTAGGAGGAGGTCAGCCACGATGTTAGGAGGTACCCCACGAATTTTATCACATTAGTGTACATGACAGTGATTGTGTAAGGGGCAATTATTCCATGTATCGTCTTAAAATTCGTTCCTGCAAATAAAACTAAAATGAAACCTTGTGCGTCTGTTCCAGAACATGCTGATGCAGTTCCATAATGGTACTTCCAATAGTTTACCTGTTTCAACGACTTGAATGAAATTTTAGATTACACTTGTATTCAGTGCGGGATGTGTGATCTATATACTGGGCCTTTACTTACTTCTGCCGAACTCAATCATAAAGTAATTTGGCAAGCCAAAATCTGATGACTGCCGAAGTAGGTAGGATATAAAATGATAACTGGAAATACACTGAAAAGCCAAAGAAACTGGTACACCTACCTAATACCGTTAGGGCCCCCGCTAGCACGCAGATTTGCCGCAACACGACATAGGATGTACTGGACTAATGTCTGAAGTAGTACTGGAGGGAACTGACACCATGAATCCTGCAGGGCTGTCCATTAATCCGTAAGACTGTGAGGGGGTGGAGATCTGTTCTGAACAGCACGTTGCTAGGCACCCCATATATGCTCAATAATGTTCATGTCTGGGGAGTTTGGTGGCCAGCGGAAGTGTTTAAACTCAGAGGAGTGCTCCTGGAGCCACTCTGTAGTAATTCTGGACGTGTTGTGTGTCACATTGTCCTGCTGGAATTGCCCAAGTCCATCGGAATGTACAATGGACATGAATGGAGGGAGATGATCAGACAGGATGCGGCCGGCCGGTGTGGCCGTGCGGTTCTAAGCGCTTCAGTTTGGAACCGCGTGACCGCTACGGTCGCAGGTTCGAATCCTGCCTCGGGCATGGTTGTGTGTGATGTCCTTAGGTTAGTTAGGTTTAAGTAGTTCTAAGTTCTAGGGGACTGATGACCTCAGTAGTTAAGTCCCATAGTGCTCAGAGCCATTTGAACTATTTTGAAGACAGGATGCTTACGTACGTGACATCTGTCAAAGTCATATCGAGACGTATCAGGGGTTCCATATCACTCCAACTGCACAGGTCCCACACCATTGCAGAGCCTCCACCAGGATCCATTGATTCATGAGGTTGTCTCCATGCCCGTACACGTCCATCCGCTTGATACATTTGAAACGAGACCCGTCCGACCAGGCAACATGTTTCCAATCATCAGCAGTCCAATGTCGGTGTTGACGGACCCAGGAGAAGCATTAAGCTTTCTGTCGAGCAGTCATCAAGAGTACGCGAGTGGGCCTTCGGGTCCGAAAGCCCATATCGATGATATTTCGTTGAGTGGTTCTCACGCTGACGCTTGTTGATCGCCCAGCATTGAGATCTGCAGCAATTTGCAGAAGGGTTGCACATCTGTCACGTTGAACGATTCTTTTCAGTCGTCGTTGGTCCTGTTCTTGCAGGATCTTTTTCCAGCCGCAGCGATGTCGAACATTTAATGTTTAACCGTATTCCAGATATTCACGGTACATTCGTGAAATGGTCGTACGGGAAAATCCCTACTTTATCGTTACCTTGGAGATGCTGTGCCCTATCGCTCGTACGCCGACTATAACACCACATTCAGACTCACTCACATCTTGATAACCTGCCATTGTAGCAGCAGTAACCGATCTAACAACTGCGCCAGACACTTGTTGTCTTCTATAGGCGTTGCCGACCGCAGCGCTGTATTCCACCTGTTTACATATATCCTATTTGAATACGTATGCTTATATCACTTTTTTGCGCTTCTGTGCAGAAAGAAAAGTATTTCTGAAAAAGAAATCTTATAATATGCTAATGTGCGATGGAGTACTAAAAACTAATGCCTCCGAATTTTTTATGCTGTTCCCAACTTCGGTCGAGGTATTACATGCCATGCATATTACTCGGCCCACTTTCCCGCTTTGCTGACGTAGGTTGCAATTCTTCGCCAAGCGAGGGTTGGAACTGTAGCGTGAGTAACGTAACTACTGTACACTATGTGATCAAAAGTATCCGGATACACCCGAAAACATACGTTTTTCATATTAGGTGCATTGTGCTGCCACCTACTTGCCAGGTACTCCATATCAGCGACCTCAGTAGTAATTAGACATCGTGTCCGCCCCGATAGCTGAGTGGTCAGCGTGACGGATTGCCGTCCTATAGGCCCGGGTTCGATCCCCGGCTGGGTCGGAGATTTTCTCCGCTCAGGGAGTGGGTGTTGTCTTCATCATCATTTCATCCACATCCGGCGCCCAGGTCGCGCAGTGTGGCGTCGAATGTAGTAACACTTGCACCAAGGCGGCCGGACCTGCACCGCAAGGGGCCTCCGGGCCAATGACGCAAAACTCTCATTTCCATTTCCATTATACATCGTGAGAGAGCAGAATGGGGCGCTCCACGGAAATCACGTGAATGGGTGTCACTTGTTTCATACGTCTGTACGCGAGATTTCCATACTCGTAAACATCTCTAGGTCCACTGTTTCCGATGTGATACTGAAGTGGGAACGTGAAAGGACACGTACAGCACGAAAGCGTACAGGCAGACCTCGTCTATTGACTGACAGAGACTGCCGAGAGTGGAAGACGGTCGTAATGTGTAACAGGGAGTCATCTATCCAGACCATCACACAGGAATTCCAAACTGCATCGGGATCTACTGGAAGTACTATGACGGTTAGCCGGGAGGCGAGAAAACTTGGATTTCATGATCATAAGCCACACATCACGCCGGTAAATGTCAAACGACGCCTCGCTTGGTGTAAGGAGCGTAAACATAGGACGAGTGAACAGTGGAAAAACGTTATGTGGAGTGACGAATCACGGTACAGAATGTCCGCAGCTCGTGGTCGTGCGGTAGCGTTCTCGCTTCCCAAGCCCGGGTTCCCGGGTTCGATTCCCGGCGGGGTTAGTGACTTTCTCTGCCTCGTGATGACTGGATGTTGCGTGATGTCCTTAGGTTAGTTAGGTTTAAGTAGTTCTAAGTTCTAGGGGACTGATGACCATAGATGTTAAGTCCCATAGTGCTCAGAGCCATCACAACGGTACAGAATGTGGCGATCCGATGGCAGTGTGGGTATGGTGAATGCCCGGTGAACGTCATATGCGAGCGTGTGTAGTGCCCACAGTAAAATTCGGAGGCGGTGATGTTATGGTGTGGTCGTGTTTTTCATGGAAAGGGCTTGCACCCCTTGTTATTTGGCGTGGCACTACCAAAGGACAGGCTTGCATTAATGTTTTAAGCACCTTCTTGCTTCCCACTGATGAAGAGCTATTCTGGGATAGCTATTGCATCTTTCAACACGATCGAGTACCTGTTCATAGTGCACGTCCTGTGGCGGAGTGATTACACGACAATAACATCCCTGTAATTGACTGGCCTGCACAGAGTCCTGAGCTAAATCCTGTAGAACACCTTTGGGATGTTTTGGAACGCCGAATTCGTGCCAGGCCTCAGCGACCGACATCGGTACCTCTCCTCAGTGCTGCACTCCGTGAATAATGTTCTGCCATTCCCCAAGAAACCTTCCAGGACCTGATTGAACGTATGCCTGCGAGAGTGGAAGCTGTCATCAAGCCTAAGGGTGGGTCAACACCACACTGAATCCCAGCTTTACCGATGGAGGACACCACGAACTTATAAGTCATTTTCAATCAAGTGTCCGGATACTTTTGATCACATAGTGTATATCGGTGCGTGGGAAACAATGTCGTGCAATCCCTCAGAAAACTGAAAGCCCTAATTCGACGAGTTCGTCCACAGATGGGTCACCTTCTCCTTCAGCATGAAAATATCAGAGCATACACGAGCGCCGCAACATCTGCAAGAACTCGGCGCCTTGGGTTCACTGTCACCGAACATTCTCCGTACAGTCCCAACTTGGCTCCACTCGATTTCCATATGTTTCCAAAACTTAGAGAACATCTTCGAGGACTTCAAATCGATAGTGATGAAGCGATGCAAGTAGAGGTGAGGTTGTGGCTCCGTCAACAAAGTCAAACATTCTACAGTGGAGGTATCAACAATGTGATCTCTCGTTGGGAAAAATATGTTCGTCGCCAAGTTGATTACGCTGATACGTAAGTACGTAGACATGAAGAATAAAGATGTAGGTGTTAATAACGTTTGTTTTATGTGAAAAGTTTTAGGTTTTCACATGAAATGAAATGAAATGTCGTGTGGCTAGGGCCTCCCGTCGGGTAGGCCGGTAGCCTGGTGCAAGTCTTTTGAGTTGATGCCACTTCGGTGACTTGCATGTCAATGCGGGTGAGATGATGATGATTAGGACAACGGAACACCCAGTCCCTGAGCGGAGAAAATCTGCGACCCAGCCGGGAATCGAACCCGTGCCCCTTGGCATGGCAGTCCGTCGCGCTGACCACGTTTTTTTTTCTTTTTGTTCTACCGTGCCGGCACCACTCAGCTATCGGGTCTGACAGTTTTTACATGAAAAAATCAGAGGCACTACTTTTCAGCACGCCCTCGTGCATTCAAGTCTATGGACTCTTTTACGAAAGTATTTGTCTGGAGTGTACCCTCGTAAGGAAGTGAAACGTGGACGATAAATAGTTGAAACACGAAGAGAATAGAAGCTTCAGAATTGTGGTGGTGCAGAATGATGCTTAAGATGAGATCGGATACTGAGGAGGTACTGAATCGAACTGGGGAGAAAAGAACTCGTTGAGTAAAATATTGGATCGAGTTCGAGCACACATCCTGAGGCATGATGGAATCGTCAGTTTGGTAAAAGATGGAAGTATGGTAGATAAAAGTTACAGAGGCAGACCAACGCTTGACTACAGTAAAGTGGTTCAAATGAATGTAGGTTGCAGTATCACAAAAAGGCGAAGTGGTTTGCACTGAAGAGATTAACGTTAAGAGCTGCATCAACGCGGTCTTCGGACTGAAGACAGTAAAAGTAAACACTACAATATACCGTTTCCTGCGAAAATGAACTGTTGTTGCACAGCACTCCACTTGGGCAGTATTTCGTACCTGTCCATCTGAATGGCTATCTGTAATTGCGAATCATACAGCATATATTATCTTCATTGCTGGAAGACACATATTTGCGTGTTCTTTAGAGAATGTGGTTGCAACTTCTACACAACGATCCACAGTCATCTGGACACTACATTCCCTGGGTGCTATTTTAGAGTGGGCGACCCGACTCACTGCAGTGTGACGTGAATCAACTTGGTGTGCTGAAAAGTAACGCCTCCGAATTTCTTACGTGAAAACTCCTAAATCTTTTTAAATGAAACAAACGTTACTAACATTCTATATCTTTATTCTTTATGTCCACATGTTTATTTCTCAACGTAGTCACCCTGGTGACAAACATATTTCTCCCAACGAGAGACCAATTTAATTTGTTGATACAGTCACTTTATAATGTTTGACTTTGTTGACGGAGCCATGACCTCACCTCTGCTTGCTCCACTTAATCATTAACAAAGTGAAGTCTTCGAAGATGTTCTTTTGGAAACACATGAAAAATTGGATGAGGCGAAGTCGAGATTTTATGTAGGATGATCGATGACAACGAACCTAAGGCGTCGGATAGCTGCAGATGCAGAGCTCATGTGTGGTCTGACATTGTTATTCTGAAGGAGCGGTTGCTCCACGTGTGGAAGATATCTTCGAATTCGAAATTCGGTTACAACACGCTATTTCTCACGCACCGACATAGATTCGTCAGATGCCGTCAAGTTACACCGTATAATTCGGTGCCCTCTAGCGGCAGAGCGATGAAAATATGTGAACGTGAAGAGCCAAGGTGTAGAGTGTTAATGACATTTATTTTATTTAAAAAGTTTTAAGAGTTTTTATATAAAAAATTCACAGGCAATAGTTTTCAGCAGGCTCTCGTGTTCTGGTATTTCGTTATCTGCAACTGCTTGTATATCTGGTCCTTGTAGACAGAGACAAGGGCTTCGCTCCCAAGACACTAGTTTCATATGACGTAATATCCAAAGAGCACTGCATATTCGAACGTGAGCAGCAATATCTACGAACCCTATCGTCACGTTTTTATCTAAGTTAGGAGTCCTTACATTCAGAAACTTTGATTTGAAAAACAGAAGTACGTTTTGGTCAGATAACGGCACGGACTTTCTTATTATAGCGACTACTAGAATTTTGAGCGAATGTAGTGGACCACTGATACACCAATAGACTCGTATTCGAGACGACAGAGGTTCAAATTCCCATCCGGCCATTCAGATATAAGCTTCCCACAATTTTCGTAAATCACTTAAGGTAATTGCAAGGACAATTCCTTCGAAAGGGCGCGACCAGTTTTCTTTCACGTTCCTCCACAATCAGAAATTGTTCAAAAATGGTTCAAATGGCTCTGAGCACTATGGGACTCAACTGCTGTGGTCATAAGTCCCCTAGAACTTAGAACGACTTAAACCTAACTAACCTAAGGACAGCACACAACACCCAGCCATCTCGAGGCAGAGAAAATCCCTGACCCCGCCGGGAATCGAACCCGGGAACCCGGGCGTGGGAAGCGAGAACGCTACCGCACGACCACGAGATGCGGGCAATCAGAAATTGTGCTCCGTTTCAGTTACCTCGTCGCGGTGGTAGGTTAAAAACTGAGTTTCCTTCCCATTTCCTTAGTTTGTTTTGCACGCTTTTACTGAGACATTCGGGAACATAAAATATATTAATGAAAAGATTCAGATAAAGAATGGAAAATAAGTTTGGCGTTCTGTTGACGTCGTTATAAGTAGATGGGTTAAGTATGGCTCGCTTCGATGTACATTCGGTAGTGATCATCGTGACTTGCTGCACAATGACGTGAATATTCTGTACGAATTTGTCGTAGTACTGCTCGTGAATGACAGGCCGTTTGTGGATGACAGGGTCTTTGTGTTATCAAACAGAATCCTGTGATTTTCTTGATTCAAAGAATATCTTTCTGTACCTGATTTATCAGTTACTACTGATCATCTGTTATTTTCTCAAACACTGTCTTTGCACTGGCTGCGTACACTTTCGTACAACTAAAGCCTCATACACAGTACTTTCCTGGTCTTTTACCAACCGTCAGAGACAATTGGAATCTGCAGAAAACCTTGAAGTTGTGGACTGGCGTACGTAGGTACTACGAAGAAAAGTTAAAGAAATTAATATAGAAACGCAATTCACAGAGGAAATATTTGCAACAACCAGACAGTAATCACCCAATTGATAATCGTTGGTGGCCAGCAATATCTGCACGATTTCGAGAACTAAAGGTACTTGGATTCTTGTACAATAGTCTTTGAGACTACTGTAGGAACAAAGCAGCTGAATGGCAAGAGGGCAACAGCAAGGTTGTAAAAAGGGTTACCACAGGAAGTCCACAAGGCTCTATTGCGGACCCATCTTCTGGGATATCACAATTGAACCACTCCTGGATTTAATCGAGGGAGATGAACGTTCAGAAGGGATCGTTGCGTATGTTGCCGACCAGTTAGTTGTGAGTTATTCTAACAAGATTATTGTTCATTTGATCACGTTTGACATTACTTTCTGATCCCCATGTGAAAGTTTTTGAATTCTTCATTGTCTTCTAAAAAACTTTAACACGGTATAGTTTAGCTCGGTAATCAGATGCAGAGCAGTTGATTCTACCTAAGATACCAGCTTCCTTTCAAATGACTTCAGTACACTCATTAAACTTATGAGTTATTAATAAGAAAAACGAGTAAAGCCGGCCACTGTGACCGAGCGGTTCTGGGCGCTTCAGTCTGGAACCGCGAGACCACTACGGTCGCAGGTTCGAATCCTGCCTCGGGCACGGATGTGTGTGATGTCCTTGGGTTAGTTAGGTTTAAGTATTTTGAAGTTCTTGGGGACTGATGACCTCAGATGTTACGTCCCATAGTGTTCAGGGCCATTTGAACCATTTTTAAAAAACGAATAATGATCTCTGTCGCTATGTTCAAACAGTAGTCGCACGAGAGTAGAAACAAGTTTTGAGTCAGAATACAACTAAGAAGCTAAAGTAGAAAATCGTATGAAACCCCTCACAAACACTGTGCGCCGTGTTGCAAAATAATTTTAATAAATAGTGGAAATTGAGTAAAGATGGAAGCACAGTATGATATATTAACTTATTGTGAATGGTTACCAGATACTGAAATAGGATACGAAACCCGTACTAACTCGTTAAATCTAGTACTAAAACACACAAAGCATAAACTGTATCTGGGTTTCTAACTGGTATTTCCACTGCAAAAAAAATTAATTTTCATTGTGTAGTCACAGACACATAATCTCCAACATGGAAGATCTACATCTATAATTTGCAAACCACTGTGAAGTGCATGGTGGAGGATACTTCCCACCCATTTATTTTTTCCTCGTTCCCATGACATCGTTTTTATTGCGGTAAGAACGTTCTTTTCCTCACATGTTAGCTGGTGTTTGTCGATAGCACGCCTGTTCAGACGTAAGCTGTCCCTGGAGGAGAAAGGAAGTTCCCTCTGTTCGCCTACAGCGTCACTAATCCCTGTTCCCCGCGGAGCGTGAAGGGAGCCCCGAACACAAGCCCTCCGCTGGGAGCCTGTTGCAGACAGAGCCTTGCACTGCGTCCTCTCAGCTAACGGTTTCCTTGTCAATGGGCGCAGGTAGTCGCAAGCCCATCCTCACTGTGGCGTGACCGTGCCATTCATCTGCTTTGGTCGGATCGAACGAAGACCGTAGGGAGGAGCTGAAACGTATATGTGATTTTATCTGTTTAGTCCTGGGAAGACACGTCATTCTCATCTCATGTCACAGTATCCCGTCTTTTAAAAGTTGATATATCTGATTCCGATTTGGGCTGTGATTTGCTAAAGGGAAGCCACACCTGCGTCTCAATAATTTCGATGAGCTTCAACCAAATTTCTACGTTCCTCGGCTTCAACGTAGGATTCAGAGGACACTAAAAGTAATGCCTCTAAAAGTGTTTCGTGTGCTTCTGAAGAAAAAAAATTCGAAGTTGATGACGCAGAATCCATTTGGGATTACCTGAAAATACCAGAACACTCAAAACCAAAAACAAAAATTCTATTTATTACTGTCGAGTTTGCAATCTGCAGTTGCTGAGATCTAAGAAATATTTCGCTCTGCCGCATATTTTCTAGGGAAATCACTTCGTCATTAATCGGGCAAGCTGCAGAATAATCAAATTTCGACCAAAGGGGTGTCTTCTGTAAATATTTACCTAACTTTCTTACGAGCTGTGCTATCCCTTGAGGAATGCAAAGACGAATAACTGGCCGGAAATATTACGCCACCTTCCTACCGTTGATAATAGAAAGCGTAGATGAAAGAAAAATAGAAAGTCGGAGTCGGTATTATATTTAGCCAGACATTTTACCCTAAAAACCGGAATACCTATTTATCTAGACACAGAATCAGATGGGTATTTGCAATGGTTTATTAATAATCCATGCCACGCAGAGTGGCCGAGCGGTTTGAGGCGCCATATCACGGACTGCACGGCCGCTCCCGCCGCAGGTTCGATTCCTCCCTCGGGTATGGGTGTGTGTTGTTCTTAGCGTAAGTTAGGTTAGGTTAGTTTAAGCAGTGTGTAAGTCTAGGGACCGATGACCTCAGCAGTTTGGTCCCTTAAGAATTGACACACATTCGAACATTTTTAATAACCCATTACAGTCAGTTTTTTGAGATATCACCAGTAATGAACATAAAATGCAAAAACAATAACCGGCCTTATAATCTGGCAATTACGATAGCAAATAAGTGTCAGTCTCCATAATTGGTCAATCTTTTCCCTGACTAGCTCTTGCTAACACTTGCCGATTTTAATACGGATAGAAGCAACCTGTGAGCGAGATGGGATGCGGCGGGTTGTCACTGGCTGATCGACATATTATTCAGTTTTGCCTCGCTCGCTCTGCGTCGCGCGCCGTTAGGGCAATGTGTTTTAGGCTCATTTGATCTACGAAGAAAAACGTAGAACACAGACTTAAAAATAGCATTGGTTAGTATATTTATATATCCTTATGGTACATCTCCTTACTCCTCCTCATACTTACTCCTCGCGCTTTCGTCATTGGCTTCCAACGGGCCTTAGTTGTGCCTTCTCTACCCCATAGCTAAAAAGCTCAACAAAAGCTGGACGGGCAGGACTTGTGTATATTTGGCCTGGCACGAACGTAAAAAGTCGGACATGGCCACCCTACGCCCTCCTGCAATCCTTTACTCTTCCATTGGAGGCAGATAATTAACGCTGTGTCAACCTGACACAGAAAAGACTTTTCATACCAATTTTTGCAATTTAATTTTTCATAGATGCCAAATGAAGGTTCATTGTGAATCATTTTGACTCTTGCTGAAACAACTGCGTGTCACAAAGTTTGTCGAAATAAATACTGACAGAAATTTGACGCTTTGCAACAGATCGAAGGGTTCAGTCGTTATATTTGTTAGTGAAACATTGACACTTATATTACCCACGAAGGTGAACCGTAGTATTTCCATCCGTCATTGAGCGACGGGACATAAACCAGATCCGCCCACGTATTCTTTAAAGTGGAGTACTACCACTCGCAACTTAAATAGTGAGTGAAGGGGCAGCGCACTGCCGCTCACATGCCTCCCTGACACTATCACAGCAAGTATTTTCAGTGGCGAGTTTACAACACTCGATCTGTGATCATGGCACTGTGTTACATTAATGAAGTCACAGGTAATGACAATCGATCCTTCCCGTGCGTATGTACCAGCTAATTGATGTGTTTTTAGTCTCATTATAAGTTATATCAAAGCACACATGATCCAGTCATGATCACACGCATTTTCACTATGGCTTTACAAATAGTAGTCATTCATTTAAAGTAATTTCTGAAAAATTCGTAAGGAGCTTTATTTTTGTTAGGTGCACAATCAAATATTATATAACTGCACAGTCATTAAGATAGGAAACTGATAAGTGATAAGGAGAAACTTGAAAAGGGAGTTTAAGTTCAGAAATAAAAGCGTTTAGGTTTGCCGACTTTAATGTAATTGTCATAGACGTCAAAGGACCTGGAAAACCTCTTGAACGGAAAAGATACTGTCCTGGAAAGAGATAATATGAAAATCAACGTAAGTGAAACAAGAGAATGCATGTAGTTCAGTAAAATCATATGACGTCTGGAACTGCGCGACCGCTACGGTCGCAGGTTCGAATCCTGCCTCGGGCATGGATGTGTGTGATGTCCTTAGGTTAGTTAGGTTAAGTAGTTCTAAGTTCTAGGTGACTGATGACCTCAGAAGTTAAGTCCCATAGTGCTCAGAGCCATTTGAACCCTTTTGAACCAAAATCATATGATACTAAGGAAATTAGATTAGGAAATGAGACACTAAAAAGAGTGAAAGAATTTTGCTATTTGGATGGCGTGCCAACAGCAGAAATAAAATGGATATAAAAGACAAAGCGGTAATATTAAGAAAAGATTACTTTGAAAAAGAATAAATATTCATATATATTATAAATTTAAATATTAGGAAGTCTTTTCTAAACGTATTTGTATGGAGTGTAGCCTTATTTGGAAGTGAACCTTGAATGATAAGTGGTATATGTTGAAAGAAAAGAGGCTGGGGATATGGTATTACAGAAGAATGCTGAAGATAGAAGGGTACATTGGACAACGAATAAAGAAGGATGGAGGAGGAAATATTTGCGACATACCTTTACTAAAAGAAGCATCAAGGAGTCGTCAGTTTGGTAATGAAGGGAAGCGTGTGGAGCAAAAATTATATAGGGTGACGAAAGTTTAGATACAAAAGGATGCAGATTGCACCAGTTATGCAGAACTGAAGACACTTGCGCAGGATGGACTAGCATGGAGAGTTACATCAAACCTCGCTTCGGCCTGGAGGCGATAACAACGACAAAAATATCTGAAGAAGAAAACCAAGATTACGGTTAAAAGTAATCACGGTTGCGAGGTCATAAGAGAGTGAATATAAGAAGGATATCATAAAGATGGGGAAGAAAATTGCTCGCATCTTTTCGAAGGAATCTTCTCACCATTTACTTTAATCAATTAAAGGGCTGCACGGAAAACTGGACGGCCAGACGGGGATATGCACACTCCTTTCTTTGGTTTCGCCACTCGCTTACTATAAAAATTCGACCAGACGGGGTTAATCCAGCTGAAGGACACTATTGTTTGGCATGATTCTGGTGCCGCTGTCCCCTTCATATTCCTGCACGAGTTGTTGCGTGAGACGAAGATCTGCTTCGCCAGCAAGGACAACGCACATGACATCTGTATGGGCTGCCCTCCATATTTATTCCAAATGATGTAAAGCTCTTAAAATAGAGGCCTCACAGAAGTGGCACAGTGGCTAAAGCACATAAGATCGCAGCTAGGATAAATCCCTATCCCAGACATCGATGGAAGGATATGAGACATGTGTGGGAGTGGGAGATCCTAATTCCTGTTTTGGTGTGGAAGATGCCTTCCATTATAATGTGAACAAAATGGGGCTGGAACCTTTAAGTCAATAGGCAATTTATTAGGCAGAAATATTCCATGCGATCATAGGAATAGCAAGGAAGTTTTTGCATGCCACACCATTGACATTTCCAGGGGCAGATGTGGACTCTGACCACAATCTATTGGTTATGAACTGTAGACTGAAACTGAAAAAACTGCAAAAAGGTGGGAATTTAAGGAGATGGGACCTGGATAAACTGAAAGAACCAGAGGTTGTACAGAGTTTCAGGGAGAGCATAAGGGAACAATTGACAGGAATGGGGGAAAGAAATACAGTAGAAGATGAATGGGTAGCTTTGAGGAATGAAATAGTGAAGGTAGCAGAGGATCAAGTAAGTAAAAAGACGAGGGCTAGTAGAAATCCGTGGGTAACAGAAGAGATACTGAATTTAATTGATGAAAGGAGAAAATATAAAAATGCAGCAAGTGAAGCAGGCAAAAAGGAATACAAACGTCTCAAAAATGAGATGGACAGGAAGTGCAAAATGGCCAAGCAGGGATGGCTAGAGGACAAATGTAAGGATGTAGAGGCTTATCTCATGAGGGGTAAGATAGATACTGCCTACAGGAAAATTAAAGAGACCCTTGGAGAAAAGAGAACCACTTGCATGAATATCAAGAGCTCAGATGGAAACCCAGTTCTAAGCAAAGAAGGGAAAGCAGAAAGGTGGAAGAAGTATATAGAGGGTCTATACAAGGGCGATGTTCTTGAGGATAATATTATGGAAATGGAAGAGGAGGTAGATGAAGATGACATGGGATATATGACACTGCGTGAAGAGTTTGACAGAGCACTGAAAGACTTAAGTCGAAACAAGGCCCCGGGAGTAGACAACATTCGATCAGAACTACTGACAGCCTTAGGAGAGCCAGTCCTGACAAAATTCTACCATCTGGTGAGCAAGATGTATGAGACAGGCGAAATACCCTCAGACTTCAAGAAGAATATAATAATTCCAATCTCAAAGAAAGTAGGTGTTGACAGATGTGAAAATTACCGAACAATCTGTTTAATAAGTCACAGCTGCAAAATACTAACGCGAATTCTTTACAGACGAATGGAAAAACTAGTAGAAGCCGACCTCGGGGAAGATCAGTTTGGATTCCGTAGAAATGTTGGAACACGTGTGGCAATACTGACCCTACGACTTATCTTAGAAGAAAGATTAAGCAAAGGCAAACCTACGTTTCTAGCATTTGTAGACTTAGAGAAAGCTTTTGACAATGTTGACTGGAATACTCTCTTTCAAATTCTAAAGGTGGCAGGGGTAAAATACAGGGAGCGAAAGGCTATTTACAATTTGTACAGAAACCAGATGGCAATTATAAGAGTAGAGGGACATGAAAGGGAAGCAGTGGTTGGGAAGGGAGTGAGACAGGGTTGTAGCCTATCCCCGATGTTATTCAATCTGTATATTGAGCAAGCAGTGAAGGAAACAAAAGACAAATTCGGAGTAGGTATTAAAATCCATGGAGAAGAAATAAAAACTTTGAGGTTCGCCGATGACATCGTAATTCTATCATTAACAGCAAAGGACTTGGAAGAGCAGTTAAATGGAATGGACAATGTCATGAAAGGAGGGTATAAGATGAACATCAACAAAAGCAAAACGATAATAATGGAATGTAGTCGAATTAAGTCGGGTGATGCTGCGGGAATTAGATTAGGAAATGAGACACTTAAAGTAGTAAAGGAGTTTTGCTATTTGGGAAGCAAAATAAGTGATGATTGTCGAAGTAGAGAGGATATAAAATGTAGACTGGCAATGGCAAGGAAAGCATTTCTGAAGAAGAGAAATTTGTTAACATCGAGTATTTATTTAAGTGTCAGGAAGTCGTTTCTGAAAGTCTTTGTATGGAGTGTAGCCATGTACGGAAGTGAAATGTGGACGATAAATAGTTTAGACAAGAAGAGAATAGAAGCTTTCGAAATGTGGTGCTACAGAAGAATGCTGAAGATTAGAGGTAGACCAAGAGATGAACACACTAAGCAGATTCAGAAGGATGTGGGCTGCAGCAGGTACTGGGAGATGAAGAGGCTTGCACAGGATAGAGTAGCATGGAGAGCTGCATCAAACCAGTCTCAGGACTGAAAACTACAACAACAACAACCATTGATACTAGAACCTCTGACACAGATCGACCCGGTATCGCACTGCATTGAAACTTTCCCAGTATCAGAGGAGTAACTGTCCACCTTCGAGCATTGAGTGTATGGTATACAGCTTGGAATCAGCGCTAAGGCACTTGATGTGTCGACAATGCTGTAACCCTCTCGGTTTGGCTTGCTTGACTATAAGGACGGAGAATCTCTCCAGGCACGTCGCCGGTCATGGTACGCTATTTAACATTTCGTTAGAGATCTGCAGACACAAATGAACGACCATTCGATTCCACTTTCGTATCTTAAGCGGGAAGAAACGCATTTTTCCCAATGTGATATCATCCCATAATTTAGTTTCATGTCTGTTAGGCAGCTGGTGTTTAGCCGCCACAAGTATCTGGCTCTGTAACTACACTGTTCAAAAAAAGTTTGAAATAGTAAGGTAAAATGTACTCCACGATACTAGAGATCTCATTGACCTAAGCACTTCATGCTTTATCCAGTTG
The DNA here is from genome assembly GCF_021461385.2 of Schistocerca piceifrons. Taxonomy (NCBI): domain Eukaryota; kingdom Metazoa; phylum Arthropoda; class Insecta; order Orthoptera; family Acrididae; genus Schistocerca; species Schistocerca piceifrons. Next base: position 462,251,578 of record NC_060149.1, read on the forward strand.
GAGTCGATATACTGGACGGTGTTTACTACTGACATACTTAGTGGCCGTTTCCCAGTCATGTAAACATACCGCTGCTGCAGCGGCACACCTCAAGCAATCAAGTATCAACTACAGCTCCAGTCAGTTTGTGTTCAGCACTGCAGTAACATGCCACGTAGAAGCACACAACACTTTGTTAAAGTTAGGATAGTGGCTTTACATTCGGCAGGTCCTGTGAAACAAGATGTTGCCGATCGGTTACATACTACTCAATGTGGCGTGTCTAAGGTGGAGAAGGTACAGAGAGACGGGAAATGTGAACAATAGACCTCGCAGTTGTCGTTCTCGTATGACGACACCTATACAGGATCGTTTCCTCCAACTGTCGGCTAGCAGGCGCCCAACATCAACTGACAGAAATATTGGAAATGACTTCTCCCGAGCAACTGGGATTCGTATCTCAGACCAAACAGTGTGTAGAGGATGGTATCAGGACGATATTCATTCCAGAAGACCACTGAGAAGTTTTGCACCGAACCAACGGAACCAAGGCAGTCGAAGGGCCTGGCCTCTTGCACATCAAAATTGGACCATTGCAGAATGGAGTTATGTTTGCTGAAGAAACCAGGATTGGTTTGCGACCGGACACTAGACATGTTAGGGTTTGGAGAAGACCTGCGTCGATACGTTCAGGGAGTCCATCCGTTTGCAGGTGGAAGTGTAATGTTCTGGGCGTAAATAATGATGGGACGGCAGACCTCTCTAATTGCCATGTACGAAAATTTCACTGGTCCCCGATACATCCAAGAGGTCCTACAAAGGATTGTAAGGCCCAACAGACGTGAAGACTGTGACAACTTAATGCCAGTCGATGACAAAGCAAGGCGACACCTTACTCTAGCTGTGTCTTGGTATCTTCAAAGATGCAGCGTCAACCGAATGCATTGGCCAGAACAGTCCCCAGACATGAATGCAATTGAGTATGCATGGGACCTGTTGAATGTAGCCGTTCCACATAGTTCGAATCCACCCGACAATCTTTAGCACCTCACTGAAGCTGCCAGTGAGGAGTAGGAACTCATATCCCAAGATAAACTTGGTGGTCTCATCCAGAGCACGTCTCACAAAGCGGGAGAACACATCCTTGTGAGGGGAGGACATACTCACTACTAAAGAATGATTATCATCTTCATGAGGTAAAGATTTTTACTGTGTTTTGTTTTCAAGAGGTACACTTAGGAGAGAGCCTACTTTATTTTGTAATGATTTTTCGTATCAACCAAAATCATTCTTGTTTTCAGAAGGAATTATGTTCATTTTGCTAATAAGGTTTCGTAAAAACCTCAATTGGTGTACTAAAAGAAGTCATTGTAGTAAACTCTATGATATTCCAAACATTTGTTGCGGTGTGTAGTTTGTAGCGTATGTTACTGTTTCTCGGATCCTTCTGCCTGTCACTTTCCAACGTATACTATTTCGTAGTATACTTCCCGTTTGGCTGTACTGGCATGTGAGCATATATCCGGTCAAGACGCCTAAACCGTGGCAGCTGTGAAGTAGGTGAAGGCTGACTGTAATGGGTACCAATTGCGCCACAAATCCACAATATGTAGTTTGCTCTTAATTTGTCACAATTCGGTACAATTTTTAAAATAAGGATTTTGGTCCTGTTGTTCGATCACGCAATGAAAATCGTCCACTATAATCTCACGCGCTCCGAAATTTGTGGGAAGTTGGGTTAGCAGTATTTAAAAAAGTTCTTTACTCTCGTTCTGAACCCCCGAGCCCGACGGCACAGAAATGTGTGTATGTCAAAGAGTTGGCAAGTTAGGCCTCTACTAAAAATGGTTCAAATGGCTCTGAGCACTATGGGACTTAACTACTGTGGTCATCAGTCCCATAGAACTTAGAACTACTTTATCCTAACTAACCTAAGGACATCACACACATCCATGCCCGAGGCAGGATTCGAACCTGCGACCGTAGCAGTCGCGCGGTTCCGGACTGCGCTAGGCCTCTACTGTTTGGAACTAAAGCTGTAGGTGTGCACGGTACTGTTTGCCTGAGTAGGAGTGCTCTACTGGATTCCGGTCTGGTAGTAATAATTGAGTCAAAGCCGGTGGCAAGTCAGGAGAGCACACTTTTTGCAAAAAGACTACATTGACATCTGCTTCTCGCAAATGCTGTCATAACAGCAGATTTTTGATGGCAGAAGATATCCTGTTTATCTTTGTAGTAGCTAAACAGTATGTCTGTCATAACAGCAGATTTTTGATGGCAGAAGATATCCTGTTTACCTTTGTAGTAGCTAAACAGTATGTCTATGTGTTCATTGTCGTCTAAATTGGAAATTTGTGGTAAGGACTATGGGATCAAACTAATGAGGTCATCGGTCCCTAGGCTTACACACTTTTTACTGTAACTTAAACTAACTTGCGCTAAGGACAACACACACAGCCATGCCCGAGGGAGAACTCGAACCCCCGACGGGGCAGCCGCGCGAACCGTGACAAAGGGCCCTAGACCATACGGCTACATCGCGCGGCGATTGTCGCCTAAACAGGCATGTCTTCAGACCGGGGGATCTTTGGGTCATACTGTAAGTCCGAGGGTGCCGTTTAGTTTTTCGGTTGTGGTTCACAGCTGCATTAGTCTTGGCAAAGTTTTTAACTAACATCGAAAGATCTCAGAGACCTTTTTTACTTGCTTTCCTAATTTTTGGTAGGTTCCTTTCCCGTTATTCGTAAATAATTTCTTGTTGTGATGCCAAGGCTCGTTTGGCTCTCGATACGTCTCTGGTGGCCTGCCGCTGTGGCCGAGCGGTTCTATGTGCTTCAGTCCGGAACCGCGCTGCTGCTGCGGTCGCAGGTTCGAATCCTGCCTCGGGTATGGATGTGTGTGATGTCCGTAGGTTAGTTAGGTTTAAGATCTAAGTCTAGGGGACTGATGACCTCAGATGTTAAGTCCCATAATGCTTAGAGCCATTTGGACCATTTTTTTTTGTCTCTGGTGTGTATTTGGTCGAGATAAAGACGTACCTTTGTACAGATTGTCTAATGACTTCGTTATACGTATGTGCAGGATAGCACACTTTTGAGTTTCCGTGGTTAGCGGAAAGTTATAAATAGTTGATGATTCAGCAGGAACATGTCTACCTCACGTTGGAAGGTTTTTTCTGTTCTTTGTTGAAATCCTCCCAGCTGTGGTTGTGGCCGCAATTGGGACGAAGGTGGAGTGTTAGTTATCGTTCGGGTGTGCACTAAGTGGTCAGGCTATAGGCGTGATGGGCTGTCATAAATTTTCTTCGCTCGAGTATCGTTACGTTTGGTCTGTGTTCTGTTGTTTTAACGTGGTGATAGCCGATATTACCAGTCGGACTGAACTGATAGTCACGGCTGCGTATGAAGTTACCATTATCATTTTATGCTTCTGTCTGGCAGCTGAAAGGGTCTACCGACGCGAGTACATTACTCTTGTAGGTGACCAACTTGTCATACGGAACACGTTTTGGGTTGACCTTCAAATACAACAAGTACCCGAAAATCTTTCACATTAATATAAGACGGGGCATGTGTTCCTAAATCAATGCAAACCGTTCGTACACCACTAAAGACATTTAGACGGGTATTAGTTGTCCTTTTCTCTTATATTATATGGACAACCCTCCCATAAGCCGTCAGTAATAAATGAATATGTTCGTTTGGCACTTCAAAAGGGTCACAATATCAATTTCTCCTTTAGTACTGTCCATGAGTCGTTGGAGTACTAGTTCTGAGTTTGCTTTATTACAAAATGGGTTCTGAAATAAATAAAACAAATTCATATACATTCTCTGAAGGTAAACCTAGGTTCACAATAAGCCAGTCACCAATCTCACCTTTCCGTGGTTTGGCGCAACCTTATAGGAGGCTAAATCTAATTGTATTCGAATTTATTCCATGTTCACTACATGCTCCGGAGGCGCTTACTTGCAATTGCTGCTGTCGACCGACTGCAGCAGCACTAATTTCCTTTGATGTGTTCTTCTCGAACGATGCCGTTGGGCAGTTAGGAAATACAGCACGTCCCTGTCTGCAAGCAGATTTCTCAACTCGGAGCCACCGAGCTACAGGATCAAGACCTATGTACATAGTTTTACGACAAGAATGAAAATCAATAACTTGACAATATCAATCCCAGGAAGCAACATACTGATACAGTATTCTCCACTTTCAACAACTTTACGCCATGGTCGTAGAATTCTTGCTATAGACTTCGCAAAACACTCAGAGGAATACATATATTCTGAGATAAAAGTGGCGCTCAGGCGTAAGCTGACGATATCAGTGATATTTTAAACTGTGTTACAGACACATATAGAGCTCGAGACGATTTCCAACAATACCTAGGTCATAAATGTGTAACTTCAAACATTCTTCATCTTTGGGTGCCTATTCGGTTCGGATGTTGGCGATCACGGTGGCTACTCATCTCCTGTTGGTAGCAACACGGAATAGTTCTGTTAAAGGCATACTGAACCAGTATCTAAGGTTGTCAATCCAAGATACGCGTTCGCCTTCTTCCTGGCCCTCTTTTGCTGTTGATTTTCCCTTGATGTACATTTTGTCGCAAATCATATCTATTTCTATTACGCATTATATGTCCTAGATATTACAACTTCCAGTGTTTCACTGTCTTGTTTAATTTAGGTGTTGTGTCCATTCCTCTTAAAACTTCTATTTTTATCACTCTCTGGGTCCTAGGCGTTCTCAGGATCCGCCTAAAAAGCCACAACTCAAAGGCATCCGGCTTCTTCTCTGTGTTTTTCAAATGCGTGTGAAATCTTATGCGACTTAACTGTTAAGGTCATCAGTCCCTAAGCTTACACACTACTGAACCTACACTTCTTGCTTTCCCGGTCCGAATCATGATTTCTTGCAAGTTATCCCAACTTTCATTTATTATGGTTCCAAGGTATGAATACTGTTTTACGCTTTCTATAGTTCTTTGGTTTATGAGTAAGCTTACTCCTGTACTTTAAATATACATACATATATCTGGCATGATACCGATAAGTGGCGCAGCAAGAAGCTGCAGTTCACATCGACTTTACAGGAGTTATCTATCGACAAACTGGAGCAGGGTTTGGCGGAATGTTCGTCAAAATCCCTGCCGACAGATGTCAAGTCCACTTGGTTGGATGTAATCTATGGGAGGTTTCCAACTAGAGAGAAGTTACACATAAGTCTAACACCAGACCCTCTCTTCACAAAGTGCCAGGTGCAAGATACATTCGCACGTAGACTGGTTAACGAAGAGAAACTAAAGACGACTGACAGGGGTAGATATTATGCTCAGTTTGAAAGATTTGATCACCACCATTTGGGATGTAAAATCAAAAACTATTAAAAATCCCGTAGTAAGTCATTTAAGAAATGTTGATTAAATACGGCGAACATTCGAAACATTCATGTGCCTGTGATTGGAACGGTACCTCATCATATCGCCGAACAAATTTCAGCTAAGTCCTCGTGATATTACTGGAGATTGAATGCTGTTTCCAAGTTACCATTTCCAATCGTGACATCGTCATGTGAAGAAGGTGGCGTTGGAATGAGACAACTGCAAACACACTCCATCGGAATGTACTCGTATATGAAAAAGACCACTAAAATTCCAATGATCAAGATGATACAATAATCAATACTTATTCCTTTATTCTAATCACATAATAGCGGAGCCTCGTGTTTTTACACACTCAACGTACAGTGCCGAAATATATGAACTCCTACTGTCTCGAACTAAATAATACACACATCAGAAAAAGTTTTGCATCACCTCGGTTGCGAGAGTTCCGGAACCTGTACAGAAAACAGGAAGAGAGATCAACATAAACATCATTTCCGCCCTTTTTAATGCACACATCACATATTGTACCATCATACAGCTTGACCTTCAGAGGTGGTGGTCCAGATTGCTGTACACACCGGTACCTCTAATACCCAGTTGCACATCCTCTTGCATTGATGCATGCCTGTATTCGTCGTGGCATATTATCCAAAAGTTCACCAAGGCACTATTCGTCCAGATTGTCCCACTTCTCAACGGCGATTCTCGTAGATCCCTCAGAGTGGTTGGTGGGTCATATCGGCCACAAACAGCCCTTTTTTATCTATTCTAGGTATGTTCGACAGGGTTCATGTCTGGAGAACATGCTGGCCCCTCTAGTCGAGCGATGTCGTTACCCTGAAGGAAGTCATACACAAGATGAGCACGGTGGGCACGCGAATTGTCGTCCATGAAGTCGAATGCCTGGCCAGTATGCTGCCGATATGGTTGCACCATCGGTCGGATGATGGCATTCGCTTATTGTACGGCCGTTACGGTGCCTTCCATGACCACCAGCGGCGTACGTCGGCCCCAAATACTGTCACCCCAAAACAGCAGGGAACTTCCACCTTGCTGCATTAGCTGGACAGTGTGTCTAATGCGTTCAGCCTGACCGGGTTGCCTCCAAACACTTCTCTGACGTTTGTCTGGCTGAAGACATATGCGATACTCATCGATGAAGATACACGTGATGCCAGTCCTGAGCGGTCCGTTCGGTATATTGTTGGGTACATCTGTACCGGCGTGCATGGTGTCTTGGTTGCAACTATGGACCTCGCCATGGACGTCGGGAGTGAAGTTGCACATCATGCAGCCTATTGCGCATAGTTTGCTTCGTAACACGACGTCCTGTGGCTGCACGAAAAGTATTATTCAACATGGTGGCGGCCCTTGGGCAGCCTGAGCGAGGCATGTCATCAACAGTTCTGTCTCTTTGTATCTCCTCCACGGCCAGACAACATCGCTTTGGTTCACTCCGAGATGGATGGACACTTCCCTTGTTGAGAGCCCTTACCCGCACAAAGTAACAATGCGGACGCGATCGAACCGCGGTATTGACCGTCTAGGCATGGTTGAACTACGGACAACACTAGCCGTGTACCTCCTTCCTGTCCGCCCCGGTAGCTGAGTGGTCAGCGTGGCAGACTGTCAATTCTAAGGGCCCGGGTTCGATTCCCGGCTGGGTCGGAAATTTTCTCCGCTCAGGGACTGGGTGTTGTGTTGTCCTAATCATCATCATTTCATCCCCATCGACGCGCAGGTCGCCGAAGTGGCGTCAAATCGAAAGACCTGCACCAGGCGAACGGTCTACCCGACGGGAGGCCCTAGCCACACGACATTTCCATTTACCTCCTTCCTGGTGGAATAACTGGAACTGATTGGCTGTTGGACCCCCCTCCGTCTAATAGACGCTGCTCATGCATGGTTGTTTCCATCTTTGGGCGGGTTTAGTGACATCTCTGAACAGTCAAAGGGACTGTGTATGTGATACAATATCCACAGTCAACGTCTATCTTCAGGAGTTCTGGGAACCGAGGTGATGCAAAACTTTTTTTGATGCGTGTGCTACAGGCGAAATCTTGAGATGATCGACAACCTCCTAAATATAAATTTACCCATTGAAACTCAGGTGTCTGAAGATTAAGTGCAATCACGAATGGGAAAGTATATTAAAGCATATTCTACAACGGACGTTCCGTCAGTTAGGTTTGACGCAGCCACGGAAGCCTTCCCCACAATGGAGAAATAAACGAAGGATACACATGGCACGTACCGTGCTCTGCATCATGATAGCCACTCTTGTCACCATCATTAAAGGCCTACTGCGGAAAAGCAAAAGAAATAATCACAGTACCATAGGGAAAAAATTACACGTTAATAATTATAAAAGAGCACATTGAAAAATGCGCAATAAATATGGTCAGTCAGTCACCAAAGAGAAGATACCTAATGCAGATGGTAACCCATGGTTGCCGGTCTCTAGCTTTCTCATCCATCACTTGTCTAAGGACTGTTAATACTCGATCCTTCCATTGCGTCCTTGGACGTCCCATTGGGCGTTTCCCAGCAGGTTGAGAACGCAGGACTCTATATGGGAGGAATGTATCAGCTCGAAGGATGTGGCCAAACCATTATAACCTCCTGTAGCCTAATATCCGACCAATGTGTGGCTTTCCAAATCGCTGGTACAGGACTTCTTTCGTTCTTCGTTCCATTTACCTTCCATGTTATTGTAGTCGGGTCCATAGCCCGGTTATTCCTCTGTGAAACTCCAATAAAATATAGGCATGAACATGTATATATTTATTTGATATTTTCTTTCAGTCTGCTATCTAGATGCAAGAACACACCAACAGTGAGCATGAATTGGCATGAATATTTTAACATAATTGAAAATGTGCTAATATAACTAAGCATCATGGTGTTTAGAGCAAACAAAACCTACATAAGGGAAAAAAATTAATTAAAGAAACAAAAAACAGTCTACACACTCAATTTGGCCATCTGGCGCATGGATGTACTTTCATCTGGAATCCAGGAGTCACGTGCTACTGATCTGTTACACTACGCTGCATGGCTGGATAATAAATTTTGTAATTCATAATTCTAACTAAACTACTGTATAAAAATACACTATCAGCACTACACAACACGGCACTACACTACTACGCTTGGTATCAGAACCAAGCTAGATTTCTCATCTGTCTGGATAGTTAGCCCCCGGCGTGATGAGATACAACTCAAGATTCACAGGGGCTGTGCTGCTTTGCTTGTCAAGGTGTATAGATTGAAATGGCTGTCACGGTCTCAGGAAATCCTTCCTGGTCCTCCCTGACGCTCATCTCCACACTGTTTCCAGAAGGTTGTTGTCGGTGGATGTTCTGCCGTGTTGCGTCTGGCTGTAATGATGGGTGGCCTCTTCTTGCTTTTCTCTCAGCCATGTAGGCTTGCAGTCCATAAGCTGATATTTTAGCTGTCAGCGAATTCAGCTTATGCCCCACTTCCTCATTCCTTATTATGCTGTAGACTGTTGTATTACCAAAGATGTTCGTGTCCTGGTCTGTAATATCTTGTCTACTGACACATTCCCAGACGGTGTGGTCCGGGGTGCAGAATGGTCCACGTTGGAGGCTGTTAACGAAGGTACGAGCATATGGGATAATTTCACAGACATGTGAGTGGCTCGAAGACTTATTAAATAATGTTGTCCTCGACGGCGGGAGTTCATCAGAGATAAGGGTATCGTTAGAAGTGTCCCGGGGAAGTGTAATAGTACCGCTGTTGTTCTCTATATACATAAAGGATTTGGTGGACAGCGTGGGCAGCAACTGCGATTGTTTGCTGTGGTGTACGATAAGGTGTCGAAGAGTGGCTTTTAGAAGATACATGACGACTTACACACAATTTTCTGTTGGTGTGATGAATGGCAGTTAGCCTTAAATGTGGAAAAGTGTAAGTTAATGTGGATGAGCAAGAAGAACAAACTTGTTATGTTCGGATGCAGTATTAATAGTGTCCTACTTGACACAGTCAAGTCGTTTAAATATCTGTATGCAACGTTGCAAAGCGATGTGAGATGGAACGAGCATCTGAGAACTGTGGTAGGGAAGGTGGATTGTCGACTTCGCTTTATAGGGAGTATTTTTAGGAAAGAGTGATTCACGTGAAAAAGGAGACCGTGTGTAGGACTCTGGTGCGACCTGTTCTTGAGTATTGCTCGAGTGTTTGGGATCGGCACCGGGTCGTATTGAAGCATTTCAGAGGCGGGCTGCTAGATTCGTTACCGGTAGGTTCGAACAACACGTAAGTGTTACGGAAATGCTTCGGCAACTCAGATGGTAACCCCTGGAGAGAAGGTGACGCTCTTTTCGAGAAACACTAATTTAGAGAACCGGCATCTGAAGCTGACTGCCGTACGATTCTACTGCCGCCAACGTACATTGCGCGTAAGGACCACGAACATAAGATACAAGAAATCAGGGCTCATACGGAGGTATATAGACGTTATCAGGAGAAAGAAAACTGGCGTTCTACGGATCGGAGCGTGGAATGTCAGATCCCTTAATCGGGCAGGCAGGTTAGAAAATTTAAAAAGGGAAATGGATAGCTTAAAGTTAAATATAGTGGGAATTAGTGAAGTTCGGTGGCAGGAGGAACAAGACTTTTGGTCAGGCGAATACAGGATTATAAATACAAAATCAAATAGGGGTAATGCACGAGTAGGTTTAATAATGAATAAAAAAAATAGGAGTGTGGGTAAGCTACTACAAACAGCATAGTGAACGCATTATTGTGGGCAAGATAGACACGAAGCCCACGCCTACTACATTAGTACAAGTTTATATGCCAACTAGCTTTGCAGATGACGAACAAATTGAAGAAATGTATGATGAAATCAAAGAAATTATTCAGATAGTGAAGGGAGATGAAAACTTAATAGTCATGGGCGACTGGAATTCGGTAGTAGGAAAAGGGAGAGAAGGAAACGTAGAAGGTGAATATGAATTGGGGTTAAGAAATGAAAGAGGAAGCCGCCTGGTAGAATTTTGCACAGAGCACAACTTAATCATAGCTAACCCTTGGTTCAAGAATCATTAAAGAAAGCTGCATACTTGGAAGAAGCCTGGAGATACTGACCGGTTTCAGGTAGTATAGATAATGGTAAGACAGAGATTTAGGAACCAGGTTTTAAATTGTAAGACATTTCCAGGGACAGATGTGGACTCCGACCACAATCTATTGGTTATGAACAGTAGATTAAAACTGAAGAAACTGCAAAACGGTGGGAATTTAAGAAGTGGGACCTGGATAAACTGACTAAACCAGAGGTTGTACAGAGTTTCAGGGAGAGGAGAGGGAACAATTGACAGGAATGGGGGAAAGAAATACAGTAGAAGAAGAATGGGTAGCATTGAGGGATGAGTTAGTGAAGGCAGCAGAGGATCAAGTAGGTAAAACGACGAGGGCTAATGGAAATCCTTGGGTAACAGAAGAAATATTGAATTTAATTGATGAAAGGAGAAAATATAAAAATGCAGTAAATAAAGCAGGCAAAAAGGAATACAAACGTCTCAAAAATGAGATCGACAGGAAGCGCAAAATGGCTGAGCAGGGATGGCTAGAGGACAAATGTAAGGATTTAGAGGCTTATCTCACTAGGGGTAAGATAGATACTGCCTTCTGAGAAAAGAGAACCACTTGTATGAATAGCCGGTCGGTGTGACTGGGCGGTTCTAGGCGCTTCACTCTGGAACCGCGTGACCGCTACGGTCGCAGGTTCAAATCCTGCCTCGGGCATGGATGTGTGTGATGTCCTTAGGTTAGTTAGGTTTAAGTAGTTCTAAGTTCTAGGGGACTGATGACCACCGATGTTAAGTCCCATAGTGCTCAGAGCCATTTGAACCATTTGAACTTGTATGAATATCAAGAGCTCAGATGGAAACCCAGTTCTAAGCAAAGAAGGGAAAGCAGAAAGGTGGAAGGAGTATGTAGAGGGTCTATACAAGGGCGATGTACTTGAGGACAATATTATGGAAATGGAAGAGGATGTACATGAAGATGAAATGGGAGATATAATACTGCGTGAAGAGTCTGACAGAGCACTGAAAGACCTGAGTCGAAACAAGACCCCAGGAGTAGACAACATTCCATTAGAACTACTGACAGCCTTGGGAGAGCCAGTCCTGACAAAACTCTACCATCTGGTGGGCAAGATGTATGAGACAGGCGAAATACCCTCAGACTTCTAGAAAAATATAATAATTCCAACCCCAAAGAAAGCAGGTGTTGACAGATGTAAAAATTACCGAACAATCTGTTTAATAAGCCACAGCTGGAAAATACTAACGCGAATTCTTTACAGACGAATGGAAAAACTAGTAGAAGCCGACCTCGGGGAAGATCAGTTTGGATACCGTAGAAATATTGGAACACGTGAGGCAATACTGACCCTACGACATATCTTAGAAGAAAGATTAAGGAAAGACAAACCTCTGTTTCTAGCATTTGTAGACTTAGAGAAAGCTTTTGACACTGTTGACTGGAATACTCTCTTTCAAATTCTGAAGGTGTCAGGGGTAAAATACAGGGAGCGAAAGGCTATTTATAATTTGTACAGAAACCAAATGGCAGTTATATGAGTAGAGGGACATGAAAGGGAAGCAGTCATTGGGAAGGGAGTGAGACAGGGTTGTAGCCTTTCCCCGATGTTATTCAATCTGTATATTGAGCAAGCAGTGAAGGAAACAAAAGACAAATTCGGAGTAGGAATTAAAATCCATGGAGAAGAAATAAAAACTTTGACATATGCCAATGACATTGTAATTCTGTCAGAGACAGCAAAGGACTTGGAAGAGCAGCTGAACGGAATGGATAGTGTCTTGAAAGGAGGATATAAGATGAACATCAACAAAAGCAAAACGAGGATAATGGAATGTAGTCGAATTAAGTCGGATGGTGCTGAGGGAATCAGATTAGGAAATGAGACACTTAAAGTAGTAAAGGAGTTTTGCTATTTGGGAAGCAAAATAAGTGATGATTGTCGAAGTAGAGAGAATATATAATTAGACTGGCAATAGCAAGGAAAGCGTTTCTGAAGAAGATAAATTTGTTAACATCGAGTATTTATTTAAGTGTTAGGAAGTCGTTTCTGAAAGTATTTCTATCGAGTGTAGCCACGTATGGAAGTGAAACGTGGACAATAAATAGTTTGGACAAGAAGAGGATAGAAGCTTTCGAAATGGTGTGCTTCAGAGGAATGCTGAAGATTAGATGGGTAGATCACATAACTAATGAAGAGGTATTGAATAGGACTGGGGGGAAGAGAAGTTTGTGGCACAACTTGACTAGAAGAAGGTATCTGTTGGTAGGACATATTCTGAGGTATCAAGGGATCACGAATTTAGTGTTGGAGGTCAGCGTGGAGGGTAAAAATCGTAGAGGGAGACCAAGAGGTGAACCACTAAGCAGATTGAGAAGGATGTAGGTTGCGGTAGGTACTGGGAGACGAAGAAGCTTGCGCAGGATAGAGTAGCATGGAGAGCTGCATCAAACCAGTCTCAGGACTAAAGACCACAACAGCAACATAGACAATCGTTTTTCCCTCGCTCTATTTGCGCATGGAACAGGAAAAGAAATGACTAGTAGTGGTACAGGGTACCCTCCGCCGCGCACAGTACGGTGGCTTGCGAAGTGTCGACGTAGAAGTAGATGTAGATTCACAAGTGTTTGTGGTGCGTTGTCGTATGTTCATTAGGTAGCTCGGGTATGGATCATATCCCGACGGGTGGTGTATAGATGCCTTGGTCGGAAGAAAGTATGACATTCTTGAACTTACTTTTATATTAGGAATGAATTGGGAAGTTCTCTCTGTTTCTGCCCCGTCCCAAATTTATTTCATTCTCTAGTAGCCTTTGTGTTCCGATTCGATGTGTCTCTCGTGCCCAATACCAGCTTTACCTCAACATATTCTCCCTTTTTGAGTCAACAGTGTATACCTCTCTCTCTTACTCCAAGGTCTGGAGGTAGCAACCCTTGTATCACCGGCAGCGCCTCAGTCGGTTTGCTCTATAACCGCCTGTCAGACCGTAGAGCCTGTGCTGTCCTTAACTTTCTGGAACTATGACCCAAAATGCTCGATCCCTAGCCTACAATAGCAATTACGATTGCGTTGTGGTACATTCTCATTGCACTTAGTTGCAGCTGAAAACTTACTTGGCCAGTCGCTACTATTTTGTTCAGGATTTTGCTTCTGTCGCAGCTGATTTCTACATGTGCGTGGAAGTTATGCTTTTCGTCAGTATTTATACCAAGGTATCTATATACGTCCTTCCTTTCCACAGTCTGGTCATTTATTCTGATTGTGGGGTTTGTCGTTCTTGATAATATTCCTTTTAGTAACACATAAATTGTTTTGTGCGCTGCTTTCGTTAGTTTGTTCTCTACACACCAGTTACTTAGTCGCTCAAGAACTATCCTACGATTTTCCTTTAATTTAGGCCTTCAGTTGGCAGATACTATAATTAGCAGGTCGTCTGCATAGGCGATGTAGCCTCTAATACTTGTTACACTATGGAGCAGGGTTAGTAATTGCTCTATGACAACATCCCAGGACTCTGAACTACCAACGGAGCACTGTGGGCAGCATTTGGTGATGTTTTTCACGATTTTCTATCTGGACATTCTAATTGCACCTGCCTGTCTATGTAGTAACCTCGTAGGTCTTTATAGAAATGCCTGGGATTGTCCATATGTTTCATTCTGTAGAACAGAGCAGGCCACCATAAATTATCAAACACCGTAGCTATATCATACATTATGCCTATAAATTACGTGTCAACTGAGGTGTTCACAGTGTCCATTGCGCGATTTATTGCATGATCTGTGGACTTCCCTTTCCTGAAGAAGACGCAATCTAACTAACACAAACAGAGCGGCAATACAGAGATCAACTGCATATTGCAACCGGACTGGAAAGTCTTTCGGCCAGTAAAAACTGGCTGATACACGACAAAGAATCTCACAGAAGAGTGTTTTAAAGAATTCTTAAACGATATGGGCTATTGCAGAAGTATTTGCAATGCATATATAGAAACACTCTTCACAATTACGTTAGTATAATAATTAATTCACAGTGGGATTACATCCTAGAAATAAAGATCACAGGTATGTGACACCACAAGACCCAGAGGAGAAAGAGTGGGATGTGGCCTCAGTAGAAGTACTAGTATTTAGTTGTTAGAAAAATTTTATTTTATCACAAAATTTTTGCCTATTGGAAGACACTTCGTTTATGCCAGAATTCAGGAGACAGACTTTTCGAGGGTTAATTAAAGCTAATAAACGGTATTTTTTCTGTAGAAAGTTTAGTGGTCTTATGTTTTGACTGTAACTGTACCTTTTATTTGTTATCTTCTGTTCTTTTATTGAAGAGATATGTGGAAATTGAAAATATCGAGTTTGAGGTGCTTGGACATTGGAATCTCAGAGCAGGTCAATAGTTGATATGGGTTGTAACATAACTAGTCTGCTACCTGTCGCTACGCGACTTTATTCAACCTGAAATTATCTGTGTTTTCTTAACTGTGCTGGAGTAAGGACACTTTTAGTGACTGTTGGAGACAAGTTACGGTGCTGCATGAGACAGCCAGGCGAGTCAGCATCGTTCCTTGGGAAGGCTGGTCGCTTCGGAAACGAGGCTCTTGCCCTAATCTTTTCGAGCGTCGAGAAATTATAAGAACTCACAGGTTGCATGTGACCGCGCTTCTTTGTCAGCTGGACAGAGCGCACCCTTTGAAGGCAGGAAGTTCCGTCGATTCCCAGAAGCGTTCTCAAGCTCGACGTATCTGCTGTCCCTGCAGGGCTCCGAAGGATACGATTCCACCAGTTTGTGCTCCCACCGCGTGAGAACTTTTCGTATTCTGGCAGCTCCAGCAGTCGCCCGCCACTGTTTTTGGTTTACCCGATGAGAACGACATAGCAATCGGTTTTTCAACCTTCAGAAAACTAAAGAAAACAAAATAGGCGCTGTTCAAGAATTTCAGCAGTTTCTCCCCTGCGATATGTGTTAGAAAGAGAAATCCTGAGTTGTCAGGCTGGCAGTCTGATAGGCTCTTTCGTGGAGGACGTGGTATTCTGGAGCGGAGGAGTGTGGTTGTGCCGAGGGTGGCGAACAGCAACAATCTATTTTTTATGAATATCATTGACCTCAGATTACACTGTATATTCTACATCAACGAAATAAACTAGATTAATTAAAAGTGATCCATTTAACTTATTTCGCCCAATTACTGAAATTTTAAAAATACGTTCGGTCACATTTGTTTATTTTAATCTGTGCTTTTTATTGTGCCGGCGATACCTTGAAATAAAGACACCCCACTGAGATCAATTTGAGGACTTTTCAGAAGGCGTGAAATCGTCGGTATAAAAAAGAAAGTAACCTTTCAATTTGCGATGGTGGTGACTTTAATCAAAACACTGTTTATAAGTGTAACAATGTCGAGTACAGATCCAGGTCTGCAGATAAATGTTTCCTTTACTTAGCAGGAGAGTAATAAGATGTATTTTTTGTCTCGGTCGCCGCACATAGCTAGCAGAGCGTGAGTCTTCGAGCGATGTCTCGAACGGCAAGGAGGAACGTTTCAAGTTGTTTTTCTGACACTGTGAACAACTACTCTGTGTAAAGTAGGCAGCTCTTCTCTCAGTGCTGACCTTCAGTGACTGCAAGAAATATGAACAAAATTCAGTACTTTTGTATAACCTGACGAAATTACCGATTACGGCATACTGACAGACAGCAAATGGCCCATTTCATTAACACTTGTGCTTCACCTAATTTCCACCAGTCCGCCACGAAGCGTCGGTTTACCCCTTCCCGGTTCACGTAGAAAAGCTGCTGCTTGGTAAATCTGGTCGCCTAACAACTTGAAGTTACTCTTTCTAGCGACAGCTACACCCATTTCTGAAGGGAGATTTGTGTTTGCGCAACACTTTAGTGCATTTTAATATTATTTACGCCAGAATTACTTCCTAATTGGCAGGCCGGAATGGTCGTGCGGCTCTAGGCGCTACAGTCTGGAACCGAGCGACCGCTACAATCGCAGGTTCGAATCCAGCCTCGGGCATGGATGTGTGTGTTGTCCTTCGGTTAGTTAGGTTTAATTAGTTCTAAGTGACTGATGACCTCAGAAGTTAAGTCGCATAGTGCTCAGAGCCATTTGAACCATTTTGAACTTCCTAATTTCTTTCTTCTTGTTAAGCGCCTCTAGGTCATATTCACGCCTGAAACAGAACCCTGCCGCATGATGCCCAGTCGTATGTCAGTATCGAAAGTTGCATGAGGGAGGAATCCTTCCAACGGTCTATCCACTTTGCCAGAGTTACCGATCGACAAACTAGAGCAGGGTTTGGTCGGAAGTTCGTGAAAAGTTATTGCCGACAGAAGTCAAATCCACTTGGTTGTATGTAGGCTATGGAACTATGCAAATAGAGAGAAGTTATAGAACATTTACATTTACAAGATATAATAGCACATAGACTCCTTTGTTGTGACCAAAATGCAATTTGGTCGTGGATACGGAAGAGATTGACTGTAATTACCCTAAAAAATCTTACCATCATAGACCTGAATGTCATTTTCCAGTCGGACTGGCTCAAAAATGGCTCTTAGCACTATGGGACTTAACATCAGAGGTCATCATTCCCCTAGAACTTAGAACTACTTAAACCTAACTAACCTAAGGACATCCATGCCCGAGGCAGGATTCGAACTTGCGACCGTAGCGGCACGCGGTTCCAGACTGTAGTGCCTAGAATCGCTCGTCCACTCCGGACGGCTCCAGTCGGACTGGCACATGTTCCAAAGATCCAACATCGGTCATATACCTGGTATGTGGCTCACTTCAGTGTATCACGTGACAAAGGTACCGCAGAAAATACGTTTAGCGACTCCAAATATTTTTTTAATCATCTCTCTTCATTTCCATTGACGCAGAATGCACAGTTTGAATTCAACAAGGATCGACGATGCTCTCTGAGTGATAATGGTCATTAGTGGATCAGAAAGTACATTCTAATCCTGAAGAGGGGACCTAATATTTATTTTTGAATAATTTCAAGAATTAAGATTAAAAAAGAAAAACTAGATAAAAAAAAGACTAACTGAAGAATAAAGCCTGAGAAGCTAGACACAAAAAGCAGTTTTGGAGAGAGACAGAATGGCTTATAAGGGCAAATTTGACACCCTAAATAAAGAAGAAGCGATAAAGTGCAACACTAAGGATCCAAAGGTATCTGTTTCGAACCCCGATATGTCATAGGAGTTTTTTCTCTGACACGGTTCAGTTCTTTCACTTCTGGCAAAGTTTTTAATCTGAAAAAAGTCGAGTTGCACCGTGATTCGGAATTGACGTTAAACTGTAGCTCCCTCCCCCCTATAATTGGATGAGTAAACAAATTAAAAATCCTGAATATGACAACGGCATCCACCTATGATACGACCATGCCTCATAAACCAAAATGGTGTTCAGGCGACCTTCGGGCTGATGACAGCATCTTTTTTAGCAGTTCTTGAGCCTATGGATCTCATGACTAGTTTTCTCTCTACGATCGGCTTTGTAAAAACCGACTGGCAAGTGAATTCGTTATTTGGTACACTAAACGTCTGAACAGCAATAAGAATGCTGCCTTAGATTTCCCTTGCATAACAGGCTTTTAGGCTTTTGACGTGTTCTGCATACTGATAGTAATTTTTTTTTTTTTTAAATCGGCTGTTCAAGATACGCATAACAGGAACATATTTGATTAAGTGAACATCCACTACTGACCAACATATTTATAGAATAAAAAGCAACTAGAGTGGATTTGTATTCTGTAAATTGATAATAAAGATACAGTAAAGCTAAAGGCCTACAGATTAGGTTAATTATAGTTTCTGCAGAACTGGGAGGTGTCTGTACCCCTTTTAAATTTCATTGCTGTTTTGTGATCCGATAATGTGAAAGAATTCGACATAAAATTAAATCTCAAGTTCGTCCTCCTCACCGATTAATTTTGGCAACGTCTTATCAGTTTCGTATATTGCCTCTCCCGTGAATTTGTGGATCCTTTCCGCTTTTGTGTGTCCCTGATTGTTCTTTCATCTCCCACTAATTTGATCTGCTTTTCTTCTTCCTCCGTATATAGGGTTGTTATAATTAAACTTTCGCTATTTGACAGGGCCCCTACGAGAAACGAGTGGTCTTAGGACAATGAAACCTTGTGGAAACATTTGTAAGGCCATTAAAAAGTGGAAATAACGAATAAACCCTTGAAAGAAACACATTTTAATTTGCAGCTGAGAGGGTGACATTTGTTAATTGAGTACCATGATTACGATCCAGGTGTTAAATGTTGCTTAGTGTGAAGACCGTCTGCATCCACGACCGCTTGGAAATTTGTACGGATTCAATTCCACAGCTGTTCGCAGGACTTTTCGGACTATGGACCATGGAATGTTCAACTGTCGTGACACAGATCGTGCACTGATTGAAGATAGCACACCAGGTCCAGAATTCTCACCCATGGCAACAGTAATTTCTTCAACAATTTGTGGCGCAGTTGGCAGACGGACTTTCTCAGGGGAAATTCCCAAATCGCCAGTTAATTTGAAATTCTGAAATATTTTCTTCAACCCCGATGCGGAAATAGGCCCTCTCCGTATTCCTTTAATTCGTCGATACTCGCGAGGGGTAGCACAACTCTCTCTGTTGTTTACATATAACACTTTCACGAAAAGAGGCCCTATTCACCTTCTCCAGACTCATGTTGACTAACTGCAGCTGTGATGTACGCTGATGCTTGTTTCTGAGCCCAACATCGACTTACAAGCACCGGCGCCTAACCGCAAGGCATGAAACAACACTACTATAGTTCAATTCTTTTATCTTGGCGGCTCGCACATGCTCGCCTAGACGCGGGAGATTGCTGCGTTGCCAGTTGCAAACGACGCAAGCGCCAAGAGAAGCAGCGCCGTAGTATAGTATAGTTCGCAAACTAACTCTTAGGGGGGAGCGCGCAGTAAATGAAGTAAAGCCACCACGGCCGCATTAACTCTTTCGTTGCTACAGAGACGTTCACCCCGCATTCCGCGCTGTGCGCGATTTTGTCATCACTGCACTGCTCGCCTGTACAGACACGTGGTGTTCCGACTGCTTTGACACACTGATCATTCGGTTTCACAAAAACTATTTGGCCCAAAAATGTGATTTTTACTCATCTTCTTGACTGATACCTTCCCGCCATAAATGACTTAATTTTGTTTCGATGTTCAACGCAGTTATTGTGCAGCATTAAATGTAGTAAACCAGTTTGCAGAGGTAAAAGTCCATAGCGTATACTTTCCGTATGGCCGATTTTAGTTGCCACGATGTTGAGAATGAAATGTGGACAAGACACCTAAATTTGATATAAAATTTACTGTATAACAACATCTCATTTAATTTAAGTACCAGATAGGTGTCGTACGAGGTGTGGCTAGAAAAAAACCAGACTAGTACTGGTGGCCTGTCACGTGACTCTCGCTCCGCCTACTGCTCGAGTTTCATCTGCCTCCTGCACTCAGTCTGCCCGTGGCGTCTGTTTTAAGTAGTTGACGTTTTGTCTGTGCGTCGGAAAATGTTGAGTGTACAGAAAGAACAGCGTGTTAACATCAAATTTTGTTTCAAACTAGGAAAATCTGCAAGTGAAACGTTTGTAATGTTACAACAAGTGTACGGCGATGATTGTTTATCGCGAACACAAGTGTTTGAGTGGTTTAAACCATTTAAAGATGGCCGAATGTCAAAATCGAAATGCAAGGCAATGATGATTGTTTTTTTTTGACATCAAAGGGATTGTGCACATTGATTGGGTACCAAAGGGACAAACAGTGAATCAGCGTTACTGCATTAGCGTCCTGGCTACCCTACGTGAGCGAGTACGGAGAAAACTGAACGATTTGTGGAGAAAAAAGTCATGGATCCTTCACCAAGACAATGCCCCAGTTCACAGTGCGTTTTCAGTGAAGACGTTTTTGGCAAAACACAACATTCCCATCTTAGATCATCCACCCTACTCACCTGATTTGGCCCCCTGTGACTTTTTTCTTTTCCCTAAAGTCAAGTCAGCTTTGAAAGGAACTAGATTTGAGACTGTTGAAGCAGTAAAAGAAAAAGCGACGGAAGTAATGTATGGACTTACCGAAAATGATCTGCAGCATTGCTATGAACAGTGGAAAATTCGTATGGAGCGGTGTAGAGACCGAGGAGGAGAGTACATTGAAGGAGATAACATGAAATTGTAAATAATTGTAAATAAATGTTTTTTCCAGCATCAGTCCGGTTTTTTTCTAGCCGCACCTCGTATGTAATATTGAGAAATATTCCGTCTTTCGCGACTGTAATAAAAGCTTTTTTTTTTACACCAGGTAAACAAAACTGTTACAAAAATATTAGGACTTGAATAAACTGTGTAGCAGTGATGCGCTCTGAGCTATGTCAACTATAATTTTTGTGTGTGGCACACACAAACAGCATTTATTTGTTAAAACACTGATCAACCGACACAAACGTTGAATTTTGTGTTAACGCAGCACAAAACTACGAAAGGTGACTTGGCAATGGAGGAGGCAAAATACTGTCCACTGAAGGTGCTTCAAAAGAAAAAAACGCGTTTGGCCTAAATAAAACGCTTATTACAGTTGCAGAAGAGGAACATATTTCAATACCATTGGTAAAACTGCGACTTTGGAACAAAAACAAGAAAGAGAAAATGAGTATTATTGTGTATGTGCCTTACCTTTCATTGTTGTCAATCGCTGCGATTGTCATCTGCATCGCTGTAGTCAGTGTTGCAGTCCGAATCATCATGTCTTAGAGTGATGACGACGTATTGAAGCAGATTGTCAATAACAATTTCCCTGTCCATGTCCTCCTCCTGTAGCCTTTGTGCATGCCGAACACATTCAGCCCATGCTAAAGGAGTAATTCTGTCAAGTGCTTCGTGCAAAAGCCTTTCTGTATCGGCAATTTTAAATGTCACGTTTCGTTCTGCGACACACCCTTTCACTTGTGCCCAAATTAACTCTATTGGATTGTATTGACAATGATACGGTGGCAAATGCAAAACTATGTGTCCATGTGTAATTTTTACTCCTATCTATGTAATTATGTAGTTACGTAGTTCTCAATTCGTTCCAGCAATCAATCATTCATAATAGGAAACACAGTCATAACTCAGTCACTCAAAATGATTCAGAAATTTTACTTGTTAGAATGAAATCAGGCGATGATTCTTCTTCTCTGCAGGCTCGTGCTTTGCGGCAGTCTGTTAATCTGTACAAATAAAATGCCTCGTATTTTTGGGAGCGTTGTACAATCAGTCGGGAAACCTCAGATCAAGCGGATATTTGGCTTTGATGAAGGTTAACCTTCCGAAGAAGTAATGGAGCTCTTGGATTATTAAATGCAGGTTAGTATCTAGTCTTTCGGAAGTTCCCTTCTGATTAACAACCACGCAATATATCGATGAATATCATTAATTCTCAAACGTCAAATAATGTAAATTGTTACACACCTTTTGCATGAAGGAGCAATATATATATATTTCCCTTTTCATTGTACAATTTCGTATCAGTTATTTTTTGTCATAAATCTCAATATTCAGTTTACAATTCTTCAAACAATGCTCAGGCTAATCGGCACGAAGACAATCTCGGAAGCTTTTTTCTAACAACCACCAGAGTGAATACTACAAAGAGTAATTATGCGCTCATGGCGTAGCTACTGTATGAAACTACTTTGCACATGGATTCTGCGAGTATGAAGATAGAAAATTAGTAAACGTCATTCATGGGTAGAATTGTATCAGAATAATTCATCGAATATAAAGAGATATTACAATTGCCCCTCGCAGCGAGCAAAGTTAATGATAATACACTTTGCGAGCTAACAGAAAAAAATTGTTGGGTTGTTTATTCAAAAGAGGAATATTTTGAATTAACAGAATTTTACTATAGAGGGTATGTATGGGTAACATGATAAGACAGTAAGTTACGAGAATACCAAGCTGTAGCTTTTACATGTACCGGGGTATACCCGCATCCCGAGTACGTAACCAGGGAAGATGTAGATTGGTGTAATTACGAAAAAGGTCTACCCATTTGGGAACTGGCCTTCGCAGGGAAACCCTGGAAAACCCGGATGAATAGACCCCAGCTCAGGTATTAAAGAAGATAGGAAAGCCTAAATCCAGTACTTTTGAAATATATAGAAGCTCCATAGATTAGATCGACGGAAAAGTGCCTCATAGCCAAAAAAATTTTACAATAGTGCTCCAAAAAAATTTTCAAAATTCTTCTATCGACGATGTAGCCGGCGATCTCGTTGTGAAGTCGATGGAACAAGAACACTGGGTACGGACAGGGGGTAGGCGACGTACAGCGTTTGGTGCAGGCGGTACGGAGGACAGGCGATGGCTTATGGTACAGGACAGAAGCTGGTAATGTGCCGTAGAAACAGCAAGATAATCTCAGGAACAGATGGTCAGGGACGTGAACATGGAACAGGTTTAAAGTGGAATAAGAAAAGGTTCTGACTGAATAAATCCCTGGAAGAGAGTGGATTAAGGCAACGAAGGCCATATTTCATCGTTGAACTCAAAATCGGAGTGGATTCTTATATTCTTCCATCTGTACTAGACTGGAACATCCATCAGTCCTGACAATCGCGAATTTTTTTGTAGTCCTGAATACCAAAGTTGTTTTGCATTACAACTGCTGATTCTCCAAAACATTGCCAAATAGACTGTGGGCATTTAAATTTTGTTGTAGCTCATATCGAATGTATTCCTCTCAAATTTTTTTTTTTAAATCTAATCTTCGTTTTGTTATAGTACAGGTGGAAGTAGACATTTAATCTGTCCGAGGTTTGGTTTCAATTACGAAATTAATGATAAAATTTAAGTTTACATCTGATGAAAAATTTTAAACATATACATATGACACTGACCCCACAAAAGGAATAATTTCTAGAAAAAATTCTCTGAAAAATTTTAATTATTCTTATAATTAATTGATTTATAGATCCACCTGCAAATAAATATCATTAATGATGACGTATGTTCATTTAACAAATCATCCACACGCAGAATCTTCTTCATTCTCTCATGAACATTTATGGAAATATATTTTAACAATTATGTCCATAATATGAAACACACAAGCTGCTATTCTAAAAATGTTAATTAAATTCTTAAATTAATTCTTCTGGTAGAGAAGGCATAATGAAAAATCTAAAAATTATAATAATTTTCTCTCGCGCAACCAGAGAGTTTCTTCAATTGTTTGCAGCAGTGACATTATCAACTGTTGCTTCATTTCACAGTTCATTTGTTTCCTCGCGCGAACAGCGCACATCACACACACAGCGTATTTACCTACATATCCCGCACTGTTGAATTTCACACGCAATTCTCACTTAAGTGCCGTGTCTTGAGGAAACGTAGATGCACTTTCATTGTATATCACTATGGCTTCTGCTCATAGTCCACACTTACAAACACTAGTAATTAACAAATTCTTCTACCTATCTTAACATTTTGTGCTAAACTATCACACGAGTAATCTCACTGTCTCTTAACCTATCACACGAGTAATCTCACTGTCTCTTAACCTATCACAGGAGTAATCGCACTGTCTCTTACCCTCTAAACAACATAAACATCTTGATATTTATATACACATTCGACTCATAGTCAAATTCCACTCTAAATTCTTCTCCATATTTTGTATCTCAGATCTACGATCCTTCAAAAAATGTCTTAATATCATTATGCGGGAATAATCCCTTTATTATTTTCGATTCGGGATATGCCAACGAGTATGATCCAGGATTTGGTATATTTACAATAACATATGGTCCGGTACAAATAAGATTCCATTTCTTTATGTTCTTCATCAGTTTCGAGGAATGGATGTGTCGCCTCAATAAAACCTTTTCTCCAAGATGAAACGTCTGAATCCGGTGAATCCGTTTATCATATATCAATTTCCGTTGTATTGCCTTTTTAGTTAAATTGACAAGTGCGAGTCGAATTTTTTCCTCCCATTTTAAATTCTGGTCTTCATACTTTGGCAGATGGTTTATCCAGAAGTTCTTTTCAATCTGACTAAACGTAAGCTCTGTTGGAGTAAAGTTAGTTGAGGTATGTGTCAGATTATTAAATATTTGTTCAAATTCTGACAAATAATCAGCCCATGATGTTTGTTTACTGTGACAGTATGTACACATGAATCAGTGTAATTCTCGGAAAACTCGTTCTATTGGATTAACTTGTGGATGATAACATGATGTCAAAATTTGTCGAATACGAAGCTGTGTTAATGTTTGCTTCCATTTAAATCTGGTACAAATTCTGGCATTATTTGTAATTATGGATTTCGGTAAACCTACATGCGGAAGGTAGTCACGCACCAATCTCACTACAATAGCTCTGGCAGTAGCACACTTTAATGGATATAGTTTTACATATTTTGTAAATACGTCAAAGAATCCAGCAATGAATTTGACTCCTCCTCTTGATCGTGGGAGAGGGCCGCAGATATCACACGAAATTAACGCCCTTGGCTCTCGTGGAATAACTGAATGAAGAACATGCTTAGTACCTCTATTATCCGGTTTTGCCTTTTGACAGAGTAAACAGTTTTGTATTGTTTGGTGCACTTTTCTCCGAATATTCGGAAAATAACAGTATGCTTCTATTTTATTGGCACATTTGATCACACCAAAATGTCCCGATGATAAGTAGGTAAACCAAATTAATTTTTCCTCATAGCCCTTGAATTTTGTTGTTCCTTTAGCTGAATTATCTTCTTCCATCGAGGGTCTTTCCGTTGTAAATTTCCCATATCTCTACAAAGATGTACATAATAAGTTTTGTAGATATTGTCCTGCAACAGTAATACTGGAAAATCCGAAGTATTTACTGATTCTATTTAAGGCGTTAAACCTTCTGGAGATCTTGACAGTAGATCCGCAATAATATTTTCTTTGCCAGACACATGAATAATTTTAAATTGGTACTGTTGTAGTGTCATTGTCCAACGTGACAGTCTGGGATGTAATAATTTACATGTTTGCAAAAAGGTTAGTGATTGATGCTCACAATACACAATCGTTTTCGAACCATATAAATAATAGTTAAACTTCTTGAATGCCCAGCTAACTGCAAGTGCTTCACTTTCTGTGGTCGCGTAGGCTCTTTCACAGGGCGATAACACTCGGCTAGCAAATGCTATCGGGCAGAATGTTGGTACCCCATTTACTTTCCTTATTTGGAAGAGACAAGCACCTAATCCAACATCCGATGAATCCGTGGACAGACAGAACTCACAATTCACATCAGGGTGATATAATAAGGATGCGTTAACGAGTTGGTCTTTAATGTCTCGAAAAGCTAGTTCACATTCTTCAATCCATTGCCATGGCACATCCTTCCGCAGAAGCCGGTTTAATGCCTCAGAATTCATGGCTTGATTCTTTATGAAACGACGGAAGAATGATGCCATACCTATAAATCCCTTCAGCTGTCTTTTATTCCGTGGTGATGGAAAATTTCGAATTGCACTTATCTTCTTCTCGGTAGGCAGGATGCCTTTCGCATGTGTCATATGACCTAAGAACTTAATTTGTGGTAAAGCAAAATGAGACTTCTGCAAGCTTACTGTAAGTCCGGTTTTCTTAAGTTGCCTCCAGGTTTTGAACGACTAAGAGCGGAGAACAATATGGACTAGTTGATGGCTCAATCAAGTTCCATTCTAACATTCTATTTATCTCCCTTTGAACATATTGTTTTAAACGTCAGGGGATCGGATAGTGCGTTTAACAGTAAGTCTGATGTAGCTTCACTTGTAGGTGACAAATATACCCTTTAATAATTCCTGGTTTCTCATCAAAAATCTCTTCATATGCCTCTAACAAATAATGAAGCTGCTGCCTTTGTTCTCCGGTAAGCTGATTTGATTCACTAGCTTTTATCATTGTTGTTTGGTTAAAGTCCTCCTGTTGTATCAAATCCTTTGAAAGCTCCTTCCAACGACCGTTTGTAGTGACAATTAATTGAATTATGGCACCGCGACAATATTTCTCATGCACCGTCTCCTTTCTACGTATTTAAATCCAGTGTTATCTCTTCTCCATTTAATCTAAATTTAACTATTCCTTCCAAAAAAATGAATCTGACAATCGTACTCCTGCATACTCCCAATACCAAGAATACAGTCCACTAACAGCTTCTCCACTACAAGGAACGTGCATTTTATTGCTACATTTCCCATTTTCACCTCTAATTGTGTTTGTATTTTGACATTGGGAGAGCGTGCTCCAACAGCTCCGATGATTTTGCAGTTCTGTACCGGCAAAATTGGTACCTTCTTCTTCCTAATAATTCTCCTAAAAAGAGCGCCTGAGATGAGATTGGCGGAAGCGGCGGTGTCTAATATCACATTCGTTGGAACTTCCTCTATTTCAACAAATACTTCCGACACCGGAACACTCGATCTGTCATTATGACACGTTATTAAATCCTTGGCTAACTCTTCAATCAACAACTCACCATCATTATATCTTAACAATTGTAATTTTACTGTTTTGCTCCTAACAGATCCCCTGACCGCTCCTCCGGGGCACGATGCAGTCATGTTTAGTTTGACTGATTGTTGGTCCGATTGGTATTTGTCTCTTTAGCTACTTCAGTGATTATCGGTTGTTGTGGTGAATTCGGTCTATATTGTCTTGCTTGATTCGTGTTATTATTGTTGTTGTTCTGCTGGTGTTGGTAGAATTGTCTTGTGTTGCCATACATTGGATTATATCGATTAAAATTCCTATTGTTACTAAAATAGCCCCTCGCTGCACCATTACTAAAGTTTTCATTATGGTAATAATTATTGTTTGCATTTTGTCCATTTCTAAGTCTCCTCGGATAGTGTAGTTTGTTATGATTATTGTTACTGCTACCATTACTGCCATTCCCATTCGAGTTGCAGCTCGGATTCGCTTCTATTGCTCTTCTTTGATATGACATTTCTCTTGATCTTTTATTGTCCTCCTCAATTATATCAATATGATCAAGCGTAGTCATAAATGAGTCTATATCCTTATCATTTATATATAACAGCTGATTCCTTATACTGGTGGGTAGTCTGGAGTTGAGTATCGTAAGTATTTCCGGCAAAGGAATCGGTACATCCCAATACAAAGATTTATTAATGTATTTCTCAAAATATCTCTTTGGAGATCCTCTAGAAAATGAGAAAGGCTCAGGATATAATACTTCCTGCCTAAGTCTTTCTTGTATTTCAGCAGACCAATATTTTACTAGAAAAGCCTGATCAAATTCCTTATAACATTTACAAGAAGATGTTTCTTCGGGTGCCCACAATGCTCCTGGTCCTTGTATATATCCAGATACAAAACTAATCTTTTGCCTTTCTGTCCAAGATCGTGTAAATAGACCTCTGAAACTTCGAATAAAGACTACAGGATGAACATTCTTTTTGTCAGGGTTAAAGATTTGAAATTGTCTTTGTTTAATCATCTTTTCCTCAACGGTACTAAGAGTCCAAAAATCATCCTGTTCGTACTCTTCCCTGTGGCTATCCGTTATATCGAATCTAACTTGTGACGTTCCAGTTCTGTCTACATAGGATCTTGACGTGGGCGGAATGTCAGGCGCAGATTGAGAATTTTGTTTCCTACTTCTCGCTGTTTCTAAATCTTCCTGCGAGAGATTTAGTGATCTTTCGATATTTTCTTCCCAACGTGAGAATTCTTCGCCAAGTTGTTCACGAACTTCCTTTAACCCTTTGTTGAAAAAATTCTCTTCGGAACTCTCTGAAATTGACTGTAAAGCTACTTTCACAGTTTCTTCTATCGTTTCCGAAGGAAAATTTTGCCGCTCTAATTTCATTTCTGAAAACTTTCCCGCAAGTACATTCATTCTATGTTCCACTGTCGTCTGTTTTTCCTTCACTTCGTCAAATTGCTTCTTTAGATTATCTTGGGATTCTATAATTTCTGGTATCATAGCTACGGAACACTGTATGTCCTCTTGAGCTTGTATTACTTGAGGAAATAGTTCTACTTGCTTTTGTATCGTGTCAATTTTGACGGATACATATTCGGTTAGTTCCGCTTTTAATTTACTATTGTTTTCTTGGCATTGTTGGCGGACCTGCTGAATTTGAGCAATAAGATTCTGTTCGGTCCTTTCTGCCTGGTCTTTTATTTCCTGTGTCTGGGTATTTAATCCCTGATCTAATTCGGTAAAGGTTGCACTTAATTGATTTTGTAATTCTGTTTGATTTTCGGCTAATTGATTTTGGAGTTCATGTTGTATAACGGGTAAGTCTCGTTTTACCTCCGCTTGGCCTTCTACAAAATCTCGCTGTACAACGGACAAGCCTCGTTTTACTTCAGACTGTATAATGGATAAGTCTCGTTTTACTTCCGCTTGGGCTTCTGCAAAATCTCGTTTAATTTCTACTTGAGCCTTGCAAGGTTTGACACATTTTCGGCTAATAGAGACAACTGTTGCATAACAACAACTAATGGGTCAACAACAGTCTGATAAGCTGTTGTATGAATGTTTTCTGAACCAGCGGGATTATTTATATTGCTACCGCTAGCCACAACAGTCTCAGAATTGCTATCCGTGGCCTCTGCTTCTGCGCAAACAGCTGAAGGATGTTGCACGTCTCGTTGCTGATTCAATGACATTTTAAATGCCTCTCTAGTCAATACCATGAAATAACCGTCAATATCAGGTTCTAGTCACTAAATACAGTTTCAAATTTACTGTCGTAGACACACTTAACTTTCAAATTACTTCACAGATGGTATAAAGTTCAATGTCTAGATACGAAAATCACACAATATACAGTTCTACAATCTAACTACTATCTGGAAAAAAGTTCTTTTTAAATTAATTTCAAACTGTTTTAACTACAGAATGTAAACATTGGAATTATCTGGCCTTGTTCTGCAGTATAGGTCTTGTCCAATTGCTCAAATCGTTCCTTAGTATCAGCAATCTTTTACTATAGGCACCGAATCTCTCTTCAGATTAGTTACCTCTCGTTCTCGTTGGTTTTCATGAAACAAAAAAGTATATATTATACAACAATCCAAGAGAGTCCTGTCACACTGGCGCAACTGTAAATTTTCCTCCTATCTATGTAATTATGTAGTTATGTAGTTCTCAATTCGTTCCAGCAATCAATCATTCATAATAGGAAACACAGTCATAACTCAGTCACTCAAAATGATTCAGAAATTTTACTTGTTAGAATGAAATCAGGCGATGATTCTTCTTCTCTGCAGGCTCGTGCTTTGCGGCAGTCTGCTAATCTGTACAAATAAAATGCCTCGTATTTTTGGGAGCGTTGTACAATCAGTCGGGAAACTTCAGATCTAGCGGATATTTGGCTTTGATGAAGGTTAACCTTCCGAAGAAGTAATGGAGCTCTTAGATTATTAAATGCAGGTTCGTATCCAGTCTTTCGGAAGTTCCCTTCTGATTAGCAGCTATGCAATATATCGATGAATATCATTAATTCTCAAATGTCAAATAATGTAAATTGTTACACACCTTTTGCATGAAGGAGCAATACATATATATTTCCCTTTTCATTGTACAATTTCGTATCAGTTATCTTTTGTCATAAATCTCAATATTCAGTTTACAATTCTTCAAACAATGCTCAGGCTAATCGGCACGAAGACAATCTCGGAGACTTTTTTCTAACAACCACCAGAGAGAGTACTACAAAGAGTAATTATGCGCTCATGGCATAGCTACTGTATGAAACTACTTTTGCGCATGGATACTGCGAGTATGAAGATAGAAAATTAGTAAACGTCACTCAACGGTAGAATTGTATCAGAATAATTCATCGAATATAAAGAGATAGTACACATGTTCCTGTACAATACAATAGATTTCATAAACTTTTGTGCGAGGCTTATGGAGCGCTACAAGATTCAACATTTCAGCACGAGTTTGGTTGGCAGTATGTGGTATATTTTTACTTGCAAGCCACAACATGATATCGGCTTTTTTTGTACTTGTGGGTGTCTTGTCAGCAACAACGGAGTGATAACTCGCTTTGTCAATTACAATCACCGAGTTTGCAGGCAAGTAAGGGAGAAACTGATTCCTAAACCACAATTTAAATATCTCTGAGTTCATTTCGGAATGATAATCCCCTGAATTGCCCTTTTTTGCCCGGAACACTAATTTGCTTTTTGGAACGAATCCGGTAGCAGAACCAACGTGAAGCACAATTATTCGTCCACCTTTACCAACTGGTACTTTAAACTTACCCGAACCATCACCGATTTCCCAACACACTTTCCTTGTGTGATTTTGGCTTACCCATGTTTCGTCCAAGAAAAAATGTTATTTATTGAAGTCATGCTGCCTTTAACAAAATTTATGGTTTGATGCATGTTCACAGTGATTTTTTTTTCAGTAGGAAATTCGCCTGTGTTGTTCATGTTGAGCTCTTCTCGTCTTAGAACATCTGTGTCGAAATTATCGAAATTGGTTACAGTCCTCTTACGAGTGCGATATTTCCCTGGCGATCTGAAAAGTGGGCTTCCTCAGGTCTCCGTAGATAATTTTCCTTCATTTGCAATCCCCTGAACGGTTCTCAAGCTAACGCCTGTCGCTTATACAGTGCGTTCCTGAGATCTGGCGACGTCTGTGATAGGTCCACTGTTTTCTGCTTTGCGCTTGAAAAAAGCATGTATCCTGTAAATTTAGTCCCTCGTCTGTTTATGGAGAGTTTGTCGCTTACTACCATCATCAGCCATGACAACTTGCAACAAATGCGATAAAAATTCACCAAATAATAGCTACAATCACATTTAACACTCGCACTCGCCAAGACATTCACAGGAGACCACTCAGAAAACTGCTGAACACTCATTGGCTGTCAGCGGATGCGAGACGTCAGGTGGGTAGAACGAGCCTTAAATCGACCACAGTCGTTCATGGTTCCAACTATACAGAGTGTTCATTTTAATTGAAGACATTGAAATATCCGAAAAATCTACGCATCAAATCAAACAAATTTATAACTAAAATTTCTTTGTCTCCGAGGAGGACATCCAGTGATACCAAATCCGACGAATTTGTGATCAAATTTGTTACAATTGGATGTCCCCTTCTGAGAGGAATTAATTTTCATTAGGATTTCTTTTGGCTCTGTGTGTCGTTTTCAAGAGATTTCAATGTCCCCAGTTAAAATGAACACCCTTTATAACATAAACAGTGTTTATAAATTGGGAAATATTCCATCTTTAGCGACTGTAATAAAACTTTTATTTATACCAGAGTCATTTCGCTTTTTCTAAAACGTACTGATTAAAATCAAGTTGGCGAAGTACACAAAACTGAATTGTGGATGTAATAAAACATAGAAACTAAAATATATTGTCAGTGAGGGGCAGTGCGCAAACAATTTGTGTTTGTCACAATGGACAGCAAATACTTACCAAAACATAGATCAGTCGACGAAAACACTGAATATGATGTTGCCAAAGCTGCGAAGTAAAGAATTGCGTCAGACAATCAAGTAGCTCGGCAATGTGCGTGCCAAAAGTCTGCTCTAAATAATACTTTTAATGCTGTCGCAAAAGAATATATCTCAATATGAATAGTGAAACGTCCCCTTTGAACAATTACAAAAAACTGTGCTTATACTGACACACAATATTTTTAGCGCAACGCAATCTGACTATCAAAGATCCCTGCAAAAGAATGGCCCTGAGTAACATTAAACTATACCTTTCACAAATCACTTACCTCACAAAAATCTTCATTACTCGAACTACTGCAATACAGCGAGCGCCACTACTGCCAGCTTAATAAAAGATTCAAACTACGGAAGGCACTAGCTACTGATAGGCATAGTTAGCAAATGAAAGATTTAAATAGATAACAAACAATGTATTTACCTTAATAGTCATAATATATATAGCAGTTCATGACAAATTACAAAACTCCGCCATCTCTCTCCCCACATCCACCACTGCTGGCGGCTCACCTCCAACTGCGCAACGCTACACGCCGTTCACATCCAGCTGCCACTGCCCAACACTACAAAGGCAGACAACAATGCAAACTAGCCACAGACTGCACACAGCACAGCCAGTGATTTTTATACAAAGGTGGCGTTACCAATAAAAAAACCTAAACAGCCTACTTACATAGCCCCCATGCTCCCCACAAAAAATTTTACAAATTGTTTTGGGCAGTGGCCAATAATGATTTGATAACAATTTTCATAATTACAATAACAAAGATATCAAATGCACACACTTATTGATACAATGTTGGTAAAAAGCTAAAATTTTCTCACAGTCCATGAAGACAGTCCTCATCATTAGTCACAGTAAAACTGCCATTTCCTTTCTCAAAGTCTGAGCAGTAAAAGACAATGCACACGGAAGTAGTGGATTTCCATGCAGTCTTGAAGAAGTAGTGTTGTCCTTCCTACGGAAAGACAGTGCTGACTCTTGACATGCAGACAGGTATTGGTCCACAACAGAGCAAACCCACAGTAGAGTCAGTCGACGTTTTGAAGAATATTGGTAGGTAGGTCATCACAGAGCAGACCCACTATAGTCTTGGTAGAGAGTATGGTATAGGTGGGCCATCAGAGGTGCAGACCCACTGCAGTCCTTGTAGAAATAATGGTATTGGTGGGCCACTAAAGATGCAGACCCACTGTAGTCCATGTAGAAATGGCCAGCAGCCATCCGTTGCGACTGTGCAAGTGCACAATCACCATCGAAGATTCTTGCGGAGAATATAGCAAGTCCATAAACCACCACTTGTGCACGCACAGAAAAATTTTTTTGAAATGTCCTTAGAACCAGCAATGCTGTTATCCAGTCCCTTGCTGAATTATTAACACACGTACAAACACTAACAGTCCCTACTTCTCACATATTGTCCATATACTATGACCAACAGAAATGTGTGCAGTGAAATGTAACTTACAAGTTAATAATATGATGAACTGGTGACAATTACAATTTTATAACATGAGAATACAATTACAAAGATACAGAAAACATCATTAAAAACATAGCAATACAGATAACATTTGTAGTAATACAGGCTTTACAAAAGAATAAAAATATACCTATACATCAGTGTTACAGGAATTATGACATAAGTTCATACATAAAGATCAGAATAACTTTTGAAACATCACCTTCACATATGAGCAACAAAACAGAATAAATAATGTCTCAACATCTTTACAAAGGAAATAACATAGTATTAGAAAAATTCTACAACATAGCTCTCATCAGCTAAACACATAAAGACAGGAAAAACACAAATACACAAGGGTACACAAACACATAGGGGGATAACACAAAAGGAAAGGACAGGGTTTGTTTTCAGTGTAACATTTGGTACTGCAGTCCAACCCAGAACTTCATTCCATAGATCGTCCCTCTTACTTCAACATTTGCTCCAGCCAAAAAAAAAAATCCTATCCAATCATGCTTTCTGTATTCTGTTCACATCCTCTTTCAAAAATAGTTTTTCTCCACTGTACACTACTTTTTTGGCCAAGCCATTTTCATATAACTTCTCAATGCATTTTTTTCCCTATTGTCCATAATCAGTTTCTTATATAGTCTACCCCCTCTTAAGCTAACTTAAATCCACTGAGCTCAGATGCTAACCTAAGGGACGAGGCAATGCAGCAGCACAAAACAATTAACACAAACAATAATGATAAAAAAATACAAATGCCAAAGCAAGCAGCATAAATTAGCAGAGCAATTGCAATATTACAACTAATATAAGGCAATGTGCAACAAACAACAAAAATAAATCAATAGTAAAACTGGCTTAACCCAGTAATACAAAGTCAAATTCAGTAACACTATGCCTGGCAAGCAGCAGCAGCAAGTGCTATAAACCTAAACATGACAAAGCTCAAGCAGAAAGAATATTACACTAAAGACAACAATGCAGATAAGGGAAATGTTTATTCACATCTTAATATCTATATCATTAAAGTGGTGCACCACAACTATTTCTACAAAAGAAATTACCAAGTACTTGAAAAGAAAATTATGAATGCAGTTCCTGTGAAGGTAAATGTCTTTTTGTGCTCCCTTATTTTTTTGAAAAAATTATTATTTACTCGATCTGTAGACAGAAAATATTTATGTTAGTACATCTATAAAATTTTATTTTAACCAATACTGCAGTGCAGCTAGAAACTAGAT
Source organism: Schistocerca piceifrons (assembly GCF_021461385.2). Classification (NCBI taxonomy): domain Eukaryota; kingdom Metazoa; phylum Arthropoda; class Insecta; order Orthoptera; family Acrididae; genus Schistocerca; species Schistocerca piceifrons. The sequence goes on from NC_060149.1 coordinate 462,286,260, forward strand.
ATTAAACTCAATGAGCAATTATGTACAAAGTAAAGCATAAGAACATCATTCTGTAGTCATGAGGCATTTCATAAGTTAATAGAAAAATCTCTCAACTAGAGAGACAGTAGTCATAATCAGGTGTATAGACATAAAAATATTTCTCGTCATTTCATTAGGCATTTCAGTAAATATCATAAATTAAAAGCTCCACAGTGTAATCATATGTTTTCAAGTTCGACCATGTCGTTTTTGCGATGCTTTCTACAAAGGAACGTCAATAGCGAGGATAATGGCCTCCCTTTTTTTTTCTCCACCTGTACCTCTGAAAGGCACACGTTAATGGCTTTTTTTTTTTTTTTTTTTCTTCAGGCGACTGTCGCCCAGCTGGGTGCCCACGACGCATTAACGTGCAGGTGGTCACTTAACTTTCTTACCGAAATATTTACGACACCAGTTTCCGCTACAGTGACTGTCTCATATAAAAATATTTCACAGGTAAAGAATTTGCGTTACAAATCTGTAGAAACAAAATCCTGTAAATATAACAGAGTCCAAAAAATTTTCGTCGGCATTGCAATACATTCACGCTTTTACATACATTTCATAATTCTTAAAGTACGATTCTTGGGTTTCCAACATCCTGGTACACAAATCAGAGTCCCTAACCACTACTCATTATTCCTTACCTCATTATACATATACATATTCATCGACACTTTTTCAATATTTCATCATGAGAAATACATAGCATAATAAACATTCCTCAACAACATAATTCACATCGTCGTCGTACTAATATCGTAACACCTCAGTCAAATCTCAAAATCGTCGTAGCTTCCTCCAATAATTTCAAAGCCAAACAAAAATTCTCTGTTCATGTCAAAAGTGTCATCTGCCTTAAACGTACTTTAAAAATCGTGATCCCATACCAAATATATCATTCAAAGCTCTCATAATATCACAATGGTTCCGAAAAAATATGAACAGTTTACAAAGTACAGACAAAATACGGTTTCATAAGTGTGAAGTTATCCAACTGTGTAATTGCGTAAACATCTGTCACTGATGTAGTAAAAAGGATGTTTGTTTCTCTGTCAAATAATCAGATAGCTGTGTAATTCTGTGTTAGAGAAATATGGTACCGATGTGTAAAGTTGTATAAGCAAATACCATATTAGCTAGGGCTCCTTGTGCTTGCCAAACACATGGTACACAAAGTAAGCGTGTACCCCCCTGAGGATTAATGTAATTATACCCTCAGGTGTTACAGATTACAGCAGTGGAATGAAATGTATCACGGAAACCTTTGTATCATTGTACTTTAAATATTTTTAAAAATAAATGATTTAAGTGCAAAATTAATCACTCAAATATGTGTCCTGTAGCGCTAAATGTGCGTCTTGTTGCAACATAATCTCTGTGGAAGTGTCATAGTTATTGTCCTCCGAAAGCTAAGTTCTGCAGAAGCCAATGGACTTACCTCATGATACACCAAATTTCAAGTAAACCAAAATGTTGCATTAAAATCTCATTAGCAGTACTGGTAAATGTTCTAAGTATGTGAGCCTTATAGTCGTTACGTAATCGTGCAACTAACAAGCAAGAATGTACACACACAATAACACTGTGACGTCTGTTCACTATAACAATGCATTCGTAATTTCTGTTTAAAAATGTTCCCTAGGTTCTAGACTGGATATTTAACTTCAAACATTGTTGCATGTTAACAGTTTCTTAAGTCTTGCAAAGCATACTAGAAATGTGAAGTGAAAAGTTTTATACCAAAGACTAAGTTAAAAAGCAGATTATCTCTCAATAAATGGTTTTACATGTGAAATGTGGTGTAAACCCGTACTCTTCCTAGTACGCAGAGTTTCAACTTCAACGCAATTATCATGTGGTATACGTCGGATTCTGTATGGTCCATTGTAAACTAGAAAGAATTTGTGACTTAAGTGTTTCTTCTTATGTGACAATGAATGAGCTTTAATGAGAACTTTCTGACCAATATACAATTTCTTTGCATTTACTTTACCGTGTAGTTTTCTCCTTTTGTCTGCTGCAGATTTTATATTTTTAAGAGCCAAATCAATAATGTCTTTGTGTCGAAGTTTACGTGTATTCGGGAAAGGTACAAGCTCTCTGATTCTGTTCGGTGGTTCTTCATTCTTCAGTACAAGAGTAGGTGGTAAAGCAGTGGAATCATGAGGCATTTCATTCAGCACGTTTTGAAATAAGTGTAAATATCTGTCCCAATGCTGATGCTTTCTGTGACAATAAAGTCTGCAAAGCTTATTGATTTCTTTCATAATCCGTTCGGAGGGGTTACAATGTGGTGAGTACAATGAAATAAAAACATGTTTGATTTTATGGTTGCGAAGTATGCGTGACCAAACAGCAGATCTGAATTGCGGTCCGTTATCTGAAATGACTTTACTAACGTGTCCAACTTCACGTAAGAAATTTTTAACAAAGGCGTTGGATACAGACCGTCCAGTGGCTTTACATAACAGTGTGAAAGAAACAAATTTTGAAGTAAGTTCAACAGCGACTAGAACGTACGAAAATCCATTAGATGTTCTGACAAGCGGTCCCAAGAGATCACCAGCAGCAAATTCTTTTAATTTAGAAGGAATGATAGGAAACAGCAGAGCACGATGTGAGATAGTAGATGGTTTCGCCTTTTGACAAAGTTTACAAACAGACAAAGACTCTTCGAATTCGCTTTTCCATATTGTTAAAATAACAAGTCGTTCGAAGAATATGATAACATTTTCGTGGGCCAAAATGTGCCTAGCTGAAATGAATGTACCAAATGAGTTTATTAACAAAATCGTCTGGAATACAAAGTACCCATAGCTTGTCATCAACAGTGCAGCGTTTGAAGAGTATGTTGTTTCTAACCAGGTAATAATGCCGAAATGTGAGTGTGTGTCTTTTCATGCCATTTACTTTTGATGTCTTTCCAAATCGGATCTTTATCTTGTTCATGAGCAATGTCCTTTAAATATGTGGTGATGAAGTTTTCAAAGGCGACTTTCTGAATGTAAAGAATACTGAAATTTTTCTCAATGTTGCCTTCTGTGTTACTTTTCTCAAGCCCAGCCGGTGCGCGTGACAGTGCGTCCGCAACAATGTTCTCCTTGCCGGGAACGTAGACTATTGTGAAGCGGAATTCTTGCAGAAACAATGCCCAACGTTTTAACCTGTCATGATTTAATTTTGAAGACATAAGAAATTGTAATGCACGATGATCACTGTATACTTTTACGTGCTTACCAGAAAGAAAGAAACAGAATTTGTTAAATGCCCAAACGATAGCTAAAGCTTCTAATTCAGTAACGGAATAATTTTTTTCAGATTTTGTTAGCACTCGGCTAGCAAAAGCAATGGTTTTCTGAACAGTAATGTCATTTTTCTATGGCTTCTTGAAATAAATGGGCACCAAGACCGACTTTAGAGGAATCCGTGCTAAGGCAGAAATCTTGTGACAGATCTGGATGAGCTAATATTGGCGCGTGAAGTAACGCTTCTTTCAAAGAATTGAATTCCAACTGTGCTTGTTCGTCCCAATTCCAAATAGTATTTTTTCCAGTGAGAGAACAAAGTTTTGGTGTAACAAGAATTTGCATATTCAGAAAACGACGGTAAAAATTTACGAGACCTAGAAAACTGCGGACTTGTCTTTTTGTGGATGGAACTGGGATGGCTCTGATTGCTTCTAACTTTTCAGGATCCGGCTGAATGGCTTCAGAAGAAATAATATGTCCCAAAAACTTCACCTCTGTCCTAACGAATTCAGACTTTTCCAAGTTAACTGTAATTCCAGATTCTGCAAAAATATGGAACACGCTGTTGAGGATGCGATTGTGTTGTTCCCATGAGGCTTCTGCTATCAGAATATCGTCTACATATAAGGTGATGTGACGTTTTAAGAACTCAGGTAATATGGAATTTAGCCCGCGAATGAATGCTGCCGAAGAAATGTTCAAACCAAAAGGAAGTTTCCGAAACTGATAACAAACGCCGAAACAAAGAAAAGCTGTGTATTTTCTACATTCTGGATGAAGTTCGATCTGATAAAAGCTGGATCTGAGATCAATAGAAGACAACACTTTTACACCATTAAAATTTTGAAGAAGGTCTTCCATCGTCTGCGGCCTGTCTGTTTCAGGAATAATGATAGTATTGATTTGTCTCGAATCTAAGACAAGCGTGATCGATCCATTTTTCTTCTCAACAACATGTAACGGATTGTTGTATGAGCTTACTGCAGGCTCAATAATGCCCTCATCAAGCATAGATTGTATTTCTGTTCTAACACGGTCCCTATAATGTGCTGGAATTACGTATGGTCTAACACAAAATTTAGTATGCTCACGAGCACGAAATTGGTATTGAAATCCCTTGATTGTTCCTGTTTTGTGAGTAAAAACTGTGGAATGTCCTTGTAAAATCTCAAAGAGGTCCTGCCTATCAGTGTCATTACAATTCTCAATTGTTTGAATTTTATTCTGAATTAACTCATTAGTTTCAAATATGCCGTCGATATCATCCCTGTCAGTACTTGCAGAGTGATTGTTAGGGTCTAGTTCCGTCGAAAATTCCGAACTGTTGTCTAACATAAGGTAAAGCCGATTAATTTCTTCGTCATGGTTTGAGAGCCAATCTTCAAATTTCAAAGCTACTGACTTACCTTCTTTTTCTAAACTTATTTCAGCATCGTGAAAGTTTGATTGCTTTGTATTCATTCAAAAAGTCTACTCCCAATATAATTTCCGTCGACAATAATGGAACAATAAGAAAGCTCATAGAGAAGCTGTGGCTTTGACAAAAGAATTCTAAGTTGGTTTGTTGGCGTACATCTACACTTTTTCCAAAGATTGCGCCTTGTAATTTAATCTTACGTAACGGAAGTGTGGGACAATCGTTCGATTTGTTGCATTTGCTAAAGGCTGTTTCACTAATTACTGAAATGGGACTGCCAGAGTCAAGTACTGCCGTAAATTTTACATCATTTACTGTAATGTGAATCACAGGATATGCAATGTTGTTATGTTTTATGTCGTGTTCCTGGAGTAAGATGTCCCTAATGTCTTCCATTTTTACGTAATTACTAGCTACGGCAGCTGCGTCGTCAGTTTCATAGGTACGTTTCGTGGCTGCCAGCGGTATGAGTCATTGCCTATTGTCTCTTTGTTGGCGCGCGTCGTTATTGGGATTTGGAGACCTAACTTCTACAAATTCACCTCCTCGAGAGGGCCCTGCTCTGTTTGAGTCCCGCCAGTTCTGATGCAATTCAGGTCTGTCGTTACGATCATATCGTCTGTCGTCATTTCGGTAGTTCCTGTAGTTTCTTTCTTGTCGGTTAAGTGGTGGAGAATTTCTCCCTGAATCGTAACTGCGCGCTGGACCGTTGCGTCTAAAGTTATTCTGTCTCCTGTAATAATAATTGTTTTGGTTCCCATATTGTCTGTTTCTCTAATTTTCTCTGTGATAGTCATTACCGCAGAGAGGTGATCTTTCCCTGTAATTATTACTACTCTGCCAACGTTTGTCATACGGGTGGTGTCTGTTTTGGTCATGATCTACGTTGAAAGAATAGACCTGTCGTGTCCAGTTATTGTTTCTGTCGTCACGGAATTGTGACGGGTGTGACCTGTAGTGATTGTTTTCCTGTTTTCGCATCCCGCGACTGTCTGTGTCAATTTATAATTCTTGTAAGAGTCCCTGAAAAGCTTCAATGTCGTCTTTGCAACGTCCTGCCAAAATAATATGCCGTAAATGTTCAGGTAATTTGATTAAGCAAATGCGGATGAGTTCTGAGGGGCTGTATGGGTTTGAAAGATACTGATTCTTATGCAACATGTCTTCAAAATATTTCACAAGACTGGAAAATTCAGATTGTTCAAAGTGTTTCATCATCATGATACTATGTTTTACTCAGTCTTGTGTAGCTTGAGACCAATATGCTGAGAGGAACGCATGATAAAATTCTCCTTCACTGTGGCAATCGTGAATGACCGATCGCATTCGCACAGCTGGTTCATTCTCTAAATAGCCACATATAAATTCTAATCTGTGCTCCAATGACCAGTTGGGAGGAAAACAATGAGAGAATTGATGGAGCCACGCTTGTGGATGAATGTCGTTGGCAGAATTCTTAAACGTTTTGAATTTACGTGTAGTAATGAACAGCTTATAGTCAAAATCATCGTGTCGGCGAGTAGCATATCGGTCATTGTTACGTCGTGTCGGCGGTTCCATCTCAAAATTAGGTGCACCTTGCCAATTTCTTTCATAATTTCCGAAGTGTCCTGTGTTATTATTTTGTGGGTTTTCCGTATTTCTAAGTCCCTCTTCCCGTGTTGGAGTGCGAGTGTCCTCTGAAATATGAAATTTTTGTATTACTTGTGCCAACTGATCTTGTACTTCCCGGATTTCTCTTTTTTACTGTGTATTGATTTGATTTTGATTTTGTTTGAATTTCTTAATTTGTTCATACTCTTCTGTGTCAGTGATGGCTACAGGTCTTGTGTCATTCAGATCATCATCTACCTTTGCAGATAAGTTAGTGAACTGATCCAAAAGTTTGGCTACTTTCTCCGATAGTGTACTTATTTCCTCAGTGCGTTTTTCTGAACCAAGTTTCAGAGTGTCCATTTGTGTTGAAATCGTATCTACTGTGTCCTTTAAGTTTTCTTGAGTTTTTGCAAGTTGCGTAACCGAATCGGTAGATGCAACTGAGTCAATTTTAGCTTGCAAGGTGTCGTGATTTTCATGAACAATAGTTTGCAGTTCTTCTATGGCTGCTTCGTGATTCTGTAATGCATTTTCATGACGCAAAAAAATAGGTTGAAAATGCTCACAAATTTGTGTTTTTGCGTCATTACAGACTTTTTGACATTTCGATTCAATGTTATGTAACTCAGTAGTTAAATCTTGACGTGTTTGTTCAAGTGTGGTGTCTAACTTTTGAAGATTTTGTTCCATTTGTTTCTGATTTTGTTCATGCGTTGTGTCTAACTTTTGTAGCCTTTGTCCCATTTGTTGCATTAACTGTAATAACAATGCACTGGTGTCTGAAACATGTTCCTCAGTGCTTTTCGGCAGTGAAGTTGCACCGGCAACATTTACGTTTTGACAAGCAGAAAATGTGTCTTGACTTATTTGCGAAAACGGTGAGGACTCAAAACCTGAATCTACAGTATTTGCAAAATTGTGTCCTGTCATTTCGGATTCCTGAGGCGAGCTGTTGCCGACCGATCGATCGATATTGCTTCCCTGTTCACTACCTGTTTCACTGCCTACGCCATTGTTTGCCGCCCGCTCCATTTCCCTATGCACAATTACCAAATTACTACTTTGAACATTAGTTAATTCATTACACGGTGGCGCTAACACACTGCTTTCGTCTTCGCTGTCATTTCTCAATTTACTTTGGAGCCTAGTGTTACATTTTTCACACGCCATTATTGTCACAATATTTCACACGACAACACAGAAAAACACAATTTGAAGAGCAAAAATAAGAGAACACATTAATATAGCACTGAAAATAATATCTAGTTAATTTAAGCGCAGCTGCGAAATACTTGGTGCAAATTTACATGCATGCCACACCTGTTTTACTGTACAACAATGAAAGACTGCAACTACAAAGGAGATTCTCTCTACATTTACGCGCTAGCAATAAACAATAGCTACACTAATTACACAAACTACAAGAAAAAAAAATCAGAAGATTCCAGTGAGGTATCCTAGGCTAAGGGTGGACATATGAAACGACCCCTTTGAAAAATTGTACAAGACTGAGCTTAAACTGACACACAATATTTTTAGCGCAACGCAATCTGACTATCAAAGATCCCTGCAAAAGAATGGCCCTGAGTAACATTAAACTATACCTTTCACAAATCACTTACCTCACAAAAATCTTCATTACTCGAACTACTGCAATACAGCGAGCGCCACTACTGCCAGCTTAATAAAAGATTCAAACTACGGAAGGCACTAGCTACTGATAGGCATAGTTAGCAAATGAAAGATTTAAATAGAGAACAAACAATGTATTTACCTTAGTCATAATATATATAGTAGTTCATGACAAATTACAAAACTCCGCCATCTCTCTCCCCACATCCACCACTGCTGGCGGCTCACCTCCAACTGCGCAACGCTACACGCTGTTCACATCCAGCTGCCACTGCCCAACACTACAATGCAAACTAGCCACAGACTGCACACAGCACAGCCAGTGATTTTTATACGAAGGTGGCGTTACCAATAAAAAAACCTAAACAGCCTACTTACAATAGTTAAACAGCGACTGAGGAAGAGAAGATATACAAACAAAACAGATAACATGAATATTGTATGTTTACCTTTACATTGTTTTAATTGCTGTAAAAAGAAATATTGGAGGACAAAATTAGAAAAACCGAAAACTTAATATGATTATAATGAAGAGACAAAGGTCCGCAGCTCGTGGTCGTGCGGTAGCGTTATCGTTTCCCGCGCGCGGGTTCCCGGGTTCGATTTCTGACGGGGTCAGGGATTTTCTCTGCCTCGTGATGACTGGGTGTTGTGTGATGTCCTTAGGTTAGTTAGGTTTAAGTAGTTCTAAGTTCTAGGGGACTGATGACCATATGTTAAGTCCCATAGTGCTGAGAGCCATTTGAACCATTTTGAAGAGACAAAGCACTAGAAATTTCAAAAAATTGCATTCAAACGAATAAAATTCATAAAGTAAGACACTGCGATATTGTTTTTAAATAAAGAAAATATTAAGCACCGAACAAGGTTTGAATTCAGAACCTTTCGCCAAACACCGTAACAATTACGCTAGTGCAGCTCCTCATTCAACAGAATTCCAAGAGGACTCTAAAATATCGTGAAACACTGTTGGTTTGACAATGAATTACTCACGTTTCGTCGAAGTACAATAGGAAATAAACAATTACCGCTGTTCTTTATTGCGAAAAAGCGGTTCATGAGAATGATACAAACACCTTTCCTTGCTATCGCCTGAATTAGGAGGCTTATTGCTTGTTCGGTTTAATTAATTAATAGAATATGAAGCAATTGGTGTAAAGAATGCTTTTCCCAAACTTTCTATAAAAGAAAGTCTACTATCAAGACATTGATTTTTTTCAGTTACTTTATTTATGACCGAACGTTTCTAAAACTGAAGACACTCGTCCGGGCTCTGCACTGCAGTCGAGCTCTGGCAACGTAGTTCTCTGTTCATTGGCTGACTGTGTTTTGTGACTTCAGATGCGCAGAACGAACCTAAACTCGGCCGCCGCCGTAAATGACGCTCACTATGGCAACGCAAATACTGCAGTCCGCAGTTTGAACATCATTCCTATAAAGTTCGGTGCCCATATGATAAATAGTTTTCCGTCTACGCTGCTTCAAGTGGCGAAATTTTAATTATAACTACCTCCTACCTGTAGTCTCCAGTATATACACTGAAGCACCAAAGAAAGTGTTACAGGCATGCGCATTCAAATACAGAGATAGTTAAGCAGGCAGAATACGGTGCTGCGGTCGGCAACGCCTATATAAGACAAGTGTCTGGTGCAGTTGTTAGATCGGTTGCTGCTGCTACTATGGCAGCTTATCAAGATTTAAGTGAGTTTGAACGTGGTGTTATAGTCGGTGCACGAGCAATGGGACGCAGTACCTCCGAGGTAACGAAAAAGTGGGGCTATTCCCGTACGACCATTTCACGAGTGTGCCGTGAATATCAGGAATCCAGTGCTGGGCCATCAACAAGTGTCAGCGTGAGAACCATTCAACGAAACCTCACCGATATGACCTTTCAGATCCGAAGGCCCACCCGTGCACCATTGATGACTGCATGGCACAAAGCTTTACGTCTGGCCTGGGCCCGTCAACAAGACATTGGACTATTGATGACTGGAAACATGTTGCCTGATTGGACAAATCTCGTTTCAATTTATATCGAGTGGATGGACGTGTACGGGTATGAAGACAACCTCATGAATCCATGGACCCTGCATGTCAGCAGCGAACTGTTCAAGCTGGCAGAGACTTTGTAATGGTGTGCTCCCTGCCGTCGTTGGATAAGCAGCTGCAGCAGCAAGTCGTATACTCCTAGCTCACTCATTTGTTACATGGTTTAATTCTTAATTTCTTTGCGTGTTTTTGGTACTTGCATTGTTTAATTCATAAATTTCGGGCGTATTATAGTATTTGAGAGTTGTAGCATCGCGTTTTAGTACCTGAATTGTGTAAAATCGCGCAGTCTCCTTCCGCCGCCGAGCAGTGTGTCAGCAGTGCACAAGTAGCAGCATTACTGCATTTACTAGGCAATCTTGTATTTTAATAACCGTTTAAATTTTGTGTCGATTTGTTTGCGCTCTCTATAGATTAGTTCAGACGTTCTTTGCACAACAGTTCTTAGCATGGATAGGGACTGCAACTGCTGTGTTCGGATGCAGGCTGAGTTGGCATCCCTTCGCTCCCAGCTTCAGGCAGTGTTGACTTCGGTCACACAGCTTGAGGCCCGGGATACTGCCCGCATTGAGGCTGATCCCTCACCTGGGGTAGAGTGGGAGGTCGTCTCAAGGTGTGGCAGGGGGCGAAAGATATTCCGGAGGGCTGAACGGAAGGCCTCTCCAGTTTGTCTGACGAACCGGTTTCAGGCTCTGTCTCAGGCTGATATTGATCTTTGGCCTGACATGGCTGCTTGTCCTGTTCCAGAGGTTGCCCCTCAGTCTGCAAGATCCGGGCGGTCCCAGAGGGTGGGCTTACTGGTAGTTGGGAGCTCCAACGTCAGGCGCGTAATGGGGCCCCTTAGGGATATGGCAGCAAGAGAGGGGAAGAAAACCAATGTGCACTCAGTGTGCATACCGGGGGGAGTCATTCCAGATGTGGAAAGGGTCCTTCCGGATGCCATGAAGGGTACAGGGTGCACCCATCTGCAGGTGGTCGCTCATGTCGGCGTCAATGATGTGTGTCGCTATGGATCCGACGAAATCCTCTCTGGCTTCCGGCGGCTATCTGATTTGGTGAAGACTGCCAGTCTCGCTAGCGGGATGAAAGCAGAGCTCACCATCTGCAGCATCGTCGACAGGACTGACTGCGGACCTTTGGTACAGAGCCGAGTGGAGGGTCTGAATCAGAGGCTGAGACGGTTCTGCGACCATGTGGGCTGCAGATTCCTCGACTTGCGCCATAGGGTGGTGGGGTTTCGGGTTCCGCTGCATAGGTCAGGAGTCCACTACACGCAACAAGCGGCTACACGGGTAGCAGGGGTTGTGTGGCGTGGGCTGGGCGGTTTTTTAGGTTAGATGGCCTTGGGCAAGTACAGAAAGGGCAACAGCCTCAACGGGTGCAGGGCAAAGTCAGGACATGCGGGGACCTAGCAGCAATCGGTATTGTAACTGTAAACTGTCGAAGCTGCGTTGGTAAAGTACCGGAACTTCAAGCGCTGATAGAAAGCACCGAATCCGAAATCGTTATAGGTACAGAAAGCTGGTTGAAGCCAGAGATAAATTCTGCCGAAATTTTTACAAAGGTACAGACGGTGTTTAGAAAGGATAGATTGCATGCAACCGGTGGTGGAGTGTTCGTCGCTGTTAGTAGTAGTTTATCCTGTAGTGAAATAGAAGTGGATAGTTCCTGTGAATTATTATGGGGGGAGGTTACATTCAACAACCGAGCTAGGTTAATAATTGGTTCCTTTTACCGACCTCCCGACTCAGCAGCATTAGTGGCAGAACAACTGAGAGATAATTTGGAATACATTTCACATAAATTTTCTCAGCATGTTATAGTCTTAGGTGGAGATTTCAATTTACCAGATATAGACTGGGACACTCAGATGTTTAGGACGGGTGGTAGGGACAGAGCATCGAGTGACATTATACTGACAAGGGAACCCCCCCTCGCACCCCCCTCAGATTTAGTTATAAGTTGGCACAGTGGATGGGCCTTGAAAAACTGAACACAGATCAATTGAGAAAACAGGAAGAAGTTGTGTGGAACTGTGAAAAAATAAGCAAAATATACAAACTGAGTAGTTCAAGGGAAGATATGCAATGTCAAGGAAGCTGGGAAAGCAGGAGCGCCGTGGTCTCGTGGTAACGTGAGCAGCTGTGGAACGAAAGGTCCTTGGTTCAAATCTTTTATCGAGTAAAAAGTTTAATTTTTTATTTTCAGTTTATGTGACAAACTCTTATGTTTTCATCACTTTTTTGGGAGTGATTATCACATCCACAAGAAAACCTAAATCGAGCAAGGTAGAAGAATCTTTTTACTCATTCGCCAAGTGTACAAGTTAGGTGGGTCGACAACATATTCCTGTCATGTGACACACATGCCGTCACCAGTGTCGTATAGAATATATCAAACGTGTTTTCCTGTGGAGGAATCGGTTGACCTATGACCTTGCGATCAAATGTTTTCGGTTCCCATTGGAGAGGCACGTCCTTTCGTCTACTAATCGCACGGTTTTGCGATGCGGTCGCAAAACACAGACACTAAACTTATTACAGTGAACAGAGACGTCAATGAACGGGCGGACAGATAATAACTATGCAAAAATAAAGAAAGTAAAATTTTCACTCGAGGGAAGACTTGAACCAAGGACATCTTATTCTACAGCTGCTCACGCTACCACGGGACCACGGCGCTCCTGAGGTCACAATGTCCTTGATGTTTGCTTATGTGGCCCATGGACTACTCAGTTTGTATATTTTGCTTATTTTTCCACAGTTCCACACATCTTCTTCCTGTTTTCTCAATTGATCTGTGTTCAGTTTATCAAGGCCTATCCACCGTGCCAACTTATAACTAAATCTGAGGGGGGTGCGATGGGGAGGTTCCCTTGTGAGTGCACTATCCGAAAATTACCTCGAGCAATTAAACAGAGAACCGACTCGTGGACATAACATCTTGGACCTACTGATAATAAACAGACCCGAACTGTATGTACAGAACAGGGAATCAGTGATCATAAGGCCGTTGCAGCATCCCTGAATATGGAAGTTAGTAGGAATAATAAAAGGGAGGAAGGTTTATCTGTTTAGCAAGAGTAATAGAAGGCAGATTTCAGACTACCTAACAGATCAAAACGAAAATTTCTGTTCCGACACTGACAATGTTGAGTGTTTATGGAAAAAGTTCAAGGCAATCGTAAAATGCGTTTTAGACAGGTACGTGCCGAGTAAAACTGTGAGGGACGGGAAAGACCCACCGTGGTACAACAGCAAAGTTAGGAAACTACTGCGAAAGCAAAGAGAGCTTCACTCTAGGTTTAAACGCAGCCAAATCCTCTCAGACAAACAGAAGCTAAACGATGTCAAAGTTAGCGTAAGGAGGGCTATGCGTGAAGCGTTCAGTGAATTCGAAAGTAAAATTCTATGTACCGACTTGACAGAAAATCCTAGGAAGTTCTGGTCTTACGTTAAATCAGTAAGTGGCTCGAAACAGCATATCCAGACACTCCGGGATGATAATGGCATTGAAACAGAGGATGACACGCGTAAAGCTGAAATACTAAACACCTTTTTCCAAAGCTGTTTCACAGAGGAAGACCGCACTGCAGTTCCTTCTCTAAATCCTCGCACAAACGAAAAAATGGCTGACATCGAAATAAGTGTCCAAGGAATAGAAAAGCAACTGGAATCACTCAAGAGAGGAAAGTCCACTGGACCTGACGGGATACCAATTCGATTCTACACAGAGTACGTGAAAGAACTTGCCCCCCTTCTAACAGCCGTGTACCGCAAGTCTCTAGAGGAATGGAAGGTTCCAAATGATTGGAAAAGAGCACAGGTAGTCCCAGTCTTCAAGGAGGGTCGTCGAGCAGATGCGCAAAACTATAGACCTATATCTCTGACGTCGATCTGTTGTAGAATTTTAGAACATGTTTTTTGCTCGAGTATCATGTCGTTTTTGGAAACCCAGAATCTACTATGTAGGAATCAACATGGAATCCGGAAACAGCGATCGTGTGAGATCCAACTCGCTTTATTTGTTCAAGAGACCCAGAAAATATTAGATACAGGCTCCCAGGTAGATGCCATTTTTCTTGACTTCCGGAAGGCGTTCGATACACTTCCGCACTGTCGCCTGATAAGCAAAGCAAGAGCCTACGGAATATCAGACCAGCTGTGTGGCTGGATTGAAGAGTTTTTAGCAAACAGAACACAGCATGTTGTTATCAATTGTGAGACGTCTACAGACGTTAAAGTAACCTCTGGCGTGCCACAGGGGAGTGTTATGGGACCATTGCTTTTCACAATATACAGGGCGATTCTAAAAGAATACCACAACTTTAGAAATTTAAAATTCTGCAACGACAAAAGGCAGAGCTAAGCACTATCTGTCGGCGAATTAAGGGAGCTATAAAGTTTCATTTAGTTGTACATTTGTTCGCCATTTCAGCCAATAAAGTTTTTGGTCCCTTTTTCTTCGAAGGTGCTACTGTAACTGGACTACAGTATCTGGAGATGTTAGAGAATTGGCTGTTCCTCAGCTCGAACAAGAAGCACAACAATTCATATTTCAGCAGGATGGAGCGCCACCACATTTGCACTTATCTGTCCGTAACTACCTGAACGTCAACTACCCGAGGCGATGGATCGGCCGCCAGGCAGCCCGTGACAGAGCACTTCATCACTGGCCTCCAGGAAGCCCTGATCTTACCCCCTGCGATTTTTTCTTATGGGGGTATGTTAAGGATATGGTGTTTCGGCCACCTCTCCCAGCGACCATTGATGATTTGAAACGAGAAATAACAGCAGCTATCCAAACTGTTACGCCTGATATGCTACAGAGAGTGTGGAACGAGTTGGAGTATCGGGTTGATATTGCTCGTGTGTCTGGAGGGGGCCATATTGAACATCTCTGAACTTGTTTTTGAGTGAAAAAAAACCTTTTTAAATACTCTTTGTAATGATGTATAACAGAAGGTTATATTATGTCTCTTTCATTAAATACACATTTTTAAAGTTGTGGTAATCTTTTTGAATCATCCTGTATATAAATGACCTAGTAGATAGTGTCGGAAGTCCCATGCGGCTTTTCGCAGATGATGCTGTAGTATACAGAGAAGTTGCAGCATTAGAAAATTGTAGCGAAATGCAGGAAGATCTGCACCGGATAGGCACTTGGTGCAGGGAGTGGCAACTGACCCTTAACATAGACAAATGTAATATATTGCTAATACATAGAAAGAAGGATCCTTTATTGTATGATTATATGATAGCGGAACAAACATTGGTAGCAGTTACTTCTGTAAAATATCTGGGAGTATGCGTGCGGAACGATTTGAAGTGGAACGATCGTATAAAATTAATTGTTGGTAAAGCGGGTACCAGGTTGAGATTCATTGGGAGAGTCCTTAGAAAATGTAGTCCATCAACAAAGGAGGTGGCTTACAAAACACTCGTTCGACCTATACTTGAGTATTGCTCATCAGTGTGGGATCCGTACCAGATCGGGTTGACGGAGGAGATAGAGAAGATCCAAAGAAGAGCGGCGCGTTTCGTCACAGGGTTATTTGGTAACTGTGATAGCGTTACGGAGATGTTTAGCAAACTCAAGTGGCAGACTCTGCAAGAGAGGCGCTCTGCATCGCGATGTAGCTTGCTCGCCAGGTTTCGAAAGGGTGCGTTTCTGGATGAGGTATCGAATATATTGCTTCCCCCTACTTATACCTCCCGAGGAGATCACGAATGTAAAATTAGAGAGATTAGAGCGCGCACGGAGGCTTTCAGACAGTCGTTCTTCCCGCGAACCATACGCGACTGGAACAGGAAAGGGAGGTAATGACAGTGGCACGTAAAGTGCCCTCCGCCACACACCGTTGGGTGGCTTGCGGAGTATAAATGTAGATGTAGATGTAGATGTGAAGGGTGTGTGCAGTTGGAGTGATATGGGACCTCTGATACTTCTAGATATGACTGTGGCAGGTGGCACGTACGTAAGCATCCTGTCTGATGACCCTCATCCATTCGTGTCCGATGTGCATTCCGACGGACTTGGGCAATTCGAGCAGGTCAATGCGACACCCAGCACGTCCATAACTGCTACAGAGTGCCTCCAGGAAACACTCTCCTGGGTTTAAACACTTCCACTGGCCACCAAGTTCCCCAAACAAAACATTATTCAGCATATCTGGGATGCCTTGCAACGTGCAATTCAGAAAAGATCTCCATCCCCTCATACCCCTGCCGATTTATGGACAGCCTTGCAGTACTCATGGTGTTGTTTCCCTCCAGTACTACTTCAGACTGTTCGAGTCCACGCGACGTCATGTCGCGACACTTCTGCAGGACGCCACTGACCAAAATATTGAAGTGTGTATGTCTGTTATCGATCTCCATGAGCATATTTTGTTCATCCGACTGGCCGAAAAGGGAGTTACATGTCTATACACGAGAGCTCCGGCAATACGTTTACGTCCAAGAGTGAGTCAGCTGAAGTTATCCTATGATATTATTTCTCCACAATGATTTGTTTGTTGACTGCTCCGCTGCGCCCAAGGAGTAGCCGAAATCTCCGTCTGTCATAATAGGCACTCTCAGATCTTAATGATACAGTCGGTACTGTTTATTTCTTTCAGTAGAATTATATCAGATCAGGCCCATATGTATTGCTTGACGGCAATTATTTTATCTGTTACGATATCTACAATTGTAATAGATGTTTTAAGTTTGCAGTATAATCTATTTTTTTATTTCCTGTGCTCACTAATCAAATGATGTTTCTTTATTCACAATGTTGTGTCACAAATTCCTTTACGAAGTTTGTGCTTTGGCTTTCAGTCAGCACGGTGTTTTGCTATTGTATATCTGTCGTCTGGTGCATCTAGCGTTCAGATCAGTTTCCCAACTTGCTATTTTTGCAGCACTGACTTTTCCATGTGCTCCACAGGTTTCTTCTTCTGTCCTTGTGAGGGTCTTTTCTCCTTTTCATTGGTTGTTAACTTCTGTGTTAAGGTATTGTTGTGTCCGATTTTAATTTCACGATTGTGCTTTCGCCAATGATGTTTGTCTTCCCTCCTTGTTACTTTGAGTGTCTTCTGAAATAAATCATTGAACTGAAGTCCATTTCTGTTTACGTTATCATTGTCTGCATCTGTCTTTTCTTCTTTCATATCTATCACGTTCTGTTTTTTTGGAATTTATGGTCAGTTCGAAACCATACCCTCTCACAGTTGTACCGGGTTTGTGATGCTGATAACGTTTCACTTAATGGGGAAAAAAGTATTTGCGAGAGCAGAATACCAGCGTGTTTACCACACATACATTCATAAGATGAAACTACGAAGAATTAATGAAATTTTAATGAAATCCAGACCATTAGCTGCTTACAGGAGTTAATAAATATCAACGGAGACAGTTGAAAATGTGTGCCCCGACCGGGACTCGAACCTGTGATCTCCTGCGTAAATTGCAGACGCTCTATCCGTCTGAGCCTGTTTTTTTTTTTTTTTTTTTCGTTTCGTTTAGTCTCGGCGGACGTCACGTGACATTCGTTCAAGTTGATCGTTGATTCCTTTACTCATTTTTTTTATTACAGAGGACAATCGGCCCTCTGACCGAACACGCTGAGCTACCGTGTCGGCAAGCCATCGAGGACACAGAGAATAGTGCGTCTGCAGGGACTTATCTCTGACACGCTCCCTGTGAGACCCACGTTCTCAACTTACTGTCCACACACTACATATTTGTAGTGCCCCTACCCACTATACTCATTACTCGCGGCAGTCAATCTTCTTCAGTGCGGACGTACTCACATTGCCGGAGCTCTTACGGGAATCGGTAGATAGACTGTCGCGATTAATGAATATAGTGGGCAGGGGCACTACAAATGTAATGTGTGAACAGTAAGTTGAGAATGTGCATCACACGGGGAGCGTGCGCAGTCGAGCTATCCTCTGTCCGCGGTGGCTCAGGCGGATGGAACGTCTGCCACGTAAGCAGGAAATCCCGGGTAAGAGTCCCAGTTGAGGCACGCATTTTCAACTGTCCCCGTTCATATTTATCAACGCCTGTAAGCAGCTAAAGGTCTGTATTTCATTGTAATTTCATTCTTCGAAAGCTGCAAGATCACCAGTGGTATCTGTTTTTTCGGACATGACATATGAAGAATTTAAGTTATTCAGAAATCGTTATAAAATTATCATCATTTTCGTTTCAGAAACATACATAAAACACAGTTTATAGAATTACTGACAGGTCAACACAGTTTATATAGTCTTTGACCAAAATCTGGCCACTTTCAATGCACTATCCGTTTCCTGGTGAAGGTCATCTCCTGTGCAGCTGGCTGGACACTAAGGCATATGTTGAACAGTCTGTTATTCCCCGCAGCCACACAGGATTTTGTTATCTTCAGTGTATCCACATTTTGCCAGGTTAGCCCGTGATCTGCTCACTACTGACTCAGCCTGGTCAAGGACTTCCAGACTGGCAAATTCTCATCATAACAAGGTGGTAAGGATTCCGAGAATTTTTATCAACCAGGAGGCAGGGATGTCAGCCCTCCAAATTGCTGCCTGGGTTTTTCTTCAGTGGTTGTTGGTTTCTCCTATGATCTGAAGAAAATTTTCCTTGACGTTAGTCGTTGTGGGTTTGGTTGATGCCTGTGCATGGAACGCGTTTTTTCCTGCTCCAGTTTCGTTCTTTCCCTGTTCGCTGATGTTTCTATTCGAACAGGAGGTGGTGCAATTCCTGCAAGGTGGTAGAGCCATTCGACTAGAGTTGACTTCAAGCAGCCTGTTATAATTCTGCATGTGTCATTTAGGGGAGTATCAACCTATTTGGTATATGTTGACTTATACTAAACAGGACAGGCATACTCTGCAGCGGAGTAGCATAATGCCACTGAAGAAGTATGAATGTTTTGAGTTTGGCTGCCCCTCTATGATCCGGGCAGTTTTCTCAATAGGTTGGTCCTGGTGGAGACTTTTGAGTTGCGATTCATGCAGTGTTTTTTTGAACGTTCGAGGTCTGTCGAGTGTTATTTCGAGATATTTTGGAGTACCACAGTGTTACAATTTAAACCCTGACCATTCTATCTTTAGCTTGCAGGTGGTTTCACTGTTTCTCAGGTGGAAGGCGCCAACTTGTGTTATTGATAGGTTTACTTTAAGCTGGTTTATTCTGGAGTATTTTGACAGATCTTCGAGAGCACTCTTTAGGGTGATTTTTATTGAATCGAAGTTCGTGCATCGGTTTGCCAGAGTGAGATTATCAGCACACAAGAAACTCCTGCAGTTGGAGCCAGCACACTTCCCTGGTGAAGGCCATTTTTCTGTAGCCCGTATCGGCTGCGCTGTCCTTGGAGCTCAACGAAGAATTTTCGGTTCTGCAGAAGATTGACGATGAGTCTGGTGAGGCTGAAATCCTTGGTTAGGCTACAGACCTTGTTCAATAGTAATTGATGGTTGACAGTGTCGTACGCTGCTGTAAAGTCCACAAGTACCACTACTGTCACCTTACGTGCTTCAAAGCCATCTTCTAAGAACTGTGTGAGACAATAATTGTCCTGTGCGGCTTTTACCAGGACAGAATCCAGCTTGCTTAGGTGTAAGCAAGGGATCAGTAACATGTGAGAGACGGTTTAAACACTCTCTCTCAAGTTGTTTGTAAAGGTGGTCTAAAAGTCTTTGGACTGTTCCCTTCTTTACCAGGTTTCAGTGCAGCAATTACTCGGATCTTCCGCCACATCTTTGGAATTTAACATCTATCAATACATTTACTGAAGAGTTGGAGAATCCATTCCTTTGTTGTTAATCCAAAGTGCTTGATTTGCTCAGTTCGTACATCATCCAAGCCAGCTGACTTTCCAGTTTTACTCTGTTTAATAGCCTTCTGTAATTCATCCGTCGTGAATGGGAGTGAAAAGTTATTATTCTCCCCTCGCTCAGTTATTCGTAGGTTTGGTGTTTCGGATTTATGGCTGGGCTCCCCATTTAGCACTAGCTGGTGTGCAATTTGGTTGACGGTGATATTTTGGTGTGTAGTGGTCTTAGTTGGATCATTGCACAGGCGTCGCAGAAGTCTCCCAGCCTTATGACTGTCTCTTTTCAGATGTAGGTTTCCTATTGTTTTAATCCATTTTTTCCTTTGTGACTCTCTTATCAAGGAAATGAGTTTGTTCCCTGTTTCTATAGTTATATCACTGAAAGTGTTTTCTGTAAATAAGTATTCTGTAGATAAGGCTGCCTGCTCTGATGTGAGCCGAGGGATATAAGATGTTCGGCAGCCAAGAGGGATAGATATTTGGGAACATCCCTTTACGGTCGTGGTGAAGGTGTCGCACTGTTCTGGCGTTGGTTCTATAGCAGACGCTTCGACATCCAGTAAATCTGCAAATCTCGGCCAGTCAGCCTTTCCAAAGTTAAACCTACTCCCAAATGGGATTTTTTGACGTCTAACGCCACCAAATACTTGGCAGATTATTGGTCGATGTTGTGAATTTAGTATTGGAGAACAGACAGACTTTATACACTCTTGGTTAACGCTGTTGGTGGTGTATATGAGGTCGGGATTGTACCCTCACCTCCACCTGCCGTTGTTAAATGGTGTAGGAAGGTCTGCATCGTGGATTAGGGTAGGGTGATTCATTTCTGCCCACTCTCGTAGTACTGCCCCGTTTTCATCATTATTATCATAGCCCCAAATGTTACTTTGGCTGTTGAAGTCGCCAATCACAATTTGCACTTGTTTATTTTGGTAATTTGTTAGTTTATTAACTGTGAATTCTTCACCAGGTGGTTTGTAGAGAGACGAATTGATACAATTATCTGTTTTTACAGTACGGATTTCGAAGTTATTTTCCTCTGCGAGTGCTGTGGATAGAGCTGGACGTCTGGACGAACGAAGATAGCGCTTCCGTATTTATCATGTGGTCTTTCGATGGCGAGGCACATTCCGTTTATCTTCGGTCTACGCATGTCGCAGCTCCTGTGTTTCCTGTATGCACAGTACATGACACTGGTGCTGTCTGCAAAGTTCTTGTAGCAGTTCTTCTTTGGCTGATGTTATTCCTTCTATGTTGATTGAGATCATGCTTAGCAGTGGTCCTGAAAGGGCTTGTGTATGTATGTTTCTGGTGTGAAAGGATCAGACGTCATTTCTTGACGCCCAGGGTACGCCCGATTGCTCTTCTCGATTGCAATCTTCGGGGAAGCTCCTTCATGTACCCCGTTATAAAAAAGTGTATAAAGATGAACGCATGACTTTTACGTCCTGTTATGAAGCATTAGCCTAAGTACTTATGATTTAGTGACATTGGGGAAGATACAGGGGGAGAGGTGGGTGGAATCTGCCGTGGGTGAGATGAGGGACACATTTCTGGATTCATCTTAGATTTTCCTTGATTTCCCTGAATAATTTAACTGAGCGTGTTGCGACGGGGATTTGTGTTTCCTTTCTTATGAATCCATCTCCAATGTCATAACTACCGCACCACCTAGTATGGTACTTAACCTTGTAAGAGAGAGATAGCTGCTGAAGTCATAACTGAATGCATTTGGGTTTCAAACTATCTCAGATAATGTCAAAGGCCGGCCGGGGTGGCCAAGCGGTTCTAGGCGCTACAGTCTGGAACCGCGCGACCGCTACGGCGGCAGGTTCGAATCCTGCCTCGGGCCTGGGTGTGTGTGATGTCCTTAGGTTAGTTAGGTTTAAGTAGTTCTAAGTTCTAGGGGACTGATGACCTCAGAAGTTAACTCCCATAGTGCTCAGAGCCATTTGAACCATAATGTCAAAGGCAGCGCAAGAATACCACGAGGAATTGAGTAAGCACTGTAGAAATAATCGAAGCAACAGAAGAAGGGAAACGACAGCTATTATGAGTGATCAAAGTCTAGTAAGAACAGAGAGGACCTTACACATAGAGGGAATGATGACATTATAAAGGACTGTAGAATAAGTAAAAAAGATGACCGATGCTATAAGAACAATGTCTGCTAGGAGCTTGTGAGCATGGACAAAATGCTGTCACGGAACATTGCACTTAAACAGTTAAACGCGGGAATACACAAGATTTTGTTAGATTCGCAAACAAATGGAGTACACACTTTCCTCTACATCTTAGGTTAAAATGGCAATGCTGAGACCATAGCTGGGCAACGTTAATCAAAAAGCGAATTTCGCTAATCTTTAATCCGTTACTGAGGAAATTAACTTCATTAAACGTTAAAGTATTACACTTAACAGGATTTTTTCGGAAGTTAAAGTTAATCGTTAATCAGTAATAGTAAACTTTATGTTGCAGATGTCATGAAATGAGCAAGTGAATCAAACGTATTATCGTTGCTTAAATAAAAATGTTTTGGTTGGGGAAGTTTAGGTAGAACATCGAAGATAAATAAAAAACAGTTTAATCATTTAGTTTTATAATTATTTAGTCATCAGTTTTAAGTCACAGTAGAATCAAAATACTGAAGAATCATACATTATCTGACATAAGGTGCATATTTCCCTTCATGAACATCAACATGTTAAAGTTTTCATCCGACAGCGTGGCTAGTTTAGGAGATAAAATGTCTGCCCACAGAAAAAGTCTCATGACTCCAGCACTAGAATATACAGGGGTAACATATTTAACATATTAATTTACTAAAACCTGTTCCCCAAGAAATTCTGAGTCGTTGAATGAGTATTTCGAGTTCATGTCCAAACACATTTTGACTAGACTCCTCGCTTTACTTTTTACAGATGTGTTATTACTAGACTTCTCTTTACATTGTTGTTAAACATAGAATCCGATTCAGTGGTTCAGTTTCCTCAGTCAATCCATTAACAAAAATTAATACTTAATGCGAACTAAGTAAACAAACAACAATAAACGACCAACACCTCGTTATTCCCGCTCTCACTTCGTTGTTTACACCTATCGCGCGCATCCCGCGTATCCGCACACCTACATGACCCGAATTTGTCATGATTTCCGTGGGCGGTGTGGCGTCATGTTAGTCATAAATAGTAGGTACCTAATTAACAACTAAAGGACTCAAAGAACATTACCGAAATTTAAAGAGTCTGTAAAGGTTTTCTAAAAGAAAATTAAAAGTTAATCGTTTATTCGAAAAGTTACCTTAGTTAATTAACGAATAACGAATTAACGGCTTTGTACTAAGTTATGGTGCAAACAGTGATGACATACAAGAACAGTCACAGCATGGCCAAATTCTACTCACGTGTGGATCGAAAAACGGGGAGAATGCTTGGAAAGACAAGAAATTACTTTTCTCCACTAGAAATATCTAATAAAGCGTAACACTTACCCAACAAAGTATTTCTGAAAATAACATCCGAAATGGTGTACTTGCAGTAGTATAATGTTATGTATGTTGTTAATTCTGGAATTAGCATCAATAACTTAAACAACTGTGCGTAGGGATGACACAGTGCTAACACCTCTGCGGTGTAACTTGAACTGCTAACAATAGTAATAATTAGCAAGCCGTAAATTTCACAATTCTTTGCACTATAAAATTGTTAACTGTTTTCGTTGTAGTAACTGTTTGTAAATAATTCTAATTACTATAACTCTGTAAAGGAATCATGCATATGATATTGTACAGTATATATGTCTACATCGTTGTTAGAAGCCGTGCAGTGAAGTTGCAACATAACGGTCGGTTGCTGTTCAAGTAAAATGGTGGTGGGTCTATACCAATTTACTGTATAAAAACAGTGGCATTACTTTTATATCGACGAATAAAGTATAAAACAGCAAGAAAATTCATCATAAGAGGAAGAAGAATCTGGTCATGCCCACACGCTATACAGAGGTAAAAACGCAAAAACCACTCACACTTCTGACTAACTATAGTTGTCAACAAATTTTTCATTGAAATTGAACTTTTATCAATAATTTCTTTCGACCAAAACTATTTTTGGATTTACATACCTAGTCTCGATTCGGTATTCCATCCCCGTAGCTCGTTGTCATATGGAGACAGTTAAATGCACATTGAAGGAGTTTGAATGAAATCAATGACTTGTTTTTACTATTTGTAACTTTAATCTCTTTTAATTAAGCAGCAGCAGATTTGTTGTATTGCACAAGCGCTACGTGGGCAATATTAACACTGATTTTCAGTTACACGTAGTAACTGTTCCTTCCATGGCTCTACCAAGTAGCACTAGAGATTTTAATTCTCTCCCAAGCGTATATTTTTGCTGAATGTATTTACAGTATGGTGATAGTGATATGAGTGCAGATTTCTAGTTCTGCTTGTCCAGGTGTTGCCCTTGTTTACAATTACTGAAAGCTCTTATGATAACAGTATTTGCTATTGTCCATCGTGGCCTGTTTTCAGCTAGAGGTTACAGTTACCACAATTATATGGGGAAAGATTTATTTACCTGTTAGTACTGAAAATTTGTGTGTAACTACCTAAAGTGATTTTTTTATGTGAAGAGATTAATCGGTTGTAGCTAATACGTGGTTTAGCTAGATGAGTTCGAGCTTACATGCAATTAATCTAAACTGCAATGTTTAAGGGCACCTGCCCTGCAGAGGCAAAATAGCACGAGGGCAATGATAGGGTTTCATTGAATACCAACCAAGCAATTCGACTGTAGTATGTTGAAAAGCCGAACCTTTCATCAGGTGTCGGTACGCTGTGTAACAACTCATCCTCCTCCAATTTACAGGGTGAACATTAATAAAACCGACAAACTGTAGGGACGGATTCCTGACTGGAAATTGAGAAAATAAGGCCCTTGAGCTTGTGTCTGAGAATGCATCGATGCCACGGTAGATGGCGCTGACGAATGACAATTCCTCTGACCACTTGCCGTGCTTTCCTTGTGTGTTGCAGGCCGTGTGATTGACGTAGCGTACTGTAAGCAGCAGAATGAAGCCGAGATAGTGTTTGTGTATGGCCAGGACGATGGAAACGGTCTTGATGCAACACGGCTATACCAAAACAAGTAGCATCACAGACACCAACCACACCACACAACATTTTAAGCCAATTTTGGGAGTTTGTGCTATCAGACAGACGAACGTGCAGGAAGGCGGCGGACTGTGCGCGCACCAGACTTGGAGGACCGGGTTCTAAAGGATGCTGAGACGAACCCTAGTACAGGCTCCAGGCACGTGGCCCGCCAAGATGGTGTAAGACAAAGTACGATTTTATGTGTATCCTGCGTTACAACAGCTACTGTCCCTATCACCTGCAACGAGTTCAAGGATTATCAGCAGTGGATCTCACTCTACGGGACGGATTTTGTCGTTGGTTTTTGCAGAGGATCATAACAATTATGGCGTTTTTGTTGTAACACCCCACCCGTCACTTATCTGGTTTTGGCGTGTGTTCGCCCCAGCTAATTGACTAACAGATCAACAAAGAGTGCAAAACTGCCGCAATATCGAATAAGGAAAAAAAAGTAATAAGGCCTTGTGATTCCTGATTGAACTGCGGTGGCAGTGTTGACATTAATTGATTCAGAATTGATCACTTTTAATTAAAAAGGGGTGCACATTGATGTTATATTCAGCTATTGAACCCCAGATGCAAATGTTGAACATAAAATTAATTAAGAAAGTGACTTGAGATTTCAACTACTTGATTGAAGACAGATGCAGTGGATTAGCACAAATTTATTTTAACTCCCGACCTTCAATCATCACATTACAAGACTCTTCCATCAGGCAGTGGTAATAAATTGCGTTTGTGTGGAGTAAAGCACGATAACTCAAAATTAATTCTTATCGACTGACCCAGGCGTAATGCGAAGTGCGAGAAGAATTCTACAATACAAGGCCCATGAAACCCTCGTGGAAACTTTGCCGACGTGATCCAACAAATTAATCAGTGGCCGGAGGGGGCGCAATATCACCGAATACAGCGTGGCGGAGCAGCGTCGTTTTGCGGACGTCGGCCGACCTCTTGGTGATGCAAGGCTGCGCTCGTCTATTCACTCCTAGCTATCTTGCTCAGTACATAGCTGAACCAAAACTTCCTATCTCCAAACTCAATCGTTCCATTTGCTAAGTCCTAAACTGCAGAGATGCTCACTCTTTCTCAGGCAAGCTGAGTAAAGAATGCGACGTCCGCACTCTAGGCAACCTGGGAATGGAAGACCTCTACAGAGACTTCTCCCAGTCCG
The DNA here is from genome assembly GCF_021461385.2 of Schistocerca piceifrons. Lineage (NCBI taxonomy): Eukaryota > Metazoa > Arthropoda > Insecta > Orthoptera > Acrididae > Schistocerca > Schistocerca piceifrons. The sequence goes on from NC_060149.1 coordinate 462,312,362, forward strand.
CTCTTCGCCTCGGTTTCCTCTCCAGCAAAATCACTTACGCCAAATGCAGCGCAAGTCGCATTAATTATGCGTCGCTTCCCCTAGCCGACCAATGCCAGCTCTGGGAAGTGAACAATTCCCACAAAATTTCCCTTCCTCTCAACTTCTGCTATTTAGCTCCTCCCAGGCCATCCATCAAGGCTAGCGTCTGCACAGAACACCAACTTTTCCGGAATTCTGACTGCCAGGAGAGTACTTCAGATTCCTTGGTCCTACGTTCCCATCGGAGGCCAGCGTATTTCATTCTATCGCTCTTCACCTGATTTGCTTCAGACTCTGCGGACCGTGAATTCAGCGTGATGTTGCTATTGTCATGAAAAACGAATATTTTGGCCTCTGTTGATCGCTCCACCATAGCTTTGCACGGCTTTCTCGCATGTTTCACTGAAAACGGGACGACGGACATTTATCAACAGGCGTGCAAGTTCTCCATCTGCTTCCCGGTACACCAGCATGGGGTCAACTACCCACTCACTGTCACTCATCTTAAGGCAGCTGGAGGCCGCACCACGTTACCGCTTTCTCAGAGCTTGAGCCACCCTAAGCTGCCTATTGTCGCTTTCCTTCGCTGCTCCCTAGCCGGTCACGGTCAACTCTGCATACTTCCCTGGGATAAGCCAGCCTCCCGTAAATCGACGCGTTTCCACAAAGTTTTCATGTCAGTCATTTTTGTTCAGCCCTACTGTTCGCTCAACGTGAGTTAGTTGATCTTTAATGACTTCATGTAAGGAGCATAGTTCTTGCCATCTTACACTCTACCCAGTCCTCTTTGCCAGAACTGACATCATCAGTCTACATAATCGTCATCTGTGGGCTACAAACATGGCACGTGGTCAGCGGAACTTTCATTCGACAGAACCATCTACCATCGCAACAATTCATTTCTGGACGCATGTTCATACGACTTTTTTCCTCTATTTCCAGTCGGGAATCCGCCAAGGTATTTTGGCAGTTTTATTAATGTTCACCCTGTACAATAATGATTAGGACCAAGTGGAACTTCCGACAGTGTATGATAAACAGATAGTGGTAAGCTTTAGAATTTATCATATCGTTTAGATATCTGGTCTAATGCTACGAAGTTACATGAAACAGTCAGTACAAGTGAAATAAATAGAGGGAAAATGACAGGATGATTTAGCATGTTGGAAAGACTATGAATGAGAAGTGCGTATGTTAAACGAACGGCATCTGAGAGTACTGAGCGACCTAATCTAGAATACTGTTCCAGAGTTAGGGGCCGTTGTCATGTAGGCTTGATAGTGGCCGCCTGAAAATTTAGAGACGTCCTGCTACGATCCTGTCAGGTCGCTGCTGCGTAAGAAAGTGTACCGGGATATTCAGGGAAGTTAAATGGAAATTGCTGGAAGACAACGACGTTGTCCCGACGAAACACTGTTCGCTAAATTTAGGGAATCGCTATTTGAGGTAGATATTACGACAGTATTGCTACCACCATTCTAATATATTCCTGATATTGTGTCAGACTGGGGGCGAGCTGTAGTGTAACAAAGTCGGAACAAAAACCTCAAAAAGCCAAGACAGGTAGAAAGCATTTATTTCGATAACCTGTTTCAGTAAGACTACGTTACCATCTTCGAATCTGCAACGAACAGAACCAAGTTGACGAGATAATAGGTTTACAAGTCAAATTTAACAATGTACAAAACTGTCCATAAACTTGGAAAAGTTATATACCTTACGCTCTACAACTTCATATGATCTCCTCTAAATCTGCTATCGTGTCACATCACGAATATGCATGTGAAGATCATGAAAATCACTGGATATCGGCATGCCACATTTAAAATAAAAGAAATGTACAAACATAAGGATAGCGCACTGAACGCAAGTGCTCATGGTCACATATCATCTGACTACAGAGTGAGATACAGAGTAAACACAACAACTATTCCATAAGCCCACCAGGTGGCACGGTGGTAGTACAGTTTGAAATAGTTTTGCCTATGCAGAGGAATGGATCTACAGCACCAAGTAATTGTTAATATGCTAAGTGAAAAAAAGCTTCCAAAGAACCATTATTAACATACAAAGCATAATCCAAATCAGAAACCATAGTAATCTTAAAACAACAAATTTTTATAAAAAGTTTTTGGCAAACCTTAAAGAGACTCCATTTAATTAACATGTATAACTGGTTGTATACAACCAATTTATGATGTTATCCTGTGAGTAATCGAGCCAGACATGCTTCGTACTCTATATTATACATCGATAAACAGGCTCCAAACTGCAAAATTTGTGTTTAGAATACAAACTCATAAACTAAAGCTACCAGATGTTGAAATTCCATACCTGGAAATTGCAGTACATACTTAGTATGGTATCTTATATATATTTCACGACTGTCAATAGAGTATTGATGTCTAGATACATTGTAATGTGTCACTCTATGTCTAGGTGAATTTATATTAAGGCTAGACGTTGAATGGGGGTGTTAACAGTTTTAATTTGCATCATAGATATAGTATAAGTTAATAGAGTGTAAATAATGACACATGAGAAAAGAAACTGTACTGTGCAATTTAATTTTGTTATATAAACATTTTTTTTGCTCGATATCTAGGTACATCTATATCTACATACATACTCTGCAACCCCGCGTATGGTGCGTGTTGGAAGGTACCCTGTACCACTACTAGTCATTTCCTTCACATCGTACTGTGTCGCTCGACGTCTAGGTGAATGAATGCTATGGCTAAACATCGAATCGGGGTGTTAACCATTTTAATTTTCATCACTGTTACAGTTTAATTTGATAGTCTGCGGATAAGACCACTTAAGTAAAAGAACCTATACTAGACAATTAATTTCGTTACATACAAAATTTGCTGCTCGATGTTTGGGTATACCGTTTAAGAGAATGTAAATACCAATCGGAAGCAAATGTCTATGATAATCTAATATAAATACACTGCTGTCGCTACGGAAGAAAACCTAGTAATAAATAGATGTTGATTTCGTACAGATCCGAAGGCGGTAACGTAGTCTTACAGAAACCGGTTATCGAAATACTTTATTAACAATCTTGGCTTTTTGAAGTTTTTCTCCTGCTTGTATCACACTACTGAATGTGATGGATCATGTGGAGGATTAGAGTTGTCCAGAGAAACTTACGTCATGCACTGTAGAGTCGTTTGCGTAATATGCGCAGTTGCAGGTGCATATGAAAACACCACTCTGTAATTCAGTATTTTTCTTAGATCCATCTGCACTGTGCCGGAAACCTCTCCATAAATCTTTGCAACGTGAGAAGAGGGATCCAATTTACGACAGATCCAATTTACGACAGTTTCTGGGAAGGCAGGAAAGGTCGTTGTGGGTGTTACTCGCCAGTATGCGACTACCTGCTTGCGCGCGAACGGCATGGAGGGGGGTCTTTTTCCCCTGCTTCTCTCCACGCCTGCTGTCTCCTGTTGCAGCAGGGGAGTATCTCGCGCCATAAAACGCCTGGCTGCGTTGACGTTTCGGACCGGAAACCGGCGTCACTTAACTAGCTGCTGCACACGCCTGGCAGCAGCGACAGATGAACATCTGGCATGGAACTCTATGCTCGAGTGGGATATGTATATTCGTAGCTATAAAACTCTTGAACTCTTCCAGATTTTAATCCCTCATTTATCTACATGCGCTAAACAAATTAGCGAGTATACTAAAATGGCTGGCTACTAATAAAGGGAAAAATATAGTGGCAATAACGTTTCAGTTGTGCTTAAGAACTATCGCCTGATGGAAAGAAAGCATGTGATTGCTGGTTTTGTAGAACATGCGACCCCGTTGTAAGAGCAGACTCAAGATTAAACAGTATTCAACATTTGTTTAACGTACGTGGTAAGATTAATTATCATCAAGCATTAAATACTGAGAAACGTGTTACAGTACTGAAGCTTTTCCCGCAAAATTAATAAAACAAGAGCATACCTGCGCTACTGGCATATTGGGAATTACTTCAAATACAGTTATAAATGTATCTCTCTGGCAGCGTAAACTATATAAGAAAGAAAGAATTCCCAGCCGCAAATATTAAACAACAGAAACAGAAACAGTAAATAATAAAGCAAGCGAAACGAGAGTAGGCAAGTGTGCTACAATTAGCAGCTACTTTCAGAATTGTACAACACGCGTAGCGAGGAGTTCTCTAAAGCCGGGTCGGTATTGGTCACGTGATGTCAATTTCCGGTCCGAAACGCTAGCGCATCCAGGCGTTTTACTGGCTCGCGACAGCGCCGTTGCATCAAGCAAGATAACACAACTGTCGCTGGACAGCCTCGCGAGGAAACTCGCATTCATCACTTAACTAATTAACAATATGACCAAAAGGACAACTGCAAACCTTATATTAAGGTCTTATTCCATTCCACTTCCGAATGGAGCAGAGGAACTACGATTTCCTGTATGATCCGTTATAAGTTTAACTTTATTTTTGCGACATCTACGGGGTCTGAGGAATTTTCGTGAACATAATTTTACCACGGAAGCCCGTCTTAGGAACTGATCTTTCTGAGAGTGTTTGTCGGTAAGCATTTTCAATCAATTCTGTTACATCCTCCCGGTAGTTAAACGAACCTATGAGTACTAGTGTCGCCCTTCTCTGTATTCACTCGCTCCAGTACTTAGACCAGCTCCATAAAAATAATCCACATATTTCCACAATATGCGGAAATGTAAATTCTGGGTTTCTGTGCTCGGAAAATGCCACAAAAGAATTCTCTCTAGTGAAAGTCTGAGGCAAAAGGTATATTTGCAAGTTAGTGTGCGAAAAGACAAACGGAACATAGCGGAGACGTGAGGAGCGAGTTGTGCTTCGCTCTAGCATGAGCCTAATCAAACAAACGGCGTTTCTCAGATTTCCCTCGATAAAGCATATGAAGATTGAGCGTCAATGGAATGAAATATATAGATAATTTAACTGAGACCAGGATGACCGGATTACCAAATCTTCTGCGGAAGTCTGGGGAAGAGCAGGGAACCACGCGAACCCAGTCTGTCGAGGAAATGGCCAGTGATGAAGCATCAGCGAGTGTAGCGGGTGGTCAAGGACACGGAAACATCTATTAAACCGTGACAAAGGCTAGTGGGAGAAGAACCGGACAAGTAAAAGTTCACGGCCAAGTATAACCACTTAGGAAATTAATCACACCAAATGTGTGACCGTACAACACAGATGCCTGCTAATATTGACATAAAAAATGATAAATGTACACAGAACTGAGGAATGCAACGTGTGCGTGAATTACAGCAGCGAGAAACAGAAATGCATGCAAGCAAGCACCTAGAAATGTGCTAAAGATCTGAAAGAGCCATTTTGACAAGGAACTTGTGATGTAATTTTATTGAACTCCCTGTTCCTTTCGTAAATCTGACATCGATCATGACCACTGGATCTGTTTCTACGCGATAAGTGCAAAAAGACGTCCATTTGGTCGTTATAATCTAAAATTTTTACATAATACAGAAAGTTCTTTCTGATGTAACAGGAGACGCGTTGGGGCACTAGATAAAATTGATTGAAATTATACATCCTTTTCCACATCGAGCTTTTTCCTTGTGCTTACTTCGTCAGCTTTCTTCGTGTGGTTCAAGTTTTCATAAGCGATTTCTCTTTCATAAATTAGCACCAGCTTTAATAATATGTATCGACAGTCAGAATCACCTCTAGACCGTAGTGACATACGAGGTTTTGTGGGGTTAGCTTTCACGAACTAATCTTGCAAATCCTGATATGGTAGTAATGCGTAGGGTGACCAGATGCAATTGTTTAAAAAAGGAGGACAAACAGCTTCAAAAAAGAGGACAAAGGAAGAAAAAAGAGGATACATCAAACGGGTCAACTACAGATGAGGATACAACCCGTCAGCTCTGGACAAGTCACGTGACTGCCGGGAATTACCGGTAAAAGTAGTAGTTAATTGTTACTGCTGGTCAGGTGGTGATTCTCAGAGCAATATTTTTTATTTTAAACTAAAAACATTTATTGTGGTGACAGTGTGGCATCAGTTGTTTTTAAATTTATACGTAGTTTTAAGATTTAAGAAAGACGACGCCGGCCGCGGTGACCGAGCGGTTCTAGATGCTACAGTCTGGAACCGCGTGACCGCTACGGTCGCAGGTTCGAATACTGCCTCGGGCATGGATGTGTGTGATGTCCTTAGGTTAGTTAGGTTTAAGTAGTTCTAAGTTCTAGGGGACTGATGACCTCAGAAGTTAAGTCCCATAGTGCTCAGAGCCATTTGAACCATTTTGAACAAAGACGGCTGCCTAAACGCCACTCCTGATTGGCTACTTTCATGTGACTTGTCCAAAGCTGACTGGTGGTATCCTCATCTGCAGTATTCCCCATCAAACATACGTTCAATTTTAATAAATGAGTTTATTATTTATAGACATAACATACATACATTCCTTAACAATTATTGATACTTCTCGGAGGAACCAATTTTTTGCAGAAGTTTAGGCTTACTTCACAGATAATTGTAAAATGACACACATGAAAATTCTTTAAATTATATTGAACCATCAACAGACCTTTCACTGATTCAAGGTTTAATCTATTTCTCTCATCAGTCCACTGTGTGGTAATTAGAGAAAATATTCTTTCGGCATTAGCATTATACCCTGAAATACTGAAAAAGTATTCAGCAAGTTTCAGCAACTCTGAGTGACAGTCAACGGACTTACTGTCAGAAAAAAACTTTGCCCATTTTTTACTACAAGATAAAGTCCTAAATTCTAGATCATCATTATTCCTTTTTGGAAATTACTTGAAATTGCAGAACTGATCAAAACATTTTGCATCTTCAATTTCAAAGGCTTTACATTTCTCTTGCAAATACACAAGGCTTTTCTCAACATCACTGTTGTAAAAATCATTTTTAAGTGACATCCATCTAAAACATGAGAAGTCCTCAAACATACAGAGCCACCGTTTCAAATATTCATGGCATTGTTGTTGATAAAGTAAAGTAGTTCCCTCCATAAAAAGTTTGACTTCTTTCTCGAAGCCTTCCTCTGTTGCAATTTTCAGGATCTGCTTGACCTTAAGGCAAATGAATTTTTCACTTAATCAGTCTTCAAGCACCTTACATACTGACTAAAATTTCAGTGACATCAACCACAGAGTTGTCCTCCTTTTCTGGTTTCAGAATACTTGTACTGAACAAAGATATCAATGAATGCAAATACCATAAGTAAGCTTCACTCAATCTGTTCTCAAAAAATTGAAACAAAACCTTTTGTGGTTTGATTTCAGAGAGAAAGTTAAGCTACAGCAGCATACATTTCCAGTACCCTTTCAATGGTTGGAAAAAGTGACACCTACCTAGTCTTCACAAGAGACAGGACTTGTTTGCAATTAACTTCAACAAATTCACAGAAAGATCGCAACTGTTCTGTTCTAACTGGGTAAATAGAAAAATAATTATGTATTTTTACTATAATACACTCTAAATCAATAGAAAGACAACGAGCTCCATGCTGAATTTTATTGTGTAAAATGTGAGCTGGACATCCCACTCCAATTAAATGCTCGTTTATCAGAGATGTCTTTAATCTGCTGTATATATTATTGCCTTCCTTGCGGTTAATACCACCAAAGTTTGTGTTTGCATTATCACCAGTAAATGACACACACTTATTAACAATACCCAAATGCTGTAAAGTTTCTGCAATATACTCTGCAACTGTCTCAGATGTTTCACTTGGAGTGCATTTTAGCTCGATTACTTTTGTTTTTAAACCACCCTGTTTGCAGTCAGAGTATTGTACAACAATCGGAAACACTTTTATATTTCCATGGTTCATTCCATCACTAGAGACACCAAAACAAGATATACCGCTCAAATCTTCCATTGTTACAGTCAAGGCATGTGGAGCAATCACATTATTTGCAATACTATGAGTTTTTGTTCTGGGTGAGAAAATCTTTTTAGCAACATCCGAGTCAAAATAAATTGCTTCATTTAATTTTGGCGTACAATCCATTGATCTGTAGCCAAAATGATGCCTAACATTATGGAATGCTAATGCTCCTTCTCCAGCAAGAACTCTGTGGCTTATAGCAAAAGTAGATTATTGTTGCTGAAATAATGTCTCTATCCTAGACATTGAACTGGAAGCCTTTAGGTTTTTTTATGCTTCTGAGTGGCAATTTGATTTTCACATTTATGGCCACCTGTGCAAGAAATTTAACATTTCAGTGACAAAGCAACATGCATTTCGTTTTATAGCGTTCAGGCAGCCAATAAGGTTGCGTGTTTCTGCCGGGAATTAAAACTAGTTGTCAATTGTTACTGATAGTCAGGTGGTGGTTAACTGAGCAATATAAAAAAAATAAAAACATTGATTGTGGTTAGTGTGTGGCGTCAATTGTTTTGTTATGTCAACAACACGGAATTGTTTACAGAGCGAAAAACGTCAGACCATTCACCTTCCTTCATTCAACGCACCACTACCAACATCTACAATTCAAGCAGCAGCTGACGACAGGTAAACTGCACTTTAACTTTCCGAATACAAATAAATTGAATGACTAGGAAACAATGAAATAAAACCATGACAGTTAATCTGTCGAGTTATTTCTTACCTTTACTGGCCACGAGACGTACGTTCCAGCTCCACATGTCTAACATTCCGCTTCAAATTCATTTCTCCCTTTCATGAAAGCCGTATATTTGCGGGAAAGGACATCAGAAAATGTACACTTCCGTTCAGGTATAGGCAAATATTTTACGTAACTCACTCGGTTAAAAATTACAGTCACAAATCACACGTGCACTACAGGAAGCTAAGCCAATACAAAGCGAAGTTACGAAACGAAAATTTTAAGTAATCGATATTTGCATTCGCTTATAGGTCGCTTACGTGCGTGTTTATCACGAAGGCTGGGCCAATACTTCAAGTACACTACTGGCCATTAAAATTGCTACACCACGAAGATGACGTGCTACAGACGCGAAATTTAACCGACAGGAAGAAGATGCTGTGATATGCACATGATTAGCTTTTCAGAGCATTCACACAAGGTTGGCTCCGGTGGCGACACCTACAACGTGCTGACATGAGGAAAGTTTCCAATCGATTTCTCATACACAGCAGCAGTTGACTGGCGTCGCCTGGTGAAACGTTGTTGTGATGCCTCGTGTAAGGAGGAGAAATGTGTACCATCACGTTTCCGACTTCGATAAGGGTCGGATTGCAACCTATCGCGATTGCGATTTATCATATCGCGACATTGCTGCTCGCGTTGGTCGAGATCCAATGACTGTTAGCAGAATATGGAATCGGTGAGTTCAGAAGGGTAATACGGAACGCCGTGCTGGATCAGACAAACAGAAGCTAAACGATGTCAAAGTTAGCGTAAGGAGGGCTATGCGTGAAGCGTTCAGTGAATTCGAAAGTAAAATTCTATGTACCGACTTGACAGAAAATCCTAGGAAGTTCTGGTCTTACGTTAAATCAGTAAGTGGCTCGAAACAGCATATCCAGACACTCCGGGATGATGATGGCATTGAAACAGAGGATGACACGCGTAAAGCTGAAATACTAAACACCTTTTTCCAAAGCTGTTTCACAGAGGAAGACCGCACTGCAGTTCCTTCTCTAAGTCCTCGCACAAACGAAAAAATGGCTGACATCGAAATAAGTGTCCAAGGAATAGAAAAGCAACTGGAATCACTCAACAGAGGAAAGTCCACTGGACCTGACGGGATACCAATTCGATTCTACACAGAGTACGCGAAAGAACTTGCCCCCCTTCTAACAGCCGTGTACCGCAAGTCTCTAGAGGAACGGAAGGTTCCAAATGATTGGAAAAGAGCACAGGTAGTCCCAGTCTTCAAGAAGGGTCGTCGAGCAGATGCGCAAAACTATAGACCTATATCTCTGACGTCGATCTATTGTAGAATTTTAGAACATGTTTTTTGCTCGAGTATCATGTCGTTTTTGGAAACCCAGAATCTACTATGTAGGAATCAACATGGATTCCGGAAACAGCGATCGTGTGAGACCCAACTCGCTTTATTTGTTCATGAGACCCAGAAAATATTAGATACAGGCTCCCAGATAGATGCTATTTTTCTTGACTTCCGGAAGGCGTTCGATACAGTTTCGCACTGTCGCCTGATAAACAAAGTAAGAGCCTACGGAATATCAGACCAGCTGTGTGGCTGGATTGAAGAGTTTTTAGCAAACAGAACACAGCATGTTGTTATCAATGGAGAGACGTCTACAGACGTTAAAGTAACCTCTGGCGTGCCACAGGGGAGTGTTTGGGACCATTGCATTTCACAATATATATAAATGACCTAGTAGATAGTGTCTGAAGTCCCATGCGGCTTTTCGCGGATGATGCTGTAGTATACAGAGAAGTTGCAGCATTAGAAAATTGTAGCGAAATGCAGGAAGATCTGCAGCGGATAGGCACTTGGTGCAGGGAGTGGCAACTGACCCCTAACAATGACAAATGTAATGTATTGCGAATACATAGAAAGAAGGATCCTTTATTGTATGATTATATGATAGCGGAACAAACACTGGTAGCAGTTACTTCTGTAAAATATCTGGGAGTATACGTGCGGAACGATTTGAAGTGGAATGATCATATAAAATTAATTGTTGGTAAGGCGGGTACCAGGTTGAGATTCATTGGGAGAGTCCTTAGAGAATGTAGTCCATCAACAAAGGAGGTGGCTTACAAAACACTCGTTCGACCTATACTTGAGTATTGCTCATCGGTGTGGGATCCGTACCAGATCGGGTTGACGGAGGAGATAGAGAAGATCCAAAGAAGAGCGGCGCGTTTCGTCACAGGGTTATTTGGTAACTGTGATAGCGTTACGGAGATGTTTAACAAACTCAAGTGGCAGACTCTGCAGCATCGGGGTGTAGCTTGCTCGCCAGGTTTCGAGAGGGTGCGTTTCTGGATGAGGTATCGAATATATTGCTTCCCCCTACTTATTCCTCCCGAGGAGATCACGAATGTAAAATTAGAGAGATTAGAGCGCGCACAGAGGCTTTCAGACAGTCGTTCTTCCCGCGAACCATACCCGACTGGAACAGGAAAGGGAGGTAATGACAGTGGCACGTAAAGTGCCCTCCGCCACACACCGTTGGGTGGCTTGCGGAGTATAAATGTAGATGTAGATGTACGGCCTCATATCACTAGCAGTCGAGATGACAGGCATCTTATCCGCATTGCTGTAGCGGGTGGTCAGCCACGTCCCGATCCCTGAGTCAACAGATGGGGACGTTTGCAAGACAACAACCATCTGCACGAACAGTTCGACGACGTTTGCAGCAGCATGGCCTATCAGCTCGGAGACCATGGCTGCGGTTACCCTTGACGTTGCATCACAGACAGGAGCGCCTGCGATGGTGTACTCAACGACGAACCTGGGTGCACGAATGGCAGAACGTCATTTTCTCGGATGAGTCCAGGTATAGCATCATGATGGTCGCATCCGTGTTTAGGGACGTCGCGGTGAACGCACACTGGAAACGTGTATTCGTCATCGCCATACTGGCGTATCACCCGGTCTGATGGTATGGGGTGCCATTGGTTACACGTCTCGGTCACCTCTTGTTCGCATTGACGGCACTTTGAACAATGGACGTTACATTTCAGATGTGTTACGACCCGTGACTCTACCCTTCATTCGATCCCTACGAAACCCTACATTTCAGCAGGATAACGCACGACTGCACGTTGCAGGTCCTGTACAGGACTTTCTGGATACAGAAGATGTTCGACTGCTGCCCTGGCCAGCACATTCTCCAGATCTCTCACCAATGAAAACGTCTGGCCAATGGTGTCGAGCAACTGGCTCGTCACAATACGCCAGTAAATACTGTTGATGAACTGTGGTTTCGTGTTGAAGCTGCATGGGCAGCTGTACCTGTACACGCCATCCAAGCTCTGTTTGACTCAATGCCCAGGCGTATCAAGGCCGTTATTAGGGCCAGAGGTGGTTGTTCTGGGTACTGATTTTTCAGAATCTATGTACCCAAATTGCGCGAAAATGTAATCACATGTCAGTTCTAGTATAATATATCTGTCCAATGAATACCCGTTTATCATATGCATTTCTTCGTGGTGTAGCAATTTTAATGGTCAGTAATGTATTTAAGAAAAGAGGAATAGGACGGGACGAATTGTAAATTTAACTGTATTACGCTCAACTTTGCGAAAAAGCCGGACACTGTAAAAATCCGCCAGGACCCCGGACAAAGAGCTAAAAGGGAGGACATGTCCGGATTAATCCGGACGTCTGGTCGCCCTAGTATTGCGTAACGTTCTTTTCGACAGTTTTTTTTCAAAAGCATTTTGAAGTAATGGAAGTATCACAGTCGATATACAAGGTCCTTTTCTTTCCTTCAAACATCTGTGCTCTAATCATTTTGTGGTCGAAGCTCTTTTCTTGTCCGCGTTTGCTTCCTAATATATAATGGGGAAATGTGGTTCTGTTTTCAGCAAACACAGTTTTTCTTGTTTTGGTATCCATTCATGTTTCGGAGAAGTTTCTCTATCTTCAGCATGTGAAGAATTTATGGATTATGATATTTACCTGTTTTTTGAGATAGTAGTATTTACATTAGCTGCTATACGTATTGACAGAAATACCACAACGAAAAGTAAACATATACCTTATTATTACATATTGGTGTTCTCAAGTCTGTCTGACATTTGCAGCACTACATTTATTGCTTTCTAGTATGTCACCTGCAATTAATAAGCATTTAATATTGTTTTGTTACGTAATTTCTCACCACTATGATACTACCGTTTTTTCCTTTTTTCTATAGTTCGATTGTCGGTACATTATGTTGTTTTGTAAACAAAGATTCGCTATTTTACTTTTTGACTAGCATTTATTATGTTAGAGTACTATTTTTCGAACAGTATGTTGAAATGTATGCTGATTGCGATTAAGCTTTAAGAAATGTTGATTGTAAGTGAACCCATTTACATACAAACCCCCCGTATTTAATGTGTTGGTAACACTGAGAAAAGTAGGTCTTCTTGTACTGGAATCACACATTGCTCAAAGTGGTTTTTTTTTTTATGAAGTTAATATCACCTCAAATACAACAAGGATCCATTGGAGAACCAACAACCACAAGATACGTTCATCTATAGTAGTTGTGAATTTTAGAGTCTGGTGATGGGCCTTCCTATTTTATACATTAAACTCCGAAGCATAGGTGGATCTCAAACTGCAACTACATAACAGCGAGAAAGGATGCTGCCCATCATTTCTGGGCTTCCCATCAGCCTACATGCTTGAAGTACTCGAAGTATTGGCTTGTGGTGCCTGGCTTTCAATCGACTGTTGGTAGACTACTTTTTAATCTTTGGCTGGTGCTCCGTTGACAGAGACAGTCATGAGTCAGTGGGTTTGTTGCGTCATTTAACAGAATTACTTGTAAAATAACTGAGTCGGGTGTATTACAGCGACTATCTCTGTTATGTTACTGCTGTAAAATTTGCACCTATCTGGTTCCACCAGTGGAGAAGATGGCCAATGAAAGGCTGATGTCAATTGTTGAGCAAACTCTCCGCAACGTTTTTGAAGCGACTGCACTGTGTGTAACTCATGTACTTCATAATGCCTTGATCTGAATTTCCTGGAGAAGACCAATATGACTGATATGTCACCCCACAGAGCTGCGGTATCTTCCGGCGACAGTCGTATAACAACACAACAGTCCGTACGGTTTTTTTTAAAAAAAAATTATCTGTAAATGAAAATACTGAAAGTTTTTTTTTTTCAAGAACTTTCTCCTCGTGTAAAGCGTGCTTTAGAGACTGTATTCAACTGCTCAGCAATACTGTCTGTTGGTTGGCCCAGTGTTGCGCATGTGAACACTGCAGTGAATCAAAGATTTAAACTTAGTGAAATACAGAATTTGAAATAATGAAAACTAATCTAATTAAACCCCAAAAGCAACTAATTGTGTAATCAGTGAAAACTATTTAACTGATTCAATGCTGAAGTACATTATGAAAGTTTCGTGACATGGAGTGCAATTTATGACTAGAAATGTCCAAAAAATGAGAAACAAATACTACTCTATTCAGAAGAAAAATAAATGTTTGAGATTACCTATGTTGCTCACTCGTAAATTAATCTTGTTGCTTAGCACAACACCTGATAATTCTAACTATGAACTGTTTCTTCATATGAATGCAAAGTGAGAGCTGTCTTGAAATAAAAATAAATTACCTCATACTCCGCATGTTGATTTGTGTCTCGTTTCAGGAGATGAAATAGCTAATGAAAAAATAAACTATGCACTACAAAATTTGACATTCGCTTGTCAGAAACAACCTGTGGCTTCGTGTGGCGTAGGGTGCAATGCAGACACGACAAAATATTCAAAACTTTGATAAGAATAATGGAGGAGAGTTTTCCTTTAAAGAAAATCGTTCTTGAAAAATTAAACTCTCATTATAGTCAAAAAGATTGTACAATAATAGAAAAATCTTTAACAATAACAAAATTCCCTCATTACTAAAAAATTACAAGCATTTAAGCTATTTGCGGTTCTTCTGACTTAATGGAAACAAAGAGATCAAAGAGATCAAATTAACATTAATCATGAATATTACTAGTAATCCAAGGTACAAAGATTTCCTACAGTTAATATTTCTAACACACAAATACACTCCTGGAAATTGAAATAAGAACACCGTGAATTCATTGTCCCAGGAAGGGGAAACTTTATTGACACATTCCTGGGGTCAGATACATCACATGATCACACTGACAGAACCACAGGCACATAGACACAGGCAACAGAACATGCACAATGTCGGCACTAGTACAGTGTATATCCACCTTTCGCAGCAATGCAGGCTGCTATTCTCCCATGGAGACGATCGTAGAGATGCTGGATGTAGTCCTGTGGAACGGCTTGCCATGCCATTTCCACCTGGCGCCTCAGTTGGACCAGCGTTCGTGCTGGACGTGCAGACCGCGTGAGACGACGCTTCATCCAGTCCCAAACATGCTCAGTGGGGGACAGATCCGGAGATCTTGCTGGCCAGGGTAGTTGACTTACACCTTCTAGAGCACGTTGGGTGGCACGGGATACATGCGGACGTGCATTGTCCTGTTGGAACAGCAAGTTCCCTTGCCGGTCTAGGAATGGTAGAACGATGGGTTCGATGACGGTTTGGATGTACCGTGCACTGTTCAGTGTCCCCTCGACGATCACCAGTGGTGTACGGCCAGTGTAGGAGATCGCTCCCCACACCATGATGCCGGGTGTTGGCCCTGTGTGCCTCGGTCGTATGCAGTCCTGATTGTGGCGCTCACCTGCACGGCGCCAAACACGCATACGACCATCATTGGCACCAAGGCAGAAGCGGCTCTCATCGCTGAAGACGACACGTCTCCATTCGTCCCTCCATTCACGCCTGTCGCGACACCACTGGAGGCGGGCTGCACGATGTTGGGGCGTGAGCGGAAAACGGCCTAACGGTGTGCGGGACCGTAGCCCAGCTTCATGGAGACGGTTGCGGATGGTCCTCGCCGATACCCCAGGAGCAACAGTGTCCCTAATTTGCTGGGAAGTGACGGTGCGGTCCCCTACGGCACTGCGTAGGATCCTACGGTCTTGGTGTGCATCCGTGCGTCGCTGCGGTCCGGTCCCAGGTCGACGGGCACGTGCACCTTCCGCCGACCACTGGCGACAACATCGATGTACTGTGGAGACCTCACGCCCCACGTGTTGAGCAATTCGGCGGTACGTCCACCCGGCCTCCCGCATGCCCACTGTACGCCCTCGCTCAAAGTCCGTCAACTGCACATACGGTTCACGTCCACGCTGTCGCGGCATGCTATCAGTGTTAAAGATTGCGATGGAGCTCCGTATGCCACGGAAAACTGGCTGACACTGACGGCGGCGGTGCACAAATGCTGCGCAGCTAGCGCCATTCGACGGCCAACACCGCGGTTCCTGGTGTGTCCGCTGTGCCGTGCGTGTGATCATTGCTTGTACAGCCCTCTCGCAGTGTCCGGAGCAAGTATGGTGGGTCTGACACACCGGTGTCAATATGTTCTTTTTTCCATTTCCAGGAGTGTATTTCATTCGATGGTGTTAAGACAGCAACCAGCCACAAATTTGGTTTCAGTCTCAAGACCATCAACACCTGTCTTCAAATAACAGCCACGGTCTCCAACCGTGTCATCATACGACATATTTCATTCTTTCGCATGCATTTGCTGCCTCGAAATATTCTTTCAAAAATCTTCTGCATCCATAGAATCAATAATATATATTGCCAACAAGTTTTCATCTGCATAGTAAAGTATTTCAGATAATTTCTGCCGAATTCACAAATGTGAATTCAAGTGCTCGCTACTATGTTTCAAACAGTCCCAGCACTGCACAAATGACTGGCGACTAAGCGCACCACAGATTACATTAAGGTCAGAGTCAGGGATCTTATTCACAACTCGTGCAGCGCGCTCATTCATCTTTGTCCCTGTACAGTAAAGGTGAATTATTTACAGTGGGAGAAAATACATGAAAATCTTACAAAACTAATGTGACCAATAACCGTTAAGCAGAATCAATCGATGTGTATGTGCTGGCATTGCGTTTTGCAAGAGCGAGATGCGTAGAATAATTACAACTGTATGTAAGCCACAGAAGAATGCTCGAAATGACGCTAGTTGTCACGAATTTCAGGCGACAATAGGCAAACCTCACACTTGAAAGTGGAATCAAATGGGATGAATTAAAACGAGCTAAGAGATCAGAGCTTACGGGATTGTAAAAAATAAAACGTTTTTATCTAAGACTATACAACCTCTGTATAAGATTATCAAATGTGCTACAGTCACATAGTGACTGTACAGGAATGACGTTTGTAATGCCAGGCTGGGTAGAAGCAGACAGACGTCTCCTACTGATTACATACGCCACAAAAAGGAATTTCATTCCAGGTAACGGCCGGCCGAGGTGGCCGTGCGGTTCTAGGCACTTCAGTGCGGAACCGCGTGACTGCTACGATCGTAGGTTCGAATCCTGCCTCGGGTATGGATGTGTGTGATGTCCTTAGGTTAGTTAGGTTTAAGTAGTTGTAAGTTCAAGGGGACTGATGACAATTGTTGAGTCCCATAGTGCTCAGAGCCATTTGAACCATTTGAACACTATAGAAATGCTAGAAGAGTGGATGAGCGCTGGTTTAATTGAAGTAAAGTGTGGGTGAGCAGCTATGGGGACCATCTTGCATGGAGTAGCAGATGTCTTGTGTACTTCGAGTGAAGCAAGATAGGGAAGTACAAGTGACGAGGTGGATTCTATACACCAAAACAAAAAGGGCCATTTGACAGTGATTTGCCTCCACTATTAAGAAACGTATTATGAGGGTTCGTAATGTTCTTGTCTTCTCGTGTAGTCGCGAGAAAAGCCTCTCCACTCCACTCGTCCACATGCTGAAAGCTAGGTGCAGCTAACGCCATTTCTTTGCGTCACGTTTTGTCCCTACTCTCGGTGAACGATACATCTGTCGGCGATACAGATTAATTACCTATATCTCTCAACTAGAGAAATTTGCTTTCATAAGGGTCATCAGCTCCGACATGACTTCACGAAACAAGGCTAACCAGTAACAACTTTTTCGCCATAGATCTGAGGGCATCTAACAGCATTCAATAGAAAACCCAGACCACTCCACTGAAGAGGAAAACATACACCTTTAACAGCCTCTACTTAATCTTCAACTTCTTTTTGCAACGTCCTCGAATTTAAAAAAAATAAAATGTCGCAGGATACATGTTAAACATTATGAGGGTTAGTCACTCAATATTGCTTATTTTACACTTCAACAACTTTACAAAGTTAATTTCTTCTACGGACACCAGCTTCACATTGTTCATAATTTTCCAGCGTAACGCATGGCTGCCAATGGAAATTTTTCTCACGTTAATGCTATAGCACAATAAAGTAGTTCCCAAGCCCCGTTCCTCCCTGCAACAGGAGAAACGTAACTCCAGTTGCTTCCCAACTCTCCACATTTCATACTGAACTTTCCCCGTTTTTGCCTTAAGATATGGGAAACTGCGGGAAAGGAAAACCTCTGTCCCACATCCTGCAAGAAGTCGTAACTCGCCTTCTGTTGTCTACGATCTGTTCCTTGAACTGATGGAGCTCCGGAAGTTCCAGAAGCTTGTTTGATATATAGCGTCACATGTGACCACCATTTCATATACTGGCCTTTTGTCTTAGAAAAGGACATTTCAGTTGGCGCCGCCATATCTTCCACCCATTACGTAATGACGTCATGGGAAATTCTGACACACAAGGTAGTCCCAGCGAGCGAGATGGTGCAGTGGTCAGCACACCGGACTCACAGTCGAGAGTACGACGGTTCAAACCAGTGTCCGGCCAGGGCGAATTAGGTTATCTGTGATTTCCTTAAATCTCTCCAGGCAAATACTGAGATAGTGCCTTTAAAAGGACACAGCCGATGTCTTTCAATCCAAGCTTGTGTTCGATCTCTAATGACCTCGATGTTGATTGGTTGCTAAACCCTAATCTCCTTCATGTTTAAGGTAGTCCAGAGGACTTTTATGTTACTAAATATTCAGCGAGCTCTTGGAAACTCTTTGGAGAAAACTTCATTCGATGTAAGGAAGATAAATCATGGGTAACGGTGGATAGCACTCTTTCCGTCCATGACCAGCCACAGTTCCACTGACATGCTACGACAGTATGAAAGAATAAACACTCTCGTTTGCAAAACTGGATTTTATACTTTGACGCGTTTTGCTTTATACAAGATATCTTCAGATTGGACTACGAGAAAAAATACTATCTGTCATATAAATGGCATGACCCCCATTGAATGGGTGAATATATCTGCAAAGACAATACCTACAATACTATTAAGAAGACAAAATATCAACGAACAGTTTTCATATACTGGCCTTTTGTCTTAGAAAGGGGCATTCAGTTTGCGCCGTCATATCTTCCACCCATTACATAAGGACGTCATGGGAAATCCTGACACACAAAGTAGTCCTAGCGAGCGGATGGAAACTAAAACAATCACTTGTTTTCGTGCAATTCATTCTCTTCCCACGGAGTTTTAGGTACCGGGTCATTGACATCCCTAAATAGGGGAACGCTTTCGCTCGCGGTGCTATTAGAAGTAGGGCAGTTTCACACTGTCTTAAGAGGAACTATATATGGGTCTGAAAAGCCGAAACACATTAACTATAATTAAAGGAGTAATTATCTATCAACTGGAGAAAATTTTGTAATGTTAATTTCTTCTCCTCGAGATGTCGCGAAAGAGCTTCCGCTGCCGTCGTCAGTGTGGTCCATGCGCTGCCGCCGCAGTCCGGAACCGCGCGACTGCTACGGTCGCAGGTTCGAATCCTGCCTCGGGCATGGATGTGTGTGATGTCCTTAGGTTAGTTAGGTTTAAGTAGTTCTAAGTTCTAGGGGACTGATGACCACAGCTGTTAAGTCCCATAGTGCTCAGAGCCAGCACCCAGCAGCAGCGCTGCCGCATGCACCCTATTTTAAAGGGCGACGCAAGTAGACCTACACTACGTTCGGTGATAGGACCATTAGTCGACGCACTCGAATCAGCTTCCTGCAGTCCTTGACTTACGAAGCAGCACTGAAAATACCGCCACAATCACATTTACCCAGGTGTCAAATTTGAATAGTCATCACTAACATCACTATAGAGATCTGATTATACGCCGACGGACATCTGATCTCATCACTGGACTAAACCATTCACCGGAAACAGTGTCCACTTAGAAAATATTTCCGTACAACTTGTTTGGAATCCCAAAAGGGAGTCTTACTAAACGAAACAAGCACGAAATACGGTATATTTTTCATTTAATAAACCTTGACAAGTCATTTTCTTTGATGAGCACCTCGTAGAGTTTCTAGCTCAACAACGTAACACAATTGTGCCGCACAGAAAGGAAGCCGCAAAGTCTGCATTGTCCAGCGCAGCTATACCGGCACACAAAGGTCGCTGTTCAGCTGCTAGTCACGATGCAGCCAATACGGGTAGACTGTCACGCGCCCTCCATTAGTTCTGCAGTCTTTCTCATGCACTTTTACAGAAACTATTCGTTGAAAAAATGATTTTTACGTTGCGTATTGCATTATACGTCAGCTTCAAGGTAAAGTGGCCATCATTCGCTAATGGTCA
Source organism: Schistocerca piceifrons (assembly GCF_021461385.2). Taxonomy (NCBI): domain Eukaryota; kingdom Metazoa; phylum Arthropoda; class Insecta; order Orthoptera; family Acrididae; genus Schistocerca; species Schistocerca piceifrons. The sequence continues at coordinate 462,332,610 of NC_060149.1, forward strand.
TACTCATTGTGATATTCGCTTTTAAGTAAGAAACTGCGCCAAATTTGAAACGTTTGTAATGAAAAAGTATGGGTCACTATGATTTTGTTTTCGGTGCATAGTTGAAATGAAATGTGTGTGAAATCTTATGGGACTTAACTGCTAAGGTCATCAGTCCCTAAGCTTACACACCACTTAACCTATATTATCCTAAGGACAAACACACACACCCATGCCCGAGGGAGGACTCGAACCTCCGCCGGGACCAGCCGCACAGTCCATGACTGCAGCGCCTGAGACCGCTCGGCTAATCCCGCACGGCTCGGTGCATAGTCTATCACATATTTCTGCGTATGAAATTTAGCTAACATACCGAATTTTAGACCTGGAAGGAGGTCTCTGTCTATAACCTCGAGAAAATTGACTTTATGTAGCATGTTCACTTGCGATCGCACGTGCCCAAGAATGAAGTATAACATAAGTTATTTGTCCTAAACCGATCGAGATATCGAAACGAGACTTTGGGAAATTATAGCACACAAGAGGAGAATATTTTGCCTTGTGGTTAATAAACAGAATATGCTCATCTACGTCGATATAGCCGAAGCTATAGTTTTTATTTAACTTTTTTCACTCCAGTACTGTAATTTTTAAAAAGTCATCGATAGCTAGTGAAAAGAGAATTCGCTAGTATGAAAATAAATTTGAAATTTCTTCTCTTATATTGCTGCAAACCGACACAAATAAGTTTTCCGTAAGATATTGACCGCTCTGGTCGCCTATTGCTTGTTTAATAAGACACTCTGTCTCAAGATCCTGTAGCAATAGCTACTGCAAAGTGAGTTTGTGCGGTTTATACTGTGTTTTGGCAAAAGAAGCAAAATTAAACCGGTAAGTAAGAGAAATGTAGCTGTTATCCGTAACTGACGATGCTTCTTCAAACGAGAAATGCTTAAAAATTCAGACAAAAATAAATTTATCTAGATTCCACGTTAAAATTTGATTCTTTTGCCTAAACACAAAGGAAATTGAACACTGAGATGATCACCAAAACAAATGTCTTGAATCTACTGCTTTCGCAGCAGAATCAACCATATGTCCAGATTGAAATATTTTCTCTGCAGTAGAGTGTTCGCTGATACGAAACTTCCAGGCAAATCAAAACTGTGTGCTGGATCAAGACTCGAACTCAGGACCAAGCGGGTGGCTCAGCTGGTAGAGCACTTGACCACGAAAGGCCGAGGTCACGAGTTCGAGTCTCGGTCTGGAACATACCGGGTGATCAAAAAGTCAGTATAAATTTGAAAACTGAATAAATCACGGAATAATGTAGAGAGGTACAAACTGACCTACATGCTTGGAATGACATGGGGTTTTATTAGAACAAAAAAAATACGGAAGTTCAAAAAATGTACGACAGACGGCGCTTCATCTGATCAGAATAGCAATAATTATCATAACAATGAAAGACAAAGCAAAGATGATGTTCTTTACAGGAAATGCTCAATATGTCCACCATCATTCCTCAACAATAGCTGTAGTCGAGGAATAATGTTGTGAACAGCACTGTAAAACATGTCCGGAGTTATGGTGAGGCATTGGCGTCGGATGTTGTCTTTCAGCATCCCTAGAGATGTCGGTCGATCACGATACACTTGCGTCTTCAGGTAACCCCAAAGCCAATAATCGCACGGACCGAGGTCTGGGGACCTGGGAGGCCAAGCATGACGAAAGTGGCGGCTGAGCACACGATCATCACCAAACGACGCGTGACAGATTTCTTGCACGCGTCTAGCAATATGGGGTGGTTCTAACAAAACCCCATGTCATTCCAAGCATGTGTGTCAATTTTTACCTCTCTATCTACATTATTCCGTGGTTTATTAAGTTTTCAAATTTATTCTGACTTTTTGATTACCCTGTAGTTTTAACCTACCAGGACGCTTCCCACGATCGGATTATTGTACGAATGACAGGTGCGTGAATATGAACTTCGGTACAGTCTTGTTATTGCAGTTTCAAGGAAACAATTTGGTAAAAAATATTTTACTCTCACTGTGTAGCTTGATAATAAACTATCTTTCCATTTATGCCTATAATCATCGATTTCTTATATTTTTGTTTTAGTCTGACAAAAGAAGCATCTAGATAAGTTACTGAAGACACATCTGAAGAAGAAAAGTTTAGCAGATCAGATGAAAATAAATCGACAATTCTCATGAAATTCCAGGGGAATTCTGCAACACAATGTAGCTGTAACAATGAACGGCAGGGACTGAAACTTACCAAAGGATTTCATTTCTGCACTTCAAGCCTACTCTGCAGCAAAAATACAGCATTGTTCTACTGAAAAAAAAACAGATTTGCTGTTGGTTTATCTTTGGATAACAAGGTTAAAAAAACATGATAGTCATAACCTTATGAATTACCTGATACTACTCATTAAGGTTCAATTAGGTTACGCAGGGTGAAATTGATTGAACTATGTGAAATAAAATCGTCATAACTTCTGAACGGCTTGCGTTAGGACATTCAAATTGCAAGGTTGGCCGCGGGGCATGATGGAAAGTAGTATGCGCTGTATGGACAAAGCCCACTTTTATATGGACGAGTTAGTACGTGAAGGTTTTGGAAGACAATTTCATCCCCATTATCCAAAGTGACCCTGATTTCGACAAAATGTGGTTCATGCAAGACGGAGCTCAACCCCATCGAAGCAGGAGAGTGTTTGATGTCCTGGAGGAACACTTTGGGGACCGCATTCTAGCTCTGAGGTACCCAAAGGCACTAGCATGGGTCTCGATTGGCCACCATATTCTCCAGATATGAACACATGCGGCTCCTTTTTGTGGGGCTATATTAAAAACAAGGTGTACAGCAATAACCCCAAAAGCATTGCTGAGCTGAAAACAGCCATTCAGGAGGTCATCCACAGCATCGATGTTCCGAGCTTCGGCGGGTCATGCAGAATTTCGCTATTCGTCTGCGCCACATCAGCCTCAATGATGGCAAGCAAATCGAACATGTCATAACCTAAATCCCAATATCTGTAGTGACGTTTACATGTTGAATAAAGTGTGTCACGCCATAGTTTGTAACTAATTTACGTTTTTTTATATATAGCTTAATAATTGTTACCCTAACACGTTAAAAGAGAATTGTGGCGAAGAAGTTCATCACTTCACTCTGAATGGCGACAGGAAAAAATATGGTGCGCTATTTGCTGCAAATTATGTTCATATTTCTCAGATGAAGATTGGGGAGAAAATCTTTTGGCAAGTTTCCATTCCAGTCGTTCACTATCAAAAATACAGTGGCGTACAAGATCCCGCCAGAACTGCAACAAAACTGGCAATTTATTTTCATCTGAATTTTTCACCAATTCTCATTTCTTGAACCACAGCCAGTTAAAGATAACGGCTACATTTCTCTTACTTAAGGGTTTAATTTTGCTTCTTTCGCCAATACACAATATAAATTACACAGACTCACTTATCAATGGTTGTTGCGACAGAATCTTGAAACAGAGTGTCTTATTAAACACGCAGCGGGCGGCCAGAGAGGTCATTATCTCATGGAAAGCCTCAATGTGGCGGTTTGCAGTAACAAAAGACAAGAAATTTCACATTTACAACTATTACGTGGACTGGCCTCCCCAGCGTGTATGTTGGCAAAAATTCAGCCAGTCCTCCGTACCCTTGAACAAGCTATAAGACAACAGAGAAATTGTGTTTATGATTGAAATATGATGAATGAGTTAACAGATTTTCGTGCTGTAACATGTTTCTTGTCAAAAACTCCTACACAACTGAAAACTGTTTCCTCTAAAAATTGGAAGCGTTGTGTTGTCGCATACCACAGGTAGGTAAATGTGTTCCAGACACTTCCATATCGCTGCACACAAGTCATAAGCGATCTTGGACACTGTTCTTCAGCACATGCGGTAGCTTACAGTAATAATTGTAACCACACTACCATCCTTAAAGTGCATGAAATGCGTAACAAGACAATTCTAGTTATGCCTAATAAGAGCGGATAGCTGGTTTTTTATTTTAGCTTCATTATATTTTAACACCAATTCATTTACCCTTTCTGGCATTCAACAATAACAGGGCAAAACTGTGAAACGGCGCAAATTACTCACATTGCGAGTGCCTCTTCTTTTCTTAACAAGCAGACTATTTCAAAGTAGATGTAAAACAAATCGTAGGGCTATAGATAGACTAATGCTGAACGAAACACGTTTGACTGTCAAGGGGGCAATGCTTGAAGCTTCACGGTCTTTCGTAGCAGAATATTATTGAAAGATGTCTCACAAAACCCAAAGAAATTATTATTATTATATGTAAAAGCTGTTAGTGGTGCCAATTTTGAGGTCTCGACACTCATCGACGAGGCAGGAACTGAAATTGAAAGTAGCAAAGCAAAAGCAGAAATACTGAACTCTGTTTTCAAACGTTTCTTTACAAAAGAAAATCCAGGAGTATTGCCCCACTTTAATTCTCAAATCACTGTAAGCATGAGTGATATAGTAGATATTTGTGCCACTGGTGCTGAGAAACAGATGAAATCGATGAAATTGAACAAAATTCCTAGGCCCGATGAAATCCATCTTAGATCCTATACCTAATTTTCTGCTGAATCCGGTCGTTTTTTACACATAATCTATCGTAGATCGCTCTGATAAAAATCCGTCCCTTGTAGTTGGACGAAAGCACAGGTCACACCTATCTTTAAGACTAGCAGAAGTGGGTCACAAAACAGCCGGTCAATATTATTACCGTCCTTTTCTTGTAGAAACTTAGAACGTATTCTCATTTCAGATGTAACGGCATGACGTCCTCAGTGCCAACTAGAATCGATTGCGAAAACACCGAGTATGCGAAACCCAACTCACTCTTTTCTCGCGTGGCGTCGTTAAAAGTCGTGCAAAGCATGCAGCTCAATACCACATCTATGCTTATAATAGAAAGTACGATCGCATAGGTCAGTGGTCGCTAAACTGCTTCCCGCGGGCCGTATGCGGCCAGAATCAAGTATTCTTGCGGCCCTATTCTCGCCCATGTTCTATAACACTGTACATCCAACATGAGCTAACGGAATTTACAGATGTGCTCACAATGTTAAGAGCATCTTAAGACTGTAGTGTTCTCAATTAGTAACAAATAAAAAATACTTACAGGGACAGCAATATTTTAAGATGCGCTTTATTTTAATCTGCGTTGGTGAACTGGGACGTAAGCTAAGTAAAGTTGACCGCTTACCTTAGGGATAGAGTAGTAAGTAACGCGGCAACTACGGCATTAGAAGATGTGAGGGGGTGGGGGATGTTTTATTGTTCATCTACCTTTGCTGACAACTCATGGTCGTGTGTGCCTCGTACCGATCAAGTGGTATGGGTATATATTTCAAACGGAAGTAACGTGGAATTGTGAATGCGCATTGTAGAGATGACCATCTTCAAATGCAGTGAATGCACAATGTAGAGAGGGCCGTTTTCAAATGCAGTGCATATTTGTAACAAGGAAACTGAAATTAAATTAAAGCTCTTGTACTACAACATAATGAGTAGAAGAAAAATTACATTCGAAACATTCAGTAAATATCTGTGATAGTGACGAATGTTGCATAATGTATTTAAATACAAGCACAGTTACTGTTATTAATCAATTAATCATCTGTTCACGCAACACAACAACACTTCATCAGGCAGTAACAATATCACAGCTTCGGTGTCTCTGAGGATTGCAGCATTCTGAAATGGAAACCAGTCGATACGAAATGTTCCGAGTGGTCAGACTTCTAACGATCAGTACTCAGCAGCCGGCAGTCAACTTACTTCGCCCTTACTTTAGCTGGTCTATGGGGAGCTCATAACACACTAATTTGTTTAGATTGCCAGTCAATAATATGATCGATATATATGCGGCCCGAGATCCCGCCCCACAATTTCAGTGTTGGCTCTTCAAGAAAAAAAGTTTGGTGACCACTGAATAGCCTATCATGCGAAATTTGTGACTGGATTGAGGATCTATTGTTAGGGAGGCAGCAGTATGTTGCCTTGAATGGAAAGTTATCGACAGATGCAGAGGTAACTTAAGGTGTACCGCAGGGAAGAGTGCAGAGGCCCTTGCTATTCTTGTTGTGTATTAATGACCTCGCAGATCACGTTAATAGTAACCTAAGAATATATGCAGATTATGCAGATATCTGTAACGAAGTACTGTATGTAAAAGCTGCATGAATATTCAAACCGATCTTGATGTGATATCAGAGTGGTGCAATGATTAGCAACTTGTTTTAACTCTTCAGAAATGCAAAACTGTGCACTTCACAAGACAAAAAGCGAAATATCTTACGACTACAGTAACAATGAGTCACAACTGGATGTGGGAGCGACGTTTAAACCCTGATCCGATTATTCTTTCCATCACAGTTGGAATCGGTCAATTCGTACAAATACGTGGGTGTAGCAATCGGAGACTTGAAATGAAAAAGGCTCCAAGTGCCAAAACAATGAATTTGAGGTAAATAAGTTTTAAACATATTATGTATTAAAGGTCATAATTGCACTATTAATGTGTTTTATCCGAATGTTAAGTATATTATGTATCTAGTTTCCAAAGGAAATCACAAACATTGAAATGTAACAGTTTGAAGAATTTACTGAAAGTGGAAATTTAATGAAAAGCTCGAAGTGTCAGTACACGGCAAAAAGATAGCAGAAGGGCATCATGCTTTTGTAAAACTGTATGTGTTCACTGTTTGTCAGTTAGAGCATCTTTTCAATTAAGCCTTTCTCCTTTACTTCACAAATGTGGCTTGCAATATCTAGGGCAAGTAGCTGCATTTTCTTGACGTCCTCTACTCGTGCATGTTTTCTCAAAATTGTGATACAGTCTCGGTCCTCCTGGTCTCAACTACATGAGGCTTATGTTTGTGCAACCATAACCACTGTACTTCGAATATGTCTACAGTTGCTATGTTTATATTAAAATCTGGTGCTTTCTTGAAAGCTAAGAAGTCAGATGCATTCATGTTACTGGCGATAAATGGCTGTATTTGTTTTGATTGCTGTACCATGTCCTTTACCTCTTCTGTAAAAATACAGTTGGCAACTCAACAATAGACAGTCTGCCCAGTTATGGTGTAGGTTATCGATCAGTAATGAGACTTACCTCCTGTGCTGGACGAGAGTTTGCAGGAACACATTTGTTACTTTAACTTACATATTCATTTCCTCAGTGTTTCAGCTTTCTTCTCATTGCTGCCACAGTACCTTCCCGATCGTCTTTTCTTTCCACTGAAACTGTTATAAATACCTGTTGCCACGCTGTTTTATCTAACACTGAGGAGTAAGCTCGCGGAACATAGAACCTTTCGTATGTTAACAGCAGTGGCTGTTAAACCGCATACCAGCTGTTAATTGCATTTGGTACTACATATTCAGTCGTGGCAGTTTGAGCCTCTTATACGTTATTGCGTTTATCATGTAGATCTTATGTCACAAAAAACCTCGAAATTCTTTATTATGGAACTATTTCAAGTCTTCAATTTACAGTGATACGAAGTGGAACGATCACATTTGCTCAGTAGTAGCAGGTGGCAAAGTTCGGTTGACTGGTATAACACTAGGGAAATGCAATCAGTCTACAAAGAATATTGCTTACAAATCACTTGTTCGACCCATCCTGAAATATTGCTCAAGTATATTTGACCCGCATCGGACATGACTGACAGGGGATACTGAACATATACAAAGAAGAGCAGCACGAACTGTCGCAAGTTTGTTCAGTTCATGAGAGAGAGTCACTGAGATGCTGAAGAAACTGAACTGGCAGATACTTCGGGATAGATGCAGACTACCTCGAGAAAAACTGCTGGCAAAGTTTCAAGAACAAGTGGTAAAAAATGAATCCAGGAATGTACTAAAACCCCCTACGTATCGCTTCTATGGGGATGGCTAGAACAAGTTTACACTAATTACGCACACAGGCGTTTAACCCACCCAATACCAATGGGGAATGTCATATTCACTATTTTCAGATTCAGGACATTACTGACCCATCAGTAACCCGTTAAAAAGTATGTTGTGAGTAAAACTAACAACAATTAACGAAATTTCCATTTTTTTTTGTGTGTGGGCACAAAGTATCCCCACAATTTCCCTTGATAGTACATGATAATGAAAGTGAGTAGATATTGACAACAGTATGCTAAAAGACATTTTCATGTTCCCGATCCTACTAACACATCAGTACCTCTTCAAAAATTATGTTGTTAATATAAGACAACAAGAAATAACGAATTTTGTTTTTTTTTTAATTTTTTTAGGGTAGTCATAAGGTTACCCCCCACCCCCCTGAGGCCCACGTTATGGGAAAAGCCTTGGTATTGCTACAGTTAAACAATCACTCTCCCCGCTCTCGCTACGTGAATGGAACGAAGAAATGCGACAGTACAACGATCATTACAAATGATTTCGTAGAAAATGTATCACAAAAAATTTACGAAATACTCGGCGAGACGGGGATGTAATTGGTAAGCAGAAGAAGAATTCAGATGTCAATAAGATAACATAAACAGCTATGAAGATAGATATAAATAACTGATGCTTCTCGTGCGACTGTAGGGGAAAAAAGGCTATTTGTGGCTACTTTTGATATCTGTGTATTTTTAAACAAAGATATGCTAGACTCAATAAGTAAAAACGTTTCAGATTAAATGTGAACGCAGCTAGACATTTTACGTACATCAGTCGTCAACATCATCCTCCTTGTTGAAGAAACTGGGGGCCATAACGAGAGGGTAATTCTTTTGCATCATCGGAATCTTTCACTACCTGCTTCTCCGGAGAGAGACCGTCATTCCGCACCTATGCAATAAAAGCGAAAAGTATGTTTAAGCTTCCCGAATAATACACAGAATAGACAGATTTGCAGTAGTCGTTGCAGGCAGTGCTGTATTCAGCAACAGCGTTGATATTCTTATCTTTCATACGCTGGCCAATGCCTGGCTCAGTGTAAGTGCTTTGCGCAACAGATATGAAGCACTGGCCTCCTACGCCTTCCGCTTCCGCGTGGAACTTTTCAAGGCCGCGGTGAAATTAGGCAGTATTACACCGTCAAATATCTTTGACTAATGTTTTATAAAACCTAGGGCCATGCTCGTCCTCCCATAAAAGATACAGAAGATATAGTAAAAGCAGTGCAGCGCAAAGGCAAATATTTTATAGATTTTTTTTTTTTTTTAACGGAAGATCATTGATGGTTATTGTGCAGTGTAACACGGGCCGCGCCGGCAGAAGCGGGAACAAAGCCGACGGGGGTGTGGCTTGCGATAGCAGCGAGCCCGCGATTGGCCGGTGCTGCAGGAAGGAGCAGAGCTTCACTCCACCCACCCACCTCCCCGGCGACGACGCAGTATCGTGGTTGGCAGCCATTCGTCAGTAGTGCATGTGGCACCGCCGTGTTACGAGCTGTTTGTGGTGGAGGTTGCAGCAGCTTGCTAACGAAAGGTAAGAACACTTTTCCTGTGATACATTTTCTACATAGTTGTCAGAATAACGACATGCGTACATAATATTAGAAAACGGAGCAAAGTTCGAAACGTCGAAGAGTAAGCTGTTACACAGCAGTTGATGTCAGCTAGCTTTAGCTGATAGTAATGATTTAATTACAATCCACAACAATCGCATGACAGCCACCCGTGATCTAAAAAAGCTTGAGGCAGGAAATGACAATACGCTTTTAATAATTACTATTAAAAACAGTCTTGATCACAATTTATTTTATAAGGTGACCGGTTTCGACCACTGCTGTGGTCATCTTCAGACCATTGAGTGGAAACCCCTTTCTGTTGGAGAATCACAACTAATACGCTTTTACATTTATTACTAGTCGGGAGTGGCCACGCTACGGTCGCAGGTTCGAATCCTGCCTCGGGCATGGATGTGTGTGATGTCCTTAGGTTAGTTAGGTTTAAGTAGTTCTATTTTCTAGGGCATTGATGGCCTCAGATGTTAAGTCCCACAGCGCTCAGAGCCATTTGAACCATTTGAGAGTGGCCATTATCGAAGTAGTGAGCTCCGTGGACGAAATTCGTGCTTGTTGGCCAAAGATGTACCGGTGCGGGTCTGACTTTGCGGAACGCAAATACATTTTCGTTTTCATGTGTGTTTCGGCTGCTGAGTACTCGGTTCTTTGTGAATAGTTTGTTGGTTTCTTGGTACCGTCGTCATCTGTCTAACCGAAAACTGCGTAGCTTTTTTATTCCAGACATGTTTCAGTTTTTACTTACAAAGGAATGATCAGTGAACTATAACTAAATTACACCTGTTGATACGACTGACATTATTTTACGTAATGGTAACAAAGACTGATAAAGGGGATACAGCGATGCTTATGTCGGATGAAGAGTATATTAAAAAACAAATTCTTTTCAGACAGTGGCAACATTCAGAGAGACAAAACCCGATTTGGAGTTTCCAGGGCGAATTTAACAAGAAATTACACAGTACTTCATTTCAGTATTCTGAAGTCAGCTTCGCAATTAATGACTCCACGAATTCCTGAGTTGAGCTCCGCAAGGATCGCCCAATAGTAAATCACACTACATGTCCATAATATTAAAGTAGGCGAGTAAGAAAATTAGAAAGCGTGTACGCGCCTCTCAGTAATAATACTGGTTGAAGAACAGTTGTGAATATGGTGAACTACGTCAAGATATTCCAGAAAGCGATCGTCTGGTTTCTTACGACGTTGCTAATTCGTATACCGACGTGTTTGCTGAAGACGTTACAGGGACTGTGAAGAACTTTTTCGCTCAAGGGAAAGTCAACGCTGCTGAAGTAATCGCATTCGACAATTTATTGAATCTTGTGTCTTAGTTATTTTAAATTTAACGGACAAATATTTTTCCTGATTTATCAATAAGCTTTTGCATATAACAGTAAAAACCGCTCGTCTTATTATTGTTGTACAGTCCTGACGTATTAGTCACATTGTGAAACATACACTGAAGTTCATAATATGGACTTAATTATCATTTTAGCAAGAGAATTAGAAATGTATCTTACGTGAATACACGTCGCATATTTCTTTTGAACTTTTGATAATAACAGTAACTGAAGTGATCTTTGCTTCGGTGCCAGCCGTTGTGGCTGTGCGGTTCTAGGCGCTTCAGTCCGGAACCGCGCTGCTGCTACGATCGCAGGTTCGAATCCTGCCTCGGGCATGGGTGTGTGTGATGTCCTTAGGTTAGTTAGGTTTAAGTAGTTCTAAGTCTAGGGGACTGATGATCTCAGATGTCAAGTCCCATAGTGCTCAGAGCCATTTGAACCTTTTTTTTTTTTTTTTTTTTTGCTTAGGTTTACAGGCGAAAAACTTCAACGAATTTGCCTGGTAATCTTCACTTCTCACCATTGGTTAGAAATTTGGCGTTGTTTCTGCACTGTAAATGTCTTTTTTTTTAATACTATATGCTGTCTTTGAATGTGTGAAGATGTATAATTTTAATTTAGTTTTACGTCTGTGCGTGTTTTCCTCTAATAAGCAGTTTTCAACAAATTTTGAAATAAGTGAATGAAAAGCATGCACTGGGTTTGGCAATTCTGTTGAAGCACGTGAGCAGCAAGAAGTATTTTAAAGGGCGGTCGTCTCTCGATTTTTAGGCGCTGTAGTTTACGTGAGTGAGGTATGGGATGGGCATTGTTGCCGAAATGAACGTTTGAGTGATGGGCATTGTCGTCAGGATGAACCTTTAATTCGATAGCGGACGTGTAATGTTGTCAAATGTCCCAACAGATTAAAACAGGCCTTTTACGGGCAGTGCTATTCGTTTTGAATGCTCAGTGGGTATGCTTATTGCCTGCAACAAGTTCCGTGTTGCTTACAACACAACTTCCCAACAGTCATTACTGTTACGTTTAGCGATTTAGGTGCTTAGCTTAAGACATTCCGCACCTGTAGAAGACTCAAGTTACAGCTTCAGTTACTCGCTTCGTTAAAGCTGTATTAAATCAGAGAGCGTAACGTGAAGACCTGAAAATGACCAATGACCTCCTTCGTGTCAATCAGCATGGATTCCTAAAGCATCGATCATATGAAACCCAACGTGCGCTCTTCTCGCGTGACATACTGAAAACGTTGGATCAAGGCAGTCATATTGATGCAGTATTTCTTGATTTACAAAAAGAATTTGGCTCAGTACCACACCTACGGTTATTGTCAAAAGTACGATCGTTTAGGGTATCAAGTGAAATCTGTGACTGCATTTAGGACTTTTCAGTAGGGAGGACGCAGCATTTATCTTGGATGGAGAGTCATTGTCAGATGTAGAAGTAACTTCTGGTGTTCCCCTGCGAAATGTGTTGGGAGCCTTGCTATTCATACTGCATATTAATGAACTAGCGAGCAATTTAAGCAGTATCCTCAGACTTTTTGCAGATAACGCAGTTATCAGTAACGAAATACTGTCTGAAAGAAGCTGCATAAGTATTCGGTCAGATCATGATAAGATTTCAGAGTGGCGCAAAGATTGGCAAGTTGATTTGAATGTTCAAAAATGTAAAATTGTTCACTTCACAAAACGAAAAACCATAGTACATTATGACTATGATATCAGTGAGTCACTGTTGCAGTCGGCCAGCTCATACAATGCCTGGGTGTAACATTTTGTAGGGATATGAAAGGGAATAATCATATACGCCCAGTTGTGGCTGAAGCTAGTGGTAGAGTTCTGTTTATTGGCAGAATACTGTGGAACTGCAAACGATCTGCAAAGGAGATTGCTTACAAATCACTCGTGCAGCAGGTTCTACAATATTGCACAAGTGTGTGGGACCCGTACCATATAGGACTAACAGGGATTATTGAACGTGTACAGAGAAGGGCAGCACCAGGTTTGTTTGATCCGTGAGGGAGTGTCAGTGAGGTACTGAAGAAACTAAAGTCACAGACTCGGGTAGATAGACGTAAACTATCCCGAGAAAGTCTACTAACAATGTTTCAAGAACGGGCTTTACATGATGACTCTAGGAATATACTACAACGTATACATATCGCTCACACAGGGATCGTGAGGATAAGATTAGAATAATTACAGCACGCGTAGAGGCATTCAATCTTCCCACTCTCCATACGTGAATGCCATGGGAAGAAACCCTAGTAACTGGTACAGTGGAACGTACCCTCTGCCATGAACTTTGCAGTGGTTTGCAGAATATAGATGTAGATGTTGGAGTCATTAATGTCCTTAACAAAACTGAGCAATCAAAGCAATTGAATCATGCTCCTACAAACAAAGGTTCTTAAGCAGCCAATGTATTTTCTGGTTGCTCTGTCGCATTATATCGAAATAGTTATTTACAAGAGAACATTAATGTTCATCCACCTTTACTTCAAATGCCACGCAGTCACGTTGACTGATTTACGGCTGTGGCAGTTACCCTTCGTGTTATGACAGTGGCAACCGTTAAAAAGAGTAATTGTACTTAATAATACAGTTTCAGTTGTAACATGTATTGTCGTCCTTTACTAGCATTGTTAGGCGTATGCTATTTGTAAAGGCTTTTGAATTTGGTTAAGCAAAGCAGTTGTTTCAAGTGACTGACCCAACTAATCATAGGAGGACGAACACTCTAACATGGATTCCAAATCACAGTGCAACCCGGCATTTTTCACATCGACCAGAACCTAGGATTTATCAGTAATCGAACCTGAATCTCTGGATTTATTGGCTGCCTCTTTACCATTGAGCCACCGAATCCTATCTTGTAAATTTATTTATAAGTCCATCTGGGTGGAAAGTGTCAGATATAATTTTTAGTGGAGTATTTTAGACTTTTTCTTATACTGACTAATACGAATCAAGTCCATTTCGGCCATTCCATGACAGGTGGCCTAATTCCGATAAAAGTTACCGCATGACCTTCACGGATTTTGATGAAATTTTGTGCGAATATTCTCACACGTTCCCAGTTAACATTGATAAAGTTTTACTTGAGCCAGTTTAATACTTGCACAGATACAGTCATTTGTTTGACCCCACAGCGCAGCCATCAACAGTGCACACCAGAGTTTTCGGTAATTTGCAGACACAATATCTCCCGTAATATTGTCTTGAAAGTAACAAAACTAAGCGACCTTGTACAAATTTTTGTGCTCTGTTCATCGAATTCATAAAAAAAGTTATCCTGAGCGATTTGCATGTGGATAATTTGAAGTAATGTCGGATGAAAAATTAGACACTCAAAAAAATGTGAATTGTAGCTTTTTATATCTCAGGAATTAATAGCGGGATACACCTGAAACCTCACTCGTAATAGCTTATCAATACAAGGTCTTAGAATATAAAATTTCATTCTCCTACTGCTTTCCGATAGTGTACAAAAAGGGCGACAATGACAATTTTTCTAACAAACTCCACTATGGCTACTTTTGTGCACCTTTTACAAAACAAATGTCTGCTTCCAACTCTTTTAAACCGTTTTCATTAGAAAGACCAAGTTTTAAACCACACAAAAAACTGTATTTGGTTTTTCAGTGCGAGCTAATAACAGCTCTAAAAAAGAACGACACGGTGTAGGTGCGTTGAAAATGGACTCATATTCCGCTGGTTCTAAGATTAAATCTGACAGTTTTTACTATGTTCTACACTTGTTTAATAGTGTCTGTGGAAGATAATATCAGATGTTCTGATGACTAGGAAATGAGCTTGAGTCATAAAAATTGCAAATAATTAGTCATTTTGGCATTTTTACAGCACTCACCTCTACAAAATTCTTTTTATAAAAAATGAAGTGGGATGAGGAAGCCAATAAAAAGAACAGTTTTCTCTTTTTTGTGGCGCTAATAATCTGAGGTAATCACATAAGAAAAGTGTAATTGTTTGGGTTCTGTCTTACCAAAATTTCTTCCCAAACGATCCCATCAGTGACATCAACTGGCCGGCAGTATAGTTATCCTCATGACAGTCTACTGCTAATTAATGAAACCTGTAAAAAAATTCAAGCAGTTAGAAGTAAACGTAAGCTTAGGATCCTAAAAGGAACCTCTTCTTGTTTTAGCTTCTGATACTTCTAGAAACGTATCATCACCTTGGTATCCCGTGTAAAGAAACCCTTATCAGGTTTTGGAATCTGTGGTAAAGAAACTCATAGTTGGCAGCTGTTTAACAGCTATTAGGCTTGGCTCCAATGGCAATGAGGATTCTGGTTTTCTCACTTTAAAAGGAACCAGCAGTGGTTAAATCACCATGGGCCATACCAACACATTTATAAAGCTTTTCATGTGCGCACTAATGTTCCACATCAACCCGAAACTATGTTAACCCAAATAACGCTATACCTTAAACCGGAATTAAACTAACAAATGAATAGCATTACACAATAAAAAGACATACTAATAATTCTCTGTAACACGAATCCAACACAAAAAATGTCAGGAAGTCTGCTGTGAAATTCACAAAAAATTACACAATTTGACTGTGGTGTAAAACCTACAGGCTTTTTATACAATGTGTGCTGCAGCTGTTATGCAACAGTTATACTACAACAATCTCTACTGCCTTGCTAATGCACAGTTAAATTGTGAAGGTTATAGCCAGTTTGATTCGGTAGAAATGTGTCACGATGAATCGCAACAAAAGACACCCCTTTTTAAATTTTTTCGTTTTACGGACTTTTTCTCACTTCCTAGTTTTCAAAACTTTTGGCACTGCCTTCCCCAGAGAGAAGTAAATAATTGTAGAACATAGTAGAAGATGTCAGATTTATTTCGAGTGCCAGCGGAGTATGTGCCCATTTTCAGTGCACCTTCACACTGTCGTCTCTTTTTAGGGCCTTACATGCTCGCATTGCAAAACCAAATATAGTCTTTAGGTGGATTAGAACTTGATCTTTATAGCGAAAATGTTTTAAGAGTTTGCAGACAGCACTTTTATTGTAAAAGTGGGCCAAAAATAGACATTTTTTACGTTTTGTAGAAAAATCATCGACTTTGCCCTTAGTTTGTAAACTATTGGAAAGCAGTAGCAGAATGAGGTTGTAAGATCTTGAATTGGTAGATTATTACGCGCAAGGTTTCAGGTGCATTCCGCAATTACTTCCGGAGATAGAAAAAGGTAAACTTAACATTTCTTCCGAGCGTCTATTTTTTTGCCGATTTTGCTTCAAATTATCCATACGCAAATCACCCAAGAAATTTTTCGTTATTATTTCGCTTAAGAGAGCGCAAAACGTTGCACAAGATAACAAAATTTTATTTCTGTCAAGAAAATATTACCAGAGATATTATGTCTCATATTTGCCGAAAACTCACGGGTGCAATATCGATAGCTGCGCTATGGGATCAAACAAATGACTGTATTTCTGGAAGTATTGAATTAATGATCGCGAAACTTTAACAGTGTTCTTTGGGAGTATATGTGATTGTTCGTACAAAATTTCATCAAAATCCGTGGTGATCATGCCGGAACTACTAGACCACTTGTCACGGAATGACCCCATTATGGAGGATGTACGTACAGGACTGGGTCAGTTTCAAAAAACTAATGACCTATCAATATTCACCGTACGGGGCTACAACGTCCACCATCAGCAATGGCAAATATCTTAACTTCGCCATGTGCAAGTTGTAAATACAGATCAAAACGCGTTCAAGTTTTACAGACACACCAGTAGCAGCCGTGGTGTTCTAATCTCTGCACATTGCTACAAGGCGCCTTGTTAAAACATTGAGAGAGAAGAAGGGTTAAATATTCATTCATGGTGGCGCACATACATTGAAACGTGTGGGTGAAGGCTTTGAAAATAATAAATGTTTTGTGAGCCTAGTGGATCCCAGTTTTACTGTTGTATAACGTTGTCGTAAATGATGGGAAATAATACTGCGTTTGAACGAGCGTTTTGAGATAAGGATTGTGCGATTAAACACAGCCGGTATGTGTCTTCGACCACAAGGAATGAGGCCGAATTACGCGTGTAATGTATCACTGGACTTCTTAGCTAGTGTATAAAACGTTTTACTGTCGTTAAGTAAGACACCTGCCGATGAAGTGATACAGTCGTCTGCAGGGTGTATACGACCCGGGACAACCGGTAGATCAGGGAAAAACTCGGGAATTTTTTCATCCGGGAGAAAACCGGGAAAAACCCAGGTATTTTTTTTAGAATTCCGGGATGTTTTTGATTTAGTTTTCAGTTATTTTTTTGTTATTTTGACTGGTAAGAAGCAATACTCTGACAAAGGGTATTACTGTATCCCGTTCCTGCAGAATAATATTGCGACAACAAAACATGAACGAGAGGAAAAAAAAACAAAAAAAACCAAAGTAAAACTTGAGTTGCAAAGGAAACGCGCATGTGCTCAAAACAAAAGCGTCTGCCAACAACAAAATGTGTCAAAGGCTTTAGGAAGACTGTGCCATGCTTCATAACAACAAATTACCTCCGATGGGCGTGACGTCACGACTGTTTGCATTAGATTCGTTCGAGCAGTTGCTAGCGGGCTCATGCGCATGCGCAGTTGAGTCGCGCATGTGTAGTACCTTCTCCCGCTTATGGCTACAGAAGTGTGGTTGTTAGCTGTGTAAGCAGTAGCAGCATGCAGCAAGAGAAAAAAAATGCTAGGACATAAGGATTGAAGAAATGTGCATTTTAATTTTTGGCGTCCTACCTCAAAACGCTCGAGGGAGGAAAGGGGGGGGGGGGACCACTATCTAGTAAGTGTTTAATTCCACACTGTTGGCACGTTTCAACTGTTCGCTATATTTCAAAAGTGCATCTTTTCATCTTATAGCTCGTATGGCATTATGCCACAATATCTGGACATACAAATGTGCGCTGTAAGCCAAATTCTCTGTATTTTAGTAAAAATGTTCAAATGTGTGTGAAGTCTTATGGGACTTAACTGCTAAGGTCATCAGTCCCTAAGCGTGCACACTACATAACCTAAATTATCCTAAGAACAAACACACACACCCATGCCCAAGGGAGGACTGAACCTCCGCCGGGACCAGCCGCTCAGTCCATGACTGCAGCGCCTTAGATCGCTCGGCCATTTTAGCATGGTTACAAAATACCGATGCTCTTGGAATATCCTCTGATGTCTTCATTCTTTTATGACGTAATGTAAGATCTTTTAATGTTTTACACGTACGAACATACGGGCTTCCTGCGTCATAGTAGCTGCGCACGCGCGGTGACGCCTATTATCTTGCGATCTCTGGCAACTGCTGAAACGAACCTATTTCTAAGAGGTCGCGGGAAGATATTGCGAATGGTTGTTTGAAAAGCGTTAGTTTCAAAGTAAATTTGCTTTTATGCAAGCTGAACAACGTGCGAGAATGTACGATGAATTTTTTTACGTCACAGAGAGTTTGACTTTCATGTAAATACCGACTTTTTGAGGACGACCATTTCGAAAAATTTCGAACCCAGAAGATCACACATTTACGTCATTATTAAAAAGTTTGCTGGCACATTTGTGTGATATGTCTTAAAGTGTAACACACGAAAAAAGAAAACAGTATTATATGAGGAAGCTTAGCTTCTCTTGCAGCTTCTCAATCTTCGAGACCAATACTATATGTGAAAGCTTTGCTAAGTATATTAATTTAAACCATTAACTTCTCCAATTTGTGTACACGCGCTACTTAACAGTGATATTGCTATTGGCTGACTACGTCACGCGTCCTATCTGTCATCGGCTGGCGAGACCACATAACATGAGCTATGACTACAAAAGCGCATCGCAATATCGATTTCAATGCTTCGGAAAGTAACATGTGGTGTTTGTTGGAATTCAAATTTATACTTTCGTAAAACGAAAATATGCAGCGTGCATGTTGCTGCACATCATAGATCTCTCCAAAACGTGTTTTTTTTTTTTTTTTTACTGAGTTTGGTTTTCTAAAGTGCCGGGAAATTTTACACCGGTGTATAAAACCATAACCATTCAAAGGATTGATAAGTTTTAATGTTCCGAGAAAATGAATACTGTCACTTAACATGGAAAGAGTGTATTTACGCCAGGAGAAAATGTATTTTTAACCCGGAAAAACCCGGGATGTTTTTTTCCTGTCTGCGTATACACTCTGGTCTCGTACAACAGTAAGATGGATCATTTCCAATTTCGGCGTACAGAGATGTTTCAGGTAGGCTACCTGGAAAAATTACGATTTATGAACTGGTCAGTTTTATAAAATGAGTCGTAATGTAAGAGCGTATACAACGATTGAAATAGCTTTGTGTTGCGTTTCTGTGAGTTTAGTGGTAGGGACATGCCAGTCGCAGTTCTTTCCGCCGCACGGTTCGTGTTCACGGTGTTGCCTGTTTCTGTAGGTAGTCCAGCAACGGAGTACTTTTTATCGTGTGCATACAGTTGAGTGTGGTCAAAAAACAAAGAAATTTTGACACTTTTTCAGTTTTTCGTCTATTACTCGAAAACTATGCATCACTTTGAAAATTTTACTATAACCAAAATGAAAGTCCATTAAATTTTGCCTCGAATGGCCTAAATCGGTGCCACCGTCTGACCTCAATCAGTTGTCAAAGTTCGTTCATTTTACCAACTTGGCTAAAAGGCGACACCGACGCCTGTAACTCAAAAATGGCTACTCCAAATGAAAAATTTCAAGTTATCAAAGTTGTAGAGCATGAAATGTCATGTCACGAAAGCTTCTAGTTTTTCAGTTGTAGGCATTATTAAGAGTTCATACACTTGAAAGCTAAAGTAATTCCACTTTGTTGTTTCTTTTTTTAAGTCATTTTTCAATTAAATGAATTTTCCAGTGGGAAGATGGCTCCCTAATAAGCATATATGCGTTCTCTATGTGTATCTGTTTAATTTTCTTCACTTATTTGTATTTTTATTCGTTTTTATCCACGCCTTAATTGGTGAGAGTGGGTTGCTATAATGAAACCCAAGTACATAGCAATGGCCAATATGTATTTACGTATGAGTAATATAAAAAATTGTACAACTGAAGAAATAGAAGGGCAGGACAATATTAATAAAACACAATTTAATTGTCAAAGATTCACATTTTATCAAATTTCAGCTTCATCGAGGTTATTTGGGAGACTGCGCCAGGTCCCGGTCCGGCATCTGATCTTCAGAATCTAGTGCGGCACCGTCACCAGCTTCTTCGTCCTCGAGCCTATCTTCGATCTCTTCCTCACCCTCGTCGAGCTCAGTTTCTGGTGAGTTTTAAGCCACAACAGTGTTTGCACGTAGAGGAGCAGTTCAATACAGATTTAAGACATCCATGTACTGCTGTGCATTATGTTTTGCGCGCGACCGCTACGGTCGCAGGTTCGAATCCTGCCTCGGACATGGATGTGTGTGATGTCCTTAGATTAGTTAGGTTTAAGTAGTTCTAAGTTATAGGGGACTGATGACCTCAGAAGTTAAGCCCCATAGTGCTCAGGTCCATATGAACCATTATGTTTTGAATGCGCAGGAAACCCCAGTAGCGTGTGTGGCGTCGCATCTTTCGTCATCGCTACGGGAAATAAACTTGATAACTTTTCTTCCAGGCCCACTGGCACAGATCAGCTTTCTTGCACAGCTAAGATTGCACCTAATGGTAGGATCGCAATGAGTGCAACGTTGCTGCGTCTGATGTTGGGGATAGCCTTTTGAGTTTGAAAGGTTTTCTCGGGGCAGACTTCACAAAAAGCTCGTACATAGTCGCGCAGTTGGAATTCTCATGCGGTGCTAACATCAGCTGTTCTCCTGTCTTTGCTATTATGTCTTATGAGACTGGGCGTTTAACAAGTTCAGCATCTTCCACTTTGAGGTGTGGCTGTTGCTCCATTAAGGTTTAGTCATTTCCTTTTTCCTTGGCCAGAAAAAGATGATGTGGTATCATATCTTGTGCAGGCATGCCTGAAAGTGCAAACCCTGGATCGAAATTGAAAGAATTACTAGAGTACTACACTCCTGCTGATTTCTCTGTTCCCAGTTTCTGGAAATACAGGTTGTTGTAGTTGGTTCCTCGACCCATTAGGAGAACAAGCACGCCAATGTCCTCGCTGAATGTTGCCGCAGTGTCAGACTCAGTAACTTGAGTAGTAGCTGTTTCCACAGTTAATGAATCCTCAGCTTCCTCTGCGTATAGCACTTGAATACTCCATACTCAAGTTTCCTCATCATCAAAATCAGGCGGTTCATGTTGCCCTCATTTCCGAGAAACTTCTCCTGTGAGACTGCAGCATTTTTATCTTTATCGAAAATGATATCTCACGAAGAACCTGCTGTCTTCAAACGATGAGATCTTTCAGAAAACTTCTCTCCCTATTGCGAAGCATCACTTGGGTAGCCGTTAAATATAAATGTGATCTTGGATCCGTTGTGCTTTCTCAAGCATGTTTCATATTGCATACAGATGGTTCTAAACTTTTCTCTGATGTGTCAAACAACCTTTGGTGCAGGTAGCCACCATCCACTACAAAACTTTTTGTTTTGTGTACTTCATTCTGCTGGAGAAGTGTGAATGCATCATAGAGAGATGATTTTGTAGCCTTATTGAGACCGTCTTCTGTGAACAACAACACAGGGTATGGGGAAAATTCAAATGAGAAACAGAACTCCAAGTCTTTATCAGATTGCTTGATAATACGCAGTCTGTAAAGCAACGTTAATGGGTTTTAGGGTAGGAATCCTCTTCTTCCCTATCTTGAGCGGTTCATCACCAATTGCGTCACAGCTTATTGACATAAGCATATTACATTTGGGAAGAAATGGATGTTATGAGTGCCAATCATTCAGTTTATCATTGTCTGCTGGATTTCTATCTCTGTGTGAAGCTCTTATATCCACGTGTTGCTGGCTAGTTCCTGAGGATATGCCAGAAAGTTCTTCTATTTTTTGTCAAATATCCTGTAAAGATGCGAATCCTGAAGTCCACTTTACGAGCACAGAATCTGAAAATACATGTCCGTCAGTTAATCCGCCTTGCGCTTTCATTGCCCTCGTTAAAGTTTGCTCTGTTGTCATATCAGATCATACACCACACCAAAATTTAACACTTTGATTAATGGTGAAGTAGCCTACAGTTGTAAATTTGTTTAATTCAGCAGCATCTGTGTGGTCTTCCAATGCAAGCACCTCTTGTAAGTAAAGGTGCAGGGCCTACTGTTTATTTATAGTGTCAAAGACGATGTAATCAATTTTGATTTATTGTACTTCTTCTGACAAACACTGAGCACTTCATATTCGATCATACAAGAAGGTAATTGATTTTAATAAATACTGCTTTTGTTGTGGCGAGGAAATTGATGCTCATTGGGAGAAACTTAGCAGACTTCCCTACGTGAAGTGAAATATTGTTCATAAAATGATGAACCTTGAATTAAGAGACACTGGACTAGGAAGATTGCACACTGTTTCTGTACTAAGGAGCCAGGTGGACTTAACCCTTATAAAACAGAAGCTATTGCTCCATTTGAACCCCGAGACTCTTAATAGTGACAAACGCAAAACCTAGATGCCTTTATAACACAAAATTTCACACTCTGTAGATTTGATAATTTGAAATTTTTCATTTGGAGTAACCGTTTTTGAGGTACAGGCATTGGAGCCGACATTTTAGCCAAGTTGGTAAAAACTGACAGAAATTTGATATCTGATTGCTACCAAACGACTGCACCGATTTTGACATTTAACTAGTCATTCGACGCAAAATTTAATGCTTCTTCTGGAAATGACAACAATTTCAGCAGGATGCATAATTTCCGAGTAATAGCTGAAAATCGGAAAAAAGTGCCAACCTTTCGGTTTTTGCCACAAAAAGTTGTCCCGTAGGTTTGCAGGTCGAAAACTTGGATTCTACACGCTTTCAAGTATACACACAAGATAAAAAAATAAAATCTTCTACCTCATTTTCGCAAGCAAAGGGCCTTTTTTGGGACGCCGTTACTGCACTAATGTATATAAGGAGCTATACACCATCAACATTGCGCCTCTCCTGCCACTGCAGTCTCCTCGTTATAAGTCAGTTTTTTGAAGGCCATAGTTATGAAATCTGGGAAAATGTTAGAGGATTTAATAAAATACTGGTCTCGAGAAGTCTGCCTGTGTATCATGCTCTTCAGGAATCAACAAGGAGCTCTGTGTATCATGCTCTTCAGGAATCAACAAGGAGCTTTAATCGTTTAATAACTCATTATAGCCATTAGATACCTCTTCTGAAACATTCGTCGTTAGACTTCCAACACCCCCCCCCCCCCCCCGTTCCATTCCCTTAAAAAAAAATCTTCTCCAGTCGATCTCTCGTAATGCCCCGCCAAACAGACAGGTGTATCAGTTCGGTATCAGTTTGAAGAAAGTAAGGCCATGTAACAGATACTGACCAGTAGCAAGTGTGCACAAACGTTTCCTATTGAAATTCCGACAGCGTACGTACCGACACTCATTTTTTCCATGTAAACTGAACAAGGAAGACGATGGTAGCATAAGCACCTTCCTCCACACACTGTAAGATGGCTTGCAGACTTCAGAAACTCATGTAGCCATTTGTCGTGAAATCTCAAAAGTGTTTCGTCATTCACCGTAAAAATAACATGAGTCGCCTCCATCCAGGACCCTAAAGAGGGCGTAGGTAGAGGAGATACAAGAAAAAGACAGGAAAAAAACAAGAATTAAAGACCGTTTAAGAATTAAGCGGGAGAGACACTACCTGAACTGTTAGGTGCACGCTGCTGTGTCATTTCGTCAAGTAGCATAACAGAGGAACTACCACTGCCGAACGGACGTCTATTGCTAACGTGCTATTTGTGGCAACAGTGCGCTCGGCTCACACAACGGACTCCCGTAAGCCGCGTTTTCTTAGGTGTGGAAATTCATCGCAGTGTGCTGCGGAATACGCTTGCGTCTTTTGTTGTCGGGTGCGGGCCGCAGACCGCTGTGTGCTTGCTAGGCGCATCAAAACGTAAAAAGTGAAAGTTTTGCTTTTTATAATTTGACAGTTGTACATGAGTGATACGAGAACTACCTTCCGACACCCTATTTTAGCCGGCCGGTGCGGCCGAGCGGTTCTAGGCGCTTCAGTCTGAAACCACGCGACCGCTGCGGTCGCAGGTTAGAATCCTGCCTCGGGCATGGATGTGTGTGATGTCCTTAGGTTAGTTAGGTTTAAGTAGTTCTAAGTTCTAGGGGACTGATGACCTCAGATGTTAAGTCCCATAGTGCTCAGAGCCATTTGAACCCTTTTTTAATTCAATGAAGGTTGTTTGCTATTGAAACAGAAATGTTTAAGCTTTCAAGAAAGGTTTGTTTTTAGCGCTACTCAACATCTATGTAGCCATATTGCCTGAATTATGTGTCGTACAACAACGTAATTGTATACTGGGCATCAGTAGCACCTACCGGTGACGTGTACAAATTTTCTGGCCGATAGATTTAGTAATAGTAAAGTAATAAATTAAAACGTCACGCATGACGGGGAATTATTAGGAAACCAACATACGCAACGTAGTAAGCGACAAACTTTTTCCCTTTACACTTTTTGTCACGTCCTGGACAGAAAAAGTTTCGGAAAAGTTTGAATTAATTTTTGCAGATTGTTCGAAGGCTGTGGATGCTACAGTTTCCGATAGACGAGAGCAACTGTGTGACTCATTGGCGCCATGCAAGCTCCAGCGCGTCGCGAGGAACATTTTGCTAATACAGGTCCGGCGGGGCGACACTGCGAGCGGAGGCAGCAAAGGCAAAACATACAGCGCAGTGATCGATCAAAAAACCTATTAATTTCGGCACTCTGAAAGTATATGGAATTGAAGGAAGAGGAGGAAGTCTGTATATTACTGGTAAGATAACTAGGATCCACAAAGTAGCCTAGTCAGACAAATGTTCTTACATCGTGAAGAACGAGCGTACAACATTGGCGATGCGGAGAAAAGCCAATTTCCACTGCTTTATACATCTACATATTTACTCCGCTAGCCACCAAGCGGTGTGTGGCGGAGGGCACAATTCGCGCCAAAGTCATATACCCCCACCCCTAATCTCTGTTCCACTCGCGGATCGCACGACGGAAAATGACTGTCGAAACACCTCAGTACGAGCTATAATTTCCCTTAGTTTTGAATGATGATCATTGCGCGTTTGAAAGTTGGCGGTAATAATATATGCAGGCATATCAGAAAATAGTGAACTGCCCAAGGAAAACATGATTGACGTGGTAGGTATTGGCTGTTATGCTGTTATGACATAGCCGAGGGATTCACTTGAGGAGCGGATTTACAGATTACTTCAACGGGCCAAATTTTAAACGTCGTTCAAAGTACTGCTCACCGTAACAACAACATCCTCATAACTGTGGTTTAAACCCAAGTACAAATACATTTACAAATGTTTACAATGGGCATAATCAAAGGCAATTCTTCTTACATGTTTCATTCATTTTCCTTCCGATTTCTGCGGGAAGTAACTCCTTTTACATTCAGTTTTTCAACTCGGTGTCAGCCATGTTCCACAAAATAAAGTGTTTGGATATCAACACGATAAGCTGCTCATCCTCCGAGGCAGAGATGCAGTCAGCCGACATTTCTGGTGAATGTTTCAATAATTAGAGTGATACAATTATCTGTGCTCTTGGTGCCCTTGTGCGTGAAACAAATATTGCAGCTGTCGCCTAGTAGTCGCTGCCGTTCATTTCAACACCCCAATGCCTCCAGCCAAGCAAATCGCTGCGACGTGTGGGATAGAATCCTCCCGAAGCACGTAAGCGTTTCTCGCGAGCAGAACCTGTAGCGGCACTGCTTTGCGCGCACCCTAGAAAAACGGTCTGGCGTGTTTGCATTGTGCGAGTGGGGAGCGCGGTCTCTCACTCGTTTTACGCAACAAGTTGCTAAATATTCTCGCAGATAGAAAAACTTAGCTACAGAGTTCGCTCGGGAGCAACAACGAAGGTGACGCTGGTACTTCGCTACGGCGTTGGTAGGACTCGGCTGGCAGGTGTTGAACCAAATATGGTAATTGACGAAAGGCTTCCGATTTTTACCGATTTTCGCCAACTGAAGACTGAAAAGAGATACAATGGTAGAGGAAACAAGTAAATTTCGGTTGGTACGACATACTACGTAAATAAAAAATGATTGAGGAATAAGTCTTCTGTGGCTGATAACTATTATTAAGGGAGTTCGAATGAAGCAACAAGTTTACTGTTACCAGTCACCGTTTATTTATATCCGCAACGAGTTTCGAAGGTTTAAGCTTCCATCAACGGGTAGATCTACATCTACATCCATACTCCGCAAGCCACCTGACGGTATGTGGCGGAGGGTACTTTGAGTACCTCTATCGGCTCTCCGTTCTATTCCAGTCTCGTATTGTTCGTGGAAAGAAGGATTGTCAGTATGCCTCTGTGTGGGCTCCAATCTCTGTGATTTTATCCTCATGGTCTCTTCACGAGATATACGTAGGAGGGAGAAATATACGGCTTGACTCCTCGGTGAAGGTATGTTCTCGAAACTTCAACAAAACCCCGTACCGAGCTACTGAGAGTCTCTCCTGCAGAGTCTTCCAGTGGAGTTTATCTGTCATCTCCGTAACGCTTTCGCGATAACTAAATGATGCCGTAACAAAGCGCCCTGCACTCCGTTGGATCTTCTCTATCTCTTCTATCAACCCTATCTGGTACGGATCCCACACCGGTGAGCAGTATTGATGCAGTGGGCAAACAAGTGTATTGTAATCTATTTCCTTTGTTTTCGGACTGCATTTCCTTAGGATTCTTCCAATGAATCTCAGTCTAGCATTTGCTCTACCGACGATTAATTTTATATGGTCATTCCATTTGAAATCACTACTAATGCTTACTCCCAGGTAATTTATGGAATTAACTGCTTACAGTTGCTGACCTGCTATATGGTAGCTAAATGATAAAGAATCTTTCTTTCTCTGTATTCACAGCACATTACACTTGTCTACATTGAGATTCAATTGCCACTCCCTGCACCATGCGTCAATTCGTTGCAGATCCTCCTGTATTTCAGTACAATTTTCCATTGTTACAACCTCTTGACATACTACAGCATCATCCACAAAAAGTCTCAGTGAACTTACGATGTTATCCAGACGGTCATTTATATGTACTGTGAATAGCAAAAGTCCTACGACACTCCCCTGCGGGACACCTGAAATCATTCTTACTTTGGAAGACTTCTGTCCATTGAGAATGTCATGCTGCGTTCTGTTATCTAAGAACTCTTCAGTCCAATCACACAATTGGTCTGATAGTCCATATGCTCTCACTTTGTTCATTAAACGACTGTGGGGAACTGCATCAAACGCCTTGCAGAAGTCAAGAAACACTGAATCTACCTGGGAACCTATGTCTATAGCCCTCCGAGTCTATGTCAATATGCCATGTGTGTGTTGTGTTGCAATTGAGGGATAACCTGCGAAACTGTCTAGTAGAGAAACAACAACACTTCATGATTTTGGGGAGGTTTTTGACTAAAAACTAAACATAAATCTAAATGTGGACATAAAACAACTAAAATAGAATACCTCCAGTTGTTACAGCCTCATTTCTCTATCATAATGTATCACATGTGCACTGTCATACTTTTTAAACAAAATTGCTAAGGCTTTTGTGGCCACTTGTTGACAAACCGCCTGTAGGCTGCTGTCTCTGGTCTTCGGCCAACATTGGTCTGTTGATTTTTCTGACGTTTTGCCAGCACGACTGGCCAGCATTGCCAAAGTGTTACCCTCCACTGCTGGTGGAGGACTGGAGCCGAGTTCGCGGCTGCAGCCTACGTAGTATATGTACCTGGCGTGCCAACATCCAAGTGCTTCTCCGCAGTCATTTCCGGAGCAGTTCTCCTCTTACTAACTGCAACAGTCATTCGCTGCAGCACGGGAATACAGAATCTGCTTACCTTGAGACTTTCTTCCTTCTTGTTGGAGCTGTTGTCATGTTTATGTATTTCTACAGCCTCTCTGAACAAGAGGGTGTGATAACTCTTCTCTGCAGCCAGAACTTCAGTGTCGGTGAAATTTTACTATGTGGTGGGCCTCATACAGCGCATGCTCTGCCACGGCTGATATCTCCACCTGCCCTGGCCTGCAATGTCACTTACGTTCTGTGCCCTAGTGGTGAATGATCATCCAGTCACTCTAGCATAAACTTTTCTGCGTGTGAATTGTGTGCGGTATATTCCCAAAATTGCAAGTGGGGTCCCTTTTCTCCTTTGCTTATCTGAGACAGGCTTTGATCTTCTTTGTCGGTTTGTAAATAGTCTATATGCCATGTTTGCGCAATATTCTGTCTGTCACTCTGGGAATGGTTCAAATGGCTCTGAGCACTATAGGACTTAACATCTTAGGTCATCACTCCCCTAGAGCTTAGAACTACTTAAACCTAACTAACCTAAGGACATCACACACATCCATGCCCGAGGCAGGATTCGAACCTGCGACCGTAGCAGTCCCGCGGATCCGGGCTGCAGCGCCTAGAACCGCAAGACCACCGCAGCCGGCTCACTCTGGGAATGTATGGCAGAAAGGCTGTACCCGACATTTCTTTTTCCGATGTGTCACTTTGCCAAGTAAACAAAGATTTTGTCTGGAAACTACTAGCTGCAAAGAATGTGGAGCAAAACAGAAACATTATCTCAAAGTACAAAGAACATACAGCAAAACAACATTGTTATTCTAAAATAAGTGTTAAAGGATTGTGGAGAGCTTTTGAGTCGATGAATACATGTGTTAGAATAAATATTTCAAGTGGTATACAAATCTTTTACTCTCAAGTTTATATAGCTTAATTTCATACTCGTTTATACAGGGTGTTACAAAAAGTTAAGGCCAAACTTTCAGGAAACATTCCTCACACACAAATAAAGAAAAGATCTTATGTGGACATGTGTCCGGAAACACTTAATTTCCATGTTAGAGCTCATTTTGGTTTCATCAGTATGTACTGCACTTCCTCGATTCACAGCCAGTTGGCCCAATTGAAGGAAGGTAATGTTGACTTCGGTGCTTGTGTTGACATGCGACTCATTGCTCTACAGTACTAGCATCAGGCACATCAGTACATAGCATCAACAGGTTAGTGTTCATCACGAACGTGGTTTTGCAGTCAGTGCAATGTTTACAAATGCGGAGTTGGCAGATGCCCATTTGATGTATGGATTAGCACGGGGCAATAGCCGTGGCGCGGTATGTTTGTATCGAGACAGATTTCCAGAACGAAGGTGTCCCGACAGGAAGACGTTCGAAGCAATTGATCGGCTTCTTGTTGTTGTTGTGGTCTTCAGTCCTGAGACTGGTTTGATGCAGCTCTCCATGCTACTCTATCTTGTGCAAGCTTTTTCATTTCCCAGTACCTACTGCAACCTACATCCTTCTGAATCTGCTTAGTGTATTCATCTCTTGGTCTCCCTCTACGATTTTTACCCTCCACGCTGCCCTCCAATACTAAATTGGTGATCCCTTGATGCCTCAGAACATGTCCTACCAATCGATCCCTTCTTCTGGTCAAGTTGTGCCACAAACTTCTCTTCTCCCCAATCCTATTCAATACTTCCTCCTTAGTTATGTGATCTACCCATCTAATCTTCTGCATTCTCCTGTAGCACCACATTTCGAAAGCTTCTATTCTCTTCTTGTCCAAACTATTTATCGTCCATGTTTCACTTCCATACATGGCTACACTCCATACGAATACTTTCAGAAATGACTTTCTGACACTTAAATCAATACTGGATGTTAACAAATTTCCCTTCTTCAGAAACGCTTTCTTTGCCATTGCCAGCCTACATTTTATATCCTCTCTACTTCGACCATCATCAGTTATTTTGCTCCCCAAATAGCAAAACTCCTTTACTACTTTAAGTGCCTCATTTCCTAATCTAATTCCCTTAGCATCACCCAACTTAATTAGACTACATTCCATTATCCTTGTTTTGCTTTTGTTGATGTTCATCTTATATCCTCCTTTCAAGACACTGTCCATTCCATTCAACTGCTCTTCCAAGTCCTTTGCTGTCTCTGACAGAATTACAATGTCATCGGCGAACCTCAAAGTTTTTATTTCTTCTCCATGGATTTTAATACCTACTCCGAATTTTTCTTTTGTTTCCTTTACTGCTTGCTCAATATACACATTGAACAACATCGGGGAGAGGCTACAACCCTGTCTTACTCCCTTCCCAACCACTGCTTCCCTTTCTTGTCCCTTGACTCTTATAACTGCTATCTGGTTTCTGTACAAATTGTAAATAGCCTTTCGCTCCCTGTATTTTACCCCTGCCACCTTTAGAATTTGAAAGAGAGTATTCCAGTCAACATTGTCAAAAGCTTTCTCTAAGTCTACAAATGCTAGAAACGTAGGTATGCCTTTCCTTAATCTTTCCTCTAAGATAAGTCGTAAGGTCAGTATTACCTCACGTGTTCCAGTGTTTCTACGGAATCCAAACTGATCTTCCCCGAGGTTGGCATCTACTAGTTTTTCCATTCGTCTGTAAAGAATTCGTGTTAGTATTTTGCAGCTGTGACTTATTAAGCTGATAGTTCGGTAATTTTCACATCTGTCAACACCTGCTTTCTTTGGGATTGGAATTATTATATTCTTCTTGAAGTCTGAGGGTATTTCGCCTGTTTCATACATCCTGCTCACCAGATGGTAGAGTTTTGTCAGGACTGGCTCTCCCAAGGCCGCCAGTAGTTCCAATGGAATATTGTCTACACCGGGGGCCTTGTTTCGACTCAGGTCTTTCAGTGCTCTGTCAAACTCTTCACGCAGTATCGTATCTCCCATTTCATCTTCATCTACATCCTCTTCCATTTCCATAATATTGTCCTCAAGTACATCGCCCTTGTATAGACCCTCTATATACTCCTTCCACCTTTCTGCTTTCCCTTCTTTGCTTAGAACTGGGTTTCCATCTGAGCTCTTGATATTCATACAAGTCGTTCTCTTATCTCCAAAGGTCTCTTTAATTTTCCTGTAGGCGGTATCTATCTTACCCCTAGTGAGATAGGCCTCTACATCCTTACATTTGTCCTCTAGCCATCCCTGCTTAGCCATTTTGCACTTCCTGTCGATCTCATTTTTGAGACGTTTGTATTCCTTTTTGCCTGTTTCACTTACTGCATTTTTATATTTTCTCCTTTCATTAATTAAATTCAATATTTCTTCTGTTACCCAAGGATTTCTACTAGCCCTCGTCTTTTTACCTACTTGATCCTCTGCTGCCTTCACTACTTCATCCCTCAAAGCTACCCATTCTTCTTCTACTGTATTTATTTCCCCCATTCCTGTCAATTGCTCCCTTATGCTCTCCCTGAATCTCTGTACAACCTCTGGTTCTTTTAGTTTATCCAGTTCCCATCTCCTTAAATTCCCACCTTTTTGCAGTTTCTTCAGTTTTAATCTGCAGGTCATAACCAATAGATTGTGGTCAGAGTCCACATCTGCCCCTGGAAATGTCTTACAATTTAAAACCTGGTTCCTAAATCTCTGTCTTACCATTATATAATCTATCTGATACCTTTTAGTATCTCCAGGGTTCTTCCATGTATACAACCTTCTTTCATGATTCTTAAACCAAGTGTTAGTTATGATTATGTTGTGCTCCGTGCAAGGCTTCCTCTGTCATTTCTGTCCCCCAATCCATATTCACCTACTATGTTTCTTTCTCTCCCTTTTCCTACACTCGAATTCCAGTCACCCATGACTATTAAATTTTCGTCTCCCTTCACAATCTGAATAATTTCTTTTATTTCATCATACATTCCTTCAATTTCTTCGTCATCTGCAGAGCTAGTTGGCATATAAACTTGTACTACTGTAGTAGGTGTGGGCTTCGTATCTAACTTGGCCACAATAATGCGTTCACTATGCTGTTTGTAGTAGCTTACCTGCATTCCTATTTTCCTATTCATTATTAAACCTACTCCTGCATTACCCCTATTTGATTTTGTGTTTATAACCCTGTAGTCACCTGACCAGAAGTCTTGTTCCTCCTGCCACCGAACTTCACTAATTCCCACTATATCTAACTTCAACCTATCCATTTCCCTTTTTAAATTTTCTAACCTACCTGCCCGATTAAGGGATCTGACATTCCATGCTCCGATCCGTAGAACGCCAGTTTTCTTTCTCCTGATAACGACATCCTCTTGAGTAGTCCCCCCCCGGAGATCCGAATGGGAGACTATTTTACCTCTGGAATATTTTACGCAAGAGGATGCCATCATCATGTAATCATACAGTAAAGCTGCATGCCCTCGGGAAAAATTACGGCTGTACTTTCCCCTTGCTTTCAGCCGTTCGCAGTACCAGCACAGCAAGGCCGTTTTGGTTATTGTTACAAGGCCAGATCAGTCAATCATCCAGACTGTTGCCCTTGCAACTACTGAAAAGGCTGCTGCCCCTCTTCAGGAACCACACGTTTGTCTGGCCTCTCAACAGATACCCCTCCGTTGTAGTTGCACCCACGGTACGGCTATCTGTATCGCTGAGGCACGCAAGCCTCCCCACCAACGGCAAGGTCCGTGGTTCATGGGGGGGATCGGCTTCTTAGGGAGCACAAAACATTTCAGCCTATGACTCACGACTGGGGAAGACCTAGAATGACGAGGACATCTGCAATGGACAAGGCAATTCTTCATGCAGTTGACGATAACCCTAATGTCAGCAGAGAAGTTGCTGCTGTACAAGGTAACGTTGACCACATCACTGTATGGAGAGTGCTACGGGAGAACCAGTTGTTTCTGTACCATGTACAGCGTGTGCCGGCACTATCAGCAGCTGATTGGCCACCACGGGTACGCTTCTCCGAATGGTTCATCCAACATTGTGTCGATCCTCATTTCAGTGCAAATGTTCTCTTTACGGATGAGGCTTCATTCCAACGTGATCAAATTGTAAATTTTCACAATTAACATGTGTGGGCTGACGAGAATCTGCACACAATTGTGCAATCACGTCATCAACACAAATTGTCTGTGAACGTTGGGCAGGCATTGTTGGTGATGTGTTGATTAGGCCCCATGTTCTTCCACCTACGCTCAATGGAGCACGTTATCATGATTTCATACAGGATACTCTACCTGTGCTGCTAGAACATGTGCCTTTACAAGTACAACGCAACATGTGGTTCATGCACGATGGAGCTCCTGCACATTTCAGTCGAAGTGTTCGTACGCTTCTCAACAACAGATTCAGTGACCGATGGATTGGTAGAGGCGGAGCAATTCCATGGCCTCCATACTCTCCTGAACTCAACCCTCTTGACTTTAATTTATGGGGGCATTTGAAAGCTCTTGTCTACGCAACCCTGGTACCAAATGTAGAGACCCCTCGTGCTCGTACTGTGGATGGCTGTGATACAATACGCCATTCTCCAGGGCTGCATCAGCGCATCAGGGATTCCATGCGACGGAGGGTGGATGCATGTATCCTTGCTAACGGAGGACATTTTGAACATTTCCTGTAACAAAGTGTTTGAAGTAACACTGGTACGTTCTGTTGCTGTGTGTTTCCATTCCATGATTAATGTGATTTGAAGAGAAGTAATAAAATGAGCTCTAACATGGAAAGTAATCGTTTCCAGACACGTGTCCACATAATATATTTTCTTTCTTTGTGTGTGAGGAATGTTTCCTGAAAGTTTGGCCGTACCTTTTTGTAACACCCTGTATGACCTGTAACATGTTGCATACCTTAAGTACAATAATTATGTTATCAACAGTGGTAAAATTGTACATAAATTACAATTTTGGCTGGTTAAAGGTACGCAAATAGATTTATTCTTAACAATTACACAGATACGTGCAATATCAGTCTGAAATATGTTACAAAATGTTTGTTTTATTTGAATGGATCTATTGAGTTATAAGTTATTGTTCATTTAGGAAATAGCAAAGGAAACATGCAAACAACTAAATTAATTCATAGGAAATATGAAGGGGAGGATGGAGGTACAGAGAGAAAGCGAGAGAGATTCAGATAAAGAAGGTGAAAGACGTGACAGGAGGAGAGCAAATTTTCTTTCAGCAGGGGGTTCGTAAGGTTGTATCTATTACATGTTATGACTAAGTAAATATTGGAGCAATACATTGGTTATGCTTTAAAAATATGCAAACTGATGTATCGGCAGCTGGGCCAACACCTTGTAGATCGAGATGGCTGAAAATGCACGCTAGACTAACGCAGACGGGCGTGAAGTACTGGAACAGGCTACGTAATTAATGCTATGAAGAAAAGTACGTAGCTGGATTAATACTTATCTTTAATCAATCATTGTGGTACATCGCTCTTGACGATACACAGGAGACTTTAATTACAATCACTGTAAGGCTAATGGCGCCTTGCTAGTTCGTAGCCATTAACTTAGCTGAAGGCTATTCTGTCTCTCGGCTAATGAGAGAGAAAGGCTTCGCACATCTAGTTGCTAGCTAGGTCGTCCATACAACTGGGACGAGTGCTTGTTCGTATCACGAGACCTGCCTTGTGGTGGCGCTAGGTCTGCGATCACACAGTGGCGACACGCGGGTCCAACATGTACTAAATGGACCGCGGCCGATTTAATCTACCACCTAGAAAGTGTGGTGTCTGGCGGTGACACCACACAAACACATATACAGTTTATGTAATTAGTTGTGTGTGTGTGGTTTGAGGTTTTCGGGTGCTAAACAGCGTGGTCATCAGCGCCCAAATGCATAGAAACAGGAACACATGCGGTGAAGGGACAAAGACGGACAGCGAACAAGGAGAACAGCTAAAAGACACAGACCTGACACAGTTCCAAATCCTCACATACAGAGGCAAAACAAGAGGAGAAGAAATGCACTAAAAAGGAAAGGAAACACAAGGAAAAGAGAACAGAAATCAAAGTGAAACAAGTAGGTAATCGTGACTGGCGGACCTCTTACCTAAATCCTGGGTGAGCCAGTCACCCAGCAGCACATTAAAATTCTCTCCCTAAAATCCGAGGCAACAAACTGGACAGGACACAAAACCATATGACCTTAAGCACAATCGTTGCATCGTCTTGCAAAATAGAGGGCAAAATAGACCGCCCTCTGGTCAGAGAATAAAAGACAGTCAAGTAAAATGTGGCGGACAG
Source organism: Schistocerca piceifrons (assembly GCF_021461385.2). NCBI lineage: Eukaryota > Metazoa > Arthropoda > Insecta > Orthoptera > Acrididae > Schistocerca > Schistocerca piceifrons. The sequence continues at coordinate 462,367,681 of NC_060149.1, forward strand.
TAATCTGGACGCCACAAGCACTGCAGATTGAGGGGTCTTCCCGTAGGAGTAAAAAGTTGATATACGTAAAGTCTCAAGTCCAATGGGATACAAGCTGATGGTACAATGGTATATCTGCAATTGAGGCGATTCCATTATTTGTTTGTTGAATGTTGACTAGATGTATATCAACAAACAGCATAAACAGTATATCTGTCTTCACATTTTTAAAGTGTAGCCAATGTGTTACTCCAGCCATTGATGATGATGAGGTCTCGCACTCCGAGAAGTGTAGGGGACGATGCGGGAGACCTACACCACCTACTAGGCAAGGTCCTAGCGGAGGTGGTTTGCCACTGCCTTCCTCCAACCGTAATGGGTATGAATGATGACGATGATGATGACACAACAATACCCAGTCATCTTGAGGCAGGGAAAATCGCTGATCCTGTCGAAAACTGAAACGGGGACCCCGTGCGCGGGAAGCGAGATCACTACTGCAAGACCATGAGCTGCGGTCACTCCAACCATTACGTAGACATAAATGTAACAGATACAGTCTTAAGAAACCCCTGCTCTGAAAAACTTTGCTCTCCTCCAAACACTCCTCTCACCCACTGTATCTGAATATCTCTTTCTCTTTCTCTCTGTGCCTCCGTCCTCCCCTTCATACTTTCCATGAATTAATTTAGTTATTAGCATATTTACTTGTGTATTTTCCAAATGAACAGTAACTTATCTAACTCACAAAACTCAATTGGTTCACTGAAATAAAACAAGCAGCTTTTACCCTATGCAGTCTGATACTACATATATCTATTTATATTATTAAGAGTATATCTAACTGCATATCTGTAACTTGGTATTAATGTGTTACCTCAGTATTTTCTTATTTACAACAAGGAAAAGATGTAAGTTTAACAAATCCACAGCTCTAACATATCCAAAACTTAGCTCTCTTTATCACAATCCTTTCATTCTCCATATCTGAATCCCAGCCAAAATTATTATTTATGTATAATTTTACCACCGTCGACAACATAATTATTGCATTTAAAGTGTGCAACATGTCACTTGATTATATAAAAGTGTATGAAATTTAAGCTACATAAGCTTGACAGAAAAGGATTTGTATGCCAACTGAAATATTTATTCCAACGTATGTATTCATCGACTTAAAGATGTCCACAATCCTTTAAAGCTTATTCAGAAAAAACAGTGTTGGTTTTCTATTCAGGGTGAGTGAAAAAGGAGTTAACAACTTTGGAATGATATAGAAATTTATTGACACAACTTACAGAAACGAGAGGTGTGTGTCTTTTGTAGCAAACAGCCCAAAGTTTCACATAAAAGTGTCAAGTGTCATTTTGATTCAATGTGACTTCTATTTGTGATGCAGCAATCATCCCACTGGTAATCAACGTTTTCCCACACTCCTTGCAGCAAATCTGACGAAACTTATGCAACGGCAGCTTAGTTTCAATTTTTCACGTCGGCCAAATGAAACATCAGAGACGCAATGGAGTAATCCTATGTGAATCAGATTTAAGGCTGTTTGCTACAAAATTACAAATAGAAATTTGTGGTAAGGTCTTACGGGGCCAAACTGCTAAGGTCATCGGTCCCTAAGCTTACACACTATTCAATCTAACTTAAACTAACTTACGCTAAGGACGACACACATACCCATGCCCGCCGGAGGACTCTAACCTCCGATGGGGGTAGCCACATGGAACAAAATGACACGTCTATCATTACAAAGTAGTAAAGTCCTTCTTGACTCACCCTGTATATTCTTTGTATTTTAAGATAATGTTTCTGTTTTGCTTTATGTCCTTTGCACCTAGTTGTTTCTAGAAGTCACCTCTGTTTACAAAATAAGGCAGTTTATTATAATATATTATGACAGGGAAAAAGAGTCTGTAACCACTGGAGATATTCTGTTTTAATTGTTTTATTTTCATTTAGATATACATTTAGTTTTTAGTCAGAAACCTCCCCAAAACGATATTCTGAAAGAGTGTTTTTGTTTCTCCACTAGACAGTACTGCAGGTTACTCCCAAGTCATACTAACACATGTAAATCCACTTGAATTAAAAGTTCAAGAAGAGTTGTGAATGTAAATAAACAGTGACTGGTAACAGTAAACGTGTTGTTCCATTTGATATCAATAACAGTCACGGTAAAGCCTTACTTAAAATGTTCGTATCTAAAATTAAGGGAGTTGTTTGTCGTCGTGCCTCTAGACAGCTATACTCTGTTGATATAACTTGAACCCATCTTTAGACAAATGTATGATCAGCCACTGATCGTCGGCCGCAGTGTTCAAGCATCTGGTCTCTTAAGACGGACGAAAGTAGACCGTACTTCTGTAGCGCGTGTTTTGTTTTTATTCTAACGTGAATGAAACTCTGACACATACTAAAGCATCTAAAGCCTTAAATTTCCTTGTTACTCATTGTACTAACTATTTAATGCTTGTAGATTTAAGTGTTAGTTTCTCACACACACTGTTAGAGAATGGAACGCTAGAGAAATAGTGTGAAAGTGGTTTGATGAACTCTCTGGCAGGCACTTAAGTGTAAATTGTGGAGTATTGGCGTAGATGTAGTTGTATCAAATGTCACTGAAGAGTCATTTTTCAATAATGATTAATTTTTATTAATCCTCGCAATACCAAGAGGGGTTTGGGGTGCGGTACTTTGTACCTATATTTTGAAAATATTGTAATCTAGTCACTTACTTTATATTTTAAAATTTTGAAAAAATATTTATTGCTAACTTTTGAAAACTCTACAGGAAATTAAGAGCTTTCTGATAGACAATCAAATTGCTAATCAGCCTTGAGCGCAAGACCTTAGCTCAGATTTCTTTCATCCATTCAAGATACTTGTTAAAGTAGTTTTTTTTCAATCAGTAATTTCCCGCATTCAGATGTATGCGAGAAGCAAATACGGTGTCCGAGCAGTGATTTTGAACTTAAAACGATTACGACTCTCTGCAAGTTCTTCACGCAGTGATTACAACTGGATATGGGCAGCCAGAAAGAGTGGAAATGAAACCGACTTCATCTTAGATTTTTGATGTTATTACATTTCGTTCTAAGCGAAAGCGTTAATCATCTTGACAGACATGAAAACTATTTTCTTTATGCACTTTAGAAATAAATTTGTCTTCTATAAATCCACATTCTGCTAGATACAAAATGAATTTCTAGGTTTCACTGTATATCATAATGAATGTGCTATATATGTCTTAAACTAGTAGGGTAGCATTCTTTGATAAATTTTACGAATGAATAGCATGTCACAATTTATGTGCCAAATTTATACGGTGGACATATTTTAGTTTGATGCTAGGTGGAGAGAGATTCAATTTTTTGACCTACTAAAACAACGATTTTCTCCTTCAAGAGTTCTTTAGTGTATGACTGTGCAAATAACTTTAAGTACCTGGCACCAAAGTATCAGAACCTTCAGTCTGACAGTGTAAACAAAAGCAGACCGAATTATAATTTCCGCATTCGCACTCTCGTCTGACGTACTGATTCTTAAAATACACACTGTGAACTAGATTACTAGAACGAAATTAAATCGTTTTGGGGAAACAGAAATATTGTATTTGGAATTTCTTCTGTGTATGAAACGAATGTGTGTGATAGAAATCAACACTACTTATGATCCAACTACGAAGGAAATAATACTAGAGCGAAAATCTCCAGTTATCGAGAACTTCCCGTAGTGGGGCAAATCAGCAAAGAGCTGAAGAGTCTCGGAGATCACCAACACACTAACGGTTGGTTGTTTGGGGAGGAGACCAGGCAGCGTGGTCATCGGTCTCATCAGATCAGGGAAGGATGGGGAAGGAAGTCGACTGTGCCCTTTCAGAGGAACCATCCCGGCATTTGCCTGTAGTGATTTAGGAAAATCACGGAAAACCTAAATCAGGATAGCCGGACGAGGGATTGAACCGTCGTCCTTCCGAATGCGAGTCCAGTGTCTAACCACTGTGCCACCTCGCTCGGTCACTAACGCTGAGATCAAATTCAAGTGATTCCACTTTTCTTTGGCCACGAGTCTTCGGTTTGAACAGAAAGCAAAGCTTTTTCCGCTTTCCCATCACTACTTTTAAGTCGTGAATCTGTAGAAAAATTGTCATTATGATAAGTTTCCTTTAATTTATATCTATGATCACAAACGTTTTGTTAACAGATTACCGGTTTCTGTCTATAATTACTATCTGCAGCAAAAAATGGGGGGAAAAAATAAATTCACTTGCAGGTTGTCTACAGCTTAAAAACAATAAATAGACCATAATGAAAAGTACTGCTGACATAAATATGCGTTTGTGCACTTTAAGTGTGAAGAAGCATACCTGTTTTATAAAAACGAAGTCCTAATGTAGTGATTAATTGAACAACGTAAAATAAAGGAGGATACAATAGTTGACGTCTAATGAGTTTATAATGTCTAAAAGGCAGTACAGTAATAAAAAAACGATGAAATAGAACACGACAAAAGTCGGATTGTTAAAAAGAGTAAGGGTTAAGAGACACTAGTTGGCATATGCTTAAGTGCCAATATTCTAGATAATGACATAAGTAATAAACACCTTCGATTGTGCATGGAATAAAATTAAAAAAACCTATAAAACAAATTGCTAAAGAAGCCACAATGAAAGAAAACAGTGCTGCCCATAATCAGCACCCTCTGTTAGTGTTAACGCCAGAATTACGCATAGGCGAGAAATGGTTGGAGGAACGTGATCGCCAGAGGGCCCCTCCTACCCTGCGGCACTCCGTTGCAAGCAAAGAAGGATAAAATTCCGTAACAGTGAATGACCAACATTATCTAGTTAATGCAGTATATGAAATGAACAGAGAAGGAACAAGAAAATAGTAGAGTCATGCGTAAAACGTACGAAAAACGAAGTAAATATGTGAGGCACTCAATACTAGGTGAAACTATCAACAAACTATATTATATAACAGAGGCATGCAGTAATTAAATTACCCCTTCCAGCGCTCACACACTCTTTCCCAAATCACCCTCGCTGCCCGTTCCATCTTCCATCTTACCACCTATGCCACATACTCCCACAACCAGGCCCACTTCACCTTCACCCCCCTCACCACCCTTGTCTAACTCTCCACTCCCATGGCACAACAACCATACCGTATCCTGTACCACAACATTTGCTCCCTGCCCACCCACAAACTCCTCTTCCTCCACACCCTACGTCAGCACCGCGTCGATGCCTTCGTCCTAAATGAAACCTTCCTTCAACCCCGTCTCTCCGTCTCCACGGCTCCTTACACTCTACACCGCACCGATAACCCGTACCCTCTCGCACGTGGCGGAGTTGCTATAGGCCACCTCAAGCACCTCCCTGTCCGGCCCCAACCTCTCCTTAACAATCCTGCCGAGCATCTCACCCTCAGCCTCTTCTTCCCCACCCTTACCATCACCTGTGCCACCATTTATGTCCGCCCTTGCACCCCCATCCCGTACGATTTCCTGGCCCACATTGACCGCACCTTCTCCACCTACGTGATTGCCGCTGACCTCAATATCCACAGCAGTGATCCTGCCGACCTCCGACGGTGGCATCAGTTTCTCACCACTCTCCAGGGAGACCTGGTTCCCCTGCCTCAGCACACCCGGCCCGAATCCAACACCACTCCTGATGTGGTCCTTGCCTCTCCAAACCTCCTTGGGCGCATCACCGCGGATGTCCTTGACCTCATTGGCAGTGACCATGCTCCTGTCCTCCTCACTATCTCTAACGGTCGCCATCCCTGCCACGCTCCTCGCCCTGACGTCCCTCTTAAACTTGTCCATGATTACTCCCGTGCCAACTGGGATGCCTACCGGGATTCCATTCACACCCAGGTTGACGGCCACGACCTTACCCTCCAGTCTCCTGATGACATCGCTCGCGCTGCTGCCTTCCTGCACCAGACATTGTCTGACGCCGTCGCCACCCATATCCCCACCAAAGCCATCCACCCTCACCGCCCCGCCCTGCCTCCACAGGCCGTCCTTCTCCTTCGAGAGTCCCGCCGCCTCTACCGCTCTTTTCTCCACACTCGTGACCGGGATACACTTACCCGCCACCGGCAATTACAGCGACACATCCGCAACCTGCTTGTTGCGAAGAAACGCCGAGCCTGGCGCCAGACATGTACACGACTCAACACCACACTCCCCATCAACTCTTCCAAGTATTGGTCTGCCTTCCACCGCCTTACTGGGAACCGCCCCACCCCCCAGTACCCTCTCCTCCTTAATGACCGTCCCTTTCCTGACAACCTCAGTAAGGCCAACCACTTTGCCTCCCACCTCTCTGATGTTTTTTCCATCCCAGATGATCCACACTGATTATTCCCTCTTCCCTGATGTCATGGACCGTACGAATACCTCTGTTCCTCCCCTTGCTCCTAGCTTCCAGTACTTGGGCCACACCCCACCTTCTGCACTTAACACTCCCATCACTACACAGGACATCAGCCTCACACTCCGCACTAAACGCACCACTGCTCCCGGCCACGACTGCGTTACCTACCGCCACCTCAAACACTGCCCTCCCTCCTTCCTTTCCCTCCTTGCCACCCTCTACAATGTCATCCTTGCCACTGGCTTCTATCCCGACCTGTGGAAAACCTCCCGTATCCTGATGTTCTCCAAACCCAATAAGCCTCCATCTGATGCCTCTTCCTATCGTCCTATCTGTCTCACATCGGTGTTCAGCAAGCTCTTGGAATCCATCCTTTCCCGGCGCATCCATCTCCACCTCCACCAAAACCACCTCCTCCCAAACACCCAATGTGGCTTTCGACCCTCCTTCTCTGCTGATGACCAACTCCTCCGCCTCACTCATCTCCTCTCCCTCCAGCTTAACTCCCGTCGCTCCGCCATTTTTGTCTCACTTGACCTCGAAAAGGCCTACGACCGTGTCTGGCATCCCGGTCTCCTGTTTAAACTCCAAACCTACGCCCTTCCTATCAACTACATCGGTCTGGTGGCCTCCTTCCTCTCCCACCGCCCCTCCTATGTTACCGTCCATCATGCCAATTCCCACACCTTCTACCCCTCTGCCGGTGTGCCCCAGGGCTCTGTCCTCTCGCCTCTCCTCTACCTCCTGTACACGGCAGATATGCCCCAACCCCCCCCTCCAGTACACCTCTTGCAATATGCTGATGACACCGCATTCCTCGCCCTCGCTCCTACCCTCCAACGGTCCCAACGCCTTCTCCAGAATCACCTTGACCTTTTTGCTGCATGGTGTAACCAATGGCTCCTGAAACTCAATCCTTCCAAGACCCAGGCAATCATCGTAGGTCGTACCACTCGCTCCTTCCGCCTCCTGGATTTCTCCCTTACTGTCTGCGCACATCCTGTTCGCCTCACCCCCACCCTCACCTACCTTGGCCTCACCATTGACCATCACCTCACCTGGATACCTCATCTCCGCTCCATCCAATCCAAAGCCCACAACCGCCTCCGACTCCTCAAACTCCTCTCTGGCCGGACATGGGGGTTGCACCCCTCTACCATCCTCCACACCTACAAATCCTTCATCCGTCCCATCCTCTGTTATGCCAGTCCTGCCTGGATATCTGCCCCCCCCCAAATTCTATCAGTCCCTCCAGATCCTTGAGCGTCATGCACTCCGCCTCGCCTTCCGTATCCGCCTCCCGTCCACCACACGGATCCTCTATGATCTCATTCCTTTCCCCCATCTGCTCCTATTCCTCGAACATATCCGCATCCTCTACACCTCCCGCCGTCTTGAACCCCCTCACCCCCTGGTTGCTCCTCTCCTCTCCCGTCCCCGCCCCCTGCCACGTCTTCACCGTTGTGTCCCCCCTACCCTCCATCTCTACACCCTCCATCTCCTTTCCCAAGGTGGCTTCCGTCACCTCCCCCTCCCGGATGATGCCCTCTCTCCCTCCATTTATCCTTCCTATCAACTCTGATCCTCCATCCCCCTCCTTTCCTCTGTCCTTTCCCTGGGCTCCCTCTCCCCCCCCCCTTCTGTCCTGTTTTTTCTCCCCACTAAACCTCTCCCTACCTCCCTTCTCCCCCCCAGTCCTTTTGTATTCCCCTCCTCTGCCTACCCCACTCCCTGTCGCGTCTGCCCCCCACCCCTCTTATGGGTCCTCATCCTCCTTCAGCTCCTTTCCCGGCTCCCCCCTTCGCTTTTACTCTCCTTTCCCCCCCTTTTTCGTTTTCCCATCTTCTGTCCAGTTTCCCCCCACCTGCTCTCGACTGTGGTGTCACATTTGCCAACTTTTTAGTGCAGTGTTCCAGTGACTATTCAGTGTTGTTTGTCTTTCTCGTGTTGCGAACAGAAACCATGCTGTCGCTCGGTGTGAATTTTATTTCCTTTGCGAACAGAATCCAGACTGTCGCCATGTTTTTTAATTGTCTATTGTTTTCCCTGTCTACTTCGTATGTATTTTTATTAGCGTCATCATCCCTGTGTTGTTGTTTTAAGTTCCACGATTTCTTTTCGCCTTGTTACTCTCTAAGTCTCCGATTTTATCGCCTGTTTTTTTATTATTTGTTCTCTTGCTCTTTGTCACAAAATCTGTCGGCTGAAGAGCGGCGTACTAAGGTGCTGCCAGCCCGCCCCCTTCGGGGGGAATTGAAATTCAATAAATGAAAAAAAAAAAAATAATTAAATTAAAACATCGTGAAACACAGCAGAGTAGGCATTGGGCACAAAGTCATTCTGCCCGTATAGTAGTTTTGTTGGTTCTTTCGTTTTTGCTTTATAAATTTCAAGCTGCTACACTAAATTAAAAACACAGCCTTTTTCCGCTCTGTGGAGAATACGCATTCAATTCTCAATGCTCCCTTTGGAATGACCAGTTTCAGTTACATGCTGTCCCAAAGTAGTTTCGTTCCGTGGCTGTGAGTGTTCTTTAAACCTTGATTTAAAAGAGCAGCCTGTTTGACCGATATAATAGTTATATTAATATTGACTGCAGTAACTGTGACCAATATTATATAGGTCAAACATGCCGAGCTTTTAATTTAATGTTTGAAGAACACTCACAGCCACGGAGCAAAACTGCTGTGCGACAGCATTTAATTGAATCAGTCATTCCATAGGGATAATTGAAAATTGTATGTGTATTCTCCACAGAGTGGAAAAAGGCCGTGCTTTTAATTTGGTATAGGAGCTTGAAATTTACAAAGCAAAAAACAAAGATCCAACAAAACTGCTTAAATGGCAGAGCGATGTTGTATTCAATGCCTAATTTGCTGCTTTTTTTTTTTGTCTCATTTTGTTCGCTTCATCTGCTCAGGGCAGACGTCTTTTTTTTTTTTTTTTTTTCTTTATTGTGATTTCATGCCCCTGCCCCATACGGGCAGGGGAGGGCTGGCAGCAGCACAATCCACCGCTCTTCAGCCGAGTGAATGACAACTAAAACAAGAATAAAATAATAAATACATAAGGAGGTAAAAAAGGGGAACATAAAACAGAGTAAGGGGAGAAAATGGAGGTAAAAATACACTGACATGTAGAAGTTCATTGGGGACAGTTAAAAAAGTCACCAGAAAGTTAAAAAACACAGTTGGCGATTCTTAAAACACAGAAGACACTGGATGCGCATGCACAGGTTAAAAGTTGTCCACAGTATTAAAAACACTCCGAAACAACACACTTAAAACCCACTTGGAGCACACACGACGAAGAATAAAACTACCAGGCGGGACCTGCCGAGGGAAAGGTCAGAGAGGATGGAAAAGGAGGGGAGAGCATGGGGCAGCTGGGGAAGCGGCGGGATGAAGAGAGGAGGGGCAACCGTGGGTTCACGAAGAGGCAGGAGACACATGGGGTGGGAGAGGAAAAGGGAAGACAGGGCAGGAGGGAGCGCAGAGACACTGAAAGAAGGCACAAGAGATGGACGGGGAGTAGGAGGGGAAATCCGCTCAGAAGGAGGGAGGGGGAGGAGAGGGAGCCCTGAGGAGGAGGCAGGAAGAGGGGGTTAGAGTTGGTAGGAAGGGTAAATGTCAGGGCGAAGCTCATCATCCGGGAGTGGTAGACGGTGGAAGTTGTGTTGGGAAAGGAGATGGAGGGTGTGGAGATGGAGAGAGGGAGGGACACAACGGTAAAGGCGCGGCAACTGGTTGGGAGTGGAGAGGAAGGGAGACACCAGGGGGTGAGGGGGATCAAGGCGGCGGACAATATATAGCGTGCGGATGTGTTCAAGGAAAAGGAGAAGGTGGGGGAAGGGGATGAGGTCATAGAGGATACGCGTGGGGGACGGAAGGCGGATGCGGAAGGCGAGGCGGAGTGCATGGTGCTCGAGGAATTGGAGGGCTTTATAGAACTGGGGAGGGGCGGAAATCCAAGCGATGCTGGCATAACAAAGGATGGGGCGGATCATGGATTTGTAGGTGTGAAGGATGGTGGAAGGATGCAGACCCCACGTCCGGCCGGACAGGAGTTTCAGGAGGCGGAGGCGATTGTGAGCTTTGTTTTGGATGGTAAGGAGATGGGGAGTCCAGGTGAGGTGGCGGTCGAGTGTGAGGCCAAGGTATTTGAGGGTAGGAGTGAGGTGGATAGGACGGCCGTAAATGGTGAGGTAGAAATCATGGAGGCGGAAGGAGCGGGTGGTGCGGCCTATGATGATCGCCTGGGTCTTGGAGGGATTAACACGGAGGAACCACTGGTTGCACCAAGCGGTGAAGTGGTCAAGGTGGGTTTGGAGGGTACGTTGGGACCGTTGAAGGGTAGGATAAAGGGCTAGGAAGGCGGTGTCATCAGCGAACTGGAGAAGATGAACAGGAGGGGGAGGTTTGGGCATATCAGCAGTGTACAGGAGATAGAGGAGAGGGGAAAGGACAGAACCTTGGGGCACGCCGGCAGAGGGGTAGAAAGTACAGGAGTTGGAATTGTGGATAGTCACATAGGATGGACGATGGGAGAGGAAGGAAGCAACGAGACGGACGAAGTTGATGGGGAGAGCATAGGTCTGGAGTTTGAAAAGGAGCCCGGGATGCCAGACACCGTCATAGGCGTTCTGGAGATCAAGGGAAACAAAGATAGCAGAGCGACGGGAGTTAAGTTGGAGGGAAAGAAGATGGGTAAGGTTAAGGAGCTGGTCGTCAGCAGAGAAGGAAGGCCGGAAGCCACATTGGGTAAGAGGAAGGAGGCGGTGCTGATTAAGGTGGCGGTGGATACGGCGAGAGAGGATGGACTCAAAGACCTTACTGAACACGGAGGTGAGACAGATGGGACGATATGAAGAGGTAGCAGAGGGGGGTTTGTTAGGCTTAGGGAACAGCAGGACACGGGAAGTCTTCCACAGGTCAGGGTAAAATCCAGTGGAGAGGAGGACATTGTACAGGGTAGCAAGGACAGACAGGAAGGATGGGGGGGATTCCTTGAGGTGACGGTAGGTGATGCCATCATGACCAGGGGCGGTGTTTCTTTTGGAGCGGAGGATGAGTGTGATGTCTTGCATGGTGATGGGAGTGTTGATGTCGGAGGGGGGTAGCCGATCCAAGTACTGGAAGCTAGGGGCGAGTGGGGGTACAGAGGTGTCAGTGCGGTCAAGGACAGTGGGGAAGAGGGAGTAATCAAAATGGGGATCGTCAGGAATGGAGAAGACCTCGGACAGGTGGGAAGCAAAATGGTTAGCCTTACTGAGGTTGTCAGGAAAGAGTCGATCGTCATGGAGGATGGGGTAATGCGGGGTGGGATGGCTACCAGTAAGGCGGTGGAAGGCTGACCAGTACTTGGAGGAGTTGACAGGGAGGGTGGAGTTGAGGCGTGTGCATGTCTGACGCCAGTCCCGGCGTTTCTTAGCTGTAAGGAGGTTCCGGATATGTCGCTGTAATTGCCGGTGGCGAGTGAGAGTATCCCGGTCACGAGTGCGGAGGAAGGAGCGGTAGAGCCGGCGGGATTCACGCAGAAGAAGGACGGCCTGTGGAGGAAGCGTAGGGCGGTGAGGGTGGATGAGTTTGGTAGGGACATGAGCCTCCACAGCATCAGTGATGGTCTTCTGAAGGAAGGAAGAGGCACGGGTGATGTCATCAGGGTGGTGGAAAGTGAGGGGGTGGCTTTCGACCTGTAAGGCAATGGATTCCCGGTAGGCATCCCAATTGGCACGGTGGTAGTCATGGACAGATTTTGGACGGGCAGGTGGGCGGGTGGCTGCAGTGGCAGGACGGGTAGAGGAGATGGTGAGAAGGACAGGGAGATGGTCACTACCGACGGGATCGAGGACATCAACGGCAATGCGACCAAGGAGGTTGGGGGAAGCGAGGATAACATCGGGGGTGGAGTTACTTTCAGGACGGGTGTGCTGTGGGAGAGGAACAGGCGGACGTCGTAAGGCATCCGTTTAAATTCGTTGTTCATCGATTAACATTCTCCTAGTATTGAGTGCCTCACATATTTACTTCGTTTTTCGTACGTTTTACGCATGACTCTACTGTTTTCTTGTTCCTTCTCTGTTCATTTCATATACTGCATTAACTAGATAATGTTGGTCATGCACTGTTACGGAATTTTATCATTCTTTGCTTGCAACGGAGTGCCGAAGGGTAGGAGGGGCCCTCTGGCGGTCACGTTCCTCCAACCACTTCTCGCCTATGCGTAATTCTGGCGTTAGCGCTAACAGAGGGCGCTGATTATGGGCAGCACTATGTTTCCCTTCATTGTGGCTTCTTTAGCGATATATTTTATAGTTTTTTAATATTATTCCGTGCACAGTCGAAGGTGCTTATTACTTATGTCATTATCTAGAATATTGGCACTTGAGCATATGCCAACTACTGTCTCTTAACTCTTCCTCTTTTTAACAATCTGACTTTTGTCGTGTTCTATTTCATCGCTTTTTATTACTGTATTGCCTTTTATACGTTATAAGCTCATTACAGGCGTCAACTATTGTACCCCCTTTATTTTACGCTGTTCAATTAATCACTGAAAACTAGTGTATGCCTACATTAACGACATCTGGTGAACTTACAACACAAACATCTTGTGGCTACTGTACGGCAGCTTGTTTTGAACAATAGTGCTACTGACAACATGACTCGTGCATAAGATTTTATTTATATATGTTTGACGACGCTGGTGCTGATTTTGCTTTTAACTTTTGACGATGCCGCTATGGCTGCACTACATTAGGACTTTGTTTTTATAAAACAGGTATGCCTCTTCATACTTAATGCGCACGAACGCATATTTATGTCAACAGTACTTTTCATTATGGTCTATTTATTGTTTTTAAGCTGTAGACAACCTGCAAGTGTATTTGTTTTTTTCCCCTTTTTTTGCTGCAGATCTGACGATGGTAATTGTAGACCGAACTGGCAATCTGTTAACAAAACGTTTGTGACCATAGACGTAATATAAAGGAAATTTATTGTACATACGGGTCATTGTTTTATTCGCGACAATGTCTCCGCTTGTGAAAGTGTCATTATGTTCTGTAAGGCAGGTCGGTTTTGTTCTGCTTTGTTGTAATATTTAATTTAGTTTTGTATGGTTGCATTGAGTACTTCATTTAAATGTATCGGAAATTAAGCATGCATGAATTAGAACGAAAGAACTTTACTGTAAGTAACTACAACGTAAAATATTGAGTGTGTTAGGGCAGACACTTTTATCTGCTCCCGAAATTTCTGGGGTGAATAGCGAAAATGTAAAAGCTGTCTAATCTAGCAAAAGGGGAAGAAAGGAGTGCAATGTTTTGTCTATACAGGGTGTTCGGAAATTCCCGTTACAAACTTCAAGGGTTAATAGAGGGGAGAGAGTACATAATATTTTGAATAGGAACCCATGTCAATTACGGTAACAGAACTACCCGCGTCTAGTGTTCCAGTCCAACTCCGAGTTTGGATATGCCAGGAAGTTCTACAGCATCGCACTCCACGGTATAGACAAAAAGTTTCGTTCTATTTGTTCCGCTCCGGAATAATGCGGCCACGTGGTCCCTAGCGGCATTTCACATCGTGCGATAGGGGACACAGCTATCAAAAGGCAGAGGCCGAACAAGAGCGGTATTCACAGCCTGTAAAATATCGACGTTTTATTGGAACTGCCCAGCGGATTGCTTTTATAAGGAGGCCACACGAGAAGTTACAATTAAAATCTGTGTAGATCGTGTCTTCCCTAGACAAGGGCATGTCTGTCTCCCGTATACGAAGGGAGTCGCTTAAACGCAGAACCAAATCGATTATTTTTTGTGTTCATCATAAACTATGGCATCATCATACGAGATAAGAAATACATTGTTTGGTAGCACGCCACCGTTATATTTGAAAGCACTGTTCTCCTTTATAATGTCGTTCTGAATGTTGCTCGTCATTGCGTTACTCAAACGGGAACATACCCAAGTATGAGTAAACGATCTTGATGAAACTTGGGGTGGGGGGTGTAGAGAGGGCAAAATAGTGCAGTATGTTTTTTTTTTTGTTTGTGTATAATTTCATTTTTAAGGAGTAAAACACACGTCGAAAGGTAATTTTGCATATTTGTATTATAGGAAATGTCTTCGAAACGCTGATATATAAAAACTGTTTTACATATAAAAGTCGATACGCGATTAATGTTCTTGAAAACTGTATAATCAACGTTTGTAATAATATGAAATTTTGCAAAATACCCCATCACCATTTATTAATTTTAGAAAATGAAAACATTTGCTATAACATAAATTAAAGAAGGTTCTGAGCCCCTCCTACATCCCTGAGTAATAAATCTGATTTCTGAAATACCATTTTTGGGAAATAAGCTTTACACGGTGTATGCTGTGGGAGTATTTTCAACATACCTAACTAAAATATCTAAAATTCTTTACTATTCTAATTATTTATTTTATTTACATTTGTTTTATGTTAAATTGTTGTTTTACGTTTTAAGCTCATGGCTTTTAGTTGTGTAGTTTACTGTTTCACATACGTGTATTTTGTATTCGAAAATAATAAACAACTCATTATCATGATAGAAAATAATTAAAATAATGATAAGCTGTAAGGAAACGCATGAAATGTAACGGTTTTTACCACGCTCGTAAAATGGACGACTTGTCTTCGCGTAACATTCACTACGAAGAAGCAAATATAATACAAAATTCAACAGGATTTCAAATTGCCACTGGTGGTCCTCTAAATATCCTGATTTGTATCAAACATATTTCATTACATTGATAAGCTTTGGCGTAGAGAATTGACTACGTACCAGTGACTACAGCTTGATTGTATTGTTTCCCAAATGGAGATGGACATCAAAATCATTCAACAGAACTACATCCGAAAAACTTCTCACAAATTTCTTCCAACGTCAAGAGCCGTATACGGCCCACGGCTGTAACTGTTTTATATTGGTTTTTCCGTCGTGTATGTTACGTGAATACATTTCGTTTGTTTTATTTGCGCACTGTAAAAAAAGTTGTTTTAATCGTTTCCTCACAGATTATCATTATTGTAATTACTTTCTATCATAATAATGAGTTATTTATCATTTTCAGATAATAAACTACACGTATGTGAAACGGAAACTAAATAACAAAAAAGTTATGAATGTAAAAATTAAAATAAGTTAAAACATAGAAACAAATGTAAGAAAAATAAATAATTGGATAATAAAGAATGTTTAGACATTTTAATTAGGTATGTCGGAAATACTCTGATGGCACACTGTGTAAAGCTTATTTTCCAAAAATGGTATTTCAGAAATCAGCTTTGTTACACAGGGATGTCTGCGGCTTGACAGCTTCTTTAATTCATGCGATAACAAAAGTTTTCATTTTTCAAAATTAATTAATGGTGGTGGGGTATTTTGAAGAATTTCAGATTATTACAAAACTTGATTATAAAGTTTTCAAGAACATTAATTACATAAAAAGTTTTTCATATATCATTGTTTCGAAGGCATTCCCTCCAAACCTAAAACGCCAAATTACTTTTCGGGGCCTGTTTTATCCCTTAAAGGTGAAACTGGACACAAACAAACAAAAAAAATGTGTTGCACTATTTTGCTCCCTCTACACATCAGCCACCTTTAACCAAGACCGTTTATTGACACTCGGAATGTTCCCTTTTCAGATAAGTTAGAAAAGAAAATAAGGCAGATTCACTAACGAGTGTGCGTGCGCACACGCACACACACGCACACAAACGTGCCAGGTACATAGTCACTCCTGAAAATTATCAATGTTTTTAATCGTAAGTCCTGAAGGGCTACGGGTTGTTTCCTCGGTCAGTAGAGCCCGATGGTAAATTGTGCCTCATTTAATAACTACAACGATTATCCGGAAAGTAAAATTTTGTAGAGATTCAAACAAAAAGACTACACAGTAACCTGGGAATATGCGTTGGGGCAGATACAGAGCGCTCTGAACTACTATTGAACATATCAGTTACAGGAGTCAACTGATTTCACATCACCGAGTTAAGGGTTATGGCAGTGGACTCACATTTAGGAGGAGCTAGATCATAATACCCAACTCGATTCATGTTATGCACGACTGCCTCATGTTGCATATACACCACCGAATTCCTCCGCCATCCTTGGCGCCGGAACGGTAAGCCTTACCTTCTTTCTTTTTCCTATAGTGACGACTTTTAAGTCTGTAATAGAAGTCGTTCCCCCTGAGATTGGAGGCAGCGCGCGTTTGACTGCCTACATCTAACGCCGCAACGAAAATATTTCCCGGACTGTTGTTTTATTACGCACAAGACACGACATATGTGCTACTATGGGCTGTTGGAACAAAGAGCTTCACTCGTTAGTGACGTGATATCGCGAAAACGTGTCCTTGTCACGAAGCGCGTACTCTCGTCGGTAGAGCATGCGATGATACGGATATTAGAGGATATCCGTAGTAATAATTACTTTGTAGTTAAAAATTAAAGGATAATGTTAGTGTTGAGATATTCGTCTATTTGCATTACGTGCTATTTTCGTCAATTTGCATTGCTTGCTGTCGATAATACTTACTATTCTTTTGAGTTATGTCACCCATTCTATCCGGAGTGCCACTATTTTGTCCTGAATGTAATTCTCCAGAGAAAGTATAATTACACTCTAAGGGCTATAGATGGCGACATGGCTTCCTTCCTAATTTTTCGCAGGAATGCACGTCCGTCTTATTTCCATCATACCAGCCTTATCTCCATCCTGTTTCGTTTGCATTAACGGACTTAACGAAAGTTGCCACAGAGCGAATTAAAGGCTGTTCTGTGATACTCTATCCATTGGAATCTTCGTTTCCTGCTCAGACTCCTGTTTGTCACACATGACATGAATCATGTACAGTAGAATATCAGTGAATCTATCAACGCCTCTCTTAAATATATTCACCAGTACACAATGCAATTATTAGATTGAGAATTGTAGCACTTACACGCTATTTGATATTGTGGTAAATTACAGCACCTTTCATAAACGAAATTTGAAACCAACTTTTAACAGTATGCATTATATGACGATAAGTATTAACAAATGTTTTATTTGAATTCCCACTGTTGTGGTCACGTTCCGCTGAATATTTAACAAAACCCGTTTCGGTAATGTCGACGCAAATTCGTAATATATGGAGCATATGAAGAATATCGAGTATGTTTATGCACTAAGGGCAACGCTCTTGCCGCAGTGGATACACCGGTTCCCGTCAGATCACTGAGGTTAAGCGCTGTCGGGCGCGGCCGGCACTTGGATGGGTGGCCATCCGGGCAGCCGTGCGCTGTTACCATTTTTCGTTGTGCACTCAGCCTCGTGAAGCCAACTGAGGAGCTACTCGACCGAATAGTAGCGGCTCCGGTCACAGAAAACCATATTAACGACCGGGAGAACGGTGTGCTGATCCTATCCGCGTCCTCAGCTGAGAATGACATGGCGTTCGGATGGTCCCGATGGACCACTTGTGGCCTGAAGACGGAGTGCTTATACACTACACTGTTTGGTTGGCTTTCACAAAAATTATAAGTAGTGACGGTCTATGTGACCTACCACAACATCAGTTCACTCTCAAGTGATGCTTGGCGTCTACCCTAAATATATTTAAAGAAATTCCTGTCCTCTCCCCCATATAAAGGGATTTGATCACACATAACGATAGGTAAAAATGTATTTATGAGTGGAATAAAGGTGCCTAAAGGCTATCACTCATTTCATATATATTAGTATTAATTTAAAAGATTTTTCTGTTTCATATTAAATTTGAATGTATATTAATATGATTGTAAACATGCTCGAGACCACTAAATAAATCCTCAAACCTTTCTGCCATCTTAGTAAAATAAAATAAGTTAAATTGATACGAAATATGAAATAACAGAGAATTTATGTATGAAAGTCTCATCTTAGAGAAATTTTTGTGCCGATCTTAAAACTGGTCTTAGATTTTGCGGGCCCGTAAGATTTTAGAAGTTATGGTGGTTTTAACATATCGATTTATATTTTATTAATATTAATACAACTGGTGAAATTGGATTACTGTTGAACGTGTAACACGTGACCTTTTGCTCTCTAGCATCTGTTGAATAATGTTACTTTCTAAAAGAGTCAGATCAGTTGGTCTCAAATGAAGCCTATTATTCTACTATGATCTTCGTCCACTCCCGTAGGTGAGTGGTCAACGTGCTGACTGCAATGTGGAGATCCAGGGTTCGGTTACCAGTACTACCATGGGTGTTTCCTTCGTGTGAGGGGACTGGAAAGGGATGCACTCACCCTTATGATGCCAGTTCAGAAGCTACTTGACAGAGTAGGTCTACTAGCCCTGTATCAGTATGAGTTGGTTGATTGGGTAACTAGCTGTAACTGTGGCTGGAGTCTCTATGATCTCCCCTCTTAAGAGTGTGCATTAATTGAACCAACTATCATTGTTCCCCAGCAGAACACTCACCGGCTGATCTTCTGTCCCAGGTGTCGGGCTTTGTTTCTTATAGCATGTGTTTCGTCGCCTAGTAAAGAACTGATTAAAGGGACAGCAAGGAAGCAACAGATCAATGAGTCAGTATCGTCTGGCAATGTATCTATTCTGAAACGGACACGTAAATGAGAGGTAGCCGTGTCACAAGTTTCGTAACGTATCACTCAGGATAAAGCAGCCGCTTGACGAGCAACTGACTTGCTGTAGGATAAGTCAAAAAGCAAAAGTTCACTTAAACAACAATGACTTCAGTATAAAGACCAGTCCCAAGCAATACCGCACAATGAATTAATATGAATCACTGCAACAAAGAACCTAGCCTAAGGTCAGGAATGCGGTCATAGTAACAGGGGTCGGACTAGAGCTTACCGCACTACATGTCGATTGAAGCGGTGGTATTACGTTGTGCAAATATAATGACGGCACATACGGAACCATCGTAGTTGCAGCGAACAATTCGGAGACGATTAACACAACGATGCTCCCAAAGTAATGGAAGACAACACTTACCACAAAACAGCGGTAACTGTTGCATGAGGAACCTCGCGATGGCAAAACCTTTAATAACTGCAACGGGTTGGAGTGGAGAAGTGAGCTACGGACCATTTCAAGACTCGATCGACGAACTATGGTGAACCTCTTCGGTATACGAAAAGGTCCTTGTAGCCAGCGTAACTGAAGCTGGAGTTGTAACCAACCTCTCTTCTGTTCGGAGCGGCCAAGTTCTTGCCTTCAAGATGAGTGGCCCAAACTGGCGCGGATTCCCAGAACATGGAAGACTTTGTATATCTCCGCCACCGCGTGACTTCCACGATGATTCGAAATAACGGCCAGGGAACCAAGCTAGTTTTCATCATCTCGAGTGTTTTCAACATTAGAGAAATGGGGAATTCCAAAATTATCCTGCCCCCTGCAGCCGATGGTCCTCTATGTAGACAATACCTCGTTAGTGACTGCGGACCTGGGAAAATTGGTTTAGCAGTATTAATTGAGTAAATGAGATTGACGGATTTTTAATTAATTAACCGACCGGTCTCTGGTACCTATGCACTCGGAATTTTATTGTGAGTTAGAATCTGTGTTCAGATTTAAAGAATTAACTTTATTACGGTGGGGACTGGTCTGCCATCTCCAAGTGCGTTAAATACTTGTCAACGTCACGGTGTTACAGCTGCGCTCTCAAGAGAACAATAAAACACACAAACAAAGCAATTAAGACATCTAAACGGACGAATCACTGTGCAAGCATTCGTTGGGCCCTTTAATTCTACACGTAAATTCTGGCACTCACAACCCTCGTTCAGGATGACAGAAGGACGGCCGTGTGCGACAAACTGTTGTTGAATCCAGCTCCGACGAGAGGGTGGATAGAATAGGCGAGCGGGTAAGCCAGCTATTTAACCTAGCAATACCAACGTAGTTTACGTAACGCTTCTTACCAGGGGGGCTACTTTAAGCCCAACAAAAAATATTAAAAAAACAAAATTTGCTAATTGTTGTTGAATTACATTAAAAATATACGTTTCAAACAGTTCCTGATGTGTAAGTAGTGTCCGGGACTTGGAAATATCATCTAGCCAAGTCAGCGCATTCCGACAGAGGATACTTTATGCTCGCCGTAAAAAAAGTTAAAAGATGCGAAATTCGTTAATCGTTGTTATCTTTTACCCGCACTTTTTAAGCAGATACTCATGTGTAAGTAAGGCCCTAAATCTGAAATTTTTAAAACGTTTATGGAATATGGTAGAAGAGCTCATTAAAAACAATATTTTTTAAAAAAAATTAAAATTTAACGTAATTGACTAGCTTACAGTATTTTCGAAAGGCGGACACAAAGTTATTTCCCATCCTCGCCCTTGGGGTTGCTGGCAGCTGTGCACTGTAAGCCTCAGCATCTGGAGAGGCAACCGACTGTCTGTGACACTGAAACGCCCCTCTAGTGGCTGTTGTTGCTTCCTAGGCCGTGACCTTGGGGGCGCGCTTGCGGCCAGCTGTCGCCGCTTTGCAACAACAAACCGTCCGGGCTAACAGCCTGAACACCGGGGAGACTCGTATTTTGGTGTGCTCTGAGGTAGGAGCCTGCGACTGACAGGCTGTTGTGGACCAATTGCGGGACGACCTCTCACAGCCTTATGGCGTCACAAATAAACACCTTATAACGAACACAAACAATACAAATATTAAGCCACTTAAATATCTTATCTACTAAATTTCCTAGCGGTCGCCTTTCTTCTCCGTGGCTCGGCTTCAACTTTCTGGCGCCCAGCACTCGCACAGTTTTTTAATGTAATTAGGATTTGCTTCTTTTGGGGTTGATTTGGGGGAGTGGACCAAACAGCAAGGTCATCGGTCCCATCGGATTAGGGAACGATGGGGAAGGAAGTCGGCCATGCCCTTCGAAAGGAACCATCCCGGCATTTGCCAGAGGCAATTTAGAGAAATCATGGAAAACCTAAATCAGGATGGCTGGATGCGGGTTTGAACCATTTTCCTCCCGAATGCGAGTCCAGTGTGCTAACCACTGCGCCACCTCACTCGGTGACTGCTTCTTTTGCCAAAACAGAGTGGAGTTTACATAGTCTCACCTCATTAATATGTTGTGCAGAAACAACTACGAAAAAATTCTGAAACAGTGGCTTATTACATGAGGAACTGAGCAAAAGTAAGGTCCATAACTTATGAAAAAGCACATCCTCAACAAAAAAATTGGTAATGTCTTCACTTACGTCGTTCCAAAACCCATAGCATTTCCTGTTTCACCAGCTGTCGATGCCCTCAAAAAATACATTCCTTGGTCGAGTAAGGCCATAGTAGGCGGACTAACACGTTAGGTATTCAAGTTTTACATAATAACGATACGGTAAAATACTCTCCTCTTTCCGTGCTATCATTTGCCAAAATCTAATTTCGATATCTGAAACCGTTTATGAAGTATTAGGAATGTTGTGCATATTTCACTCTGGCTTCATCACTGGTGCGGAGCGATCGCATATGATTATACTACATCAGATCACTTTTCTCGAGATTGGTGACAGCTAGATACCTGTACCCAAGTCTAAATAAAAATTCAGTATGTTAAATTAAATTTCATAAGCAACGACATATTGTATAAATACGTACCAAATGCAACATCATAGCGACCCCTATTTTCCATTGTACACTTTTCCGAATTTCACATAGTGTCTTACTTACAGGTTAATATCACAATAACTGGGACCAATAACTACATGATGGGCACATTATCATGAAACGAATAGTTTCTGTAAAATAGTGTGAGACGGTATGCAGGGTGCGCACCTCGATTCTGTCATCGCTGACCGGCCGAAAGGTGGAAAAAATTGTCATCTCCTTCCCAACAAGCGAATGAACTCGCCCAGCCTTTTGGACGAAAGATGGTCACTGCGCATTGGCCACCGTGTCCTGCGTGAGGTATACAAATGACAGCTCCGCCCATGCACTGCCCTTTTGTACCTTGTGTACGCGATACCATCGCCATCTGTATCCGTGCGTATCGATATCCCATGACTTTAGTCACCTCAGTGTAAAAGCCGGCACAGATGATTTCAACCACGAAACTGACTATGTATGTTTACAGCCAGAAATTCATCCATGGCGACTCATTCAGAGGGATCGGCCGTTCTGCTGACTGAGTGCAGACCGGCCGAATTTGAGTGAAGGATTAACTAACCATTTTCCAACACTCCTACTGAGATCATTAAAAGTTGGCATATTCGAGTGTGCCCTATCTGTAATTCCTCTTCTGGGGAAGGAAGTAATGGTGCTACAGCTCTCACGGGCGTAATTACTGGCCTCAAGAGCGTCAGCTCTGCAAGGGAATGCTCAGTAGCATCGTGGATTAAAGTGTTAATGATCTCTTCAAACTGCGAAATGTAGTCTACCCATTTCGTATGTCAAGCTGAACAACGAAACCTCGTGAGATGCCCGAATTCGGAGAACACTCTTCAATAGGATTTCTGTTGCATGGTGAAGGCTTTTCCGGTGATTAGTAATTACATCCGACCTACTTCCATAAGGGAAGCGGTCGCTATCGATTGTGTGTTCTCACTGTATTCGCCTTGAGCGTCCTCCCTCGTGAATTAGAGCGCTGTACTGACGTAAAATTCCTGTCTGAGTCGGCTTTAGTTGGCGCGGGGTCCTGTGCAGAACTCCGCATCTGTCGTTTCCTCCCCCTCCCCCCTCCCCTCCCGGCCACTCCAACAATACACACGATAAACCGTTTCCACGTTTAAAAGAATTGTAACACACATGATACTCCACTGCCACGCTTAAAAGAATTTTAAGTTCGTCGTTAACTTGCTGCCAACATATCAAAAGACTATTACCGCAACAGAGCTACTGTTGTGGTAGTAAAATAATTCATGGGAGAAGGAATCTCAGTAGGTATGGTAATTGATGGTTCAAATGGCTCTGAGCACTATGGGACTTAACTTCTGAGGTCATCAGTCCCCTAGAACTTAGAACTACTTAAACCTAACTAACCTAAGGACATCACACACATCCATGCCCGATGCAGAATTCGAACCTGCGACCGTAGCGGTCGCGCGGTTCCAGACTGTAGTGCCTAGAACCGCTCGGTCACCCCGGCCGGCGTATGGTAATTAATAAAATGTTAATAATAAAAACTAACTCACCTATGAGTGTCCTCAAAATTTAATGAAATTCAAATTCAAACAAGATTCACAGATACTGTTTAGGATACAGTCTTAAATGTACTCATCACCTTACTGTGCTCTATATTTGCATGAAAATAAATGATTTGTGAGTTTGGGCACTAAGGGTTTTCTGATTTTCAGACTTTACACAAAACGTTTCTATCTTGCTCTTTGACGAGCAAATTCATTAAGTGTCATAAAAATTTAATTTTGAAACCACTTCCTGTTCCACTGATAACACGGCAAGAGAAGACGGGTTCTTGCGAGATGCTGCTCCTGTAATAACTCTGGGTCAACTTCAAACATGAAAAACTCCTTTTGGCGGAAGCGACGATCACTGGCACAATTAGCAAAATTCTATAAGCATTGTAAATGTTGGGACATTTCATTTAACTATTTCAATATTAGCGCTGGAGTTAATATATCCTTGGGCATCTTATTTCTGAACACTATGATTTCCATCAAAAGTTCTGGTTCAATAATGTCTTTTAAACATTCTCCGTTTACGTTTACACTTAGCTCTTTCTGAAGTTTCTTATGACATTTTCAGTTCTTCGTCTTGGATGTCCCGTAAGCATTCTAGAGAGAACAAAAAGCCGAATATTTCGGAATACTTACTCAATTGCCCAAACATTTCCTTCAAACTTTTTAATACTGTGACAACGACAGGATAGAAAAAATCAATTTTCTAGTTCTGTAGTCCTCTACCGGAAATTGTGGCATGCAAACCATGTCGTCACTTTCATAATCAGATTGCTTCGTCTTCTTGCCAGCTTTTTTTTTAAATATATATTTTGGCTCATACGGTAAACTTTCAGCTCTCTGTTTCGCAGTTAGCTGCGCGTTAACAAAACCTTCACGGAAATTCTCAAGAAACTACTCTAAATTTTTCCGAGCATTAGTTACTACCTTCACGTCCATGTTCTCTGCTTGAGGTGCCTTACTTGTGACGTTAATGGCAAGGAGAAAATCATACCATATGACAACGCTTGCAATAAACCTTCAGTTTTCTAATCCGTTCACAGTAAGCGAGTGTGCTTCACCCTTTGTTTTCGATGTATCAGTGCTATTTCTCACCTCAAGAAGGGCATCTCTTCACTTATCTTGCTTCGTTATAGCTTTGAAACACTCCACCCTACGTTCCCCTCGAGTATCTGAAAGCTTCTTCACTGTTAAAGATGGTACCCTTTTCAATAAGATTTCCCATCTCTTTGAATTACACCAAAAAATGTGACTGCTTTTACTATAGACTTAGCTGCATATAATAACATATGATTAAGACTGTGGTTAGAACACGGCATTCAAAATGCTCCTGGATTACACTTTAGGTTTCGGGCATGAACATCACTTACATGAACTTTCATATCTGCGCCATTATCGTTAACTTTGGCCTTTCCAACCATGAATATCGAGACCTAGTTGGGCTAGTTTCGACAAAAGGGTTTCAGTCAAACTTCCTCCTGTTGTTGAAGTGGCGTTCAGAAAACCGAGAAAATGTTCTCCTGCAGTCACTACGCCTTCGGATAAGTTTACAAACCTAACAATCATGTCATTTGTTAATTGCGGTTTGTATCAGGAGTATAACCAAGCGTGATTGAAAAATATTTACTTCCTGTTAGAAAATTAACACTGCTGATTTTTACTTCGTTGGCAAGCAGATTTATTTGTTCATTTTGAACGACTTTACTAGGATAATGGTCATGAACTTCTTGAGACTCCGCGGTGATAACACCGGTTCCTGTCACATCACCGAAGTTAAGCACTGTCGGACTTGGCTAACACTTGGATGGGTCACCGCCCGGGTATGCCGAGTACTATTGGCAAGCGGGGTGCACTTAGCCCTTGTGAGGCCAATTGAGGAGATACTTAACTGAGAAATGAGAAGTAGCAACGACGGTCGCGAATATTGACAACGGCCGGAAGAGTGGTGTGCTGATCACACGCCCCTCCGTTTCCCCATCCGGTGGCGCCTAATTCTGAGGATGACGCGGCGGCCGATAGGTACCGTTGAGCCTTGAAGGCCTGTTGTTCCGACGGTTTTTGTTTGTGAATGTTCTTGTAAAACAGGGTCAAATTTTGTCGTTTCAATCAAACCAAGACAATAATCATTATTATCTTGATAGCGGCTTCTTTTCTCGTAAGGTCATATATTATGCTGAGCCAAATTCCCTTCCATTTGTAGTACTTCATGGTCATTTCGATCGATTACCGCCTTCCTTGTTTCAACCTGTCTCACATTCTGGCCATTTTTTGTAGGCTCTATGTGTTTAAATGATTGTTCATGCTCTTGAAGCCGATTTCCACGCCGGCCCGTGTGGCCAAGCGGTTCTAGGCGCCTCAGTCCGGAACCGCGCTGCTGCTACGGTCGCAGGTTCGAATCCTGCCTTGGGCATGGATGTGTGTGATGTCCTTAGGTTAGTTAGGTTTAAGTAGTTCTAAGTTCTAGGGGACTGATGACCTCAGATGTTAAGTCCCATAGTGCTCAGAGCCATTTGAACCGATTTCCACAATTAACTCAGTCTCGCAGACCATAACTGGACAGCTTGGTTGAAGGAGATCCAAAAAATTTACAATAATAACAAAACACGCACGCCGGAGTTATTCTGTAGCAAAAAACTTTGTTGTTAGATTCAGAACACAAAGCCATTTTCGTTTCATTTTTTTCTTTACTAGACCAAGTTCTTACGTAAAAATGAGTTCAAAATTTTCTTCTGTTTGTGTAGTAAAAATTCATCTATCATGAGGATGTTAACGTATTAGGCCAAGTGTCTGGGTTCAGATTTGTGATTATTTCAGGATCGCTACTAGTAGGTCTACCTGAATGGGTGGTAGCAGGATGTTCGCATTCAAATACTTCCTTTCCATTTTTATCTAAAGCACTAAATTATCAGAGGTTATTGCTAATACCATCGCCGGGCTAGTTATTCTTAATTTGTGAGAATGTTGCTCGAAGAAACTTTTCGAAAGCTCCTTTTTGTGAGTTCAAAAATTGTTCATAATGTAGCTTTTTCTTGTTCTTTTGAGCACCTGAATCGAATTTCCTAAATCAATCTCTCTCTCTCATTAGACATTCCCCTGTCGGAACTGTAAACTTCACAGCACAAGAAAAACACTGTATCTTAACACAGAACCCACCCATAACACATGGAACGGTGTAAAATGGAAACATAAATTTAAACTCACTACAATGAACAAATTATTCTGAGAGAGATACCGTCTGGCCGATGACTGTGATGTTTGATTGTTAGCCACAACAGTGAGTTGCAAGGGTGCGGGGGGGGGGGGGGGGGGGGCGTGAGAGATAATGAATTGCGTATCTCTGCGCATCCCATCATACTCCTTGGTTCCCAGGACTCGGATGCAACGTACACCTGTATCCATGTAGTCGCATGTCCCAGTGGATATATGATTCAATTACATTACATCCGTAATTAAAATTAACATTTGAGTTAGAAACACCTTACGTTATTCTTTCAATTTGTTTATAATACCAACATTAAAATTACCTTCTAATTCTTTGCGGGGGACCTGTACGGTGGCACCGTTTGCACATGCTTAGGGTCGGCTCTGATTCATGGCGTACAGATTATTCTGGTGAAAGCTGTTACCTCGTCGTCGACGTGCCGAGCATGGGCTTCTCCAGACCTGTGACTTGGTTCTGTGGCCGGTCATTGCCACGACCCATTCCTACACTAGGTGCAAGTATACGCCGCTTGGAAATTGTATAATTGGTTGGTTGATTTAGGGGAGAGGACCAAACAGCGAGGTCATCGAACCCATTGTCTAGTATCAACAGTATTTCCAAAGGTTATTCTGTATTGATGACTGGAATAGTTAATAACTGTCGCCTCGCCCATTCTGGCATCGTGTGGTATATTAATGGGATCATTTCGTCGGTATCCATTGGTGGCTGCAGGTGTTGCACTGCCAAAATTTCTCAGATAAAAAGCTCGCGGAGACTCTCGCCGCTGGGACTGTATTCTGGCCCCGTTAGCACAAAGCGTTTAACTATTTCCTGACGTGCCCGGTTCCAGCACTGAACCAGGAAATCACAGCTCATCTGCACAAGTCCGCATAATAGCGTACTATTATTTGGCATTACAGCATCGCCTCGCATTTGGGGTGTTGTCCAGATGAGTTTAGTAATTGTCGTGGATCAATATTACCAGACTCGTACCAGTCTTGAAAATGTTGGAGGAATTCCAAGGGGTGAATTTTTAAATTCAGTCCACTTTTTCGCTCCCAGTTGGAGGGTGCGTAAGGTACAGTCTGTGGCAACAACTGGTAACTGTGGTTTTCAAGGGTCTGGGGCAACTCCTCTCCCAGTGAATTCAAAACGCTCGATCCCGCCGGAACAGTAGTGGCTCTCTCCGTGATAGTGAACGATCTATTCAGTATACATGCGAGAACATATGTACCTAATATGGTCCAAAACGCCGGGCATCAAAACTGAATTTTCTGGTGCTCATACATGGGGTTCTGTTGTCGATAAAAAGGTAGCGTCAAGTATTTTGGATAGCCCTTGGGCTACGTACTATTTGTATCCCGAGTAGGAGGATCATATTAGTGTCACTATTCTACGGTACAGGGTCTAAATATGAATATTACACACTTCCTCTTGCTCAGGCAAATGGAGAAAATCGGTTGGCTCTTTTTGCATTTGATTTAGCCTATAGTGGGCTTGTTGGGACGTACGGAGGCACCACTGGTTCCTCAGAAAACCCCAAATAGCTTTTTTTAACGATATTTTCGCCGCCACCGTCGGACAAAAACCCAGTCAAGGATTCCAAGACGGGTATGCTCAGCGAATAGCTAAAATATCCTTACGATATATCCCTAAGGTCCCGAACTCGAACAAACTCGAAAATTTTCTTGATATCTTTATCCGTTTCCAAGATACAGAGGTTCAATATTACTTTACACGCAAAATCCGTTATGAAGCGAAATCTACATAATAAATAACTGTAGCAAATTGATAAAATTTTAACGGTATATTCTGTAGGCATTTATCTAGAAGACTCATCTCCCCGTTTTCAAAAATCTTTTTCCGTTATCGAGAAACACCCATTAAACCTTTTTTTATCAAAACCGAGCCGTAGGTTCCGAAACGACTATGCACAGCAAAGTGCTGTAATATTTACAACGTGTTCCTACTATCCCGATCAATCCTGAACATTTTCTTCATATCCGTTTCCGAGATACAGAGGTTAAAAATTACCCTACTTCTACGTGTAAATAACGCACATAAAATGTGGTGTGAGTCGAAAACAGTTTATGAAGTGACGTAGCATGGAGAAATGTGCCGTAAAATGTCCCCGTGATGATCTGGGAACCCCACGTTGTAGTAATGAAGCCCATGCAAAATTGTTTTGTTCGTAAAATCCGATCTAAGGTGTAAAATCAGTTCCGAATTATTTCAGTTTCACGTAGGTAAACTATTTAAATTTTATTAACTAATAGATGTGCTGGTGCGGCCGGGATATGAAGCGAACCAGCTGAGAAATGCTCCTATCGGGAAACAAGAAATGCTAATATATTCCCGTTTATTTAAAAGTCTCGACTGAGAGGTTGAGTACCAGCTGCTTCATTCTACCTTCCTCAGTACCTTCAAAAACGTTCAGCAAAATTTTTGGCATGGCCATATATTCAAACTTTTTTATGCTGAGAGAGAAGGGGACAGTGGCAGTAAGAAAGAGACGGAAAAGTAGTAAATACTGGAAGATAGTACACAGTGATTGTGTAATAGAAAGGGCAAACGAGACAATGCTAACGTGAGAGAGACACACACACAGTGGCACTGGAACACAGTTGACAGTGACAGAACAGTGCTAGGAAATGAGTGAAGGAAACACTGAGAAGGGGGGGGGGGGGGAGAGTGGGGGGAGGATAAAGAGAAAGTGTAAGTTGGAGTGAGTGAGAGCCAGTGGTAATGAAAGATAGGATCTATGACAATGACAATGACAACGACAACGAAGAAGAGAGAGAGTGTGACAGCTAGAAGAGACAGTACAGGGTGTGTACGATACGGGACAACCGGAAAATACCCGGAAATTTTTTCATCCGGGTGAAAACCGGGAATAGCCCGGGAATTTTTCGGAATTCCGGAAATTTTTCATTGTTTTAGCTTTCAGTTAAATTTTTCTAATTTTGAGTGGTAGGAATTAATTCTCTAGCAAAGAATGTTGCTGTATCCTGCTACTGTAGAATGATGCTGCAGCAATAAAATATAAACGAGTGGCAAAGGAAATGCGCCATGTATAACAACAAAACACCATGCACACCAAAGCGTCTGCAAACAGCAAAAATATGTCAAAGGCTTTCGGGCGAAGACTATGTAATACTTCGTAATAATTAACTGCTTTCTCTGAGCGTGACGTCACAACTGTTTATATTAGGTTCGTTTGACCAGTTGCCAGCAGACCCATGCTGCGTATGCGCAGTTGACTCGCGTATGACAGTACTTTTCTCCCGCTTCCCGCTACTTGAAGTGTGCCTGTTAGCTGTATCGGCAGTAGCAGCAGGTACCCAGATGATAACGAGTTGTTGTTGTTGTGGTCTTCAGTCCGGAGACTGGTTTGATGCAGCTCTCCATGCTACTCTATCCTGTGCAAGCTTCTTCATCTCCCAGTACCTACTGCAACCTACATCCTTCTGAATCTGCTTAGTGTATTCATCTCTTGGTCTCCCTCTACGATTTTTACCCTCCACGCTACCCTCCAATACTAAATTGGTGATCCCTTGATGCCTCAGAACATGTCCTACCAACCGATCCCTTCTTGTGGTCAAGTTGTGTCACAAACTTCTCTTCTCCCCAACCCTGTTCAATACTTCTTCATTAGTTATGTGATCTACCCATCTAATCTTCAGCATTCTTCTGTAGCACCACATTTCGAAAGCTTCTATTCTCTTCTTGTCCAAACTATTTATCGTTCATGTTTCACTTCCATACATGGCTACACTCCATACAAATAATTCCAGAAATGACTTCCTGACACTTAAATCTATACTCGATGTTAACAAATTTCTCTTCTTCAGAAACGCTTTCCTTGCAATTGCCAGTCTACATTTTATATCCTCTCTACTTCGACCATCATCAGTTATTTTGCTCCTCAAATAGCAAAACTCCTTTACTACTATAAGTGTCTCGTTTCCTAATCTAATTCCCTCAGCATCACCCGACTTAATTCGACTACATTCCACTATCCTCGTTTTGCTTTTGTTGATGTTCATCTTATATCCTCTTTTCAAGACGCTATCCATTCCATTCAACTGCTCTTCCAAGTCCTTTGCTCTCTCTGACAGAATTACAATGTCATCGGCGAACCTCAAAGTTTTTATTTCTTCTCCATGGATTTTAATACCTACTCCGAATTTTTCTTTTGTTTCCTTTACTGCTTGCTCAATATACAGATTGAATAACATCGGGGATAGGCTACAACCCTGTCTCACTCCCTTCCCAACCACTGCTTCCCTTTCGTGTCCCTCTACTCTTATAACTGTCATCTGATTTCTGTACAAATTGTAAATAGCCTTTCGCTCCCTGTATTTTACCCTACCACCTTCAGAATTTGAAAGATCGTATTCCAGTCAACATTGTCAAAAGCTTTCTCTAAGTCTACAAATGCTAGAAACGTAGGTATGCCTTTCCTTAATCTTTCTTCTAAGATAAGTCGTAAGGTCAGTATTGCCTCACGTGTTCCAACATTTATACGGAATCCAAACTGATCTTCGCCGAGGTCGGCTTCCACTAGTGTTTCCATTCGTCTGTAAAGAATTCGTGTTAGTATTTTGCATCTGTGGCGTATTAAACTGATCGTTCGGTAATTTTCACATCTGTCAACACCTGCTTTCTTTGGGATTGGAATTATTATATTCTTCTTGAAGTCTGAGGGTATTTCGCCTGTCTCATACATCTTGCTCACCAGATGGTAGAGTTTTGTCAGGACTGGCTCTCCCATGGCCGTCAGTAGTTCCAATGGAATGTTGTCTACTCCGGGGGCCTTGTTTCGACTCAGGTCTTTGAGTGCTCTGTCAAACTCTTCGCGCAGTATCGTATCTCCCATTTCATCTTCATCTACATCCTCTTCCATTTCCATAATATTGTCCTCAAGTACATCGCCCTTGTACAGACCCTCTATATACTCCTTCCACCTTTCTGCTGTCCCTTCGTTGCTTAGAACTGGGTTTTCATCTGAGCTCTTGATATTCATACGAGTCGTTCTCTTATCTCCAAAGGTCTCTTTAATTTTCCTGTAGGCGGTATCTATCTTACCCCTAGTGAGATAGGCCTCTACATCCTTACATTTGTCCTCTAGCCATCCCTGCTTAGCCATTTTGCACTTCCTGTCGATATCATTTTTGAGACGTTTGTATTCCTTTTTGCCTGCTTCATTTACTGCATTTTTACATTTTCTCCTTTCATCAATTAAATTCAATATTTCTACTGTTACCCAAGGGTATCTACTAGCCCTCGTCTTTTTACCTACTTGATCCTCTGCTGCCTTCACTACTTCATCCCTCAAAACAACCCATTCTTCTTCTACTGTATTTCTTTCCCCCATTCCTGTCAATTGTTCCCTTATGCTCTCCCTGATACTCTGTACAACCTCTGGTTCTTTTAGTTTATCCAGGTCCCATCTCCTTAAATTCCCACCTTTTTGCAGTTTCTTCAGTTTTAATCTACAGATCATAACCAATAAATTGTGGTCAGAGTCCACATCTGCCCCTGGAAATGTCTTACAATTTAAAACCTGGTTCCTAAATCTCTGTCTTACCATTATATAATCTATCTGATACCTTTTAGTGTCTCCAGAGTTCTTCCACGTATACAACCTTCTTTCATGATTCTTAAACCAAGTGTTAGCTATGATTAAATTGTGCTCTGTGCAAAATTCTACCAGTCGGCTTCCTCTTTCATTTCTTAGTCCCAATTCATATCCACCTACTACGTTTCCTTCTCTCCCTTTTCCTACTACCGAATTCCAGTCACCCATGACTATTAAATTTTCTTCACCCTTCACTATCTGAATAATTTCTTTTATTTCATCATACATTTCTTCAATTTCTTCGTCATCTTCAGAGCTAGTTGGCATATAAACTTGTACTACTGTAGTAGGTGTGGGCTTCGTATCTATCTTGGCCACAATAATGCGTTCACTATGCTGTTTGTAGTAACTTACCCCGCATTCCTATTTTCCTATTAATTATTAAACCTACTCCTGCATTACTCCTATTTGATTTTGTGTTTATAACCCTGTAGTCACCTGACCAGAAGTCTTGTTCCTCCTGCCACCGAACTTCACTAATTCCCACTATATCTAACGTTAACCTATCCATTTCCCTTTTTAAATTTTCTAACCTACCTGCCCGATTAAGGGATCTGACATTCCACGCTCCGATCCGTAGAACACCAGTTTTCTTTCTCCTGATAACGATATCCTCTTGAGTAGTCCCCGCCCGGAGATCCGAATGGGGGACTATTTTACCCAAGAGGACGCCATCATCATTTAATCATACAGTAAAGCTGCATGCCCTCGGGAAAAATTACGGTCGTAGTTTCCCTTGATTTCAGTCGTTCGCAGTACCAGCACAGCAAGGCCGTTTTGGTTATTGTTACAAGGCCAGCTCAGTCAATCATCCAGACTGTTGCCCTTGCAACTAATGAAAAGGCTGCTGCCCCTCTTCAGGAACCACACGTTTGTCTGGCCTCTCAACAGATACCCCTCCGTTGTGGTTGTACCTACGGTACGGCTATCTGTATCGCTGAGGCACGCAAGCCTCCCCACCAACGGCAAGGTCCATGGTTCATGGGGGGAGGTGGCGACGAGTAACGAGAAAAATTTTTCTCCCGCGTCCTAGCTGCCAGATTCGCGCGTGCGCAGAGTTGTCGAGTTGCAGTGGGGACGGTGTTAGTTTCCACGTGATCCGTGTTTGCGTTAAGGGGAGCCGGAGGTGCCTATGCTGCCCATGTTAAAATCACTAAGTTTGAGGAACATGTATGAATAAACTACCAAATAGAAATATTTGAATTTTTTTTTTACATATAGAGTGGTTTAGTATTGCGCTTGTGACAGGGATTTTGGAGTATCTTTTCTAGTTTCCTTCCAATTATTATTTTTATTAATGACCCAAATTTTTTTACAAATAATTGCTTTATAATTAAACTGAAATGAAACTACTGAACATATTGCCAAATGGCTGTGTTACCACTAGGAGTTTGACCACTCGGAGTGCTGTATAAAAATTTCATCTCTCTAGCTTGAGTGGATTTTGAGAAAATGTTCCTTATATTCGAAAAATTCTAATTTATGGGAAATGGCTATCATAGTTTCTCAATACATTCCTGCACTATAGGAGGGATTATCAGGGTCTTCTTCTTCATCCTCCAAAAGCTTCCTCTTCTGTCTTCTTTTCTGGCCTGTTGTTCCCTCATACTTCATATGCCTTTCTCTTCTTTCTGCTCCTCTTATCCTTTCTCTGTCAATATTTCTTAGTGCTCGTACAGTGTTCACCCCAGCTGTAAATCCTAATGCCTTCAGAACTTTACACTTCACACTGTTCCCTTGGTTGTAGGTTGCTATTGCATCATAAATGCCAAAGTGCAGTGTTTTTATGCTTACAAACACCCTTTTAGGAATCACTTTCCAAATCAAATTGTTTACGCTCTCATTAGGATTCTGCGTCTTTCCGTGTAGACATTTGTGTAACAATTCTGGCTGTGCTAAGTCATGAAAAATTGGTTTTATTGCATTTGTCACAGCTGCTGGCAAACCATGTTTGTGATCATAGTCCTTTAAAAAAAAAATGGCTCTGAGCACTATGGGACTCAACTGCTGAGGTCATTAGTCCCCTAGAACTTTGAACTAGTTAAACCTAACTAACCTAAGGACATCACAAACATCCATGCCCGAGGCAGGATTCGAACCTGCGACCGTAGCGGTCTTGCGGTTCCAGACTGCAGCGCCTTTAATAGTCCTTTTTTGCATTATATTTGCACCAGGAATCTTTTGGGCACAGGCTGTGTTGAGGGTATTCATTGGAAGAGGCAGTATGAAGGAACAATGCCCACACTGCTTTTCGCATGTCACTAACATTACTAGTATTTTGCATTATAGTATACCCATAGTATCTCTGTAGACGTTCAATCACCTCATCAGTAAGCCTGCCTCTCCCTCCTATTGTCTTTCCATCACTGAGCTTACTTGAACCCAAAGTTTGTTTGAGCCTTCGAAGCCGTGCACCCATACGCTTTTGCACATGCCCAATGCATTCCAACTTTTCAACTACAAATTCATTTCCATATGGTTTCAGTTCCTCTATAGTCTTGAAACCTTTGGAGTCACCATCCCCAAGGTAGTATTTGCTAGATGTCACAGGGCTATGGCCGGCCATGTGTTGCTTAGCAGAAAAACGCACTGTTTCAGTAATTGTAGTATCTTGACTTGGTATTAGTGTTAATTTTCTTTTCCCTACGTTCTTCCTCTTCTTATATATACGGTTACTAAAACGTGGCATCGTAACCAGAACAACGATTTACACAAGAAGTATAATACTAACAACAACAGGCGCAACACTGAACTAATTCGAAACGGTAAACAGCAAAGAGACGCACGCGCAATAATACCGCGCTCTTAGCGATTCATTTGTCACAGAAAACAAAGTAGCCAACCCTTGCACACTCGCTGTATGCGTAACATAAGGCGCTGTATGCGTAACAGACCGAGAAATCCCAAGCAGTTCGCCAGGAAGTCACGAGAGGGTGTTAGATGCATTCAGCGGCCGCCCATTTCCTCTGCAGACGTGGGGATAATGGTACTAACTCCACTTCTAGGGCGAGTAGAACAATAATTCAAAGTTTACATTAAAGAGGAATGTTCGAATTAATTTTCGGTAGCAAAAAAAGAAATCATAATTTTTTTGTATTTGACCACCTCCGGCTCCCCTTAAGTGATTTCGCTGTTTCCTCTTCGTTTACAACTCCTACGTCAAATGAAAATAAAACGGATTTCTGTGGCCGGGAGCTATCAAGTGAATTAAAATACATTCACATAATTACGGAGGGCAAAACTATTTTATTAGTTTCAGTTTTCTGATTTTATTTTATTTCCAAGTTCTAGCAGTCAAGCATTAATCGCCTTGGAGAACAATGAAGTTATTTTTGTCAGTTTGCTAAAAAAGATTGGCTGTATTAATCTTTCCTCTGAGGAAAGCAATTTATTTCAAACGAAGTGTTTCATTCCACAGTATTGGCTAGTTCCAACTGTAAGCTGAATTTCAGGTGCACGTTTTCATCTTCCGCCATGTATGGCGTTATGCCATAATAAAGAACGAAATACGAAATGGTACAGTACTGGTGCTCCAAGAAAATTTACATCCCAAAAACCACTCTGAAAAGCTTAATGTCAGATGGGAACTACTTCATTGTGAATCTGGAAAAAACCAATGTGCACTTCAAGCCGAATTCTGAATTTTAGTATGGTTTACGGAGTTCCGATGCTCTTGGAGTATCCTCTGATGTCATGTTTCTTTTATGGCATAATGTAAGCTCTCTTAGTGCTTTATAAAAACGAATATGCGGGCTTCCTGCACCACTGCAGCTACGCACGCGCAATAATGCCTGTTTTCTGGCGCTCTCTGGCAACAGCTAAATCGAACCTATTTCTAACAGTCTCAGGTTAGTATTGCAAATGGTGGTTCGAAAAGCATTACTTTCAAAGAAAATTTATTTTTACGCAAGTTGAATTATGTTACATGTGACAAAGTGGGACCAATTTCTTAAATCACAGAGCGTTTGAAACTGAACACTTGGAGGACCAGCCACTTACAAGAATTTCCAGCCCAGAAGACCAGACATTTGTCATTATTTTAAATTTACTGGCATATTTGGGTGATTTATCTTCAAATTATAACAGACGCAAAAAAAAAGATCAATATTACATGTGACAGCTTAGCTTCTCTTGTGCTATACTGCCGGCCGCGGTGGTCTAGCGGTTCTAGGCGCTCAGTCCGGAACCGCGCGACTGCTACGGTCGCAGGTTCGAATCCTGCCTCGGGCATGGATGTGTGTGATGTCCTTAGGTTAGTTAGGTTTAAGTAGTTGTAAGTTCTAGGGGACTGATGACCATAGATGTTAAGTCCCATAGTGCTCAGAGCCATTTGAACCATTTTGTGCTATACTATGTATATTAATGTAAACCATTAACTTTTCCTCTTTGTGTGTTCTCGCTACGTAACAGTGATCTTGCTATTGGCTGACTAGAACACGTGTCCCATGCTCTGAATATCTGCTGTCATCGACTGGCGAGATCATGTGGTATGAGATCCGACTGGCTTACAAAAGGACATTGCAATCTCTACATCTACATTTCTACCCGCAAGCCACCCAACGGTGTGTGGCGGAGGGCACTTTACGTGCCACTGTCATTACCTCCCTTTTCTGTTCCAGTCGCGTATGGTTCGCGGGAAGAACGACTGTCTGAAAGCCTCCGTGAGCGCTCTAATCTCTCTAATTTAAATTCGTGATCTCCTCGGGAGGTATAAGTAGGCGGAAGCAATATATTCGATACCTCATCCAGAAACGCACCCTCTCGAAACCTGGACAGCAAGCCACACCGCGATGCAGAGCGCCTCTCTTGCAGAGTCTGCCACTTGAGTTTGCTAAACATCTCCGTAACGCTATCACGGTTACCAAATAACCCTGTGACGAAATGCGCCGTTCTTCTTTGGATCTTCTCTATCTCCTCCGTCAACCCGATCTGGTACGGATCCCACACTGATGAGCAATACTCAAGTATAGGTCGAACGAGTGTTTTGTAAGCCACCTCCTTTGTTGATGGGCTACATTTTCTAAGGACTCTCCCAATGAATCTCAACCTGGTACCCGCCTTACCAACAATTAATTTTATACGATCATTCCACTTCAAATCGTTCCGTACGTATACTCCCAGATATTTTACAGAAGTAACTGCTACCAGTGTTTGTTCCGCTATCATAT
Organism: Schistocerca piceifrons; assembly: GCF_021461385.2. Taxonomy (NCBI): domain Eukaryota; kingdom Metazoa; phylum Arthropoda; class Insecta; order Orthoptera; family Acrididae; genus Schistocerca; species Schistocerca piceifrons. The sequence continues at coordinate 462,405,234 of NC_060149.1, forward strand.
AATCATACAATAAAGGATCCTTCTTTCCATGTATTCGCAATACATTACATTTGTCTATGTTAAGGGTCAGTTGCCACTCCCTGCACCAAGTGCCTATCCGCTGCAGATGTTCCTGCATTTCGCAACAATTTTCTAATGCTGCAACTTCTCTGTATACTACACCACCATCTGCGAAAAGCCGCATGGAACTTCAGACACTATCTACTAGGTCATTTATACATATTGTGAAAAGCACTGGTCCCATAACACTCCCCTGTGGCACGCCAGATGTTACTTTAACGTCTCTCCATTGATAACAACATACTGTGTTCTGTTTGTTAAAAACTCTTCAATCCAGCCACACAGCTGGTCTGATATTCCGTAAGCTCTTACTTTGTTTATCAGTCGACAGTGCGGAACTGTATCGAACGCCTTCTCGAAGTCAAGGAAAATGATATCTACCTGGGAGCTTGTATCTAATATTTTCTGGGTCTCATGAACAAATAAAGCGAGTTGGGTCTCACACGATCGCTGTTTCCGGAATCCATGTTGATTCCTACAGAGTAGATTCTGGGTTTCCAAAAACGACATGATACTCGAGCAAAAAACATGTTCTAAAATTCTATAACAGATCGACGTCAGAGATGTAGGTCTATAGCTTTGCGCATCTGCTCGACGACCGTTCTTGAAGACTGGGACTACCTGTGCTCTTTTCCAATCATTTGGAACCTTCCGTTCCTCTAGAGACTTGCGGTACACAGCTATTAGAAGGGGGGCACGTTCTTTTGCGTACTCTGTGTAGAATCGAATTGGTATCCCGTCAGGTCCAGTGGACTTTCCTCTGTTGAGTGATTCCAGTTGCTTTTCTATTCCTTGGACACTTATTTCGATGTCAGCCATTTTCTCGTTTGTGCGAGGATTTATAGAAGGAACTGCAGTGCGGTCTTCCTCTGTGAAACAGCTTTGGAAAAAGGTGTTTAGTATTTCAGCTTTACGCGTGTCATCCTCTGTTTCAATGCCATTATCATCCCGGAGTGTCTGGATATGCTGTTTCGAGCCACTTACTGATTTAACGTAAGACCAGAACTTCCTAGGATTTTCTGTCAAGTCGGTACATAGAATTTTACTTTCGAATTCACTGAACGCTTCACACATAGCCCTCCTTACGCTAACTTTGACATCGTTTAGCTTCTGTTTGTCTGAGAGGTTTTGGCTGCGTTTAAACTTGGAGTGAAGCTCTCTTTGCTTTCGCAGTAGTTTCCTAACTTTGTTGTTGAACCACGGTGGGTTTTCCCCGTCCCTCACAGTTTTACTCGGCACGTACCTGTCTAAAACGCATTTTACGATTGCCTTGAACTTTTTCCATAAACACTCAACATTGTCAGTGTCGGAACAGAAATTTTCGTTTTGATCTGTTAGGTAGTCTGAAATCTGCCTTTTATTACTCTTGCTAAACAGATAAACCTTCCTCCCTTTTTTTATATTCCTATTAACTTCCATATTCAGGGGATGCTGCAACGGCCTTATGATCTCTGATTCCCTGTTCTGTACATACAGAGTCGAAAAGTTCGGGTCTGTTTGTTATCAGTAGGTCAAAGATGTTATCTCCACGAGTCGGTTCTCTGTTTAATTGCTCGAGGTAATTTTCGGATAGTGCACTCAGTATAATGTCACTCGATGCTCTGTCCCTACCACCCGTCCTAAACATCTGAGTGTCCCAGTATATATCTGGTAAATTGAAATCTCCACCTAAGACTATAACATGAGGAGAAAATTTATGTGAAATGTGTTCCAAATTTTCTCTCAGTTGTTCTGCCACTAATGGTGCTGAGTCGGGAGGTCGGTAAAAGGAGCCAATTATTAACCTAGCTCAGTTGTTAAGTGTAATCACTCGATTTCAACACTGCGGAAACTAACGTGTGTTTGGTGCAATTCGAATTTATACTTTCATAATACGAAATTTGTAGCGTATATGTTGCTTGCAAACCAAAGGTCTTTCCAAAACTTCTCTTTTTTTTCCATCAAAAGTCTTTCCAAAACTTTTCTCCCCCGGTTTTTTTTCCGGAAAGTTCTACGCCAGTGTATAAAACTTTAACCATTCAAAGGATTGATAAGTTTTACAGTTCCGAGGGAAAAATCTAAGGAAAACCTACTGTCACTTAGCACGGAAAAAGTGTATTTTCGCCCGGGAAAAAGTATATTTTTTAAACGAGATATCCGGGAATAATCCGGGATTTTTTTTCCTTGTCCGCGGATATACCCTGCAGTAGCAGCAGAAAGGAAGAAATGAGATACTAGCTGCAAGAAACAGCAAGAGGAAGACAGTGAGAGAGAGGGGTGACTGTAGTAGTAGGACAGACCGAAGGGCCTGTGGCTGTGACAGACTAACGGAAAGGTATATTTCACAATAAGTTGTGCTGAATGAATGAGTGAGAAATGGCAACTGGGAGTACATGGGCATGAAAGACTTACAGCTATAGACCAGTGGGTCTGAGTGGGCTACAGTTAGGAGAGCTCTTGGGAATATGATATGAGTTGCATGTCAAAAAAAGCGCCAATATGTGCGCGTGCCAAAATTTCTGTGAACATTTTCAAAGGTGCTGAGGAAGGTAGACGTGACTGCCGGTACATCACTTTTCAGTTCGTCTTTTAAATAAACAGGAACATATTCGTATTTTGTGTGCTCCGGTAGGAGCATTTTCCGCTGGTCAGTTAGTTCCAGCAGCCATCCCTTCCGGCGTAGCTGGTGGAATTGACAGTAGCGTGCCCGCGACTGCTGCAGCTGACAAAGTGGGGCTAATCCCAAGTGGCCGCCCCAGGCTGTTGTGCCGGGCTGGGGTGGCCGTTGTTCCGCCTTCCCGTGTCTCATACGAAAGCAGCTGTTCTATCCCAGGTTCAAAAACTCGCTGGACAGGCACTACACGGGCAACCTTATTAGCTATATTGGAATCTAAGTTTAACTCATTTAAAGTCGGCGTATTGCGTGACAGCTTTCTCAGCGGCCGCCTCTCATTACTGATGTCGGATGTCGGAAGCTGGGAAGGCTGGTAAAACAGGACAGGCGGCGAACTGTGGCGTAACTAACATTAGACGTTAATGTTGGGCAGAGTACAAGTATATCTGAACACACAGTGCACAGAACATTCCTAACGATGGGCCTCCGCAGCCGACGACCCATGCATGTGCCAATGTTAACACCACGACATCGACAACTACGATTGAAACGGAAACGTGACCATTTGCACTGGGCGTTGGCGCAGTGGCATAGCATTGCATGGTCTGATGAATCCCGATACCTTCTTCATCATGCCGATGGGATGGCGCGAATCCGTCGTTTTCCATGGGAACAGCTCCTTGACATATGTTTTACGAGACGGAGACAAGCTGGCGACGGCTCCATTATCCTCTAGGGAACATTCAAGTGGGCATCCTTGGGTGCAGTGAAGCTCATGCAAGGCACCATGACATCCAAGGAGTACTGTACATTCGCTGCAGACCACATACACCCCTTCATGACGATCATGCGTGCCGACGGTAGTGGCATTTTTCAACAAGTAATGCGCCATGTCACAAGGCCAAGAGCGTGATGGAGTTGTTAGAGGAACACAGTGGCGAGTTCAAATTGATGTGCTGGCCCCTCATCTCGCCAGATTTGAACCCGATCGAACTCATTTGGGATATGATTGAATTTGGCGTCAGAGCTCATCGCCCCCACCCCGGAATGGAGGCGAATTAGGTGACTTGTGTGTGCAGATGTGGTGTCAGCTCTCTCCAGCGAACTACCAAGGCTTCATTGATTTCATGCCACAATGCGTCGCCGCTATTATCCGTGGTAGAGATGGACATACCACCTATTAGGTAGGTGATCATAATGTTCTGGCTGATCAATGCATAAGCTATCACGTCGTGTGTGTGCCCTTCGCATGTAAAAACAGTTGAAAATCATCTTGGGAAGATCGCAATTCCCACGAGAAGAAAAACGAAGAAAAAAAAAACAGTTGAGGACAGTCATGCGAGTTGAGATCACGTGACTTCAACTGATTTGATGTGCCGTGAACCGGCGGACAATGTGAATACACCTTGTGACTTGACGGTGCCATGACGTGACTGTGGCGTTACTGCCAGTGTGAATTGGCCTTAAAGGTTGCTTTCCGCAACATCTTTGAGAAGCCACTGCTCCACGCACGACGTCCAGCTTTTGTCCTTCTGCGTCCGCCGAATCACCGTTCATGTTCCGCAAGCGTTCCCTAAAGGCAAAAGTATTTCTGCTTGCAATGAGAAAAAGAGTAATAAGAGCCCACCCAGTCTCTGAATTTGGAAATGAATTTCGATGGCACCTACAGAGTATGGTTAACGGAAAAAAGGCTGCGTCCTTTTCATCGCTATTGCAACAGTAGTTCGGTGAGCAACTGGAAACTCGCGACCACGGCTAACAGAAAATTTAGTGTCTGTGAAACCTAGTCTGTACTGTCACGGTCGCCACGTCTGTAGCGTGATTGCTTGACTGGGTGAATAACTGTAGCTATGACTGGGGTCTCTGTCATCTCTCCTCTTAAGAGTCTGAATTAATTGTTTTAACTGTCATTGTTCCCTAACAGGTCATTCACCTACTGATCCTCTATCTCAGGCGTCGGACTTCATTTTTTACTGCAGGCGTTAATGGCCGAGTAAAGAACTGATTGAAGCGAGAGCTGGGAAGTTACAGACCAATGAAAGTCATTGTCATGTGGCAATGATCTATTCTGGAACCGATACACAAATGAGAGGCAGCCCTGTTACACGTTTCGTAACGTATCATTCACAATGAAGCAACCGCTAGGAGAGCAATGGGATTGCTACAGAAGAACAAACGTTCATACAAACAATAATGTCTTCCTCATTTTACCCGTGGCTGTAATTTTTAGCAACTCTAGTATATATTTTTCTGAATAAAATTCTGTCGTCAGTGGCAAATATATTTTTACTACGCCGAGGTCTAGAGACTTAGAGTATCCTTAATACTGTAAGCTTCTGAAGATGAAAAATTAATCTGTCGAAACTAGTAAGGCGTAATAAAAATATACACTCCTGGAAATGGAAAAAAGAACACATTGACACCGGTGTGTCAGACCCACCATACTTGCTCCGGACACTGCGAGAGGGCTGTACAAGCAATGATCACACGCACGGCACAGCGGACACACCAGGAACCGCGGTGTTGGCCGTCGAATGGCGCTAGCTGCGCAGCATTTGTGCACCGCCGCCGTCAGTGTCAGCCAGTTTGCCGTGGCATACGGAGCTCCATCGCAGTCTTTAACACTGGTAGCATGCCGCGACAGCGTGGACGTGAACCGTATGTGCAGTTGACGGACTTTGAGCGAGGGCGTATAGTGGGCATGCGGGAGGCCGGGTGGACGTACCGCCGAATTGCTCAACACGTGGGGCGTGAGGTCTCCACAGTACATCGATGTTGTCGCCAGTGGTCGGCGGAAGGTGCACGTGCCCGTCGACCTGGGACCGGACCGCAGCGACGCACGGATGCACGCCAAGACCGTAGGATCCTACGCAGTGCCGTAGGGGACCGCACCGCCACTTCCCAGCAAATTAGGGACACTGTTGCTCCTGGGGTATCGGCGAGGACAATTCGCAACCGTCTCCATGAAGCTGGGCTACGGTCCCGCACACCGTTAGGCCGTCTTCCGCTCACGCCCCACCATCGTGCAGCCCGCCTCCAGTGGTGTCGCGACAGGCGTGAATGGAGGGACGAATGGAGACGTGTCGTCTTCAGCGATGAGAGCCGCTTCTGCCTTGGTGCCAATGATGGTCGTATGCGTGTTTGGCGCCGTGCAGGTGAGCGCCACAATCAGGACTGCATACGACCGAGGCACACAGGGCCAACACCCGGCATCATGGTGTGGGGAGCGATCTCCTACACTGGCCGTACACCACTGGTGATCGTCGAGGGGACACTGAATAGTGCACGGTACATCCAAACCGTCATCGAACCCATCGTTCTACCATTCCTAGACCGGCAAGGGAACTTGCTGTTCCAACAGGACAATGCACGTCCGCATGTATCCCGTGCCACCCAACGTGCTCTAGAAGGTGTAAGTCAACTACCCTGGCCAGCAGGATCTCCGGATCTGTCCCCCATTGAGCATGTTTGGGACTGGATGAAGCGTCGTCTCACGCGGTCTGCACGTCAAGCACGAACGCTGGTCCAACTGAGGCGCCAGGTGTAAATGGCATGGCAAGCCGTTCCACAGGACTACATCCAGCATCTGTACGATCGTCTCCATGGGAGAATAGCAGCCTGCATTGCTGCGAAAGGTGGATATACACTGTACTAGTGCCGACATTGTGCATGCTCTGTTGCCTGTGTCTATGTGCCTGTGGTTCTGTCAGTGTGATCACGTGATGTATCTGACCCCAGGAATGTGTCAATAAAGTTTCCCCTTCCTGGGACAATGAATTCACGGTGTTCTTATTTCAGTTTCCAGGAGTGTATTTGCAACGAACGACCGAATTTTATTCTGAAAAACGGTGTCTTCAGTACACGGACCAGTTGCTAGAGAGAGTGCAAAATGAATTGATACGTCTCACTATAACGAAGAAGCTAACCATATGTCAAAAATGCGGTTACAGTAACAAGGGTCGGAAAATAGAGCTTACCACGCTACATGTCGATTTACAGCGCCGGTATCTCGCGGTGCTAAATAACGACAGCAGAGCTGCAACCATCTTAGTTGCTGCATGCTTCGAAATTGTAAACATCGAGAGCAACCCGCAGATGGTTAACACAAGGCTGCTCCCAAGGTAATGGGAAACAACACTAGCCACAAAATGGTGGTAACTGCTGAACGATGGACCTCGTGATTCGACACATTTAGTAATTGCAACGGAATAGAGTGTAGAGCTGCTCTCCGGGCAATTTGAAGACTCGGTCGACGAACTAAAGGGCACTTCCTGGGTATAGGAAAAAGTCCTTGTAGTCAACCTAATAAACTGGAGCGGCCGAATTCTTGCCTTCAAGTTAGGTGGCCCAAACTGGTGCAGATACCCACAACGCGACAGACCTTGTATGTGTCCAGCACGATTCGAAATAAAGACTAGGAAGCCAAGCTATATTTCGCCATATTGAGCGTTTTCTGTGTTAAATAAATCGGGAAAATCTAACTAATCCTGTTCCCTCCAACTAATCCTCCTCTATGTAGATAATATCTCGGTATTGTCTGCGGACCTGGGAAAATTAGTTGAGTAATTAAGACGCGACTTGTTAATTAATTCTTCAGTGATATGACTTCTAATTCTTACGCTAGTAGTGTGTGGGATTCTGTACATCCAATTCAGTTTTTTATGAATTTTGAGTATTTTAACATTGAAATTGGTGGTTTAATTAACTGTAAGACAGTACTTTGGGCTAATGTTCTTGTATATTACCTTCAGTACCAGCTTCGCACAGGGAGCTGACATGAGATTGTGTGGTAGTTAGAATAAAAGGATAAACTTTAATGTATAATAGGTTAAAAAAATTTACAAACGAGCTGGAACATTTAGAGTCGGTGCTCAGAGATAATGGTTACGCTCCACATCAGGTTAGAACAGCGCTAAGAAGGAAGAAACGTGACCACCTACAAAATCAGGAAGATAAGGAGCTATTCAAGTCCAGGGCGTTCCTTCCATACGTCGGCAACCTTTCATCTAAAATAGGCAGGACTCTAAGGAAATATCAAATTAAAGTGATCTTCCGGCTACCGGAGAAGATTAGTGCCCTTCTCGCTTCAGTAAAGGATGGTCTGGGTCTGCGGAAGGCCGGAATCTATAAAATTCCTTGCCAGTGTGGCAAAGCTTACAGCGGTAAGACGACACGCACAGTACATGAAAGGTGCGTTGAACACGAACGCCACACTCACCTTTTGCAGCCCAGTAAGTCGGCCGTAGCTGAGCTCTGTATTACCACAGGACACGCTATGGATTTTTCTGCCACGAAAATCTTGGCCCCAGCGAAAACTTTCTGGGATTCAGTAATTAAAGAATCTGTGGAGATACGCCTAGCGCAAAATCTTACAAATCGTGATGGCGGTTTTCAGCTGGACAAGACTTGGGACCGGGTCATCTCTCTAATTCCCTCTGAGAGAAGACATTTTATTCATAATGACACGTCTGGTGACACCTGACGGCTGGTTTTAGCGACGCGGGCGCGCATTCCGACAGAGGGCGGACCTGTAATTTTCACCTTTACGTATGCGCCTGCGCGACACAGATAGAACAGTAGCTCCAGAGGGCGTGGATTTCGATAGAGAACGCTCCTGTGACGGAGCCAAATGCGCATGTGTTTGCGCGCCAATTTTTTGCTATAAAGTTGACTCCGGGAACTTGCAGTCTCCAGTGACGGACACTCACCTTAAGATGGCTGGACGATTGCCAGCCGAAATGTCGTGGCAAGAAGTCAACATGATCCGGCTTCAATCCCGAAATCTCATCGAACATTCAATACGACGGGGAAACTTCAAGAATCACATCAGATACCTCTTCGGGGAGGCGATGGCATTACAAATCCAGAGGTTGGACAAGCTACGCAATAAGCGAGCGAGACTGTTCTCTGTGTTTTTTACTCAAGTGTCGGGACAATGGCCCTATCCCGAAGTTTGCCAGAGTGAGACATTTTATCGAGACCGCCGCTGCAAAATTCATTATATGAAAGGCGAGCTTAGCACTAGTGAAAGTGAGGATCCGGTTTCTTGGCCGTGAACTGGACGTCATATCGAAACAGCTGTTTCATCTGCGTATGGAGATTTGCATCCAGCCTGCCATCACTTTCCTGGGCATGGTTTGATGGCGTGACCTGGGCAAAAGTGGACTGGGTTCATAAAGAGTCTACTTCAAGACAGATTTCGAAGTTCGCCCGGCTGTCAGCACCGTTCCCGCAAGAAGATGCTTTTCGACGTCCCATGGTCAATTTAACGGATCAAGTTTTAGACAAGGTGACACTGTCTGTGCTTGGGAAAGGCTTGAACTTCGCCCCTACGCCGAGAACCCTGCCTCTGACTGATTTTATTAGTGCTGTTGAGGAAGCTGTTAGACCTCTTCCTAGTGATGCTGCAGAAGAAAACACAGTACATACAGTTCCACACAGTAACTGGAATGACACCATTAATAAATATTGACTTCGGTCAGAAATCGGTAGCTAAGGTAGAATATTCAAAATTTCTAGGTGTTGATGAGGGGTTGAAGTGGAAGAAACACACTGAGGATCTTCTGAAACGTTTGAGTTCAGCTACTTATGCTATTAGGGTCATTGCTGATTTTGGCGATACACATCTCAGTAAATTACCTTACCACGCCTATTTTCATTCTCTGCTTTCGTATGGCATCATATTCTGGGGTAACTCATCATTGAGTAAAAGAGTGTTCATTGCACAAAAGCGTTTAATCAGATGCTGGAGCTCATCCAAGATCATCCTCAGACACTTGTTTAAAGAGCTAGAGATCTTCACTGTAGCCTCACAATATATATATTAACATATGAAATTTGTTATTAACAATCCGAACGAATTAAAAAGTAATAGCAGTGTACATGGCTGCAACACTAGGAGAAAGGATGATCTTCACTACTCAAGGTTAATTCTAACTTTGGCTCAGAAGGGGGTAAATTATGCTGCGACAAAAGTCTTTGGTCACTTACCTAATAGCATCAAAAGTCTGACGGATAGCCATATAGCATTTAAAAGGAAATTAAATGAATTTCTTAATGACAACTCCTTCTACTCATTAGATGAATTTTTGGATATAGTAAGTGGGTAATTTCCCCAACCCCACTAAAAATTAAAAATATTGAGTGTCATGTAATATTTTGTGTAATGTAATATCTTGTATAGACACCTTTCATTAACCTGACACGTTCCACATCATTACAAAGTGTCGTATTCATGATCTATGGAACAAGTACTAATCTAATCTAAAATAAGACGTGAAACGTGCCGTGTGCTCACGAAAAGTCCACGTCAGAAGAGGAACATTTCTGCCATGGAAAGGGCCGCACTACGAAAGCTACGAGAAGATACTCACACGGTGGTCGTACTAGCGGATAAGGGAAACGCTACAGTGCTGTTGCCGCGTGAGGTTTATAATCAGAAGATCTAAAACTTGCTGAGTGAACCAATGTATCGGAAGATTGACAAAGACCCCACAGCGAAAGTGGAAAGGAAAACATCAGACCTGCTGAATTCTTCTATTCCGCAAGAAGTGGCCAAAAGACTAAGACCTCACAGTTCTGTACCACCCAGGTTATACGGTCTTCCGAAGATCCATAAAAGAGGTTCCGTCACGGCCGATCGTCAGTAATATTTACGCCCCCACGTATGATTTGGTGATACATCTCGCGTCTTTACTGAGACCTTTTGTGGGGAAGTGCGTGCATCATGTTCGCAACTCGGCTGACTTTATCAGTAGACTGAAGTCACTTCATCTCAGTGAAACTGACTTACTAGTCTGCTTTGATGTCATCTCACTTTTCACTAAGATTCCTCTTATGGATTCTTTGTCGCTCATCAGCAATAACGGCCGACATAACAGCGCTTTTCATCACCTCCTTTCCTCAACCTACTTTTTATTTAACAACGAATATTTTGAGCAGACTGACGGTGTTGCCATGGGGAGTCCTCTGTCGCATGTGGTAGTAAACTTTTTTATGGAAAACTTTGAGGAAAGGGCACTAGACTGGGCAGAACTTAAACCGAAAGTTTTCTGGCGATATGTAGATGACACTTTTGTAGTGTGGCCCCATGGTGATGAAGAATTGTCACGGATCTTGCAACATCTGAACGCAATCCACAAGAACATCCATGGAAGTAGAGAAGGATGGTTGCTTGCCATTTTTGGACGTCTTGGTTACTAAGAGAGTGGATGGGCCATTAGGGCATTCTGCCTAGCGTAAGCCAACACATACGGACCTTTAGCTGCGAGCGTCGAGTTATCATCCTCCACCAGCTACCGGCGTCCTTAGAGCGTTGGTGCACCGGGCTCATGTTGTTTCTGATGGAGACAATCTTACAAAGGAGCTGGAACATTTGTGGTCTGTGTTCAGAGGTAATGGTTACTCTCCACATCAGATTAGAACAGCGCTAAGAAGGAGGAAATGTGACCACCTACAAAATCAAGAAGATACGGAGCTATTCAAGCCCAGGGCGTTCCTTCCATACGTCGGCAACCTTTCATCTAAAATAGACAGGATTCTAAGGAAACATCAAATTAAAGTGATCTTCCGGCCATCGGAGAAGGTTAGTGCCCTTCTCGGTTCAGTAAAGGATGATCTTGGTCTGCGGAAGACCGGGATCTATAAAATTTCTTGCCAGTGTGGCAAAGCTTACATCGGTAAGAGGACACGCACAGTACATGAAAGGTGCGTTGAACACGAACGCCACACTCGCCTTTTGCAGCCCAGTAAGTCTGCCGTAGCTGAGCTCTGTATTACCACAGGACACGCTATGGATTTTTCTGCCACGAAAATCTTGGCCCCAGCGAAAGCTTTCTGGGATTCAGTAATTAAAGAATCTGTGGAGATACGCCTAGCGCAAAATCTTACAAATCGTGATGGCGGTTTTCAGCTGGACAAGACTTGGGACCGGGTCATCTCTCTAATTCCCTCTGAGAGAAGACATTTTATTCATAATGACACGCCTGGTGACACCTGACGGCTGGTTTTAGCGACGCGGGCGCGCATTCCGACAGAGGATCTTTACCTGTAATTTTCACCTTTACGCATACGCCTGCGCGACACAGAACAGTAGCTCCAGAGGGCGTGGATTTCGATAGAGAACGCTCCTGTGACGGAGGCCAATGCGCAAGCGTTTTCGCGCCGATTTTTGCTATAAAGTTGACTCCGGGAACTTGCAGTCTCTCACCGTTTCAGATTGTCGTCGCCCCCGTCCCGATCCTTGCATCGAGCCTTCCCCGAAATACATCCATGATTATTCACGTGTAGACTGGAATGCCTACCGCGATACCCTCTCTACCCAGGTCGATAGCCACCCCCTCACCTACTACCACCCTAATGAAGTTAACCTTCCCGCCTCCTTTCTCCAGCAGACCTTGTCTGAGGCCGTGGAGGCCCACGTCCCTACCGTCGCCATCCACCCGCACCGTCCTACTTTGCCCCCAGAGGCCGTCCTCCTCCTCCGTGAATCCCGCTGTCTCTACCGTGCCTTTCTTCACAAGCATTACCCGGACACACTACGACGCCACCGGCAACTACAACGACACGTAAGAAACTTGCTCGCGGCTAACAAACGCCGGGACTGGCGACAGACATGTACCCGTCTTCGTGCTACACTTCCTATCAACTCGTCAAATTACTCGTCTGGCTTCCGCTGCCCTACCGGATCTAACCCCCCCCCCCCCCCACTACCCTCTCCTCTCCATGATGACCAGCCCTTCCCAACCATAGTAAGGCCAATCACTTTGCCTCCTACCTTTTGCTGGCCGCGGTGGTCTCGCGGTTCTAGGCGCGCAGTCCGGAACCGTGGGACTGCTACGGTCGCTGGTTCGAATCTTGCCTCGGGCATGGATGTGTGTGATGTCCTTAGGTTAGTTAGATTTAAGTAGTTCTAAGTTCTAGGGGACTGATGACCACAGCTGTTGAGTCCCATAGTGCTCAGAGCCATTTGAACCATTTGAACCTCCTACCTTTCCGATAGCTTTACCAACCTGACGATCCCCAGTTCGATTACTCCCACTTCCCGAATGTCCGCGATCGAAATGACACCTCTGTCCCTCCCCTCGCCCCTGGCTTCCAGTACTTGGATAACATTACACACAACGAAGTCAATGCCCCCATCACTACTCAGGATATCACCACTACACTCCGCACGAAACGCAACACCGTTCCCAGTCACGGTCGTGTTACCTATCGCCACCTTCATCAAGCTCCCGCCTCCATCATCTCCACCCTGGACAGGCTATATAATGTGGTCTTGTCCACCGGCTACTACCCTAGCGTGTGGAAAACCTCCTCAATCCTGATGTTCTTCAAACCCGACAAACCTCCATCCGCTGTCTCCTCCTACTGTCCTATCAGCCTTACCTCTGTCTTCAGCAAGGTCCTGGAATCCATCCTTACCCGACGCATCCACCAGCATCTCCGCCAGCACCGCCTCCTTCCCGTTACCGAATGTGGCTTTCGACCGTCCTTCTCTACCGATGCCCTTCTCCTTCACCTCACTCATCTCCTCTCCGAACAGCTCAACTCTCGTCGCTCCGCCATCTTCCTCTCCCTCGACCTTGAACGCACCTATGACCGTGTGTGGCATTCTGGTCTCCTCTTCAAACTCCAAACCTTCGCTCTTCCTATCAACTACGTCCGTCTGATCGGGTCCTTTCCTTCCCAACGTCCTTCCTGTTCACCATCCATAACACGGATTCCTACACCTTCTACCCCTCTGCCGGTCTGCCCCAAGGTTCCGTCCTCTCCCCTCTTCTATACCTTCTGTATACGGCGGATATGCCGCCGCCTTCACCCCCCATCCACCTTCTCCAAAACGCCGATGACACTGCCTTCCTTGCCCTCGACCCCACCCTGCAACGCTCCCAACACCTTCTCCAATCCCATCTTGACCGGTTCACCACTTGGTGTAACCTGAGGTTGCTCAAGGTCAATCCTTCCAAGACCCAGGCGATCATTGTCGGCAAAACCACCCCTTCCTTCCGTCTCCTCGACTTCTATCTCACCATTTATTGCCGTCCTATCGCCCTCACCCCCACCCTTAAGTACCTTGGCGTCACCCTTGACCGTTGCCTCTCCTGGACCACCCATCTCCGGACTATCCAAGCCAAGGCACGTTCCTGCCTCCATCTCCTCAGGCTCCTTTCTGGCCGCACATGGGGTCTGGACCCCTCCACCATCCTCCACACCTATAGATCCCTTATCCGCCCTATCCTCTGCTACGCTCGTCCCACCTGGATCTCCGCCCCTCCAATCTTTTACAAATCCTAGAACGCCATGTGCTCCGCCTCGCCTATCGCATCCATCTCCCCTCCCCCACGCAGATCCTATGTGACCTTATTCCATTCCCGCACCTCCTCCTTTTCCTCGAACGGATACAGATCCTTTACACCTCCGACAAACTTGATCCCCCTCACCCACTTGTCTCTTCCATCCTCTTCCACCCCCGTCTGCTGCCGCACCTGCATTCCCACATCCCACCTGCTCTCCATCTCTCCACTCTCCATACCCTCGCCCAAGGTGGCTTCCACCAACTCCCCCTCCCTGATGATGCCCTCATCCCCTCCATCTACCCCTCCTACCAACTTTGATCCTCCTCTACCGCACCCTGTGCTTTTTCCTGAGGACACCCTCTCTCTCTTCTCTCCCTCCTCCCTCCCTCCCTCCCTCGGGCTTCCCCTACCCCCCTACCTGTCAGCTGCATTGGGACGTTACGCGGAATCGGTGGTGACGAATGAAAGCGTGTACCGAATCGGTATTCGAGCCCGGGACCTACTACTGACTAGGCAGGTTCGGTAACCATTGCGCCATCCTGGACACATTGTTAGCGCAACTGCACGGACATCTCGGCTCGCCTCACAGCCGATCCACACTCCCATTGAGCGCCACCTATCCGCAGCCCCTGTCCATTTCCTCCATATTCGCTCTTCCGAGATTCCCACAAGAGGTCGGACGTACTTGTGCATCCGCGCTGAAGAAGGTGAATCATTGCCCAGCTAGGCCTATCAAATTATATGAATATGTTGTGTCTGTTCTTTCGGACATGTCTATTACTTCATTTCAGATTTAATATACTTGCAGAAATTTATGGTCTTCGTTTGGGTAGCGGTAGTAATGATCCCATGTTGTGATAGATTTGTCCTTGTATGTTTTACTGTTTGTTTTTATTCACTCACTGCACTACTTTCTCGGTTGCTCCTATCGTCACTGATAAGAAACTGAAGTTCGAACCCACGACGGGTCGTGCTTTATATACTCCTATCAATGGGTAGCTCCAGCAGTGGCGAATTCCCAAACATACCAAAAAGACTTCGAATGGTCCACAATGTTCCAGAACACTGCACAATATTTGAGAGTGTCCTGGAATGTTCCACAATGTTCTAGGATGTTTCGGGATGGTCCTGAACATTCTGGAATCTTCCCGAATGTTCCAGATTATTCCCGAACATTCCAGAACATTCCGGATCTTTGTGGATCATTCTGGAATGTTGAGAAATGCTCTCGAGTAGTCTCGAAAACTTAGGAATGTTCTCGAATACTCTGGAATGTTCTAGAAATTTCGAGAGGGTGAAAGTTCCCAGCCCTTATATCTTCAAAAGCGCGTTCCCCAGGTAAAAACGGGAACCTTCTTCATGGATGAGGGACAGAGGGCTGCTACACCATGTAACTCCCTTGATCGTACCAGGACTCTTTTCCGAGTTTTAGTAGCACGCACATTGTACACGTACTTTTGTGTTATATATTGATTATCAACACACAGTTACAACCATAAAATGGAATTTGATTTATTATTAGCCACATACCAGTTACAGGGAATGAGTTGCACAATAATGAAATTATCGTTTTGTATCTAAAGCTGTTACGTTGAAATACACTCCTGGAAATGGAAAAAAGAACACATTGACACCGGTGTGTCAGACCCACCATACTTGCTCCGGACACTGCGAGAGGGCTGTACAAGCAATGATCACACGCACGGCACAGCGGACACACCAGGAACCGCGGTGTTGGCCGTCGAATGGCGCTAGCTGCGCGGCATTTGTGCACCGCCGCAGTCAGTGTCAGCCAGTTTGCCGTGGCATACGGAGCTCCATCGCAGTCTTTAACACTGGTAGCATGCCGCGACAGCGTGGACGTGAACCGTATATGCAGTTGACGGACTTTGAGCGAGGGCGTATAGTGGGCATGCGGGAGGCCGGGTGGACGTACCGCCGAATTGCTCAACACGTGGGGCGTGAGGTCTCCACAGTACATCGATGTTGTCGCCAGTGGTCGGCGGAAGGTGCACGTGCCCGTCGACCTGGGACCGGACCGCAGCGACGCAAGGATGCACGCCAAGACCGTAGGATCCTACGCAGTGCCGTAGGGGACCGCACCGCCACTTCCCAGCAAATTAGGGACACTGTTGCTCCTGGGGTATCGGCGAGGACCATTCGCAACCGTCTCCATGAAGCTGGGCAACGGTCCCGCACACCGTTAGGCCGTCTTCCGCTCACGCCCCAACATCGTGCAGCCCGCCTCCAGTAGTGTCGCGACAGGCGTGAATGGAGGGACGAATGGAGACGTGTCGTCTTCAGCGATGAGAGTCACTTCTGCCTTGGTGCCAATGATGGTCGTATGCGTGTTTGGCGCCGTGCAGGTGAGCGCCACAATCAGGACTGCATACGACCGAGGCACACAGGGCCAACACCCGGCATCATGGTGTGGGGAGCGATCTCCTACACTGGCCGTACACCACTGGTGATCGTCGAGGGGACACTGAATAGTGCACGGTACATCCAAACCGTCATCGAACCCATCGTTCTACCATTCCTAGACCGGCAAGGGAACTTGCTGTTCCAACAGGACAATGCACGTCCGCATGTATCCCGTGCCACCCAACGTGCTCTAGAAGGTGTAAGTCAACTACCCTGGCCAGCAAGATCTCCGGATCTGTCCCCCATTGAGCATGTTTGGGACTGGATGAAGCGTCGTCTCACGCGGTCTGCACGTCCAGCACGAACGCTGGTCCAACTGAGGCGCCAGGTGTAAATGGCATGGCAAGCCGTTCCACAGGACTACATCCAGCATCTGTACGATCGTCTCCATGGGAGAATAGCAGCCTGCATTGCTGCGAAAGGTGGATATACACTGTACTAGTGCCGACATTGTGCATGCTCTGTTGCCTGTGTCTATGTGCCTGTGGTTCTGTCAGTGTGATCATGTGATGTATCTGACCCCAGGAATGTGTCAATAAAGTTTCCCCTTCCTGGGACAATGAATTCACGGTGTTCTTATTTCAATTTCCAGGAGTGTAGCTTAGGTTAAAATCGTTAAAATATGTTTTATGTATAGACAGTACCACAACACTCTCATTATGCAAAACATTTTCACAATTCCTCATCTAATTTCTCCTTAATGACACAATTCTTTTCTCCATGTAGTGTTTCCATCTTTACCCAGATAATAACTTCCACCTACCATATTTTCATCTTCTTCCTGATCTAATGAGTCGTGACCACTGACAATAACAACACCTTCTTCATCTCCACAATTAAAATAAATTGGCCCCTCATCAAGTAGTCATCTGTCAGTGCCCGCACGTGGGCCCTTCAGCCCCGTAACGAGCTAATTATAACAGTATTTGCTCTTAATTATGTAATTAAATATCACATCTTAAGCAAAATACGTAGGAAAATGCAATGAAATAGCTATATTGACTTTTCCGCCCTGAGAAACGAGGGTGGTGTGTTGGGGTTTCACAAATCCCAGCAAGCACAGACTTGTTTAGCAGGACCTCACGTAGTCCAGTGCAAAACTAAAGTTACAAAAATACACTCCCACCTCTCTGCTGACATCTTGTAGCAGCTACCTGGAACTACAAAGTAGTGTGACATGCCATCTACCATTTAATTACAGAATTTCGTCAGCATGGGTACACTGCACACCCGCACACCATCGCCGGGTTAATTTACCGACCGGTCTCTGTTTGGTATTAATGTACCCGGAATTTCCTTTGGAGTTCGAATCTGTGATCAGAACTAAGGACTAATTTTATTATTATCTCTCTCTCTCTCTCTCTCTCTCTCTCTCTCTCTCTCTCTCTCTCTCTCTTCCTTTGTGGTGGGGACTTGCCTGGACAGACGCTAGAGCCCTGCAGC
The DNA here is from genome assembly GCF_021461385.2 of Schistocerca piceifrons. Taxonomy (NCBI): domain Eukaryota; kingdom Metazoa; phylum Arthropoda; class Insecta; order Orthoptera; family Acrididae; genus Schistocerca; species Schistocerca piceifrons. Next base: position 462,423,051 of record NC_060149.1, read on the forward strand.
CGCCTGGTCCGCACGCGTCTGTGGTATGCGAGTGAGAGCGATAATACGATTCACAAACGTTGTCGGAAGTTGCTGAAGATTATTAATGCTAATGACAACCACGTGAGCGCATGTATACGCGGCAGGCATAGCCGCGTGACCAACGCGTACTTAAAGCGCCCGCACTCACTTCTATACAAGCTGCGAATTCACAATGTGCGCATACGCGATGCACCTCACTTAGCACTAGACTTGGGTGAAATTAATGAAAATGGCGAATAACGAATATAGGTATAAATTACTATTCCTTTTTTGTGAATAGCCGGCCTCTATGGCCGAGGGTTCTAGGCGCTTCAGTCTGGAACCGCGCGACCGCTCTGGTCGCAGGTTCGAATCCTGCCTCGGGCATGGATGTGTGTGATGTCCTTAGGTTAGTTAGGTATAAGTAGTTCTAAGTTCTAGGGGACTTATGACCTCAGATGTTAAGTCCCATAGCGCTCAGAGCCATTTGAACCATTTGTGAATAATTTTATCTGAAACATTTTTCGCTTACACAGATAAAAACTCTTATTTGTCACCTGTGAACAAAAAGTGTTAAAGATAACAGATAAATTTGAAATCCAGATGCATTTGTAGCTCCAGTTATTTGTCAGTCATTAAACGAATGCACTTCTCGTTTCTTTTAAATTTGGTATCAGAACAACTCTTTTTTTTTAATGTCTCATCGGAATCTTTATTTGATTTACGGAAATTTACCGTTATGACACTAAATAAAATACGTTCTACACATGCAGTGAACTCCTGATTTCGTCTTGAATCATGACAACGATGTATGACTTTCAGCTCATAATCTTCTTCAGGAAAAATTGAGAATTCCTTAATTTCGCTGTATTTCTTGCCAAATAATTCGTTGGGATTCGACTTAACGACATCTCTCAAATCGCATTCCTAATTAAATCTTATGTTTAAGACTTTATGGTATTCCAAACTCGTGACCCGATTTCTTTGACATTTCTTTGGCTATTATATGTGTGTGATGTTTGATGTAAGCCTCCCTTGGTCATGGACAGCAATAAAGATGGACTACATGTTTTTAAACCGTGATAAGACTTTACTGCAACAATTACAGTTGGCAATAGAAAGGTCTTACAATCGTCTCTTGACATTTCACGATACGCAAATTGCAAGTGCGCGGGAATAATACGAACTGTTTTCTATACTCGAATCCAGTGTATCTTCTGAAAAATTTTGTATCTCAAAGCTCTACGTGATTGTATTGACCGATGTCAGATCGAAAAAGTATTTCATATTCTAACGACAAGCTTACTCACCAGTTAATCCCAAGACACCTTAAATGATTCTGGACGTCCAGCAGCATTCCATAAACGCTGTAGGAGACTTTGAATTAAAAGTCTGGTGATGTTAAGCGTTAGGAACCACTGAGTTCTTGCTTCGTTCACTCATTTGTAGCGCTGCCAATTGTGAACACTGTCTTCAGTGTCCGTGCACTGGTTGAAGCTGCCAGTTCTACCTTGCATCCTGAAAAAAATTTCATGATGACGTTCGACAGCTTACGGGACATGGGGAATTTCCAGTTTTGGAGGGACGTGCAATGTGTCTTAATATTTATAGTCATCCCTTTCTGGCACATTATTTTGTAAAACACAGCATGCATATATAACGGCAACTGCAAATCTACATCTTCATTTATACTCCGCAAGCCATCCAACGGTGTGTGGCGGAGGGCACTTTACGTGCCACTGTCATTACCTCCCTTTTCTGTTCCAGTCGCGTATGGTTCGCGGGAAGATCGACTGTCTGAAAGCCTCCGTGCGCGCTCGAATATCTCTAATTTTACATTCGTGACCTCCTCAGGAGGTATACGTAGGGGGAAGCAATGTATTAGATACCTCATCCAGAAACACACCCTCTCGAAACCTGGTGGTCTCGAATATCCATTGGGCGGTGAAAAATTCTCCGTTCTCCATTTATTTGCAAGAGTGTGTCCTATTAACAGGGTAGTCCGAGACAACTGGTTTTTAAAGGTTCTTTTATTGTGTGTTAAACTCCTTTCTCAACCGGCCGTTGTGACCGAGCGTGTCTAGGCGCTTCAGTCCGGAACCGCGCGACTGCTACGGTCGCAGGTTTGAATCCTGCCTCCGGCATGGATGTGTGTGATGTCCTTAGGTTAGTTAGGCTTAAGTAGTTCAAAGTCCAGGGGACTTAACGACCTCAGATGTTAAGTCCCATAGTGGTCAGAGCCATTTGAAACATATACTAGTTCACTTGCTCGATTTATTCATGGAAACCTACGGCGTGGTTTCAAGTTTTTTAGTTAATTATAAACAAAGTTCACAATTATAGTCTGTTATCACACTCTCGCATAGATCTCTTTAATTTGTTCTGATTAAAATATGTGTAAATATCTATGCGATTTTAGGAGCTGACTGAAATTGAGCATTAATTCATCAGCAATTATTTCACAGAAATATGCAATTTCACAACTGAAACAATGACCTTGAATAACATTTAAATTCGGTTTTCACTTCAATTTTCGTTATACTATGGTAACACTTATTGAATCTCAGGCATATAGTGTACGCCTTTCCCTAGAAAACATGGAAAATAGACATCTAAAAGGAAATTCTAATTCTAAGCGCATTTGAATGCTTGCCGGGCCATAAGTGCCGCTACGTTGTGTCAAAGCTGTGGGCGCCTGTGTGGTCTCTGACGTCACTCGCAGCAGCTGGAACAGCGTGCGAGTCAGGTGAGACAGACCGACTTCTTGTTGCGTGTCTCTTTACTCGCATGGCGATGTCAGGCGACTGATGCCCATCACTCAGTGATTGAGCGCCATACGATACCGAGTGAGTGACCGCCAGCCGCGTGTTTCCGCTTGCGCGTGCAAATCGAGTGATGTAGACGAGCGCTATTCACTCGTTTTCGCCACGAGGCTGCAATGCTCTGACGGGCGTTGTGGCCTTGCTACGTACGTACTGTGTTTGACAAAGCCTATGCGTTATAACTCGACAACCGGCGGGAGTGCAGTGTGCTAACCCCAAACCCTCCATACCACGTCCACGTGACGCCATCGGGTGACGGATGCAGAGCCAATTCGACATTTTTCCATACAAGCGATTTATCATTTGGCGCCTACCGCCCCTCCTCCTTTCCCTCGTACACCTTCACCAGTCTCAGTTTTCGCTACTAGTTGTAATATGCACTTCGTTCAAAATGGCTCTGAGCACTATGGGACTTAACATCTGAGGTCATCAGTCCCCTAGAACTTAGAACTACTTAAACCTAACTAACCTAAGGACATCACACACATCGATGCCCGAGGCACAATTCGAACCTGCGACCGTAGCAGTCGCGCAGTTCCAGACTGAAGCGCCTAGAACCGCTCGGCCACACCGGCCGGCAATACGCACTTGGGTGCCCCTCTGTTTGGCGCCCCAAGCCGACGCATGTGTCGTTAGTGCTTTCAACAGGCCCTGCGTAGACGAGAAACTGATCGAGCTCTCCTGACCCGTCTGTGGCCAAAATGGCGATGCTTATCTGATCTCATGGTATTTAGCTGCTGTTGCTATTGTGGTCTTCAGTCCAAAGACGGATTTGATGCAGCTCTCCATGCTACTCTATATTTAGCAAGCCTCTCCATCTCCAGACAAGTAGTGCAACTTATATCCTTCCGAATCTGCTAATAGTATTCATCTCTTGGTCTCTCTCTTACAATTTTTACCTCCACACTTCCCTCGTGTATTAAGTTGGTGATGTCTTGGTGTCTCAGAACGTGTCCTACCAACCGATCCCGTATTGCAGTCAGCTTGTGCCATAAATTTCATTTTTCCATAGTTCCGTCCAGTGCCTCCTCATGAACCATGGACCTTGCCATTGGTGAGGAGGCTTGCGTGCCTCAGCGATACAGATAGCCACACCATACATAAAACCACAACGGAAGGGTGTCTTGGGTGGTTCAAATGGCTCTGAGCACTATGCGACTTAACTTCTGAGGTCATCAGTCGCCTAGAACTTACAACTATTTAAACCCAACTAACCTAAGGACATCACACACATCCATGCCCGAGGCAGGATTCGAACCTGCGACCGTAGCGGTCGCTCGGTTCCAGACTGTAGCGCCCAGAACCGCACGGCCACTCCGGCCGGCGGAAGGCTGTCTGTTGAGAGGCCAGACGAACGTTTGGTTCCTGAAGAGGGGCAGCAGCCTTTTCAGTAGATGCAGGGGCAATAGTCTGGATGATTGACGGATCTGACCTTGTAACATTAACAAAAACGGCCTGGCTGTGCTGGTACTGCGAACGGCTGAAAGCGAAGGGAAACTGGAGCCGTAATTTTTCCCGACGGCATGCAGCTTTACTGTGTATTTAAATAATGATGGCGAAATCTTGGGTAACATTTTCCGGATTTAAAATGGTCCCCCATTCGGATCTCTGGGTGGGGGCCACTCAAGAGGACGTCGGTATCAGGAGAAACAAAATTGGCGTTCTACGGATGGGAATCCCTTAATCGGGCAGGTAGTTTAGAAAATTTAAAAACGGAAATGGATAGGCTGAAGTTAGATACAGTGGGAACTAGTGAAGTTCGGTGGCAGGAGGGACAAGGCTTCTGGTCAGGTGAATACAGGGTTATTAATACAGGATCAAATATGGGTAATGCAGGAGTAGGTTTAATAATGAATAAGAAAATAGGAACGTGGATAAACTTCTACGAACAGCATAGTGAACGCATTATTTTAGCCAAGATAGACACGAAGCCCGTGCCTACCACAGTAGTAAATGTTTATATGCTAACTAGTTCCGCAGGTGATAAAGAGATTGATGAAATGTATGATGTGATAAAATAAATTATTCAGATAGTGAAGGGAGACAAAAATTTAATAGTCATGGGGGACCCGAATTCGATAGTAGGAAAAAGAAGAGGAAAGAAAAGTAGTAGGTGAAGATGGACTGGGGGAAGGAATCAAAGAGGAAGCCGCCTGGTAGAATTTTGCCCAGAGGACAACTTAATCATAGCTAACACTTGGTTTAAGAATCATGAAAGAAGGTTGTATACGTGGAAGAGGCCTGGAGACATTGGAAGGTTTCAAATATATTACATAATGGTAATAAAGAGATTTAGGAACCAGGTTTTAAATTGTAAGACGTTTCCAGGGGCAGACGTCAACACTGACCACAGTTTATCAGTTATGAACTGCAGATAAAAACTGAAGAAACTGCAAAAAGGTAGGAATTTAAGAAGATCGGACCTGGATAAACTAAAAGAACCAGAGGTTGTAGAGAGTTTCAGAGAGAGCATTAGGCAACGATTGGCAAGAACATGGGAAATAAATACAATAGAAGAAGAATGCGTAGCTTTGAGAGATGAAATAGTGAAGACAGCAGGGGATCAAGGAGGTAAAAAGGCGAAGGCTAGTAGATATCCTTGGGTAACAGAACAGATACTGGATTTAACTGATGAAAGGAGAAAAATGCTGTAAATGACGCAGGCGAAAAGGAATACAAACATCTAAAAAATGAGATCTTCAGGAAGTGCAAAATGGCTAAGCAGGGATGGCTAGAGGAGAAATGTAAGGATGTAGAGGCGTGTATCACTAGGGGCAAGATAGATACTGTGTACAGGAAAATTAAAGAGACCTTTGGAGAAAAGAGAACCACTTGTAAGAATATCAAGAGCTCAGAAGGAAAACCAGTCCTAAGCAAAGAATGGAAAGCAGAAAGGTGGAAGGAGTATATAGAGGATCTATACAAGGGAGATGTACTTGAGGGCAATATTATGGAAACGGAAAAGGACGTAGATGGAGATGAAATGGGAGATATGATACTGTGTGAAGAATTTAACAGAGCACTGAAAGACCAAAGTCGGAACAAAGCCCCGGGAGTAGACAACATTCCATTAGAACTACTTATAGCCATGGGTGAGCCAGCCATGACCAAATTCTTGTATTTGGTGAGGAAGATGTATGAGACGGGCGAAATACCCACAGACTTCAAGAAGAACGTAATAATTCCAATCCCAAAGAAAGCAGGTGTTTACAGGTGTGAAAATTACCGAACTATCAGTTTAATAGTCACTGTTGCAAAAATACTAATATGAATTCTTTACAGACGAAAGAAAAAACTGGTAGAAGCCGACCTCGTGGAAGATCAGTGTGGATTCCGTAGGAATGTTGGAACACGCGAGACAATACTGACCCTACGACTTACCTTAGAATATCGGTTAAGGAAAGGCAAACCTATATTTACAGGATTTGTAGACTTAGAGAAAGCTTTTGACGCTGTTGACAGGAATATTCTTTCAAATTCCAAACGTGGCACGGTTAAAATATAAGGAGCAAAAGGCTATTTACAATTTGTACAGAAACCAGATGGCAGTTATAAGAGTCGAGGGGCACGAAAGGGAAGCAGTGATTAAGAAGGGAGTGCTACAGGATTGTAGCTTATCCCCGATATTATTCAATCTATTGTTGAGCAAGCAGTAAAGGAAACGAGAAAAATTAGGAGTAGGAATTAAAATCCATGGAGAAGAAATAAAAACTTTGAGGTTTGCCGACGACACTGTAATTCTGTCAGAGACAGCGAAGGGCCTGGAAGATCAGCTGAACGCAATGGACTGTGTGTCGAAATGATGATATAAGATGAACATCAACCGAATCAAAACGGGAATAATGGAATGTAGTCGAATTAAATCATGTGATGCTGAGGGAATTAGATTAGGAAATGAGACACTTAAAGTAGTAGATGAGATTCGCTATCTGGGAAGCAAAATAACTGATGATGGTCGAAGTAGAGAGAATATAAAATGTATACCGGCTATGGCAAGAAAACCGTTTCTGCGGAAGAGAAATTTGTTAATATCGAGTATATATTTGTCAGGAAGTCCTTTCTGAAAGTATTTGTATGGTTTGTAGCTATGTATGGAAATGAAACATGGACGATAAATAGTTTCGAAATGTGGCGCTTCAGAAGAATTCTGAAGATTTCATGGGTAGATCACGTAACTAATGTGGAGGCACTGAATAGAATTGGGGAGAAAAGGAATTCGGCACAACTTGAGTAGAGGAAGGGATCGGTTGGTAGGACACGTTCTGAGGCATCAAGGGCTCACCAATTTAGTAATGGATGGAAGCGTGGAGGGTAAAAATCGTAGAGGCAGACCAGGAGATGAGTACACTTAGCAGATTCAGAAGGATGTAGGTTGCAATAGTCACTCGGAGATTAATATGCTTGCACAGGATAGAGCAGCATGGAGAGCTACATCAAACTAGTCTCTGGACTAAAGACCACAACAACAACCTCCTCATTAGTTACGTGATCTGCCCACCTAATCTTCAGCATTTTTGTATAGTGCCACATTTCAAACAATTCTATTGTCTTCTTGTCTCAAATTTTTATCGTCCATTTTCATTTCCATACATAGCTACACTCTGTACAAATACTTAAAGAAAAAAGCTTTCTAAAACTTGAATCTCTATTCATTGTTGACAAATTTCTCTTCTCCAGAAACGCGTTTCTTGCCAAGGCCAATCTTCATTGTATATCCCCTCTACGTCGACCATCATCAGTTATTTTGCAGGACAAACAACAAAACTCATACGTCTTTAAGTGTGACGATTCCTAATCTAATTCCCTCACCCTCACCTGATTAAATTTCACTACATCTCCTTACCCTTCTTTTAAGTCCCTGTCCACTCCGTTCAACTGGTCTTCAAAGTCCATTGCTGTCTTGGACAGAATTTAGTTGCTATCGAACCCCAATTCATGACAGGAAAATTTGGGGTAATGTGTTAAACTGGTTTCAACATTCTAAACATGGATTTCGTACAGGAATCCAAATGTACAATTTCGGAAGGATTGTATTGTATCAGTGGAGTCAGCGGTATTGTACCGTAGTCGTAATTATGTCTTATGTCAAAGATTTGAATTCACATGGTACACGCGGATTAAAAATTTTTGCTGGTGTGAATGCGGCGCGAATAAGTTCTTCTACTGGCGTGGACCTCTTTTCTCTATAGGCCTCAGCGATGCAAGCAGCCTGGACACACGACTTCTGTGACCCCACTGTCGGTGCAAGAACTGCTAGTCGGCGGTCCCATATCTGCTCCGTGTACCATTGTAACTGTGAAATTGTTCATAATGACGGTCGCCAGCCTCGCATTGAACAGTCACATGTGTGTCACAACGAATAACCACCAAGCAGTAACTCGACTTACTTTAAACAGACTCAGTATTACAAGGCGGTTTGTTATAAGAAATACTGCCTTACCTCTTCTATTTTCTCGCACCGCAATCGTAGGGATGTTACCGCTTTTCTCCATAAGAGGTTTCCTGACCGTTGGTTCGGCGTGGGCGGTCCAGTTGCCTGGCCCCTCGGTTTCCCGATCTGACTCCGCTGGATTTCAGTGCATTGAGGTTTATCAAGAACATTATTTACGTAACAAAGATTCGAGATCTGGCATATTTGAGACAACGAATATATGCCGCTATAGGGGCCCTAACACCTGCCATGCTTATGAACCTGTGGCGAGAAGTCGAGTACCGTTTCGATATGTGTCGAGATACAAAAGGTGCCCACATTGAACTGTACCATCATGCATAAAAGTCGTCTTTGCTCCTGTACTATGATGGACAAGTATAGTAATGAAGCTGAATATCTACTAGAGTGCAAATGTTTTTGTATAACTCTAGCTCGGACACCCTGTATATAATTAGCCACAGCAGCCAAGGAAATGCGAAACGAATTCACCAATTACTTTGTTTCACCAGAAGAGAAAGTAGAATGGCAGTACAGACGTCTTTAAATTGCAGCTGATTTTGTAATGTTAACAGAAACGTAAATGCATTAAATTTGTTACGAAGGTAACAAATACTGTTTCCAAAAATCGAAGAGTAATTAGGTCATCTCTTGGTGATACAGCTTGTCGCATTTTTCTATCCTGTTTTTGAGTATCTGATTGTGCGATAGAAAAGAGATGTTCGAAACTAGCGTAACACAGTCTCAGAAAATTTTTAATCTGTGCGAAGTTATCTGACTTTATTACGTCACAGCAGCGTTTCTCGGTAACTTAAGTATGTTCGCCACCGTATCCATTTCGCCACCCAAACGTTTCTTTTTGTCTTAGCTTTGTTTTTCGTAACGATTTTTGCTCAGTAATAATAATGCAACAACAGTGGCGACTGCTCTGTTTTTAATCTCGACGCTGCAGACTTCCACTTGCCTACCTCACGAAGCAATCCTATGGAAACACTTTTGCAAGTATTTGCAGCAGATTTCTGAAGTATACTTGTCGAAGCGGCTTGCAGAAGGAAACGTGTGCAAGTTTTTGTTCTGATGTAAACATCCCAGCAAGCGTTTGCAGTAGTTACTTGCGGAAGTTGGTTTCTTGTGGACACACGCCTTTACAATTGTTTCGGCGAGCACCGCCGCTACTCAGTCGGTACGAAACTCAAGCTATATTCTGTCAGTGTTTGTTAGTTCTTTCCTGACCCTAAACAGTTCTGTTTCTTCTACCGTACAGTCGATATCTTTCAGATTCCCCGTTTAAAGGATTATCGGTGTAGTAGCGGTCCAAGTCCGTTGCCCAGGAGACTCCTTCAGGTTTTCAAAATTTCTCAAAATATAGACGTCGGAGAAGCATCTCTCGAGTCTCCCACACGCAGATAGCGAGCATTCCACCTAAAACGAAATGTAAGTGATGATCATATATCCAGTACTAGTCAGCGGGGCAATATAGGACCCCCATGAGACGTACATAGCCTGATACAAAAAGTGATGCATCCAGACGGTGAAGAGGAAATGAAATGAATGTCACGGATTAATGGGGTACGGGATGTTATTTCAGTGATCAAAAAATCGAGTTAAATTTACGAAGACCTTGGCAGTACGCTCCCACTTACCAGAATGACGTTTCACACCGTCCGGCCTAGATGCGGTTGGGAAGGATGTCATAAGCCGTTGTATCTTATTCTAAGGGAAACAGGACCACAACTGTTATAACTGGTCCTTGATATTCAGTATACTTGCACTGGGATGGAGTTGACGTCCGAGTAGGTCCCACACACTTTCTATCAGGGACAGATATTGGGATCTGGTCACAGCCTCAAGATCACGCACAGTTCATAGAGAAACATCGAGTGTGTGGCCGAGCATTGTCGTGTTGAAGAATGGCACTAAGATACTGTAGCATGAAAGATAACACATGAGGATGCAGAGTCAGAGTTCCGCCAGTCACTACCTAGTCCACTAAAGAGGTGCGTTTTGCTTGCAAAAAAACGAAGTAGAAGATTTTGTTTTTTTATCTGGTATATATAGTTGACAGTATGTTAAATGCAAGTTTTCGATCTCCAAAACCGCGAACAAATTTTGTGGCCAAAAAATCAAGAAATTGTGGCACTATTTTCAGGTTTTCGCCTGTTATTCGGAAACTATGCATCCTACTGAAAGTGTTACCCGCACCAGATTGAAAGAGCATTAAATTTTGCGTCGAGTGGTCTGTTTAAATGTCAAAATCGGTGCAGTCGTATGGCCGCAATCCGTTGTTAGAGTTTGTTCGTTTTTACCAACTTGGCTGAAAAGTCGGTTCCAACTCCCGTTGACTCTAAAACGTCTACTCCAAATGAAAAACGTCAAGTTATGAAAGTGGTAGTGCATAAAATTTCATGTTACAAAAGCATCTACTCTTTCAGTATTGCACACTATTAAGTGTTCATACACTTGAATGCCAAAGTAATTTCATATTTCCAGAATGAGATTTTCACTCTGCAGCGGAGTGTGCGCTGATATGAAACTTCCTGGCAGATTAAAACTGTGTGCTCGACCGAGACTCGAACTCGGGACCTTTGCCTTTCGCGGGCAAGTGCTCTACCATCTGAGCTACCGAAGCACCTCTACCATCTGAGCTACCGAAGCACGACTCACACCCGGTATTCACAGGCAAAAGTCCCGAGTTCGAGTCTCGGTCGGGCACACAGTTTTAATCTGCCAGGAAGTATCATATCAGCGCACACTCCGCTGCAGAGTGATAATCTCATTCTGGAAACGTCCCCTAGGCTGTGGCTAAGCCATGTCTCCGCAGTATCCTTTCTTTCAGGAGTGCTAGTTCTGCAAGGTTCGCAGGAGAGCTACTGTAAAGTTTGGAAGGTAGGAGACGAGATACTGGCAGAAGTACAGCTGTGAATACCGGGTGTGAGTCGTGCTTCGGTAGCTCAGATGGTAGAGCACTTGCCCGCGAAAGGCAAAGGTCCCGAGTTCGAGTCTCGGTCGGGTACACAGTTTTAATCTGCCAGGAAGTTTAATTTCATATTGTTGTTTTCCTTTTAAGTCATAGTTATTCAGTGAAATGAAATTTCCAATGGGAAGACGGCTCTCTAATAAGAACATATGTGTTCTCTTTGTATATCTTTTTAATTTTCTTCATTCATTTGTACTTTTATCCATGCCTTAATTGGTGAGAGTGAGTTGCTAAAACGAAACCCAAGTCCATAGTAATGGACGATATGTATTTACGTATGAGTAATACAAAAATTTGTACAAATGAACAAATAAAATGACATGACAACGTTAAAAAACTATTTAACAATCAGAGGTCAACATTTTATCAAATTTCATTTCCATTCAGGTCGTTTTGCAGACTGCAACAGGTCAGTTTCCATTGAGGTTGCTTGAGAGACTGCAACAGGTCCAGGTCCAGCAACCGGTCATCAGGATCCATTGCGGCACCTTTACCAACTTTCTCATCCTGGGACATATTATCTCTTCCTCATTCTTGTCGAGCCCAATTTCTGTGGCGTTCTCGTGAGATAAGCAGCAACAGCGTTTGCACGTCGAGGAGCAGTTCAGTCCAGATATGTGACATCCAAATACTGCTGTGCATAGAGTTTTGCATACTCAGGAAATCATCTTCAGTGCCGTATGTAGCATCGCATCTTTCGTAATCGTCATGGGTAACAAGCCTGATAGGTTTTTATTCAGCACCACTCGCAGGGATCAGTTTTCTTCCCCAGCCTAGATTGCAGTTGATTATGGGATCGCAGTAAGTGCCACCTTGCTGCGTCCTATGTTGGCAGTAGCCTTTCATGTCCGAAAGATTTTCTCGGGGCAGACTTTACAAAAAGCTCGTACATAGTCACGCGGTTGGAATTCCCATGCAGTGCTAACATCAGCTGTTCCCCTGCCTGTGCTATTACGTGTTGTGAGACTGGGGGGTTTACCAAGTTCAGCATCTTCCACTTCGAGGTGTGGCTGCTGCTCCATTAAGGTTTAGTCATTTCCCTTTTCCTTCGCCATGCGACGGAGTTTTACATGCGTGCGTGCGATGCAATTTCTTTTATAATTTTTGTTCACCTACCTCTTTACGGCGGGAGATCTTCGCACATCAACTCCTGACTGCAGCTACTTACGAGATCACAGAAAAGCCGTGTTGAGGAAACTGTAGCCTCATAGCTACACGCCGGAGGCCGCTATAAGTAAAATTTGCTGAAAATTGTCTATGTACTTTGAAGAAATGATTCGGAAAGGGGATGTCACTCGTACTTTAAACATGAAGTTCAAATTTAAACCTTCAATAGATCTTTATTGCCGTTAAGCAAGATCATCAGCCCACATTTACGAAAGTTACTAAAGTTTCTGCTCACAGTTATCACCATACCTAAAACAGTCAGAACTTTTACCTTCCCAAATTCCGAAACCAATTACTTGTAACACAGTCATTGATCGGCCAATTACTTCTGCACACGATATTCAGTGGTTGTCTTTAGTAAAAGTTTATGCTCGCCATAAAATACTCAGTAAGAATATACTCAGTACCGCCACGCTATATAATTCAAAGTTCACTCGTGATTTTCGTCGGAACGAATTATCACAACACTCTAAGGTTTTCATAAACAGTTTCTGGCCACTACCAGATACCATTAACACTGGACCATAACGCGGAAGTCATCCCAAGACTTCATCTTACACATAATGCGAAAAGTCACATCCAGCATAACTGCCTCCAATCAAAGGTAGCCCGCGACTCCCCTCTCACTCTCCCACACTCAAAACTCTGTATCTCCTCGTTAGGCGGCCAACCGTCTCGCTTCTCATTGGCTGTCAGCACTTACGACCAATGAGAACTTACTTCTAGGGCGCGGCTCGCGCCAAAATCTAGCAAGCACCACCCATTTCTCTAGGCTCATTGACGTCATCAAATTAAGTAACACAAAACTCTCTAATTAAATAAACAAAACAAAATGAACTATAAACTATACATCTGGAAATTTATTATGTAGTCTCGAATGTTCTGGCTGTCTTATAAATAAGCATACATACTCGGACATCCGACATTCACTAGTAGGGGAACGACTAGTGGATTCGTTCCCACGTTACAGAGTTGGAACACTTGCCAGTTCCTGTAGAGAATTACATGAATGATTTTTTTAATAATGCCGAATGTCCCACATACTCTCACGCACACATTCTCATTCACATGCACCCTAACACACAATACACATATTTACTTAGAATTCTTGAAATTATTATTATAGAAAAGTCAGAGGTTTTCTGAAACTAAAAACTTTCCAAATTTATATATGAACACTGAAAGTGTTATCAGATCATCGTACATAGTCACTGAAGGTGAACTATTACATCACTGTATTTATTTAAATTCTTGACTGTCGGAAAATTACTTTTTTAATGGAATTTTACTAACTACCAAAATACAACTATTTTTTATCTCAGACTTTGACATATTGTTTGTTTTCACAACAGAAGGTTGTACATCAAATATGACGTTCCTCAGATTATTCCTTTATTAGTTATTAATATTTTTAGTTTCGTATAATGTAAGTGGCCTGCCAGCGTAGCCCACTGCTTTCACACGCGCAGCTTCAACAGATGGTCGTGACGTCAGTCTGCAGGACACAACTCGTCCGTTACTGACCATATAATACTCTACCAGCTTACATTGCAGCTGACATACATTCTGAAGTGAAGCTTTTAATAGAAAAATGGGCGATCGCGCTCTAGTTGCGACGCCCCAGCCAGAAAAAGAGGATGTGGTATCAACTTCTGTGAAGGCATGACTGAAAAGGGCAAATACAGAATCTAAACTGAAGGAATTTCTGGAGTACAAAACTCCTGCTGATATCCCTCTTCCTGGTTTATGGAAGTACAGGTTGTTGTAGTTGTTTTCTCGACCCATCAAGAGAACAAGCATGCCAATGGCCTCACTTACTACTGTCACACTTTCAGATTTGGCAATTTTTGAAATAGCTGTTTCCACAATCAGTGAATCGGCATCTTCTCCTGCCTGTAGCACTCGAATACCACCATTTTCAAATTTACTCATGAGCGTATAACATTAGCTTGTTTTACGCCACTCTTCCCCAACAATCTAGCCCCAAGTCCTGTCACAAGAAAAGCCACGTACAACACTAACTGCTGTGACACAAGCTACTGTTACCCTCTGAAAGGATTTGAGAAATTTTGATCGGGCGTGTGACTAATGGGTAAAGGTATCGGACTGTAATTTTGAATGTATATTGCAATTAATAGAAAAACTAAACAGACTTTAACTTTGGGGTTTAATGAAAGTGGTAAATTTCATATACAAATGAAAAAAAATGAACTGTCTCCAGTCCAATTAAGCATACTAATTGGGAAATATATGTTTAAGAAAAATGGATATTAGTTATTGAAGTTCCTTTAATGCACATGCTAGGAATCATAGAGAGCAGAATTGTGCCGAACTCATACTAATAGGAGCTGCAATCAACATCATTACCTGACTCAGCACTGAAATGCTACTGCAAGTAATGCAGAACTAAACTCAGAAGGGGGGGGGGGGGATGGCTTCTGACTTAACTGACATGTAACAACCACTAATAAAACCAATAAATATCACGATCACACTGCTGAGTGGCTGAGCGGTTCTAGGCGCTTCAGTCTGGAACTGCGCGACCACTACGGTCACAGGTTCGAATTCTGCCTCGGGCATGGATGTGTGTCATCTCCTTAGGTTAGTTAGGTTTAAGTAGTTCCAAGTTCTAGGGGACTGATGACCTCAGATGTTAAGTCCCATAGTGCTCAGAGCCATTTTGAACAATCACACTGTTTGTACTCCCATTTGAAGAAATATATCAAATTTCCTTAGTATCAATAATATTTCAGTTATCTTTCTAATATGAGAATAATATGGTGGAGACCCATAAACTGGTATAGTATCACTTGTCAAACTCTATGATTATTTCAGCAGCAAAATTTAATTTAAACGAAGTCACTGCTTAACTTCACTTGGGATAATTTGTATGTTACTTTTCAAGGCAAATTATTCAACACTGAGCTCAATTAACTTAAAAAAATCATTCATGATAGTAATCATGGCTAAATTAAGTTTCAAACGAGTTTAACTTGTTTGCCTTTTTCATCACCTTTGAAAATCAAATATCTCTGAGCACTATGGGACTTAACATCTATGGTCATCATTCCCCTAGAACTTAGAACTACTTAAGCCTAACTAACCTAAGGACAGCATATCACCTGTGAAGCTGGTATTTTAGACAGTAACATACAGGGTAGTCCATTGATCGTGACCAGACCAAATATCTCA
Organism: Schistocerca piceifrons; assembly: GCF_021461385.2. Taxonomy (NCBI): domain Eukaryota; kingdom Metazoa; phylum Arthropoda; class Insecta; order Orthoptera; family Acrididae; genus Schistocerca; species Schistocerca piceifrons. Next base: position 462,438,637 of record NC_060149.1, read on the forward strand.
CGAAACAAGCGTCAAACGAAAAAACTACAAAGAACGAAACTTGTCTAGCTTGAAGGGGGAAACCAGATGGCGCTATGGTTGGCCCGCTAAATGGCGCTGCCATAGGTCAAACGGATCTCAACTGCGCTTTTTAAAAATAGGAACCCCCATTTTTATTACATATTCGTGTAGTACGTAAAGAAATATGGATGTTATAGTTGGACCACTTCTTTCGCTTTTTGAAAGATGGCGCTGTAATAGTCACAAATATATGCCTCACAATTTTAGGCGAACAGTTGGTAACAGGTAGGTTTTTTAAATTAAAATGCAGAACGTAGGTACGTTTGAACATTTTATTTCGGTTGTTCCAATGTGATACATGTACCTTTGTGAACTTATCATTTCTGAGAACGCATGCTGTTACAGCGTGATTACCTGTAAATACCTAATTAATGAAATATATGCTCAAAATGATGTCCGTCAACCTCAATGCATTTGGCAATACGTGTAACGACCGACATTCCTCTCAACAGCGAGTAGTTCGCCTTCCGTAATGTTTGCACATGCTTTCACAATGCGCTGACGCAAGTTGTCAGGCGTTGTCGGTGGATCACGATAGCAAATATCCCTCAACTTTCCCCACAGAAAGAAATCCGGAGACGTCAGATCCGGTGAACGTGCGGGCCATGGCATGGTGCTTCGACGACCAATCCACGTGTCATGAAATATGCTATTCAATACCGCTTCAACCGCACGCGAGCAATGTGCCGGACATCCATCACGTTGGAAGTACATCGCCATTCTGTCATTCAGTGAAACATCTTGTAGTAACATCAGTAGAACATTACGTAGGAAATCAGCATACATTGCACCATTTAGATTGCCATCGATAAAATGGGGGCCAATTACCCTTCCTCCCATAATACCGCACCGTACATTAACCCGCCAAGGTCGCTATGTTCCACTTGTCGCAGCCATCGTGGATTTTCCGTTGCCAAATAGTGCATATTATGCCGATTTACGTTACCGCTGCTGGCGAATGACGCTTCGTCGCTAAATAGAACACGTGCAAAAAATCTGTCATCGTCCCGTAATTTCTCTTGTGCCCAGTGGCAGAACTGCACACGACGTTCAAAGTCGTCGCCATGCAATTCCTGGTGCACAGAAATATGGTACGGGCGGCAATCGATGTTGATGTAGCATTCTCAACACCGACGTTTTTGAGATTACCGATTCTCGCGCAGTTTGTCTGCTACTGATGTGCGGATTAGCCGCGACAGCAGCTGAAACACCTACTTCGGCATCATCATTTGTTGCAGGTCGTAGTTGACGTTTCACATGTGGCTGAATACATCCTGTTTCCTTAAATAACGTAACTATCCGGCGAACGGTCCGGGCACTTGGATGATGTCATCCAGGATACCGAGCAGCATACATAGCACACGCCCGTTGGGCATTCTGATCGCAACAGCCATACATCAACACGATATCGACCTTTTCCGCAATTGGTAAACGGTCCATTTTAACACGGGTAATGTATCACGAAGCAAATACCGTCCGCACTGGCGGAATGTTACGTGATACCACATACTCATACGTTTGTGACTATTACAGCGCTATCTATCAGAAAGCGAAAAAAGTGCTCCAAGTAAAACATTGATATTTCTTTACGTATTACACGAATATTTAATAAAAATGGTGGTTTCTATTTAAAAAAAAACACAGTTGATATCCGTTTGACCTAAGGCAGCGCCATCTAGCGGGCCAACCATAGCGCCATCTGGTTTCCCCCTTCAAGCTAGACGAGTTTCGTTCTTTGTATTTTTTTTCTTTTGATGCTTATTTCGTGAGATATTTGGCCCGGTCACTATCAATGGACCACCGTGTACACACAATGTGGCACAGTACTTTTGCAAAATGATACTTTGCTATAAGCTGAGAGTACTTCAGCAAAATTCTATATAACTTCACTTTTGTTGATCCTTGCACATTTGACAAACATAAATAAATCACTAGTTCATTTGAAACAGGATAGTCGCTTTTATAAACACTTCGGATGGGATGTACGAATGCATGCTTTCACGGCGATATCTGTTGATAAAACGTTCTCGGCTTTTAAGCAGCGTCAAGTGGTTTACTGCCCACGAGATTTCGGCAGAAATCTCCTTTGCCATTGCCAAGTGAATGACTGTCGTGTGGTTGTCATTGCCGTGCTTATATAGCCGCGCCGTCGCTCGTGACGTCACTGGTGCTCGGTCCCACACCATATATGGTATTGTTTTGGCCCCGCGGCCGGGCCGGCTTCAACTCCCTCAACACCGGAACCCACGCTGTAGTCAGCTGCAATTCACCGTCTCTATTGAAGGTGTTGTCATAAATTCTAATCCCTATGGCCTCGTTTATCACGCTATTTCAGGAGCCATTAGTCCGTTTAATAATAGACGTCTCATCTAACGCAATTGTCCGCAGCTCGTGGTCGTGCGGTAGCGTTCTCGCTTCCCGCGCCCGGGTTCGATTCCCGGCGGGGTCAGGGATTTTATCTGCCTCGTGATGACTGGGTGTTGTGTGATGTCCTTAGATTAGTTAGGTTTAAGTACTTCTAAGTTCTAGGGGACTGATGACCATAGATTAATAAGTCACATAGTGCTCAGAGCCATTCTTTTTCTAACGCAATTCGGTGTCTGTTTTCCAGAGCATGTTATGCTACAGGTGACTTTTCGGGATAGTGCAGACGGTAACACCTTTCATGTTCTGTGCGGCGCTGTTCAATAGTGCGAAGTCTGGCTGACATAAAACTGCCCACATCCACACGGTATCTCGTAAATTCCTGGCGTTCTGAGGCCTACATCGTCTTCCAGAGGTTTTATTAGTTGCTGGATCTTTGCCGGAGGACTGAAGATTGTGTCACTCCAGGAGCCGACTGATCTTCCCTGTTGTCGAACCACAAAACTGTAAGAATGCAACCTGCTTGGTGTCTTCTTCAGAGGTCTTCTTCCTCGTGGGCAGTAAACCACTTGACGCGGCTTGAAACCCGAAAATGTTTTATTAACAGATATCGCCGTGAAAACATGCATTCGTACATCACCTCCTAAGTGTTTATAAAAGCGACTATCCTGTTTCAAATGAACTAGTGATTTATTTATGTTTGTCAAATGTGCAAGGATCAACAAAAGTGAAGTTAGTTACAACCTAGGTTGATGATCAGGATAGAAGATACGGTCCCAAACACAGATATAGAGCATTTGAATTATTATTAAAATCACTCACAAATTAAGTGGTCCATGCTCTGATACATACCTGTATGCATGAAGTTGGTTGAGCATAGGCGAAGATGAGGTGATAAGCGACGTGACGGCTAACTGTACTCACGGCTCTTGATGTTTGAAAGCTCTATAAAATTTTTTCTTGGCGGCGGATTTTTAATGTGTTCGAGCTATTCCTTATTGCCGAGAATACCAAGCAACAGCCAAAGCCACATCCGAAGCAAAATTCCGTGCAAAACTGCCTCCAATTGCCTCCCTTGGCACCTTAGATGTGTACCGTGCAACGGCTGGCCACTGACTGCGTACCGTTCGCACCAAGGAGCCGCCCAGTTGGACCGAAGAAACCACCTTTTACATCGCGCCAAGCCACTTCCGTTGCGGAGGGACTTCCCCACATCTTTTACATTTTACAGTACAAGTGCCCTAAAAAAATGGTTCAAATGGCTCTGAGCACTATGCGACTTCTGAGGTCATCAGTCGCCTAGGACTTAGAACTAATTAAACCTAACTAACCTAAGGACATCACACACATCCATGACCGAGGCAGGATTCGAACCTGCGACCGTAGCGGTACCTCGGTTCCGGGCTGTAGCGCCTAGAACCGCACGGCCACCCCGGCCGGCTAAGTGCCCTAAGCATGAACCAGTTTCCAGTAACAATTTTCTTTATAAACATACATTTATTATAAAATTTCATTATTTTAACAATCATTTGTCTTTTTCCATATATACATTACAACACTTTAAATTTCCTGTCACAGATCAATGATCTTAACTAGCAAAGAATAAACGCTTCATAATTGTAGATACGCAGTTATATAATGTAAACCTGCTCCTAATCGATATAAGTGTTACAAGCGTAAAAATCAAGTGGTTCTTGTTGCTACTTCTCCTGTGCAGTTGCAAGCAACTTCTGTGCGACTGCAGCATTTGTATCTTTTTCGAAAATGATGTCTGTGAAGAACCTGGTGTCTTTAAACGACGAGATCTTCAGAATACTTTGTCTCCCTTTGCGAAGCATCACTTGGGTAAACAAAAATTCAGAAGTTGATCGTCTACTTTCCCGATCAATGTTCTTATCAGATTCCATAGCTATACAGGGAGAGACTGCCGTGATTCCTCCCATGGAAAGGACAGTATTCAACCCGTCAATTGTGTAGATGTTGAAATTGGCGTTATCAGAGATGAGCTGGATGAATCTTTTACAGGTTATGTTAGGATGCTGAGATAGTGCAGTCGAGTACGTCTCAAATAGTGACGCTTCCATTATTGAAGCTGCCAATCAAAATGCACTCAGAGCGTCGACAATAAGTCTTGATCCGAATCTTTTGTACATGACTGTACCGAGCCCAGTCAATACTGAAGATAGGAATGACCGTGGCCTCATTGCCGAAATCAGTGTATGTGACTAAGTAACACTCTCTTTTTCATTTATCGAGAGTTCATTTTGACTTACAAAAAAACAACAAAATGGAATTATTTTGATTTTCAAGTGTATGAACGCTTAGTAGTGCCTAAAACTGAAAAACTAGATGCTTTTGTAACATGAAATTTCATGCTCCATAAATTTGATAACATAACATTTTCATTTGGAACAGCCTTTTTTGAATTACAGTCGCTGGAGCCGACTTTTTAGCTAAGCTCGTAAAAATGAACGAACCTTGACAACTGATCACGGGCAAACGGCTGCACCGAATTTGACATTTAAATAGATTATTCGATGCAAAATTTAATGCTCTTTCGTTTTGGTACGGGTAACATTTTCAGTAGGCTGCATATTTTCGAGTAATAGGCGGAAACTTGAAAAAAGTACCACAATTTGTTGATTATTTGACCACGGAAAGTTGTACGCTCTTTTGGAGATGGAAAACTTCGTCGTACTGTCAACTACATACGCAAGATAAAAATATAAAATCTTCTACCTCATTTTTTGCAAACAAAGGAGCTATTTTGTGACGCCGTTACTGAACTAAGCAGCCGTGATCTGAAGTCAGGCCCGATGGCTCCACATGACATGACGCTATGAGTAATAGTGCTGTGCCTGTGCTAAATATTGGCAGAAAGGGACTCCAAACGGAACCGTTTGTGCCCTGATGTTAATGGCAACCAATGTGTGGGATGGTAATTCCCTAGTCCAATTGCTCGTGTTATTCCAGCCAATGATGCGGAAATGACATAGAACATTGCACGGAGTTAATTAATTGTTCTCGGATGACGAGGGCAGATGAGAAGAGATCACGATCTGCTTGCTGCACAATACATCGGTTCTCCATTTTGATGATCAGACGTAGTCAACCTATAGCTTATCGACGATTATGCCTACCTGTATGTTCCCACATAGTCGAACATCGGGATGCTGTGACATCTGAATGCCCCATAAATCAGTAAACTGCACAATTCTGCCAGCCAGCCGAGTGGAGACACACTGAGGCCCCATTCGAACTCTGTCAGGTGTTGATAACACTGGTCATATGAGTGTGTAACATTTCCTTCACATCAGTCACTCAAAAGCGAAATCTAGTCACGTGCCTTATGTGTACAGCCAGGCATGGTAACAACACTAAGCACTAACAACACTAATGCAATCTGGTGGCCATTCTACCTGTAAGAGAGGACTGTAACTCTAATCATTCTCATAGACGCCAGCAGTGGAACAACGAGAGCACCACCCCACGCTGCATTGTTGCCAAATTTATTGAAGATGGCAACATCGCAATGACGTCATGGCAGGAAGATAGGTCAATTTGGCTACCTCCGCTAAACATAACCTCCTCTCCCCACCCTTCGCCAGAAAACGGCGGGAAGTTCAAAGTCCAGCTGGACAATGAAACACATTGTGGATACCTACACTAACCTAAGAAAATGGCGGGAAAATAGGTCACTTGGGCTACCTCCACTAACAGTAATCAAGTGACCGCCACCTCTTCCTAGGAACTGGTGGGGAAAGGACTCAGCCTGTTCTGGGCTGGTGGATAATTTGGACATAAATCTTTATTTTGCGTGCAGTCTTTATTTAAAAATCTGAGGCACTAGCTCCATCCAGTGTGATCACCACGAGGTCTGGAGTCCAACTGACCTAGTGCAGAGTACTGCCACCAGAAGGCACTGTCATCCTATAGCAGTCTGGGGTGGGGAAATAGGTGAAAAAGGACTTAGCCAGTTCTGGACTGCTGGAGAGAGGAAGGAGTATACTTTATTTATTTTGGAACAATTTATTTAGCATTGCGTTTCACGTAGTGTATTTATTACACTGATACAAAACACTCGCCCTGACATGCTTGGGGTCACAATACACAGCCTACAAAGCTGCAGACTACTCGCAAATAATCGAAATAATGCAGTACACAGCATACAGACCTGCAAACTAGCTGTAAATCACCGAAATAATGCAGTACACTCATGTACAGACACGAAAACAACTCGTAAATTGTCAAAAGATAAAGCATGTGTAACGCTATGCAGACAAGCTCACAACACTTAAACAGCCGAAAATAATGCACTGCACGAACACTCATTGCACATAAAATAATGCTTTCGAACTATCATCAACCGCGAACTGTTCTAACACGCGCAAGTGTCGATGCCGCCGGGACGCAAGCCAGCGTCATTGCTCTCAAATCATTGCTATCTACAGCAAGCAGGTGGAAGTCGTGCCTATTTTCGGGAATACAGTGTGTTATGCTGATGTCAGATGTCTATGTAAATGAGAGCCAAGTGACTGCCTGGGCTGTGCTGTGCGTGCGTGTTTACCGTTGCTGGCACAAAACCTCCCTACCTATGGATACTGATGTCACAGGTTATGCTATAGAAATCTGTTCCAATGCTTCCCAGAATAGCACAGGCTGCATTGTTCCTAGCAATCCTAATGGGACATGGGAGCTGCGTCTAGCTGTGCATGCATTTACCAGCCAAGCATGGATGACGGATCGCCACCAAATGCTCGCGTAGCTACACACTATCGCAGGCACATCTAAAGGTTCTCATTGCTATACTGATGTCACATGGATATGCAAATGTGAGCCAAGTCGACCTCTTGGAAACAGTTAAATCTCACAAAAATAGTTAACGGTCGCTTTTGTAGCAGTAGGCAGCATTCTACTCTGTCTATTGAGGCAACAGTGATACACTTGAGTTGACTACTGTGTTTGACGCTTTTCAGGAAGACAAAGAGCCATCTGCCTCTAAACTTACTTGCATCTGCGTTAAAGGATGACATAGAGTAGATGGACTGATCAGTTGAGATGGAGTTGTAATGAGGTACAATTTAATTGTAGACTGATGATGGATTATAGAGACAGAGAAGGAGAAGCTGCTGCAGGTCATTAGTTACTCAATGGCTCACAGCACGCTCCACCTCACTAAAGTTTCGGGTTTGTAGAGAAATAATTTCCAGTCTATAGCTTCAGAATTATGCTGTGTGAGCGAGCTGTAGGATACTGCTATGTGCCTGATATCCAAAAGTATCGCGTAATATTCTGGCAAACCACGTGAAAATACATGTGTTCTTGTAATCCCAGAGTCTGGAGATGTGTGTAGAAAGCAAGCAAGCAAATAGTTCGGTGCCAGAAGCAGTGATGCCTTTGTGCCTAGGGGAACCAACCTTGCCTTTGTACAACAGTCTTCATGGTATATGTACAAGTGGTCACTATTGCGTGTCCTATCACGAGGGAGTTGTAGATTCAGCACATCGATATCCAGAAGGGGAGCATTCGGGAGGACGACGGTTCAATCCCGCGTCCGGCCACCCTGATTTAGGTTTTACGTGATTTCCCTAAATCGCTCCAGGCAAAAGCTGGGATGGTTCCTTTCAAAGGGCACGGCCGACTTCCTTCCCCGTCCTTCCCTAATCTGATGAGACAGATGACCTCGCTGTCTGGTCTCCTTCAAATGGTTTAAATGGCTCTGAGCACTATGGGACTTAACCTCTGTGGTCATCAGTCCCCTAGAACTTAGAACTACTTAAACCTAACTAACCTAATGACATCATACACATCCATGCCCGAGGCAGGATTCGAACCTGCGACCGTAGCAGTCACACGGTTCCAGACTGTAGCGCCTAGAACCGCTCGGCCACTCCGGCCGGCTCTGGTCTCCTTCCCCAAAAACAACAACAACATCAACAAACCATAAGGGGAATGAAAGATTTTTTTATGTGAAAAATTATGTGCGCTATAGATATTGAGATTCATTTCAGAACGACGCTCATACAGAGGAGACATATCCAGTACATTGCTTGGTGTCAGATGATGGCAGCAATCCTAATATATAATTGTAGTTACACTGATAAATATGTGTCTGTTTCCCAATATTCTTGTGATTCTGGCGATGATCGTAGAGAGCATAGCAGCAAGCAAACAGGTTGGGGCTGGAAACAGTAATGCCTTTCCAGAATGAACAGTAACGCTTTTGTTCCAAGATGAGGCTTGCCCATCATTTGTACATCAGTTCAGAGAGTCCGAGAAAGCTGATGCCTTATGACGATTTGGCTTCGCGGCTCCCCCTAGGTGGGTGAATAGTGTCCTAATACCCAGTTTGTGTTGTCTTTGGGACCACATGTGTCATGTGTATACTCTGCAGAAAGTTGAGAAGATTCAATATGACGAGTGTTTCTGCTGGCAGTATTGATAGCATTCTCCTGGGATGTGACGTTGTCCATGGCTGGCTGGCCTCTCTCTCTGTTTGACTCGCTCTTCGGCAGCTGTGGTCATGGGCCGCGTTTTCGGTGGTAGTTTCCTCTACTGGCGCTGCACAGCAGCATGGTGAATACAGGGGATGTATTTCACGATCTGTAGATCACTTTTGCAGGTGTTCACTGTCAGTACAATATGGTGATCTATACAAAAACGTTTCTTGCCGCTGAAAGTCTTTTCTGCAGAAAAAAAGGTGGACGGTGCTTACACACTGGTGGCATCAGCAGTTTGGCAGGTAAATTCAGTAACAGCCAATCATAATGCTTCATTCATTCACAAGAAATACTTTGTACTGGTATATAGGAGCCTCTACATAGCAGTAACAATGTTTGTGTTTCGGAGATGTTTGTTGAAAGCAGCATGTAACGATTTCCAGAAAGGGTAACACATGATGGAAGTGGTGCCTCGTTAGGACCATCAGAAAGAATGCATTCGGTGTTATTCTTAGCTATTTGCGAAAACAGCTCCTGTTAGGGCAAGAATTTCCATGCATATAAGTTGAGGCACACGAAAGCTCCTACAAAAGCGACAGTTAACTATTTTTGTGGGACTTCACTGTTTCCGAGAGGTCGACTTGGCTCTCATTTACATAGCCATGTGACATTAGTATAACAATGAGAGCCTTTTAGATGCACTTGCGATGGTCTGTAGCTACATGAGCATTTCACTGCAATGCGTCAGCCACGCTTCGCTGGTAAAAAAGTGCAAGGCTAGACACAGCTCGCATGCCCCGTTAAGATCGCTAGGAACAATGCAGCCTGTGCTATTCTGGGAAGCATTGGAACATGTTGCTATAGCGCGACCTGTGATCTCAGTATTCATAGGTGGAGAGGTTTCACATCAGCAATGGTAAACACGCACAAGCGGCCCAGACAATGACCTGGCTCTTACTTACATAGACATGTGACGTCAGTATAACACTCGAAGAACTATAACTGTATACGCAAAAATAGACGCGATTTCCACCTGCTTGCTGCAGACAGCAGTGGCATGCGGTGCACGATACTTCGAAAGCGTTTTTGCATGTGCAATGAGTGTTTGTGCAGTGCATAATTTTTAGCTGTTTAAGCATTGTGAGCATGTTTGCATAGCATTACACATGCATTATCTTTTGACAATTTACGAGTTGTTTTCGTGTCTGCACATGAGTGTACTGCATTATTTCGGTGATTTACAACTAGTTTGCAGGTCTGTATGCTGTGTACTGCATTATTTCGATTATTTGCGAGTAGTCTGCAGCTTTGTAGGCTGTGTATTGTGACCCCAAGCATGTCAGGGCGAGTGTTTTGTATCAGTGTAATAAATACACTACGTGAAATGCAATGCTAAATAATTCCCCACCCCAGACTGCTATAGGATGACAGTGCCTTCTGGTGGCAGTACTCTGCACTAGGTCAGTTGGACTCCAGACCTCGTGGTGATCACACTGGATGGAGCTAGTGCCTCAGATTTTTAAATAAAGACTGCACGCAAAATAAAGATTTATGTCCAAATTATCCACCAGCCCAGAACAGGCTGAGTCCTTTCCCCACCAGTTCCTAGGAAGAGGTGGCGGTCACTTGATTACTGTTAGTGGAGGTAGCCCAAGTGACCTATTTTCCCGCCATTTACTTAGGTTAGTTTAGGTATCCACAATGTGTTTCATTGTCCGGCTGGCATTTGAATTTCCCGCCATTTTCTGGCGATGGGGATGGGGTTAGGTTAGTGGAGGTAGACCAATTGACCTATCTTCCCGCCAAGATTAGAACTTGCTGCCATGATGTCATTGCGATGTTGCCGTATCAATCGCCGTTATCTTGAATCCGCCATCTTGAATAAATTTGGCAACAATGCAACATGGAGTGGTGCTCTCTTTGTTCCATTACTCCCACCGCTGATGTGTACGTGTACAGTGTTACATAGACATCCCATCACGTCCTCCAAGCGCGTTGATTACTACTAAGATTTTTGAACTTTTGTGATAGCTTTCTGAAAATGGGTGCAGCAGAATACTGCATGCTTTTCTGCACAAGAGTCAAGGAAGTGCCATCCAATCGCTAATAATTCTTCAGAATAAGCTGATATTGTTAACAAGAAACGACGGCTGATGAACAGGGGACCACAACAGGTTTGCACACTTACACCCCTTATTGCCTGATACGCACATTCAGACCCAAAAATACTATTTCAAAGTGGGAAGAGTACTCCAAAGTATAATAGGATACGTCATAAGCGAATTGTTCTAAATGCTCGAATGGCTCTGAGCACTATGGGACTTAACGTCAAAGATCATCAGTTCCCTAGAATTTAGAAGTACTTAAACCTAACCAACCCAAGGACATCACACACATCCATGCCCAAGGCAGGACTCAAACCCAGGACCGTAGTGGTCGTGCGGTTCCAGACTGAAGCGCCTACGACCGATCGGCCACAGCGGCCGACCATAAGCGAAGTATACTACTTCGCCTGTCGAACTATCACTTACTTGAGATAATGTTCTAATAGTAAATTTAGCGACAATAAGCTCTGAACAATATCCTGAACGTTGTCTTTCCACGACAGTTTATTATCTACCTCAACACCTAGAAATTCGACCTGTTCAATTTCACTAATCATGTTCCCAGTCTGTGAAATTAAAACGTTTCGTTGGTTTCGTTGAACTAAGTCTTGTACTGCACTATTTGAAAAAGTGCCAGCATAACGCACACCATCCTTTACTACCAAGCGAGTGTCATCAGCAAACAAAAACATTTTAGAATCACCTGCCACCGTAGAGGGCATATCATGTATATAAATAAGGAACAGGAGTGGCCCAGCACTAATCCCTGGGCACCTCCCCTTTAACCATGGCCCACTCAGACCCCACATCATAGCCATTCTCTATATTATGGAGAATGACCTTTTGGTGTCTGTTCTTAAAGAATGAGGTGAACCAATTGTGAGCTACTCCCTGTATTCCATAATGGTCCCACTTCTGGAGCAATATTTAGTCATGAACACAGCGTAACGCTTTACTTATATCAAATAAGATGCCTACCGTTCTAAACCTTTTGTTTAATCCATCAAGTGCCTCACATAGACAAGACAATGTAGCATTTTCAGTTATTCTAAATCGAAGTTGTACATATGATACAAATTATATGAAATAATTGCGCAATAAAGCTGATATACACAGCCTTTCCAGTAACTTTAGCAGACATAAATGGTATAGAAATAGGTCTAAAATTGTCTGCATTTTCCCTTTCTACAATTTAATAAAGCGGCATTACAACTGAGTACTTAAATTGTCCACGAAACTGACAATTCCTAAGGGAATAATGTCAAATATAGCTAGGTACAGGCTTAACATGTGCAGCATGGTAGTTTAATATTCTTCTAGATACTCCATCATATCTATGAGAGGCCCCACTTTTCAATAATTTAATTAATTCTTTAACATTTAGAGTATATCTAGAAGCTTTAGTAGTGCATCTATTAATGTATAATAACTTTCTTTTATTTTCAGTATTTGCTGCAATGACATCTCATATGAAGACACGCAATCGTCATCGTAGACGGGCAGGTGGACCTGTACGTATAGGTCTACAACCTGAAGGAGTACACAGCCGTCTACGTTCGCGGGGAAGTGGAAGAGTTCGTGGTCCTGGGCGCCCTCGGGGTACATCGCGCGGTCCCGGGCGCCCACGCGGGACATCGCGCGGTCCCGGGCGCCCACGCGGGACATCGCGCGGTCCCGGGCGTCCACGCGGGACATCGCGCGGTCCCGGGCGCCCACGCGGGACATCGCGCGGCCCCGGGCGCCCGCCGCTGGCTTCGCGGGGACCGGGGCGCCCGCCGCTCGGATCGCGGGGACCGGGGCGCCCGCCGCTCGGATCGCGGGGACCGGGGCGCCCGCCGCTGGCACCGCGGGGACCGGGGCGCCCGCGAGGAGCAGTCCGCCGTCCCGGCCGCCCGCGAGGACCAGTCCGCCGTCCCGGTCGCCCACGTAAAAGTGACATTGTTTACACAGTCAATCTCTCGTATGGACATGGCAATCTCCGTGGACCAGGACATGTAAGTGCTAGTGTTAGTGAAGTGACATGTCACAGTGATCACATTAGTGCACGCCGACCAGGACGTCCCCATGGACTCAGACTCAAACGCGGACGTGGACGACCTCGGGGACCTGGTCGGCTCTCTGCACCAGGACATGCAAGTGAAGAAGAAAATGTGCCACACCCAGGACGAGGACGTGGACGTCAACGTGGAACTGGAGTTCGACGTGGCGGTGGCGGGGGAGCAGAGGGAACGCCAGTTTCCATGAGACCAGGTAAGCTGCTACATTATCTTTAATCTGCAATACATACAGCATCTACCATACAGTTAATTTTTAGAATGTAGTTTCACCATGAGACCAGCTATATACTTCCTCCTCTTGAATGATTTTTCAAACGAGTGTCCAGAGCCACTGGAACAGCGTGCAAGGATGGCAAGTGTGCGGAGGTGCCTTGAGTGATGGCGCTTAAGTACTCAGCTTGAGAGCTGCTCCTGTAGCATTTCAATAAGCTGGCGAACCATTTGAATTCCACAGAGGGCCCTTGACCATTTGTGTTTCACTGTGGTTGCACACATGTTAAAAAATGTTTGCACTTCATTTTTCATGGAGAGAACTAATGTTTTCTAATATTTAGACATTTTCTGTCAATGTGTCACTGAAAATTTAACTGGCTTAAAACTCCGTCTCTGTACATTACATGAACTATAAAGTCATCCACATACATTTACTGCCCATTGTATGCTACTAGTTTATCGTTGAAGGATTCAGATATCTGTTACTTTATGGCAATATGAGAGTATACACGATGCTTTACAACAGAAATGTATCTTCTTGAGAAATATGTGTTGTGGCGTAGCAAGACAGCCACGCCACGGAAGTAGCCGAAAGGCACGCGTTTAGCAGGCAAGAGATAGGTTTGTAACAGGATACGTAATGAATGCTATAAAGAAAAGTACGTAGCTTCTGGAATACTTAACTTTAATCCATCCTTGGTACATCGCTATTGACGATATAAGTGAGACTCCATAGATACATGCAATGTTAGTAATGGCGCCTTGCTAGGTCGTAGCTATTGACTTAGCTGAAGGCTATTCTAACTATCTGCTCTGCAAATGAGCGAGGCTTCGTCAGTGTGCATCGCTAGCTACGTCGTCCGTACAACTGGGGCGAGTGCTAGTCCGTATCTCGAGACCTGCCTTGTGGTGGCGCTCGGTCTGCGATCACACAGTGGCGACACGCGGATCCGACATGTACTAATGGACCGCGGCCGATTTAAAGCTACCACCAAGCAAGTGTGGTGTCTGGCGGTGACACCACAATATGTATAGCTTAAAAGTGGTGTATATACCTCTGTCTGAGGATGGAAAGTAGTCAGAGAAAATAATTTTATCATTTCACAAAATTGTGGCTGCTAGCAGTAGTATATGATATTCTTTGTGATGTATTCACTTATATGCTTCTGTTTGTGAATCTAGTTGACAGTCTAAAACCATGTGGGCGTGCAGGAAAGTAACGCCTCCGATCATTTTTTGTAAAAACTTTTAAAGGATTTTAAATAAAACAAACATTATTAACACTCTACATCTTTATTCTTCATGCCCACATATTTGGGCCCCTCAGCCGCTAGAAGGTTCCGAATTGTAGCGTGTAACATGGGGATGTGTAACCTTCTTAACTATGTCAGTGCATGAGAAGCAGTGTACAATAACAGCGTTTCGATTTCGAAGATTTGCTTCACACATGGAGCACCCTCCCCTTCAAGACGACAATGCCAGACCACACAAGAGCGCACCGACCTCTGCAACAATCAGATGGCTTGGGTTGACTGTCATCGATCATCCTCTAAACTTGTCCCCATCAGATTCCCATCCCACTTTTACAGTGATGGAAGCGGTGTTAAAGGAGGTGAGGTTGCGCAACACTCTGTTGCGACGGTATGAACAAACTGGGCTCTCCTTGGGAGAAATGTGGCCATCGCCAGGGTGACTATGTTGAGAAACAAATGTGTAGATATGAAGAATAAAGATGCAAAATGTTAATAACGTCTGTTTTATTTAAAAGGTTATAAGACCTTTCACGCAAAAATTTCGGAGGTATTACTTTTTAGCACGCCCACGTATGAAACCTTCTAACGAACGAAACAATGATGTGTCGAACTGGGGCTCACTATAGAGCTACACCTCTCAGTAACGAAACTTTGAATTGAGCTATTGAACATGCTTCACGCCCCATCTCTCAGTTTCCATCCACCGGGAACTCCCTCCCACCATTTTAATAAATTTTGGTTGTAGATGTCTCACCAGGGTCTCATTAATCGTGATTTACTAGGAAGTTCCTGCGGAAATCACTCAGGCTTCCTGTAAGAACACTCTACGTTACCTCACGGAATTATGTGCAGTAGCGCTATACTCTATTAGTGCGTAGAACAACTGGACTATTATGGAAAGAAAGCAACAATATTTTTCCCAGTACTTGTAATGTTAAACTCGCACTTGAGAGTAGCGGTGTTCAAATACCGCTTCGAATTCGCATCCTTACACTGTTCTTGGTTTTTCTGAATGGTACATGGTTCTTTAACAGACTGGTCGTATGTAAAGTACGCTAGCCTCAAAACACAATCAATATCTTCAATGCGCGATACCACTGGTAATAATGTCTATGACAGCGCCACTAAAGCGTAGTTGTTAAACATAGTTTTCCAAAATCCTACACCAAAGAAGACGAAGTAGATATTCCAGAATTCAAATTGAAAGTAACTGCCAACACGAGTAAATTAGAAGTGAATATCCTTGGATAGTGAAGCAGCTTATAGCACTTAAAAAAGGCAAGCCCTCCAGTCCAGATGCTTACCATTATATTTACAGGGTGACAATTATTGAACTATATGAAATAAAATCGTCGTAACTTATGAGCGGTTTGCGGTAGGACGTTCAAACTGCACGGTTGGCCACTGGGCATTATGGGAATTTGTATGGCGGTTTAGTGACGAAGACCACATTCATTTGGATGAGTTCAGTAAGCATAATTGGCGCATTTGGTGGACTGAGAATCCGCATTTCGCGATCGAGAAGTCTCTTCACCCTCAACGGTTGGCTGTATGGTGTGCAATGTCCAGTCACGGAATAATCTGTACGATATTGCTTCATGGCACGGCGACTGCCGAACGGTACGTTTGGGAAGATAATTTCATCCCCATTATCCTAAGTGACCCTGATTTCGACAAGATGGAGCTCACCCCATCGATGCAGGGTGTTTGGTGACATGGAGAAGCGCTTTGGGGACCGCATTCTGGCTCTGTGGTACCCAGAAGCCACCGGCATGGGCCTCGATTGGCCGCCATATTCTCCAGATCTGAACACATGTAACTCCTTTTTGTGGGCTATATTAAAGAGGTGTACAGCAATAACGCTAAAAGCATTGCAAACTGAAAACAGCCGTTCAGGAGGTCATAGCATGGATGTTCAGACACTTCAGCGGGTCACGCAAAATTTCGCTGTTTCTCTGTGCCACATCATCACCAGTGATGGTACACATATCGAACATGTCACAACCTAAATCCGAATATCTGTAGTGTAGTTTACATGTGGAATAAAGTATGTACATGCCGTAGTTTGTAACTAATTTACGTTTTTTTCAGCAATAATTTGTCATCCTGTATCGTATACACCTGCTCCCTTGACAAAAGATCTGTACCGAACGACTGAAAAGTTGGACAAGTCACACCAATATTCAAGAAAGCAAACAGCAGTAATATGCTGCGTTGCAGACCCATACCACTAACGTCGATTTGCAGTGAGCTTGGAAACATATAGCTTGTTCGAACATTATGATTTCTCTAGAAGTTAATGGTCTATTGACACATAGCCAGTGCGGATTCAGAAAATATCATTCTTGTGAAACGTAAGTAACTCTTTATGCGCATGACGTAATGAGTTCCATCGACAGAGAATTTCGAATTGATTCCATATTTGTAAATTTCCAGAAGGCTTTTGACACACTTTCTCACAAGAGACTAGGAATCAGTTTGTGTGCCTATGGATCCGTGATTTCCTCTCAGAAAGGTCACAGTAAGTAGTAATCGACTGAAAGGAAGATCATCGAGTAAAATAGAACTGATATCCGACGTTGCCCAAGGAAATGTTATTGCCCTCTGCTATTCCTAAACTACATAAACGATTTAGGAGACAATTGAGCAGGTCTCTTAAGTTGCTTGCGGATTATGCTGTCATTTACTATCTAGTAAAGTCATCAGACGATCAAAAACAATTGCAAAATGACTTAGACGCGATATTTTAATGGTGTAAAAAGTGGCAATAGTCTCTTAATAAGGAAAATTATGAGGTCACTCACACGAGTACAAAATAGCAACAAATGAAGTTGGAATGATCACAGAGATAATGTTGTGGGGAAGACAAACCAAAAATTACGTTTCATTGACAGAACACTTAGAAGATGCAACAAGTCAACTAAAGAGACTGCGTAGACTGTGCTTGTTCGTCCTCTGCTAGAGTACTGCTGTGCTGTATGGGATACTTACCGCATGGCATCAACGGATGACATCGAAAAAGCTCCGAGAAGAGCAGCTCGTTCGTATTATCGAGAGAGGGTGGAAATAGTGGCTCGGATACGATAAGCAAGTTGGGATGGCAATCATTAAAACAAAGAAGTTTTTATTGAAAAACAGAAGTTTTTCGTTGCGGTGAGATCTTTTCTCTAAATTTTAATTACCAACTTTCTCCTCCTAATGTGAAAATATTTCACTGTCGCCAACTTACGTATGGGGAAATGATAATCATAAAATCAGAGAAATCAGCGCTCGTACAGAAAGTTTTAGGTATTCATTTTTTTCCTACGCGCTTTTAGAGAATAGAAAAATACATTGTAGACGGTTCGAAGAAACCTCTGCCAGACATTTAAGTTTTAATTGCAGAGAAGTCATGCGGATTTGGAAAGCTACAGACAGTTTCCTACTTTATCCTTGAGCATCAACGATAGTGCTATTTCTTTAAAAAAATCAATTCTCCCTTTCTCATCATATTTACTTCGTCATGTTTTAATCAAACCGTTTATCTCGTAGGATAGATATTATAAGGACAAAGCAAACTATAGTTAGAGCCATACTTCAAACTAATATGAGCATGTGCACACGGTCCAGTTCGAACAAATTTTCAATTGAAACAGGAACATCATTTCTGATAATTTGTTAGTGACACTACTGAGATGGATTGCTATTAAGGTCATTAAAAGTATTGGTTATGAAAAGGAAAAAGAGCAATTGAACCTGCTTGTAAAATCTTGGGTAAAATTAAGGAGGCCGCATCATCGTGTTTAAATATTGCACTGATGTCATCCGTAAGTGCATAACATATGCGATTCTAAGAAAGTTATAAGGAGATAGCAAAAGAAAGTTAAAATGTGTGTGAAATCTTATGGGACTTAACTGCTAAGGTCATCAGTCGCTAAACTTACACACTACTTAACCTAAATTATCCTGAGGACAAACACACACATCCATGCCCGAGGGAGGACTCGAACGTCCGCCGGGACTAGCCGCACAGTCCATGACTGCAGCGCCTAAGACCGATCGGCTAATCCCGCGCGGCGGAGATAGCAACTCTGTGAGAACTTCGCAGCTTGACTTCTACGGAACTAGACTTCAGGGTTAGCAAAGGAAAGCTCAGAAAATTATCGCATTTTTCGGATTCTCTAAAGTATATTTTCTTCAAGCAAGAAATACGAGAGAGCATTTGTGAAATTTATAACGTGGGGGAGATGTGATAGCAGAACTAAAATTTTGAGTGAAGGTCGTGAGGCGTGCTTAGATAGATGATTTGGTGAGAAGACTGCCTGCGGAGCCGCGCGGTTAGAGGCGCTATGTCACGAATTGCGCGACGCCTCCCGCCGGACGTTCGAGTCCTCCTTCGGGCATGGGTGTGTGTGTGTTGTTCTCGCCGTAAGTTAGTTTAAGTAATGTGTAAGTCTAGGGACCGATGACCTCAGCAGTTTGGTTTGCACACACTGCATACGAAAGGCAGCGTTCCAGTTTCGACTCCTGCCCGGCACACAGTTTTAAGCTGTCAAGAAGTTTCATAGCAAAGCCATGTTTGTTAATGTTAAAATCATCCTGACTTTTGCCCTTGCAACAACTGAAAAGTCTCGTGCTTCTCCTCTTCAGGAGTTGAATGTTGCTCTCTAATACATAAAAAAGTATTTTTTAAAACGTCCATTATTCTGAAAAATTTGTGTGTATGCAATTTATTATTTTTTTTAAATGTTCAGTTGTGTTCTTGGTCTAAATTTTCTTTCCATTTATTTTATCGATTATACTGGGTGCCCTATGAACAATGGTCAGTATTCAGAGACATGGCAGGTCTGGTCGTTGTAGTAAACATGGGCTCTAAAATGCGTACCTTAAGAGCTACGAGCACTTCATCTTAAATACTGTAAAACAAATCGCTTTTACTAGAAGCTCTTTGCTTTCCTTATTTTGGGAGGGGGTAGTGTGGGCCAAATCAAGAAAAAAATATTCGTGTAAACGTGGCTCAAAAATTATACCGTAAGAGCTATGAACACTTGCTCTGCAGAAGAGATGTATTTCACAGTAGCGAAGATGAAACAGTGCTCATAACTCGTAATATACGAACTTTAGTGCCCATATTTACTGGACATATTTTCCTTCTCGCGGTCCATACCTCGCAGAATATGGAAAGCAAGGAGCTTGCAGTAGAAGAGACTTGTCTCACAATATTTAAGAGTAAGAAGTGCTTCTGGTTCTGAAGGCATGCATTTTAGAGCCCATGTTTGCTACACATTATTGCTTCGAATGTCCGTTCCTGTAATACCCCTGAATATTGACGATTCCTCCTGGGACAATCTGTATTACGACTATACCCGTTATTGGCACCTACAGTCTTTACTGCATCGGTTCTGTTTTGGATGCAATTAAGACTGGTTTGTTCCGTTAGCCATGTCGCTGCGGCAAATTGGCAGCACATAATGTCGTTGGCGCTGTTGGGAGTTTGACCTTCGCGGCCGTTCAGATGTGATAGTGCCATACATAATTGTTTAACTTAGTGCTTTAGCCAACACTACTTCAGTCTGTCAACATGTAACCTTTATAAAGCGAAACTACCTCCTGTGCCGTGCAAGGTGCTTCATTGATGGCAGTGTTGGGTTTCTGTATCTCACGTGAAAAAGTCACTAATGTTCAAATAACTTACGGCTTTGCTGCCGGGTGACGTCGTCGAACACCGCCGATATTTCGACCGGAGCTCACCCTGCCATTCTCAAGGCACAAATGCAAGGAGGAAGGAATGTGATGCAAATTTAATACCTCGGTTCACAGAGGAGAAACAAGGAAGACACCACACACAGAACAAGTGACAACACAAACAAAGATAACCAACATCAGAAATATCGATAGTTACTATTAATCAACAGGTGAGGTAGCACTAATTCTGTCCCTCTGTTTTTTTTGATGAGAGACAGAGCCGGATTCAAAGAAGCATTTGAACAAAATCCACCATCTCTGTTAATAAGGTTGCTTGATAGTCTGATTTCAACAGCTTCCTTAATAACACTATCCCAATAGCTGGACATGCAAGCCAGAATCTCCGTGTTGTTGTATTCCATAGAATGACCGGTGTCAAGGCAATGTTCTGCAATAGCGGATTTGCTCGGCTGTTGTAAGCGTGTGTGACGCTTATGTTCAATACACCGGTCTTCCACAGTCCTGATTGTCTGACCAATGTATGACATGCCACAACTGCAAGGAGTACGATAGACCCCAGCCTTACGCAAACCAAGATCATCTTTTACGGACGCCAACAGGGCCTTAATCTTAGAAGGTGGTCGAAAAACACATTTCACATCATATTTCCGCAAAATACGGCCAATCCTGTTGGAAATGCTTCCTGTGTAAGGCAAAAAGGCCGTAGACTTAGGTGCCATTTCGTTGCTATCGTCACTCACCCGTTGCACAGAAGGCTGATGGCGCAACGCACGTTTGATCTGCCTCTCACTATAACCATTCTGACCAAAGGTGACTTCGAGATGTGATAGCTCAGCTGCCAAACTTTCAGGGTCTGAGATAACGTGAGCCCTGTGAACCAAGGAGCGAAGTACTCCTTCACGCTGAGCTGGATGGTGACATCTATCAGCTCGCAGATACAAGGTCTCACAAGTCACTAATGGTTCGAAACTAGAAAGAAAGAAATACGTTATTGTGTGCCTGCAGCTATTTGCATCTGCTGTTGATATATTAATGGGCCATGAAGTTCATATACGTCCACAATGTATGTTTTTTTTTAATCGCCTGCTGTTTTGAAGCGACGTGCTGAAGTTTACAAAGAAATGGCCCTCTCAGAAAACATCATGTAATTTTTTTCTGCATCAAACTGTAAAATTGCGAGAAAGCTGGGTTAAATTAAGTAAAACGTGTTTCTCCACTCAAATATGACTAAATCCCGCACAATAATATTGATCGAGGTTATGCGAACGCCACAAAGTAACACAGTAACCCGTCGATTCTTAAGCCGCTACCGAATAGCCAAATGCGCAACTCGACGAACGCTGTGCGTACGTGCTGGGTGCGAACGACGCGCGGACAGGTGCCGACCCTCTGCTTTTACGCCCGTAAATGTTTCGTCACTCGACGGCTCAGTCAACGCTGTCACTATTTTTATGATTGATGCGACGTGAAAAGACACGTATAAAAGGCGTAGAAGTGCTGCCAGGAAGAAGTGACAAAGTTATGGAACGCAGCGAAACAGAGGTTCCAGAAAAAGGAAGACTTGACGCTGCACGTTCTGCATGAGATGGAACGGCCCTTCAGCGAAGCGGCGAAGTGAAAGAACCAGACTACTCTTTTCTTTCTATTTGACGCACATGACGTCTCGAGCTCACAATGCGGAGGAGGAATACTCAAGCACGTTTTGTATGAGTTTTCACCATCGACAGCTCTGCTATGAAAACAGATTTACACAACACGCACTGCCCTCAAAAAACATAGTCTTTAAAGGGTCCAGTCCAACCATACAATTCTGGATTCTGATCCCTTTCTTTTCGGTTCTTTTTATTTCTGTGTAGCGGTTTCGTTGAACTTTTGCCCCCCCCCCCCCCCTTCACCGTTTTATTTTTTCCCGGGCTTCCACAGTGATTTCGAAAAAAATGCTGCAGTACATGCGGAATCTACTCTTCTTCTGTCACAAGAGCTGCAGAGCTGCGGCGTGCTGTCCACAGTGCATCAGCTGCGCCAGAGCGCCAAGTGCGACCCGGCACGGATTGTCACACGTCATTGTATTGAGTTTTTGTGTGCAAACGACAGTGTAGAGTGGCTAAATCAGAGAGAGGTTGACGGAGCAGATGGTTTTATTGATAATCGCGTGGGCATGTTGATCCCAGTAGCACTCTTGAGACCGTACGTGAGTCCCCGTGGACAGAATGAATATTCTTTTACGAACTTAGTAGCTACTTTTTATTTCAGTGTTTTATCGTCCGATTCCTCACTGTGATTCTAGATTACGTTCAGTCTTAAATACTAGTCTTAAATAAAGATAATTAAGGAAATTAAGTCTTTTTAATAAATTCAACGCAGCCAAACACAGATTAACGTATTTACACTATAAATACGCCTTCTGAAAAATCTCAGGTGAGAGTGGGGGGAGGGGATGGAGCCAAATCTCACATCTCACCAAGGGGGGAGGGTGTCGAAAAAAATGCCAAAATCGCCTAAAGTAATTAATGGGCGCCCGATAATCTTCTCATGAAATTTCAGTCAACATCTTTCTCCTCAGAGTACAAAAAATATTGTTGGTGCCTTCCTTCATAGAGAGAAATGATCGTCGTAATAAGAGAAACCAGAGCTCGCACGGAAAGATTTGTTAGTTTTTTCCGCGCACCTTTCGAGAGTTGAACGGTAGAGAAAAGGCTTGAAGGTGGGTCGATGAACCCTCTGCCGGGCACTTAATTGTGAATCGTGAGATAATCATGCAGATGTAGACGCAGACTATATTGCGATGTTTCTCTAAAATACATTGATATGCTGTTTGGTATTGATAGAACGATTCCTCTAAAATACGAGGGTTTGAAATTTATTAGTAGGAACTATTTATTTACGGCTGGTACAAAATAGATACGTGTTTCTGAGTTTTGCTGACCTTCAAAGTAGTCACCAGCATTGTGTGTAACCCGTTGCCAGCGATGTGGAAGTCGCAGGATACTCTTAGCAGTGCCAGTTGTGTTGACACTCGAGCGGCGCGGTCTATTGCCCGACCAGTTTGTAGCGGTTCTGAAGCGAATGCCGTGAAGTGTTTCCCTCAGTTTAGAAATCGAGTTGAACTCACAAGGGCTTAAGTCAGGGGAGTGCAGTAGGTGATATAGCATTTAGCAGCCTCATCAGTCAAACAAATCAGTAACAGCTTTCACTGTACGAGCTTGAGCATTGTGCTGCAAAATGATGGTCAGGTCCTGCAGAAAGTGTCATCTCTAAGCTGCTCTTAGGTTGTCTTCCAAAAACGAACAGCATAGAGACATTCTACCTTCCTCATCACATTTAAAAATTTTCCCAAAAAAATTGGCATTCGAACATATTCGTTTTTTTTTTTAACATGAAACTCACCTTCCACTCCCACAAACTCCCCTAACAGTAACTCGCTCACATTCAATAGTCCATCGTTGTAAGTCGCTCATACCCATTCACTCCCACGTGTCCATTCTCATACACACTCAGCGCAATTCAATGTCATTATCTCTTTGTGTCTCTCTTAACTGTGACTGTCCCCTGTCTTACAGCCACAGTGTCCTTCGCACTGTCCTATTAATACTGTCTCCCTATTGCACTCTCTTATTGCTACCATTTCATTTATTCTTTCCCTCTGCTGCTGTCTTCTCTCTCTCTCTCTCTCTCTCTCTCTCTCTCTCTCTCTCTCTCTCCCTCTCTCTCTCTCTCCCTCTCCCCCCATTGCCATTGTCATATACCCTGTCTCTCATTACCATTGGCTCTCACCTACTTCCACCTTCTCCTTCCCTTTATTCTTGTCCCACTGACACTGTCTCCTTCACTCTTTTCCTAGCACTGTTCTGTCACTGTCAGCTACGTTCCACTGCCACGCTGACCCTCTGTTTCTGTAACACACCCATTGTCTCGTTAGCTCTTTCTGTTTCACAACCACTGTCCACTATCTTCCAGTATTTATTACTTTTCCACCTCTTTGCCACTGCCACTGTGTCCTATCTCAGCATAAAAAAGCTCGACTATGTTGGCAGGCCAAAGTTTTGGGAAAATATGAAATGTGTTGAGGAAGGTGGAATGAGGCAGCTGGTACCCTACTTTTCAGTCAGAGTCTTTTAATCAACAGCAGCAAATTCATTTTTTTGTTCTCCGATGGGAACATTTTTCCACTGGTACCCTTATTTTTCCTGTTACAGCAGTGCTTGTCATTCGTACTAGAAGAACTTTATGCATCAGTAATATTTTGATAGTTTATTTACATGAACCGCAGAACTATACAGTGTGAGACGTAAAACCCATTTTATTTCGTGAACGGTTACACATATCGAAACGAGACTTTCGCTAAATGTTAGAGCGTCGAGGGCACGTATGTTTTTGTTTAGTTAATGTTTTTAGCGCTGGTATCGACTGAGTTACTGAAGTAAGTACGTTTTTTAAATGGAACTGTGTACTTCTTGTAGTGCATTCAATAGCTCTTCATAAGACAAAGTGATCTAGCGTTTGTTAATGTTGACGTCGAAACGTGTCGTATTAAAGTCCAAGTAGTGTCCTAGAATGTGAGAGCACGGTCGACTGAAATGGCAATTACGTTGCCAACACTGCCAAGCAGGTGTCTGCGTAGCTGTATACCGTTAGGCAGGCCTGCGCTACGAGAGTAAAGCTTTATTTATTAGTAAATATATTATCTGAAAAATATTTAAGACATATAGTTCAGAAACCCACTCATGATGAAAATACATTAGATCTAATGACAGGAACTGCACCTGTCCTCTTTGAGGATATCCACATCGAAAATGTTATGAATGACCAAGAGGCAGTTATAGCAACATTATCAAAGTACAAAGAGCAACTAAAACAAGTAAAAGGACTTACATGCTCAGTAAACTGGACAAAGAAATTTAGTGTCATATCTGAATGAGGAACCTGAAACTTTTAGCTCAGGACAGCAGCACGTAAAGAAACTATGGTTCAATTTTGAAAGAATAGTTGACTATGCACTGGATAGATACGTACCCAGTGCAACAGTCATTATGGGGGGAATCCTCCATGATAGATACTCACTGTAAAGAAACTGAGGCTACTGCATAATTGGTGTAGAACTAAGCATGGGACTGTAGATAGAGTGTTGCTGAATGAAACGTGTTTGATTGTCAACAGAGCAATACGTGAAGCCTTCAGTGATTACCAGTGGTAACAAAGTTTGTGTCCAGACACTCGTGGACGGGACAGCAAATGAAAATGTGGATAGAAAATCAAAAGCAGAAATGCTTAACTCTGTTGTTAAATGTCCTTTTAATAAGGAAAATCCAGTAGTATTGCTCCAGTTTAATTATCGTACAGTACCACAGAAAACATAATTGAAATAGATGTTAACGTCAGTGGCGCTGAGAAACAGCTGAAATAGTTAAAATTGAACCAGGCCACAGGACACGATCGAATCCCTATCAGATTCTATGCCCAATTTGCAGCTGAGTTAGCCCCTGTGTCAAATATAATCTATCGTAGATCCCTCGAACAAAAAACGGTTCTCAGAGGTTGGAAGAATTCACAGATCACACACGTATACAAAATGGGTACCAGAAGTGATCCACAGAACTACTGTCCGATATACATTATATCCATTTGTTATAAAATCTTAGAATGTATTCTGAGCTCACACATAACGTGCTATCTCAAACAGATTGGCCTCCTCCATGCCAACCAGCATTGACTTCGAAAACACCGATGATATGAATCCCATCTCGCACTTTTATCACATGACAAACTGGAAGCCATGGATCAAGGCAGTCAGGCAAATGTAGTATTTCTCGATTTCCGAAAAGCATTTGATTCACTACCAAACCACTGCTTATTTCAAAAGCATGCTCCTAAGGGGGTATCAAGCTAAACTTGTCTGTATTGAGGATTTCTTGGTAGGAAGGACTCAGCAAGTATCTCTGACAGAGAACCATCGACAGATATAGCAGAAACTTGAGGTGTATCCCACAGAATTGTAATGAGTCCCTTACTATTCGTCATGTACGTTCTAAGACAAAAAAAGATGCACCACTGAGGAGTTATCCGAATGAGAAGGAAATCGGTAGATGTGATGTACACGTACAGACACCCAAATGAGTACAATTTCAGAAAAAAAGTGGATAATTTATTGCAGAGAAAGAGGTTCAGAAACTGAGGAAGTCAAAGATGCATTGGTCCACTTCTGACACCTATGCAAGCAGTTATTCGGCTTAACATTGATTGACAGAGTTGTTGGATGCCCTCCTGAGGGACATCGTGCCAATTTCTGTCCAACTGGCGCGTTAGATCGTCGAAATCCCGGAGATGATTGAAGGACCCTGCCCATAATGATCCTATCGTTCTTACTTGGGAAGATATCCGGTGATCTTGCTGCCAACGGTAGGGTTTGACAAGCACGAAGACAAGGAGTAGAAACTCCCACCATGTGCGGTCGGGCACTATCTTGCTAAAATCTAAGCCCAGGATGGCTTGCCATGAAGAGCATTGAATATTGTCAAAGCAAAGAGCTGCTGCTATAAAAAGAAATGGCACCCCAGACCGTCACTCCTGGCTGTCAGGCCGTATGGCGGGCGACAATTGGGTTGGTATCCCACCGCCGTCTCCAGACATGCCTTCGGCCCGGAATCTCATTGACTGTAGTATAATTATCGTTCGTGATTAGTCCCGCTTCGAACTGAGCCGCCTATGATCAGCGAGGAGGTGTCGGGAGACGCTCCTGATGGCAGTGGGATACCAAACTGACTGACGCTCGCTTTACGTCCGGACAGCCACGAGTGATAGTCTTGGGTGCCATTTCTTTTCGTAGCAGGACCTCTTTGGTTGTCATACACAGCACCCTTGCAGCATAGCGATACATCAATGATATTCTGCGCCCTGTTTTCTTGCCCAGCATGGCAAATCATCCTGGGCTCACATTTCATCAAGATAATGCCCCTCCGCACTCGGTGAGAGTCTTCGTGCTTGTCAAATCATATCTTGACCAGCAAGGTCACCGGATCTCTCCCAAACTGAGAACGTTTGGAGCATTATACGCAGGACTCTCCAACCAGCTCGGGATTTTGACGATCTAACATGCCAATTGGACAGAATGTGGCGCGTTATCTCTCAGGAGTACATCCAACAACTCAAATCAATCACTGCGAAGCCGAATAATTGCTTCCATAAGAGCCAGACGTGGACCAACATGTTATTGACTTGCTCAATCTGTGAAGCTCTTTCTCTTGAATAAATCATCCATGTTTTCTGAAATTGTAGCCATTTCAATGTATGTTCACGTAATCACATCTACCGATTTCCGTGTAATTTGGATAATCCGTTCGTGATGCGTCTTTATTTGTATTAGAGTATACATTAATGACCTCGTGGACAATATTAATGGTAATCTCAGACTTTTCGCAGATGATACAGTTATCTGTTATGAAGTATAGTCTGAAATAAACTGCAGAAATATTCAGTCAGATCGTGACAGGATTTTGAGGTGGTGGGTGGTGAAAAGATTGGTAGCTTTAAATGTTCAGAAATATAAAATTGTGCTCTTCTCAAAACGAAAAAAAATAGTAACCTATAACTACAATATCATTGAGTAACAACTGGAATCTGTAAATTCATACAAATACATGGGTGTAACATTTTGTAGGGATATTAAATGGGATGATCACATAGCCCCCCCCCCCCCCCCCCACGTGTCCTACCATAAGAATCGTGAGGATAGTCTCAGAATAATAACAGCACACGCAAAGGCATTTAAACAATCATTCTGCTTGCGCTCCATACATGGATAAAGTGGGAAAAAGCCCTGATAACTCGTACAATGGCACGTCCCTTTCCCCATACACTTTACAGTGATTTGCAGGGTAAGGATATAGATGTAAATTTTTAAAAATGATGCTTTTGTTTTGGGTAAAAAGCGTTTATGTTAATGATCAGGGACAAATCAAATGGTAAACGTTACATTCACTAGAATCGTCTAGGAATGGATGAAATGAGTTCGCATTAAGAGTTTCGGATTGGGAGACAATACAAAACCGGTAATGTTGGGAACAGTTTACACTGCACAGTTTTATCGTGAAAAGGTATTATGAGGGTTGGGCTAGCTTGATGATATTCTCGCAGAAGAAGCTGAGAAGCGCAGTCACCGTGGTGTAGTGGTTATGATACTAGACTATTGCATGGAGGTTCGTGAGTTTAGAACTAATCTTAACTGTAAAATTTTAATTTCTATATGCGGTTCCAGTACATTCTAGAAGTATCCACGAATGTCCCCACGACGCCTCGTTCGACCACAGGCCGCCCGCCGCGAGCATTCGTTCTCAGGAGAGCTATGCTCGAGCGCGGTGGGTACGAACGAGGATGAGCGAACATACTGCCCAATTTACAAACTACTATTCCCGACGTAATCCAGACAGCCAGCTTCAGAATGATACTTAACATCCTACCGTGTAACAGCCTGAAACATATATTACAAGTACCATTGAAACAACATTTACCAGCTAAATTCATTTTACCTAAAATGGAGTCTATGAACTAAAAAATTTAAAATAAACTTACCACAATAAAATGGGGGTCGATGACAAAACGTGTACTCATTCGTTTACTGTACAATGTATGACTACTGCCTTATTTCGTGTTGTATTAAAGATTTACTCTATTCACAGACTTAATGCGAAGAGAGTGATTGCCTCTGTATAAACTGTTAATGGGCAAATTTTATCATCGAGATCGCAAGACAGCTGTCCGTTAATCGTTAGTAGTTTCTGGCTTTCGTCGTCGTTCTTAGTGTCCACTAGCAACTATTCCACATCAGCATGCGATTCAAAGGAACTATCAATGCGGTGCAAGATGCGAGCATCTTTCACACTGTCGCCACAAAAAGTATGGGAAACTGAATATTTTTAATTTGAAACTCCCCAGATGATGCTATTCTCTTCTCTCATTCTTACCTGTAAGATTACGCTTTGCTGGTTACCTTTTGTGCAGTACAAGTTGTTTAAAAAAAACTTTGTTACTGTTTTGTCCTAGAAATGTCGTACTTGCTCTAATTATTCCGACAGATAAATTTTGTGAGGAGGTTGGTCTAATATTCACTTGAACATGAATCTTAATTCCTGTCTGGAATACTGTTCGTGTCATCCTAAACAAAGCTGCTCCGGTTTAATCATTAGCTTTGCACAAAATAACCACTACATAGTTTCCAGTCCACTAATTACGACAACACTCGCCGCTTTGTTACTTCCGTTCGTTGCAATTAAAAATATTGCTTTAATTCTCCTGATCTAACATTTACTCTAACCGAATATGTTGTTGAGGGAGTCAGTTGTTTTCCGCTATCAGAATCTGGTGATCATATTTAGCACCCGAGCTAGAATACATTCCAGCAAGAGCGTAGAAAGAAAGCGGCTTTTGTGCGCTGCTACGACGATGTCCAGACGCCTGTGTTGTCAGGTCGCTTCGCCACCTTGCAGTATCCCTCGCTGCCACCTTCCAAGCGACAGATAACCCCACTCAGCATTCCACAGACCTCTGGCGCATTATCTCAAGTTTACGCGAGCGCAGTTTATTCTCAGTCAGATGTATTGTAGATAACATTACGACAGGAATGAGTTCGTTTATAAATAACTTTTCTGCTAACTGTAACGATTTTTTTACTAATATTTTACACAAAGAGCATCAGGAAATGATTCCCATTTTCAGGTGCATTTTTCTCTGTGTACTGCTCCATTTTTATGTAATGTTTTTGAGGTGTGATGTCTGCTTTGTTCTGTTGACTTTACTTCAATATTTAAAAACTCAACATTTTTAGTTGGTTAACGAACTTTATATGTAGTTAGTGACAAAGTTTGGAAGAACTTGTACTTACAGTTTTCTTACGGTCCATTTGTGCAGAATCTTACACATGTTAAACATCATACACAGCATACATCGAGAATAATTTAAATAAAAAAGTTACAAATATGTTTTTAGATACAGTCGACAGAGATAATGCTCAGGGTCTTCCACAGAGTATGTACAGATGGTATTTATCTCAATAATCTGGACCATAATTTGTTTATATCACTTTTACAATGGTGCTTATCTCTATATGTTACTATTTTTATTTAAGAATACTGACGGAGCATCGGAGCAAATTCACTTTCAAACTTTTTGTTTAATATTTTATCTTCATATATTCTGTAATGTGAATATACCTCCAGTTCTTCTAACAAATCCATTTTACGCCCTTTCTTTAGTCGGAGTACTTTGACATTTTGCTCTACTTTTCCAAATGGGTGTCCTGTATTATGTATATGTGTGGCTATTGTTGATGATGTGTGTCTGTTGTGTGTGTTGGCTTAATGTGCTCTGTGTACCTGGTGTTGAAATTTCGGATAGTTTGTCCTTGGTAGAATATGGAGCATTCCTGGCATGTTATTTTGCATATTCCAGAGTCTGAGTATGGTCATAATTACACTTTATATTATATATTAGTTTTTGTTGTAGTTTATTAAAGGTAGAAAACCCAGTTTTTACTTTGTGGTTTTCGAAAATATTTGCAATCTTCTGTGATATATTGCCAGTCTATTGGATATTAGATATAGATTTGTTGTTGCCTTTTTCTTCTGTGGTGCAGTTTGTGTCTGAGTCTTTCTTCACTTTGTCTAGGACTGTGTCAATCAACGAAGCAGTACAATTATTGGCAACTGCTGTCTGTTTCACTATGTTTATTTTTGTGCATGTTTATTTGGTTCATATAAAGATCTATAACCAACAAAAAATTGCGCGTTTTTTATATATTGCAGTAAAGTCAACAGAAGAAAGCAGAGCCTCACACCTCAAAAATATTACATAAAAATTGCATTGCACACAGAGAAAAATGCACTTGAAAATGGAAATCATTTCCCGAAACGCGTTGTGTAAAATATAAATAAAAGAAAATCGTGAATCGTAGCAAAATGTTATTTATATGCAAACCTATTGTTTTTATAGCTGCAGTCTTTTACGAACCATTTGTAATGGGTCAAATCAGATTACGACAGGAGAGTTAGCATAATTAAGCGATCATTGACGACCTAACGCTAAACTCAAAACTTCCTCTCCTCCTTAATTACTTAACAGCTCACGAGGGCAAGGTGAGAACTTAATGGGCTGGCAGTTAGTTAGTTACTTAATTCATACGTACACTTAGTTTACGAAGTAGTTCCCTTTTAAAGCCAATCAGATTTGTCGAATGTTTTCCAACCTTTGTAAAATACACTCCTACATGTTGTAAATGCAGAATACATACGCCTCGTGCCATACGGAATTTCGAAGTCAAATATCGATTACAGTCCTGTAATTTCAGACTATTAGTGTTTTAGAAAATTTTTAAGACTTTCGTGGCCACTTGTTGATAAACTACGGGTCGACTTTTGATTGATGATTTTCATGACGTTTCGTCATCACAAGTGGTTTTTCCATGGTCGTTTCCGGTGCTGTTTTCCTCTTGCTACTTGCAACGGTCGTTCGCTGCAGTACGGGAATCCAGGATCCGTTCACGTTGAGGCTTTCACCTTTCTTGTTAAAGCTATTCTCATGTTCGTGTATTTCTACAGCTTCTCTGAACAAGAGAGTGTGATAACTCTTCTCTACCTCCAGAACTTCCGTGTCGGAGAATTTTAATATGTGGTCGGCCTCACACAGCGTGTACTTTGCCACGGCCGATTTCTTCACCTGCCCCAACCTGCAATGCTTCTTATGTTCTGTGATTCTGGTGTCGATTGATCGTCCACTCATTCCAATATAGACTTTTCCGCGTTTGTATGGTATGCGATATTTTCCGACATTGCAAGTTGGTCCCATTTCTCCTTTGTCGACCTGAGACAGTCTCGATCGTATTTGTCAGTTTATAAAATAGTCTTTGCGCCGTGTTTACGCGATATACGGCCGATTCTGTCCGTCACTCTGTAAATGTACAGCAGAAGGGCCTTACCCAACGTTTTTTTCCGATCTGTCGCTTCGCCTTATGTTTGACCCTTTTACACTTTTAACATAACTGATGGAGTTCCCATTGCTCCTCAAACACCTTCCAGGTGTTGCATTTCACGTCTGAGGTGCTGCGGCTCAAGTATTCGTCTTGCTCTGGTTACGAGCATATTAAACGTGCATCTTTACTGACTCGGGTGATGACGTGACAGTTTCTGCAAGTATCAGTCAGTGTTTGTCGGTTCCTGTGCTGGCGAAACATCAGAAAACATATCAATCAAAGAGCCCGAGACATAAGCCAACAGGTAGTTAGTCCGTTAGTGTTTCGCCATTCAGCTGATCTTTTGTACGAAGTTCAATTTCAAAAGTTTCGTTCGTGGTGTTTGAGTTACATATTCACATACATATGTGGGTATTTATGTACACTGCAAGCTGCTAAAAACTGTTAATCTGCCATATTTATACGAACTGGGTACCATTATACGTGAAAAAGTGTTTTGACAACTTACGTGCCGTTCATTGCCGTGTTGGTGCAGGCTTATTATATTGTGTGGCTCTTATGTACAAGGGGCAGGAAATGAAAACGTGAAAGATGGGAAATAATAAGTAAACTCTTCATTATTCCCTAATGAAAAGTTTTTCTCAGACACTTCGTTGCTCAGACTGCAATGTAGGAAGGCACACTGTTTTGAACCAGGACATGGCTAACGTGATATACAGCCGGAAAGTGGACATGCACTGGTGTCTAAAATTAAAGCAACAAACCGCTAGTTTCTCGTTCTGTGTCTAATTCACGATATAATCATACAAACTGCCGACAGATGTCCGTACGATCGTGTTCTACACGGAAGATGGCATTTCGGTCAACGGAAAACCACGCCAACGATGACGTCGTGGCACCTATCAAACGGAGTAGTGTTTGCTGGGTAGTCCCACATCCACAGTCGTTGTGTACACAGTCACAGACAGTGCATTAAGGCACCGAGAAGACACCTACCAGACTCTATGCGTTGGAGGGCCATGGGAGTAATAGAAGCAGGACAGTCGCAAACTCACGTGGCTCGATGGCTTAACGTGAATCGTTCTGTTGTTTCCCGGATGTGGTGACAGTTGATAAGAGACCGAAACTGTAACACGAAGATCAGGGCAGGACCGACTACGTGTGACATCAGAAAGCGAGGACCATTTTTTGGCTGTAAGGGCATACCTGTACCGCCTTAATACTGCGCAACAACAGTCAACTGTCCTCACAGCATCCGCTGGACGCGTTGTATCGAGGCAAACGGTAGAGAAGACAGAGTGGCTTTTATTGTCGGGGACCTGCTGTATGTGTGTCTATGGCACGTTTTCACAAAAGGGATCGTCTAGAGTGGATTGGTCAACATTTCATCTGGACAGTCGAACAGTGATCCATTGTTATTTTTACAGATGAGTCCAGATTTGATCTGTCGAGTGGTTCTGGACGGATTCGCATCTGAAAGAAGTGTGTAACACTATTTCGAGATCTGAACATTGTAGAAAGAGACCTATGTCGAGGAGGGTCGCTAATGGCGTGGGCGGGGATTATATTGATCACTCTAACATTCCTTCATGAAATTGTACGCATGAATCTAAAATGTTTAAATGCTGACACGTATCGTGACGAGGTCTTGGGATCTCACGTACGGTTGTTGCGAGGTGCTGTCCACCCAGACGTCGTACTAATGGACGATAATGCTAGACCTCATAGAGCACGAGTGGGTGATGTTTTCTTGGAAACAGAAGACACTGTACGCATGGCGTGGCCTCCTCGCTCTCCCGACTTGAATCTCAAAGAGCATGTCTGGGATGCAGTAGAGACGGCTTGTATGACGTCAGCATCCACAATCTCTCCAAAACTGGCGAACAGCTCCGCAGGAAGAAAAAAATGGCTCTCAGCACTATGGGACTTAACATCTGAGGTCATCAGTCCCCTAGAACTTAGAACGACTTAAACCTAACTAACCTAAGGACATCACACACATCTATGCCCGAGGCAGGATTCGAACCTGCGACCGTAGCGGTCGCGCGATTCCAGACTGAAGCGCCTAGAACCGATCGGCCACACCGGCCGGCCCGCAGGAAGAATGGGCGTTATTATTCACAGCATGCTCCGTCGTTGTCAGGCCTGTATTGCTGCCAGTGGTGGTCACACTCCATAGTGAGCTCATTAACCAGTTGTCGGAATGTGTGTGCAAATATGTTAAGTTGGAAAAACATTTACGTGTACTGTTATGCAAGTTACTGCTGTTTACGTTCTGTATTCTTTACATTGTTTCTTCTTTGCTATCACCTACTTACACTGTTTTGTGGCAAAATAAACGCAACCTCGCAAAATTTCCGTTTGTTGCTTTAATTTTGGGCACCAGTGTAGTTTTCGCAAGGATCAAATCAACAGCTTGCCTGCCACGGCCACGCTCCATACAGCCACCCAGTGGCTTGCGGGGTGTGTACGGAGATGCAGAGTGAGTTTGAATTTTCCAAGGAAAGACTAGTTTGTTGGTGCCTCCTGAAGGCGCTTGGTGTAGCGAGGTGAGGCTGGCAGTCTGGCTACTCTGGGGAGGAAACGAGGCATGGCGTACGATCGACCATCCGGGGATTTGTCACCCATCAAAGCGGAACGCGTCGTTCGGCATCCTTCGCCCGCCATCCGCTCGTTCCAAACTCTCACACGTGTTCCGTCTCGCGCCGGCCGGGTTGGCCGAGCAGTTCTAGGCGCTACAGTCTGGAACTGCGCGACCGCTACGGCCGCAGGTTCGAATCCTGCCTCGGGGATGGATGTGTGTGATGTCCTTAGGTTAGTTAGTTTTAAGTAGTTCTAAGTTCTAGGGGACTGGTGATCTCAGATGTTAAGTCCCATAGTGCTCAGAGCCATTTGAACAATTTTTGTTCCGTCTCGAACGGACAGTCAGTTTGAGTCGCCTTAAGCAATGTGCATTCGCAACGGTTTCCATTCTACACTGGTGTACGAAATTACAGCAAGAAACGGAAATTTTTCGAGGTTGCAGAATAAGCAGGTGACAGTAAACTAGAGACAGTGTAAAGAATTCAGAACGTAAACAACTGTAACATGCGTAACGGTAGACAAAAATGTTCGTTTTTTCCAACATAACGAATTTACTCACACATTCCGATAACTGGTTAATGTGCTCAGTATGGTGTGTGACCACCTCTCGTAGCAAAGAAGGCCCGATAACGACGGGGAATGCTGTGAATGAAGTCATCAGTCTCATGTTAAGGCAATAACGCCCGTTCTTCCTGCAGAGCTGCTAGCAGTCTTGGAGAGTGGTTAGTGGATGCTGACATGATGTAAGCTGTTTCCCTAGTACATGGCAGACATGCTCTACGGAATTTAAATCCGGAGAGCAAGGAAGCAACGTCATGCGTGCAGTATATTCCGTTTCCAAGAAAACATCAACCACCCATGCTCTATGCGGTCGAGGATTATCGTCCATCAATACAAAGTCTGGGCCAGCAGCACCTCGCCACAGCCGCAAATGAGGTACCAAGATCTCATCACGATACCTGACAGCAGTTAAACCTAGCCGATTCACCCGTACAGTTTCGTGAGTAGGTGTTGGAGTGGTAAACATAATCTCCGCCCATACCATTAGTGATCCTCCTCGGTCTCGGTCTCTTTCCCCAATGTTTGGGTCCCGAAATCGTGTTCCACGTTCCCTTCAGATGCGAATCCATCTAGAATCATTGTCCAGAATAAATCGGGACTCAACTGTGAAAACAATATTGGCCCACTGTTCCACCGTCGAGGTGGCATGTTGACGACTCCACTCTAGACGTTCCCTTCTGTGAAGACACGTTAGAGACACACATACAGCAGGTCTCCGACAATAAAGGCCACTCTGTCGAAGCCTTCTGCACACTGTTTGCCTCGATACAACACGTCCTGTGGATGGTGCGAGCTCACATGCCGTGCAGTGATAAGGCGGTACAGTCCTGCCCTTACTGGCAAAAAAACGGTCCTCTCTTCTGAAGTCACACGTGGTCGCCCCTGCTCTGGTCTTCGAGATACACTTTCGATCGACTGTCCTGCTTCCATTATTCCTATGGCCATCCACCGCAGAAAGTCTGGTTGGCGTCTTCTGTGTGCCATACTTCATCGTCTGTGGCTGTGTACACAACGATTGTGGATGTCGGGCTACCCAGGAAACAATACCTCGTTTGATAGGAGCCCTGACATCATCATTGGCATTGTTTTCCGTTGACCGGAATGCCATCTTCGTTGCAGAACACGATCGTACGGACGTCTGGTTGACAGTTTGTATGAGTATACTGTGAATTAGACACAGGACGGGGAAGCAGTGTTTTGTTGCTTTAATTTTTGACACCAGTGTATGTCCACTTCCGGCTTTTCAATAGTCCACAGCATTATCATAAACGTGTACAATCGAACTTTATTGAAAGCCCAGCTATGACTGTATACCACTAGTTGCAGACAAAGTCCGCAGCTCGTGGTCGTTCGGTAGCGTTCTCGCTTCCCACGCCCTGGTTCCCGGGTTCGATTCCCGGCGGGGTCAGGGATTTTCTCTGCCTCGTGATGACTGGGTGTTGTGTGATGTCCTTAGGTTAGTTAGGTTTAAGTAGTTCTAAGTTCTAGGGGACTGATGACCACAGATGTTATGTCCCATAGTGCTCAGAGCCATTTGAAACATTTTTTTGCAGGCAAAGAACAAATTATAAACTATCTACTTCCTCTGGATTAAAATCAAATAGGAGATTGGTAGACATTTGCTTAGAGCACGTTCTAGTTACTGTCCAGCAGCAGGAAAATAAATGCAAAACAGATCTTCTAGTGTGGCGCTGAAGTAGTACGCACTGGGTGTACAGCGGTGCTCGGTATTAATGCAGTCAAAAATGGTTCAAATGGCTCTGCGCGCTATGGGACTTAACAGCTGAGGTCATCAGTCCCCTAGAACTTAGAACTACGTAAACCTAAGGGTATCACACACATCCATGCCCGAGGCAGGATTCGAACCTGCGACCGTAGCAGTCGCGCGGTTCCAGACTGTAGCGCCTAGAACCGCTCGGCCACCCCGGCCGGCTTAATGCAGTCATATAACAACCACTTAGTCAAGAAAGACAGACTCGAAATTCAAAAATGTTTTGTGTCTTTTCTGCTATAATTCTTACAATGCAGTTTACGGTTCAAAATGTACTGAACGTTAAGTTAGTAGGTGACCTATCGAAATCGAGTGGGGAACGTTATATCACGCGAAATGAAATACATAAAGTGTTCTTATTTGAAAAGTAAAGCATTTATTCCGAGAAATCAACTCCAGAAATAGATGTGACATACTCTCATTAATATATCGCTTTTGAGCAACGAAGTTGGAAAAGTGACTTTTTCCTCCCGTGCTAGTAGCCGCATCGAATTCCGTACCGTAACAAAGAGAAATAGCAGTCACGTACTCATCAGTTCACCGTGGCGGCAAAAACCGTATCGAGTGAAAACAGTCCACGCTAAAGCAGCGTCTAACGTGAACGCCGGGCACGAACGACAGCGTTAGACCGCTGTGTAAGGCTGCTGCGTCAATCGACATGAGTCTGTGTCCTGCGTGCGAAAAGTCTCTCTTACAACTAGAACCTATTAGCTGAATGCTAATAACACCGAGAAAGAGACGACTAATATGAGCAGTCCTTTTGCCATTATTTTAAGTGCGTACAAGCAGAAAATTCGTAATCAAATTCACTGTAAGGTGTATCCAGTCAGTATGCTAATGGGACCCATCCAATGTTTTCCTTACTGACTGCTGTATAAACTCACCATTTAACATATATTAGCTTCTCAGTTCTTGGTAACAAAGGCAAAGGAAACTACACAACTTAATAGCAACGTTATTTGGTCCATATTTGAGAAACAGATTTTGCTCTGAACCATCCCGGAAAATGGTAATACTGCAGTCGATGACTGACTTATGGATACTGTAATGTCAGTCTTTATCAAGTGAAAAATTTAACAGACATGGAACTGAATAACTCATTTTCCATGTAATATTAAATTATACCTCATTCAGATCTCAATTTTCTGATGGATATATGCAAAGCGTATGCCCGTGCCTAGCTCATATACACTCGTGGAACTGACAGCCTTTTGAACGACAAAAAGTTTAAAGGAGGTATGGTGAAATACCTGTCAACTGTAATCTTCCCACTCTTGATTAGATTTAAATCTGTTGCGATGATTTTTCTGCCTCATGCCCAATAATGGCTCTTTCACATTTCTACCGTCAAAATCTCTGCAAAATCTTTTGAAATAGTAAGCTTTTTTACCTAGGACTATCGCACAAGCTGCAGAAATAAGACTCAGTAGTTTGAATTCAAACGTCGCCCGTTGTAGCGGAAGACTGGAAGCATTACGAATATCGGTCTCGCAGGACACGACACTATGCGATTGTGTTTTGTCGCCTGACGATTTCAAGCGCTGTTGCTCGATTCTGTAGGACGAGGCCTAACACACAAATGATATATAGTACATATATTAAAACGAAAAACAAACTGAAGACCTGTGCAGGATTTCAGTACCGTTGCGATTATGTCCGACAAACAGATGTAACAACAGCCTGCAATCTGGTATTCTTGTAAATGGAGAGATATAGCGCGCTAAGCGTCTAGCTACGGTATCGATCAGCACTTAAATTCGACAACCGTAATCTCACTGTGTAACTTTTGCAAACGTTTAGCAACTGTAGTAGGTGTGTAATCTTGTGTCTGGACCAAATGAACTATTGGATTACCAATTCCGAAGCACCAATCTCTCTTAAAAATGATAATTTAGTATGCTGTCTTCAGGCGTTTGCCTCTGTACACGATCACCGTTTTGTCCGGGTATCACAGAGCGAGGCAGCGCAGTGGTTAGGACACTGGACTCGCATTCGGGAGGACGACGTTCAACTTCTCTTCCAGCCATCCTGGCATAGGTTTCCTGTGATTTTTCTAATCGCTTAAGACAAATGTCGGGATGGTTTCTTCGAAAGGTCACGGCCCGTTTCTTTCCCATCCTTCCGTAATCCGAGCTTATGACATCGTTGTCGATTGGATGTCAAACCCTAATCTTCCTTCCTTTTATTCGTTATATTTTAAAACACGATTTTTCTGAGAGTATCCCAATCCATTATGTGCGACAAAACTGTAAAATTGATATTTCATTACATTGGTCATACTGTTAGCAAGTTCCTCTCTAATGGCACATTTGATCCATATCATCAATGCAGGACTTTCTGTGAGCACGTATTTTTATATTAGGAGTAAATATCGTATTTTTAATGTCCTGAATTGTCTTCGGTTACCTTCTCCGTAGGGACTATTGCTTATTTTACGTTCTCATCGTCAGTAACTTAAATGGTGATAATAGCAAATCGTTGCATTTCCTCTCAGGAGGATTTCGCGTGATCAGTACCCACGTTTGCAAGGTAGCTCCATGACCTATTTTGAATTGCAGTTTGGCTGTACCAAGTGACGTGACCAAATTAGTTCCCACTGCGTTCGTACTGCAGTTTACTGTACCATATAGTAGTATACAACATAATTTCTGCTGTAATACAGAACTGAATGGCGAGGACTATTTTTTATTTTTATTCATGATATTAGGGACAGAAAAATACTGTGTTACATACTGAATTAAACTACGGTGATATTTCCAGAATGAACATTACTTTCCGACCGTGTTCGTTCGTTAGAATCAGAAAACGTTTCCAATAACCGCGATCTCTAATAATTTATTGACATTTAACGACAACAATATCACTGAGAAATTAACAGCGTTCCAATTCGCTAAATAATTTTCAACTTACATGATCATCTGATAAGTCTTCACTCAGAACGTATTTGATGAAAAATTTGAGTGTTGTACGGCGTTCCGTCCTGCACAAGCGCTGTTAACAACTGCAGAATGGTTGGTGGTGCATATGGAAGTGATGCAGTACGTCTCCCCAGTGGATCCCACACGTGCTCGGATGGGATTTAAGTCCGGGGGACGGGCAGGCCCGCCCACTCGCCGAGTATCCTCTCGCTCCGTGAGTTCCTTTATTAGCGCTGTTCGATGCGATCGCGCATTGTTATCCATAAAAATGAAGTTTAGGGTGGAATACACCACTAGGAAACGCACATGTGGAAGAAGTATAGTGTCTCAATAACGTTGATCAGTGAGCGCACCGTGTTCAAAGATCAGGTGGTCAGTAAGCCGATGTAACATTACGTCTCTCCACACGATAACACCTGGACTACCAGAACGACAATGGCCTGCCTGGCCCCGGTGCATTACGTGTTCCTACCTTTCTCCATAAGACGGTACACCCAGAATCATAACTAAGACTGAATCTGCTCTCATCCGATAAGAGCACGTGGCACCGCTCCTCGTTGGTCCAGTCCCAACACTCTTGGCTCCGTCGCAAAGGGTGCTGCCGAATTGCGGGTGTTCACGGAACACAACGTGCTGGTCGTCCGCAAAAGGATACCTACATACAGTAATCGTGCCTCTGTGGAGAGTGAGATTGCGTGCATTGCAGTCCTGCTACATGTGGTTGCAGTTGCACCCGCCGTTTGTGGTGGATCTCTTCTTGCCCTCTGCACTGTGTTGCGGTCATCTACTGCTTTAGCTGAGCGTGGGTGACCACCTCCTCTCCATTGGGCAGAAGTGCCAGTGGTTCAGAAGGCTCGCCATGCACGTAAAACAGTGCTGTGCACAATACCAAACTCCTGGGCTACATTCGTCACACTTCATCCTTCTTCCAGTTTCCCTATGATTATTCCCCGTGTAAAGTCATCCAAGTGTTGTCTCACGGCAATGTTGTAATGAACACTAGCACAGTGCTCCGTAACTGTTCGCTGATTGGCATACATTGTCTTTTTCCCGTTTCTTCCGTTGCCTCGTGTTGCGGGGCAGCTCAGTTTGGCTTTATGATCACGCTGACCACACGCCATATGAAGTCCAGTTCTGTGCACGACTGGGAGACGTTTGGCAACTTTCTCCCGCACTTTCATTGATTTCCACCCAGTTGCCAATATGATACGTTACTTTATCTGTGCCCTCCTTAAGTGTTACAGAGCGGTGTATTTTCCAGCAACTAGTAAACTTCATACCAGTTTGACATTTTTTGCAAACTGCCATCATAATGTTTCAGTATTCTGGTGTAGTGTGTATGACAAGTTTTGCAAACGTCTCTTATGCATTTCACACCGTTATCTGTCTACTTGTCACTTTAGTTAAGATACAAAAACAAATAAAAGAGGCCCGGGTTCCCGGGTTCGATTCCCGGCGGGGTCAGGGATTTTCTCTGCCTCGCGATGACTGGGTGTTGTGTGCTGTCCTTAGGTTAGTTAGGTTTAAGTAGTTCTAAGTTCTAGGGGACTGATGACCATAGACGTTAAGTCCCATAGTGCTCAGAGCCATTTGAACCATTTTGTACCAAATAAAAGAAGAAAGAGTAGGAGGCGACTGTACTACCTCAACTTGATTTTGTACGAAACAGATGATGTCAGCCATTGTTTAGGCATGTTGAAACAATAATTTTCCCTCCATACGTTTTCGATTGTTATTATACGCCTGTATGTACAAAGATTCTCACACCAGAAAGCCCAGACTTTATGTCGTGCAACACTAAAGTCTCTTAATTCTGAAACTGCGTACGGAGGTACACTGATTTATGGTTTCCTTACTCGCACTTGCGCTTACATGTTACATTATGATTACATATTTTAAAATGTCGTATGAACTTAATTGTTGTTGTTACAGTTTCCAGTTCGATGACAGGTTTGACTCAGCTCTACACGCGAGCCTGTCATGTGCAAGACTCTTCATCTTCGAATAATTACCGCAGTCTACATACATTTAAAACTGCGTACTGTATTTATCCATTTGTCTCCCTGTACAATCTTTACCTCCCACACTTCACAGCGTGACGTGAACGCTTCTAAGCCAAATATGTTAGATGCTACAGTTGAACTAACCACTAGTGAGACACTCGTTTGTAACTTACTTTAACTCTGATTTAGCTCCTTGGCCACAGTATGATACGACTTGCTACGTGTACCAGTTAACTAGCAACACTGCCGCCCGTATGTCCGCTTGAGACAAACAGAGATGATACTTTTATTCAAAGACAGTAATTATACTGAAGTCACCGCGATATATGATGGTTCACTGGACAGACAGTAATTATACTGAAGTCACCGCGATATATGATGGTTCACTGGACAGACAGTAATTATACTGAAGTCACCGCGATATATGATGGTTCACTGGACATTACAAAAGGCGGGACATAGTTATTAATAGGGTGTGTGATCACAGCGGACGGGAAAGAACGCTCCGCACCGTGTTCCCCTGCTGGACACATGGTTGGAAGTGTGTTTTGTGGTAGGACGTTCCATTCGACCGAGCGAGGTGGCGCAGTGATTAGTGCACTGGACTCGCATTCGGAAGGACGACGAATCAAACACGCGTCCGGC
Organism: Schistocerca piceifrons; assembly: GCF_021461385.2. NCBI lineage: Eukaryota > Metazoa > Arthropoda > Insecta > Orthoptera > Acrididae > Schistocerca > Schistocerca piceifrons. The sequence goes on from NC_060149.1 coordinate 462,481,251, forward strand.
CATCCTGATTTAGGTTTTCCGTGATTTCCCTAAATCGCTTCATGCTAATGCCGGGATGGTTCCTTCCCTAATCAGATGGGATCGACGACCTCGCTGTTTCGTCCCCTCCCCCGAAATCAACCAACCAACGTTCCATTCGCCAGCGCGGTTGACAGCTGCTGGATGGGATGTTGATGCGCTTCGATACGTCTCCATCAAGACGTGCTCGATATGATTTTAAGTCTGGGGAACGGGCAGGGCAGTCCATTCGCCGAATAGTCTCTCGTTCTGAGAGCTGCTCCATCTACACCGCTCGATGCGGTCGCGCATTGTCATCCATAAAAATGAACTCAGGGTCGAATGCACCCCTCAAAAGACGCACATGGGGTAGGAGTACTGTGTCACAATAACGTTGACCGTTGAGTGTACCGTGTTCGAAGATTGGAAGCTCAGTACGCCTGCGCAACATTATGCCTCCCAACACCGTAAAACTTGGGCCACAAAAACGATCACGGTCGACAATGTTCCTGGGTGCATTAGGTACCCTCATATTTCAACAGATCGGGAACATCCTACGATAAGTGCTGCTTACAAACCTTGTGGCCTGCATGGGACCACATTGCAGAGCATGCATTGCCGTCTGTGGTGATCACCCAACCTATTAATAACTAAGTCCTGTCTTTTGTAATATCCAGGGGACCATCATAAATCAAGATGACTATAGCGTAATTATTGCCTTTGAATAAAGATGTCATTTCTGTTTGGCTCATTGCCTATTTCTTTCAGCTATCTATATTGTAACAGTTCTCTCTATGTATGCTCCCAAGTTTCTTGGAGCTGTGTTAGTTGGCAGTGACTGATCATGCGAAAGTTACTTTCGTCCATACGTTCTACAAATTAGTGTAGTGCCATAGGAAGAGGTCGGAAACGACAGCGCCATAGCTACGAGGAGATAGACCACTGGAGATAGAGGCGGAACCATAAACAAGAAAGTTCAGAGCGGTGTAGCAACCAGCTAGCACGCCACCAGCGCAGGCTGTTGCGTGAACTGTGTGTTGATTCGGAAAAGAAAATAACACGCTAATCGGAAACCAATGCGAAGCGCAAGTCGGCGGCGGTCAGACTTAGAAAATTCAGTGAGCATGTCAAAAGCAGGAGAATGAGACGTAGCCGGGTCGATTCCAACATACTGAATGGTGCGTGACGTCGAGCTTCAAACGATACTGAGAGTGAGTTTCAGACCGCCGCGCTAGGGTACTTGACGGCGTTACCCGGAAAATCTGTGTGATCTCCTGACCCGGCACAAGAGTTGCACATGGGAATGAACTTCGTGGAATGTTGATTCTGACACTTATAGGGTCTCCGTACGATAGCGATATAATTTTCTATTTCTTCAGTTTTAAATGCAACCCTCCACAGATGCAACACGACTTTTCCTTATTTACACAGGTACGAGGCATTTGATCCGAAATAACTCAAACCAAAAACCTTCACGACTTAGAATAACAAGCATTCACATATAGTAATTCTCGGGCGTCTCAGTTCTGAGATGCAGTGGCAATAAACACAACGTGATTCTAAATGTCCAAGCATGACTTTACCGGCAGTGCTGCGAAACTACTCTCACGTCCAAGAGGTATATTTCCGAACTGAGGGTAATGTGTTACTCGTACAGATTTAGATTATTTTAAGAATCGGTATTCATGCGACAGTATGCGGACCTAATATGTTCCAAAACGCGCATAAAAACTGGATTTTCTGGTGCTCATATCTCGGGTTCTATTGGTGATAAAAAGGCTGGGTAAAGTTTTTAGGATGAACTTTTAGCTAGGGAACACTTTTATACCCAAAAGAAGAATAGTCTTAGTGTTACTATCGCACAGTACAGTTTCGCCGTCATCAGCCGACCAAAACGCAGCCGAGAGTTCCAAGACGACTATGCATAGTAAATGGATGAAATTTTTACGGTATATTCCTAAGATCCTGATCATGAAGAACCTTGAAGCTTTTCGTGATATCTTTATCTGTTTTCTAGATACAGAGGTTCAGAGGGTATGAGGCGAAATCTAAATAATAATTAACACTAGCACAAGGCTAAATTTCTAAAGGTATATTCTCTAGGCATTTATCTAGAAGAGCCATTTCCCCGTTTTCAAAAATCTTTCACCGTCGTGGAGAAACACCCCTAAAACTTGTTTTTGGGTACCAAAACCCGGCCGCTTATTGAGAGACGGCTATGAACAGCAGATGGCTGTAATTTTTACGATGCATTTCTCGATCCCGATCTCGAACAACGCTGAAAATTTTCTTAATATCTTTATCCATTTCGAAGATATAGAGATTCACAGTTCCTCTACTTGTACGTGTAAAATACACACGTAAAATCCGGTTTGAGGCGAAAACGTGGTTTATAAAGTGACGTAGCACGGACAAATATGATGTAAAGGGTCTCCGTTGTCATCTGGTAACCCTATGCTATAGTGCTGAAGCACATGCAATTTTTTTTCTTTTGCTCGTAAAATTTGGTCTGAGGTGTAAAATTAGTTTTGCGTTATTTCAGTTTCACATAACTAAACTATCTGAATTTTACTGAGCAATACATTTCTTTTTATATCAATTACATGCTTTGCTGCAGCAGGGAAAAGAATGGAACCAGCGGAAAAATGCTCCAATCGGAGCACAAAAAGTGCGAATATGTTTCTGTTTATTTAAAATGCTCTTACCGAAAAGTTGGGTTCCAGCTGCCTCATTCTACCTTCCTGAGCACCTTTAAAATTTTTCCCAAAAATTTTGGTATGCGGACATATTCGCGCTTTCTTATGCCGAGAGAAAAGAAGACATTGGTATTGGTAAAGAGACGGAAAAATAATAAATACTGGAAAGTAGTAGGCGGTGGTTGTGTTATAGAAAGAGCGAAGCAGACATTGGCAGTGAGAGAGAAATATAGGGACACAGTGGCAGTGGTACGTAGTCGACAGTGACGAAACAGTGCTGGGAAAAAGAGTGAAGGACACAGTGCCGGGGACAGGGATAAAGCGAAAGAGCAAGTGGAAATGGATGAAAGTTAGTGATAATGACAGATTATATGACAATGACAACGAGGGAGAGACAGATAGTAACATAACCAAATGTAACATATTTACAATACATAGAAATACCCTTTACTGCATGATTACCCGACTTACAGAACTGTCACGGGAAGCAGTTACTGCATTAAAATATCTGGAAGTGTATATACGGAAAAATTTGAAGTGGAATGGCCAAATAAGATTAATCGCGAGTAAGGCAGATGCCAGACAGATTCATTGGAAGCATTCTCAAAATGTAGTCGGTCGACGAAGAAAGTATCTCACCAAACACTCGTTCGACCAATGCTTGAACATTCTTCGTTAGTCTGAAATCCATATCAGATGGGATAGAGGAAATACAGAAGAGCCAAAAAAGAGCTGCTTTTTTTCATTAGAGAATCGTTCAGCAAGCGCGAAAGCGACACGGAGATGATCAGCCAACTCCAGCGGCAGACACTGGAAGAGAGGCATTCTTCATCACGCTGTGGTTGACTGTTAAAGTTTCGAGAGCATGCGTTCCTGGAACAGTCATCTAATATATTGATTCCTCCTACTTATATCTCGTGAAAAGATCAGGAAGATAAAATTAAAGACATTGAAGCCCACACAGAGACACACTAGCAATCTTTAATCCCGCGAACCATTCGCGACTGAAACAGGAAAAGGGGAAAGTGACAGAGGTATACAAATTACCCTCCGCCAGTATGGTGTCTTGCGGAGTATGGGTGTAGACGTAGATGATAATAAGAGGAGCTTATAGAAACGTTTCTAAGATAAACTCTCTCAAATGTTATTGCGCTTGTAAAATACCGATGGTGACTCTAGCTGCGTGACACAAAACGCAAATTTCAAGAAATATATGTGTGTTTGAGTGATTTTCTTCACCGCTGTGAAAACTGAAATATTTAATTTGTGCCAACTAACTAGAAAGTATCTGTTGTAAACGCAAGTCTAACCAACGAGATCCTCCCACGTTGGGCGTCAAAATGTTGTAAATTCAAAAAACTCATACAGTGAAATCAAACAGCAATAGGTTATGAGTTCAAGGGATTTATATGCAATTGAAACGGGTTAATATATGGATAAAACACGAAATGTTGACATTTATTATAATGTCTTCTGTACAAATACAAATCTTAGGGCCGGTTTGATGATGATGATGATGATGATGATTTTTGGTTTGAGGGGAACTCACTGGCGTGGTTGTCAAAAAAAATTCCCAATGTTTTCACTGTCCAGTCTCGCCATGTTCCCAAGTGATGATGAAATGATGACAATACGAACACCCAGTCCCTGGGAGGACAAACCCCCCAGCTCCGGCCGGGAGTCTAACCCAGGACTCCCATGATCCTGAGATAGCAACGCTAACCACTAGACCACGAGCTGGGGCGGTCGATTTGAGCGGGCGTGGACACAACTCAGTTATTAAGAGGTAGGATGGGGGTGTGAATCACTGTTGACTGGCTGCGGTGGTTGCGCTGCAGAAATGGCGTCATCGCAGTGCTGGGAGGTGGACGTCAAGGAAGGAAATTGTTACGTGCAGTCGAGTGTGTTATTCCCAAGTGAGTGAATCATCACTGACAGGCTGCGGTGGGTACGTTGCAGAGACGGCGTTATCGCAGTGTAGGGCGGCGGATGTCAGGCAAGGAAACTGTAATGTGCTGTCAAGTTCTGGACGCTGTTGTCTAGACCCCTAGACCTTTCTTAATTGCGCAAACCATCTGTTTTGTAAAAACGGCTGTGAGATGCGCAGGCCCGCACACACACACACACACACACACTGTACACGAAGAATTCAAGAATATTAATATTCTTTTAAAAAGGAAAGATTTTTATTGTATTCACGTAGCTGTTACAACTAGATAAAAACTCAAAATAACGTGGTCACTGTTAAAAATGACCCAAAGGGATTTTTGGCATTCTTTGTCAACGACGAGAGAATCAATATCTGTATTAAAATAAATTTAATTCTAGCACTATCTACGTTCAGTCTATTTTTGTACCTATTTCTCAGAAAAAGCAAATTTGAAAAGGTCTGTTCATAATAAATACTTTGTTGAAAAGCACATGAAGTCAGTAGTAATTCAGCAATATCTCCATGAGGACTGAGAGAACTGGTGTAGTGGCTAACACTCTCAACTCAAATTCGAGAGACCTAGGCTAGCTTCTTGGGTCGAGCATCCAGATGTCTGTTTCCCGCGGTCACCGAGGTCACACCATGCAAATGCCAAGATGGTTCCTTAAAAGGGCCATGGTCGCTTCCTTCCTCTCATGTAGTAATAAACCCGAGCAAAGCTCAGTCTTTCATAATCTTTGCCGCGGACGGGAAAAATAAGACACCAGGTGTCCTTCCTTCTTCTTGGGTCAGGATATTAAATGAGCAATTCAAGTGAGTCGTTCTTGCGAGCAGTTGTGTACGAGAAGCTACCAACTCGACAAATTACGATCGGATTGTGGCATGTTATGTATACGTTTACGCCATGAGCAGCCAGCCGAGGCCACGCACGGGCCATTTAGTGCAGTCTGTAGGGCTGAACACTTCTAGCCGCCTGGTGGCACACTATACCAGAAATTTACAACATAAAACGAAAATACTGCCAGTCCGTCTTCGCAGCTTCTTTTATTATTCTTTCTGTGTGTTAAAAACTAGGTACGTGGCGACGTGACAGAATGGACCATTCCCTTGTGAGTGGCATAGAATAGCGATAGGGCATTTCAATTCTTATTTCATTCTGTATTAGCTGACCTTGACACATGAGGGCCGCGAAACATCGGTTGGGAACCGATGGTCTAAGGCTCGTCGTTCAGCATCTGCAGGGGTCAACGGAAGTGTCATTCGTCTCACTGTCCGTCAGGCTCTGTGCAAGGCGTGTATTCTTAAGCAAGCCCAGAGCATCCACAAAGCTCGCCCTGCGAGGGGTGTAGAACGCCCTCGCGTCAATTTTCCCTGTGCCGCGCTACTGCCAGCTGGCACATCTTCTCAGTGCACACCGGGGTGGGGCGGGCCGGGATAGCGATAAGAGGAAAATTCACTTCTCCGATTTTCACGTTATAAAACGTTTTGGCCGTATATGAGACTACACCGCGTTGTATTATGAAGTTATTTCTTCCTTAAGAGGCTTGCATTCCTTGTGAAAAAAGAAAATGTCAACTCTTCCTACGGCGTGATTTTTTTTTTTTAGTTCTGTACGATTTCTCAGTCGATTTTGCAAACATTTTGCGTTTAAAAAATATAATTTTTGTAGATGTGGTAGTGTAGCATCTTTGCTTCCTAGTTAACCATTTACCTTTCCATAACTGGTAACAGTCTTTGTGAAATCACGCCGTTTCCCAACCTCGTGCACTTAACTACAAATCTTGTAGTGAATAGGTTTGATAGAGGGTAGCTTACTGTTAGACACGTTTTAGGCTACACGTTGTTCCAAATGAAATGTAGCTAAAAGTACAGAAAAGTTTTGAAACGGTAGTGCCGCTGATATTGGTCTTTTTTTTTTTTTCACAAGTGAATGCGGATTATTAATGGCGCAAATGCTGCGATCGCCAGCCTACGGAGTCTGCACGGGTTTAGCGTAGTGTCAGACAATGCAGGAAAGAAAAAAAAAGAATTACTAGCGATCAGTACACGTATAGTGTCCGTAATCCTGTTATTTTAATGATTCATGGCTATAAAAATCCAAATATATACAAATTTTAACCTCGGCGATGTCTGTTTATACCGGACAACCATCTGCTGTGATTTTACAGTTATAATTTTACATTATGAAAGGCAAACAGTTGTTTGTTGTCCACACCCTACAAATTAGGTGTATATGCATTTCGTATTTGGATCCAGAAGAATAAATTAATGTAAGACGAGACTTTTGTGTGGATGGAGTCTTGTAAAAGTTTGCTACATTGTGCTTAATTTCTTTCTAGTTGAAGATGAGCAACGTCAGATGTTAAAAAATAGAATTACATTTACAGGTGTTTCTATGACTAAACTTGACTAACACACTTCCGTAGTTCTGGGAAAGTGTAGTAACACAAGGTGTAAAAAATTACATGTTTTAGATCGACACCTATCTCCACTTCGAAAAAACTGTGCATAGCTGTTACAAATGGTATTTATTTTAGGGGATTAATGTGATGAAACCGCGGCTAAGTGGAACTGCGTTTATTGTTGTGATATTAAACACAGCTGAAATAAGTGTCTGTTTAAAATCGTCACTCATTTTCGTCGTTACTGGATCGTCTCCACAGCACATAACAAACAATACTGCCTGCAACAGGCCCGAGAAACCGCGCGCAACGAACGCCAGTCGTTAAACACGGCACTGCAAAAGTGACTTTGAAGCATCGCAACACAGCTCCTGTTTTCGGACGTACGGCACTGGTCGCAGCGCAAAACACGAACCAGCTTGTTGGTCACCGCCTGGCGAGGATCGTAGCCAGCAGTGGAGCGAGCAGCGAAGATGCAGGCAAGACCACCTACTGTAGGTGGTCTTGGTGCAGGTTAGGCTTACTTCACAGCAACCCGGCAGCGGACAAGCCGACATTCTTGCCGGTCCGACAAAAGAGCCGCTTGACAAGGGATGGGGCGGCGAGGCGCGGCGGCTCGAGCGCACAGTCAAATTCCTGAAGCTTCTAGTTCTCAAGATATTCTCTAGAAGCTCACGAGAAACGGCTAGGCGGTGCGTGTTCCTGCACGCTTGTTGACGGCGTTAACATGCGCCGGGGTTGTTATTTGAAGGATGCAGACACGAGACAAACACGCTCGCAGCGCGCTGTGCTCGTAACTCGTATGTCTCAGGTTTCATTCGAAGCAATTTGTAATTTAAATCAGTATGGATGCGTGAAAACGAAAGTCAAGCAGCTACAAATACTTAACAGAGGACGGAGATAACGTTTGTTGAAACATTTGTTTTAAATGCTCCGTAATGTTTCAAAAAATACAACGGCCATGGTTAGACGTCTTACATTACACAGTTTATCGAGCAGTGGAACACCGACGTCCATGTGTAAGTAGACTCATTCTTCAAATAATGCGAGTAAGACAAATTACTCACGTATGTATGCTACCTATTCAAATCACAAAAAAAGAGAATTCCATGAAACACGTAAGGGAATGTCCGAAGCAGTCCTCCAAAATCGGATTTTTAAATCAGAGTTCGATAACATACAGTATACCCCAAAATCAAAACCATCCAAGCTTTTGTACGGTACGATATGTAATTTTATTGGACTAAGAAATTGTTAAGGCATTGACTTGAAACTTCCTGAAGATTAAAACTGTGTACAGGACCGAGACTCGAACTCGGGACCTTTGCCTTTCGCGGGCAAGTGCTCTACCAACTTTTTTTTTTAATCTCATTTTGTTCGCTTTCGTTCGTTGCATCTGCTCGGGGCGGACGTCGTAAGACAGCCGTTTAAGTTCGTTGTTGATCGATTAACGCATTTTTTTTATTACAGAGGGCTACTGACCCTCTGACCGAACACGCTGAGCTACCGTGCCGGCATTGTGCTACCCAAGCACGACTCACGCCCGGTCCTCTCAGCTTTACCTCTGCCAGTACGTCTCCTACCTTCCAAACTTTACAGAAGCTCTCCTGCGAACCTTGCAGAACTAGCACTCCTGAAAGAAATCTTATGTCGATAAGCGATAGATTAAGAAATGGAGGTGTGTTTATCTGTGCTGGATTGCTGGTTTGGAATCCACTGCGTACTGGAAAGTGGGCTTATATCCCAAAACATAGGCTGTACAAAAATAATGAAGTTTCGTTCAGTTGATACAAAATGCAATGTTTCACCAAGAACACACAGTTGACTCAATTAAAAGTTACAATCCTAATGGCTATGAAAAGAGGAAGTTGATTCGAAATTAAACGTTTAGTCTCCTAAGTCTTCGATAGTTAAGAATGGGCTGGTGAATGTATGGTGGTGTATCCACTGAAGGTTTTGACGGTCCTAGTCTTAGGTGAACCCGAACGACTGTCAAGGTTGAGCCAAAAATTATCGCTGACATTTGCAAAGATACCGATGTCTCACAACAGTAGGCAAAGAACGGATTCATTGCGAGGCAGAGGCGTAGCAGGCGAACCAGTGGAGGATAAATGGTGAAAGAATTTCATGGTACGCAAACTGATTCTGCAGGAAACGTCATTGATACCGTTCTCTGGGATTCTCAAGGTGTGGTTCTTCCATATTGCCTCGACAAGTGTAGGACCGACACAAGGCAGTCTCACGCTTTACAAACGTTCAGGCTAGACTCATCACGGTGTATAGAAGAAAATTGCCATACATTAGTATAACGCGTACTCACACACCTTTCTCCTGAAAAATTACGGGACTCTCATACAGTGCTTCCATTCCCGCCGTGTTCACCGGATTTGGCTGAAACAGATTGCTTTTTGTTCACAAAAAAAGCAGTGTCCATTAAGCTTTCGTTTTTTAGTCATTCAGAACGTACCTCGTTTTAATCACGTAGAGGCCTTTGCAGCGACTGAGTGGCATGTCGTCTGAATGCCCATATCTTCAACGTTTCCTTGTAGCCTGACACGAGCGTTCGTTCCAGGTTAATGGCTGGGGTCGAGTTTATGGTTGCGGTGTTGTATGGAGCGCTAAATTTATTGCCCACATACCTCTCTCTGCTGCTGCTGACGATGGTTTCTTCTGCTCGTTTCTCACAGGAAAGGAATGTTCCAACGGAGGCACAGTGACCGTTTACGCTCAGAACTCTATCCCTATGATTTTCTGTGGAATATAGGAGGAAAATAAAGGAATCGCCCATCGGCGTATAGTTTCTGAATGTGAGTGTTTAATACGAGGACTATCTTCTTTTGTTCCACATAAAAGAGCGAGGTGTTCAGCTAGATCTACACCAAGAACAGATTTTACTTCTCCATAGTTAATTTCTGACTCTTTTTTAACTGTTGTGCTTGGAAGTATTTTTCACCATTTGCTTACGTAATACGTAGTCAATTTTGATAGTCACATTCAGCACGAAGGGAAGAAGATGGTGTTTTCACATAACGTACGGGAATTCAGCTAGGTAATATTTTCAGCGACCGCCGATATTTCGGCGGTCTCTGAAAATATTACCTGGCTGAATTCCCATAAGTTGTTTGAAAATTATATACGCCAGGAGATACTCAGGTTTCAAGATCGTGTTTAATTATGTCACATTTGACGTTTTCCTTATATCTAGTTCAGCGTTAACCATTTTTAAATGTTCTGTGCACAAAGGCCCTATACTAACAGAACCTAAAGCAAGTGATAGTACAGTAATTTCATAACCAAAAGATAGACAAAATAATACGTTGTAAGCCCCAGAAATTACTAGAAAATCTTAAAGTCTATTGAGGACTTTATACGGAACACTTCACTGCTTTTGATACATTTCTTTTCCTTCTTCAGTTTGGGGAGGTTTTTTGGGGCGATTATCATGAAAAGGAAGGAAGATCAGTGTTTAACGACTCGTCGACAGCGAGGTCATTATAGACTGAGCACAAGTTCAGATTAGGGAAGGATGGGATATGAAATAGGTCGTGGCTTTTCAAACAAATCATCCCGGCACTAACTTTAAACGATTTAGAGAAATCAAGGAAAACCTAAATCAGGATAGCTGAACGTAGATTTGAGCCGCCGTCCTGGGGCACGGTAGTCCACTGGGCTACCTCGCTCGGCAGTTATCGTGAGAAAATTCATGCAGAGTCATATTCGAAGGAAGAGTAAATCAGATATTTTACATCTACATGTACATCATACAAGCCGCTTAACGATGTGAAGCACAGGGTGCTTCTGGTACCACTAACAGATGTCTCCTTTCCTGTTCCACTCGTTAATGGCGCGTGCGAGGAATAATTGTCGGTGAGCTTCTGTGTTAGATCTAAGTTCTCGAATATCTGTGAAAGGGTGTAATGTGTTGTCCGACTCTTCCCGGAAAGTGCTCACTCGAAATTTCAATAGTAAACCTCTCCATGAGGTACCACGCCTGTCTCGTAACGTCTGCCTGGCAGCTGGGAGATTCGCTTCTCTGCGTGGACGACAAACGGACAAGCCGGCCGATCCGAAATCTTTGTCAAACCACTTTATAGAAACTACTCGTTAAAAAAATTGATTCTCACGCATCTCTTGGCGTTATTCGTCAGCTTTATTATGAACTCATCATTTCGTTAATCGTTGTACTTCTTGAGATATTTTAAATAATAATTGAACTGTTGGAAGAAAGTCGAATAGTTTGCAATAGAGATCGCTATGAATTTGCGTTTGGTGCAAGTTAGGTCATACGTTGCTGCTTACCAAATGTACACAACTGGCCATTAAAAGTGATACACCACGAAGATGACGTGCTACAGACGCGAAATTTAACCGACAGGAAGAAGATGCTGTGATCTGCAAATGATTAGCTTTTCAGGGCATTCACATAAGGTTGGCGCCGGTGGCAACACATACAACGTGCTGACATGAGGAAAGTTTCCAACCGATTTCTCAAACACAAGTAGCAGTTGACCAGCGTTGCCTGGTGAAACGTTGTTGTGATGCCTCGTGTAAGTAGGAGAAATGCGTACCATCATGCTTCCGACTTTGATAAAGGTCGGATTGTAGCCTATCGCGATTGCGGTTTATCGTATCGTGACACTGCTGCTGGCGTTGGTAGAGATCCAATGACTGTTAGCAGAATATGGAATCGGTGGGTTCAGGAGGGTAATACGGAACGCCGTGCTGGATCCGAACGAGCTCGTATCACTAGCAGTCGAGATGACAGGCATCTTATCCGCATGGCTGTAACGGATCGTGCAGCCACGTCTCGATCCCTGAGTCAACAGATGGGGACGTTTGCAAGACAACAAGTATCTGCACGAACAGTTCGACGACGTTTGCATCGGCATGGACTATCAGCTCGGAGACCATGGCTGCGGCTACCCTTGACGCTGCATCACAGACAGGAGAGCCTGCTATGGTGTACTCAACGACGAACCTGGGTGCACGAATGGCAAAACGTCATTTTTTCGGATGAATCCAGGTTCTGTTTACAGCATCATGATGGTCGCATCCGTGTTCAGCGACATCGCGGTGAACGCATATTGAAAGTGTGTATTCGTCATCGCCATACTGGCGTACCACCCGGCGTGATGGTATGGGGTGCCTTTGGTTACACGTCTCGGTCACCTCCTGTTCGCATTGACGGCACTTTGAACAGTGGACGTTACATTTCAGACGTGTTACGACCCGTGGCTGTACCCTTAATTTCATCCCTGCGAAACCCTACATTTCAGCAGGATAATGCACGACTGCATGTTGCAGGTCCTGTACGGGCCTTTCTGGATACAGAAAATGTTCGACTGCTGCCCTGGCCAGCACATTCTCCAGATCTCTCACCAATTGAAAACGTCTGGTCAGTGTTGGCCGAGCAACTGGCTCGTCACAATACGCCAGTCACTACTCTTGATGAACTGTGGTATTGAGTTGAAGCCGCATGGGCAGCTGTACCTTACACGCCATCCAAGCTCTGTTTGACGCAATGCCCAGGCGTATCAAGGCCATTATTACGGCCAGAGGTGGTTGTTCTGGGTACTGATTCTCAGGATCTATGCACCCAAATTGCGTGAAAATGTAATCAGATGTCAGTTCTAGTATAATATATTTGTCCAATGAATACTCGTTTATCATCTACATTTCTTCTTGGTGTAGCAATTGTAATGGCCAGTTGTGTAGTTAAAATATTGCGCTATTCCATAAAATAGGGATGTGATCTGTAACCCACTCAGTTCTGTTGAAAATTGTTCGCGGATAGCACGCTCCGTTCCACTCACATATCAAAACGATTAAGCGAGAATTAAATATTCATAAGATCCACATATCTCATAAACGGTTTGAAATGTAGGTTTTTGGCAAATGACAGCGTGTAAAGAGGAGAGTAGGTCGCCATATGGTTACTGCGAGTAATTTCTTTATCTACCGCTATAAAACACAAGTAACTACGACATTTTTTTCATCGGAATAATGTAATTTTTAAGGGTTCTCGACAGCTGGTGAAACGAAAATTGTTAAAAGTACCTAGAAACCAGAAGAAATTTTCGAGACATGGCTCTGACAGTCACAATAGCATTTACAACCATTGTAAGAATTGTAGAGTCAACTACCAAAGTGTTCTGGCATTGCCTCCAGTCACTCAACACGAGAGTGTCTTCTGAAAACGATTTTCTATATTCTGTAAATGATACGTGTGACATATAGAACTTTCAAAATGCAGTAAGCGATGTTCGCTGGAAACACACTTGTATAAAATGCCCTGAAAATTCTGGCCCAGTGTTGTAGAGCTATAAATATTTTAATTCAATCGTACTACAAGCAGTTACAGATTTTCAAGGGAAATTCGTTATAATGGATGTTGGAGAATATGGAACGGAAAGCGAAAGTGGTAGTGGCCATTCTTGTAGTCTATTTCGCTTGATGCATGAAGAGGAGCTTAATATACCTCCAGAATTTCCAGTACCAAAAACATCAGTTCTATTGCCTTTTGTATTAATTGGAGATTAGACATATCCATTGTTGAGTCACCCAGGGAAAGAATATTTCAACAAACGCTTTTCCATACTACGACGATTAACTTCATATGCTTTTGGTAGAATAAGATCTAAGTGGGGCATATTTTGTAAGCCAGTAGAAACTTCTCCAGAGGTTACTGACGATATTATGAAATTTACATGTTCCTCACAACATTGTCATTGACCTAGAACGCTGCGTGAGTGCCGATGAGCAAAATACATAAAAATGGAGGTTTTTTTATGCAAGCCACTTGCCCGACAGGTCGAAACTTTAACAGAGCTTTAAATGAAGCTGTTAAAATGAGACAGTTTGAAAAATTTTTTCTCACATAGTAACACATGATTTTCATGTGTTTGTCATAAATGATAATTCCGCTTTATTATCGCCTCTCATTTTAAGATAATGAAAGAAATGCGAGAGTGAGGAAACGTATGTGCATATAGTTTGTATTTATGCTGCCACCTCATGAGATAACTTGTGCAAAAAGAATCTGTTGTGGTGTAGGTGTTTCACTGGTCTCTTAAAGGATACCGAGTAAGAACAGCAGCTGCTATCAAGGCTTCCGCTCGCCATTTTCTCAACAGTACAACAAAAGGAACACAGGCGCCTGCTACAGTGTTGACTCCAATACCGGCAACGACAGCCGAAAGCTGCCAGCGTTGCCTGAACGTTGCCGGAATCACTCCAACGCTCCGGTCGCCTCTCTCAGAAACAACCATGTTTCGCTCAGTGCCACTCTGTGCCGCTTTGCTCCGCGTCGCTTTGCTTGCAGCGCTGTTACAATTACGCGCACTGGTTTGTTTCGCCAACGCTTCACGAGTATGTGAGGAAACGTGCTGGTCTTCGTTGGGTCTTCTCTATGTCTTCTATCGAATCTCTGCGGTAAGGGTCCCAGATTGATGAACAACAGACAAGAATCGGTTGGACAAGCGCCCTGTAAGCTTCTTCTTTAGGGAATAGTTTACATTTCTTTAAGATTCTTCCTATGAATCTCAGTCTAGTATCAGCTTTTCCTGCTATTTGTTTTATATGGTCATTCCACTTAAGCTCGCTCTTCCAGGCATTTTACGATAGATATTGTTTCCAACAGTTTGTCATCAATAGTGTAGTTGGTAGTAGTGGGTTTCCTTCGCCAGTATACGCGATTTGTTACGTTTATTTACATTCAGAGTCAACTGCCAGAGCCTGGGTCATTTATCAATCATCTCTAAGTCATTTCATTTTGCAAATGAGTACTGTCTTCTGGCGTTGCTACTTTCTTACAGACAACCGCATCATCTGCAAACTGTATTGAAAAGCTTACGACACATTTACTAGAAGATTCATATACGCTGGAAACAGTAACGGACCTATCACACTTCCTTGAGGAACTTCGCAAATTGCCTTCACATCTGTCAGTTTTGTTCCGTTAAGAGCGATGCGTTGAGTTCTGTCTGCAAGGAAGTCTTGAATCCAGTCGAAAACCTGGTCCGATACTCAGTGAGCTCGCATTTTTTTTTTCTTCACTAAACGACAGCGCAGGACAGTGATAAGTGGCACGGCATCAACCCGAGCGCCGTTGTCTACAGCGCTGTTGATCTCGTGGAGGAACACAGTGAGCAAAGTTTCGCTAGATCTTTGTTTGTGGAATCTATGTTGAGTTTTATGGAGGAGATTTTCGTTCTTCAAAAACATTTTGATTCTTAAGCATAAAACGTGTTCCATGATTCTACAACAGGCTGACGTCAACGATGGAGGCCTAGAATCTTCAAAACTGAAATACTGTCTGTGTTATGTTTAAAGTTACGCGGAACAAAGATACTTCGAAAACTTGCTTCGTCTTAAAGAAAGAGTGGTCTGCTGACGTGCCACTACGTGCTGTATGTGTTCACTGAACTGTTCTTAGAGGTGTACGACATATGACTTCGGGCCGGAAGATATTACGTTTTTCATGGAACTGGTTGAGTCCAACACACGACGACGAACCCACAAAGGTTGTTGCTTCGAGGCACGGGCGGCAAGGTCGTGTAAAGAAACTGCGTATTTTTTAAATACCTGCCTTCTGCTAGACATTTTTTCCTTTTTCTTGTTCTTTACTGAACGTCGATATATCGGCCTACTGTGCTGATCCGTGAAGTTTTCGGCAGGATCTTATAGCAGTTACTTTTGTTTTATTAAAATAAACTTTCATCCAAACCTATGAAGTGTGCTCAGTTTGGATCATTAACTCATATCCTCACTGAGTAATTGTAGTGATGTGAATATTTCGTTCGCCATAAACAGCTTGAAATGTGGTACTCAGGTTTTGTCAGGTATTTACAGCCATACGTTTTTAACATTATGAATGATGATATCGAGGGAGATGAATGAGGAGCAGCATGGCATATATTTGGTGACACGTGGCTCTTTGCCATATATTGGTAGGAATTTTGTACGCATGACCGCTTCTCGGGACTGGAATGTAGAACAAGACCGTTGAGTTCAAACTTGGTAAAGAAGACAAAGGTATTGTCATTCTCAGACCTCGTGCAAAATCAGTCTTATCAGGAAACTTAACAGAGACAAATTCCTCTGTCGTTTCTGTGGGAGGAGCCAGTGCAGCAGACACTCTGAAGCCGAAGGAAGGTCCAAGCCCAACTGAGGTCACTGTCGCCAACACAGCCGGGGTTGCAGTACATAGGTAGACTCTCCATACGGAGCAAAACCTGGCGCATTTAGTTTTCTGACTTCTTCCACGTTCATTGGATTTATGTGCGTTTTCATAGTTACAGCTTTTGCACTGAAATGGATTGAGAGCATGTGTAGTGTTTTTAACAGGGTTCCAGTGTTCATATATTCTTTTACATGACTAGCCCAAATAATATATCTGGTGTTGGTACCCCACTCGTCTGGCAGCTCTGGAATCGATCCATGGTCACAGTATTGCTGTAGTACCCTGCACGTAGGATCGAACCGATGCCCTTTGATACAGAACATTTCTGTGTCGATTAATGTGTGAGGTTACTCTTTCAGAGAAATCGTATAAAGCTACAATAATCTCATTATTTTATCTTACGCAGTTGTTCAAAGTAACGAAAGACACAAAATCGGTCGAAGTAATAAGCTGCGACTGCTGCCAACTAAAGTTGTGAAAAGGCCAAAGATCTAAGGTCGTCAGTCTCGTTTTCACCTCCGAAAACGAAATCAGTGTAGCGACTACACTTAATGATAGGTGCAAATTTGAGAACGTGTTCTATATGTCTGTGTAGCGTGTAATTGGGGCCGAACGCCGGAATTTACGTAGAGGTATGTGGGAAACCGCCTGAAAATCATATCCAGGTAGGAGAGCTCACCATCCCTAGCAAGAGGACTGTGCAAACTCATCATTACTGATTTCGTCCGAATTTATGGAACATGCAGGGCAGGGCTTGGCCAGAAACAAAAGAGGCAGTGGTGTGAGCTACATATGGCCAAGCGTTAAAAAAAAAAAAAAAAAAAAAAAGACTCGGATCGGGCGAGTCATGAGCCATTTATGTCAGGGAAGCTTCCAGGCAGTGGCTGGCACAACGGAAAGACTACGAGTGGTGGTACGAGGGCCGTGGCGTCGAGTCACGATGCAGATTTTTCTTTTTAATTTCAGTTTTGACGTTACTGACACTGCAAATAAACCAGAGTCATGCGCAATATATTACATTTCTTCGTGAAAGGCGTGAAGAGGAAAGGCTAAGAAATTTGGGATTCCAAACAATTTCCAGTAATGGAGTGTACTTATAGAGTCCACGAGGACTCTGAAAGTAAATTTGGAAGAAGGGATTTAATAAAACCTTACAGGACTTCGTTAGTTTCATTTTGAGCTTCGTGCAGCCCTCGGCAGCTGCAAACGAACAATAAGTTCCACAGTTTTTACGATGCATATCACCCCAGCACGTGGAAATCATCAACTGTAAAATAGTAGAAGTTCTAATTCTAAATACGAAGTTATCGTGAACGCCTTACAATCACTTCCTGGAAATGTATTGGGCAATCCCAAATTTTCCTTGGACTTTCCTTGGTTCGAGGGATAAAGGGACCAAACTATAGGGTCATCAGTCCCTTACTTCCGACGCAAACAAGGCTCACGGTAAAACAACTCCCAAAGTGCGATGGGGAAAGTAAAAGGGGTAAAAGTAATGCGGAACCACACCTAAAAAGAAAACGAATGGCACGAACAAAAAGCGGGGTAAACATACACCATAAGGAAAAGTAGAAGAAGGCTTTAAAACCATAGAGCAGATGGCCTGGGCTGGCTGATCACAAGAAAAATGAGGCCAGCCAGCCACTCTGCGACACATTAAAATTTCCACCCCAAAAGACAAGGCGAGTTGAACACATGAAAGGAAAAGACAAACACCAAAACAAACAAATGCAAAGAAAGGGTCACAGAGTTAAAATGGAGGGAGGGAGGAGGCCTCGGAGAGAAGGGCGGATGCCAACCCTAAGATGGTACGCGGAATAGTTAAAGAAGTGATTTGTTCGAAAGAGTGCTCATTTCCTGCATGCGCAACTCAGTGAGCCTCCTAAATAACATATAGATGAAATGTAAAGTTTCTAGTTTCAAGGAGCAACAGGATTCTTCGAAGTGCAGTATGAAGCAATGTGGGATTCTGAGTGACATAAACACAGTTCTTTACACATCCAAACAAAAAGAATTCTACATGTGTTAAATCGGGTGATGTTACGGACCAGTACTAACAATTAAATTTTAATTATTCATTTGATTATGTTCTTTATCTCTCATCCTGTTCCGTTAGTTAGAGTTTTACTTGAAACTGCCGAAACATTTATTGTAATTAAAACCAGAAGAAAGTATACAATGCACAACAAAAACCTGTCATTTTCTTACGGTTAGTGTTGTTTCTGTGAATCTAATTTTTATTTTTAAAGCTATAGCTCATTGTACATATTGCCCTTACTGCTATTTGATTGGGAACTATTCTGTTGCTCTTGTGTCCAATATATAATGGTACGCCGAAAGGCTGCTCCTGACATGGTTCATTGTATCTAGCGTATATATTTGTGTTATCTTTTCGTATATGGAGGACGCGTTTGAAGACGATGGTTGTATCAGTATGACAATGCACACTCTCTTAATGCAGCATCTGTGAGACAACGGTTTGTGGACCATAACATTTTTTGAAATGGACTGGCCTGCTCTGGTTCCCTACCTGAACCTGACTAAATACCTTTGGGAGAAGTCAGAATGTCAACTTCGCTCAAGATCCCAGTGTCCAACATCAGTAAGTTACCGGCTCTGGTTTCACCTCTTGAGGAATAATGGAGTACCGTTCCCTCACAGGCATTGAGCCCCTACATGGAAGTGCCTCCCACAGAGTTCAAGCTGTCGTCAAAGCGAAGTGTTGGTTTCCTCCATATTTTTGTGCACTAACAGTTGCCTCGATATTTTTGATTAGATAATGCCTAAGGTGGTTCAGTAAATAGCGATAGACTGAACAGTGCTTATTTGAGGAAAATCAGCGAAATACATGATATTTTTTCCTTTGTATAGTTTCTTATCATTATTATTACTTTTGCACTACTCTGTGTTGCATTAATGATTACGACTAACATATAAAGACTCACTGCGTTCATTTCTCTTTACAGGGAACCCAGTTCAGGCAGAACCTGTACCAGGCTGTTGTAAGTAGCAACTATTAGTAATATTTTTTCAATATACTCTCATAAAATCAAGTTTCTGTTAATGCAAACACTTTAAGTTAATCTATGCTGTGACTGTAGTTGATATCGAATACAACGCGTAACAAATGGTTAAACTTCCATCATCAGGTGCATTCATATGTATTACTATGACATGGCTCTGTTTATTTTACGACTGTGGCACTGTCTAGCAAAGAAAACAAAACACTGTTTCAGAAAATGTCTCTGTGGACATCTTTGACTAAAAATTTAACGTGAATATAAATGTTCAAATAAAACAGTTGAAATAGAGTATCTCCAGTGGTCACAGGCTCCTCTCTGTCGAAATTCATCTCATATAAACCGTCAAACTTTGTAAACAAAGATGGTGTCTAGAAACTGATAAGTGCAAAGAACATATAGCATAAGTAGAAACACTGTTTCGAAGTACAGATAACATACGGCAAAACCAATCCAATATACCAGAGTAATGTGGAGATCTTTGATTGAGTAGATGAATAGGTATGTTGGATCAAATATTTCATGTGGTTCACAAATCGTTTTCTGTCAAGATTACATAGCGTAAATTTTGTACTCATTTGTATAATTAGGTGATATGTTAGAAACATTAAATGTACAAACTGTGCTGCCAGCAGTGACAAAATTATATATAAATAACAATTTAGGCTGTTATTGAAAGATACAGGATGAAAGGAGTGACAGACGGAGAGCAAAGTTTTGGTTATGCCAGTACTATTGGTTTGTTGGGCTTACACCTGTCACATAGTATAATGGCATACAAGTTGAAGAAATACACTGATAAAGAATTAAAGGTATTCAGATAGATATGTTCTTAATAATATAAGCAGATATGTGTAATATTAGACAGACATTAGCTACAAACTATTAGTTTTTGGGTGATCTATTGGGTTTTGTGAGGATTGATGGCAAATACACTACTGGCCATTAAAATTGGTACACCACGAAGATGAGGTGCTACAGACGCGAAATTTAACCGACAGGAAGAAGATGCTGTGATCTGCAAATGATTAGCTTTTCATAGCATTCACACAAGGTTGGCGCCGGTGGCGACACCTACAACGTGCTGACATGAGGAAAATTGCCAACCGATTTCTCATACACAAACAGCAGTTGATCGGCGTTGCCTGGTGAAACGTTGTTATGATGCCTCGTGTAAGGAAGAGAAATGCCTACCATCACGTTTCCGACTTTGATAAAGGTCGGATTGTAGCCTATCGCGATTGTGGTTTATCGTATCGCGATATTGCTGGTCGAGATCCGATGACTGTTAGCAGAATATGGAATCGGTGGGTTCAAGAGGGTAATACGGAACGCCGTGCTGGATCCCAACGGCCTCGTATCACTAACAGTCGAGATGACAGGCATCTTATCCGCATGGCTGTAACGGATCGTGCAGTCACGCCTCGATCCCTGAGTCAACAGATGGGGACGTTTGCAAGACAACAAGTATCTGCACGAACAGTTCGACGACGTTTGCATCAGCATGGACATTCAGCTCGGCGACCATGTCTGCGGTTACCCTTGACGCTGCATCAAGGACAGGAGCGCCTGTGATGGTGTTCTCAACGACGAACCTGGGTGCACGAATGGCAAAACGTCATTTTTTCGGGTGAATCCAGGTTTTTTACATCATCATGATGGTCGCATCCGTGTTTGGCGGCATCCTGGTGAACGCACATTGGAAGCGTGTATTCGCCATCGCCATACTGGCGTATCAACCGGCGTGATGGTATGGGGTACCATTGGTTACAAGTTTTGGTCACCTCTTGTTCGCATTGACGGCACTTTGAACAGAAGACGCTACATTTCAGATGTGTTACGACCCGTGGCTCTACCCTTCATTCGATCCCTGCGAAACCCTACATTTCAGCAGGATAATGCACGACCACATGTTGCAGGTCCTGTACGGGCCTTTCTGGATACAGAAAATGTTCGACTGCTGCCCTGGCCAGCACATTCTCCAGATCTCTCACCAATTGAAAACGTCTGGTCAATGGTGGCCGAGCAACTGGCTCGTCACAATACGTCAGTCACTATTCTTGATGACCTGTGGTATCGTGTTGAAGCTGCATGGGCAGCTGTACGTCTACACGCCATCCAATCTTTGTTTGACTCAATGCCAGGCGTATCAAGACCGTTATTACGGCCAGAGGAGGTTGTTTTCGGTACTGATTTCTCAGGATCTATGCACCCAAATTGCGTGAAAATGTAATCAGATGTCAGTTCTAGTATAATATATTTGTCCAATGAATGACCATTTATCATCTGCATTTCTTCTTGGTGTAGCAATTTTAATGGCCAGTAGTGTATGAAGGAGAGGAAGAAGATAATGTGTGTGTATGTGTGTTGAAAAAGACATTAACCGACAAGATAGAAACGTGAGGCAGTCCATAAAGCCAAAAGAAAGATGTATATATCTTAGAGAAAGTTTCATAATAGCAAAAACTTGCAGTGAGTAACTTGTTTTTACTCTCTGACATAGACTGGCCATCACTTAAAGATTTCTGGCCACTGGGGAAACATTCCAGTCGTAGGGCTTTGTAAGAGGAATTGCTTCAAATACATTTTGTATAATAAATAACATGGTTTTTGGCAGATAATATTTCTATTAAATTGTTAAGAAAGACCCAGAATCTTTCGGAAAACGAAAGGAAAAAAAAAAAAAAAAAACTGGTGGAAGGTCAACGCGAATCTGCTACCTTGTTCTTCACAGCTCATAGCGCTATCAGCTACATTACGGCTTCGACATACCAACCAGGCCTCCGTAGTTGGTAGGCTATGCACTGTCTAAAAATTGTATGTACAAATGTCGTTATTTGATATATAATACGTAAATTTGATCAGAAAGACGCAATTTTGATAGATCATCATTGTGCCGTGGCATTGAAATGGTATACTTTCATACCACCATACCACACAAATTATGACAATTTTTAGGAAGCCTTCACCTACCGATACGTAGTTCCCTGTCATGTTATTGTAACAAATAGTAGCTCAAATGAGTCGTTTTGCCGGCCGGAGTGGCCGAGCGGTTAAAGGCGCTACAGTCTGGAACCGCACAACCGCTACGGTCGCAGGTTCGAATCCTGCCTCGGGCATAGATGTGAGTGATGTCCTTAGGTTAGTTAGGTTTAAGTAGTTCTAAGTTCTAGGGGACTTATAACCACATCAGTTGAGTCCCATAGTGCTCAGAGCCATTTGAACCATGTGACTCGTTTTCGAAGGATCCTCAATTTGCCTATCCTTTGAAACAGCTTTTATTTACATCATGTACTCTATGATAAAGAAAATCCACGAAATACGACGTTTAACGCCATACAATATGGCGGGCTTGACGGCTCTTAAGTTCTGCCTATTACGTAAAAATGATGTCGTATCTCATTGGTCACGTTCCTCTCCAAGAGCTGAAAATCTCACATGCAGTTCAGAGGAGTTTGGAATTCGAAGCTGGGACGCCACCACCTGCTCGTAAACGTGTGTTCTCATGTTCCGTGAAAGGACGGCTGAAGAAGAAACACGTCTGCCAGCATGTGCCATTATTCGACAGTAGCGGAATCATGGCCTGTGGTGACAGCGATTTATTTTTCCGCAATATGGTTGCTCGTGTTGATAGGAAACACAACTGTCAAGCGAATAAGGAATATATGGGCTCAGTAGAAGTCATATTCAGCACTACGCGACTAGCGCCCGAGAGGACAGACATGTCTTAGCTCCACCGTACAGGATCTCACAGCCGCGTCAAGTGCCTTGAATCAAGAAATGGACTTGTTTACTAGAAGACAAGTATCCACAGAGGAAGTGAGCGATAACAAGAACACCACGGACTGTCACCCTGGCGACCATTGTTGCGGCTTCCCTTGACACATCATCAGAGTGTGGCCCAACGACAGTCGACAGGAAGACGAGGGTGCACTCCAGTTTCCAGGCGAGTACCAGTTCTGCATTTTTGTACACCAAATCGAGGGACTTATCTGCGTGTGGAGACTCAAACTGCATTCGTCTTCTTCTTACGGATGGTGCAGGGTGTCACTGGGTACAAAACACGATCTCCTCTAAGTACCATAGCAGGTAATTTGGACAGTTGCCGTTACATTTAGGACTTGTTACAGCCTGTGGCTATTGACTGCTTTCGAGGTCTCCATAACAATATAATACGATAATGCATGTTGTCCGTGTTGTCCTGACCTACCTCGATACAGGTGATGATCAAAAGTTGCTCCAGCCAGCACGTTCTGCACATCGTTCACTCAGTCATGGGTTGCCTAGAGAGTGGCACTCCACCTCTCATCGACCACTACGATTGGTGAGGTCTGGTGTAGAGTTGAAACAGCGTGGAATGATGTAGCAGTATCCGTCATCCAAACTCGTTTGGACTCGATGTCGAGCCATGTTAGATATATTGCTGCTACCGGAGGTGAAATTGCGTGTACTAAATTTCGCACCCTGTATACCCCCAAATCACCAACTGCATCATGTATTCTTCCTGCTATACTGTAGACTCTGAGTATGTAAAATTTGATTACTTGTTATCCTTCCTGGTGGTACAGTTTGTATGACCAGCAGTGTACTTAAGTAGGCATATATTTTGCACCGGAATCAGAGGATCGAGAGAGAGAAATGCGAGCAATGAGAAGAGACAGTAGACCATGACGGTGTGCTACCAAGGCTGTGCCCTATAACATTTCGACATGCAGCTGCATACTGCGAGGCGGCGCGTCTTTCCCTGATTGCGTAAATCACAAAGGTAACTTTAGGCTTCTCAAACGGTTAACGTCTTGCTTCTAATTATAAGCTCATACCACTCTTCTGAGCGCCTGAGCTCCAGGTACTAGACTTTCGCACGAAGTGCGAGGTCTATTGTGATGGTCGCAGAGTACACAGCACGTACACTACGTATCAGCTACTTCAGGGGTCTTATTTCGAGACCTGTACCCAGTAAGAGAATAACATAGTGTCGTGATTGGCGCTATTTCCATAATTAGTGGAAGTTCCTTGATAAAACGATGCCACTTTTACGAGTGAGTTCTGAGGGACCTTCTCAGGTCTGTTAGGCTGCCACTGCATGGTATGTCCTAACTGCCTGTCACACTTATCAGAGATATCATTGAACTTATGACGATATAAAAAGGAGCGGCACATTTTTTCGTCGTATTTATCGTACATTCACTCGTAATGGCTTCGTGTGTGGCCTCGTTTCCCAGAATTCGTACGTGCCCCGATACGCCGCAGAATGGCGCCTTTTTCCCCATGTATCTATAGGCGCAGGAGGCATTCCTGCTTGTTTTCTGTTAAGCACATGAGCTGCCGACCTTCATTAGATAAGAAATCGTGGATCTGCACTGAGGAAAAAGTTTCGACGAAGCGCGACGCGGGCGATGTGAACGTCAAACCGCGCCGCTCTGCGCGACGGCAAACAAGTTACGAGCAGTGTTGGTACATCAAAGAAAATGGTTTGTTCGAACGCCCTGTTTGGACGACGTTTCCCGTTTTTACTGACGCGCGTGCGCCCACACATTGTAACATCGCTGTGCCACTACGAATTCTTTACCCCATAGCTCGATTACATCGACAGGCTAACATCGCCGAACGACTATGGCTGGCAGAAGCAGAAATTATAAGAAGAGAAAGTGGATGTGCTCTGCCACCTAGACGCTGTTTTCCTAGAGACGGGAGGAACACCGCTGGGGCCCGCACAACGTACCTCCACGAAGCAAGTAGAACGCACAACGCGTACGACCAGACGGATACCGCCGCCATCGACGTAGGTGGTGAAACACTGAAAGTTCTAGCCAGGGTTTTCGGAGGCTCCCCCTCGGCCGTAAGACGAATGTCATAACTGCCCCTTGCAACTCCTCCTACAATACAAATTTGGAGATATTTACAAATTCCCTGTCCCTCGTTACTAGAGCATCAAATGCAACCAAAATAAAGAAGCAAAACAGAATAAGCTCATTCCCTTTCCCAGATGAAGAGCACTCCCGCAATTTCTAGTGAGGCCCGCTCTTGCCCCTCAGGGGAGGGAATAAAGTAGGGGAAAAAAAATGAACGCGCTACTCTTCGCTGCGCGTTTGTGTGAGTGCTGCACGTTGCGCTACGTTCGTTGTGGGCGCGGTTTTATAGCATCTTCAAGAAATACCACAAAGAAACCACAGAAGTCCTCCACGCTTGGACCCATTAGTGTAAACTAAAAAAATGGTTCAAATGGCTCTGAGGACTATGGGACTTAACATCTGAGATCATCAGTCCCCTGGAACTTAGAACTACTTAAACCTAACTAACCTAAGGACATCACACACATCCATGCCCGAGGCAGGATTCGAACCAGCGACCGTAGCGGTCACGCGGTTGCAGACTGTAGCGCCCCAAGTCTATTCAGTACCCCCTCATTAGTTATTTGATGTATCCAGTCTTTCGAATCCTTCTATAGCATCTCTTTTAGAAATATTCTATTGCCTGAACTGCAAAGTCCACTTTTGACTCCCGTGCAGGGCTACCCCTACACAAGTGCCTTCAGAAAAAAAAGTCTACATATTCGTCGCGAGAGAATTTAGCAACTGTGTTAACACAGTAAAACTTGCTCAAAACGGAATCGCATGGGACTGAAGTAATTTTCCACGTTGGATAAGTTTCTGGATTACAAAAACTTACTAGGCTATATAAAATGTGTCAGTTATCATGTACAAAAGTATATATTTGTAATTATGCACGTATTTACATGCTTTCATTTCGTCACAGTAGAAGTTCATTTACTGTATATTGTACAACAGAAGATAGCCTATTACACTAATTGATAAATAATACAGAATTTCTGTATTTTTTACTCTGACTTTAAATTCGTATATTGCTGTATGTACATACATGTCATTCAAATGTTTATTTGTTTTACATTTCACTTTTTTCGCCGTATGTCAACGAGGGGAACTTGTTTGAATTTACTGTTCAAAACTTTTCCTTCTACGCAATTTTTTGCACTTGAAAAGAGCTCCAACAGCATACAATAGCTTTTTCAAGCGTACTAGTTTTTCCAGGGACATAATTTTGCTCCTCGTCTTCTTCGTTTGTTTCTTCCTGACCTTGGCCTGTGTTTTCTGTCTCGCTAGCTGCGCGTTCAGCGCGGCGGATTGTTTCCCGAAAGAGCCCATGTCCGATTTCCGGCGGGGTCGGGGATTTTTCCCGCTAGGTGACTGGGTGTTGTGTTGTCCTTACACCTGTATAGTCACAATTGACATTCCACTGTTGAGATGGCTGTGTGGGTGCAGCCCGAAATCCAATAAATGTAGTTATCTGCACTACATGAAATGTTTCGCATTTTAACTAATTCAGCAGTTTGTGCTGCATCTTCATGAGCTTCGATGGCCACAGAAACGTTTTGTTCTTGACCTCCACACCCTGCTTTGCTGAAGCACTTGGTAACAGTTTTGGGTTTTATTTCCCTTACTGCCAAGCCACTCCAATTTACAGCATCCAGGACAGAACCTACCGTGGAAGACCAAATGCTCGGCTTCTTCAACACTAAGAATAAGAGATTACATCAATAATCGCCTAGAATGGGACTTGTATGGGTCAATAATCCCTTGGTCCACGGGTTGTGTGAGGCTGATAGAACCTGGAGAGAACTAAGCCAATTTCATGTTTAATAACTTGACTTTCGAGTGGCAGGTTGTATCATCTAGGAAATGGAGAATTTGGCGATTTCTGTTCTTCATTTGACATCGGAAGAACCTAGCGATTCTTCCATAAGAAAACTCACTAACCTCGCCTTTTTATTGCTTCGACATGTGACTGGAAGCTTACTTACGTCAATGTTTTTGAAACAATGCGGATTTGCGACCTTTCCCATCACCAGTGGCTTCTCCATTTCACCTAACATATTGCCACACAGCAGTAAGGTGAGTCTGTCCTTGTACATTCTTCCGCCGTTGCCCTTTCCACCTTAAACTGCTAGGATATTGAAGGCAGTGCTCGATAAAACAGGCCCGTTTCATGGGCACTGAAGACGCCCTTCGGGTCATTATTCGCCATTAGGTGTGCAGTATTGTCTTCCATTCTGCTTCTACACTGTCCTACACATCCTTAGCTTCCCCCTATACACCATCCCACACGATGTTTTGGCCAGCCATCGTATGGATGCCTTAAAAATCGTATTTCCAAGCTCTTCAGCGATTTTTAGGGCCTCAATCTGCAACATGGCCTCGTTAATTTCTTCAGTTCACGTCTTCTCCGCATTTATTTTCATTTTCCCGGTCCCTTTCATCTATTCATTCTATCTTATGCTTGGTTCTTGAAGTATCATAAATTGCTGTTATGCCGCTTTTGAAACGCAGCATTATTTCGCGCACAGAGAGTTTGTCTTTCTCATTCGCCTCGATTGCCTTCGTCTTTTCGTTAAGTGTTGGAAACACCTACTCTTTGTTCAATATCATGTTATCACTTAAAGTGCTACCAGTCTACTGAAACTGACATAAAGCGCGTGTAGTGCATTTCTTTAGAATGATTGACCTTGCCGGTAAAACCATCCTTTAACGGAACAGCACTCACATCTTTAGCTGCGCAGATTGCAGCAGAGTGTCTGTAGGTGCTCAACAATGTTCCTGTGTGCGCGTTAGGCCTGATTGAGGCGGGAGGCCATACATCTAGACGCAGTGAGCCGCTTTCGGCTGCCTGTCTTCGGCGCACAGAGCCGAACTCTTGTCCACTGCAGCTGTCACGTGGTACCTAAAAGGAAATGCTGCGTGTTGGCGTGTTCTTTCTTGAACCAGTCAGCAACAAAATGTTCCCTATAGAGCAAGTAGCTGTTGCTGCTGCAGTTGTTATGAAGAAACGCAAACTATAGAAAAGAGAGTGTTGGTGCCATCCAATAACTAGTTCTGGATTAAACTTAGGAGCTTTTCATTGCCTACACGGGACACTTCGAGCAGATCCTGAGAAATTTTTGAGTTTCTGTCGTATGTTATTAACTTAATTCGATGAGCTGTGTGCAATACTGAAACCATTCTTTCGGTGGGTGGACATCAACATGAGGTACATCTAACAGTGGATGAGACAGTTGCTGTGGCGTTGAGGTGGGTGCAAAACAAACGTTTTTCTCATAAAGAAGTGGAACATTTTGCTAGAATTTCAACAAGTTATTTTTCATACATACAAATATTTCAACATAATAGAATCTGATGTCATGGTAGTTTTTCCTATTTGTACGATAAAGTATTGTATTTATTAAGGAAACATGAAGTTCTTTCAAAGGATCAGTATTGACGATTTGTGATATCGGTTTTCGATTTCTGGAGTGGTCTGAGAGGAACGTTGTGTGCAAGTGCTGTTTACCATGACTGCGGATGGATGGGAGAGTTGGGAGATTCATTTTAAAGGCCCCCCCAGGGGGTCCACAACTCTTTTGTGGATACGTGCGTGGCGAGCACGGGGCCCCGAGCCATTGCAGCCTTCTTTCTCTCCCGGGCTGCATTTCCTTTCCCTTCCCCTCCTTTCCCCTCCATACCCCTTTCCCCTCGCCCTCTCCTCTCCCTCTATTGGTGTCCTTGCTTATGTTGCCCCCGCTATCCTCCTGGTTCTGTTGGTTTTACACTCCGGCTTTGTTGCGTAATCATCTTCTCCTTTTGGCATTCCTTGGTCCCCCTCTGGGGTTTGATCTCCATTCCAAAATTTCTCTTCCGTAGTGTGAGCCATTTGGGGAAGAACACCTTACCTAGTGTCTCCGACGTGCGCCCTCCTAGTACATTCCACCTTTTCTTTTACGTCGTTGTCTGATGCTAGGGTGCATAGCCAGCATGGTAGCCAGTCCGTGTGGTGGGGTCGCTATGTACCCTTTTGGTTGAGCCCCCTGAACACACAGGGATCACACTTCTGATACCTGAGCTGTGACCTCCTCATGCATGCCTTGGAGTGGTTGCTCGTCATCCTGGAGCATCGGAACTCCCGGCAATGGCCGCCGTGCCAGACGGCCCTTGCTGTGGCTGGGTGGCGCCCGTGAGGAGAGCCCCTGATCGGAGCGGGTGGTATCAGGGCGGACGCTATGCAGATGAAACGCATACGGGTCCAAAACTCTGGCCGCTCTTCTGCGGCCGTCTCTCTGCGTGGTACTGATTCCTCAAGTGCTGCTTCTCTTGCCCCTTCGGCCTTCCCTTCCGTGGCTACCCCCTGGGAGGAGGGTCAGGCCCGTCGTCTAGGGGCAAAACCTTTCCCCCGTTATCTAGTTTGCACCAGGACTGATGGAGATACTTTCACCAGTGTCAAACCTTTATTCTTTGTGGAACACATTGAAGACAAGTTCGGCGAAGTGGACTCCCTGAGCAAGATGCGGTCGGGTTCGTTGCTGATAAAAACTGCTTCGGCTGCCCAATCTGCGGCCCTTCGTGCCTGTACCCATCTTGGCACAATTCCCGTGTCCATTACCCCTCACCAGTCTCTAAATATGGTACAAGGTGTGATTTTTCACAGAGACCTCATCCTTCAAACTGATGAACTTCGGGACAATCTCGGACGGCGGGGTGTTCACTTCGTTCGGCGTGTTCAGAAGGGTCCTAAAGATAATCGTATTGATACTGGTGCTTTTATCCTGGCCTTTGAAGGGGATACCCTTCCTGAGAAAGTTAAGATTATGGTCTATCGCTGTGATGTGAAGCTTGCGTTTTGGCCACATGTCTTCTCGCTGTTCCCAGGACCCTCTCTGTGGTGACTGTGGACGTCCACTCCATTAGGGGAGTCCCTGTGTTCCCCCTCCTGTATGTGTAAATTGTCATGGTAGTCATTCTCCACGTTCAGCAGATTGCCCAGTCTATAAGAAAGAAAAAAAGATACAGGAGTATAAGTCCCTTGATCGTTTAAGCTACACAGAGGCCCGTAAGAAATATGCACGATTGCACCCTGTGTCCATGACATCTAGTTACGCCTTGGTTACATCTTCATCCTTACCTCCCCCTTCCTTACCCCCATCCCGGACCCCTCTCCTTCCCCCCTCCCCTGCGGCTCCCACACCTTCTCCTCTGGGCGCTGCTCCCCCTCCCCAGCCGGAGAAGTGTCCCACTCCTTCGGCGTCTGCCGGTCAAGGGCGCCTCTCCCGGGATGCCCCTTCCCGGCACCTTCCAGGTCAAAGGTCTGCTGCAGCGCGGCGACCGCGAGAGCCGCGGTCTATCGGCCCCCAGGTCGCCCGGTCTCTTTCTGTTCCTGATCTTGCTGCAGCTGGCTCCATTATGCCACACAGCCCTCCTCGATCTCAGCCTGAAAAGAAGAAGAAACATAAGTCCCGGGACAAAGAGCCTCTGGTGTCACCGGAGGTCCCTTCCCCGACTTCACAACCGGATTCTGACCTGTCGTTTATGGATGTCGCCCCCTCCTTGTCGGTGACGGGTGGGGACCCGGCGGTATGACTGGATTTAGCGTGTTCAGCCCTCATTTAAACCATCGTTCTGTGGTTCTCCAATGGAATTGTAATGGGTATTATCGTCACCTTCCGGAATTGAAATCCCTTCTTTCGTCCTACTCAGCAGCTTGTGTGGTTCTCCAGGAATCTCATTTTACTGATGCTCACTCACCGACCCTCCGTGGGTTCCGTGTTTTCTGTCGAAATCGGGTCGGACCCTTGCGGGCTTCTAGTGGCGTTTGTACGTTGGTCCGTACAGACATTGCTAGCACGTGGATTCCTCTCCAAACTACATTGGAAGCGGTTGCTGTTAGGGTCCACTTAGACTCTGCAGTCACAGTATGCAATCTTTATCTCCCTCCTGACAGGACTCTTACACCTGCTGCCTTAACCACGCTTCTTCAGCAACTTCCTCCTCCCTTCCTCCTCCTTGGGGATTTTAATGCTCATCATCCTTTGTGGGGCAGTGCCTTTCCATCTAGACGAGGTCTTCTTATAGACCAATTTATTGCAGACCACGACCTGTGCCTTCTTAATGATGGCTCCCCTACTCATTTCAGTGCTGGTCATGGTACCTTTTCTGCCATTGATCTTTCTCTTTCTTCTCCCTCTCTCCTCCCTTCATTACACTGGTCGCCACACGACGACCTTTGTGATAGTGACCATTTCCCGTTGATTATCACGCTCCCTTCCCACTCCCCGATGGACAGGTTACCTCGTTGGTCTTTCCACCGCGCCGATTGGCCTCTATACACTGCACAGGTCGAGTTTTCTCCCTCTTTGTCGGGTTGTATTGATGACGTCCTACGTGACGTGTCTGACGCGATTGTTCACGCTGCTAACTTTGCTGTCCCGCGCTCATCTGGACAATTTCGTCGTCGGCAAGTCCCGTGGTGGAGTACGGCCATTGCCATTGCCATCCGTGATCGCCGTCGAGCTTTGCAACACTTTAAGAGGCACCCATCCGTAGCCAGCCTTTCTACCTTTAAGCGCCTTCGCGCTAAAGCCCGTTATTTAATCAAACAGAGCAAGCGGATATGTTGGGAACGATTCGTTTCTTCCCTTGGTTCCACTGTCCCTCTGTCACGGGTATGGGCTACACTTCGCTCTCTCCAAGGTTGCCATCGGCAGTCCACCCTCCCAGGCCTTCACCTCCCAGATGGCATTTGTACGGACCCATTAGTTCTCGCAGAACATCTTGCGACACATTTTGCAGTGGCATCAGCGTCGGCCTCCTATCCAGCTGCTTTTCTTCATCAAAAACAGCAGGCTGAAGCTGTCGCCTTATGTTTCACCACTTGCGAGTCAGAATCTTACAACGAACCTTTCACTGAATGGGAATTTCTTTCTGCTCTATCTTCTTCTCATGATACGGCCCCTGGCCCAGATTCCATTCATAACCAGCTGCTTCAACATCTCAGTGTTCCACAACGGCACCATCTTCTTCGGGTGTTTAACCGTATCTGGCTCCAGGGTGACTTCCCTTCTCAGTGGAGGGATAGCATTGTGGTTCCTGTCCTTAACCCTGGTCAGAACCCCCTATCTGTTGACAGCTATCGGCCAATTAGTTTGACCAATGTTGGTTGTAAGTTACTTGAACGGCTGGTAGCCCGTCGGCTCACTTGGGTCCTCGAATCCCGGGATCTATTGTCCCCTTACCAGTGTGGCTTTCGAGAGGGACGATCTCCAATCGATCATTTACTTCGCTTGGAATCCGCAGTTCGGCAGGCTTTTTCCCAGCGCCGCCATTTGGTTGCAGTGTTTTTTGACCTTCGCAAGGCCTATGACACGGCCTGGCGCCATCACATCTTACTAACCCTTCATCAGTGGGGTCTTCGGGGCCCACTCCCGATTTTTATTCGCCAGTTCCTGATCCATCGGTCATTCAGAGTTCGAGTTGGTACTGCTTTTAGTTCTCCACGGACCCAGGAGACGGGCATCCCACAGGGTTCTGTCTTGAGTGTCCTTCTTTTCCTCATTGCTATCGATGGACTTGTGGCCTCTGTGGGTCCCTTGGTCGCCCCTGCCCTGTATGTGGATGATTTCTGCATTTGGGTTAGTTCCTCCTCGATGCCATCTGCAGAACGGCAGCTCCAGGTGGCTATACGGTGTGCCTCTGCATGGACCCTCTCACACGGGTTTCAATTCTCTCCTTTAAAATCGCGGGTGGTCCACTTCTGTCGCCGTACTACGGTCCACCCTGATCCAGAGCTCTATCTCGCTGCACAAAGATTGCCTGTGGTTCCACAGTTTCGTTTCCTAGGTCTTCTTTTCGACAACAAGCTCACTTGGCTGCCCCATATCAGACTCCTGAAGGTAGGATGTTTCCGTAAACTCAATGTCCTTCGCTTCCTTGCCCACTCCTCTTGGGGTGCGGACCGTTCCCTCCTCCTCCGTCTTTATCGTGCTCTAGTTCTGTCACGTTTGGACTATGGTTGTCAAGTTTATGGTTCAGCTGCTCCTTCCACGCTGCACGTGCTGGATCCAGTCCACCATCGTGGTATCCGTTTGGCCACCGGTGCCTTCCCTACTAGCCCTGTTGATAGTCTCCTGGTTGAAGCTGGGATCCCCCCCCCCCCCCCTTTCTGTTCGGCGGTCCCAGCTTCTGGTGTCTTATGCCCTTACTATCCGTTCTTCTCCCGCTCATCCTTCCTATTCTATTCTATCCTATTCCCAGACCATGGACGTCGCCCGCCTGACTCCCGCCCTCGGGCGGGTTTACCGGTTGGGCTGCGCCTTGCGTCTCTTAACCGTGATTTTCGGCTTCCTTCTTTGTCCCGTCTTCCTCGCTCCCTCCCCTCCACCCCTCCTTTGTTAGTTCCTCGGCCTCGAATTCGGATGGATCTCCGCCGCGGTCCGAAAGATTCCATCCCCCCGGTGGTGTTCCGTTCCTTTTTCCGCCAAATTTTATGGGAGTTTCGGGATGCTGTTGTTTTTTACACTGATGGCTCTAAATCTGCTGATCATGTTGGGTATGCTTTCACGTCCTTTGTTGGAACGGAAAATCATCTGCTGCCACCCTCATGTGGGGTGTTTACTGCGGAATTGATGGCAATTTCCCAGGCCCTTACCTTTATTAAACAATCCCAACTCAACCGCGTTTTGTTATGTACGGACTCGATGAGTGGCCTTCTTGCTATTGAGCGGTGTTTTTCGCGCCATCCCTTGGTCTCTGCCATCCATGACCATCTCGCTGATCTTCACCGTGCTGCTTGTTCCATTGACTTCCTATGGGTCCCGGGCCATGTGGGTATCCCGGGTAATGAGCTCGCTGATCGTTTGGCTGGGGGAGCAGTTACTTACCCCCCGTTTTCTGTAACCCCTCCTGCAGCGGATTTACGGCTTCACATCAAATCCCACTTTGCACAGTCATGGGCCAGTTCTTGGGAGGCTACTCCACTGTCTAATAAACTTCGTGCCATTAAGGTGAATCCAGGCCCATGGCGTTCTTCCTTTCGCCTCTCCCGCAAGGACTCGACCACACTGTGTCGTCTCCGCATTGGCCATACCAGGCTGACCCATGGTTTCCTTTTGCGTGATGAGCCACCCTCGCTATGTGGTTGTGGAGCCTTCCAGTCAGTGGCCCACATTTTGGTTGAATGCCCCCTTCTTTTGGCTCTGCGTGCTAAGTACAGACTCCCCCACACTTTACCTTTGATGTTGGCTGACGATTCCCGGATGGTCTCTCTGGTTCTAGGTTTCCTCCGGGAGAGTGGTTTTTATTCTCAGTTTTAAAGTTTTTAATCTCCCTCTGGTGTTGGGGCAGGGCGGTGAGTTTTTGGGTGTCTCCCACTGTAGGCAGTGTTCAGAGATTCCCGATTCACCTCCCTGACCGGAATCCTCTTTTCTTTCCCTTTTACTCTGTTTTTACCCCTTCTTTTTAAGGCTTGGTTAGTTTTTCTATTCCCATACGTACTTTCTGCATTATAGCAGTTGTCCCTTTTAAGTCACAGGTGGTCTTGCCTATGCTGCTTCAGCATAGTGTTGGGTTCGTTCTCTTGCCAACTTCCCTCATTTGTTTTTACAAATGACAATGTGACTGCCCTTTTACGTTTCCCCTTTTTCCGTTTTATTGGTCTGACTTTTCTGAGATGTCCCGTTAGCAGAATGGAGTCTCTTTGAAACAAGGGACTGATGACCTTGCTGTTTGGTCCCTTTAACCTCAAACAACCAACCAACCATTTTAAAGGCGTTTGTAGAAAAACGCTGCGGTGGGTGAAAAGAAACTGGGCCTACATGACATTGTTGCGCCATGTATACTGCGAAGTTTGCATGACGTGGTTGATGCATGGCCGTAGAAGTCTGTAGCTTACATTTAGCAACCACATGAATTATTTCACATTTTGTGAAAAGCTTGTTGTGTTCTGGAATAGCTACCAAGTCTTTTACCAAAGATAATATTAAAAGCTTATCACCAGCAGATGATGCTGTGTTGTACTCTTCTCTATTTTCAGTGCTTCGGCGTAAAACATAACATACTTTGTCTGTGACTGATTTTGGACCTTGTTTAGTAATTTTTCTTGTTTTTGAAAGGAATCTTTCTCCCACACTGATACTAGCTCATAATTCATCGCTATCCCCTTCAGCTTCGTCGTTACTAATGGTGTCATCTTCTTCACATAATTAGTGTATGTTCTGGAAAGAATCGTGTATGTGACAGTATTCAAAAACAAAGGAATTTGAATGCGTTCAGTTGTCTAGAATAAGATAATACACGAATACCGGATATTTTGTTTACTTGCATTTTCTGTAGAATAACAGGTGATAAAAATTTCAGGACTTTAGAATAAATATATTTACTTTTGTCAGTCGCTGCAGAACCACTCGTTACTTCTCTAGAGCTTTTGATATCCCTCACGTATGATAATCTCAGATTTATCCACTTCTTTTGTATATTACTGCCTAAAGATACGAGGGAGACGAGATCGTCTCGACCCTTGTGAAGAGGACGAATGCAATCTGGCAATGTTCGTTCTTCTTTGAACCTCTACACACAGCTGTATGGCCGCCGTGCTGACACTCACAAGGAAACGCCCCCATTTTGATCTCACATTGTAAGGGGAAAAAAGCGCACTCGCAAGATGTCAGCCCCAGCAATCGAGCCAGCGCGAAAATTTGTGCCATAATTCAGGTAGTACGCAGTTATGGGGTTCTGAATGTACAGCTTTTAAAATTCAGCGCGCACTAGTTGTTTTGTCACTCGCTTTGCCCTTCTGCAGCCACTGAATATCTTACAGCAAAGTACTTTACAGAGGATTGACAACCGGAGCCCTCTCATTTGCGGCAATGTTGAAGGCGAGGGAAGATCGAAATAAAAATTCACAAACGTTAGCAACTGAAGCATTATAACGAAATTAAATTAATAATTTTCAATTTGCAAGTTAACGAATAGCGCACCTCCTGCAAATGTACTTTACTTTAAGAGTGTTTGCTTTAAAATCCAAAGAAAATAACGCACATCAACGATGGTTCAGATGGCTCTGACCACTATGGGACTTAACTTCTAAGGTCATCAGTCCCCTAGAACTTAGAACTAATTAAACCTAACTAACCTAAGGACATATCACACATCCATGCCCGAGGCAGGATTCGAACCTGCGATCGTAGCGGTCGCGCGGTTCCAGACCTTAGCGCCGAGAACCGCTCGGCCACCCCGGCCGGCTCATCAACGATGTTAATATAAAAAGCGCTACGGTGCTTCTCTAATGACTAACTAATTCGTTTCAATCATTTTCGCTGCATTTGTTAACCGCAACATACAAATGATAAAAGCAAAGAGAGCCTAGCACCAACTACAGGTTAGAAACCGCGTACTTTAACACAGTGAACAAAGCACGCTAACAGTGTGAAAACTTTTAATTTATAAACCTGGTACACACTCCACCTCGCGCTGGGGCATTAGGCGGTTGCGCTTCGGAGGACCGAGTGACAAACATACGGTGAAAGTGGCAGTTCAAAAACTGTACTGCCAGGTGGTCACAACTTAATATTATCAGAATTACGGCCCAAACTCAAGCGCAAGATCGATTGCTGAGGCTGATATCTTGCAAGCGTGGTTTTTACTCCTTAAAATAAGAGGTCAAGTTGATGTTTCCTTCCCAGGGGTGTTCCAGACGTCGTCGCACTATCCGTTCAAATATATGCCTTACTACGAACAAGCAATTCATAACACGATCTTGTCACATACCACCAGAACGCAAATGTGATTTCTGAATGAGAAACATGATGCGCAGTCCTTCTGTATGTACGGAATGTAGATGGAATTACTCGTACCTGCTTTGTGTGGTTGGGGGTAGCATATCCAAGCACGTGCAGGGTCCGGCAGAAAGACCACCCGTATTTCAAAAACTAATCACAAACAAACAAAAACATAGAGACATAGAAAATACTTTTATTTGTGAACAAAAACATACTACGCTATTTTACATTAGCTGGTTTTTAAAATTATGTCCAGTAAATGGCGTCCTCCATTGCCGACACATTTTCGAAGCCTTTCCCGGAAGTTGTCCACAGTTCTTCGTGTCATTTCCGGTGACATGGATGCCACTTCCTGGCTGACTGCATCCGTATGTGTTTGCAGGGTTGTGGGCCTTCAAGTATCCTCAAAGAAAAAAATTGCAAGGTGATAAATCGGGTGACTTAGGGGGCCAGATGATGTCTCCTCGCGAAGAGAAAAGACGTCCAGGGAATCAACTCTCTCACAATTTCTAGAGAATGCTGCGCCTTGCTGGGATCAGACTTACCCCTCTGCATGGTCCCCAACAAACTAGTTTAACTTAGGTTGGAGGAAGGTCTTTATAATCAAACTGTTGCACGGTGGCTGAAAAGTGGTCACTGGTGAAGTTCCTGAGGGTTT
Organism: Schistocerca piceifrons; assembly: GCF_021461385.2. Classification (NCBI taxonomy): domain Eukaryota; kingdom Metazoa; phylum Arthropoda; class Insecta; order Orthoptera; family Acrididae; genus Schistocerca; species Schistocerca piceifrons. Next base: position 462,518,728 of record NC_060149.1, read on the forward strand.
TCTGCTGCCCAGTAGCGGAAATTTAATTTATTTACAGTGTCTGACAAGTGCAAGGTGCTCTCATCAGAAGAAGTCAAAACCGCATCAGAGAAAATTCTCTGAAGATGTTCACACATGCAACTCTGCGGGGTCGAGAATCTCTTTCATTTAATTCTTGGGTACTCATCATTTTGTATGGGTGCATGTTAAGATCTCTGTGCAGGACGCTTCTTACACTCTTATCAGACTATCCCTGGGCAATTGCATGTTTGAATGTTGAACGCTTTGGAGATTGCTGGGCGGACGCTCTCATATTTCCAGGCGTTGTTGCAGTCCGAGATTGGCCAATGGATTTTCTTTTCAGTGCAGAACCCGATGATGCTCTAAAGCCTGCCACCCAATTTAGAATAGTTTTTCTATCAGGAATAGAGAATCATGTCGGTCAGTTTCAAATCGAATGCGAAATGCTCGCTGATTAGTATTGAAACAACCTCCGTTACGAATACACTCTTTCACAACAAAAGCACGATGCTCACCTAGCCAAGCCATTGCGCATGTTCAAAATGGCAGGTATACCGCTATCGATAGCCCATCCGCCTCAGTACCCCCACCACAGCTCACGCAGCGGTCTCTCCAAGTACGGGAGGTCTTTTTGCTGGACCTTGAAGTACACGTCATGATTTTGACAGCTACGGTCGTGCTATTCGCAGTTATGTAACAGGTTGTCTATGACGCGTTAGGGAAGGAAAGTACATAGATAACACAGCAGTACGACTTCCGTCCCTCAGGCACTAGGTGATTCAGCGTACGTCAGACACTAAGCGATTTAGCGTACGTCAGGCACTAGACAGTTCGGTATAAAGGACTGCGTCATGGACAGACGTTACGGCTTCCTATAATTCCTATAATTCCCATTCTTTTCCTTACATGTACACAAGGAAAAGTATGACAGCATCGGTGGAAGGAGGATGGAACATGCTTGCGAAATGTTGAAGCAGTGAAAGTCGCTAATGTATGAGTTGCGGAAGCACACGATGCGTAGGAGATTTGGTTTAATATGTTTCCAGCATCTATTCCCTCATCTACCACCCGTACCCCCTTTCCACGACCACCGCGAATTAAAAAAAAAAATAACTGCGTACAATAAGCGTTCGATTAAAGGCGTGCACGTACTTATGTGCAGTTAGGTAGCAGTGCAAGGATATACTAATTCTGCTAATATTCCATCGCTACTTCGCGCGTAGTTGGGTTACAGGGTCGCTAAAGAATCAATCAGAATTTATTTTTCTGTGAAGTGAATTCGGCTATAAAATCCGACTGTTTAAAATTACATGTATCATCCGTTTAAACAATTACTGTCTGTGACCTTTCAACGAGAGAGCTTTCTGACCAAATGAGATATCGCTCACGTCCGAAGGAACACTGTATCAGATTTCTGAACATCTGCCGACACCGAGCAAGCGACTTTCAAGTAAAATGTCCCCTATATGGGAATATACATTAAGGATGTAGGAGTAAAGGTCGTAGATATATGGCTAATCACACACGGAAATTTGTGTCTGGCCGTGAGCCGTGTTCGGATGGCGTAATGGGTTCGAGTCAGGATCCGGCTCATATTGCCACTGTCGTCATTCCGTTATACAGCTGATGGCTATCCATATTTGCAACTGCGAATACATTTCATGTATTTCATAACGGTTGTGGTCACACACGGGCATGCATGCATGCTCGTAGGAACATTGCATCGTACTGCTGAACAATACAGGCACTACAAGATCGTGATTACCCGAAGAAGGACTGTTAGGCCCTCGCCTCGATAGAGGCCGACACCGTCCACAATACGCAGGACAAGTTCCACTACAGACACATCCACACTGTCGGCCACCGGGAATCGTTTCAATTGGATAACGACGCTACAACAACGTAGTTGTCGATAGAGACGTACGGGCAATTGAGCTCTGCTTTCAAACGCTGTGTAGTGCAAGCTCAATGCCTTACCAATTTTCCCCCGAGTGCCCTCTTATCCTTGTAACGGACGCCTCCCACTATGAGGCAGAGTAGTGTTCTTATATCGCACAAATAATAGGTCCAAACGTCCAACTGCTTGTATAGCCGCGAGTAGGTGGTGTCTGCATAGTGTCACACAGCGCAGAGGCTCCCAGTGTGAGTGGGCTTTGTGACTGCCACCGGCCGTCCTGTATTGCGGCGGTAGAGGCCAGTCATGGTACGGGCGTGCACCATTGGGTCTACCGAATCGTGCATGACTGCTATCGGCGTGTGATGGAAACTCTCAATTCACTTGCAAACTTTGGCACCTATGACTAGGTGTCTACGTGATACCACAGGTACCATTAGGAACATTTTGTGTTGCCAGTTATTTGTTTTAGACGGCCGCGAGTTTGAGCAATCTGACAGTTGTGGCACTATAGTTGCATTGTGAAGGATTGTTGGTTTCACCATATGTGCGAATGATTTGGAATAATAGTAATATTTGTCCTTATAAAGTTTGATAAATGGAATGGCAGTTATCTTCTTCTCAAAGCATTGTATTAAAATGGCCTTAACTCATTTAATCTTATTTGCAAAAATTTATTCATTTAATGTTATTTACTACAAATAAGTACCCCATTTGAAAATGACCGATTCTGTAATGCACATTCACAAATCCATATTACTTCTGTGTCAAAATTTATGATATTGGCTAGTCGGTACGAGTTGCGCACACCCGTGTGTTGTCAGTAATGGGAAATAAACAATACAACATCCTGTAACCCCGCAGTGGCTGAACGGTGTACTCCACTTCCACTGAAGCAGGAGGCCAGTTTTACTTACCTCACAACCGAATTCACCAGCATCTGGTAAAATTAAGCACATCTTAAAATTTTACCAACTCTGTAAGTATTCTTGTTTGTTACTGGGCAGGAAAACTACACTCTTAAGAAGTGCTTAACGTTAGCGCACTTTTTTAGATCTGGCTGTTAGCTGCTAAATGCGTATTATAAAATACGGCCGAATGCAGCCTGCGAGCCATAGTTTGACGACCGCTGGTCTAAGACCACTTAGTTTGGCAACACCGTTGGTGTCACCTGCCCGCCTTTGTTGAGCACTTTAAAAATGTAATACACACAGAAAAACTATGACAAAATTCCTAGGTGCCTGCAGGTAGGTTACATTGCAGTTCTTTTGCCTGGTAGAAGGCACGCAGAACGAGAGAGGCGTAAGGCGATTGCCTGCCTGCAGGCACCCAGGACTCGTGTTACAGTTTGTCTATATACAGGTACATTTTTAAAGTTTTCAGCAAAGGTGGGCAGGTGGCACCGACGGTGTTGCTGAAATGGGTGGTCTTCGATGGACCCTTTGTCGTTTTATTCATGCATGTGTCAAAGTCGTATCATTTCCTGATCAGTTCACGGTATGATGCAAAACAGGAGGACTGGAAAAGTAAAAAACATCCTTTCTGCTTCGAATCCACTTCAAATTTCTTCGAATAGTTTTGAATGGTCCCTAGCGATTCTGTCCTTTACATCAGAGCAAAACTTTCCGTCGACTGCTCTAAAATGAGGTGCGATCACGTTAATGGGTTTCCTGGCCTACGATGTCCATAGAGAAGGGCTAAATCGTCCCAGGAGTGTCGTGTCAGCAGTGCAAAACAGTCAAGAGCGACGTCCTCTTGCTCACTGCACTGTGAACTATCGTTTTCGACCGCGAAATGTGTGGGAACCAGCGCCCCAAAAAAATGGGGTGATTTCATTGACGCCCTTTATGCTCACCCTTCTGGCCCTTAAATGTCGATTCTGAGCGACGGTGTGAATGAAATGTTTTTCTCGGCCACGCATAAGAAAACCGCGTGATATCAACGAAGAACGTTGCGGTTCTGACCTCCACAGTGGAGGCGTCAAAATAAGGGATGAAATGTGGGTAAGAGCGGGGTGTGACGACAGTCTCATTGTGTGACATGTCCACTGCGGGGTTAGGTAGAATTGTGGCATTTGGTGCCCATGTGACATCATTAAAGCATTTCACAGTTTGCGTGAAGTTTGCACTTTAAGAGGAAGCTTGTAGGTACCTTTTAGCCAAATTTCCAACTTCTACGCCGCAATTAGAGACCGTCTCAGCATCTAGGAACAGTGATTCTGTAATTGTGTTGCATAGTGTGGGAGGAGTGTTCATTAAGTAAGGCAACACTTTTTTTCCTCAAAGCATGTTGGTTTTATTCAGGATTCCAATGCACCATATTATTTCCTAATCTTTGGGCTACAAAACCCTATTTTTCAACACAATCTCCGTTCAATGCAACGACCTTATGTCACCTTCCTAGGAGGACCTGCATGCCCACATGTTACCACTCTGCTGGTTGAGGTCAGAGCCATCGTATGCTACATCAGTAACCTCCCCATCATCCACGTACTGCTTCTGGCGGGTGATGGAAGTCGGAAGGTGCGAGATCGGGACTACAGGGTGGATGAAACAGAACAGTACACTGAAATTTTATGAGCTCCTCTCGGGTGCGCAGACTTGTGAGAGGCCTTGCGTTGCCATGGAAAAAGAGAAGTTTCTTTTTTTTATTTCCTTATTTTGGCTTTGGGTTACAAGGACCATACAGCCGACAACGCTCATTAAGTGCCACAGAACATAAGTGAAAAAAAACACAGAACAAAATTACGAAGTTGGCATGCAAACACACTCTTAAAGTAAGAGAGATTCACTAAATTTCACAAGGCTGTATCTTCTACACGAATGAAGGTAGAAACTGTCTCTTAATTTAGGCATCGAAATTCAAAGTTCACATTAGCGCCACTTGTGTATTGCCGATTCCTGGAGTTACCGACGGGGGCCTCCATAGTGCAGCTAGTGCGCTCTCTCGTTCGTTCATCGTCCTAGTGTGCGTCGAGTCTATTTGGCACCAACGTAGCGAGAAACAACAGGCAGCCGGTGGCAGTAATGACAATGACGTTGGAGCAGAATTACAAACAACACTATGTTACAACATAGTGACAAATACGCATATGGCCTTTTAGTGAAATACAAAACATGAAAGGGCAAACACCATACATAATACAATAAGTATAGCAATAACTGAAGAACAAAAATGCAAATAGCATCATACGAAAAGAAAAACCCAAAATGACAACACAAGACAATCAACGTTACGTACAATAGTCAGTAGAACAGTGACATAAAATGCACAAGAGAGCAATAATGAAAATTCAATGTAAAAAAAGGTCTGAACGCAAATTAAAACACAAAATTACGCACCTGATTATGAATCAGGCTGATGCGAAGGTGAAGTACGTTTGCATTTTTGTGGCGACGTACACGCTGAACATTGCAGGAGTCACAGCTGTGTGCCACTGGCGGGCATACGGGAGATCAGACGGGTAGGAAATGTGGAAATTTGTGGTACCGTCTTATGGGACCAAACTGCAGAGGTCATCGGTTCCTAAGCTTACATACTACTTAATTTAACATAAAATCAATTACGCTAAGGACGACACACACACACACACACACACACACACACACACACACACACACACACACACACACACACACACCCATGCCCGAGGGAGGACTCGAACCTCCGACGGGGGGAGCCTCGCGGATCGTGACAAGACGCCCTAGACCGAGCGGATAACCCTCGCGGCACTCAGACGGGTTTGCGTGGCCTTGTTGCGGTGATGACACATGCCTTTTCAACATGCTTTTGTTGGCGGTCAGGTCCCCGTAGACATTCTACAAGCACCTATGAAAATCTACGGTTCTCCGGTTTTCCGCCACCAGTTCTCTGCTTGGAACGCACCTCCGCTACAGACGCCGTTTTGACGGCTGCGTATAGCGCCGCCACCTATCGGTACTTCATGAAACTATATGGGCTGAAGCGAAAATGTTCCACAATGCCCCACAATGAATCTCACACTTTTTCTCCATACTGATGATGGAGTCTATTACACAATACTTGGGGCATCGTAACTTGGTGGGGCTGTAAGTAAACAAATGGAAACAGTTTTTATAACGAAAGGAAGTTGTTTAGCAATCCTGAATTTACCGCATAATTTCTGTGTGCAGTTTTTCAGTGAGGTAGAGGAAATTATTCGATTGATTTGTTCGCTATAGCCCAAATGTATCCATCCTACATATGACATTAACTGTTTGTGTCTTGTTATTTTATTTCATAGCTGTCTTGAACAGGAATAATTGCGTATGTATTGCTACACTTTCTGTACTGTTACTGATATGCATCATCTTTGTGATTTCAGCTCGTGACGAAGCTGGTGCTCCGCCAAGGTGTGGTAAGTATGAAGATATTAAAGTCTTAAAGACAGGCAATCATCGTAGGTTGTACCACTCGCTCCTGGATTTCTCCCTTACCATGTGCGCCCGTCCTGTCCACCTCTCCCCCACCCTCATATACCTTGGTCTCACCATTGACCGTCACCTCACCTGGATCCCTCATCTCCGCACCATCCAGTCCAAAGCCCACAACCACCTCCGACTCCTCAAACTCCTATCTGGCCGGACATGGGGGTTGCACCCCTCTACCATCCTCCTCACCTACAAATCCTTAATCCGTCCCATCCTCTGTTATGCCAGTCCCACCTGGATATTCCCCCCCCCCCCCAATTCTATAAGTCCCTCCAGATCCTCGAGCACCATGCACTCCGCCTCACCTCCCGTATACTCCTCCCGTCCCCCATGCGGATCCTTTATGACCTCATTCCTTTCCCCTATCTGCTCCTATACCTTGAACATATCTGCATACTCTACACCTCCCGCCACCTTGATCCTCCTCACCCCCTGGTTGCTTCACTCCTCTCCCATCCCTGCTCTTTGCCACGCCTTCACTGTTGTGTCCCCCCTACCCTCTATCTCTACACCCTTCATCTCCTTTCCCAAGGTGGCTTCTGTCAACTTCCCCTCGCGGATGATGCCCTCTCTCCCTCCATTTATCCCTCCTATCAACTCTGATCCTCACCCCCCCTCCTTGCCTCTGTCCTCTGTCCTTTCCCTGCTCCTCTGCCTTTCCCCAATCCCTGTCATGTCTGCCCCTCTTATGGGTCCTCGTCCTCCATCGGCTCCTTCCCCCCTCCCCTCCTTCGTTTTTCCTCTCCATCCCCCCCAACCTTTTACCTTTTTCTTTCCCATAATCTGTCCAGGTTCCCCCCGTCTGCCCTCAGCTGTGGTATGTCATATTTGCCAACTTTTTAGTCTAGTGTTCAAGTGAATGTTCAGTGTTGTTCGTCTTTCCAAAGTGTTGCGAACAGAAATCATGCTGTTGCTGGGTGTGATTTTTATGTGTCTTGCAAACAGTAACCAGACTGTCACCGCGTTTCTTAATTGTCTGTCTATTATTTTACCTGTCTGCTTCATACATATTTTATTAGCATCATCATCCCTTTGTTCTGTGTTTTAAGTTCCACGATTTTCTGCCATGTTACCATTTAAGTCTCCGAATTTATCGCCTGTGTTTATTATTTATTGACTTAATCTTTTTATAACAAATTCTGTAGACTGAAGAGTGGCATACTAAGCTGCTGCCAGCCCGCCCCCTACGGCGGGGAATAGAAACTCAATAAAGAAAAAAAAAATTTTAGAAGAACGTCGTAACCATATATGGAACTGGCAATAGATTATAATTTGCTTCCTTTCCCTCTCTGTATCTCATGCAAAATTTATTCACCTAGCTTCGGTTCGCGTCTCACAATTTAAGCTTTCACTTCCACCATCTGCCAGTTGAACCATGAGATGTACTTGCCGATAAATATCCTTATACAAGAGGAATTATTTCCAGTAAGATATATTTCTGTGTGATAATTGGTTTCTGTCACTTCTTCCTTAAAACTCTGATAATGTCGGCAAAGTGGTGATGGTGTATAGGGAAAGAGTCTAGTATTCTGGAGAATCGGGGTCCAAATCCTTGACTCAGGTTTTCCAAGGGTCCCTCAATCGAGTCGGCTCAATAACAGAGTGATTTCTGGAGGCATCCAGGTGTCTTATCTCCTTCTGAATACGCCCCAAAATGTACAACTGCTCGTACCGTGTCAACGATACGTTAAAACTCTGACATTCCTTTTCTTATTTTTGATGACATTCGAACAACACATGGTGTATCAGAGTGAGTCACTCAATTTCACAAAGCTATATCTTCTACAGGAATGAAGGTAGAAACTGTGGGATGTCTCTTAACTTACGCATCGAAATTAAAAGTTTACATTGGCGCGCCACATGTAAGTTACCGATTCTCGGAGTTGCCGATAGGGGCCTCCATAGCGCAGCTAGTGCACTCTCTCGTTCGTTCATCGTCCCGGTGTGCGTCGAGTCGATATGGCGCCAAGCGTTCTCCTCTTCAACGGGTGGAATCCAGTTAAAACTGTGCTGCGTGTAATTCTTAACAATGCTCTATTCCAACAGTGGACTGGTGGTAGGGTGCGTAAAAATATCGCATTGCACCATTATCCTTCAGGGTCGTCGGAACTGACGGAATGTTTGTTTATGGGGGGAGAGGAGCATGGGCTTTTATGAAACACTCTGTATCCCTTCTTCCCCTCTAAGAACTTTGAGTGAACTGCAACGCCTCATAGCAGCGCCAGTGAATGAATTAACTCTAAACATGCCGCAAAAGTATGGTACGAGTTTACTGTCGTCTGGATGTTTTCGCGTGCATCTGAACATTTCTGAAAAATCACATCTTGTGAAATCAGATGAATTTTATTAAAGGCCCTGTATTTTCTGCCAGACAACGCGCTTCCCTGCAGATGAAACGGACCAGTCTCTGTATCGTTCATACAAACATACATTATAAAGATGCAGCCATAGGTTTGCTCCTGTCCAAACTGTAGTTTTTCAGGAACAACTCTTGCCACTTTACAAAGGTTCACAGATAGTGTATCAAGGTATTGTCTGGTACACTTGGCCCTATGCCTGTAGGGCTGCCTACAAGCAGGGGCAGAGGCTTGTCTATATGCAGGGTCAGGTCAATGACCTTTCAACATTGACCTTAAAAGCATTATGCAATTAGGCTCTCGTCATCCCACTCCTTCCCTTACCACCTGTCCCCTCCCCTCTCCACCCCTGCCCCATCAATTAATCTCCACATAATACTAAAATGATACAGCCCTAGCAGTATGTGGTTTCTACAAACAAATTAAATTGAAACATTACCCCTTGCACAAGATATCTCCTTCAAAGTAATCCAGTAATTGTATGTGTGAAGCTTTATTTCCTTTTGCGTACACACACACAATGTGCGTTCACTGCGATGTCGCCAAACACGGATGCAACCATCATGATGCTGTAAACAGAACCTGGATTCATCCGAAAAAATGACGTTTCGACATTCGTGCACCCAGGTTCGTCGTTGAGTACACCATCGCAGGCGCTCCTGTCTGTTATGCAGCATCAAGGGTACCCGCAGCCATGGTCTCAGAGCTGATAGTCCATACTGCTGCAAACGTCGTCGAAGTGTTCGTGCAGATGGTTGTTGTCTTGCAAACGTCCCCATTTGTTGACTCAGGGATCGAGACGTGGCTGCACGATCTGTTACAGCCATGCGGATAAGATGCCTGTCATCTCGACTGCTAATGAACGTGGCCGTTGGGATCCAGCACGGCGTTCCGTATTACCCTCCTGAACCCACCGATTCCATATTCTGCTAACAGTCATTGGATCTCGACCAACGCGAGCAGCTATGTCGCGATACGATAAACCACAATCGCGATAGGCGACTTTTACCAAAGTCGGAAACGTGATGGTACGCATTTCTCCTCCTTACACGAGGCATAACAAAAACGTTTCACCAGGCAACGCCGGTCAGCTGCTGTTTGTGGATGAGAAATCGGTTGGAAACTTTCCTCATGTTAGCACGTTATAGGTGTCGCCACTGGCGCCAACGTTGTGTGAATGCTCTGACAAGCTAATCATTTGCATATCACATCATCTTCTTCCTGTCGGTTAAATTTCGCGTCTGTAGCATGTCATCTTCGTGGTGTAACAATTTTAATGGCGAGTAGTGTATAATTTCAGATATCGAAAATGGTATTACATGTAAGATTTCAAGTGCAAAACACACTTAGTAACCACAATTGAGTTTGAAATTCAATATTTCCACATTTAAATTTTCTGTATTCCTTGTTAAAATACAGTCGGCTTGATTATTAGCACTACTGAAATAAATCATAGGTTAGCAAACGAGCGTAGCCAGGATTAAATTCATCTAAATATATAAAATCGGTTCTCAAAATACAAATGAGCACAATTGCTAATTGTATTTAACTTCTAGACATTAAATATGTGACATCGATACTTCGCGGCCCACAGAGAGTGCTACTGAATTTTCAGGATTAACTGAAGCCTCTCTCACAATATTTCGCTCAAGCAAGACAGATGACGCAAGCTATCTACTGTTTGAAAACGTTTGTTTTTGTGATTAATTTCAGTTGTCATTAGTAGCATATAATCCGGGGTGGTTCAAGAACATTTTTTTCCACCCAAGCATCTTATTATTTGCCCCTCCCCCTCACTTTTACCTTTGTAGACTTTCACCCATATCAGGTTTCCTTACTTGTTGTTATACATACTGTATTCAGGTCTTGCACTTGAGTGCCCCTATCAGCTTAGTGTTCCATGCGGTCACTAATGATTCTGTTACGTCCTATATAGAAATCAGACAGTTTTACATCTACATCTACATTTATACTCCGCAAGCCACCCAACGGTGTGTGGCGGAGGGCACTTTACGTGCCACTGTCATTACCTCCCTTTCCTGTTCTAGTCGCGTATGGTTCGCGGGAAGAACGACTGTCTGAATGCCTCCGTGCGCGCTCTAATCTCTCTAATTTAAATTCGTGATCTCCTCGGGAGGTATAAGTAGGGGGAAGCAATATATTCGATACCTCATCCAGAAACGCACCCTCTCGAAACCTGGACAGCAAGCTACACCGCGATGCAGAGCGCTCTCATGCAGAGTCTGCCACTTGAGTTTCTTAAACATCTCTGTAACGCTATCACGGTTACCAAATAACCCTGTGACGAAACGCGCCGCTCTTCTTTGGATCTTCTCTATCTCCTGCGTCAACCCGATCTGGTACGGATCCAACACTGATGAGCAATACTCAAGTATAGGTCGAACGAGTGTTTTGTAAGCCACCTCCTTTGTTGATGGGCTACATTTTCTAAGGACTCTCCCAATAAATCTCAACCTGGTACCCGCCTTACCAACAATTAATTTTATATGATCATTCCACTTCAAATCGTTCCGCACGTATACTCCCAGATATTTTACAGAAGTAACTGCTACCAGTGTTTGTTCCGCTATCATATAATCATACAATAAAGGATCCTTCTTTCTATGTATTCGCAATACATTACATTTGTCTATGTTAAGGGTCAGTTGCCACTCCCTGCACCAAGTGCCTATCCGGTGCAGATCTTCCTGCATTTCGCTACAATTTTCTAATGCTGCAACTTCTCTGTATACTACAGCATCATCCGCGAAAAGCCGCATGGAACCTCCGACACTATCTACTAGGTCATTTATATATATTGTGAAAAGCAATGGTCCCATAACACTCCCCTGTGGCACGCCAGAGGTTACTTTAACGTCTGTAGACGTCTCTCCATTGATAACATGCTGTGTTCTGTTTGCTAAAAACTCATCAATCCAGCCACACAGCTTTTCTGATATTCCGTAGGCTCTTACTTTGTCAGGCGACAGCGCGGAACTGTATCGAACAACATTATTTTACTGACTCTTGTTTGATTTTCGACACAATAGTAACGTTGTTTATTGTCGTCGTCGACATGTGTATTTTACGCTACTGTGCCCATGTCTGTCGATGGATAATCGACATGTTTGACTTTTACGATCATTGGCTATGAGACTTGTCGGAACAAGCAAAATGCTCGTTCAGCATGTACAGAATCGCTTGTATGTGACTTCCTGCCTTGTGACACTCTACTACAACGTAGATGTGGAAAATTATTGGTTTGAGGCTCCATTCGAGTTTTTCGTGTATGCAGGTGCTACTTTACGTAATTGCTTCCATAGTATTGGGGAAAATGTCGGAAAAATGGAGCGTTAGGATACTCAAAAAATGTTCAAATGTGTGTGTGAAATCTTATGGGATTTAACGGCTAAGGTCATCAGTCCCTACATTTACACACTACTTAACCTAAATTATCCTAAGGACACACACACACACACACACACACACACACACACACACACACACACACACACACACACACACCCATGCCCGAGGAAGGATTCGAACCTGCAACCGTAGCGGTCACGCGGTTCCAGACTGAAAGGACACACACACACACACACACACATGCCCGAGGAAGGATTCGAACCTGCAACCGTAGCGGTCACGCGGTTCCAGACTGAAGCGTCTAGAACCGCACGGCCACACCGGCCGGCTGCAATCAAGGTCGAGGTTAACTTCCCCTGCATCTATACAAGCCCTGCGCGTAGGCAACCTGACGGGCAGATAGTACCTTGAAATACAGGGTGTTTCAAAAATGACCGGTATATTTGAAACGGCAATAAAAACTAAACGAGCAGCGATAGAAATACACCGTTTGTTGCAATATGCTTGGGACAACAGTACATTTTCAGGCAGACAAACTTTCGAAATTACAGTAGTTACAATTTTCAACAACAGATGGCGCTGCGGTCTGGGAAACTCTATAGCACGATATTTTCCACATATCCACCATGCGTAGCAATAATATGGCGTAGTCTCTGAATGAAATTACCCGAAACCTTTGACAACGTGTCTCGCGGAATGGCTTCACATGCAGATGAGATGTACTGCTTCAGCTGTTCAATTGTTTCTGGATTCTGGCGGTACACCTGGTCTTTCAAGTGTCCCCACAGAAAGAAGTCACAGGGGTTCATGTCTAGCGAATAGGGAGGCCAATCCACGCCGCCTCCTGTATGTTTCGGATAGCCCAAAGCAATCACACGATCATCGATATATTCATTCAGGAAATTAAAGACGTCGGCTGTGCGATGTGGCCGGGCACCATCTTGCATAAACCACGAGGTGTTCGCAGTGTCGTCTAAGGCAGTTCGTACCGCCACAAATTTACGAAGAATGTCCAGATAGCGTGATGCAGTAATCGTTTCGGATCTGAAAAATGGGCCAATGATTCCTTTGGAAGAAATGGCGGCCCAGACCAGTACTTTTTGAGGATGCAGGGACGATGGGACTGCAACATGGGGCTTTTCGGTCCCCCATATGCGCCAGTTCTGTTTATTGACGAAGCCGTCCAGGTAAAAATAAGCTTCGTCAGTAAACCAAATGCTGCCCACATGCATATCGCCGTCATCAATCCTGTGCACTATATCGTTAACGGCGCTGAGGGGTTGCCGCGTTTGAATTTTGTATGGATAGAGGTGTAAACTCTGGCGCATGAGACGATACGTGGACGTAGGCGTCATTTGGACCGCAGCTGCAACACGGCGAACGGAAACCCGAGGCCGCTGTTGGATCACCTGCTGCACTAGCTGCGCGTTGCCCTCTGTGGTTGCCGTATGCGGTCGCCCTACCTTTCCAGCACGTTCATCCGTCACGTTCCCAGTCCGTTGAAATTTTTCAAACAGATCCTTTATTGTATCGCTTTTCGGTCCTTTGGTTACATTAAACCTCCGTTGAAAACTTCGTCTTGTTGCAACAACACTGTGTTCTAGACGGTGGAATTCCAACACCAGAAAAATCCTCTGTTCTAAGGAATAAACCATGTTGTCCACAGCACACTTGCACGTTGTGAACAGCACACGCTTACAGTAGAAAGACGACGTACAGAATGGCGCACCCACAGACAGCGTTGTCTTCTATATCTTTCACATCACTTGCAGCGCCACCTGTTGTTGAAAATTGTAACTACCGTAATTTCGAAAGTTTGTCCGCCTGAAAATGTACTGTTGTCCCAAGCATATTGCAACAAACGGTGTATTTCTATCGCTGCTCGTTTAGTTTTTATTGCCGTTTCAAATATACCGGTCATTTTTGAAACACCCTGTACCACTGCCACATTGGGGGATCGAAGGCTGTGTTGTAGTGTTACCTGTGTCTGTTTCTTGTTTACTATTTTTTCATGTAGTTTCTACAACTAAATGATTGAATCAAGTCTTACTGGGGTGCTGTAATTATTTTCGGTCACCAATAGCAGGAGGATATGAACGTGTAACTGAAAAGAAGTAATGGTACCGTACTTCGAATCAAAATAATTTATATCATAGGCACTTACTAACAGAAAATTAAGTGCCAAGGACGGTCATTTTTGTATTACAATGGTCTTTGTTGTGAAACATCTATGGTGCCTTCTCTGTGCCATGCCTGTTCTTGTACCTGTAGGATGTCTATACCAGGACAAGGATAAAATTCCTTGTCTGGCAGTAAAAGAACGGGTGAAAAAGGTTTTCGAGTGTAGATCTCTTTTAGGTCCGTACACTTCTTCCATCATTTCTCCAATGAATAGATTCCATACTTCATGTAAGATTCTGAATGCTCTGCAGCACACACATCATTTACTGTCATAACCTGTTCAGTGGATTAAAAATCTTTTGCAATCGCAGATTTTGTGACGTGGGATAGATGAATGTCAGTTGGTATCTAATTTGATGACAATGGCGGATTTACAAAGAATTCGTACTTGTAATCGCTTAGTTTTGCCAATATAAAAGCAACTTTGAAGGCGGATGAATCGTGCCACGGAATGATGAGTCTGCTTTCCCGGGCAGACCAATCTTATTCGAAAGGATATTTCTTCCTGTAGTTAACCAAAGAAACGTGTGTAGTATTAATCAGTTGCTGTTTTACCGTTAGCGAGACAATAAACAAGAAGAATCCCTGTCTCATTGAGGAAAAAACTGATCGTATCTACTCTGCTGTTTTCTGTTTCGTTTCTGGCGCGATGTGATGGCCCATGACTCATCAATCGTAACACATCGCCCATATGAGTCAGCTCTTTTAACGCTCTCAACTTTATTGAGATATTCATTTTCGCACTTCATTTGGTCAGCATCAACGAATGCGGTAGCTGTCATTCTCGAAACACATTACACAGTTAATTCTTCACCTAAAACGCAGCATACTGTTTTTACTAATCTGCTTGTCGCGTCAGCTACGTTAAACACCTTCAATGGCCGATTGTTCAATACAGTATTGTGTACTTTTTTGATGTTTATATCAGCGTCTCTCAAGTGTATACCTGAACAGGTGTAAACACTTCTTCATTCTCATAATTGCGAAATACATCTCTTCTGATGGTCAATTTTGTCCATTGTTTTCACCCAGAATATGGGAAGCAAAGAGCTTACAGTAAAAAATGTGTTTCACGGTATCGCTCTGTATAGTCTACCAATCTGCAATATGCTATTGCAGTTTTGGAATTACGCCCTAGGTCTTAAGTTATGCATTTAAGAGGCCATGTTTACTACTGCATATTTTTCTTGATTTGTCCCATACCACCATCTCTGAAAGTTTGTCGGTGAAATTCTTATTCGCTCTGTATAGTCTACCAATCTGTAATATGCTATTACAGTTTTGGAATTACGCCATTTTAAAGCACCAAGAGTTTCTACTATTGCAGGGTATAAGCCAATTTACAAGTGATTTGAACTGTTGTACATTACATGCCACTTCACAACATCTGAAGAAGCAACAGCTTGTGCACCAGCTCCTGAGGGTGGTAACATTTGAATTCAATCGTTCATCTTTTTTTTTGCAGTTGAATACCCAAACTTATTCCGGAATGTTTATTGCCGAATGAAAATCATCCAAAGCGTTTTACGATGGTACGATACTTTCGATAATCCGTTTCAACCAGACACAGACAAAACGACTGCTTTGGAAATCAGAATAAGTCAAAATGTTCTTAAGATTAGGTTTATAGTTACTTACTTGCGGAATATAAGGAAAATGGAGTGCCTTTGCCATAAACTCCTTCCATGTGACAGAGCGAGGATTCGTCCCTCTTCCTTACTAGATATTAAAGGTCTGCGATGCAAGACCCCAATTAACGAAATGGTCCATCTGATATCCGCAAAGATACTGACTTCTCTACTTTTGCAGCTCGACGAGACATCGATGTTTCCACTCAAGGAGTTCGATTTCTCGGTTGTTCTATTGACTTACGTATTCTGCAATTCTGTACAAATTATTCTGAATCCAGAATGAAGGTTGTTATAAAATATTAACTTTTCATTGTGAGATATATTCTCCAAAGCAAAGAATGCTATGTTACGATTTCCTTAAATCAGTCGATTTCGGGAAGGTCGGGTGTCATTGAAACACAGCAGTCAGCCAGGACAGGCTCATCGTTTCATTACCGCTTTTCTCATTACTGCAGTGAATCCTGCTGTCAGAAATGACCGACGACGGGGGGTGGGAGGCATTCGGCTCTTGCTGGGGATCAGTCACGGTATCGCTCATGACATAGTATTTGAAGTTCTCCCACAGGCTGACGGAGGAGCGGAAGTTAAACGGGAAGTCTACATCACTGCAGCACGTGGAGAAGTGTCACGATGAAGAATGACTTATATCGTTCCCTGCTCCGCATTATCAAGAGAGATGAAGCATGGTGTCCATCATCTTGAGCCAGAGGGTAAGCGTCAGAACCAACACTGGAAGCACATGAATTTAACCCCCCCCCCCTCCCCCGAAACCCCCTCCCCCCAAAAAAAAATCCAAGGTCGTGTACGCCAGCTCCAGGAAAGTAATTATGGCGTTTTGTTTGATAGCTTTTTCTTTGACTGCAAGGTCCAGCTGCTCGTTGACACTCTGAAACACGGCACCACAATTAACGCACAGCGGCACATTGACAGACTGAAGAAACTGCAGCGCGCCGTCAAGTTCAAACGCACAGGAATGTTGACGGACGGCATCAGTTTGTTGCAGGATAGTTCCTGCCTGTATGTTACCAAGATTGTTTCGGCTACCTTCAAAATTTTCGCTGGGGAGGTGTTACACATGCTCCATACAGTCTCGATCTCTCCCCATGCTGTGGTTCCGTAGTCTAATGTTACATATCCCTTACCAAAAAAATGTTCGTAGATGTACAGAAAGTAAATATCCTACGTTGAACTAACTATTCTAGTGCTGTCAACGTTTGTATGGTTTCGTAATTGCAGAGACATTATATTAGCAGATAGATGTGTGTCGTGCTATGGGTGTCGCATTGTGTAGGATGTCGGTTCCTGTTTATGCTTCCCAATTAGTAGGACCAAGGTTTTTCGTTTAAGTAAAAGCCACTGGAATGTTGGTGCTCTTTGGCATCATCAGTATTTAATCGTAAATTCTTGACACTTTCTAGAACACCATTTGTTAAGTAAATGCGTTGTGCTGCATTTCAGTACGACACAATGAACTTCATAGTTATATTGACCGCTCTGGGCAGCAACTAAAACTATTATGGCGCATTTGGCGCCTAAAATTTCTATAAGTATTACGTACATAGCTTCAAGTTCCTTAAGAATTGGATGTAGTTAAAATAATTTTATTATGACTATCTTAATTGAAATTACTTTTCAAGTATAATTTACATAATGTTTTGTGGAAATAATGATTGACAGAAGGATTTATGCTCCTAATAATTAATAACTGGAGTTACAAATTTAGGCAGTATAAAAACCACCAACTTCACTTCTTACATAATTGTCGATTGAATTATCGATAGTAAAATTAGAAGAAATAAAAATGTAAACAGAAATTTTATTTCCTAAAAAACTAAAGCATAATAATATTATATGAATGTGTGGTTTCTGTTATTTCGGACATGTCCGGAAGAACAGACACCATATTCATATAATTTGATAGGCCTAGCTGGGCAGTGAATCCACCTTGATCAATGCGGATGCACAAATACGTGCGACCTCCTGCGGGAATCTCAGAGAGCGAATATGGAGGATATGGACAGTGACTACGGATTGGAAGCGCTCGATGGGAGTGTGGACCGGACGTGAGGCGTGCCGAGGTAGTCCGCAAACAGTTTCAAAAAGTCTGTGTCCTGGATGGAGCAGTGGATACCGCACCTGCCTATTAAGAAGGAGATCCCGCGAACAAATCGCGGTACGGTACACATTTTCACTCGTCGTCGCAGATTCCGCGTAGTGTCCCAATGTGGTTGACAGCAGTGATCCCTTCCCTTTCTTCCCCTCTGCACCTGCAATTTACATATGATAATAGTATTACTTTCACTGTAAAGTGGTTTCTGACTCATTTGAGGCAATAGCTGTGATTACTAGTTTTCGTGGCTCAAGATCAATGTTGCTATACGGATCGATATGAAAAATAAAATTATATTATCAGGAAAATAGTGTTTTGGTGATAATACATATGCAAAATTATCTCTAGATGTGGACTATATAATTTAAGCATAAAAATTATGTCAGGCGGAAATTTATACGGAATCTAATATTACAGCTAAGGTACTAAAGTTCTGAGAACGAAACATCCATTACAGTAGACAACCGCAATCATTTTCATGAAGTCAGTGACCGTCTTGTCACGCAGTGGCATAAATGTATTAACAGTTATGAAGATTACTTTTGAAATAATAGAAAGGTCGCTTACTTTCTTCTATGAATCTCGTTTCTAGCCCTCATACTTTCACTTCGTGAATTAAACATACAAATCGTAAATAGTGGTGAACAGGGTTTAATGTCACACAACACAAATAACCTGTTGCAATTCCTTGATAAACGTAGCTGAAGACTTAGGGAATCTGAATATGGTGATTTCAAGTGCAGTCAACGCAGTTTGGGTGTTTAAAGCGAAGCAAAGGGTCTTTTTGTACACGAAGAATGTGCTCTTCATTATTGGGATGAGTACCTACACTACGGCACCAATATAGTCATGCAATCCTCCCAGTGGACTCAAAATTTCTTCGTCCGTACGTGTATAGTGAGCATAGGTCCTCGAGTCACTGCAGAATTAATCTTTTCTTCCTCCGTTCTGCAACTCGTTCTCTTTAGACTATCTGTATTCTTTTCGGCTCTAACGGCCCCATTCATGTTCTTTAATGTCGATACGACAATCCCTTAAGTTTTATTTCGGGACAATTCATTATTTTTCTATCACTTTGTCGGGGTAAGAAACCCACTACCTGATATCGGGTTGCCTTTCTCCTTTTTCCAAATTTTTACAGTTGTGCGAAGCGTTTGGGAAGGACTACTGTAGAAGAATCCCTTACGATGAGTAAACTGATAATCTACACTTGAGCCCAGAAGGCCAACACAGTTGCAAATCCAATGTGGTGGAGTCATCAGGTACCTTCGCCATTGTAGTCTACTGACAACGCAAGGATCGCACTGTTGATGGTAGAGGTATCAACTTCCTACGCATGCCATGAAGTATATGTTCATTCTTTTTGGGAAAACGGGACTTCAGGCAATGACCGACAATGATATGGCAATTGCTGTGGCTTGGTGGCAACCGTGTGAGAGCCCTCGATGCGTGTAGGGTGCATCACAGGTGATATCTAGCACACGCAAGGAACTTGCATTAGGTGACGTACCCAACAAAAATGGTTCAAATGACTCTGAGCACTATGGGACTTAACATCTGTGGTCATCAGTCCCCAAGGACTTGGAACTACTTAAACCTAACTAACCTAAGGACATCACACACATCCATGCCCGAGGCAGGATTCGAACCTGCGAACGTAGCGGTCACGCGGTTCCAGACTGAAGCGCCTAGAACCGCACGACCACACCGGCCGGCCGTACCCAACATAAAATCTTTAAAAGAGCTAAAGGCAAACAGTGTGAACACAGAGACCTTCATATTTGCAATCGAAGGAAACTTTACTGTGGAAGAAATAAAGGTCATGGTGGGGATACATCGACCACCACCTAGGTGGTGGTGGTGGTGGAACATCCCACTACCCACGCGATGTTTAGAAATTAGTAGCAGTGCCCGTTAAACATTCTGTAGGCACAGGCCGCAAGGCACACGTCGTGCAATATGTCTAATATCCAGTCAGTAGCTGCATTCAGTATCTCCAGCACATTAAGTCACTATCACACAAGTGCAGCACACCTGAATAAATAGACACTACACTGTATCTGTCTAGTGTCCATTGTAACATTCATTCCACTTTTTAAGGTTGGAGAAATAGCAGTTTCGCCTTGACACTATGACTCACAAAGATGTCTTAATCGGCAACAAACGTACTTGCATTTACATCTGTTTCGGCATCTACATCTTCATCTGCATTCTGCAAATTACTGTGAAGTGCATGGCAGAGGGTACGTCCCATTGCACCGGTTATTGGGGCGTTTTCCAGTTGCATTCGAGTATGGAGCCCAGGAGGTTTGCAACGTGTAATTTTCTTCTCTCTAAATGTTCCTGGCAGTCCATTCATCACAGATTTTAACCATCATAATGTTGTCACAAAACGATTCTGTAATTGGCGTAAGTCCATTTATATTCTTCTTACTAAGGTGTGTACCAAATAAATGTTCACATGTGTATCAGATCTTATGGGACTTAACTGTTAAGGTCGTCAGTCCCTAAGCTTACACACTACTTAACATAAATTATCCTAAGGACAAACACACATACCCACGCCCGAGGGAGGACTTGAACCTCCGTCGAGACCAGCAGCACAAGATGTGTACCATTTTCGGTGTAATTTACGTTACCGATCTCAGTAACAAGATTATCCAAGTTCTCCTATAATAACCACAAACCAAAGCGTTCATCAATTCGTCTCCTCTGTTTCCTTAGTAACTGAGAGATATTTAGCACTTTGGAGAAATCGATTTTGACACATTCTGCTATCGGAGAAGACTGATCAGTTGTGGCTATTAAGCGAACTTTTATACGCAAAGGATCCTGTATGGTGGTACTTCCAGCGACGTGATACTCCTATCATGCCTGTACTTGCAATCCAGTTGTGAACTCCTACCTCAACTGGACTATTTTGTATACTGATACTTTCCCTTGTCATAACTTGTGTGGGTCCACATCCATAACCTACCTCAGACATAACGCGGGTGGATTCATCTCCGAATATTAGAAAGGAGAGAAGACACATTTTTAAAAATGTTTTATAGTTCTTTTAACGTTTTTTGATGTTATTGAAATCCTCACGTTATACTTGTAAACATTTCTTTTCTGTGGATTATTAAGTTCCATTTTTAATGGATAGAAGGCACTTTTTACTAGTGCAGGTGCACTATTTAGGTTTCTTAAATTTCTTAATATAAAACCACAGCAAGCTGTTATATGTTTATTCACGACAGTGGACTTACAATTCCACGTCAAGAAGTTACTCTGTAACTGTAACAAACTGTATGTCACACAACTTTTTTATTGTATCTTATTCGTTAAAAAGCTTTAGAAGATTTGTAAACGTAAGTGTTGAACTAGATTCATTGATCTGCAGATTGAAATTGGACAGTTTTGTAATGAAAGACTATTTGATCATCAAGGTGTATTACATTAATGCAATTAGACCGTCACTTTCCACTGAGCATATTCTGTTCCAGAAGTTCGAATATCAATGTTCTGCATGTTACCCGTCTGTAGTCACCATAACCTCTTCATTGGGCAGAAAAACATTTATAGTCACAATTTTTTCTAGATGTGGAAATAGATGATGTTACATCTGGTAAACAGGATGGATGATCCAAATAGGTCTCTTGTTTCCATTTTCTCCTTATAAAATCCAGAGTTTTTCTCATTTAGTTTTTCTTCTAACATGGTCTAAAGCAGTCACCCTCAAACTGGGGGTCGTGCCTCCTTCGGGAGAGGTGCAGGGAATAAGAAATTAAAATCTTTGTATTTCATATTATTCAAGAAAGTCTTCGGGTAAAAAAATATTGCTATTGTCATTTCCATGAACTAAGTTAGGAAGCTCCCCCATTGTTCATTTGATGTCTTGTATCCCAAGGACTGACCAGTAGACCCTGTCACCAGGAATGCTAAGAAGAGTTATGAATAGTATTTCATCGCGGAGCATCTGTCACTGATCACCCGGAGGGTTAGCTACTTACCAAACATTTAACAACCATTAGTGACGACAAGCCGCTTGGCAATGTGACCGCCACATCCTGGCGTCACTGACTACAAGAATAGGTTGTTAATAAGAGCCATTGTGAGGGTCCATTCGAATTAGTTCAGTCTTCCGGAATCAGTTCAGAGGTAGTGCGTAAGCTATAAGTTTAGTTCTAGTTTACGTTCAGTGAAAGTAGTTAACCGGATTTAAAATTCTAGGAGGTGGAAGGATGGCAGGCGGCGGGCTGTGGGTTGCTGTCGATACATATACAATGGATGGTCCTCGTCTCGCTTCCCGCGCCCGGGTTCCCGGGTTCGATTCCCGGCGGGGTCAGGGATTTTCTCTGCCTCGTGATGACTGGGTGTTGTGTGATGTCTTTAGGTTAGTTAGGTTTAAGTAGTCCTAAGTTCTAGGCGTTGATGAGCATAGATGTTAAGTCCCATAGTGCTCAGAGCCATTTGAACCATTTTTCTTTTTATGGTCCTTGATGCCATTGGTCCGGGTGCGTTGGCCCCTGACCAGGCGCTCACGGCGGCCGCTATTGCGGCGTCGCGATAAGGCCCGTAGTGCTGGCTTGCAGCACGGAAGGCGGTGGTGAGGTAGATCTCGGCTACGTCACGTTCCGAGCCACGGAGCGCAGGAGACCCATGTTGAACCCACGCCAAGAGCTGGGCGGACCGGAGGCGCTCGACTTGTCCTCTCTGCTGGTCAGAGGGGGTGGGGGAGGTGCGGCTCGCTGGACAGGGACTCAGGCAACACGCAGGGGTTCGGGGCCTGGTAGCGTCAGAAGCAGTTGCGTCATCTCCTTGGGGCAAAGCATCACGGACCTCGCCAGCTGACGAATCACGAATGACGGCGGCATCGGGTTTTAATGTGATGCTGCCTGCTGATCACGTGACTGTGGCGTCATTAGTGCGTCATGGCGACGCCTCTTTTCCTGACCATACTTGGTGAGGTGTTGGTGTCGTCCCAAAGGTGGCAGGGTGTCGTAATTGGCAGTAGGTTACTTCCAGCAACCTTTCTGGGCTGTCTGGGCGCGCGGTCTGATGCAACCCGTTACTCAGCAGAGCAGCGGTCGGCACCACGTGTCCCCAGTTCTGCGGCCAGCGGCTTCGTCTGCTCCGTCTTCTGTTCCGTCTTGGTTTTTTACACAATTACGTGATAGAATCTCCGACATTTCCACGGATAAATGACTGATTTGCCGTGGCAACAAGAGGTCCAATGGAAGTGATTCACTGAGTGTCTTTTCTCCTATGAATGCTCGCAGTTCCAATTTTAATCAAAGTACATTCGTTCGTGTCTTCTTCTGTTCCTCTCAGCAACATTAGGTCTCAACACAAAATCATAGTGCGTGCAAATGAAGTTGAATAACTGAGTACTCGGCATTGCCCAGGACTGTACGGTACTTATTCCAATTCTCGTCTCCACTCTCTCAATTCATCTCCTCGCTTTCCCTCTCTTCGTCCATCTCTTCTTCTTTCCTTTCTCTTGCCATCTCATCTTCACCTTCTCTACGGCTCTCTCCTTATATTTACTTTCTCCGTCCATTTCGTCACTCACCTCTCTCATGATAATGCTCCTCCAGCCCCTGTCCGTCCACCTCCTCTTCTTCGCACTCTCTGTCCACTTCCTCCACCCCACTACTCTCTTTCCGTCTCCTCCTGCCATTCTCTCTGTCAACCTGCTCATCCCTCTCTCTCTGTTCATCTGGTCCTCCCCCTTTCTCTGCCTATATATTTCTCCCCCCCCCCCCCTTCCTCTGGCCAGGTACTATTTCCTCATCTGTCCATCTCCTCCTCCTCTCTCTGTCCATTTGCTCCTCCCACTTCTCCCCCTCTCACTTCTCCTCCTCCACCATCTCTCTGTCTGTCTCTTCCTCCCTCTCCCTCTATCCATCTCATTGTCCTCCTTCCCCTATCGATCTCCTCCACCCTGTCACTCAGTCCATCTCCTCCTGTTCCCTTTCTGTGTCCATTTCCTCCCCCTCCTCTCTCTGACTATCTCCTTCTCCCTGCTCTCTAAGTCCATCTCTCCACCCCTCTCTCTGTCCGTCACTTCCACTTTCTTTCTCTGTTAAGCTCCTTCCACCCCTTCTCTATCCATCTTCTCCTTCCGAGTTTCTGTATGAACATTTCCTCTTCTACTCTCCTCTTGAACATCACCCTACGCTAATAGGAGGTTGCTGGTTCCTGTACCTAACTATTTCTTCCCAGATCGTATGTAATATGTGACCAAATGTGGTTGAAGTCGATTCAGGGCTTTAGGAAGAGCTTTTCCTGGCGGTTTTTCCCACGTACCTACACCTCACATATATTTAACGTATTTCACACCGCTTTGAACGCATGTTTCAGCTGTACCTCTAGCGCATTTCGCCGTGCAGTTCCTTTTTCATGTATGCCAATGTTTACGACGTCGTATCTCGTGAACATTGTAGCATACAGTTATATACTTTTGCATGTACATTCAGTGGAATGAATGAACCATGTCCGCAAAATGTGTTGCGAGTAGAGTTGGTTGTAAAGAAGTAATGAATTACAAGGTCATCTGTTGCGACAGTTTTACTGCCTGAACACCGAAAACAGAGTAAGCGATGAACTTTCTTTCCTCTCACGATTTGGTGAGGGTTTCACCGAGAAAAAGTCTCATGAAGGTTTGAAATTACGCGTAAACTTGGGTGCAAGTCACTAAATGCTCTCATTCGCAAATACTGGATGTTGAGTATATTCTGACTACTTGCGCGTCACGAGCTACGCTTCTTTTTAACCCTAAAACCCACTCCTTTGAGATATAGATGGTTTTTACCCCCAATAGTGGTTCTTTCCAGACAGTAAGTGATATGTGTACCAAATTTGGTTAAAGTCGATCCAGTGGTTTAAGGCGAGATGTGGAACATAGATAGTACTTTTACATATTTACATCCACTGTTATAATATGTACGGATTATCTGACATTAGTCTTCACCAGTATTCTTTTGAATAATGAGGTACGACCACAATGGATTCTTTGTTTGGAGATTTGAGTTGAGGATAGCTCGAAGCCTATAAAGTTAAAGCTGCAACTGCTGACAAATCATCCAGGACATGTAAATAAACCACCAAATTTTTCTAGATTCATGAGCAACAAGTAAAATGAAATGTCAGATTCTTCAAAAACAAGTACCATTTTCTAAGAAAGTCTTAAGAGCTTCCATACTTAGTTGCAAAATCGGAATCACCACAAATTATTGGTGAAGAATTACTTCTTCCCGCAGTCGTCAAGACGTGTGAAATCATGCATGGAGAAAGTTTTGGCGCTGTTCTTGAAGTCGATTCTACTCTCACATGTTACCGTGGCTCGTGCTACTGATGCAGTAGCCACTGATTTAAAAAATCAATTGCTACCACGTCTTCATGACAGCCCAAAATTCGCCCTACAACTTGAGGCCAGTACTGATATCGGAAATCTTTCCTAGCTTCTTGTCTTTGAAAGCTACTGTTATAAAAATGAAATGCGCAAGGCCTTTTCTGTTTTGCAAAGCTCTGGAAGAGAGGGCTGAAGACGATGATGGTTTTTTCCTTTTGAATTCCATTTTTATTGACAACAATTTGTCATGGATAAATTGTGTTGGTTTATGTACCAATAGGGCGATAGAATTTATTGGAACTAAAAACGATTCATGTGTTGTTTCTCCTTCTGTAAAATTCACACATTGTGTGGTACACAGGGAGGCATTAGCTTCTAAAATGTACAACCGGAAGTCAGTAAAGTTCTCAGCGATGCTGTCATTGTAGTAAATTTCTTGAAAGCACGAGATTTGAACTGTAGGCTATTTTCCATTCCATGCTTTCCACTGAG
This sequence comes from Schistocerca piceifrons, assembly GCF_021461385.2. Taxonomy (NCBI): domain Eukaryota; kingdom Metazoa; phylum Arthropoda; class Insecta; order Orthoptera; family Acrididae; genus Schistocerca; species Schistocerca piceifrons. The sequence continues at coordinate 462,544,549 of NC_060149.1, forward strand.
ATACGTTGGTTGTTCGAGGTAAGATACTTCGTCGCGTTGTGAAGCTGGAGGATGACCGTCTCTTTCCCTATTGAATAGCAGTCCTACACTCAAAGCTATGTTTCTGGATGAAAATTGGCTTCTAATATTGTGCAACTTGGCCGACGTTTTTTACACAACTTGGACTTTGGAAAACCCAGATTGAGAAGGATGACTGCAAGATGTTTTCTTCTGTGAATGTTTTCGTGAAGGAAAATGAGCTGGATGTAGATAAAATTAGTAGAACTGGCGTAGTACATCTCGAAAACCTTCTTCAACAAATGTAGGATAAATGTCCAGAACCTTCGTTTTAGTATGACTGGGTCCACAGTCCCATCCTATACGTTTGCAAGACCTATAGTAGACAGTAGAGTACGAGGAGCTAGCAGAACTTCGAAGTGAATTTAAATCGAAGCCCCTGAAAATTTTTGTGTGCAGACTGGGAATGAATTTCCAAATTTACCAAGAAGGCAACTTACTTGTGGGAGCCAACATTTTCCACAATGGGATTAATCAACCCGAAAAATCGGTCTCCGCAGCATCTTGAAAGTGATCTGCGAGTTGCGGTTTCAAAGACCCAACCAGGTCCGCTTAAGGAGCTGCGCGGACAGCCCGGTGGAGTGCTACCGAAGGAGCCTGCGTTCGACTCCCGGATGGGTCGGAGATTTTCTCCGCTTTCGGACTGTGCGTTTTGTCATCCTTACGTCAGCATCGTCATAATTGCCATTCCACTATTGTGGTGGCTGTATGGGAACGTCCCGAAAGGCAGTAAAAAAATCCAGCGTGCAATTTTCGTATTGTTTATTTTACTATTTTGATGATCAGTGTGAATCTATTTTTTTTAAAATGAACTTTTAAATGTTGACTTTTGAGCTGCTATAATTTGTATATCGCAATGTTCCAGCTATTAAAACATTAGAAATGAATTAAAAGCAATCTAAATATAAATAGTTAAACTGTAAGAAACAAATCAATTGTTTTTTAAAAAATATGTCGTTAAATCCACATATTTTCTGGGATCCAGTAACCACACACGCAGCCGTGGTTGTTTGTAAACTAATTGTAATTGTTAACTTTTCCGCCTTTGAATAATAATACGGTAATTTTAAAAAAAATAACTGTAATGTGCTCGGAAGACATTGTCTAATTATATTCAGGATTACTGTAGTTCTAACAGATAGCTCCAATAAACAGATAAAAGTAAATACATATTGTAGGCCGGTTCCGTGCGAAGTATGAGAAGTATGGAGAAAGGAAAGAAAATTGATGGGGGAAGGCACAATAATGTATGTTTCAGGAGTGTGGCACAACGGAAAAAGTTTGGGAACACCTGGTCTAGAGGACTTATCTAGTAGCACATACTCACTGAATTATACTAACTAGTTCTCAACCGTTGAAATGAATTCAGAAGATTCTTACCAACTATCAACGAACTGGGAGATAAAAAAGTCGAAAACAAATATTTTATGACCACACAGTAGTCTGCTTATGAATGATCCCTGTACATGTATTCAGCTTCTATACACACTTTTCGTAGTACCTGAAAGTAATGCACTGTGCGCAGCACCCATGACGCTACTTCTTCATCCTTAACAGGTTGTGAGAGGACTGTGATAATGCATTTTAGTAATCATTAAGCGTAAAATGTTCTTGGTAATAGATAATACTTGACTACACTTAGCGAGGAAAAGTGAGTTTGCGTTCCATTGCAAGAATAACCAACAGTGCTGCCCCTAATATCGGGGATGATAACGGATGTCCCACGCCTTGTACTACTATATTTAATGCACTTACTTTAGGGTCGTATCGTGATTAGTCATTACACTTCAGTGCCTTCGGAATAGTTGTTATTAGAGGTGCAGAACAAAACACATGTCCCATACTTAGCTTACCGTGTTGTGAGGATGTCAGTACCGATTCTGTACAGTATGCTTACACATACCACATGGCCATCCGAACCCATCTCATTTTTGGTGACCTATTTCAGTTTTCTTAACTTTTTGTTCTTTCTGAGACACTAGTGAATATGCAGCCGGCAGTAGAATCTCGTACACTCACCACCATTCATTAAGTGTATGAGTACACCTAATGGTGAGATGTTACATAGAAGTACAGGGATGGGAAAATAATATGAGAATACCACGAGAAATAGATGCTTAGACATAAATACAGATGCTAGCCGAAGCCTGCCAGTTGCTCTTTTGTGTTTGACCAGGAACGACACGCGTGCAATATCCTCAATTCGTTGCAAGCGTCAATCATGGTCGGAACCTGTTCTGTGTAATGGTGACTGCATTATGCTGGAACCAAATGAGTTCGAACGTGGTCAAATTTTTGGTGCTCCTATGTTGGGTGGACCCGTAACCAAGATAGCTGAAGTGTTTGGTGTTTCAAGCGGCACCGTATCCGACATTTATATCGCATACGGGGAAAGCGAAAGAACACAATCCACAAAGTCACATCGCAGACGAAAGTGTGTGTCGAGTGATCGTGACGGGAGGTCATTGAAGAGAATTACGAAGAAAATTTAGGTGAAAATAACTGCAAAAGGCACTGCAGAACTGATTGCCGCAATCGGTAACCAGTTAGCACGAAACAATACGAACAGATCTCCATAAGAAGGAAAATGCAGGGCAGGCCAGAATTCCAAAAGCACTCATCAGTGATGCATATGCCCATAACAAGGAAACGTGGTGCCGTAGTCATAAAACATGGACTATGGAGCAGTGGAAGAATGTAATTTGGTGGAATGAGTCGTGTCTCTTGCAGTTTCCAACTTTTGGCCGGGTTTACATCGTAAGAGTGAAACTTAACGGAGTCTCTGTCATGATTTGGGCAGCCATATTGCAGTACTTCCATATGTCCCATGGTTACACTTCAGTACATTACTGCCAAGGATTGTATGACATCTCTGGCTGATCAGGTTCATCCCATGGTTTAACGTTTGTTCCCCACTTTTGATGTTCCAAGACGACAGGGTCTCTGTTAGTACAACTCGCATCGTCCCGTACCGGTTTTGTGAGTTCAATGCTGACGTGTCTCATCTTCACTGGTCACCACACTCGTCATATTTCAATATTATTGAACCTTTGTGGACTACTTCGGAGAGAAGAGTGAATTATCGCAATGCACCGCCATCATCGTTACCTGAACTTGCCTCTGTCTCGCAGGAAGTATGGTACAAGATGTCCTTGAAACCCGTACAGAGCCTATATTTGTCGATTTCGAGACGACTCTAAACTGTTTTGAATGTGACCGTTTGACCTACACCGTATTAGACATGGTTGTGAGCTGTTTGCTGTTTCCGTATTTTTGTCCAGCCTCGACAGGTACTGCATGTTCCGGTGCGTAGTATGAAGTTTATTTCTCAGTGAAATCAACCAGGGAAAGTTTTATAACATTTCGATAGACTGTGCGGAATGTTGGCTATCAGCTTCTTATCGTCTGTATATTTAGTCACGTATGTATCTGCCATTCACGTACAGGCGTATAGTATTCTGATGATAGCTTCTAATTCAAGGCTCTCTACATGTTGAGTGTGTATGTAGTGCTCTAATGTGATAACGTTGCTAGGGTCGTACCATACAGTGCAGTGTGGCAAATCAGAATTTCACAGAAAGTGGGGAATCACTGATGAATTTCCTTTTTTTTCTGGACGCCAGGCTTGATCGTCATTAATATAACCAAACGTCACCTTTTCGTTCAAATAAGACTTCTAGTCAGGGATATGGGGAATAATACATCTGAATAACTAAGAGGTGAAGAGGGATAATAATATGAAACATATAGTAAAGCAAGGAATATTATAAAATACATAAAAGGTGTTGAATGTCGCCGGCCGGGGAGGCCGAGTGGTTCTAGACGCCACAGTCTGGAACCGCGCGACCGCTACAGTCGCAGGTTCGAATCCTGCCTCGGGCATGGATGTGTGTGGTGTCCTTAGGTTAGTTATGTTTAAGTAGTTCTAAGTTCTAGGGGACTGATGATCTCAGAAGTTAAGTCCCATAGTGCTCAGAGCCATTTGAACCATTTGTTGCATGTCAGGGCGCTTTGACATCGCTGATACGGCAGAATGAAGGCGTTTGTGGGACGCTATGGGCTCTGTGGCGAGTTAGCTTGGTAGTTTGATCCCAACTATATCTTGTATCGGCTGCCAACAGCGGATAATTTCCGAGCAGCGGGCGGCGACGTGCAGCGGCGCGGGTGGTGGGTTGCTGTCTCACTTCTATCTGGGCGATCGATCGGCGCTTGGTGAATGGCCGACGGCTGTCGGCAGCTGAACGCTTTCGTCCTTGTGAGAGACTAAAGTACATGAAGACCGTTATCTGTCGGCAGGTGCTACTTGGCCGGGATTCCTTGCCACTCATGTAGCCGGCTGATAGGCTTACAATTAATTGAGGCAGTTATTAACTCGTATTTTGACATCAAGATGGAACTTGAGTTGAGGGTTGGAATGTCGTCTCTGAAGTAAAGGAACTGGAATTAGCATATGGTGGAATGTAGTGGAGTTAAGAATGGAGCAGATTTGCAGAAGTGTCGCCAAAGGAACCGGAACTGAACTGAATGAGAGTGGTCATAAGAATGACTAGTTAGCAGCGGAGTCAGGACTCGAGTTACCTCTGAACAGAGACTGCAATAGCAGCATCAGATTCAGAGTTGAGTTACTTGCATTAGAAACGAAAACGACGTGGAATTCTCGTGGAAATAGATAGAAATCTAGCTTAGACTGGAATCATCATGGAATTTGATCAACATAAAGTGCAAGTGAAGACCAGGTCTTGGCTGTGGGGTACTGACTGTGGTGTACTACGGGGGTGTGTCCTAACTGTGACATGTTTCGAGATTGTCACAGTACGGAGTTATCTAACACTCCATTGCCCGACATTCTTGGTCCACATTAACTCCCTCTTGTGCTTCCACTGCGCCCAACTTTCATAATCTCAGCTTATTGGCTGGCGTCGTATCGGTGCCTGCCGGTAGATGGTGCCTCCTGTTTATTCGTCACAGTGTGCCAAACTTTGGCTGGGTTATCTCAAAAACCCTTTAAAGTCAGTTACTTGTGGCCAGCTGTTGTGGACTTGCCCAGTCATGTGTCTCGTAAATGTTCTCACGGTCTTGCATTCCCTGCGGAGTTCCCCTTCGGCGCCAGAATGACGACTCACAGCGTATCTCTGTGAGGCTATCACACTGGCGTGGCCTAAAGGGGGCGCAGGGTGGTTGCACACCTGCATGAGAGTAGCGTGCCCGTTATGTTTTTCAGCGAGGCGTTAGCTTTGCGAAAGAATATGTTTTTCTAGCACAGAAATTCTTTAACTGCCCAGAGGTTCAGTGATCACAAACGTGTGCGCCTTAGCCTCATTCTTGAGCCGTACTAAGCTGTCGTAACCAACCTTTCGCTGAGAAGTCTCTCCAGTGGGAAACAGTATGCTGAATGCAATTCCACCGTATCCATCAACTTATCTCTTTTGTATTTAAAGCTTGTGCACCTCACCCACATATACTGCAGTATTTTTAGACAAGGAAACTGAGTCACTGGCACACTCCAGTGACTTCTGCACTGAAATGTGTCGTGAAATACATCGCTGTATAGGAAGCTGAGGATGCCCAGTGAATGAGTGAGTATTTGTAGGTGTACATTTCGTAATTACTCGACAGCATAAGCCTCCTAGAGCTCACATAGTATTAACAGCAGGATTAAAAGCACACAAATCAATTTATCTAAGTGAAGGATCCCTTACATAAGAAGGTCGCTTTAAAATTTGCTATGTGTTTTACATGACTAAAAGAAGTCTTTTAAAATATGAGAAAAGTGCATTCTACCATATAGTTGTTGACAGCGCTGTCGTATAGCACCATTTGTTCTCCTTGACTTACCGGCGTAGCAAAAAAAAAGGAAAAAAGCACTTTTCCGTTGGTACAGAGGCGTGTGGGCTTTCGTTCTTGGATACACTGTTAATTAATGCAAGTTTCTGAGTAGATTTATTCAGCTTTAAAGTAAAATACAGACGGAATTAATCGCTTTCTTAATGCTCTGCCACTTTGCCAACGGCCCCGATTAAAACCTATATGATGATAAAATGGAATAAATTCAGTTAGAAAAATGCAAGAGTCAGTGATAAATGGAAGTAAACTTGGAGTGAAAGAGGATACACACCGGAGGAATTACCAACGAAGATCACTATAGATCACACTCACTTGGGTCGGTGGAAGTGGCTACGAGCTAAGCGACAAAGTGGCCTGCAAAACTCACCTATCTTTTACTGCACGAGTTTGTCCCACTCTGTGCTCCTTCTGGTTGCACATCTATTTAATTTGAGGTAACTCATGGAGAAGTGAAGACGTTGGTTAGCCCCATAAAGAAGTAGACTAGTCTAGTAAAAACAGATTCTATTTTGTTCTCCAATTATGTTGGTATACTAAAGTTTCACATATAGCTCAAAGTAACTTCTGATCAACACCAGTCTGCACGGGAGCCATCAGTTAAGAGTAATCGTCTTCCCAACGCATCCTCTGAGAATTCGCAAAACCCATGGAGAATTAAACACAAAGGTGAGAGTTAAATACCCACTTCTCACAGTAGCGAGAAAAGACGCAGGGGAGTGGCGAAGGTGCATTAATTATTGTCTAACCACATCTCAGCCTGGAAGAAATGTTACCATACAATTTAAACATTTGTTCATAATATCTAAAGTAACTTCCTACATGATTTGGCATATTTTACTTACCAAACATAAGGTAACTTCTACCACAGCTTACTTCACCTCTGAGTTCAGACGGACACTGGTTACATAAATCGGCTGTCGGCCGATCTCCGTCACGATCTGCTGTGAACAAGGGGCTGATACTACTTTAAATTAACTTTCTAACGTCCGTGATGTCATATACACCAGTTTTTTAGATAACACAAACTGAACAATTTCACTTGCCCAGTATGTGACGAATGCTTATTCCTTATCGAATCTATCATTATAAAAATTTTATTACGTCCACTTATCTTCCAAATATTACAATTCTTTACGCACTGTGTTGTATGGTGCCGGCTTCGGGGACATGGACGCTTCCATCTGTCTCAACCAAACTGTTTTCCCTTCACACAGACTATAGCTCCCTTGTTCGTCTCTGAATTTTACAATTCCGCTGCTTCGCTGCCTTTAAAAGTGAATGTGATCCAAACCATTGGCTGATTGTGATGCGGACTGCAGTTTTCACCTCACAATTTCAGCTGCACAATGTCGGACACAAAATTCAATTTTTATTAATCTTAAGCTGTCACAAAAATTACATTCTGGAATGAAATAGCGCTGCCACATTGCAGTCTGATAGCACGATAACCGCCCATATTTTTTAACAGCGTTCAAGTGAGACCTTACTGCATCACTCGTAAAGGAAGGTACGCTCAGAGGGAGTTTGTTGTAATGTTCTTCTGTTATCACTAGAGACCGGATTATATGCATCTTAAAAACTTTAAAATATGCATGCAAATATGCGTGAAAAATGTTTAAGAAGTGCATGGAAAGTGTCAAAATATGCAAGATCAAATAATAATAATAATAATAATAATAATAATAAAAAGCAAGGTAGTTACTGCATATTAATTACTAGGAAGAGCACCGGCCACGCGAGAAATCGGTGCATTTAGAACGCTAATATAATGTTCTGAATACTTTCTGGTAGAGATTAGGAAGGGTGCATTTTTGGGATAATTTTCTAAAAACTGGCAAAATGGAGACGCAAACCGTGTTTCAAGAATTGTTCCTTCTGTTGTTGTCGGTAACAAGCGGATACGATGTGAAGGAGTCGCAGCGAAACAATCAATATGTACAGGACCATCTTCGAGATATATCGTACATAGAGGAGCACGCTCAAAAACTCCGTAATATTTTATTTGAAAAACAACAAAGAATGATGAATTTTTTTGAACAGCATTAACTTTCAATTAATACTATTGGACCAAATCACTATTTACAATTTATTTTACATTTCTCTACTGTTGTAAACATAAACGACCAAGTACTAGCAGAAAAGGACCGTTCTAAATCAACTGAGGTAACTGGGCAGTATTTGAATTTGGGTGCTATGTTGGCACTTACTGTTTTTGGTAAAAGTTCACCGTTCCATTAATAAAACTATCAAATTGGCACCGGGGATTATTGTTTAAAATGTTTTCGAACTTTTCTTTAAGGTTTCTTGGGAATACCTCTGGCAATGAGGAATTCACTAGAATAATTTTATTTATTAACTGAATAAATTCATTCAACGCCAAACCTTGAGTTTCAAGCTTTTCAATATTTGCAGGTATATGTGAAAAATGAGTGCTAATCACAGCGATGTCTTTTTTAATACAGGAATCATTAAAAGCTTCCTTGCACTGGCAAACTGCTACAGCCTCTGCACTATCGATGTCGTTTACTACCCCTCCAATGGCCTCGAAATGTTCATTGTAAAACAACACAGCTTCGACCCACGTACCCCACCGAGTTACCACTGGTTCGGGAGGTAAAGGCACATTTGGTAGTTTTTCTTTGTAGGTCTTGATGCGAGCAAGAGCCTTTAGAAACATTTCCTTTGTGGATGAAATCAGTTTATTTACATTCAAAAACGTGGGACGTACTGCTTCAGCAAGGCGCTGTACTCGATGAGCAAAGCACGTCACATGAATAAAATAGGGATAAAATACTCGGACATCTTTTGCTGCTTTGATCATACAGGAAGCACCACCTGGAATAAACACAAACACCTTTCATTTGCAAAAGATATTGGAAATATTTTTCTAATACCCATATTCACAGATCTGGCGATCGTAGAATGATATCCTTTTTAAAGTTCTGTGCAGGTCGTTAAATAGGAAGAAGAAGGCTCTTCTTTTAAAGTACCAACAATTAAATTTGCAATGTAACGGCCGCAAGTGTCTGCAGTTTCGTCAACTGAAATCCATATAATGCTGTCCTTGAGTTCATTGCGTATTTCTTCCAGAACATTTACGTAAATTGTCGGTATGTAATTTTTATGCAATGTTGATTCATCTGGTATATTTTGATTTAAGCAATTTTTTCGCAGGACGTCTTTGAGGATAGGGTTTGTAAGTTTGTGAAGAGAAATATTGCTTGCAATGAATGCTTCACATAGATCCGTGTTAAACAGACTTTTTTTGTTACCTTTGGACAAATCGCTGCTACTGCAACTTGCTGTTGTCAGAAGTTGTTGTCGTGGTCCTTTCTTCTGCATTCCAGCGATAATATCACTTATCTTCACATGCTGGTCTTCTTGAAACTTTGTTGTTGTTGCACGCAACGTTTTTCTCACAAACTCGACAAAATCAAACAATACCGTCATACGTAAATGTTCCAGGATGGTCATCTATCCACCAAACGACGTTTCTTTTTTTCGGGCGGCATGGCGACAACACGTTACACACTACACGTCGTAAACACGTTCAACTGTGTACAAGTAAATGGAAAGCTAAACTGAAACAATGGACGTGCGACCAAACACTTGCGTAGTTTAATTTAATTGTTGCAGACGTGCACTGTATGACAGCCTAGGGGATTAACAGGAGGCGCGGGCGCGGGAGCATTTACTCTGTCTATCCGTTCCTGTTCCTCTCCTGTAATGATTTCACTAGGCAGTGGCATCTCGGTTAGCGATTGCACGCAGTTCTAGGTCGCGGGCAGTCTGTGAGACATCAAAACTAGATCGAGCTAGAGACCGCCCGTCTAAATTTTTAAAATATTCTAAACATAGAGCGAAAATAGGCATCGTCACTAGTCTCTAGTTAAAATATGCAATAACCGGTGAAAAGGAGCCAAATAAGGAAATGCATATAATCTGGTCTCTAGTTATTACCATGAAAATATTAATTTGTATGCGCGGAATGATATTCCACATTTAAATGTATAAAAAATAGACGAGCTGTCAAGGGATTCAGCCGGCCGCGGTGGTCTAGCGGTTCTAGGCGCTCAGTCCGGAACCGTGCGACTGCTACGGTCGCAGGTTCGAATCCTGACTCGGGCATGGATGTGTGTGATGTCCTTATGTTCGTTTAGTTTAAGTAGTTCTAAGTTCTAGGGGACTGATGACCACAGATGTTAAGTCCCATAGTGCTCCGAGCCATTTGAACCATTTGAAGGGATTCAGTATTATAGCTCTCATAACATTGGGAAACACACAGGAAATCAACATCTAAGTCTGAATACATATTCAACTAAGCTCTACGTAACGTCCATTGCTCCACATGGTAGTGTGTCGTATCTGTTCCATTTAAAAAAAGTCTGTCCTCGTGTACTGCAACAGTGTCATACAGGATTGCGGGCGGAGATTGTTGGATTTAGCGTACAGTTACTGTCAACATATCATTCGCTATAAACCTGACATGGCGGATTGTGACTGTGGTGAGGATAAAGATTAAGATCTAGAGGATACTAGCATTCTTGTACAATTGGTTTGCATGCAGAGATACAGAACGCTTATCACAGCTATGGCTACTGTAATGATTTTATCATTATCTCACCGCTGTCGCTCAAAGTTCACCAAGGTCTGTGTCGTGATTTTTGGGAATGCAGTAGCTGATTTGAATAAAACATTTAGAGTGAAGGCAACTGATTGAAATAATATTGCGAGCTACTGGAAGTGGAGTACGAAGATGTTGGAAGTTCATTTGTCGGCACATCAAGTTGCAAACTGCACGCCAAGTGTCATTGACAGCATTCGTAAATGGTTCCATAATATGCAAGCCATTAATTTTTCTATCATGAAAATCTCTCATACTTTCCAGCAGGATGGCAGTGTTCGTACACTAAACTCATGATCTTCCGCCGAACGGATGCATAGTCGTACAAAAATACATAAGCAGATGATTATAGCTTCATGTATTGCGACTATAAAACAATACATTTAGTAATTTTTCTTGGCGTGGTACTTAATATTTATGTCCTATATACTACACAAAAGAGTACGTTAGTGGTGAGAAACTGAGTAAAGTTTTGAGTAAACTAGAAACTGTCAAAAACATTGTTATTAGGATTTCATCATGTGAGGTATCGAGTAATGATACATTTGCAAAGAAACTGTAAACATACAGAATTAAATGAGCTTTTGAATTAGCCGATTAGCCGTATTTAGGGTATAATTTAACGTCTCCTGGAGTGCAAGAGTTCATTATATGAAAGAGAGGCAGTGAAATACGTAAAAACATGTTGAGAAAACTTGTATTTTCCCCAAGCAAAAATGATGAAACGAGTTTGACTAAGCTGCTCCCATTTTCAAGGACTTACCGACGTTTTAAATCAGATTGAGAAATCCCACACAAATATTAATGTGGTGCAACATAGTTTAAATTTGAATTTACTTGCGCTGTCTTTCTAAAATTAGCAGAATCGATTTTTAACTGAAGTACTGATTTTATAACTGGAGATTTAGCTCTTTCTGACAATTTGGATTCATAACTAAGCATAAATCGGCTGGTTCTGTAATCTTTAATTTTTTCCTGTTATGTTTACAGAAATTGATATTGGTGGGGGAGGAGGGAGACGAGGGTGGATGGGGGTCGTGCTTTGCGGGGAGAGGGGGGCGGGGTGAGTACAGCGAGTGTAGAAGTGACATAAACAGTGACGGCAGTTGGAACAATTGCCTCAGGACTAGTACTACTTTTGCGTGCATGAATGTCTGCTAGTTTTTCCTACTCACTTAACTGTACTAATGTGCTCATAGTAATAATTTATAGATTCTCAATTTAAAATTAGTTGCAAGCAAGATGGAGATTCAACTTTTATCCAGTCTGCTTCGATCTCGGTATGTTATGGACATATTATCGACACCTTTCTAATAATAATTTTCCTTCAATTTCAGGCCGTGGACGAGTTCACTTGCCAAGACCATCCGGTGGTAAGTAACCGTGGTATCACTTTTATGTTTTTTATGTCAAATTGGGTATGGTGTGCATGTACTTTGTGATGTTTGGTTTTTAACAGTTCTGATCTTGTTTTATCTTAATGATGAATGATGATTCTACAATAAATAACTCAGTTCGTTCTTCGTGTAATGGTCGTGATCCCTAGCTATAGTTATGATGACTTCTGCAGTGCGAACAGTACGACGACTCCTACTTCTTACTCACATAAGATGCGTGAGAGAGACTGTATGTATTGTTCTGAAAGTTAGTCATAGGTCAGTTGCGGTTTATTTAGTGCATTTCATTTTAAATTCACTTAGGTGCAGTCAGGCCAAAGCATTACTAGCTTACACTCGAGCGGGTATAATTTATCCATTTCACTGGTTGTTGAGCTCAGTGGCTGTGACTTATATTATGTTAAGAAATACAGCAATCAACCAATTGTTATGTATTTTTACGTATGTCAGTTCGCGTTTCGGACTTTTCATCTATCATTAGTTGGCGTAATACATATTTGATCTTCAAAAATACTGCGCCGTTTTTTGAGCAGCGTAGAAGTGGAAGAGTGTTTGTAAAACATCTGTAAAAACGGAGGTGGGAGGAAAAGCAAACCGAGTAGAAAGTAACTACACCTAATCAGCAATATATCGTAAAGTTACGACTCGCGAAATGGAGTACCAGCACAGGTTAGCAGCAGCATCTAATTTCTTGTCGATGTGTTAACGACTTACTGAAGATTCAGATACGTATTACGCCAACTGAACGTAGGTGAAAGCCTGAAACGGGTGTTGGCGTCAATAAAAATATATAAAAAAGTGTCTGCTATTTCAATGCGAATGGTGAAGTTTCAGCACATCTTCCAAATGATTAAGTTATAAAATTAAAGACTGTTTATCACCTTTCAAAGCATCTTGCAGGCTCTTATGGGAAATACAGAACTCCAAAACTGTGAAAAACCATGCTGCGTCTCATTACGTGATAAAACATATAACGAATCATATGTGAGTGTCCTGTGAGGAACATTTCTCATAGAGAGTTACACAGAAGTTTAAGAATAAATAAAGATTTAAATCGCGAAATAAAATTGACAATCACTTCAAAGAGAAACAGTTTGACCGCGATACGGTAGCTGGAGGCAGCTGAAACTGCTGATAGCAACAGGTTAGTTCTTGTCCAGTGTGTTAACGTCAGTTGTCGTTGTCTCATGGGCTTCTCGTGATCTGTAAATCGAGTTTCGGGAAGTAAGGGCGTTGGTCATCGGTGGTAACGTTAAGTTCTGAGTACGTACACTGATCAAAGGTATTCGAATACCCCAAGGTAATGCTGCAGTTAAAGTGGAGCGGCGCTGAATGACCAGAACAGTGTAGCGCTGCGACCAGAGCAGAGCAGCGCTGGTGAAACAAACAAGTGTTGCCCAGTGCGGGTGCTTATAGTGGCCCTGCAAGCAGAGCGGCGCCGAGCGAATCAAACATGTTCGTTTCTGAGAGAGGCGACCAGAGCGGTAGTGGCACTGGCTGCGGCCGGGCAGCGCCGGCAGTATTCGGCTGTCGCTGTGGGTAGCAGCGTCAGTACTGTTGCTAGCGCTTGTGTTTCTTTTGTTGTACTGCTGACAAAATGCTATCAGAGGAATTTTTGATAGCAGCTGGTTCTGTAGTTGGCATCCTTCATTGTTGTTTGAACCACCCAAACAGCTATCATCACAACTGATTCATTTTAGACAAGTTGTAGGATAACGTGGCAGCAGAAAAAAATGTGTGTGAAATCTTATGGGACTTAACTGCTAAGGTCATTAGACCCTAAGCTTATACACTACTTATCCTAAATTATCCTAAGTACTGACACACGCGCACACATGCTCGAGGGAGGACTCGAACCTCTGCCGGGACCAGCCGCACAGTCCATGACTGCAACACCACAAACCGCTCGGCTAATCCCGAGCGGCGTGGCAGCAGAATTACAGACTACAAGTACATTATGCGTTTAGGTAATCTTGTATCGACCGAGCGAGGTGGCGCAGTGGTTAGCATACTGGACTCGCATTCGAGAGGACGACGGTTCAATCCCGCGTCCGGCCATCCTGATTTAGGTTTTCCGTGATTTCCCTAAATCGCTCCAGGCAAATGCCGGGATGGTTCCTCTGAAAGGGCACGGCCGACTTCCTTCGTAGTCCTTCCCTAATCCGATGAGACCGATGACCTCGCTGTTTGGTCTCTTCCCCCCAAAAAACCAACCAATCTTGTATCTCATTTCATTGTCTTAAAATGAGAGACGATAATAAAACTGAAGTAGCATAACTGAGTGCACATGCAAATCGTGTTTTATTTTGTGAGAAAGAGCTTTCAAAACTGTCTCATTTGGACGCCTTCATTTGAGGCTCTCTTAAAGTATCGCCCCCTATGACAAATGTCTTGCGTAGAACGCTCTATGTCTGCTGTGTGTTGCTCACAGGCACTCAGAGATCCTTGTAGTTCAATGACAGTGTTGTGAAGGAGATGTGCATTTCAAAATATTGTCAGCAAATTCCGGTGAAGTATGTTTTGGGTTCCAAAATATGCTCCACTTAACCGCACATTACTCCAAAAACACATTCTATTAATCGTCATGCTCTGGAAAAGCTTTTGTTGAAATATTCATTCCACGCATTTAAAACACATTGACCATAATATCTGATAAAATGCCTCAACGATGGGTATGCCTAATCTCCAATGAATATAAAAAGCGACACAGCATATGTATTTGGTAGTAGAGAGAGTGTCGGTGTATTAAGCTGCCCTTCTTGCATCAAGCAAAATACACTAGAAGAATAAAATCTAGCACCTTCCTTTTCCTTCCCAAATTCTCCGACATCCATTACAATGAACTAACCCTGAGGATCTGCAACTGCTTGTAGTACGATTGAATGAAAATCTTTATAAGTATAAAAGATTGTCCCAGAATTTTCTGGGCGTTTTAGACGAACGTGTTTCCTGTCAGCATCACCAGCTGCAGTTGGAAAGTTCTGTATGTTATAAAAATCATGTATAGTATCTAAAAAAAAGACACTCGCATGTGGCGCGGCTAGCCAACGGCCTTCCCGCAGTGGTAAACACCGGTTCCCGTCAGATCACCGAAGTTAAGCGCTGTCGGGTTTGGAAGAGCATCCGGTCTGCCAAACCCTGTTGGCCCGCGGAGTGCACTCAGCCCTTGCGAGGCAAACTGAGGAGCTACTTCATTGAGAAGTAGCGGAACCAGTCTCGAAAACAGACATACATCAGGGAGAACGGTGTGCTGACCACATGCCCCTCCATATCCGCATCCAGTGATGTCTGTGGGCTGAGGATGACACAGCGGCCGGTCGGTAGCGTTGGACCTTCGTTGTCAGTTCGGACGGAGTTACGTGGAGTGGCTGGAAGCAATCCCACAGCATTTTTGTAGTTGATTCCACAATACTTGCAGCGGTTGTGAATCTTATGGTGAATGTCAGAGCCATGTCTCGAAAACTTCATCCGGTTTCTAGGAACATGTAACAATTCTCGTTTTATCAGATATCGATGGCCCTTAAAAATGACGTTATTTCAGTGGAAAAATCTGTAGTAGCTTGAATATCGGTTAGATAAGGAAGTTTCGACTATTAATCATATGGCAAAATATTCTTCGCTTTGTGTACTGTCTTTTTCAATACTCTTGTTTCGATATCTCAAAAGTTTGAGTTTTGAGTAATGTTACAAGTACCTCATTCTGACTTCTACACTGGCTCTCGAATTCGGGGCGAAGTGCTTTACATACGATCAGTTTTCTCGCGATTGGCGAAAGTGATATTTTTCTAAATTTAAAGAACAATTCTGTATGTTAGCTACATTTCATTGGCAGAAGCATATGACCTGACGTACACCAAACACAAATTCATAGCGACCCCTATTTTTCAATGCAAACTCCACGAAATTCTTGCTGTAGGTTACTCAATTTTTAAGTATCGGAATAACTATTAACGAAATGATAGGCAGTTCATCATGAACCTGACGAATAAAGCTATGAGATACTCGAGAATCTTAATTTTTTATGCAGCAATTTCTTTAAAATCGTTTGAGAAAGATTACAGATCGGTCGGCATGCGTGGCTGCAGTCCAGGCAGTCAAGCTAGCCTGCGAACTATTGCGCCGCTCTCTCCTCGACTATACGCAGGCATGAAGCAGCGCTGCAGCAGCTGCCCGACGCACAGCTATGTTCTGCGCTGTTGCACCGCTGCACTACAATCCGGGACGAATGCGAAATTGACTACTAAATGTCACGAGATGAAGGCCCGCCAGTATAGACGGAGGTAAGCCGGCCGCAGTGACCGAGCGGTTCTAGGCGCTTCAGTCTGGAACCGCGCGACCGCTACGGTCGCAGGTTCGAGTCCTGCCTCGAGCATGGATGTGTGTGATGTCCTTAGGTTAGTTAGGTTTAAGTAGTTCTAAGTTCTAGGGGACTGATGACCTCAGATGTTAAGTCCCATAGTGCTCAGAGCCATTTGAACCATAGACGGAGGTGGGGAGTAATGTGTTGTCAGTGCAGAAGCAGTAACAGCAGAATGGATTGGTCAGGAGAATTCAGTTCCTTCGAACATAAAATACTCATTAGAGCTCACCTGAGTAATAAATCAGAGATATTTCAACCACTGTAAATGTAATGGGTCGTTGCCATGGGAAAGTGTGGGCGAGAGGTTTCCTGCTTGAGGTGGGTGGAGGTGCTGACGACGTAGGGAACCAATTTGTTGTCAATACTCTTTGTTTACGATCATACATGATCGTAGATCTGTGCATCTGCAGCAGGCGGGCAGTATACGGTGGGCGGCGACGAACCAGACGGCAGCCAGGGCTAAGCAGGGGAGCCTAGTAGGACCACGGAGGATGAGCAAGTAACTGCCGTCTGGTAAGCGGCGGCCGTTGTTGTGCGGTCCGGAACTGACGGCTAGGCCTTAATCGTGGAGACCCTGGGCAGATGCAGTCAGATAGCGGACGCTGCTTCAGGACACTGAGACGGGAAACGTAGCAGCGTCATAAATACGGTGAGGACTGAAACTTCCTGGCAGATTAAAACTGTGTGCCGGACCGAGACTCGAACTCGGGACCCTTACCTTTCGCGGGCAAGTGCTCTACTGGCAGAAGTAAAGCTGTGAGGACGGGGCGTGAGTCGTGCTCGGGTAGTTCAGTTGGTAGAGCACTTGCCCGCGAAAGGCAAAGGTCCCGAGTTCGAGTCTCGGTCCGGCACACAGTTTTAATCGGCACACTCCGCTGCAGAGTGAAAATCTCATTCTGGACAGTGAGGACTGGTGCGGGCTGTACGTCACAGTAGGGCCCTGCGGTGCCGATGACGACACTTTGGTGTTTATATACTACGGCCCAGCTCCGAGTCTGCGGAAGAACCGTGTTTCCGTGTATCTGGGAACCTTCTGCAGCGGAGGCCCATGACCGGGGTCCAGCTATTGTAAGTGTGGCACTCAGTCAAACTGCCAAAGCTTCCTGAATGCCGGTCGATACCCAGGTCGTTGGCACGCGAGCGCAGAGGTACGGAAGGGGCGGCATCTGCTGAACTGCAGCAACAGCGATGCCCAGTGGGTAGACGGTTGTTGCCACCTGGTTACAGTTCTGGTCTGCTTTCCATGCTGCTGGAATTCCAAACCGCAGCATTTACCCCATCCCTATATTATTCCGCCCATCCTCGTATTATTCCGGGTCTCGAGATAACTTCGTAAGGATCTGGCTGCAACAGAGAAACTGATTTTTCCATAACCGTTTCAACACTTTACATTCTACTGCACAGAGTCGGAGTAACATACATTTTCCATAACATTTCTCCATGGTTATCTTTCTTCCGCCGTTGACTGTAGGTATTTAATAATTATTTATTTCACTTCACTATTGCAGTTTAGGTCTTCGGGTCATTATCAAGTGGTGCAGAAAAAGATTTTGCTAAGCCCTTTCATGATAACTTGTATCCACGTCGGAAGATCTTGGAAGTGTGACATTTGCTGAAGCAAATTTTTTTGTAATACCACTTGATAATGGCCGATAGGCCTAAATTGCAATACTGAAATGAAGTAAATAATGTCTTTCAAAAAAATTCAACGTGGCTGTGAACCCCGACGATGAGAAATTAATATTACATTACGTACACTGTATATCCCTTCTCACGCTCAATGACGCAGCTTCTAAGTTCACGTTTTTTCACAACATCACTCACTGTGGTTGAGTCACTTCTTCACTGGTGCTGACACGACTTCTATGGACCCGCAGATTGAAGGAAGTTAAGGGTGGGATTTGGGCGACTCTACAGATGGGGTGGCGGTACCCAGTTCTTATTGTTATCAGAATTACGTAGGCAGCTATGTGCTCAGAATTACGTAGGCAGATGATGTGCTAGTTCGTATGGTAATTAGTCGTTGGCTGTTTTCAGTCCGTTATTTCTTCACGTGGTCGAGAACGTGTTCCATCGTCACAACCCTTTTCGTGCTGCTCTCATCAGGTTCTACGACGCAAGAAGTGGCGGGTCTAGAGTGCCATTTAAGCAGGTCAGGTTTTCTTCCTTGGCCAATATTCCGAAGAGTAGGTCTGGCAGGTAGATGAACGAGTAACTGTTGATTAAGGGTGATGATTCCAGTGATGATGGCAGGTGACCAGTAAGCAATTCCCGAGATGTCGCATTGTGTGCCATTTGTAAGCAGTCCCTATCCCTCCAGTTCTATTCGCTGTGAGCCGCAGGTACAAATGATAAGTACCGGTTTTCTTGCTGAGAATAGCCAGGCTGACCCTATCTTTTGAAAGAATTCGGTTTAGATTGTAATAACGTCCCTGGAGCACTCGGTCGCTGGCTTCTCGAAGCGAAACCGTGTGTACTCGCATGACTCAGGGACTGTGTGTATTCTACTTGTGGGCAAACAATGACATGCCCGCACTGCAGTAATTTTGCGATGGAGGACGGTACTTCCTTAAATCACTCATCATCTTTTAGTACGCTGCAGAAGTTTTGCTTGGAAGCCCTTACACATCCTCCACTCAGTACCGACCTCTCCCTTGCGATTTCCATATTTTTGTAGCCCTGAAGAAAGACATTTGCGGCTATTAATTTGCTTCGGACGAAGAGGTGCAAACCTGGATACAATAATGCTTCCGTAGGCAGCCACAGATATTTTTCCATGAAGGCACTGACAACTTTGTCTCACCGTGGGATAAGTGTGTCAAGAGTTACGGCGATTACTTTTGAAATAATAAACAGACTACTTACTTTTTCCATCTGTCTTGTTTTCACCCAGTATGTGGTAGGCCTACTTATCGTTCATTATTGAACCACTGACTCTCCTTATCTCAAACCACTTGGCTTTGCGACTGAATTGTTTCACAACATTTGCGGTGGACGATATAGCATTCTTTATTTTGTGTGTCCCTTAATGTAATTACAAGTTGCAATTTTATAATGAGTACTTTAGTCTACTTTGTACCTCTATGTAAGGCATTCGTGATTTACTTTTAATCAGCTCTATGGACGATGTTTGGGGTTTAAGATAATGCGTTATACATGTTAGTGTTTCTTAAAGTAATGACGAGTTGTTATTGGTCATTTGCCATTTCAGTTTATGTAACCCACTCTAAACTCCACATCTCTGAAGACATTTATTAGTTATTTCGAGTGTACTTTTAATTTGTATAATTTACACTACATTAACTGTGTCTTACGGCATTTCTTATTTTGTTTTATGCAGAACCATATTTTATAATACCCATTTTAATTACTCTTTCCAGAGTTACTCAGTAACGCGCTCTGTAGCGTTTGAAACAATCCGATTAACCTCCTTCCGTCACTAAGATCAAAAGGAAAACTATAATATGTCTAGATATTAATTATTACTTCGAGACAAAATGCACCGACTCGCTTTGTGTTAGGCGTTATTACTTCATTTGATTATGACGCATCAAGAAGATAGCGTGGCATAATAACGCGCGACTTCTGGGATTCGGCGAATTGAGTCTGCCCCAGATCGAATCCGTCTCACAGATTTACGATGAGCGCTGTAGAGTGGGCCTAGCTGGACATGGTCTTCAGGGGGGTTTTAGGGTATCACATCTCGGTAATTACGAAAATTCGCCGGCGGGCATGGAACGCGATGAAGGCTGCTAGCTTGCATGGCTACATCCGCAGTCACTACAATCGTCTCTGCAGCGTTATCTTTACAAAGTCGCAGGACTACTCCCACCTTGCCGGCGAATTAGTGCTTGCTGCCGGACTAGAAAACTATCCACGCCCTGGCCCTGCCTTCAGTTGATTGTTCGCTGAATTCCGTATCGCTCTTAAAAGTGATTCGTTGATTTAATCTGATTACTGGTAGTATAAATCTTGGGCAATATCTTGACCTTATCATTGATAAACACTTGGAACGTAGCATCAGCTGATTGTTCCTATTCTACAAGTACACGTTAGTACTGCCTCTGACCGGGTATCCCACCATTTTCAGTTTTCATTGGTCATGAACCATAAGTGCAGTGGCTATACGACCCCTTCTGCATAGTATAAATGGCTCCGAGCACTATGGGACTCAACATCTTAGGTCATAAGTCCCCTAGAACTCAGAACTACTTAAACCTAACTAACCTAAGGACATCACACACACCCATGCCCGAGGCAGGATTCGAACCTGCGACCGTAGCAGCCTCGCGGTTCCGGACTGCAGCGCCAGAACCGCACGGCCACCGCGGCCGGCTCTGCATAGTATAGTTCAATCAGTCCGTGATCAGAGTGCGCATGAATATAGCGTTTTGGCACCCGTTGTCAAAGGGAATATACCAGATGCTTCGAGAAGCCACTACTGAGAAACCTGAAGAGTCAGTGAAACGCCTCACCTAAGCATTTGGTGGGAAGAACCGTTTCTCCATCTGCGGACGCGCTACGAGTCACGCAGGCCACACAGGAATGTGCCGTTGTTCGTTACTCCGTTTTTCATGCAAGGCAATGAACAGGCACAGAGTAGAAATTGCTGATCAGAAAGACCACTTAAAAAATAAAAATTAAACGGAGCTTATGCAGATGCTTCATCTGGGCATCGGTATTATCCCTTAGAATTAAGAGACGAAAGTAATACGATTCCTAGTTAAGTTAATGTGTCCTATAATCAATGAAAAGGTACAAAGAAACAATTTACTATCACTGCCATCTTCCCTAGAGAAATTTTCCACAGGCCAAGAGGCGTATAAACATCATATAAGTAATGGCACTGGAGGGGACACTAGCTTCAATCCAAGCACACTTAATATCCAACGTGATACAAAATTGGCCTTACTAAGAATTTATAAAAGAATCGTTGTGAGCATAAATTCGTTACCGTTATCATACAGCTGCTCCGGAATCCAAATGCCATAAACTCACTTCCTTTAATTGGAAATGTACTGACCATTAAGTAACTTGTAATACCACTCAATTTGATGACTAATAAGGATGAGACGATAGTGTTGTTGAAGCCAAAGACACGACTTTCAAGCAATCAGCTATGGGAATATTAGAAAAAATTTCAGAAAATTTTTTCACTAGTACTAGCACATTAGGTAAAGCGTACGCCAAAAACAGGGTTTTTTTCATTAATGCCATCACGATAAATCATTAATAAAGGCAATGCTGAAACACACATTACCAACAAAGAGCGTACACAGTAGGACAGAAAGTGATCGAAGCAAGTGTAAATTGATGTAACACCTATACAACTCACACTAAAAGGATTCAGGATTCACATCACCGTTGGTGTTATTAACATGTATCGAAACAAATGTGTGTAAATCATAGTGTAAACGTTGTAAAACAGTGATTAAATCAGCACATACAAGTTATCATAAACAAAATAGAAGTTTGCAGCACCAAAGGATGTGTAACATTCTGTACTGCGTCAAATCATGCACACTTATGTAAGAGGAACTGGGAGTTTATATACTGTAAAAATAAGATTAAAATGAAAATATGCATATTAACACAACTGTGATGCTATACAACTCTATGCCAGGTCATATAATACAAAACCTATTACCAAGACCCAAATTAATCAAGGGAGAACAACTGACACAAAACTGTTCACACATGTTTACATTAAAACTAACTTCTAAGTTATTAGGAAAAAAAGACAGATAAAGAGAAAGACACACGTATAAAGAGAGGGATGGATGGATGGATGGGGAGAGAGAGAGAGAGAGAGAGAACACAACTCGGAACAAGTCGTTAAAGACAATATTGCTGAAAAGCATATCATAATACATACAGTAACAGCAATAGTAAATAGACACATAAAATAAGCTCTGTAAATCACAAGTGCGTCATCGGCATTTCAATAATGTATACTCTAAGCAAGAGAAACTCGTTTGTCTCAAAAATCGAATTCATATGACAGATACACCACAGGCCTTAACTGTTACATATTGCCTCGTAACTGTAGCAATACACTACCATACGAGATTAGCCACATTTGAGTTTGGCTACTCTCATGACGATGGCACTGTTCCAAGCATGGCATGTTTTGGTTGACTGGTAGTCCTGGAGCTGGCAGTCATTCGTATGGCATCCCTTTGACAACATACTGTTCAAAATCTAAGTGTTCATCAAGAATTAAGGGACCAAAAATGAATCTTGATTACACGGTCTCTCACATTCTTCCATGTGGCTACAACTAATCTTGCTGCCACGAAAGTTCAGTAACTGTCCATAAAAACAGCCATTGCAAATTTCATCCATCACACCGAAGTCCATCCATGGTCGTACAAGAATATTGGGAGTGCAACCTTGTTTCCAAAGACTATGCTGTGGGAAACAACCCATTTCCATACATTAGAGAGTAAATTGGATCGCTGGAATTTGCAATCTAGTCCCAAAAACCTAAATGAGTCTATTCCCAAAAACCTAATTGTGCTTGTGGCTGAGTCTCTTTTTGTGGACCACATTGCTTGACATTGACAGCTGAATCAAATGTTAATGTTGCAAATCGCACATCACATCATGCTTAACCTAGCAATGCTCAGAGTGAGTAATTGTTCAGTGTGTACTACAATATAGTTCAAGAGTTGTAAAATTCGATAACATGCTTCCCACTGGCCAAAGAAATGGAAAAATGGCTGTCGCCACTAACGTCCGTGTGTTGCAGCAGTAATGACTCTTAAAACGCTAGAGGTTCAGTGAAATACAAATTACATAATCATCTCCTCTCTTAACTGAGACCAGGTGGATTACAAGCAACATCGTTAGCTATAGCTACGGCTGTCACACCTTCGGTTTCAGTCAAGTGGAATGGCTCCATTAGACCACTCCCAGCCTGTTTACAACCAACATCCATTGAGTGGTGGGTCTCGTTTTTGTTGCAAGACGACAAAGGGTGTAGGCAGCTGGTTCCTTTGAAGACTGCTCGCCTAACAGGTCCGGGGGGCGAGTGTGGGTTGTGTTGGGTCGGGAGGGGGGGGGGGGGCGGTAACGATGCGGTGGCACTGATGTAGCAGCTTACCTCATTCGCTCCGGGGTGCCGGTGTGTACGGTGGCTAATTGAGAGCCAGGCATTCGGCAGTGTGTTCACCTGGGCACATGCTTCGAACGCCGGTGGAGGGGGGACAGCTGATGCCCACTACAAAGTCGTCACCTGCTCGGCAAGATCGGACAGAATTCGCAGACTTCGCATTCGATACGTCAGTAGATGCTACCCCGTCACCTGCCGTGACTGGGATTCGGCTCACGTGACGTCAGTCGTAAATCTCTCATGCCGCGCCGACACAGTATGAAATATGGTTACAAAACTCAATAGTATTTGTTCCTCCATCTGCTTACATTCTCAACAGTGCCCCCAAATCTCTCTCACAAATTATAATAGTTCAGAGAGTGAAAAATAAGAACCTAGGATCCTAAAATTCACAAAACAAAGTAACTTCTCATCATACAATAAGAGGTGAAATACATATTAAAATTTACTAGATTGGCAAGGTATACTTTACCTTACATGTTGCCCTCTGCATTTACGACACCAGATATATTAGTGAGAAACATATGATCTCAGTATCTCAAACTACAAAACATGTTGACTAAATGAAAAGTCTAGCGAGACAGAAACAGAATACATCAGTCAACGCTATTTATTATTTCTGATAATAATCAACTGAATACAAGGGTTTAGTCGAGATGTTGTGGGGGAGGGGTTTAAATCAACTACTGCCGTTGCGTCATGCTATTAATGGGCAAAAACTAGTGTGTACCACCTCTCGATACCATAGGCATGGTATGCTATCCATAACCTACTAGTCCCAGTATATTATGGTTACGTAATTCATATATTTGTGCAAAGAGTGAAGTCCATCTACAAACTCTTCCAGACTGTACACCCAAACAACTAACTGTTGCAATGTGAATACCATCCTTCTGCTATGGCTGCGGTATATCACTATTGTAAACGTTTGTTGGCGTCAATCATCGATACAGACGTCAAGGTCAATTGACTTGCTTACAGTATTTATCTCTTCCACAAGACTTGTAAAATTAGCTCATTTCTCAGGGAATACGTTTGGGTAACGAACCTAAAACAAAACCAAAATCACTATCAAACTACTTGAAATCTAACAACATAGCAAGACGCATTCATCTCCAGTCACTTCGCTAATGTGAGGATCGAGACATACGTCTTTCCATCATTTCGATGCTCACGACATTTGTTTCCAGTTAATGCATAAATGGTAACCTTTGCTTTTTTTTCAGGTTCTCAGCACATTCGTTCATTCATAGTTTGATGTCGCACTGCAAACTATCAGTTCTTCCAGGCATCTGTTCCCCTTTTCGTCAGGGTACTTGTTCCTTACTGTAATAGACAGTTCAAGTTTCACCATAAATACAGGATAGAAATCAGTCCTGGCAACCATCTATCGGCTTAATTGCCCTTAGTGCTTTCCTAGCGTCTAGAATGTCGGCCTACGGCGTACCTCACGTGTAGCCATTACCCCTCCATCTGAACTTTGTAACGTTCAATTTGAACTGCAAACACTCAGGCTTGGGCACGACTCTTGAGTTAGTCCTGTTAAGGATTTCAACTAAAGGACGAATGTCAAAGGTTCGAATAAGACTCGCATCAACAACCAAAATTTTAGTTGACTGAACATAAAAAATATGAAAAATTTGGCAGAGTACCTCAGATACAACATATTCTGACACGGACAAGATTTTGATACTGCTAAGGAAAGTAACCACTTGTCTCTGACTACAACCCGTTACCTCATTCCAGGAGTTTCTTTAAACTATTAACATGTTGTACTGCTTTAGAGTGTCTGGTCCTCAAGGTCATTGTATCAACACAGTTTGGGTAAACAACCCATTCGACTCTGAAACGAATTCCATAACGTTATCAAATTTGCTACAACTAAACTGATGGATCCTCGACCTTCAGTCCAATAGTTAAGTTAGGCTTCCTTATCTTTCCTGTCTGTTTTTCCTTCCTTTTCTTTGGTTGAGTTCATGACGTATCCACTGCCAGTCTTACGATACCTTGGTGCTTATTCCTGCGAACATAGGGGTACCCCACTTCCTTTCTTAAGTCTATCTATTCTGGACATATTTTTGAGTAAAAGACTACAGCCGTCCCTGTACCTCCATGAGGAAGTTTACTCATAATGGTATGTGTGTCCAGAAGATAAAGTTTCTACTTCAATTGTTGTTTGTGACTGTATATGCGGCATAATTTCACCAGTTCATTTATGGTTCTCTCAACTGGGCTCAAATTCCGGTGGTATCGGGATGTAAATAAAGGGACAGTTATTCTTTGCCTGCCAATGCGGCCCATTGTCCAAAATAACATTTTCCACGTAGCGTATCTCCACCATAAATTTGTTCGAAAACGCCTGTGCGACTGATTGTGCCATCGCAAATCTCAAAGGAGTAAACGTCACATATTTAGAAGTGAGTTCTACACTGACTAACACATACCAAATTCCACGTGGCGTACATGCTACTGGCCTAAAAGGGTCTACTACGATCAGTACTCTCAGCTCGTTAGTTACAATACGAAATAATTCGGCCCGATGCGATGTTGTTGAAAATAAATGTATAAAACAGCAACACGTCACTTTTATGAATAGTTATTTATTAGTCCATGATCCGGTTTTCGAACCTTTTCAGGTTCATCTTCGGAAAAATTTCTGGAAGTTTATTTACTATTTCTAGTATAATGCTGGGTGCTGGCTCTGTTCAATGGCTCTGAGCACTATGGGACTTAACTTCTAAGGTCATCAGTCCCCTAGAACTTAGAACTACTTAAACATAACTAACCTAAGGACATCACACACACCCATGCCCGAGGCAGGATTCGAACCTGCGATCGTAGCGGTCGCGCGATTCCAGACTGTAGCGCCTAGAACCGCTCGGCCACTCCGGCCGGCCGCTGGCTCTGTGACAAGGTTTTGTGAATTAGCATGTCTTAGCTGATGCCAAGACCCTTTGACCTCTCTTCTCAATGTTGCAAAAGAATGCTGATTCATTTTGTATTTTAAAACTCTTCCTATGTCTGTAGTGCACATAGCTTATGTGTTCATTCCAGACAAGTTTATTAACAAACTCGTCTGGTACGTGAAGGACCTAGTCATCACTACTTAAGTCCCTCCTAGGGAACATGATACCATTGCCTACCTTACAGAAAGTCCTAACACTTGCCTAGTTACCGTCATAACACTTCTCCTTTATTTCCTTCAGTACAGGATATTTTTCTTGTGTCCCAACCACATTCCTAAGAGTCATCCCAACCAAGTTTTAGAAGGGGGCTGGTTTGAAGTACATAACATCGAAACAGTCATCTCTCGACTCCAAATTCCTCTCTTGAGTGAATCCTGGCGGAGACCTTGACGGAGCATCTGCCATGACGTTTTCTTTTCCCTCTGTGTAATGTAGTGTACTGTGAACCGGAGTACTTGTAACAGTAAGACGCAGTGTCTCAGTTAACTATGCGACTGTTTTGCCGACACCAGAAATTGTAAAGCACAATGATCACTATATACTTCCGAAGAGAAAACAACGAAAACGAGCAAACGCCAACACATTCGCTAGAGCCTTTCCTTTAGGCTTTGTCCAACATTCTACTTGCAAATTTGATTGTCTTTCACACAACCCAATCATTTTGCAACTCTCTTTGGAACAGATGTACACCAAGACCAACCTGTGAGCTGACAGTGGTAAGGCAGTAATCCTTGTCTGGGTGGACTAGAATGGGTGCCTCCAAGACAGCCCTCTTTTAGTAATTCAAACTATTGGTGAGCCTTTCCATTCTCATACCGTGTTCTTGCATGTGAGGTAGCACAACTCCGGCATCTTTATGTCACCTGCTATGAATCTTTTATAAAAATTTATTAAACTGAGATGTGCCTGGGCTTGTCATTTTGATCTTGGGGTTGGATAATCTCTCAATGAATGAAACTTATCATGGTCCTACCCTATCCCTGCAGGAATGATAACATGTCCCAAAAATTTCACCTCAGAACAATCCAAATCGGGTTTTGAAAGGTCTATAGTGATCCCATAGTTTCAGAAAACTCCAGCATTTGGTGCAAAGTCCAGTGACATTTCACTAATAAGCACGTCATCCACATAAACAGTTATCCCCAATTGAAGGTCTTCTGGAATGTCATTGCCTAGACCTCGTACACAGGCTGCAGACGACACGTCTAGGCCGGACGGCAGTTTCTGGAACTCAGTACAACCAGCAAAACAGAGAAACGCTGTGTACCTTCGGCACTGTGGATGAATTTGAGTCTGACTGTAGTTGGCTCTGAGATCTACTGAAGTACGCACTTCCACACGCTGAAAGCGCTAGAGGAGCTCCCCAGTGGTCTCAGGTCAATCTATCTCTGTCTCGATTACATTGTTAATCTGTAATGAATATTAGACTAAACGTATCGATCCAGCCTCCTCCTGCACACAGTGAATGTGGCTATTATAGGGCGATGCAGCCGGCTCTTTTCACCTTGATCAAGCATAGCCTGAAGTTCGGGTTCTGCGCTTTTCCAATAAGACTTGGAAATGGCATATTTTGGGGCGGCAAACCTGAGGTTTTCCTTCACCTTAAATCTATACAAGAAATAGGAAACAGTCCCCAGGCTCTAGGAGAAGAGTAACCGCTGTGAGTACAGAATATGTCTCAAATTTTCCCTGTGCTCAATGTCGACAATATGCCTTAATCTCTTCTTCAGTTCCACTCATCACAAGATTTTCTACTTGTGTTCTGTTGGCAAATATTAAACCTGAATAACCCGTATCTCTTGTTTATATTCCAGAGCAGTTGTCAGACTAATCTTTTAGTAGTGCCATTTATATGCAAGTCTACGAATTTTTCGTTTAGATTTATGAGTGCGGAGTGGCGAACGTCTAAGACAATCCAGGCCCAGGATTAAGCCAACAGTCAAAAGGGGTACAGTTAAATAGTTAGTTCTAAGCTCTGATGACTAGCACCTAAAAGAGATTTCAGTTTCTTTCCTTACTGTCACAATTTTGGCATTCACTGCTTCTCTGATTCTCGTGATTTGCAAGGGCAACACAGGCCTATACCTCCCACAATTTTCAAATAGCTTCTCCCTCAGTACAGAAGTATGAGAATCAGCGTCTGTAAGCCCATGAAAAGGTTTTTTTTTCTTTTTGTACGCTGAACTTCGGATAGCTTACTGTCACTAACTTCCATTACGTCTCCGACGTCTATATACTTAACAAATATTTGCGTCTCCCTCCCCTAATATTTCTAGTAAAGTTCTTTCATTATGTGGCTTTCCCTTAATAGTGACATGGTGCCGGGGTTCAGTGTCTCGAATGCCCGGTCCTCTCTCTCCAACTTCATCCATTCGGGCCTAACCAGGTCGGTCCTAGTTTCTTTGCCCATCATACCTGTTATGTGGCTGACCTGAGCGTGACCATTCATTTCCACTTCTTCGCCCATTGCTACGTGTGAAGTAATGTGGCTGATGACTCCTTTGTGTCTCATGTAATTGACGAGAAATGCCAGACTGATTTCTCTCTGGTGATAATGGTGGGCATAGTACCACGTTTCGATCGTAGCCTGATTTCTGGAGCAGAGACTGATGTCCTCGAATATCTCTCATATTCCAGCGAGGAATCATGATTTCTTCTAGCACTGTGTGAGGCAACTTGGTGGAACAAATTATGATCAATGCGGGAGGGCCGTATGGCACATCGACATGGTTTCGTTGCACCAGATCCTTGAAATATAGCATCGGATTCTGGTGTGTCGCATCATGATAGTGGTTGGAGCAGGCAATAGTCTTCATAGAGACGGGGAATTCGATGTAGGTGGTGACCTGGTAAAGATACACTATGTGATAAAAAGTATCCGGACAGCTCCAAAAACATACGTTTTTCATATTAGGTGCACTGTGCTGCCGCCTACTGCCAGGTATTTCATACCAACGACCTCAGTAGTCATTACACATCGTGGGAGAGCAGAATGGGGCGCTCCGCGGAACTCGCGTACTTCGAATGGGGTCAGGTGATTGGGTGTCACTAGTGTCATACGTCTGTACGCAGGATTTCCTCACTCCTGAACATGCCTAGGTCCACTGTTTCCGACGTGATAGTGATGTGGAAACGTGAAGGGACAAGTACAGCACAAAAGCGTACAGGCCGACGTCATCTGTTGACTGACAGACAGTTGACAGTTGAAGAGGATTGTAATGTGTAATAGGCAGACATCTATCCAGACCATCACACAGGAATTCCACACTGCATCAAGATCCACTGCAAGTACTATGACAGTTAGGCGGGAGGTGAGAAAACTTTCATTTCATGGTCGAGCGGCTGCTCATAAGCCACACATCACGCCGGTAAATGCCAAACGACGCCTCGCTTGGTGTAAGCAGCGTAAACGTTGGACAAATGAGGTCTTATGGTCTGGTCATGTTTTTCATGGAGGGGGCTTGCACACCTTGTTGTTTTGTGTGGCACAATCACAGCATAGACCTACATTGATGTTTTAAGCACCTTCTTGCTTCCCACTGTTGAGCAATTCGTGGATGGCGATTGCATCTTTCAACACGATCGGGCACCTATTCATAATGCGCGGCCCCGTGGCGGAGTGGTTACACGACGGTAACATCCCTGTAATGGACTGTCCTGCACAGAGTCCTGAACTGAATCCTATAGAACACCTTTGGGATGTTTTGGAACGCCGACTTCGTGCCAGGCCTCAGCGACCAACATCGATACCTCTACTCAGTGCAGCACTCCGTGAAGAATGTGCTGCCATTCCCCAAGAAACCTTCCAGCACCTGAATGAACGTGTGCCTGCGAGAGTGGAATCGGTCATCAAGGCTAAGGGTGGGCCAGCACCGTAATGAATTCCAGCATTGCCGATGGAGGACGCCACGAACTTTTCAGCCAGGTGTCCGGATACTTTTGATAACATAGTGTAGTTACTCAAACTGATTGCACTAATGTGCTTTTCGTGCAACTGTTCCAGCTCCATGATCGACCTCATCTTAGTGCTACTGTTAGGCCTGTTAACATGGGGCTGGAGAGGGAACTCATGGCAGTGGGCATGGGTCACATTGCAGTGGTGTCAACTGAGTCCACCAATAGATCAAGTTTCACTAGGCATGGCCTGAATCTCAATAAGTATGGGAATGGGATGGCTGGCAAAGCTTATAGGTGACAGTGTAGTGGGTGGTGGTGGTGGTATCACTCATCGAAACATTCCTGTAGTAGTTAGTGTTAGAGCTGCACCTGTTTTAGATTGAAGGCAGCTGATAGGTATATCTGCTTAAAGGAAGTCCCTCTAACTAAGGAATCACTTTCAGTGAACGTCATGTTTCGAAGTAGAGAAGGAATTAGCGTATTTCATCAAAATATGAGAGGTATTAGAGACAAAGCTAGTGAACTGCTTATAGATGCTGACTCTGAAATTATTGGTATATCGGAGCACCATTTAAATAATTTGAAAGTTCAGAGGCTTCATTTACCAGGATACAGATTAGACGGCTGTGTTGCAAGGGGGTCATTGCGGAGTGGAGGAGTGGCAGTGTACGTAAAAAACGCTATTCCATTTGAATCCATAGACGTGTCATTACACTGCACTGAACAGATATCTGAATATTTCACAGGGCAGTTGAATTTAGTAAGACTAAACTTCTAAATGTTGTTGTTTATAGGTCCCCTAACTCTGACTTCAGAGCATTTCTGCTCAAGCTAATGACGATTCTTGATTCACTTGATACGAAGTATCAGAAATTGATTGTATGTGGTGACTTCAATATTAATTTTGTATGTGATTGTGCAAGAGAAAGGATGTCGGTAGATCCCCTAAATTCATATAATCTGATGCAGACTGTTTTCTTTCCAACTACGGTGGAGGGGAACAGTAGCACAACTACAGACAGTATTTTTATTCATTCTTCATTACTAGATGGGCATTCTGTTAGTGGAAGGGTGAATGGATTTTGAGACCATGATACACATATTTTAACACTAAAAGGTTTTCGTACTCAAACAAATATCACATGTAATTACGAACTATGTGGGAAAGTTAATGAAACAGCAATAGAGAGTTTTTTAAACGTGTCTGGTCTGGTCTGCAGCGCAATATAAAGTCAGTTCGTAGTAAAAATGTTTCTGTTACTGATAAATCAGATATATGTACAGTATTTAACAATTTTTCTAAGCACTGCTGGTGAATTAAATAAAAAGTTAGTTTCTACGGGGAATTATATAATTCTCTTGACAAATACATTTCCGCGATTCATGTCTGAAATACTCCTCTGTGATACAGGCAAGGATGAGATTGAGTCAATAACTGAATCACTGAAGACTAAGGACTCTCATGGATATGCTGGAGTGCCTAGCAGAATATTAAAGTACTGTGCTTCACATGTTAGACCTGTACTTAGCCATACTTGTAATTTTTTCTGTGGGAATGGTAAGTTTCCTGAACGATTTATGTATTCAGTAGTAAAGGCGCTTTATAAAAAAGGAGAAAGGGATAATGTAGAAAATTTTAGATCTATTTTTGTGCCATCAGTGTCTGTTAAATTTATTCAAAAGGCTGTGTATGTGAGGATAATTGATCATTTTATATTACATAATTTGCTATCAGATGTACAGTTCGGCTTTAGAAGTCAGTTTAACAACTGAAAATGCTACATTCTCTTTTATCTGTGAAGTACTGGATTGGTTAAACAAAAGGTTTCGAACGCTAGGCGTATTTTTTAATTTAACTAGGGGTTTGATTGTGTTGATCACAAAATATTGCTCCAGAAGTTGGACCATTATGGAATACGGGGAGTAGCTCACAATTGGTTCACCTCTTACTTTAACAACAGACAGCGGAAGGTTATTATTCACAGTGTAGAGAATGGCTGTGATGTAGGGTCTAAGTGGGGTACGGTCAAATTGGGGGGTGCCCCAGGGATCAGTGTTGGGACCGCTCCTGTTCCTTGTTTATATAAGTGATATGCCCTCTAGTATCATGGGTAACTCTAAAATATTTCTGTTCGCTGATGACAGTAGCTTGTGGTAAAGGTTGTGTGCTACATTGGCTCGGTTTCAAAGAGTGCAGTTCATGACATAAGTTAATGGCCTGTGCAAAATAAACTAACGCTAAATCACATAAAGACTCAGTTTTTAAAGTTTCTAACACGCAATTAAAAAAGAAACAAAAAAACGGCGTTTTAGTTTCACAGAATGGGCGTATGGTTAGAGAAACTGCACGGTTCAAATTTCTAGTTGTTTAGATATATAGTAAACTGTCGTGGAAAGCCCACGTTCAAGATCTTGTTCAAAGACTTAATGTTGACATTTTTACTATTGGAACAGTATCTGAAGTATGTGATCGTTCGACACACAGATTAGTCTACTTCGCTTATTTTCATTCGCTTATGTCGTATGCCATTATATCTTGGGGTAACTCTTCCCATTCTAAAAGGATATTTTTGGCTCAGGAACGAGCCGTTCGGGCAATAAGTGGTGTAAGTTCGCGTACCTCTTGTCGGCCCCTGTTCACTGGTCTGAGTATTTTGACATTGGCCTCTCAATATATATATATATATATATATTCTTTACTGTCGTTTCTTGTTAACAGTATCAGCTTATTCCCAAGAATAAGCAACTTTCACTCAGTTAAAACTCGGCAGAAATCCAACCTGCATTTGGAGCGGACTTCCTTAACTCTTGTGCAGAAAGGTCTGCAGTATACTGCTGCACCCATTTTCAATAAGCTACCACAAGAATTAAAATATCTTAGCAGTAATCCACGCGCTTTCAAATCGAAAATGTCGAATTTCCTCATGGCTCACTCCTTCTGTTCTGTTGAAGAGTTCATTGAAAAACTAAGCAGATTCTTACGTTATATTGTTGATTGAGTATACTTAAACTTATGGCTTGCTTTTTTGGCTTCAGAAACATTTTATTTATATCTGTTGTTACATTTCCTATGCCTATCAGCCTTGGGAACCCTGGAACTAGCATGACAGGTGAAATCCACACCAGTCAAAGTAGTGTGGGAATGCTACTACTTAGCGAACGACGCTTGAACGATGGTTGTGGTGGCTACCACCCGTGTGCGGCATCTGAAGTCAGTTGACACATGGAAAGGTATGCGTTGTCATATCAACAAATTCCGTCCGCGCCCACAGACTCCACCAGTATCCGTGATCCCTCCAGTTCTGGAAAGCCCATCCTTACTTGTCACACGACCACTGGCTATAACTTGTATTCCAAAACAGCAGCAGCGGTTCGTGTGGGCAAGGGCGTGAAGGTGGCCAATGTTGTCCTCGTCGCCGCGTTCCAGCATGTGATTCTGTAGCTTCCTCACACTAGCTAGCGGGCTTCAGTGACGTGACAGCAACTGTGCCGCCAGTTCAGCTTCCAAGTCATCGTCTGGGACGCTTCTGGCCATATGTGCCATTTCAAAAGGGATGAATCTGAAGCGCCAGCCCACCAGTTAGGAAAGCCCACCGGAGGTCACTAAGGTAGATGACGGCTGCTAGACGGTAGTGCTACGTCTGCGAGCACTAGAATCGCCTTTGCAGCACTGGCTTCGCAGGGCCATGTCAACCTTGCTGGGAAATTAGTTAAAGCATCCACGCTATAGAGCTAGCCATACCACAGTTTTTCCTTCAATTGTATATTCTCTGCACTCTCGTATTGTTCTCATTACACACAGTTGGTTTCGTCTTAGGTTTTGCTACATCTTCGGTTTTCGATCTTGGATTACTCTCTCGACAAATGACATTAGATACTTGGTAAACCGTTATCCTTACAGCTACTGTCTATGGCAGTACGGCTAACACATGGTAAAATGACTGTCACGCTGTATCTGTCAAGGTCACCGCACCTGCTGGTCCAGTCGATTTCGTCTAGATGTATGCAGTGCTTGGCCAGGAATGAAGTGGCAAATGTGGAAGCTCCAGATGGCAGGCGTTTGGAGAAAAGGAGCATTTCTGGCGCGGGACGGGCGAGTCATGAGCCATTTATAGTGTTGTTAGCATGCAGCATTTGCCGTAGCGGAAAGAGTTAAGAATTGTGATGGGAGGGACCTTTGGCTTGAGTACCTATGTGGGAACTATTGTTTACTTTCAGTTATTATTTTACTTGTACTGGAAACAAGTAGAAATAAGTACATTATATTGTATTTACTAATATTTTCGTAAGACGCATGACGAAGAAAGACAAAGGAACATTCTGAATGGCAAACAAATTCCAGGATAGGATTTAACGCTTACACGAGAACCCCATGCATAAAATTAGATTATTGTGTTACTTTACAGTTCATGATTTTACACGTGGCGGAGTGATATGCCCTCTAAACACAGGGGAACTTACTGTTCACTTGCAGCTGCCCAGGGCTGCTCCATTATCAGGATTAAACTAACGAAAGTGCTGTACACATTGTTTAGGAATACAATCCCTTCTTCGAAAATTATTTGCAGAGTCCTTGTCTGACGGTTATAGTACAATTCTCTCCTGGAAATTATTTGCAAACCCAAATCTTATTTTGTATTTTCTTTTCATGCTTCTTACAGATATGTTAACAAATACAGTATATATGCATTATTTCAGTTTATTTTTAGTGAAAGTAAAGTAAAAGTTGAACAGAAAAAAGTTTCCACAGCAGGATCCGATCCCAGGACCCCTGTATTACCGTTCCGTACTATCTGCGCTGTGCCATCTACTGCTTGGAAAGTATGCTACGTAAATGGTTCAGACCTCGCCTGACCTGCACCAAAAATGCTTCATTTCGTTTTGTAGACGCTTGACCGCCTTTACTTCTCACTTCTGCCACTTCCGTTTATGGCCGTGCTCTGCATAAAACATAAGTTTCAACGAAATCGGTGTTGGCGAATAGGAGTCCCTGTCGTCACATTACAAGATTACCATCCGATTTCTCCCGGTTAGCCGGCCGGTGTGGCCGTGCGGTTCTAGGCGCGTCAGTCTGGAACCGCTAGACCTCTACGGTCGCAGGTTCGAATCCTGCCTCGGGCATGGATGTGTGTGATGTCCTTAGGTTAGTTAGGTTTAAGTAGTTCTAAGTTCTAGGGGACTGATGACCTCAGAAGTTAAGTCCCATAGTGCTCAGAGCCATTTGAACCATCTCCCGGTCAGTATCTTACGATTTGCCATCTTACCGTGTGTATGCAAACTCTGACGGCTGTAACAGGTACACGTATGCTGTTGTTTAGAGCGTGCATGATGTTTCGTAAGGTTTACCGTCTGCTAATATTTAAGGTTTATCCAATAAGAACACATCCATCCACTTGTTATGATGTCCTCTTAACTTGCACCAACAAATCCAAACTGACCCCTAATCGTGATACCAGTCGTTAACTTTGAAATTAACAGCTTTCGTCTGTTAAGGGCACTTCTTCATTTTTGATAAGGTTTTCATTACCGGTACTACGAACACACTCTTCGTACTGCTCACTATTTATGCACTCGCAAGAACGCCGGTCTGTCCGTCCGTCCCAGTGGTCAACACTCAGAATAGCAACTCGATTGCCAATTATTGCGTCGATATTCCACCAACAGCAGGTGCTAAAATCCGACCTCAGCACCAATTTCTGATAAATACAGACTTCGTTGAGCGCCTAATAAGAAAAGGAACTAGATCGAAAGGAATTCAGTACATATTGTTTGCCCCTCTACTTCCTTGAGTTCTAAACAGTGGGCCATCGTTTATTCACTACTTTCACGTGATGAGCGGAGCGGCACAGTGGTTAAGGCACTAAATACGCATGCACTGCATCCAGATTCGTGTATTCTGTAGAATTTTTAACATATAACGTATTCTGCGATTGGTTCTTCTTCTATGATGCACCCGATTTCTTCCCCAGTAGACTACCTTTAATGACATAAGTGTTGACGTGATGCTTATGTCAAACACTGAATGTTCATTCTTGTGATGACTAAAACGCTATATCAACACTTCATTTGAAGGCGTGGGAGGTTGGTATATTCACTGATCTGGTGATACACAGAGATCTGGTGATATACAGAGATTAAATAATTAGGATTATGTTGTCTCAGAATATCAGCTCAAGGGTTTATTACCCTCTTGTTTACTTTATTAATACTTCTTTTTTTACAGTGTGGTACAAAAACACCTTACTTAGCTCAGCGATCGTGCTGGCATTGTTCCGACGGGATAGCTAGAACTGACTCGTGTTAAACCATTAGCGCCTTGAGCGTAGTATCGTAATCACAGTCTGCCATAAGAAACAACGAATTACACTGAAGAGCACAAATATAATACACTGAAGACCCAAAGAAACTGATATATCTGCCTAATATCGTGTAGGACCCCCACGAGCACGCAGAAGTGACTCAACAAGACGTGGCATGGACCCGACTAATGTCTGAACTAATGCTGGAGGGAACTGACACCATGAATCCTGCAGGGTTGCCCATAAATCCGTAAGAGTATAAGGGGCTGGAGATCTCTTCTGAACAGCACGTTATAAGGCATCCTAGATATGCTCAATAATGTTCATGTCAGAGAAGTTTGGTGGCCAGCGGAAATGTTTAAGCTGAGAAGAGTGTTCCTCGAGCCAATATGTAGCAATTCTGGACGTCAGGGGTGTCACATTGTCCTGCTGGAATTGCCCAAGTCCGTCGGAATGCTCGATGGACATGAATGGATGCAGGTGATCAGACAGGATGTTTACGTACGTGTCGCCTGCCAGAGTCGTATCTAGGCGTATCAGGGGTCCCAGTCACTCGAACTGCACATGCCCCACACCATTAAGGAGCCTCCACCATCTATTTTGCCTGTTTACATATCTCTGCATTTGAATACGCATACCTATACCAATTTATTTCGTGATTCTGTGTATGTAGGATGTTTCAGATGAGATGTTTTTCTCTGTACCTTACAAATAAATGAAATGAAGGAAAGTTGCTCTTACTGCGGAGCTATGAAGAAAGTTTTTTTAGTTAATTCCCAGAGAACTAAAGAAATGAATATATATTTCCTTAAATAGAACGTAATTTTTGTATCATGTAGCTGATAGATTAAATCCAACTGTGTAAAAGTGCATTTAAATCAAATTTCCATCCATTTTAGTTATGGAGTTAGAAATGTCCAAAATTTTAGATATGAATCCAACATTCTGCACATAATTGGCTTGTTCAAATAGCTGTTCTATTGGCGGAATAGCTATATAAATAATGTGTTCGGACGAGTGCCTATTTCCTGCATGCACAACTCGTAGCACCTTCTAAGCAACTTGCAGAAGAGATGTAAAGTTTTTAGTTTCACGGAGCAACAATATTTCTTGATGTCCTGTATGAACTAATGTGGGGTTGTGAGTGACATAAACACAGTTCTTTGAACATCTCAACAAAAAGAAATCTACTTGTGTTCAATCGGGTGACCTTACTCATTTGCTTATGTACTTTATCTCTCTTCCTTCTCCGTCAGTTAGAATTTTACCTGAAATAACCAAAATAATTATTGTAATTAAAAGCAGAAAAATGTATACGATTCATAACTAAAACCTGTCATTTTCTTACGGTTAGTGTTGTTTTTTTGTAGCTAATTTTTATTTTTAGAGGTGCAGCTGATGGTACATCGTGGCCTTATTGCTATTTGATGGGGAACTGTTTCGTGGCCCTTGTTTTGAGTGTAAAATGGTACGTCCAAATACTACTCCTGCCATAAACATTGTATATGCTATATATATTAGCGGCATGTAAAACTTTCTGTACATATGGATACAGTTTGGAGACAATGAATGTATCAGTATAACAACGCATCCCCTCGTATGCAGTATCTGTGATGCAATGGCATGTTGACAATAACATTTTTGGAAATGGACTGGTCTTCTCAGGGTTCCTACCTGAACCTAACTGAACACCTTTGGAATGAGTCAGAATGTCCACTCCGTTCCAGACACAAGTGTCCAACTTCACAAAGTTACTTGCTCTGATCTCAGTTCTTGAGGAAGAATGGGGGTGCTGTTCCCCCACAGGCATTCAGACACCTAAATAAGAGTGACCCCCAGTGAGTTCAAGCTGTCGTAAAAGCGATGTGGTGTTCCCCATTTTAATATCCACCAATATTTGTCTTGATATTTTTCGTTAGATAGTGTCTAAAGTGATTTAATGAACTGCGATACAGACTGAACAATGATCGTTCAAGTGATTCCCAGCGAAATCCATGATGTTTTTTTTCATATGTGTAGTTTCTTATCATTATTCGTACTTCTGCACTACTTTATGTAGCAGTAATAATAAAACTAACAGATAAAGACTGTCACTGGGTTTATTTTTCTTTACAGGTTACTCACATCAGGGAGAGCCTGTACCAGGACGTTGTAAGTGGCAAACATAACTTAAATTTTCTTTTATAGTCGCATAAAATCATACTTCTGTTAATGCAAACATTTAGCTTAGGCTACAGTGTGACTGGAATTGATATCGAATGCAACAAGAAGTTTACTGATCCATTTACTCTTTATTTCCACAATGCGTTTCAAATGTTTAAACGTTGATTATCAGGTGCATTTATTTGTATTAATATGGCATGTCTGTCTTTTGTTTCGACTGTTGCACTGACTAGTAAAAATTAAAACACAATTTCAGAAAATGGCTGTGTGGAGGCCTTTGACTATAAATTGAACGTGGATATAAGTTTGGAAGCAAAACAACTAAAACAGAATACCTCCAGCGTTCAGCGGCTCCTTTCTCTGTCGAAGTACATCACGTATAAACTAACACTTTGTAAACAAAGATGGTGTCTAGAGACTGATCAGTGCAAAGGACGTATAGTATAAATAGAAACACGGTTTCAAAGTACAAATAACATAGCAAAACAAAGTTATTATATTAGAGCATTGTGGAGATTCCACACGATGTTGTGCCTACCTTTGACACTGTCGAGCCGTCGTAAGAATGCCGTAAAATTCGTATTTCCTAGCTCTTTAGCGACTTTCAGGGCCTCACTCTGCAACATGGTTAGAAACAAAGGTACGGTTTTTCCCGCGCTCTTACTAACCATTCCCACACTATCTCGTTGATTTCTTCTTTTCACGTCTTCTTCGCCTTTATTTTCATTTGCTCGTTCCCTTTCATCCGTTCATCCAATATCTTATTTTCCTTTCTTAAATTGATGTCAAACCGCATTTGAAATGCAACATTATTTGGCGCTCAAAGAGCCTGCCTTTCTCATTCACCTCGATTACCTTAATCTTTTCGTTAAGTGTTAGGGACACACAAATCTTGTTCAACATCATGTTATCACCTAGGTGCTGCTAGTCAGCTGACACTGACATAAAATGATGAGATCCGAAGTGTGAAATAATTTGGGTGAAGGTCACGATTAAAGCACGCTCAAACATGGTAATTGGATGTCTCTATAAGCCCCCTGGCTCAGCAGCTGTTGTGGCAGAGCACCTGAAGGAAAATTTGGAAAATATTTCGAGTAGATTTCCCCACCATGTTACAGTTCTGGGTGGAGATTTTAATTTGCCGGATATAGACTGGGAGACTCAAACGTTCATAACGGGTGGCAGGGACAAAGAATCCAGTGAAATTTTGTTAAGTGCTTTATCTGAAAACTACCTTGAGCAGTTAAACAGAGAACCGACTCGTGGCGATAACATATTTGACCTTCTGGTGACAAACAGACCCGAACTATTTGAAACAGTTAACGCAGAACAGGGAATCAGCGATCATAAAGCGGTTACTGCATCGATGATTTCAGCCTTAAATAGAAATATTAAAAAAGGTAGGAAGATTTTTCTGTTTAGTAAAAGTGTCAAAAAGCAGATTTCAGAGTACTTGACGGCTCAACACAGAAGTTTTGTCTCAAGTACAGACAGTGTTGACGATCAGTGGACAAAGTTCAAAACCATCGTACAATATGCATTAGATGAGTATGTGCCAAGCAAGATCGTAAGAGATGGAAACGAGCCACCGTGGTACAACAACCGAGTTAGAAAACTGCTGCGGAAGCAAAGGGAACTTCACAGCAAACATAAATATAGCCAAAGCCTTGCAGACAAACAAAAATTATGCGAAGCGAAATGTAGTGTGAGGAGGGCTATGCGATAGGCGTTCAACGAATTCGAAAGTAAAGTTCTATGTACTGACTTGGCAGAAAATCCTAAGAAATTTTGGTCTTATGTCAAAGCGGTAGGTGGATCAAAACAAAATGTCCAGACACTCTGTGACCAAAATGGTACTGAAAGAGAGGATGACAGACTAAAGGCCGAAATACTAATTGTCTTTCTCCTAAGCTGTTTCACAGAGGAAGACTGCACTGTAGTTCCTTCTCTAGATTGTCGCACAGATTACAAAATGGTAGATATCGATATAGACGACAGAGGGATAGAGAAACAATTAAAATCGCTCAAAAGAGGAAAGGCCGCTGGACTTGATGGGATACCAGTTCGATTTTACACAGAGTACGCGAAGGAATTTGCCCCCCTTCTTGCAGTGGTATACCGTAGGCCTCTAGAAGTGCGTAGGGTTCCAAAGGATTGGAAAACGGCACAGGTCATCCCAGTTTTTAAGAAGGGACGTTGAACAGATGTGCAGAACTATGAACCTATATCTCTAACGTCGATCAGTTGTAGAATTTTGGAACACGTATTATGTTCGAGTAGAATGACTTTTCTGGAAACTAGAAATCTTCTCTGTAGGAATCGGCATGGGTTTCGAAAAAGACGATCGTGTGAAACCCAGCTCGCGCTATTCGTCCACGAGACTCAGAGGGCCATAGACACGGGTTCCCAGGTAGATGCCGTGTTTCTTGACTTCCACAAGGCGTTAGATACAGTTCCCCACAGTCGTTTAATGAACAAAGTAAGAGCATATGGACTATCAAACCAATTGTGTGATTGGATTGAAGAGTTCCTAGATAACAGAACGCAGCATGCCATTCTCAATGGAGAGAAGTCTTCCGAAGTAAGAGTGATTTCAGGTGTGCCGCAGGGGAGTGTCGTAGGACCGTTGCTATTCACAATATATAAAAATGACCTTGTGGATAACATCGGAAGTTCACTGAGGCTTTTTGCGGATGATTCTGTGGCATATCGAGAGGTTGTAACAATGGTAAATTGTACTGAAATGCAGGAGGATCTGCAGCGAATTGACGCATGGTGCAGGGAACGGCAATTGAATCTCAATGTAGACAAGTGTAATGTGCTGCGGATACATAGAAAGAAAGATCCCTTATCATTTAGCTACTATATAACAGGTCAGCAACTGGAAGCAGTTAATTCCACAAATTATCTGGGAGTACGCATTAGGAGTGACTTAAAATGGAATGATCATATAAGTTGATCGTCGGTAAAGCAGATGCCAGAGTGAGATTCATTGGAAGAATCCTAAGGAAATGCAATCCGAAAACAAAGGAAGTGGGTTACAGTACACTTGTTTACCCACTGCTTGAATACTGCTCAGCAGTGTTGGATCCGTACCAGATAGGGTTGATCGAAGAGATAGAGAAGATCCAACGGAGAGCAGCGCGCTTCGTTACAGGATCATTTAGTAATCGCGAAAGCGTTACGGAGATGATAGATAAACTCCAGTGGAAGACTCTGCAGGAGAGACGCTCAGTAGCTCGGTACGGGCTTTTGTTGAAGTTTCGAGAACATACCTTCACCGAGGAGTCAAGCCGTATATTTCTCCCTCCTACGTATATCTCGTGAAGAGACCATGAGGATAAAATCACAGAGATTGGAGCCCACACAGAGGCATACCGACAATCCTTCTTTCCACGAACAATACGAGACTGGAATAGAAGGGAGAACCGATAGAGGTACTCAAGGTACACTCCGCCACACGCAGTTAGGTGGATTGCGGAGTATGGATGAAGATGTAGATGTAGAGATGTAGATGCAGGTAGTGCTTGACCTTGGCGGTTGAAATCATTGTTTAACGCAACAACACCCACATCTTTAACTGGGGAGATCGCAGCAGAGTGTGTATAGGTCCGCAGCAATGTTTTAGTATGGGCGTTAGGCCTGCTTCAGGCGGGAGGCAGCCCAACAGAATGCAGTGAGCCGCTTTCTGCCGCCAGTCT
Source organism: Schistocerca piceifrons (assembly GCF_021461385.2). Lineage (NCBI taxonomy): Eukaryota > Metazoa > Arthropoda > Insecta > Orthoptera > Acrididae > Schistocerca > Schistocerca piceifrons. The sequence continues at coordinate 462,586,971 of NC_060149.1, forward strand.
TCGGCTCTCAGGGCCGAACTCCTGTCCACTGCAGCTATCACGTGGTACCTAAAAAGAAGTGCTGAATTTTGGCATATTGTTTCTTGAACCAGTCAGTAACAAAAGTTTCCTGTAGAGCAAGTTGCTGCTGCAATTGTTATGAAGAAACGCACAAAGTGTAGAAAAGAGAGGATTGGTAAACTGCAATTACTAGTTGTCTATTAAGCTTAGGAGCTTTTCATTGTCTACGTGGAACACTTCGAAGAGATCCTGACGAATTTTTGAATTTTTGCCGTATGTCATTAACTTCATTCGATGAGTTGTGTGCAATACTGAAACCATTCATTCGGTTGGTGGACACTAACATGAGGAAGCTTACAACAGTGAAAGGGAGAGTGCCTCTGGCTCTGAGGTGGGTGCATATCAAACATCTTTTTTGCAAAAATGTGGAACATTTTATTAGAATTTTAATAAGTCGTTTGTTATTGATACAAATGTCAATCAACATAAGAGCATCTAATATCATGGTAGTTTTTCCGAATGGTATGACAATTGAAGTATTGTATGTATTAAAAAATTAAAAAGTTTTTTAAAGGCTCAGGGTTGACGAATTATGGTGCAGGTTTTCGATTTCTGGAGTGGGCTGAGAGGAATGTTGTGTGTAAGTGCTGGATGGATGGGGAGAGTTGGGAGATTCATTTCAAAGGCGTTTGTGGAAAACTGCTGGGGTGGGAGAAAAGGAACTGGCCCTACATGACATTGTTGTGCCATGTATGCTGCGAAGTTTTCATAACGTGGGTGATGCATAGATGTAGATATCCGTAGCTTATATTTAGCAACCACTTGCATTGTTCCACATATTGCGAGAAAATGGCCGTGTTCTGGAATAGCTACGAAGTCTTTCATTAAAGATAATGGAAAAAAGTTTGTCGTCATCAGATGATTCTGTGCTGTAGTCTTCTCTACTTTCAGTGGTTCGGTGTAAAACATTACACAATTTTTCTGTTTCTGATTTTGGACCTTGTTTTGTAATTTTTCTCGTTTTTGAAAGGATCTGTTCTCCCTCAATAATACTAACTCGCAGTTCATTGCCATGTCCATCAGTAGTCGTTTCTAATCGTGTCATCTTCTTTACATAATTAGCGAATGTTCTGGAAAGAATCATTATGTGACAGCATTAAAAAAGTAAAGAATTTGAAAGCGTTCAGTTGTCTAGAATAAGTTAACACACGAGTACTGGATATATTGTTTACTTACATTTTGTGCTGAATAACATGTGACAAAAATGACAGGAGGTCAGAATAAATATGTTTAGTTTTGTCAGTTAGCGCAGAACTCTTTACTTCTCTAGATCTTTTAATATCCCTCACGTATAATAATCTCACAGACTTCCACTTATTTTTTACATGACTACCTAAAAAATTGTAGGTGTCATTAATATATTTTGGTAAAGCTATTCTTCTTACAGGTACTTAGCATCTGGCAAAGTCAACAATGTGTACCAAAACTGTGCGCAAAGGGCGACAAGCGGCTCACCGTATCCCGTGTGATAGTTGCCATAAGGCTCTGTGTAAAGCGAGTAGCAAGCGATTCACTTGACAAGCTACAGTGCTGCTCAATGAGCCCTGAGTGTTTCGTATGAAAGGACACTTCAGCTCTCTGCAGCTGGATGCAGGACCTGCCGTGTGAAAGGGCTGTTGTTCGTTGCTGCACAGAGCGGCGCGGTTTGATCTCCACATCCGCAGTGCTGCGCTGCGCGGAACCTCTTTTCTTGCGCAACTTCACAGCATTGTCAGGGCTGTAGTCTTCTTGTTAAGAGTAGCGTTCTTGTAGAGTCGTGAATAACTAATGTGTACTGTAAGGCAGTAGCCCTGTATAGTCTCTTTTCCGCTTTATACAATGGCTTATTAATTAAGTCTTAAAATTTGTATTCCGTTCTCGCGTTAGGCACGTTCCGCTTTATACAAAAAATTAGCATATAAAAGTGTACAGAATGCGTCGATACTGAAATACTTGTACGGTTTGGGCAGATGTACGAATTATACACGTTCCACTTTGATCAAGATTTACTGTATTTAGAAAAAAATATATAGTTTATTTTGCCGTCTCATTTGTGTAATTTTTATTTTTTCAACATTTTAGTGTCACCATAAAGAAGTGTAGCTGAGATGGCAAAATAAATGATTTTTTTTTTAAACCTAACGCTTGAAATTGTATTTGATGGTAACCGATCCATTTTCTTCAGTTCAGAAATGCTTTCCTTCCTATTGCCAATCTGCATTTTACATCCTCTCTGATTCGACAATCATCAGTCATTTTGCTGCCCAAAAGGTAAAACTCATCGAATACTTCTAGTATCTCATTTCCTGATTTATTCCCTCATCATCGCCTAATTTAATTCAACTACATTGCATTACCCTTGTTTTACTTCTACTGATGTCCATCTTAAAAGATGTTTTTTAAACACTGCCCATTCCGCCAAGCTAGTCTTCCAAGTCATTTGCTGTCTCTGATCGGACTACAGTGTCATCGGCAAATTTCAAATATTTTATTTCTTCTGCTTAAACCTTAATTTCTTCTCCACATTTCTTCTAGATTTTCCTTAATTTTTGCTCAATGTACAGATTAAATACCATCGTGGATAGGCTACAACCCAGTTTCACTCTGTTCTCAAACACTGCTTCCCTTTCAAGTCCTACTCTGATAACTGTAGTCTGGTTTCTGTAAAAGCTGTGAATAACATTTCACTCTCTTTATTTTATTTACGCTACCTTCAGAACTTCAAAGAACGTATGCCCAGCAACGTTGTCAAAAACTCTCTCTTGTTGTTGTTGTTGTTGTTGTTGTTGTTACCTTCTGTCCAGAGACTGGTTTGATGCAGCTCTCCATGCTACTCTGTCCTGTGCAAGCTTCTTCATCTCCCAATACCTACTGCAACCTACATCCTTCTGAATCTGTTTAGTGTATTCATCTCTTGGTCTCCCTCTACGACTTTTACCCTCCACGCTGACCTCTAATACTAAATTGGTGATTCCTTGATGCCTCAGAATATGTCCTACCAACCGATCCCTTCTTCTAGTCAAATTGTGCACCAAATTTCTCTTCTCCCCAATTCTGTTCAGTACCTTCTCATTAGTTAAGTGATCTACCCATCTAATCTTCAGCATTCTTCTGTAGCACCACATTTCGAAAGCTTCTATTCTCTTCTTGTCTAAAGTATTTATCGTCCACGTTTCACTTCCATACATGGCTACACTCCATACAAATCTACAAATTATAGTATAAACACAGGTTCACTTTTAGCTTACCTGTCTTGTCGTAGGATCAGTGCCTCCTCACATGTTTCTACGTTTGCCCAGAACGCAAACTGATCTTCTGCAACGCCGACTTTAACAGGTTTTCCAATCATCTGTGAGTAATTCGTCTCAGTACTTTTCTAGTCTGCAGACCAGACTAATGATTCGGTAATATTCGTACCTGTCAGCGCCTGCCTTCATTGGAACTGGAATTATACCATTCTTGTTGAAGTCTGAGGTTACCTCTCCTAACCTCTACACCAATTGGAATAGCTTTATTACCGATGGCTCTTCCAACTTCGCACATAATTAGAGTGAGATATTAAATGGAGTAGCTGCACTTTAATTGTTTGTTTCAGTTGAATCTGTCACCAATTAAATTCACGTGCAATGTTTTAAATTTAAAAAAAAAACTTAAAAGGAAAAAAGTCAAAGGAAATACACACGTCAAAAAAAGTTCTGCATCACCTCGGTTCCGAGAGTTCCGGAACCTGTACAGAAAATTGGAATAGAGATCAACATGAACATCATTTCCGCCCTTTTTATTGCTCATGAACACCACACATCGCATGTTATACCACAGTACAGCGAGACCTTCAGAGGTGGTGATCCAGATTGTTGTACACACTGGTACCTCTAATACCCAGCAGCACGTCCTCTAGCATTGATTCATGCCTGTATTCATCGTGGCATACTATCCACAAGTTCATCAAGGCACTGTTGGTCCAGACTGTTCTAATCATAAACGGCGATTCGGCGTAGATCCCTCAGAGTCGTTGGTGGGTCACGTCGTCCGTAAACAGTCCTTTCCAATCTATCCCAGGCATGTTGGATAGGGTTTATGTCTGGAGAACATGCTGGTCACTCTAGTCGAGCGATGTCTTTATCCTGAAGGAAGTCATTCACAAGATGTGCACGATGGGGGCGCGAATTATCGTCCTTGAAGACGAATGCCTCGCCAATATGCTGCCGATATGGTTGCACTATCTGTCGGAGGCACGCTAGTACGACGTATTATTGAGAACTGCTCTAGTATTTGGGATCGGCACCAGGCCGGAATAACAAAGACTTCGAAGCATTTCAGAGGCATACTGTTAGATTTCTAACCGGTGGGTCGAACAACACGCAGGTGTTACGGAGATGCTTCGGGAGCTCTAATGGGAATCCCTTGAGGGAAGGTGATGTTCTTTTCGAGGAACACTACTGGGAAAATTTAGAGAACCGGCATCTGAAGCTGACTGTAAAACGATTATACTGCTGAAGAAATTAATTAAAGTTTGTGCTGCGGTCGGGACTCGTTCCCCCGGGTCTTCTTGCGTAAGGAGGCTATTCCCGCTACAAACGTCAAGAACTTATAGTGGGGAATGATTACATAATATTTTGAAAGGAAACCCATGTACAGAAACTTCACCCAACGACGCTACAGAACGTCAAAGTTAGGCGCTGGCGCCTGCGAATGTGAGTATATGCCAGATGATTTCGTGATGATGTTACGGACTTTCGAGGATGATGGAGACGGATAAATGTATGAATTTGTGGTAAGGGCCCCTGGTTCGGAAGCGGACGAGTCGAAAGTTACTAGCGAAATTCATTCTGTTACCTCTGAGAGTAGAATACATGTACTGATATGGTTGTTGCTAAGAATGTATGGTATGCAACTTTCAGAGGTGATAGTATGGACCAGAAAAAGAAAAAATCCCCACTAAACATGAGATCGAAAATGCATAACTGACGAACTATGAGCACTTCTTCATCTTCGCTAGTGTGAAACATTTCCTCTGTTGAACGAGTGCTCATAGATCTCAAGGTATGCATTTTAGAACCCAGGGTTACTGACTTTTTTTTTGTCCATACTACCACCTCCGAAAGTTGCCTACTCCGCAGTCTTAGCAACAATAATACCGGTAGATGCTAGTATTCGTGGGCACACGTATTGCACTGTCAGAGATACCAGAATGGTTTTCGCATATAACTTTCGACTCGTTCGTTTCATTTACAGGGATCCATATCTCAAATTCAGTGGTTAGCACACTGGACTCGCATTCGGGAGGACGACGGTTCAATCCCGTCTCCGGCCATCCTGATTTAGGTTATCCGTGATTTCCCTAAATCGCTTCAGGCAAATGCCGGGATGGTTCCTTTGAAAGGGCACGGCCAATTTCCTTCCCCATACTTCCCTCACCCGAGCTTGCGCTCCGTCTCTAATGACCTCGTTGTCGACGGGACGTTAAACACTAATCTCCTCCTCCTCCTTATCTCAAATTGATACATTTATCCCCTCCTTCATCCTTGAAAGTTTGTTACATCATCACGGCATCACCTTGTATATACATAGATTTACAGTTACCGCGCCTATAGCTTTGACGCTCTGTAGCGTCGTTGGATGACGTTCCCGGACGTGGATTCCTATTGAAAATACTATGAATTTACTCTCCACTACCAGTCCTAGAAGTTTGTAACGGAAATTTCCGAACACCCAGTAGACAGTCGTTTTTCCATTACTCTCTTTGAGAGTGGTACAGGAGAGGAAATGCCTAGCAATGGTACACGGTACCCTCCGCCATGCCCCGTACGGTAACTTACGGTGTGTGTATGTGTTGAGATGCTTGTTATAAGTGCAACACCAGGAAGGATACGAAACTACGAAATTTAACTTCTTGTGGTTCTGGAGTACAGTAGGACAAAAGCATGATTAAATTTGTGTGCATGATTAAATTTGGTTTTGGGATATACAGGTTGTGAAATTTGGTACACAGTTGCCACCTCTCGCACCAACAATGATTCTAACATGGGTTGTCATCGAGTCGAACTGAGCTAGGACGACGGAGACAGGTGTATCAATCCCCGCAACTCAACTGTATGGCAGAGTTGATCAGTGGGAATTGCTGACGACTTTTGGCAAGTCAGTCCATCGGCAACCCATGTTCTGATTTTTTTCAATGGGTGGGACATCTGAAGCACTTGCTGACCAGGGCAGCAGTCCCTCTGTATTGAGATAGGTCCAGACAGTACGGACAACTTGCATTATCTTGTGGAAAGGTAACATCATGGCGTCCTTGCAAATAGGAAATAGCCATCGGCCGCAACATTTCAGAAATGTAACGGCTAGTGTCCAAATTACCTGCAATGCTCTTTAGAGGAGACCGTATTGGTACCCAATGGCACCTAACTAACCTAAGGACATCACACACATCCATGTCCGAGGCAGGATTCGAACCTGCGACCGTAGCAGTCGCGCGGTTCCGAACTGAAGCGCCTAGAACCGATCGGCCACAACGGCCGGCGCCATGTTGACACTCAGCGCTGTTACAGACGTCATCGCACTATCCGTTCAACTATATGCATTGCTACAAATAAGCAACGCGTAACACGATCTTGTCAGAAATTACCAGAGCGCAAATGCGATTTCTGACTGAGAAGCCTGCTCTTAGTCCTTCCATAAACACCATATATACAAAATGTAGATGGCATTACTAGTATGCGCTTTATGTGGTTGCGCAAACACACTAATCAATTGCATAACCAGGCGTTTGCAAGGTGTGACAGAAAGACGATGTCCCGTATTTCAAAAAGTAATTACAAAGAATGAAAGATACAGAAAAAATACTCTTGTGAACAAAACATGATATGCTATTTTACATTAGCTGATTTTTAAAATTATGTCCGACAAATAGCGTCCTCCACTGTGGACATAGACGAAGTTTTCCTTTATTTGCGTATTTAATTTAATATTTTGTTTCTGTGTGTCTTGAAACTGATCGAGACAACGTGTTTCAATGTGAAGCCTTTCCCTGAAGTTGTCCACAGTTCTTCGTGTCAGTTCTCGTGGAATGACAGCCACTTCGTGAGTGACTGCCTCTTTAGCTGGTTGCAGGGTTGTAGAGCGCAGCAATCAGTCGTCCTTGCAATTTTTTTTCAGGTTTTATTACGCAAATCCAGATTTCGGCTAGTGCCTATCCATTATCAATGCACTATTCTTTTAATCTCTATGCATGTAAGTTCCCTGTTGTTCGGGCGTCAGTCACAGTTCTTTGAATAGTATTCAGATAACTGTGACTGACGCCCGAACAACAGAGAACTAATATGCATCGAGGTTAAAAAATAGTGCATTGATAATGGCGAGGCACTATCCGAAATCTGGATTTGCGTAATAAAATGTGCAAAAAAATTACAAGGACGACTGATTGCTGCGCCATATCATTTATAAATTAACCGTTATAGTTATGCCATCTTCTTCGAAAAATACGGACCCAAACATCAAATTCAGCAACAGCGCATTAAACTGTCGTACGATGCCTGAAAAGTGGTCGCTGGTGAAGTTTCTGAAAATTGTCTGCTGAACAGTAGCGGAAATTTTGTTTATTTTAACTGGAACTGGGCCTCATTAGAAGAAATTAAAACCGTACCAGGGGGAATGCTCTAAAGAAGTTCCACACACGCAGCTCTGAGAGTTAAAAAATTACGTTCAAAATTCTTGGGTAATCATCATTTAGTATGGGTGCATGTGAAGATCTCTGCGCAGGACGCTTCTTACACTCTTATGAGATTATTCCTGAGCAGTTGCATGTATAAGTGCTAAACGCTTCGGAGATTGCTGAACGGACGCTCTCACATTTTCCGGCATTGTTACAGTCAGAGATAGGCCGACAAATTTTCATTTCAGTGCAGAATTCGATGGTACTCTAAAGCCTGATACCCAAACTCGAATAGTTTTTTTATCAGGAACAGAATCATGTCGGTCAAATTCGAGCCGAATGCGAAATGCTCGCCGAGTAGTAATCACAGAACCGCCATTACGAATATACTCCTTCACAAGAAAAGCACGACGCTCACCTAGCCAGGCCTTTGCGCTCGTTCAAAATGGCAGGTATACCGTTATCGATCCATACCCCCTCCACATCAGTATCCCCACCACAGCTCGCATAGCGGCCTCTGTAGATACGGGAGGTCTTTTTGCCGGACCCTGCAGTGCATACACGCCATGCCTATCTGAGCTTTGTTACCGAGCGAGGTGGCGCAGTGGTTAGCACACTGGCCTCGCATTCGGGAGGACGACGGTTCAAACCCGCGTCCCGCCATCCTTATTTAGGTTTTCTGTCATTTCCCTAAATCGCTTCAGGCAAATGCCATGATGGTTCCTCTGAAAAGGCACGGCCGACTTCCTTCCCCATCCTTACCTAATCCGATGGGACCGACGTTCTTGCTTTTTGGTCCCCTCCCTCGAATCAACCAATCTGAGGTTTTTTACGTGCTGTTGCAATTGTAATGGCCAGCATCGTACTAATCGCAGTTATGTAACAGGTTATCTACGATGCGTTGCGAAAGGAAAATACATCGTTAACACAGCAGTAAGACTTCTGTACCTCAGGCACAAGGTACACTCCTGGAAATGGAAAAAAGAACACATTGACACCGGTGTGTCAGACCCACCATACTTGCTCCGGACACTGCGAGAGGGCTGTACAAGCAATGATCACACGCACGGCACAGCGGACACACCAGGAACCGCGGTGTTGGCCGTCGAATGGCACTAGCTGCGCAGCATTTGTGCACCGCCGCCGTCAGTGTCAGCCAGTTTGCCGTGGCATACGGAGCTCCATCGCAGTCTTTAACACTGCTAGCATGCCGCGACAGCGTGGACGTGAACCGTATGTGCAGTTGACGGACTTTGAGCGAGGGCGTATAGTGGGCATGCGGGAGGCCGGGTGGACGTACCGCCGAATTGCTCAACACGTGGGGCGTGAGGTCTCCACAGTACATCGATGTTGTCGCCAGTGGTCGGCGGAAGGTGCACGTGCCCGTCGACCTGGGACCGGACCGCAGCGACGCACGGATGCACGCCAAGACCGTAGGATCCTACGCAGTGCCGTAGGGGACCGCACCGCCACTTCCCAGCAAATTAGGGACACTGTTGCTCCTGGGGTGTCGGCGAGGACCATTCGCAACCGTCTCCACGAAGCTGGGCTACGGTTCCGCACACCGTTAGGCCGTCTTCCGCTCACGCCCCAACATCGTGCAGCCCGCCTCCAGTGGTGTCGCGACAGGCGTGAATGGAGGGACGAATGGAGACGTGTCGTCTTCAGCGATGAGAGTCGCTTCTGCCTTGGTGCCAATGATGGTCGTATGCGTGTTTGGCGCCGTGCAGGTGAGCGCCACAATCAGGACTGCATACGACCGAGGCACACAGGGCCAACACCCGGCATCATGGTGTGGGGAGCGATCTCCTACACTGGCCGTACACCACTGGTGATCCTCGAGGGGACACTGAATAGTGCACGGTACATCCAAACCGTCATCGAACCCATCGTTCTACCATTCCTAGACCGGCAAGGGAACTTGCTGTTCCAACAGGACAATGCACGTCCGCATGTATCCCGTGCCACCCAACGTGCTCTAGAAGGTGTAAGTCAACTACCCTGGCCAGCAAGATCTCCGGATCTGTCCCCCATTGAACATGTTTGGGACTGGATGAAGCGTCGTCTCACGCGGTCTGCACGTCCAGCACGAACGCTGGTCCAAATGAGGCGCCAGGTGGAAATGGCATGGCAAGCCGTTCCACAGGACTACAGCCAGCATCTCTACGATCGTCTCCATGGGAGAATAGCAGCCTGCATTGCTGCGAAAGGTGGATATACACTGTACTAGTGCCGACATTGTGCATGCTCTGTTGCCTGTGTCTATGTGCCTGTGGTTCTGTCAGTGTGATCATGTGATGTATCTGACCCCAGGAATGTGTCAATAAAGTTTGCCCTTCCTGGGACAATGAATTCACGGTGTTCTTATTTCAATTTCCAGGAGTGTAGTTTGGTACAAGGGACTGCCTCATAGGCAGGCGTTATGGCTTCCTATAATTCCCGTTTTCTTCCTTACATTTACAAGTGGGAAAGTGTGACAACATCGGAGGAAGATGGGATGGAATGTGCTTTCGAAATGTTTAGGTTGCGTATGTCGCTAGTATATGAATTGTGGAAGGACACGATGCATGGGAGATTGGGTTTCATGGGTTTCCAGCACCATCTCCCTCCTCCACGCCCCCTTTCCACCACAAAAAAATGATTACAATAAGTGTTCGATTGAAGGTGTGCACGTGTGTCCCTGTTAGGCAGAAATGCAAGGACATACTAACTCTGCAGATACTTCATAGCCACAGAATGAAATTCAGTCGTCACTTGCACAGTTCCCAGTTTCAGCATATTAATTTGTCATCGTGAGAAGCCTACAAAACTAGCAGTATTGTGAGTTATTGGATCTTGGCTACACATTTATATAAAGTACAAGAAGTATATTACTGGAACTTAATAAATTTTGATTTCGCAGATGTCAGTATCTTTCTCGCAGAAGCATAATCCCAAGACATGTCCAAAATTGTGCATATTGTGATTATTGTAAACGCAGATATACAGATTGATAATTTACAGTAAATGAATCACATCTGTGTACGTGTCAAGCTGTAGTTTCATCGGACATCCGCTACACCAGTACTAAGTAATATTATGTAATACACCTCTTATACATCTACATAAATGTACAGCCAATATCTGATGGCTTATAACATCCCAAATTTTGGAGGCTTCAGAAGTTGACAAATTAATTTTTTAAAACCAGTAAAAAGAAATAAAAATATCTGTGCAAGCGACGACGGAATTTTATTCTGAAATATATACTGCAGTTTCTGAAAAGAATAAGACATGAATAAAATATGTGAATGTAATTGTGATGAGGGTGTACTGTATTTTGACGATAAAATGATGTACTGGAATCCATGTAGCCGGAGGTATATTTAAACAAAACGTAGTTTCTCATTAATTATATTTTAAATAAATATATCGCCCAACGGAGATGAACATTTGATTGTTACTATATATTTAACGTGTGACAACTCTCCATTTCCGAGAATACTGGAGTGTAACCTGTTATCCCCACCCATGTTTGTCTCTGGCGTAAACACGATGGTACTACCACTGTGGCCGAGTCTAGAGTTTATCTTGTCGAAAAATACCAGGAAGGGCTCTTTTTATGTCTCTAAATTTCTTAGACATGCTGATCGCCGAACTGTTCCTCAAAAAGATGTGGAACAAGTGCTGAGCTACCACTCGCTTATGTCACACTTCACTCTTAACGCGTCAGAATGTCGCAAGAACTGTACCAGAAACTTTACCTTCCAGAGAATCTGTCTTTGTAAACACATCTTGTATATGTCTTCCAGCTTGCGTAGACGTTGAGACAGATTGGCGTTCTGAGCAGATCAGTTAATTGTTTTAAGAGCAATAAGTTATTCACAGTTCTTGTGGCAATTAGTATTTCCGTTTCATCCTATGCAGTGGTGTGTATTATTTCAGTACATTTCTTTGGCTCGGTCCTTCTTAGACAGAAAGCTTCTCACGCTAGTTGTTTAAGTGTTAGTTGCAGCCACAACATAAAACGAAAGTGGAGTGGTGTACAACTCCATTATTTTCATAGCTCACATCTACGACCGCTGTGGGTAGCCTACTTTACAAATTCTGTAGAGCGGCGGCTGATTAGGGAAAGCTGGCTTTGTAGTGCAGCCATATCCATGAAACTGCCTCCCGGCGCCTGCAGAGCGCAGCAGCTGGCGGCTGAATCGCGTCTGTCTCTCTCTTTCTCCCTCTTTGTCCTCCACATCCAGCTCTTGGGATGTCAGTGGGCGTGGTCTAGGAAGAGCCAATCGGGTAGTCGCTGAGCGAATCGGAAACTCGAATCCAACGCGAAACTCGTACCTTTTACAGTGTTTCAAACGAGTGATCGCAATTTGTTCTTATTACCCGACAAAGCTAACTGCTGGCAGACCCGCGGTGTTGACGCCTTAGATAGAGAGACGGAGACAGAAGCTAGATACTCAGATCATTCATCAATAATTTCACATTCTGTGACTATGCATTGACGTCAGCTGTTTGCGACACATGGAAATTTGTAATTATTACATGCACGCATGTCTCAAGGAGTTGTACTGTGAAGGTACGGACACTGTATAAATACAGACATAGTAAGCATCGATGACGCACGTCCCTGTCAACTGCTGCTGGGATAGCAGACGACTTAACTGTGACCGATTGTTACAGGAATACAAATGTATTTTTGCCCTTGTTCTTCATCTATGATCACGACATTGCACTGGCAGCACCCGTGCAACCAATTCCTGTGGCAATAGACTCCCTCTCTGTCGGTATCACTCGGCATCCCCACGAGCCAACCCTAGCGGTTATTCCGCGAAATATATCATGTAGCCTCGTGGTTATCCCGCGAAATAAACCATAGAGGCCGGTACAACTTGTAGTAGAACGTGAGCTCGAAATTTTTATGCGTAAAGTAGGATTCCCACACGCAGCTAAAGAGATGCCACACAGATGGCCTTTCTGAAGTTGTGAGTGGAAACACAGATTTCAGTGGCGTCACTCGAGTGGCGCCACGTTTTTTAATGCCTCCGATGTACTGTATTTTTTAAATATATTGATCGTTGTCAGAATCATTTTTCACTTCACTGCGGAGTGTGCGCTGATTTAAACTTCTTGGCAGATCAAGACCGTGTGCCGGGGCTGGACAGAGATGAGGACTGATCTGATAAGTATTTTATATTTGTAGGAGATGCTGGGAGGACATAATTCCCATGTACGGTCTGTTAGCAGGTTTAGCAGTTTTTCCCTATTGAGGTCAATGGTCGTTGGAGGCCGAAATACAGACTGCTTGACCTCTGCATATTGGACCGTATTAGCCCGTTTGACGTCGTCTTATATCAGCAGCAATATGTGCCGGTTCCCCATTATGCATGTAACAGTAGTCGTCAAAGTTGTTTGCTCATGAGCCAATACTGACATTGCAGAGTTGCACCTCAGACTGCAAATTTATCGTTCTGATTATTTATTGGTAATCTTCATAACTTAGTTTGTTATGAGCCCCCAATAGTCTAGGTATAGTAAGTGCTATGGTAATTGCTGGCTCTCAAGTACCGATTGTTAAAAATCGGCACCATTCGAAACTTTTCGTCTCCACTGTTCTCTTCTTCAGACTGCTGCCATCCACAGCTATTCTAAAGTTGTGACACTCTAATTGCTTGACGATGTGTTGTTGTATTGTCTGTGCGGGCTGATGATTGATTAGTAACAGTAACTATACTTACATTCAAATCCATTATACAACAGGAGACACTGCGTTATATTACAAAGGCCTTAAATTAATTTCATATTCGTTGCTGTAAATATGTGCTCCGTGTGAAGATGAGGGTCTCTATAATGCACACTCAAGAATCCACGTTATTCCGTCTGAAACGTAGCAGCTGATCAGTACGAGACACAGCGTTGTCGTCATTGGAAGACAAACAAGAAAACTTTCCCTGTATCAAATACCTCACCCTGCAAAAACAAACCTATCTGCTCCTGCTTCCATTTTCGTCCCTGAGGTGACCGGCCAAATTTTCTCAAGCCTGCTATAATTCCTCCAATACATTTTTGATTCGACGACGGAGTCACATACAGTCAGTAACTGTAAATGATAAGTATTTATTCCTCGCCGATAAATGTAAGTATAATAATTACTTCATTAATGTGTCTTGTATGTACTTCTTTGGCTTTCTCATCCATTACCTATTCAAGTGTGTAAATCCATATTGCTTCTTCTAAATGCAGAATCTTCGACGATCAGGTGAGACAGTATTCTCCTTACAGTGTCATTAAAATTACTTTTTGCCTGCCAGCAGACGAAACGGACGCAGTGCGTTTCCCTCTGTAACGGCACACTGACAGTTGCGACAGAGAGCATGTCTAGCAGTTCGTGCGCTACACTGCTAGATGTGATTGTTCCAGTCAGGTACAGGCAACAAATGGTTCAAATAGCTCTGAGCACTATGGGACTTAACTTCTAAGGTCATCAGTCCCCTAGAACTTAGAACTACTTAAACCTAACTAACCTAAGGACATCACACACACCCATGCCTGAGGCAGGATTCGAACCTGCGACCGGAGCGGTCACGCGGTTCCAGACTGTAGCGCCTAGAACCGCTAGGCCACCACGGCCGGCTTACAGGCAACACATGATATTAATCGCAGTGTAGTTGCAGTTAACTTCTACAACACGTTGGGTAAACTTCTCTGTCCGTGCTAAGCCATTCACGTGGTGGTAACACATCGAGAAAAATTTTAAATAAAACTTCGACTTCACAGGTTTCTGTAATTGGAAGAGCGCTCGGAAATTGCGCTTCTATAATTATTGGTCCCTTTTGTTATTGACAGTATTGTTCTACAGTAGACACGCGAGGAGGTGGCTGGCAGCCCCGAAGTACTGTTTGCTACATGTCAGTACTGTTGTGTGTGATTTCGTACGCCGAGTCTTGCGGCAACTGTAATCGTGAGAAAGCTGGGCAGGAGCAGAAATAATTAACGAACAATTTTACACAGTAAGCAGAAGATGTACATGCCTTTTATTTCTCTAAGTGAACAAAGACTCACTACAAATAATGAAGCAAGAAATAGTCCATCTGTAAATGTCGACAAGGCTTAGGCTCTCTGAACTAAGGTACAAACGATGATGTATGAGCAGCAGGTAGGCGTCGTTTGCCTTGCATCACGTAACGAAAAGGCTCCTGGTGGCAGTGGGTTCTGTGGCTGCAGCCGGCCATCCTATACTACAGAGGCATAGGGCGCTCATCGTACGATCACTCACTCACTCAGTATACTGACGGGCCTGCCTTGGCCCGAGGTGAAGGAGTTTAAGCTGGTTGAGCTGTTCCTCCTGAAATCCTCTCTGTTGGGAATGTTTTTCTTCTCGTGTTGGATTGGCCTCTGGTTTCTGTGGATGAAGGAATTTATCTGCCGGCTGACTCCGGCGGCTTCTTATTCTTCTTTTTCTTACTGCTTCCTGGCTGCCCGAATTCTATTTTCTTCAGGCGGGAGAAGTCCACTGGCGGCGTCTGTGTCTGTATGTACATGACTGCTTGGCCAGTCATGTATCGCCAGTCCTCGTCCGTGAAGATCGGGTGCTTGTTTATGAGCTCCAGATCTGCACGCCTGACAAGTTCCCTCCTGTGATCATGGTGCGATGTCGCCGGAGGCGTGGCTCAGCGGGCATGCACCATTGGGCCTGCTGGATACTGCACGACCGATCTCCGCGTCTTGACAGAAACGTGCAATTCCGTTTTCAACTTTGACGTCTGTGGGTTTGTTTTGATAAATGATACCACACGTACCATTCGGAAAACTTTGTGTTGATTGTTGTCTGTTTTAGACTGCTGCCAATCTGAGCAATTTAACAGTTGTGACACTGTAGTTATGTTGTGAAACATTTTTGGTTTCACCGTGTGTTCGAATGACTTGGATTAATAACAGTAGTCGTCCTCATAATGTTTGATAAATGAGATCCCAGTGATCCTCTACTCAGTGCATTGTATTACAACAGCCTCAATTAATTTATTGTTATTTGCTACAGATACGTACTACGTTTGAAGTTGGTCGTCTCTGTAATGCAGCCTCACGAATCTGTGTTCGACCCATGTCAAAATTTGTACAGTAGTAGCTGGTCGGTACACGTCGCAAACGCCGGTGAGTTGTTAGTAATGGAAGACAAAAAATACAACATTCCCTCTCTAACATCTCGTAACCCCGTAGTGGCCGTGCCAGTTACTCCTCTCCCCCTGAGGCAGGCGGCCAATTTTACTTTGCTCACGGTCCAACTAACCAGCGGCAATTAATATTAAGCACATCTTAAAATGATACAATTTCTGTAAGTATTTTTGTTTGACACTGAGGAGGAAAACTACCTGCTTAAGAAGGTCTTAACGTTACTTGACTTTCTTTTTGTTTCGAGTGTTACGTCCTAAATGCGTAGGCTACTGTTATAAAATATGACTGAGAACCGCGGGCCGCACAAATACTTAATTCGGGCCAGTTTGAAGACTACTGCTGTAAGACCACACAGTTCGGCAGCATAGTCGGTGTCATTTGCCCACCTTTGTTGAGTCCTTTAAAAATGTAATGCACACGGACAGACTATGACGGAAGTCCTAGGTGGCTGCAGGCAAGCTACACTGCTGCTCTTGCGTCTGGAAGGAGGCATGCGGAAAGTGTAAGCGGTTGCCTGCCTTCAGGCACCTAGGCCTCGTGACACAGTTTGTCTATGTACAGGTTCATTTTTAAAGTGCTCAGCAGAGGCGGGCAGATGGCATCGACAATGTTTCCAAAATGGGTGGTCTTAGATGGGCCCTTTGTCATTCTGTTCGTGCACGTGTCAATGTCGCTTCCCTCCCTAATCAGGTCACAGGATGGTGCAAAACAGGAGGGCTGAAAAACGTAAGCACCTTTTCTGCTTCGAATCAAGTTCAAGTTTCTTCACATGTTCCTTAGCGATTTCACCCTATACACCAGAGCAAAAACATCTGGTTCAATGCATTTCAGAGGGGAGCAATCATGTTAACGGCACTGCTAGTCTACAACGTCGTTCGTTAGAGAAGGGCTGAATCGTCCCAGGGGTGTCGTGTCAGCAGTTGAAAGGTAGTCAAGAACGTCGTCCTGTAGCTCACTGCTCTGTGAACTGTCGTTTTCGACCGCAGAATGTGTGGGAATCATCGCCCCAAGGACAGGGTCGGTTTCACTGAGGCCCTTTTGCTAACGTCTGTGGCCTTTCCGTGTTGATTCTGAGCAACGGTGGTGTAACTGAAATGTTTTCCTCGGTGTGATTTCTACGCAGAACGTCATGGTTCTCATCTTCTTAACATAGGCGTCAAAATAAGGGACGAAATGAGGGTAAGAGCTGAGTGTGACGACCATCTCATCGTGTGACACAGCCACTGGGGGGGGGGGGGGGGGGGTTGGGCAGAATTGTGACATTTGGTGCCAATGTGACATCATTAACCCATTTTACATCTCGCATGAGTTTTACACCATTAAGAGGGAGGTTGTAGGCAGCTTTGAGCCAAGTCTCAAACTTCTACTTCGCAATGAGAGAGAATTTCAGCATCTTGAAACAGTGATACTTTAACTTCGATGCACAGTGTAGGTTGGGCGTTCAATAAGTAATGCAACACTTCGTTTCTGAAAGCAATTTGGTTTTAATCAAGATTCCAATACACCATACTG
The DNA here is from genome assembly GCF_021461385.2 of Schistocerca piceifrons. Classification (NCBI taxonomy): domain Eukaryota; kingdom Metazoa; phylum Arthropoda; class Insecta; order Orthoptera; family Acrididae; genus Schistocerca; species Schistocerca piceifrons. The sequence continues at coordinate 462,604,327 of NC_060149.1, forward strand.
AGCGAGGCGGCGCACTCTGGACTCGCATTCGGGAGGACGACGGTTCCATCCCGCGTCCGGCCATCCTGACTTAGGTATTCCGTGATTTCCCTAAATCTCTGCAGGCAAATGTCGTGATGGTTCCTTTGAAAGGGCACGGCCGACTTCCTTTCCTGTCCTTCCCTAATCCGATGAGACCGATGACCTCACTGTTTGGTCTCTTCCCCCAAAAACCCAAACCTCAATACACCATATTATTCCCTCCCCTACTTTCAACATAATCTCCGTTAAATGTGACGGCCTTACGCCACCTTACTGGAAGGACGTGTATGCTCGCACGTTACCGCTCTGTTGGTCGACGCCGAAGCCAACATGATGCTGCTTCAGTAACCTCCCCATCGTCGAAGTACTGCTTCCGCGGAGTGCTTCCATCAATGGGCTAAACAGATGGAAGTCGGAAGGTGCGAAATCGGGACTGTATGGTGGATGAGGAAGAACAGTCCAATGAAGTTTTGTGAGTTCCTCTCGGGTGCGCAGACTTGTGTGAGGCCTTGCGTTGTCATGGAGAAGTTCATTTGCATTTTAGTGGCAACGAACACGATGAACACTGCAAAAGTCACATCTGTGTGCGACCAGTTGGCATGTAGAAGAGCAGACGTGTTTGCGCAGTCTCCTTGCGATGATGACAGACGCCCCAAAAATGCTTCTAAGCACTATGAGACTTAACATCTGAGGTCATCAGTCCCCTAGACTTAGAACTACTTAAACTTAACTAACCTAAGGACATCACACACATCCATGCCCGAGGCAGGATTCGAACCTGCGACCGTAGCAGCAGCGCGGTTCCGGACTGAAACTCCTAGAACCGCTCGGTCACAGCGACCGGCACAGATACCTCGCCCAACGACACGCCGTGATTTTGTTTACTGTCAGATGTCAGTAGAACTTCTGCAAGCATCTATGAATATCTGTGGTGCTTTGATTTTCCGCCGAAAGAAACTCAATGACAGGTCTCGGCTTGGAACGCATGTCCGGAACAGACACCATTTTGATGGCTACATATAGCACCGCCACCTATCTAGACTCCATAAAACTGTAGGGGTTGAAGCGGAAATATTCCACAAAGTCCCACAACAAATCCCGTAGTTTTTCAAACGAAATTGGCCGAGGAAAAAATGTGTTGCATTACATATTGAACGCTACTCGTATGGAGAGAGAACGATGAATCCAGTAGGTGTGCGGGAACTGAAAGTTAGAGTGTAACAGTAATTCAGGGTGATAAAATTGTAAATATATCACGGCATATGCCATATTAAATGCATTTTCATTTCCCTGATATGTTGAAAAGATTCGCCGCAGGTTTCGCTAGCCTGGACTAGAAAGTAAATATGCGGCCATCAAGGGGAATCTCCGTGATGACGATCGAGTCTATTACATAAGTACGTGGGGTATTGCAAGTTCTGCACTTGATGCAGCTGTAGGTAATCAGATGGATACACAATGATCGTTTGATGAACCGTCTTCAGTTGAATGTCTGTTGAATGTTTCTAATAACGGTGTGGTTACATGAACTGTATACTGTAACACATTTTTGCACAGGTTCTGAGGGTAGGAAGTGGATTACCGAACAACAAAAATATAGGGTGCTGTTATTCATTTCTTCGTAACTAGCAAAGTTTCAGTTAATGCTCTAGTAGCAGCTAAATAACATTCGCTGTACAAACTTGTTATTTGCTTTGCTTCTGGACAAAAAGTTATTTGTGGTAGTCAAGATAAATAGGACGCCCTTTACACATCTGACTGCGTCACATTTCGCATTTTTGTATGTGAATGACCAAAATGTTTCAGACAAGAGCGTTTGATAATCAGTTCTGTTTCCAAAAATGGTAACGTGAGAATATCGTTTGGCAGTATTTGAACTAACTTCAATAGTAACAAATTTCTACATTAACCTGAGCTGCATGAACAGGAACATGACAACATATTTACGTATCACAAAAGTTGTAAGGTTCTTCAGCATAAGAATGCTGAAGACACAAAGAAATAGTTACTAAGCAATAAAAAGCGTTTTTCGTGTATGTAAGTATGCAACTGTATAGCAAGGGGAGTGCAAGTAAAGTGATAAAGTTCGGGAGAAGCTAATTAAAACAGTTAAATTATTGTTTTTTTTCCCTTCCCTGTGTGTATATCGAGGTCAATGAACACACCGAACACTGAGGAATGATTAAAACATAAATGTATTTATTTAAAATTTTTAAAGTATTGAGTAAAAATAACTTTGTGTCCTTGAGTCCTTTCCCAGTCTTTCTTTTCCACTAGCACCGGATTTACAATATTCACTGTCAGTGGGAGTAGCAATAGCACCTTGCTAGGCTCGTAATGTCTCACTTCAACTCTTCCGAAAGCTCGGCATTTTCTGAGAGTATTCTGAAGCGAAGCTCTTATTATGGTGGCCTAGAAAGAAGCGCGTTCCAATCGCGACTGCAGGCAGTGAGGACAGGTGATGTGAATTCGGCGGCCTCTAGTGGTGCTTGTAGCGCCACCTGGCGGCGTACGGCGTGCCCTCAAAGAACAGCGGTTCGCGGCGGCCAAAGTAAATGCCTGGTCTGCGGGGGTGTGAGCGACGCGCCGTGTGTGGTCCACGAAGACACAATGGATATCACATTTCTCAACCCCAAAACTGCGAACCGTTGTCGGATAGCGTGGGTGTGGACGACGATGTGGTGGAGGTTTGGGTTTTGCTGCTGCCCATGGAATTGAATGTGGGGCAGTGCCAGATGGTGCCAACGAACCTGCGTCCTGACATTTGCTTTGCAAATCACGGGAATATCTGCCAAAATACCGGAGGTAGGACGTGTATCCAGCGACACAGGTGGGAGCAACAGTGGCGGTGGTGCGGACGCTGAAGGATATACGGCTGACACAGGCTCAATGTCCGTGACTGTGCCGTGGCAGTGGATGCGGTAGCGGCAGCAGCTGCGTAGGCGGGCCTCTGTCGAGCTCCATGGCAGTGTCGTTTCACGACCCATGCCCCCGAACGTCAGGCACCTGCAAGGGGACAGCAGGCTGGGATGCAAGCAGCGTTTCGAAACATGAAAATCTATGACAAGATCAAAATAATCATGAAGACGAAGAGTTAAGTGCCGTCACTTGGCTCTGTTTTGCCGTGAACAATGTCGTTAGCTCCGTCAGTCGACTGAGCGACAGTGCCAGATTCCCAGCGTGGAACTTCGTTGCACAGTTGGCGTCTAAAGCAGGCTGTCTAGGGTGAAATGGATGGATCAGAGTGGCGACGACCATGTCGTAATTTTGCCGAGAAAACGTTGTGACCAGGCAGAGTGTAATAGGTGCCAACGGACAACAAAGTGTTCTCCTTCGAGGAAAAAGCATGAATTTAGACATCTAACCTTTGAAAATGCAACGAAACGTTCGACTTCAGCTTTCAGTTGAGGAGAGATTCTCCCCGTTCGGATATGAAGAGACCCATTTTGTTGGAAAGTTGTTGAAGTTCGTATGAAGAAAACGGCGAATCAATTTTTGAAACAATTGTTCGTAGCAAATGTCGTGAATAAAAGACAGAAGCGAGTGCTTTTATAGTGCTAGTTGTCTGATTCACTGGAATGACAAATGGATATCAACTATATGCATCGACAATAATCAGCTACCGTGTGTTCCAGAAAGGACCAGCAAAAATCTGTGTGGATGCTTTGCCAAGGACCGTCAAGTCGAGGCGAGCTAAATTTCTGGCGTGGTGCCGCCTTATTGTCTGCGCATGCGTGCAGTGGGCAGTCCTCTATTCTATCTGCTTGTCAAACCCGAACCACCTCGATCTCCTGACCCCAGGTTCGATTCCCGGTAGGGATAGCCCCCAGGGGCTCAGCATTCATTTGCTGGGTACGGGCTTGGCGACCCCGGGGTTCCTGAGCTGGGAACTGGTAAGCGCCGCCAGTCCCTTGTCACCGTAAGCTCTGAGCATACTTCAGCGACCACCGTGCGGCGCGGCGGTGGAATGTTGTGTGTCTCAGGGAATGGGGATCTTGGCTTGACCGCCTGGATCGCGAGGATGGAATAAACCTCTATAAACAACCCCTCAATCTCAAGGTGTGCTGCGTGCTGATGAGATGCATGGCTGTTGAGGTGGAACAGTCGTTAGCGGGCAACCTCTGGGGAACCTGCCGCACCTCAGTTGTATAAGGCTGACCTAGGCACGCGGGGCTCTGTCTAGGTGGACTCCTAGTTCCCTAGCTGCTCGTGGGACCGAGATGGAACCCTCGAACTTTTCTTCTTCTCCTCCCAGCGGAAAGGGTGGGCCGCTGGTAGGTTCTAACACCCAATCTCACAAGAGGGCTCGTGTAGCCAGTCCTCCTGATTCAGGTAATAGTAACAGAACGCATGCTGCTTCGCAGAATGTGTTTCTCATAATTAGAAGGAAAGATGGGAGTTTTGAAAAAGTTTCGCCATTTTATATACAGAAGGGCTTAGAAGGTATTGCTGGCACATTAAAATCCGTAAAGCGCTTGCGAAATGGCACCTTGTTGGTTGAAACCTCTAGCTTCCAGCAAGTCCAGAACCTTCAGAAGGAACAATTTCTTGGGGAGTTTGCGATTGAGACTGAATTTCACAACACTTTGAACTACAGCAAGGGTGTTGTGACTTGCAGAGATCTCGTTGACATTTCCCAAGACGAACTGAAGGCTGAATGGTCCCGGGAAGGAATTGTCGACGTGCAACACGTTATGAAACGGGTGGATGGTGCTCTCATGAAATCTGACTCGTTTATCCTTACGTTTAACAGCACCAAACTGCCCGAGCATGTGAAGGCAGGTTTCCTACGTCTCTGTGTACGGCCTTATTACCCCAACCCCATGTGGTGTTTTAAATGCCAACACTTTGGACACACTACTCTCGGCTGTAAAGGGGAAGCCACTTGTGTGAAATGTAGTAGAGCCGCCCATGAGGGAGTTAGTTGCTCCTCTCCTCCCAAATGTGTCAACTGCTCTGGGGATCACCCTGTGTGGAATAGGGAATGTAGAGTTTTCCTTGAGGAACGGAAGATCCAGGAACTTAAAACCACCAAACGCATCCCATACGGTGAGGCAAAGATAATTTAAAAGTCCCTGCAGCCGCCCACGTTCGCTGCTTCCTTTTCTTCCGTTCTGAAACAGCCAGTCTTGAAAACCGATGCCGCTACACAAACGGAGGTTGCTACTGTCAGCACTAGCACCTGCGTTTGTCAATGTACGTGTGCTGCTGCTGTTCCTGTGAAGCCTGCTGCTCCCCCCGGCCTTCTGACCAGGCCGTGGTAGCTGACATCATGGAACTTCCTGCCCCTTCCCGGGTCCAGTCTTGTGCACTGCCCAGTGCTGCTACACCCCCGCTACTGCTTCTGAGGTTTTGGCTCCAATGCCACCTCAGGCCAGAAAATCGAAGCCAAAGCCAAAGGTGAAACTCGCCCGCTAAAGGAGACTGAAGTTATACAGTCTGCTGATGTTGATGTCATTCTCTCTGACGTCTCTCTCGACTCCTCTTCAGTGGCGATGGAGGTTGATGTCAGACTGGGGCAATCATCTCGGCCCAAAATTGAGCCTCCACCTGTTGTGGGCTCTCCTCCCCGACAGAAAGTAAGAATGAAGGTCCTCCCACCCTGATAGATGGCTCCCATTATACAGTGGAACATGAATGGATTCCGGGCACATGTGGAGGAACTGAACCTCCTAGCATAGCAACGCCCCCTGTGCTTGTGTTTACAGGAAAAGCATTTAAAACCATCTGATGCTCCTGTACTAAGGGGCTATACGTTGTATCGCAAAGATGACCTGACTGGAGAAAGAGCCAAAGGCGGAGTCGCCGTGTTTGTCAATAATGACCACCACTCCTCTGCTCTCCCCCTAGCTACTGCCCTGCAAGCAGTTGCAGTTGAAATTCATTCCCGTCGGAGGCTTACCGTTTGCTCCCTTTATTTACCCCCTCTGGATGCAATGACCTTAGACGCTTTCACAGATCTTCTCGACCAACTCCCCCGCCCATTTCTCCTCCTGGGAGACTTCAATGCCCATCATGTCCTGTGAGGTTCCACTTATCTTTGCACTCGAGGTCGAATTTTGGAGAGCCTCCTAACATCTCAAGTGTTGTGCATCCTCAACACAGGTACTCCAACTCATTTCTCTACTGCTACTGGGTCATTCTCAGCCATTGACCTATCTTTCTGCTCTCCAACCCTCACCAACTCTGTTCACTGGGAGGTCATTGCCGACCTTCATTCCAGCGATCACTTCCCCATCCGCATTCATCTCCTGGATGGTGTATTGCTGGAGCAGAGGCCGCCATCGTGGATGATTGGCAGAGCTAACTGGCCACTGTTCACTCGGTTGGCTGTCTTTGAACGCCACAACAGCGTACAGGAATGGGTGGATCACATCACACTTGTGATCCATCATGCTGCTGACCTGTCCATACCACAGTCTTCTGGCCCTCTTAAGCGGCGCCTTGTGCCTTGGTGGACAGAAGAGTGCCGTTCAGCCATCCGGGACAGGCGTGCGGCTCTTCGCCGATTTAAATGCCACCCAACAGCGGTCAATCTTACCGCCTTTCGAATCGCGAGAGCCAGAGCACGCCGTGTCATTAAAGAGAGCAAGAAAAGGTCATGGCAGGAGTTCCTGGACTCCATCAACCGTTCCACTTGTTCCACAAAAGTATGGGATGCCATCTGGAGGATTTCCGGTAAACGCAGCCGTTTACCAATAGCTGCAGTCCTGAACCAGGGATGCCTCGAAACAACACCCAAAGCCATTGCTCAGACGCTGGCAGAGCATTTTGCACAAAGTACTGCCACTGCAACCCAGGATCCAGCATTTCGTCGCTACTGTGCGACTGTCGAAAGAGCGAAGTTGGACTTTCGGTCGAACAGTTCTGAGGCCTACAACTCCCCTTTCTCCATGTGGGAACTTGAATCGGCGCTTACTGCGACTTCTGACACTGCACCAGGTTACGACCGCACCCGGTACTCCATGCTTCGATATCTGCCAGCGGCGTCAAAGGAAATCCTCCTCGAATGTTTTAATCTGATATGGCAGACAGGAGTGTTCCCCACCTCGTGGAAGGAGGCAATCCTCATACCCCTCCTCAAACCAGGAAAGGACCGCACATGTCCCAGTAGTTATCGTAGTATCGCCTTGACAAGCTGTGTCGGAAAGACCCTGGAACGGATGGTTAACCGTCGTCTGGTCTGGCTGTTAGAGACTAGACTGCTCCTTAGCCGCTTTCCGTGTGGATTCCGAAAATTTCGGTCCTCGGTCGACAACCTGACCTTCCTAGAGGCGGCTATTCAGCAGGCTTTCCTCCGTCAGCATCACTGTATTGGTATCTTCTTTGATATCAGTAAGGCATATGATACTACTTGGAGACACTGTATTCTTGGACAACTGCATCAATGGGGCTTTCGTGGCCGCCTCCCCATTTTCATTCGGTCTTTCCTGTCTCAGCGGTTTTTTCGGACCCGCGTTGGTAACACACTGTCTGATCGCTTTGAGCAAGAGAACGGTGTCCCCCAGGGCAGTGTTTTAAGCGTTACCCTCTTTGCCATAGCCATCAACAGTATAACGTCTACAGTGAGGAGTCCAGTACAGTGCTCCTTGTTTGTGGACGACTTTGCTGTTTTCTGTTCCTCCTCCAGTGTTGCAACCGTGAGCCGTCAGTTGCAGCTAACAGTGCGGCGGTTAAAGGAGTGGGCTGCAAAGACAGGTTTTCGGTTTTCTGCCGATAAGTGTGTTTGTGTTCATTTTAATCTTTCTCGCCGTCTTTTTACTTTGCCTGCCTTGCATATGGGGGATACTGTCCTACATTTTAGAGACACAGTGCGGTTTCTGGGCCTAATTTTTGACTCCAGGTTGTCATGGCTGCCACACCTACGTGACTTGAAAGCCAGAACCCTGAAGGCACTGAACATCCTCAAGTGCCTCAGCCACAGGTCTTGGGGAGCGGACAGGGCGCGTCTCCGTCAGTTTTATCTTGCTTTTGTGCGTTCACGGCTGGACTATGGGTGCACAGTATATGGGTCGGCAAGGCCGTCTTATTTGCGGATCCTTGACGCTGTCCACCATGCTGGGATTCGACTGGCCACGGGTGCTTATCGGACCAGTCAGCAAGGCCGTCTTATTTGCGGATCCTTGACGCTGTCCACCATGCTGGGATTCGACTGGCCACGGGTGCTTATCGGACCAGTCCCATACCCAGCCTCTGTGCTGAGGGTGGCGAACCGCCACTTCCCATCCAGCGGCAGCTGCTGCTGGTGCGCCGGGCTTGTAAGTTTCTTGCAGCTCCCAGCTCGCCTGCTCACCACCTTGTTGCCCATCCACCTCTGGACCGCCTTTTTTCCCACCGTCCCCGGGCTACGTTGCCGTTTGGGATCCGTGTGCAACGTGTGCTAGAGTCGCACGGTGTGGAGTCTGTACAACCCCAAATCCAGGGTTTTAACCGCCTGCCACCCTGGTTACTGATGAGGCCCGGAGTGATTTTAGATTTATTGCAGTACAAGACAGATTGCACTCCTGCCACCGTTTTTAATGCAGCATTTTCTGCTATTTTATCTGAGCACCACGACTATGTAGCTGTTTTTACGGATGGGTCGAAACAAGTTGATTCCGTTGGTTGCTCAGTTGTTTTTCCGGACCGTGTCCTCAAGGTCCGACTGCCTCAGACTTTTACTGTCTTTGATGCAGAAATGTCTGCGATCTTGCGGGCGCTGGAGCAGATGAGACATTCTTCCTCTCCTAAATTTCTTGTCTGTTCCGATTCACTCAGTGCCCTTCACTCATTGCACCATTTGTATCCGGCAGATAAAATAGTCCAGACCATCCAGGATGCCCTCCTCCGACTACAGCGACTGGGGAAGGTTGTAGCTTTCTGCTGGGTTCCGGGGCATGTGGGCATTGCTGGGAATGAAAGGGCAGATCTCGCAGCCAAGGAGGCGTGTCTCGATCCACACGTATCTCAGTGTGCTATCCCCTAGCACGCACTCACCTCGATGTTGAGCTCACGAGTCATGTGTCGGTGGGAGGATGAGTGGCTGGAAGTGACTGACAATAACCTCCGTATAGTCACGCCCACAACGCGTGTGTGGTGTACCTCCTTTCAGCCCCATTGACGGGACGAGGTTCTCCTCACTCGGCTTCGAATAGGCCACAGCCCTATGACGCATGGCTTCCTGCTCCGGCGAGAAGACCCTCCAATGTGTGGTGCTTGCGGCGTCCAGGTCACTGAGCGCCACGTTTTATTGGATTGCGTTTTATTTTCTGACCAGCGGGCCGCGGCTGACTTGCCAGCGGACCTGCCAACTCTTTTAGGCAACACTCGGACGAATGTGGTTAAAGTTTTAAAGTTCTGTGCCATGTCAAATGTTTTTACAAAGATTTTAGGGAGAGGATTTTAATTTGCTCACTATGTGACAAGCTCGCCCATATTTTATATAAGTAGCCTGCCAGTGACAATTTCAGTGGCGTTCTTGTTGCTATGTTTTCCCTTTCCTTCGGTTTTACTTTCTTATGTAGCATTTTCTTTCTTTTCCTGCTTTCTTTGCGTGTGTGCTTCAGTTTTCTTAGGTCTGTCCACATTCGTTCCTTTTAATGTGTGTCAGGGCGCTGATGACCTCGATGTTGAGCGCCCATAAACCCCAACGCACACACACCGGTAGGGATAGGGGTTGCCACAGAAATAACCGATTTTCGGCTATGTCGGTTTTTCCAACGTCAGTTTAATCGGACTATTAAAACCGCTCAAAATAACCGGTTTTTGGAATACCCTATTTTCGGTTTTTTATTTCTGATATTTCCTGTATTAAACGTAGAAATCGAACAAAGATTGAAAAAATTTTACTGTCTCACTGTTAAGATACGTAGAATCAAAATATTAAATTAAATAGACAAATAAAATAAAACTTAGTCCGTCCAACGTTTGCTGCTTTTCTCGAAAAGTGATAAGTGGTTGATTACTGCAAAAAATCGCCAGTATTTCCTATTGATTCTAATTTTTTTAAACTCTGGTCAGAAATCATGAAATCAGGAATTATAACACTATTGGGACATTACGAATAGGCAGTGCTAAAGAGTGAAAACTGAGGTTGAAGAACTATATTTTTCGTATTAATTTGTCTATTCTCAAGAGTTACAAGCAGATAAAAACATGTTGTGTAAACACAGGCAGCTGATCAGCTGCTTTTCGTTTTTATTTCAAAGTATGAATGAACTGTTAAGTTCAAAGTTTTCTCCTTATGTTATGTCACAAATTCATTGTGGCTCTTCCAGTTTTCAATCTTTTAAAGCAAATGGATGGTTCAAATGGCTCTGAGCACTATGGGACTCAACTGCTGTGGTCATAAGTCCCCTAGAACTTAGAACTACTTAAACCTAACTAACCTAAGGACAGCACACAACACCCAGCCATCAAGAGGCAGAGAAAATCCCTGACCCCGCCGGGAATCGAACCCGGGAACCGGGGCATGGGAAGCGAGAACGCTACTGCACGACCACGAGATGCGAGCATAAAGCAAATGGAGCACTGCGCTTAATTGATACTGCATTTCGTAGAAACTTCCAGACTAGGGACGATACCATTCTGTAATACAACTGATGTCCGAAGACGGTAGGGAGAAACTACCATATAGACCAGATGGAAAAAGTCTTGCGCAGTTCATGTACACTCATAAGTACCATCGAACAGACCCCACCACTTGGTGATAGATGCAGTATTGTCTGAGGAATGCTGTACCAATTCTTACGCCTTTTGCATGTTGTTTGTTTCTGTCAGCATTCTTATTAAAATAGCACTGATCGCTTTTCCCGTTTTCTATAATAACCCAATATTTCAACGTAATGTGGATTTTACGCTCTTTAAAAAAGGTTTATTTAAAAACAAAAAAATTTAGTCACGTTAGCTCACTTTTATACACCCATTCGAAATTATTTACAACTTTCTGAATATACTTCATATTAAACAAATAAAATGTAACTTTAGATTACATTTGCACTTCAATATTATATGTGAAATGTCCTTCGGATAAGTATTTTACACTTTTAGTCGGATCTGCTGGAACCTAGTCAAGTTCACAATTTAATTTACGTGTCCTGTGTTACTGCTTTAGCGAAGTGACAAAAGCATTAGGATATCCTACTAATACACGAATAAACGACACTAATATTGACTATTTATGCAGAGGCGAATTTGTTATGTAATGGTGTCGGACATTTCCGTTTTGGTACCCAATCATTTTAGTGGGATGTTTATTGTTTGTAATTAATTCTACTTTTTGTGCAATAGTATGTCATATAGGTTCTTCCTATAGCTATCTTCATTCTCCATTATATGGCATGTCATTTGTTTGTGAAAAGGGTGTAGTCGTGACATACATGTAACTTCAACAACACTGTAACTTCGTTATAGTACATCGGTAGTGATAACTTCATTGGGATTTTATGGCGGTATTTTGTCGACCTTTTGAGAATATGTGCAACTTAGTATTTGATACACTCAGAAACTCGCCATGAAAGCACACTGCCTGCTAGCGCTCTGCCCTGTAGTGAACATATGACGCGGGATTTCTTGGAAGCCCCTGCACAGCCGTCTGTGACTCGTCTGTTACAACTTTACTTCCGGCTCAGATCTCACTCACTTTATACAGCCGCTTCACCAGTCAGCTGCGCGTTGCTTAACCCAGCCTTTCCTCTCCCGGTTCAGTTTATACATAAAAAATCCTATGGCTTTTAACGTTACAAAAAAATGGTTCAAATGGCTCTGAGCACTATGGGACTTAACTACTGAGGTCATCAGTCCCCTAGAACTTAGAACTACTTAAACCTAACTAACCTAAGGACATCACACAACACCCAGTCATCACGAGGCAGAGAAAATCCCTGACCTCGCCGGGAATCGAACCCTGGAACCCGGGCGCGGGAAGCGAGAACGCTACCGCACCACCACGAGCTGCGGACTTTTAACGTTACAAAGTGATCTTCCGATGACTTAGTGATGTTTAATCGAGGGACCAGCGCCGTGGGCTTCACTGAGTAAACTACGCGTAAGCCCTGCGTCGCTTAAAACTTGAAAAAAAGAGTCCAAATTTATGAGATGCTGTTCCGGTGTTTGTTCGTACGCAGTGTCATCCAAATAATTTGAACATGACGTAACATTCAATATCACATGTTCAAGAACGCGTTGAAATAACGTAGGAGCAGATTCGATTCCGAAGTGAAGGTTGCTGGTATTGCTACTAGCCGACTTATGTACTGAGCACCACAAATATTTCGATTTCCTCATCCAGGGGAAGGTGAAGGTAAGCATCGGCTAAATCAATTTGAGAAAAGAATCGTCCACGTACTAGGCGATACAGAAGCTCAGTACATGGAAGGAGGAAAGTATCAATAGCTGCTGTTTTAAAGTCGGCACGAAGTTTGATTTTACTTTTCAATTTTTTTGTGATAACCAGAGAAAATGTCCATTGACTGGCAGAAATAGACTTCAACACCCCAATTTGTTCTCATCTGTCGATCTCAGAAGTCACTTCATGGCGTGATGCACCGGACGTACTCGATAAAACTTGTATTGAAAATTGTCTTTGTGCGTAATGTGCGCTTAAAAATTCTTTGCATCTCTCAGTGTGCCATCGAACAAATATCCACATTTTTCACACAATTTATGAATGCTGGTATGGGAAACTTGCGTATCAAAGGCTTGCACCTTTTCCTTAATATGTTTTCCATACACATCCAGTGCATCAGTGCCAAAAATATAGGGACTCGAGCGTGATTGAATTACTGTGAATGACATTCGTGCAGTCGTATTTAGATATTTTCGTGCAGTGTGCACGTCCCAAGAACAGCGACACTTTCGCCGTTGCAGACTGTGAAGCGCAGACGTTATTTTTACAACTGACAGTGTCAAAGATACTCGTAGATAATTTGATTAATCAACGTGACTGAAGCACCAGTATCAAGCTAGAATGGTACATAATGGTTTCCAATCTGTAAAGATTCGAATAGCTTGCGATTTTTTCTCTGAATATGACTGTCAGTTCTTGCTTGCGAAAGGCTACTTTCATTTGTTTTGCGAGAGAGAGCCTATTGCTTTCTGTCCATGTGAAGAGAGCTGCACTGAATTATCGAAGTTTTGCACAGAGCATGTCCCTTTTCAGTTCGTGCACTTGCGTCTACGGTTCATGTGAGAGCTGCCAGGAGGAGTGGGTAAGGATTCACATTATGTGATCACATCAATCTCCATTTGCTCAAATCTATATTGAAGTGGAACAGAATTTGCTTTCCACTACTTTTGCAGACGTACTTACTGTGTGTGTCCTAACTTGTGACAGTGACGATTTTCACTTGGCAGAAAAAGCAGTGTTTGCTATCTGCATCTACATGAGTACTCTGCAATAAGTATTTGGCAGATGGTTCATCGAACCACGTTCAGACTGTATCCCTACCGTTCAGCTTTCTGACAGAACGTGGCATAAACGAAAACTTAAATTTTTCCATACGAAATGTTGATATTTTATGTTGACCATTTCTTCCTATGTAGATTGACATCAGTGAAATAAAACTTCCTGGCAGATTAAAAATGTGTACCGGGCCGGGACTCTAACTCGGGAGTTCCCGAGTTCGAGTCTCGGCCCGGCACACAGTTTTAATCTGCCAGGAAGTTTCATATCAGCGCACACTCCGCTGCAGAGTGGAAATCTCATTCTGGATCAATGAAATATTTTTCTATTCAGAGGAGGAGAATGTTGCCAATTGAATTTTTGTGAATAGTTGAATGGACAGCCTTCAGATGTTTTGATTTACGGTGTAACCGAAATTTAACGAATTCTTTTTATTACTTATGTGATGAATGACCTCACACATTACCTTATTTAGAGTCGTTGCTACTTTTCGCACCATGCAGATATCGTGTCTAAGTTATTTTCAATAGTTTTGATCTTTTATCGACTTAACTAGAGGGTAAATGACAGCATGACTTGCCAACAATCTACGAGGGCTGCTCAGATTGTCTCCTAAATCGTCTATATTTATTAGGAACAGCAGAGGGCTTGTAACATTTCTCTGGGGAACACCAGTTATCACTTCTGTTTTACCGGATAACTTTCCGCGGGTTACTGCGAACAATGACCTTTCTGAGAAGAAACTACGAATACAGTCTTCATTTGATGTATTTTGTGAGGAACGTTGTAAAAAGCATTCGGGAAACCTAGAAATATGGAATCAGTTTGGGATTTCCTGTCGATCATTCGTGATATAGCACTTGACACAAGATTTCGGGGCGCGTGAGTTTGGAGTGTAGGTGGCAGAGTTCCTCATGCCCTGCAAGCCTTTCGCTGGCGACTGCTACTGTCGCAGCTTTGAATCCTGCCGCCGGCCGCGGTGGTCTCGCGGTTCTAGGCGCGCAGTCCGGAACCGCGCGGCTGCTACGGTCGCAGGTTCGAATCCTGCCTCGGGCATGGATGTGTGTGATGTCTTTAGGTTAGGTTTAAGTAGGTCTAAGTTCTAGGGGACTGATGACCACAGCTGTTAAGTCCCATAGTGCTCAGAGCCATTTGAACCATTTTTTCGAATCCTGCCTCGGGCATGGATGTGTGTGATGTCCTTAGGTTAGTTAGGTTTAAGTAGTTCTGAGTTCTAGGGGACTTACGACCACAGATGTTGAGTCCCATAGTGCTCAGAGCCATTTGAACCAAACCTTTTGCTGCAGCTGTCGTCAAAATGAGCTACACGGGGCAGAGCCCGCTCAGAACTAACCGTGGTGAGTGTTACAACAACAATCACATTGAAGTCAAATTTCGCGACATCTTGTACTTCATGAGCTTCGATTACTTTAAGTACATAACAAACAAGGACAGCGATCATTTAGAATCTCAGCCCGAATTCTGTTGTCTACCAGGTTCCGTATAATGGCATCACGAAGTATTTCGTCGTGAAAAGAAGTTCCACAGGTGCAGCTAAATTTACAGTTACCAGTCATGCCTTTGGGTTCAGCGATCCATTCTTTGTAAGGCATGTTACTATGACAACGCGTACGAAAAAAATTGAAACGAGCAGGAGCTACTTGAATGTGAGTTTCCATAAATTCATCTTACTTCTGAACGACATCCTCAGAGAGTTGGGTTTGGGGCTGTACTCGAGAGAACAGTTTTCTACACCACCTACACCACTGATACGCAAGTAAAAAAAATGAAAGTGGTTTTATAGGGTGTAAAATGAGTTCGAGCTGGATTCGGTGCTTCTACCCTTCCTTTTGTTTTTCCATCAGAAGAGTGGAAGGGAGAAGGCAGCACCTGGCCGCAGAATTCTATACTTCACTCTCGCTTGCCTTCTGTGCTTCCGCCGGTCTGGTAATGCTTGCTAGCAAAATCTGTATTTCTTGGCTCTGAAACTGAATAACTGCAGTGAGTAGTTGTTCTTCAGAAGTTGCCACTGCGTGCAAAAATTTAAATCACTTTGAGAATAGAGATAACAAATTTAGAAACACTGTAAGAATAACCCAAAACTGAAGGAATCTAGACAATTTACTCTCCTGCCTCATTCTAGAAAAGAAATATTTGAGTTAGTTCCACCAAAGAGAAATTAATTGGAATAATTTTGTATGTATTACTACACTTGCTGTACTGTTACTGATATGCATTTTCTTTGTGATTTCAGCCTGTGATGAACCCGGTCGCCCACCAGTAAATGGTAAGTCTAAAGATATTAAAGTCTTGACATTAGCTCTTAGAAGAGCGCTGTAATCATATATGGAACTGGCAGTAAATAATAATTAGATTTCTTTGTCTCTCCTCTGTATCTCATGCAAGATTTAATCACGTAGTGTCGCTTCGCATCTCACGATTTAAGCTTTCACTTTTACAATCCACCAGTTGAACAATGTGATGTACTTGCTGATAAATATCCTTATACAAGTGGAATTATTTCCAGTAAGATATATTTCATTGTGAAAATCGGTTTCTGTCACTTTTTCCTTGAAACACTGATAATGTCGGTAAATATGGTGATGGTGTATAGGACATGAGTCTATTATTCTGCAGAATCGGGGTCCAAATCCTTGACTGAAGTTTTCCAAGAGTATCTAAATCGATTCGGCTCAATAACTGAGTGATTTTGAAAGCACCCGGGTGTCTATCTCCTTCTGAATACGCCTCAAAATGTACAACTGCTCTTACCGTCCCAACGACAAGTTAAGCTCTGATATTCGTTTCCTTATTTTTGATTTCAACACTCGAACAATATATGGTGTAACCCTGATGTGGCAGTTTCACTGCCTGAACACCGAAAATACAGTGAGCGATGAACTTTCTTCCTTTCATGATTTTGTCGGGGTTTAACCGAGAAAAAGTCTCGTAAAGGTTTGAAATTACTCGTAAACTTGGGTGCAAGTCAGTAACTGCTCTTATTCTCAAATACTGCATGATGAGTAAATTCTGATTTCTTGCGCGTCATGAGCTACGCTTCTTTTTAACGCTAACACCAACTCCTTTGAGATTAGATGATTTTACACCCATAGTGGTCCTTTCCAGACAGTAAGTGATATATGTACCAAGTTTGGTTGATATCGACCCAGTGGTTTAAGATGAGATGTGGAACATAGATAATACTAATACATATATACATCAACTGTTACAATATGTATGAATTATCTGACATTAGTCTTTACCAGCATTCCTTTGAATAATGAGGAACAACCACAATGGATTCTTTGTTTGGAGATTTTACTTAACGATTGCTCGAAGCCTATAAAACTAAAACGACACCTGGAGACAAGACATCCAGGCCATGTTAGCAAACTCATCGAATTCCTTAAGCTTCTTGAGCAACAAGTAAAAGGAAATATCAGATTTCTAAAAAAAAAAAAAAACGGATATCATTTCTTAAGAAAACCTTAAGAACATCCCTAGAGGATTCTCGGTTAACTACAAAATCGAAATCACCACAAATTATTGCCCAGAAATTACTCCCTCCCGCAGTCGTCAAAACGTGTGAAATCATGTACGGAGAAAGTTTTTGCTCTAGTCTGAAGTCGATTCTACTGTCATATGACACCGTGATTCGTCGTATTGATGCAGTAATCACTGACTTAAAAAATTAATTGCTGTCACGTCTTGATTATAGCCCAAAATTCGTCCTACAACATTTGCCGGTACTGATATCGGAACTCTTTCCCAACTCCTTGTCTTTGTACACTACTGATATGTAAATTAAATACAGGAGGACTATCTGTTTTGTAAAGCTCTTTAAGGGAGGGCTGCAGGCGATGATATTTTTTTACTTGTGAATTCCTTTTTTAATGACAACTAATAGTCGTGGGCAAATTGTGTTGGTATATGTACGGACGAGGTGACAGCATTTACTGTAACTAAAAAGAATTCATGGCAAGAGTGTGTGCTGTTTCTTCTTCTGCAAAATTCACACGTTGGATGATACACAGGGAGGCATTAACTTCTAAAGTAGTACAACCGGAATGCAAAGTCGTGAACGATGGTGTCAGTGTTGCAAATTTTGTGAAAGGACGAGCTTTAAACTGTAGGCTATTTTCCATACCATGCTTTGGGAGGGGATGTATACTACTCTTAATTCACTTCTATCCCATACGCAGGCACGTTGGTTGTCTCGTGGTAAGGTACTTCTTTACGTAGTGAAGCTGAGGGATGACATTCGTCTTCTCCTATTGAATAGCAGTCCTACACTGAAGGCTATGTTTCTGGATGAAAAATGGCTTCTAATATTGTGCTTCTTGGACCACATTTCTTAGACATTGAATGATCTTCACGTAACACTTGAAGACCGAAGTAGTGATATCATCTCTCTAAGCGAGGAAGTGCCTGCGTTTAAATAGAAAACTTGGACTTTGGAAACCCCAGATTGAGAAGAGTGACAGCGAGATGTTTTCTTGTGTGAATGCTTTCGTGAAGGAAAATGAGTTGGATGTAGATAAAATTATTCGTAGTACACCTCTAAAACCTTCAACAATTCGAGGATAAATCTCCAGAACCTTCGTTTTAGTATGACTGGGTCCACAGTCCCATCCGATACGTTTGTAACAGACCTGTTGCTGACAGTAGAGTAGGAGGAGCTAGCAGAACTTCGAAACGAATTTAAATCGTAGCTTCTTGAAAATTTTTGTGTGCAGTCTGGGAGTGAATATCCCAAATTAGCAAGAAGGCAACTTACTTGTGAGTTAACATTTTCCAAAATAGGATTAATTAACACAGAATATCGGTCACCGCAGCATCTGGAAGGGGTCTGCGAGTTGCAGTTTCAAAGATCCAACCAGGTCCGCCTCGGCAGATTGCTAACCGAAGGGGCCTGGGTTCGACTCCCGGATGGGTCGGAGATTTTCTCTGCTTGGGGACTGCCCGTTGTGTCATTCTCACGTTAGTATCGTCATAGTTGCCATTCCACTATGGAGATGGCACGTCCCGCAAGCTTTAAAAAAAGTCGACATTTTTACTATTGTTTTTCCTTTTTCGATGATCAGTGTGAATATGTAACATACATTAATTTGTAAAAAGCTATGTAGTTAAATGCATATATTTTCTCGGGTCCAATAACTGCACAAGCAGTCGTTGTTATTTGTACACTACTTGTAACTTAACTTTTGCCGCCTTTGGATAATACAGATGTACGACAGCTTTTAAAAAATGACTGTGATGTGCTCGTAAGATACTTTCTAATTAAATTGAGGATGACTGTTGTTGTAACAGATAGCTGCAATAATTAGACACAAGTAAATAGATACTGTGGGCCGTTTTTGTGCGAAGTGTGAGAAGTACAGAGGAAGGAATTAATATTGGGGGAGGGGGGAGGCTTCTTACAAAGTTTCAACAAACTGGACGATAAAAAGTCAAAAACAAACATTTCATGACGTCACAGTAGTCTGCATAAGAATGACCCCTGTACATACATTTAGTCCCTATTGACAATTTTCTTAGTACCTGAAAGTAATGCATTGCGCGCAGCATCCATGACGCTATTTCTTCTTCATTCTTAACATGTTGTGAGAGAACTGTGATAATGCATTCTAGTAATCATTAAGCATAAATGGTTCTTGGTAATAGATAATACTTGACTACACTTAGAGAGGAAAAGTGAGTTTGCGTTCCACTGCAATTACAGCCAATAGTGCTGCCCCTAAGATCGGGGATGATAACGGATTTCCGACGCCTTGTACTACTATGTTTAATGTACTCACTTTACGGTTGTAATGTGACGGGTCATCACACTTCAGTCACTTCTAAATAGTTGTTATTAGAGGTGCGAACAAAGCTGATGGTTCATATTCGTGTTCCACACTTAGTTTACAATGTTGAGAGGACGTCAAGGCCCATTTTGCTCAGTATGCCAGCATATATCACATGGCCAACACAACCCATCTCATTTTTGTCGACCTTTTATTTGTCTATGTATTTTTAACTCTTCGTGCATTTTGAAGTATTTGGGGGCTCATATTTCGAGATACCGGTGATTACGCATACGGAGAAGGATCTTGTACACTCCCCACCGTTCACTGAGTGTGTGGGTACACCTAGTGATGAACTGTTGCTTTAAAGCACAGAGGTTGGACACAAAATATGGAAACATCACAAGAAATGCCTGCCTGAACAGAAATGCAGATGGCAGTTAATGCTGCAAACTATCCTGTTGTTTGACTACGAGCGACACATGTGCAGTGTCCTCAATACGTTGCAAGCGTCAATCATGATAATTACAGTGTTCTGTGTAGTGGTGGCTGCATTATGCTGAAGCCAAGTGAATTCGAATATGGTCGAATTTTTTGTGCTTACGTAACCAAGATAGCGGAAGTGTTCGGTGAGTCAAGATGCACCGTATCGGGGATTTATATAGCATACAGGGAGAACTCTCCTACCTCTGCGGCTAATTATGCTTTTCTGTATGGCCGTGTACCTAAAGCAACCTAATAAGTGGGGAAAAGGCATCTACTCCGAAGAATAATGTAAAACCGAGAGAAGTAGATGAAGTTATAACCGAATTGCCACTGCTCAGTACTTCAGCAATTTTTATTACGTAAACTGATTTTTAATTAACAGTAGTTAGGGGAAAATCTGGAAAAAAGTTTTCAAAGTGTGTCATTAATGAAAACAACCAACGGTGCCATTTCCTCACCGGAACAAGAATAATTAAATTGAAACTGAACTTTATACTCGTAAGCAATCTTACGTTAGAAAAGTTATTTCCATTACGACGTAGGAACAGTACCTAACACACACTTTCAAGTACTTCACACCATACGTGTCGCAGTAGTCAGATATTAATCAAATAGGAAATACATAAAATATATTATATTAATTTTCAAAGATCATTTAAAGTAAGCCGGCCGGAGTGGCCGTGCGGTTCTAGGCGCTACAGTCTGGAACCGAGCGACCGCTACGGTCGCAGGTTCGAATCCTGCCTCGGGCATGAATGTGTGTGATGTCCTTAGGTTAGTTAGGTTTAATTAGTTCTAAGTTCTAGGTGACTGATGACCTCAGAACTTAAGTCCAATAGTGCTCAGAGCCATTTTAACCATTTAAAGTAAGATTGTGTACTGGCTATGACGTCTAACGTGTGTGAAATCTTATGGGACTTAACTGCTAAGGGCCGGCCGAAGTGGCCGCGCGGTTCTGGCGCTGCAGTCTGGAACCGCGAGACCGCTACGGTCGCAGGTTCGAATCCTGCCTCGGGCATGGGTGTGTGTGATGTCCTTAGATTAGTTAGGTTTAACTAGTTCTAAGTTCTAGGGGACTAATGACCTCAGCAGTTGAGTCCCATAGTGCTCAGCCATTTGAACCATTTTTAACTGCGAAGGTCATCAGTCCCTAAGCTTACACACTAATTAACATAAATTGTCCTAAGGACAAACACACACAGTCATGCCCGAGGGAGGACTCGAACCTCCGCCGGGACCAGCCTCACAGTCCATGACTGCAGCGCCTTAGACCGCTCGGCTAATCCCTCGTGGCTACTGACTATGGGCAGAAACTTTTTGTTACGTTACTCACCGTAATACTGACTGTCGCAATTGTAGCAAGCAGAAAGATTGTTTGAATTTACTCATTGGCAAGGACTGTCATTCACCTAACAGTTACTCTGATATTTCTTTGCAATAAAAGTTATAAATTATGCCACAAGCTATAAACTGGAACCTGTGCTTTGACCGTGGAATTCAGTGTCAAAGTTGCGTAAGGTTTTACTACCAATTTTTTTTTTATTATGAAAGATACTCTATTTTTAGCAAATGAATTAATACTGGCTTTTGTATCATTCTATTTCTGACTTCATTCATACTACAGCCAAGGGTTACATTTTTACGTAATTGTCCAAAAGTTGGAAAATTGTTTTGATAATCTAATAAATTAATGTTCACTTCACTTTCAGTTCATTTTCTGATCGTCTCGGTTCGTGAAAAATGATAGGATGGATACTACTTGGATAATAACTTAGGAAAATTATTTACGTGACAATATGCACGAAAAAAATGTTACTTACACAAAAAATATTCAACTACACTGGTCAGCCTATTACACTTCTAGTTATAAAAAGGCTAGATCTTACTTTACTTCATGATGCCGTTGGTTTGTCGAGCGGCATCATTTCGCGGGAAAATAGGGCACAGGCTGATCTTCTTGCCATACCATAGCCAATAACAAGGACCCACAGTACTCTTGATGTTATGTGAATTACTCTTGCAGCATTTGTACTGTGCCCAATAAATGTCATATACATAGCTTGCCTACATTAAACATCCTGCAAAACAATCATTTTAGTTTTCACCGCTCCGCATTTCAGAAAAGGACACATCATCTCCGCACTTTTGCATAGCCACACCGACGAATATTCACAACCAACGACAACAACCGCCTCCTCGAGACTCCTAACTGCTACTTTCTGGACGCGCTCGCACGCCCAGCGATAATATATTTACAATTTATTACACTTTTTGACAACAGCTTTTCCCTGACTAGGGCAGCGTGTCTACTTACAAAATGTTAACATTCCATGCGTATTCTCTTTGTTAAATAAAAATAATTGACAACATATTTACAAGAATAATATTCAGCACAGTTAATAAAACAGACTTCGTAAAACACGTAGAAAATTTGTGATCATCAACAGAGTTTTGATGTTATACATTGAAGAACACAATCCGCAAAGTCTTGGTGCAGACGAAACTGAGTGTTGAGTGATGGTGACAGACGGGCACTGAAGAGGATTATGAAGAAAAATGCGGTGACAGTAGCTACAAAAGTTACTGCAAAACTGAATATCGCACTCGGGATCCCTGTCAGCACCGAAACAATAAGAAGGGAGTTCCATAAGCAACGAATTGCACGGCGGGCAAGATTTCCAAAAGCATTCGTCAGTGACGCAAATGTCCTTAACAAGAAAACGTGGTGCCGCAACCATAAAACCTGGACTATGGAGCAGCGGAATAAAGTGGTTTGGTCGGATGAGCCTTGTTTCACGCTGTTTCCAACTTAGATGGATTCACGTTCCAAGAGCGAAACATGGCGAGCGGTCGGTGATGATTTTTGCAGCCATGTTGTGGTATTCCATTGGCGGCATGGATGCTCTGCAAGATCGCATTACTGTCAAGGATTATTTGACAACATTGGCTGATCAGGTACATCCCATGATTCTGTGTTTGTTTCCATATGAAATGTTTGGTGTGTCCATATTTTTGTCCAGCTCCTACAAGTAGTGTATGTTCTGCGCTTAGTTTGAAGTTTCTGTTCAGTGATATGAAACGTGGGTAGTCTTATAGACTTTCGGTAGCATGTGAGGAATGTCGGATATCAGCTTCTTATCATCGATATTTTGACTCGCATACGTACCGGTTCTAATTCAAGGGTCTCTACAGGTTGCATATGTCTGTAGTGTTCTAGTGTGACCGAGCGAGGTGGCGCAGTGGTTAGCACACTGGACTCGCATTCGGGAGGACGACGGTTCAATCCCGTCTCCGGCCATCCTGATTTAGGTTTTCCGTGATTTCCCTAAATCGTTTCAGGCAAATGCCGGGATGGTTCCTTTGAAAGGGCACGGCCGATTTCCTTCCCAATCCTTCCCTAACCCGAGCTTGCGCTCCGTCTCTAATGACCTCGTTGTCGACGGGACGTTAAACACTAACAACCACCACCACCACCACCACCACCACCACCACCACAACCACCACCTTCTAGTGTGATGATGATGCTAGGGCCGTACCGTGAACTGTATTGTGATTAATTGAAATTGCGCAGAAAGTAGGGAACCACTTTTTTAATAAGGACGCCATGCTTGATCGTCATTAATCTAACCAGGTGAAGAGGGATAATAATATTAAAGCAAGGAGTATTATAAAATACATTAAAGGTGTTGGATATCAGGGTTCTTAGACATCGCTGACACAGCGAAATGACGGCGTTTGTAGGACGCTGTGGGTTCTCTGGCGAACCAGCTTGGTAGTTTAACCCGACCCAACTCTCGAACCGGTTGCCAATAGTGGTTAATTTCCGAGCAGCGGGCGGTGACGGGCGGCGGCGTGATGGACTGCTGTCTCAGTTCTATCTGGGCGAGCGATCGGTACTTGGTGAATGACCGACAGTTGTCGGCAGTTTAACGCTTTCGTCCTCCTGAACAAATTAAGTAGATGAAGACCGTTAACTGCGGCTCATGATACTTGGCCAGGATTTCTTGCGTTCAGATAGTCGGCCGTCACGCGTCCCATTCATTGAGGCAGTTATTATTAACTCTTACTCTGACATCAAGATGGAACTTGAGCTGAGGGTCGAAATGTCGTCTGTGAATCAGAATCAGATGCAGGACGGAAATAAAGAAACTGGAATCAGCATGTGGTGGAATGTAGTAGTTATGCATGGAGCAGATTTTCAGAATCATCACCAGAGGAATCTGAACTGAATAGAATGAGGTTGGTCATAAGAATGACTCGTTGGCAGTGGAGTCAGGACTCGATTGCCATTGCAGTATGTTTGCAGTGGCGACCATGAGGGTCAGAGTCTGATGACTGCCATTAGACGTGGAAACGAAGTGAAATGCTCGTGAAAACTGATTGTATCTGATCAACATGAAGTGCAAGTGAACACGAAGTCTTGCTTGTGGGTTACGGACTGTGGTCTTACTGAGTGTAGGTTACTTGCTGTGGTGTAATACGGGGACAGGTCCTGACTGACATTTTCTGAGATAGTTTCGACACGAAGTCCTCTTCCATTTCATTGCTCGGCAGACTTGATCCTCATCGACACTTCTTATACTTCCCCCTGCGGGTCCGGGGTAAGAATAGGCCTGAGGTATTCCTGCCTGTCGTAAGAGGCGACTAAAAGGAGTTTCAACCGTTTCGGCCTTCCATGTGATGGTCCCCCTTGGGGTTTGACCTCCATTTTTCAAAATTCTACAGAAGTACGAGCCTTTTGGGGAAGGACACCTTACGTGGTGTACCACTGGTCCTAAGTGCACTAAGACCTTGGCACTCAGCATTGTACCGGCGTTGTAACCATACCCACTATTCCTCAAATTGGGCCTAAACGCCTGATGGGTTGTACAAGTTACGCCCATAGTGCGTCCCCATCTGCACCAGCGATCATGATGGACTTTCCATGGCACCAGAAATCCAGCACGGTAGCCAGCCCGTTGTGGTGGGGTCGTCATGTACCCTCTAGGTTGTAGCCCCCTGACAACACAGGGATCGTACTGCCGATACCTGAGCTGCACCCTCCCCACGTCGGCCAAGGAGTAGATGCCCGTCTCCTTGGGGCATCAGGACTCCCGGCAACGGTCATCCTACCAGGTGGCCCTTGCTGAGGCTGGGTGGCGCCCGTGGGGAGAGCCCCTGGATGGAGTGGGTGGTATCGGGGCGGACGTTTCGCAGATGAAACGTCAACACGTATCAGGTCGCTCTGCAGCCGAGTCTTTCAAAAGAAAAGGTACCGTTTCTAGTTCTGGTTCTCCTGCCCTTTCCCCCTTGGCCACTCCCTGGGAGGAGGGACAGGCCCGCCGGCTTGGGGCGAAGTACTTCCCCCGCTATTTGGTCTGTTCTCGAACCGATGGGGGGACGTTCGCCACCTCCAAGCCCATGTTCTTTGTTCAGCACATTGAGGAAATCTTTGGGGAAATTGAGGCTCTCACCAAGATGCGTTCAGGGTCCATTCTTATCAAGACCACCTCCGCCACACAGTCGGCGGCGCTCCAGGCGTGCGACCGCCTAGGGGACATCCCAGTGTCCATTGTCCCGCATCTGGCACTAAATAGGACGCAGGGGGTTATTTTTCATCGTGACCTCCTGACCCAATCTGATGAGGAGCTCAGGGCCAACCTGGAGCGCCGAGGCGTGCATTTCGTCCGGCGAGTCCAGCGCGGCCCCAAAGACCGTCGCATCGACACCGGGGCCTTTATCCTCGCCTTCGAGGGGGACGTTCTCCCGGAGAAGGTAAAGGTGATGTGCTACCGGTGCGACGTGCGACCTTACCTCCCGCCTCCTATGCGCTGTTTTCGGTGTTTGCGCTTTGGGCACATGTCGTCACGGTGTGAGGCTGAGCCCCTTTGTGGCGATTGTGGACGTCCTCTTCGTGAGGAACATACATGCACCCCACCACCTCGGTGCACTAATTGTCCTGGAATCCACTCGCCTAGATCCTCAGACTGCCCCGCATATCAGAAGGAGAAGAAAATACAAGAACTCAAAACTTTGGATCGGCTCTCTTATTCAGAGGCCAGGAAGAAGTATGACCACCTCCATCCCGTGCCGTCAACCACTTCGTTTGCCTCAGTTGTGTCCACTCCTTCCGCGGTATCCTCACCCCTCTCCTGTCCCCCCTCCGTCTCCTGTCACCCCTCCGTCTCCTCCGCCCATCAGGGGGCTCTGCCTCCACCTCCCAAATCCCTCCCTTCCAAATCCTCCTCCCCCGTGGCCCCCGCCCCCTCTGCCCCAGGGGCCACCCTTCCTCCTCCTCCATCAGGGAAACGTTCCGGACCCCAGCTTCCGAGGTCCGGCGTTCCAAAACAGACCCCGCGCGTGAGGACCTTCTTCGGGTCCAGCCCACCATCCCTGTGCCTCCTCGGCCTTCCAAGAAGGCCTCCAAGAAGAAGTCTCTATCCCCCTCTCCACCCCGGCGCGTTTCGTCTGACGCTCCATCCGTGAGTCGCTGCTCCTGGCCGTCCTCAGTTTCGCCGGGACGCTCTGCTGCCAGGCGCTCAGCTGGCCTCTCGTCGGCAAATGATGCTGCCCATCCTACACAACCAGGGACAGCGGCCGCAGCTGGCGACGACTCGATGGAACCGGATCCGCCTCCCGCCGGTTGTAGCGTTGTTCCCTCGCAACCTGGCCCTCCGCGGCCGTCGAGGTGATCAGCTCTTCCCCCGTCTCGTTCCCCAACTTTTTGACTAGCGATGGCCTTGTTACATTGGAACATAAGAGGTATTCGATCTAATCGAGAGGAATTACAACTGCTCCTCCGCCTGCACTGTCCGCTCGTCCTTGGTCTCCAGGAAACCAAGTTGCGCCCGACTGACCGTATTGCCTTTACCCACTATACCTCGGAGCAGTATGACCTCACCCCTGTGGACGGTATCCCAGCTCATGGTGGGGTCATGTTGCTCGTTCGGGACGATGTCTATTACCATCCCATCCCATTGACCACCCCACTCCAAGCAATAGCTGTCCGTATTACTCTTTCTGCTTTTACTTTTTCAGTTTGTACCATCTACACTCCACCGTCATCTGCTGTTAGTCGGGCTGACTTGATGCACCTGATCGTTCAGCTTCCCCCGCCGTTTTTATTGTTTGGTGACTTCAATGCCCATCATCCCCTTTGGGGCTCTCCTGCATCCTGTCAAAGAGGCTCACTCTTGGCGGATGTCTTCAACCATCTCAATCTTGTCTGCCTCAATACCAGCGCCCCGACTTTCCTCTCAGACTCTACTCATACCTACTCCCACTTGGACCTCTCGATCTGTTCTACCACTCTTGCCCGTCGGTTCGAGTGGTATGTCCTTTCTGACACCTATTCGAGCGACCACTTCCCCTGTGTCGTTCGTCTCCTGCACCACACCCCATCCCCACGTCCTTCGTGCTGGAACATACCGAAAGCTGACTGGGGACTTTACTCCTCCCTGGCGACCTTTTCGGACCACGATTTTCTCAGTTGTGACAGTCAGGTCGAATACCTCACAGCTGTTATCATCAATGCTGCCGAACGTTCCATTCCTCGTACTACCTCTTCTTCACGTCGCGTTTCCGTCCCCTGGTGGAACGAGGCTTGTAGGGACGCTATCCGTGCTCGACGACGTGCTTTACGCACCTTTCGCCGCCATCCTACGTTGGCGAATTGTATTGAATACAAACGACTCAGAGCGCAATGCCGTAGAGTCATCAAAGACAGCAAAAAAGCTTGTTGGGCCTCTTTCACCAGCTCCTTTAACAGTTTTACTCCCTCTTCCGTCGTTTGGGGTGGCATGCGCCGGCTGTCGGGCATTAAGGCCCACTCCTCGGTACCTGGCCTGACCTCAGGTAATGAGGTCCTTGTTGATCCTGTGGATGTCTCCAACGCCTTTGGCCGCTTTTTCGCGGAGGTTTCAAGCTCCGCCCATTACCACCCTGCCTTCCTTCCCAGGAAAGAGGCAGAAGAGGCTCGGCGACCTTCCTTCCACTCGCTGAATCTGGAAACTTATAATGCCCCCTTTACTATGCGGGAACTCGAACGTGCGCTTGCACTGTCCCGGTCCTCTGCTCCGGGGCCGGATGCCATTCACGTTCAGATGCTGGCACACCTTTCTCCGGCGGGCAAAAGCTTCCTTCTTCGTACCTACAATCGCGTCTGGACCGAAGGTCAGGTCCCCATGCGTTGGCGTGACGCCGTCGTTGTTCCTATACCCAAACCCGGGAAGGGTAGACACCTTCCTTCTAGTTACCGCCCCATTTCTCTTACAAGCTGTGTCTGTAAGGTGATGGAGCGCATGGTTAATGCTCGGTTAGTCTGGATTCTTGAATCTCGACGACTACGTACTAATGTCCAATGCGGCTTTCGTCGCCGCCGCTCCGCTGTTGACCACCTTGTGACCTTGTCGACATTCATCATGAACAACTTTTTGCGAAGGCGCCAAACGGTAGCCGTGTTCTTCGACTTGGAGAAAGCTTATGATACCTGTTGGAGAGGAGGTATCCTCCGCACTATGCACAGGTGGGGCCTACGCGGTCGCCTGCCCCTTTTTATTGATTCCTTTTTAACGGATCGAAAGTTTAGGGTACGTGTGGGTTCCGTATTGTCCGACGTCTTCCTCCAGGAGAACGGAGTGCCTCAGGGCTCCGTCTTGAGCGTAGCCCTTTTTGCCATCGCGATCAATCCAATTATGAATTGTATTCCACCTAATGTCTCAGGCTCTCTCTTTGTCGATGACTTCGCGATCTACTGCAGTGCGCAGAAAACATGCCTCCTGGAGTGCTGCCTTCAGTGTTGTCTAGACAGCCTCTACTCATGGAGCGTGGCAAATGGCTTCCGGTTCTCTGAAGAGAAGACGGTTTGTATCAACTTTTGGCGATATAAAGCGTTCCTTCCGCCATCCTTACATCTCGGTCCCGTTGTTCTCCCATTCGTGGAAACAACTAAGTTTCTAGGGCTCACGTTGGACAGGAAACTGTGTTGGTCTCCACATGTCTCTTATTTGGCAGCCCGTTGTACACGTTCCCTTAATGTCCTCAGAGTTCTTAGCGGTTCATCTTGGGGAGCGGATCGCACTGTCCTGCTTCGCTTGTATCGGTCCATTGTCCGATCGAAGCTGGTTTATGGGAGCTTCGTCTACTCGTCCGCTCGGCCATCCCTCTTACGCCGGCTCAACTCCATCCACCATCGGGGGATACGTCTTCCGACCGGAGCCGTCTACACTAGTCCTGTCGAGAGTCTTTATGCTGAAGCTGCCGAATTATCATTGACCTACCGGCGCGACATACTGCTGTGTCGGTATGCCTGCCGGCTGTTGTCTATGCCCGACCACCCATCTTACCAGTCCTTCTTCGCCGATTCTCTCGACCGTCAGTACGGGTTGTATGTGTCTGCCCTGCTGCCCCCCGGAGTCCGCTTCCGTCGCCTGCTTCGACAATTGGATTTTGCCCTCCCTACCACCTTCAGAGAGGGTGAGAGCCCGACACCACCTTGGCTCCAGGCTCCGGTTCATATTTATCTCGACCTCAGCTCACTGCCGAAGGAGGGTACTCCGGCTGCAGTGTATTGCTCACGGTTTGTCGAACTTCGTGCTCGACTTGCCGGTCACACCTTTATTTACACCGATGGCTCCAAAACTGACGATGATGTCGGCTGTGCCTTTGTCGTCGGGACCGCCACCTTTAAATACCGGCTCCTCGACCAATGTTCGAGCTTTACGGCCGAGCTTTTTGCTCTCCATCAGGCCGTTCAGTATGCCCGCCGCCACCGCCATTCATCGTATGTACTCTGCTCTGACTCACTCAGTGCTCTTCAGAGCCTTGGAGCTCCCTATCCGGTCCATCCCTTGATTCAACGGATACAGCAGTCCCTCCATTCTTTCACTGATAATGGTTCTCCTGTCAGCTTTCGGTGGGTTCCCGGACATGTAGGAGTGCCTGGGAATGAGGCTGCGGATGCTGCAGCCAAGGCTGCAGTCCTCCTGCCTCGGCCAGCCTCCCATTGTGTCCCGTCATCTGACGTTCGTGGGGATGTATGTAAGAGGCTTGTGTCGTTGTGGTGGGATGCTTGGTCATCCCTCCAAGGAAACAAGCTCCGGGCAGTAAAACCGCTCCCAACTGCTTGGACAACCTCCTCCCGACCATCTCGGCGAGAGGAGGTCCTTCTGACCAGGTTGCGGATTGGGGATTGCCGGTTTAGCCACCGCTACCTGCTCGCCGGTGACCCAGCCCCGCAGTGCCCTTGTGGTCAGGCATGAACGGTGCGCCATGTTTTATTGTCGTGTCCCCGTTTTAGTCAATTTCGTGTTGTCCTGTCCCTCCCATCTACTTTACCAGATGTTTTAGCTGATGACGCTCGAGCAGCTGCTCGTATTCTGCGTTTTATAACTTTAACTGGCTTGTCCAAAGACATCTAACCTTTTTACTTATTTTATCTACATCTTTGTCAGGTCCTTCTGGTGTCCCCCCCCCCCCCATCCCCTTGAGTTTTACTAGATTCCATGTGCTCTAACAACAGTGACTGGGCGCTAATGACCTCATCAGTTGAGCGCCCTTAAACCCCACCAAAAAAAAAAAAACTTCTTATACTTCCACAGCACCGAACTTTTGTCATCTCATCTTATTATTGGCTGGCGACGTATCGGTGCCTGCCAGTAGGCGAGTCCTACTGGGCGATTGTTCCCGTCTTCTTTACCTGTCTGTGGAAGCCAAAGCTTTGCTGGACTATCTGAAAAATTCTTGCAAATCAGGTACTTGTGGCCAGTTGTTGTGGACTCTACCTGGCATATGTTTCTGGCATATGCTTTGCAAACGTACTCACGGTCTTGAATTCCCTGAAGGGTTCCCCTTTGGCGACAGGGTGACGACTCGCAGCGTGTCTCCCCAATAAACTCACACACTTGCGTGGCCTTAAGTAGGTACGGATGCTCGCTCGTACACCTGCACGAGAGTAGCACGCCCGTTTAGTTTCTCAACGAGGCGTTAGATTTATGAAAGTTTTTTTTTTTTTTTTTTAAGCACAGAAAGCCTTTAGCTGTCCAGAGGTTCAGTTGTCACGAACTTGTACACCTTAGCCACTTCCTTGAGCCATACTAAGCTGTCAGTCACCATCCTTTCCCTGAAAAGCCTCTTCAGTGGGAAGCAGTATGCTGCTGGCACATCCACCGAATGCATCAACTTATCTTTCAAGGTAGGTTTCTCAACAACACCCACAATACATTAAGCCCCCCTCTTTGTACGTAACGCTTGTGCACCTCAGCCACATTCACTACAGTATTTTTGGACAAGGAAAATGAAACTGCCACTGCCCAACAACTTCTGCATTGAAATGTGTTGTGAGATACAATGATGGATATGAAGTTGAGGAGACGGTCGCTGTGACCGAGCGGTTCTAGGGCTTCAGTCCGGAACCACGCGGCTGCTATGATCGCAGGCTCGAATCCTGCCTCGGGCATGGATGTGTGTGATGTCTTAGGTTAGTTAGGTTTACGTAATTCTAAGTCTATGGGACAGATGACCTCAGATGTTAAGTCCCATAGTGCTTAGAGCTATTTGAAGCTGAGGATGGCCAATGAATGAGTGAATATCTGTATGTGTACATATCGTATTTGGTGAACAGCATAAGCCACCTAGCACTCACATAGGCTTAGCAGCAGGATTAAAGGCACATAAATAAATTTTTCTAAGTGACGGATTCCTTTCATAAGAAGGTAAGCCTGAAAATTTCCTATGTGTTTTACTTGACTGAAAAAATCTTGTATAATATGAGAAAAGCGTATTCTACCATATGGTTGTTGACAGACCTGTCGTATAGCGTCATTGGTTCTCCTTGACTTACAGGAGTATCAAAAAAGGGAAAAAACTGTTCCGTTGATACCAAGGCGTATTCGACTTCGTTCTTATATAAAATGTTAATTAAAGGTTTTGAGTAGATTTATCACGAGCAAAATGAAGAAGAGAAGGGTATAGGGTCTGGCCAACACCCATGTGTTTCCAGTAGTATCATGTTCATTTAAACAGCAACTCTACAAAGTTAACTAGCATGAAGAGGGCAGCAAAATTGGTCAGAAATTAATCAATATTAAAGTAAAGCACAAACGCAAGTAATCGCTTTCTTAATACTCTCTGTTTGTCAGCCAACCTGTGCTGTACACAGAGCACATGAGAGCTCTAAAGAGTGACAGCACACATTGAACTTTCGCAAAACACCCAATGAACAAATGCCATAACCCCATTAATACCGAAAATGATCTATAAATTCTGAAACACAGCAACAGTCTATACTGACAATAGAAGAAAATTATTACATACAAAAGGCTATAGTGGAAGGGAAAAAGTTTAATAAATGAAATCACAACACCCGGCAACGACACACACTTTAACACTCTGAGAGAACTGACCAAGGACACAGAACAGAAAGCACACACACGCAAAAGAACCACTTCCCCATCACACACAGAGATATAAAAAAGGAACAGAAGCCGTCGTAACTCCCGCTACAGTTTTCATTGCCTTTTCGCAACATGCAATACATCTCTCGCGACACACGCAAACAGCAAGATGGCGTAATCTTGTGGGTCATAAACAAAGTGGAAAGTTTTGTTTTTCTGTATATAGAATCAGCTACATGCCGTCGAACGAACGTTAGCACACGAATAACTAAGTAACAGCTCAGTACACGCCACAACTGTATTCCACAACACTACCGCAACCCCAATTGCATAACGCTGACATAGGTAAATTCACCTTTCAGTATTTTCTTACTAATAGCCGCTCACACAGCTGCAAACGGCATGATGTACGCTAAGAAAAAACTGCATCAGAAAAAGCACAGAAAATATGCCGCGAACAGTGACAACGATTCTTAAAAAATGCCATAACATACAATAAATAAGGTAGAATGAAAGTATCCACAGAAAACTCTATTTCAAAAAACGAACAGTAAAAATGTAATTATGTGTTACTGTGTTTGTATAACTATACTAGTTCAAATGGTTCAAATGGCTCTGAGTACTATGGGACTTGACTGCTGAGGTCATCAGTCCCCTAGAACCTAGAACTACTTAAACCTAACTAACCTAAGGACATCACACACATCCATGCCCGAGGCAGGATTCGAACCTGCGACCGTAGCGGTCACGCAGTTCCGGACTGAAGCACCTAGAACCGCTAGGCCACCACGGCCGGCTAACGATGCTAGTTTCTGCATCTTTTAGATTTAAAGAATCTGCTGGTGATGGCGATATTTGTCGCTGAAAATCATACATCGAAGTCATGATTAAAGACGAATTCAAGACTGCATCGCATGTGTTGACGTATTGTACTTAGTGTCACAACTGTAAATTTCTGTAAATCAAATAAAGTTTCTAATGAGACGTTTCAAAGAATAGTTGTGCTGAAAACTAATTTAAAAGAGACGAAAAGTACATTCGTTTAATGTAGGGCATAAATGGGAGCTACAGAGGCAATTGGATTTCAGATTTATCCGTGATCCTTAATACTTTTTATTCACAGATGACGAATAAGTGTTTTTGTTCATGTAAGTCATAAATCTTTCAAATAATATTTGGTATTCATGAATAAGGAATATTAATTTATATGTGTATTCGTTATTCGCCATTCACATAAATATCGCCCAAGTCTTGTGTTAAATGAAGGACATCGCGCATGCGCGCACTGTGATTTCGCAGCCTGTGTGGAAGTGAGTGCGGTCATTTGCATCGGTAATCTTCGGCAACTTCAGCCAACTTTCGCGAAGCGTATTAACGCTCCCAATCGCACACCACGCTGCTGCAGGGCTCTAGTGGTTACTGTTAAGGGACGAGACAATGTCCCTCAGGTCCCATGAAGTTACCCGTTCGGTGGACCAAGCACAGTATGTCCCTACCCACTCTGTTAAAACTCGTCATAAGATTTGATTTACCTTTATCCTTCTCTTCACCCGAAACTTCTTTCGCAATGAGTAAATGTCTTTTTTTTGCGTTTGTGTTAAGAAAAGGGGTTCATGAAGGGGGATGCTGATGTAGGAGACTGAATAGTGTGATTATACCTCAGGATTAGTACTACTTTTGCCTGCATGAGTGTCTGTCTGCTAGTTTTTCGTATTCACTTAACTGTACTAATGTGCTCATAGTAATAATATATATTTCCTCAATTTAAAATTAGTTTCGCACAAGATGGATATATAACTTTTATCCAGTCTGCTTATATCTCGCCGGCCGGGGTGGCCGAGCGGTTCTAGGCGCTACAGTCTGGAACCGCGCGACCGCTACGGTCGCAGGTTCGAATCCTGCCTCGGGCATGGTTTGTGTGATGTCCTTAGGTTCATTAGGTTTAAGTAGTTCTAAGTTCTAGGGGACTGATGACCTTAGAAGTTACGTCCCATAGTGCTCAGAGCCATTTAGAGCTTATATCTCAGTGTATTATGGACACATTGACACCTTTTTAATAATAATTTCCCTTCAATTTCAGGTTATGGACAATTTCAAATGCGAAGTCCAGTGAGTGGTAAGTAAACGTGATTCACCTTTTATTTTTTGTTATGTGCATGTGGTGTGCATGCACTTCGTGACGTTTGGTTCTTAACAGTTCTGGTCTTTTGATTTACCTTGTTGATGAATGAAGATTCTACAATAAATAACTCAGTTCGTTCTTCGTGTAATGCCCGTGATCCCTATATATAATTGTGATGACTTTTGCAGTGTGAACAGTACGACGACATCTACTTCTTACTCACATAAGAATTCGTGAGAGAGACTGTATGTATTGTTCTGAAAGTTAGTCACAGGCTAGTTTCGGTTTATTTAGCGCATTTAATGTTAAATTCATTTAGTAATAGTCAGGCCTAAATATTACTAGGTTTCACTCGAGCGGTTATAATTTATTCATTGTACTGGTTGTTGAGCCCTGTGGCTGTGGATAGTATTAATTTAACAAATACAGCAACCAGCCATTTGTTATGTATTCTCATTTATGCCAATGCGCTGGACTTTCACCCCTCTTCAGTCGACGTAATATATATTTGATCTTCAGTAAGCACGTTGCTAAAACATCAACAGGAAATAGGATTCTGCAGTTCCCCTGTCCAAAATAAATTACTTCCTACTCTGTTGTTATTCCGATTTTCTCGTTCATAGATGTGACACACACACTTTACCACTTGTTTCTTGCATAAAAATACTGCGCTGATTTTTTAGGCGAGGTACAAGTGGAAAAGTGTTTCTGCCACGTCTATGAAAGCGAAAATAGGGGTAACAACAAGCAGAGTAGTAGGTACAACTAAAGAGCAATATATCGTAAATATACAATTCGCGAAGTGGAGTAGCTAAACGCAGTTGTTGTTTTGTACAAGGCACCAGCTACATCCAGTTTACTGTCTATGTTTTAATGATGTACTTACTGAAGATTCAAATACGTGTTACGCCATTTGAAAATAGTTGAAAGCCTGAAACGCGTTTTGGCATAAATAGAAATACAGAATAAGTGCATGTTTGCTGTATTTCTGGAAATAAAACTATACAGCTGTTTCAGTTAGAATGTTGGAGTTTCAGCACATCTCCCAACTGGTTAGGTTACAGCATTATAGACTCTCTATGATGAAACGAAGCGTCTTGCAGGCTGTTGTGGAAAATATCATAATGCCAAAAATGTGAAAAACCATACTGCGTCTTCTTAAGCGTAAAAACATATAACGATTCATTTATGTGGGTGAGGAAACCTTTCTCTTCGGGATTTACGCAGAAGGTTAAGAATAAATAAATGTTTCAGAGGCGCAATAAAATTGACAACCACTTCAAAGAAAAACAGTTTCGTCGCGATACGTTAGCTGGATGCAGCTGAAGTTGGTGATAGAAACTGGATAGTTTCTACCCAATATGTTAACTTCAGTTGTCATTGTTTCATCGAATTTTCGTGATCTGCAGGTCGAGTTTCGGGAAGTAAACCCGTTGGTCATCTTCGGTAACGTTCAGTTCTGAGTATGCCCACTATCTTATTAAAGGTATCCGAAAACTCCAACGTAATAGCGATGGTGAAACAAAACAGTGCTGCTCAGTGAGGGTGATTATAGCGACCCTGCAAGGAGATGGGCGCGAAGCTTCGCGGCATAGAGCGGCGCTGAGCGAACTAAACATATTTGCGTCTGGCTAGGGTAACTCCCCATCACAGCCTCTTCAGATGTAGTAGTAACATGGCCCATTGGATAGCCCATCAAAAACTGAACACGGATCGAGCATGGAAACAGGAAGGAGCAAAATAGAAACAGTGAATTGTCCAAGCTTAAGATGTACGACATGGAGCGGATTTGAATAGCCTCGGCATGGTGGTTCTGTGGGCACGGTGCTGGAGTGTGAATGGGGAGATCCATATTCCAATCTGCCTCGTGTTCCATATTATTTTCACACAATTATGAACTTGCCGTCCAATCACTGGCGTATCTATCGCTGTACTCTAAGTTTTGTTGTGTCGCGGTGTAACGTCCGTTTGCAAAAGCGAGGTGTAGGGAAGGGACGTCCAGACGTACATACTTCCAATTTGTTCTACACAATTACCACACGTAATGACTCTTGTGTTCCGTTTTGGAAGTACAGACCCTTGAGTTCCTTTGTTGTAACATAATTCACACCCGTTTATTTTTTGTTTTCAGTTCTGTGAGAGGTCTACGCAGCATCTCGCCTGCTCTTACTGTTCATCTATTCGTCACATTTACTTACGACGATAATTTATTCTTACTACATGACTCATAATCTACAGCCAATGTATAGTATGACAATTACCAAGATTACAGAAGAACAGACACGTCAGTGATCGCACGAAGAGTTCATAATTTTGTGGAAAAAAAATAGGCACGTGGAAGGTTTGAACACGGATATCACCCTTTATAGTCCAACATCCTAACCACACAACCATGACGCCGTGGCTCTCACAGTTCGCTCGATGTTGCACATCTTCAGCTTGGACCATTCATTGTTTCTACTTTGCTTCTTTTTTCACAGTTCAGTATACCTTGCTGTTTTCACGCTTGATCTGTGTTCAGTATTTGATGGGCTGTACACTGGGCCATTTTATCACTAAATCTGAGGGTAGTGCGATAGGAAGTTTACCTTGCGAGAGCGGCGACCAGAGCTATAGAGTGACTCAGGCTGCGGCCGCGCAATGCCGGCAGTATTCGGCTGTCACTGTGGGTAGCGGCGTCAGTACTGTTAATGGCGCTTGAGTTTCTTTAGTTGTACTGTTGAGAAAATGGCATCAGCGGAGGCTTTGATAGCAGCTTGTTTTTTTTATGTGGCATCCTTTATGGGACCATCGAAGCACAATCATCACAACAAATTTATTTTGAACAAGTTATGTGATGAGGTGGCAGCAGAATTACAGACTATAAGAACAAAATGCATTTCATGAATTTCTTATTTCTTTCATTGACTTAAAATGAGAGGCGATAATGCTGTCGAAGTAGCATAGCTGAAAAACACATGTAAATCGTGTTTTCTTATGGGAGAAAAAGAGTTCAAAACTATCATTTAGACGGCTTCATTTTAAGATCTGTTAAAATTTCGTCCTGTATGATAAATGCCTCGCCTAGAACGCTCGATATCTATTGAATGTTGCTCATCGACACTCAGGGATCCTTGTAGGTCAATGACGGCGTTGTGAAGTTAATGTACATTTCACCATATCATCAGCAAATTCATGCACAATTTCTCTTGGCTTCGAAAATATGCTCCACTTACCCGTAATTATTGCAAAATCGCATTCTGTTAATTGTCATGGTCTGGAAAAGCGTTTGTTGAAACGATAAGTACTCCTAATGTCCAATGAATACAAAAGGCAATCCAGCAAATGAATTTGGTAGTGGAGAGTGTGACGATGTATTCTTGCATCAAGAAGAATAAAATCGAGCACCTTCCCTTTCCTTTCCAAATTCCCCAACATCGATTGCAATGAATTTCCCCTGAGGATCTGCAACTGCTTGTTGTAAGATCGAATGAAAATCTTTATAAGTAAAATATATTGTACCAGAATTTTCTGGGCACTTCAGACGAATGTGTTTTCGGTCAGCATCACTTACTGCAGTTAGGAAGGTCCGTACGTTACATAAATCATTCATAGTATTTAGAAAAAGACACTCACATGTGGAGTGGCTGAAAGCAATCCACCAATATTTTGGCAGTTGACCCCACAATACTTGCAACGGTTGTGAATCTTACTGTTAATGTCAGAGCCATGTTTCGAAAACTTCTTCCGTTTTCTAGGAACCTGTAAAAATTCTCGTTTTATCAGCTATCGATGGCCCTTAAAAATGGCGCTATTTCAATGGAAAAGTCTGTAGTAGCTTGAATATCGGTTAGATATGGAAGTGTCGACTATTAATCATATGGCAAAATATTTTTATCTTCGCGTACTGTCATTTGCAAAACTCTTGTTTCGATATCTCAAAACGTGTATGAGTTTTGAGTAATGTTACAAATATCTCATTCTGACGTTTTCGCTGGCGCTCGAATTCGGGACGAAGCGCTTTACAAACGACCAATTTTCTCGAGATTGAGGACAGATACTGATATCCTTCTAAATGTAAGGAATAATTCAGTATATTAGGTACTTTTCATTGACAGAAGCATGTGACCGAACATGCACCTTGGAGATATATTATGAAATAATAAACATTGTTACTTTCCCCATGTGTCTTGGTTTCATTTGTTTGTAACTTATATGGTACTTATCATCCGTTATTTAACCGCGGACTCTCCACATATCACAACACTTCGCTTTGCGTCGTAATTATTTCACGACATGTTTCACGTCACTTGTGATGGAAGTCCTAGCAGTCTTTATTTTTTGTCTCTCTTAATGCAATGTTAAGTTGCTATGCAACATTTAACAGTTTGTTATTCGTAGTTTAGTTTACTTTGTTCCCTAATGTACGACATTTGTAACTTATTTTAAATCAGTTTTCGTGCGGGTCTAGGCGCTGCAGTCTGGAACCGCGAGACGGCTACGGTCGCAGGTTCGAATCCTGCCTCGGGCATGGATGTATGTGATGTCCTTAGGTTAGTTAGGTTTAAGTAGTTCTAAGTTCTAGGGGACTAATGACCTCAGAAGTTGAGTCCCATAGTGCTCAGAGCCATTTGAACCATTTTTTAAATCAGTTTTATGGACGATGTGTGAGGTTTAAGTTAATGCGTTACACACGTTAGTGTTTAGTAACGTAATGACGAGTTACTGTGGATCATTTGCCATTTTAATTTATATAACCCACTCTAACTTGCACATCTCTGAAGACATTTGTTAGTTGTTTCGGTTGTCCTTTTAATTTGAATTTACACTACATTGTGTCCTAAGACTTTCCTTACTATTTTTTATGCAAAGCCCCATTTGGTAATGGCCTTGATTATTACTCTTGTCAGAGATACTTAGTTTCTCTGTAGCGTTTGAAACAATACAGTGAATCTCTTTCCATCACAAACTAAGATTAAAAGGAAAACCATTATATATCTGGATGTTGGTTATTACTTTGAGACAAAATACATCGGCTCGCTTTACCTTAGTCATATTAGTACATTTCATTATGAACCATCAAGAAGACAGCCTAGCACAGCAACGCGCCAGTTCTGGGATTTGGGGAGGTGAGCCTGACCCAAACAGTATCCGTCTCACAGATTAACGATGGCGGCTGTTAAGTGACCCTTCCTTGATATGATTTTTTGGTGGTTTTAAGTTACATCTCAGTAATATCGAAAATTCGCCAGCGCACATGGAACTTGATGATGACGGCTAGAAGGCATAAAGCCGCGTGAGTACGCCCACCTTGCCGGCGAATTACTGTTTGCTGCCAAACTATGAAGCTATCCACGCCCTGACCGTGCCTTCAGTTGAGTGTCTGCTGCATTACGTATCGCTCTTAAAACGTACTCGGTGATTTAATCTGACTACTGGTAGTATAAATCTTTGGCAGTATCTGGACCTTTTCGTTGATAAAGACTTGCTACTTAGTAACAGCTGAGTATTCCTATTCTACAAGACCACATTAGTAACGTTTCCCACCAGGTATCCCACCTTTTTCAGTGTTCATTGGTCTTCAACCATAAATGCTGTTGCCATACAGGGTTCTGTCCAAAACGAATCATCTAAGACCTGAATTTGAGAGAGAAAATTTGCATTCGAACCCTGCGCACGCTAACAATAACTCGGTACAGCCTTGTGCAGATGACTACTTGATCACTGAATGCGATGTGTACTGTTCTGATTTCTACTGCAGTGATGATGGGACTAGGGGACGGGTAATTAAAAAAAATGCATTACTGACCATGACGTTTATTGACATTTCCTAGAACGATTGACAAAGGTTGGACTACAGAATTACGGAAAATCACTACATATTACTGGCCCGTAAGAATTCGTGTTGGAGTGAAAGCTCATGAGAAGACAGATCAGCGTATAGTGGAGCGAAAGGAAATAGTCACTACATTTGAGTGAAATCTTAGCCGTGGAAGCACAAGGCAAGCTCAGTTAAATGAATTATGAAACCGACAGAGAGCACTGACACTTTAGCAGTAGATACTGCATTGCATGTAAGATAAAACCATGGAAAGGCTAGTTAGAGCACAGCTAATTAATGCTTTAGTAGATAATAGCGGGGTGGACCATTCCAGGACCTCTCTTTTCTGGAAGAGGAAATCGGACTCTTATGCGAGAGGAAAGAGTGATTCTAAATTTATGTTATTTTTCTATTCTATTCTAAATTCTAAATTCTAAATTTCTATTCTAATTTCTAAATTCTAAAAAAAATAGCTAAATAAATAAATAAAAAAAATTCTAAATTCTAAATCTATTTGCGTGATCTCCCAGAAAGCAAAGTTGATTTACAGAGGAAGATATTAGTTACACTGAGACCTAAAACGCATCGCTACTCTTACTCTCGTGTTCCACAAAGGCAACACGGGCCATGGACTATTCCTTCCACAACCTTCAAACAGCTTCTTAGTCATTACAGAAGTATGAGAGGCAGTGTCTATAATCCCCCGAAAAGTTTTTTTTTTCTATTTGTACACACACCATCGGACAGCTCACTGTCAGTAACTCAACTTACGTCTTCGATGTCTGTGTACAAAACAAATATTTGTGTCTCCTCAGAAATACGAACTCCCTCTCCTAATATTTCTAGACCAGATCGGTCCACGTTTCTTTACTCATCCCACCTACTCCGAGACAGTCCTGAGTGTGACCATGCATTTCGCCTTCTTCGCCCACTTTTACGTCTGGAATAATATGGCTGATGACTCCTTCGTGTCTCATGAAATTTACGAGAAATGCGAAACTGATTTAGCTCTGTTGGTAATGGGGAGCATGGTACTGCGTCTCGATCGTAGCCAGACTTCTTCAGTAGAGATTGAAAACCTGGAATGTTGCTTATATTCCTGCCATCAATCATGATTTCTCTTTGCATTCTGCGGGGCAGCTTGGTCGAACAAATTCTGATACATTCGGGAGGGTTGTACGACGAGTCGAGATCCTTTAATATGGCATCGGATTCTGGTGTATCGCATCGTGATATGCGACAGTATCAGGATGCTAAGTCTTACTCGATCCAGCGTACTTTTCGATCAATATTTGGCGAAGAAATCTGCTCGGAACTCCGTGTATAATTTACGGTCTTGCATGCCTATACGCATCCGCATCGTTACTTCACTTCTCTGGTGCACACAGGAAGTTCATTTTTCATGATGGATTGCAGCACCTCCTGTTTTCTTCATCTTCAAAGTCATTAATTGATCTGTTCATAGCGCCCATGTAATACGTTGTCGAACTCTGAATCCTTGACAGTCTATCCTGAAACTCTCTGAGCTCGTCAGGAAAGCGTCTTCTCTTCTTCGTATCACTATTATCCGAACACACTGCTCCCTCGATTCCTACAGGTCCTCACCGTGTACGGCTAATTTATGCAGTTCATCTGGAGCTTCATGGTGTCGCCTATTAATTGCCGCCTGAATCTCCTTAAAACGAAGCAGAATCTGTACCTTTTCCGTTTCTACCACTTCTACTAGACAAGTCCTGTTAGAATTATTCTCCTCAAGATCAGATTACTGTTCAACTGCCACCGTAAAAACTTCAATTTGTCTGTTTGTCTTGTATATTCCACCACCACGTTGGCTCAAGACCTGCTTGCATCTCGATACTTTCTGAGAGACATCCCGTAACATGTTATTTTGTTCCTTGTTGACTTCTTCCAATACTTACTGTACAACGGCCGGTTTAGCTGAAATTCCGTTTTCTAGATTTTCAGCTACCATCGCACTGTCTTTCGTCATTTCGTCTTGCCACTGATTTATCGCCCGTAACTCAGATTTCACGCTTTGCAACTCCTGATGAAGGCTTAAAATTATGCGTTTGCTATCAGCTATGAATGAAATCTATCCTTTGATTAGCACTACTTCTTTTTTCCTGTACTCTCTTGGGATTTTCGTCTTTTTTATTGTTGTCTTTTTGTTTGGAACTAT
Source organism: Schistocerca piceifrons (assembly GCF_021461385.2). Taxonomy (NCBI): domain Eukaryota; kingdom Metazoa; phylum Arthropoda; class Insecta; order Orthoptera; family Acrididae; genus Schistocerca; species Schistocerca piceifrons. The sequence goes on from NC_060149.1 coordinate 462,646,473, forward strand.
ATTTCATTTGTTGGAAGTATCTTTAATTTTTTGGAAGTGTCTTCTATTTTAAGTAATTTCTGTTTTTTTTTTAATTTTGGAGTTTTATATCCCTCAGTAAGGCTTGCAAGCTATTGAGATAAAAGACAGGCACTGGAATTCTTGCTGCATTTGACGTTACCTTTTCCGCTGTTGTTTGTAAGAACTCAGTCGTATCCTGTCTCGGGGCTCCGGGTGATAAACAACTCTCCGGACTCTGGCCTATTGCCTTTAGCTTTTGTGCTTCATTTCCATAGCTACCTGTTGATCTGGCTTCCGCCGCCTCCGCGTTCTGAGCACTCTGAGTTAGCTTCGTTTCAAGAGAGAGCTCTGTCTCCCCTGGCACTCAACAAGCCGAGCCTTTAGGTCGGATCGTATTGTAACGCTCTTGACTAACCCGTTCTGTTTAACACCATAAGTAATTTAACCCCCTAACTTGAGACTGCAGTGAATATAAACCTATAACTGTTCTGAGTACCCAGATCAACCATAAATTTACTTAAACCCAATGAAATGGTAGACAGAAAAAGCAGAAACCATCATAAACAACGCTGCATAATCATCAAAGGTGTCTCACGATGCTGAACAACTCAGACGAGGCAGAACAGAATTGCCTGATGCCTGTTGAAAAGAGAACCATCAATTACAAGAGTAAATTTAAAGCTAAGTTAGCCTACTTTTCTTGTTCTGGCTGCGAAAATCTAAAGAAGGCCTTAAGGCAGGGATATCATAAATGAAAGGTACTCGTTGATTTAAGCTGACTTCTGGTTGTATAATAAGCGGGTATACTACATCAGTAGTATTTGGTGTAACTTGCGAATTTGGGCCTCACATGAGGCGTGTTAGGGTTGTTCGTGAGATTGTGGTGAGCTGTGCGTGGGGATGGCGCAGGGGTAGCGCACCTGCCTAGAAGAGTAATGTATATATGTGTCACTTCTGTTATGCGGCGTTCTTTTTAATGCTACCCCATCAAATCAGAAAGAGCTTCTTTCTCACCTTGTAACGTCCAATTGCGGGCAATGAGAAACAAAGTTCCCTTAAATTGCGAAGTCTGCAATGAATTCTGGAAGTTCTAATTTTCCTTCTTGTACTCCTTGTTTCTTCATGGATCCAACGATAACGAGTTTTAAGTGGAAAAATCGTTCCAGGCATGCCCCTTGACTTCAACGTACTTTGCAGTAATATATAAATTCTGTATACTCTTAGTTCGGTTGCATGGAAAACTGTTGCAACTGAAAGTGGAGGCATATTATCCAAGGACAGCTCAATGAATGTGGTATACGGGGACGTTTATCAGTCTTTCTTACGTTCCTTTCTGTCCCCACGTTATTTTAAGTATGGAGTTTGCAATACTTTATCAGTTTTTTTGAAGAAGAGAGCAGTGTCCATCACGTGGTATTTCTGAGAACGACAATGCTTGTAACCGCTATTAACAGCATTACGAACGTGGGAGAGACCCTGCCCCGTGTTTACTATTTGTGAACGACTTCTCCATCTTGAGCTTGTTTTCCAGCACTACAAGTAGTACATGCCAGCTTCAGTTGACGGTCAGGACACTGGAGGAGTAGGCAACTAAAATCAGCTTGGATTTCCGACTGAGAAATCTATGTATGTTCTTTTTAACCGTTTGCACTCCATTTTTACTTTCCCTGAATTGAGAATGGAAGGCTCGACTTAAAATTTTAAGAATCCTGGGGTTCCTGGGCCTCACCTCTGACGAAAAACTGCCTTTTCTGCCACATCTGAAAGATTTGAAGGCAAGCTGTCTCAGAGCACTTAGTGTTTAGTGACAGAGCTTAGGGGCCAGACAGAACCTGACTGTCCCTGTTTTATCGATCCTTTGTACGATCGCGGCTATACTGTGGATGTATGCCGTAAAAGAATGATTCATCCACCACAAGGAAATTAGACCAGTCTTGAGGCATTTAGGACCAGCCCGATACTCAGCTTCTGTGCAAGAGGGCCACCACTTCAGATCAGGTGACAAGTCCTCATGGAGTGACAGACGTGCAGAATTTATTCCTCTTCCTTCTCACCTGCATACCACTCCATTGTTCAGCCACATTTCGAACGACTCTTTAACATCCGATGGCGAGGAACGAGGCTTATTTTGATACCTGCGAGGGTTTCATTTTACAAATGGGTGCGGCAGATATTGATGTTTTACGCCAAGTTTGGAGTGAAAACCCGCTTTGACCTCTTGAGAGGCCAATAATTATTTTAGAATTGAATGTATTAGACAAAGAAAGCACTTTAAGTGTAACTTAAGAGTTTCTATACCATTTCATATGAGCACTGCAATTTTAATAAAATACATACAGGCGGATAGAAACAAGAGGATATCTCAGTAGTCTACCCTAGTCGTGTCCCCTTACCTATCGACACTCTTCAAATGGTTCAAATGGCTCTGAGCACTATAGGACTTAACTTCTGAGGTCATCAGTCCCCTAGAACTTAAAACTACTTAAACCTAATTAACCTAAGGACATCACACGCATCCATGCCCGAGGCAGGATTCGAACCTGCGACCGTGGCGGTCGCGCGGTTCCAGACTGTAGCGCCTAGAACCGCTCGGCCACAAGGGCCGGCTTTATCGACACTCTGACCAGTTCACAGTTTTTAGTGCTGAACTACAGGGGTCGGACAATAATATGGAAACACTGCGACAAATGCACGTTTGAGCATAAATGCAGATGAGAAGCAAGCCTGCAGATAACGCTGTTGAATTTGACCACGAACGACACCTGTGCAATGTCCTCAATACGTTGCGAATGTCAGTCATGGTCAGAACAGTGTTCTGTGTTATTGTGAGAGCATTATGTCGGAGCTAAGTGACTTCAAATGTGGGCAAATTGTTGTTCGTATGGTGGGTTCTTCCTAACCACGGTAGCCGAAGTGTTTGGTGTTTCACGAGGCACCGTCTCGAAGATTTATACCTCATACAGCGGATGCGGAATAACATCTGCTGAATCACAACACGGGTGCAGGTGTGTGTTGAGTTATCGTGACGGACGGACATTGAAGAGGATTATAACAAAAATAAGGGGGCGACAGTTGGAAAAATCACTGTAGCATTGAATGTCGCACTTGCGAGCCCTGTCAGTACCTGAACAACACGAAGGCGCTCCAGAAGCAGAGAATTGCAGGGCGAGCTGGAATTCCAAAATTATTTATCAGTGATTCAAATGCGCTTAACAAGAAAACGTGAAGCAAAAGCCATAAAATCTGGACTGTGGAGCAGTGGAAGAAAGTCATTTGGTCATATGAACCGTGTTTCACACTGTTTACAACTTCTAGCTGCGTTTACGTCCCAAGAGCGAAACATGGCGGGGATTCGGTGTTGATTTGGGCAAACATGTTGTGGTATTCCATGGGCTGCATTGGTGCTCTGCAAGGCAGCGTCACTGCCAAGGATTATGTGAGCGTTTTTGCTGTTTGGCCCTTCTAATGGTACAATGTTTGTTCCCAAACGGTGCTACAGTGTCGCAAGATGACAGATGCTCTATTCACACAGCTCGCATCGTTCAGGATTGATTTTATGAGCAAGAGGACGACTTGTCTCATTTTCCCTGGCCACTGCAGTCATCAGATCTCAATATTATTAAGCCTTTTTGGTCTGCTTTGGAGAGAAAGGTGCGTGATCGCTATCCACCTCCATCATCGTTACCTGAGCTTGTAACTCTTTTGCAGGAAGAATCGTATAAGATTTCCTTGAAAACCACACAGGAACTGTATTTTTCCATTCGGAGACGACTGGAAGTTGTTTTGAATTCCAACGGTTTTCCTAAACCAGGGGTCTCCAAACTACGGCCCGCGGGCCGAAACCGGCCCGCGAGAGCCGACAAACCGGCCCGCGTTAGCTGGCCGGACAGCCCCGGTATCCGGTCCGCCAAATATTTGAGGTGGTACCAGTACTGCCAACAATTGAGTTTCGAGGTCTATGGCGACCAATACACGGCGACATTGGCTCTGCTACTCGCTACAAGACTACATAACTAAACTTATTGTTGCGCCCTTGAAATAACGATGCGTTGAAATACTCCACCTCTGTTACGTCTTGCAGTAATAATGTTGCTAACAATGATTTTGAGATTTCGTTAACTTTGCAGGACGCTTTCGTGAAGAATGTGCAGTGATATACTTTTTTTGTCGGTGAAATTCGCCAGAATAAAATACGCCAGAATTTCGGTCAGGTACGTCCACCAATCAAAATTATTTAATTAAATAAAAATCATAGTTCGTTTCAGTGCTAGCTATTCCCACCACCTTAGATTTTTGGATTTCATCTTTCCTTTAGCCTCACATTACGGTGATCATGGAGTGCTAGGGTGCTTTAATCCCACTAGGTAGATCTTGGCCCTTATGACTTCGTGGAGGAGTCAGGAGTAGTCAATGTGGCCCGCGGACTAAAAAGTTTGGAGACCCCTGTCCTAAACAGTAATCAGCATGGTGAAGTGTTGTGTTTTTGCTATTTCCATATTTTTTTCCGCCCACCGTGTACGCTAACTTGAAGGCACTGTATCAGTCATCGAAGCAAACAGTTTCTCATCATCTCATGTTCCCTTAGTGACCTACAAATTCTCCATCAACTGTACCCAGCAGAGATGATTATCCAATTAATGCAGGATAAACTGCTGCTTCTCCATCGTCAGGGGAAGTAGGTATCGTTCTACTGGATACGAGGGCATCTGGTATTTAAAAAAAAGGGGTGGGGGGGAAGCGAACTAGCTGATATAGCAGACAATAAGGCCTACGGAGAACCCATTGTGACTACGTACCTTACCCCATCAAGTTTCCAACTCACTGCTGAGTAAAAATGCCATGTAACTGTGGGAAAAAGAGTAGCAAAGCATCTGGGACACTAAACTGCTGTCAGTGATGCCAACTACCCGGCTGTGGCGTACCTCATACAGGTCACTCCAACGGAACCAAGTCGCCCTAACTCGTTTCCGAATAGGATAGGCTAATGTCAGGTGAGACGTAAACTTTGTTTTAGCTAATGAGGAGACGTCTGTTACAAAGCTTTTAGAATTATTTTCGTTGTCCGAACTTCAACCTAAAGTCGTAGTGTGGGGATGTTTCAGTCTCATGTGGAGTATCTGGCTCATCCTATTTTGGCTGATGATCAGCCAGTACATATATCTGCGATGATATTTTAATCACTTTTTTATTGTATCTGTTTCTGTTTTCAACAAATATTTTAGGATATGTGTATGTGTGTATATAACATGATTTTTCAGAAGCCATTTTACTTTTATTTCACTATAATTTTTTATCTTTCACCCATTTTAATCATACTCGTCTCATAGTTTAGTACGGGCGCTAAAGTTCTTGACGTCGTGCACTCATACAACCCTGTTATCCTTATCATCGACGGCAAGGCCCGGGAAGTTCAAAACCGCGTCTATCTTTCCATCACTGCACAATTCAGCAAGTGGTGATGTTCTCTTGTGGGACGAAAGTAAACACACAGGGTGACAATTGTTGAACTACATGAAAAAATCGTAAATTAGTTACAAACTACGGCTTGCACTCACTTTATTCAACATGTAAACGTCACTGCAGACATTCGGATTTAGATTATGACATGATCGATATGCCTGCCATCATTTGCGATCATGTGGCGCAGACGAATAGCGAAATTCTACACGACCCGCTGAAGTGCCAGAACATCGATGCTGTCGATGACCTCCTAAACGGCTGTTTCCAGCTCAGCAATGGTTTTGGGATTATTGCCGTACACCTTGACTTTAGTATAGCCTCACAACAAGGAGTTACATGTGTTCAGATCCGGAGAATATGGCGGCCAATCGAGGACCATGCCAGTGGCCTCTGGGTACACCAGAGCCAGAATGAGGTCCTCAAACTGCTCCTCTAGAACACCAAAAATTCTCCTGTTTCGATGGGGTCGACCTCCGTCGTGCATGAACATCATCTTGTCGAAATCAGGGTCACTCTGGATTACGGGGATAAAATCATCTTCCAAAAGCTTCACTGACCGTTGGGTAGTCACCGTGCCATCAAGGAATATCGCACCGATTATTCCAAGACTGGACGCCGAACACCGCACACTCACCCGTTGAAGGTGAAGAGACTTCTCGATTGCGAAATGCGGATTTTCAGTACCCCAAGTGCGCCAATTTTGCTAATTGACGAACACATCCAAAGGAAAGTGGGATTGAAACTTCCTGGCAGATTAAAACTGTGTGCCCGACCGAGACTCGGCGGCCGCGGTGGCCGTGCGGTCCTAGGCGCTCCAGTCCGGAGCCGCGCTGCTGCTACGGTCGCAGGTTCGAATCCTGCCTCGGGCATGGGTGTGTGTGATGTCCTTAGGTTGGTTAGGTTTAAATAGTTCTAAGTTCTAGGGGACTGATGACCACAGCAGTTGAGTCCCATAGTTCTCAGAGCCATTTGAACCATTTTTTTTTCGACCGAGACTCGAATTCGGGACGTTCGCCTTTCGCGGGCAAGTGCTCTACCAACTGAGCTACCGAAGCACGACTCACGCCCGGTACTCACAGCTTTACTTCCGCCAGTACCTCGTCTCCTACCTTCCAAACTTTACGGAAGCTCTCCTGCAAACCTTGCAGAATTAGCACTCCTGAAAGAAAGGATATTGCGGAGACATGGCTTAGCCACAGCCTGGGGGATGTTTCCAGAAAGAGATTTTAACTCTGCAGCGGAGTGTGCGCTGATATGAAACTTCCTGGCAGATTAAAACTGTGTGCCCGACCGAGACTCGAACTCGGGACCTTTGCCTTTCGCGGGCAAGTCTGTAGTCATTTCTCTAATCGTCATGTCTTGGCCATAGGTGAGTTAATAAAATGAGTTATTTTACTTCAATTTCCTTAAACAACTTACGATACACCAAAAAAGTTTGGCGAAATTTTCAGCAACTGCTACACAGGTAATGTTTTAACTATTATTCGTCAGTATGATTTATCTCGTTCTTACAGCACAGACATGAAAAATATTACTTCCTGTTAATTCCAGATTAATGCCATTAACGCATTGTCAGTTAGTAATGTGATTGTTTATTAGTATCAAATATATCTTCTTGTTTTTTTTCAGATCGGAGCAATTATTCTCTTAATATGGAGGTTGATGGTAAGTAACACTCTCATATTCAGTTAATCTGAAATTCATTGTGTATTGGTAGTGACTCATTGTAATAAGTGCGCACTTTATTGTTCTGCCGTTCCCACATGTTCCCTCCATTGGTCATGTACAGGGTGTTACATAAAGGTACGGCCAAACTTTCAGGAAACATTCCTCACACACAAAGAAAGAAAATATGTTATGTGGACATGTGTCCGGAAACGATTACTTCCCATGTTAGAGCTAATTTTATTACTTCTCCTCTTCAAATCACATTAATCATGGAATGAAAGCACACAGCAACAGAACGTACCAGCGTGACTTCGAACACTTTGTTACAGGAAATGTTCAAAATGTCCTCCGTTAGCGAGGATACATGCATCCACCCTCCGTCTCATGGAATCCCTGATGCGCTGATGCAGCCCTGGAGAATGGCGTATTGTATCACAGCCGTCCACAATACGAGCACAAAGAGTCTCTACATTTGGTACCGGGGTTGCGTAGACAAGAGCTTTCAAATGCCCCCATAAATGAAAGTCAAGAGGGTTGAGGTCAGGAGAGCGTGGAAGCCATGGAATTGGTCCGCCTCTACCAATCCATCGGTCACCGAATCTGTTGTTGAGAAGCGTACGAACACTTCGACTGAAATGTGCAGGAGCTCCATCGTGCATGAACCACATGTTGTCTCGTACTTGTAAAGGCACATGTTCTAGCAGCACAGGTAGAGTATCCCGTATGAAATCATGATAACGTGCTCCATTGAGCGTAGGGGGAAGAACATGGGGCCCAATCAAGACATCACCAAAAATGCCTGCCCAAACGTTAACAGAAAATCTGTGTTGATGACGTGATTGCACAATTGCGTGCGGATTCTCGTCAGCCCACACATGTTGATTGTGAAAATTTACAATTTGATCACGTTGGAATGAAGCCTCATCCGTAAATAGAACATTTGCACTGAAATGAGGATTGACACATTGTTGGATGAACCATTCGCAGGAGTGTACCCGTGGAGGCCAATCAGCTGCTGATAGTGCCTGCACAAACTGTACATGTTACGGAAACAACTGGGTCTCCCGTAGCACTCTCCACACAGTGACGTGGTCAACGTTACCTTATACAGCAGCAACTTCTCTGACGCTGACATTAGGGTTATCGTCAACTGCACGAAGAATTGCCTCGTCCATTGCAGATGTCCTCGTCATTCTAGGTCTTTCCCAGTCGCGAGTCATAGGCTGGAATGTTCCGTGCTCCCTAAGACGCCGATCAATTGCTTCGAACGTCTTCCTGTCGGGACACCTTCGTTCTGGAAATCTGTCTCGATACAAACGTACCGCGCCACGGCTATTGCCCCGTGCTAATCCATACATCAAATGGGCATCTGCCAACTCCGCATTTGTAAACATTGAACTGACTGCAAAACCATGTTCGTGATGAACATTAACCTGTTGATGTTACGTACTGATGTGCTTGATGCTAGTACTGTAGAGCATGAGTCGCATGTCAACACAATCACCGAAGTCAACATTATCTTCCTTCAATTGGGCCAACTGGCGGTGAATCGAGGAAGTACAGTACATACTGATGAAACTAAAATGAGCTCTAACATGGAAATTAAGCGTTTCCGGGCACATGTCCACATAACATTTTTTCTTCATTTGTGTGTGAGTAATGTTTCCTGAAAGTTTGGCCGTACCTTTTTGTAACACCCTGTATATGAAGAAAAAAATGGTTCAAATGGCTCTGAGCACTATGGGACTTAACAGCTGTAGCCATCAGTCCCCTAGAACTTAGAACTACTTAAACCTAACTAACCTAAGAACATCACACACATCCATGCCCGAGGCAGGATTCGAACCTGCGACCGTAGCAGTCGCACGTATATGAAGAGATCCGCTGCTTAAAGTCTACGACATGAAGTTGTTACACAATGGGATCAAAAGTATCTGGACACATGGCTGAAAACGACTTACACGTTCGTGGCGCCCTCCATCGGTAATGCTGGGATTCAGTATGGTGTTGGCCCACCCTTACCTTTGACGACAGATTCCACTCTCGCAGGCATACGTTCAATCAGCTGAAGGTTTCTTGAGGAATGGCAGCCCATTATTCACGGAGTGCTGCACTGAGGAGAGGTATCGATGTCGGTCGGTGAGGCCTGTTACGAAGTCGGCGCCCCAAGCGTCCCAAGCGTCCCAAAGCTGTTCCATAGGATTCAGGTCAGGACTCTGTGCAGGCCAGTCCATTACGGGGATGTTATTGTCGTGCATTATGAACAGGTGCTCGTGTTGAAAGATGCAGTCGCCATCCCCGCAGTGCTCTTCGACACTGGGAAGCAAGAAGGTGTTTAAAACATCAATGTAGGCCTGGGAAGCAAGGTGTTTAAAACATCAATGTAGGCCTGTGCTGTGTTAGTGCCACGCAAAACAACCAAGGGTGCAAGCCCCCTCCATGAAAAACACGATCACACAATAACACCACCGCCTCCGAGTTTTACTGTTGGCACTACACACACTGACAGATGACGTTCGCCGGGCATACGCCATACCCACACCCTGCCATCGGATCGCCACATTGTGTACAGTGATTCGTCCCTCCACACAACGTCTATCCACGGTTTAATCGTCCAATGTTAACGCTCCTCACACCAAGCGACGCGTCGTTTGGCATATGCCGGTGTGGTATGTCGCTTATGACAGGCCGCTCGACCATGAAATCAAAGTTTTCTTACCTCCCTCCTAACTGTCATAGTACTTGCAGTGGATCCTGATGCTGTTTGGAATTCCTGTATGATGGTCTGGATAGATGTCTGCCTATTACACATTACGACGCTCTTCAACTGTCGGCGGTCTCTGTCAATCAACAGACAAGGTCGGCCAGTACGCTTTTGTGTTGTACGTGTCCCTTTGCGTTTCCACTTCATTATCACATCGGAAAGAACTGAACCTAGGGATGTTTAGCAGTGTGGAAATTTCGCGTACAGACGAATGACACAAGTGACACCCAATCACCTGACCACGTTCGATGTCCGTGAGTTCCGCGGAGCGCCCCACTCTGCTCTCTCACGATGTCTAATGACCACAGAGGTCACTGATATGGAGTACCTGGCACTAGGTGGCAGCACAATGCACCTGATATGAAAAATGTATGTTTTTGGGGGTGTCCGGATACTTTTGATCACATAGTGCATCTGTGTAATTGTCCGTAGCTCGTGATCTAGTGAATAGCGTTGCTACCTGTGGATCACGTGGTCTCGGGTTCGATTCCCGGGCGGGTTGGGCGTTTTCTCCACCTGTTGACTGGGTGTTTGTGTTGTCCTCATCATTCCATCATTATTCATAAAAGTAGCTAGATTGGACTGCGAATATATTGGGAATGTGCACGGGCGCTGATGACAGCAGTTGAGGTCCCCACAAACCAATCATCATCATCTGTGTAATTCTTGAATCCTAAGAGTTCCGGCTCCTTATACCTATTAGATTTTATATAGATATATTATATTAGATTTTATATAGATATATTATATTAGATTTTATATAGATATATTATATTAGATTTTATAGATATACTATATTATTATTATATTATATTATATTATTAAATTATATTATTATTATATTGTATTATTTTATATTATATTTTATATTGAATACGCAAAGGTACTGGTCAGTCATCTAACGTCATTTCACCGTAAGTCTCGGAAAAAAGGCGCATGTTATTCTACTCTAGATGAAGCTTCTCAAGACGGATACGCAGAGCTCTAGGCCAATATCGCCGACGTAGATTTCTAGCAGAATCGTGGAACGTACACTGTACTCGCGTTTGATGACCTTCCTGGAGACCGAACGAGTACTACATAGGAGTCAACGTTGTTTCAGTAAGCACCAGTCCTCCGAAACACAATTTGTGCTCTATATGTGAATGTGGACTTCTCGGATAATCAACAGCTCTTGCTCTTTTCGTTCAAGAGATCCAGAAGAATGTGCATCGTGTGTTTCATCATGATGCCATATTTATTGACCTCCAAAAAGCCTTCGATACAATTCCACACTGACGCCTAGGGAAAAAATTATGTGCCCTCGGAATATCCGAACTGCTATGTCACTGGATTGAAGACTTCCAAGCAAACAGAGGTCCATACGTCGTTCTTAACGGAGGGCACCGTAAGAGACGAAGGTAGTGTCCAGTGTACGTCAAGGAATACTTTGAGTAAAATAACTTTCGATGTTTGACAGTTTGCGTGGAGCGAGTGAAGGGAAGCACTGTTACCGGCACTTGCCAAGCGCACCACTCGTACTTTCGGCATGTAGTCGTTAACTGACCGTCATTGAGGCATAGCCAATAATAAACAAACGAGAATACCGAGCAGATCACTTACATCAATGAAAATTTTATAAATATGTCGAGCATGATGTAAACAGAGCGACTCCCAGGGAAGAATCTTCGCTACCCTCTTCCTTGGAGAGGTCCTGAAGCTGACATAAATTATTGCCTCTTCGATTTCTTTCTCCACAAATCCTTCACAGATTCATGTTTCTTCGACTTCCTGTTGGGTATGGCTCACAACCAGCCATTAGGGCTAACGGTCGTAACAACTTCTTTTATTAACATTTCCACCTCTCTTAAGATTTTGTATTATATCTTGCCACGTAACATTCCACTGAGGCCAATGTAAGTTCAGTATGATTGAAACAAGCCTGATTGCAATATGTCCTCTTACAAAGCTAGTTCGTCAACGTGTGTGTGCCGCTTTTTGATTTTACAGCGTTAGAAGTTCCATTACTTTCTCTTATTCACGCCAGGTTCATATTTCTCGGATGGAACGTTTCTCTGCAACCAGAAAAAAAAAATGTTTTCTCCCTGAAACGAAACAACAATAAAATTTGGAAACTAGCAAGAACAATGATTATCCAGCCACCCTTTCCTATTGTCATTATTGTTGTTCCTTCGTCTGTGTGGTTCGTCCACCCGTTTGCCAACTAATGGCACGCATTAACGCACGTTTCGTTAAGCCACAGGATGTCATCCGAAGAAATGCTGCCCGCATCTCGTGGTCGTGCGGTAGCGTTCTCGCTTCCCACGCCCGGGTTCCCGGGTTCGATTCCCGGCGGGGTCAGGGATTTTCTCTGCCTCGTGATGGCTGGGTGTTGTGTGCTATCCTTAGGTTAGTTAGGTTTAATTAGTTCTAAGTTCTAGGGGACTGATGACCATAGATGTTAAGTCCCATAGTGCTCAGAGCCATTAGAACCATTTTTTTGAAGAAATGCTTTTCACGGCACGCAGATACCGACATCTCCATACCATGTCACGACGCTCGGCGATAAACTTCTGAGACGAGAGCGTTTCGTGCTGGAGTCGCGCTCATGGAAAATGAAATAATCGTGTGGTATTCTCGGCCCCCGGGTGCAAGTCTTATTTCAGGTGGCGGCACATTGGGCGACTTGCGTGCCGGTGATGATGAAAGGATGATGAGGACAAGACAACATTCAGTACACGAGCGGAGAAAAGTCTCCAACCCAGCCGGGAATCGAATCCGGACCCGCTGCGTAATAGACAAGCACGTAACCACTCAGCTAAGCAAGCTACAATGCAAGGGACGACTTACCCTCAGAAATAACTCAGCTACTTTGAGCCTAAAAAGGAGCGTATTTAACGCAGAGTACTCTTGCGTTGATAACAACCATACGCGTGCTTACAGATTGCGTCTTACTGGGATGTGTCAATCGTGTTTATCCGCCTGTCTTAACGTCTTTTCTTACCACGGGTTCTAAGGAGAGGGAAATCTGCTGATGCTTTATCGTTCGCGCCTTCCTTTCCTTCTCCTTTGAAAATCTACAACACTTTAGACCTGTGAATGTGAATGCTGTTTTGGCGAGCAGTCTTGAAGCATCTAAAGCCGGATCCTTACTCCAGTTCAATATACTCGTACAAGGAGTACGCAAATTCGCGGCCTTGTCCGCAGATTGGAATTCTCTTTTTAACGGTCGATACCTTTCTCGGTATCTGCACAGGCGTGTCAAAGCCGTGAAACCGTCCTGTCGGCATAAATGTAACTAATCTGGCCTGCGGTGTCCCGACTACACAAGCCGTGGAGCTGCCTCCCAGAAGAGGAAAACAAACTCGAGGTGTAGGTTAATCTGCGGGGAAGCAGAGTCCCAATACCACATAGAGACGAGCACGGAGAAAAGCTCAGTACGCGACCAGCACGATTGACAACAACTAGCAAGTGAAACCATAAGCACGGTACAGTGCGAAAGCCAGGTCCGAGTTGGTCGTTGTCAGCATCAGAACTTTTGGGCCCAGCCTTTCTCCGCCGGCAGGTAAACACCTGAATCGCGCGTGATGTCCGTGACAGCTTGCCACACTGTTCTGCCGCGAGAACCGCCCCAGTTTACATCGACGTCGGGTGGCGGGACTACTAAAGCTTCTAAGCCTGCTTTATCGGACGTCCTCTTTTTACGGCAAACTTCGTCTTCAGACTGTCACACTACTACAGAAGCTACTTCACAGCAACAGCCGGCGAACGTAGAACATTCCAATGCTCGAAAAAACAGCACATCTCACAGCAATAGTAGAGGAACACAGAATGAACGGCCGTTCACCAGCACATGGTACCGTTTACTGAAGGGAGGGAAACATAGTTACCGACGTGCTGGTGCGACGGATCGTCATTGGTGTTACCTGAACAAGACGATATCTCTGAGCCGGATGCAGTCGTCCATCCCCTTCCACAGGAAGCTTCCCGACCCGCAAGGTCTGGGCATTCATAGAGGGTGGATTTGCTGGTGGTTGGGAGCTCCAACGTTAGGCGCGTAATGGGGCCCCTTAGGAACATGGCTGCCACGAAGGAGAAGGAAGCCAGCGTGCATTCCGTGTGCATTCCGGGGGGAGTCATTCCGGATGTGGAAAGGGTGCTTCCGGATGCCATGAAGAGTACAGGGTGCAGCCAACTGCAAGTGGTGGCTCATGTCAGTACCAATGACGTGTGTCGCTTTGGATCGGAGCAGATTCTGTGTGGTTTCAGGCGGCTAGTGGAAATGGTAAAGACTGCGAGTCTTGCTTCCGAGATTAAGGCGGAGCTCAACATCTGCAGCATCGTCGATAGAACCGACTGTGGTCCTTTGGTGCAGAGCCAAGTGGAGGGTCTGAATGAGGGGCTCAGGCTGTTCTGTGACCGTGGAGGCTGCAGATTCCTTGACTTGTGCCATCGGGTGGTGGGTTTCCGGGTCCCGCTTAATAGGTTAGGAGTCCACTACACACAGGAAGCGGCTACACGGGTAGCGGGGGCTGTGTGGAAGAGACTGGGCGGTTTTTTAGGTTAGAGGGTCTCAGGGAACCACAGAAGGGGCGTCCGTCTAAAAGTGGGCAGCTAAAACACAGTAAGGTAGTTGTAGAAACGATTGTTATTGTAGTTGTAAATTGTCGTAGCTGTGTTGGGAAAGAACCAGAGCTCCAAGCCCTAACAGAAAGCACTGAAGCTGAAATAGCTGTAGGTACAGAGAGCTGGCTAAAGCCGGAAAGAAGTTCAGCAGAAATTTTTTCAATCGATCTAACAGGGTTCAGAAAGGATAGATTAAATACAGTTGGTGGTGGAGTATTTATTGCTGTGAGAGGTAGTTTGCCTTGTAGCGAAATTGAAGTAGATAGTTCATGTGAAGTAGTATGGGTAGAGGTTATACCTGACAATCGGACTAAACTATTAACTGGATCGTTTTATCGACCCCCCGACTTAGAAGACATAGTTGCTGAACAGTTCAAAGAAAACTTGTCTCATTTCAAATAAGTACCCCGCTCATACAATTATACTCGGTGGTGACTTCAATCTACCCTCGATATGCTGGAAAAATTATACGTTTAAAGCTGGCGGCAGGCATAAAACATCATCCGAAATTGTACTGAATGCTTTCTCAGAACATTATTTTGAACAATTAGTTCATGAGCCCACTCGAAGCGTAAATGGTAGCGCAAGCATACTTGACCTTTTAGCAACAAATAATCCTGGACAAATAATGAGTGTTGTGACGAATACAGGGATTAGCGACCACAAGGCAGTTGCTGCTAGGCTGAATACCGTAACACCTACAACCATCAAAAAGAAACGCAATGTATATCTACTTAAAAAAGCTGATAAAACTACTCTTAACGCCTTTTTAAGAGACAGTCTTCACTCCTTCAGAACTGATCATATGGAATGTTTTCAAAGAGAGAGTATCAACAGCAATTGAGAGATATATACCACATAAATTAATAGGTGATGGTAGTGATTCCCCATGGTACACAAAACGCGTCAGGTCGTTATTGCAGAAGCAACGAAAAAAGCATGCCAAATTTAAAACAACGCAAAATCCCCAAGATTGTCAAAGTTTTATAGAAGTTCGAAATATAGCGCATACTTCAATGCGAGATGCTTTTAATAATTTCCACAACGAAATTGTCTCGAAATCTGGCAGAAAACCCATAGAGATTCTGGTCATACATAAAGCATAACAGTGGCAAGACGCAATCAGTAGCTTCACTGCGCGATAACCTTCACCAAAGAAGACGAAGTTAATATTCCTGAATTCCAATCAAGAACAACTGCCAAGATGAGAAACATATCCTCGGTGTAACAAAGCAGCTTAAATCACTTAATAAAGGCAAGGCCTCCGATCCAGATTATATACGTCAGATTCCTCTGAGTATACTGATAAAATAGCTCCATATTTAGCAATAATATACAACCACTCGCTCACAGAAAGATCCGTACCTAAAGAGTGGAAAATTGCTCAAGTCACACCAATACCCAAAAAGGGAAGTACTGATACAGGCTTGTAATTCAGTAGGTTACTCCTAACGTCGATTTGCAGTTGGGTTTTAGAACATATACTGTATTTGAACATTATGAAGTACCTCGAAGAAAACGATTTATTGATCTATAGTCAGCACGGATTCAGAAAATATCGTTCTTGTGAAACACAACTAGCTCTTTATACTCATGAGGTAATGTTTGCTATCGACAGGGGATGTCAAATTGATTCCGTATCTTTAGATTTCCAGAACGCTTCCAACACCGTTCCTCACAAGCGTCTTCTAACCAAACAGCGTGCCTACGGAGTATCGCCTCAGTTGTGCGACTGGATTCGTGATTTCCTGTCAGAAAGGTCACAATTCATAGTAATAGACGGAAAGTCATAGAGTGAAACAGAAGAAATATCCGGCGTTCCCCAAGGAAGTGTTACAGGCCCTCTATTGTTCCTAACCTATATTGACGTCTTCGGAGACAATCTGAGTAGCCGTCTTAGATAGTTTGCAGATGATGCTGTCATTTACCGTCCTGTAAAGTGATCAGATGATCAAAACGACTTGCAAAATGATTTAGATAACATATCTGTATGATACGAAAAGTGGCAATTGACCCTGAATAAAGAAAAGTGTGCAGTTATTCACATGAGTACTAAAAGACATCAGCTACATTTCGATTACGCGATAAGTCTCACAAATCTGAGGGCTGTAAATTCGACTAAATACTTAGGGATTGCAGTTACAGGGTGTTTCAAAAATGACCGGTATATTTGAAACGGCAATAAAAACTAAACGAGCAGCGATAGAAATACACCGTTTGTTGCAATATGCTTGGGACAACAGTACATTTTCAGGCGGACAAACTTTCGAAATTACGGTAGTTACAATTTTCAACAACAGATGGCGCTGCAAGTGATGTGAAAGATATAGAAGACAACGCAGTCTGTGGGTGCGCCATTCTGTACGTTGTCTTTCTACTGTAAGCGTGTACTGTTCACAACGTGCAAGTGTGCTGTGGACAACATGGTTTATTCCTTAGAACAGAGGATTTTTCTGGTGTTGGAATTCCACCGCCTAGAACACAGTGTTGTTGCAACAAGACGAAGTTTTCAACGGAGGTTTAATGTAACCAAAGGACCGAAAAGCGATGCAATAAAGGATCTGTTTGCAAAATTTCAACGGACTGGGAACGTGACGGATGAACGTGCTGGAAAGGTAGGGCGACCGCGTACGGCAACCACAGAGGGCAACGCGCAGCTAGTGCAGCAGGTGATCCAACAGCGGCCTCGGGTTTCCGTTCGCCGTGTTGCAGCTGCGGTCCAAATGACGCCAACGTCCACGAATCGTCTCATGCGCCAGAGTTTACACCTCTATCCATACAAAATTCAAATGCGGCAACCCCTCAGCGCCGCTACCATTGCTGCACGAGAGACATTCGCTAACGATATAGTGCACAGGATTGATGACGGCGATATGCATGTGGGCAGCATTTGGTTTACTGACGAAGCTTATTTTTACCTGGACGGCTTCGTCAATAAACAGAACTGGCGCATATGGGGAACCGAAAAGCCCCATGTTGCAGTCCCATCGTCCCTGCATCCTCAAAAAGTACTGGTCTGCATCCTCAAAAAGTACTGGTCTGGGCCGCCATTTCTTCCAAAGGAATCATTGGCCCATTTTTCAGAACCGAAACGATTACTGCATCACGCTATCTGGACATTCTTCGTGAATTTGTGGCGGTACAAACTGCCTTAGACGACACTGCGAACACCTCGTGGTTTATGCAAGATGGTGCCCGGCCACATCGCACGGCCGACGTCTTTAATTTCCTGAATGAATATTTCGATGATCGTGTGATTGCTTTGGGCTATCCGAAACATACAGGAGGCGGCGTGGATTGGCCTCCCTATTCGCCAGACATGAACCCCTGTGACTTCTTTCTGTGGGGACACTTGAAAGACCAGGTGTACCGCCAGAATCCAGAAACAATTGAACAGCTGAAGCAGTACATCTCATCTGCATGTGAAGCCATTCCGCCAGACACGTTGTCAAAGGTTTCGGGTAATTTCATTCAGAGACTACGCCATATTATTGCTACGCATGGTGGATATGTGGAAAATATCGTACTATAGAGTTTCCCAGACCGCAGCGCCATCTTTTGTTGAAAATTGTAACTACTGTAATTTCGAAAGTTTGTCTGCCTGAAAATGTACTGTTGTCCCAAGCATATTGCAACAAACGGTGTATTTCTATCGCTGCTCGTTTAGTTTTTATTGCCGTTTCAAATATACCGGTCATTTTTGAAACACCCTTTACAAATAACCTAAATTGGAACAATAACATAGATAATATTGTGAGTAGAGCAAACCAAAGACTGCGATTCATTGGCAGAACACTTAGAAGGTGCAACTTGTCTACCAAAGAGACTACGCTTGTCCGTCCTATTCTGGAGTATTGCTGTGTGGTGTGGGATCCGTATCAGGTGGGACTGACGGATGACATCGAAAAAGTACAAAGAAGGGCATCTTGTTTTGCATTATC
Organism: Schistocerca piceifrons; assembly: GCF_021461385.2. Lineage (NCBI taxonomy): Eukaryota > Metazoa > Arthropoda > Insecta > Orthoptera > Acrididae > Schistocerca > Schistocerca piceifrons. Next base: position 462,664,911 of record NC_060149.1, read on the forward strand.
GCGAAATAGGGGAGGTAGTGTCACATACATGATATGAGAATTGTAGTGGCAATCATTAAAACAAAGGCACTTTTCGTTGCGACGGGATCTTCTCACGAAATTTCAATCACCAGTTTTCTCCTCCGATTGGGAAAACATTCTGTTGGCACACACATACACAGGGAGAAATGATCATCACGATAAAATAAATCAGGGCTCGCACAGAAAAATTTAAGTGCTCGTTTTTCCCGTGTGCCGTTCGAGAGTGGTACGGTAGAGAGACACCATAAAGGTGGTTCATTGAACCCTCTGCCAGGCACTTAATTGTGAATAGCAGAGTAGAAATTCTTCCAGTCCATATGTGGGATAACAGCAAACCAGTGCTTAACAGTATCTTGGTGCCTCTCGCGTCCATCTAGAAAAGATAACCTGAAGATGCCTTCATAAGGCGAAAAGCGTCGTTGAAAAATAAAAAAAAAACAAAATTGCAACCAAGACTGTTTTTAACCAATACAATAGCAGAGTAATCACGTAGATGTAGATCGTCATATTCCCTCGAAAATTCACAGTTTATTTCAGTCTTCGTTATAACGATACACGGCGCCTGGTGCAAGCCTTGGATGCTGACTCTAACCATAGATAAATGTTATTTAATGGGCGTAAGTAAACTGGTGGGCAAACCTTTAGAACGAAATTAACTTTCACATGACATGCAACGACGTAGTGACATAGCTTGACGAAACTTGGACAATACATAGAAAGAACTCTACATAGAAAGAACTCTTACAATATTTAACAGAATGTAACTGCAAGAAATACGCAGTGAGGCGAACATACTTGACGCTTTTATTCAAAGACAACACTTATACTGAACTCACTGCGATTCATGATGGTCACCTGGACATTATGAAAGGCCGGACAATTTTCTTGATAGGATGTGTGATCACCACAGACGGTAGTCCATGCTCTGCAACATGGACCCACGCTGACCGCAAAGTTCGTGAGGAGTAATTGTAGTAGGGCGTTCCATTCCTCCACCAGCTTGTTTGAGAATTGCTGGATGGTCAGTGATGCACATGGACGTGTTGCGATATGTCTCCCCCAACCTACCCCACACCTGTTCGGTAGGATTTAAGTCGCGGAAACGGACAGGCCAGTCCATTTGCCGAATATCCATTCGTTCCCAGAGCTGCTTCACGTGTGTTGTTCAGTGCGGTCGCGCAGTTTCATCCATAAAATAGAAGTCAGGACCGAATGCACCTCTGAAAAACGCACGTGGGGAAGGAGCACAGTGTTACAGTAGCGTTGATCGCTGAGTGTACAGTGTTCTAACATTTAAGTCAATATGCCCACGCAATATTATGCCTCACCACACTACAAGACCATCAAAATGATCGTGTTAGAGATTGCTCCTGGGTGCATTACATGTTTCCATCTCGCTCCGTATTAGTCCTGCGTTGTCGACAGGATTCGAGACTGAAAAGATTCAGAGAAAAGCTACACGGCCCTTCACGGTTTTCTTCAGTTAGCATTAGTATGTGACGTCAATGTTCAACAAACTGCAGTGAGAGGCATTACAGGAGGAGAGAGTGTGCATGACGCACTTTTTGAAATTCCGAGAGCCCACATTCCAGATTAAGGGAAAAATTGCAATACTTCTTCCAACATTAGACATAAAGGCCACGGCCTTAAAAATTAGAGAAATTCAGGCATGTGTGGAGGGGCACATATAGCCTTTCTTCTCACGTACTATCAGAGAATGGATGGAAGTGGGTTGGGAAGCGGGTGATGAGACTGGCACACTACGTAACATCCACCACACATCGTATGATTGTAGAAGTGTAGATGTAGGTGTAGAAAACTTCTTCACTGGTGATATATGATTTACTTTTTACAACCGTTTCTTTCGCCATGAGTAATTTAAAGAAGGCAGTAGGTAAAAGAAGACTTTTTTTTAATTTATCTTAAGTTGGTCAAAACGTCTGCGATAGAACAACGCAATTGTTTATTTTGTAAAATCCCTTTTTATTTATTCTGTTTACTGTAACGAAGAACAACTCAATAATTTACCTACGAGTTACATTTTACATGTTGTTGTTGTCTTCAGTCCTGAGACTGGTTTGATGCAGCTCTCCATGCTACTCTATCCTGTACAAGCTTCTTCATCTCCCAGTACTTACTGCAACCTACATCCTTCTGAATCTGCTTAGTGTATTCATCTCTTGGTCTCCCTCTACGATTTTTACTCTCCACGCTGCCCTCCAATGCTAAATTTGTGATCCCTTGATGCCTCAGAACCTGTCCTACCAACCGGTCCCTTCTTCTTGTCAAGTTGTGCCACAAACTCCTCTTCTCCCCATTTCTATTCAATATCTCCTCATTAGTTATGTGATCTACCCATATAATCTTCAGCATTCGTCTGTGGCACCACATTTCTAAAGCTTTTATTCTCTTCTTGTCTAAAGTATTTATCGTCCATGTTTCACTTCCGTAAATGGCTACACTTCATATAAATACTTTCAGAAACGACTTCCTGACACTTAAATCAATACTCGATGTTAACAAATTTCTCTTCTTAAGAAACGCTTTCCTTGCCGTTGCCAGTCTACACTTTATATCCTCTCTACTTCGACCATCATAAGTTATTTTGCTTCCCAGATAGCGAAACTCGTCCACAACTTTAAGTGTCTCATTTCCTAATCTAATTCCCTCAGCATCACCTGACTTAATTCAACTACATTTTATTATCCTCGTTTTGCTTATGTTGATGTTCATCTTATATCCTCGTTTCAAGACACTGTCCATTCCGTTCAACTGCTTTTCTAAGTCCTTTGCTGTCTCTGACAGAATTACGATGTCATCGGCGAACCTCAAAGTTTTTATTTCTTCTCCATGGATTTTAATACCTACTCCGAATTTTTCTTCTGTTTCCTTTCATGCTTGCTCAATGTAGAGATAGAATAACATGGGGGAGAGGCTACAACACTGTCACTCCATTCCCAATCACTGCTTCCCTTTCATGCCCCTCGACTCTTATAACTGCCATCTGGTTTCTGTACAAATTGTAAATAGCCCTCCCTGTATTTTACCACTGTCACCTTTAGAATTTGAAAGAGAGTATTCCAGTCAATATTGTCAAAAGATTTCTCTAAGTCTACAAATGCTAGAAACGTAGGTTTGCCTTTCCTTAATCATTCTTCTAGGATAAGTCGTAAGGCCAGTATTGCCTCACGTGTTTCAAAAATTCCACGGAATCCAAACTGATCTTCCCCGAGGTCGGCTTCTATCAGTTTTTCCATTCGTCTGTAAAGAATTCTCGTTAATATTTTGCAGCCGTGATTTATTAAACTCTTAGTTCGGTAATTTTCACATCTGGCAGCACCTGCTTTCTTTGGGATTGGAATTATTATATTCTTCTTGAAGTCTGAGGGTATTTCGCCTGTCTCATACATCTTGCTCACCAGATGGTAGAGTTTTGTCAGGACTGGCACTCCCAAGGCCGTCAGTAGTTCTAATGGAATGTTGTCTTCTCCTGGGGCTTTGTTTCGACTCAGGTCTTTCAGTGCTCTGTCAAGCTCTTCACGCAGTATTGTATCTCCCATTTCATCTTCATCTTCATCTACGTCCTCTTCCATTTCCATAATATTGTCCTCAAGTACCTTATCCTTGTGCAGACCCTCTATATACTCCTTCCACCTTTCTGCTTACAAGGGAACCTCCCCATCGCACCCGCCTCAGATTTAGTTATAAGTTGGCACAGTGGATAGGCCTTGAAAAACTGAACACAGATCAGTCGAGAAAACAGGAAGAAGTTGTGTGGAACTATGAAGAAAATAAGTAAAATATACAAACTGAGTAGTCCATGCGCATTATAGGCAACATCAAGGACGATGTGAGCTCGGTAGTGCCGTGGTCCCGTGGTTAGCGTGAGCAGCTGCGGAACGAGAGGTCCTTAGTTCAAGTCTTCCCTCGAATGAAAAGTTTAATTTTTTATTTTCAGACAATTATTATCTGTCCGCCCGTCCGATGTGAGGTAACTGCGCCGTAGTATGGCGACGCTACACCTAAGCAAACATCGAAACACACGACGTCAGTCGACTACAGCGCACGGAAGAGAGAGTATTCCTGCTAACGAGGCTCTCTGGCTGGCAGTTGAATGTTCGCTACGTTGGACGAGAGTGCATTAAACACGTGAGATGTATTCCGTGGGCAATATGAATCCAGCAAATATAGCTCGCGACTTCAATAACAAGGTCAATGAATATTTTCCGAACTGTTAAGGAATCGGGAAGTTCCTTAAGGGATCGAACGATTGTCGAACATTTGTACGATTATTTCCTACATTTGTTTATAAACAGTACGTGTGTTGATGACGGTACCTTGCTGATTGCTGCGGGGCTGTATGTACCAGGTGATGAGATTGTTGACGATCCGTACGAAGAACACGAAGAAGAAATACTGCGACTTCAATCTGATGGTATTGCTTTGGGTTACATGAAGGAAATGCTCCAATAGAAGTTACTGTCCAAACCAGTTAAAAGACGCAAATATAGATTACGGAGTGAAGTAACAAACAAATTTAAGAAATTTAAAGGGATGGAGGAAAAAAGCACAATTAAATATTGCAAAGAAGTCGTGGAACGAGGTGGAACCCGAAGACAGAAGTTCATTGAACTAGAAAACCATGTATACCGACAACTTATTATAGCCAGAAATGAATTAAGTGCAGTACATGATACAGACCTACAGATTTGGGGATTGCATTACGCTAAACAAACTGGTCTGGACTTCAAGGCTTCATCTCATTGGCTTGTCACGTTCAAAAGAAAATATAAAACTACGAGCAGGAAGATTACGAAATATGTAAGCAAGAACTACGCGAATAAACTGGAAGAACTTTTAGAGTGTTCCAAGACGTTTGTTACAGAAACTAACGTCAGAGTCCAACAGTATGAAACCGCATATATTATCAACACAGATCAGTCCGGTTTTAACTATGAAATGAAATCGACCCGCACGTTATCGTTAGTTGGAGAAGGCGGCACGGAATGTACTGTAGACCAGCTGCATGCCACTTCACATAGTTATACCATACAATATGCTCTGAACAAAGCAGGATTTCTTTTACCTACATTTTATTTATGTTTGCATGAACAAAATGGTGTATTTGGACCGCAAGTTCAGCAACAGGTGAATAGGGTACTTGCGCAAATGCCGAATGTCATTGTGAATTGCAGTGCGTCAGGAAAAATGGAGAAACACTAGTGAAAGACTTTAATGAACGTGTGATTGCTCCTTACGCGGACAAAGATTTTGCCTTACTCCTTACAGTTATACAGGACAGAAGGATCAGGCATTGTACAATTTTTGTGTGGGAGTAGACGTGATTACCATTCCACCAGGTTGTATTCCTCTTGTGCATCCGTTAGATGTGTTTGGTTTTCGGCAAGTGAAATACTTTGTGAAAAGCTTCTATGATTTTGCGAAGCTGCACAGGTACACAGAGCAGTATTGTTTTCGTGATCGTGTGTCAATTATCAAAGTTCAGGCACTCACACATAATCAACTTCGCTCTCCAAAATTCTAGGACATGTTCGGATTTGTTTGAACATATGCAGGATTTGACGGTCTACACACGGAAAAATTTGAAAACGTCAAAAACATATGTTTTGACAGAGCACAGGGAAAACCGCGCGACTGTGAAACTGTTGCATTCATTTGTTGCAGTTTATGTGACAAACTCTTATGTTTTCATCACTTTTTTGGGAGTGCTTATCACATCCACAAGAAAACCTAAATCGGGCAAGGTAGAAGAATCTTTTTACCCATTCGCCAAGTGTACAAGTTAGGTGGGTCGACAACACATTACTGTCATGTGACGCACATGCCGTCACCAGTGTCGTTTAGAATATATCAGACGTGGAGGAATCGGTTGACCTATGACCTTACGATCAAATGTTTTCGGTTCCCATTGGAGAGGCACGTCCTTTCGTCTACTAATCGCACGGTTTTGCGGTGCGGTCGCAAAACACAGATACTAAACTTTTTACAGTGAACAGAGAGGTCAATGAACGAACGGACAGATCACAACTTTGCGAAAATAAAGAAAGTAAACTTTTCACTCGAGGGAAAACTTGAACCAAGGGCCTCTCGTTACGCAGCTGCTCACGCTAACCACGGGACCACGGCGCTCCTAATCTCATACTATCCTTCATGTTGCCTATCTTGCGCATGGACTACTCAGTTTGTATAATTTGCTTATTTTTTTCATAGTTCCACACAACTTCTTCGTGTTTTCTCGATTCGATTGATCTGTGTTCAGTTTTTCAAGGCCTATCCACTGTGCCAACTTATAACTAAATCCGAGGGGGGTGCGATGGGGAGGTTCCCTTGTTAGAACTGGGTTTCCATCTGAGCTCTTGATATTCATACAAGTGGTTCTCTTTTCTCCAAAGGTCTCTTTAATTTTCCTGTAGGCAGTATCTATCTTACCCCTAGTGAGATAAGCCTCTACATCCTTACATTTTTCCTCTAGTCATCCCTGCTTAGCCATTTAGCACTTCCTGTCGATCTCATTTTTGAGACGTCTGTATTCCTTTTTGCCTGCTTCATTTACTGCATTTTTATATTTTCTGCTTTCATCTATTAAATTCAATATTTCTTCTGTTACCCAAGGATTTCTACTAGCCCTAGTCTTTTTACCTATTTGATCCTCTGCTGCCTTCACTACTTCATCCCTCAGAGCTACCCATTCTTCTTCTACTGTATTTTTCCCCCATTCCTGTCAGTTGTTCCCTTATGCTTTCCCTGAAACTCTGTACAACCTCTGGTTTAGTCATTTTATCCAGGTCCTATCCCCTTAAATTCCCACCTTTTTGCAGTTTCTTCAGTTTTAGCCTACAGTTCATAACCAATAGATGGTGGTCAGAGTCCACATCTGCCCCTGGAAATGTCTTACAATTTAAACCTTGGTTCCTAAATCCCTGTCTTACCATTATATAATCTATCTGATACCTTCCAGTATCTCCAGGATTCTTCCAGGTATACAACCTTCTTTCATGATTCATGAACCAAGTGTTGGCTATAATTAAGTTATGACATTTTACATACAGACAACGATCATTGTAGTACTAGATCTATTCAATTGCAGTACTGAATCGTAAAACATTTCCAAAGTCCTCTACTTACATCCTACCGTAACATTAAAGAGGGATACAACTGTTAATTCCGCACTGGAATTCTACCCTGTGCCAAGATTTGGGTAATAGCGTACGAAGATTACTATGCCATTTAACGGGGGAAAAGTACTAGACAGTGTGACATGGGGTGGCCCGCAAATTGTACTGCTGATAAACTGTAATCGCAAGATAGTTACCAAGCCTTTGCATTGCATAGGAAATTGTTTCTGAGAACTCCGAAACTGTTATAGCTTAAGAAGTACAACAACTCGTAATGGGAAGGGCACCAATATTTTCAAAGAGTAATGAACTGAACATCACACAAACTTTCACTGTGGAATTACTAACAGTAACACAGAGGGAGACCCTCAAACGGCTCTGTCTCTACATGGCTCTTTGTCCAACAGTTTGAACATTAAGCAACACAAAAACACACAAATATCGATACACAAATAAGCTAATTACAACCTGTTATGCAAGTTAAATGTCCGCAGCTCGTGGTCTCGCGGTAGCGTTCTCGCTTCCCGAGCACGGGTCCCGGGTTCGATTCTCGGTGGGGTCAGGGATTTTCACCTGCCTCGAGATGACTGGGTATGTCATCTTCATCATTCATGGTTGGAGGAAGGCAATGGCAAACCACCTCCGCTAGGACCTTGCCTAGTACGGCGGTGCGGGTCTCCCGCATCGTCCCCTACGCTCTGTTAAGGAGTGTTGGAGGTCAACATCATCATAATCATACAAGTTAAATTCTAATTTTATCGATGAAGGTGAACATGATAGTCCGAAACCGGTTATGGCACTAAAATTACATTTAAAAACTACTTGTGGCTGGTTGCGTCGTTCACCAACAAGCAGAAATTTTGTAAGCCTTTAAACTGTTATGGCCTGGGATTTATTTTGTAATCACGGCTTATAATCAACACTTTCAGATTCTGTGAAATGACTTCAGCAATTCGTTAACTTTTCTTATATAACTTAAATTAAATAGTATTTTAATATTAACTGCAATTATGATTTTCAACTACCAAGAATATGTAGCAAGAATATATTTACAAACCACCAAATTATTACTGCATGAAACTCAACAGTTCTTTCAGTTAGTTTAGTTATTCCTTTCGACATTTTCACTTGCTTTTAAAGCCCTAATTATTTGTGGAACCTGAATAGAGGCTTCACGTGGTTAGTGACTTAGGCCAAATTACCCATTTCGTTCAACTGCTCTTCCAAGATCTTTGTTGTTTCTGTAAGAGTTAGTGTGTCATCAGGAAGCTTTAAAATTGTAATTTCCGCAATTAGAACTTTGGTTCCATTTCCTAATTTTTCCTTGGTTTCCTTCACCTCCAGCTGAATATGCAGATTGAATAACATCGTGGATAGCCTACAACACTTTGATATTCCTTTCTCAAACTGCTACCTACCTTTCATGTTCTTCGATTCTTACAATGGTGAGCTGATTTCTGTACAAGCCACTCATACAGGGTGTTTCAAAAATGACCGGTGTATTTGAAACGGCAATAAAAACTAAACGAGCAGCGATAGAAATACACCGTTTGTTGCAATATGCTTGGGACAACAGTACATTTTCAGGCAGACAAACTTTCGAAATTACAGTAGTTACTATTTTCAACAACAGATGGCGCTGCGGTCTGGGAAACTCTATAGTACGATATTTTCCACATATCCACTATGCGTAGCAATAATATGGCGTAGCCTCTGAATGAAATTACCCGAAACCTTTGACAACGTGTCTGGCGGAATGGCTTCACATGCAGATGAGATGTACTGCTTCAGCTGTTCAATTGTTTCTGGATTCTGGCGGTACACCTGGTCTTTCAAGCGTCCCCACAGAAAGAAGTCACAGGGGTTCATGTCTGGCGAATAGGGAGGCCAATCCACGCCGCCTCCTGTATGTTTCGGATAGCCCAAAGCAATCACACGATCATCGAAATATTCATTCAGGAAATTAAAGACGTCGGCCGTGCGATGTGGCCGGGCACCATCTTGCATAAACCACGAGGTGTTCGCAGTGTCGTCTAAGGCAGTTTGTACCGCCACAAATTCACGAAGAATGTCCAGATAGCGTGATGCAGTAATCGTTTCGGATCTGAAAAATGGGCCAATGATTCCTTTGGAAGAAATGGCGGCCCAGACCAGTACTTTTTGAGGATGCAGACCAGTACTTTTTGAGGATGCAGGGACGATGGGACTGCAACATGGGGCTTTTCGGTTCCCCATATGCGCCAGTTCTGTTTATTGACGAAGTCGTCCAGGTAAAAATAAGCTTCGTCAGTAAACCAAATGCTGCCCACATGCATATCGCCGTCATCAATCCTGTGCACTATATCGTTAGCGAATGTCTCTCGTGCAGCAATGGTAGCGGCGCTGAGGGGTTGCCGCGTTTGAATTTTGTATGGATAGAGGTGTAAACTCTGGCGCATGAGACGATTCGTGGACGTTGGCGTCATTTGGACCGCAGCTGCAACATGGCGAACGGAAACCTGAGGCCGCTGTTGGATCACCTGCTGCACTAGCTGCGCGTTGCCCTCTGTGGTTGCCGTACGCGTTCGCCCTACCTTTCCAGCACGTTCATCCGTCACGTTCCCAGTCCGTTGAAATTTTGCAAACAGATCCTTTATTGTATCGCTTTTCGGTCCTTTGGTTACATTAAACCTGCGTTGAAAACTTCGTCTTGTTGCAACAACACTGTGTTCTAGGCGGTGGAATTCCAACACCAGAAAAATCCTCTGTTCTAAGGAATAAACCATGTTGTCCACACACACAATTGCACGTTGTGAACAGCACACGCTTACAGCAGAAAGACGACGTACAGAATGGCGCACCCACAGACTGCGTTGTCTTCTATATCTTTCACATCACTTGCAGCGCCATCTGTTGTTGAAAATTGTAACTACTGTAATTTCGAAAGTTTGTCCGCCTGAAAATTACTGTTGTCCCAAGCATATTGCAACAAACGGTGTATTTCTATCGCTGCTCGTTTAGTTTTTATTGCCGTTTCAAATATACCGGTCATTTTTGAAACACCCTGTATATAGATTAGAAATTTGTCGAGTTTTGAAGTAGCAATCGTGCATTTCACGAGACTTGTCATCCTCCACATGTTTAACTGTGACTGTAACGCCAGTGGATTCAGTTCGAACGTGTGACGTAGGTGAACCACAGGACCCTCATGCATAAGCCGCATGACTGTTCGTATCTTCAAGAGTAATTCGTCTAGACGGGCTAGAAGACAGTGAGTAGGAAGGAAGTGTACACACTGCCTATAAGAACATCAGGACACTTCAACACAGTCAACAACAATATCAGTTTACACATTAATCACGAACTGCTGTTAATTACTAGCTTGAGTAGTGTTGGGATGTTTAACTTAGTGTTTCTATCAATTTAGTCCAAACACCCACAGTTGCGGGAAGCGTACTTCTGCTATCGTTCTAATAAAAGGTGGCACTGTGCGCACTGGTAATACCTAAGTCTGCACTTGCTTGAATGGTCGGCACTAGAACAGAAATGTGGCAGCAAAGTAAGTAATAATCAGTAACATTTATTAATAGTGATGATACACAATTTCAAATGGTTCTGAGCACTATGGGACTTAACATCAGAGGTCATCAGTCCCCTAGGCTTAGAACTACTTAACCCTAACTAACCTAAGGGCATAACATACATCTATGCCCGAGGCAGGATTCGAACCTGCGACTGTAGCAGCAGCGCGGTTCCGGACTGAAGCCACAATTTCAAATAACTTTAGTAACAATTTGATGCATCTCTGTTGATGTCCTATGCCTAATACAATGAAACCTCAAATAACTTTGATGTCTCTTAGCAGTCTATGATTCAGTCAGTATGACTGAAAGTATTATGCAGGCACTCGTAGTTAACTGTTTCTAATGCTCCATAACTAGCCACTGCTAAGCTGTAGGCTTCCGAACGGAACTGCCGAAACTCGCAAAACTGTGTAACAGCTGGAACTGTACTACTGGTGCTGCAGGAACTGTGAGAGTGACAGCGGTGCGTCGTCTTTTGTGTCTTTGGCGGAAGGCACCAGATCTAGGCGGAAGCAAAGTTGTCTATGATTGACAGAGCTTTCTCGGGCGCTGGCAACAATGCGGAAGCAGAAGCTAGTCGGTTAGCGTGCGCCATCTACCGTGTGCTGATGGCCTCTCGTGTTATTGCTGCGTACATGTGCCATGAACGCAGCATGTACGCGGTCGAGTACATTAATGGTGACCACTGCCTGTGTTAAACAGTAACCACTCACAGGCGCCGGGTGGTAGTAGTACTAGCAGTGGAAGATATATAAAGCGCTTCGGGGCGGGAAACGGTGCATTGTCTTAGGTCGTGTTCTACGTAAGCGACCGACTGCAAGCGACTTCTGGATACGCGACACCCCAGCAACAAGTAGCAGCATCGGGTGAAAAGCTCGGATGTCTTGTGTGCGCGCGACCATTTCGCGCTACAAGACGGCTGCTTAGAGCCGACCAGCTGTTTCTATAAAACGGCGCCCCTGAAGTGTAGAATACTGTAGCTGTAGAGTAAGGCTACAAAATTAGATTTACTTAGGAAAATAAAGCGAAAATCAATGCTGTGCATAAAGTTACAGAGGGAGGAATCTTCATGGAGAATTTCGTAATTTATATCATCAACTACGAAGATCACCAGACAAATTCTTAGAATACACGTGAATGAGCAGAGGAGCATACGACTATCTCATCAATAAATTAAAGACGAATGTTTTTTACGCGATCAAGGGCTTTTGACAAGAAGAATAACTACCGTAAATAATGAATGAGAACCTCAAACGAGAGCGAGCTGTGGAGTAACGACAGCACTACTGCTTTTAGAATGCGGCTACGAAGGGGACGTGGGTTGGATCCCAGCTCTTTGCTATTTTTTTAATCGATTCAGCTACAATTCTGTATACAAAGTTTTATGTATACTGTTTACACTGCATCGCTAAGTATATTTTTAATATCTTGCCAGAGTACTTTAAGTGTATACACACCTATCCCAGTACATCGCACACATTAAATTCTTAATAAATTACATTGAACAACCATGAAATTTTACAGATATTTGATGTTGCGAACGTAATTCATCATCAGTCAGTGTTAAGGCCAAGCGTTTCAGTTAATCTACATAGTCCGCTAAAGTAAAGCAGACAAAATTTTTGAAAAGAAAGTCAAACGTTTTGTGAAATGATTCATCTAAAGGAATGAAATAAAAAATATTAGGGAAACGTTTGATGCACCTGATTTTCTGTTCATGATTTCGAGCATTATTCAAAGCCACGGAGAACGTTTCCCTGCTCTATTTATTTATTTTAGCCAAATCATTTCACAAAATATTTGACCGATTTCTTTCATTTTTTTATTTTCACGTTTTATTCAGAAAGCATGATCTTACTGACTCCTATTTTGCATACCCAACGTCTTCTGTTCTCGAAAAGCGTAACTTTGGTACTTAATTCGAAGGAAGCCTTTTCTGCATTTAAATACCGCACCAGTGTATCTTTTGATGTGCAAAACAGCTTGGTCTTGAACAGATGAACTGTTTGACACTTCATTTACATTGCTTGGCAGCAGCTTATCTTGAAATATTTCAATTTTTTCTCAACTCATTAATTAAGTGTTCCTTAATTACCCTGATTACTTTCAAGCAGTTACGTATTTTCATGCTAAACTAGACCTCACTGGTCACTTTGATACCCTGTTTGCCTGTTTCTCGCAGTTTTGCTATGAAAATTCGGATAAAACCTCATGCTGTAATTTATAGTGTGTCTTGATTTCGCTTTGCTCACGCGTTTACAAAAACGTATGGAGTGTTAATCATACGATAAAATAGCCCTTTCTGCGTGCTGTGATTTCAAAAAACCATCGTTTCGATATCCTCAACCATTTATGAGATACGACGATTTTCACGACCACTCGTTTCCCGAAGCGCCTGAAAGGATTCGGACGCGCCACGAGCGACCCGTCCGCAGATTAACAACTATCTCAAGAATGAAAGGAGATATCATTCCGTTCCCAACTTTAATTACAATGTAGATATACTGATTACATTTCATACGCGATCATGTACGGCCTGAGATAAACTACAACGAAAGTCTGCGCAATGTGATTTTACCTCTGCAAATTGTTAAAAGTTTCGTGCAGCCGTGCACTTAGTTTCGTACAACGCAGTAACTATGACGAATAACGAAAATAAATTCAGACCTTTATCGAGGAAAGATATCAAGCTATGCGGAAGAATCAAATTTTTTCATCGAATAGTTTTCTTAAAATCGGATGATAACTATTTCATAGCTGCCGTCGCGCCCGCTCCACAGCTTTGCCGAGGAGACACATGGCTGTCGCTCTCACTGTCGCACGTGCTGCAGCGACAAGATTCAAACACGTTTGAATTCAAACGTCGCTAGTTGTAGCAGAGGACGTCGCCCACGTAGGATACTTCCGTAACTGTACCTACGGTGGTGTTTTCGTCGTCTGAAGCTGTCGCGCGCTGTCGGCCGCTTCCGTCACTTACGTAGGACACGGCCGTATTACGGAAGCGATGCGATTTATCTGACGTACAAAAGGGCATGATCATTGGCTTTCGGACCAAGGGTGCAATCATTTCCGAAACGGCTAAATTTGTAAGCTGTTCTCATACCGCCGTGATTAAAGTACAACGTTCACGGAAAAATGGTGCTTTCCAAAACAGGCGCCGAGGCAACTGTGGTGCATAACGGGCCGTAGATGAGAGGGGGGTGAACGACGGCTGCGGAGACGTATACGGGTGGAAAGACGTGCAAGTGTTGAAGAGCTGACTGTGCAGATGAACCAAGGGGCTACCAACAGTGTGTTCTCAACGACCGTTCAGAGAACGTTGCAGTGTATGAGCCTCCGCAGCAGGTGTCCGGTGCAGGCACCCATTACGACTGCTTGCTGTTCGTCGGCTACAAAGGCTGGAATTTCCGTGCCAATACCGCAACTGGGCGTCCACTGAGTTGCGACATGTAGCCTTTTCAGTTGAATCACGTTTTATGCTCCACTGGACTGAAAGAAAACACCCTGTAACAGTCGTGGGAAGAGTCCATGCCGGAGGAGAGAGGATTATGGTCTGGGGAATGTTTTCGTGGCATTCCCTGCGCGATTTCATCATTCTGGAAGGCACAATGGATCAATAAAAGAATGCCTCTCTCCTTGGGGGCCACGTCCACCCCTAAATGCAGTTTATTTTTCCTCGGTACGATGGCACCTACCACGACAGGACAGGACAGGGCAGCGTATTTCCGTGCGTGGTTCGAAGAGCACCCAGATGAGGTTACCGTACTCCCCTGGCTTCCAGACTCACCGGATTTAAATCCAGTCGAGAATCTGTGGATCTACCTCGATCGCACTGTTCGGGCCATGGGTCGTCAACCAAGAACCCAGGTGCAGCTGGCCACGGCACTGGAGGCGTTATGGCTCCACATCACTGTCTGTACCTTCCAGAACTACATCCACTCTCTTCCTTTACATGCCTCGTGATGAATGGGTGTTGTGTGATGTCCTTAGGTCAGTTAGGTTTAAGTAGTTCTAAGTTCTAGGGGACTGATGACCATAGATGTTAAGTCCCATAGTGCTCAGAGCCATTTGAACCATTTCTTCCTTTACATTTTGCAGCAGTCCGTGCTGCCAAATGTGGTTATTCAGGCATTTGACAGGTGGTCAGATAATTGTGACTGGGCAGTGTAGTACCGTGCGTATTCCCATTTGTTGTGAAAGTTCCTGATACGGTCCCTACATAACGTTGTTCCATTTGTGAAAGGCACGGATGAGATAGTGGAGCAGCAACTTGCAGCCGAAACAGTTAACTCATTGCAGGTAATCATTAGATAATAGAACCCACATACGTTAAAGGTGATTGCTGTATCCTATGTTAACTAATTTGGACACAACATTTGAGTTACTAAGAAACTGTTTATCAGGCTCTTAAGGCATGTACAAAAAATACGCTGCGGTAGTCCTGGGGTTGATAGTTGCAATTCATAGTCTTGAACTATAGCGCAGACTATGGGCGGCCTCAAGAATGCCCCAACCAGAGACGGCAGTAGAGCAGGCAGTGTTGCAATAAGCGTGAGTTACGAGAGTCAATCCCTGCCGCAGGTCTCGACCGTAAAGGTAAGCTTACTCAGCTGAAGACACAAAGTCTGGAAATGTGTCCGTTATCATATTGTGGCACTTTATTTTACAAGTCCGCCTTGATTACAGAAATTTTCACACTTTACGATTTCCATTTAGGCTACTACGATCATCAGATCTGTCACAAACAAAAGCAAGGTGTAACCAATTAAGTTCAGTTTGCTGTAGCTAAATCTGGTGCTACATAAGGAAAACATAAAAATATTTATATGATTAACAGCCGTGTATACCAGCCGTACACACCATGAAATATTCTGATGTAGGTATCGACGTCAAATTATACGTGTAGGTACACAGTAAGTGCTGATGACGTTGAGGATTCGTCTGGCACTCATACAAATAACTGAGGCCAGCAGACGGCACTACATAAGTAACCTGGATCGCACATGTAATGGTTAAAATGCAGTATTCATAGTCATTAATTAAAATTACCTCACATAGCAAAATGAACGTCTGACAATAAAACATGTACTTACATAAAATATGTGGAATTAGATCCATACTTAAAATCCACATAAGAAGTGCAAATAGTAACAATGTGAAGCTCCTAGCCTGGCAAAGTAAAACACACAATTATGATAAAGCCAGTATAAAAAGTTTAAGAATAAAATCACATCTATAGAACGAAATCTTCCAGCATGACAAAACAATTGAACCGTAACCGTAAGTACAAGTGTAAGGTAACTAACGAAACAGTGACTGTTCAATAAAAATTCGATAGTCGATAACACATCCGGAATGGGATCTCAGTGACGGCACCTCGTGGCTTTTCTGTACGACGTTCTTGTTTTGTTGTGGTGGAACTCCCGTAGAAAGGCCACGTCTCATCGTCGCTGGAGCCAGCGCACACGACCGCACGCCAAGCTGCTGGGGCACTCGACGCTGCTCAAACTAATAGGTTTCTGAAAACGTCGAAATAAGTATTTGTGCTAAACTCGTTCTGTTCATTCGACAGTAATTCCGGTTGCCGTTTTCTCTGTACATAAATCTCCAATTGCTCGAGTAGGTCCAATAATTGCCCCTTTGCGCCCTATGCAACACTTTCATGTTATTCTCTGTTTCCTTCCGAATGTTTTTCTCTGTCCAAATGTGTACCGAAAGCGCTCTTGTTTTGAGCATACTGAACTTATTTGGTTATATCCTGTTTTTGTTTGTAACTGGACTGAAGATGGCAATAGTCTAAACCGGTAATAGTGAAGTGTAAAAGTTTGTGTAATCAAGACGGACCTGTGAAACAAAGTAACTACACTTGCTCACCCAGATATTATCATTGCCATACAGTCTTTAAAACGTCTGTACTTAAATACATAGCCTATTCTCTCAAGGTTGCGTATGTGGATAAGTTTTGTCCGTCTCATTACACACAGACCTCCATGTTTAGCAAGGACACTGACACCCATGATTTTTACCACCCTAAAACAAACAGCATTACATATGATCATCAGCATCAACATCATTATCGGCGTTATAGCGTACAAGAGTCCTGTAACCTCCCTCCCACTACACTTCCTGCTCACGCATCACTTCAGTAGATAATTTGCGGCGGAAGGACATGGGTAGGGTGGTCAGTAGCGAGAACACGTTTCGTTGGATAATTTGGCCGTTTTGCCTAAAAGAAAATGTCTCTCTTTACTTTCAAGCATTAAAGCTCCTCAAATTTTGGTGGAGAAAAGTTTGCTTTGATAGGATAACATCCGATACTATTTTACATCGTTTATTGATTCAATAAACGCTTCCTCGTGGTCGTGCGGTAGCGTTCTCGCTTCCCACGCCCGGGTTCCCGGGTTCGATTCCCGGCGGGGTCAGGGATTGTCTCTGCCTCGTGATGGCTGGGTGTTGTGTGATGTCCTTAGGTTAGTTAGGTTTAAGTATTTCTAAGTTCTAGGGGACTGATGACCATAGATGTTAAGTCCCATAGTGCTCCGAGCCATTTGAGCCATAAACGCTTCCTGACAATGCCTAGACCCAACCACGCTCGCGTTAAAAGTCAAATTTATTCCACATTCATACTGAAGTTTGCTATTGCTATATTGCTTTTCCTAATTAATCTTTCGTGCTATGACAGTCCATGGTAGCGGTTAAAATGATATGTGTCGCTGACGATGCTACTGACTATGAATGACCATACTGATTTCTCCACGTATTTCATATGTAACTACGCACACCCTCCACGAATAAAACTAATCATCACTCACTGTTACCCTACTGAACCCTGCCGGTAAGCTTCATTCGTGAGCCACGATTTGCATCCAACTGTACCCAGTACGGTCGTTGGCTCATCAACTCCCAGCAAACATATTGGACGCTGACCTCCTTTCCCGATCTGTCCGCTGTTTCGTCAAGGGACTCCATCACTTGCGTAAGTACATAGTTCTATATTACCAGCAAATCCACAATCTCCACATGTCCAGACCTTTCTGGAATATCGGCCCTAGTCGCAACAGAAGATGGGTCAAGTGCTAGCTCAGATGTATTTTCACAAATGGACAAGCCTTTAAACTCATTTGAAAAATCCTAGGGCCAACAGGTGATCGAATCCCAGTCATTTGGCTTTATAATCTGGTATTATCTATCTGTTTTCAAAAATGGTTTGATTTGTTTAAAAAGAGCTACACAGATTTTACAAATTCTGTTATAAGCATAGTCTTTGTCAGTACATTGATCCACTGGGCAACCGAACAGCAGTCAGAGTACATTGTGAATTTCAGGTATTGTAGTGGTTGTGGTCTTCAGTCCAGAGACTGGTTTGATGCAGCTTTCCATGCTACTCTATCAAATGGTTCAAATGGCTCTGAGCACTATGGGACTTAACTTCTGAGGTCATCAGTGCACTAGAACTTAGAACTACTTAAACCTAAGTAACTTAAGGGCATCACAAACATCCATGCCCGAGGCAGGATTCGAACCTGCGGCCGTAGCGGTCGCCCGGGTCCAGACTGTAGCGCCTAGAACCGCTCGGCCACTCCGGCCGGCGCTACTATGTCCTGTGCAAGCTCCTTCATCTCACAGTACCTACTGCAGCCTACACCCTTCTGAATCTGTTTGTGTATTCATCTCTTGGTCTCCCTCTAATATTTTTACCATCCATGCTGCCCTCCAATACTAAATTTGTGATCCCTTGATGCCTCAGAATATGCGCTGCCAACCGATCCCTTCTTCTAGTCAAGTTTTTCAGGTATAACTGCTGTAATCTGTAAGATACCTCAGGGGAGCGCTTTATTTATGGCCATGTATAAATATTATTAAAAACAATGCCTTTTCAAAGAGTCTTTAAAATTGCTACAAAAAGCATTTTTTCATTGGACCCTAGGTTCAATAAAAAAAAAAACACCAAATAAGATACTTCCACGCAGCAATAACTGTGTATCTAATCAGATGCGATTAGTAACAAAATTAAAGAGTAAGGAATACTTTTTTCTAATGGTTGGATGGCTTGACAGTACCAAAAACACACTGTTTCAATTTTTCGTTATTTTACATGCCTACTATACAGTGCTGTCTTCTGGAAGATTACTTTTGCAGGACTGATATTCAGTAATGTATGTTTCGGTGCATCCACTCATAACGTAGTTGGCGATTTCGTTGCACCTAACTCAGTACTTTGGCAATGGAGGGCTAATCCACTTTGCACTTAAATGACCTTGAAATCTTGAAAAGTGCAAGTGTGTGTATGGTTTGGCATCATTGTAAGGACAGCATTTGCATCAACCAAATATGTTGTAAGCGGTAGTGAACCCTCCAATTAGATATTTCCATATCTAAATTATTCAGCAAAATGTACATATTGCCAGTACTGTAGTATTTCCACCTGAAAAATATGGAAGTTCCACCTGAACTGTGTAACCTAGCACTATTCACGACAGTGTTTATGACATGAACTAACAGTTTAAGCAGCGTCCGCCCCCGGTAGCTGAGTGGTCAGCTCGACAGAATGTCTGTCCTAAGGGCTCAGGTTCGATTCCCAGCTGGGTCGGAGATTTTCTCCGCTCAGAGACTGGTGTTGTGTTGTCCTAATGATCATCATTTCATCCCCATCGACGCGCAAGTCGTCGAAGTGGCGTCAGATCGAAAGACTTGCACCCGGCGAACGGTCTACCCGACGGGAGGCCATAGTCACACGACAATCAAAATCAGTTTAAGCAGCACTTGTGAAGTGACAGCGGAACTTCAGATTAAAGGTTTCCACATCCAGACCGTTCAGTGATACTTGTCAAGTCTGACAATGTCAATTCAATGACTAAAAGTCTGCAAAAATACGTCAGCAACACAATAATTCAATTTATAAATCAATTGTCACAATCTTATTTACTCTTATGTTCAGAGAAAAAGCAGAACACATTGAACGACCAGAGATGGGAGGTTCATATTCATAGGAAATGTACATTAGTACATTTGAACAATGTCGGCTCCCGGGTTCAAGGTAAACATAGATATTGCGGCGCAACACCATGTACCGGTAAACTATGCCAGTGGCTCTCGTTGTCACTATAAACCGAAGGTAATGGATCACTGTGACTTGAGCAGATGTTAAGGATGCTTAGCAGACGTATGCGTGAACCGTACCGTCAAATCAGTGATTTTGAAAGAGGGCGCCTTATTGGCATGAGAGAATGTCATGTATCTATCCGGGATTCTGTTGCTCGTGTGGGATAAAGGGTTTTGGCAGTGCAATGGTTGTGTGCACAATGGTTCACGGGAAGCCGTATGACGAGATGGGTCAGGTCGCACCACCCAGACCGCCTCCCGAGAAGATCGACACCTCATCTGAATGCATTGCAGGTCAGATCTGCGTCCTCCTCGGCTCTGACGCAATAATGGAACAGTGTCACACGTCGTACATAATCATGACTGACAGTCCGTTGCCGTTTATTACAGAATGGGTTAGTGCGCGTCATCCACTTCTCCCCCTACCTTTGACGAAGGTGCAGAAACATGCTAGACGGCAGTGGTGTACGGAACGACGCCACTGGGGACAGGAATGGCATCAGAAGAGTGTTTTCGGACGAATCCAGGTTCAGTTTGTTTGAAAATGATTCTCCGCTGACGATGGGAGTGGCATCACAGTGACTGCATTCACACAAGACATAAAACGCCAACTCAAGTCCCTATGGTGTGGGGTGACATTGATTATAGCCACAAGTCACAGCTGGTGAGTGTCTAGGGCACTGTGACTAGTGTGACCTACATGAATGACTTCCTGCGACACGTCGCCATATCCTTTCTGCATAACATCTCAGACGCCATTTTTCAGCAAGACAATGCACGATCGCATGTTGCTGCACGAACAGATGCCTTTTTGGTGTCACAGGATGTCAACCTTTTGCCCTGGCCCGCCAGATCACCAGACGTGTCGCCAGTCGAAAATGTGTGGGATATGGTGAAACGACAGGTGCAGCACTGTGACTCAATGCCAACCGCCACAGATGGACTTTGTTACAGCATGGATGGCTATAACACAGGACGCCATTCGCGCCCTATGCACCTCGATGCCATCGCGCATGGAACACTTTATCAGGGTCCATGGTGGATCCTGTACTTACTAAGCAACAGGACACATGATGAACCCATGTGACTCAAATGCTAATCATTTCTGCAGAACATACCAACGGTATATGTCCTGTATATATGAATGTCCTATCTCTAGTCGTTCAAACTGTTCTGTTCTTTCTGAACATGAGTGTAAATCTGTCAAAATTTATCTCTAAAACATAAGTATGAACTCCAAACTTAAGTGCCTCAGTGCTATTTCCAAATCCATATTGTTACAAAATGCATGAGTCTCAAAAATGACACCCTAAACAGGTAGTTGACAATTCATTTTTAGGCCCCAATAAGGAGATGTAACAAAATAAACATGGCGAAACCTATAACTTCCAAAACAGTTGTTCGCTAATATACTATGCTAAGTAGGCCAACACGAAACGAATAGACAGTTTGAATTACTGTCAGAATCGGAAGAATGCATTTAGTGTTATCCTAGGCCTAAATAAGAGTATTGACAAAAACAAACCTGAAAAAGCACTGCTTTATAGTGAGGAATATAACACATACAATCTCTATGCAAACTATCACATTGTTATTTTCATATTTAAAATAACTATGAAACAAGTTAATTTTACATTTTATTGCATTCGATCTGGGCCTACTGGATGTTATAAACAAAAGCAAAGTTTTGTGGTAGGCTGCAACACCTATTGATAGGAGTTATGGTGTTTACCCAGGGCTGATCATGGCGCTGTGAAAGACCTCCACAAACCCCACATCGATGTGCCAAGTTTCTGCTCCTATTTTATCGAGGTCACTCCTAATACTGAGTCCAAGATACAGTATTAGGAGTGACCTGGATAAAATAGGAACAGAAACTGGGCACACAAATGTGGGTTTGTGACGGTTTTTCAGGCCCATGATCAGCCCTGCGTAAACACTGAACTGAACAGGATGCTCCAGTCACCGGAAAAATCTCACATAAGTGTTGTTCCAGTTGCTGCTACTGGTAGGTGGGGATAGACTAGACATGGCCTGCACCTGAATAGAAGGGGAAAAATAAGTTAGCTTCTCTATTTGAAGAAACTGTAAGGGGGGCCACAGTCACACGAGGGGTGATCCCAGTGGTTAATGGGTCCAGGCAGACGGGATTTTTAGGTTAAAATCTTAGTCCAGACTGACAACAATCAAGATAAATAGAATAAAATAATCTTCATGTATATTAAATAGCGGCAAAGCTAAGGGCAGTATCTACTTACTTCATCAAAATATCAGGGGAATAAAAAATAAAGTAGATGAGCTATTAGTATGTTTATATGATCTCAAAAATAAAAGTGAGATTGATATAATCCATCTGTCTGAAAACCATGTAACTGTGGGGATGGATAGCGTCAGTATAAATGGTTATAATTTAGCATCTTACACCTGTAGATCTAAGATGGATAAAGGTGGAGTTGCCATTTTCATAAAACAAGGGTATAAATACAAAACTGTAGAAGTAAGCAAATTTTGTGTTGATCAGTACTTTGAGGTTTTTGCATGTGAACTTCAGCTAGATAATGTAGTACTGATATTAGCAACAGTGTACAGGTCCCCATTAGGAGACTGGGAGCTATTCATAAAAAAGTTCGACTCCCTATTATGTTGTCTCTCGGACAAAAAGAAGAAGTTATTAATCTGTGGTGATTTCAATGTGAACTTTCTAAGTAATTCTGATAGGAAAAGTGAACTAGAAGTGTTATTAACAACATATAACTTAGAATCAGTGGCAGGTTCCATACACGTATAGTTCAAGACAGTATCACTCTAATAGATAATGTATTTGTACAGAAAGAGGATGTAAAACGAACACATGCTTTCCCTTTGGTAAATGGATTGTCAGACCATGATACACTACTGATTAAGTTACAAAACCTAACAGGGCGTACCGTGCAGAAACCATTAAGTAAAAGTGTGAGGTTGCTCAACCCGGTATCTAGAGAGCATTTCAGAGAAAGTTTAAGAAATGTTATTTGGGGAGATGTATATAGTGAGCAAAACGCTAGTGATAAATGCAACATATTTCTTGATGAATTTATATCTCGTTTTGAACACTGTTTCACAAAGAAAATTAATACATGTAACGCCACACACTTTTCAAAGAAACCTGGGATTACTACAGGTATTAAAGGGTATTCAGAAAGAATGGTTCAAATGGCTCTGAGCACTATGGGACTCAACATCTGAGGTCATGTCCCCTAGAACTTAGAACTACTTAAACCTAACTAACCTAAGGACATCACACACATCCATGCCCGATGCAGGATTCGAACCTGCGACCGTAGCGGTCGCGCGGTTCCAGACTGTAGCGCCTAGATCCGCTCGCCCACCCCGGCCGGCTATTCAGAAAGAAAAAGAAAACTATGAGACAGCAAGAATTAGTAAAATCCAGAAGGAGTTTTACACTATAAAATTATTGTAACACATCGAGGAAAGTTGTAAGGAAATCAAATCAATATGGAATGTTGTTAGAAGGGAGACAGGAAAAGTAACCACTGGGGTAGATAGTATTACCATTAAAGAGAATGAGATCATCCTAACCAACAGTACTCAAGTAGCTAGTGTATATAACAACCATTTCTTAAGGGTAGGAGAAAAAATTGGTGAGAATAGTTCAAAAGAAAAAAACGAGGCAGTACATGGAAGAGTCGGTTTTGAAAAATTCACTTAACAACCTCTTGTAAAATAAGTAAAATTATTAAATCATTGAAAAATAAATGTTCTGTTGGGGTAGATGACATCTCTAATAAGGTACTAAAACATTGTGGAGCAATTACACCCGATGTTCTGAGTCACATATGTAATGCATCTCCATTTCGGCATTTTGTATCTGTAAACAAGAAATAGGCTGTTGTTGTTGGGGTTTCAGGGCATTTAACAGTGTGATTACTAGTACGCGTACAACAAAATCAGTAGCCGGCCGGAGTGGCCGAGCGGTTCTAGGCGCTTCAGTCTGGAACCGCGCGACCGCTACGGTTGCAGGTTCGAATCCTGCCTCGGGCATGGATGTGTGTGATGTCCTTAGGTTCGTTAGGTTTAAGTAGTTTTAAGTTCTAGAGGACTGGTGACCTCAGATGTTAAGTCCCATAATGCTCAGAGCCAACAAAAGCAGTAGGCAGCAGATGGGAATAAAACCATGACGAGTTGTAAAATCTTAACGAATCTAAATGATAGAAACTTTCATAAGTCGGTGTACTGCATTATCAAGATATGTTCACAGCAGGGACGTTGGCGTGAAACGTACACTAGCACAATTGGCTTGCCAGCGCACAACTGCCTGGTGGGCGGGAGGCGGCGCTATGCATTCGATCGTCGAGTGTCGGTGGCTGCTCATTGTTCTCAGTGAGGAAGTATGGAAAATATATGCGTGGGACAGCTTCTTATAAGCTTGTTTGCTACTCGGTTTTTCATATAAAGTGAACGAAAGTACATTTTAGGTAGTCCTCATTTAATGAATTTTAACTAAGATTCATTAAAATGTATTTATTTCCAATCAATCACATTTCTCCGGAGACCAAAAAAAAAAAAAATCCGCCTTTACCCCGGGTAGTTGTATAAAAGCGCCCTAGACGCACTCGGATGCCCTCAAAACTAGGGCAGATATCGGGAAAGCTGGACATATCAGAGTCCTAATCTTGAGTAATGTTAATTACGGTGCTAGAAAATAGTTCAAAATCGAGGTGCATAGCATCTGTTAGCGCTTAAATTGTTGAATATTTTTATTGGTTATTACCTTCACATTTTGTACGGAAGTAAAAAAAGAAATCTAAAAAATATTAGTGAACTGATGCTCCGCAATTCATCAGTTCAACGGGTTCCGCGCGACTTTAAACCGGACCTTCTTACCGGCTATGACGACCAGCGAATGTCAAGTCAAGTGCAGTACACACAAGGCAATTTTAAATTCAGACGAACAATACACAGTGACTGCGTATCTCTAATTTCAAAAGTTAACGTGGCAAAACAAATAAACTTACTAATGGAAGAAATTAACTTTGTTACTGGTAGCAAAACTGATTTCAAGTTCGCGTCAGTACTTTTCGACAAAAATCAGCTTTTTAAAAAAATTGCAGATTAATTATTGGTTCTAATAATGATGGTTCACTGTTCAGTGACTATGGCACCAGAATTTTTGAAAAGGTAATGGCTCTCTGTTAAATGAATGTGGTATTTTTCCTCTTCAGCTGTTTGTTGTTGAAACTTTTTCTTAATTTCGTGACTAGGTTGGGCTGTTTAGACCGTCTTATATCGTTACCGTTTGGGTTTATAACGCTATCCGCAGTCTTTATGTGAGGAGAGATTATGCAGAAACAGCGTTTGAATGTTTTTGTTTGTGAGAAGATAGTGGTCTCGCGTAAGAAGAAGAAACGTCTGCCACCACGCATCAGAATTAGACAGCAGCAGAAACGTGGCCACTCGAGACTGCGGTTCAACGTTCGGCAATTTTGCTGATCGCGGTGGTCGGGATACCACGACTGCCATGCTTATGATTTGATGGGTCCAGGAGGGCCATACTCAACGCCATACGGGCTCTCAACGGTCAGTGCTACTAGCGACCGAGAAGAGAGATACTGTTCGTTCGGCCGCGCCGCATCGTGCAGTCACGTCCCGTACCTTCAGTCAGGAGATAGGCTTGTTTATAGCAAAACAGGTATCCGCACGGTCAGTACGACGACGTCTGGAGCACAACGGGAGGACTACTCAGTGGCCATTTTGCAGCTACACTGTTGGCGAGACAGCAGAGAGAGGTGCTCTGACGATGGTGGGCCCAACGATAACATTGGTTGTAGGAGCTGCATCGCGTAGTGTATCAGACGACTTCCGGTTTTACCCACAGCGGAACAATGGGGTGAACGCTGCGAAATTGCATTCGTCATTGTTTGTCTGATGTATGGGTTGCTAATGGATTTACAGCATGATCAGATCTGTTTTGCAAATCCGGTGGTTTCGATCGCAACACGTCCATTTCAGAAGTGTGAAGACCGTTGACGGTATCCTATTTTGGGGATCTCCGTGACTTGACGCAATACCGCATGTTGCTCGTGCTGTCTGAACCTATCGTGGGGTGTAACTGATGGTGTTCGAATGTTGCCCTGGCAGGCACATTCTCCAGATCACTCACCAATTAAAAACATTGGGTCATGGGTTGCTGAGATACTGGTAGGCCACAACTCACTCACAACTGCGACTGATGAAGTGTGGCGTAAAGTTGATGCATAATGAAATTACATATCCTCATCCAAACTCAGCCCGACTCTATTCTTATCCAGTTAGAGCCGCTTGCGGTGGCAGAGGTAGTGATCCGTTTATTAAATTAAATCACCTGCACAATTTAATCTTCTGCTCTTCCTTCAGTACTGTATGTACATAACAAATAAAATTGTTTTATCTGAACCCTTCCTGGTGACACAATTTTAACGGTCAACAGTGTAGAAAGCTTCAAAAATTCACTGAATTCGAACGTTAAAGCCCAAATCAGATCGTACGAAAATATACCAAGTATAAGGGCAGTTTGTGGAGTAAATTTCATTGCCTTATTATCTAATTGAATAAAAACGCATACTTTGCCAATAACATATACAGTCATGTCCTATCACATACCATATGGGCTCGGCGACACAGCACAGTGATTAAGATACTGGCCTCACAGTCATCTGGAGCGGTATTCAAGTCGCCATGTTGCATGCAGATTTAAGTCTTCCACCATTTCTCGAAATCGCTTCAGCCAAATACCGACATAGTTTCGATGAATGAACCACCATGCCGCTTTCATTCACCTGTAAACTTTGGAAATTTGTGGCAAGGTCTTACGGGACCAAACTGCTGAGGTCATCGGTCCCTATGCTTACGCACTACTAAATCTAGCTTTACCTAACTTACGCTAAGGACAACACACACACCCATGCCCGAGGGAGGACTCGAACCTTCGACGGGGGGAGCGGAGTGGACCGTAACAAGGCGCCCTAGACCACGTGGCTACCCCGCGCGGCCATTAACCTGTCTTGGCTAGTCCCTCCTTTTGTTTCGTCTGCAATAGCATCGTCGTTACCTGAATGTTAAACTTGACAGTTCCTACCTCCCAGGTCTGTGTGCATCCCTAAAAAGGTACACATGTCAATGCGGGATGTCATCCTCATAGAAAGCAGCTGTCATAGTTCTCCTAGAAAACGCTTAAAGTCACGTATGTGCTCTAACACTCTGCCCTCAACGAGGACATTAACATCGCAATTTCCCTTTCCATAAAATAGGCATGTGTTGTAACGTGCCCTTGGTGTGCACCAGATCAATAAACGGTGACGACTATCCTCCAAGCAATGTTGGTCTGTGGAGGACATTCACCTTGGCTTCCACCTGACCTGTGGTAATAGTGGAAGGCACGATGACTGCTGTGGGCTACGAGAAAGTTACTGTAAAACATCCGTGTCGCTTCATGCTTGATGTTTTCCCCGGGCGACATAGGTATCTTCCAGCAGAAAGGCCGGAATCGTGCTACAGTGGTTTGAGGTGCACGATATTCAACTCACTATGATGTCTTAGCCACCAAATTCGCTTGATCTAAACCCGAATAAACGCTTCTGAAACACTATCTGGCGCCAGCTCACCAGTCACCGACCAGTAGTTTATGGGAATTGCATGACACGTGCATAGACATGTGGTATCACATACCTACTAAGAACTGGTCGAATCCATTCCACGCAGAACCGCTGCTTGTATTGCGTTCCAAATGTGAATGAAGAAGCTATTTGAGTGGTGGTCATAATAGTTTGGCTTATCAGTGAATGTACGCTGTGAAATCCTGCGTCTCTACCTTGTAATAGTGTGGCTAAATGCAAGCAACACGAAATCAGAAATATCATACTAAAGATCTTTGCTCGTACAGACTGTTGCAGGCGCCGTAAGCAGACTCGTATTGGTATGCTACAGATGTCACACGTTTCTTCCGTCTTTTATCGCTAAGATTTAGTCTGCTCATTGTTGCCATGACGAACTTTTTTAATCGTTTCTCGAAGATTTCTTAACTTAAACACGTTTAAGACCAGCTGGTTGCAAACTACGAGAGCTATTCGGAAAGTAAGTTTTTGCGGTTGCGAGATCGAAACCACAGTGAAAATTAAATATGTTTTATCTGCAACAGTTAGCTACACTTTCCATCTACTTCTCCACATAGTCGCATTCAGACTGAGACATTTGTCGTGGCATTATAGCATCTTTCCAGTAACTTTGTAATAGAATGCAGCTGGCTGTACTTTGCACCAATTCTCTAGAGTGATCTGCAGCCTGCTGTCTGTGCTAAAATGTTGTCTTCATTGTCAGCGGTTCATGTGAGCAGAGATGAAAATCAGAGAGAGCCAAGTCCTGCCAGTATGGTGGGTGATCGAACACTTCCCATCTAAAACTCTGTAGAAGCGTCCTCATTGCCCCTGCAGTGTGCGGCCCAGAATTGTCATGAAAAAGGAGATGCATGATAGTTACGTTGTGTGGGTTGCATGGAATCAGGCGAAATTCTCACACGCACTCATACACACATCAAAAAAAGTTTTGCATCACCTCGGTTCCGAGAGTTCCGGAACCTGTACAAAAAATTGGAATAGGGATCAACATAAACATCATTTCCGCTCTTTTTATTGCTCATGAAAACCACACATTGCGTGTTGTACCACCATACAGCGAGACCTTCAGAGGTGGTGGACCAGATTGCTGTACACACTGGTACCTCTATTACACAGTAATACGTCCTTCCGCATTGATGAATGCCTGTATTCGCTGTGGCATACTGTCCACAAGTTCATCAAGGCACTGTTGGTCCAGATTGTCCCACTCCTCAACGACGATTCGGCATAGATCCCTCAGAGTGGGTCACGTCATCCATAAACAGTCCTTTTCAATCTGGCCCTGGCATGTTCGATAGGGTTCATGTCTGGAGAAAATGCTGGCCACTCTAGTCGAGCGATGTCGTTATCCTGAAGGAAGTCATTCACAAGATGTGCACGATGGGGGCACGAGTTGTCACCCATGGCGACGAATGCCTCGCCAATATGCTGCCGATATGGTTGCACTATCGGCCAAAGGATGACATTCAAGTATCGTACAGCCGCTACGGCGCCTTCCATGACCACCAGCGGCGTACATCGGCCCCACATAATGCCACCCCAAAACATCAGGGAACCTCCACCTTGCTGCACTCGCTGGACAGTTTGTCTAAGGCGTTCAGCCGACTTGCCTCCAAACACGTCTCCGACGATTGTCTGGTTGAAGGCAT
Source organism: Schistocerca piceifrons (assembly GCF_021461385.2). Lineage (NCBI taxonomy): Eukaryota > Metazoa > Arthropoda > Insecta > Orthoptera > Acrididae > Schistocerca > Schistocerca piceifrons. Next base: position 462,694,031 of record NC_060149.1, read on the forward strand.
ATGCGACACTCATCGGTGAGCAGAACGTGATGCCTATCCTGAGCGGTCCATTCGGCATGTTGTTGGGCCCCTCTATACCGTGCTGCATGGTGTTTTGGTAGCAAAGATGGACCTCGCCATGGACGTCGGGAGTGAAGTTGCACTTCATGCAGCCTATTGCGCACTGTTTGAGTTGTAACACGACCTCCTCTGGCTGCACGGAAAGCATTATTCTACATGGTGGCGTTTCTGTCAGGGTTCCTCCGAGCCATAGTTCGTAGATAGCGGTCATCCACTGCAGTAGTAGCCCTTGGGAGGCCTGAGCGAGGCATGTCATCTGTATCTCCTCCATGTCCGAGCAACATCGCTTTGGTTCACTTCGAGACGCCAGGACACTTCCCTTGTTGAGAGCCCTTCCTGGCACAGAGTGACAATCTGGACGCGATCGAACCGTGGTATTGTCCGTCTAGGCATGGTTGAACTACAGACAACACAAGCCGTGTACTACCTCCTTGGTGGAATGACTGGAACTGATCGGCTGTTGGACCCCCTCCGTCTAATAGGTGCTGCTCATTCATGGTTATGGCTTTCGTCGGTTTTAGTTAAATCTCTGAACAGTCAATGGGACTGTGTCTTTGATACAATATCCACAGTCAACGTCTATCTTCAAGAGCTCTGGGAACCGGGGTGAGGTAAAACTTGTTCTGATGTGCGTGCTTGTTTGGATACCTGATTTTCTAGGCATTATTACGTGCACAATGTACGCTCGGAACTGCAAAGAGCGATGTGACGCGATCTATGGGCATACTAGAGACGTTGTCCACCACATCTATGCAAACTTTCATCGGAGTTTCACTTTAGTTTCCATTTTGCAATCTATTGGACCTTTCTTTGCAAATAGCCCTCGTATATCCTTTCTAGATTCCCAAAAAAAGACAGGAATCGGCAACGTGATGCGATTATAGCGATAATCGTCACCAAAGGAAACCTTTTTATCAAGGAGACTAGGGGATTGTGTATTGGTAAACAGTATACTATTATTTGTAAGACGAGCTGATTAGAGCTGTGGTCAAAGGTCAGATCTATCGTCAATAACGACGTTTGTAACAGGTATACTCCTCCAGAATCTGAGCTCTTTTATTTCCTTCGCAAACTGCTCCATAACTTGCCGACGTTTGAATTAATTATGGCCCTGACATAAGGCAACTGTTGATGCTGGAATTTAATATAAAGAAACTAACTGAAAATGTGCGGTTTCCCATTCTTCCTCGATGTCGATTTTAACAGAAAACAGGAAAGTTGTTTATTTATTGCTTATCGGCTCGTTGACGTTTTCAACAGTAATTTTGTGTAGTCTCAATTTTATTTCAGCAGAAAAATGATTAAAAAGTTTTGTTATGGTCCATTTCGTTCACGTTTTTCTAAGTGCTACGTAATGTAACATCTTGTTCGCTCTCTTTAAGATTTCTGTAGACTTGTTCGCTCTCTTTCAGATTTTTGTAGACGCAGCTTTCACTTCAAACTATTATTTTTCATTTTCAGGTGCCTCGGAATCTTCCGATGACGACGTTGTTCCACTCAATGGTAAGTACCATTTAGCTTCGTGCGCTATTATTTAGTTCAGCATATGTCCTACCGTAAGAAAAACATTTATTCAATGAGGAAAAAAATACTCTCTCTTTAAGATTTCTGTAGACGCAGCTTTCACTTCAAACTATTATTTTTCATTTTCAGATGCCTCGGAATCTTCTGATGACGACGTTGTTCCACTCAATGGTAAGTACCATTTAGCTTCGTGCGCTATTATTTAGTTCAGCATATGTCCTACCGTAAGAAAAACATTTATTCAATGAGGAAAAAAATACACACAGAAATAGTACACAGTGGAATGCCCAGGTGCAACAGTAAGACGGTTCTCAAAAAGAAATAGAAAGAGTCCATAAGTTCGTCGTTTGATAGTCGTGTTGAACATACTATGACTGCAGGCCAAAAATTAACGAGGTGGAATGTTAGGTGCAACTTATGTAGTTGTAAACAAAATAGAAATAAGCCGTGACTTCGACTGAATAAATTACTATCACAGTAAATAAAGTTCATGAGATTGACTCAAACCGTACACCAAGGACGTTGCTTTTATTGCCGGGCAATCAGAGTAAGCAATACATGTGCCCTTGTTCTTTTTTACGTGCAAATATTCCCCTGGCCGAGAGGGCTGTAACGTTAGGCGACGATCGAACAGTTACTCAGGTACACTAGCTATGTGTTTACATCTTTCTTCGCGATTAAATCCTTCCAGCTTTATGAATAACACAGCATCAATGGATACTAAGTAGGAGCCAGACTACTCCTAGGAAAAAACGCGGCCTTCACATTTCTCTTGTTGGTGGCGGTGCATTACATAGGTCATTTCCACGTATTGTCCTCAGAATGTTGCTTCATTTTAGGCAATAAAAGCTTATCTCCAACGGATTTAGGCGCTGTGTCTTAGACTTATTTACAAAGGACAACTGTTAGGTGAAATACCCCATACCTCAGAAGCTGGATTCATTAATTTACAAAGAGTCTCATAAATTTATTATATCTGAGACTAGGACGTGCACTTACACGTGTGGATTGTAAGTTCTCTATACCTGCTTAAGGAATAGTCAGAGTCAACGGCATCCTGATCGAAATATGACTGTTTCATGAACTAGTAATAGAGTTTACCCAAGACGTGATACAGTGTTCTATGTGATTTGCTTCGTATCTTAGGCAACGTATTTAGTTTTACAGAGTCTGTGTTAGATTGTAAATTTGTTTTATACAACTATTTGTTTCGCCCAAAATATTTATAAAATATTATCTTCTGACATCCGTATCATGTAACTAAACAATTTTCAAAATTTTGGAAATTGTAGAAGATGACTTTTGAACGTTTTTCACCAAGGAACCCATTAGATAGTGAGAAATGGAGTAACTTCAGCATGTAGAGGTATTTTACCGCGTTTCTCTTTGATAGCTACATCTCCATCTATTGATGCCGTGTTACTCATACAGTTGGAGGGATTTAATCGCAAAGAAAGATGTAAACACACAGCTAGTATGCCGGAGTAACTGTTCTGAGGTCTGCTTACGAGGTGCGGCTAGAAAAAAACCGGACTGATGCTGGAAAAAACATTTGTTTACAATTATTTACAATTTCATGTTATCTCCTTCAATGTACTCTCCTCCTCGGTCTCTACACCGCTCCATACGAATTTTCCACTGTTCATAGCAATGCTGCAGATCATTTTCGGTAAGTCCATACATAACTTCCGTCGCTTTTACTTTTACTGCTTCAACAGTCTCAAATCTAGTTCCTTTCAAAGCTGACTTGACTTTAGGGAAAAGAAAAAAGTCACAGGGGGCCAAATCAGGTGAGTAGGGTGGATGATCTAAGATGGGAATGTTGTGTTTTGCCAAAAACGTCTTCACTGACAACGCACTGTGAGCTGGGGCATTGTCTTGGTGAAGGATCCATGACTTTTTTCTCCACAAATCGTTCCGTTTTCTCCGTTCTCGCTCACATAGGGTAGCCAGGACGCTAATGTAGTAATGCTGATTCACTGTTTGTCCCTCTGGTACCCAATCAATGTGCACAATCCCTTTGATGTCAAAAAAAAAAACAATCATCATTGCCTTGAATTTCGATTTTGACATTCGTGCTTTTTTTTGTCGTGGAGAACCAGGAGTTTTCCAATGCATCGATTGGCGTTTAGTTTCGGGATCGTAAGTAAAAAACCACGATTCATCGCAAGTAATAACATTTTGTAAGAAGGTGGTATCACTTTCAATGTTTTCGAGGATGTCACAACAAATCATTCTTCGGCGTTCCTTCTGTTCAATTGTGAGACACTTTGGAATCATTTTTGAACACACTTTGTTCATGTTGAAACTTTCATGAAGAATCTGCCTAACACTTTCCTTGTCAACTCCTGTTAACTCAGACACTGCTCTGATTGTTAAACGGCGATCTTGTCGAACAAGTTTACCGATTTTTTCAATTTTTGCTAACAATGGTCTGCCAGTGCGAGTGTCATCACTGGTGTCTTCGCGGCCATCTTTAAATCGTTTAAACCACTCAAACACTTGTGTGTTCGCGGTAAACGATCATCGCCGTACACTTGTTGTAACATTACAAACGTTTCACTTGCAAATTTTCCTAGTTTGAAACAAAATTTGATGTTAACACGCTGTTCTTTCTGTACACTCAACATTTTCTGACGCACAGACAAAACGTCAACTACTTAAAACAGACGCCACGGGCAGACTGAGTGCAGGAGGCAGATGAAACTCGAGCAGTAGGCGGAGCGAGAGTCACGTGACAGGCCACGCGACTTTCAGCCTTATTGCATTCGTTTTATTGTTTCACCAGTACTAGTCCGGTTTTTTTCTAGCCACACCTCGTACTGTGCTTTAGACGCAATCTGTACGGACATACTTACAGATCGTCTTCAACTGGTTTGATAACAACCCGTCGTCATGGAAAGTAAGTAACTCACCTGCTGATAGGCAGTTGAACAGTTGAAGTAGAAACGTTTTAAGAGCCAAATCTAACATTTGTCAGGAGAATGAAAGAAACAACGCATCTCTGTATATAACTGACTTGTATCCAGAAAAGAAGGTATTCTTCTGCTGCCACAGAATTATGTTGTTCGTCATAGCACCACTGACTGGTTCAAAGAGGCAATATGAAAGTTTTTACAAGTTGAAGCTTGCAAAGGAGAAAACAGCAACTAGTCATTTTTAATAATGCTGTTTATTTATAGGCCGTTACTGTTTTAGAACCGACACGTTCGTCGTAAGACAGCTGTTCACACATATATTACATTAGTTGTTGAAAGTTTTTTCAACTAATGCAAACAACGATAAATGCTATATAAATGTGAACAGCTGTCGGAAAACGAACATGTCAGCTCGAAACCGTTAATGAAGCTATTTACATAGATGAACAGTTTTATCATCAGTGGCTGGTTGGTACTTTCTTCTTTGTGAGAATCAGCTTGGCATTTCGTACATGGGCACTGTCGCAAAAATGTCAGTTTTTGACAAAATAGCAGGAAGAAAGTTTTTGTTCATAGTCCTATTAATACTAAGACACCACGTTTTATTTGGGATAAGAAAAGCACTGAAATACAGCATTAGTTTTTATACTTGTGGAACACCAGAGGGAAGCACAGCTTGGCACACAGACTGTACGCCATCTTACCAATGCATGTTTAAATTACTTTCTTCATGGTTTGGCTCCTGGATCAAGTGTAAGGATAAGCAACAGAATACTGAGAACACACGAGCCAGAAATGGCGTTTTGCGGAAAACTTGGCACTGGGAACATTTTTCATCTCCTCTCTCTCTCTCTCTCTCTCTCTCTCTCTCTCTCTCTCTCTGTGTGTGTGTGTGTGTGTGTGTGTGTGTGTGTGTGTGTGTGTGTGTGTGTGGAGAAGCTCACGAGAATGACAGTGCAGCCCCTTCACCTGCACAAGGAAAGATACCCGAACATGTGACTTCCTAGCAAACTAGAGTTCACCAATATTGATCATTGACAGAGGGAAACAAGAGAGTTGTGTCAGGTGGTAAACGTGAGACAGGTACAAGAAAAATTATGCGAACCCGCAAGTTTGTAGATGACTTTTGCCAAAATCTGCGAGCCCAAGAGCAATCACATATACAATTTCCCATTGCAAAGACGTATAAGTGTATCAAGCTTGTGATGTTTGTGATATAGAAGGTGAATTGTCAACTTCGATTTATTGGGAGAATTATGAGAAAGTGTGTTTCATCTGTAACAGAGACCGCAAATAAGACACTGGTGCGACCTGTTCTTGGTACTGCTTGAGTGTCTGGAATCTGCACCAGGTTGAATTAAATGAAGAGATTGAAGCAGTTCAGAGGCAGGTTGCCAGATTTGTTACCGATAGATGCAAGTATTATTGAGATGTTTCAGGTACTCCAGTGGCAATCCCTGGAGGGAAGGCGAAGTTCTTTTCGAGGAACAGTATTGAGAAAATGTAAGAGAACCAGCAATTGAAGCTGACTCCGGAATGATTCTGCTGTCACCAAAATACATGTCGCGTAAGGACCATGAACATGAGATATTAGGTTCATACGGAGGCATATAGATAATCGTTTTTCCCTTGCTTTGTTTGCTAGTGGAACAGGAAAGAAAATGACCAGTAGTGGTACAGGATACCCTCCACCCCACATCATATGGTGGCCTGCAGAGTATGTTTGTGTACCTCCTTTTACTCGGCTTAGTGAAGCAACTCAATGTGGCATGGACTCGGCAAGTCATTGGAAGTCCCCTGCAGAAATACTGAGCCATGTTGCCTCTACAGCAATCTATAATTGTGAAATTGTTGCTGATGCGGGATTTTGTGGATGAACTGACCACTCAATTATGTCTCATAAATGTTCAATGAGATTCATATTGGGCAATGTGGGTGGCCATAACATTCGCTCAAATCCAGTCTTATAAAAGTTTCCAAACACACACACACACACACACACACACACACACACACACACACGTGTTTCCAACAAACACAGAGTTCAGATGTAATTGGCATTCTTTAAACTGCATAACCAACTTTTGTAATAATTTGAAATTCTGTGAGATATAACTTTCATGCTGCGTCCATCCGTGGGTAGTGAAGCTGGTTTCTGAAATGCTATTTTTAGAGAATAGGTTATACACATTTTGGTGTTGGAGTATTTTCACCATACTTAATTAAAATATCTAAACAATTATTATTAACCAAATTGTTTGACTTGGTTTTTTTTTAATGTTTGGAATCATTGTTTTATGTTTCAAATTCCTTCTTTATTTTTGTTTTTTAGTTTACCTTTTCACATATGTGATATGTGTATTTTGTTAATTCAAAATAATAAGTATTTAATTGTTATCATAAAAAAACATTAAAATATAGATCATGTGTATGGGAATGCTTAAAACATACCTTTTTTTACACCACGCACATAAAGTGAATGACATTTCTTCACATGTGGGACAACACAATAAAAAACGAAATTCGACAGGGTTCTCAAACTACTGCAGCAGATCTTCTAAATATCTTAATTTGTATGAGGCACATTTCAGTACATTAGAAAACCTCAGCAAGGAGACTATCATGTACTAGTGTCTGCAGCTTGATTACCATATTTCATGGACTATAAGATGCTGTGGACTATAAGACACACCTTAATTTTTAAACAGTTTTTTTGTAGAAAAACAACATTTTTGCCATTTTTGTTATTAGATAGCAAAGGCACTTGAAGAAAGTTTATAAAACTGTGACCTTTAAAATTGTCACCTTTTAGTTTTGGCTGTTTTGCAGTCAGTCCTCTTTTTTCCAGTTCTTCTTTACCAGCCCACAAATTGCAAATCATTTTCTCTGTCGGTGGAGGACCAAAATGCCAATCAACTGCTATGTTTCAATGTTATTCTGTGTATGCTGTTACTTTCAAATTATAGTCCACATCATACTAATACCTTTTATTTTTTCCTTTAAGAAACTAGCTACTAAAAAAAACATTGTACAATTGCCCATAACACACATCACTTTATAGTTCACTGGCACCGCAAACTGCAACGACACATCACGAGTTTGGCAGTGTCCTGTGTTTGTGGTGGTGGGGTGGGGGACAGACAGTATTAGTAAGCTTGTGAATCCTCATGACTCACGTTAGTTGCAGTGGTGCACTGCTGCTGACAGTTGAACCCAATGTTGCCAGATAGAGATAAGTTTCCGATGGCATTGAATATATATCAATTTTTAATATTGGAGGGAATTTTAAATCAAACACTGGATGTCTTTATATTAATTTTGAGCATAAGATGAAAGTGCACATTGACATCATCATCATTCAGCAGAACTCGATCTGAAAATTCTTCAAATATTGTAAGCTGTATGTGGCGGTACCTGTTCTGTTGAGCCTTTTGGGATCACCAGATGAAAAAGTTCTTTTTCCTTAGGTACAATGCTCAAAATGGTTCTTTTGCACTGACCACTCCAAGAATCTAACAATAATATTGATTTTTCTCTTGCTCTGGTAGAGAAAACTTATGTCAAATGTATTTTGACATGGTTAGGCATTAGTTTATCAGATTTTGATGCTGTTACAAGAACATTTGCAGCTTCAAAAGGAGATTCTTCAATCATCAATCTACACTCTGCATTAGTTTCTCTTAAAACTGTGAAAATGGGGTCAGCAATCTGCCACCAGCAGAGATTGTGGGCTGAGTAACTGGGAGCCTGGCAGTTACTTGCACGACACACACGCAGTACAGAAATCAAATGCTACTTGAATCTCCTACTGTAGCTGGTTTTTCCTTTGCTTCGCATACTTTTTCTCATCCTGGATGAATGTACTGAGAGTCTATTAGGCTGCCCTTCTCATTCCTTTTAAAACATATCTATTGCTTTGATACATCTAGGATGGTGCCTAATGATATACTAATTTAGTCCCTTAGACTAATCAGTTCCATTATTCATAAGTGACTACTATCAGCTCCTCCTTTCCTAACTGTTCTTCTTAAAACATCCTAAATACATTCTGTGAGTCAAGCAGCCTTTGTATACCTTTTGCCAGTTTCCTGTTGAGAATAATGGAATTATAACACAGTTTGTATATCAGCACAGTTTACTTCCTGTAGGTATCAAAAACAGCATGCAATGGTTGTCCCCCATTGAACATCAGATAGGGTAAAATTAAGTACAGTATTAATTATGCTCAGTGATTTGATGACTTCAAACCTGACAACATGTTAAAAGTTAATTTTAAGCATTCTGGCACTGTTCAGAATCTTTTGAGATACACCATGGATTTCAAGTGCCACACTGTGATGTTTTCTGATCATTTCTATAGAAGATCTTCTTATGACTAGTATGGAATTACTGCTTTACACAAGTGATTATAATTTCTTGTTAATGTTCTGAAGGTGCCCTAGCTACTTTTGATCTGAATTACTGTTTTTTCCAGAGTCATCTGATGATGAGAGAAGTGAAAATAATGGAGAGCAAGCAGACAATAATGCTGAAGTGAACAATTTTGAAGAAATAATAATAAATGATGATGATGAAGATGCCGAAGAGCAACAGAACATTATTTATGATGATGTAGGTGTCAACCAGCCAGAGAACATTGTTCAAGATTATGTGGATGTAAATCAGCAACAATATTATGTTGATAATAACCAAGGCATAAACCAGGAGGAGTACTTTGTTAATCAAGATATAAACGAAGACCAAATGCATGCAAACTGGAATGGTAAGTGCTTGGAATATCATCACTAACTGTTATTTAATGACTGTGTTGTTACAAACTGTTTTTATGGTTTAATTCTTCCCGTTACGTTGATTCATTGTTTTGGGGGAGGGGACGAAATAGCGAGGTCGTCAGTACCATCTGATTATGTAATTCCTCCTATTATGATATGAGAAATGGAGTAGACTGACATTATTTATCATTTGTTGAGAAACTCCTACCCTGCCACTTCAAAGAAGCTTCATTTCAAACTTACTGATTGTCTTGGAACTGTGTTATCCAATTTTATTCCCAGGTCATAGCCACTGCAGTCTGCCCCTTTCATGTTATGTCTTAGCAGGCTCCTTGTGTTAAAATATGTGTATCCTCTGTTTACATCATTTACTGCATGTATTTTAAAATTAGTTGCACAATTTAGGAAATTTATAGTGATAGTAATATGAGAAATAACTTTTACTTGAACTTGCATAGCTAATTATAGCTGAAATTGCTTAGAATCCTTACTACCTTTTAATTAAATATTTGGTTCTCTGTAATATGTTTGGTTACAGAGCATCTTCGTACATTGATTCTTAAGCAAGTGTCTGAGCAAGTGGTTTAGTGATGTAGGCATCTGAGTTTTATTTGGGAGGAGCTGAGTTCAAATCTGCATCTGGCATGCAGCCTACTTTTTATGTTTTCTCTACATCACTTACATGTGTGCAGACAACAGCACCTGACAGGATGCACAACCATCTAGAAAATTATTATTTTACTGCACCAAAATGTTGTCGAGTGAAGTAAACCACACAACCTATTTGTTTGATAAGAAGATTACCTTTGTAGACTGGTAGACTTTTCATCTTTGAGCAGAACATTACTATTTGCATGGGGAGGAACAGACTGACAGTTAGAGAAGGAAATAGCAAATGACTGTGAGAGGGGCAGGAGTAGATGGACAGAGAGTGAGGAATGGAGTATGTGGACAGAGAGAGGGGGTAGGAGATGAACAGAGAGGTGGGAGGAGGAGATCGACAGAGAGAGGGGGAAGGAGATGGACTGATAGAATTGAATAATCACATACCCAAGCAACACCAGATACTTAGCTAGTATTTCTAAAAATGATACTTCTACCTACAAATATGTTTCATTGAATGCATCCTTAAAATATTATTCAAGTTACTGCTACAAATGCACCACACCCACTTCCCATTTGCCTATCCTTTTGGCATACATATAAATTTACCCTGAAATAAATAGATGAAGTCTGAAGAACTTGAAAGTGAGATTTTATTTTAATCAACCTTGCCATAACATATCTGTAAAAATGAGCTGCATCACAAGTTACACACAAATGTTTCTAGGTGGCTTGGATATGATTTCAAAAGAAAATAACTATATTTTTCAGAGCAAGATCAGTACATGGAAGAAGACATCGGAGGAATACCACTTCATGATGAGGAAATGTTTGAAGAGGCAGATGAGGACTCAGATGATGGTAAGAACTATCAAACACTACTGCTGACTAAATTCCTTTCTTTGTCTCCTGGATCTTAATTGTGAGAAAGTAACTGTATCATAGAAAGCAACTTACAGTTAACCAGCATTGTCACTACATTAATTTACAATCTAAATGTATAATAAAACTCTTCAGTCACATTTTAGACATGGCTGAATTAACAAACCATAAGATAAATACAAAAATTTTAAGTAATAAATGATTATCTAGAATGATACATGATTGATAAAACTTGTGCTCAGTTGTATTAAATTTTATTTTCCTATGAAAGGAGAGCACAATCAGGTTTCAGGACAACAGTCAGATCCTCTGATGCACCTGAAAAATTATAACAAAATGTGATGACAATGAATATTGTTGAACTGTAAGGAAACCTATGGAACTTATAGTAAAATTGTAAAGAGAATACCATAATATGTACAACATATTAATATGAGTAAAATAAAATGGGTAATATAGTAATTCTCTGGTACATGGCGTGCAAGCAGGAAATTCTTAGACTTTGGTAATGTATATGGTAATCAAATGTAGTTGTACTTTTTCGGATGATAAAACTATGTTCCTGAAATCCAGTTTTGCCTCCTTTTAACAGAAAATAAAATTAAATACAACTGCATGTGGATGTTATCAATCATGAATGACCTATGCAACAGTTGTAGATGTCCTACCAAGAGAAGCAAGTGTATAAAATTGTAGTTCTTCATGCAAATATATCTCACTGCAATATCCCTAACAATGTAAACATTGTGTAACTAAATTCACTTTGATATACATTTACAGAGCCACTTATTTCTAGTCTCTCTCCACACTTCTTTATGATTTATGAATTTGATACTTCTTGTTGTTAAAAAATTCAGTTACTGCTTTTGTACGTGCTGACTGTTCAGGAACAGATATTCTGAAAAGTTTGAAGATGACTTGTGAAGTGCTCTGTGAATGAATGCAGTTGACTTTCCTTGTTGAAAGCCCACAGCAAATGCACAAGAAATGCGCAGAAATGTTGTAAAATTACTTCCTACATAGTTTTACCACATTTATTGAACTGTACTGTAAAATTTTCTACTACATGAAAGTTTCAAATGGATTATCATTGTAACCAGACATTCTCCCAAGGATCAACATTACTATATTACACAGCCACCCAACCATTTAAGTGTTCTATGAAATTTGAGACACAACTCAATTTCTTCATTCTTTACAGCAGTGGTTCCCAAATAAAACTAATGTTACATCATAATACATAAGAATAAATAAGGTGCATAACACAATAAAACATCACAATTAATACACTCTAAGACAAAAAAAATGAGACACCAAGAAGGAATTACCTGAATGAGACAGAAGTCAGTAGATGCGATGTACATGTACAGACAAACAAATGATTAGAACTTCAGAAAAATGGATGGATTATTCAAGAGAAAGAACTTGACAAATTGAGCAAGCCAGTAACGTACTGGTCCACCTCTGTCTCTTATGCAAACAGTTAATTGACTTGGTGTTGATTGATAGAGTTGTTGGATGTCGTCCTAGGATATATCATGCCAAATTCTGCCCACTTGGAATGTCCAGTTGTTAAAATCCCGAGATGCTTGGAGGGCTCTGCCTATAATTTTCCAAATGTCCTCAATTGAGGAGAGATCTGGTGACCTTGCTGGCCAAGGTATGGTTTGGTGAGCACGAAAATAAACTTTAGAAACTCTCACCGTGTATGATCAGACATTATCTTGCTACAATGTAAGCCCAGGATGGCTTGCCATGAAGGGCAACAAAACAGGGCATAGAATATCACTAACTTAAGATTGTGCTGCCATGGTGCCATGGATGACAACCAAAGGATCCTGCCATGAAGAGGAATGGCCCCCAGATCTTCACTCCTGGTTGTAAGGCAGTATGGCAGGTGACAATCAGGTTGGTATCCTACTGCTGTCGAGGACACCACCAGACATGTCTTTGTCCTGGAATCTCATTGACTGGAGTATAATTGTCTTCAGTGATGAGTCCCACTTCGAACTGATTCCTGATGACCAGTGAAGATGCATTTGGAGATGCCCCGAACAGTGGTGGGATATCAATGTGACTGTCGCCCACCCCCCTTATGGCCTGACAACCACAGGTGATGGTCTGGGTCGCTATTTATTTTCATAGCATGACCTGTCTGGTTGTCATCCATAGCACCCTTACAACACAGCAGTATATCAGTGATATTCGTTGCCATTCACCATAAGCCATCCTGGGCTTACATTTCAACAAGATAATACCCACCCACACACTGAAAGAGTTTCTACTGCTTCTATTCATGCTTGCCAAACCTTACCTTGGCCAGAAAGGTCACCACATCTCTCAACAGTTGAGAATATTTGGGGCATTATGGACCGGGCTCTACAACCAGCTCGAGATTTTGACAATGTAATATGCCATTTGGGCAGGATTCAGCACTATATCCCTAAGGATGATATCCAACAACTTTGTCAATCAATGTCAAGCTGAATAACTGCTTGTGTAAAGCCTGGAGGTGAACCAACACTGTATTGACTTGCTGAATTTATGAAGCTCTTTCTTGTGAATAAATCATCTAATTTTTCTGAAATCGCAATTTTTTGTTTGTCTGTACATGTACTTCACATCTACTGATTTATGTACAATTTAGATAAGTCCTCCGTGGTTGATTTCCTTTTTTTTTCTCTTTCTTCTTCTTTTTTTATCTTATAAATGTATTTACATGTACACTACAAGACACTAATATTTAAAATGTCATATTAAAAAACCAGTATATCTTTTACACTGGAAGTAATTCATATTTATGCTTGCTCTAATGGGACATCCAGTTACATAATAAATCTACAACCATGTACACTCAATTAAGCTAAAAAATTGCTAACTGAATAGAATGAATTTTACAACAGCTAAATTTTCAATTTTCCCTTTAACTTTAGTTTCTCAAGAGAGAAACTTTTGATGCATGTTGGTAGAGCATTGAAAACTTTTAAGCCTGAATAATGCACTCCTTTCTGTGCAACAGCTAAGTTTGTCTGGTTACTATGTAATAACTGTTTTGACCTCATATTCTGACAATGATATGCAGTATTAGATTTGAAAACAGAGTGAAATATACAAGAGGGAAGATACACAGAGATGTCCATCATGAATTTCCAGAACATGTTTCCGAAAGAGTATTTCGTGTGATGACTATTCACAGTGCATATGTGTGTGGTGTGCACAAGAAACTGTCAGTATTTCTCTAGCTCAACCTTTAGTTCTCATAATATATGTAGAGATAATTCACTGCTGACTTAGGCTAGTACTAATTACCACTGACACTTTTATTTCTTCATTTACTGTGATACTTGGTATTTTCTGTGTATAACACTAATAAAGGCTGTGTTTGAAAGGAATAGGCCATTTACCTGTATTATATTTCATCCTTTCATTTTGCTCATTATCAACAACAGTAGAGTAACAAATGAAGCCATTTCAGCCACCAGCACTGCACAGTTATAGTTTAAGCACATCAACAAGTCATGAAATAAAGTCACCAGTGTGAGTGAACGGTGATAGCTTTTGCAATTAGGTGCCAACAATGCTATGTGATTTATTTACATGGAGGTTTCCACTAATTCCTTTCTAGTCTGCAGCTACTTGGTACACACTGCTATTGGACTGTGAAAACAATGTAGAGGAATTGGTGAAACACGGCACTGACAGATTGGTCAGATTAAATTATGATCTCAATACCCATTCAAAAAAAAGGAAAGTTTGCAGTTTTCTTTTGTCTTTGGTAAATTTCTTATTTAGGAGCTTTGCATTCACACTCACCTACAGATTAATTATGCTATGCAGAAATATTTGAGCCTGATATTCACAAATTGGAACTTTTTAATCAATTTTGGTCATGAACATGTAAGTTTTTAAAGTAGTGTGTACCATCTGCCCATTATTGAACTTATTTAAATGTAACAACCTTGTTTTTTTTAGTCCTATATATTTGATTTCATAGAGAAAAACCTGATTATTCTGTTAACAATGATTGATAACCTATTGTTGTATATTCTCTGTTTAAAGATGAACATGATGTTTAAAGATGCAAGGGTAAATCAGATGTAACTTCTTTGATTTCACTACTGTTATGTCTGGGAGCTTTTCTTCCCTCACTTGCCAATATTACTGGAGTATAGTAAATGCCAAAAGGACTAAGTTAGTGGTGGTTATTATTAGTAAATGCAACCTCTTGCAGGTTAGATAACATCATTCCAAAACAGATGGTAGGCTACGTGCTACACTGAGAGCATAGAGATAGAAGATATCACCTTATGGTAGGCAGTGATGTCATGAAATCATGCTATTCTATCTGGCTCTTTCTGTTGTAAGTCTGCTTCTTCAACAACAGAATTTATTAAGCACAACTTGTTTACCATTAAATCACAGAAATTAATAGTTACTGACACTTCTGAAAAAAACACAAAACAAAAGACTTCAGGAGATGGATACATTATGATCAGTATAATATGTTGAATATTTGTTGAATAACTCACATGAGCCAGCTGCGGTGGCCGTGCGGTTCTGGGCGCTTCAGTCCGGAACCGCGGGACTGCTACGGTCGCAGGTTCGAATCCTGCCTCGGGCATGGATGTGTGTGATGTCCTTAGGTTAGTTAGGTTTAAGTAGTTCTAAGTTTTAGGGGACTGATGACCTAAGATGTTAAGTCCCATAGTGCTCAGAGCCATTTGAACCATTTGAACTCACATGTCTGTGGTGAAAGACACTGTTTGTAGTTTCAACTAGGAAGCAGTTGGATAAGAACCATGCCCACATTACATCCACATGCCATCAGTTTGTTCACTGAAAATACTGTGTTTGGTTGAATAGTTATCAAGTACAGCCCCAAATTAGGCAGACAGACAAATCCAGGAGCTAGTCAAATGTTATAAGTATTTAATAACTAAGTGCAAATCACAATCCAAGAGAGCCATGTAGCACAGGGCTGTCATCAACAGATTCATTGGAGCTCTCTGTAAACATCAACTGGATGACAAGTGAGACTGTGGTGGTACGTGGCAGCCCTTGAATCTTCCACAGGTGTTTTGACATGGGACCTAGTGCTGGAAGATACACTGATCAGCCACAATTTTATGACCAGTGACGTACGATCAATATAAGCCCATCCAAGTGATAGTAGTATCACATGGTAAGGAATGACTGCTAGTTAGGCACACGCATGGTGCATGTAGTATCAGTAAGTGTACTGTTCGGATGTGGAATGGGGAAGGTGTACAATCTATCTAAGCCTGACTGAGGGCAGATTGTGATGGCCTGGAGGCTTGGCATGAGCATTTTGGAACCTGCACAACTTGTCGGGTGTCTGAGACATGCTGTGATAAGTTTCTTCAACACATGGAAAAACCAAAGTGAAACCACATCCAAATGTCATGGGGTTGGACAACCACCCCTCACTACAGTTGTTGGAAATCGTAGTGTGGGTAAACTGGTAAAACAGGACAGGTGTTGAACTGTGGTGGAACTAATATCAGACATCAATTCTGGATAGAATAAAAGTATGTCTGAACACACAGTGCACTGAACACTCCTAATAATGGACTAAAGACCTATGCATGTGCCAATGTTTACACCATGAAATTGGCAACTACAATTGAAATGGGCATGTGTCCTTCAGCACTGGACATTGATGATGCAGTTCCAGAGTGTTGCATGGTCTGGTGAACCCTGATACCCTCTGCATTATGCTGATGGGAGCGTGTGAATCTGTCTTCTTGCAGGGGAACAGCTCCCTGACACCTGTGCTGCAGGTCAGAGACAAGCTGTCAGTGGCACCATTATGCTCGGGGATCATTGAAGTGGGCATCCATGGGTCCAGTGGGGCTAGTGAAAGGCACCGTGATGGCCTAGGAGTATCATACACTGGTTGCAGACCACATAGACCCTTCATGACAGTCATGTTTCCTGATGACAGTGGCCTTTTTCAACTAGATAATGTGCCATGTCACAAGGCCAGGAGTGTGATGGCATGGTTTGACGAACATAGTGGTGAGTTCCAACTGATATGCTGGCATCCCTACTCAACAGATCTGAACCTGATTGATCATGTCTGGAATGTGACTGAACATGCCATCAGAGCTTCTCGCACCCCTCCCCAGAATTTACAGGAAATTGGTGACTTGTGTGTGCAGTTTTGGTGCTTGCTCCCTCCAGCGACCTACCAAGGCCTTACTGCTTTCATGCCATGATGCATTACTGCTGTTATCCAGGCTAAAGGTGGAAATACTGGCTATTATGTAGGTGGTCATAATGTTCTGCCTGATCAGTGTATATCCTCCTGTGCCCTGCCTAGCGATCTCTCTAGATGTATGCAGAATTACGTGACTGTTTCATTGATATATCCATCAGAAGTACAAGATCCCTCCTCAGTTGAACCAGTTCATAGAATCAGAACCATTCTGGCCAGTGTGTGGGAAGATTAGGTGACATGGCATGACCTGCTGTGAAGGCTGGTGTCTGGATTTGGACTGTGGGTGGTAGAGGGATCATTTGTGGGAGTAATATCTTCAGTTCTTTATTGACAACAGCAACACCCAAACATGTACAATAGTAGTGTGCTGAGCACTGGCATTACACAAGGAAAAGAGACAGTTAACTGCAGAATACAAGTCCAGTTTGAGTCTGATCACATGCAATGTTTCTCCTATAATTGTATAACCCTCCAAGTCAGTAAGCTGAACCTTCACCTGGCACAGCTGATGCACAAGAGAGCGGTAGAATGCTGCTGGGAGGAGACATCCCCTTATTGCCTTCTCATGTGTGCTGTCGAATACAAATGTTGCAATCGTGGTTGCGGCATATGTGAGCATGTCACCACATTCCTGTCCTCCTCTGGGAAGCTGGCATGGCAGGTGTCAGTGAAAGAAGGCAGAGAACCAACTGCGTAGGGCTGACGGCAACAAGTTAGCGTGGCCGAGGAGACCATGAGGGCTGCATTGGTTACCTGGTGGCCATGGCCCTGGGTCAGCAACAGCTGAAGGTTTATAGTGTTATTCTGCATTGGTTCCTTGGCACCGGCTTGAGGCTGGATGGTCAGCTGTCTCTGGGCCGGCAGGGCATACAGCCAGAAGTGGTCCATATGATAGTAAGCATGCATCTTGACATCACCATTTTTCAAAAGCACATCAGTGAGATGCACACCCATGGCACCAGAGCCCTGGGATGGGGTGACAGCTGCATAACAGCTCCTTCCTGGTGGCTGCTGCAGCTGCGGGCAAGGTGGTTCAGGTCCCCACTGAGGGCACTGCTGGTTCTGATAGTGGGAGATGGGCACTCCACTGGCATCCACTATGAACATCCACTGACCACACATTGTACACACCATCGTCAGTACCCATACAGGCCACAGACTGATAGTGTGCACCTGGACAGGGTCTCCTGGAGCATAACATGAAGGACATGAATGCATCTGACATGACTGCCTCCTAGGTCTTGGCACAGACAGGGCAGATAAAGCACGTCCATGGCTGACATTTGTGGAGGATTGCCACTCGACCGAGGCCATTCAGTGGGTAGGTGCTGTAGGTGCTGAGAAACAGAGGCAATGCCAAGTCTGCTGACAATCCTGACAAGCAAGCACTTATTTAACTGAGTCTTAAATGTGTCCACCATATGCTCCATCTCCCCATTTGACTGCAGGTGAAATGGAGCAGAAGTAAGGTGGGTAATACCACAGCAGGTGTAGGAAGACTGAAACAAAGCCACAGTGACCTGTTTGTCACAATCAGGGACAATCATCTGTGGCAGCCCTTTGTTCATGAAAACCTGGGTAAGAGCCAGCACAGTAACTTTTGCGATGGTGGAGTGAGTGCGTGCGAAACACGGATAGTTGAACAGTGTCTCAGCTACTACCAATCACGTGGAGGGTCATGCAAAGTCAATGTGGATACTGTCCTAGAGCTGACTGGGCATGGGCCATGGGAGCATACCTCTGTGTTGGTGCCACCTGCTATTTGGCGCACTGCATACAGTCACAAATAACCTCCACAACTACTTATGAATAAATACCAGAATTGCTCAGGCAAACCACTCCTTACAAACTGAGGCACCTGATAGAGCAAAGGATCCCAACAGCTGGACTGAACTGTAACCTCAGCTTCGTTGAAGAACAGATTGGGTCCAATGGCCAAGCATGACAATGTGTCCACATCTGCATGCTGCACTATCAGTCTGTAGGAATCCCAGAGTGATACACTCTCAGGAACATAGACCTATGCTGGAGTCATTGTGCAGTCCTGTCAGGAAGCTGCTAATGTGGGCCAAAAAGTGCCACAAGCACTCATTGGTGATGAGCTTTGTTGCCTTAGAAGAATACTTGGAACTTTTGGACTGCATACACAATGGCCAAAACCTCCTTTTCAATTTGAGAATAATTGCACTGTGTGGCTGTCAATGTCTTGGAGGCATACGTGGTAGGCTGTTTGGAACTTTCTGCAGTTTTGAGAGCCAAGACAGCCCCAATCCACTATGGAGAGATGTCTGCGGCAAGGACTAGCTGTTTACCTGCCTAAAAGTGCTGAGGTATAGCAGTGACCTGATGCAGGTGAACAGTCGGCTGACCGAACAAAGGATACAACTTTTGTACTCAAGTTGTTGAGTGGATGAATGATACCCACTTTTTTAGGGAGACATTTGAAATAATAACTGGCTTGACCCAGAAATGACTGGAATTCCTTCAGGTTCCATGGTGGAGTTAGGTTGACCATTGCTGCCACGTGCTGTACCACAGGTTTGACAATGCCCTTGGAAAGAAGGTGGCCCAGATATTTGATTTCCATCTGAAAAAACTTCAAATTCGGCATATAACACATAAGGTCTACCCCTCGAAGTTTTGTGAATAGGATATGCAGGTTAGTGAGATGTTTCTGCAATGAGGGGTCAGCGAGAATGATGTCATCAAGACAGTTTGCACAGCACAGCACATCCCACATTAACTGTTCGAAAAATCTCTGAAAAATAGTGGAGGTACTGATGATTCTGAAAGGCTGGCACATATATTGATATAGCTTGAGGGAGTGTTAATGACCATAATTTTTTTAAAGGAAGAATTAAGACAAAGCTGCAGATACACATCTGCTAAGTCAATTTTCAGAAAACACTCGCTGCCAACCAACTTCGTCAGAATTTTGTTGGTGCATGGGATGGGTATCAATTGACTATCAACTAGGTGTTAATGAAAGATTTAAAATCTCCACAGAAATGAAGTGCCTTCATAATCTTAAGAGTAACCACCAGAGGCATAACCACCCACTGGCTAGAAGGAACTGGTTCAGTGAGGCCCAGGTCTTCTAAGCTGTCTATTTCATCCTTGATAGCCTGTCACAGAGCAAATGGGATAGGCCAAACACGACAAAACTTGGGAATGGTTGTAGGTTTGAGGGTGTTGTAAGCCTCACAGTCCTTTGTAGCACCCAGTCCTCGTGAAAGCAGAGACCCAAACTAACAGCAGAGATCCAATGCCTGGAAACGAATGCAATAGGAAACATGACACACAGAATCCTGAATGTGAAACCCGAAAACTGTGAGTGCATTGAGACCAAAAATGTTTTCTGACGTCACACTGATGACTCTAAAAACATGCTAGCTATCTCAACATGTTGATACACAATATCAATCATTAACTGGCCATGAACAGGTATGGGCTGCTTGCCGTGATTGACCAAACAATGATGTGTTGAGGAAAGAGTGGGGTGACTCGAGTGATGGTAAGTTTCAAGATTCATGAGAGACATGATGACCTTAGTATTGACCTGGAAATGTAATGACTGCAGCTGATTGTGCAACGTAATATCGATACTACTGCTGGAACATTGAACTCCTGGCTGTGTATGGGCATAGCACTATGGACTTCTATAAATTCCATGTCCGTGACCAAGGACTGGTTGTGTGGGCAGCTATGGCAAACAGCTGCCACATGCCCTTTTTTATTATCATATGCCATGCACCATGGCTGCCAATGTGGGTAGCAACTATAGGTATGCACACGGGAACAATCAGAACACAAGGGGGACGTGTATTAGAAGGGTGCACCACCCAACTGTGGATGGTGTAAACCTGATGATGATGATGATGATGATGATGATTATTATTATTATTATTATTATTATTATTATTATTATTATTATTATAGTGGTGGTTGTGGTGGTGGTATCAGTGGTGAATGACATGTTTGCTGTGAAAGCAGCAATTCTACGTCTGTGACATCCTCAAATACTTAACATCACAGCCCTAGACAACTCAAACGGCTGAATGACAGCCAAAACCACTTCTCTGTCAGTGCTTCTAAATGCTAAGCTGTGCACCGTACCTCCCTGTGCAGAGCAGAATGGACAGTGATGTTATGTATTAGAGTGTCTGTATAGGAATGTTGACAATTATCACAAATAAATTTGCATTTCCTGCTTATACCACAGAGGTTGGCCACCCACACCTGGCCCAGTTTCATATGTTGCTGGTGAAACTCCACCCAGGAAGCAACAAGGGTTTGCTTAAGATAATAAGCACTGAGCAACTCGCAAATTTCAGAAAAGGCAATGTTGCTGCTGGGTCCTTTAATTCAGAAAGTTTTTGAAATAAATGAAATGTTTCAGGCTCAACGCAAGACAAGAAGAAAAGACTTTCACAAAGACAGGTCTTCCACCTGAAACAGTACAAAGTGTTGCTGCAAATGGCACACATATGAGTCCCGAACTTCCTTCCCTTCCTGGAATGGTGGAAAAACTGGGAGAGCACACATGCATGCAAAGGAGGACTTGTGAAGGGTCTGCAACATTGTGTGAATCTGTAACCAACGGACAAAATAAATTTAACTGCGGTTGCTGTTGTTGTTCAAACTGCCATTTCTGCTAAAAAGCTGCTACTGCTGTTGTTGTAATAACTGAGCCAATGCTGAATCCATTGTAGTCGTAGAACATGCTTGGAAAATGAAACAACATCATGACCAAAGACTGCAGTATGTATGGTTCTTTATTGACAACAACAACGAGAGCAACATTCAAGTATTTACAATGGCGGTGAGCTGAGGACTGGCATTACACAAGTAAGAGAGCACATTAACTGCAGAATATAAGTACAAGTTGAATCTTATCACATGCAATGCTCATCCTACACTCATGTCTGTCCAAGCATGTCAGTCAGACCTTAACCTGGCATGGCTGGTGCACAAGAGAATGAGGCTGTGCTGGTAACATGCCACCGGGATCACTCATCTGGTGGTAGTGCTGCCATTGAATGAAGCAGGCACTCTTGTATTGCCTTGTCACATTTGGTGCTGAATACAAACATTGCAGTCATTGTGGTGGTGTACGTGGACACATCACCACAAGGGGTCCAACATCTGAGAAGCACTAGGCAATAGTGGTTGTAAGTCACTGCTTGCTGCTGATTCTGGAGAAAGGTGTGGGTTTGATATCAGACTTGACACAGACAGAGGATTTCCTGCATGTCATCCAAGTCCAGATCCGTAAGGGTCGTGGGTAACAACAGGGGAAAAGGGAAAACCAGGGGCCAACCACCTGGGTTGTCACCCTGGAATTGGGGCCCCTCATTTGCTGTTGCTGGTCCTTGAGATGGGCAAAGCTGAATGGCCAACTGTTGCAGCCAATCTGGAGGCAGAGCTTGTCCAAGATCGCATAAATGAATCTGGTTCCAGTGTCGATGAAGGATGCCCTGCAGTGTGGCCACTAGGACCACCTGGTGGCCTCATTGGGTGGTGATGGAGCCACACATACAGCCAGGCATAGGTCCAGTAATGTGTGCCCAGACAGGGATGGTTGCTTCTTCTTCTTGCACTGGTAGAGACTGTAACAGGTCTAACAGGGAACAATGAGGGCACAGGTACAAGGGGTCAATCCCTATCAGATCATGAATGAGTGTTGCCTGGTAAGAGGACAAAAAGCACAACAGTGTGGAATCTGTAGGCTTGGATCTTAATGATTTTTCCATCTGTGTTTGAAACTTTTACACAAAAAGTTCAGCCACATCATTTGAGACATGGGGAAATGGAGGTGCAGTAATATACTTGATTCTATTCTGATTGCACAACCATTGAAAACCAGAAGAAGGGAACTGCAGGCCATAATCAGTGACCAGAGTTAGTGGGGTTCCTTAATAAGATAAAAATCAGTATCCAGGTCCTTAAAGGGGTTGACCATCATGGTCTGTTACGTTTTGATGATATATGATAAATGGGAACATGTAACTATTGAAATTAATCACATAACCCCAGGGAATGGACCTGAAAAGTCCACTTTCACCCAATCCCATGTATGGGCAGGCACAGGCCACAGTTAATAGGCTTGGGGCAGTGCAGGATGCTGCATCTGACAAGCCTGGCACTGTTGAGTCACACATGCAATATACTCTTTGACATGTGACCACTACATGTGCCGCCGGGTCAGATACTTCATTGTGGAAATGACCCAGAGGGACTGATGCAGGAGTCACAATGTACGGGAGAACAGAACCTCTGGAATTACTGCTCAACACTGATCATCCATTTAATTCAGTAATAGGATAATAGAGCATGGTGTCATGAAAAGAAACAATGTGGTTCCAAGAACTTTGCTGAAGGAAAGGCCTGTGTGACTAGCCAGTTTGTATGAAATGGCAAACCCATCTCAAGAGTGGATCATTACATCTGGCTGCTGTGGCATCTCTGGGAATGTCGGAAAAACTTCCATTGACTGTTCCAACTGTGAATCAGTGTGAAAGAAAAGTCTCTTGCTTATCAAATTCCTCATCGAAACCTGTAGGGAAATGTGACCGCACATTTGTATTCACATTTTGGGCAGATGTGTGATAATGAACAGAATATTGGAAATGTGATAAGGAAAGAGCTCTACATTGTGACCACTGAGGTGTCTCCTCGGGCACCTTTGACTTTGGATCAGATATGGACAACAGCCTATGATCTGTGACCAGATGAAATTTGTTGCCATACAAGAAAGTGTGGAACTTCTGAATAGGAAACATAGTTGCCAGTGCCTCCTTCTGTATTTGGGAATAACTTTCTTGTGTCATAGTGAATGTCTTTGAGGTAAGTGTGGTAGGCTGTTCTGAACCATTTGAGAACATGTGTGACAACAGTCCCAGCACCGTAGGGTGACACATCTGTGGCCAACACTAGACATTAGGCAAACAGCAATTTGGAGAAAT
Source organism: Schistocerca piceifrons (assembly GCF_021461385.2). Classification (NCBI taxonomy): domain Eukaryota; kingdom Metazoa; phylum Arthropoda; class Insecta; order Orthoptera; family Acrididae; genus Schistocerca; species Schistocerca piceifrons. Next base: position 462,717,996 of record NC_060149.1, read on the forward strand.
TTCTTGAGCTTTATAAATGCTTGGTGACAATTTCCTTATCTTTTTTGGTTCTGGAATATTGGAAATGGCTACCACATTCTCTGATGTTGGTTTAAGGCCTAACTAGCAAAGGATATGTTGCGTGGCCAAGAAATTTTGGAAGCTCAAGAGGAAGAAATAGCTCAATAACTCATATCACTTTTTTTGTTTGGAAGGATAATTATACTTTCTGTCATCATTATTTTTAAATTTATAATCTATCGGAAAACTAAAGTAAATATGAAAAAGAAATCTTCAAGGTTGATCTTTTTTCATTACGTATTACTCTTGAAGATACATCAATTATATATGTGCCAGTAATGCTTTAATAACAGCATTAATGGCCAATTTCCTAGGCCCAGTATTCTTTTAAGTGGCCTCATGCCAAAATGTTAATTGAGGGAGCATGTTGACAAGTTACAGTTTAACTCAGCTTTCAAATGGATTGAAAATCCTTACCAGAGATTTGATATTGTCACATTGTGGAATGTTGGCAATAGCTTATTCTAAAAATTTCAGAAAGAGAGTTTGTTGTGCTAGAAGCACTGAAAGGTAACCTGTTATATTGATAGAGGCCAAAGGAGTATTGAATATTACAATGAAGCACCCAAGAAACTGGTATAGGGAAGCGTATTAAAATACAGAGGTACGTAAACAGGCAGAATATGGTGCTGTGGTCGGCCACATGTATATAAGACAACAAGTGTCTGGTGCAGTTGTTAGATTGGTTACTGCTGCTACAATGACAGGTTACCAAGATTTGAGTGAGTTCGAATGTGGTGTTTCAATCGGTGTACAATTGATGGGGGACAGCATCTCCAAGGTAGTGATGAAGTGTTTCCCATGTGGCCATTTCATGAATGTACTGTGAATATCAGGAACCTGGTGAAACATCAAATCTCTGACATAACTGTGGCCGGAAAATGATCCTGCAAGACCGGGATCAGTTATGACTGAAGACAATCATTCAATATGAAAGAAGTGCAACACTTCCACAAATTGCTGTAGGACCAATGATGGGCCATAAACAAGTGTCAGTGTGAGAACCATTCAATGAAACGTGATCGATATGGGCTTTCAGATTCTGAGTTTAAACACTTCTCCTGGCCACCAAACTCTTCAGACATGAATGTTATTGAGCATATCTGGGATGCCTTGCAATGTTCTGTTCAGGAGAGACCTCCACCCACTTGTACCCTTACGGATGTATGGACAGCCCTGCAGGATTCATGGTGTCAATTCCCTCCAGCACTGCTTCAAACATTAGTTGAGTGTATGCCAGGTAGTGTTGTGAGGCTTATGCAGACTTGCGGGGAGTCCTACATGATATTAGGCAGATGTAACAGTTTCCTTGGCTCTTCGGTGTAGAATGGCTTTAGAAGCACCATCAAATGGAAGATGAAAATAAGTCTTTGAAAGATCTGTCTTAGAGAAATACTGACTCCCTGCCAATTTTAAAAATAGGTCATCAGGATGTGGAAGGAGGTATGAATCCACTATTGACTGTGTGTTTCCCATATTTTCCAAGTTCCTAACAAGGTATAATGCACCATCCAGTTTTTTAACAGTGACTAAAGGTAATAACTATCTGCTGTAAGGAATCAGGAACAGCACTTTTTAATTCCTCTAAGTGATCCAGCTCCACCTTAGCATCATACCACAAAGCTAAAGGTGTTGGGCGGGCTTTAGAAAATTTTGCTACTAGAAAAATAAGCCATTCCCCAATGTGGAGAAAATAAGGGAGCATATTAGAGATATAGATAATCTACTTCTGCACATGGAATAGTAATCTGGATTGCTTGGACTGAGTGTTGGATAGAAAACCAAAAGGCTGTGTACACATCCAGGCCATAAATATTTTCCCATCAGGGATCTGCTACAACAAAGAAAGGAAGGGTTCTGGGTGTGTACTTATACATTAATCCCTGAACTACTTGGCCAGGTGTCAGAATTTCATGATGAAGCTATTTCCACAGCTTAGCTGCTACTGATTTTAAGGGTGGAGACCCTAATCAGAAATATGTAGGCTGATTAATAATTGAGACCAAGGCCTCAGTATCAAAATGGAATAAAATGGGAATCCCATGAACTGTTATTGGCAGCATAAGGCAGCATGGTGCTCCTCTAGACTCTGTGATGCGATTTATTTGCTGCTGATGGCACAGCTGGCAGTGGCAAACATCTTCTATGCGCCCCTGGCAAAAACAACAGTTTGCAGACAGCATTATAATTTGGGCATCTAGATCTAGCATATAGAGAAAAACAACCAGAACAACTTGTTGTCAGTGTCCAAAAACTGTTGTGGCACTTGGTTTGATTACTGTATGGTCATATGGGAACCACTAGTTGTGATACTCCACAGGCTTTGGAAATGGTAGCCTTGACTGTGTGAGAAATCCTGAATGCACTAGCAATACTTCACCAACAGAAGGATCTGGCTGCAATAACATCTCAGCTAGCACTTCGCTATCAGGTGATAATCTAATCACCACTTCAGATGTTAATGATTCTGTGCATGGTAGTCCACAATAACACATAAAAACCCCAGGGTAGGCCTTGAGGGAATGCAATCAATGATTCATAACTGTCTGATGTTGTCTTACAATGTTAAAAGACCTCGAAAAGAGCAGCTACCACATGTAATTTTATAGCAAAATGTTCACTTAAAAGCGTGTGTAAAGCGGTGAGGGCAGCACTTATCGATCGGATAAGATGGGCCAACTTTTTTTTTATAGGTAATACAAAGGCTTGCTGTTTCTCATGGTAATTGAATTTGCTTCCCTGGAAATGCAGTGCTTAACACTTCTGGTACACTTTCTAATGCTCTTGAGCTTTAGTGAATGACTGGAAAACCAGGACTGCAAGAAGCAATTGTAGATGTGCCGGACCCATCAATTTCTTTATGAGATTGTACTGCTGTTAAAGCTATCATTTCCACATTTCAGGGAACTGAAACTCCCTTGCTGTTGAACCACTTAGCAAAATGGCAGGACAAGTCCTATTCTGGAATGGGGTGGGTTACAGTTCCGAAAAATCTGTGTCACCACTGTTGTAAATCTGTCAGCAAGTTAGTTGTAGTTGTAAATTGTCATAGCTGTGTTGGGAAATAACCAGAGCTCCGAACCCTAATATAAAGCACTGAAGCTCAAATAGTTATATCTACAGAAAGCTGGCTAAAGCCAGAAATAAGTTCAGCAGAAATTTATTCTAATGATCTAACAGTGTTCAGAAAGGATAGATTAAATAGAATTGGTGATGGTGGAGTATTTATTGCTGTCAGTAGTAATTTGCCTTGTAGTGAAATTGAAGTAGATAGTTTCTGTGAAATAGTATGGGTAGAGGTTATATATGTAACAATCAGACTAAACTATTAATTGGGTCGTTTTACCGACCCCCAGACTCGGAAGATATAGTTTCTCAACAGTTCAAAGAAAATTTGAGTTTCATTTCAAATAGGTACCCCACTCATACAATTATAGTTGGTGGTAACTTTAATCTATCCTTAATATGCTGGAAAAATTATACATTTAAAGCCGGTGGCAGGCATAAAATGTCGTCCGAAATTGTACTGAATGCTTTCTCAGAAAATTATTTTGAACAATTAGTTCATGAGCCCACTCGACGCATAAATGGTTGTGAAAGCATACTTGACCTCTTAGCAACAAATAATCCAGGGCATATGTGAGTATCATGATGAATACAGGGATTAGCAACCACAAGGCAGTAGCTGCTAGGCCGAATACTGTAACACCTACAACCATTAAAAAGAAACACAAAGTATATCTATTTAAAAAAGCTGATAAAACTACTCTTAATGCCTTTTTAAGAGACAATCTGCACTCCTTCCGATCTGATCATGGAAGCATAAAAAAGTTGTGGAATGATTTCAGAGAGATAGTGTCGGCAGCAATTGAGAGATATATACCACATAAATTAATAAGTGATGGTACTGATCCCCCATGGTACACAAAACGGGTCAACTGGCTGTTGCAAGAGCAGTGATAAAAGCATGCCAAATTTAAAAGAATGCAAACTCCCCAAGACTAGCAAAGTTTTGCAAAAGTTTGAAATAAAGCTCGTGCTTCAATGCGAGATGCTTTTAATAATTTCCACGATGAAACTCTGTCTCAAAATCTGGCAGAAAACCCAAAGAGATTCTGGTCATATATAAAGCACACCAGAGACAAGACACAATCAATACAGTCACTGATCAATAACAATGGTGAAGTCATTGATGACAGTGCCACTAAAGCAGAGTTATTAAACACGATTTTCTGAAACTTGTTCACCAAAATAGACAAAGTAAATATTCCTGGATTCCAATCAAGAACAACTGCCAGGATAAGAAACATAGAAATAGATATCCTCAATATCGCAAGGCAGCTTAAATCACTTAATAAAAGCAAAGCTTCCGGTCCAGATTGTAAACTAGTCAGGTTCCTCTCAGAGTATGCTGATACAATAGCTCCATATTTAGCAATTATATACAACTGCTCGTGCACAGAAAGATCCATACCTAAAGACTGGAAAATTGCTCAGGTCACACCAAGACCCAAAAAGGGAAGTAGGAATAATCCATTGAATTACAGGCCCATCTCACTAACGTCAATTTGCAGTAGGGTTTTGGATCATATACTGTATTTGAACATTATTAAGTACCTCCAAGAAAACAATTTTGTGACACATAGTCAGCACGAATTCAGAAAATATCGTTCATGTGAAACACAACTTGCTCTTTATACTCATGAAGTAATGAGTGCTATTGACAGGGGATGTCAAATTGATTCCATATTTTTAGATTTCCAGAAGGCTTTCAACACCATTCCTCACTAGCGTCATCTAACAAAACTGTGTGCCTACGGAGTATCGCCTCAGTTGTGCGACTGGATTCATGATTTCCTGTCAGAAAGGCCACAGTTCATAGTAATAGACACAAAGTCATAGAGTAAAACAGAAATAATATCCAGCATTCCTCAAGGAAGTTTTGTAGGTACACTATTGTTCCTGAGCTATATTAACGACATAGGAGACAATCTGAGTAGCTGTCATAGATTGTTTGCAGATGATGCTGTCATTTACCATCTTGTAAAGTCATCAGATGACCAAAACAAATTGCAAAATGATTTAGATAAGATATCTCTATGGTGCGAAAAGTGGCAATTGGCCCTGAATAAAGAAAAGTGTGAAGTTATTCACATGAGTACTAAAATAAATCCACTAAATTTTGATCACGTGATAGGCCATACAAATCTGAAGGCTGTAAATTCAACTAAATACGTAGGGATTACAATTACAAACACCCTAAATTAGAATGATCACATAGATAATGTTGTGGGTAGAGCAAACCAAAGACTGCGATTCATTGGCTGAGCATTTAGAAGGTGCAACAGGTCCGCTAAAGAGACTGTGTACACCACACTTGTCTGCCCTATTCTGGAGTTTTGCTGTGCGGTGTGGGACCCGCATCAGATGGGACTGATGGATGACATTGAAAAAGTACAAAGAAGGGCAGCTCGTTCTGTGTTATCGCAAAGTAGGGGAAATAGTGCCACAGACATGATACATGAATTGAATTGCAGTGGCAATCATTAAAACAAAGGCATTTTTCGTTGCGACGGAATCTTCTCGTGAAATTTAAATCACCCATTTTCTCCTCTGGTTGCAAAAACATTCTATCGGCACCCACCTACATAGGGAGAAATGATTATAACGATAAAGTAAAAGAAATCAGGGCTCACACAGAAAAATTTAAGTGCTCAATTTTCCCGCGCGCTGTTCGGGAGTGGAACGGTAGAGAGACAGCTTGAAGGTGGTTCATTGAACCCTCTGCCAGGCACTTTATTGTGAATAGCAGAGAAATCACGTAGATGTAAATGTAGGTGTAGGTGCTTCTTCAACAATACAGAAATTACACTCCTGGAAATGGAAAAAAGAACACATTGACACCGGTGTGTCAGACCCACCATACTTGCTCCGGACACTGCAAGAGGGCTGTACAAGCAATGATCACACGCACGGCACAGCGGACACACCAGGAACCGCGGTGTTGGCCGTCGAATGGCGCTAGCTGTGCAGCATTTGTGCACCGCTGCCGTCAGTGTCAGCCAGTTTGCCGTGGCATACGGAGCTCCATCGCAGTCTTTAACACTGGTAGCATGCCGCGACAGCGTGGACGTGAACCGTATGTGCAGTTGACGGACTTTGAGCGAGGGCGTATAGTGGGCATGCGGGAGACCGGGTGGACGTACCGCCGAATTGCTCAACACGTGGGGCGTGAGGTCTCCACAGTACATCGATGTTGTCGCCAGTGGTCGGCGGAAGGTGCACGTGCCCGTCGACCTGGGACCGGACCGCAGCGACGCACGGATGCACGCCAAGACCGTAGGATCCTACGCAGTGCCGTAGGGGACCGCACCGCCACTTCCCAGCAAATTAGGGACACTGTTGCTCCTGGGGTATCGGCGAGGACCATTTGCAACCGTCTCCATGAAGCTGGGCTATGGTCCCGCACACCGTTAGGCCGTCTTCCGCTCACGCCCCAACATCGTGCAGCCCGCCTCCAGTGGTGTCACGACAGGCGTGAATGGAGGGACGAATGGAGACGTGTCGTCTTCAGCGATGAGAGCCGCTTCTGCCTTGGTGCCAATGATGGTCGTATGCGTGTTTGGCGCCGTGCAGGTGAGCGCCACAATCAGGACTGCATACGACCGAAGCACACAGGGCCAACACCCGGCATCATGGTGTGGGGAGCGATCTCCTACACTGGCCGTACACCACTGGTGATCGTCGAGAGGACAGTGAATAGTGCACGGTACATCCAAACCGTCATCGAACCCATCGTTCTACCATTCCTAGACCGGCAAGGGAACTTGCTGTTCCAACAGGACAATGCACGTCCGCATGTATCCCGTGCCACCCAACGTGCTCTAGAAGGTGTAAGTCAACTACCCTGGCCAGCAAGATCTCCGGATCTGTCCCCCGTTGAGCATGTTTGGGACTGGATGAAGCGTCGTCTCACACGGTCTGCACGTCCAGCACGAACGCTGGTCCAACTGAGGCGCCAGGTGGAAATGGCATGGCAAGCCGTTCCACAGGACTACATCCAGCATCTCTACGATCGTCTCCATGGGAGAATAGCAGTCTGCATTGCTGCGAAAGGTGGATATACACTGTACTAGTGCCGACATTGTGCATGCTCTGTTGCCTGTGTCTATGTGCCTGTGGTTCTGTCAGTGTGATCATGTGATGTATCTGACCCCAGGAATGTGTCAATAAAGTTTCCCCTTCCTGGGACAATGAATTCACGGTGTTCTTATTTCAATTTCCAGGAGTGTATTAACCACAACTTACTTACGTTTAATTACAGAAATGAATAGTGCCTGACTTTTCTGGAAATACACAAAACAGAAGACTTTTTATGGTTAACGAAGTACTCTGAATGTTCTTTGAATGACTCACTCATCCATGCTAGAGAATATTGTTTATAGGTTCAACTCGGCAACACTCAGATACAAACCACACTCACTGTGTGCCCATATGCCATCAGTTGTCCACTGAAAACTCATTGGTTGACTGAACAGTGATCAAATACACTCCTGCAATGGCAGATATGAGTCCATTAGCTAGGCAAACGTCATCAGTACATAACAACTAAGTTAAAATCACCATCTAGGAGGAAACAACATAGAGCAGGATCATCTTTGGTAGGTACACTGGACAGCTTGCTGTAAAGATCAACGAGATGACAAATGAGACCATTGCAGCCCTTAAATATTCATGTGTGGATATGGAATTACTAAATCACTGAATCTTTCACGGCATGCAGTTGTATAGCGGATGGTGTAAGATTTCCAGGTGCCAGCTGAGGTGGCAGCATGCAAACGTCGACACCTGTGTCAACTAGGAAGTACTCCCTTAGATGGTTATCATAGATGAAGAGCCATGTGCCATTAGAATGTAGACGTGGGATATGATGAGTGTTGTCATTTTTTGTAGTGAGGTGGCTCAAAGCAGGGGAGTGACCTGATGCTCCTGTGTAAAGCTGCTGTACTAGTTTGGGTAGCTTCAGGGTGGATGACAGCAGCACACTTTGGCACCAAAGCGTGCTTGGAACCAGCAGGGGCGGTGCGGCGGAGTAGGTGCAGCATTCTGGCTGGGTCAGTTGTTGTCATGGTTAGGTGTGGGTTGATGGCCGGGCGTGAATGTGGCCAATAGTTGTTCTCATTTCACAACAAATACGGCACCTAGGTCTGAGCCAACCCTGCACTAGGCTTCGCAATGCTGGTGATCTGGTACTCACTACCCAACACTTCCTGCAGCTGCTGGCCCACACCTGTACCGTGTGAACTACCTAGCAGCAGAACCTTCTTCTTTCTGTTAGACTTTGTAACTGACCTATGCCTCCTAACTACTGAGGACTGCTGCATGTCCTTACATCTACATCTACAGCTGCGAGTGGCTCCTCTCCACTCAACTCTGACAGTTGGTGAAATCTATTGCATATATGCAAAGTATAACTGTCTGAATAACTCCTCCTCCTAGCTGCCTTCTTGCCAACTGCAGGTTCACATTCCCCACGACCCTTTGCATCCTCAACCTGTCTAGTTGCTCCTTTGTGCATTGTAACTGCATCTGAAGGCCACAGATCTTACACTACTGCTCCTCTATCAACTTATTTCTACTACAGATTCTGCATTCCCAGGAGAGGATCTTGCTAGAATACCCACAGGCTTCCCCACTGCACTCCCCCCAATGAAAATACTTTTCACAGATCCCACACCGTAACCCACTACTCACAAACCTACAACAGAGCCCACACTTCTCACTCATGGTAAAATTTTACAGTTACTGGAAAACAACTATGTCCATGTTTCACAAGTTCAGTTACACCAGAAGAACTATTTATAGAACTAACAATAGTGGTTTCAAAATTCTCTGTTTACTAAAAAAGCAACATCTTGTATTAATACTACTATACTACAGCTAATACCAGTATAAACAAAACTTCACAAAACTATTAGCTGAAACCAAAAATTCAAGCGGGCACTGTAACACTCAATGAAGTGAAAACACTGGATGAAAATTTTACTGAAACATTTCACTAGAAACAGTAAGAAATGTCAGCTGAAAACTAAAGCATGAAGTTTACTAAATAACTTCAGTGCACAGGGAACTGTAAAAAACACAGCAAGCAAATGTTTTCCAAAGTTTATTAAAAAGTTATTTGGCCAGAAACAGCACAAAACACTGCTGAAAACTATTAAATTTAGTAACTGTATATTAGTGCACAAATAACTTCATCAGTACTTAGCTTTATAACTGCTACAGCTGCAACTGCACACCACAAATGTAATCACACTTCTGAGGCGGGAGGCTCGGATGAACAACGTAAGCACACTCACGAATAACAGACCACTCGAGTCAATAACACATGAAGCAAGACTGAGATTAATGAAAATCCACTAATAAGTTACTTTTACAGCAAATATTAACACAAATAAATTTTAAAATAAGTAACTAAAGATTAAAACTTTATAAAATATTGATGAGCAATTTCAACAGCAGTTCAGCATGTGATGTCACACCAAAGGTAACAATCAAGTTGTGTGTTGTGTTTTCCTGTTGACACGTCTCAAACTGCAAGTGTGTTCACCTGTGTTGTTTGGTAGTCATTTCACTTCCACCATTTTCTGTTATCAGATAGAAACCAACAGTTAATGAAAACACTTTCAGTATAACAGACAAACATGAGAAACCTACTTGGATCAACAGCAGCATTTGTTGCAACAAACTCAAGTAGTAGTGCAGCAGTGAAAATAAATGGTCTGTAAACTTAGCTCGGGACATGTAAATTACTTACATGAGTAGAAAAATCTTTCATGATGTACCATTAGCTTAATCAGGTTTTCAAACCCATATTTATTACACTGTTTGCATTTGCCCCAGATTCTTTACTGCAGGAAATGAATTAAACAGTTGATCTATGAAGTTCTGCTGTACTACAGGGCATACAGGATAGCACCATCCCTCTGTTATATTTGTATTGTGAATTACTTGTAGAAGAAAGTCTCAAGATTATGTCTTGATGGCAACTGCGAGGACAAAACAGAGAGCAGTGTTGATTGTACAGAAAGGTGCCAGTGGAAGCATTGTGGTCAGTTTGTTCCAGGTTCCTGCTGAATTCCTGGGTTGAAATAAATGGACAGTATCTGTGACTTCCATTGTTTGCCTTGTACTTGATATTTCCCAAGTGAAATGCTCATATTTAGTTGACAGTCCTCTGCTCTGTTGAAGTTTACATTGAATTGGCTGTACATGCCATCCATCAGTGCTTAACGTGGAATGATTATGTACTTCACTCTCTTTATATTTTGTGGTGCCTTTGTCAGATTTCCCATCGACATTAGTAATAGAATACATTGCTTCTCTTTTCAAAGATTATTTCATTACCTGAATTATAGACTGAGCACCCTTTACCATGCAAAGTTCTTGTTTACTGATGAATTCTGGATATTGTTCAGTTTTGTTTTTGTGATAATGTTTTGGTACATAAGTAAAGGTATTTGCACCCTCACGCCTCCTTGCAACTTCCACTCCACCACCCAGTGCTGCTGAAAAATTTAGTTTATCTAGATTTGTGCAAATGTTTCACATATCGCATCTGGGCTGGATAAATATTTTGTTGCATGTATCTTCTTCTGTCATGAAATTAAGAGATAACTCAAACATTGTCAGTTCAAAACTTGACCATGTTCTTTTTCTGTTATAGCTCTGGATCTATTGATCTAAAAATGAATGTCACAGTTAGTAAATACATTGAAACTGTATCCCCTAGGGGTGTGTTTTTTTCTGTTAAAGGCATGCTGTTGTAACGGCATTTCTTTCATGTAAGTCTCCAGGTCAGCCAGTATCTGGTATTGTTGTGTGTATAGTCTTTCCTACCCACACAAACTTTGTATACTCACAACCACCCATGATAACTCACCAGCCTGTATGTGAACACTCCACTTGCATCAGTCCACTCTACATATTGTGAGCAAAAAATTCTTTCAGTTTTCCTGAAATGAGTAATTATACAAATTTGTTTGACATTACTTTCAACTTTTGATAGTCATGGGATGTCTGTATTCCAAAATACAGCTAGAAAATCTGTATATTTTCTTCAGCTTTACCTCGCTTGTTTCCCCTCCTCACATATTTATGTACATGTTGTGCAGAATGGTATCTCTGCCTTAGTCTCTTGCAAAATAATTTTAAAATCTTTCATGTTCAGTAGAAAGAGACTTACAAAAGACTGGCCATTAAATTCGAGAAATTCTATCTTTTCTGCAGCCTTTGGAAGTGTGGATGAGATATCTAAAATAATGTACTTTGCCTTTATGCAGTCTGTGATATTACCAACTTCCAGTAATTGTAGGAACAGGTGATATGTGGAAGAAATCTGATTTTGTTAGGAGGCCAGAAATAGATACAAGCATTAAGAGAAGGGGCATTCTGCTGCTAAGTAGCAGTCAAGGGTTACGTCTTGGTCCACAGTTGTAAGAGACTTTAGGTGAGGAGTACCAGATCATCAATATTTTTAAACCAAGTGCAGAGGTGACAGATGAATGTGAGGCTCTGTGTAAGAACTTTACCAAAGACAATCAGATATTGATAGTGGGAAGTGTGGGGAATATCCTTGGTAGGGACTGGGATTTTGAAATAAGTGGTAACTTGTACAAGATTGCTACTGAAACTTGAACCACTAACGTTCACCACATACAATTGTTTCATTGTCATGATCATCCCCCATCTTGACATTGTTCTGAAGTGAGTTAATATGGAAGCTGAGAGGATGCAGCTGATTGCTGACAAGACACACGTTTCTGTGGTGGCAGTTGAGATTATTCATAGGTTGGGCTATGCTAGATACGGTATGCACGATTATAGGGTTAGGAAGGGATGATTGACTAGGTTTATGAGAAACAGCATGGTAGGTGGATATGGACTTACTCAAGGCTGAATTGCAGTGATAACATGTAACAGGTTTAGAACTGTTTAGGATGAAGCCAGGTAGGAAGTATCCCTGGTTGAGGAAGCTTCCTTTAAAGCTGGAGGTTAATTCAGCAAATGGGGAATGGAAATCATAAGGCACTGTAAGCTTATATCATCAACATGTTGAGGGGATTAATGGTAAAATAGGTGTATTAGTGAAAGATGCTGGCATTGACATTATTTGTATCTTGGAGCACCATTTACATAGCAAATAAATTCTGTGGCTCCCTTTGGTGTGGTACATCTTATCTGATTTCCAAGAGCTCATTACATTTATTAAAAATGTGATTTTTTTTAAAAGTACTGTAAGGAAGAGATACTTTTAGGATAGGTGGAAGAGTTAAAATTAAAAAAAAAAAAAAAAACTTTTTGTTCTAGGCCTCTACAGATGCCCCATTTCATATTATAGGACTTTTCTCTCTAGGTTTGGTACTGTGCCTGGCTCAGTTCTTAAGGAGGACAAGAAATAAATTTTGTGTCAGGATTTCAATACAAACTTTCTTGCTGATCCTCCAGAGAAAACACTATTAATACTAGAACTGCCACATTTTTCAAACTCCCTAAAACTGCTGTCAGTACAAAAATGTCCCATCTTCAGTGGACCTTTTTTATTTCAGGGAATGTGTTTTTCTGTAACTGACAGACAATCTAATGGCGAGTTATTTTGTACATTAAGTACATTCATGCTAGATGCATATGTTCATCACCAAGATGAGTTCAATCTTTACCAAGATATGAGAAAGTGTTCAGCATATACTGAGAATTTTTATAGACAGGCGTCCCATATTTCTGACCATAATTGTTAGCTCTTGAACAATGAAATGAGTGAACTGGCATTAAACTTTAATGGGAAATACTGTCCATCACAAAAGGTATACGGATGAGGAATACTTTGCCAATTTGTTGTAACTCTCCAATACACATGACATGACAGAAAATTTTCATTTTTTTAGTTGCTGCCACCATGTCAACTATAAATCAAATAGGAGGAACATCACGATTTTCTGGAAGTGATTATGTGACATCACAGACTTATAAAATGGTCTTGTACTTTTCTTCAAGCAAAGATGATCCACTTCCATTCCTTTGGATTCAGTGGAACCCCTTACATGTGGAACAGCAAGAAATGCACCCAGCTCTTCAAATTGTAATGATTATTCTTCTACTTGCTCTATGGACATCTGTTTCAGTGCATTTTTTTTTATCTTCAAGAACAGATTCGTCAATAAACAAGTGACTTTCATTCAACAGAAAATCACTTATGTCACACCTTTACCCATATGAAGAAGGACCAAAATTCTCCCAAAGAATATTTTACATTCTGCTCTTTCTGTGAGTTCCAGTATTAGTGTGGGAACTACTTCCCACTTTGGTTCATCAGGAGCTTCAATTTCTCTAATGACAAATTACAGGATAAGCATCTTTTACCTTAATTAGGATGCCTTTTAGCATCTGCATGCCACAATTTTGCATCATTTAGCTAAAAATAAACTCTGTTTATCATTGTTATCTTGAAAAATGCCATCTGAGCAACTCTTACTGTGCAACGATGTCACATTGTGACAGAAATGCCTCTACCACCTTCCCTATTACTATGACAATGTGGTTGCACTTTGGGTTAGGTAGTGTCTATAGATAATTGAAATGAAATGAGCATTCCCCCTGAAATGAATACAGCACAGTGAAATTGGAAAAAGAAAGATGTACAGTCTCAGAAGCAGTTTATTTCATAACATTTCCACTACTATGTATACATTATGATTCATCAGTATCTTCATTGCTGCCCTCTGGTTCATCTGATCTCTATGCTGCTCTTTGTTTTGCATCATAATCAGAATCAGTTGAAATACTACCTGCCTCTTTTTTTTTAAATTCAACTTATTCAGTATTACTTATCAGTGCTAACATCTGCTTATCTGTGAGACTCAAACAGTGAAGCAGGCTACACTGCTTCACAGTACATGTGTTTTCCATTTAAATGAAGTTTTATTGCACCACACTTATAGTTTTTGATCTCTATTGCAGCAGCAAACACATTAAAGGCGGAAAACAATGTGCAGCAGTCAGCACAACTTACATTATTCAGTGGAAAATGTCACATTAGTAGTCCTAGTTATTCCTTATTGTTTCTTGAAAATTATGCAAGTGATGGCATTGATTTTTAGTTCAGAGTGAACTATGTTAAGAAACATTAAAAGTTATGAAACCTTATCCACCTTCTAAAACAATTAGAGGAAGGAGAGGGATTACAGTTTTGCTCTGGGACAAAAATATCCCATTGGTGATTCTAGTGTTAAGAGATTTACTTGAATCTTGTCTAGTACAGATAGTATACTTTCCAACTAGGGATCACAGACAATATCTTAATAGACTGTTCTCTATTTGATGAGCACAGTGGGGTAAATATTAGTAATGGACGGTCAGGTCACAATGCATAAACAGTAATTCTGAAAAGAATCAGGGCACATTCAAATCCCAATGTAGTAAACAAAACAATTAGAGATATAAGTCCAGTTAAAATCAAAACATTTAAAGCCAATGCCAAAGGGCAAACTTGGCAAGTAGTTTACAATACAGACAGTTCAGATAACAGACAGTGCACTTCTTCAAACTTTTCACCACTTTCTTTGAAAGCTATTTCCCATTAAAATTGCAGACAGATATGCAGTACTGATAAGCAGTCCATTTGGGCAAGTAATGTCATTAGAAAATAACAGAAGCTGTATCCTAATGTGAAAAAGATTATTTCACTACATAGAAAGTACATGCAGGAAAAAGCATGTCAAAGTAATCATTAAGCAACTTCATATTTTTCTGGAAAAGTGGTCTAAAGTTAAGAAATACTATGAATTGATAAATGATAAAACAGGCAAACAAGTACACAAGGGAAAATAAAAATTAAAATATTGTTGTGGCTTTTGTGACCACTTGTTGACATAGTAGATGTTGCCATTTGCCTCAGGATCTTCAATATTTATTTAACAATTTTTTCTTACATGTTTCCAGCATGAGTGGCTGGCACTGTCAGAGAGGTTCATCCTCCATTGTTGATGGCAGACTGAAGTCAAGCCCACAACCATAGGTTATATGTTCCTAACATGCCAATGTCAAGGGCCTTTCACTGGTCATTACCACTGTAGTCCTCCTTGTGTTACCTATAACAGTCTTTCCCTGCAGCACAGGAATCCAGTATCCATTTACGTTGCTGCTTTCTTGTTAAGATTATTGACATGTTTGTAAATTTTTAAGACATTTCCTGAACAAATGGGCAAGGTACCTCTTTTCCCCAGTGAGAAATGTAGTGTATTCTCAACATTGCCAGGGGGCCCTTTGTCCTTTGCCATTCTGAGACAGTCTCTGATCTTCTTGCTCACTTCTTCCATTTGATGTGAAACCATGGTGGCAAACAGTCCATTGATTTCCAAATACATTTGGACCATCTCCGCACTAGCATTAAATGTACTATGGAAGTATAAAAGGACCAACAGTTACACTTTGTATGTGTGCTGGTTAGGAGGTATGGTGAGAATCTGCACCACATCATGTATCAGAAACTACTGCACATGGACTGCATCTACCTCTACATACACACTCCACAAGCCACCATGCACTGCATGGTGTAGGGTACCACATACTGCTACTAGTCATTTCCTTTCCTGTTCCACTTGCAAATAGAGTAAGGGGAAAATGACTATCTGTAAGCCTCCATGTGAGCAATAATTTTTGTCATCTTATCTTTGTGGTCCTTATGCAAAATGTACTTCAGTGGCAGTACTTGTATGCTGATTGAACCTACCAGTAACGAATGTAGTGGCATGCCTCTGAATTGTGTCAATGTCTTTGTTTAATCTGACTGTTGGGGATTCCAGTAACTCTAGCAGTATTCAAGAATAAGCTACGCTAGTATTCTATACATAGTCTCCTTTAAATATGAGCTAAACTTTCCCATAATTCTCACAATAAAATGAAGTCTAGCATACTCCCTACTGCTACCAACCTGATGTTCTCATTCCATTTCATGTCACTTTGCAGTGTTAGACCTAGATATTTAATCAATGTGACTGTGTCAGGCTGCACACTACTGATGCCCTATATGAAAATTGTAGAACTGCTTTTCCCACTCATCCCCTTTAACTTATATTTTTCTGCATTTAGAGCAAGCTGCCAGTCATGAGACAAACTAGAAATTCTGTCTAAGTCATCTTGTACCCAACGACAGCCACTCAATAATGATACTTGTGCAAACTTTCAGATCATCACTTAAGCCAGAAAAGAGATGATTAATAAGCTTGAAACACTCTCAAGACCAACTTGTTAACCACAGTACCTTGGAGACAAAATGCAGCACCTGAAATGCATACTGAGGCGCAAAACATACTCTACTAGTTAACATCAGTGTCACAAAACCTAACACTCAGTGAAGTGACACATTCGAAGAAGAAATGTCATATGTGGTCTTTCTGCCGTACATCCACAGCCTAATGGACAGAATTGAATGTATATTGTGCAGACACTGTTTGCAAACCAACCAGACAGTTCAGAGAGTGTCTCACCTTGGAAAAAGATAAAAAGGGATCCACTCATAATGTCAGGAATATATGGCACACCATTTTTCTTATGGTAAAGTTTGTTGGAATGATCAGAAGACCCATTAATACCAAGATCATCAGACATAAATTGTATTGCAGGAGGACGTTTGGAGAAATTGGTCATGGTGGAGTACACACTGTGAGAGACTGATCACATAATAAAATTCACTGACTCCCAGGTTTTAGCTTTGTAAAAGAGCTACCACACAGATTGTTTCAGGCCAAAAATAGAAGAAGAAGAAGAAGAAGAAGAAGAAGAAGAAGAAGAAGAATGGTACAAACATGACAATAGTTTTAACAAGAAAGAAGAAAACCTCAAGGTAAATTTATCCTTGATTCACGTGCCACAGCAAAAGATGAATTTAGATTACATGGTGAGAACAATAGTGATAAATGACGCCCAAAATACCCTCAATATTGCTATGGAAAATATGTACAATATCTGGACACAGGATTGAGTCCAGTTTGTCACAAGCAATCTGGGATAATTATTTGATAATGCCAGCCATTTGTGTTGGCAGAATGACAGAAAAATCATTCAGCAGGCTGAAGATTCTGAGACAAAAGCCAACAGGCAGTACGTCAAAATAAAAGTTATTGATCTTACATTCAAATGTTTACACACGTAGTCCCATGTTACTCACAATTGGAAGTGAAATTATTTGTGGAATAATTCTGTTTATATGACATTTTAAAGGATTTGTGTTGTGTGTATTTACTTTAAATATATTAACTGCAAAATGTCCCCAAATTAAAATTTTTGTTTCAGATGGCTTATCACCAACAGAAAGTCGGACAGAGTTAATAACGTTTTATAAGAATAAATTAAACAGTTTAAAGTGTGTAACCATATTTGTTGTATTAAAATTGGAAATACTGATGAAAATATCCAGAAAGTATCAAATATGGTATTGGATAATTACTGATATGTGAAATAACTGACGATGTAGCCATACCATAAGAAAGAGAATGATACATTTTACATGAATAATTATCTGTGGGCAAGATGTGTGTGAAAACTGTGTAATACTTATTGCATGTTGACCAAAAGCAAATGTGAAGCTGGTTTGAGA
This sequence comes from Schistocerca piceifrons, assembly GCF_021461385.2. Lineage (NCBI taxonomy): Eukaryota > Metazoa > Arthropoda > Insecta > Orthoptera > Acrididae > Schistocerca > Schistocerca piceifrons. The sequence goes on from NC_060149.1 coordinate 462,735,709, forward strand.
GAATCCAGTTGATTTTGCGATCTGATTTCTTCCTGAGAATGTCAGTGCCATCTGCTGTAAATGAAATAACAATACAATTGTTATAAGCCTATAGCCCTGCACCTAAAAAAAGCACAACCATTGTCATCTAGCTGAATTTGTGGCCAGTGGTTTTTTGGAATAAGATGGGATTGATCTTTTTGATGACTTTTCAAAGAGTACAAAAAATCTGAAAACATACCATTCAAGATCTTTTGACAAGTTGGATGTAAAAATAAGTGATACTATGTAAAGTTTGATAAAGAAAGACACACTTTTTTTTTTCAGGATAATGGTATGTGCTTTGACAAAGGGAAACTGAAGACTTTGAATTGGAACTTGTAACATCTATTCTATGTCCAATGTCTGTGACCTCATAGCATTTATCTGTTCTTAAATCTGAAGAAATTTGATGTAGGAAAATGTTTTAAGTCTACATAAGAGGCTATGATAACTATAAAAGTGGATCTTGTTGACCTTTTAGAAATCCACTTTAAGAATGGAATCCAGTCATTGGATAACTTATGTTGTAAGTTGAAACCTTTCTAAATGACTTCCAATTTTTAAAAAATGGTTTAGTTTGGTACATGGTGAATGCTGCACTGCACCAGTGAACTTGAAAGTGCTTGTACAATGCGTACAATGGTGCAGAAAATGAGCCCCACATCACAGAACAAACAGCACCTGCTACATTCAAAACACAGTTGTACTAATGAATATATAAATGTGTTATGCCAGTTGAAGATGGGTGAAAGCCCAAAATGCATATTGTCATAAATAAAGCTACATGAAAATGGCTGGTAGCTGCATTTATTCAAGTAACATAATACAAGACACGTGAATTTTTCTTGAGTTATACTGCCCACAGATACTCAAGATCAGTACAGTACATCATCAGTCACCCGCAACAGAAAATGTTCTATATTGTGTTACACAGTTTTTCCTGTTCTGATCATAATAAACTGGCTCTACAATTTTCATCATTGGTTTGTTAGTGTGGAAGTTGTCACTATTGTTACTAGGTACATAATCTGTGGATTTCACACATTTTCTCTGTATTTATATCTACATCTATGTTCTGCAAGTCACCTTATGGGGCATCATTTAACCCTTTTCCTGTTCCAGTCATGTGTGGTGCTTGGGAAAAATGACTGTCAATATACCTCCACGTGAGCTTCTCCTATTTTATTGTCATGGTCATTTTGTGAGTTGTATGTAGGAGGAAGTAATATGTTGCTCAAATTTTCTTGGAAGGGATACTTGGAATTTCAACAGTGAACTTCTCCATGGTGCACAGTACTCCTCGTGTAACATTTGCCACTAGAGTTTGTTGATCGTCTCTGTAATGCATTCATGCTTACTAAGCAATCCTATAATAAAACATGCAATTCTTCATTTGATCTTCTTTGTTTCTTCTGTCAATCTAACCTGAGCTCCTGACTGAGTACTCTAAGAATGTAATGCCTTTTATTCATCTCATAATATACTGTGTTTCAGAATGTATGTCTGATTTACAGGAGACATTTCAGCATTACAATTTACTTATTTAAAATTTTGTCAGACTTGCAATATTACTTGTTGAGGAATTTATACAAGATTATTTCTAATGCTATCTCAATATTTGCATCTGCTATAACTAGCATAAATTTTTATTCCATTTTAAGGATCCAGCTCTATCATTTTGTCCTCCATGAAATCTTCCTGTGAGTAGCAGCATCTTTTTATTAGAAAATAATGTAACCTGATATTTAAAACATTTAGCCTCATGTTCCTTATGTCACACTCTTTAATTTTGTTGTGAGTTTTCATGGATTTATACTCAGGAATTTGACTGAGTTAAGTTCTTCCATTTTTGATTATTATGAATAATACTAATTTCTTCAGTTTTGGACTGTTTGGTTTTAAAACTCATCATATGAATTTTGAAATGTTCATCATTAATGTATTTACAGAGAATCATGTTTCCGAATTATTAACGTATTCATAGCACTCTGTGGTGTACTGTCAGCATTTTCATTTTCAGTTAGGTCAGATGTATCATCAGCAAACAACAGGAATAAAAGTTGGCCCAAAGATAGAGCATTTAGAAACACTTTGGGGCACAGATTTCCACTCTGAGAAGTAATTGGCTTCATTTGATGTGATTATTATCCTTTGTTTCCTCTCCATAAGATGTGATTCAAACCATTTCAAATCAATATCCCTTATTCTGTATTTGCTGAGTTTGAAAAGCAGCTGGTCATGATTTTCAGAGTTGAATCCTTTTGTAATATCACAGAATATTCCTGCAACTTTAGTTTCTCTATCTAACAATGTAGTAGTTTTTTCATTAAATTAATTTATGACATCTACTACAGTTTTACATTGTTAGAATCTATATTGGTTGTTTAAAATGATGTTGTACTGTTTGATGAAGTGTTGAGTCTTTGAACAAAATCCAATTCAGATGTAGCAAATTATGAGTAGAAAGCAAATAGTTGGGGGTTGAAAGGCAATGTCAGTGAATTACTAAAATTCAAAACAACTTTGCAGATAGTTCTACTTTTATATAAAACTGAACTCCATCTGAACAGGCCATGAAGACCCAATGACACTGACAGGCTGCAGTGTCACCCTCAGCTCACAGGTGTCACTGGATGCAGATATGGATGGGCATATGGTCAGCACACCATTCTCCTGACCATATGTCAGTTTATGGGATGAGAGCTGCTACTACTCAATCAAGTAGCTCCTCAGTTTGCCTCAGAAGGGCTGAGTGCATCCTGCTTGCCACCAATGCTCAGCGGATCAGATAGTCACCCATTCAAATGCTAGGCCAGCCTGACAGTGCTTAACTTTGGTGATTTGCTGGGAACCAGTGTAAACACTACGGCGAGGCCATTGGCAACTTCTATGTACTACAATATATTAGTGGCAGTAAACTTGTTTAAGGATTGGGGGGGGGGGGGGTATTATATTTGCAGGACATTGTAGTAAGTAAATATTATTGGTATAACCTTTTTACAGATATCACAGATATGATCTTTCCATGTGAGATGTTCATCGATCAAAATGCCTACAAACTTATGTTTATCAGATGTTTCAACTGTACAAAGTTATTCAACATCACTGTTATTATAATTTAACAAGAACTTTATTACTACATTCTTGTTTTTATTCAGTGTAAGTTTATTCTTTGTTAGATATTCTGTGATCGTTTCAAAGTTCTCTTTATTGCTATCAAATGTTAGTCACTCAGTATGGCTCCAGTTAATAAATGATGTCTCATCAGCCTATTTCACTAATTTTGAGTTTTGGGGCTGTGTTATGTCAGTAATATCTACAAGATCAAAGAATGGCCAATCTATATGTCACTGTGGGACTCCATAGTTCAGAGTTCTGTATGCTGATTATATTGTCTTAGTTTCATCATTTAACTGAGTTTAGTGCACTGTCTTTTATCTCACAGACAAGAACTTTAGAATTTCAGTGCTACTTTTCTTACACTTGGCTAATAGAACTGCATAATTCACAGAATCATATGCGTTACACAAATCTGGAAAAATTCCAATAACTTTGTTTCCTTTGTCCAGTCTGTTTAGCAGTTCATGGAAAAAAGCTGCTACTGCTGTTATTATGGATTGTCATTTTCAGAACCTGTGCTGCTTGTTGTTCAGTAGAATGTATTTACAGGAGGAGTATTCCATTTGGTCTAGAATTACTCTTTCAAGCAGCTTGCTAGCTGTTGAAGTCAGTGATATTGGCTTGTAATTATTTGTCAGTGGTTGCACACTTTTTACTTACTGGTCAAATCTCAGTAATTTTTAAAAATGCAGGAAAGTTTGCCTGCTCAGTTGAACTATTTATTAAATGTGTTGTTTGTTTTATTAATTCATTTTTTAATTTTGTATGTAATGTAAATGGTATGTCATCCCAGCCAGTTGATGTTTTTATTTTGAGTTTTGAAATTATTTTCACGACCTCATATTCTTACACTCCTTACTCATTTTAACTGAGTTTATTTGTAGTGTTGATTCATCAATTTCTTCTCTGCATGCCTTACTAAAATGTTTTATGAAGGCCTTATATACTGTCTTTGGCTCATTCAACAACAACAACATTCCATTTTCTTCTAGTGCTATATTTCTGCAGACTGGAGACTCTCTTATGTTCACATTCTTTGTTTGCAATATGCCAGGCTGTTTTGCTAACGTTATTGGGGAATTTTAAGGCTCTTTGTGTGATCTGATTTGCTTAGTTCTTTTTTTACTATTGGACATGCCTGATTAAAACTATGCATAAATATTTCATAGAAAAGGCCCCATTTTTCATTTATATCCTGTGATCTGGATAATTTCTGCTCATATCTCTGTGCAAGTTCCTTCTTAATGAGTAGGTCACTATGCAGAACTCTTTTTGGTCTGCTTTAATCTCTATATATAGAGTTGTTATTTCAATAGTCCTTACCATTGTATCTGTCCTATCTAGATTTGCACCAACATGATCAATGCAGGATTGTTAGTTAGATGTTATTCTGGTTGTTTCCTCATTTGTTTTGATATGGTTATAGCAGTGCAACATGTCCAAGTGTGTAAGATAATTTAAATTATAGTTTAAAGAGTCTGTGTTTACATCTACATCTACATTTATACTCCGCAAGCCACCCAACGGTGTGTGGCGGAGGGCACTTTACGTGCCACTGCAATACCTCCCTTTCCTGTTCCAGTCGCGTATGGTTCGCGGGAAGAACGACTGTCTGAAAGCCTCCGTGCGCGCTCTAATCTCTCTAATTTTACATTCGTGATCTCCTCGGGAGGTATAAGTAGCGGGAAGCAATATATTCGATACCTCATCCAGAAACGCACCCTCTCGAAACCTGGCGAGCAAGCTACACCGCGATGCAGAGCGCCTCTCTTGCAGAGTCTGCCACTTGAGTTTATTAAACATCTCCATAACACTATCACGGTTACCAAATAACCCTGTGATGAAACGCGCCACTCTTCCCTGGATCCTCTCTATCTCCTCCGTCAAACCGATCTGGTACGGATCCCACACTGATGAGCAATACTCAAGTATAGGTCGAACGAGTGTTTTGTAAGCCACCTCCTTTGTTGATGGACTACATTTTCTAAGCACTCTCCCAATGAATCTCAACCTGGTACCCGCCTTACCAACAATTAATTTTATATGATCATTCCACTTAAAATCGTTCCGCACGCATACTCCCAGATATTTTACAGAAGTAACTGCTACCAGTGTTTGTTCCCCTATCATATAATCATACAATAAAGGATCCTTCTTTCTATGTATTCGCAATACATTACATTTGTCTATGTTAAGGGACAGTTGCCACTCCCTGCACCAAGTGCCTATCCGCTGCAGATCTTCCTGCATTTCGCTACAATTTTCTAATGCTGCAACTTCTCTGTATACTACAGCATCATCCGACACTATCTACTAGGTCATTTATATATATTGTGAAAAGCAATGGTCCCATAACACTCCCCTTTGGCACGCCAGAGGTTACTTTAACGTCTGTAGACGTCTCTCCATTGATAACAACATGCTGTGTTCTGTTTGCTAAAAACTGTTCAATCCAGCCACACAGCTGGTCTGATATTCCGTAGGCTCTTACTTTGTTTATCAGGCGACAGTGCGGAACTGTATCGAACGCCTTCCGGAAGTCAAGAAAAATAGCATCTACCTGGGAGCCTGTATCTAATATTTTCTGGGTCTCATGAACAAATAAAGCGAGTTGGGTCTCACACGATCGCTGTTTCCGGAATCCATGTTGATTCCTACAGAGTAGATTCTGGGTTTCCAAAAACGACATGATACTCGAGCAAAAAACATGTTCTAAAATTCTATAACAGATCGACGTCAGAGATGTAGGTCTATAGCTTTGCGCATCTGCTCGACGACCGTTCTTGAAGACTGGGACTACCTGTGCTCTTTTCCAATCATTTGGAACCTTCCGTTCCTCTAGAGACTTGCGGTACACAGCTATTAGAAGGGGGGGCACGTTCTTTTGCGTACTCTGTGTAGAATCGAATTGGTATCCCGTCAGGTCCAGTGGACTTTCCTCTGTTGAGTGATTCCAGTTGCTTTTCTATTCCTTGGACACTTATTTCGATGTCAGACATTTTCTCGTTTGTGCGAGGATTTAGAGAAGGAACTGCAGTGCGGTCTTCCTCTGTGAAACAGCTTTGGAAAAAGGTGTTTAGTATTTCAGCTTTACACGTGTCATCCTCTGTTTCAATGCCATCATCATCCCGGAGTGTCTGGATATGCTGTTTCGAGCCACTTACTGATTTAACGTAAGACCAGAACTTCCTAGGATTTTCTGTCAAGTCGGTACATAGAATTTTACTTTTGAATTCACTGAACGCTTCACGCATAGCCCTCCTCACGCTAAATTTGACATCGTTTAGCTTCTGTTTGTCTGAGAGGTTTTGGCTGCGTTTAAACTTGGAGTGAAGCTCTCTTTGCTTTCGCAGTAGTTTCCTAACTTTGTTGTTGTACCATGGTGGGTTTTTCCCTGTTTTGCACTTACAGAGTCGAAAAGTTCGGGTCTCTTTTTTTTATCAGTAGGTCCAAGATGTTATCTCCACAAATCGGTTCTCTGTTTAATTGCTCGAGGTAATTTTCGGATAGTGCACTCAGTATAATGTCACTCGATGCTCTGTCCCTACCACCCGTCCTAAACATCTGAGTGTCCCAGTCTATATCTGGTAAATTGAAATCTCCACCTAAGACTATAACATGCTGAGAAAATTTATGTGAAATGTATTCCAAATTTTCTCTCAGTTGTTCTGCCACTACTGTTATTAACCTGTTTTTTGTTTGTAGATAGTCTACGCAAAAGTTTTTGCAAGTGGCAAAAGAACTCTTCTACAGCATTATTTCGTGAGCTATACACACCAATAATTATTAAGTTGTTTTTGCCTACATTCATTGTAACTATTGCTACTTGAAAGGCCATCTCCATTGCGAGATATCAACCCACTCAATGTTTTTGCAATGAATGTTATTTCTGACATAAGTACCCATACCACAACCTTTGTGTATCTTCGTGTAGTGTGCACCCACAATTTGATAATTGTTCAACTTAAAACTATAACCCTCTTTGCCCTTATACAAAGTCCATTCACAATATATATGTATGATTTACTTCCTGTTTCATCAGCAATGGACTGGACATTCTGGAACATTATTTTACACTTTTTATCTTTCTTGATGTTGTCGGTAAATCATTTGCCTTTGCGTGTGCACACTGAAGGCCTATTTACACTAAAAAAGGGACGTCAGTCTCACTCAAAAACTAAATTTTGCTTAATTTTTAGCACAGAAAATGCTTGCCCTCATAGCTCAGATGTAGTCCATTTTTAGTTGTATGCTGTAATCTAATGTGCGTGTATCTAAAGGTAAACATTTTTCATATCTCAAGCATAATGATTTAACTCTGGCATATGTTTCTCTTATCTGTTTGCTAACACACAAGCTGTACATTAAATCATGTAGATGTGGGATGGTAGGAACAACAATGTTTTTTTAATTTGTTTCATTGTACAGATTTAGACAGATCTCCAATACATGTATCAGCTTCATTACAAACAACATTATTTGTACCTGTTATAGAGACAACAAAGTCATTGTCATGCAACATTTTGCTCTCTAAAGTTGAGTCTTCTATGATGTTTTTCGTCCTTGCTCCTGGCTTCCCGGTGCTGCTTTATTGGATTTTATGATTTACACTTTGTAGAGTATCGGCTAATATTCTTCCATGACTATCAGCAAGAAAAAGTACATTGCACTGTATGTAAGATTTTGGAGTGGAGTTGCCATTGCTTTCATGTTGTTTATAAGGTTTGTTAAGTCTTTCTCCCACCTGATCCTACAGGATCACTGCTTTTAGTCACTGAGGATTGGCTTTTGTTGCATGGTTTGCTACTTTGTGGTCACTGGCAGTCAATTTCTGTTGCATTCTTCTCATGTTGACTGGTTTGTTTTTCTGTTCACACACTGTTTACAAAGTTTGTCATCCATATTGCACTCAATAGTACCAGTCAACAGTACACTGTACCTGTAATTATCTGCAGATATAATTTCATTTGCTATGTTTGACAGCCATTTGACACTGTCTTTGTGCTTCTCATAACTCATCAGATTCCCATTTTGTGGCTTACTTTGTGATGGTTCACCTTCTTTTAGTTCTTCATTTGTTGTCCTCTGTGTCGATGTACTGTGTTGCTACACTGGCTGAAAAATGGGGTGTGGAAGTATAACACTGACTACTTTAAATGATGTAGCCAATAGTTGCACATTTACGTTTCACAGTACATTACTTCTACTGTTTACAAACCCTCAATAATACACAGTTACGTGGCCAGTGCACTATTGTTTAACTTTCGATAAGCCTCATTAATAGGTTGCACGCAAACATTCACATACTGCTGCAATAGTTTACCGTTGAACATTTACGAGCAGTAAAAACCTAACCACATAGTTCACAGTTCTTGAAGAATAAAAAGGTACATATAGAACAGACACTGTCATTGTTTTAACACATGGCCTAATTGTGTTACACTTATTTCACAGAAGCATTGTTGTTGATCTAACCAATACAGGTTCCTCGTCTGAAACTCGGCCGTGGACTGACTGTCTCAGTACCAGAAAACAGGCCCTCATATATCCTCACAATAACATGTGCTGAAACCACACATTGATTGAAGTTAAATTTACAGAAATTACAATTAAACTCATCGAAAAATTGGTTGTTTTTAACAGTTTTTTCTACTACAAGAATTAGGCCAAATTATTTGTTTAAATCATGAAATTAACCAATATTGATATGCAAACAATACTTTTGACAATACTGTTAATTACTTTGGAATTAATTAACGGCTGGCTTTGCTAATATCCTTTCGAATAGAGCCAAATAGATTCTTTAAGAATACTACTAGTTATTCCTCCAGATGTTTACAATTAGTACAAAATTTATATTTGTTTATAGGTCACCAATAGAGTTTAAGTTATGAAACAATTACCGATTTCACTCTATAACAAAAGATACTAACTAGGCATACTCAAAATTAATTAGAAAACCAATTACATACATAAAACTAAACACAAAATTAGATGTGGTGTTATATTCTTTGAAACTGAGGGCCAGTCTTCCTTTTTTATGAAAATGCATATTATACTCATGTATGTTACTGGCAATGAATTCAAAAATGAAAAAAGAGGCAGCTGGAAAAACAAGAGGGAAGTACAAGTATCGCAGCTTGCTTTGACACAACTCGATTTGTTGTTTGGAATATGGTGCAGCTTCCTCACCTCAGAATTTTTATTTGGTAGTTGCAAAATATCACACCTTACAATGTCCACAATTTTTTGTAAAGTTGAAATGTGTTCTTTTTCTCCACTTTCACAACTTTCACAATTTCCTTTTTTTCACTGCAGAACTGCAACTCATATTCATCTGGTTGCTATACATCACTACACTTGATGCCATCTTGGAAGCTGTGGTTGCCTTTATTCTTCAAAACTAGCTTACATATTCCTTGTTGAATGTGGTTGTGTATTGTCCTAGTAAAACATGGCATGTGGTGTGGCCTGAAAGATAAACCACCCATGCTCTAAAATCTCCCCATGTAGTATTTGCTATTAAGATCTCCCCTCCCTCAATATGTTTGGGTTGATATCACATGTTGTGTCCATTGACACCCCAAGCTATAGTCATTTTTAAAATTAACTTGTACACGGTTTTGCCTCCCAGTAAGCAGACCCCATAGTGGCATCTTACATAAATGATAATACTATAGGACAGGTTGAAGCCAGAAAATCTGATAATATTAAATGCAGGAACTCTTTTTCCACTTAGGCTCTATTTATTTAGGCATCATCTTTGTTATTCAACTTGTGAAGCTTTTCTGAGCCACTGTCTGACATTTACATTAAATAAGACATACCTTTTGATCCATAGTGAGAAGATACTCCAGGATATAAAATATGTCAGAAAAACAACAAATTTTTTACAATGAAAAATATACTAATGCACCTTCCACAGATCCCAAGTGAAATGATGTCATGGATGTTGAATGAGTAAAACGAAAGAAAAATGCCTTATTTGGGCTCAACACTTGATAATAGCTTACAGAACCAAAAGAAGTTTTATGACAAAGGAGAGGTCTAAATAAATGCAGCCTCAGTGGGAAAATGCCACCTATGTTTAATGAGGAACTGTGCTGTGGTGTCCCTTACAAAGAAGATAAAACTATTACATTTCATCACTCAACTTGCCACTGATGAAGTCATTTTTCCACTGCAGCCAGCATCATATGTTTTACCGGAAAAATGGAAGCTGACACTGGCGTGCATACCACCAGGCCTGCCTGCTGCAGATGACACTAGCCAGTCATTGCAGTCTGGCCTACACCTGTTCCAGAACTTAGATTTTATAGAAGACTGTGGTTGACACTGTATGGTCCACTACAGTCACATAGACAGGATGGAGAACATCCCACACTGTGGCCATGTTCTACTATCTTTTACTTACTGTTTACTGCCTGCAACTACCTGATAATGATACTGCCTAAATAAATCTACGAATTACGAAAAGTGGGGGATATAATGCATCTGTTCATTTAGTATGCCAGTCAGTCAGGCTCCAACTCATGGCAGGTGATATGAGTGTGCCTACAGAGCAGCAAGTTAACTGTGTATCCTTTTCTGTTTTTTTCCACGTCGTGTATTTATTAAAGTTCATGTGTGTTTTTGTGTTTTAGGGGTTTAATCTCATGTTTTTGTAAGCGTAAATTCATTTAGTCTCTAACACTGTAGTTGCTCACTGAACAACCAGCTACATAGTTTATTAATGCATCAGCATCCACTGGTGGCAGATCAGGGGGCAGCAAGTCACACATCTAGGATTGTCTGCTTTTACAGTTCACTTCTTCAGTTAGTCTTGCTAGGATGGATAGGATGTGTGCATGCTGTGTACAGATGCAGGAGGAGCTGTTCGCAGTTTATTAAGAGCTGAGTGCTCTTTTAATTATGCTCAGTCACATTCAGACTGCTGCCTGAGAGTGTAGCAGTGGCGGAGAAGTTTGGGACATCTCAGGTGTCACTTGCTTTGCCCACAGGCTTTGCTTCCAAGGTATCTCCTAGCGCACCCAATGCTTTGGATCAGCCCTCACAGCAGGGTGAGTGGCAGATGGTAACACGTTCATGTTGCTCGAGGCAGGGGGCCAATGTGGAGACTGGCTGCCTCGCCTTGGCCATTCACCCTGAGAGTGGACAGGTGGCCACTTCTTCAGCAGGGTCCGAGCAGGCACATAGGGGAAGAGGTTTACTGGTTATTGGGAGCTCCAATGTTAGGTGCATCGCGGACCCTCTTAGGCAGATATCATTGAGGGCTGGAAATAAAGCCAATGTGCAGTTGGCATGTCTGCCAGAGGCCTCATCCGAGATATGGAGTGGCCTTGCCTGTGGCTATTGAGTGTGCAGGGTGCAGTTGTCTGCAAGTTGTGGCTCACGCCAGCACCAACGACATCTGTCCCATGGGTTCTGAGGTGATTCTCAATTTGAGTAGGCAACTGGCAGATTTGGTGAAAACTGCTGGCCTCACACACAGGATGCCAGCTGAGCTCTCAATCTGCATCATCATTCCCAGAGTTGATCGGGGCCCTTTGGTTTGGAGCCAGATGGAGGGTCTCAACCAAAGGGTTTGTAAAGTCTGTGATGATCTTGGCTGCAGATTTACAGACCTACTCTTATCATGTGCGGTTTGCAGGACTCTCCTTGATAGGTCCAGGGTACACTACACAAATGAAGCGGCTACTCGGGTAGCAGAGTACTTGTGGAGTGCACACGTGGTAGTTTGAGCTGCTCTAATGAACACTTGCCAGTCGATTCACAGCAAGGGAAGTCAAACGTCATTCAGAATAAAAACACTTTCACTGTCAGAATTTTATCAGTAAACTGTCAAAATATTTGTAATAAAGTTCCTGAATTTACTACCCTCCAGGAAAGTTCTTGCACTCAAATTATCCCTGGGACCGAGAGCTGAAACCCAAAGAGGAAAGTTCTGAGGTATTTAGCAAGTCGTGGAATGAATATCAGAAAGACAGATTAGAGACCATTGGAGGGGAAGTGTCCATTGCAGTTGACAAAATATTGTCTTTATTGAGGTTGAACAGAAGTCATCTGGTCACGTATAGCAGGTGTAGGTGAAACTAAGTTAATTGTTGGATGTTTTTACTGGCCACCCAATTCTGCTGTGACAGTTCTAGAGTCATTCAAAGAAAGTCCACAGTCAATAGTGCATAAATACCCAGGTCATGCAATACTAGTTGGAGGCAACTTGAACATACTGAGTATAGACTGGGATGTTATGGATTCATTGGGAGGGTGGTGGTGGGGGGGGGGGGGGGGACAGACACAGTCATGTGAAATATTTTTCAACACATTTTCTGAAAATTGTCTTGAACAGCAAGGTCAGCAGCCCACACACAATGGAAATATCTTAGACCTTGTAGCTACAAATAGGCTGGACCTTATCAACAACGTCGGTATAGAAACAAGGATTAGTGATCATGATGTCAGTACAGCATCTATGATTATGAAAGTTAATAAATCATTCAAGAAGGCTAGGGGAGTGTTTCTGCTAGATAGAGCAGATAAGCAGTTATTAACATCTCAGTTAGACAGTGAATTAGTTCCAGTAAGGTGGATGTAGAGGAATTATGGAGAAAGTCCAAGCAGATTGTAAATCGTGGTCTGGAGAGTTACATGCCTAGTAAGTGGGTAAAGGATGGAAAAAAACCCACCATGGTTGAATAACGAAATTGAGCAAATGCTGAGAAAGCAGAGGCTGCTGCACTCTAAGTTCAAAAGGAGATTCACAAATGATGACAAGTGAAGATTAGTAGAGATTTGTGCATCTGTAAAATGATCTATGCATGAGGCACACAGCAGCTACCACAGTTACACCTTAGCAAAAGAACCAGCAGAGGACTTGAGAAAATTCTGGTCATGTGTAAAGTCGCTAAGTGGGTCTCAGGCCTCCATTCACTCTCTTGTTGACCAGTCTGCCATGACAGTTGAAGATAGCAAAATGAAAGCTGATGTTTTAAATTTCATGTTTAAGAAATCATTCACACAGCAGAACTGTACAAACATACTGTCATTTGACCATCAGGCAGACTCCCATGTGGATGACATAGAAATAAGCATACCTGGGATAGATAAACAACTGAAAGATTTGAAATCAAATAAATCACCAGGTCTGGGTGGAATACCAGTTTGATTTTACAAAGAGTACTCTATGGCATTGGCCCATTACCTAGTTTGCGTTTCTTGTGAATTTCTCATTCAGCACAAAGTCTGAAGCGTCTAGAAAAAAGAGCAGATGACTCCAGTATATAAGAAAAGTAAAAGAACAGACCCTCAGTATTACAAACCAATATCCCTAACTTCTGCTAGCTGCAGAATCCTTGAACATCTTCTCAGTTTGAATATAATAAACTTTCGTGAGATTGAGAAGCTTATGTCCACACATCATGGTTTTAGAAAGCATCATGCATGTGAAACTCGGCTTACCCTTTCCTCACATTGTATACTGAGAACTATGGATGAAGGGCAACAGGCATGTTCCTTATTTCTAGATTTCCAGCAAGCACTTGACACGGTGTCCCATTGCCAGCTGTTAACAAAGGTACGAACATATGGAATAAGTTGGCAGATATGTGAGTGGCATGAAGACTTCTTAAATAATAGAATCCAGTATATTGTCCTTGTTGACAAGTGTTCATCATAGACAAGGGGATCATCAGGAGCACCCCAGGGAAGTATGATAGCACCCCTGTTGATCTCTATATACATAAAAGACTTGGTGGACAGGGTGGGCGGCAGTCTGCGGTTGTTTGCTGATGATGCCATGGTGCCAAAGTAGGGCGACTGTAGGAAGGTACAAGACCACTTAGACAAAATTTCCAGTTGGTGTGATGAATGGCAGCTAGCCATAAATGTAGAAAAATGTAAGTTAATGTGGATGAGTAGGAAGAACAAACCTGTAATGTTCAGATACATTATTACTGTTGTCCTGCTTGACACAGTCAGTTCCTTTACGTATCTGGGCATAATGTTGCAAAGCTATACGAGGTGGAATGAGAATGTGAAAACAGTGTTAGGGAAGGCAAATGATTGACTTCAGTTTACTGGGAGAATTTTTGGAAACACTGGTCCACTTGTAAAGGAGACCACATATAGGATGCTGGTGCAACCTATTCTTGAGCACTGCTTGAATTTTTGGGGTCTGTATCAGGTTGGATTGAAGGAAGACATTGAAGCAGTTCAGAGGCAGGTGATTAGATTTGCTACCAGTAGGTTCGAACAACATGTAAGTGTTGCAGAGATGCTTCATGATCTCAAATGGGAATCCCTCAAGGGAAGGGGAGGTTCTTTTCAAGAAAAACTATTAAGAAAAGTTATAGAACCGGTATTTGAAGCTGACTGCCAAATGATTCTACTGCCACCAGCATACATCATGCATAAGAACAATGAAGATAAGATACAAGAAAATAGGGCCCATACAGAGGTGAACAAACAGTCGTTTTTCCCTCTCTCTATTTGCGAGTGGAATAGGAGGGGAAATGACAAGCAGTAGTACAGGGTGCCCTCCACCACGCACTGTACAGTGGCTAGGGGAGTATCTGTGTAGATACAGATGTAGAAGAAGCATGCTAAATTCTGTAATGCCAGAACAATGTTCTCTTAGTTATTCAGCCAACATGTTTTTCTTCCTGCTGTATCTTCTGATATTGTCCTGAGGTGACAGACTGTTTCTTTGTGTGTCATTGATTACGTCATATTTTTATGTAGCCTCATCAGTAAACTGCATTAACATACACACATTCTGACTGGTATTTATCCTATGAAAATTTCTATTTGGGTAACAATTTCTGAAATGTGAAGATCTTATGCATGTTATGGGTGAAATGAGCGCAAGCTTCCAGCATGCATGTAATGTTTGCTATACACGTGATCATAGAACATACAAACGTGCTGATAGTCATTGCATTTTGAAAATATTAATTGTGTATTGTTGTTCTGTGATACTCTACCCTGATGTACGTGTGATTGCTCATTCTACAGTAACAAGAGATGACGATCTTCTTATGGGAACTTAGTGGACTGGTTACCGTGCATTCGACAGCTCATCCTATGATGACTTCCTGGCAAGTCACAGTCACATACTTCCTCAGTTCTTCTCCAATGGAATTAGTATGGACAGTGGACAAAAAACTGGTCACCCACAGGAGACAACATACTAATATGATTTAACACTACATATAAACTTGAAAATACATCAGTTTGACAAAATAAAGTTTCCTCAGTTGTGCTGTATCCAACTGAAGCCAATCATTTATGATTAGGTCTTGTAGTGTGAAATTGTTGGGATGTTGACTGCTATATTTCACCCATTGGTCCCAATAGTCCCAGACATTATTGGACCATCTGAGGTACAACACAGTGCATGTGTGTTCAATAATGAATGTATGTGTGCAGCTGTGTGAACACAACCGTTGTCATCGTGGAAGATAGGAGTGTCTACAAAATTTTGATGATGTAGAAGAAATCACAACACTTGGTCACTGAGAATGTTGCTGTGAGCAGTGGCATTTTGGAAGGTACCCAAGTCTTGAATGTCAGCTGCATGCAGAACCTTTACTAGTATTGGTTTGGAAACTGGTTTAGATAGACCTATATTCATTGACAGTAGTAATTTGTGTGTGCTTTGAAACCTACTGTTATTTACAAGGCATACCACTTTCCTTCGGTCCCTATTAGGATATTTTTACAACCAGTGTTCTTACACCATGGTGCATGGCTGCCAGTGGTACATCATTACTTATAGACACCTCGGACAGCTCCTTGTTTTAGATGTAAATTCTAAGCAGATTAGAAAGACTACTAAATCTGAGTACAGGAGAGTAGTCAATCAACCAATAATTGAGTGTTTTAGAAAACTTCTCAAAGTTATGAACTGGAAAGATGTTTATAGTGCTCTTGACATGAATGAAAAATATAACACATTCATGAACAATGTCAGTACCATGTTTGAAAACTGTTTTCCTCTAAAAGTTACTCAAATTAAACAGAAGTCTATAATAAAACCATGGATTACACAAAGAATAAAGAATTCCTGTAAGACAAAAAGGAAAAATGTATCTGTCGACCAAGAATAGCTCCAATGCTGATGATTTAGCTAAATACAAGGAATACTGTAAAATATTTAAAAAAATTAATTCAGACATCTAAACAAATGCACTACGAGAAGAAGATAGCAACTTCAGGGAACAAAATAAAAACAATAAGGGATATAGTGAAAGAGGAGACTAGTAGAACCAGAAAGGAACAGGAGAAAATAGCATTAAGGGTAGATGACACATTAGTAACCGATGGGCATAGTGTGCCAAATCTATTTAACAAGTACTTGATATCCGTTACTGATAGAATGGGATTGTCAGGCTCAGTAAATAATGTCCTTGAATATGTGAAACTAGCCTTTACAAATAGCTTCAGGTACATGAATATGTCACTCACTTCACCAAAAGAAATAACTTCTATAATAAATTGTGCAACTTCATTCAGGATGTGGTCATTGGCATGTCCAAGTGCAGTAGCTCCTTTCTGCTATTTTATCATATCTCCATATCAACTCATCTAATTGCACTGATTCCATGCAGTCGATTGGCACTTACACACCAGTTAACTGCCATGATCTACACTAGTGATATAGGTCATATGACTGCATGGTACCATGCACAGTGCTACAAAGTAACCAGTGTGATCTTTTAAGTGGTGACTAGTATTTTGGCATGTGAGTTTAATATCTAATGATCTAGATATTGGTAGGTGCTATTGTATTAACTTCCTATTTTGTCACAATGCAGGCTATTTTCTGCCATGGTTGATTTTTCAGTGCAGATGGTCAGTGGTAATCTGTCTTGTGAGTTGAGAAGTAATCACATGAATAACATGGATCAGTATCATATAGAGAATAAATGACTTTTGATGGTATATATGCTCGACGACAATAAGACACACAAATGTTATTCTTAACCAGAATTAAATTAATAAGTGATATGCTCCCTTGCAGACCATTTACTCTCTGTCATAATGAATGCTATCCAACTGTTAATTGCATCTTCCACAAACCACTGTCTGCAACATATTGAACTGGTGGGACTAGTTTCATCATGCTAAGGTATACAAAGTACACTATAGGCAATGAAATCTATTGAAGTCCAACAACTGGTTCACTTAAGATGTAATCTTGACCATCTGGCCACAATCAAATGCTCTTAAATCTTTTATTTTACCCAACCTGTACACACCTGTCACTAAGGCTATCATTTCAAAGTCTAAGAGGAAGATCCTAATATGTCATGCTAAAGTCTCTCTCTCTCTCTCTCTCTTTATTTGTGTGTGTGTGTGTGTGTGTGTGTGTGTGTGTGTGTGTGTGTGTGTGTGTGTGTGTGTGTGTGATTATTGGGGACATCTTCAATTAAACTGTGTGCAAGATTTCATGTTTAGTTCTAACTTTTAAGGGTTTCATGTACTAGTTGATTCTCAAATAATAAATTTCTATTTTCACAGAGATCGTCTACATTCTCCAAGCAGAACAGAAACAGTTATCCCTAACTAGTGAGTATACATTACTTTCAATTTTTATTCCATTTGGTATTTGATTAAATATAAAATGTTTGTTTACTCATAAGATGCACATTCTTCTTTAATAATTCAAGATAACAAACTGTTTAAAGTAATCATTTGTCTAACAGTCTATGAAACGCATTTGCGTGCATGCACTCACGCAAGCTGTCTCTCTCTCTCTCTCTCTCTCTCTCTCTCTCTCTCTCTCTCTCTCTCTCTCTAAGCCATGTTCGGTATCCTGCTGGATAGACAAAGAGTATGGGTTGTAGAAAAAGTCACCGTCTGGTGCAGCGAAGCCGCGTGTGGATGTACATTATTGATGACACCGAGTGAAAGGAGCGAGTAACTTCAATATCCAAGCTGTGAGCCTAATAAGACCTTTTGTTTTGATCAAAACTTACCTAGTACAATCTGCTAAAATGTAAGCAAAGGAAATTCAAAGACTACAACTGGGTCATAAACAGCTCTACTAATAGTTTCATACAAGCAAACCAAACTGCATGCTCATTGCTACATGGACGTATTTTATCCACACAGTGAGCCACATCTCATTGGTGTTGTGATTCTTGTTAGCAGATTGGATAGCAATGCTGAGTATCTTTATCTTAACACTTTCTGTGCCATTTGAACCTATTCCATCTCTGGGTGGGGATACAAAAGTCTCCATATTTCTGGATTTTCAGAAGGCTTTTGACACAGTACCACACAAGCAGCTCGAAGGGAAATTGCGTGCTTATCGAATATCGTCTCAGTTATGTGACTGGATTGGGATTTCCTGTCAGAGAGGTCACAGCTCGTAGTAACTGACAGAAAGTCATAGAGTAAAACAGAAGTGATTTCTGGTGCTCCCCAAGGTAGTGTTAAAGGCCCTTTGCTGTTCCTTATCTATATAAATGATTTGGGAGACAATCTGAGCAGCTGTCTTTGGTTGTTTTCAGATGACGCTGTCATTTATTGACTAATAAAGTCATCAGAAGTTAAAAACAAACTGCAAAACGATTTGAAACAATATCTGAATGGTGTGAAAGGTGGCAGTTGACCCTAAAGAATGAAAAGTGTGAGGTCATCCACATGAGTGCTAAAAGGAACTCATTAAACTTTGGTTACATGATAAATCAGTCTAATGTAAAAGCTGTAAATTCAACTAAATACCTAGGTATTACAATTACAAACAACTTAAATTGGAAGGAACACACAGAAAATGTTGTGGGAAAGGCTAACCAAAGACTGTGTTTTATTGGCAGGACACTTAGAAAATGTAACAGACCTACTAAGGAGACTGTGTACACTACACTTGTCTGTCCTCTTTTAGAATACTGCTACGCAGTGTGGGATCCTTACCAGATAGGACTCACATTGAAAAAGTTCAAAGAAAGGCAGCATATTTTGTATTAGTGAGAAATATGGGAGAGAGTGTCACAGAAATGATACAGGATTTGGGCTGGAAATCATTAAAAGAAAGGTGTTTTTTGTTGTGGTGGAATCTTCTCACGAAATTCCAGTCACCAACTTTCTCCTCTGAATGCAAAAATATTTTGTTGACACCGACCTACATAGGGAGGAATGATCACCATGATAAAATAAGGGAAATTGGAGCTCGTACGAAAAAGATACAGGTGTTTATTCTTTCCACACGCTATAAGAGATTGGAATAATAGAGAATTGTGAAGGTGGTTCAATGAACCCTCTGCCAGGCATTTAAATGTGATTTGCAGAGTATCAATGTAGATGTAGATGCGGATGTAGGTGCAGATGTAGATCAGTACACCTCATTTGTATTCCATGACAAGCACTACATAACTTAATCACATAATATCAGCTTTCACAGCTGGTACTCACCTCATTTAAAACTTCCAGCCTGATAGGCTGTGGTTGACATACAAAACTTTTTCCTAATGTTTCCTCTCTGACTGTGGGAGACATCTTCAGAGGTAATGTGGCAAATATACGAGCAGTGTAGAGGGCATCACAGTCCATCACAAGACATTGACTGTGAGATTATCTCTGGTGATGCCAACATTCTCAACTGAAAGTAATAAATTGTCATTCTTATGTTGCAATGTTGACATGCAAATTTTATATAATTTATCATGTTCCTCTTTCTGTTAAAATTATTATGGTATTTATAAATCTTAATATCCTCTCTATAAATATGTGCATGATAATAACAAGGTTTTTGATATAATGCTTCTATCAGTGACTTTTATTCCATGGTCACCTTCTTGATAAAAATGTTCCACCATGTATGATTTATCTGTATGTCCCAGGTGGCAATTCCTCTTGTATTCAACCAGACGGGTATTAACACTTCTTTTTGTGGTACCGGTATAAACCAATCCACAGCTAAAAGGAATTTTATATACACCCAGTGAAGCCAAAGGATGTTGTATATCTTTTTCTGATCTCAAACATTCTTTTATATTCCTGGTAGATCTGAAGGTAGTTTCCACACCATATTTACTCCACACTTTCCCAATGTACTGTGTAATGGTACTGATGAATGGAAGGAAAACTTTCCCTTTGGGCAGCCGTCATACCTCATCTATCCCAATTCTCTCCCTAGATTGAAGTCCTTGATCTATGTCCTGGTTAGAATAACCATTCTTCTTTAATGGTGACAGTAGATCTTCAAACTTGTCTTTTAAGTCAGTCAGTTCACCAATTTCGTGTGCCCTCTCTACCTCTTGCATCATCTGGGTTGGCAGTTAAAATCTTTATGCAGGTAATGGTTAGTATGCATGGCTTTTCTGTGTACCCTATGGCCTAACATCCTGCCCCTGGCTTGATAGCACACACATTCAAGAAATTCAGTTGACCATTATTCTCAGTCTCCATACACAAATTGTATTTTCCGATTGATACTGCTGAGACGTATCAGTAAGGCATCCATTTCTGCACAGTGTGTCCATACTACAAAAATATCACTGATATAATGATAACACCTGGTTGGTCTTTTACTGGCAGTCTGAAAGTCCTGTTGTTCAAAGTTCTCCATATTCAAATTGGTCACAGCCAGACTAACAGAACTGACCATAGCCACCCTGTCAATCTGTTCATAAAGATCATGTATTGAAAATAGAGCATGGTGATGCAATGTCTGAATAATTCCACAAGAACTGCTTGAAAAATAACCACTATACATGAGATATCTTCATTCACTGGAATTGAGGTAAATTATGACACATCAAAACTAATAAGGATATCACCTTGGTCCATGTGCATTTCTTTTAATTTGTCAATGAAATGATATAAATTCTTAATATGACTGTCAGTTCCACAAAATAAAGTTGCAGCAGTGAGGCAAGGCATCTAGGTGATTAGTGAGTGGGAGACCCTATAGCACTCACAATAGGCCTGGAAGGAATCTGTGGTTTGTGCCCCTTGGGTAATCCATAGAGCCTAGGTGGTTTGGCTTCCATTTTGCAGAGTAACTTCTTATTGTCAGGGGAGAATGAAGATGCTTTAACCAATTGATTGGTGATATTTAAAAACTTCTTAGTAGGATCCTTCTGAAGTTTGTCATAAATGGTGGGATCCAAAATATTGTCGATCCTTTCATGATAGTCCTCACTCCTCATCAGGACTGTGGCATTATCCTCATCTGTCAGATCCCTGACTCAATATTTACTATAATATCCTCTGTGGGTACTTTAAAGGGCATCACAGAAAAATTGCTTCCTTTTGCTAGAAGAGAAATTTCAATTTCAGTTGAATCTTTACCAGACAGGTTAATAACAGTTCAAGAACTATCCACAATTGAAACTATTGACATGACACAATCTAAAATGATTTGAGATGTCAGTTTCCTATGTGCCAAAGCATACAGTCTCTTCCTTGCCTGACCATCTAATCAGCCATCTTGGCAACTATTGAACATTCGAGGTCAGCATGACTGCTGAGAATTTTGTTTTCTGTTTCTCTGTTTTGTAAGTACAGACTGAAATAATTTCCCTCATAAATGATTATTGATATAAAAGTTCTCTGTAAACAATGCACCATTTACAGACATATATTTTGTAATGAATCAGAGCTTATAAGTAAGACATTTTAGAGGCTATCTCCCATCATATTATGCATATTACCTGTGCCTTTCTATAGTATTGATAACCATTTGTAGATGGAAGCCCCTGTTGACAAGTGATTTAAATTTGTATCAGTGACTTGTCTGGGATACCATAGCCAATGAGAATTATACAAAGTGCATTCAATAAGTAACACAATACATTTTTTCTTGAAGCAGGTTGGTTTTATTCAGAATTCCAATATACAATATTATTCTCCACTCTTTTGGCCACAAACCACTATTTTTCAACATACGCTGAGGTGAGAAAAGTCATGGGATACTCCTAATAACGTGTTGGACCTCCTTTGCCCAGTGTAGTCAGCAGCTTGATGTAGCGTGGACTCAAAAACTTGTTGGAAGATCCCTACAGAAATACTGAGTCATGCTGCCTCTGTAGTCATCTATAATTGTGAAAGTGTTGCCAGTGCAACACTTTGTGTGCAGACTGACCTCTTGACTATGTCCCATAAATATTTTATGGGATTCCTGTCAGGTGATCCGGATGGCAAAATAATTCACTTGAATTGCCCAGAATGTTCAAAACAATCATAACCAGTTGTGGCCCAGTGAAAATTCCATCATTGTTTGGGAAGGTGAAGTCCATGAATGGTCTCCAAGTATCCAAACATAACCATTTCCAGTCAATGATCAGTTCAGTTGGACCATAGGATCCAGTCCATTCCTTGCAAACACAGCCCACACCATTATGGAGCAACCATCAACTTGAATAGTGTCTTGTTGACAACTTGGGTCTGTGACTTCGTGGGGTCTGTGTCATGTTCAGACCATCAGCTCTTACCAGTCATGACTCATTTGACCAGGTAAAGGTTTCCCAGTCATCTATGATCCAAGTGATATGTTTACGAGCCCAAGAGAGGCACTGCAGGTGATGTCGTGCTGTTAGCAAATGCACTTCCGTTGGTCATCTGCTGCCATAGCCCTTTAACATCACATTTTGCTGCACCGTCTTACAGGATCAATGTGTCGTATGTCCCACATTGATTCATACAGTTATTTCCTGCAGTCTTGCTTGTCTGTAAGTACTGACAACTCTACGTAAATGCTGCTATTTTCAGTCATTAAGTGGAGGCCATCAGCTATTGCACTGTCTGTGGTGAGAGGTAATGAATGAAATTCGTTGTTTGCAGCACATTCGTGGCACTGTGAATCTCAGAATATTGAATTCCCTGATTATTTCCTAAATATAATGTCCCATGTGCCTCGCTCCAATGACCATTCCCTGTTCAAAGTCTGTTGATTCCCGTTGAACAGCCATAGTCATGTCGTAGACCATTTCACATGGATCACTTGAGTACAGTGACAGCTCCACCAATGCGATTCTGTTTTATACCTTATGTACACAATATTACCACCATCTGTATATATGCTTATGGCTACCCCATGACTTTGATCACCTCAGTGTAATCTCCATTGAAACACACTGGTTGTACACCACATTACTGGGGCCATGGTGCACATGGTACCACTCTAATGGTTGATGACAAGAGCAATGTGTTGCTACATCAATATTCTCCCCATCATCCTAGTTGTGCTTCCTGTGGAGTGCATCTTTCGCTGGGCCAAATTCATTGCTCTTTAAGGTTTTGTGTTAGACAGCAAGGAACCTACAGTGCTGACACCCTTGAGTACCTCAACTGGTGGATGAGTGTGTGAGTACTACCAACAGAGATGTAGCAAAATGTCTGATTATGATCCATTGATCACCTCTTATGAGAGTGTCTGCATGTTCCAACATTGCAAGAGTCGCAGCTGTGTGTGGTCAGCTGTCATGCAGGAGATGGGACAGGTTTGCAAGAATTTGTTCCGATGATGACAGATGCCTTCCCAATGTTTCACCATGCTTCTGTTCCCTGCCAGTTCAGATTCTGATTCAGATTCCTTAATTGCCGTTGACCACATGCAGTGAAATAGGCTTTATAATGATGTCTAGCTGCATACAAAGTTACTATATTAGTTAGTGTTTACATTACAAGTACAAATTATTTATGCTATAGTAATAAGTTGTACAGTATTGCAATCATAGACTTAAAACTCAATTTCTATGTTACAAGTATCCAAGGATTCTGTAAGACTGTAGTATGGATTGTCAATTGACCATTTGTGCAGTTTACTTTTACAATTGTTGAAAGGTGTATTGACTGCAGTATGTGGTAATTTGTTAAATAATTCCAAACAGTTCACTTTGAGAGAGTAGCCTGTTTTTGTCGGTCTGTGTCTAGGAATGTCAATACTCTATTTGTTTTTCGTGTCATGAAAGTGTATGTTCTCTCTGGCATTAAATTTGGTTCTGTTCTTTTTAGCATATATCAGTGATGCATATATATATATAAAGATTTATCACTGTCATTATTTCCATTATGATGAATAAGGGACGGCAGTGTTCCCGTGGACCAACCTTGCACATTATTCGTAGCACCTTTTTCTGCATCAGTGGTACATCACTGACATGATATGAGTGGCCCCATAGTAACAGCCCATAAGATATATGAGACTGAAAAAGTCCAAAGTAAGCTGCTCTGAGATATTTGTTACTCACTAGATCAGATATTTTCCCAATTAGAGAGGACACCCTTGATAACTTTTTGCAGACATCGTTGATATGAGGTTGCCAGTTAAGTTTGAAATGAATGTGTATTCCAAGCAGTTTTATGAATTTTGGTTCTTCCTTATTAGCCAGTCCCAACTGCAGATGCTGAGTTTTCTCTGGATTACATAGAAGTTTGTTAGCCAAGAACCAGTTTAGTGTTAAGGTGAGAGTGCCCTGTGATTTCTGGTGTAGCTTTGAGAAATCTCAATCTCTGCTGATTAAGGTTGTATCATCTGCATAGGAGATAACTGACTCAGGCCCAATATAGGATGGCAAATCATTAATTGCAACAATGAAGGAGACAGGACCAAGGACAGAGCCCTGAGGTAAACAAGTTATGGCATTATTCATGGAAGAGTGTTGACACAAAATTGTCTCCTGTTATGTAGATAAGAGTTGATTATTTATAACTCTCAATTATTTATACCAAAATACTTTAGTTTGGCTATTAGGACATAAAAAGGGGATACAATCAAATGCCTTGCTCAGATCACAAAGTTCAAGTGAGACTGTTTGTTTATTTTTAAATGCTGTTAATGTCTGATTAACTATTTCAAGGACTGCAGAGGTGGTATTTTCCCTTGTCAAAAACCATGCTGTCTATTATGGAGAAGGTCCTACTTTACAAAATAGTTACTTAGCTGTTTGTGGTCTATAGTTTTCAGGGAGGTGTTTTTCCCCCTTTTTGTATATAGGTATAACTTTGGAAATTTTGAGCTGATCAGGGAAAACTCCAACTTCTAGGCATTTATTCATAATAAAAGCAGGTGGACTGTAAGTGAAGTGTGTTGTCCTATTTATTGTGTAGTCACATAGCCAGTAGTAGGCCATACTTTTCGAGTTTGATAGTTTTCTAACAACATTTATTACATCTGTGGGTGTGACAGGGTCCCAGTGAAATTTGTGGCTTTTAGGTAGCTGATCAGCAAGTATATCAATTGCTAGTATGTCTGACTGTTTAATTTTTGATTTTAACTTATTTACTGTGGTTGTAAAATAATTATTGACCTCTTCTGGCTCAAGTAGAACATCGTGTGTTTGGGTAGAGGTATGTTCTTGTTTTATAATATCCTAAGCAGCCTTGCATTTGTTTGGGGCTCCTTCTATGTAATTTTCATAGGCCGTTTGTTTGCTAAGGTTGAGGTTGGCATTGTAATGTTTTTTATATGTCAGGTAGTCTTTATAATAAGTATCATTTTGTTTTGTCGCACATTTGCCGTTGTTTTTAAATGTTTTGTACAGTGAAAGCATGTTTTTCCGGATATTAGCAAGGTCATCAGTGTACCATTTAAGCTTTTTTCATTTTCTATTTGGTTTAGTACTGTTTCTTTTCATTGGTGAACAAGAGTACCATAAGTCAGTATATGTCGTAATGAAATTATTAAATAGAGTTTCAACAGTTGATTGATCTGTGTCATATTCATAAACAAAGCCCCAGTTTACCTTTCTGAGGGAGTCTGTGAATAACTTGATATATTCCTCTTTCTGACCTCTAACCCATGTCATGCTTGGTTTCTTATTTGCAACCTTATAATTCTTATCTGGCTGTGTATACTGGTGTGTTGGGAGTAGAGGATCATTATCTGCAAAACATTCATCTGCAATGCTTACACTATTCAGGTTTCTTCTTTGGGCGATTGTTAGTATAACATAGATTTAGTGATCTGAGTAGGTTTAAGAATGTTTTTGTGCTGAGTTCCTGTGTGTGTAGTAAGTCAATGTTAAAATCACCACATATTGCTACATTTGTTTTGAGTTTTAAGATTTTTCTTATCATTTGTTCAAACTTTTCAAAATATAAGTTAACACCACTGTTTGGTGATCTATACAAGCTAACAATTGCAATATTTTTGTGTATCACTCTTATACAAGTAAATTTGCTATTTAATTCTGAGGACCATGAACTTACATATATTTTAGAGAATTGTCTACATTGTCTGATAAATATTGCAGCCCCCTCCATTTTCTCTGTTGTTTCTACACATTATAGCTGCCAGAATGTACTCGTTAGGTATGAACAAATCTACTTGATATTCTGTAAGCCAATGTTCTGAAACACACAGTACATCACATTTTTTTTTTATTTTTCAAATATGTTCCAACTCTAACAGCTTGTTCCTAATGCTGCAAATTTTGACTTGCAAGATGATAAGTGGGCCTACTTTACATCTATTTTGTTCCCTCTCTGAGCCATTAAGTTCTTATTTTTTACTTTTGTGTGTTTTAATTTCCTTATCAGGAAGCTTGTCATTAGTTTTGGACCAAATCCTGGAAGATTTGGTCCATTTTAGCAGTTTTCCTGTGAAGGAGCACCCAGCACAATTATAGGCATAATAATGATGTTCTTTTTTTGTGTAAGATTTCTTCTTTAGCCTGGTTTATATCTGTGATGAGTACCCTTTCGCCATGCTGATTCAGGTGCATACCATGTGTAGTGAAACTGTTCCTTTCATAGCCACTAATATCTAATAATTTTACATTTGTAAATTTAGCTCAAAAATATCTCAGTTTATCATTAGTTTGCCTAATTTGTGTATTGACACATGACCAATCAGACAGGTCATACCTGAGTGGTAGAGTGGCTACAGTAACATTTGTGAAGTGTAAGTATTGTGTTACTAAGATCAGTTTCTGAATGAACCGGTTGGCATTGTTTTTGTTTACGTCATTTGTACCTCCGATCAGCACTGCACAGGCCTTTTTTGTGAGTTTGGAGCATTCATTGTTTATACCAGCAGTAACTGTGTTGAAATTTGCCCTTTGTTTTACTTCACTGTAAATACTTACACTGTTCTCAGCCTGCATTGACATTAGATTTGAGATGTTTCACTCATGGCTGTCCCCAAATAATTTCACCTCGTGTTTCTGCGGACACTACTGCACTTTCACATCAGACGTCTTGTATTCATTAGCAATAGAGTGCTGATCAGTCTTTTTTTCGCACAGTATTTCGTAACATTCTTCAAAATCCAGTGTGATGATTTATTGGTCACAGTTATTTTGCTTACCCTTTTGATTTTCTCCTGCATAATACTTGAGGAGACGCTGTTTTTTGCTCGGTGCCACATATCCATACTTGGAAGTCATTTGGATGGGATTATTTTCCACATAGTCTATTTTATGTCACTGTATTTTTCACTGAGAGCAATGTACCTATTGTTTAAAGCATCGATACCACTCTGAAGCATTTTTATTGTTTTGTCTTTGTCCCTAACAGTGTTTGTGATTTCTCGTTCATGCGTTTCCACACCGCAGGTACGGCATATCCAAGTGAAGTAGTTCGTTACAAATTCTACACACACTTTTGAGCATTTCTCGTGGAACCAGCATCGACACTCTGTGCACTGAACTCCTTTTATCACCTTCTTAGCACACGCTTTACAGTTATTGTCACTTTAAATTGCATTTTTGCGCTGGCGGTTTTCACTAACGACATTAACCGGCACCATCTTGAACATTCTGCAAACACGTGTGAATATCTGTGATGCTCTTGTTTTCCACCATAAGCAACTAAGTGACAGCTCTCTGCTTGGAATTCACCTCCATTACAAACGCCATTTTGAAGGATGCATATAGCACTGCCATCTATTGGAATTCCATGAAACTATAGTAGCCAAATCTGGAGTATTCCACAATGTCCCACAACAAATTCAGCATTTTTGCAGCTGAAATTTCAAAAGTTAACTCCTCTACTCTTAACAATTTTAGAGTAAATGAGAAAGTATTATGTCTGTTCTGTATGTTATATATTTTGGTGTTTATGTGAAGAGAAGCAAAATTTATATTCAATTATGAATTCAAAATAACTAATCTTCTTTATTGCAGCATACACCATAAGACGAGTAAGAAGACGACGACGACGACATTAGAATATCTTGAACAATATCTGCAGTGTATTGCGATGATTTGTGTTATAAAGAATACATTTACAGTGAACATAAACTTTTAAATATATATCTGTATAACTGTCATTAAGATTAGTTTTCAGTTGAATAATTTAAGACCATTATGTATCCCACTTTGTAAGTGTATTGTCGTGATGTGCCTTAATATGCACAAATGTACTTTTTATGTGCTGTACATGTATTTTTCAAATATAATAAATGTAACATTTTTGTAATACTGCATATTGTGTTATAAAATGTCTTCTAGTAAAACCTATACTGCTGTGATTATTGGTATATGTAAGGCTCATCCATAGGGAAACTTAGAACTAAAACAATAGATGTAGACAGACAATATGAGCCCACATCACAAATCTCTCTTAATGTCTTTAAAACATATGTTCTTAGATACAAATGACAACTAAGTTATGAGTATTTTCAATATCTTAGTCTGAAGAAAATGTTCCAGAAAAGAAGGAAAAAAAAGGGCACAGATATTTAAAATTGGAAGATGTGTAAACACAAAAATTTCATCATTTTTACAAAGTCATTTAAGTAGGATGCTTAAGCCACCATGCATTCAGCTACCAAGTTTCAACCACTTTTAAGGGGCAAAACAGATTTCCATTCATTTTTTAGTGAAATATCAATCGATATTAAAAATTCAAAGTGCTTACATTGCAACACAAGAAATTACCTGTTCAGTCACTACAGAGAATCCCAGGAGGAATGGCTTATACTCTGGGATATGGCAGGAATGATCACTTGCAGCAAAAAATTCATATGGACATATGCCCTATTCAGAATGGTTTCTGAGGACCATGTCTAATTAACATGGTTAGTTCTTTTATGTATTATTGAGCACATTGTCAGGTTTTAACCAAATACATGTGTAAAACATGCACTTTACAAAGTATCAATTGAAATACACTATTTTTAAAATATCCACATTTAAGTATTACCATACACGTCACATTACAGCTGTTGTATAGTTCACAATAATTTTCAAATATCCCACTGTCAGTTACACTGCAGTCTGAGTACCTCTCCATGTTGCATAATTAGGGCAACAACATCCATGATGTGGTCTAGTAGTTCATCTCACATTTGTACACTTTCCATTTATACACCTAAGACCTCATCCAAGCCCATAACCAAAATTTGAATGGCATAAGGTCTGGCTAACTTGGTGGCCAGTTAATTGTACTACCATGACCAGTCTAGTGATTAGAGCAAGTGTGGTTAAGATGTTCCTCACACATGTGGAAAAACGTGGAGGAACTCAATCTTACATTGCAGTCTACATGACGAAAGGAATGTGCTTATGGTGTTGAATGGCTGAGTTTTCCAAAAAAATGCAAGTAATTCTGTCCTGTCATTCACTCTTCTAAAACAACTGGACCTGTCAACATATCACCAGTCATGCTGCATCATATATTGATTGGAAAAGGAACATAGAAACTGGTTTCCACTGTAACACTTGGATTATCCTGCAATATTCAATGATCATTACATGTGTTGTTGATTACATTCCATGTAAACATGGCTTCATCAGTGAAAAGTATTAACAGAAGCAAATGATAATTGTCATTTAATCAGTGGCAAAATTGAAGCAGTGTGGCATTGTCACCAATGTGAAGATTGTGTACATACTGTATGTGGAATGTATACAAGTTGTCCACATGTAATGTCAGCCATAAATGTGTTTTTGGGACACTGATACCAGCAAAAATCAGTGTGTGCTATTAATAATACAATGCTGCACCATTTCAACAATGTGTTGCTGTTCCTTGTTACAACAGTGGACAGACAAATCAATTTTCCATACAGAAATGTCAGTACTGCCTTGTAATCGTCAGCCAGCTTGCCAAGTTAGTTCCTAATCAAACATTGAAAATGGTATATTGTGGAGCAATTTACACCTTTCTCAATTGTGGAATTGAACTTTGGGGCTGTGCAGTTGATGTACACATAAAGAGAATACTATTGTTACAGAAAATTGCAATAAGACTTATACATGGGGTTGGACCAAACACATTCATGTAGGTAAGTGTTTGTGCAGCACATATACCTAACAATACATTCTCTGTATCAAACAATGGAAACTCCAGTTAGGAATACCAACAAAGTAAGAAAACACAGATTGTTACTTACTGTAAAGATACGTCAAGTTGCAGACTGCAAGCAAGCAAGCAAGCATGCAAGCAAGCAAACCTCACACACACATGACCATCAAGTCCAGCATCTTTGGTCAGAATACATCATCACGTGGGATGCAAGTAGCAATCTGGAGGGGTTGGAGAAAGGGAAGGGGAATGGATGTGGTATACGGATGGCAGGAGATACGCCTGGTGGAACGTGCAGAGATTAGACTGCCAACAGGCCCAACATCAGGAGGTTGTGGGGCATGGAGGTGGGGGAAAAAGGAGAGGAGTGGGGAAAGATGGGCAGATGTATTGGCAGAGGGCTGCAAATAAACAGGGTGGGAGTTGAGAATGGGCAGCAGATGACAGGACAGAGAGGGTGGAAATTGTTGGGTGAAGGGTGTAGGAACAGTATGTTACCATGGGTTGAGGCCAGGATAATTACAGGAGTGGAGAATGTTTTGTAAGAATAACTCCAATAGGTACAGTTCAGAAAAGCTGTTGGTGGAGGGAAGAATCCAGGTGGCTTGGTTACTGAAGTAGCCATTGAAATAAAGTGTGTTATGTTCAGCTGCATGCTGTGCTACAGGGTGGTTTACTTTGCTCTTGGCCACAGGTTACAGGAGGCAGTTCATTCTGGTGGACAGCTGGTTGGTAGTCATACCAATATAAAAAGTTGTGGAATGATTGCACCAGAGCTGGTAAATGACATGGCTGCCTTCAGGCGTGGCCCAGCCCATGACGGGGTAGGATAAACCTGTGGCAGGGCTGGAATAGGAAGTCCTGGGTGGGTGGACTGGGCGGGTTTTGCACCTGGGTCTTCCACAGGGATATGATCCACCCCCACGAACTAGCCACAGAGGAGTGTCCCCGTCATCACCCAGTACCAACCTGGACTGTAACAACTGAACCACATCCTTTGCCAGGGCTTTGATTACCTATCATTGTGCCCTGAAATGAGGGACTTCCTACTTGAGATACATTTCATCCCTTTTAAAGTGGTAGTCTGTTGCCCACCCAACCTCCATAACAACCTACTCTGTAACTATGCCAATCCCAATCCCAACCCCTTGCCACAAGGATCATGTCCCTGTGGAAGACCCAGATGCAAAACCTGCCAAATCCTCCCACCCAACACTTCCTATCCCAGTCCTGTCACAGGTTTATCCTACCCCATCAGGGGCTGGGCCATCTGTGAAAACAACTATGTCATTTACCAGCTCTGCTGCAGTCATTGCACAGCTTTATCTATTGGTTTGACTACCAACCAACTGTCCACCAGGATGAAAGACCACTGCCAAACTGTGGCCAAGACCAGAGTCAACCACCCTGTGGTGTAGGAGATAGCTGAACATAACACACTTGATATCAATATCTGCTTCATTACCTGAGCCATCTGGATCCTTCCCTCGACCACCAGCTATTCTGAACTGCACAGATGGGAGTTATCCTTACAATACATTCTCTGCTCCTGTAATTATCCTGGCCTCAACCTATGGTAACATACTGTCCCCAAATCCTCCAACCAGCAGTTTCTACCCCTCTACCCCTCTGTCCTATCGTCTCCTATCCATTCTCAACTCTAACCCTGTTTATTTGCAGCCCTCTGCCAACACATCCACCCGTCTTTCCTCACTCCTCTCTTCCCCCCCCCCCCCCCCCCCCCTGCCCCCAACACCTCCCTGCCCCACAACCTCCTGATGCTGTACCTGTTGGCAGTCTAGTCCTTGCACACTCCACCAGACAATCTTCATCTTTCTCTCCAACTATACACAGATTCCTGCTTGCGTCCCATGTGGTGTTGCATTCTGGTCCGAGATGCTGGAGTTGGTGATGGTGTGTGCTTGCTGGTGTGTGTGTGTGTGTGTGTGTGTGTGTGTGTGTGTGTGTGTCTTTCATTGATGAAGGCTGTAACTGAAAGCTATATTTGAGTGTCTTTCAATTGTACCTGTCTGCAACTTGATGTGTCTTCTTTACGATAAGTAGAAATCTGTCTTTTCCTACATTAATTACATTTTTTATAAGCCAGTTAACAGAAGTTACCAAGTGCAGTAATGTATATGGTCACAATGCCAGGACAAAATTCAACCATTTCCAGAACAAAACAACATTAAAAACAACCAATAAGATCCCACACATCAATGGTTTGATTTGGTGCAACAAACTACCAAACTCTCAAAGAACACATACAGGAAATGTTTTTAAGACAAAATTAAAATCTTTTATGATAGAAAAATGTCTCTATTCATTCTACAAATTTTAAGACTGGCTGTAACATCAACCAGTAGCATGTCAGCTGTAGTGGATTAAGTGTATAAAACAGATGCAAGGTGAAACTGTTACTGTATGTAACATATGTTGGAAGTGTTGTTACGGTCATACTATCATTTCCGATGTTTCTAAAAGCAATCATTGTGATGGCTGCATGCGAGGGAAATGTAAATAAATAAGTAAATAAATAAGCAGTCTCATAACTACATCCCAATCAGCATGAAAATATTGACATGATGTAATCAAAGATGTTTATTTGTCATAATTATCAGGCATGTAAATGTATAAAAATATGTTATGGAAGCAGCACTGTAGAACAGCAGTTTCAATAATGATTGTTGACTTACCCATAAATAGTGCTGATACCCATCTTAATTATTTGAAGAATCTGTGGCTCAACTCATCATTGAAATATATTTTGGAGTATGATTCCTTAGGAGGCCCAGGTTTGTTGCATTTCAATGACTATATTAATTTTCAGATGAAAAAACATCATACTTCATTGCCAAATCCAGCTCTTCCTACATAATCAACAATTAACTTCACATCTGAAACTTCTGGAAATTGCTAAGGGGAGTCACTTTTAAATAGAGACTGACTTCATAAATGATGAGAATGCATTGATTTTTAGAGTTGTAGAATTGTAAAATACATAACTGACATTCATGTCACACAGTGTTGACAGTGATCAGTCCAAGAGACGCAAAATCAAGTCCCAGATTTGACACAACATGGCTGATACATCTCCAGAAATGCCCAAAAAATTTCCCTTGAAAAACTGAACAAAAACATTACAACTTGTTGTTGCTGAGCACCAGCAATATGTATCACTGCGAACCTGAGTTAACATTCACCAAGAAAATAATATTCAGAATATAAGAAAAACTTATAGGAATAAAATAATTATATATTTTTCAACATAATTTTGGAATGGAATTTTCATGACCAAATAATGTGAAATGCTGAAATATCTGCCAGCTAGCAGTGAAAGAAGCAAATGGAATTTTATAAATAGTCATTGTCCTTAATTGTCAGTGATAAAAAAGGATTTCCAGAATAGTACAGTATATATGTAAAATAATTAAATTTTGAATAAATGTTCCCACTCAATATATTGATCACATAAGCTTCTTTTATGAACATTGCAGTGGCCGTTTTCACGCGCGCGCGCGCGCGCGCGCACACACACACCCACACACACACACACACACACACACACACACACACAGATATGTGCCTGTCAACTTAAACTGAAGGAGGGCTCTTTTATAATTTTACCAGGATATAGGTCCGCTTCAGAAAAACTTTCATTTATTCCTGGAAAACTTGGATGCCTTGTTGTGCTATCTGTCAGATAGGAGAAAGCAAATTATTATTTGTGACAACTTCAATGTTAATACACTGAAGAAGTGTAAGGGGAAGAATGACATGGAAGTCTTGCTTGGTTCTTTCAATTTGACATCTGTCATTAATTTTCCTACTCTGGTAGTAAAGGACAGCAGCGCATTGATAGATAACACTTTTATAGACCAAGATAAGTTTAAAAACATAGCTTCTTGTCCTGTTGAGAATGGCCTTTCTGATCATGGTGCTCCGCTAGTTACAGTATATGACATAGCTCCATTCAGTTATTCAAAACTACTCTCCGAAGTTGTGCATTCAATTAATGAATCAACAATTAGAAATTTCAGGGAAAATCTTCAGCAGTTAGACTGGGATGAGGTGTACAAGGAATTTGATGCTAATTTAAAATATAACTTATTTCATGATACATTTGTAAGAGAATTTGAAAACTGTTTCCCCAAGAAAGTAGTTAAATCTAATTATAAGAAACCATGCAAAAAACCTAGGCTTACTAAAGGAATAAATATATCTTGTAACCACAAAAGGGAACTGTATCTAACAACAAGAAAGAGTAATGGCCCAGAAACGGCCAAATACTATAAAAACTACTCTGCTACATTAAGAAAGGTCACTGAAAAGTCCAGAAGCATGTGCATCATGTCTGAGATTAATACCTCTGATAACAAAATCAAAACAATTTGGAATATTATTATAAGGGAGACAGGGCAACCAAGAGTACAGGATGACGGCATTACCATCAAAACAAATGGAAACTTGACAAACAACAAGCCGGAAGTCGAAAACATTTTGAATAATCATTTTTTAAATGTTGTAGAGAAAATAGGATCTAAATTTTCTTTGGAAAAAGCAAGGCAGTTAATGGAAGAGGCCTTACTCACACAATCTGATACAATTGAAATTCCACCCACCTGTCCTTCTGAAATTAGGAAGATAGTAAACTCTCTCAAGAATAAAAGCTCACATAGGATTGATGGCATTTCCAGCAGGATAATAAAAGCTTGTTCCCAAGAGATGAGTGAGATTCTTAGCCACCTATGTAATAGCTTTCTGAAGCAGGTTATTTTCCCAGGTAGACTGAAGTATGCCATTGTTAAACCACTGCGTAAAAGAGGGGATACGTCTGATGTCAACAACTACCGCCCCATCTCTCTTCTGACTGCCTTATCAAAAATTCTTGAAAAAGGAATGTATTGTACAGAAGCTTCACACCTTTGTGAAAATGAAGTTTTAACAAAATGTCAGTTTGGTTTCCAGAAAGGTTTTTCAGTGGAAAATGCTATATATAATGCTATATATAATATTAAATGCTCTGAGTAACTGGATCTCTCAAAGGCTTTTGATTGTGTAAATCATGGGATACATCTAGATCAGCTCAAGTACTGTGGTATGAATGGGACAGCGCTCAAATTGTTTAAATCATACCTATCTAGAAGAGTGCAGAATGGGGTGCCACAAGGTTCAGTCTTGAGTCCTCTGCTGTTCTTAATATATATTAATGACTTGCCATTCTATATTCACAAAGATTCAAAGCTTGTACTTTCTGCCATATAGCTATCACACCCAACAGACAAGAATTAACTGATGAAATTTTAAATGATGTTTTTCAGAAAATCATTAAGTGGTTCTCTGTAAATGGGTTCTCATTAAACTTTGACAAAACACAGTATATACAGCACCACACAGTAAATGGAATGACACCATTAATATATATAGACTTCGATCAGAAATTGGTAGCTAAGGTATAATATTCAAAATTTCTAGGTGTATGCATTGATGAGGGGTTGAACTGGAAAAAACACACAGAAGATCTGCTGAAACGTTTGAGTTCAGCTGCTTACGCTACTAGGGTCATTCCAAATTTTGGCTATATACATCTCAGTAAATTAGCTTACCACGCCTATTTTCATTCTCTGCTTTTGTATGACATCATATTCTGAGGTAACTCATCAGTGAGTAAAAGTGTGTTCATTGCACAAAAGCATGTAATCAGAATAATTGCTGGAGCTCATCGAAGATCATCCTGCAGACACTTGTTTAAAGAGCTAGGGATCTTCACTGTAGCCTCACAATATATATATTCACTTATGAAATTTTTTATAAATAATCCAAATGAATTCAAAAGTAATAGCAGTGTACATGGCTACAACACTAGGAGAAAGGATGATCTTCACTACTCAAAGTTAAATCTAACTTTGGCTCAGAAGGGGGTAAATTATGCTGCGACAAAAGTCTTTGGTCACTTACCTAATAGCATCAAAAGTCTGACAGATAGCCATAGAGAATTTAAAAGGAAATTAAAAGAATTTATGAATGGCAACTCTTTCTACTCATTAGCCAAATTTTTGGATATAGTAAGTGGGTAATTTCCCCACTCCCCCACAAAAAAAAAGAAATAAGTATCATGTAATATTTTGTGTAATGTAATACCTTGTATAGACACCATTTATTAACCTGACACATTCCACATCATTATGAAGTGTCGTTTTTATGATCTATGGGACAAGTACTAATCTAATCTAATCTAATCTAATGTAGAATGAGTATGAATTCCATAAATATTTGCTTATGTTAGTTTTTTACTTATTTGTACACTACCTTTTTGTATTTCAGGCTTTGAAAGGTGTCTGTTGATTTTTATTGTTGTTTCTAATGAACCTTGTAGTACAGGTTTCAAAGAGTCACTGCTGGGTTTTATTGTAGACACAAATGTAGATTGTAATTATACCATTTGAGAACTTAAATCTTTCATGTTAGCTCTCATTACTCTCAACAAATTTATTCAGTCTTCAGTTATTGACATTTTTGTTAACATAATCACAAACTACTGTATTAAAAAATAATAAATCTTGAGCTTTATATACTTACATTGATCTCTGCTACAGTGTATTGTTTGCAAGTCCCCCATCATCCTTTTTACTTTCATTCATCATTAACCATTTCTCTTGTAACAAATTTGGTACATAATATTCATGGCCAGGTTCACTATTTTTACACACTTTTGCTGTAGAATCTCTTTCTTAAATCATATTTCAGAATTAATTCTCTCTCATTAGTGAAATATACTGTAAAATTAATATCTTCTCAGCAATAAAGGATCTCAGAAAAATCCAATGGTCCTGTCCCCACAGTCAGGTCAGCATGAAAATCTTAAATTTAAGATATTTCTTTGTCAGAACTATCTAACATTTTATTTATTTATTTAGACATCAAGTTCCATAGGGCCAAATTGAGAAGAAAATCTCCAAGGTCATGGAATGTGCCAGTACAAGAAATTACAACATAAAAGTAATAACAGATAAAAATAAAATGTTTATGAACCCAAAAAAAAGTCAATCCATAACTTTAAGTGAACGCAATCAACAATACAACAAGAATCAGCTTAATTTTTCAAGGAGAAGCTGGACAGAATAGAAGGAGTGACCCATGAGGAAACTCCTCAGTTGTGCTTTGAAAGCACATGAATTACTATTTAGATTTTTGAATTTGAGTGGTAGCTTATTGAAAATGGATGCAGCAGTATACTGCACATCTTTCTGCACAAAAGTTAATGAAGTACGATCCAAATGCAGGTTTGATTTCTGCTGACTATTAAGTGAGTGAAAGCTGCTTATTCTTGGGAATAAGCTAATATTGTTAACAAGAAATGACAGTATATATATGATTCTGTAACTTACCAAACAAAAGCATTGGTACGTTGATAGAGACAATAACACACACACAAATTTCAAGCTTTCGCAACCCATGGTTGCTTCATCAGGGAAGAGGGAAGGAGAGGGAAAGACGAAAGGATGTGGATTTTAAAGGAGAGGGTAAGGAGTCATTCCAATCCAGGGAGCAGAAAGACTTACCTTGGGGGGAAAAAGGGACAGGTATACACACGCGCGCACACGCACGCACACACACGCACACACGCACACACACACACACACACACACACACACATCCATTCGCACATATACAGACACAAGCAGACATATGTCTGCTTGTGTCTGTATATGTGTGGATGGATATGTGTGTGTGTGCGAGTGTATACCTGTCTGCTTTTTCAGTTCTTTAGTGACTTCTAAAGCCGAACTGTACATTTTATAGCAAATCATGCGATATAAAATTGTCAATTATCCTTACTGATACAACCTTTTCAATAACTTTAGCAAACACTGATGGCATAGGAATAGGTTTAAAATTGTCCACATTATCCCTTTCTCTCTTATTATAAAGTGGCTTTAAAACTGAGTACTTTAATCATTTAGGAAACTGACCTTTCCTAAAGGAAAAATTACAAATATGGCTAAAAACAGGGCTAACATGTGCAGCACTGTACTTTAGTATTCTGCTAGGCTCTCCATTATAACCATGAGAGTCCTTAGTTTTCAGTGATTTAATTATTGACTCAATCTCCCCCTAGTCTGTATCAAAGGGGAATATTTCAGACATCACACACGTAAAATTCCTACATAATTCCCTTATGCTGTCAGTCACCTGAGCCAGCTCTGCACTAGGCTTCTCAATGCTGGTGACCTGGTACTCACCCCCCAGCACTTCCTGCAACTGCTGGCCTATGGCTGTACCATGCGAACTAACTAGCAGCAGTACCTTCTTCTTCCTGTTTGACTTTGCAACTAACCTAGGTCTCACAACTGCTGTGGACTGCTGCAGGTTCCCTACTTCTACAGCTACGCAAAGTAAAACTGTTTGAGTTCCTCCTCCTCCTAGATGGCTTCTTGCCAACTGCCAGTTCCCGTTCCCACCACCCTTTACTCTCCTTAATGTATGGAGTTCCTCCTTTGTGCATTATAATGGCACTTTAAGGGCACAGATCTTACGCTCCTGCTCCTCTATCAACTTATTTCTACTACAGATTTTGCATTCCTAGGAGAGGGTCTCGCTAGAATACCCACTGGCTTCCCCACTGCATTCCACCCAATGAAAATACTTTGAACAAATCCCACACCATAATCCACTACTCACAAACCCATGACAGAGCCCACACTTCTCACTCATGGCAAAATTTTACAGTTACTGTAAGAAAACTATATGTCTACATTACCTAAGTTCAGTTACACCAGTAGAAATATTTATAGAACTAACAATAGTGGTCTTGAAATTCTCCATCTACTAAGAAAGCAACTACTTGCATTAATACTATTACACCACAGCTAATACCAATACCAACAAAACTTCACACAATTATTAGCTAAAACCAAAAATCCAAGCAGCCACTGTAATACTCAGCTAAGTGAAAACACTGAATGAAAACTTTACTGAAATGTTTCACTAGAAACAATAAGAAATGTCATCTGAAAGCTAAAGCACAAAATTTGCTTAACACCTTCAATTCAAAGGAAACTCTAAAAAACACAGCAAGCGAATGATTCCAAAAGTTTATGAAATTGTTATTTCATCCCAAACAGTTCAAAACACCACTGAAAACTATTAAATTTTCTAACTGTATAACAGGGCACAAATAACTTTGTCTATACTTAGCTTTATACCAGCAACAGCTGCAACTGCACGCCGCAAAATGTAAACGCACTACTGAGGCGTGAGGCTTGGATGAACGACATAAGCAAACTCACCACATGTAAGTATATAACACTGTGTAATGGGAAATGGCATGATAGAATACTAGTTCCAGTGATGGCTGTTGATTTAGCCATAAACAGTTCTAATACTCATCTTGATTTTTCGTAGCATCTGTGGCTCAGCTGATTGTTGCAATATATTTTTTGGGGTATTAATTTTTAGGAGACCCAGGTTTGTACAGTTTCAGTGAAGATATTAATTTGTAGATGAAAATCGTCATAGTTTATATGCCTAATCCTGCCCTTCCAACATAAACAATTAACTTCACATTTTATCTTCTGGAAACATGTTAAAGAAAGTCAGTTTTAAATAGACACTGGTTTCATAAATGATAAGAATGCATTGTTTTTTATAATTGAAGAATTATAAAAAATTAACGTTAATGTTACACAGGGTGTTCACAGAGATCACTCCAACAGAAATACCTCCACTCCATCTTACATGAAAGTTAGTCCAAGACTTGACTCCACATGACTGATCTCTTTCCATAACAGCCCAAAGACTTCACGCGCATGCGCGCCACCCCCCCCCCCCCCCCCCCTCGCCCTCCCCTCCCCACACACACACCTATGCCCTACATGTTGCCCACTAGACTAACAGTGCTAATGATTTTATTTTCAGCAGGTGACCTGGTTGTGGTGGGGGTAGTGTTGGGTGGGGCAGGTAGATAGAGGGGGATGCAGGAAGCATGGGGAAGGACTAGAGGGGCGTGGCTAGTGACTTGGAGGGAGGTGGGCAGTTTGCTGGCTAGGGATGCAGGAAGAAGGGTGGCAAGCACATGGGTTGGCATGATTGTAGTGGCCAGTGTGAAGCGACACAAGCTGAAGGTGACCTAATCCCAACATTGAACCTTGCCTCTTCCAGTTCATACCACCATCGAGCTGTGACCCTCCCACCTTTTCATCCCTAGTCAGCTTCCAGAAATTCTTTACCTCCAACTTAGCCTCACCATCATGCCACAGGTCCCTTCCTAAGAACACTAACCTTTCGACAGAAGAAAAGACAGTCATACACATTCTGAAAGCAGATACAGACCTAGTCATCTTCCCTGCAGACGAAGGCTCCACCACTGCCGTGATGAGTCATAGTGTCTACCTGATGGAAGGTCTCTGGCAACTGCCTGACTCCTCCACCTACAAGCTCTACCAGAGTGATCCCATCCTCGAAGTCCAACATAACCTCCAATCCCTACCAAAATCTGTAGGGCCTTCTCAGTATCTCTTATTGAGTCTATTTCCCTCCTAACCCAAACAACAATATGCACACTGGCGTTCTACATGCTCCCCAAAATCCGCAAAGCAACGATCCTAGACACTCCACTGTGACTAGCTATTATGATTGAACTGAACGAATTTCTGTTCTTGTTTACTGACACCTCCAATCAATAACTCAAACCCCCCCCCCCCCAAATTAAAGTTGCTAATCACTTCCTTCACCAGCCCACTGGATCCTTACTCATCACTGTTCATGGCGCTTCCCTGTGCACTAACATCCGTCATGCCCAAGACTTTGCTTATCTAACACTATCTCTCCCTTCCAATGTCTTTCAAACTCCATACACCTTGTTATTGTATGTTAACAGGGGACCTAGAGATGATGGAGGGGCTCTGTCCTTGCCATAGCCGCAGTGATCCACAACCCCACAATGACTACCACAGTTCGCTTCACCCCTCTGCCACTCCACACCGAACCCAGTGTTATTGTACCGTTCGGTCCCTGGTGGACCCCCCCCCCCCCCCCCCCTCCGGGGAACGTCTCACACCAGACGAGTGTAAACCCTATGTTTGTGTGGTAGAGTAATGGTGGTGTATGCATATGTGGAGAACTTGTATGCGCAGCAATCGTCGACATAGTGTAGCTGAGGTGCAATAAGGGGAACCAGCCTGCATTTTTTAAAGAAATCTTGTGTTAACGAAGAAATCAAAAAAGCTAACAGACTGCTTCACAAAATAACAAAGTGCTACCGAAATTAACATTTGTCCAGCTAGATTTCAGAAAACAACATTTCATAAACAGTGGAGATCTCCTAAATAGAGCAGGACAGCTGTATGTCTGTGTTCAAATTATGAAAACAATAAATAATCTCAAAGATCAACACAAACTGCCTGGTAT
The DNA here is from genome assembly GCF_021461385.2 of Schistocerca piceifrons. NCBI lineage: Eukaryota > Metazoa > Arthropoda > Insecta > Orthoptera > Acrididae > Schistocerca > Schistocerca piceifrons. Next base: position 462,777,457 of record NC_060149.1, read on the forward strand.
CCTCACCATAGCAGTAACTGAGCAAATGCAAATTTGCAAAGAAATGTCTAAGATGAGAGAGATACCTAACATACCGGTACCAGTATCTGAAGGAGTGGTAGAATATGGGGTACCAGCACAAATGTCAGGAACATCCAGCAGAGTTGAAGAGGAAACAATTTCATCAGATGAGAAAGCCTACAAACCTAGTGTAAATTCATGTGCACCTGAAACCTCCAAGGCTGTAGCTGTCAGCACATTCGACACACTTAATGCCTCATGCTCACTTGTAACTAGAACTGCAACCACACCAACAGCCAAGAACCATTCTACTAGGTCCAGAAACTCATCAGCTGCTCTGCAGACATCTCAAAGGAAGAGCCTCAGGATAAGAAGAGCTGCTGTGCATAGTGACTATTTTTTTATGGGATGTTCGCAATTCGAAGAAGAAGAAAAGGCAGAATCTTTACAGTGTCAGCAACAAGGAAGTATAAAGGTAAATAGTGCAGCAAATCCACTACATGAGCACTGGGTAAAAGAAATGGAAGCGTGTAGCATAATTCATAATTATTCCCAGTTTTGAAATGATTAGCAAATTTTGTAGACTCAACCATAAAGGGGGTGGGACATGCATTTATGTTAGGACAGGGGTAGAATCAAAAGAAATTAAATGTAAACTAAAATACATAGGAAAAGATTTTGAATACAGTATATGTGAGCTAACCAAATTAAAAATTACTATTGTGTGTTTGTACCAATCACCACTGGGCAACTTTGCCATTTTTGTGGAAAACCTTGAGGGACTACTGAATGAACTTAAACATAATGTAATTGTTCTTGATGATTTTAATGTTAACTTTAAGAATGATTGTAGTAAACAACAGCAACTGTGCAATCTGTTTTTGTGTCATAATATAATGGCAACTGTAAATGAAGTTACCAGATGCGGAATTATGTCTGAAACTATAATAGATCAAGTATTTATAAACAAGGACAAGTGTGAATATAACACTGAAGTAATTGACACTGGTTTCTCGGATCACATCAAATTGAGTTTAAATATCACATCTTACAAGGACCATGTTATCAATAACAATTACAGAGAAAGGAGATTTATAAATGATGATGGCATAAGAATTTTTAATTACACTCTGGAAAATAACAACTGGGGTAGTGAATCAAGTGGTGATGTCAACACATAGTTTTACTCATTCCTTGAAAGCTACAAACACTGCTTCGATGTTGCCTTTCCTATAAAAAAAGGCAAAACTAAACATAAAGCCAAAACATGGGTTACACAGGGGATTAGAAAGTTATCAGACACTCTCAGAAAGTTAAATAAATCAGCCAGGAAGAATGTGGCACTGAAAGCACATGTCAAATGTTATAGAAGCCTGCACAAGAAAGTAATAATTGCAACTAAGAAGCTTGATAATGATTCATATATTGAGAAAGGTAACAACAAAATGAAGTCAACTTGGGAGGTAATAAATAAAAATATAGGTAGACACAAAAGAAAAGATAACAGCTTTGTCATTAAAAGTGGGGGTAAAACTGTTAAGGACCCACTTCAGATTGCCAACATATTTAACAAACATTTCACAAATATAGCCATAAATTTAAGTAAAACTAAATGCAATTCCAATAGCAAGGTAAAAATCCCCATGAATGACATGACAATGTTGCTTTATCTAGTAACTGGATCAGAGGTACTAAATGCTATAAATAAGTTAAAAAATAAAATGTCATGTAGGTGTGATGGGATTCCTGACAAAGTCATGAAGCAAAGTGCAAGAAACATAGCCTCACTCCTCACTGAAATTATAAATGAATCTTTTAAGACAGGGGTATTTCCATCAAAACTTAAAATGTCAACTATAAAGCCACTTTACAAGAACGGTGATAAATATGATGTTAGTAACTTTAGGCCTTTATCAATGTTATCAGGTTTCTCAAAAATAATAGAAAGGATAATGTATCATAGACTATACAAATTTCTTATTAAGAATAGAATATTGGTTAATGTGCAAAATGGTTTCCGTAAAAATAAATCAACTGAAACAGCTATCTTAAATTTTTTGCGACTTGTTCTAAATTCCATAAATAGAAAGGAATTAAATTGTGGATTGTTTTTAGACTTATCAAAGGCCTTTGATGTCATCGACCATAAGTTACTGCTTAGGAAGTTATATGCCTATGGGATACGTGGAGTTGCCCACAAATGGTTTGAATCATATCTGTCGGACATGTATCAGAAGGTGGAGATAAGCCATGCAGATAGGACATATTCATCAAGATTCGAGAGAGTTTTGTACGGATTACCCCAGGGATCTGTATTAGGGCCATTACTGTTTTTAATATTTATCAATGACCTACCAAGTCAACTATCTGAAGCATTGGCAGTACTATTTGCTAACGATACAAGTTTGTTTGTTAAAGCAAATAGTGTAGCTGACTTACAGGAAAAAGTCACATTAGCAACAGATGAAGCAGACAGATGGTTTAATGAAAACAGACTCTTTGTGAATGTCAAAAAACCAATGTGGATCAACTTCAGATATATTACAAATAAAATAAAAACTAACCTTACAGTAGAACTGGATAAGTGTAAGATTGAACAAGCATCATACACTAAATTCTTGGGAGTATGGTTTGATGAACACTTAAGATGGGAAAAGCATCTAATATCATTGAACAAAAAATTAAGTCAAACACGTTCTGTACTTAGAATGCTTAAAAGCTCATGTAATATTAAAACAGTGTTGTGTGTTTATTTCTCATTCATGCACAGTTTATTAAGATACGGTGTACGGTTTTGGGGGAACAACAGTCTGACAAAACATTCATTTAGACTACAAAATAAGGCAATCAGAATAATAAAAGGTATAGGATATAGATACTCTTGTAGGCATGCTTCCAAAGAATTAAAACTCATTACACTACCATCCTTATACATATATGAAAACATGTTTCTTAAAAGAACACGAGGAATTTTCTACATTAAACAGAGAAATTCACAACTACAAAACAAGGAGTAGGAATGATTTTCACAGAGAAATTCATAAAACAACTATGTATCACAAAAGTGTACTATACCAACCCAAAATCCTCTACAGTGCTCTCCCCAAAGAACTAAAAATAATACCAAAACTGCACATATTTAAAAGAGAATTAAAAAACATGTTATTGAGCAATAGTTTTTACAGTATTGAAGTGTTTATGAATCATTGACAATAAAAGTGCAGTTAATATTTCCCTGACATAATAAATATGTGTAATTGCTCACATTTAAATACTTGCTGTTTCTATGAAAGTGTGAAACAGTGTTAATGTAAGAATGGAAATAATCTTTGATGTGAGAATCACTAGCTTTTTTTTTTTTTTTTTTTTTTTTACGTTGTTATCCTACTTGTATATTTTTATGTTAATGTTCTTATAGTTCTATTAAAATTGTAATGTCTAAGTGACAAGTAAATTCAATTATAAATTTTCATGTACATGTATTTTGAATTTTAATGTTTATTGAGAAGTCCTATGTCATTTTGATGATGTACTACAAGGACACTAATAAACTGAATTGAATTGAATTCACCGCGGCAATGGAAAACGACCTAAAAACCATCCACAGACTGGCCGGCTCACCAGACCTCGACACAAGTCCACTGGGCGGATTTGTGCCGGGGACCAGGCGCTCCGTCCTGCTCCGGAAAGCTGTGCGTTAGACTGCTCAGCTAACCGGGCGGGCCCTATACACCTTACTAACTATATTCTGACCCACAACTATTTTTCCTTTGAAGGGAAGGTTACAAGCAAATCTGTAGCACAACCATGGGCATCCGCATGGCACCATTGTATGCCAATCTGTTTATGGGCCATCTGGAAGAAATTTTCCTAGCCTCCCAAAACTACCATCCACTTCAAATGGTCCTCCTCTACTCAACACGCCACCTTCCTGGACATTGACCTCCACATCTCTTTTGGCTCCACCCACCTCTGTCCACATTAAACCTACTAAGCGCGAATAGAAGGGTGTGTGCAGAATAATGTTGCCAGTAGATGCACAATCGGCAGGGCACGCATGGGGGGAGCAGTGGTGGTGAGGAGTGCAGGCAGGCACTGTAGGGGAAATGCCAAGTGCTGCAGGGAAAGTACCATTCTAAACTAAAGCCTACACTCATATTTTTTTGTAAATATTAAGCAGAGCCCCTCCACGCCCACACTTACAAGATGACCATTCAAAAAGATACACTGTCTCCTCTGCTTTGGTTAGTATAAAATAAAAAAAAAATCCACTGAAAATGCAACAGAAGCAGGAATTTATTTTCACCTGGCTTTTAAACCATTTGTAACTCTCAGAGAAGCATAATGAGTAGCGAATTTTGAGTAAAACCTACAGTTCTTTTGTTGCCCTGTTAAAATTTGCTTCTTTTGCCGAAACACAGTGCAGTTTATAAAATGTCACCTCATTAAAATGTTATGAAGGAGCTATCGTGAGAGAATTCTGAAACAGTGGCTCACTAAGTCAGGAACTGAGGAAAAGTAAGGTCAATATTTTATCAATAAGCATATCCTTGGTACAAAAATAAATTTGGAATGTCTTCACCTATGTTCGAAAACCCACAGCATTATTCATTTCAGAAGCTATCAGTGACACTTAAAAATTACATTCTTTCATCAAAAAAGTCCGTAGGGAATGGAATAATTTAATAGATAATGAAGTTTTGCATAATAACCAAATGGAAACATAGTCTCACCTTCACGTGATATCATGGCTGGCACACATGTTCGCGAATGTGTGTGCCACATAAGAGCAGTTTTCTTGAGATTGGTAACATACATCCAAGTCTAAGTAAAATTTCAACATGTTACTTAAATTCCATACACAGCAACATATTATGTAATGAGCCCAAACACAAAATCATAGCAACCTCTATGTTTCATTGCAAACTTTTTCAGTTTTCTCCCAGTGTCTTACTTAAATGCAAATATCACAATAACTAAGACCATTAACAAAATGGTGGGCACATCATCATGAAGCGGATGTATAAAGCCATAAGTACCACAAAAATGAAATTCTTTTACTGAACAGTTTCTATAAAACTGTTTGAGATAAACTGCAGTGTGTGCGCCTCAATTCTTTGATCACAGTGCATCACTGATGGCCAAAAGCAGGTGAGAGGAGGCAAACACTATTGGCCTCCCCTTCTGAACAAATAAATGGCATTCCAGCACATTGGACAAAAACTGGTCACTGCACTTTGGCCACTGCATTTTTCATGGACTCTACTACATGTATTTCAACAGCTGTAATCCTTTCCACACCGAAACATCCCTCCTGTACAGCCTAGCCGCCTTGTGTTATCTATTTGCAGTCATGAGAACTCCGTTGCCCAGTGTGCTGGTCATCTCGCAAAGACCTTTACAGGCAGTAGCACCCTCCCACTCCAATCCCAGTCCACAACCAGATTTCCTGTGCTATATCCTCACAGATCTCCAACCTTCCCCCCACGACCAAGAATCAGCTACAGAATTGTGCCCCCCCCCCCGCCCCTCATCACCCAGTATCCCCCTGGGCTGGAACAACTGAGCCATATCCTTATCTAGGGCTTCGACTATCTCTCATCCTGCCCTGATATGAGGGACATCCTACCCAAAATCCCTCCCACTCCTCCTAATGCGATGTTCCATCACCCACCCAACCTACACAATGTCCTAGTCCATTCCTATGTCAGTCCCATTCCCAGTTGCTTGACTCAGGGATTATATCCCTGTGACAGACTAAGTTGCAAGACATGCCCAGTCCTTTCACTCAGCACCTCCTACCCCAGTTCTGTCACAAGCTTATTCTACCGCATAAGAGATAGGGCCACCTGTGAAAGTGGCCATGTCATCCATCAGCTGTGCTGCAAACACTGCACAGCCTTTTATGTTGGTATGACTAGCTACCAGCTGCCCACCAGGATCAATGGCCACTGCCAAAAGGTTGTCAAGAACAAAGCTGTGCACCTGGTCGCTCAATATGCCACATGTTCAATTTCAGTGGTTGCTTCACAACCTAAGCCATCTGGATCCTTCCCTCCACCACCAGCTTCTCTCACCTGTGCAGATGGAAATTGTCCTTGCAACCCCCCCCCCCCCCACTCCCATAATTGTCTTGGTTTCAATCTCAGGTGTCCCACTATAACTGCACCCTACACCCAATAGTTTCCCCTTCCTCTGTCTGTCACCCCCATCCCTTCCAATTCACATCCCCATGTCACCTTCAGCATGTGCTGCTTCCTAGCAGCTGCTACAGTCGTGCCAGCCCATATACCTGCCACCCCTCCCTCCCGTATTCCTAGCTCGCAAATCAGCTGCATTCCTCAGATCCACCCACCTGCAGTCCCTCTCCCTACCTCCCTCCTCTCTCTTCCTCTACCCACCTCACCCAGCACTACCACCTCTACAACCAGTCCATCTGCTGAAAAGTAACATTGGCACTATTAGTCTAGTTGACTCCGTGCAGAGGCATAGTTGTGTATATGTGAGTGTGTGTGTTTTTCCATTTTACTGTAGCTTGTCAAAGGGTAAATGCAAAAGTTAGAAGTCTTCCTTCACTTGTGTGTGTCTACTGAAATCTTATTGCTTCTGCCTTTTGGCGAGTGATCTCTCTTAATCCTGAAGTATTTGCATTCTACAACAACATTTCTTCAACAATCATACAAAAGCAATACAACTTTCTGATCACTGCAAGCCTGAATAAACATCTACCAAGAAAACAATATTCAGAATATGAACAAAATCTACAGAAATGAATGTATTATATATATTTTTCAACATAATTTTGGAATGAATTTTTCTTGACCAAATAATTCAAAATACTGGAATATCTGCCAGTTACTGATGAAAGAGGCAATTTGAATTTGATAGGACAATTGAGATTCTTAAAAGTCGGTGATACAAACAGATTTCCAAAATATCACAGACAATATGAAATAGACTGACATTTCAAATAAATGTTCCCATACAATATATTGGCCCCAAAGGCTCCCTTTATGAGCATCAAATTTGAAATTTTTTAAAAAAGAAACATCATATTTGATAGATGAATGGAATTATAAATTTTGTTAATCAGAATATATATTGCAACTTACTATCAAGCTGAGGTTCCAGTGGTACAGATTCTTTATATCTTTGCACAGGTTGCTGAAGTACGTGGTCAGCAGCTGTAAACATGCACCACACATACATATTCTTCATTAGTGTAGATGTGTGGCATTTTAGCCAGTGCATGTACAAACACAGTTACACATTGCTTCTCTGTGATATACTTTCAATCCCTCACACTATTTTACTCACAGCACAGAAACACTAACTGCATGTTGAACGGGCTAGTTTTGTGGAGGTAAAAAATTTGGATCTGCTGCTACCTGTGATAAGCACGGCCACCAATTGAAGCATGGTAGTCTGTCATGCTGTGGAGCCAAGGTAGTGAGTTTCTTGGTTAAATCAATGGGTGTTGCTTGCCCTCTTAGTTCATGTGTGTAATTGACAGTTGTTTCTGAGTATGTATTTTGATACAGTATACTTTCAAGGAGGGCTACCCACATTTCAGACAGTTTATTTATTATTTCTTAATGCAAAATCTAATTCATTAAGCATGGCTTACATTGTGGGATAATGACCAAACTGTTACTTTCATTTTAAATGAAATGAAACTGTCAGCCATAAGTAATTCACAGTAAACACAGAAAAAGACTTTTTCAGTTATGACACTACCAAGCTCCACAATTTTTGATGTTCCCTACTTGAGAGTTGCTTTTTATTTGGAATAGTACAGTACTGCACAAAAAATTATTGCTCCAGATTTAATGCTATTAAATATTTGTACTAAAATAAATTTTGTATAACCAGATGTCCTTTGGACTTCCAAGGACGAATGGGCTGTGCACGCAGAGGCTAATCCACAGAACAGAACTTCTGTGATTCCATTGTACATATCAACCAGAATTTTAACTTGCCTTTACACTCAATAAAGCACAGATATTCAGCTATGAAATTTGTAAAAAGAATTTTCAAGGAAAACTAGGGTATGGTCTCAAATGAAAATTTTATTTGAAATATAAAATTATCTAGTTCTTTGTCACTAAATTTTAATATCACTTCTCACAAAAAAATAACAGTACAGCAACACACAAAATTTGTAACAATTCCAGTCATATTCATACACAATTCTAGACAATTAATGAGAGAGAAAAAAGTACAGAAAATAACTGGCATTTTTCATGCACATAAGTAGATCAACAACAATGTGAGAAAAGGTTAATGGAACTTTGCAAAACCTATAATCTCAAAATCATATGTCCACCCATTTTATGATAAAAATTACTCAACAGAAGACATGGAGATCAGCAAACACATACAATAGTATGTTCCAAAGTGGCCATGTAGTGATTTCATTTCCCAGTTACAAGGAAATTATGGATGTTAAAAGTTGGAAAGGGAGCCATAGCAGATGCAGACAACTACCTAACCAGAATGAAACTGAAATAAAATCCTCAAAAGTTTATTACACAGAGACCACTATATCCAAACTTTGACACATCAACATTTGAACAACTCCTATAAGATGAACTAAATAAAAAAAAAAATTGTCTAGAACCTGAACACAAAATGATTGAAACATTTCATACATAATTACTGAAGCAGTTCAAACCCCAAAACTTAAGCATGAACACCATTGCCTCTTTTGCTACTGGCAAACAGTCTGAATCAATACCAAACCCCATATCAACATAACCGAAGTAACAACGGCCGTCAAACTCAACATTCTATCATATTGATATCTCATCCATTATTGGACTGCAAGGGACAGAAAAATCTGAATCACCTAAGGTAGGTTTCACTTTCAAAACCTCAAAGGGCTCACTTGTGAAATCAGGAGCCCCATCCACACTTTGGTACCATTTACTCGAAGGTGGTTTGATGAAACCTCTGCCACCCACTTAATTATGAATTGCCAGTACTCATGTAGATGTAGAAACAGTTATTGTTCTTGGTTGTGAAAAGCAAGTGTCAAATGTAGGCCTTACCTAATCATATGCTTTAACAAATAAAAGTTATGCGTTAGTGCTATGATCTTCTGGCTGAGCCGAACTTTCTAGACCTGTAGTCTCAGAAAACTGGGAAGCCAACAACTGTTCATTTATTTCTGGCATGCCTTTAAGCACAGAAATAGTCTCTTCCTCTATGTTCTGCAGTACCTTCAAAATATCTTTCAAGCCAGTAGTGCACTTCATCAGATGGCAGTTTGCCTGTTGCAGAATTTTATTTTCTTCTTGTAATGCATATTTGCCTCATACGCATTATTCAACTTTCACTTGATTCAGGCAACGGTCATGAAGTGGTTTGTCTGGGTTTAGAGGCATAGCATTTGGTAACATTTTAAAACACACAGTTGCATAAAATTACTAAAGCAACATGCCACAAAAGTTTTTGATGGGCAAAAGTTTTTACTGGAGCTGTGGTTCTGAGGCTTTGCTTCAGAGATCCCTAGTACAGGGTGAGCACAAAGTCTTGCCCTGATTATAAAAATTTATAACAGGATAACTGTTTGACATAATAAATTACATTTGATGCCGTTACATAGGTTAGCGTTACTAGTTGTTGTGACCATTAGATGGCGCTAGTGCTCCACAACACCAACGCGCTCTGTTGGGTCATGTTAGTTGCTGGCAAAATGGCATCGAAGCAGGAGAAAGTGCAATGTGTGCTTTGGTTTCACAAACAAAATCACCCATCAGTGTTCAGCGTAAATTTTGGGCTTCTTATGGATGCAGCCCCCCTGACGTTAAATAAATAAAGCAAAGGTATGCAACATTTAATGAAACAGGCAGCGTTGAAGATCGTGGCAGGCCTCGTGTGGGTGATGCAACTGTTGATCGTGTTTGGCAATCATCTCAACGAAGTCTGTCTAAATCAAGGCGTCAAGCATCACGTAAATTTCAAATTCCGCAAGCAAGTGTGGTGAAAATTCTTCATGAAAGGCTTAGGTTGCATGCTCACAAAGTGCAAATTGTACAGTCCTTGCAACCGAATGATTTGATGACACGTGCTGAATTTGCAACTGAGATTCTCAACAGAATTGATGGCACTAACAATTACTTAAATCCCATATGCTTTACTGATGAATCCATCTTTCACGTCAGTGGAATGGTAAATAGTCATAATGTCCATATATGGGGTTCAGAGTCTCCACATGCTACTGTACAGTTACAGCAAGACAGCAAAAAAGTGAATGTTTGGTGCGGCCTCACGCATAACAAGGTTTTGGACCATTTTTCTTCATGGAAAAATCCATTACTGCTAACATATACTTACACATTTTGCAACAGTTCATTGCCCCTCAGTTAGAAGAATATCAACCATACAACCATTGATAATTTTCCAGCAGCAACCCCCCCCCTCCCCCCCCCCCCCCCACTAGGCTTTGATAGTCCACGATATCCTGGATGAAACATTTCTGGATCGATGGATTGGAAGGAATGGTCCAACACACTGGCCAACCCACTCTCCAAATATTACGCCCCTTTACTTTTTTTCTGGGACTATATCAAGGACAGAGCCTTCGTCTCACCAGTTGCTGATGTCAATGAACTAAAGGCTAGGATACAAGCTGCTGTGGGTACTGTGACAGAACACATGTTATGAAACACCTGGCAGGAACTGGAATACCGCCTCGACATTCTCCGAGCTACCAAGGGAGCACACGTTGAGCTTTACTAACGTAAGTGATCTTAAAAAAAGCTAGTAACACTAACCTACGTAATGGCATCAAATGTAAATTATTAAGCCAAATGCTTATTCTGTAATAAATTGTTATAATCAGTTCAAGACTTTGTGCTCACCCTGTATTTCTGTACACATCTGCGAGGACTTTTGCAACTACTATCGTAAAACAAATAGCAACTGAATCTCTTCTTCGTTCCCTCCTTTGCATCACCACTCAAACACAATTAACATGTGAGATATAAAGCAAGCTGAATGCCCTCTGCCATACAAAGACATTTTAAAAATAACTCCACAGGAATAGAAACGGCTGGGAACCACTGCACAAGTAGTTTGAGAACCTAATGACTGGTCATCATCTTTATTATATCTCACGTATGTCATTTCAGGTGATTCAAAAATGTAAGGAAAACATAAATTGCTTTTTATTTACTCGTGTCCAGAACATAACATACATATATAGCCGATAGACAGCAATTTACACACAATATAAGTACATGATTAAATTCCATATGACATCAATTTACAAACAGTATAAGTGTTTGATTAAATTCCATATGATATCAAAACTCCTGCTGTTTGAACTGCTGTATCATTGGCGATAACCAGATCGTCCATGGGGCTGGGAGGTAACAGTTGAGCAGGTGTTGGTGATCTTGCTGTTCGCCACATTTGCCTAGTTCATCTCCTGGGGAGAAACCCCATTTCTTCAAATTGATCTTGCATTGGGATACACCAGTTCTCAGCCTGTTGAGGACCTTCCATGTTTTGTATAGGAGGTGACGTCCTTTAGCAAGCTCTTCTTTAGGGCTGTTCCAGTACCTCTCTGATGGTGAGTTATGCCAAAACTGTATTCGACGATTTGCAAGTAACGTTAAAAGTGGTTCTGTTGAATGGAGGAAACTCTTTCTTGCTCTTAATCTTGGATGCTGGTATTCACATCTGAATAAGGGGTGCCTTGGATCTGTCTCCAGTTTCCGCTCCTCTTTTTCTGGTGCTGTTCTTCTTCTGATTTGTGCAAGTGCTATGCCCATGAGATGATATATTTTATTAATAGGAGTTGCCCGCAAGCAGCCAGTGACAATGCATCCTGTTTCATTAAGGGCAATGCCCACTTGTTTGGCATGGCTGGAGTTCAGCCACACGGGTGCTGCATATTCAGCAGCAGAGAAACATAAGGACAATGCAGATGTGTGAAGAACATCTGGTCGTGCACCCCAATTGTTACCTGTCAGTTTACGAATGATGTTGCTCCTAGCAGATACTTTCATTTTTATGTCCTTGCAGTGGACTTTGAAGGTGAGGGAACGGTCTAGCATTACTCCCAGGTATTTTGGGGTATCGCATTTGGTCACTTGTTGTCCTCTCCAGGTGATGATTAGGTTCTTTCTAGCTTCTCTGTTCCGTAAATTGAAAGCACACACTTGTGCTTTAGAGGGATTTGGTTTCAGGTAATTGTGATAACAGGCAGACAGTGTTTGAAGACCTGTAGTTAGTTTTTCTTCCACCTGCTCAAAGGTTCTTCCTTGGGCAGCAACTGCTGTATCATCTGCATAGATGAAAGATCTTGTGACAGGTTCAATTGGTTTGTCATTGGTATAAATATTATATAACAATGGAAGTGTCCTTGTGGAATGCCATTATTCTGTATCCTCCATGGACTTCTTTTGTTTTTTAGAGCAATAAAGAAGCGTCTATTTTGTAATAGACAGCTTATAAATTGCGTCAGATGATAGTCTTTTGTAACAGCAAAGGTCTTTTCTAATAATTTCTTATGGTTGATGGTGTCATAGGCGGCAGTGAGATAGACGAATGCAACACCAGTTATCTGTTTGCGTTCGTAACCGTCTCCTATATATTGTGTCAAATGCAAGATCTGTCCACAACAAGACTTCCCTGGACGAAAGCCCGCCTGCTCTCTTATCAGTGTTTAGTTAATATGTGCTGAGATGCGATTAACTATCATTCTTTCCTGGAATTTATAAAGATGACACAGAAGTGATACGGGTCGGAAGTTTTAGCTTCTGTGGGCTGTTTTCCAGGTTTCAGCAGAGCCACTATTTTGCTTTTTCTCCAAATCTTTGATGTCTAGAATCCACTTCTTAGTCGTTGGCCTGAACATTTTTACTTGTTCCATTCTTAGGTCATCTAAGCCAGCGGCTTTGTTATTTCTTCATTGCACGTATTTTGATTTCTAGTTCTCCCAGAGAGAAACGTGTGCCAATATAGTCGTTCTCTTCAGGAAATCTTTGATGCCTTTGGTTTACATATCTTTTCTTTATTTTTTCCATTCAACAATAATTGGTGCATTATCTGATTAGGCGTTACATCAGAAATAACCGTGGGAGCGGTCGATGGGTCATTGTTAAGGTTCTTCAACCGTTGCCATGCCTTTCTGCTATTTTGTTTTGTATCAAGTTCTGTCATAAGATTGCACCATTTTTCTTTTCTTGTTGCTGATATGGCTGACATAATATCTTCTCCTGTTTGTATTGTGTCATCAGAAAAGGGATCTTCTTCGATAGATTGCTATTTACCAAAAAAATTGACACGGTAAGTTGCAGACCAACACAACTAAAGGATGTTACGCATTAGCTTTCATCCACAGCCTTCATCAGAAAAGGAGACACACACAAGTTCATTCACACAAGCAAACGCACCTCACACACACATCACTGCCTTCTGTGGCAGCTCGGACTGGTTTCTGGTGCAAACTACTGGACAGTGCAACTGCATGTTCGTGAGGTGTGCTTGCTTGTGTGTGTGTTTTCTTTTCTGATAAAGGCTGTGGCCGAAAGCTAATTTGTAATGTCTCTTAGTTGTACCTATTATTAATTGTGTGTCCCTTTGGAAGTCAGGCCTGGAAGTTGGCGAGATTGAATAAGAGTCCCTGATCGTTCTTTCCACCAACCTGTCGTCTTCTAAAGTTGTGTCCCTAGCGCAGAAGACATCTCATCGGCCGTGGGATCTACTTCGACAGAGGCTGCTATGCTGTCAATTTGAATCTGTGATTTTCCTTTTTGTGGGATGCCACTGGCCCTGGTTAGTCTCTGTATCTACAGAGTGCAAGATCTGTAGTACTGACAATGATGGTAGGCGACACTTCTCATTGTTGTATCCTGTTTATTATCCAAATCTTTATACATTTACAGTGTCTTTTACAACAGTTGACACAGCTTTCTTAATTCTATGGTAACTTTTCCATCCAACTTCTGAAGTATGATACACATGTCTGGCTCTCTGGTACACACTAGACAGAGGAGAGTATTACATATTCAAAACTAAGTTACACCCAATGTGGAGTACAGCATGTCCAGCTCCGAAGAAGACCAGAAACAGAATGCCTATTACATTTCACATGTGAGTAACACACGATACTGAGACGTGTCCGACCCTCCAGAACACCCGAAACAGAAGTACGTGTCCGGCACTCCAGATCACCCGAAACAGAGTGACTACCGCAGCCGAAGTACTTCTACTCCCAGTTGCGCCAAAGCAACCTGAAGCACTTCAGTTGCAATATTGTTACTCTTATGTTTCTCAAAACTAGTGAAATTTAATAAACAAAAACGATACACTCATTGGGTAACCATGAGAGATTGTCTTATTAAGAACTGGGTGAAATACAACGAAAAGTATATAAATTATTAATAGGAAAAGTTAGGCGTTTTTGGGACTAGCACCTGAAAGTGCCAACCCATCAGAAGCCAGTTCAGTACAACTGGCGGACTATCCCATGGGACTCGTACATACTGTACCATCTGTCACTTTTACCTCACTCAAGTTTTGTACCATATGCTATTTGAAGTGCATCAAGCTGCTTCTAGCAAAATAAAATACTGGCGGCCACAGCCAGAAATATCACGCATCCCCCTCATTCACTGATTTCCAAAATTGGCCTGTTCTCGAAGGTAACTAACAAGATTGGAAATGAGAAAATTTTGCCCCAAATTTTGTAAAAAATTGAACTTTCCAATCTCTCAGTGGCTCCCCTACTCTATCATTCATGGAAACTCTTAAAAATAATTAAGACGTTGCTGTTCCTAATATAACACCGCTATTTACCATAACCATTGACTTGCTATTGCTAAACATAATTTTTATCATGTTAATTCTATCAAAAAACGTTAACTAAACACACATTACATTATAAACTTATTCTTGCAAAAAAATATCATTTATGATTTTCAGGTTATATCTTTCCTTTAAATGTTCTGTAGTCTTGTTACTCAACAATAAACATCGACACCTAGACCTTTAAATCTCCTCATAAACACTCACTACACTTATTGATATTAATATATGATAGGAACTACATAATATATGCCGCCAGCGCAATGCCCTCCATGTTTACACAACACACATATCCCATCTAATATCAGTGCAACGCCATTCACTTTTACCCAATAACACTCACATTTTTTAAATCTAACATCGGAGTAGTGCCGTCCACTTTTACCCACTAACACAAAATTTTTTACTTATGCCAGCAATAGGCCATCCGTATATATTGTTTACTATCACATAGCTTAGAAATACTCTAAATCATTTCAGCATAAAAGTGTCCTTACACAAAATTCTTACATAAACGTTATGTAGTTTTACACATATTGAGAATCGAAATGATATCAGAATAGCTCTCATTTTATACTTCATGTTTTATTTTCATTTCATTCAATACACTTAACTAGGCATTGAAACAAGATTCACAGGTCTTTTGAGAGAACTGAAGATACCCTACATCATAACAGAGAAAAATACCGAAGTAAATCCTGTTGCTTTAATTCGCTCGAAACTTATTATGGACTTTGCTGCTCAAACATGTAAACGCTGTGAATATAACAAACATTTCTCATGTGATTTATGTATTTGTATTTAAATACTTATTACTGTCTGTGAGATTTATGTCTTGTGTCCATTAGCTGTGTGGATGATATTTCTACATCGTGATACAGTTAACAGCAATGCTTCGGCGGAAATACCTTGCCTACTAATCCCAAAATGTGTGGCCGATTCTCACGTCGCCTATTACCTACCTGTTCCCTATCATCATATATGAGTTGTCGACTTCTGTGGTCGGTCCAAAACTCTTTCATTGTCATTTATATAGCTGGACTCATCCTAGCCTAAATATATATGCATTGCAGCGGGAACCTCATCATTGCTTATAATCACTCACAGAACATCTACGAATTGTTGCTAATAAAGTTTAATATAATTTCTCAAGACCATTGCGTATTGTTACTTCTGATAGTTTCTACTTACTTGGTTTGCCATCGTCCTGTTCCTCTGTGCCAGCTGCAAGCTAGCTAAATAAAGAAATATAGCAAATTGTTTATATGTGTATGTAATTTTCTTGTGTTTCATGACATATGCAAAAAGTTTCTTTTCGTAGTTTATAGAGTGTTCTCCTGCCTGTAATGATGCTGACAGTAGATCTTATAGCATAGGTTCTGTACTTTTTTTGCAAACTTTATGCTGCATGTTACCTTTGTTATCCATAAGTTTAGTCTATGAATGGTTGCTTAACTATTCAGTCAGTATGTCTTTTGTTTCAATTGATCCCTTTTTTGTCTCTTTTCTACCATTTTATCTTTTTATTTTGAATAGAGAAGAAGAACAGATGACAGATTTTAGTTCAGAATGATGAAGAGGGAAGAACTAACAGTGTGAAAAGAAAGGAAGTAAACTGTTGGTTAACTTGGGTACCTGGTAGGTTTCAGCTACCTAGCAATGCTAAGAGTGCTTTTGCCCCCTGACGTTTCCTTGTTTCTGATGAAAGTTTTTGATAACAACAATGTTATACAATCCTTTGCTCTGTCCTGTCTTTGGGTTGGCCACCTCCACAGCACTAGGGTGAGTCAATTTAATTGTTCTATATGCACCCTCATATGTTTCATGGAACTTCTTGGTTTCTGAACCGATTTTTGAGGACGTCAGTCTGGACTTAATTAGCACCAGTTCATCAACTTGGTACCATACCTGTCTGATTTGCTGCTCATTGCTGTTATAATATTCCCTGCTACCATTATCGTTATTTCCTGTCCTAAAACCCCTTTGAAATCCACATCTTCCACTTCTAGATGGACTACAGTTACTATCATGAAGTCTGTCTTCCTCCATTCAACCTTGCTCCTTGTTATTGTTTGACGTGCTATTCCTGTTTGAGCTATGGTCGTTGCGGTGGTCGGCACGCCACCTGTTCTTATGCCAGCTTTCCGGCACTTGTATGTTGTCGGAAAGCTCATCCAGCTGTTATAATATATACATGAGGTTGTTAGCTTCACTCTTGTTGACATGAATTGGTTTCTCCTGTACAGACACTGGAAAATTATGAACTGTTATTTCTACTAAGTCACATTCACGTCAAGGATCAGTTAAATACTTGTTCTTTTCCCAGTAGTGCTGAAAGAACTCCTTATAACTATCCCAGCCACTGTTTTCAAAGTTCCTAGCTTCAGATATTTCTGTTCTTATACTGTTTTGTGTACTTTTGGACCAGTAATGGTTTAAGAATGCTCTAACAAATTCTTGGTATGTTTTACATGTGTTACTGGCTCCTGTCCCCCATGATTACGTGTTCCCATTCAAAAAGACTGTCTACAAATTTGATTTCCTGCTGTTCTGTCATGTTGTCAGGTATGATGCCCTCAGACTAGTGAATGAAAGCAACATGATGTATACTACCTTTGCTAGAAAAGTTATGAAATTTGTAAGCATTGGCATTACTAACTACTTCATTAATATAAACAACACCCTTATGTTTTTCCTGTTCAACCCATTTCTAGTTTCTGCTTTGACACAACTCCCGTATTATCTATATTTTTACTCACCTCGCTTAGTTGAGGTATGTATTCTACCTTCAGTTCTATTTCTCTCAAACGACCCTGAATTGTATTTGTATTACCACTACAAACAGTTTCTATTTGTGATACTTAAACGCTAAAGACTGCATTTTCGATCTTTAAGTCTACGACTTGTATGTTTTGCCTTTCATGCAGGGTGCGACTTGTGCTTCTACCAGCGGGGGGTGGGGGGGGGGGGGAGGGAATGTCTTAGGGGGTTAGTAGAATTATATATGTTACTAGCTTGGACCGTGGCATTACGCATGGTTAAACAGCTATTTATAAATAGATGTTACAGCCGAAACTCACTATTGACGCGTATGCACTATCAGAAAAGCCATCCCTTGTTACATCTTTAAAAGTACATAATAGGTAAAGCTTATTTGCAAAATCATCTACATACAGGTACAGATATACGAGGGGAATTCAAAACGTAGAGGCACATTTGTGAAAAGTTGTACTTATTCTGATGATAGAAAACTGAAATATATTAATAGTGTTAATAGTGATACTTATTAAAAACTTTGTGTTTGGCTCCACAAATTTACATTATATGTCAAGTTTTACTCCAGTGCGTGGGAAATAAACATCCCAGGTTGGGATGCATAAACTAAAACCAGAGGAGGGGATGGTCTGATGCAGAGGGGGGGAAATCCCCCCATCCCCCCCTGCAAATCGCACACTGCTTTCATGGGTGACTTTGCAAGTTTTGTCTAGTTTACTCTGATGTTTACTTAATTTAATGACTTCATCCCTGAATGACAATACAATGATAATCTTGAGATTGCATGGGATCTTTTATTTTCACTACTTCATCATCAAATGAAAATTACCGAACTATCAGTTTAATAAGCCACAGCTGCAAAATACTAACGCAAATTCTTTGCAGACGAATGGAAAAACTGATAGAAACCGACCTCAGGGAAGATCAGTTTGGATTCCGTAGAAATGTTGGAAGACGTGAGGCAATACTGACCCTACGACTTATCTTAGAAGAAAGATTAAGGAAAGGCAAACCTACGTTTCTAGCATTTGTAGACTTGGAGAAAGCTTTTGACAATGTTGATTGGAATACTCTCTTTCAAATTCTGAAGGTGGCAGGGGTAAAATACAGGGAGCGAAAGGCTATTTACAATTTGTACAGAAACCAGATGGCAGTTATAAGAGTCGAGGGGTATGAAAGGGAAGCAGTGGTTGGGAAGGGAGTGAGACAGGGTTGTAGCCTATCCCTGATGTTATTCAATCTGTATATTGAGCAAGCAATAAAGGAAACAAAAGAAAAGTTTGGAGTAGGAATTAAAATCCATGGAGAAGAAATAAAAACTTTGAGGTTTGCCGATGACATTGTAATTCTGTCAGAGACAGCAAAGGACTTGGAAGAGCAGTTGAACGGAATGGACAGTGTCTTGAAAGGAGGATATAAGGTGAACATCAACAAAAGCAAAACAAGGATAATGGAATGTAGTTGAATTAAGTTGGGTGATGCTGAGGGAATTAGATTAGGAAATGAGACACTTAAAGTAGTAAAGAAGTTTTGCTATTTGGGGAGCAAAATGACTGATGATGGTCGAAGTAGAGAGGATATAAAATGTAGACTGGCAATGGTTAGGAAATCGTTTCTGAATAAGAAAAATTTGTTAACATCGAGTATAGATTTGAATGCCAGGAATTCGTTTCTGAAAGTATTTGTATGGAGTGTAGCCATGTATGGAAATGAAACGTGGACAATAAATAGTTTAGACAAGAAGAGAATAGAAGCTTTCGAAATGTGGTGCTACAGAAGAATGCTGAAGATTAGATGGGTAGATCACATAACTAATGAGGAGGTACTGAATAATAATGGGGAGAAGAGGAGTTTGTAGCACAACTTGACAAGAAGAAGGGATCGGTTGGTAGGACATGTTCTGAGGCATCAAGGGATCACAAATTTAGCATTGGAGGGCAGTGTGGAGGGTAAAAATCGTAGAGGGAGACCCAGAGATGAATACACTAAGCAGATTCAGAAGGATGTAGGTTGCAGTAGGTACTGGGAAATGAAGAAGCTTGCACACGATAGAGTAGCATGGAGAGCTGCAGCAAACCAGTCTCAGGACTGAAGACTACAACAACAACAACATCATCATCAATATTACGATTAACCTCTTGCTTACGCTTTTGCAATTTCCGACCCCATTCTTTACTCTCATGTTCAATTCCTTTTTCACAGGCCCCTATTCTAGTTTCATGAGAATCATTCCTGGTCTCTAAATAATTAAACTTACGATTAATTTTTGTTGTCTCCTCGATTGTTGCTTCTGTTTTATCAGCAAGTAGCTATTCCCATTCTTTAATTCATCTGAATACTTTTCTAATTCTTTTTGCCACTGTTCTATCTTTCCTTCTAGCATTTTTTAAAATTCTTTTTACCCCTGTTCTATCTTTTCTTCTAGTGCTATTTTTAATTCTTTTTGCCTAGAAACTAACTCCACTAATATTTCAACCATACGTTTATTATTACCTTGTATAGGCTTTTGCTGTGCCATAGCTTAATCTGATTGTTCTGCTTGTTGATTCATTAGCAATGGCAGTGTCAGAGTCATCATCTCTGACATCACCATTCACCTTATTTAACTTATCATTAACATCAACGTCATCTGTATCAGAATCCACCTCTCCAATTTTACTATTACTAATATTTAAAGTTATGTTTTCTTGTAAAACTTCAGTTTCTACATCAGATTATTCTGGTAAACAGCTATCATCCATTTGATTTTGTACACTTTTCTGATCTACTACTAAATCTAATTTTTCCAGCTCATTCTCCATTAATCGCTTTCGGTTAATATGCTCTTTACTTATATTACTAATTTCATCTGGCATGCCATGTAATTGGCTTGCCTCTTCAGTTTCATTACCCTGAGGCTGCACTACCTCTCCCCTTCTAAGATTGTACGGTGTTTCACTTTAACCCCAACATTTTGTTATTAAATAAATTATTACATAACAATTTAAAAATATTCTTAAAAATCTATAAAGTTATCAATACTAGCTTCCTCTCACTAGCTGTAAAGTGAGAAGCGTACTCGGTACCTTTTTCTACGGTGCGATGCTGCTGCTCGCCTTGTTGTTTTTCTTGTGTTGGGTGTCTTTGGCTGCTGTAGTCCACTACAGATTGCGTGTCTCTGCCGTTTGTCGCATGCTGACGCTGGACTGCAGCTGGCGGAGGCGACAGGTGTACACTGTTCTGCTAACTGCTCCATGAAGCGTTGTTTCTCGTAATGACGAAACAAAACGTAATCCTTTTGGAGCACGTACTCACTTATAACTTTACACTTCGATTTTGCATTTTGGTGTTTTCACTATCAACTATGTGACGTGGATTAATTAGCGGCATTTATAAATTTTGTTGCCTAACAGTTCAAAGAAACTTACGAAAGTTCAAACAGGATATTATTTCACAGTTCACACAGTGTCACTTTTTATCTTTTTCACTGTTCATATACTACTGATTAGCTCATTTTATGATAATGACTACAGTCCACTGTTCTCACTATGAATTTCACATCTCATCCAGTACACACTTTTCGTTAATGGATTTAAATACACGGTCCCCAGCAAGGAGATGCCATGTATAAATTATGTGACCCTTTGGAAGTCATATCTGGAAGCTGGAGAGATCTGGAGAGATTACACCAACTTGTCGTCTTTAAGTTGTGTCCCCAGCACAAAAGAAAGCTTATTGGTCATGAAATCTTCTTCGGCGGAGGCTGCTAGACTGTCAATTCGAACCTATGATTGTGCTTTTTGCGGGATGCCACTTGCCCAGGTTAGTCTCTGTACCTACAGAGCGCAAGATCTGTAGTACTGACAATGATGATAGGAGACACTTCTCATTGATGTATCCTGTTTGGTTATTATTCAAATAATCACACATTTACACTGTCTTTTACAACTCTTGACATAGCATTCTTAATTGTATGGTAACTTTTCATCCTACTTCCGAAGTATGATAGACATGACAGAGTGAGTATTACATATTCACAACTAAGTTACGCCTGATGTAGAGTACAACATGTCCAGGTCTGAAGGAGACCCGAATCAGAGTGCCTATTACTTATTAACATCTAAGTAACGCATGAATCTTAGACATGTGTCCGACCCTCCAGAGCTTCCATTGTAGGATTTAACTAAGTCTCTGTTGGTAGCTTGCAATATCATAATACTTGCTCACAAAGCAGGATATATTAAGCTGTCGTCAAGACCTACAATCTGAAACTGCGAACATTTTGGAATATAATGTAGTTGTGTAATTCATATTGACATTAACAGATTATAAAATATTATAGTAGTTCAAAAAGTTCTGTAGTACGGTTTAAATATAGGGTACAGTTTGGGACTAGAGCAGAAACATTTGATTATGTGGTTGAAGAAATTAAGCAGATTTATTTTTAAAGGGAGCAAAACATAACCTCAGGGACATTTCCATTAAATTTCTTCAGTTGTGTTAATTTTCTTTTAGAATAGAAACAGTTGTATGGACACAAGGAATAGTGCTTGATAACTGTGCTTTGTCAAACTGTCACTGCATTAAAATACAGGGGATTACAAAACTATGTGCTTTTAACAGATACCACGTGGGGTAGCCGCATGGTCTATGGCGCCTTGCTACGGTTTGGGCAGCTCCTCTCGTCACAGGTTATAGTCCTCCCTCAGGTATGGATGTGTGTTTTGTCCTTAGTTAGTTTAAGTTAGATTAAGTAGTCTGTAATCCTAGGGATCGATGGTCTCAGCAGTTTGATCCCATAGGAACTTACCACCTGATTTCCCTTCCTTGTTAACAGATGCAGAATTATTGGAAACCACAATTTGTACCTCGTACAAAAGCCATACAAAACACCCAGACGTTAAACTACAAATAGCCAATATTGTTTTCAGTCCAATAATGTACTACTTGACTCTCGCAATATCAGGCAGATTCAGTTGTGTATCAGATGAAATGAACTTTTAAATTAAATAAAAGAGAAACTTGATTCAAGAATATATCAAACGAATCACGTTGCTATAAGAGAATGTTTCCCTACAGGAGGTATCACACCACAATAAACATCAGTTTCTTTAGAAAGATACCATAAACCATCAGACGAGACTATGTATGCCAACTTTTCACAATATCCTTTATAAATTACATCTCGAACTTACTCCATATCAGTCTTGCAAAGATACTTTCTTAATAGTGCAGCCAAACATTATGTACAGGACTTTCAAGAAAAGTAAGAATCTGCCTTTCTAACTCTACAATATGGTGATGTGCAGATGGCAGTGATTTCAGTTTTGCAATGTAAAGGGATGTTCCCCTATTTTAAACTCCTTGGCTAGTTTTATGACAGAAAGCCACCCTGAGCAAAGAGGTTGAATGCAGTGAGGTAGGTTCATGCATAGATTATAGATAAAAAATTTAGGTACATTCAAGCAAACCTATCAAAAATGAGTGCAACCATATTAAAACTGTCTGTACTGTGCATGCGCAGCTTCAAGACAGTTTTGATGGCCAGAAAACCTTGCATTATTTGAACGCATATTTCACACATTTTGTTGTTTGGCCACCTGTAGAGATAGTTGACATCTTTTCTCTCTTTGCAATGCCTAAATGAGCCTACTTACTATTAGTGGTCAGCTCTTCTTGTAGTGAGCACCTAATAACATGAACAGCAATTTTTGCGACAGCACCACATTTGTCACTGAGATGGAAGGTAAGAAACCTGTGTTACATCTCCATTGTTATCTTGGCTCTGAATATGGAATTTGTACATTACAATTTACACTGGTGACCAAAATTAAAACAACAAACGGAAATTTTGCAAGGTTGGATTTATTTTTCTACAAAACGGTATAAACAGGTGATAGTAAAGTAGAAACAATGCAAAGAATACAGAACATAAGCAACTGCAACATGTATAATGGTAGAGAAAAATGTTCGTTTTTTTCCAACTTAACTGATTTGCACTCACCTTCCAACGACTGGTTAATGTGCTCAGTATGGAGTGTGACCGCCTCTGGCAGCAATACGAGCCTGGAAATGATGGGACAAGTGTGAATGATGTCATGAATCTCATGTTGATGCATTAATGCCCATTCTTCCTGCAGAACTGCTCGCAAGCCTTGGAAGTTGTTGGTGGATACTGACGTGGTGCAACCCGTCTCCCTAGTGCAATCCCACGCATGCTCTATAGGATTCAAATAGGAGGAGCAAGGAGGCCACGCCGTTCGTGCAGTATCTTCCGCTTCCAAGAAAACATCAACTTCTGTGAAGTCAAGCGTTATCGTTCATACCATTAGGGATCCTCCATGATATCGGCCTCTTTCCACAATGTTTGGGTTCCAAAATCGTGTTCCACATGCCCTCCAGATGTGAATCACTCTCCAAGCCGAACTGAGATTCATCTGTGAAAAGGACTTTGCCAACTGTTCGACCGTGCAGGTGGCATGTTGATAACTCCACTCTAGACATTCCCTTCTGTGAAGTCGCGTTATAAGTACACATACTGCAGGTCTCCGACAATAAATGCCACTCTGCCGAAGCAAGCAAACAACGTACAGACTGCAGCGGATACCGTGATAGTGCATAGCAGCGTTGCCAGCCTTTCAGCGTTACTGGATTGCATAATTGAAACGAAATTTTCATATATTTCGTTAAGGGATTGTACGTATCTACAGTCTACAATATAAAATCCGTTTTTGGGTGTCTGTCATGGACTTCTTGTTGCAGGTGACCAATCTGACGGCTTCCAGGAGCAACAAGAAGGTCATTTTCAATATTTCTCTTAATCATTGACTGAATTTAAAAATTTAACATGCTAACATAATCAACTCATTAAGAGTAAGTTAGGTTTAACATGATTGAATAAATATTACAATTAGAAAGTAAGTATTTGTCTTGAAGCTGATGGCGCCAAAATATTCCAGTTTTGTTCATCCATTACTCGAAAATGAAAACATTTAGAGACTTCCAACAAACTTCACATTTAACTTCAAATATTTAGGTAACTTCTTCTCGCTAACAGCCCCCACAAAATGAGGGAAGAAAAAAGTTTATCGCCTACAGTATTTTCACTGCTCATGTGGTGAAACTTCAGCATCTGCCATGCCGTTTTAATTTTTTACTTCTTTCCCACCAACGCTACTCGCATAACACTTTGCACACAGTATCTATATATATCACTGAATGTACCTGCAAAATTATATCACTGTGCGGCACATAGTTCAGGGGGGTACGATGTGATGGGCACTTAGACGTTTCAAAAACTAGCTTCTGCTTACATTGACATGCAATAAAACTTAAACATCAGGTGTGAGGTTTTAATTTATCACTGGTCTTTACTGCTAATGCTATTCGTAACACATTTTGCATATAGTATCTACACAATCACTGAATGTACCTGCAACATAACATCACTGTACAGCAAATACTTCAGGAGATATGACGTCAGAAACAATGAGATTTGCGAGAAACTCGCTTCTCCTTAAAATGGAGCGAAAATTACCTATCCAGTTATCATCCAGTCATTCAAAGTGAAATCACTTAGCAACTTACAAAAAACTTTCAGCATAATTTCAATCTTATTCTAAACTTTTTCTCACTTACGTGCTTATGGTCAAGAATAACGGAATTAGAGCGCTATTATGATTGTTACAATGCATTGAGAAGTCGTGGCTCGTCTCGTCTACAGCTTTATACTGGTACCAAATAAAACTAGATGTGTTCGATTCTTCCACGTTAACGTCTCCGCATTTTAATGCTCTTCATTTTTGATTTTTTTTATGTATACGATTCATAAAATCATATAAAATTTTTTTCCTTGTTTGCTTACCTTGGAAGAAGACTTAAAAATGGAACGCATCATCATTATCATCATCACATCAATATCATCTTCCTCCTCTGGAGGGTCAGGAATAAACGAACTTTAATCAGATAACCCCGCACATAACTGTGTTTTCTTGATGTTACTGAGCATATTTTCCATAGAAACAAAATTTTTGCATGAGGCTGCTGCTGCTCACACACTGGCTGGCAAGCAAACATCCATTCACTGTGGAAGTAATGAGCCTATTCCCATTTTCCACTTTTACAACATTCTTCTAACTAAAAATTCTTTTGCAGTCAGCATTCGAATGTGAAAGGGATAAACACGAGAGCGCCAACTCTGGGAGGGCTGGGAATTCTCTCTCGCCAAATGAAGTTTTTATGTTGAGTATGTTAGCCCAAAATATCCGCTTCGGCACAGTTCTTAAAATTTTCGTCTATTTTTTCGATAGGAAGTTTTCTCCAGTCATCATCGATTTGTTATAGATGCTTGTTATCATCCAAAGAGACTGTTTTTGGAAATTTTGACATAAGAGGTACAAGAAAGGGAGTTTTTTTTCCTTTCTTTGTTTTACCCTCTAGTACCCCCGGTTACATATGTGTAACATAAGTTTTATATGGGTTTTACTGGCGTTTAGCCAATGCTAGTTCACCAATTCCCACTGTTACACGTTTGTACAAGCTATGCATTATGAGGAATAATTGAAACTACTGTAGAAATACAATCTTTGACCATGTTTGTAACTTCTTAGGCAGAAGTTGGTACAGGCGTCTAAAGCTAGCGAAATGAGGGATGCTTAAACTACCGGACCGACCAACGAGTTAAAATTTTGGGACCTACCTATAGATGGCTGTACCAGCTGATTACTGTCGTCTGTATTGCCCGCCATATTTGAATTTGCCACGAAGTTTTTTATCGGTCTGTACGGTGTATAAGGAATTAAGGATTATCGAAATGGTGATTTCTTGTTCCGCTTTCAATTGTACGAAGTGATGGAGTAAGGAAAGTGACTTACCATTTCACAGGTAATAGGATTACCGATACAATACGACAACAATACAGACTTAGTGTGTTTGCTAATTCGATGTTTTTGAACAGGTTTCCTCTGAAGCACCCAGAGCTGCTAAAGAAGTGGCTTACTTTCGTGAAGCGGAAAGATTTTAAACCTACGTCTTGCAGTTTTCTTTGTGGAAACCTTTTCCGACAAGATGATTACGTAGTGAGCCCTGGAACGTGGAAGAAACGTCTCAGACCCGAAACAGTGCCATCAGTTTTTGACTTTCCGACACATTTGATGCCACCAAATAAACACCCACGACGACATGTTAGGATTTTGAGTGACAACGATGCTTCTCCATTTGAGGTAGCTAATTAATTTCCTTGCTATATGTGTGGTTTTGACATTTGTGAATTTATTTCGTACGGACAAAAATGGGCTGCATAGGTCTAAGCAATGTTGTAATACAGTTCCATATTTTTGTTTTTAGCGTTCTGTCCTGGAGTCTGTGCTTCATTTGCCCTCTACAGAAGCTACTGATTGCGTGGAGAATGTTGTCAATGAGAATTCTTCCGTGGAAAGCATGTCCCATTTATCCAATGCAGAAGCTGCGAATTGTGTCGAAAACGTTAGTATAAGGATGTTTTCACACCCCCAAAGTTTTCTTATAATATTTTTCATCAAGCCTTGAGTTATTTCAATCATATATAACGAAATTATTTCTTTATTTCAGAGTGCAGTTGGTTCTCAAGTAATTGATTGTGGTATACAGTCGAAAGTAGAAATTGAAGAC
Source organism: Schistocerca piceifrons (assembly GCF_021461385.2). Lineage (NCBI taxonomy): Eukaryota > Metazoa > Arthropoda > Insecta > Orthoptera > Acrididae > Schistocerca > Schistocerca piceifrons. Next base: position 462,804,679 of record NC_060149.1, read on the forward strand.
AAGGTGTCCGAAACTTGCAATTTTTCTCAGACATTGTGCACGAATTAAAACGTAAACTGAAGTGTGTCTGTGAAAAACTTCGAAGAAGAGAGAAGAAAGTGTTTTCCATGGATGACACCATAAGTTCATCGAAGGAGAAGGGGCATCTTCCTGAGAAGTTACTTAACTTCCTCAATCATCAGAAAGGAACACAAGTGGAATTAGTTTGCAATTTAGTGGACAACTCTCTCTCGTCAAAGGGTAATAGTTACACAACAAATGTGAAAATGTTTGCGATGACTGTGTACTTTTATTCACCAGCAGCATATGAATACCTGCAAAAATTAATGCCTCTTAAATCATTGATTTCCAAATGGGTGGCAAGTGTCGACTGTGAAACTGGCTTCTTAAAAGATGTTTTTAAGTACGTTGATTCGAACCCAATTGTAAGGGACCAGTTCAGCGATTCTTGTCTAATTGGAGATAGTGTGGCAATTAGGAAGCAAGTAGTTTGGGACCAAGGAACTATGCAATACACAGGTTTTTTAGAGTTTGGTGGGGAAGTGCCTCAGTCAAAAGAAGTAATAGAGGCATCTGAGGCTCTGGTTTTCATGCTTGTCCCTATTAAAGGCAAATTTATATGCCCGATTGCATATTTCTTTATCAAAGGTGTACAGGCAAATAATCGGCCACACTGATAAAATCCGCATTAGAGAGGCTGCATAGTTCTGGCATTAGGGTTTGGTGTGTTACATGTGATGGCTGCAAGGTAAATATAAGCACTTTACGTACACTTGGCCGTATTTTAAATTTTTCCAAGGGTGATTTTAAAAGCTACAATGTTTATTGTATCTTGGAAATGTCACATGATTAAGTTTGCCAGAAATGCTCTAGCAGAAGTATCTGCTATTGAGTCTCCAACTGGCATTATTAGATGGCATTTCATTGAGCAATTGAACAAGGTACAACAAGAAGAAGGTATGACATTTGCCATCAATCTGTCAGGACAACATATAAGTTATGTAAATAGAAAAATGAATGTTTCATTAGCTCCACAGACTTTGAGTTCTAGTGTGGCAGATAGTATAGAGTTTTTGAGGAGGTTTGGTGATCCAAATATTAAAGGAAGTGAAGCAACAGTAGAATTTTTGTATAATATGGATAGGATTTTTGATATTCTGAACTCCAGAAATCCATTAGGTAAAGGGTATAAGAGCCCCCTGAGACTTGACAACAAATCTTATTGGCTAGGTATTTAAAAAAAATTAAAAAATAAATAAAATTTAAAAAAAAAATGGCTCTGAGCACTATGGGACTTAACATCTATGGTCATCAGTCCCCTAGAACTTAGAACTACTTAAGCCTAACTAACCTAAGGACATCACACAACACCCAGTCAACACGTTGGTATATTCAGACGCACTGAAAATTATATCAAAAGCTTAAAAATCATTGGTGTTCCATTGCTGCTCCATGCAAGAAATACTTTTGCTTTTGGGATAATTTTCAATGTGCAATCAGTAAGGCACATTGCTCTGACAAGTATGCTTCGTGTTGAATCTCCTTTGAAGTATTTGCTAACATATTAACTGTCACAAGACCACATAGACCTTTTTTCCCCTGCATTTGGTCCAGATGTGGTTGGAACAGCAATCCAAATGAGAAAGTTGCTCTTGGGTAACAGTGTCACTGCAATGAATGGGAATTTCTCAAATTTTAATGTGTGTTGTTTGCCACCTGTTTATGATTTTCATGCAAGAAAGCATGTAGTAGAAAGTGATGAAAGTGCTGCAGAAAATGAAGTAGAGGAGTGGTGTGCACTTCTTGATAAGATTAAGTTCTCATTTCACAAGTAAAACATACTCTATTATATTGCAGGGTATGTGTCATTGCGCCTTTCAAGGCAGATCACATGCAAAGACTGTCTTCACATACTGAAGCCACCAGTAGTTAAATCTGCATTAGAATGTGATTCTCTCTATGCTTTTCCCAATATGGCCAATAAACCTGCATTTGTAAATTTTGTTAACTGGGGAAAACTGGTTAAAACAAGTGACTGCGTGTACTCTGTTGTAGAATACTCAGAAACTGTTTCAGATGTTTGTGATTGCTGGGGATATGCGACAGAAATATATACAGGCCAAGATTTTGCATTGTGTTAGAATTAAATTTGTAGATTACCCATCTCCTGCTCCTGCTCCTGCTCCTGCTCCTGCTCCTGCTCCTGCTCTTGGTCATGATTACCATTGTGAAATTGGGATTGAGGACTTACATCAGACTCAACTTGTTTGTAAGATTGCATCCCTATACTCCTGCATACGCTTAAAAACATGTGGGAAAAAAAGCCTGCTGAGAAAATTTTAAACAACAAATCAAGTATAAGGCAGAAGTTAAATAAACTCATATTGTTTAATCATGTATAGTGCTCAAACTGGAAAAATTATGTAATGGGACATTCCATGCAGATGGGTGTGACATTTTGACAGATTTTTTAAAACTATTTTGTCCATAGATTTGTTGTTGTGTAATGATGAACTTCAAAAGATGAATCACATTGAAGTAAAATTAAGTCTTTACGTCCTGTGTAGATATTGTAACAAAATTATAATTATTTATTATATAAGCTTATTTTAAGACGTTTGGCATTACAAAATATGCACTTGCATTAAAAATGGGTGATTTGTGTGAAATTAATGAAAAAAAAATGTTCTGTGACTTATTTGACAGATGGCTTTCAGTGTGAGAAAATATTTCCCTCAATCACTATGTTAACTTGAATTTTTCACTTTAAGAAAACAGTTTAATCACAGGATGGGTGTGATCTAATGGAGTATGCAGTGGCCCTATGTTTCAAACAGTAATGTTTGTGGATACTCTGCAACATAAGAGCAATAAAATTGTTACTCTGTTAATTCTTGTTTTAATTCTTCCTATAATGAACACAATGTTCCAGTTGATCATAAGCATTCTTATTACTTTATAACAATTCTAGAATAAGGGGGCCTGAGTCAGGCAAAACCTAATTTTCTGAATTTTGTCTTTATTTTGCTAGGATGTCTTTCTATTATATTTTCCTGTGTTGAGGGGGGGGGGGGGGAGGGGGAAGAGAATGCAAATAATCATATAGAATTATCTTTCTAGCACTACAAAGGGAAATACGGAAGCGTCTGATCCCACCCGTCTGCTTTGACCCATGACGTCACAAATATGGCGGAAACAAAAACAAACACACACACTTCCCACAAGAAGCCTAATGACACTAACGGGACAAGCGCGGGAAATGGGGTGTTTTGGGTGGAGGGCAAACTAAATATAAACAAATTTAGACGCCTTGCGTAGCTACAACGTGTAAGTGAAGACAGCCATGCATGAATACCCACCCACCTCCCCAGGGGTCGTAACCCCTGCAACCCATAGAAGATAAAGATGCTTCAGTAGCTGATTAGTGTTTTTTGTCTTAAAATCTCACGGGATAGAACGAACAGATCAGAAAGATAAATATAATAAACTAAAACAGAAATTCGAGGAAACAGATAATTAAAATAAGCAATAAGTGTTTTTAAATTTAAAAAAAAAAAAATCTCACGAGATAGAACAAACAGATCAGAAAAGTAAATAAAATAAGATAAAACAGAACTGGAGACAGCCACACTCAAACCAAACTCCGCGCCGTCATGACGTCACACACGACAACACCCTTACGTCACGGGTCAAAGCCGACGCGTTGGATCGGACGCTTCTGTCGACCCCTATAAAGTACAGAATACAGTGATTACAGGTACACGTGGAAATCTAGGAAATATCAGTATTCATGTTACATGCCTAATTTTCATCAACATTTACCTTAATTATATGGTTACACTTTTTGCTGATTTGAACTGTGTACTACTTGTTAAAAAGATTTTGTTTGGTCATAGTAATAAAAGCATTTCATTTTGTTAGTTCGTATGTCCCATACGGAACTGAAATTATCAAGTTATGATGACAAAGGAAGGAAATAACATTAAGGAGTCTTACTTCACAGAAATTATGTAACAATGGTTACACTTTTTGCTAGTTAACTTTAACATAAACCATTTAGTTTTCCATTAAGAGTGAAAGCAGTTGCACGAGTCACATAAAGAACAAAGTTTCCCATAGGGAACTAAAGTATTTTATGTTTGAGTTATTGCAGACCCAAAGTATTGTGATCTTCATATTTCTATTTAAAAATGTTTGTAACTCAAATTCAAAGACATTTTGGAATCTGTACATACATGTGTAGCAAGGTACTTTTCATGTGCCATGTGGAACCTTTAATTTTCTGGTTTAAATATAATTTATTTCATGAATTACCTTTAATACCAGCACTGTCTGAATACATTATTTACCATTTAGAAGAAGAAATATTAGTGTACAGAATAACAAACCTCATGAAAAATGCGAGAGATTGTTCTGTACAGAACTTGGAATGGCTCTTTATCAATAGCAGGTAAAAAAGAAGGCTTCTATTAAATGTTCAAAGAAACCAATTAGTACCTCTTTAATTCACCATAGAAGTGATACAGTAATAAAACAATTTACTTTTTTCAGAAGTATTAAAAGTGTGGAGTCCTATTCAATTAGTATTTGCTTTACCAATAACCTGTAGTACAAGCACACGTATAAGCAGATAATTATGGGAGTCAAGAGTTATGTTAAAATTAAAGATAGTGACTGTTATTACTTGCTCACAAACCATTGTAGTTGCTATACAGTTTATGCTGTATGTGGTGTACCCAATGTGATTCCTGGAGGACATAATATTCTGTTATCCTATGGGAGTGCACTGGTACCACACCTATTGAAAGTACGTTTTGCTGTGGAATAGTTGTATCAGATGTCTGTACCAGAAAACAAATCTCCACTGTGACACCCTCATGTTCTTGGTATGCTATTAGCTATTATTACAGGAATACTCTTCCCATGGAGGAGGAAGCATAGTGAGATTTTCTTTTTCATCATTTCCAACATTGTACACAACTTTCTTGCACTTTTATGTTATCACATTTTGCCCTTGATAATCGAAAAGAGAGAGAGGGGGAAAAAAATTTAAGCGAGCTTTCATAAAAACTGAAAACTCTACTTGTGTCATTTGTTATTTTCAAAATGTTACTCCCTTTCCAAATACTGTTCTATTTCTTCAAATCAATTTTGAATTTCTCAGGTTATTACATATTATTTACTGTACATTGTCCACCAATACTTCTGTTGTTACCAGATAGTTTGTAATGTGGCACTACCTTTGTGCCACTGGTATTGGCTAGTGTACTTTTGCAGATAAGAAAATCGACTGGACTATAATGGATAGTATAGGACAAATTCAGACAATATGGAACTTTTTACACTAAATTTGCAATATAATGTCACCCTTGTCTCACACAGATTGTAGCAGCCATTTGGGTGCCTGTCTGGCCAGCTTTCACTTTCAGGTTTGTTTTTTGCTTGGGCCGTATACTGACAACCAGTCATTCCAGTGATTGACACCATGTCAAAGACTGTTGTTTTTTTTTCCTTTATTGTCATTTTGAAACCTGTATTACAGGCAGGCCTGCAGCAGCACACTACGCCATTCTTGGGCCACAGAGAAACACAAATAGACAAATGAAGACATTTCGAGAATGAACAGGGTGGACATATAAACGGAGACAAACACTTTTTAAAATACAAGGTGCCGTTCACGGACGTAGAGTCCAAGATAAAATTGTGCATACACTTGGACACAGACAGAGACGAAAATTGGCACACGTGAACGTAGGTGCACAAAACGAATAACACTTAAGCACAAAACGACGGCACACACAGAACACGAGGCGTTGATCTCCGGTGCGCTAATGTTCACTAACCGCGAACAAGTCCGGGGACCTGCCAAGAGAGGAGGAGGGGGGGGGTGGTAGAGAGGAGAGCAGATGCCACGGGCAGGGGAGATAGGGGGAAGGGAGGAAGGTGGAGGGAAAGCCCGGGGGAAGAGGGAAGGAGGGAGGGGATTGGGGAAAAGGAAAGAGACAGGAGGGAGGGTGCCTAAAGGAAAGGACACCAGAAGAGGGGCGGGAGGATCAAAGTTGATAGGAGGGGTAGAAGGAGGGGAGGAGGACATCATCAGGGAGGGGGAGCTGGCGGAAGCCACCTTGGGAGAGGGTGTGGAGGGTGGAGAGATGGAGACCGGGTGGGACGTGGGAATACAGGCGTGGCAGCGGGCGGGGGGTGGGAGAGGATCGGTGAGACAAGCGGATGAGGAGGATCGAGTTTGCGGGAGGTGTACAGGATCCGTATCCTTTCAAGGAAGAGGAGGAGGTGGGGTAAGGGGATGAGATCATACAGGATCCGCGTGGGGGAGGGGAGACGGATGCGATAGGCGAGGCGGAGAGCATGGCGTTCAAGGATTTGGAGGGATTTATAAAAGGTAGGGGGGGCGGAGATCCAAGCCGGATGGGCATAACAAAGGATAGGGCGGATGAGGGATTTATAGGTGTGGAGGATGGTGGAGGAGTCCAGACCCCACGTACGGACGGAGAGGAGCTTGAGGAGACTGAGTCGGGAGCGTGCCTTGGCTTGGATTGTCCGGAGGTGGGGAGTCCAGGAGAGGCGACGGTCGAGGGTGACGCCAAGGTACTGAAGAGTGGGAGTGAGGGCGATAGGACGGCCATTGATGGTGATGTAGAAATCAAGGAGGCGGAAGGAAGGGGTGGTTTTGCCTACAATGATAGCCTGGGTTTTGGAGGGATTGACCTTGAGCAACCACTGGTTGCACCAAGCGGTGAACTGGTCAAGATGGGATTGGAGAAGGTGTTGGGAGCGCTGCAGGGTGAGGGCAAGGGCAAGGAAGGCAGTGTCATCGGCAAACTGGAGAAGGTGGACGGGGGGTGACGGCGGCGGCAAGTCCGCCGTGTACAAAAGGTACAGAAGGGGGGAGAGGTTGGAGCCTTGGGGCACACCGGCGGAGGGGAAAAAGGTGTAGGAATCTGTGTTATGGATGGTGACATAGGAAGGACGGTGGGAGAGAAAGGAGCTGATCAGACGGACGTAGTTAATGGGAAGGGCGAAGGTTTGGAGCTTGAAGAGGAGACCGGAATGCCAGACGCGGTCATAGGCACATTCGAGGTCCAGGGAGAGGAAGATTGCGGAGCGACGGGAATTAAGCTTTTCGGAAAGGAGATGAGTGAGGTGAAGGAGAAGGTCGTCGGAAGAGAAGGACGGCCGAAAGCCACACTGGGTAACGGGAAGGAGGCGGTGCTGGCGGAGATGCTGGTGGATGCGTCGGGTGAGGATAGATTCCAGGACCTTGCTGAAGACTCAAAGACTGGAACCAAGATTCACAGAAATAGAATTCTATGGTTGTAATTCAGTGTGTAATTAATTTTGCTCACTGACATGTTTTGAATTCGATTCTAAAATGGTTTGGGTGTCAGACTGGAAAATTACAGTTTTAAGACACCCCAACCTTAAAATTAACAGCTGTGATCAGGGTTATTTTCAACAAGTTCCTTCACTTAGTACATCATCATGGATCAGTCCAATATAGTATTATTACTAGACTTAACTTCCAAATGATACAAGTCATGCATTTAAGAGGTGCCTTAACGTTGGGCTTTGTGTTTGTCTCATTTAAATGTATTTCTTGTCTCGTATCAAAGACTGAAGCACTGTTAAAAACTAGTGCTTCTACCATATCACTCAGTTTAAATACACCGCGTCATGTACAGGCGTTAATAAAATCATGGCATTTCAATTACTGATCAAAGAGAGAGCCAAATTCGTAAGTGCATGTTGCAATTACAGTGTCAGTATATATGCAGATTGGTAATGCATCACTTCAGATAAAGAAAAAATAACGATTTTTTCCGTTTATACGTAGGTAATACTTTAATAGTTCAGTTGTAATTTCTGTTGTCAGTAAAGATACCCCTAAGCAAACGATGTCAACTTTTTTTCAAGAGATGTCTTCACTGTTGTCCACACTTGATTTTCCGAATTATACCAGTAGTTACAAGCCTCGGCAAGTAAGGTAATTTGTTGACCTCCATTGAATCTTAAATAGTGTTTAAAAACGGGCAAATAAGTAAAGCACTCATAAAATAGTAAACAATTTATAGGTCAGCTTGTCAAACTTTCAAAACACACTCGAAGTTAGGAATTTCATAGCAGAACTGTCACTGTTTTTCCTCGCAAGATTAGAAACACTTCATTATGTTGATGTGTAGATATCTAGAACATCCAATATAAAATACTTAAGAGGGCGCAGAACGAAAAACATTTTCATCCATGTTTTGACACTTCGTTTTTTGCCAAATTCAGATATGGCGGACACTCAATGATATAATCTCTTGCCGGCACGCGCTAGAGCCATCTATCGATAGGTCCGGTAGTTGAGCATCCCTCATTTCGCTAGCTTAAGACGCCTGTGAAGTTGGTCCCTATCATGTTGCGCAAGGTATGTGGTATCCTCTATTTGTGTGGATAAAATGTTTTTAATCCGTATATATTAAATATTTTCCCTTTAAATAAGTACTAGTGGACCAGTTATTTGTGTTATTTTTGTTCTACGTATTGAAATACCTAGGAAGGTTGAAATGAACTCATGTTACGTATGTGTAACTGTGGATGTTTAGGGTTATGCTTATGAATGTTCGTATTGTGACGTTTAGGTATTTTATTTCATTTCCAGTTAACGATTGATGACATTCTTGAGGTTCTAAATAATCCTGATGAAATTGATTTTTCTGAACTTGGTGATGAGGATGATGATGAAATTCCGACTAATGGTAGCACATATCATGACGGGGGTCCAAAACCACTCGGAAGTGACGTCAAAATGACGTATACGCAAACGCGCTGCACACTTGTCGACTGATCGAGATCTGTGGTCGAATCGAGTTAGTGGGAAAAGCGTCTGCTTTGTTCTTCACTGTCATACTGACCGTGTATCTTGAGTGGTTGTGTTTTCGCTATCGAGCAAAATGTCTCAGGTATATGAAAACATCTTTCGTGACGCTCTGAAAGATTTCAGAGTTTCGGAGGATGGCCTGATTTCAGGCTATTGTAATTTGTTGGAGGAGGTAATAATAATTTTATGTTAGAATTGGCTGGCAAAAATATGCGCCTTAGAAAATAACTTTTTTTCTGCTGCCAGTTAAGATTTTATTTTAATAAATTTTATATATCGCTTTCTGCGATCTGATTCCAATTTTTAAGTGAGTTTTTTTATGTATTATGCAGTTTTTTCTTTGTTTTCGTTGTGAGGTGCTGCATTGTTACATTACCTTTACTGTAACATATACACGTGGACTATTGTAATTAATGATCGGTGTTTAGGAAGTTAATGGCAACTTTGTTTCAAAATTCGCCGTTTGTGAGTTCGTCATCTATGTATTACAGTAAGTGAAACTGAACATTGCAGCAGCTCAAGCGCAAACGTCGTCTCGAGTAAATGGCATAATTTAGAAGACACACACATGAAAATGGGACTCAGGGCCTGGGAACAATCATGCAAAAGGAAAATAAAAAGCAGTATATTTGCAGCTAATGTCATTGCCAGAGCGTGGGCTCTGTATTCCACATAAATGTATCCTGCATTTTCCCAGGAATTTTACGTAGTTCTTTCTAATTGCACTATCAGCTCCAGTGCATAATTGCACAAATCCATTACTGCTGTTTTCTTTGTGCTGGCAATGAGTTGAATTTCATTGAAGTACTGAATTCAGAGATTAGCTAGAAAACTGTCTATGCAGGGATATGGAGCTCTGTAATTCAAATGACTGTAAGATCCTTAGTTTCTCACCAAAGTTTCAGCAAGGTCAATGACATCAATTATGAAACAACTGAAACAACTTTTTTCATCAATAGCACTGTAATGAATGCCACTTTATGCAAATGTTGCGACATGGCCATGTTTGGCCTCCCTACTGAATTCTGAGCAAAGGTGTATTGTTGATGGATGCTGAGTGAGAGCTTTTTGTTCAGGATACCATTGCTCAGTAATAACTGTCCGCTTAATTAATACATGTTACGATGTTTCAATTATTACCACTGCTTAGGTGGCTGCATAAGTATGTCTGGATAATGTTGGAACTCTATTGGGATTCCTGGATTATATTGGTAGACAAAGTCTGTCAGGATCTAAAATTTTCTCAGCACCACACTGAAATTTTGATGATAATGTAAGCTGTTTTAGTCTTTAGAAATACTCGTTGGTGAATATGGGTCCTCATAGGGTATAGAACGTTATGACACTTTGAAGCCCTCAAAGTTAAACTTCTCTTACAGGTGTTCTTTCACATCTACACTCTTCTTATTGCCCTGCTAGATTTTATTTTAATTTCTTCTATTGATCTGGCTTTTACTGGAGATAATGATGATGGGAGTGAGTTATTAAGTCTTTTATTTATTTTTCTTAGTTTTTCGTCTCACAACATAGGACTTGGGATGAGGCAAAATGTCTTCTGGAGATATTATCTCAGTTCTTCTACTGGGTAGTGTTGACTTCTCGAGGAGGAGAAATGTTGAGGTCTGCATCTATAACCTTGTCAGGAATACCAATAGTAGAAATAGATGGCAAATTATTTTTAAGTTTGGAGTGTATCAGTCAAATAAGCCTTAAAAGTGCTGTATTATTTCTGTTGGTGATAAGGAGGAATTCTGGCTAACCAGCCCAGATCGTGATTGATTTTGCTCTATTTGTCATTAGATAATTTCCTGTATCATACAATAACTTAAGTAAGACTTCAAGACAAGAAGTCATAGCTTATGGCTTGTATGATGTGGCAGAGTATGCAAAATTATGCTGTTTTGTTTTTTCACATGATGATTATGCAGAATCATAAGTTGTGGTCCTTGAGGGGAGTGTCTCATGTACGTAATGGAAGTTTCATGAATTCTGTGAGCAATTCATCGTATCGTGCTCTCTTTCCCAGGTCTTTGTCACAGATTTCAATCCCTTTGCAAATTAATGTGCCAAGATGCTTGCAGATTTTGTGGATGTTGTATTGAAGTAATGTAGTCAGAGGTCTTTCTTCCACTTTTGTTAAGAGTTTGACAGCCGAAAACTGATATTTTTCAATTGTAGGAGAGAAATCATTTTGTAATTTTTACAAAAACTTTTTCATGGATGTATTAACCAGTTTCAACTTTTGTACTGGATAGTTTTGATTGGTGAGTGTCTTATTCTTAGTATATACAACCTGGAATTCATAGTATGCATAATTATTATGCTTAATAAAGCTTTTGTTGACATAAGGCAAGGCGTGCTTGAAATGAGGTTAACTGAAGCACTGATCAGTTAACCCCAAAACTATGTCATTAAACTTCATGTGCACTTGGAAAATATTTTTCATCATCATAATCACAACTGAAAGAACATTTTATGATCACAATTTTAACTGAAGTCAACAGTAACATAATTTGTGGTCAGTGAATAACAATGGAATAAAAGCAAAAGAGCAAACAAATGAACTCCCAATTTTGTTAACTCATCCATGATTAATAACATAACACTTACTTACTTTAGCTGTCAAAAACATCAGATGTGATGAAAGGCTGTGTACATTAAATAACTGAATTTTGTAAAGCCTAAAATTTCCCTCTTCATTCATGTTTCCCAGTTAACCTTAAGTGTAGTTACCCTCAGTTTATGCTACTGGTCACTTTATTCTCAGGTGGAAACACTTCTCGATCAGCTGAAAACTGTGGGGTTTTCATACTGCGTGAGAAGTAGTCGTTTTAAAGAGCCTTCTTCAGATGTTATGAAAAGTAAGTGAACTGCTGCATTAATTACTTTCTGTGGTTTACCATTTTAGTTCATATATGTATACCTGAAGGAAGAACTTAGTTTGCTGGAATTAGGGATAGTATATATAGGCTACTTTAAATGGACATTTCTTTCTAAGCTGCACTAACAATTGATGGAATTGACTGTTTTTGTTATTGTTAATAGTTGTTGTGATATGCAAGGCAGAATTGTATTAATTATTTTCCTCTGTGTTGACTTGTTTGTCATTTATCCATTTTCACAGCCATACACTCAGTAATTTTTACACACTTGCATTTGATAATAGGCTGATTAAAATTATTAGTTGGTTGACAATTCCTGTCGGAGCTGGTTTCCTCCAGAGTGCTGAATGCGTCAGGTCCAAACTATCTCTGTTCGCCATTTCCTGACTGCCACAACAGCTGATCAATCCACTTCCATTTTCTTGTCTGACTTCCTTTCTTGATGTGTTTGAATTCCATGCAATCATTTGCTGCCTTCAACAAGATTGGCCTTAAACAACATTTTCAGACAGTAGGCATAACTATGTATCCTTACAATATCTTTATGGTGCTAGAGCTAGCTTTCACATCGTAACATACTGTGAAAGGCTGATCTGGTTGAAGGTAGCACATGATCGTTGGGACCAAATAATCTTACATTAGTGTAATGTAGAGTGGTGGCATAGTGCAACGGATAAGAAACATTCCTGATCCATATAAAGTTGTGGATTTGAGTCTTGACAGATTCTTTCATATTTTTTATACCAAAATATTATCAAAATTACTTCATTATTTTTATTTAGTTAATAGGTTTGGATGCAGTTTTATTTCTAACACTCTGCTGTGTCATTTTCGACATTGTATTTACTTTTTAATTCCTTATATTTCTTCTTCATATCATTATTTCATTTGAAATCAGATTGTCACCTATAACCTGTAACTGAATACAAATCAGGACTGCTCATTAGTTGGTAATTTGGCAGTCCATGCAGCTTGTGTGAGGACAGTTTCGGGTGCCATAATTAATGAAAGGAAGAAATTAGTTTGCTTTTAGCTTTGAAATACATTTTTTTTTCTTTTTTTTCTTGAGTTTGCTTATAGAGAATAGCTTCAGCTAGTTTCCTGCCACATGCTTAGTGTTGGATGTTTCACCATCAAGCCAGGCCAGGCAACAGCATTAGGTGGGAGGCTCTGCTGCGACTGCCCATGGTCAGTGTATTAATTGTTGTGAACAAAGTATGATTAACAGTTCTTCTGTAGAATGCTGACAGCCATTTTCTAGGATATATTGCACATCATGTTATGGTTAGGTTATCAAATGAGTTTAAATTCTGGGCTATAAAATGTCGTATCTGCCACAGTTATGCCATTGGTCACTCCAAAAACAGTTGTCAGCAGAGCATGTCATATTCATGTTATTTCATAATGGCCACTTCCAACACTGCACAGAGTTACATGTATACGTCTCCCATCCTTTCGTAATCCCAACCTGTGCTCTGCTTCTACTGAGCTAAACCTACTTTAACATGAAAATTAAATTGAACAGCACTTGCTGAGTGACCTGCTCTGTTTGTTGCCTATAATACAGCAGCGGCCAGTGTGCTAACACTTTAGCAACAGGTGACAGATGCCAACTAACAAATGATTTTAATGGATCTATACTGCTGTGTTCATGTTGAAATGGTTTCTATGGTTTTCGATAATTGTGGTGTTGATATGTAAAACGGTAGTCAGCTCATTGAACCTATTGACAGGCATGTTTAGCTTTATTGTCTTCCTAGTTAAGTTTATTTTTTGTAATTCCACATTTATAGTAATTACATTTTTCTACATAAGTGTTCTTCACATCTCCTTTGTTTACAAAGAATATTAATTCCACATTTATTGGAACCACAATAAAGCACTTCAGTTGCCCGAAATCAGTATGGTATCCTCATTGCACATGACAGACAGTTCCATTTCTTTGCTAGATACAATAGGTGTGACATCCTGTAAAATTTTGCTCCAGTACTATGTAAAGTAGATAGACAGTCTGCTTCCATCAGTTCAGAACTTTGACAATACCTGTCAAATGAATGAAATGTTTTCTCACATTGTATTTAGTTAATTAACAATAACATATGTGAATTATTTAACAATAACAATGTTTTTTGTCTGTGAGAAATACATTAACTGTTCCAGGTAAAATAAAGCATTTCTTCAAGCAAATGCAGGGACATGTCCCTATCCCCTTTTTTGGTTGTGCATTTGCAGTGGAGAGTGTGTGGTCGAGGCACTGTGTTTTGGGGCCAAAATACTATAAAAGTAAAGAGTCTAGTATACCTGAGCACTTGATAATATCATGCTGTGTTAAGATATACTTACTTTCCATAAAACAAGTTCGTTACAGGGAAAGTTTATTAAATAAATTTTATAGCAGTTCTTTACCCTCTTTAGGAAGACCATGTGACTCCTCGTAAGAGATTGAGGATCATGGATACTAGAAAATCCAACTGCCCAGCAACTTTAAATATGAAGTGTATAAGGGTGTATCCTGATTACAGTATGCACTCAGCAACTGAACACAGGGATACCAAGGCAAAAGTAAGTATCCAGTTTGGGTTCTGCTTGGAGAAAATTTTACATGATCAGTTGACGGTATAATTTAAAATCTGTTGTTTTTAATGCTCTTAATTAAATAATTGATACATTTTTGTCTTACAGGTTCTTGCAAGTCTACAGAAAGATTTGGCATTGCCATGCCCGCCTAAGAGCTATCTACGTTATTATTTGACTGCTTCCCCAGCAAGTGCGCACACACATACTACTGAAAGTGTTGAAGCAAGTGGGTACATACATCCTTCACTTGTAAAGGATATCAAAAACTTAGTACTCAGTGGCATGACATCTCTCAAAGTCATTAAGTTGGCTCTAGACAGATTTGTTGAAATCAATTTCACTGGGACACACATACCAGGTCAAATGAATACTACCTTTTACCCCACAGAGAAAACTATTTAGAGTCACATTTATCGGACCCTTTATGGTACAAATAAAGTATTGTTTGACGAGACTAGACTGCAGAATCAGGTTGATGAGTGGCACAAAGACTCGAGCAATCACATGATTTATTATAGACATTGTACGGGAGCCAATGGAGAAGTGAAACCATTACTTTTTTGCTATCAGAGCAGTTGGCAGAGAGATCTTTTGAAGAAGTATGGGGGTAGTTGTTCGTTAGATGCAACATACAAAACAGCAACATATGATATTCCTTTATTTTTTATAGCTGTGAAGAGTAATGTGGGCTATTTGGTTGTCGGTTTTTTTTTTTCATTCAGATTGAAAATGCAAGATCCATTCATGAAGCACAAGACATTTTCAAGGACTGGAACAAGGATTGGAATCCCCTCTATTGGGTTACTGATTTCTCGGAGTCAGAGATAAATGCAATTGAGCAAGCATTCCCTCAGACAAAAGTTTACTTGTGCCTTTTCCATCGAAAACAGGCATGGGGAAGATGGTTGAAAAAAATGGCTAACGGTATGTGAAAGATGGGTGAAAGCGTATGAGGACAAGGGCAGATTTGCAACTATTGACACTACAAATGGAGTTGAAGCCATGAACAAGGTTGTAAAACATTTTTTCCTTAAACACAATTCAGAAAGGACTTTAACTGGGGTTACTAAGGTTATAATAAACCAGTATCTTCCAAGCCTAATTAGAAAGTACTGTCTGCAGAATTCTGCCATCAAAGCTTATAACAAAGATGTTCCACTGTTTTTGCATAAAAAAACAAACAAGTTTGTGAAACATGTCATGCAGCGATATGCATCAGCAAAAGTTGAGTTAACTGCAAGATCAGTGAGTAGGAGATCGGATGGTTCATTTTGTGTGGAGAGCGCAAAGTCCAAAAACTGTAATTATGTTGTAAACTTTGATATACCAGATTGCACATGTGAAGATTTTCGGAGATATAAATACCCATGCAAGCATTTCTGTGCAATCTTTGTTTTTTATCCAGAGTGGGGTTTTGATAAAATGCCAGAAAGTTATAAGACTAGTCCATTAATCTGTCTTGTTGAAATGTATGGGATGGGCTTTAGAAGTGGCTCTTCAGTAATTTCATATGAAGGCAGTAGTAGTGAGGAGGCTGTAGAGGTTGAGGAGGCTGTCGAGGTTGAGGAGGCTGTCGAGGCAGCAAATACAGATGGTGTTGTTCAAACCCAGAATATTCCTTTGCAGCAGTTTGAAGCAAGGGAGCTGTGTAAACAGATTTATAATCTCACATACAACTGCAGCAACAGTGAAACATTACAAAAAGTACTTGAATCACTGAGCAACTGTGTGCAAGATTTGCAATTAGCAAATCCTGAAGTTGGTGGTCTCCCATTAGCAGTGCCACCAACTTCCAAACAATAGCGAAGAACGATGCCAAAAGCCTTACAAGATCTGTCTTAAACACATTATAACTTCCCATTTGAAGGGTAAGAAATGATGGTTTATTTGAATTTTAGATAGCTCTTTGTCTATGTAAAATACAAATAAGCTCCGTCATTTCTGATCCTCGAGATGGAATGCCATGAGGTCATTATGTTGGTCTCTGCTTTTAAACTTTGTTGCACATTTGAATTTCGAAGTAGCAATAGATAAAATATTATAAAAAGGATAGTTGCTACATTTGTGTGTGTGTTTGTGAGTGAGCGAGTGTGTGGCGCTTTTGAAAAGGCCCTTGTTGCCCGAAAGATAAGTCTGATAGTCTTTTTGTTGTGCCTTTCTGTGACTCAGCATCTTCACCATTTGGTGAGCAGCAACAACTATCCTTTTCATAATATTGTTACATTCCATCCTGGATTTTTCGTTGTTCATCAGAGAAAAGATTTTTCTGAGGAATTAAACTAGATGGTAGTGTAGAACTTGCAAAATTTTTAAAATATGAAGTAAAAGATTTTAACTTTAAATTAGGTTAATTCAAATATGGGACAATGTTGAGAATTGAAAAGGTGGAAAAAATAAATAAGATAGATCTTAGTGGCATTGAGATGTCGTATGACTGATGGAGGAAAGATTTTGCATTTCTTTTTCCAAGTAAGAATGCACTTGCTCTCACTTGCTTCAATACATGTCTAGTGATTCACGTGAAACAGAGAAAAAGATAGACTGCCCTGTTAATGAACATGAGATTGCCCAGTATCATTCTGACAGAAGAGTATGGTGTTTCCTTGATATGGTATCTGGTCAGCAATGTCATTGGGACCAAATGAAGTAAGTATTGACTTGTTTTATTTGCTTTGGAAGCTTAATGTGTATCAGTTACCTACATATTGGATATCTACCACCTTGGTTCTAATGTTCTTAATAAATTTGCAGAGTTACTGCAGATACCACACAGAAGCAATTACTGTTACTGGAATACCAGTAATTTTTATTAAATTCAGTTGTAAAGTAGTTCTGGGCATTGCAGCTGGTGAGCAATGTCATTGGGCACCAAAAGAAGTGAGTACTAAATTTTGGAATTGTGCCTTGAAAACATGTGTATCAGTTGTCTTCATGTTGCATAACTCAATTACTTGTTGTTAATTTATTTGTTAGGTTCAGTTATGATGGATTTCTGGCCTTCAGTCCATGGGAAAATTCACACCGGATTGCATCAAGACTGTTATATTCCAAGGATATCTTGGAAGATTGATAGTATTCCTGAAGGAAAACAATCCATATAGTATTTCACGTGTGTATCAAACTGCCATTTGTTGTGGCACATAAATGTTTGCAACTTGATTGTAATTTTTGAACAGTTTCTCAACAATCCAAGAATTTCTTGTAATGAGAAGTAGACATTGTTGCTTGGGTAAAGGAAATACAAATCACGGTCAATATAACTACCTTATTAACTTTCCACAGAGAAATATTTTTCACTACTGCTACTTAAAAATTCAAATGTGTGACAAAGTTTGCTTACAGAACTTGGCATAAAGATCTCCCTTATTTGTATTTTTTAGGTAGCTCTTATTGTTTGATCCTTCAAATGGAATGCTATGACCTCCATGTGATCTATTCCTTAGTAGTTAATTATCCATTAAGGCACAAATATATGAACATTACAATGAGAGGGGTATTTATGCCAGGCCCTGTAAAAGTAATGGCATCTTACTTAATATTATTGTTGGGAATTCGATGGCACAGCTGTGGGGAGACCACAAATTTCAGGGTTTGCTAACTGCAAATCTGGCACACAGTTGCTGAGTGATACGAGTACTTTTCATAATGTTTCACTGTTGATACAGTTGTATGTGAGATTATAAACCTGTTTGAACAACACCTTCACTTCAAATTGCTGCAAAGAAATGGTTATGGTATCAGTGTGATGCTCTATATGTGTTTCCTCAACTGTGTCCTCATTGCTACTGTCTTCATGTGAAATTACTGCAGACACACTTCTGAAACCAAACCTGTACATCTTGTGAAGACAGATTAATGGGCTATTCCTGCAGCTTTCTGGTATTTTATCAAAACCCCACTCTGGATAGAAAATAAAGATTGCACAGAAATGCTTGCATGGGTATTTATATATCTCAAAATCTTCACATGCACAGTTTGGTAGAGCAAAGCTTACAACATAATTAGTCTTTGAACATTGTACTCTCCATACAAAACATTGTCCAACTTCACATTCACTAATCTTGCAGTTAATTCAACTTTCCCTGGTGCATATCACTGCATGACATGTTTCACAAACTTGCTTTTTTTTTTTTTTTTAAAAAAAAAGAAAAAACAGTGGGACATGTCTGTTATGATTTGATGGCAGAATTCTGCAGACAGTACTTTCTACTTAGGCTTGGAAGAAATTGATTTCTTATATCCCTAGTAGCCCCATTGAAGGTCCCATCTGTGTTCCATTTAAAAAAAAAAAATGTTTACAATCTTGTTCATGGCGTCAACTCCACTTGTAATGTCAATGGTATCAAAATTGCCCTTGTCCTCATAAGCTTCCACTCACTTTTCATGTACCAATAGCCACTGCTGTTAAACATACGGTGATGCATATTCGTTTCTCTGAGAAGCCTCACTATCTATTCTGTATGATCTGTAAATTCTCTGTTGGTGATTCTGAAATTTCTTGCCACATGCCCAGAAATCTCTTCATGTCATTTGGTATTTATTCAGCCATTTTCCTCAAACCTGTTTGACTGAAAAGGCACAAGTAAACTTTTGTCTGAGGATATGCTTGATCAGTTGCGTTTGTCTCAGACTATAAGAAATCAGTAACCCAGTAGGTGGGATTCCAATCCTTGAAAATGGCTAGTGCTTCATGAATGGATCTCGCATTTTCAACTTGAATGAAAAAGAAAACCAAATAACCCACATTACTCTTTACAGCTATAAAAAAATAAAGGCATATCATGTGTTGTTTTGTATGTTGCATATAACAACTATCCCTGTACTTCTTCAAAAGATCTCTTTGCTAACAACTCTGATAGAAAAAAGTGATGGTTTCACTCCTCCATGGGAACCTATACCATGTTTGTAATAAATCATGTGATTGCTTTATTCCTTGTGCCACTCGTCATCATGATTCTGCAATCTAGTCTCGTCAAACAATGCTTTATTTGTACATTACAAGGTCCAATATGTGTGAATATAATTTTTTTCAGTGGGGTAAAATGTAGTATTCATTAGACCTGGTATGTGTGTCCAGTGAAATTATCAATAAATGTATCTAGAGCCAAATTATTGGCTGTATGATGTCATTCCATCGTGCACCTGAATTTGGATTTCCTTTACAAGCTATTGTTAGCATGTGTGTGTGCTGATTTGCTGGAGAAGCAGAGAGATAGTGTTTCAGCTATCTTTGAGACAGTTAAAGGAGGTGCTTTAGAAATGAGTGTCCTGATTGATATGAAAAACAGTTTTCAAATTTTCTGTACAAACTATAAACAGTTCCTCAGTTGGTGATTGTGGAAGAGATTGCCATAGCCACAGTATTGATCCACTGTCAGGTGGTAAACCTAGGATTTCCTTCCAGTATGAGCCAAGTGAAGTAAATCTGTGGTTGGAGAAATGTTTTATATTCTTAAACTGAGTATTTGTAACCCATTATGGTGGATTGCAGTTCATGTGTCAACACTTAAAAATGTTTAGTTCTTCACTGATGACATTTGATACAATTTCAATTTTTAAGGCTATTCTGTGTCAAGTTAAATTTTGAATTATCCATTTAAATTTATTTTTTGCTGTGTGGCAGATGGATTTATGTTCATGTAATATTTTTAACGTTGATTGTAGTGAGGTGTAATAATATGTAAATGCCCAATAAAATAGATTGATATTTATATTTTTTGTTTCTGTATAACAATTCTGTAGCTTGGTGACCTGAGTTTGTGTGTGTGTGTGTGTGTGTGTGTGTGTATCTTCATTTCATGGGAAATGTGGCAATAACAGATCAGAAATTGTGTGCAGAATATACCTAATTATCAACACCTGTAAGCAGCTAAAGGTCTTGATTTCATTCTTAGAGAGCTGCAAGATCACCAATGGTATCTGTACAGATACCAGCTTCATATAAATTAGTAAGGTTTTTACTGACTATTATTCACCAAAGCCGACAAAACAGGCTGCATTCAGTAGTAGTACTACATAATGGTGATACTTCAGTACAACTTTGAACCCTTTAAGTGGTTTAGATCAGCAGGAGCAAAGTATATTCTTCAAGGTATGTTTCACATGCAACTAAGAAACCTTTGCCTTAAATGTCATGTGATTTTGCACTCTGCTGCTAAGTTTTCCTTTTTAGATTTATTAAATTTCTTAAAGAGGCTTCTGTTACAAACACTAGCAATCCACATAGGTAATGTGTGACTGATATTCCTTATGTATCACAACCTTATTTCAGTTTCACTCTGTTGTTGCTGGTAACTGTTATGATGGAAGAGTTGATTTGTGCCACATTAAGAAAGAGTAAGAAAAAAGTCATTTACAAACTCGTGAAAAGGAGGCAGGGTTCCCCAAAAGTATAAAGGTTGCCATAAGCAGTCACTTTTGTTGGATTAAGTTATTTCCATATCCTTTCTGGATATTTCAGCCAGCTGCATCCTATTGTAGAGATAGACTAACCAAAAACCTTAGTGTTATATGAACAGAGCAGAAAAAACTTTATTAAATACACAAAGGACTGGTAACTACCTTCATGTATGGACCACTTTCCAAAAAAATACACTGTGTCAAGGCATTCAGATTGTACATATTCTTTCTGAATATTTTTATTGTAGCAGGAAGAATGGGGATTGTTTAACTTACCTTTAACCTAAGGTACATTAGATTGTGTATAAAATTCATCAAAAGAGTAAATACGGGCTCTTACTTAAACTGTTTACTATAACAAGAGAAATTAGAGTACAATATTATAAGAGACAGATGAAGACTAGGTGGGAGATAGACTAAGAGAATAATTTCACATGGTGATGAAAGACCTGCACCCAAACAAGGCACCTGGAGTAGACATTCCCTCACATTTGTGGAGATCCATCAGACAGACAGCCAAGTCAAACTATTTCATGTGGTATGCAAGATAAGAGACAAGTGAAAAACCTTCACGTTTCAGAAGGAAGTAATAATTCCTATTCCAAGAAAACCAGGCACTGAAAGTTGGAAATATTACAGAACTATCAGTGTGGCAAGTCATGGTTGTAGTTTTACACAAATTAAGTAAAGAATAGTGGACAAACTGGTAGGTGCCAACTGACCTCAGGAAACATTACTTTGGTATCTGGGAAAAAGTAGCAACACATGAGGCAGTATTGGTCCTATGAAAAATCTTACGAGAGGATATAGAGAAAGCTTTTGACACTGTTCGCTGGAGTATACACTAGGAAATTCTGAAGGTAGCAAGGATAAAATACAAAGACTAAAATTTGCACACTGATGTAACAGTATGTGTAAAGACATGAAAAGTGTGCAGTCCTTGGGAAGGGAGTGAGACCGGGAGTGAAGTATTGTAGAAGGTGAAACCACGACTTGCAGATATATGTTTAAAGGGGTGTTGTTCCTGTTGCAGAGGAATTAATTGAGTGTACAATCCTTACTGTGATTTGTATTACCAATGTTTTGAGGGGAATGGAAATATTAAAGTAACGGTATACAAATCCAACAAAGGATTTTAACTAATGATTATCATCTTCAAGCTCTGATTCAACATGCATTTAAAATGCTTGGTTGTATATCATGGCACTGTCTGTAGCTCTTGCCAGTTCATTACACACAATTCGAAGATTCAACTGTGGAACGAAAGACCTGACATAAAAGTAGTGTTCATTGAGCGATTGGATATGACAATTGTTCTATCCTGACAATATTTTACATATAAATTATAGCCATACGAGTTGATTATCAATTGAATTGGGTGTACACAGGTATGATCAACATAATAAACCCATAATAAATATCACTGGTATCTTTAAGTACTCATCTTAGCAACTGAAATGGCTACACATCTATGCTGATAACTGAAGCCATGTTTAACATCCTCAGATGTATTTTACTACATTAGATTCAGTTCTCATTCTATAGACACAAAAATGAGATGGGTTTCTTGGATATGGAATATGTCAAAGTACAACATAAAAAACAAAGACCATCTGACTATAACACTTCCCTGATCACATGTCAGGATACTTTAAAGATATGTGAATACATAACAGATAAACTGGGACTGCCAACGTTTACAGAATTAATACACTCAGAATGAAACAGTTATGCACTTTTAACAAATTTATCATACACACAACACCTAATCTTAACTGTTGTAAAACCAAATCTAAGACTTTTTACTTAAGCTGGTCTAACAGTCCCTGTTAAGATATTCATTTATAGAGGAGCTGCCTGCCTAAAAATCTTTTAACTCTGTTTAAACTGTGCTGTTTCTGAAACAAACTTTTTAATGGTAGCTGGCAATTTATTGAAAATGTGTGTTCCCGTAAACTGGACTCCTCTTTGGACCAAGGTAAGCAATTTTAGGTCTTATTGTTCCTAGTATTTTACTATGTGCTGAGCTATTGTCTGGAAATAAACATGTTATTTGCAACCAATTTCTTTAAGGGATAAATATACTGAAGCATTGGTTAGAATACCCACTTCCTTGCTCAGATTTGTACATGATTATATGGAATTTACAACACAATTGAGTCTTATTACATGCTTCTGCAGTCTAAAAACTTTTGCTCGGTTTGACGAGGTACCTCAAAATATGAAAGCAAATGAAGTAAGCAAGTTTTTTTTCTATCTCCTACATCTGACATCATTCCCATTGCAAATACAAACTTGCTTAGGTGCTTCAGCAATTTTGTGGTACACACCCTTCCTATCTGAATTTATTACTGAGTTGTAACCCGAGAAATTTAACACTGTCAACTGCTTCTATCTGCATGTCTTCGTACATTATACACATCCTGGAAACAAATTTCTTACAGGTTCTTATCTGCATATAGTGGGTCTTTCCAAAAGTTTAATGACGGTAAATTACTTCTAAACCATTTATTGTAAGTGAAAATTTGATTAGTAGCAATTTCTAAATCTGTACTTGACTTGCTATTTGTTGCAATGTTTGTGTCATGTGCCAACAAAACAAACTTAGCATCTGGCAATTTAACAGATGAGGTCATTACTGTAGACAGGAATAAACAACAGATTCAAGATGGAACCTTGAGGAGCACCACATGTAATTACTTCCCAATCAGACGAAGACTATTTGCTTACTCTGCATGTATTTGCAGTGACACCCTTGTTTCCT
This sequence comes from Schistocerca piceifrons, assembly GCF_021461385.2. Lineage (NCBI taxonomy): Eukaryota > Metazoa > Arthropoda > Insecta > Orthoptera > Acrididae > Schistocerca > Schistocerca piceifrons. Next base: position 462,828,182 of record NC_060149.1, read on the forward strand.
TTTAGTTAGGTCAGACTCTAACCATTTTGCAGCACTGCCAGTGACATCACAATATTCTAATTCTCTTGAGAGAAAGCTGTGATTCATAGTCAAGGGCTTTTGACAGGTCACAGAGAATGCCAGTAGCCTGTAACTTGTTTTCCTATGAATTATTCCCACTGTATGTGCAAATACCCTTCTCTATATCAGTAAGCATAAGGAACCCAAACTGTGACTTGGCTGATATATTGTTTGCAGTCAGATGCTTAAGAAGATGCTTAGACACAACCTTTTCAAATAATTTTGAAGACGCCAGCAAAAGTGAAAATGATCAATAATTTGATAGTATCTCTTTAACGCTCTTCTTGTACAGAGGCTTAACTTAGGCATATTTTAGCCAGCCTGGAAATGTTCCACTGATAAGAGATTGATTACACAAATAATTTGAGGTACAACTCAACTCACATGAATACACTTTGGAAAACTTCACTAGAATACTTTAAGGATTTTATGATGGATGCTGCTACTTAGGGAGAAGTGAGTGTCATTTCCATTTTACTGAAGTTATTTGTAGGGAGTGGTCTCAGATGTTCAATTGCACTGTTAACTGAACCTGATAACTTGAAGCTGTCAGTAACAGATACAAAGTACTGCACCTATTTAAGAAGTTTGCAACACTACATGCATTTGTTACCAATGTCTCATTTACTTTAATTTGAAGTGTTACTGGAATTTTCAAAATTCAAAACCTGTATGTATCACAGCATCAACAACAAGTTTAAATAACACATGGCTTTATCTCAATAGGAAGTCAGACTGCTACTTAATTTACAGATGGCAGCAGAAATGATTTTCTTTCAGTGTTATCTGTAAGGCAAACAGCAGCCTGTCTTCCTAATCACAGTTAACGTAACATAGCTGTTACTGTAGTCTCTTCAAATTTGGTCGTCTTGTCAGACTGTAGTGTATCAGATTATCTTATCATTATTTACAGGATACCAGATGCATTAGTAAAACAAGTGTTTTCTGGAGACAATTTCTTAATCAAAACTGTGTAGCACAATAAATACCTTACATCTCTCAGTATTTGAACATCTGAATCAAATCTACAGTTACTCTGCATTATGTGGTGCAAAATGTAAATGTTCTGTGATACTGGAGTGGTGCAGAACTAATTTTTATATGCTCTCACAGTAAGAATGGTTACAAGAATGCTTTATGGAAAGCTTCATAGCGTTCTGTTGTTTGTAAATTTTTAGTAAAATTTTCCAAACTGAAGTCACAGCCACATGAGAAGAAAGTCCACATGACCTGGATTCATATACAAAATGAAATATTTCATTCAGCTATGAATTGTGCATAGTTAAATTGCCAGGAAAGTGGAAATAATGTGAAAGGTTTAAGACAACACTCTTTGTAACACAGCCTGTCATTTACTCTTCTTTCTTGCTGAGTGAGCTATGCACCCCATAGCAAACTGCCTTGTTTCTTATGCAGTCAAGTTATTTACCCATTCTTCTTAAATCATATATAGTTTTTGTGTGACACTGCTTGGCACAACACACAAGTATTCTTACTAATTTAACTGTGGTATAATGAACACAGGAAGTAGTTTTTTAAAGAATTTTATGTTGCCGTTGGAGGTTTCTTTCATGATCCTTTAAGGCCGCTTTTGCATGATCAAAATTCATTTGTATGATCATAGAAACTATTATTAATATAAAAGATTAGCTGTCCTATGTAAAGCCAAACAACTACCCCTTAAATGTATAACAAAGCCTGCTTCTTCTGAAAAGTTGTTTTCACAATTAACTGAGAAGACGGCAAAAGGCATTAACTTCCTGTGAGGCATAATTTAGAAAACATATCTATTTTTTTTAACACAAGTAACAGCTCTTGGTAAACCAATATTTCATTATAACTGCACTGGAATCTTACGTATCCCAGGAAACGAAAATTTATAGCCTTATCACGACACTATTCTTAACAGTTTGTTTTTTCCCCCAGTATGAGCTGCGTACTCGACAACAAATGCTATTTCTCGTAAGCAATGGCAATGTTTAGCTTCTCTCAACGGTTATACATGATGGTTTATGGTATGTGTAACGGAAATACTGCATTTATTATTTAGGTGTATAACATTTTCAGATCTTTTGTGACATGTGAAATGCTGGAACTCTGTATTCAACAAACTAATATTTATGGTGTTCAGAAATTGGGTACAACTATTGACATTACCCTAGCTGAGCTGGAGCAGCTTTTCGGTATTTACTTGCGAATGGGCTTGGCTCAAAGCCACTTCCAGAAACTAGTATCTTTGTTGCATTTCCAGGACATACAGAAAGATGATAAGCTACAGAAAATTCGACCTTGGCTTACTTTGTTCTCACAAACGTGCCTGAGAAAACTGCCTGAGCAGAATCAGTATGCTGACGAAATAATGATCCCTTTCAAAGGATGCAGTAGCCTTCAACAGTACATACAAAAGAAGTCAACATGGTGGGCATTTAAAATGTGGGCTAGAGCTGGTTCCTCAGGGTATTTGTATGATTTTGACGTTTACCAAGGTGCAGCTTCTAAGGCAACAAGGCATGTCACTGGAAAAGGTCTTGGTTACACTGTTGTGATGAAGCTAACTGCAGCATTGGAAGAAAATCCCTTTTTTAGGGTTTACGCAGACAATTTCTTCAAATCGTAACTTGGTGCTGAGAGCCTACTGAAGAGGGGTATTTATTATATAGGCACAATAAGAGATGGAAGATTCAAGCAATGTACTCTTCCTGATGAAAAGCAGATGAAAGCGCAAGTACGTGGTACTACAGCTTTACAAGTTGCTGCAACGGGCAAGTTCATCATTGTGAAATGGTATGATAACAAATGTGTTACATTGGTATTTTCCCTAACAGGTATAGAGCCAAAGGACATGACAAAAAGATGCGATAGAACTAAGAATGAACATATTTTCATCCCTAGGCCATCCATTGTCCAAATGAACAAGTAGTATGGGAGGAGCAGATCTTCATGATATGATGACATGGCTATACAAATTCCCCTAAAATCCAGAAGATGATATTTGTATATCTTCTGGCACACAATAGCAATAGCTGTTGTCAATAGCTGGCTGAAATATAGAGAAGACTGCAAGGCCCTGTCTGAAAAACATTTTTCTCTCAGACAGTTTCAAGTTATTCTTGCAAATGCATTGATATCTGATGGACAAAGAAAATTCAAGAGGGGATGTCCAAGTACTGAAGATATGTCCAAAAAATTCAACAAACCTGCTACTACAGTAACTCCAGTGTTGGAACGCCAAAAGGACAAAATTGACCACATTCCTTGTTGGAATAACGCGAGAGGAATGCGCAAAATTTGCATGAAACAGAATACTTTTGTTTAGTGCCAAAAATGCTAAGTTTTTCTGTGCCTCAAGAAAGACAGAAACCGCTTCAGAAGATTCCACTACTAAAAGAAATGTATGTAAATACGTTTATTGTTACATTATTGTACAAGCTTTTGTAATAAACCGATTCAGAACGCTAAACTGTGATTATACATTTACCTTACCCATGCCAATACTATCACCTTGAATCCCAATGTTACATACATGTAATTCATTGGAGAAAAAGGACTCAAAACGAAAAAAAGCTAAAAGTTGTACATTTGTCCTCCGAAAATACTGGTAACTGTAAATAATACTCTGCTAAGAACAACCTACAATTAATATTAATTGTTGTGAATCCCAGAGGGTTAATAGAGCACTCTTAGGCGTCAAAACTGCAAACAATGACAATAAATCATCATCAAAGTTATATCTCTTTTTCAGTTATGAACATTCTGTCTGCATGAAATCCCTATATCTGCATCAAAGTCTTTCACGGCGTCCTGTTCATTATATGTATTTTGTTTCTGGGTGCCTTCAAAACTTCAACTCCTAAATACATTTGGCTGTCAGGAAGAAATTTCGACCTGTTGTTGAGGTCAGTGTTAGTCAACTTACTGGTTATGGCATACTGCTGGTCCATTTAGCAAAGTGACACTTCCTTGTAGCCCTCTACCATATTTCCATTTAAGTCAATAATAACAACTTTACCACTCCGGAAATGCTTATTTACATCTGTGAATTTCAGTAAAATATAAGCCAAAAATGAATAAAATAATTTAAAAAGAATATGATTGAGGGATCGCTGAATATCTTCTGCGGCAACCAGCCTCTCCCTAGGTTATTTAGAATCAAACTAGAGATGCAAGGCATTGCACTGTTCTAAAATTCTCACTGCAATGGCCCGCAAAGATAGCCATCTAGTCTGTGATGGATGCAACAATTTATGAATTTTTATATCTAAAAACTTTTGAAACTCATGCAGCTGTGCCTCTCTCTTAGCATTAGCTTTAAAATGGTTATGAATGTTCCTAGCTAGGTTTTCACATCGTCTGGGAGCACATTTACAAACTTCACTGGCACATATGTGAAGTGAGGAGAATCACAACCATCAGAAGCAGATCCTATAACACTCCTTTCAGAAACATTGGACTCAGAGAATGAAAGTATTGGATTAGCATAAATGTTTTTACTTGTTTCACCTTCGTTTGCCTTATCATATTCAGCCTTCTTAAAAATTTCGCAAAGATTACAAAATTTACTTTCAATTTTATTTGTTTCTTTATCAAAGTATCTAACCACGATGGTCCATCTGAAGTTTCAGATGAGATTATCTCGGAAACTATACATCGGGTAAAAATAGTGGGTAAGACAAGTTCGTAAGCTCAAAGGGGGGACATCAAATGATAATACAAGTGACCTCCAACCCCCGCCCCCTTGGGTGGGACGGGGGTCAACTTTAAAATCTTAAATGAAAACACCCATTTTTCATTGCAGATTTGGATTCTAGATAAAAAAGTAATCAAGTTATGTCTGAAACATTTTAAAACCATTGACAGATGGCCCTAAAATTTTGAAAAAAGTAATATTGGGGAAGAACTCTGAATTATTTAGAATTATCCGAGAAAGACGCATCAAATCGATAAAAAATGTGCACCAATTCTTTCGTTACGCCAATTTAAGCTATTTTTGTACAAAATGTACTGTATCCTACTTTTAGCGTTACCGAGGAACAACGACATGGACGTAGTAAAATGATGTTCCATGGGGTTCTTCTTGCCTCTCACATGTTGGGGTGCTTCGTTAGTGTGAGTCCCCTTGCCTCTCACATGTTGGGGTGCCTCATTAGTGTGAGTCCCCTTGCCTCTCTCAATTTAGGGTGCTTAATTAATGAAATTAGCTGCAAAGAAATTGTTCAAAATTATCCCCATTAGCTTCAATGCATAAAGTCAATCGTCTGCGAAAGTTGTCCACAGTTTTGAGCAGCACATCCCGTGGTATGGCTGCACACGCTCTTTGAATGCATTGCTCCATATCGCTGCAGGTTGTGGGCTGTCTTTCATAAACAATATTTTTTAAATAACCCCACAAGAAAAGATCAGGAGATGTTAGGTCTGGTGAACGTGGACCCCACTGAATTGGTCTGCCACATCCTATCCACCGACCGGGGTACCGTAAATTTAAAATGTTCTGCACATTTTTAGCATAATAGGGAGCTGCTCCATCCTGTTGGAACCACATTCATTGCCTAGTTTCTAATTCAACGGCTTCCATTAGATCCAACAAATCATCACGGAGAAGCTGTAAATAAGATTCCCCAGTAACATGTCGGTGAAAAAAATACGGTCCTATCAAGTAACCGTTTAAAATTCCTCACCAGACCATTAACGACCATTTATGTTGATTGTCAATGGGTCTGTGCCAGTGTGGATGACAATCATGACGATTTAATTCGCCATTTTTTGAATGTGGCTTAATCGGTGATCATAACGTATCTAAAAAAATCATTGTCACCTCTTATCATTTCCAAGGCCCATTGACAGAAATGCACACGTATTTGCATATCTGAGTCAGTGTGATATGATAAGCACGATAATTATGTGCCTTCAGAATCCTCAAAACAGTTGATTTTGGTATTCCAGTTTGTCTCTGAATCGCACAAATACTAATTTCGGGATCCAGAACACAGGCGAGAACGGTAAGAGTACGAGCATCATTTTCATTGTATTCGAGATGACGAAGTGGATGGTGCATGTATCCATTTCGAGCTCGTTGAGTGCAATTTCGAATAATGTTTTCGTTTGGAGGTCGTCTGTTTGGGAAACGATCCGTATACAATTGCGTAGCACCAGCGTAATTGTTATGGCATTCACCTAAAGGATCCTTATAGGGCTTCGTTTGAAGGACGTGGACTGTATCACTGATCATTCGTCGTCTTGTGCCGGGGTTGAAATCTTCAACTTCATAAGTAACGTCAGACAACTGTCTTACAACCTCATAAGGTCCAAAGTAGGGCCTGAGGAGCTTCTCAGAGAGACCAACTTTCCGAACAGGGGTGAAGATCCAGATGAGGTCACCAGGCTGGTAGACAACAGGGCGGTGGCTCGCGTCATACTTTCGGCAATCGTTTTCTTTAGCCTGCAGCGTGTGGAGTCGAGCTAATTGTCGAGCTTCCTCCGCTCTGGGTAACACCTGGCCGATGTAGTCGTCTTCCACGTCATCAGGATGTAATGGACACACAGTGTCCATCGTCGTAGTCGCCTCACGCTCATGCACCAGGAAAAATGGCGTAAATCATGTTGCGTCTTGTTTGGGAGTGTTGTAGGCAAACGTCCCGAAGGGTAGCACCTCATCCCAGTTGCTCTGCTCAACATCGACGAACATTGATAGCATGTCGGCCAAGTTCTTATTAAGCCTGTTAGTTTGCGAATGGTAGGCAGTCGTCATTTGATGAGTAATTCTGCACTAAGGGTTTATCTCTTGTCACAAGATTCGATTGAAAAACTTTCCCTCGATCCGTAATAAACGACCTTGGGGCACCGTGTTTTAATACAATGCCTTCCATGATGAATTTGGCTATCTCGGACGCTCCGGCTGTTTTCACGGCTTTTGTAATGGCATAGCGTGTCAGTTAATCAGTGCAAACAATAATCCATCTATTGCCACTAGCAGATGTTGGAAATCATCCGGGAAAGTCAATCCCAACTCGCTGGAAAGGCGTTTCGGCTGGTGGAATTGGTGTGAGTTGGTCAGGTGGTTTCTGAGGAACTGCCTCTCCTCTCTGGCACTCTCGACAGTGCGACACATAGGGACGGACACTCCTAAATAAACCTGGCCAGAAAAATCTCTTGCGGATTCCATCGTATGTCTTAATAAATCCTAAATGTCCGGCCTCAGGTGTGTCATGGAATTTCTGTAGAACATCTAAGCACATGTGTTTAGGAATCACTGGGCGTTGTGAATGCTGAATGATGTCATTCTTCACCTCTTCTAGGAAATAGCCTTCTAGCCTACTTCCCTTCTAACCTTAATTTTATCTACCTCTTTCCAAACAGATCAAAGTTTTTCTTGCTTTTCTTTCACATCCTCTGACCGATTTAAGTCAAGCATAATTTGTGATATCTTGGCGTCCTTCTTCAGCTCAGCAGAGAGATCCTGGAGTGCAGCGAGACAGTCATTATCTTCATCAAAGTCCTGATGGTCTTGCACAGGATTTCTTGAGAGACAGTCGGCATCTTTTTGTTTTCTTCCACTTTTGTACACTATGAGCCTTAAGACCTGTCAACCAACAACGTGAATGATGGTCTGTAACAACTGTGAATAGCCTTCCATAGAGATACTGTCGAAATCTGCACATGGCCCAGATCACAGCAAGACATTCTCTTTCTGTAGTTTTCTCACGATTGGCTTCATCTATCTCGATTTGCCAGTATCACGAGTACATGTCCATGGTTGAGAAGAACTTAGCCCCCTTCAGACAATCTAGTGTATCGTCAGTTCGTGGAAGCGGGTAAACGTCATTTTTAGTTACCTTATTAAGTTTCCTGTAATCAACATAAAAGCGCCAACTGCCATCCTTCTTTCCGACGAGAACCACTGGTGACGACCATGGGCGCTGTGAAGGCTGAATGATGTCATTCTTCACATCTTCTAGGAAATAGCCTTTTAGCCTACTTCTCTTCTAACCTTAATTTTCTCTACCTTGTCGCAAATTATTCGACGTTCCGTTGCTGACATACGGTATGCTATCTGGCTTATTGGTTGATGGGTCTCCAGTGCTATTCCGGTGCTTCACTGTCGATTTGTCTAATTTGCTCTTCACCTGTGGTTTGAAGTATTCAGAGAACTCTTGAAGAATGGCAAGTAGCTTTCTCTGTTGTTCCTTAGTGAGATCTGGTGATAGTCGAGCTGATCTTGTCTCGTAGTGATAGCGCCAATTTTGCCCACAGTCTCGGCATGGGAAGTTTCTATGATGCTCAGCTGTTTGGCAGTTAACAGCTCAGCATTTGCTACACACATGCGTCTTGGAAGGATCTGCGGTTCTCAGCGACAGTTAACTATCCACAATTCACCGAATACGTTCTTAAACGAGACGACAGAGACTAGGATGACCAAGTTATTCTTCAGTGGTATGCTTCTCTTAGATTCTACTACAAGATCCGTGGATTGATGCATGGCATGACACATGACAGTTACCTTTCTAGCGCTGACCGGAGGAATGATCACTTCATCCAGCACACATAGTCTCCACACACTCGGATGTGCATCTTCCTGTCCACCGTATCTCATCTCGTCTAGCATAATCTTCGAGCGACAACAATCTATAATTGCCTGAGAAGTTTTCAAAAAGTCCCATCCGAGAATGACGTCATGACTACACTCTTGTAAGGTGATGAATTCTAAGCGCTGTGTATGGCCACCTATATCCACACGAATGACACGTCCTCCTGTAGGTTTTACATATTTCCCATTAGCCACCTTCAGCAGAAATGTTTTGCTGTGGAGAAATACGCTTTTCTGCAGCTGGCGACGGTACTTCCCCGAAACGACTGAATATGATGCTCCAGAGTCCACAAGAGCTTGCGCTGGTCGGACATCCATGAGGATTTCGACGTAGTTTCCTATCATTTTTGTAGTGAGCGACGGCGGAGGGTTTTTCTCTTCGGCAGACACCTCCAGGGAAGGTCGCACCCTTTAGTTTTCCAGGTTGCGGCGACTAGGTGATTGGCTGGAGCTTCTAAACGGCGATGGCAACCTAGACCGGCGTGTTGGGGAGCGTCCTCTCCAGCGGCTAGCTTGCGGCGATGGTGACCTACGTTGTCCTGCACCCACACCTTCTTGATCATCTTTGCCTTCCGGGAGTTGGCGTCGGCTAAGATTGGTCTGTTAACTTCTGGCGCGGGCGTCATTAAATATCCGCCGCCTTTCCCGACAATAGCGCACCACATGTCCCGGTCGTCCGCAGTGGAAAAATGTTGGTTGGTTATCCTGGGTCCTCCAGACGTCAGTCTTCCTTGGTGCCCAAAAAGATTCCTCATGTGGCATTATAGGAACGTAACTCCGTCTGTATCTCGACTTTTTCACCGTTTTAAAGGGAAACGACGGACGAGAGATAGGGTTAAATGTCTGTTCCACTTCCTCCCTTATGACCTCTTGAGGCGTCTCAGTTTTTTGCCGCCGTGCGATCCAAGTGCCTTCTGAACCTCCTCTCTCACTATCTGATGAAGAACACTTGTGAAATCAGTTCTTTCCTCTATCACAGACATCGATATGACGTTTGGAAGCCGTTCAAACCTCTTGCGCGTAATTATTTTTTGACACATTGTCTCGATATACTGTCACCATTTTATGAAGTCGTCTGCTGTCAAAACCCCCTCCAGGATTAGGGCTTGATACATGTCCTCGGCAACACCCTTTATGAGATGTGCAATCTTATCATCAGATGGTTCAAATGGCTCTGAGCACTATGAGACTTAACATATGAGGTCATCAGTCCCCTAGAACTTAGAACTACTTAAACCTAATTAACCTAAAGACAGCACACACATCCATGCCCGAGGCAGGATTCGAACCTGTGACTGGAGCAGTCGCGCGGTTCCAGACTGAAGCACCTAGAACCGCTTGCCCACTGCGGCCGGCCCTTATCTTCCTCCTTCATTCTAGGATCTACTATTTTACACAGCTCCAAGATGTCTTGAATGTAGGATGCTGTAGTTTCTCTTGGATGCTGTGTCCTGCACTTCAATTTACTTTCAGCATTGCACTTCTGTCGTTGTGTGTTGCTGAAATACTTGCAAAGTTCCACCTGGAATACTTCCCAGCTTGTGAACTTCTCCTCATTGTTCTCATACCATTGCTTGGCAATGCCCTCCAATTAGAAAAATGCGTTAGCAAAACACACGATGTCATCCCATTTGTTAAATTTGGTTATATGCTCATATACCTTCAGCCACTTGTTTGGATCTTGGCCATTGTCACCAGAGAACCGGGAAGGATGTCTCATGTGGTGGTATACAGTTGCTGTCATCATAACATCCTCTTCTTCTTCTGTCTCTGATACATTGAGACCTGTTGAATATGGCTCGAATTCAGGTTTCTCGCCACGTAAACAGTGGCCCTGTTGTGGCCTGATAGGAGCCATTGCGTCGTCGATAATGTGCATTATCACAGGTTCCAATACCCAGTGCCTCCACCGGGATAATGTCACGTAGAAGAAGGTGTAATTAGATGAATGATGAACACTAACTTCACTTAATGAAGGTTTATTCAGCACTTGCACATAAAAGAGTGCAGAGTGAACTGCCTCCGACCAGAACACATACGCTATAAATACAGTTACAGAACATTCCAGTACAATGATCCTTAACATTTGTGGATACATCTAGACTGTACTCGAACCGAATATCGAAATTTAAATTTTACAGTTCAGATGAGTATTGAATTCAAGCCCCCCTATGCAACAGTCTAGGATCACAAACACTATACCACAGTGACTGCACTACACAGCTTCTCCTGTGACAATATGAAGTTGGAGGACACTGGGCATCGACAGTACATAAGTTGGATGGTTTGTGGGATTGAAGGGACCAGACTACAAGGGACATTGGTCCCAATATATAAGTATTGTAGAAGAGGTGTCTATGGTTGATTTACAAGGTTAACCATTTCTCCAAAATATTATTTTTGTAGTACTTTCACACTCAGAATTTGCAGACTGACAGGTGTGAATGATGGGTTAGGACTTCAGCTTTGCAGAATTACAATAGTAGTTCTGCTAAGCACTTGATCCATGTAGACTACAATGTTCTGACACAGACAGTGTACAGGTTCAGAGTTTGGACCATCACGATTTTCTCTCATACCGTACCAGTGTGTTCTATTTAGTTTGACATGAAAAAGTTGTGTTGTTGTTGTGGTCTTCAGTCCTGAGACTGGTTTGCTGCAGCTCTCCATGCTACTATATCCTGTGCAAGCTTCTTCATGTTCCAGTACTTACTGCAACCTACATCCTTCTGAATCTGCTTAGTGTATTCATCTCTTGGTCTCCCTCTACGATTTTTACCCTCCACGCTGCCCTCCAATGCTAAATTTGTGATCCCTTGTCGCCTCAGAACATGTCCTACCAACCGGTCTCTTCTTCTTGTCAAGTTTTGCCACAAACTCCTCCCTAGTTCTATTCAATACCTCCTCATTAGTTATGTGATCTACCCATCTAATCTTCGGCATTCTTCTGTAGCACCACATTTCGAAAGCTTCTAATCTCTTCTTGTCCAAACTATTTATCGTCCGTATTTCACTTCCATACATGGCTACACTCCATACAAATACTTTCAGTAATGACTTCCTGACACTTAAATCTATACTCGAGGTTAACAAATTTCTCTTCATCAGGAACGCTTTCCTTGCCATTGCCAGTCTACATTTTATATCCTCTCTACTTCGACCATCATAAGTTATTTTGCTCCCCAAATAGCAAAACTCCTTTACTACTTTAAGAGTCTCATTTCTTAATCTAATTCCCTCAGCAATAAACGACTAAATTCGACCACATTCCATTATACTCGTTTTGCTTTTGTTGATGTTCATCTTATATCCTCGTTTCAAGACACTGTCCATTCCGTTCAACTGCTCTTCCAAGTCCTTTGCTGACTCTGACAGAATTACAACGTCATCAGCGAACCTCAACGTTTTTATTTCTTCTCCATGGACTTTAATACCTACTCCAAGTTTTTCTATTGTTTCCTTTACTGCTTGCTCAATGTACAGATTGAATAACATCGGGGACAGGCTACAACCCTGTCTCACTCCCTTTCCAACCGCTGCTTCCCTTTCATGCCCCTCGACTCTTATAATTGCCATCTGGTTTCTGTACAAATTGTAAATAGCCTTTCGTTCCCTGTATTTTACCGCTGCCAGCTTTAGAATTTGAAAGAGAGCATTCCAGTCAACATTGTCAAAAGCTTTCTCTAAGTCTATAAATGCTAGAAATGTAGGTTTGTCTTTCCTTAATCTATTTTCTAAGATAAGTCCTAGGGTCAGTATTGCCTCACATGTTCCAACATTTCTACGGAATCCAAACTGATCTTCACCGATGTCGGCTTCTACCAGTTTTTCCATTCGTCTGTAAAGAATTCGTGTTAGTATTTTGCAGCTGTGACTTATTAAACTGATAGTTCGGTAATTTTCACATCTGTCAACACCTGCTTTCTTTGGGATTGGAATTATTATATTCTTCTTGAAGTCTGAGGGTATTTCGCCTGTCTCATACATCTTGCTCACCAGATTGTAGAGTTTTGTCAGGACTGGCTCTCCCAAGGCCGTCAGTAGTTCGAATGGAATGTTGTCTACTCCGGGGGCCTTGTTTCGACTCAGGTCTTCCAGTGCTCTGTCAAACTCTTCACGCAGTATCATATCTCCCATTTCATCTTCATCTACATCTTCTTCCATTTCCATAATATTGTCGTCAAGTACATCGCCCTTGTATAGACCCTCTATATACTCCTTCCACCTTTCTGCTTTCCCTTCTTTGCTTAGAACTGGGTTTCCATCAAAGCTCTTGATATTCATGCAAGTGGTTCTCCTTTCTCCAAAGGTCTCTTTAATTTTCCTATACGCAGTATCTATCTTACCCCTAGTGAGATAAGTCTCTACATCCTTACATTTGTCCTCTCGCCATCCCTGCTTAGCCATTTTGCACTTCCTGTCGATCTCATTTTTGAGACGTTTGTATTCCCTTTTGCCTGCTTCATTTACTGCGTTTTTATATTTTCTCCTTTCCTCAATTAAATTCAATATTTCTTCTGTTACCCAAGGATTTATACTAGCCCTCGTCTTTTTACCTACTTGATCCTCTGCTGCCTTCACTACTTCATCCCTCAGAGCTACCCATTCTTCTTCTACTGTATTTATTTCCCCCATTCCTGTCAATTGTTCTCTTATGCTCTCCCTGAAACTCTGTACAACCTCTGGTTTAGTCAGTTTATCCAGGTCCCATCTCCTTAAATTCCCACCTTTTTGCGGTTTCTTCAGTTTTAATCTTTTCCTTCTCTCCCTTTTCCTACTCCCGAATTCCAGTCATCCACGACTATTAAATTTTCGTCTCCCTTCACTACCTGAATAATGTATTTTATCTCATCATACATTTCATCAATTTCTTCATCATCGGCAGAGCTAGTTAGCATATAAATTTGTACTACTGTAGTAGGCATGGGCTTCGTGTCTATCTTGGCCACAATAATGCGTTCACTATGCTGTTGGTAGTAGCTTACCCGCACTCCTATTTTTTTTATTCATTATTAAACCTATTCCTGCATTACCACTATTTGATTTTGTATTTATAACCCTGTATTCACCTGACCAAAAGTCTTGTTCCTCCTGCCACCGAACTTCACTAATTCCCATTATATCTAACTTTAACCTATCCATTTCTTTTTTTAAATTTTCTAACCTACCTGTCAGATTAAGGGATCTGACATTCCACACTCTGATCCGTAGAACGCCAGTTTTCTTTCTCCTGATAACAACGTCCTCTTGAGTAGCCCCAACTGGAGATCCAAATGGGGGACTATTTTACCTCCGGAATATTTTACGCAAGAGGACGCCATCATCAGAGCTAGTTGGCATATAAACTTGTACTACTGTAGTAGGCATGGGCTTCGTGTCTATCTTGGCCACAATAATGCGTTCACTATGCTGTTGGTAGTAGCTTACCCGCACTCCTATTTTTTTAAATTCATTATTAAACCTATTCCTGCATTACCCCTATTTGATTTTGTATTTATAACCCTGTATTCACCTGACCAAAAGTCTTGTTCCTCCTGCCACCAAACTTCACAAATTCCCATTATATCTAACTTTAACCTATCCATTTCCTTTTTTAAATTTTCTAACCTACCTGTCAGATTAAGGGATCTGACATTCCACACTCCAATCCATAGAACGCCAGTTTTCTTTCTCCTGATAACGACATCCTCGTGAGTAGTCCACACCTGGAGATCCGAATGGGGGACTATTTTACCTCTGGAATATTTTACACAAGATGATGGCATCATCATTTAACCATACAGTAAAGCTGCATGCCCTCGGGAAAAATTATGGCTGTAGTTTCCCCTTGCTTTCAGCCGTTCGCAGTACCGGCACAGCAAGGCCGTTTTGGTTAGTGTTGCAGGGCCAGATCAGTCAGTCATCCAGGCTGTTGCCCCTGCAACTACTGAAAAGGCTGCTGCCCCTCTTCAGGAACCACACGTTTGTCTGGCCTCTCAACAGATACCCCTCCGTTGTGGTTGCACCTACGATACAGCCATCTGTATCGCTGAGGCACGTAAGCCTCCCCACCAACGGCAAGGTCCATGGTTCATGGGGGTAGGATGAAAAAGTTAACAAGTCAAATTCACTTAAAACGTGGGAGGGAAGTTCAAACAGATTAGAATCAAAGTCATGAACCAATCAGTTTGTAGTTTCATAGCAAATGAATAATATTTATGTTGAATGCATTCTTGTTGTTGACTCATGCCTCAATTATCCACATTTTGTAAGTGAAAATATGCCTACTGATAACTAAAAAACTCAACAATTTTAAATTGTAAGAACTACTGCATGAAATCTGTATGTTAAATTAGTGAAAATATAGAATAAATTGTGTTGTGATTAACAAGTACTGTGAAAGGTTATCACCATTAAAAGAGAGAGAGAGAGAGAGAGAGAGAGAGAGAGAGAGAGAGAAGAACAGAAATAAAAGTTATACTGTAGTTGCAAAGTAATTAACAGAAATAATTAGGACATTGTTATTGATGTGCATTACATGAAATTTTAATATGAAAACTGTGATATTTCACATACTAATTGTTTCAGAAACATCATCAAGACTTGTGAAGTTAAATTCCACAATGAATTTTGTGAAAGGACAGAAATTCTATTTGCAAATTCAATTATGTTCAATTTAAATGATATGTAATGTGGCTTTATAATGTTGGAACTTATAAGAGCAGCAACATTGGTAGCTGATTCAAATTAGTATTGTTTCAGTACAGCAACTAATAGTATTGTGTTAGTATTGCTTCAGTTTTAGAGTCAGTGTGGCATTAGTGTTATGAAATATTTTGGGCACTGAATCCAAGTTAATTTCGTATGTGTTCTGATGCAATAAGCTCATTTTAAAAGTACTTTGTGTATTTTGACAATGTTATTTTTTGTTGAACTCACAAATTGCCTGAGATTATGTAAAACTGAACCCAGATGGTATTTTAAGTGGAGGAACTGCATTAAACCCTCCTCACTTCAGTCATATCTTTGACAGTCAGCAAGTTGAATATTTAAAAAACTCATTATGTTTAAAAGGAACCTATCAAATTCTGTAGCCTTGGCAGTTGGCACAGTGTTGGTGACAGCATAGTGGGTGAGGTAGCCAGTGCAGACTATTATTTGATTATTTCTCATTTGTCAACTTCAGGAACTTCTCAAAGAGGATGAAATGTATCAGTGCTGTACTCTTACTTAAGTAGCAGTTCATTGCTCCCCTGTTAGTTGGTGTATAAAAAGTTAAATAACTTCACCTTAGGTTCATAAACAACATCTAGACGATAAATAAGCACTCTAACTAAAATAATGTGTGAAACACAGTGATTTTTATGAAACATCTTCATCTATTCAATATAACTTGTATATCATAAAGTAGGGCTGTGGTTGGCTGTAACAAAAACTAAGTTGTAACTGTTCGCTGATGTGGGCTTAGCCACATGTATTACATATATTTACAATAACACATAAGGTAGTTTAGCATTGTTGGTTTCATGTTTTATGCAGAATTGCAATAAAGGATCATTAATGCAACAGATATAATGCTGCCGTAGGTGCTGACATGTTCCAAAGCTTTCTATGTGATAATAGCATTTTGATGTGAAGTTACACAAAGTTAATTACATTAACAATGGCATGTATTAAAACATGAATTTCTACCACATTATCTGTCAGATGCAGAACTTCATATGGAATTAATGATCATCTAAGTACTAGAGTTTGTTCATATATTCACACTGGTCATGCATCTTAAGACTGAAAAATTTTAGTACAGAAATAACTGCACAGATACATAAGAATGTAACTTACCTACTATGAAAAGATAAATTATGTGATATGAGTATTATAATATCATTTTGACCCAAAGTAAACATGGTATCGATCTATTCAGAATATGTAGCACCATTCTGCCACGTTACATATCCCTTGTGCCATCCCAGAGTATCGTCCCAGATCACATTTCTTGTACGGTCAGGGGTATCAGACCCAAGGTTTACATGCAAGAATCTGCCAGGCCATACATGGGGAAGATATGGGGTTTTTGTTTCAAAAAGTAAATTTCATGTGTTTCTGGTTGGCCAACATGTGGAAACATTGAAAAATAAAGAGAAACTGTCTTTGTTTGATGTGGACAGAACCACATGAGCTTATGATGCACATTTGTAAATTGCTATAAATCAAATTACTCAGGTATCAAGTTGTTCAAACTGCAAGTTGAAATTAACTACAAATTTAAATGAAGTTACAGAAAGTGTCCTTTTTTCTGTATGATGTTGATAACACAAAATACTTAAGCACTCAGCTGTAGAGACAAATTGTGTATGTACAAAGTGAACAAAATTATGTAAGTACATTAATTACAATTAATAAAAGGTTTTGAAAAAATTAGTCAACAAACACTAAGTTGTGTGTCCCTGTTGCAACATATACAATAATATAAGCTGCATTTTACAAGCTGAAATATAATTGTGAACAGTACAGTTGTTTATGAATTTGCCAGTACTTGTACCATATTTATTGTTTTTTGATATTGATATTGTAATGTACAATTTCTTTTCTAATTTCATCAAACTCCTTTCTCTTTCTATAGTATCTCAACCATGTTCTCAGTTAATGTACAGAATGTGTCTCCACGATTGCTTTACTTCTCAAGGACCCAGTCATGAATTTTGTGGATTAATACATCAAGAACCCCTGAAATGACACATGGCTCTTATTATGAAGTGTCTAGTCAGAGTGCAATTGAAGATTGTGAGAAACATCTATGTAACAGACAATGCTCAGGAGTAAACTTACAACACCTTAACAGGTGCTAGTCAAAGACAATGTAGTCTGGTGATACTTTGTCATGTGTATACAACTCATTAAAAGTTACATAGAAATAATGGTATGCATGTACATATGACTATCGCACAAAATAATAGTGATATCTGTCCTAAATTTCAGGCAAGTTCATACCTTTAATGGTTATATAAATTAGTCTTTCAGTCTTGCTAATCAGAATCATGTAATGCAAATGTACACATCCTAACAGTAGATGTAACTAGTAATATCGCATACAGAAACATAGTCAAATATCATATTTGAAGCATGTCTGATCAAAGTCTAGTAATAAAAATTAACAGGAATAAATGGCTTAAGCCAAAATTCCAGTCACGCAACTCATCATAAACGAATATTATAACTAGTCACTCATCTGGCAGTGCAGCCAGTCATCAACTTTGATTACTAAAGCCTTAACAATGGAGATGCATGTTTATAAGTAAGTGGCAAATATGTGCCAAGTTTAAGACAAGAGCAAACTCTAATTACATCTACAACTAGACAAAAGTAAAAAGTAATGTGTGTTCATGTATTTACAACAGTATGTACATTGGTTAATCAGGGTTGACACATGACTTCTCATTGTGTGTTTGATCTCTAACAAGAGGATCACATTTACTCACCATAACCAGTTTCATACAAATTCCTGTTATATGTAGGGCAACAGAAATGGCTCTGAGCAATATGGGACTTAACATCTGAAGTCATCAGTCCCCTAGAGCTTAGAACTACTTAATCCTAACTAACCTAAGGACATCACACACATCCATGCCCGAGGTAGGATTCGAACCTGCGACCATAGTGGTCACTCGGTTGCAAACTGAAGCACCTAGAACTGCTCGGCCACACCAGCCAGCTACATAGGGAAACAGCACTTTTGATGTGTATCACGTGAGACATAAGCCTTTAACATTACACAATGTAGAGACAGGGTCTGGTGCTGTGGAAAGAGAACAGGAGAGTAATCTGAGGACCACGGATCCAAGTCCTTCTGTAGAACCTTTTTTTATCTTAGATTTTCATTTTACTTACACTGCAAATTAACTGAAATTATGGTCAGTATAGAACATCATCAAATTCTGAGTAAATTATAAAAACCTTACGCAAAAAAATTGACTCCTATGATGAAGCCTTGTGTGTTGGAGAACCAATTTCTCCTATTAATCAACTGGTATGGAGGAGAAAAGAACCTCTCATGAGATTTTTCAAGATGAAAGATTGCCATGATGTAGCAATTACTGGTGCAACCCTCTTATATCTGCTTTTACAGTCATGTATATGTTTTGATAACATATACCACTACCAATTTTTGATGCAATGATGTGTTGCGTATGGTTTGTGTCACACTGTGTGATGAGACAGAACCTTTTATATATTTTAACCAAGATTATTCTTCTAAAGAAACTTTAAAACTCCGAAGCAAATGAAAAATATGGCGTTTATAATGTCAGCAATATGTCAAGGAAATTACTGCTTCACCTGTTTTATGATGAATATCACCCCAGCATGTTTAAATCATCAACTGTAAAATAATAAAAGTATCTAATTTTATATCCTAAGTTCCTGTGTATGTCTTACAATCCCTTCCTGGAAATTTATTTGCAATCCCAGATTTGTTTACCTTACCTTTTCATGCCTTTTGTGAAAATATTAACAAACTCAGTAGACTGAGTATTATTTCAATTTATTTGCAGTGTAAGAATATAACATATGAAAGTTAAAACAACTGTTTGCATAGAGATTCAAACCCATGACCCTATTATTGTCAGTCTGTGCTCTCCCATGGTACCAGCCACTGCCTGGAAACTATGTTTATATAAATGGCTTATGCCTCACCCAACCTATGCCAAAAACGCTATTTTTTCTAAATACTTTGCTATCTGTACTTCCCACAATTGTCACTTTCATTTCTGGCCAGATCCCTGCATGTACCACAATTTGGAAAAAATTGAGCATCATGAATAGGTGCAGTTTCCTTGTAATTTGGTTTGCACATAAGTACACATAGTAAGCAAAGTAATTAATTATTCCATCTGTAAATGATTTTTGAATTAAATACAAACTAGTAAGAAGTTACTAAATATCAAGTATCTACAGTACAGTATTGTGCTTAATTAACAAATTCAAAGAGCAGACACAAAGACATACGAGGTTTTTCTACTTTCAATTCAGTGTCCTCCATAAGCAACACTACTTTCTCTTCGATAGTCATGACTGTGTTAATTATCATACAATATATGATTTGCATACATTTTGTGAATAAAGTCACCATTAATCATTGTCTGCTATAGATTCAAATCATAACATAGTAATATTTCAAATCACTGTCATAATACAGTTTCCAACTTTTAATCTTCATGTAACATATCTCAGCATTCAGTCTTTATATCATCCATTCTACAGTGTAAACAGTAAGTCAGTCATCATTATGAATGTTCAAAACTACAGTAAGTGAAATCTATGACTTTTCAGCTCTACCTAACATATATCACATTCACATGTTCACCACATATTCTTGCAACAACTGTACTTGGTACAGGAGTCTACACATTTCTCAGAATAAGTCACAAGTGAATCAAAGGCATAAATCACTTAGTATTCTCCTCTCAACACTAGTTAAGTCACAAAATTGTAAAAAACAGCATGGTAGAAAATGGTAAAAATACATCTTATTTACAAAAATAAAAATGTGAATTGTCATGTTGTATAGCAGTGACAAAGATTCTCTCATTAGTACATAGTATGTCTAACAATATACCAACAAGCTCTGCGAACTACAGAACAGTCATAAATCAAGAATAATTTGCCTATACAAGTGGCAAATGGTTCTATGGCTCATATAAGGTAACTGAATTATAATGGACACAGTCAGGTAGGTAGATCAGTGTTTTGTGAACTTATTTTATATATAATAATGGTTTGACTTTGATTTTTAGTGATATTAACATTGCTCAAGATTAGTTAACTATGGTAGAATGAACAGATTGACAGAAGAATGTAACTTTGACAGATTGACAAGTGAGGTGCAGGTGCAGCATTTGGAAACAAAACTGGAACTAAAATGTTACCTACCTAGGAACCTTATATTTGCCACACAAATAACATACAAAGAATGTGTGTCCCCCTCTTTGGGGGACACCACCTTGTCAAAGCACTGTCTGTGTGGGTGGAGAGGCTCGCGTATCTGCGTGAAGCTGAGGGCTACGCCGAAGGTAGAGGACCTACTGCCAGAAAGGCCTTAGCTGATGGATCAGAGTAAGAGTGTCCCAAAACGTCCTGTCTTCCTTATCCACTCCTAGTCCTTACCCAATTTCCTTCCCCAACTGTACCGAGGAGTGTGTGGTACATGGGAAGATGTGTGATGTGGACCGTATAGATCCCCAAATATCATGGGACCAAGATGGGCACGACTGATGAAAATAATTTAAAACAAACTGAGGGGCAAACTATGATCTCAGACATCCAAACATTGGGGTCAGGACTGATGGAATGCAGCCACACTACTGAATCAGTGTCTAGACCTGAGTAAGAAATGGGAAGTGTAACTGAGAAGTTGGACCAGATCAAGATTAAAGACTTGTCTGGCGCCCAGAGGAGGATACTTCTCAGGGAACAGAAGCTAAAAGAAGGAAAAGAATGCCTTCCCAAAAAAAAGTGGAGGGAATTAAAAGGGCTTTAGCCCAAAACCACCATGAAAAAACTGTCTCAGGTTGAAGGGGACCCTCAATGTGAAAGACAGGTAACAAGAGGATAAGGGAGGAATCTAAGAAACCCTCCTCTCAGGAAGAGTGAGTCCAGAAAAGGCCAAGACAAGAAATAGGGAAACAGATGTATAATACTGCAGTCTTGGTTTTTAGGATGGCGGTTATCCGAGAAAGCTATTCACTGGTAAGCATCACCTCGAAATAGCAGGAGCTTGTGCAGATGGCCTTCTTTGAAAAGATTGGGGAGGGGGTGGTGGGACGCTGGCCCAGGTCCCAAATTCAGGAGGGTCTATCTAGATCATGGTGCCCCCATTTTTGTATGTGAGGGGGTGCATACAGTGGAATGGCTCAAGGACAAGATGCCCATGATCCCCCCATGGGAGGATGTGAAGCTGCTTGTTAAGGAGGCAGCTGAGCTTCTTAACACCGCAAAAGTATCAATATGGGTATCAAAGATCCTTAAGGATATCTCTCCAAAAACTCTATTTGAGAAAATAGGGATCCAGGATCCCAAAGTCTTGACAGAGGATTGGAGAGTAATCAACCAGGAGGCTGGAATGTGAATTGCTACTCTGCAGTGAAGTGTGCACTGATATGTAACTTCCTGGCAGGTTAAAACTGTGTACTGGACCAAGACTCAAACTCAAGACCTATGCCTTTCATGGGCAAGTGCTCTACCATCTGAGCAGACTTCTGCCGGTACATCATCTGAGGAGACGAGGTACTGGTGGAAGTAAAGTTGTAAGGACGGGTCGTGAATCATACTTGGGTAGCTCAGATGGTAGAGCACTTCCCCATGAAATGCATAGGTCTTGAGTTCGAGTCTTGGTCTAGCACACAGTTTTAAGCTGCCAGGAAGTTTCAACCAGGAGGCTGTATCGGAAGGATGAACCCTGGTGGTGAGGGTTGGAGAGAAGTCCCTGAAGGTGATGAGAGAGAAAGACCTGAAACTGTTTTCAGGGTTCTTGCAGGTCACTGTCAGGGTAATCAAATACCTCAAAAACAATGATGACATAAAGATGGAGACTTGTGATGTTGCAGATTAATCTGCAGCCCAGTAAAGGGGCCACTGCTGCCCTGAACTGTTGTTGGGGAGACAGGAAGTGGACATGGCCCTGAGACAAGAACCATACTTATATAATGTGGGTGTATCAGGCCTCGGTGGTACTGGAGGTAAGTTGATTTATGCTAGAAATCTAAGAAACTCTAGAACATGAATTTATGTGAAAAATGAAATTTCTTTCATGCCAATGTTGGATTTCTGTTCCAGGGACCTGCAGCATGCAGCAACGTGAGGAAGGTATCATGAGTGAAATTATTTTGGTCTCAGCATACCTTCCTTACAAAGACAGCTCTCCTCCACCTTTGGAGGTGAGGAGACTGATGGAAACTTTCCATCGGCAAGCTGACCAATTGTTGGTTGGATGTGATGCCCATGTCCACAACCTAGTGTGGGGCAGCAAGTACACCAGCAGTAGAGGTGAGCACTTTCTTGAATTTCTCTTGTCTAATAACTTGGAGGTCCTGAATAGGGGTGACAAACCTACATTCAGGAACAGCAGAAGGGAAGAAGTAATTGACATAACCTTTGGTTCCATTATGATGGACAGCAATCTCGAACAATGGCATGTGGCATTGGAGCCATCCTCATCAGACCACATGTATATTAAATTCAAGGTTGAAATGGGAATCAGACAGACCACATCCTATAGGAATCCCAGGAAAACAGACTGGGAGACATACAGCAGGGACCTTTACTTAATCTTGTCAGAAATTAAAACCTCGATAAGGAATCAAGTAGGATTTGAGGAAGTAGCAGAGTCTGTAACCTCTACCATAGTGACCTCATACTAGGAGGACAACTGCTCTATCACCAAGAAGTGCACAAATAGGAGTGTGACTTGGTGGAACAACAACTTGGAAACGCAAAGAAGACAAGCATGAAGACTATTTAACCTTGCGAGATGTAAAGGACAATGGACAAGGCCCTTGTCAACTACAACCTTGCAATTAGACAAGCAAAGAGGCATCCTGAAAGGCATTCTGTGAGGAAGTGGAGGGCATGGCTGCTCAGGCCAGACAGCACAACATCCTCACTAGAGTACCAACTAATCCAGGAGGTACGTTGAGGAAGGAGGATGGGGAATATACAAAAACAGTACATGAGACGCTGGAATTGCTCCTCAAAACTCAATTCCCTCAATATGCTCTGGCAGATAAAACAGATCAGAATGTGATCCCTGAGAGACAGAGGTTCTCAGGCGTTCAAAAAGAGGACTGGGAATTGGCCAAGGGGTGTGTCAACTTCAGTAAAATCCAATGGGTGGTGGGAACATTCCAACTGTTCAAGTCATCTGGCCCAGATGGAATCTTTCCAGCTCTCATGCAACAAGCAGGAGAGGAACTTATAAGAGTCCTATCAGATTATTCAGGGTTAACCTAGCAGCAGGAATCATTCCCAATGCCTGGAGGCCAGTGAAGGTTGTCTTTATCCCAAGCCAGGGAGAATTGATCATACCAAGGCCAAGGATATGAGACCAATCAGTCTGTCCTCCTTCATTCTTAAAACATTGTAAAAACTGGTTAATGTACATGTTTGTGAGAGGAGGCTTTGCCCGTGCGGTTAAAAGCGCTGCAGTCTGGAACCGCAAGACCGCTACAGTCGCAGGTTCGAATCCTGCCTCGGGCATGGATGTTTGTGATGTCCTTAGGTTAGTTAGGTTTAACTAGTTCTAAGTTCTAGGGGACTAATGACCCCAGCAGTTGAGTCCCATAGTGCTTAGAGCCATTTAAACCATTTTTAGAGGAGGCTTACTAGGGCTCCTCTACATTCAAACCAACATGCTCATCAACCAGGTAAATAATGTGAGACAGCTCTCCACCAACTCCTTGGGAAGGTGGAGAAAGCACTTCACTTTCAGGAAATAGCCCTCTGCATCTTCCTGGACATCGAGGGGGCTTTTAGTAACACAACCTTACCTAGGGACCACTACATTTAGGTGGACTAAGGCCATGCTTAGTAGAAGAAAGGTAGAGGCCACCATGATGGTAATTAACACCACTTGAGGTTGTTCAGAAGGAGGAGCTTTGTCCTCTGTATTGCGGACTCTAGTGCTGAACAAACTCATTGAGGAACTACATTCCAGACAATGCTTTTGCCAAGAGTAGCAGATGACCTTGCCATAGCAATACTCAACAAATTTACTGATACAGTGAGGAATATGGCAGAAGATGTTCTGGACATTGTGAAAGATTCGTGCAGGAAACAGGATCTAAGGGTTAATCCTAAGAAGGCTGTTGTGGTACCATTCATGAAGAAGCATATCCAACACTCAAGTTGGAATCTAAAACATTTTGATGAACCTCTACCTGTGAAGGGGATAGTGAAATATCTAGGGGTAACCTTAGATGAGAAACTAACATGGACCCTTCACATTAAGAGCATCTGATCCAAGGCAAAAGGTACTCTAGTGAGTAAAAGAAGAGCTCGTGCCAAGAACTGGGGCCTAAGCCCCAGAGGTACGCAGTGAATATGTGCCAAGGTTGTTAGACGTGGGATCTCCTACACGGCCGTAGTGTGGTGGAAGAAAGTAGAACAGCAGGTTGCAGCTAATGAGCTTGCTAAGGTGCAGAGACTAGCCTGCTTAGCCATAACAGGCAAAATAGCAACACACCAACTGCTGTGATGGAAACCATGCTGGACATGCCTCCATTATACCTTTGGGTTAAGATGGAGGCAGCAGGTGGTGCATACAGACTCAAAACTGGTAAACATTCGATCTCATAGTTAGTGAGGAGTGAGGTAAATATAGGAATGGTTGGGGAAATGCTGGCCAACAATATAATAACTCCCAACTGTTTCAACAAGCCTTACAAATTAATAATTGGAAGCAGGGAGCAGTGGGAAAAAAACAATTTGACACTATATGGGAGATGTCTGGTTTACTGATGGGTCGAAATCAGACCAAGGTACTGGGGCGAGATGTATGAGGTTCAGCCAAGACTGGAGGGCATAATCTCTCTAGAAAACTGACCTCGGTATTCCAAGTCAAAATCACTGCAATCAGGGCACGTGTGGAAGAGAATGTCCATAGGTGATACAAGGACTGTAGCATCTACAGCTATTCAGACAGCCAGGCAGCCCTGAAATCATTGGTATCTCCTGTAACAAGGTCTAAGATTGTTGCAGGATGTCACAGGGTTGTGGTGAAGTTAGGGGGAAGCGACAAGGTAAACCTAGTGTGGGACCATAGCCACTCAGAGGTCAGTGGCAATGAACAAGCTGACATATTGGCCAGGATGGGGGCAAAGACTCCATTCATTAGACTGGAACCTGTCCTGACAATCACCAAGGCTATGACCAAACTAGAACCACAGAAGTGGCTCAGAAGACAGCATGTAGAATACTGGACCTAGTTCTATAAACAAAAACATTGGAAGGTAATGATGCCAAATCCATGTTTTAAAAGAAGCTCTGTAATCCTGGGCTTGAACAGGAAAGAGATTTAGCTCATGGTTGGACTGATGACTGGCCATGGGAATTTCAAAAAAAACACCTAGATACAATGGGTACAATGGAAGAAGACCCTAAATGTAGGATCTGTGATGAGAGTGAAGAAACGGCATCACACCTAATCATTGAATGCACTGCATTGGAGAGCAAGAGAGACAGAATTTTCAGGACAACTAGACCTGAAGAAATTGTGTCTAACAAAGAACTGGTAAAATAGACTCCTTGCACCATTTTAAAGCATTGGTTGGCTTTACAGGCATTGTTTGGCTTTACTAGATATACAGGGAATGATACCACACAGTAAACTCAGTTTCAGTGTGGGCAGTGGTGGGTTAACCAAAGCTGTTGTAGCTTCCCTGTTAAAATCAAATCAAATCAAATGCATGTCCCCCAGAGGGTGCTAAATCATTTATCTTGACAAAACAAATGAAAATATAAAATATGAATATTAGTGAAAGAACACAGCTGACATTTACATTATTTTGCCTGAATAATGTGACCAGTGTTACTCACTATATTTAACACAACTTTTTCATTTCAAATGTTTCAAAGTGGCAGCATGAGTAAATAACAAAATCTGACCTTCATTAAATATTTGCTTTCCAAAATCTGGAAAATATGCTGACAACTATAGTACATTTCATACAATGAATGCAAAAAAATTCTAAGTTGAATCCCACAGCAGTGTCAAATCCCAATGACAGAATGTGCTTCTTCATAGTAATGTTTCATTGAAAGTATTACCTTCAAACAAAATTATTTCATGACACTAAAACTTTTCACATGGCATTAGGGACTGCAGTGCCCCCACACCTTTTCTACCCCAGAAACTATTTTCTGATTCTGTGTCAGCCTCAGCAACCCCCATTTCCTCCTAATGCATAACTCTTTTAAACAGTCTAGACTTGCTATAACAAACACTTACATGCCACCAAATACTACTCAAAAACATCACTTTAGCCCAACCATCTTCACTATTTATTTTTTTACAGTTTTTATTATCCTAAGATATATTCTATCACAAACCTATCAGATGTAATCAATATATTTTTTTCATATAGCCATCAGACTCAGAGTAACACATTACAGGCCATCTTCATATTCTCTGATACAAACAAATGCTATCTGGCAGAACTGAAGATCATACAACACAATTCAGAATGAAGTTCCTAAGGCATACAAAATCATCATACGAGGTGCGGCTAGAAAAAAACCGGACTGATGCTGGAAAAAACATTTATTTACAATTTCATGTTATCTCCTTCAATGTACTCTCCTCCTCGGTCTCTACACCGCTCCATACGAATTTTCCACTGTTCATAGCAATGCTGCAGATCATTTTCGGTAAGTCCATACATTACTTCCGTCGCTTTTTCTTTTACTGCTTCAACAGTCTCAAATCTAGTTCCTTTCAAAGCTGACTTGACTTTAGGGAAAAGAAAAAAGTCACAGGGGGCCAAATCAGGTGAGTAGGGTGGATGATCTAAGATGGGAATGTTGTGTTTTGCCAAAACGTCTTCACTGACAACGCACTGTGAGCTGGGGCATTGTCTTGGTGAAGGATCCATGACTTTTTCTCCAAAAATCGTTCCGTTTTCTCCACAAATCGTTCCGTTTTCTCCGTACTCGCTCACGTAGGGTAGCCAGGACGCTAATGTAGTAATGCTGATTCACTGTTTGTCCCTCTGGTACCCAATCAACGTGCACAATCCCTTTGATGTCAAAAAAAAAAAACAATCATCATTGCCTTGAATTTCGATTTTGACATTCGTGCTTTTTTTTGTCGTGGAGAACCAGGAGTTTTCCAATGCATCGATTGGCGTTTAGTTTCGGGATTGTAAGTAAAAAACCACGATTCATCGCAAGTAATAACATTTTGTAAGAAGGTGGGATCACTTTCAATGTTTTCCAGGATGTCACAACAAATCATTCTTCGGCGTTCCTTCTGTTCAATTGTGAGACACTTTGGAACCATTTTTGAACACACTTTGTTCATGTTGAAACTTTCATGAAGAATCTGCCTAACACTTTCCTTGTCAATTCCTGTTAACTCAGACACTGCTCTGATTGTTAAACGGCGATCTTGTCGAACAAGTTTACCGATTTTTTCAATGTTTGCATCAGTTTTTGCTGACAATGGTCTGCCAGTGCGAGTGTCATCACTGGTGTCTTCGCGGCCATCTTTAAATCGTTTAAACCACTCAAACACTTGTGTGTTCGCGGTAAACGATCATCGCCGTACACTTGTTGTAACATTACAAACGTTTCACTTGCAGATTTTCCTAGTTTGAAACAAAATTTGATGTTAACACGCTGTTCTTTCTGTACACTCAACATTTTCCGACGCACAGACAAAACGTCAACTACTTAAAACAGACGCCACGGGCAGACTGTGTGCAGGAGGCAGATGACACTCGAGCAGTAGGCGGAGCGAGAGTCACGTGACAGGCCACGCGACTTTCAGCCTTATTGCATTCGTTTTATTGTTTCACCAGTACTAGTCCGGTTTTTTTCTAGCCACACCTCGTAGTCATCATGTTCTTCAAAGTACTACAACATAAACTTTACCTTATCAATGTCTCATCAAAGCATGAAGAAAATCACTATATATAATAGAGGGAAACATTCCACATGGGAAAAATATATCTAAAAACAAAGATGATGTAACTTACCAAACGAAAGCATTGCTATGTTGATAGACACACAAACACACACACTGTGTGTGTTTGTGTTTTTGTATACCAATATTAACAAAGCATAATAACATTCATAGTCAACATCCATATTATAACATAATTCTCCAACATACCATTGCACAAATATTCTGACCATAGTATATTGATTTTTACAATTTTCATAAATTACATGTATGGCCTAAAAAGTAATCTCTTCTCTCTAAGCTTCATCTGTAAGAAAATATACTTGACACAATAGTTTTAAGCCATTAAGGTTTGAAATTTCAGGTCAATGCACCCTACTCATAACAAAATTCTTACCAACGCTCCCATTTTTCCACAGTTATTATTTTCATATGCTGACTACAAACCTTAAATATGACATAGTGAACCAACAAGTCTGGCTTCCTCCCTTTCCAAATGCATCACAATAGTTTCCAAAATACATCTAAAACACATACGTACAGCTCCATCAAACCAGGCAGTACAGGAACTCAAAGTATATCTCATGTCATTACCTCATCAAAAACTATTTTCAAGGCTGTGTGTGCTAACCCTATTCCTAAATGGCATAATTATTCCCTAAAAATGCAAAGTTTATGAAGTAAGTATAATTATTTCCAGAAACAGTCATTATTTAATCAGATAATTGTCCATAAGCTCAGATAGTACATAAATATAATGCGTCATCAGATCTCATTCCATATAAAATATTTTCACTCAGTTGCAGTAAATTTGCATATCCTATTTTATAAATGGAATAATAAGTTTCCAAAAAATGTCAAAATTTTGCTTGTATAAATTTCTTTTAACCAAGCGTGGTAAAACCATAAAGCGTATTTCATACCATTCCATGCAAAATACCTTTCCTCAAATACAGCAAAATATAATCTGTTCCAAAACTCAGGACTAATTATTCACTACTCAGGCTTAAATGTACACCTCTTTTCCATCATAGCAATATGCCATAACTTAGATGTAATCTCAATGCAAGAGAGCTCAGATTGAGCCAATATGACACAAATTTCATTTCAAAAACATAAGATAATTTTTTGACTATTAGACAATCCAGTAGATAAATTTTTATTTAATATTCTGTGGGACTGCACTTGAAAATCTGTAACATATATGCACCTACTTCCTAACGAAGAAAGGCAGCACAATAACAGAAGATCCATTACGTTTTTGCCAGCAGCAACAATCGGCAGCTGTATTTGTGTCTGAGCAATTGTGCATTCAGTTGTTATCCAGTCATGCCGGTGTGAGGTTCATAGCATTTTGCATTATTTCATAATAAAAGTTTTAAATCTGTGAACATCTCACCAGCCAGCCAGATGGATCCTTCAGGATAGTCAGGCAACGTAGAGAATGGACATTGATCAATGTAGCGAGAATTTTCCCAAATACGTATGGCCAGAACTTGTTGATGGCCCAAATAACTGCAAGGTTCATTTTTTTGGTTGTGGAGTAGTTAATATCAAACTTGGAAAGTACTCATAAAGTATAAGATACCACCTTTCCACTGGCTTCCTGAATTTGCAGTAGAACTGATCCTATCCCAAAACTGCTAGTGTCTGTGTGAAGTTCTGTTGTTGCCATTCTCATCATAGAATGATAGAACTGGAGAAGATGTTAGCACATTCTTAAGGACAAGGAAAGATCTTTCTTTCACTGCATTCCAGTAAAATTTGTAATCTCCCAGCAGTAGTTCATGCAAGGAATGGGCCTTGGTACAGAAGTCTTCATCAATTGCTACCAATATGAGCACATTCCAAGAAAACTTCTCACATCATGAATGCACCATGGAGCTGGGAAATCTGAGACTGCTCTTATTTTCTCTGGATCAGGACAGGCCCCACCCTCCACTGCCATTCACTAGGTACCACAAGAATTTTATTTTTTGGGAGATGAAGAGGCACTTTTTCAGATTCAGGTGGAGACCTACAGTCTGAACACAGTCCAACAAGGTTGTCAAATGGCTTAGATGTGCCTCAAGTGTCTTAAAAATGACAATATTATACAGATAGCAAGCACACATCATTTATTTGAGGTCTCAAAGCTAGTTGTCCACCATACTCTTGATGGTAGCTGAAACACTGGACAATTCAAGTGGTATAACTTTGAACTCACAGAGGCTTTCAGGATTTATGATGGCAATCTCCTCCCAGTCAGCCTCATCAGCCCCTGTCATTCACCTGTCTGCTTATCTATAGCTGGGGAATACTTTGCTTCTTTCAAGCAGTCTAGTGTGTCATCAGTGCTTGACAATGGACAGACATCTTTTTTCATGATTTTGTTCAGTCATTGCCAGCGGACACAGAAACACAATGTGCATTCACAACGTCCACAGGAGTGGACCAGTGACACTGATGTCAATGTGTGTGTTGTTAATGGATAAGTGTTGCCAGCAGCAAATAACCATCCAGAGGAATCTTTGTTGTTGTTGTCGTTGTGTTTACAAACTGAAAACTACTTTGATGCAGGTCTCAATGCTACTCTCTCCTATGTAAGCCTCTTCATCTCTGAACAACTACTGCAACCTACATCCTTCTGAATCTGCTTACTGTATTCACCTCTTGGTCTCTATGACTTTTATCCCTCACAATACTAAACTGGTGATCCCTTAATGTCTCAGAACGTGTCCTATCAACCGATCACCGCTTTTAATCAAGATATGCTACAAATTTCTGTTCAGTATCTCCTCATTAGTTATTTGACCTACCCACCTAATCTTCAGTAGTCTTCTGTAGCATCATATTTCAAAAGCTTCTATTCTAAATTTACTGCTCATGTTTCACTTCTGTACATTGCTTCACTCCTGACAAATATTGTTTTTTTTTTTATGTTAACAAATATCTCTTCTTTAGAAATGCTTTTCTTGCCATTGCCGGTCTACATTTTGTTTCATCTCTACTTCATCCATCATCAGTTATTTTGCTGCCCAAATAGCAAAACTCAT
This sequence comes from Schistocerca piceifrons, assembly GCF_021461385.2. Taxonomy (NCBI): domain Eukaryota; kingdom Metazoa; phylum Arthropoda; class Insecta; order Orthoptera; family Acrididae; genus Schistocerca; species Schistocerca piceifrons. Next base: position 462,859,509 of record NC_060149.1, read on the forward strand.
CTGCTACCTTAAGAGTCTCATTTTCTAATTTAATTCCCTTAGCATCACTGATTTTATTCGACTGCATTCCATATTCCTTCTTCTCTTTTGTTGATGTTCGTCTTATATCCTCCTTTCAAGACACCCTCCATTCTGTCCGAATGCTCTACCAAGTCCTTAGCTGTCTTTAAAAGGATTATAATGTCATTGGAAAACCTGAAAGTTTTTATTTCTTTTTTGTGAATTTTAATTTCTGCTCCAAACTTTTCTTTGGTTACTTTTAGTGTTTGCTCAATCAGTACACAGATTGAGTATCAAGAGTAGACTACAATCATGTCTCTCTCTGTTCTCTGTCAATACTTCTCTTTCATGCTCCTTGACTCTCATAATTGCCATATGGTTTCTGTACAAATTGTAAATACCTTTTTCTCCCTAAATTTTACCGCTGCTGTTGTCAGAATTTTCAAGAGTGTATTTCATTCAACTTTGTCAAAAGCTCTCTCCACATCTACAAATGCTATAAATGTAGGTTTAACTTTCATTTACCTATCTTCTAAAATAAATCATAGTGCCAGCATTGCCTTGCATGTTCCTACATTTCTCGAGAATCCAAACTGATCTTCCCTGAGGTCGCCTTTTATCTGGTTTTCCATTCTTTTCTACAGAATTCGTGTTAGTATTTTGCAACCATGACTTATTAAAATGATTGTATGGTAATTTTCATACCTGTCAGTAACTGTTTTCTTTTGAATTGGAATTATTACATTCTTATTGAAGTCTGAGGGTATTTCACCTGTCTCATACGCTTAGCACACCACCTGGAAGAGTTTTGTCATGGTTGGCTAGCCCAAGGCTCTCAGTAGTTCTGATGGAATGTCATCTATTCCTGGGTCCTTGTTTCAATTCAGATCTTTCAGTGCTCTGTCAAATTTTTCTCACAGTATCTCATCTACCATGCCATCTTCATGTACACCCTCCTCCATTTCTATAACATCGCCTTGAAGTTCCACTCCATTGTGTAGACTTTCTATGTACTCCTCCCAACATTCAGCTTCCCCTTGATATATGTACAGCTGCTTCTCTTTTCTCCAGAGATTCACGAATTTCCTACCTTTCTGTAATTTCTTCAGTTTTAATCTACAGTTCACAATCAATAAATTGTGGTCAGAGATCACATCTACCCCTGAAAATGTCTTATCATTTAAAATCTGGTTCTGAGATATGCATTACCATTATATAATCAGTCTGAAACCTTCCAATGTCTCCAGGTCTCTTCCACATATACAACTTTCTTAAATGCTTCTTAAACCAGGTTAACAATGACTAAATTATATAGTGTGCAAAATTCTATCAGATGACTTCCTCTTTCATTCCTCTTGCCCAGTCCATATTCAACTATTATTCTTTTCTTCTCTTCCTTTTCCTGCTATTAAATTCCAGTCCCCCATCACAATTAAATTTTTATCTCCCTTAACTCTCTGAATAATTTCTTTTATCTCATCATACATTTCTCCAATCTTTTCATTATCTGCTGAGCTAGTTGACATATATACTTTTACTATTATGGTTGGTGTGGGCTTCATGGTTATCTTGGCTACAATAATGTAGCCAGTCCTACTAACTTACCTGTATTCCTATTTTCTTATTTATTATTAAACCCACTCCTACATGAACCATATCTGACAATGTATTTATATACTTGTATTTACCTGAGTATAAGTCCTCTTCCTCCTGCCACTGAATCTTACTAATTCCCACTATATCTAACTTCAAACTGTCCATTTACCTTTTTAAATTTTCTAACCTACCTGCCCAATTAAGGGATCTAACATTCCATACTCCGATCTGTGGGATGCCAGTTATGTTTCCCTTAATGATGACGTCCTCTCGAGTAGTCACTGTCCAGATATCAGAATGGGAGACTATTTTACATGCACAATATGTTACCCAAGAGGACATAATCATCAATTAACCATTTTGTAGCATTCCATGCCCCAGGGAAAAATTATGGCTGTTGTTCGCCTTGCTTTCGGCACTTGGCTGAACCAGCAGAGCAAGGCCATTTTGGTTGATGTTACAAGGCCAGATCAGTCAATCATCCAGATTGTGGCCCCTTCAACTACTGAAAAGACTGCTGCCTCACTTCAGGAACAACACATTTGTCGGGTCTCTCCACAGATACCCCTCCATTGCGGCTAGACTACGGTATGGCTATCTGTGCTGAGACAGGCAAGCCACTCCATCAGTGGGAAGATCTGTGGTTCATAGTTATGGTTATTGAAATAGCTTTGTCAATAATGGGCTCTGATCTTCCACTGTCTATGGCTGCTTATGATGTGTGCATCAAGCCCTATCTGAGAATACCAATTCTATTACGTTCTGATAAAATGACAAATTCAAAGGGCTGTTTGATGTCATTGATAGTATATTGTGCAATAGAGGTTCCTGTCAGCTGGGCATATTTCCATTTTGTGACTTTCAGTGCAACAACTTTTACATCACAAATCATAATCTTCTTTAGCTGGCAACAATAAGCATCCAACATCACAGAAAGGGAAGACCCTGAGTTGACATGTATCTGGACACATTGGCCATTGATGCTCATGTCAGTGGGCTTTCCTTAAATATTGGTGACTGTTGTCTTTGGAGAATTTTCATCTGTGGTGGCTTCTCCTTTATAAATGGTTGCCTCACTTAGTTTTCCTGAATTTGGTGGCTAGGCGAGTGGCTTATGGCAACATACGATGGAAAGCAACCGTGTCCAGTATGATGATGATGTTCATTCCCAAAGTTGACTATAGTCACCAGTCACCTGCAGCTGATTGACATGAATAGAACTGTTGCAATGGTTGATATCTTGAGATGCAGGAGTTGGCAAAAACTCGTCTTCTTTCCCTGCTGCAATATACAGTGTACCCAAGGCATGCACAGTGGAAACATACTGGTGTTTTGTCTGGTGTTGATCTCCAAATGTCAATTCTTCTGTGGGGCATTGTATTTAGCAGAGGAGTTGCTTGTACCTGCATTGTTCAGGTGCTGGGACATCATTTGACAGTTGTGGCATAAGTTCAAGTTGGTCGAGTTCATTTTTCCTGGCATGTTCAACTGGTGGTGGAGATTGATGACAGAAATCAACACATATCATCCTCAACACTCCTCTTACCTTATCATACATAGATTCAAGTTTCATGGCAGCTATCTCCAGCTTACTTGGTCTGACAGTTCAGGTCCCTATGAAATTTTATGTATATCAAATGCTGTAAAGCAGTATTCAGGAAAGTTGTAGTGGAGCTAAAAGTGGCAAATAATACACTTATCATTAAACATAGAAATAAGATAAAAGCAGCATGATCTTTTTTTCAGTCAGTATTAGGTGCCAAAGTCAAAAGTAAAGCAATTTTGGAAATTAGATTTCAATATGATATTATAATAAACCCTGTTCAGATGTCAAATTGTTTCAATGAATTCTTCATAAATACAGTAAAATCAAATGCAGATATGGCAGCCTATCAAGACAAAGCAAATTTAATAACTCCAAAAACAACTATAATGCATCTTTTAAAGACTGAAAAAATCATACAAAGGGATGTGAAAAATGAAATGAAAAACAAAACCACATCTAGGTGAGATGAAATACCTACTTCTGTAATCAACAGTATGTATAATGTCATTTCACAACCACTGTCAGTTACTATGAATCAATCATTTGCTCAGGGATGTTTTCCAAATGTATTGAAATGTGCTGAGAGGAAACCATTATTCAAAATGGGATTGACAGGAGAGAAGAAGAATTACTGTTCTATCTTTCTTCTGCCAGTCTACTCTATGAAGTGCTATCCAAAATTTTTGGGACTGGTGCTGCCATCTGTTGAAAACCTTACCTTTGGACTAATGGTCATCATCACCCTTGAAATAGTTCCCATTCACACATACATACTGGTACCAGTTCTTCTGCCACTGGTCAAATGTTTTCTGGAAGTCCTGTTCTTTGAGGGTGTTTCTCACCACCAGCGATGCTTCTTGAATCCTCTCTAGAGTGTCGAACTGATGGCCTTTCAACTTGAGTTTCAGTTTTAGGAATAGTGCAACGTCACAAGGCACCCACTCTACTCTGGTGAGTACTGTGGGCAGGGTACAACCGCCATGTTGTTTTTTGCCAAAAAGGTCCTCGTGAGCAAGGACGTGTGACAGGGTGTGTTGTCATGATGCAGTAGCCAGTTCCCTTGATGCCAAAGTTCAGGATGTCATCGCTGCATATTTTCATGGAGCCATTGCAAGACATCACAGTAGTATGCGGAATTCACTGTTTGACTGGGTGGGACGAATTCTTTGTGCACAATTTCCTTGGTATCAAAGAAAATGATGATCATGCTCTTCACTTTGCTCTTCACCTGTCTTGCTTTTTTGGGTCTTGGAGAGCCCGGGCTCTTCCACTTGGGTGATTGTTGCTTTGTTTCTGGGTCATAACTGTAAATCCAGCTCTCATTGCCGGTGATAACTCATGACAAGAAGGTTGGATCATCAGATGCAGTACACACATGCTGTTCTGTTTGCAGGTCCATTGTAAAATCACCACACACCAAACACAGATTATTATGGAAATCACTGTGGACACACAACATGTCCTCCCAGCTGAATGTCACTGTGCACACTGACTCATCAGATATGCAGCTCTCATCACCTAGCGGTGCAAAGATCTACTGCTCCTACTTTCCAGATGGCTTCACCAGTCCCAAAAATTTTGGATTCCACCTTGTAAAGTGTTTGAAAAAATTGCAGCAAAACAAATTAAAAAATTTCTTATTGCAAATGACATACTTTTTGAAAACCAGTTTTTCTTCCAACAGAGAAAAATCACTGTAAATTGATGAATTTACTCAAAACATATGCTCCACATTAGATAAGAATAAAAAGGTCATAAGAATATTCTGAGGTCTGACAAAAACCTTCGATTCAATGAACCACTCCCTACTTCTCCACAAATTATAGATATACAGAATCAAGGACACTGCTTTACAGTGGTTCAGCTCTTACTTAACAGACAGGAAACAAAAATTAATTGTAACTTCAGATTCAAGAAATCATTCCTCAAACTGGAAACCATTTTCCTTAGAGTCTCGCAAGGTTTGATACTTGGTCCCTACCTGTTCCTTTTTGACATAAACTATCTACCACTTGCTACTGATGATCATTAATTTTTATTTGTTGATGATACATCAGTTCTAATAAAAAAAATGAGGTATCTGAAACAATGCCAATAATTGTAAAAAATACTCTGGAAAAACTTGAATCTTGGTTCCATCAAAATGGACTAAAACTAAATGTAACTAAAACCAAAATGATGCATATTGAAAGTAAATCATTTGAACAGAGCAAAATAAAGGTAACTTGCAATGATTAGGGCATTGCAAAAGCAACCCATGTAAGGTTCTTAGGCCTAAATCTTGATAAAAATGTAAATTGGTAGGTACATGTCTATCACTGCTAGTTTGAGTCAGTTATTCATTATGGCATAATCTTCTGGGAAAATTCAACAAATGTTAAAAAAGAAAATAATTAGGAACATGTGTGTTGCCAAAGAATGGGCATCCTGTCAACCACTGTTAAAATATTTAAAACTGCTGTCTATTCCCTCCATTTACATTTATGAGAACTTATTCTTATATGAAACAGTAAACTCTTTCTCTTTTGACCACAACTACAGCACTTGCCACAGGGAGAATTGGAATCTCCTGACTGCTGCTTAAAACTCTATACACAAACATCAGAGTACGTAGGGTTTAAAATTTACAATAAAATAAAAGGCAGTAATATGTATAATGTGAAGCTTGATTCACTGAAAAGATTGCTCTTTACTCTTATGGTGGAAAAGTGTTATTATTCTATTGAAGAATTCATTGAGGACAATTTCACAGTTTGAACAAGGTAACTATACATTTTATTTTTGATTAATGGAAACTGCAGTATGCATTTGTGTAGCAGTATCTTAGAAATGTGTATAAAATAATGTAAACTGTTGTAATTTTCTTAAAAAATTTTACTTCTTTTAAATCTGTATCCATCACCTGCTGAACTACCAATTTGGTGTGTGCACTGCTTCATAGTTTGTGTGTGAACTTTTCCTTGATTTCAGCTACTAGACGCCACTTGGCCTGCTAATACAGCAGCAGTTAAATGTACAGCCTGCTGATTGTGCTGCCTTGTTGTCCATGTGTGTGTACTCTTCAAGCAATAAAGTGCAGTGTTCTTGATTTAGAACACTTTTTGTCAATGAGTATGATATTTGACTCTATGTTTTCCACTTCAGTCATCAGTCTTTTGACTTTAATCTCCACGAAGGTAGTTCTTAAGCCTCTTCTTGAGCAACAGCAGGCACTGACAGTTGGTATTTCAAGTGTAACGAGTACATTAGCTCAACTTGTGGTCCCACCTCCAACATATCTGCCACTGTTCCGTGCATATGATGATGTATCACAAAACTGGGATGCTTACAAAAAATACCTGCAACAATATTTCAAGGCGTTTGGGGTCACAGATGTAAACTTGTTCAAGGCCCTTTTTTTGTCATGAATTTCACCTCGCATGTATGAGTTGTTGTGTTGGCTCACCCCCTTACAAGAACCTTCAAGTCTTTCTTTTGATCAGCTGTCTAAGTTACTTTCTAACCATTACTGTAAACATACTCATGTTATTGCTGCCAAAAATGACCAAAACAGTCATACAGGGCATGGGCATCAGAACCACATGGACTTAGCCATTTTTGTAATTTTGTGATAAATATTCATAAGGAACCCTATGCAGATCATATGCTTCATGATGCGATCATACGTTATGCTCCTGATAGGAAAGATTGAGAGAAAGCTCAACAGTGTTAAAATACTATGCTTACAGTAGTATTGAACATTGCTGAGTCATTTGAACTTTCACATGCTGCAGATAGACAGATAGAAGCCTTGTCCAAAGTTTCAGAAACCAGTTCCTCTCACCCCTCCCAGCTTTCAGTCAATTTGCTGGGGAATGTGGACTATTTCAGCAGTCCAGCAGTCATCTACACATCATATAGGTAATTGTTGTTTGCTACAACAACAGTCCATGTCACAACAGTGAAAGCCTCATGCTCCACTGCCTTCATGCTCATACTGCTTCATTTAACACAAACGGACACTGTGTCCCAAGTGCTGTGCAGTGTGTAATAGGTGCCATAAGAAAGGACACATTGTTTCTGTAACTCCTTTCTGAACCAGAATGATCATGAAATGAGCATGGATGTAAACAGTGTGTCAGCAGTGATGGTGTCTCAAAGTAAGTTATGAATTCAAGTGTATTTGTTTAACAAACCATTGTTACTGCAGGTGGATACAGGCGGTGCAGCAGCATTGGTGAATTTTCAGACTTATGTGGATTTGGGTTCTCCCCATCTGGCTCTGTGTCACAGAGGCCAGTGACTTATAACAAACAACAGATTCACATTCTTGGACAGTTTTCTGCACCTGTGACTTACAAGGCTGTGGTTTATTAATTAATATTCGTAGTTGGCAACAATGCTTACACTGAAAATCTGTTTGGTTTGGATGCTTTTACATTGTTTGGATTCTCCATTGATGATGAACGCATTTGGTTTCTGATCAAGTTCCATATCAACAGCCAGATGCTCCCTATGCTGAATTTTTCTTTCTACTTTCTCAAGAACTGGGTTAATCAATAGGATTTCAGTCTCATGTGATGATGAAGTAGCCTCCCTGTCTCATTTTCTCCAGGCCCACCCATTATTGGCAACCTTATGGGATCAAGTAAAAGCGGAAATAGATCGTATTCAGTCCCTTGATGCTGTTCAGCCTATTTCTTCCAGTCAATGGTTAGCACCACTGGTGATAGTCAAAAAACCTGTCAGCAAATTATGCCTCTGCAGTGATTTTAAAAAATCTGTTAATGTACAGTCAATCATTGATATCTATCATTTGCCTCAACCTGATGAGCTGTTTGGAACATTAATGGGGAGGGGAGGAGGCATTAATTTTCAAAAAATGTCATGGCAGAGGCATATTTACAGCTTCCATTAGATGAGGAATCTAAATGCACTCTAGTTATCAACATCTAATTTGGGTTTTATCAATACCAATATTTGCCTTTTGGAGTGGCAAGTGCAGTACACCCGTGGACTGTTCGATCAAGAAATACACTGGGAGAAACTGAAGAATCACACAGTTCATTTAAGATGAACAAAGCTTGCAGCAAACTAGTACATAAGATTATTATTGTTTACAAGTTGGAGCAGAGAGCTGTTATTTGATGAGTGCATATTTGTAATGAAGTTCTATATTTCAAAGGATGAAACATGTCAGTAATCTTTCATGCCTACAGTGACAGCTATTTTTAGAATGGAATGTATGAATACCTAACTAACTAACTGACTCTAATTATGATCTTGATTCTGCCAGTACCTTTCTTATAGAATGCAGACAATATCCAAATGAATTTTCCTCACTAGCCTGTCTGTTATATTAACACTCCCAGTGCCAAGCATGTTCTACAAACCTGCCTGTAGAAACCAGTCTATTTTAGCAGTACTCAGGTAAGTGCTATGGTGTCATTTGTTTACATATTGCAGAGTTGTCCTCTGTGATGTAGGGGCTATAATTGCATGTTGGCACCACGTGGATTAACATTTTGATCCTTACTTTTGCAATTATTTATGATATCATCTTTCTGATTTTTTGGGAATTATTTATGAAATATTATAATTTGTTGCAACATTCTGTGTACCACATCAAAGATGTATAAAGAGGGGACAGTTAATATGTTTAGGTATTTAAATAATGGCCGACATGATGCCCTGGGCTGTGCAGAGCACATGTTGCGAATGATTCGTTTTTGCAACTTTAAAATTCGTGTAACATTTCCCGAGTAAGCACTCTTTGGGCAGGCAAACTTTTCAACTCAGCATATACTTTGTATGACCTCAATAAAGGTGCTTTCAGTGTGAAGCATTAGTCCTTGTTAAGAGACTGTTCTCATAGCTGGTACTTGATTTCAGATTTACATTCTTGATTGACAAATGTGCCATGTTTTTAACACTGCTTTCTCCTACATCTACATCAACATTTATACTTTGTCATTCTGTGTGCCATTCACAAATGGTGCATGGGAAGAATGGGTATTGGTAAACCTCTCCATTATGTGTAATGTGTAATGTGTAATGTAATGTGATGTGATGTGTATTTTATTCATCTCATAATGTAGATAATTTCAGAACATATGTCTGATGTACAGGAGACATGTCAAGGTTACAATTTGCTTATTTAAAATTTTGTCACACTTACAATAATACTTTGTGGAGTGTTTACTTACTTGCAATTTGTGAAACTTACAGCATTTACATCTACTATAACTATCATAAATTTTTATTCAATTTTAGGGATTCAGCTGAAAGTATCACTTTGTCCTTCATGGTATCTTCCACAGAGTAGTAGCATCATTCAATTAGAAAATCATGTAACTTGCTTTTTAAAATATTTATCTTCATATTCATTATGTCACACCCTTTTATTGTGTTGTGAATTTTTGTGGCTATATACTGAGGAGTCTGAGCACACATTTTTAAGTGATGAGAGGTGAGCATAAAGTTCTCTTCATGTCTTGTGTCATATGAGTGTTCAAAATGATTTTTTTGAATAGATCAGCTCTTCTGCATAGGAAAAGATCCACCTCAAAGATGTATAAAGAGGGGACAGTTAATATTTTTTGGTATTTAAATAATGGCCGACATGATGCCCTCGGCTGTGCAGAGCACATGTTGTGAATGATTCTTTTTTGCAACTTTAAAATTCTTGTAACATTTCCTGAGTTTCCCCCCAAAATTGTTCAATATTGAATAACCAATTCAAAGTAGCTATAATATGCTATTTTCCTGGTGACCATATCAGTGGCACAGGCTAAAATTTCCATTGCAAATGCAAGGCTGTTTAATTTATTTGCTAGCTATTCTATATGAGAATTCCAACTCAAAGTTCTGTGTAAGTTTATTCCCAGGAACCTGACTGAGTCAAGTTCTTCCATTTTTTGATTGTTGTGAGTGACACAAATTTTCTTAAGTTTTGGAATGTTTGGTTTTAAAACTCATCATGTTGGTTTTTGAAGTGTTTAGCCTTAAGCCATTTTGACTGAACCATCTTTCCAGGATACTTAACATATTCATGACACTCTGTAGTATATTGTCAGAATTTTAATTTTCAATTAGGGCAGAAGTATCATCTGCAAACAAAGTTAAATGAGTATTTATATTGAGAGGCAAGTCATTTACATAGAACCAGAATAAAATGGGTCCAAGGATTGATCCTTGAGCAATGCCTTGTAACAGAGTTTTCCACTCAGAGAAGTCATCTGCTCCATTTGATGTGATTACTATCCTTTATACCCTTTGTAACATTTCAAAGCGACATCCCTTATTCCATACTGTTGAGTTTTAAAAGCATCAGGGCATGGTTTACAGAGTTGAATGCTTTTGTAAGATCACAGAATATTCCTGTGACCTTTGCTTTCCTATCTAGTGATGAAGTAATTTTTTCAATAAACTCATTTATTGCATCTACTGTGTTTTTGCCTTGTTGGGAGCCAAATTGGTTATGTGAAATTATATCATTCTGTGTGATGAAGCTTTGTATCTGTAAAGCAGCAATTTTTTCAAATATTTTTGATACCTCTAATTTCTTAGATTTTATTATTGTGGTGCAATATGATGCCCAACTCTTATTGGAATGTACTCTTTAGTTCCATATCAAACCTCCATGTAATGCCCAATGACTATCTTGTAGTATCTGCAACTGAGATTATTGATTATCTCCATAATGCTCTCACACTAACTAAATGATCCTGTCATGAAATGCATTGCTTCTAACTGGATCTTCTCTGTCTCTTATGTTAATACAAACTGATATTTTACATTTTACTGAAATATTTATAATTTAAGTCAATAGGTTTCGACAAATTGCCTGCTGGCACCTTCAGTTGATGTCTGTTTGATGATTTTTCAGAGATTTCTGCAGCACAAGTGGCTAGCTTTGTCAAAGCATCACCCTCTATTATTGGTTGTGGACTGGAGTCAAGCTCGCTGCCACAGATTCTATATTCATGGCAAGTCAACATCCAAGGGCTTTACTGCTGCTATTCTCCCCTCATTACCTGCAACAGTCGTTTGCTGCAGCACAGGAATCCAGGATCCATTTACCTTGAGGTTTTCTTATTTCTTGTTGGAGTTATTGTCTTGCTTCTGTATTTCTGTTGCTTCCCTGAACAAATGGGTGTGATAGCTCTTCGCTGCAACAAAAACTTCCTTGATGGCAAAGGTTGGTCTTACACAATGCTTGCTCTACCACAATTGATTTCTCCCCCTACCCCAGCTTACAATGCCACTTATATTCGGTGATCCTGTTGTAGGTTGACCATCCACTCATTCCAACATGGACTTTACACAGGTACGTGGTATGTGGTATATTCTTGACATTGCAAGTGGGTCCCTTTTCCCCTTTGCCAATCTGAGACAATCTTTGTTTTTATTTGTAAGTTTATAAATAGTCTCTATGCTACACAATATATGACAGATTCTGTACATCACACTGGGAATGTATGACAGGAAGGCTACACCTGATATTTATTTTTACAATGTGTCACTTTGCTGAGTGTTTGATTCTGTGACACTTATTATGTAACTGGGAGAGTACCCATTGCTCCTCAGAACCCTTTCTAGGTGTTGAATCTCGTAACTGAAGTGCTGCAGTTCATTTATTTGTCTATCTCATGTTATGAGCATATTAACCATGACTCTTTTCTGACTTGAGTGATGATTTGACAGTTTGAGCAGATATAGGTCTGCGTGTGTCCATTTTTGATACACACTGAGTCCCATGTTTTCACCATGCCTCATGATCAGCACATCTAGAAACAGTAGCTGTTGGTCTTTGTCTACCTCCATTGTAAATTTTATGTTGGCATGGAAACTGTTAAGGTGTCCTAGAAAGTCATTGAACTCTTCCCCCCTATGGCTCCACACAACAAAGGAGTTGTCAACATATCTGTACCATATCTTAGGTTTACAAGGTGCCTAGTCCAGTGCCTACGCTTTGAAATATTCCTTGAAGAAGTTGGCCACCACTGAACTAAGTAGACTACCCATGGTGTAGCCTCCCAGCCACATGAAATAGCTTGTGGTGAGACATAGATAAAAGAGCTTGGTGATGGAGGAAAATAGAACTGACATACTCCGGAGTACTATGTGTGGCTCTTTGTTAAATAAAGAAACAACATTAAAACTGACTAAGAAGTCATTTGATTCAAGTTTTAGTTTCTTCAGCTTCTCATTAAGTGTCCCAAGTCTTTTATATATGTGTCAGTCTTTCCCATGTGCAGCTGGAGCAGAGAGATCAAGTGTTTTGGCAGTTTGTACATTGGTGAGCCAGGAGTGGTAACAGACAATCTGAATGGAACATTATTCTTGTGGATCTTTGGTAATCCATACAGCCAAGGTGGTAGGGCCTCTATGTTGTGCAGGTTCCACTGTAAGTCTGCTGGGGGAGGAGACACATTGCTTAACTGTGATTCCATGTAATCCACTGCATCGGATCTGTGCTTAGTTTTTGGTTCATCATTTGATCTAATAGTTCCCTGATCTTCTACTCATAATCTTCAGTCTTCAATATTTCTCTTATTAGCAGGCAGTACCAATATACTTTCGTTGGCATAAAAATTCTTGATAGCTTGTAAGTCTTCTTTCATCAAGTGGCAGGCTGGTGGGTTTGTTTGGCACAGTATCCTGGCAGTTTCATTGTTTATTTCTTCAGCTTCTTTGAAAGAAAGGGTCTGAATGGACATTTCAGTAGTAGCAGTCATATCCTCTGTAGATATAGTTCTTGAGATGATAGCAAAATATTCATCTTTATGAAGGACAGATTGTTCCTCTTTGGGCAACTGTCATCCAATAAGGTTGACTACTGTGCATGACATGCCAGGAATTGCCTTGTCAATTTGCTTCTTGCATCTTTTAAACTTTTTCTTCTGTCACTTGCAGTTGAGTTCATTCTACATGCTCCTGTAAGGGATGGTGTCAGTCCTGTGTCACTCATCACAATGCATGTTGTTACTTAGTTGACAGAAAATGTCCAAAAGTTCCTCATCAGTTCTTGTCAAGTATCTCCATGTTGTATGAATTCAGTTATGAAGAAGAGCTCGTTCCATTATGTTATAAACGCAATGGGCTTGCACGGTGGTGATTAGGCACTTACTTTTCAAGAACTTTGGTGTGACCCCTTCATCCCAGCACCATGCCATAAGGTGAGAGAGGCCATCAGTCACACTTTCGTCTTTAGTTGGGTTGTTTGGGGGAAGAGACCAAACAGCGAGGTCATCGGTCTCATCGGTTTAGGGAAGGATGGGGAAGGAAGTCGGCCATGCCCTTTCAAAGGAACCATCCCAGCATTTGCCTGGAGCAATTTAGGGAAATCACGGAAAACCTAAATCAGGATGGCTGGACGTGGGATTGAACCGTCATCCTCCTGAATGCGAGTCCAGTGTGCTACCACTGCACCACCTCACTTGGTACTTTCTTCTTTAGTGAAGGCATTGGTACAATCTGCAAATCTCCTCCCTGTAGAGGTGTAGTTCAGAACTGTTAAGGCTTTTGTGGCCACTTGTTGAAAAATTGCCTGTTGGCTTCTGTCTGTGGTTATTTGGCCAGTGTCTGTCTCATGATTTCCCTGGCATTTTGCCAGTATGAATGGCTGGCATTGCCAAAGCTTCACCTTCTATTGCTGGTGATGGACTGGAGTTGAGCTCATGGACACAGATTATATGTGCCTGGCCCACCAATATACATGAGATTTCCCATGGGCTTTGAGGATAATCACATAATCCACAGCACTGGTTTTGAAGATTTAAAAAAACTATATATTAGAAAACAGTAGAGCAGAAATATTTTAAAAACAAAGAAGTTATTTTATATGTGCTCTTGATATGCTTCCTATCAGTTCTAAAACTGAATCACATTGCTTCTTGGTGTGGCAGCTCTTGAAACGAGATTCCACACACAAATTGACACTACATTTATCTCATGGGTACCAACTGTTTTTGTGATAACTTTTCCAGTCTGTTTCTTGCACCTGGAGGTACAGACATGACATATACATGCAGCGTTCATCTTGGTTGTTTATGGTATGTGCTGCAGGAAATGCCACTGCATTAATCTACCTGCAGTTCCACTTACTACAAATTTACCTGTAACTTGTTGCAAGTCTTCCTGAATAAGCATAATGTGAAGTGTTGTAATGAAGTCAGTCGTGAAAGACATTTTCATCTCAGCAAAATGTTGAGACATAGGTATCATTAACTACATTAAAGAGGTGTTTTAGTTGTCACTTTTTATTAACCCCTACACTGAGTTGTATGGATAGTTTTTAATTGTGTAGTATTCATTATTTAAAATATGCACTTTGAATACACTTATTAATAAATGTACTTTAGTATCTCCTTCATATTGTTAGGCAAACTGTTGTACAATTTTAACCCCTGAAATGAATTGCGCAGATAGCATTTGTGGCTGTGATGCCCCTTCCAGGGAATTTGGCCACCTGGTGCAAGTCTTTTTAATTGATGCCAGTTCAATAACTGGCACTAAATGATGGTGAAATGATGATGAGGATAACACACAAACACAATCTTGACCAGAGAAAATTCCCGACTCATCTGGGTGTCAAACCTGGGGCCCCAAGATCCAGATTCAGCAATGTTTACCACAAGACCTCAAGCTGCTGACATTTTAATCCCTAGTAGAAAATGCTGTTCAGAGTATTTCTTTGGTTTTACACAATAAATTTTATTCCAAACTGGCTCTTGTTCCATGATTGTGTATGGAAGTTTGTTGACATTGTTACTGTTGTTTCTCTGATGTGCACAACAAACTGGTAAAGGAGCTCACCTGATGCAGTAAGGAGATCAGTTTTTTTAAAATAGTTCCTTACAACAAACTCGAATAAAACTTTTAGTTTTTATTCTTATGGCTCTTCCTGTAGTTTAAATTTTGTTTTGGTTATATGCATTTCTTGCCCAGAAAAGAATCTCACACTTAAGAATCATGTATAAATAATAATAATAATATTATATCACGATATGGGACTAGCTGCTTGACAGTGATAAAACGACCCTGAAGGTATAAATGATGAAAATATTATATTTCATGGTATATTTGTGTGCTCATTCCATATCAATTGACAATCAATATTCACCCTAAAAACTTCATGGTTGCTGCACAAGCTGTAGACATGTCATTTATGTTTCCTGTTTCAGAGCTGTTCCTACTTATTAAACTGTAGCTCACATCATTTGTTTTCCTTTTATTCAGTATTATTTAATATATATTGCACAACTGTACACATTACTGAGGGTTTCATATGGCTCCTTCGTCAGTAGTTCTGGTATTTTACCAGCAGTTATGATTAGACCCGTGGTCTAGGGGTAGCGTCTTTGATTCATAATCAAAACGTTTTCGGTCCCGGGTTCGATCCCCGCCACTGCCTAAATTTTGATAAATAATCAGCATTGGCGGCCGAAGACTTCCGGCATAAGAAGTCAGCCTCATTCTGCCAACGGCCTTGTCAAAGAGGGCGGAGGAGCGGATAGAGGTTCAGGGCACTCTCTTGTCCTAGGGGTGGGAAACTGCCCCTAAAGGTGGAAGAATCAGCAATAATCAATGACATGAGGATGCAGAAGGCAATGGAAACCACTGCATTAAAGACATGTAACGTGTATCCACAGGAAATGTGGCCTGTAATTGAAGAAGTGTCATGATGATCTCTCCATTGGCAAAAGATTCCGGAATAGTCCCCCACTCAGATCTCCGGGAGGGGACTGCCAAGGGGGAGGTTACCATGAGAAAAAGATTGAATAATCAACGAAAGGATAACATTCTACAAGTTGGGGCATGGAATGTCAGAAGCTTGAACGCGGTAGGGAAACTAGAAAATCTGAAAAGGGAAATGCAAAGGCTCAATCTAGATATAGTAGGGGTCAGTGAAGTGAAATGGAAGGAAGACAAGGATTTCTGGTCAGATGAGTATCGGGTAATATCAACAGCAGCAGAAAATGGTATAACAGGTGTAGGATTCGTTATGAATAGGAAAGTAGGGGAGAGGGTGTGTTACTGTGAACAGTTCAGTGAGCAGGTTATTCTAATCAGAATCGACAGCAGACCAACACCGACAACGATAGTTCAGGTATACATGCCGACGTCGCAAGCTGAAGATGAACAGATAAAGAAAGTGTATGAGGATATTGAAAGGGTAATGCAGTATATAAAGGGGGTTGAAAATCTAATAGTCATGGGCGACTGGAATGCAGTTGTAGGGGAAGGAGTAGAAGAAAAGGTTACAGGAGAATATGGGCTTGGGACGAGGAATGAAAGAGGAGAAAGACTAATTGAGTTCTGTAACAAGTTTCAGCTAGTAATAGCAAATACCCTGTTCAAGAATCACAAGAGGAGGGGGTATACTTGGAAAAGGCTGGGAGATACGGGAAGATTTCAATTAGATTACATCATGGTCAGACAGAGATTCCGAAATCAGATACTGGATTGTAAGGCATACCCAGGAGCAGATATAGACTCAGATCACAGTATAGTAGTGATGAAGAGTAGGCTGAAGTTCAAGACATTAGTCAGGAAGAATCAATACGCAAAGAAGTGGGATACAGAAGTACTAAGGAAAGACGAGATACGTTTGAAGTTCTCTAACGCTATAGATACAGCAATAAGGAATAGCGCAGTAGGCAGTACAGTTGAAGAGGAATGGACATCTCTAAAAAGGGCCATCACAGAAGTTGGGAAGGAAAACATAGGTACAAAGAAGGTAGTTGTGAAGAAACCATGGGTAACAGAAGAAATACTTCAGTTGACTGATGAAAGGAGGAAGTAAAAACATGTTCCGGGAAAATCAGGAATACAGAAATACAAGTCGCTGAGGAATGAAAGAAATAGGAAGTGCAGGGAAGCTAAGACAAAATGGCTGCAGGAAAAATGTGAAGACATCAAAAAAGATATGATCGTTGGAAGGACAGACTCAGCATACAGGAAAGTCAAAACAACCTTTCGTGACATTAAAAGCAACGGTGGTAACATTAAGAGTACAACGGGAATTCCACTGTTAAATGCAGAGGAGAGAGCAGATAGGTGGAAAGAATACATTGAAAGCCTCTATGAGGGTGAAGATTTGTCTGATGTGATAGAAGAAGAAACAGGAGTCGATTTAGAAGAGATAGGGGATCCAGTACTAGAATCGGAATTTAAAAGAGCTTTGGAGGACTTACGGTCAAATAAGGCAGAAGGGATAGATAACATTCCATCAGAATTTCTAAAATCATTGGGGGAAGTGGCAACAAAACGACAATTCACGCTGGTGTGTAGAATATATGAGTCTGGCGACATACCATCTGGCTTTCGGAAAAGCATCATCCACACAATTCCGAAGACGGCAAGAGCTGACAAGTGTGAGAATTATCGCACAATCAGCTTAACAGCTCATGCATCGAAGCTGCTTACAAGAATAATATACAGAAGAATGGAAAAGAAAATTGAGAATGCGCTAGGTGACGATCAGTTTGGCTTTAGGAAAAGTAAAGGCTAATAATGGAAGCAAGGTTAAAGAAAAATCAAGACACTTTCATAGGATTTGTTGACCTGGAAAAAGCATTCAACAATATAAAATGGTGCAAGCTGTTCGAGGTTCTGAAAAAAGTAGGGGTAAGCTATAGGGAGAGATGGGTCATATACAATATGTACAACATCCAAGAGGGAATAATAAGAGTGGACGATCAAGAACGAAGTGCTCCTATTAAGAAGGGTGTAAGACAAGGCTGTAGCCTTTTGCCCTTACTCTTCAATCTGTACATTGAGGAAGCAATGATGGAAATAAAAGAAAGGTTCAGGAGTGGAATTAAAATACAAGGTGAAAGGATATCAATGATACGATTCACTGATGACATTGCTATCCTGAGTGAAAGTGAAGAAGAATTAAATGATCTGCTGAACGGAATGAACAGTCTAATGAGTACACAGTATGGTTTGAGAGTAAATCGGAGAAAGACGAAGGTAATGAGAAGTAGTAGAAATGAGAACAGCGAGAAACTTAACATCAGGATTGATGGTCACGAAGTCAATGAAGTTAAGGAATTCTGCTACCTAGGCAGTAAAATAACCAATGACGGATGGTTAGATTAGATTAGATTAGATTAGATTAGATTAATACTAGTTCCATGGATCATAAATACAATATTTCGTAATGATGTGGAATGAGTCGAATTTTCCAATACATGACATAATTAGGTTAATTTAACAACATACTTAAGTTAATATAACAACTTTATTTTTTTGTGGTTTTTTTCTTTATTTTTTATTTTTATTTTTTTTTTATTTTTTATATTTTTGTTTTTTTTTCTTATTTTTTTTTGTCTTAATTTATATCTAAAAATTCCTCTATGGAGTAGAAGGAGTTGTCATTCAGAAATTCTTTTAATTTCTTCTTAAATACTTGTTGGTTATCTGTCAGACTTTTGATACTATTTGGTAAGTGACCAAAGACTTTAGTGCCAGTATAATTCACCCCTTTCTGTGCCAAAGTTAGATTCAATCTTGAATAGTGAAGATCGTCCTTTCTCCTAGTATTGTAGTTATGCACACTGCTATTACTTTTGAATTGGGTTTGGTTGTTAATAACAAATTTCATAAGAGAGTATATATACTGAGAAGCTACTGTGAATATCCCTAGATCCTTAAATAAATGTCTGCAGGATGATCTTGGGTGGACTCCAGGTATTATTCTGATTACATGCTTTTGTGCAATAAATACTTTATTCCTCAGTGATGAATTACCCCAAAATATGATGCCATATGAAAGCAATGAGTGAAAATAGGCGAAGTAAGCTAATTTACTAAGATGTTTATCACCAAAATTTGCAATGACCCTTATTGCACAAGTAGCTCAACTCAAACGTTTCAGCAGATCATCAATGTGTTTCTTCCAATTTAATCTCTCATCAATGGACATACTTAACAATTTGGAATATTCTACCTTAGCTATATGCTTCTGATTAAGGTCTATATTTATTAATGGCGTCATACCATTCACTGTACGGAACTGTATGTACTGTGTCTTATCAAAATTCAGTGAGAGTCCGTTTACAAGGAACCACTTAGTAATTTTCTGAAAGACAGTATTGACAATTTCATGAGTTAATTCTTGTTTCTCAGGTGTGATTACTATACTTGTATCATCAGCAAAGAGAACTAACTTTGCCTCTTCATGAATATAGAATGGCAAGTCATTAATATATAATAAGAACAACAAAGGACCCAAGACTGACCCTTGTGGAACCCCATTCTTGATAGTTCCCCAGTTTCAGGAATGTGCTGATCTTTGCATGTTATGAGAACTACTTATTTCAACTTTCTGCACTCTTCCAGTTAGGTACGAATTAAACCATTTATGCACTGTCCCACTCATGCCACAATACTTGAGCTTGTCTAGCAGAATTTCATGATTTACACAATCAAAAGCCTTTGAGAGATCACAAAAAATCCCAATGGGTGGTGTTCGGTTATTCAGATCATTCAAAATTTGACTGGTGAAAGCATATATGGCATTTTCTGTTGAAAAACCTTTCTGGAAACCAAACTGACATTTTGTTAGTACTTCATTTTTACAGATATGTGAAGCTACTCTTGAATACATTACTTTCTCAAAAATTTTGGATAAAGCTGTTAGAAGGGAGATTGGGCGGTAATTGTTGACATCAGATCTCTCCCCCTTTTTATGCAAAGGTATAACAATAGCATATTTCAGTCTATCAGGGAAAATGCCCTGTTCCAGAGAGCTATTACACAGGTGGCTGAGAATCTTACTTATCTGTTGAGAACAAGCTTTTAGTATTTAGCTGGAAGTGCCATCAATTCCATGTGAGTTTTTGCTTTTAAGCAAGTTTATTATTTTCCTAATTTCAGAGGGAGAAGTGGGTGAGATTTCAATTGAATCAAATTGCATAGGTATGGCCTCTTCCATTAACAGCCTAGCATCTTCCAATGAACACCTGGATCCTACTATATCCACAACATTTAGAAAATGATTATTAAAAATATTTTCAACTTCTGACTTTTTGTTCGTAAAGCTTTCATTCCATTTGACGGTAATACTGTCTTCCTCTGCTCTTGGTTGACCTGTTTCTCTTTTAATAATATTCCAAATTGTTTTAATTTTATTATCAGAGTTGCTGATTTCAGACATGATACACATACTCCTGGATTTTTTAATAACTTTTCTTAATATAACACAGTAGTTTTTATAATTTTTGATAGTTTCTGGGTCACTACTCTTTCTTGCTGTCAGATACATTTCCCTTTTCCGGTTACAAGATATTTTTATACCCTTAGTAAGCCATGGTTTGTTACAAGGTTTCTTACGAGTATATTTAACTATTTTCTTGGGGAAGCAGTTTTCAAATGCATTTACAAAAATGTCATGAAATAAATTATATTTTAAATTGGCATCAGGTTCATGGTACACCTCATCCCAGTCTAACTGCTGTAGGCTTTTCCTGAAATTTGCAATTGTTAAATCGTTGACTGAACGTACTACTTTGGAGGACTGTTTAGTATTGCTGAATGGAGCTATGTCATATATTGTAACTAGCTGATCATATATTGTAACTAGCTGGGAGCAAGGAGGACATCAAAAGCAGACTCGCTATGGCAAAAAAGGCATTTCTGGCGAAGAGAAATCTACTAATATCAAATACCGGCCTTAATTTGAGGAAGAAATTTCTGAGGATATACGTCTGGAGTACAGCATTGTATGGTAGTGAAACATGGACTGTGGGAAAACTGGAACAGAAGACAATCGAAGCATTTTAGATGTGGTGCTATAGACGAATATTGAAAATTAGGTGGACTGATAAGGTAAGGAATGAGGAGGTTCTACGCAGAATCGGAGAAGAAAGGAATATGTGGAAAACACTGATAAGGAGAAGGGACAGGATGATAGGACATCTGCTAAGACACGAGGGAATGACTTCCATGGTACTAGAGGGAGCTGTAGAGGGCAAAAACTGTAGAGGAAGACAGAGATTGGAATACGTCAAGCAAATAATTGAGGACGTAGGTTGCAAGTGCTACTCTGAGATGAAGAGGTTAGCACAGGAAAGGAATTCATGGCGGGCCATATCAAACCAGTCAGTAGACTGATGACCAAAAAAAAAAAGATTACACGTGGTTCATTTATGAATGGAAATGCCCAAAGGAGTAGATTCAGCAGTTCAGTCAAGTGAGCAGAAGATTGAGGAGTTACTTATAAGGAATGGTCATTTACTGTTCACTTCAGCTGAGGTCAGTCTCATTTCTGGGAATGGTTTTTTTATTTATTTATTTGTCCATGAGATCTTGTTGGTTCATAGAATGTACATTAAGATGTTGGACATTATTTATGGCAGCACTATTTCTATCATCTTAACATCAGTAATCTCTTACGCTTACACTACTTATTATTGGTACATTATTTGTAGTTGTTCAATGGTACAATGTTACTATGGTTTCAGTGGATTAGACTAGTACATTATTATTCAGACTGGCACATTATTAGTCATCAAAATACTCTTTCAGACCTCAGAAGCAGTGATCAGTTAGGTATGCCTTTACTGCAGCTTTGAAACTGCTATGTTGTTCATTGATTGTATGTTACTTGGTAGTTTCCTGAATACCTTTTTTTCACGGTGCAGACCTCCATTTTAGCAGAGTTTATTTTTTGTATGATGCATATGGAGATTCATTTTTCTTGCATTGTGACTGTGTAAATCTTGATTTTTGAGAAAGACTGTGCAATTTTCAGTTGCGTGCTTCTGTATGAATACTATGGTTTCATATATATGAAGGCATGGAAGTGGCAGAAGTTGAAGTTTTATGAAAAGTGGCTTACAAGATTTTCTGTGTTTGGCATTTTCTATGATTCTTACAATTATTTTTAGGATTATAAATAGCTTGATGGCGTTTGGAGAAGCTCCCCAGTAAATGGCTCCACACTTCAACATTGATTGGACACTTGCATAGTACACACTTTTTAGGCAGCCTTTGCTACAGTAGCTTTCAAGGAACCTCATCACATAGCAAGATGTGTTCAATTTTTTGCTGATGTTGTCAATATGAGTTCCCCGCCTGACATTATCCTGGATCCACAGTCCGAGAAACTCTGTCAAGTCAATTCTGTTTACAGCTTTGTTTGACAACTGCATATTTATAGTTTGTGGAAGCTTTCCTTTGATATTATGGAAGTTGATTGCTACAGTTTTTCTTTCATTTATGATTAACTTATTGTATGTGAACCATTCTGTTATGATATCCATTGTTTTTGTTATGTTTTCTTGTAGTAGGTTTTCTGATTTTGCAATAATGAGAAAACTTGTCTCATCAGCAAACTAGTAAGCATTTTGACACTGTATGTTTGTTTGTAGGTCATTTACATATTAAGAGGAAGAGCACTGGTCCCAGTAATGATCCTTGAGGAACACCATATTTCAAGTCTTGGTAATCTGAGTAATGATTTGTGATTTTGTTGCTATCAGTGTCTTGTATTTCCACTGTTCATTTCCATCCGCTAAGGTATGACCTGGCCGTCATTAGGTGTACCTCTGATGCCTAGTTGATTTAATTTCTGTTGGAGTGCTTCATGACCTGTGCTTCCTTGACAACTTTTTTAAAGTACTGTCTTGTGTTTTCTGTAATAAGTATGAAATTCATCGCCTACCTGCTTTGTCTTTATAATGTCATATAGTTTTCTCTTTTCTTTGGTTGAGATCTTTATTCCAGTTGTCACCCAAAATTTGTTTCTATTACTACACCTCAGTCTACGTTTCTTTGTTGGGAATACAGCTCCATAGCACTTGCTAAATATTTCCATAAATCTGTTCACTTTGGTCATGGTCAATCTCATTCCCAATAACAGTTGTTTAACTTTTACATCAACTGGCCTCATTCCCACCTCAGTCTCATTCAGCTGACCTCATTCCTCACTCTAGTTCCTCCATTCCACGTTTGTGCATTGATCTTGTTTCACTGGGTCATTCATTTTTGTTTAATCACTCAGTCTTCGTTCCAGTTCAGGTTCTTAGAATTATACAACTTACATAAAAATTAAGTTGTATGTAACACAATGTAATTTTCAGGTAATGAAGAGAGTAATCTACTTATCTCATTGTTGATTTTATCAACTATATAGAGCACATACATGTCACAAGGCACGGTGTCTATTTGTTTGACCAAGAAAAAGGAGCAGCCATAGTGTTTTTTTTTTTTTACTTGTACATTTTTTTAACTTCCATCTGCTTGATTTAAAGACTAGTTTTTAACACAAAACTTAATCATTTTTTAATTGTAGTGCAAGAAAGCACAGTAAATTTGTGATTTTTGCATTTCTTCCAAAAATAAAACATGACACTTAGTGATTTTTCAAGTTTGGTTGTTTCTTTGTGGCTCCCCTAGTTTGATTACATTGCACATAAAAATGAGTTGTGCATGATTTTGTCTCAATATGAAAAGGGGAAGCAGTGCCTCTACAGCCTCTACATTTGAATAATTGTAGAATTGCATAAAATCATATTTACCTTTCATCTCAAAAACTGTTGTTCAGAAGTAGCTTGTTAACAAAATACTGTTTTACTCTCATCTTAATACTTAATACAGCCTGTAAAAGTTCAATTTACTAAGTGAGTGAGGTACATATGATGAGAAAATGACATTTTATTCCAAGCATACTTATTCTTCCATGTGTCTCTATCTTTCTGTGGAATCTTATGAGAAAACTCAGACACAAGCTGAAGTTTATATAGCCTCTGTAATTCAGTTTTTTGTTTATTATTTATTACAGTGTTCCATGAGATTGTTACCTATCTCTGCTGGATAATTTGCAACTTTTAGTTTAGTAACTAGGTGTTGAGGTGTAGAGCATTGACAACATCTTCATTTTCACGCCACTGTGAAAAATCTATCTTAAGGTACCTGTTACTCAAATACAGTCTGTTTAAAGATACTCTTATTTTATTAGAAATGAACTGTTCAGTACCATTACTTATAATTTTTGGAATTAGAAGAATTCCTACTTGAATCCTTATATATTTGCATCCATTGGTTCTGCTTCAAGGTGCAGAGTAGTGACTGTTTTAATTTTTGATTCAGAGGATCAAAGCTACAGAACAGGGACATGTCATAAATTTTTTTTTATGCCCACATGTGGGGTATCATTACTGACATCCTGATATGCTTATTTAAAGTTTTGAAAGAATTCTGATATCCAAGTATGGTGCTTTGGCTTCTGAAGCGGCAGAGGATCATGCTTTGCCTTATGTACTGGTAAGGAAAATAAAAATAGAACTAACTGCAGTCTCTTCTTGTGGTTGTAATTCAACTTCATCATGGAACATAAATTTTTCCCGTTCATAAGTACCACCAACATTGCTTGTTGGATGCCCTTGGAGCATGGAAAGATACTCCATGAGGTGGTTCTTTGAGAAGAGGGTTTACAGTTAAATAGGAAACTATCAATATACTCCTCTGATATATCTCTGATATACGAGGGCCATTCAGAAAGTAACCTCCGGTTGATTTAAAAAAATACACCAAGTTAAATAAAAATATTTTAATATATACATCTTACAACTACATCTTTGCACTATTTTTCTACATAGTCTCCCTAGCGATTGAGGCACTTATCGTATCTCTTCACAAGCTTTGAAATTCCTTCTGCATAAAAATCACCCGCTTGTGCCTGGAGCCAGCCTGTGACCGCATCTTTGAGCTCTTCGTCGTCATCAAACCGTTGTGACCCGAGCCATTTCTTCAAATGCATGAAGAGGTGATAATCACTTGGCGCCAGGTCTGGGCTGTAAGGTGGATGGTTGATAACGTCCCACTTGAAGGACTCAAGAAGGGCCGTTATTCTGCGAGCAGAGTGAGGACGGGCGTTATCGTGCAAAAAAACGATACCGGAAGTCAGCATACCACGGCGTTTGTTCTGTATAGCCCGTCGTAACTTTTTTATTGTTTCACAGTACACGTCTTGATTAATGGTCGTACCACGTTCCATGAATTCAACCAACAACACCCCTTTGGCATCCCAAAACACCGTTGCCATCAGTTTTCTGGCAGAAAAATCTTGCGAGGCTTTTCTTGGTTTGGTAGGCGAATTTGAATGTGCCCACATCTTTGATTGTTCTTTTGTCTCAGGGTTCACGTACTTAATCCAGGTTTCGTCACCGGTCACGATTCTGTTTAACAATGGTTCTCCTTCGTCCTCATAACGTGACAGAAAGTCTAATGCAGAGGTCATTCTTTGAGTTTTGTGGTGGTCGGTAAGAATTTTGGACACCCATCGTGCACAGAACTTACGGTAACCCAATCTTGCTGTCACTATCTTGTACAAGAGAGTCTTAGAAATCTGTCGAAAACCAGTAGACAACTCCGACATTGAGAAACGTCGATTTTCACGAACTTTTGCATCAACTGTCTGAACAAGTTCGTCAGTGACCAATGATGGTCTACCACTCCTCTCTTCATCATGAACGTTTTCTCGTCCACTTTTAAATAAACGTATCCATTCACGGACAACTCCTTCACTCATAACTCTTGGTCCATACACAGCACAAAGCTCACGATGAATAGCTGCTGCAGAATATCCTTTGGCTGTAAAAAACCTTATGACAACACGCACTTCACATTTGGCGGGGTTTTCTATTGCAGCACACATTTCAAACTGCCACAAAAACTAAACTAGCGCAGGTACGACGTTCACTCGACCACGGCTTGATGCCGACTGACCTGTTGAGTGCGTGAACGCACAGATGGCGTCGCTACTCCCCCCACAACCCGCACTGTGACCAATCGGAGGTTACTTTCTGAACCGCCCTCGTATCTTATGCCTGCAAGGTAAATAAAAGAGATCTTTTTCCAAAATGTTTTCAGTTAAAACAATCACATCTCTTAAAGTGGTCATATTTTATGCTGTTTGCAAAAGAAACTAATGATTTATCTAAAAACCCATTCAGTGCAAGTTGAACGTAAAACTTTTTCCTGCTACTTTCTGAGTAAGCTAAATGACCAAAATATGCATAACATTATTGGTATCGAGCCGGCAGTGAAGTTTTTATTTTCAAATACATTTGTGTGTGAAATATGTATTTTAAGTACATTAATATTTATTATCAAATTTCATATTCATTTCACTCTCATCTGTTAATGGCTGCCTGCTCTTGCTCAGAAGTTCACTTTCTCAAGTATCTGATGACTGATTCTGTGCATAAAAGTTGGGGGCCCTTTCAACTGATGAGTGATAAAAAGCTTACTGTTCTTAATGTAAATATTTTCAAGGCTGTGTGCTATGTCATCAAGGTTTAGAAAAAGAAATACTCTTTCTTTTCACTTATGGTGTTCTTATGATCTCCCAGCAGGTGTATTTAGTTATACCCATTGCTAATACAAAGGCTCTAATTTTAGTACACAATTAATTCATTCATGTGTTGAAAGTCATGATTTTTCCTAATGAATCTGTATTTCCCGTGAAAATAGTATGGCCCTTTGATATGTTGTTAATTTACACACTGGATCATTGTAAAAGAAAACTATAATCTTGGTTTGACAGATGACAGTTTACTTCTCGGTATTTCATGCTAGTAATACACATGCAAGTATATATTATTTTCTGTAAATGAATTGAAAATTAAGACATTGTACTTGCTATGATTAAAAGTTTCCCTCTGAAGTTAATGAAGACTGTGGTGGTCCATGCTGGGTCACAAACACTTCTGTAACCTATACTTTCATTTGACATACTCTTGTGTGTCGCTAGCTATCTTGTGCTCACTGGCCCACCTCATCAGCTGACTAATGTGATACTTTCTGAGAAGGCATTTGGATAAGGAAATCAAAGTGAAGAAGTTTTCCACATTTGTTAATTATTGAATTTACCATGAAGAAGTAAGGCTAGTGCATATTTGAACTTTTCCTCAAAATTTATTTAAAATTCATGTAGTATGCATAACTACATATAAAAAGTAATGGAGTGAGTACAAATGCGTGGTCCCCAAAAAGGAATGATCATCAGTGAACTAGTTCTCAAAGATAAATTAGTTTGCCCATTTCTGGCTATAATGTTTTTGTCATCAGCAAAGAGAAATTTTTTCCATGTCTTGAGTTGTTATTCTTATGGGCATTTTCTGTAGTTTCAAAATTGTGTCTGTGCTTTGTGCATTTGATCTCCAAAAAAAGATATCCACAGGTAAGAGCACAGTGTGCAATAGAATACCTTGTCACCACAGGACACTGGCTGTGACATGCAGTTAATAGGATTTTAAGGTCACAACATGCTACAAACATTCTTCTTCCAGTATCTTGTGTGATCGTTCCACATCAACTGATGTTCCATAAAAAACTTTGTTACACAATTCTTCTGGTGCACTGAGTTGCATACTCAAAATCCATGTGACATTCCCAGTAGCAACAGGTGAAAATTCATTTTCCTGCACCACCTTACTTTTCTATACCAAAATAATTTGTACTGTAAGCATTGATCTGGAAGGTGAAAACACCAACCTTGTGCTAATTGTAATATGATACATCAGGACACTTCAGTATACCTATGCCATTCTTCATTGTGTGTGTGCCAAACGATGCTGCATAATTTGTGTACGATGTATACATTTCCATCTTGTCCTCACATCTGACTGAAAATATTTATATTTTCACCTCTATAGTATTTCACCAGTCATTAACATAGCTACAGCTAAGTCTTTTGGCAATGATCTTCTGAATTTACTTACAACATCCACAACAACAGGTCCTGTTCAAGATAATGGTGAAAGAGATGTGGATAGGAATAAACTAGTTTAATAAACAGATTGCTATGTGACAACAGATTAGGACAGCTGCTGAAGATTAGTTTCTGAGTGCCTGCTTTCCATATTTCTATATTTGGTATATAAACACTGTTTGCTTCTACAACAGTTTATAAATTCAAGCCATATTTAAGTGGTTTATTTTGTACATAAATTCAAAAATTTAGGTGATATGAAAAAGACCATATTGCTTCATCTATTCAAGCTTTGCAGAGAGAGAATGTTCCTGACTTCATTGTTGTTGTAGATTGTAATAGCAAGGAAGTCTTTGAAGAGAGTATAAAAATACTTTTTCTTGAGGCCTTTTTGGGATTACATTTGTCTACAAGATGCAAGCAAGAAAGTATCAGATATACTGTTAACCACACATTACTTATAGACAGTAATTGCAACTCATCACAGAATCAGCATTCCTATAATCTGAAATTCTTGGCCATTTTGAGGCACACATATTGAAAATAGTGGTCACTGACAAGTACTTAGCTCAGAGAACTGATGTCTGTGAGAAGATTTCTCAGTGTTGGATTGACGTGTACACTCAAAATGCCTACCTTGGCAACAGAAGCAGCCAGCAGTACATACTAATGTTGATCATGGGTTTTAGGCTCTTCTGATGAGCTGCTTTGATTAACTTTGCTCACTGAAAAGAATAATGTAAGCAGCAACAGTCCAGCCCTAGCAGTATCTAACAGAAATAATAACACAATAATATTTTTTAGATAGGCAGTAACAATAATGTGTTACTTATAAGTGATCAGGTATGCTACTGCAAAGCACAGTATTCCTTAGAATCCCATTCTTCAATCTCTAAATCATTCTGTACAAACAAATTAGCTATTTCCTGTTTCGATAAACCTCATTTTTACCACTTCAAAGAAAAAGACACAGCCAAAAATGAGCTGTGTGCTCATGTTAATGTAAACTTGATCTAAGCTCCATGGAAGCCAGCACCACTGGCCACAACCAGTAGAAATGCAAGAACGTAATTATACTAGACAGAAACTTTGCAGCTCAAATATTATACGATATTACTGATTTTAAGAAGACTAACATAAATTCCATTGTCTTTGTGCCAAAAGTGTTGAAATGTTTTAAAATCTTTTTGGAAATAACCCACAGATATTGTCCAGGTATTTATGATTACCACTCAAAGTTGAGAGTAACTCTTTTTCACTAATATTATTAATCATATCATCCCCACCAGATGAAAAGTCAGAAAACTGTTTGCAAACAGCATATTGATATCACTGTGTGCTATTGTTTTGGCTCCATCCATGTTTGTAGAAAATCAAATAACCAAATCTATCACACAAATCTTATATTTTGGTTGTACTGACTGCATAGAACTGAACAATAAACAGTTTCATTCAACACAAAGAGTGAAGAATAACTCTCAACATGTCTACAGGAAGGTTGAGAGAGAGAAACAGTAAAAGAAAGTTCAGGAAGAAAGCAAGAGGAATTAGAAACCCGATGATGCAGGTGGAACAGAAAGTCGACAGTTTCAGAGGAAGTTCTGACTTCTTAAAAACGTTTGAAAAGATCACATATATACAGAAAAAACTTGAGACAGGAGCAATAACAGCAGTTTGAACTGAAGACATGCAAAAGGAAACAGGTAAACAGACAAGAGAAACATGGTGGATTCATTGACCTCTACTCTTACTACAGTATGTCTGCTTGAGTCTGTATATGTGCGGATGGATATGTGTGTGTGTGTGTGAGTGTATACCTGTCCTTTTTTCCCCCTAAGGTAAGTCTTTCCACTCCTGGGATTGGAATGACTTCTTACCCTCTCCCTTAAAACCCACGTCCTTTCGTCTTTCCCTCTCCTTCCCTCTTTCCTGATGAAGCAACCGTGGGTTGTGAAAGCTTGAATTTTGTGTGTGTGTTTGTGTTTGTTTGTGTGTCTATCAATAATATATATATATATATATATATATATATTTTTCCATGACTTACCAAACGGGAAAGCACTGGTAGATAGGCACAATAAAAAACACACAAACACACACACAAAATTTCAAGCTTTTGCAACCCATGGTTGCTTCATCAGGAAAGAGAGGGAAAGATGAAAGGGTGTGGGTTTTAAGGGAGAGGGTAAGGAGTCATTCCAATCCCGGGGTGCGGAAAGACTTAAAAGACTTACCTTAGGGGGAAAAAAGGACAGGTATACACTCGCACACACACACATATCCATCAACATATATACAAACACAAGCAGACATATTTAAAGGCAAAGAATTTGGGCAGAGATGTCAGTCAAGGCGGAAGTGCAGAGGCAAAGATGTTGTTGAATGACAGGTGAGGTATGAGTGGCGGCAACTTGAAATTAGCGGAGATTGAGGCCTGGTGGATAACGGGAAGAGAGAATATATTGAAGTTCCCATCTCCGGAGTTCGGATAGGTTGGTGTTAGTGGGAAGTATCCAGATAACCCAGACAGCGTAACACTGTGCCAAGATGTGCTGGCCGTGCACCAAGGCATGTTTAGCTACAGGGTGATCCTCATTACCAACAAACACTGTCTGCCTGTGTCCATTCATACGAATGGACAGTTTGTTGCTGGTCATTCCCACATAGAAAGTGTCACAGTGTAGGCAGGTCAGTTGGTAAATCATGTGGGTGCTTTCACACGTGGCTCTGCCTTTGATCATGTACACCTTCCGGGTTACTGGACTGGAGTAGGTGGTGGTGGGAGGGTGCATGGGACAGGTTTTGCACTGGGGGCGGTTACAAGGGTAGGAGCCAGAGGGTAGGGAAGGCGGTTTGGGGATTTCATAGGGATGAACCAAGAGGTTACGAAGGTTAGGTGGACAGCGGAAAGACACTCTTGGTGGAGTGGGGAGGATTTCATGGAGGATGGATCTCATTTCGGGGCAGGATTTGAGGAAGTTATCCACCAGGCCTCAATCTCCACTAATTTCAAGTTTCCGCCACTCATACCTCACCTGTCAGTCAACTACATCTTTGCCTCTGCACTTCCGCCTCAACTGACATCTCTGCCCAAATTCTTTGAGTTTAAGTATGTCTGCTTGTGTCTGTATATGTGTGGATGGATAGGTGTGTGTGTGTGAGTGTATACCTGTCCTTTTTTCCCCCTAAGGTAAGTCTTTCCCCTCCCGGGATTGGAATGACTCCTTACCCTCTCCCTTAAAACCCACATCCTTTCATCTTTCCCTCTCCTTCCCTCTTTCCTGATGAAGCAACCGTTGGTTGCGAAAGCTTGAAATTTTGTGTGCGTGTTTGTGTGTTTTTTATTGTGCCTATCTACCAGCACTTTCCCATTTGGTAAGTCATGGAATCTTTGTTTTTAATTTTATATATATATATATATATATATATATATATATATATATATATATATATATATATATATATTAAAAAAACAAAGATGATGTGACTTACCAAACGAAAGCGCTGGCAGGTCGATAGACACACAAACATACACACAAAATTCTAGCTTTCGCAACCAACGGTTGCTTCGTCAGGAAAGAGGGAAGGAGAGGGAAAGACGATAGGATGTGGGTTTTAAGGGAGAGGGTAAGGAGTCATTCCAATCCCGGGAGCGGAAAGACTTACCTTAGGGGGAAAAAAGGACGGGTATACACTTGCACACAAACACATATCCATCCACACATATACAGACACAAGCAGACATATTCAAAGACACTTTTGACTTTGTCTTTGAATATGTCTGCTTGTGTCTGTATATGTGTGGATGGATATGTGTTTGTGTGCGAGTGTATACCCGTCCGTTTTTCCCCCTAAGGTAAGTCTTTCCGCTCCCGGGATTGGAATGATTCCTAACCCTCTCCCTTAAAACCCACATCCTTTCCTCTTTCACTCTCCTTCCCTCTTTCCTGACGAAGCAACCATTGGTTGCAAAAGCTAGAATTTTGTGTGTATGTTTGTGTTTGTTTGTGTGTCTATCGACCTGCCAGCGCTTTCGTTTGGTAAGTCACATCATCTTTGTTTTTAGATATATTTTTCCCACGTGGAATGTTTCCCTCTCTCTCTCTCTCTCTCTCTCTCTCTCTCTCTCTCTCTCTCTCTCTCTCTCTCTCTCTACATATATATATATATATATAAAAACAAAGATGAGGTGACCTGAAATGAGATCCATCCTTCATGAAATCCTCCCCACTCCGCCAAGAGTGTCTTTCCGCCGTCCACCTAACCTCCGTAACCTGTTAGTTCATCCCTATGAAATCCCCAAACCACCTTCCCTACCCTCTGGCTCCTATCCTTGTAACCGCCCCCGATGCAAAACCTGTCCCATGCACCCTCCCACCACCACCTACTCCAGTCCTGTAACCCGGAAGGTGTACACGATCAGAGGCAGAGCCACGTGTGAAAGCACCCACGTGATTTACCAACTGACCTGCCTACACTGTGATGCATTCTATGTGGGAATGACCAGCAACAAACTGTCCATTCGCATGAATGGACACAGGCAGACAGTGTTTGTTGGTAATGAGGATCACCCTGTGGCTAAACATGCCTTGGTGCACAGCCAGCACATCTTGGCACAGTGTTACACCGTCCGGGTTATCTGGATACTTCCCACCAACACCAACCTATCCGAACTCCGGAGATGGGAACTTGCCCTTCAGTATATCCTCTCTTCTCGTCATCCGCCAGGCCTCAATCTCCGCTAATTTCATGTTGCCGCCACTCATACCTCACCTGTCTTTCAACAACTTCTTTGCCTCTACACTTCTGCCTCGACTGACATCTCTGCCCAAACTCTTTGTCTTTAAATATGTCTGCTTGTGTCTGTATGTGTGGATGGATATGTGCGTGTGTGCGAGTGTATACCTGTCCTTTTTTCCCCCTAAGGTAAGTCTTTCCGCTCCCGGGATTGGAATGACTCCTTACCCTCTCCTTTAAAACCCACTTCCTTTCGTCTTCCCCTCTCCTTACCTCTTTCCTGATGAGGCAACAGTTTGTTGCGAAAGCTTGAATTTTGTGTGTGTGTTTGTGTTTGTTTGTGTGTCTATCGACCTGCCAGCGCTTTTGTTCGGTAAGTCACCTCATCTTTGTTTTTATATATAATTTTTCCCACGTGGAATGTTTCCTTCCATTATATATATATATATATATATATATATATATATATATATATA
Source organism: Schistocerca piceifrons (assembly GCF_021461385.2). Taxonomy (NCBI): domain Eukaryota; kingdom Metazoa; phylum Arthropoda; class Insecta; order Orthoptera; family Acrididae; genus Schistocerca; species Schistocerca piceifrons. The sequence goes on from NC_060149.1 coordinate 462,892,573, forward strand.
TATATATATATATATATATATATATATATATATATATATGGTGAGTCACTAACTATTGCCACCAAGGAAGTATGATAGGAACTGAAAAGTTTGTGGGAAAAATGTTAAATGTTGCATGGGACAACAGGGGCCATGATATGACTTTGGTTTTATGTTGCTGGGTGGGGTCACATCAGAGATATGAAGCTCAATTTTCTTTTTAAATGGGATGCTATAGTTTGGTTCTTATTTTCTGATAGCGGCTATCGAGACAAATCCAAAGATCTGTAACAGTTAGGTCTTTGAAGGTGTACAAAGTTCACAAAGGTGGCATGAACATCCATTTACAGAAGGTGTTCGAAGTGATGACCATTGATATCAATGCAGTGCCATAATCTTCTTATCATAGGCTGAGTGGTGTTCTTTATCACTTCAGTACTTATCGAAGCACATGCTGTGACAATTCTCTCTAGCATATCTTCAGGTGTAGTTGGAACGTCTTTATAAACAATGTCTTTTACGAATCTCCATCAGAAAAAATCCAGAGGTGTCAAGTCTGGTGAACAAGCCAGCCACGACACATCTCCTCTGCATCCAATCCAATGATTTGGAAATTTTCTCTGCAACTAATTTCTAGCAATCAGCGAAAAATGTGCCACACACCCTTTGTGTTGATACCACATTCTCTTCGTTCTTCCTAAAGGTTTTTCTTCCAATAACAGACCTAATGTTTCTTGCAGGAATGTGGTGCACTTCCTACCATTAAGATTTCCTTTGATGAAATAGGGCCTATAAGTCTGTCCTCCAGAATCCCACACTATACGTTCACCAACCACAGTTTTTGGTGTGCAACTTGACGCAGCCAACAATGATTTCCAGTTGCCCAATAATGCATATTATGCAAATTAACATTTCCACAGTTATGATTGTAGCCTTATCAGTAAAGAAAACCAAATTAATAAATGTGTCCTCTGTCTGAATCTGAAGTTGAGCCCATTTGCAGAATTCAATGTGATGCATACAATCTGCATCAGTTAATTCTTGGTGGAAACTGATAGGGTAAGGATGATATTTATGGTGATGCAGAACATGAACAACATTAATCTGGCTCATGCCAGATTCCATTGTGATCTGACGTGAACTAACACAAGGATCTCGAACCACATTGGCAAGAGTACCAATTTTGCATTCCCTCATTAGTAACTTTCCTTTGCCAGATATATTTCCAATGTGTTAAAGATCCAGTTGTTCTCAATTTATCATACAAATATTTAAATATACAACATGTAGGGTGAGTATGTTCAGGATATATTTAAGTGTATAAGTCTCTAGCTCTCACTGAATTTCATTGGTATTCTCTGTAAATGAGAAGTATATCAACTTGTTCTTCAAAGGAATGCATAATTCACATTCGCTTGATTCGATGATACTATTCTTACTGTTCCTATTAGTATTGTATTGCGAAACTGTCGAATGGTGTTTACACATCAGTGGTACGTTAAATGGATATTTACTATTTGCACGATATACGAAAGGAAATTGTCAGAGCACGTGTTTCAATAAGTGCTGAAGTGATAAGGAATTCCACTCAATCCGTGATAAGAAGATTACAGCACTGAATAGATACCAATGGTCCTCACTTCAAACACCTTCTATAAATGGATATTCATGTCAACTTTGTGACCTTCACTGACCTTCAAAGACCTTAATGTTACACATAATTTGATTTGTCTCGATAGCCTCTATCAGAAAATAAGTACAAAACTATAGTATCCCATTTAAAAAAAACAAAATTGACCTTCACATCTGTGAAGTGACCTTTCCTATCAACAAAAAACCAATGTCATATTATGACCCCCATTGTCCCATGCAGCATTTGTCCCACAAACTTTTCAGCTACTGTCATACTTTTGGAGTTCTTCTAGGTGGCAATAGTTAGTGACTCACCCTGTACATGCATTTATTCTGATACTGGCAAGAGACCTGAAGGAATGATATGCTAACATGTTACCTATGAGGTGTGAGCCATTATGTCACACTTATCTCAGAAACAGACTGATCTCTCTGCACATATTCTTCCTCTCAGAACATTAAAATGAAGGAAACCTGAACCTGTGAAAAATATATCTTCAAAATCAGATGTGTGTTTTATTTTAACAACACTTCTGGTAACTGAAGTGATGTTCATCAGGTTAGTTAGTAGTCTACAAATGACCATAAAATATGGGACTGTACAGTTCTTTATATGGAGGAAATGCTCCTACACGGGAAAATATTTTCAGTAACACATGTATTTTCCTAATAGATTCTCATGACTTTCAACTTGCTTCCTCTATAATAACATGGAAGTTTTTTAACCAAAACACATACTTTTTCCCTGTCTTTAATTTGTGTTTTCTCTTTATACCTATTAATTAACATGTGTGAACTGATATAGCAATTTCTTCACCATTACAAAGTCTTCAGTACAATGGCTGGGTATGTTGCTGAAGTGAAAGGCACATAGAAATTACAGAGAAAGATACAGTATATGAATTTATTGCTCTATTATGAACACATATTATACAACTTTTAAAAAAATAATGTCACTGTATCTTTATTTTGAAGGCATGAGTGTTTATTCTTTTTTATTATGTTCCAGATGCACACCACATAAAGAAAGAAACTCAAATGTCGCTCCTAGTAAAATTATTCCTAACACATCCCCAAGTGATGTTAGATATGGTATAGTTGCATTATCAGGATCTACCATTCTGCTCCAGAAAAAATATGTTAACACATATGCAAGGTAAAGCAGCAGCCCCACCTGCAACAGAGTTTATTGAATAACACAGGAAAATAAAAAGTTTTACAGCTCTTAGTACAGCTGAACAAGTAATGTGTCAGTTTCTTATATGATGTCTATACCTGCACAACAGCTGCAGAGATGTACAATAAGAGGAAGGGTATACTGGGGTATAATTTGCCTGTCTGCATATAATTGATGGCAAAAGTGAATATTAGGTGTCCAGGTACCACCATTGACATAAGAACCCGTGCTGTTTTGGAATCTGCCTCTGAAACAGTACTGCATTATGTAATGTTACAAAAAAAATGCAGAATGAAACTCTATAACATGCATACCTAAGACATTTTTGTAGGCTATGCTGATTAGAATTAATTTTCAAATAACTGTGACTTATTAGAGTGAAAAAAAAGAATATTTCTCTGTATGTGTGAACTATGGGAAGTTTTTGGGCATTGTCAGGCCAGTTTCATTAAGTACTGGTGATATGCTCTTGCTTCTCTCATCCATCCTGCTGGTACCTTTCTACTACTTGCCACATAAACAGGTACTGAAGAACAGACAGGCATACAATAAAGAAGAATCACTAGCTATGTTACTGAACAAAGTACTAGGCAACTCAAAATTAATATAGTGAATAAAATCAGCTATAATTATTTAATGTGTATGGGTACACTGTTAAGAATAACAGAACATGTAAAACCAAGTTCAAAATTTGGTTAGGAGTCAGCATCTAAGTGATAACTCATTTCATGCCATACATTCTGAAGAAAATATGGCATTGCCAATGAAAATGCTTTAGAGATGTGCATGTTGAGATCTGGAATTGTTTTTGGCAATATCGCACATGCCCTAGGTCTTTCACATAAGTTCATAAAAAGGAATCTACAGGCAACAGCTAAAGAGGTATGGGTAGACATGAGTAAAACACAGTGTCATCACGTCCAGTATGACCAGTCCAATAGTTTGTAAGATGTTGACTTGTTCTGTCTTACTCAAAGATATAGTCTGTGGAATGTGCATCATGCTGTGGCCTCAACTATTACTCAACTATGTGCAGGTAAATATTTGTTGAAACACTTAGCTCAATGAAGCAAAATGGACCATACAATTTTTGTACAGGCATTACACACATTAACTTTCAACCTGTCAGGTAGATGTTGTATTACACATGAAGGCTTCCTTGTACCCATTGTTCAAAGGTTATTCGGGTTAATCCTTCCAATAATGTGCAATGTCCCTCAATATTAAAAATAAAATATGCAGCAAATGTTCCTTTCTCCACTGCTTCCAGAATCACCAAAGCATAATTCATGCATTTTATGCAGACTGGTTTTTTAACATCTGGTAAATTTAAATCACATACAATTTCATTTTCAGCCTTGTTTTGGGAACATGACAAACCACTATTAGCAGCATTTGCAGCTCCCTATCAACTTTGTGGATGGATTCCCATGCAAAATTATAAAAAATGGAATAGTTCTGCTTGCTATAATGCCACTCCTTGCCTAAATAATACTCCTTTTTGTTTCTTCTCTCTTTTATATATGTAATAAATATACCAAGTATATGTGAAATCTTCACATTCTAATCCAAGCTGTACTTTTCAAAATTTTGCTGTTCAGTGTATATTTTAAAGACTGCTGATAACAATAGTGTGAAAAGTTCATCTGTAAACATTTTCTTTAATACTCAAGTACTACAGCATATAAACTGCAAATTTTAGCTTTCTGAGTGTCCACTGGCAGATGATTTCCATGGACTCTAATATTCAGTCTTCATCTTAGATGGAGTGTATGCATGTGGCCTCATTTGAAGCCTGACCTGGTCATTGTTTAGTTACAACATAATTTTTAACTTCAGTTCAGCCTCTGTATTGTAATTTCCACCATGCACCTAATCATGTAAGTATTTCTTCAACTTTATATGCTTACAATTTGTTTCAAATACTCTCAATATTTTTTTTTATTTACAGTTGTGTTCTGGATTTCATGAGTATATTTATTTCCAATGAAAGCTACATTGTAAGCGATCCTGAAAAGATCCTATGAATAATAGCCAGAAATTTCAGACGGTGAGCTGATGTGTGATGAATCTGACAATGATTTTGATAAGGAAGAGGAAATTATTGAAATTGAGAATTACATTATTGTATCTCAACAGTTGCAGATCGAAGATGGTAGTTAGAAAACTGCCTCACAAGATTTTATAACAGTTAATTACACTTTTCATACTGGAAAAAGCAATGAAAGTATTTGGATCAGTCAGCCTCTAATTGCAGGAAAAGTAAATGCTAAAAATTTTATCAGAATTTTAACTGAGCCAAAAGGGACTGCCATAAATGCACTTACACATTTAATTTCATTTTATCTGTTTGTCACTGAAAGCATAGTAGAAGACGTTGTGGCTCATAGCAACAGATTATTGGGAAAAGATGTAGCAATACAAACTATTCTTGCACTCAAGGTTTGAAGATATTACAGCAGAAGAAATTCATGCTCCTTCTTGGGTATTGTTCTTAACTGGCACAAAGAAAGAAAATCATGAAAACTACAGTGAAATGTTGGCATGCACTGGCTCTGGTATGACTGTCTTATAATCACTTTTCAGTAACAAATGTTTCCATTTTCTTCTTAGAGCTATTGCATTTGACAATACAGAAACAACAATTGAATGAAATCTACAGATAATTTGGCATCTTTTCCTGAGTTTCATGAAATATTTGCAGATAACTGCATTATTTACTGTAATGTCAGTAGTTTTCTTACAGTTGATGAAATGTTGCAGGGTTTTAGTGGCTGTTGTTGATTTGTAAAGTACTTTCCAAGTAAACCTGCAAAGCATGGTGTCAAAATATATACCCTTAGCAACACAAGGACATTTCATACCCTACATATCAAAGTGTACTTTGACAAACAAAGTCAAATAAGCGTGAAGATGTTGTGAAAAGACTGATAACTCCCGTAGAGGCCATGGATAGGAATGTTATGACCCATAACAATCACACCACTTATAGTATAGCTCAGAATCTGCTATGTAAATGTTGACCACCATCACCACTTTGAAAAAAATAGGAAGAAAAACCCACTTGAACTTCAGAATAGTAATGCAAGAGAAATCAAAACAGTACTCAATGTTGATTTCTTCTTGTCTTTGACTGCCACTGGAAAAAAATGGCACTGTGATCATTCTCTACACAATTCATGGTAGAAATGAAAATGGCTTCAAAAGAGGGAAATCAGCAGACTACAACAGAACCAAATAAGGGGTGGATACTGAGGATCAGATGTGTGCATCAACTATGACATCCAGAATAACCAAATGATCTCTGTCACATTATTTTACCAACATCTTGATATTGGAGGACTTAATTCGAAAATAATGAAAAACTGGTTCAAATGGCTTTCAGCACTATGGAACTTAACACCTGAGGTCATCAGTCCCCTAGACTTAGAACTACTTAAACCTAACTAACCTAAGGACATCACATACATCCATGCCTGAGGCAGGATTTGAACCGGTGACCATAGCAGCAGTGCAGTTCCGGACTGAAGCACCTAGAACCGCTCAGCCACAGCGGCCAGCAAACATCATCTTTAGCCCCAACAAACCAGATAAGGAAGATGGGTGATAGTTTTTACAGAAAAGTCTAGCATAGCCATGTGAATACTCATTTAGAACAAAGAGAGAAACTAACAAAACTTCCGAAAGTATACAAATATTTCTAGAACGATACAGAAAAGGGGGGCTAGTTCTTGGTGAACCTAACCCTGGAATATGTCATGTATGTGGATGATACAGAAATTGTGCAACAGTTGTGAAAACAGTGTCTGTAAGAAGCATTCTCATCAGAATGTTATATGTTTCAGCTGTGCTGCTGATGACCAGTGTATTAAAATTTGTTCTGACTGAAGATGTTTATTATTTTAATAATGTGGCAGTTTTTGTAACTTATTTTTACCTCAAATATGTGGAATGGAATTCTTTCTGAAATTCAGTGATATCATATTGTAGCCCTAGTTTCTTCAGATTTCAAAAATATGTAATTTTATTAGACTAATATGACAGAGGGTCTATACAAGTGTTATGTACAGGACAATATTATGGAAATGGAAGAGGATGTAGATGAAGATGAAAAGGGAGATACAATACTGCATAAAGAGTTTGACAGAGCACTGAAAGACCTGAGTTGAAACAAGGCCCCGGGAGTAGACAACATTCCATTGGAACTACTGACTGCCTTGGGAGAGCCAGTCCTGACAAAACTCTACCATCTGGTGAGCAAGATGTATGAGACAGGCGAAATACCCTCAGACTTCAAGAAGAATATAATAATTCCAATCCCAAAGAAAGCAGGTGTTGACAGGTGTGAAAATTACCAAACTATCAGTTTAATAAATCACAGCTGCAAAATACTAACACGAATTCTTTACAGATGAAAGGAAAAACTGGTCGAAGCTGACCTCGGGGAAGATCAGTTTGGATTCCGTAGAAATGTTGGAACACATGAGGCATACTGACCCTACAACTTATCTTAGAAAATAGATTAAGGAAAGGCAAACCTACATTTCTAGCATTTGTAGACTTAGAGAAAGCTTTTGACTATGTTGACTGGAATACTCTCTTTCAAATTCTAAAGGTGGCAGGGGTAAAATACAGGGAGTGAAAGGCTATTTACAATTTGTACAGAAACCAGGTGGCAGTTATAAGAGTCAAGAGGCATGAAAGGGAAGCAGTGGTTGGGAAGGGTGTGAGACAGGGTTGTAGCCTCTCCCCGATGTTGTTCAATCTGTATATTGAGCAAGCTGTAAAGGAAACAAAAGAAAAATTCAAAGTAGGTATTAAAATCCGTGGAGAAGAAATAAAAACTTCTAGGTTCGCTGATGACATTGTAGTTCTGTCAGAGAGAGCAAAGGACTTGGAAGAGAAGTTGAATGGAATGGACAGTGTCTTGAATGGAAGATATAAGATAAACATCAACAAAAGCAAAACGAGGAAAATGGAATGTAGTCGAATTGAGTCGGGTGATGGTGAGGGAATTAGATTAGGAAATGAGACACTTAAAGTGGTAGATGAGTTTTGCTCTTTGGGGAGCAAAATAACTGATGATGGTCAAAGTAGAGAGGATATAAAATGTAGACTGGCAATGGCAAGGAAAGCATTTCTGAAGAAGAGAAATTTGTTAACAATGAGTATAGATTTAAGTGTCAGGAGGCTGTTTTTGAAAGTATTTGTATGGAGTGTAGTTGTGTATGGAAGTGAAACATGGATGATAACTAGTTTGGACAAGAAGAGAATAGAAGCTTTCGAAATGTGGTGTACAGAAGAATGCTGAAGATTAGATGGGTCGATCACATAACTAATGAGGAGGTATTGAATAGATTTGGGGAGAAGAGGAGTTTGTGGCACAACTTGACAAGAAGAAGGGACCGATTGGTAGGACATGTTCTGAGGCATCAAGGGATCACCAATTTAGTATTGGAGGGCAGTGTGGAGAGTAAAAATCATAGAGGGAGACCAAGAGATGAATACACTAAGCAGATTCAGAAGGTTGAAGGTTGCAGTAAGTACTGGGAGATGAAGAAGCTTGTACAGGATAGAGTAGCATGGAGAGCTGCATCAAACCAGTCTCAGGACTGAAAACCACAACAACAACAACAAACAACATGGCAGATTATGAAAATTTCCAATTAGGAAATTTGAGCTTCTAAAAATTTCTTAGCAAGCTTTTGTAAATCATTGTACATGCCATAACTGCCAAAATATAGAAGAAAAACTATCATTTATATCCTTTTAGGGTAGTTAGCCAATTGTTAGTCAAACTGTTTTTATGTTATTATTGATAATATAATAACTGCATAGCTTAACATTTGTGATAATTGTCCTATGCACTAGTGTAGAACCATTTAGAATGACTTGGAGTCGGAATTTGACCACTGTCTACACTTTCTACATTAACTTGATAATGTCAACACAATTAGCTACTAGACACTACTGCCAGCTTCTAGCTGACTAGTATCTTCCCTTTGACCTCATAAGGTGGTGCGGAACATATTGTGTGTCCTTAATGATTTGTAACTCATTGTTATAATAGCAAAAATAGCATGAGTGAAACAAATATTGTGCCTAATTTTTCTCAATTTACCCCTTTTAAGGTGTACTGAAATACAGAATAATCATATATCTATAATCATGATTTTTAGCTTAACAAAATATTACAATAAAAATATTTTTTCCATGTTACTGAAACATGTCTCAAGCTGAAAGAGTTTTCTAGTACAGAGTCAACCAGGCATCTCACAAGGTAGAACAGCTGCACTAATTACAAGATTATTTCATTTTGCCACAAAAACTAATGTTGTCTTGCTGTGATTTCTTATTTTCATTGTCTGTCTTCTCTGTATTGCAGCAGACATGTCTTATAAAAATCTAGATGTTGCTAAAGCAACTGAAGATATAAAGTGAAATACATTACCAATCACAAATGTTGCAAAGGAGTATGGAATTCCATGAATTACCTTGGGAGACAATATGATGGGAAGACATATGGGAAAACATGGAAAAGTGAGTGTATTTAATGTAGAGGAAGAAAAAATCATTACAGGACATCCAATTACTGTTTCAGAGTGGGAATGGCCAATTTTAAATTTGATCTTTGGGTTTTAGCAAAACATTATCATGAAAGAAGTTGATGGAATGCAAAAGTATTTAGAAACAATATCCCTGGAAAAGAGTGGCTGGATGGTTTAATTCACTGAAATGCCATGCTGTCAACAACAGCATCAATAAACATCCCTGCTAATAGAGCAAAGATGCTGTAGTCTTAAACACTTAGTGACTCAACTGATTTTATGTTGTTTTCTGTTTCATGATGAAATTCATATTTTCTCTGATCAAAATTATTATTTTTTATTATTTATGTTTCCGACTGATATTGATAAACCTTGAAAAGACACTAGAGGGCATCAGACCTTCTAACATTCTACATTATGATGAGACCAATCTAGCTGATAAACTTGTTGGAAAAGAGTGTATTTTCAAATGAGGAATCAATTATATGGAAAGAATAATGTATTCTTCTAAATCAGCAACCAGTGGGATCTTAGCTGGTACAGCCAATGGCATACCCATGCCTGCATATGTCATCTATAAATCTGAACATATAGGGGATACTTAGACTCATGGAGTACCTTCAGGAACAGGTTGAAGTTTTGATGGTTTCAGGGTGTGACATTCAAAAATTGATTCCAGACTGTCGTAAAACCTTGGACCAGGAAATAAGGGGTAGTTAAAGCAGGGCTGGGTGACAATCTGTCTTCCCATTTTTCATCACATGTGCTGAAAATGTGTAAGGGGCACAGAATTAAATTCATCTGTCTCCAGCCAATTTGCTACAACCTATAGATGTGGCCTTTTACAGACCTATTAAAATGAAATGGACATCAGTCTTGACAAAATGGCACCAAAAAGCAGACAGGCAACTGACTTCAATTACCAAGGACAATTTCCCTGCTGTCCATAGTGAGTTGATGGAGACCATCAATCCTAATACAACTAACAACTTAAAGTCTGGATTCTGGGCCTGCAGAATTTCTCATGGCCACAAAAAGTCTTTAATAAACTATCATCATCACAATCTGGTATGACAGAGTCTCCAGAAGGTCAAGGCACACTAGTTCTGGTGCGAGAAACAGCCATAAAAGTGCTCCAGGGTATGAGATGTGGAAAATCACCAGGTGTTAAGAAAAGGAAAATAGAAATTGAGCCAGCAAAAAGTGTTGCCAGCACCAATACTGCAGACAAAATATCTCAACCAAATGAAGAAATCTCTCATCCTGTGCCAACTGAGAAACAAAGGAAAAGAGAAGCCATGAAACCCAACATTAAAAGAAAACAGTCAGGGTCCCAGGATCCCAGTGACAGTGATGAAGGTATACAATAGTTCACTAAAAATTTATCGGGTGAATGGTTTGAAGAGAAAGATAACAATAATGAAACTTTGATGAACCTAAACCAAGGGGTTTGCTTATAGTGAAGTTTACAATCAACAAAACTATATTTTATGTTTCTTGCTTTGAGGAAATGGTACCTGGGGAAGAACTTGAAATTAATTTCATTACCAATTGTGACAGATTCCAATTCAAATATACTAAGACAGGAGATGTTGGCTTATTGTCTATGATCAAACAGAAAGAAAACTAAGTGTTCCTGTTTCCAAAGGAATAGGGGACTTTTAAAATTTCCAGGGCTATGATATTAATTAGGAACTTACACAGATGTAAACCATACTTCCTATATTTTTCAGGCCTATTGTGTTAATTAGCTCATTAATAATTGAGATAATACTGTGTGTAGGTTGACATAACTTTACATCTGGGAATTACTTAAATATTTTCTATCAGTTTCATGAACATGAATCTGTATGATGTATGCACTAAACAAAATGTATTAAGTTCACATCTTCTGATCCTAAAATTCTATTAAAAAAAAAAATACAAATAAATAACAAAATAATCCAATAGCGAGGCTGATACCAGCAGGATTATGTGTGAGAATTCATTATGTGTACGTTTAATATGCTGGTCAACTTAACAATGAGTGCTGAGTTGAGTTGACTGGTGCTTAAAATATGTTTTCCCTTGTGGCCAGGACATTGATTAAAAGAAAATAACAGGAAAAAATCCATTAGTTGTGAGCTAAAGGATACTATTTTCAGTGAAAACGCAGATAACTTTATCTGTGAAGTAGCATAAAAACTACGAAAAAACCAGTCAACTCTAGACAGGTTGATGGTACTTTAAATAGTTTTGCACAGAGCCACAGCCCCTCACATACCACCAAAAACTACAGATGTACACTGATGAGTCTAAACATTATGACCACCTGCTTAATAGCTTGTTTGTCTGCACCTGGAACAAAATACATCACTGAGTCTGTATATCAGGGATCTGACTATTTGTCAGTAGCTTTTTGGAGGTATGTGGCATCAGATGTCTATGCACGGGTCATGTAATTTGCGTAAATAATGGGCTGCTGATTTGCAAATGCGGTGATGGCCCCTGATAGCGACCCAGATGGCTTCCATAGGATTTACATGAGGGGAATTTTGTGGCTGAGGCAACAACATGCATTCTGCATAATGCTCCTCAAACAACTGTACCATGTTCTGTCTCCAAGTCACAGACAGTAATGCTGCTGAAAGGTGACATCACCTTCGGGGAAGACATCAAGCATGAAGAGATACAGATGGTTCACAGCTGTCAGCATGTCTTTAATTATTAACACAGCCCCCATGCAAGTGCAGGAGAATGTCCCCCATAGCATAACACTGTTCCCACCAGCCTGCATCCGTGGCGTACTGCACATTTCGAGCTGTCATTCACCTCGATGGCAGCGTTTGTGGAGATGACCATAGACCTAGTGAAGCAATAATGTAATTCACCAGAAGTGTCAAAACATTTCCATTAATTGATGGTTGAAGCCCAGTGGTCTCATTCACACTGCAATCATAATTGATGATGTGGTTGGATCAACATGTAAACATATAGGGGTGGTCTGCTGTGGAGCTCAATGTTCAACAATGTGCGATGAACGGTGTGCTCTGAAACACCTGTATGTGCACCAGCATTGTGCTCTTACAGCAGAGATGCCACAGATCATCATCTATACTACTTTACATAGCAGAAAAGTCTCAAAACCCCACGTTCTGTGTGGAGCCATGGATATCCAACCATGTAGTGCATAGTGGTAGTTTTACCACTTACCTCTTTCCGTAGAACTCATGACATTAGCATGTGAACATTCAACCAGCATAACCATTTTCAAGATACTAGTGCACAGACTCTGCGTAATAATAATCTACCCTTTGTCAAAGTCATTTATCTCAACGGATTTCCCCATTTGCAGCCCATATCGATGCTAGGGTGTCCCCCGTCTGTGTCTGCTCTGCTTGGATACTTTTGTTACCATGTCACATGACTGCAATGCCACCAGGCAGCATCCAACATCATGGTGGGCAGTGGTCATAATTTTTTGCTGTTTGGTGTACATCCAAAAACCCCTTCAGGCAAAGAAATTCAAGAACTGGGAACAGACATGTACAAAATTCAATACCATACTACTTGTAAACTCAACAAAGTATTGGAAAGCAATCCACCCCCTCACTAGTTCAGATCATTCACCATATTATCCTATCCCCCACAACAAATGCCCATTACCAGACAACTTCTAGTAAAGCTAAGCTCTTTAGCTCATACTTCATCATATCCTCACTGTTCCTAGAGATCCAAACTTCAACCACTCCATGGCCTGTCCACTGGTGTACATATACAACCACACAACTCCCCACTCTCAACTTTCAATACTTTAACAAAATACCACAAACCAAATCAAAAACACTGATTACAGCACAAAACAGTAAAACAGTCCTCTCCAAAAATGCAATGCAGTACCTGGCATAACTCCATTACCTACTGCCAACTTAAGGAAAGTCTTTTCTCCTTGCTACAGTACGCAGCAACACCGTGCAGTGTCATCCTATACACTGGATTCTATACGAAGCTGAAGATGGTCTCCAAGATAATCTTGTTCCTCAAATTTAATAAATGTGCTAGTGAAACCTCATCTTATCAACGAATTAGCCTTAGCTCCATCTTTAGCAACATACCTGAATCCATCCCAACCCAGCACATCCACAAGCACTTACAAGCATACCTACCACTCTCTAAAACTTAGTGTGACTTCCATCCAAAATACTCAATACTGCCATTTTTGTCTCCCTAGACCTTGAATAAGCCTTTGATTGGATATGGTATTCGGCTTCATTTCTGACACACTGGCCCCCTTTTATTATCATCAAAATACCCAATCCATGTACAGGTGAGCCCAAATGATGAGTCATATCCCTTCTCATCCATTGCCTTTACAGAGTTGATATGCACTAGCCAACTTCCCCCATCCATCTACTCTGTCACGCTGATCACAATACCTTCCTTGCTCTCCATCCAAACCTACAAGTGGCACAAGGGTCCTTCCTAGATCAATAACCTTACCTCCAGGTGTTACCTCTGATACCTCAAAATCAATCGAGTGAAAATCACTACAATAATCAAAAGGCATATCAGGCATAGAAGTAGGAAACTGGAATTTGGTTGCAATAATTACAAGTCTGTTGTTTGAAATTGATAAACAATATTTTATTCAAAATAATCTCCATTGCTATTTATACATTTCTCCCACCTCTCTGGCTGGTTATGAATGCCATGCCAAAAAAGCAGTTCCTCTTTTGAAGAAAACCAGTTAGCAAGCCATTTTCATACATTTTCATATGAATTGAAGCATTGTTCAGTGAGAGCATGTTCCAGTGATGCAAATCAAGGATAATTGGACGAATCCAAATCTGGAGAATAAGCTGGATACCCTAGTATTTCCCAACTGAATGCCTTGATCGTTTCCCTGACCCATTTTGCTGTGTGTGATCAGGTGTTATCATGGAGCAATATGACTTTGTCTTGCCTTTTTCCATATTGTGGTCTTCTTCATGTTATGCTCAATTTAAATTGATCATTTGTGGTTGGTAGCAATCAGTGTTAATGGTTTCACCATGTTTTAGTAACTCACAATAAATGACACCCTTCTGATCGCACCAAACACAGAGCATTGTCTTCTTTCCAAAGCGATTTGGTGTTGATGGTTTGCCTGGATTCAGGCATGATTTATGAAGCTTAGGATTCTCAAAATATATCCATTTTTCATCAAGTGTCACTATTCGATGGAAAAATAACTTTCTTTTGTATCTGACAAGCAGCATTTAACAAGTGGCCTTTCGATCTGCTTGCTGTTTTTCATTCAGTTCATGCAGAACCCATTAGCCCACTTTCTGCACCTTTCCCATAGCTTTTAACTGAAGAGAACTGGCTTTCTGCATCACATTCACTTGTTCCATAAGTTACTGCTGAGTCTGAGTATCATAGTCATCCAATAAGGCCTGCAATTTGTTGTCTTTGTACTTTTTCGGTGGTTTCCCATGTTCATCGTTTCTCACATCAAAATCACCACTTTTGAATTTTTTGAGCCCAAGAGCATGTTTTCTGAAAGCTTTGACAAGCATCAGATGTGATTCTGCAGCAGTTTTCTTCAAATCATAACAGAAAACCAATGCTGTTCACAAATCATAGTTCGTAAGTTCAAAGCTCAACATGAGCCTTACACTGATGGCTAGCACCATCTATCAATAGGGAAATTCTGGTTTCGTACTTCTACACCTGGTACATCCAAACACTTCCATCTCTGTGACTTCCACATGACCATTCATACCCATTCTATCCATCTTACTAACACACTAAAATATTTTGAACTAACTCTTGACGGCAACTAAAATTACACTCGACCTATGCCGCTCAACAAAAGGCCAATAATAGACTACAATTACTAAAACTATTAACAGGCGGTACCAGGGGATTACATTTACTTTAAACATTATTCTCTACCAGTGAATAATATCTCCCCCTCTACTTAAATTACTTGTACATTATTGCAGATTGTATAAAGCCTGCAAATTTGTCACTTGTAACCAAACTGTTTGCCGAAACATCATACTCTCTTTCCACATCTACACCTTCCATGCCCCATCAGTTGCAGCATTAGTCATTGTGTTCTCTCCTTAGATTAGTGGTCCAATACCTCACTCATCTTCCTGACCCACCCACACCTCTTTCTGCTCCTGTCTTCATTTATACATCCCACTTTCCAAGGCAGCCTCATCATCACACATAGCACATAGCCAACCATTTATCTGTATTGTCCCATTGCCTCTCCATCTTTCCTCCAATTCTACCTGCACATAATTTATTGGCAGTTGATTTCATGGAACTTGTTGAATGTGCCACCATCGCCGCATGTAGAGGTTTATAGAAAGCAATTATTTTATTGTATTTTAAACCTGTCACTTTACTATTTAAACTGTTACACAATCTATGCATATTTTTTTAACATTTGACTAAAAAACAGCAATAAGGCCTCTGCCATCTCACTCATCACATTTGTCTGTATGGAGGAAGGTGGAAGCAGGGGGATGAATTTAACAATAAAGAAATAGGGAAAAAATGACAGTCTGGACCAGGCTAAAATAGCTCAATTGCTGTTAGGTAGTCTGCACTCAGCTAAATAGAGTAGAGTTATATATGTAAAAATAATGAGTCTCTTTTTAGCAATAATCAAGCAATGTTCATATACTCAGTCCATGAGTGAAGTTACAAAGTTAATCAGTCAGTATACATAAAGTCTATGCTGAGCTACCATAACATACACTCACTTATAGTGAACAGTTACTGGCAACAGACAAAGTGCTATTGTCACTCATCTGTACAATTTAGATTCAGCCTTGTCTTTTTGATGAAGCTGATCTGTTGTATGAAGCATAATATATAAAAGCTGATGCTCATCCATATAGATGAAGAAAATGAATAAGAAGAGAATGAAAATCTGTTTTGCTGGTGTCATGTAAAACTATTTCAAAAATTCCACAAAGCTTCTAAAAATCAACAAAAGGACTTCAGAAGGAGAGGAAGACTACTAGCAACTTTGCTGGGAGGCAAGGTAGGTGGCTGCTTAGGAGACATACTAAGAAAAACAGGGGGAGTGTGGAGCATCCAGAGTAAGAGCAAGAGAAAAGTAAAGCTTATACAGGGGAACTAGTGTGTAGTACAGAGGTGCAAAGCTGACATGGTGGAAGAGGAGAAGAGGATGTACTTTGTTGCAAATGTGAGTGAGGGAGTAAAGGCACACAAAGAACAATGGCTGTTGGAGATTGATTCCATGGGAGTTACAAAAACGATTAAAGAAGTATATTTTTTTCTTGGGGTTGGAGGAGAGATACAAGGTGGCGTAAGTTCAACTACATTATACAGAGCAGAATGTTTTACAATTGGGCAATCCACTTACTATTGACCTCAGTTTAATGGTGTCCATTCATCCAAGTTGGTACATGGTTGTACTCACATAGAATATTGATCCATAGTTGCAGTGAAATGAAATGGTCATGTAGTGTTATTGGCCAAGAGATCTAGACTGGTGTCATTTGGCTGCCTCAAGTGGGCCTTTCTTTTTGACATCTATGACCTGGCTGGGAACTGAACCTATGACACCACTTTCTAAAGGTAGCAATGCTAATCACAACCTATGACACCACTTTTTAAAGGCAGCAATGCTAATCACTAGACCACAAACTGCAAACATGTTGGCAGTGAAATGGATAGATGATCTGTCTGATCCTGTATGTTACTCTTTCTACAGTGATACAGGAAATGCAAGTCACAGGGTTGGTAATGGGCAGATGTATGGGAAGTGGCAAAGAGATGCTCAATTTCAAAACATGGTAAGAGTTAGTGAAGAACAATGGTTCCGTTGTTCCAATTGTGAATGGTATTGTGTGACAAATGGGACACCCCTTTGCATCTGGGCAGGAAAGGTATGAAGATTAGGGCTTAATAAGTCATTGATAATGTCACTAGACTAGACCAGTAGCTCAGATAAAGGTAAGTCCAAAGACCTCTTCAAAGATAACTCCTGACATTTATCTTATGAAATTTAGGAAAACAGCTGTAATTCTAAATTTGGGTGCCCAGATGGTGAATTAAATCTGGATGTGAGACCAGTGTCTTAACCACTGTGTAATCTCACACTATATGCAGGCCACCATATGTGTAAGTGGTTATGGATGTACTTAGGTGTAGGCCACTGTGGATATGTATCTGGGCAAGTCGGGGAGGGGAGCAATGGTCTTTGAAGATCTTAGCAAAATATTCAGAGTGGTGGGTGAGGGACTGCTTCTTCAATGGATGTGATGTAAATGGGTGACTGGACCATGTGGAAATGGAGTGTCTGGCATATTGGAGGTACTGGTGATGTTTAGTGGATTCAATACTTAACTCATTCAATAATATTTTTCTACTTCACTATTAATATTTGTCTCCGTAAATATCTCTCTCAGCAGAGTCTCAAACTTCCATCATGTTTAATAGCAGCTTAACATGTGGTACAGTAGCCTCTACACACCTCAGTAACTTCCAACGTAGGTGCCAACCACTCCTTTTGCACACACCTTTGTATTATACACTCACACAGAATTTCTTAACTCTCTTTTGTCCTGTTATTACCTCTCCCTATCCTGCGTGTGTGTGTGTGTGTGTGTGTGTGTGTTTTTGTGTACGCACTGTTTTTTCCACTGATCTATGGAGAGAAGAATGTTGAGGGTGTACAATGTGTCTGAAAAACAGAAAACAAAAAGATTTGTAAATATGGCAACATTCCTTCCTCAGTTCATAAGTGAAATCAACTTTTTAATCTCTACAAAAACAAAGAGATACATTTCCTTGATAAAAATTGTTGTATTATTTCTCAAAATATTCAACTTCAAGATTCATACACCTTTGCTTGTGTTTGAATCAATCCCAGAAAAAATTGTTACATTGATGTTGTTACCTAAAAATCATGGTTTTTAAGATGATGAAAATACATCTCCACATTTTTTTCATAAGAGAACAAGAGAAGTCCTTGGTTAATAAATAAGGTGAATACAGGCAATGAACCATTAATTTGATGTTTTTCTCCGTGAATAACAAAGTGTTTGAAGGCCTGTGCAGCAGCTGGCATTGGTATGATGAAGAATAATATAATGTTATCAGTTATTTTTCCAAATTGTGTTGATGACTTGTGGAAAGCAAATTATTGTATTCCATTTGGCATTAACTGTTCTTCATTCCTCTACAGCAACTGTTGTGATAAATCAGTGTAATCATAGAAATAATGGTCGTTTCCATGGAACTCATGCTCGTTTCACTTTATGATGGAACAGCTTATTGCTGCACACAAAAATATTGACATTTTTATCCTGTTATGATGCTGTCTACTGATTTTGAATTTCCTTGCAAAGATATTTTGAGCATTTTCTTTCACATACTGATATGAGACTGTTTTTGAGCTTTGGAGAAACTATGTAGAATCCATTGGTGAGAGATTTTTTTCCCTAGCTAAATTTTCATGGAAAGCCAAATCTACTACAGTCACTGTTTTGTGTAAAGCTGTTGCTACCTCACAGTAAGTCATATATTAATCGTCTTCAATCTTGTTATGCACACCATCAATGTTTTTTGGAACAGCAATTAATTTTGGTGGAGCTTCACTGAATTCATCACTGACTGTAGTTCAACAATGATAAATTTTTGCAAAGCAGTTGTGAAATGGTTTTTCTGATAATGGCTGATAACCAAAACGTTAATGAAGGGATTTGAACCTTATTTTCAAGTTAGACCTTTACAAAAATCATAAGAAATTATGCAGTGAAAAATCTTCTCTTGAAATTTCTCTTTTTCATAAATCTGTACACAAAATTCTGACCTGCAATTGCTTTCACAATCACAGACAATAAATCTTAAAAGCAATAGTTTTGTCTCATCTCAAAAGTCTTATCTACGAGTCATTTCTAATATGTTAGAACTTGCCTTCACAGCATTTCTAGTGCATTGGACAGGCTTCTGCCGAACATCCTTCAGTTCACACCACAAAAAATGCTTATTCTTTTTGCCCAATAAAATATAACTTGATGAAGCATCAACCCAGAATATGAAACTGTATAACAATATGGAATGGAAGTAAGCAAAGAATACTAGCTTTACCATTTTTATAACAATTGTATCTGACAACATTCACATTGAAAATAATGATTTGTTCAAGGATTTCAGGAATTATGTGATAACCTCCTCCAGATTAAAGTACTACCAAGTCATAATCCTATGAATTTGCGACTGTGGGCTGCTGCTATCCACAAATCTCTATATTTTATCATATTCTGGTGTGCAGTATCTTGCACATTCTGTACCCCTTGTAACGAATTTTCCCCCAAGGTGCAATGACAATGAACTGTCTATAAAACATATATTAATGGCAATGGAAGTTTCATCAATAAATCTTACAAAAGCTACATCAATAGGTGATTATGTTAAACCTGGATTTTCAGTAAACTCTTATCAGTTCATTGATGTTGCTGTGGTCATCAGTCTAAGGACTGCTTTGAGGCAGCTCTTGACAGTGGACTTTCCTGTGATAGCCTCTTCATTTCTGCATAACAACCAACATTCATCTGAGCCTGCCTACTCACAGTTCTTCCCCCCAGAAATCTCTCCATTCACAAATTTGCTATGCCTTGATGCAACAGAATGTATCACATCAACTGATACTTTCTTTTATTTAAATTGAGCCATAAATTTCTTTTCTCTCTATTTCAGTTCAGTACCTTCACATTAATAATACAAAATACCCATTTAATCTTCAGCATTATCATGTAGTACCAGATTTCAAAAGTTGGTATCTCTTCTTATCTGAATTCCTTATCATCCTAATTTCTATTCCATACAAGACAGCCCACCAGATTCTTCAGATAAAACTTTCTAATATTTACATTATTATTTGTAGTTAACAAATTTATCTTGTTCATAAATTCTTATCTTGCTATTACTGGTCTTCATTTTATATCCTCTCTACTTTGTCCATTATCATTTATTTTGCTGTCAAAACAAAAAAATCAGCTAATGTATTCAGTGCCTAATATCATAATCTAATTCCCGCAGCATTACTTGATTTAATTCAACTACATTTATTTTGTTGATGTTAATCTTATGACCTCTCTTCAAGACACTAACCATTTTGTTCAATTGCTCTTCCAAGTCCTTTGCATATCTGACAGAATTAAAGTGTAATTGTCAAATCTAAAATTTTTAATTTCTTTTCCCTTAACTTTAGTTCCCTTTCAAAGTTTATACTTAGTTTCCTTCAGCATTTGTTTAATGTGTAGTCACTGGAGATAGACTACAATCCTGTCTCACTCATTTCTCCACTACTGCTTCCATTTGATATCCTTTCAGTCTTATAACTGGAGTCTGGGTTCTGTACATGTTTTAGATAACCTTTCACTCCCTGTATTTTATTGCTGCTATCTTCAGAAATACAAAGAGTGTATTCTTGTCAACATTGACAATGGATTTCTCTATATCTAGAAAAGCTATAAACACATATTCCAACAATCGAAGGTCCAGGCTGAAATAATGACACTAGATTAACACTCACCATATAGTGTTGATGTTGGGATGCAGACAGGTACAACAAAAACAAAGACTAATAAACACACATGTGTGGGCTGTTTTTGCATGAATGTGTGTGTGTATGTTGTCTATTTCAAAAGAAAATTCATAGGATCAGTATTGCCTTGCTCATTTCTAAATTTTTCTGGAACCCAATCTGATCTTACCTGAGGTTATCATCTACCAGTGCTACCAGCCTTCTGTAAATAATTAATGATAGTATTTTGCAACCATAACTCATGAAACTGATGATTTACTAATATTGACACTGTAAGCACCTGTCCTTATTTGAGTAGGAATTATTACAGTATTTTTGAAGTCTGAGGATCTTTTGCTTGTCTCATATTACTTGAATACATGGGACAATAATTTTTTCTTTGCTGGATCTCTCAAAAACCTCTATAACTCTAAAATAAAGTTGTCTCCTCCAGGTTCTTTGTTTCAGGTTAGGTATTCATATGCTCAGTCAAATTCTTCTTATAGTAGCCTATCCTCCATCTCATCCTCAGTTACTTTCCCTGTCTTAGCCACAATATTGTTTTCAAATCCATTTTCCTTGTGTTGACTATCTATATGTTCCTTTCAGCTTTCAGCCCTTTCTTATTGCTCTGTACTAGCCTGCCTACTAAGCACCTGATATTTGCACAGATGCTTCTCTTCTCTTTTCAGTGTGGCTCTACATGTTATTATTACATCAGAGCTGTTAACTCTGAACAACTTGAGTTCTGGCTGACATACTTTTCTCTTGATTTTTAAATAATTATATATCACAAAGCCATGCTTTTTTCTAAATTAATATTATAGCACCATTCTATCAAATTGTGAGTTGTGGGTATATTCTATACACATTTCTGTCAGATTTAACCTCACAACAAGAATTCTGTCACTAACATGATACACAGTATAACACTTCCAAATAACTTCCGGGAATACAGCCAGGTAACACTTTCAGCGACCGCCGATATTTCGGCGGGAGAACATCCCACCATTTTCAAGGCAAACTGCAGCGGACAAGTGGCGTACATGCAATTTTAATACCTCGGTTCTCGGACAGAAGCAGGAAAGATAACACACACAGACACACACACACACTGAACACTAGTGCCACCAAAGATAACCAAAGTCAGAACTATCGATAGTGAGACCATCAATTCGCAGGTGAGGCAGCATTGACTCTGTTCCTCTGTTTTTTGACAAGGGAGAGAGCCAGATTCCAAACAGAGTTTAAACAGAAACCTCCATCCCTGTTAACGAGGTTGCTCGCTAATTTAATCTCAACTGCCTCCCTAATGACACTGTCCCAATAGATGGACGTGCATGCCAATATCTCAGTGTTATTATATAACATGGGGTGACCAGTATCCAAGCAATGTTTGGCAATACCAGATCTATTTGGCTGCTGTAATCGCGTGTGCCATTTATGCTCAGTACATTTGTCCTCAACGGTCCTGATAGTTTGACCAATATATGCCATGCCGCAGCTACAAGGAATACGATATACACCCGCCTTACGCAGTCCAAGATCATCCTTAACGGAACTCAAAAGTACTCTAATTTTAGATGGAGGTCGGAAAACACATTTCACATCGTATTTCCGTAAAATACAACCTATCTTATTGGACGTGTTTCCTATGTAGGCAAAAAGGTAGTAGACTTAGGTGTTGACCCAGAATTATCATCAATCACCCTATGTACAGTTGGTCAATAGTGCAATGCACGTTCAATCTGTCTATCACTATAACCATTTTGACGAAATGTAACTTCAAGATGGGACAGCTCAGCTGGCAAAGTCTCAGCATCAGGAATGACATGTGCCCTGTGTACCAAGGTACGAAGTACCCCTTCACGCTGAGCCGAATGGTGACAACTATTAGCTTGTAAGTACAAGTTGGTGTGAGTACGTTTCCTGTAGACTGCATGTCCCAATGATCCATCATCCTTCCTCCTAACCAACACGTCGAGAAAGGGAAGGCAACCATCCTCTTCCACCTCCATCGTAAAACGAATGTTCGAGTGGATCGATTTAGATGTTCTAGAAAGACATTCAAATTCTCCCTACCGTGAGGCCAAACAACGAAGGTATCATCAACATATCTAAAGAAACAGGCGGGTTTTAAAGGTGTCGACTCCAATGCACGTTCCTTGAAGTCTTCCATAAACAAATTTGCGATCACAGGAGACAACGGACTACCCATCGCAACTCCATCTGTCTGCTTGTAATACTGGTCATTAAATAAAAAGTAAGTGGATGTCAACACATGCCTAAAGAGATTAGTTAAATCAGCACCAAACCTGGCTTCAATTAACCGCAACGAATCAGACAGAGGAACACGAGTGAAGAGAGAGACCACATCGAAACTCACTAAAATATCAGAGTCATTCAGCCTCAGTCCCTCCAAACGACATAAAAAATCAGCTGAGTTCCTGATATGATGTTCACACCATCCTACTTGTGGACTCAACAGAGAAGCAAGATGCTTGGATACACGATATGTAGCAGCGCTGATGTTACTCACTGTAGGACGGAAAGGAACCCCTTCCTTATTAACCTTTGGAAGGCCATATAACCTAGGGGGAACCGCACTATAGGTGTTAAGCCTCTTGATTGTGTCCTGCGACAAACCACTTTTCTTCAGGAGGCTGTTGGTCTTTCTCTCAACACTTTTCGTGGGGTCAGCATCGATTCTGCGATACGTTGAATCAGATAGTAAACGTTGCATCTTTCGTACATAATCATGTTTATTTAAAACAACGGTGGCATTGCCCTTGTCAGCAGGTAAAATAACAATACTGGGATCAACTTTGAGAGAGCGTAAAGCAGCCCTCTCTGCTGCTGTTACATTACTCTTGGGTGGACGAGCCCTAGTCAAAACATGGCATGCCTCCCTCCTAACTTCCTCTGCAGCGTCAGGAGGTAGTTTGCAAACTGCCTGTTCAATTGAACTAATAAAATCAACTACCGGCAAATTCTTCGGAGTGGGTGCAAAATTTAAACCCTTCCCTAGCACGGATAAGGTTGCGTCGTCAAAAGATTTCTCTGTGAGATTTATCACAGAACGTCGAGATATAACATCCGATGAAAACGTTCAAACTTTGCCAAATGCCGGACAGTAACGGAGTTGTACTCCCAGTCAGCTTGGGTCCATGAGGCACCGTCCAACGTCGACGAGTAAAACGAATCCTTTCGCGAACAAGAGCCAAGCCAGCACGTTGCTTAATACGATTGGCGGCAGGAGAATTAATATGGTGCACAACCTTAGCAAATGTTGGGACATGATTTTCATCACGACACCTCAATAAAAACGACAAAGCACATTGCAGTCTAACTCGACAGCTACGAAGTTTATCCAACTTACGTAAACACCGATACATTTCCTCCCCGTAGAGGTAAACAATGTGAGACCTGAGATTCTCCTGGCGTATACAACTTTCAAATAACTTCCAGGAATTCAGCCAGGTAACACTTTCAGCGACCGCCGATATTTCGGCGGGAGAACACCCCGCCATTTTCAAGGCAAACTGCAACGGACAGGCGGCGTACATGCAAATGTACGCCTGTCCGTTGCAGTTTGCCTTGAAAATGGCGGGACGTTCTCCCGCCGAAATATCGGCGGCCACTGAAAGTGTTACCTGGCTGAATTCCTGGAAGTTATTTGAAAGTTGTATACGCCAGGAGAAACTCAGGTCTCAGTATAACACTTGTGAGATTTATGAAGTAAATAAAGTTTACTTACAGTAAACTGTTTAAGTTATTAACACATCAATTGTTCCTGTATATCTCTCTCATGAAAAAAGTAAGTTGTTCATTTTTTATCCTCACACAATTTTCTCCTGTGTTGTGTGCAATACATATTCAAATTTTCTCTCAATGAATATATAGCTTCATACTAAGCAAATCTGAGTTTTACATGGCAGATATTTACCACATTGAAATCACTAAGCACATTATGTATATAAATGACTGTTTACTGTTTCTGCTAATATGGAATTCGTATTCAAGTAACTTGGTTACAATTTCTTACAGCTGAAACAGTGGTGTTGATCATCTGCTTTTCCAGCACCTTCAACCTTACACTCAGTCACGAATAGAGTAAAAATGAATGCATATAATGTGCCTAAAGTAGGAAGCATGAGAAATTCAATTGTTTTAAATTAGTACTTAAATCTATGTAGCAACTATTACTAACTAGTACACAGTAATAATGAAAACTACACACCCCTGTTTGTATTTCAGGTCAAAATGTAATAGTACTCACCTTTGGAACAAAATGCATCAAATGGACTTAAACATATCCTTGTCCCTGGTGGTAAATGGCCAAACTGATGTTTCCTGTGTAAGCAGGTTGATAACCTGCTTGACAGGACAGACACAAGGTTGCCCCCTACACCATTGATAACAGGTTGGAAAACAGCAATTGTTGGGTATTTTGACATTAGAACATCCAGGAACAGACCACCAATACTGAAAAATGAAAATGTTGATTAATTGTACTGTGAGAAATGTTTCTCACAGGTAACTACATAACTGGACAATTTTTTTCCATAACTAAGATTTACTGCAATGCTGAAAAAGTTCAGAAAATTTACATTACATATTGTGTATAACTCTCATTATATATAATGATCTTTAAATGAAATTATTGATTTATTTTGACTATAAAGAAGAATATTGTGCTGTACAGAACCCCCTGCAGTTTTGCTAGTCCAGTGTAGTATGCTGGAGAGCTATGGAATAACTGATACAAAGCAACCAGTTGGCATCCACTCCTATGACCTTGAATACTCTAAAAAGTTAAAAGTCACTATCACAAATTAGACTGGGTAATTAGGTTGCATGAGCCACCAACTGAAAGTTATTAGGCAAAAACTCCTCAGTTCAATAATATCACTATGTGAGCTCAGAGTGTTGAACAGGATGGAAAAGTTGTTGATTGTAACCATTATTGTAATGCCCTCTAGAATACAATGCCTCGTCTTTCCAAAAACATATCACTAAAATTTTATAATTTTATCTGCACTGATGGTAAACTGAAATTTCTTTGGTGCAATGAGTCAGTATAGTTTCATTGTACCAGTTGACATTTCATTTTAGAACTGAGTGAAAGGCACCCACACTTTATTAACTATGCCTGCTAAAAAGCACAAACCTTCATTCATGCTGCCACTGTTTGTAAATGATTTCTACACAGGCTTTGCTGTTATCAGTTGTCGTTCTTGATGTGCAGCACAAAGATATGTTATCCATTTTCAGATCCTTACCCATGGTGATATACATGGGAGTCATGGAGGCATCCAAAATTATTTGCTTCATTTAATTTTGTACCCCAAAATGTGACTGCAGTTGTTACAGCTTGTTGTCAAACCAATCTCCATCTACATATAGATAATTACTCTGTAATTCACAGCCAGTAGGTTCATAGAACCACTTTCAGGCTATTTCCCATTCTTTCCACTCTCAAATAGCACATAGGAAAAATGTATACCTAAATCTCTCCATGTGAGCTCTGATTTCTAATGTTTTATTATTATGGTCATGTAGTTGGGAGTCAGCAAAATGCTTTGTCATTCATTACATAGTTGCTGAATAAAATTTCATGAAAAGATTTCACTTATTGTACCCCTGACACTATCTCTATTATTTTGCAATAATACAAAATAGCTGTTCTCCTTTGAATTTCTTTTACATCCTCCGTAAATTCTCTCTGGTAAAGATCCTAGTTATATATCTGAGATGATATTCCATATGACAGAAATTTAAGTAGAAGTCATTTGTGAAGAGCACTGCCAAAATCCTTCTGGAAATCTTGAAGTATAGAATCAACTTGCAATCTCCTGTTGATATTACTCATCACTTTGTCTTAGTAAAGCATCAGTCATGTTTCACAAGAATGATATTTTCTGAATCAATGCTGGTGATGTGTCTATAGATCATTACCTTCAAGGTGTTTCATAATGTCAGAACAAAATATATGTTCCTAAATCTTATTACAAATAGTGTGGGTCTTTAATACAGTAGATTACTTCAAATTTTTTTTTTTTTTTTTTTTTTTTTTTTTTTTTTTTTTTTTTTTTTTATCAGCATACTTGAAATGGATCCTAATTTGTATGTAAATAAATGGGACCAGGCATTTATTAAATGACTAAAGTTGTTTTTCTTTACTGAGGATACCTACCTCCAAATTACTCATACTGGCAGCTGATTTTGATTAACATTATAGAATATTTATCATCTTTGCTGAAGGAATTTCAGAAAGCCATGTTTAGTAACTCCACTTTAGTGAAGCCTTCATTGGTAGCATTACAATTGTCATCACATAGTGTAGATTGATTTTGTCTTGCTGCTGTTTTAAGTCTCTTTGTATTTTCTGCCAAGTTTTGAGATAGCTTTTTGTTGTGGTAACTATTAAAGCTTCTCACACTGAAGTCTAGACTATATT
This sequence comes from Schistocerca piceifrons, assembly GCF_021461385.2. Lineage (NCBI taxonomy): Eukaryota > Metazoa > Arthropoda > Insecta > Orthoptera > Acrididae > Schistocerca > Schistocerca piceifrons. The sequence goes on from NC_060149.1 coordinate 462,919,908, forward strand.
TTTAGCATCAGGAAACAATTTCCAATCTTGAAGATTTTTCATTCTTTTAATCCAGCAGATGCTTTTCTTTGTTTCTACAACTGCGTTTCAACCTATTTTGTGTACCACAGGGGTTATGTTCTTTCTATCTCTTATTTAAAAAAAAAAAGTCATGTGACTAGGGCCTCCATTCAGGTAGACCATTCACTGGGTGCAAGTCTTTCGATTTGACGCCACTTCGGCGACTTGCTCGTTGATGGGGATGAAATGATGATGATTAGAACAACACAACACCCAGTCCCTGAGAGGAGAAAATCTCTGACCCAGCCGGGAATCGAACCTGGACCCATAGGATTGACATTCGGCTGCACTGACCACTCAGCTACCGGGGGCAGACTATCTCTTATTAATTTACTTAGTAACAATTCTCAACTACTGTCAAAACTATTTCTCTGAATTTAAACAGCATTTGGTCGATGCTTACGTAATTAGTATGGAAGGACTGGAGGCTTCCTTTTAGAAAGGTTCCAAATTAATTTTTATCTGCTACCTTGAACACATATATTTTATGTTAATCTTTTATTTAGATGCTTTGGTATTCAGAATCACTACAATGACCTTATGACCACTATTTTCTGTATCCGTCATGACATTTCCTGTTTGCTCATGACTGTTTGTTACTGAGAGGTCAAGTGCAATATTGTAACCATTTACACTTTTTGACATACGTAACACTACCTCCTAATGTATCACTCAGCTTCTAATATATTTTAATCTGTGTTAAACCATTAATAAATCAATCAATTAAATCTTTATTATCAACATAACCTGTATCATACAATAAAAGATTTTGGCATAGATAACTTGTCAATTCCAACATTATATATGGATGGATAAAATTAATCTAAGGTTATAATACATATACTGTTACTTTTTCTGACATACAGGATAAGTCTTGTTCAGTATTTGTTTCATATGGACTGCACTTCCCCATCCAGATTACATTTATAAATCTCGCGCCCATATAATACAGAGATTTTTTATATAGTTTGAGTCAGTGGCTAGGAAGAATTTATGAACTTCTTCTGAGTATGCCTCAATTAATTTGAAGAATGATATCATTCTACCAGGCCATATTTCAGAATTATACTTTATGAAGCACTACTAATTTTGAGTGTGGCTCATTCTTAAGTGCATCTACAACAGATGTAGACATAATCCACATCAAACAGAAACAGTGTGCCATGGATACTTGTGGATAGAACAGTCATCAAAGTGCATGAGCTCACATTGTGTAGCCACAAAGCACACCTGTATTCAGCTTTTTACAGTGTTACCTATTTTTAGCTCTTGCCATAACATTGGTGGCCTTTATATAAATGAGACTATTCAGTCAACTCAGTGTGCTGTCAACATGAATACTACATAACATATTTTAACTTACCAGAATACCAAGGTATTTGACAATGTTTATGATGTCCCATTGTCTGTCCATGTAGTGTGTTCACTATTAACTGAAGAAAAGTGTGTTATTTTTCCTCAATGAACCTCATCCACATTCAGTTTGAAAAAGTTTCAGAATCTAGCAATGGCCACAAAAACAGTTTGCATTGTCTCAGCATTGATATGCTATATACAGCAAGTATACAGAAATAGAGTATATGTTTCTTACCCCAAACTGAAAAAAGTATTTTGGTGTTGGGAAACATAATTAAACCATTTTCTTTGAAATGGGTTGCCCCACATCCAGCTTCTTGGTCTTTCCTCTTCTTTGAAGGCTGTTCTGGCCACTATGTTGAAATGTGTCAGGACACTATTCAATGTGAGCCAAATACATCATCTGACATCAAGTAATATGTTTTCACATAATTTGTGCTGTCATTTTGGAATATTGCTGATACGATGAGACTAAATGTTTTATAAATATGTAGTTGTTGTTTATTGTAACAACTTCATATTTAAGACTGCACACAATGTTTGAAACATTAGGTTTTACAAGATCTCCAACAAACAATAAATTCTTACTAATATAACCAGAAACAAAATGACAGTTTTAATCTGTATCAGAGTGTACATTTTAAAAAAACTGCATACATTTCAAGATTAGTCATTATCCTCTGCATACTAGGCTCTTACCAATTTAGCCACTCAAGTAAGTCTCAAACTTTAACTTGGCACAGCAGTCTGAGTGCTTTTCAGCCATACTCTTCCAACAATATGAGATTATACCTTGCACAGTTTACTGGACTAGCACCTCTGGAAGAAGAAATATACTGAAGATTCATTTTGCCAGCATATACAGTTTGTTTCCAGTGTGAGTTTTTCAATCTTTCGTAGAACTGTCCCATAATGAAATCTCCTGAGAGATTAAAATCACATGAACTAGAATAACTGAAGCACAATTTAGTTCGCCATATCCTTATCGAAAGAGCTATCTGAGCACACCTAATAACTTTATTCAAAGCTCCAGTGTGCGAGTATATCTGTCCTGCATTGAAAAAGTCCATATAAATTTTCCAAAGTATTTTAATGGTCTAGCACAGTTTTAATCTGCCTATAAGTGTCATTGAGTGTATACCCTGCTACAGAGTGAAAGTTTCATTATAGACACAACATAAAAGAAATGCCAAAGAATGGCTCAGACAGAGCCTTCTAAAAGTATTTATTCAACAATGTAGGCCTACGTAGCATAGCTGCTGTAGTGTTTGCGATGGTAGAAAAGCAAATTTCTCTTATTGAAGCTTTAATTTGAACTGAGAAACATGCTTCAATACATTATATGTTAAGACCACTACCTGCAAAAGACAATTGTTTTAACTAGAGCTCCATTGAGACCCATAGCTCCATCAGGAAGGTTTTGGAATCAAGCATAACAGCACATAACCACATGTGAAAATATAGGTATTATTATCCAAATGCAGTGTTTGTATTGGCCTTAATTGGAGATCTAAAGCAATCAGGATACCTGATCATGATATGAAATATGTGTGAATGGAGCAACATGACAATGTCAGACGATGTTCAAATCTGTTCTAGAACTAAACTACACTTCACAAATATACTGCTGAATGGTGCTGTTATCAAGGCATGACTGTACACAGGTAACAAGACAAAACTTCCTCAAAGAGCAATATCAGCACTAGGCACAAATACCCTAGAAACTTAGTGTGTGCACATAATACCAGAATAAAGTTTTCACTTATATTGTGTTAAGCTTCACAGAAAGGAAAGAGTAACACAAACTCGTACTGCAACTAAAGCATTATATAACAATCAATATTGTTTACATATTCTCAGACAACAGTAGGCAGATTGAGGGACTCACCTCAAGTAAGTTAAAAAAGGTATTGCCATGTAGAAACCAAAAGCTGGCACTAGTTATGGGAGCAATGTCATCAACCAAACATTAACACTCCATACTGGAAGAACATTTATTTACCACACATATGAAAGGAGAGATAGAGCTGAAGAGCCTGCCTCAGTAGAGACTGTTCTTATTAATACACACACACAGAGTGTTTTATGGAAACACAAAATTCAATAAATAAGTAAATTCTCTCTACACAACAGCATCATCTGTAAAAATCCTAGTAGAACTTCTGACAGTCCTGTAATACTCCCTTGGGATATGGCCAAAGTTACTTTTACATCTGAAGATTTTTCTCCATTAACAATGACATGCTGCATTCTATTTGCTAAGAACTCTGCAGTCCAATTACACAGCTAGTCTAATATCCCATACACTCACATTTTGTTCTTAGGTGGCAGTGTGGAATTGTGTTATGAAAGTGTTCTTTTCACAGTCATACTTACTAATTTTGGTCTGCCAGTAGTCAGCCTGCATATCCATGTGGAAGCTACTTCACTCCCACTGGGCAGTCTCAAGTGTCATCAGGTCATGACAGTGGGTGTACATAACTAATTTTGATTTTGCTTAGCCACCCAAAATCAATGCAGAATATGGTTGCCTTCTGGTGAAACAACAAATCTGAAGGGGCATGCTCTGTCACTGATTGTTGTTCTCACAACATTGGCTCCTGTCAGTTGGACATATTGTCTGCTTGCAACCCTCAGAATAGTTGCCTATGAATTCTGGAACATAAAATTCTTCATCTGGTGATGCACACCCAATATTACAGAAAATGATGCCTCTGGATCAACTAGGTGGCTGGACTGGTTGGTCCTTAATGATGTGACAATATTGGAAATGTCAGTATGGATATATAATAAAGCAGAGGAAGTATGCAAAAGTGATGATGATGATGATATTTGGTTTGTGGGGCACTTAACTGCACAGTTATCAGCATGTCTCCAGTCCCCTGGCAGAGAAAATCACCAACCTGTCTGGTAATCAGACCTGGGGCCCTGTGTTCCAAAGTGTTGATAATGGATGGAGAAAGGTAGATGAAATTACAACAAAAGTGTTCTGATTGTGTGACAAAAGTGTGAGTTTCACATTAAATCAACCATAATGTGCAATGTGCATAGCCACATAAGTTTGGCATTCACCAGTTGTGGCACTGTTAGTGAGATAAGCCCACCCACCATAGCAAGGTCATGCCATATGATATGGGAAAAATCAGTGTTTAATGGCCAAATACTGCATGAAAAGTAACAATAAAATCAGTTTTTAACTGTCATGAGACTGGCACAAGATGTGTTTATTATACTGTCCACCATTTCCTCCCACAAGGTGAAATCAAGAAACAGCATGTTCCACAATGTGCAGGAATGTCTTTAAGGTCCCATTCAGATTGTGTTGGGCAATACACATCTTTAATTCAGATACATTTGTAATTTTAGCACCAAACACATTATGTTCTGATAATCCCAGAGCAAGAAGTCACGCAGATTAAGATCGGTTGATCTGGATGGCCAAGCTGTTGGGAAGTGACAGCTGTTGGTTCTAGCATTTCCAGAATGCTCTGCATCAACTGCTTCACTGTCTGTGCAATGTGCGGAGGTGTGCCATCTTGCATAAAAATGATCCTACCCCACACATCCATGCAGTTGAATAGTTGGGATGACACTGGTGCTCAAAAGACTCTCACAGTGTTTACCAGTAATGGTACACGTAACAGGAGTCACATGACCCATCTACTGGGGAGGAGAGGGGGGAGGGGGGAGGAGGAATGATGCAGTTAAACTAAACCACACAGTTACCTTTGCAGAACATAGTTTTACTTGTTGATGTGCGAGTGGCTTTTCCATCACTGATACTCTGCAGTTCTGTATATTGACATGTAGTTGGAGATGGAAATGGGCTTCATCTGTCCACAGAATGTTCCCATGACCATTCATTGCCCACTTCCCTGTGAGCTAGAAATCTAGAGCAAATCATTGTCTCACTGACATGTCAGCATGAAGCAACTCCTGAACATGGGTAATTTTGTATGGATATCAATGCAGGATGCTTCATAGAATTTTATGCATCATGCTCACAGGCATGGCCAAGCTTTGGACAATGACCCTGTGCACTGCATGTTTACACACCACTGCTCAGCTAATGCTATGGGCATCTCTTTTACTGGAGTCAGATAGTTTTCCTCTCTCTGGCATGCTGCACTTCAAAAGAACTTGTCTTTTTGAATTTATGAATCATTTTCTCTAGAACCTTCTCAGACATTGGACTAATGCCTTTTTCCGTACCCTTGAGTGTTCAGAACTTCTGCAGAGGTAATGGTGCACAGTCGCTGTTTTTGTAAAAGAGCTTCATCAGCAGCACTTGATTCTGCATTGAGACACTTGTGCTGAGCATCTCAGACACAAACTGAGGAATAGCTGTGTACCTTGTTTTCTTTTTTGCATATTATGCCACTTACAGTGTCATCTAATGGTAAAATTTTAGTTAATTTTTTTGTTTCCATAATGTTTTCACTTCCTTGATAACATACAATTCAATTTTGATGTATTTTAAGCAGCAGTTCATTTTTACAGCATTTTGAAACTGGAATTTTGATTCTGATCATGCTGTATATGATGAAGGACTATCTGAAAAATATACTATCAGAGCTTGATATCATTTCAAAGTGGTGCAAAGGTCAGTAACTTTACTGAATATAAAATTGTCCACTTCAAAAACTGCAGAATATTGCTATCATATTATTAAATCATCAGTAAGCAAGTAATGGTATTAATTGAAACAGGTCTTGAAGGCCGAAAGGTACTGACTGGCAACCATGTCATCTTCAGCCCTTATGCATCACTAGATGCAGATATGGAGGGGCATATGGTCAGCACACTGCTCTCCCATCTATTGTCAGTTTTCTTGAGTGGTATTGCTACTTTTCAGTCAAGTATCTCCTCAATTGGCCTCACAAGGCTTGAGTGCACCCCGCTTCCCAACAACACTGAGCAGACTCTGAGGTGACCCATACAAGAGCTAGCCAAGCCCAACAATGCTTAACTGCAGTGAGCTGATGGGAACTGGTGTTATTACTGCGCAAAGCTTTTGGCTGATCGTATTGGTCAACTCATAGAAATTCTTGGGTTCAATAATTTCCTTCATGCCATATGCCAATGGGACAGGAAGAAATCCTAACAATTTGTACCCCTGCAATCATTCCAACTGTAAAACCTACCATATGCATCCACCCAACCCACTACCTAATATTCCATCTTTTTATAAGAAAATTACTACCACTAAACTGACAAAGCATATTTGTGCATACAGAACTGCCATTCGAGGGACACCTAGTACTCAGTTTTTGAGCACACTCTACTCTCCTACTGTAAAACCTACCATATGCATCCACCCAACCCATTACCTAATATTCCATCTTTTTATAAGAAAATTACTACCACTAAACTGACAAAGCATATGTATGCATACAGAAGAACTGCCATTCGAGGGACACCTAGTACTCAGTTTTTGACCACACACTACAGCATGACTCAGAGGTCTCGAAGCTTGCTGTAAAAGTCTCCCTTAACTCCACAGATGAAAACTTAAATTAAACATACCACTGCAGCCCACTACTGTCATAAACCTAAGTAAACAAAAGTAATGCTTTAATATCCTCTATAAGGCAGGAACATTCATTTTCTGAAACCTAGGAATAGCTATTTTTTTTCTAATCCAATATGTTTCTATTGGCATCAGTGTAGGAAAAACAGATTGCCACATACCATAAAGAAGACATGTTAAGTTGCAGACAGGCACAATTAAAAGACATTTGTATGAAGCTTTTGGACACAGCCTTCATCAGCAAAAGAAAAACACACACCATTCATACACTCAGGCAACCTATGAGCCTCATGCACACAATACTGCCAACTCCCAGACTAGACTGCATTCCAGCTGGGGCTGCTGGAATTGGTGGTCATGAATGCATGAGGTGTGCTTGCTTGTGAGTATGAATGATGTGTGTTTGTCTCTTGCAGGTGAAGGCTGTGGCTGAAAGCTTTATGTAAGCTTTTTAATTGTGCCTGTCTGCAACTTAACATGTCTTCTTTATGGTGAGTGGCAATCTATTTCCTCATACATTGTTGATACTTCTACCTGGAGTTTACGTTGTTTGTTTCTATTGGCAAGTACTTAGAACTTGATCTCCTGAAGGTAAGTATGAATCAGCCACCATGTATCCCTGTAATTTTACGGTCTTTTTCACATTTTTGTTAACATTACAGTAGTCAATAGCTTGATTTCAAGAAGTGGAGCTATAAGTTGAATTAATATGAGTTCTGTCATTGATAGATATATTACAAAAAGTTATTTAAAAATGTACACAATTAACAAGGAGACATCAAGAAAATTCTCTTGTAAACAAACAAAAATGAGAGGAGGACACAGAAAATCATCATCAGAATGTTTAAAATGTTGTGTTGCATCATTTATTTTTCATCTCTTGGTATGGTAAATGTACCCCATAAATGAATCATTATTTTCAGCCCTTTAATGATTATCTATTGAGAGATATTTCTTGAAAACTAATTCAGATACTCAGATTAAATCATCTATTATTTCTGTTCAAAAATAAAATTGAACTAGATTGAAACTAGTAACCATACAGCCCTCTGTCAGCTGAAATGTAGTAGTAGTAACATAGATTATTAAACTGTTTCAGCCACATTTTTTCTTATGTTTCAACATGTATGACTTTTTGAGTAGATATTTGTTCAGTGTGGTATTCAGTTCCTTGTTTAATGTTTACAATTGCATTTCTTGGAAATGAAACTGTTTTTCTCTATGTGGATCAAGGTAATATAGATTAACAGTATAACTCCAAGCTACACTACCTAACATGATGTCTGCATGGAATATTGCTTCTCAGGATGAAATTTATTACATTCAGTATAAAGTTTTTGTAGTGGATGGTCCCATGCCAAATGCACTCTTGATATTTTGTTGATGTCTCTAGCATGCCATTGTTGAATTATTTACTACAGATAGTCATCTCACCCTTCAAAATTGCCCATAAGTTTCTTACTGCTATGTTTTACACTGCAGCTACAGAGTTCAGTGAGGCATGAGCAGGCTACTAGCATCTGGTGCTGTGAGTTTCCATGGTGCTCATTAGACCCATTGTCATTCAACTGCCATTTGTCACAGTGCTATGACAATGAAGGAAGTTATTCTACATTAGCAGATGGCATATTATATTCTGCTGAACAGATCTGGAATAAGCCACAATAATTCTACCTGGTTTTATTTCAAGGCACTAATTGTTTTATTTGATTAGGAATGTGCATCATTTCATGCCACAACAATACCTTAGTAAGTATTATCAGATATTCCTGAAGTTTTCCTTGTTCACTCTTACAACAGTTCAAAATAAGTGTGCTTATGTTTATTTTCATATCTCTTTTAGTTTATAAACTGTGACATACTAAAATTAGAAAAACTGTTACCTTCATCTTATGTAATTTAAGTTCTCTTAATCTCAGTTAAAAAAAAGTGAACAGCTCAATTACAGACAAAGGTTTTGGCATATCATCAGAGTTGCAATTTAAAAAAGTTTGAAAAGGTTAAAATGGGAACTGTAACATAAAATGAATTATTAAACAGATTCAGAAACATGTTCTTTTGACTACATTTAAAAATTTTAATAATATAACTTATTTACCAAAGGAACTGTCCACTAATCTTGAGATTGGGACCATTATGGGAATAATCATTATAATATTATTGTCCCCTTTACATTCATCTTGCATTTACTGTTCCCACTAGCTTCTAAAATTTTGCCACAGTATTTTAATGAGGTAAGAGAAGGAGGTAGGAACTGAATTTGAGAAAACAAACGTTTATTAATGCTGTTTTTAATTGCAGATACTGACTGAAAAGGGTACTTATGGTCCTGTGGGTTGCATTCAGGGCTGAAGAGAGTGATGGGAAGTGTTTCTTGTATATCAGTTCTTACAGAATATAGTTACTTTCACTCAACAGACATGAAATAACTTTTTCAACTGTGAATGATTATACCAGGTCAACATTTGGTTGTAGGCACATGATAACAAACAAAAAGTATGTCTATTTTTTTGTATTATGATGTTTATAAACAAGAGGGTAAGAATATGCAAAGATGAAAATATTATGATGATAAAATAATTTATTCATTAATAGTGTACATATGATACATGCAGTTTTTATTGTATATAATTCATTATCAGACTTCATCAACTTTTCACTACAAGTGCCCTTGAGTCACCTGAGTGATGAGCACTTGTGCCCAGCCATGAGTTCATCGCTACCCCAATCCCAAGGAATTGCCAATGTCATGAGTAAAATGTGATCTCGGTACACTTGCTGACTGCCTCTACTATTTATTTTGGTCAAATATCATGCTTGAAACACACCAGCACATATCATGTGTCTGAGATTAGTAAATAATTATAACGCAGTGTAGCTGCTAAAAATATGGGACTGAGGAGACTAAATACTAACTATGTGCAGTACAGTGCAAAGTGGGGTTATAAGTGGTTGTTAAATGTGATCTGTCCATGAAATGAGGATGGTGAGTTAAGCAGGATCAGCTACTTTTTGAGGGGAGTTATCTGTCTCATTTTACAACCATGATGGTTCTTTGGGATGGGATATATAAAACACAGTGAATGAATAAATGAATGAATCTTTATATCATCACTGGTTTTATGCTCCGCTTTTCTCTCTTTATGTATTAATCTATAGAATGTAAATTTGACACTACACAGCATCAGTAAATGTCACAGTCATCCATGTGACACACTTTAACCACATATTGGAATTAGGGTAATGTGAAATCATCTCTACCAAGGCATTAAAAAGTAATTAATTTAAGAATCCTGCATCACTGAGGAAGGAACTTTATGTTTTCCCATTACATCACCACTCTGTACCTTTTTCTGCATAATTTTTAAAGTGATTATCAATATTACCAAATATCAAAAAAGCTCCTAGTACTCACGTGCTTATTCCCATTGCTGCAATGACAGGACTCCAACCACTAGTAAGAACAGACCTTGTGTACTTATTCCGATTTGCAAAGCAAACCCAGAATGGAGTAGTAAATGCAAAAAGTACAATAATGATAACTGGCATGTAAGATAGTTCATCTGAAAAAATAAGTTGTGCTAAATTAGTCAACAGATGTTATGCAATTATTAAGTGATATTTTGAATTGATTTTTACAGCACAAGTTGTGAAATTACTTCCTTAGAATGTAAGTACAATGACAGAAATAACTTAATTGCATTTACCAGTGACATCATAAAGCCAGGTTGCAATCCAAGATAAGAGAAATAGTGAAGTTATGTCACCAAGGCTTGCTGCTATAGGTGTTGCGATATTGTCTGGATTCACTTTCATGCGGTATGATGTGACAATTACAACAGCAGTAACCACACCTGGTCACATTAAAATTTGTCCATAAGTAAGTGTCACTGTATTAAAAATATCCAGCAAAGCAATATCAGTTAATGACGGTAAGGAAATGCAAGAAGTATTAGATATAACTTAATCTACCGAAACACATGTTTAAACATGGAGGAATGCAAAATTATGTCCATATTTGAGCAAAATGTCTCAACATTATCCAGTTACAGCATTAGTGGTAAAGTTCTTAAGCTCATCAATCATCAACATCTACATCTACAGGAATACTCGGCAAATCACATTTAGGTGCATATATATCTTTCCGTGTGAGCTCTGATTTCACATATTTCATTATGATGATTATATCTCCCCAAGTAGGTCAGCATCAACAAAATATTTGTGAATTCAGAGGAGGAAATTGGTGATTTAAAGTTTGTGAGAAGGTTCAGTCACAATGAAAAACGCCTGTTTTAATGATGCCCACCCCAAATCCTGTACCATTTTAGTGACAGTCTCTGACCTATTTCGTAATCATACAAAACATGCTGCCCTTCTTTGTACTTTCTTGGTGTTCTCCAGCAGTCCTATTTGGCAAGGATTCCAGACCACACAACAGTACTCCAAAAAAGGGTGAACAAGCATAGTGCAGTCAGTCTCTTTCGTAGATCTGATTCATCTTCTAAGTGTCCTGCCACTAAAATGCAATGTTTGGTTAGCCTTTTCCACAATATTTTCTATGGGTTTCTTCCAAATTAAGTTGTTTGTAATTGTAATTCCTAGGTACTTAGCTGAATTTATGGCCTTTAAGTGTGACTGATTTATCATGTAATCAAAGTTTAACGGATTCTGTTTAGCTCTCATGTAGATGACCTCACACATTTTATTATTTAGGGTCAAATTACCTTCAGTTATTTTATGGGAGAGCTATAAGGAAAGACACACATAATTTAGAGGCAATGAGACATGCTGTGTGGGCAATTTTTTTTTTCACAAACTATCCATTGACCAAACACAAATGTGCGCTCTGTGTTCGAGAGATGATTGGTGTAAGTTCAACAACAGAAATGAGACATAGTCACATAAATACTGATTACCAGAACCTCTTATGAATGCAATTAAGCCCACATTCTGGTTTCTTGCAAACCTCGATTTATTGAGGAAGCGTCTTCACGGAAAGACACAAAATGCAAATGAAAGCCTCAGTAATTTAATTTGGATTAGATGCTCAAAAAGGACATTCTGTGGACATGAAGTACTCAAAATAGGTGTCTATGATGCAGTTTTATGTTAAAATTATGGAAATAATGGTAGAATTGAAGTGCTGAAGAGAGTTGGTATAGATCCTGGTGTGTTTACAACAAGAGTATTTTACACCATTGATGAGAGTAGGGTCAAGAAAGCTAACAGATCAGTGCATTACCTGCAGATACAGGCCAGGCAGATTCAAAGAGGAGAGAAGAGAAACCTGGAGGATGAGGAGTATGAGTATGGAGGATTTTAAAATTGAGGTAAGCTTATTCCATGTAGACGTATGAGTAGAAAATCTTTGAATCTCATTTTCTCTGTTTTATATTTTTTACGTTATTAGAAACCTTTTCTCAAAAAGTATATGCACTAATGTTATAAAGTTTTAGGCCGGCCGTGGTGGCCGAGCGGTTCTAAGCGCTTCAGTGCGGAATCACGCGACTGCTACGGTCGCAGGTTCGAATCCTGCCTCTGGCATGGACGTGTGTGATGTCCTTAGGTTAGTTAGGTTTAAGTAGTTCTAAGTTCTACGGGACTGATGACCTCAGATGTTAAGTCACATAGTGCTCAGAGCCATTTGAACCATTTTTTATAAAGTTTTAGGAACTGTTTGCAATGTGTTGCTGACTGCCTGGAACTAAATAATACGAGATCCTGCAATTAAATTCTGATTTGTAGATGACTGTATGTAGAAAAAAAAGTTAATTTTGGATGTGCAAAATTAAAAACTCTGTTAATGATACAATTTGTACCATAAATCAATAACTGTTGTTCAGTTGTCTTATAACCTTCTCAAGACACTGCAATAAAATTTTCAGATGAATTGCATTATTAGAATTTGAGTTATGGCTTTTTATAAAAAAAAAGACAATAAAAAATTTAAAAATTCAAATTTCTGGCAAAATATTAATCTTGTATATTTTATTATATTTTTTTTGTTAAAACACGGCTCATTTTATTTACACATGCAAAATTTTAGATTTGCACATTAATAAATATGGCTGTAATGATTTTTTAAATAAATGTTTACATTTTCTGTTACATCCCTCCTTAAGTATGGAGCTATTGTATCAGCATACTCAGAAAGGAACCTAACTGGTATACAGTTTGTACCCGATGACTTGCTTTTGTTCGGTGATTTAAGTACAAATACCTAGAATAAGACAAAAAATATATGATATGGAACAACCTTGTGATATCAATAGTAAGGACTGTGAGTAGGAAGTGTAGGTTTGTAGGTAAGGTGCAGTGAAAGTGCAGGGTATCAGTGCAGGCATACTATAGTGACATATTCTAGGATTCTGTTTCACATCTGCGGTACATATGAAGCATGTCTGACCCCGTACATCAAGGAAATTTAGAGATGCACTGCTAGGATCATTTCCTCATTGGTATACTTTATGTAAACATGAAAAAGCTATCCTCAGGATCCTTAAAAGGAAAGCTTTTGTAGAAATGCAATGTTTTTCTTGAAAAAGACTTATGAACATCCAAGACAGAATATGTTGCAATTCTGCTGCTCAGATTGTATATCTTGCTTAAGCATGATGAGTATAAGATGAATAAGATTCGGGAGCACCAGAGGCATATAGGTACTAAGTATTTCTGTGTTTTATACAAGAACGGAATCAAGCAGTTTGAGGCAACATAATTAATTGAATGGTAAAGGAAAGTGATAAAGGTATGAAGTGTGTACTATTTTTTGTGCTATTGTCTTTGTCCTCCCGCCTTTTGTCTTACATCCACATGGTTGATGTTTTTTTATTGTCTCATGCAGTATGCTTGTGCAAATGATCAATAATAAATTGTGTTATTTAACTTCAGCTGTTATGAACTGTTTTTATTGTGGCAGTGGTCCCAAAAGTGGTGAGTGACAGAAAGCTATGGATCAGAAGAAGCACATCAAGTGTGAGTTGACGCCACAGGCTACAACTAACGCCAGATCGGTTATTGAAGATTTTGAACAGACTTAATACTAATTGTAGTTCTCAGGTCCCTCTAACCAATGAACTTCCACCAGAACTTTTGAGCAATATGCAGCCCACAAACATTTAACTGTTTAGCTGCACCACATCTTCCATTCCATGTAACAAAGTCATAATTCCGCCACATATGCTGCAATTGTCATGACTGTGGTTCAAAACTCTGGAACTTTCGTTTGCTGACCATAGCATATATGATCACAACTTACAATTTGTACTCTGCATTAGCCCCCCCCCCCCCTCCCCCTATGATACACAAGGAACCTTGTTATGGTGTGGTGGCTTGTGTGCCTCAGTGATACAGATAGCCATACTATAAGTGCAATCACAATGGAGGGTTTTCTATTAAGAGACAACACAAATGTGAGGTTCTTGAAAAATGACAACAGGCATAGCATTTGTTATGGGAGCAACAGTCTGGTGATTGACTTATCTGGCCTTGTAACACAACCAATATGGCCTTGCTGCACCAGTACTGTGATGGCTGGAAGCAAGGTTAAAGTACTGCTGTTATTTTTCCCGAGGACATGCAGCTTTCCTGTGTGGTTAAATGATTAAGATATTCTGTTACGTAAACTATTCCAGAGGTAAAATAGTCCCCCATTCAGATCTCTGGGTGGGGACTACTTACAGGATGTTGTCATCAGGGAAATCATAGCTGGTAATCCATGAGTCGGAGCATGGGATTTTAGATCTCTTAACTGAGCAGGTAGGTTAGAGAATTTAATAGGGGAAATGTAGAGGTTGAAGTTACATATGGTCAGAGGATGAACTGGACATTTGTTCAGGTGAGTACAGGACTATAAATACAAAATCAAATAGAAATAATGCACGAGTAGGTCTAATAATGAGTAAGAAAATAAGAATGTGGGTAAGCTACTATGAACAGCATAGCAAATGCATTGTCGTAGCCAAGATTGACATGAAAAACACCAACCACATTAGTACAAGTTTATAGAGCAACTAACTCTGCAGATGACAAAGAGATTGAAAATATGTATGATGAGGTAAAAGAAATCATTCAGAGTGTTAAGTGAAAAGGAAAATTTAGCTAGGATGAGTGACTGAAATTCAATAGTGGGGAAAGGAAGAGAAGGGAAGAAAAAATAGCAGGTGAATGTGGACTGAGGGAAAGAAGTGAAATAGGAGGGTAGAATTTTGCTCAGAGCATATTTTAACTATCACTAACACATTGTTAAGAATTGTGAAAGAATATTATATATATTTGAGAGAGGCCTGGAGACACTGTAAAGTTTCAGATTGATTATATAATGGTAAGACAGAGATTTTGGGACCAGATTTTAAACTTTAAGGAATTTCCAGGGGCAGATGTGGACTCTGACCACAGTTTATTGGTTATGAGCTGTAGATTAAAATTCAAAAATTTGAGAATAGGTTGTAAATAAGGAGATGGGACCTGGATAAGTTGAAAGAACCACAGGTTTTTGAGAGTTTCATGGGGAGCATTAGGTAATGAGTGACTGAAACAGAGGACTGATGAATGGAGAAAATATAATTATGCAGCAGGTGAAAGGGAATACAAATGTCTAAAAAATGAGATTGACAGGGAATGCAAAATGGCTATGCAGGAATGGCTAGCAGACAAACATAAGGATATAGAAGCATATGTAACTAAGGGAAAGATAGTGCCTACAGAAAATTAAATGGACATTTGGAGAAAAGGAATGTGGTTGTATGAGTATCATGGGTTCAGATCGAAAATCAGTATTAAGTAAAGAAGGGAATGCTGAAAGGCAGAAGGAGTATGTAGAAGGACTACACAAGGGAAATGTACTGGAAGGAAATGTTATAGAAAGAGAAGAGGACATAGATGAAGATGAGACAGGAATTCTGATACTGAGGGAAGAATTTGACGTAGCACAGAAAGACCTAAGAGGAAATGAGGCCCCTGGAGTAGGCTATATTCTGTCAGAACTACTGATATCTTCAGGAGATCCACCCATGACAAAACTATACCATCTTGGTATAGGTGTGTGAAACAGGCAAAATATCCTCTGACCTCAAAAAGAATATAATAATTTCTATTCCAAGGCAAGCACAGATTCTGACAGGTGTGAATATTACTTGACTGTCATTTTAATAAGTAATGGTTGCAAAATACTAACATGAATTATTTACAGAAGAATGGAAAAACTGATAGAAGCTGACCTCAGGGAAGATCAGTTTCGATTCTGGAGAAATGCAGGATCATGTGATGCAATATTGACCCTCAGATTTATCTTAGAAAATAGGTAAAGGAAAGATAAATCTACATTTATCATTTTTAGATTTGGAGGAAGCTTTTGACAATGTTGACTGGAATACAATCTTTGAAATTCAGAAGGTATCAGAGGTAAAATACAAGGGAGTAAAGGATTATATGCAACTTACGCAGAAACCAGAAAGCAGTTATATGAGTCAAAGGTGCAGGAAAAGGAAGCAGTGGTTGAGAAAGAAATGAGACTGACTTGTTTCCTGTCCCCAATGTTAATGAATTTGCACACTGGTCAAGCAGTACAGGAAACCAAATAAAAATGTGGAGAACAAATTAGCATTCAGAGAGAATACAAAAACTTTGAGGTTTGTTGATGATATTGTAATTCTATTAGAGACAGCAAAAGGACTTGGAAGAGCAGTTGAATGGAATGGACAATATCTTGAAAGAAGAATATAAAATGAATATCATCAAAAACAAACAAGACCAATGAAATGTGTGAGGAACGTTTAGAAAGTAAAGAACTTTCTGCCATAACAAGATATGTACGCAGCTCATGGTCTAGTGGCTAGTGTTGCTGCCTCTGGGTCACAGAGTCCCAGGTTCGATTCCTGGCCAGGTTGGGGATTTACTCTGCCTGGGGAATGGGTGTTTGTGTTGTCCTCATCATTTCATCATCATCATTTGTTACAGTGGCTAGATTGGACTGTGTAAAAATTAGACCGTGTAAAAATTGGGATTTTGTATGGGCCCTGATGACCATCCAGTTGAGCAGCCCACAAAACTGAACATCATCAGCATCATCATACCAAGATATTCTTGGATATTAATGCAGAAACTGAGTACATGCATT
This sequence comes from Schistocerca piceifrons, assembly GCF_021461385.2. Lineage (NCBI taxonomy): Eukaryota > Metazoa > Arthropoda > Insecta > Orthoptera > Acrididae > Schistocerca > Schistocerca piceifrons. Next base: position 462,936,971 of record NC_060149.1, read on the forward strand.
TTGGTGCATAATCTTTCTAGTTTTAGACACAGGTGCCTTTGAAATTAAGGCAATTTGTCATACCTTGGCACCAATTTGTGTATATCCTCTTCATGCCATGTGGGTGCTGGGCCATTCAGCCAGGTCATGAGAGTATCCTTCAGGTCTTCAATAATTGCATAGGATTTACCAGAAAATTGTTCTTTCAGTTTTGGAAATAGGGATAAGTCTGATGGTGCCAGGTCCATACTGTAGGGAGAATATTCGAAGATGTCCCACCAGAGTTTCTCACACAACAAAGCTCATAACCATCAGGCAGTATGCAGATATGCTTTGTCTTGAAATGGAACAATTCCAAAGAAAAATTTGGCACTTTGGCAGTTCTGAATAGCCCCATGAATATGTTAAGGTGTAGCACAGTACATATCACTTTTGATTGTTGTGTTTTGGGGCATGAAATCAATGAGTGGGATCCCTTCACTGTCCCAGATTGCAGAAGCCATCAGTTTTTGAGTTGATGCAGTTTGTTTGAACTTACAGTGCTTCTGTGGCAAATAAGGATGACACCACTCCATAGACTGTTGCTTCACTGTGGGGGGTGTTATGAGTAACCTGTGTTTCATCTCCTGTACGAATTTGATCAATGTATGTGTTGCTGTCTCTTTCATAATGCTTCAAGAACACCAATGGGGCATGCATTCTGGCAGGTTTATGGTCATGCATGAGCATGTGTGACACCCACTACACACATATTTTGTGCTGTGTGACACTTTCATGCACAACTGAATGAGACACTTTCTGACATTGTTCATGCCTGTCATTGATTCTCTTGAATGATAAAATCCATCTTTTTTTTCAGTGCATCTCTGATCATCATGAACATCTGTTCTCCCATTTTTAAACATGATGCACCACTCTTGGACACTGACTTGCATTACATCTTCACCATAAATTTTAAAAAGTCCATGGTGAATGTTACAGGGTATAATATTTTCTGCCTGTAGAAAATGAATAATACCTTGCACTTCACAGTCTGTGGGATTTGTAATCGGCAAAACCATGGTCACAGCTATTTCTGCACTTATCATGTGACAACATCCAGCTTAAACCACATACAGCATGTGTCTGCATCATACTGGACACCAGGAACCAATGGGTAGCTGCCACAAGATAGGTACACAGACTGTACTTTACTTTCTGGATGGCTCTTGTAGTCAAATTAAATCAGGCAATACTGAGGAAACTAGATTATGAAAAGAGACACTGAAACTAGTACATGATTTTTGCTATTTTGGAAGTAAAATAACTGATGATAGCTGAACTAGAGAAGATATAAAATGCAGACATGCAATGGTATGAAAAGCATTCCTGAAGAAGAAAAATTTGTTAACATTGAATATAGACTTAAGTTAGAAAGTCTGTTATGAAGGTATCTGTCTGGAGTGTAGACTTGTATGGAAGTGAGATTTGGGTGATAAACAATTCAGACAACAAGGGAACAGAAGCTTTTGAAATATAGTGGTATAGAAAAAGAAATTTGTGGCATAATTTGAGTAAAAGAAGGGATCAGTTGATAGGACACATTCTGTGAGGGTAAAAATTTCAGAAGCTGACCAAGAGATGACTACAGTAACTTCCAAAGGTGCAGTAGTTATTCAGAAATGAAGAGTCTGATACATGATAGAACAGGGTGGAGAGCTGCATCAAACCAGTCTTCGGGCTAAAGATCACAACAACAACAACAACAACAGCAACAACAAAAATGACAAAGCACTCACCACTGATGCTTTGGATGCTTAGACTCACTTATTTTAGTCAGACATGATTCAGGACACCACTGTGTACAAATGTAGAGACCTAGAGGAACATGTGCTTCATTGTGTTTGGAAATCAAGAGACCTACACATTCAACAAGTGTTAAACAGCGAGGTTATTAGTGATAAATCTGCTTCAGAGTTCTGGAGCGACTTTCAAACATGAGTTATGGGCTCTGAAATTTCAAATGCAACCTTATGACAAGTGTGTTTAAATTGTTTAAATTAATTAACTTTCACCATTAAAAGGTTTGTGATTTCGAATGGGATTACTCAGTTGCATGTGGCTGATCAAGTACACAAATTTTGTTAAATAACAATTTGAATGTGGCCCCTCAAACAGGTAATGGTACCACTTCAATGGTCCCCATAGACTGTAATAGGAGTAGCAGCTCCATCAGTTGATACAAATCTGCATGATCCAGCAAGACTTGAGTACTCATCAGCTGTAAACATGGAAACTCAAGCAGCAGCACTCTCTCCTGATGGTGAATGGACCATCAGCTGATGGGATGCACATGGTAATGTCAATAAGTAGTCATGGACCAGGTGTTGGTATCATTTATGTTTTGAGCCACAATTAAGAAAGTGTACATCTCATTGCAGTTACCCCAGCAACAACTGCAACTGTGTTTAGGTGTGACAGGTCACTCTGAAACAGTGCACATAGCCACCAAAATTCACAAAACAAGAACATTCAACTTGTCAAAAGCCCCAGTGCTTCTGCAAGTAATCATTATTATTAATTAAGTCAGCCAAAGGATCTAGTTTCACAATCAGCATTATCAACATAAATATTCTTGAAATATCAGACAAAGCACCATTCTTGACAGTTTTGGTGAACCAACATCACTACTGACCAAGAACATCAATTTCAGTCATTTCTAGCAAACCTCTGTGGGTTTAAACACCACCGTGCTACCATCTATCATCCAACCAGTAATGGAATGGTAGAATGACAGCATCATATTCTGAAATCTTTCCTGATATATCATGCCACTTCATGGTTTTCCACCCTGCCACTAGTGCTGTTGGGACTATGTGCAGCCATTAAACCTGACATTGGAGCTTTTGCAGCAGAAATCATCTATTGTGAACCCCTTCGACTCTCTTCAGAGTTTTTGTGTAACAACATCAGCACTGCCGCCTTTGCTTCTACTGCAGCAAATCAAGTTTTGCGTCTCCAGATTTCACCTGTCACTAGCATCCTGACACATGTACAAGGATGTCAGTGTTCTCATATCAGGTTAAAAATGGACACAGTTACGAAAATTTTGCAAACACTGTAAATGGACCCTTACCTTGTATTAGTATCAGATGAAAACACTTTGAAGGTATTAATGAATGATAACAATGGTCTCCTTGGAATGAATTAAACCTGGCTACATGAGGACATTGCATCAGGCCAATGTTCCTATTGTTGCTCAGCATCTATGTCACATGAAGTGGACAAGATTAAGATTTTGTCATCAACCGAGCAGGATTTGGCACAATCAGACACTCTACCAGGGTCACTTGAATTATCTTCAACTCACACCAGAGTTGCCGGAGTTGTACACTACAAATACTCCTTTATACATGACACTTCACTTTACCTTGGGTCGTCGGGGGTGGTGTGGCAACACAATAATTAATCACATCTTAAAGACACTCACTGAAGGAATAAAGCATGTATTACCTTTTGTACAACCATATTTGTCTTCCTGCCTCTTGGCTTACTTCCATGTGGTTGATTTCTTGTGTTTTATGTTGTCTTATGTTATATACTTGTGAAAGAAAGCAACAATAAATTATGATATTCCACCATTAGCAGTTAGATACTGTTCTTATTGTGGATAGTGTTCCAACAAACTAATGACTAGTTTTGTTACTGTACAACATGTCCCCAGTCCTCATACATGAGAAATTTTTATTATTAGAGGCCACCTTTTGGTTCATCACCTTTCCACTAGAGCTACAACTGACTGTTCATGGTGAAGTAGGTGACATCATCATCAACAAAGGCGTGCTGCCAATTACATCATGCTGCAGGATCATCTGACTTGTGACAGTGAGGCCTCTTGGGACATGGCTATAAAGCACCTCTCTCCTGTTCCCAGCTGCCACCAGAGTAGACATTAAATGGCTTTGTCCTCATTATCTTTGCATTCACCATCTCCTCTGAGATGAGTTTTGGGCTGGTGGAGCTACCATCTCTCACACCCTGGCAAACCTGACCATGTAATGCACATGAACAAATAAAACTGATACAGTTTCTTTTTCTGAACATGAGTATTGTATATCAATTACAACACCACACCAGTTTCAAGTTCTGACTACATTCCTTAGTAGGTGCACAAACTGGCCTCAGAATGGGGATGCTGATGCAACCTGTTTTTGGCTTTGAAGTGCCACATAGAAATTACTAATCCATGAGCAGATGCATAAAACCATTGTGTGGAGCCATGTGGTTCTGTGCTGTGATGTAGCAGATGAGTGCAAACAATGTGGGCTGTCAGCAGCCATCTACCCAGCACAACCATCACTGATGCTGCAACTGTGCAACTTTTCCACAGCCTTTGTCACCTTTGCTCAATGAGACTTTACAGGCACAATGACCTGCAGCCAGCCTGACACCTGGTATCACTGCCATGTCACTACACAATGCAGCTCCACCTTCTTTGATCAGCAAATGTAAGTCATGAGCTTCCCTTTTTGTGAAAAGATGCTACCAGATCTAATGCCTCAAGAGATGTACTGAGAGTTGTTGCTCAAGACTTTTGTTTGTTTTGATGTGTGTAGTGTAAGGGGATGCTCCACTATCAGGTCACATGAACAGCTGGAGATGGATTCAGAATTGCAAACTAGGATGGAGCATCTTTGGGTAGAGAATGAAAACCTTCCCAGGCACCTTAATGAGGCATTGTGATGCCACAAAACAGCACTGTGCATGCAGCTAGCCTCACTTTCCCATTTCTGGGGTTGCCACAGGCTGCTCCACCCTGGACTGTAATTAATGTTGCAGGGGGTTTTCTGGTTCCCATCTTCTTGGGTAAATGCAAAAATGTCCACATTTCCAAACAAAATTTAATCATTCTTGGGAGAATGTCCACATGTGGTGACAAAGTGTTGGTAGGTCCACAGGCCTAGCCAACCTGAAGCTGCAAGGAGAGGATCATACTTACATAAATTCTGTGGAAGGGCCAACAAATACCAAGGTATTTGCCATCCTTGCAAAAGGACTAGTGGACTGATTATTGAGAAAAGCATAAGGTACACTACTATAGAGACAAACTTTCTACCCCATGCCAAAATTACAGAGAGGATTTAGAATATTTTTCTGATTGAATAAGAGCTGTGCACTGGTGAAAAGTGATGAAAGGAACAATGTATTACACAGTAAAGCAAAATCTCATCATGTGGATGTACTTGCCTATGGGATTGACTCACACATAAATGCTAAGGTAAAGTGTGTTTCACCAAACACACTAAGGGAAACCATACAACTCATGTTTCTATGTGAGAAAGCCTGGCTACTTGTCCAATCTTCCACCAGGGTAGAGCCCACTAGATGCAGATTCATTGATGAGGTGCACCACACTCATTCTAAATGCCCAGTTCATAAGGTTCCTGAGTGCTTGGCACCATCATGTGACTACTGTAGAAAGTCAGAGAGCAAATTGTCCTTTTTTATGGCATTGCACAGGTAACCATACAGGAAACAGAGGTGATTGAAATAATGCAGATGTGGGAAACACAAATGGGAGCATTTCTGCCTCTGCTCCTCACTCCTCTTCTACAAAATGAATCCAGTAAGAGAGATAGGGCTCACTCAAGTGACAAATGCAACTTTTTGAGTTAAAATCAACAGTAGACAGTCTACCATTATCAGTGATATGGGTGCAGAAACAAGTACTTTGTTAGATAAAACTACTAGTGGCCAAGAACTAAAACTGCTGCATTGTTGTCTGAGTGTACTGGAATAAAAAGATAATTTACCCAATTGGTTCACAGTATGTGGAGCTGGAAACAGATGGAAAGAAATGTCAGTTCACATTTGAAGTAATGTGGAAGCATGACCATGATTTCCATGCCACCTTATGCAATAAATTCCAGCACCATTTTGAAGATGCAGTTAACTTCAAAACACAAGTCCAAATTGGGGAATTGTTCACCATTTTGGCATTGTCTCCACCATAAGCATTTGAGGGAATCCAGAACAAATTGCCACATTCCTACAACCCTATAAAACACATATCATAACACTGAAGTTAAACAAAGCAAAGAAACTATTATGCAGTACAGAGAAAATCATTTGGATGGGGGTATAGAAGGATTTTTTTGAGAGGGGACATTTCCTTAGTTGATCCATTAACAAGCAATGAAGTTTTAGATGGTAAGCAGATGTACATGAAGTGCAGTTTATCTCAAATGAGTGCATCAGATGAGGGTACATTTTTGCCAGTAAACACAGATAATTTTGCAAATAGCAATGTTAAAATTCTCTGAGGTATAATACCTGCCAAAGTGCACAAAACAAAAACTGATGAGACAACAGCATTCCAAGAAAATGATCAACCTGAGAGAACAGTTAACATAAATTTCATTTCCGTTATTTCATCTACAGAGGTAGAAATTGTAAAAAAATTTGTACACTTGTGTGAGGTAGATCAGGGTGTATTAGACCCAATTCTAGCCAAATTTGCAACTTTGTTTGAAGAAAAGAAACAACTTCCAGCAGCCTCCTTACATTCTGTGAAATTCCTGTGGGTGAAGCGAGGGTTATAGCCAAGACACAGTGCCTTACCCCCTGCAGCCTGTGGTAAGGAAAAAAATCAGATTTACTAGAAGCAGGAGTAATTAAACCTCCTTGTAGTCCTTGGGCTTCACCATAGTGACAGTTTCCAAGAAAACTAGTAATGGAGAAAAGACTTACTGTATTGAATAGACATGAGAGTTGCCAATAAGGTCATGAAACATAATACCTATCCTGTTCAAAAGATCAATGATGTCAAGGGCCATCTTGCCAAAAACAAATACTTCATCCCCTTAGATATGCAATCCACCTACCATCAAATTTATTTACCTATGAAAGACCACGAAAAGACAGCTTTTGTTGTGCTATCTGGGCATTACAAATACCAAAAATGCCCTTTGACCTCAAAAATCCTTTTGCCACATATAAACAATTCACTGATTTATTTTTTGGATTTTAAAATTGGCCATGTGTCTACTAGTATGCTTGGATGACATAACTGTCATTTCAAGTATGATGAGAGAGCATGCAGTACAACTTAGAAACATGCTAAATGCATTAATGATGCTAATCTACATTTGAAATTAGGGAAGTGCTGTTTCATGCGCTCACAAGTGCACTATATAGTCCATATTATTTTGACAGATGATGCTACACTTTCAGTGCCAAGAAATGTTTACAAACTGCAATAAATTCCCAGGTTAACAAACTAATATTGACATTTTGTGGAGAATTATGCAGCAACGACAAAACATCTAACAAAATTGCCGAAGAAGGAAACTCCAATTGTCTGGACATCAGACTGTGAGAGTGCCATGTTAAAACTGAATGAAATCCTTACAAGTTTATGTGTGTTGGCTTATCTGGGTTTTGCACTACCTTTTATCTTGTTGTGTGATGCTAACAATGATACTGTCAGCTGCATTTTGAGTCAAATACAAAATGGCAAAGAAAAACCAATAGGGGATGAATCACATCAACTGGATCAAGCTGAGCAAAACTACACCACCACAGATGATGTGTTTTCATTGATCAAACAACAGTTGCAGAATCAGCATCATCCAGATGAGGCTGGTAGACAATAAAAGAAACTTGTCTTAACATAATGCCCGTACTTGATAATGAGCCTTGCCCAAATGATCTCGCATGCAGCTTCAGTATCAGTCTCAGGGAGTTTGAGTTTCTTGTCTACTGTGACAAATGCACTACCTCCATATCCAATCCTTTGGGTACACACTTAGATTAAAAAAAAATTGGTCTCCTGTTAGATATAAGTTTTAGACAGATTTATGCATGTAATAGGAAGTAGTGAAGTTGATTTATTTTTTGGGATCCTCAAACTCAGTAAGGTGATACAAAGCTATAAGTTGAATGCTACCTCATGGCTTGAATTGCTGGAACTGTCTTTCATTCAGTGAAACTGTAGCTCCACATCCTGTTAATGACATATTGAGTTCTATTTACATTTATAAATAATGCACCTGGTTTCTTTCAGGAAATATTTCTATACAACTTCCATCTGAAACAGTGCATTCTGCAGACACTGCTCAGCCATACCTATGACTCTGAAAATCTGTTCTCTTCGTGTATCTTCTAGAATTCTGTACCTTTTTTTTGTTGTGACATCAATAGATTGGCCGGACTGGACTTGTTTAATCCATTCCTTTATACTTTCAATCATTCTCCTGTACTCTTTAATTTCTCCATGAAAGCTATTTACACTCATGTTCAGCAAAAGCACAACTCCTTGAATTGCTAGATATAGGATGTTCATATTCACAGAACATGTACATTAATATGTTCTGCAGAAACGATTGTCATTTGAACAATATCAGCCCTCAGATTCAGGTCAAGATCAATATCATGGTGCAACACTACCTGCTGGTAAAATGTGCCTGTGGCTCTCGTTGTCACTATGAATTGAAGGTAATGGATCACCGTGACTTGAGCAGATATGCAGGACACCTCACAGATATATCCACAAACTGTACCATCAAATCAGTGAGTTTTAAAGAGAGTGCATTATTGAAATGAGAGAGACAAAGTGTTTTGGCTATGCAACGGGTGTGTGCAGAATGGTTCACAGAAGGCCATAGAACACAAAGAGATGAGATCTCCCAGACTGCCCGCCAAGAAGGACAACACCTCATTTGAATGGCAATGCAGGAGAAATCTGCATTCTCCTTGCCTCTGTGGCAACAGTGTAACACATCATTTACTATCAGGGGTGACAATTCGTCAGTGTTTATTACGGGACAGGTTACATGCATGTCATCCATTTCTCTACCTGCCTTTGATAAATGTGCAGAAGCATGCTAGATGGTAATGGTTTATGGAACGATGTTACTGGGGACAGGAATGGCATCAGATAGTGTTTTTTGATGAATCTAGATTTTGTCTGTTTGAAAATGATGGCCACATTTTGGTTCACTGCAGACTGGGAGAGCAGCATCACAGTGCCTGCCATTCATACAAGACATACAGTGCCAACTCAAGGCCTTATGACATCAGGTGCTTTTGGGCATAACCACAAATAGCCATTGATGTGTGTCCAGGGCACTGTGACCAGTGTGGCCTATTTGAGTGACATCCTGCGACCCATAGCCATACGCTTTCTGCGGACACCATTTTTCAGCAAGACGATACACGACCACTTGTTGCTGCACAAACATGTGCTTTCTTGGTGTTACAGAATGTCAGCCTTTTGCTCTGTCCGAACAGATCACTAGACTTGTTGCCAACTAAAAATGTGTAGGATATGGTGAAGCGAAGGGTGTAGTACTGTGACCCTACGCCAACCACCACAGGTGGACTTTGGAATCAGGTGAATGCAGCATGGATGGTTATACCACAGGATGCCATTTACACCTTATATGGATAGATGCCATTGTACATGGAACAAATTATCAGGGCCAGTGTGGACCCAGTGCCTACTAGGCAATAGCACACATGCTGGATGCAGGTGACTGGAATGATAGTGATTTCTGCAAAACATACCAATGTACATGTGCTGTGAATATGAACATCCTATGTCCAGTCAGTCTAGGTGTTATGTTTTACTGAAGATGAGTGTACTTCTGCAGTCTATTGTTTTATCTGACATGTTATCCAATACATTCTGGAAAAAAATGGTTTTGTTTCTGTAATTGCCACTTCAAATCACTTACTTTCCTGGAGTGATTTCTTGCAGCCTATGGTAATCCTTTTATATCAGCCCCATGATTTTTTTCGGCTGTGACAGATATCCTTTTCCAGTTCCTCTGCTTCATTTTCTATTCCTCGTATGTTTTTTTTCCACACCTCTTCCTTTTTCTGCTACAATGCCCTCACTGCTCCCATTCTACTGTACTAAAACTTTTACATCATGTTGGCTTTGAGCTCAGAGCAGTGCTACACATTAGACAAAGTCTTCAGAATTCCAAAACTTTTGAATGGAAACTAGTATGTGCAATATAGTTAATGTTGTTGGTAGTAGCCAGTCTTTCCAGCAGTTGGAAATTGTTTTTGACTATCTTCTGGCAGCAGATACCCTACAGTATAGATTATAGTGTTTATGCTGTGACATCACTACATCAACATCCTTAGTGACTGAGTCACAACTCAATTCTGCAAGAATGTGAAACTGGCCAACTACTGTCCTGTTAAGTTAGGCGGGCAGTTTTCAATTTTTATTCTGACGATTATGTAAAGTGCATCTTGTAAATCTTGTAAACAGCCATCTGATGATGAACTTGTCAGTTTGAAACTGGTTACGGCTCTATTTACTTAAATAAATAGCAGTATTAATAGTGGCTGGCTGGTTGCTGTCTTCTTCTTTGTAAGAATCAACCTACATTAATTGTACACAGCCATGGTTTCACCATGAAAGTTTTAGACAAAATAGCATGTATTAAAATTCCCATGCTTCACTACTGTAGCAAACCACTGCAGGGGCCAAAAAAATGGCACAGCCCATTCTTAAAGTATAGTTTCCTTGACCTGACGCACCTGTAACAATCCCACTGATGCCAAAATATTTTACCACATGAAACTTCACCTTATTAGCGGGCTGCACCATTTGGTATGGCTCCTGCAGCAGCATACTACAGTACTGTGGCATGGGAATTTCAGAGTGTGCTGGGACTGGAGACATGTATCTGCAGACAAACCAAAATATTTATTATGTAATCTAACTTTTACAAGGTGATAAGTCAAGCTTTTTGACTACCCTTTATAAATTAGCTCAAAAGTAAACATGTTGCTCCTGTAATACACACATCAAAACAAGTTTTGCATCACCTCGGTTCTGAGAGTTCTGGAACCTGTACAGAAACTTGGAATAGAGATCAACATAAATATCATTTCTGCCCTTTTTATTTCTCATGAAAACTACACGTTGCATGTTGTACCACCATACAGTGAGACCTTCAGAGGTGGTGCTCTAGATTGCTGTGCACACCAGTACCTCCAATACCCAGTAACATGTCCTCTGGCACTGGTGCATGCCTGTAATCACTGTGGCATACTGTCCACAAGTTCATCAAGGCACTGTTGGTCCAGATTGTCCCACTCCTTAATGGCGATTCGGCATAGATCTCTCACAGTGATTGGTGGGTCACGTCATCCTTAAACAGCCCTTTTCAATCTATTCCCGGCACGTTCGATAGGGTTCATGTCTGGAGAATATGCTGACCACTCTAGTCAAGCGATGTCATTATTCTGAAGGAAGTCATTCACAAGATGTGCACGATGGGAGCATGAATTGTCACCCAAGAAGATGAATGCCCCGGCAATATGCTGCTGATATGGTTGCACTGTCGGTCGGAGGATGGCATTCACATATCATACAGCCATTACGGCGCCTTCCATGACCACCAATGGCATACGTCAGCTCCACATAATGGCACCCGAAAACAGCAGGGAACCTCTACCTTGCTGCACTCTCTGGACAGTGTGTCTAAGGCATTCAGCCTGAATGGGTTCCCTCCAAGCACATCTCTGCAGATTGTCTGGTTGAAGGCATATGCAACACTCATTGGTGAAGAGAACGTGATGCCAATCATGAGCGGTCCACCCAGCATGTTGTTGGGCCCATGTGTACCGCGCTGCATGGTATTGTGGTTGCAAAGACGGACCTTGCCATGGATGTCAGGAGTGAAGTTGCACATCATGCAGTCTATTGTGGACAGTTTGAGTCATAACACAATGTCCTGTGGTGGCACAAAAAGCATTATTCAAAATTGTGGCATTGCAGTCAGGGTTCCTCTGAACCACAGTCAGTAGGCAGCGGTCATCGACTGTAGTAGTAGCACTTGGGCGGTGTTTGCAAGGTATGTCATCAACAGTTCCTGTCTCTCTGTATCTCCTCCATGTGCAAACAACATTGCTTTGGTTCACTCTGAGATGCCTGGACATTTCCCTTGTTGAGAGCTCTTCCTGGAACAAAGTAACAATGCACATGTGCTCGAACAGAGTATTGACCGTCTAGGCATGCGTGAACTACAGACAACATGAGCCGTGCACCTTCTTCCTGATGGAATGACAGAAACTGATCGGCTGTTGGAAACCCTCCATCTAATAGGTGCTGCTCATGCATGGTTGTGTATATGTTTGGGCAGGTTTAGTGACATCTCTGAACAGTCAAGGTGACTGTGTTTGTGATATGATATCCACAGTCAGCAACTATCTTCAGGAGTTTTGGGAGCCAGGGTGATGCAAAACTTTCTTTTATGTGTGTATATTGGTATCACTATGTAGATAACATCATATGCCCTCTAGATGAAACATCCAGTCACATCCAACAACTCCATTGTGAAATGAATGAAGTCCACCCAAAAGTAAAAGTCACCATAGAATCAGAAAACAACAAAATGTTAAATTTCCTTGAGCTCACAATACACAGACACAACAACCAACACCAATTCTCCATATTCAGAAAAGTAACCACCACCAGCATAGGCATTCACAAACATTCTCATCATCCAATTATACAAAAATTTGCAGGTTTTCAATATATGCTACACAGACTGAGAAAAACTCCACTCACTGAAAACAACTATAAGAATGAATTACAGACAGTCAAATAGCTGTAGAGAATGGATATGACACAAACACTATAGATAAACTGAACCACAAAATTAAAACAAAATTAAAAAAGGCACCAAACACACAAAAACAAAGGCCTTCTCACCAACTTGCAAACACACATATGAGCACACATGAACAAGGAACACCCATACCAACAAGGGGTCCAATCTCACCTACAACAACAAAGCAGACCAAGAATAGGCAACATACTCAAAAAATGAGGGCTAAAAATAGCCTACAGGACAGACAACTCAACACAGATGAAGCTAAGGACAACCAACACAAGCACAGAGAAAAACAACACATCTGGTATTTACCTACTAACATGTCAGGGCTGCAAATCAGTTTACATAGGATGGACAAGCAGAAATTTTAATACCAGATACACAGAACACAGAAGAGCATTAAAGAGTAACAGCTGTCATTCCACATCTGCTGAACACCTCATGGATATGAAACATAGCCCAACAGACATCAATACTGATTTGAAAATTCTAAATGCAGCAACAGCCCCCCACAAAAATTAATAATTGAAGAAAATTATCAAATACAAAAAGCCATAGTTGAAGGAAAGCAAGTAATAAAGGAATACACAGCCCTCTGCAATGTAACTCTGTTCTCTACACTCAAAGAATAACTAAATAACACCAACCTATAGAACCCACCCCCCTCCCTCCACCACCGCACGCACACACGCAGACACACACATGCATACATACACACACATAAAATTATATATATGTGTATAATGATAAATCCTCAAACAAACCTTCTCTCTCTCTCTCTCTCTCTCTCTCTCTCTCTCTCTCTCTCTCTCTCTCTCTCTCTCTTTTTCACACACACACACACACACACACACACACACACACACACACACACACACACACCTTTGAGAGATTCAAAACAACTGCCTATGACATCTTCAAATCTTCCACTGTCCGCCACCTTTGTTTTTACAGCTGGTAAACAGTGACAGTGACAACTCAATACACAGAATCTGACAGTGAAGAAGATGAGGAAAAAGGAAACTTTAGTGAAACATAATGTAAATAGACACACACACACACACACACACACACACACACACACACACACACACACACACACAACCTTTCGCATTAAATAAATTAATTTCAAGCATGGCCATAACAGTTTAGAAAAAGTAATTTTTGCTTAAATATTTTGCCTACATAAAGATTAAAATGGTTGCAGTTGACAAACTGTAAAGAAAAACAGACACTGTAAAAACGTAATACAGCAGGAAAACCACACCATTTGGTAAGAAGGTATGAGTACATAATTTTATGTGCTCTTCAAAAATCTGTAATTACGACTTACAAATTAATATTTAAATGTATATAAACAGTATAGTACATTGCTTATGTTTAACAGCCATAAAATAAAAAACGCACTGATGATGCTGCAACTGCAGTGAAACATGTCTGGGACAGAAAACGAATGTGTGTTTTGCTAAAGGCGGACCCCACCCAAAAACATATGTATTGTTAAAGCAAACACAGACAAAACAGCTTCAACCTCAAGATGATTACAAAGGGAATGTTTCCCAAGCACAAAAAATAGGGACACCATGTGCGTAAGTTGATTTATTTACTTTGAAATACCTTGCATCTAGAGAGTTCTGTAGGGTTTTTTGCTATAGGTTATCCTTCAGTTTACTGCGTTTTTTTGTTCTGTTTCAGCCTAACTTAGCCTTTATCTTCAAGTCTTACATTTGTAAACTGATTTTAAAAGAAATGGGACTATCCTATTCTGCAATTTGTAGATGCAGAATGAAATGCTCCAACAAGTTTTCTGAGGAGGACCAAATTGACATTCTTAGCAGACGTGGAAGCTTTGCAGCCAAAGATGAACAAGACTTATTTTATCAATTATTAATAGAAGCCCATCCAGTGAAAAAAAATCTGTTGTATTTAATATTATTATGAAAATAAACAGTTTTTTTAATTTTCCAACAGTTTACTTTTCATGACTAGAGCCCTTTCAAAAATAACCGATTCACACATTCTCCTACTCTACACTCTCTTAGCTCAACCTTCGTCACCCTTGCCACATTTCCAGGGAATATAACATGAAACAGTATACTGGTAAGTGGCTGTATCAGTACTGGACAGTCATCAATGCCAGGTTTCACTGCTGATGTTCTTCCTCTTGTTCTTTAAAAAATGAAATATTCAGGAGTTTTCAATTATTCCTACATTAATGCAGCTAGCATGACACAGCCTACATGTCAAACTGTCAATACCTTACAGTGTACATGACAGTATTTGGCAAGCTTCTAAACGAGTAACCAACATCGCATTTGAATTATTCCCAGTTGCATAAGAGAAGAAAAAGAAAAAAATCGCTAATAGAATTTCACATAGCCTCACCATGCATCTGATGCTGTTATTGATGCATGCAACTGGCCTGACATTCTGTGTAAACTGAAAACAATAGCTAGTTACATCTGGCTGCAGTGCATATATTTTGAGCAAATATTAAAATAACAGAAACACTTGTCAAAATCAAGACTTCATTTTGATCACCTCATTGGAGCCATATTGACAAATATATGCACCTTCTGTATTAAGAATCATGAAGCAGCTTATCCAGTATATGAGGCATGTTCACAAAGTGAGTGTATTAGTTTTCATATTTTTAATAGAAGAAGTGTATCTGAAAAAAAATACAGGATATTGTTGATACACTTGTTGACTATTTTTCCACATAATCCCAATCCCAATTAGTGTATCTGGTGAGACATGGCACAAGCTACTTTGTGACCTCCTGGAAGTATCTTCCCACCAGCTCCTTGCCCCACTTCAGAACATCTTTCTGCACCTGCTTGTTGGTTGAAAATTTAATGACATTCAGATGTCCTTCAGGGAGGTGAACATTTGGTAATATGAGATGCAAGGACAGGGTAATATGGTGGGTGGTTCAAAACACCCCAACCAAATGAGTGCAAGAGTGCCTTGATGGCTAAGGCTGTGTCAGGACAGGTTTTGTTGGCGGTAAGCACACTCCTATTACCAGTAATGACCTTTTTTTCTGAATACTCCTTTTGAGTTTTTTAGGGTCACACAATATTGTTGTATGTTGATGGTCTCCCTCTGTGGCAGAAATCTGACCAAAATGATTCCTTTTCTGTCCCAAAATGGTGAGACATTTTTTTTGCCCAAAATTGTAGGTTTGAATTTCTTGGCAGATGGAGAATTGGAGTGACACCATTATGATGACAGTTTTTTCATCTTAGGTGTGTAATGAGCCATCCATGATTCATCTCCAGTCACAACAGAGCTCAGAAGATCCTCACTTCCCAATTCAAGTGACTCAAAAAACTCACAGGCACTACCGACCTGATTTTTCCTGTGCTGCTCAGTCAGCTGTTTTTGGACCTATTTTGCACTTAGTTTTCAGCACCCTAGCGAAAAGAGATTTGGAGAGTTGTGGAAACATGGCAGAAATTTAATCCCCTGTTGGTGTTAATCAACCGTTTCCTGAATTTTTTGCACCAACTCATCAGACAAAATGGAAGATCTCCACTCCTCTGTTCATCCTGACCATTTGTTCTGGCTTCACTAAACTCCCTACAGCACTTAGACACAATTTTTCTGTTCATAACACATTTGCTGTAAGCCATTTTGATTCCTGAACAATTGTGGTAGATGTTATTCCTTCTGAGAGTAGAAAGCAGATAATATCATGTGGCTCAAACTTAGTGAGGTTTCTTACAATCTTTCATGCAGCTGGACATGACAACATGTGGTCCTGTGATGCTCACTCTAGCAAGGGGATCCTCATTTACCACTCAATGTTGTCAACCTTCAAAAAGCAACATGTCACAGCCTGTTATGGTCACAGTCCACTTACTTTCTGAACATGTTTGTTATTATAGGAGAATTGCAATTAAAGAAGAAGTCTGAGTGATAGTCATATTGGGAACACTTCCATTGGTAATGGGATACGTTGCAGAAAAATAATGGGGTTAAACAGGGATAGAGACTGTAATCTTTGCAATTTGAGTTCAATATCCACTGAGCGATCAGGGGCCCTAGCAAATAGCTGATAACAGGATAATTTACATGTGACAGTTTTAAGATCCTCAAACTGCTCAATATTTTCATTTTTAGAACAGAAATACAACACAGTTGATGAATGAATCATAAAAATATATAATGAGTAAAAAAAAACAATGTTTGAAATTTTTTGTGTATTTATTGATGAGAACTTAAATGACACTAGTCAGAACAACTGGACCATTCTTCTATTCTTATATATCTGTGGGATAATACAGTGTATTGATCAAGCAATCTGGTGCCATGCTTAAGGCATTGGACTTGAGGAGTAGGACACAAGGGCCACATACAGTAAGACCTCAGTGGTTTCTCTTAATTACATAACATGAAAACTGATAAGATTCTTTTTAAAAGGGTACAGCCAATTTTCTTCTCTCTCAGTGTCCCATCTGAGCTTGGGCTTCATATCTACTGACCATGTTGTTGATGAGGCATTAAACCTTAATATTCTGCTATATATTTGGAACATGGTGAAGTACATCCTCAACATATTACTGCAGGAAGTGGAAACAGGCTAAGGAGATCTGCTGGAAATAACTGGACATATGATTATGACTGATATGCTAACTTTAATCCCATAGAAAAAATAAATTTTTTCTTCTCTATCCTATTAGTTGTCTCAATGCTTACCTAAATTTTATTATTCACTCCTATAGTTGGGTGTGAATAAGAAAGTGATTGACTGCTAGTTGTTGCTGAACAGCTACCATAACCACAAAAAATTAAAGAACACAGTTGGTTGTACCTTCTGTTTTGTTCAGTGCTGTTATCACTCTCTGCTAAGGCCCCAGTCTCTGAAATCATCTGTGAAAACTGTTAGTGGCCAGTAATATAACTGTTGTGTGACCTCTCAGGCTTTGCTGATGAATCTGTGGCAAATATACTTCTCAAGAATGTTGCCTGCTAACACTGTTAAAATCTCACAAAATTTTATTGAAAAAAACGTTCAACATCACCTACTGAAACGTTGTGGGACATACCCAGTGTCATCCAGCACCAAACTCTTGAAGTGTAGTTGCATAACTATTGTGATTTCTTTTTCATATATTTTGTTCATCTGCATGCTATTTTTGTTTTATGCAACAGACTGTCTAATGTCAAACAAAATGGGTGCTAAACTAGAAGTTTAGCAACCTATTAAAGTGGAGAGATATGAGTTTGTGAACTCAGCATATGAATAGTTTGAAAAAGTGAAAATAAAGATGTTTGTTGTGGAAACAAATGCTGAAGAACCATTATCTCCTCATACACAACATAATCCAATAAGGTTCTGTATGTTTTCATTGTGGTCTTCTGTTAAAGGATGGTTTGATCTCACTCTCCATGCTAGTCTATCCTGTGCAGGCCTCTTCAGTGCTGTATAAGTACTACAACTTACACCCATTTGAACTTCCATATTATAGACAAACCTTAGTTGTCTGCCATGATTTTTACCATTCACACTTCCCTCCATAATCAAACTAAAGACTCCTTGATGCCTTGGGATGTGTCCTATTCAATTAGCCTTTCTTTCACTCAAGTAAGGTCACAAATTTATTTCTCTCCAGTTTGATTCAGTACCTTCTCATTAGTTATTTAATCTACCCATCTAAACTACAATGTTTTTCTGTAGCGCCATATTTCAAAAGCTTCTGTTATCATCTAATTTCAACAGATAATTTCCATATTTCAATTCTGTACAAGACTACATACCAGACAAATAACTTCATAAAAGATTTCCTGCCATTTAACTTTATATTCAATGTTAACAAATGCTCTTTTTCAGAAATACTTTTTTTAGCCATTGCCAGACAGCAGTCATAAAGTATTTCGTTACCCAAATGGCAAAACTCATATGCTACATTTAGTATCTCATTTCCCAACACATTTCCCATAGCATCATCTGATTTAATTCAACTACAATCCATTACCACTGCTTTACTTTTATGATGTTTATCTTATGGCTACTTTTTCAAAACACTATCCATTCTATTCAGCATCTCTTCCAAGTCTTTGCCATCTCTGACAATGCCATCAGCAAACCACAAAGTTTTTATCTCATCTCTCTGACCTTCAATTCACTTTCCCTATTTTTCTTGGCTTCCTTTTTTGCTTATTCATTGTAAAGATTGAATAACTCCTGTGATAAGCTGCAACACTTTCTTATTCCCGTCTCAACTAGTACTTCCATTTCATGTCCTCCAACTCTTATAACTACAGTGTTGTTACTTTTGAAGCTGTAGATAACCTTTTACTTCCTGTGTTATAGTCCTGCTACCTTCAGAATTTCAAAGAGTATAGTCCAATAAATGTTGTCAAAAGCTTTCTCTAAATCTAGAGATGCTATAAAAGTACGTTTGCCATTCTTCAATCTGTTTTTAAGCAAAGTCATAGGATCATATTTTCTCATGTGTTCTTAAACTTCTCCAGAACCCTAAACTCAGTTTCTACCCATTTCTTCACTCTTCTGTAAATAGGGAATTTAATTTCAGAGTTTTGCAAACATGACATATTAAACGGATAATTTGGTAATCTTGACATTTGTCAGCATCTGCTTTTGTTCAAACAGGAATTGTTACATTCTTTTTCAATTCAATAAAATTTTTCTGGGTTTGTGACTGCATTGTCAATATATATATATATAACTACTGACATTTCGGTCCCTGTTGCAAGTGACCTTATTCTCGGTGTTTTTGTTTACTGCTGAATGAGAAAACTTTGTTTCCTATATATCTGCAGACATGGCTGTTATCAAATTCTGATAGGCTGTTTAGGATGAATTAGAAGTCTTCATCGGTGTTTTTATTATTTATTTTCATTGGGGGAAACCAGTTGTTATGTGTGATGTTTGCATTACTGCTAGTGATTGATGGAAATTGGCAATGGAAAACCAGGTGGCAGCTGTGACGTGAGCTATCACCCCATAGTGCTGTTATTGCTGGCAGCCAAGACACCAGAAGTTGGTATCTGTCTTCTCTGTTCATGTTGGCTGGTTGCTTGGCTATTTCTATTGCCTCTCTAATCTTCCTCCTGAAAGTAAGAGGCTGTTTCACCAGTACGCGAGCTTCACCAAAATCAATATGTTTGCCGTACTCATCCTAGTGTTCTGCCACTGCTGACTTGGTGTGCTGCCTTAGTCGGATATATCTTCTGTGTCCAGGTATCCATGTTCTGATTGGTCGCTCGGTCTCGCCTACATACACTAATCCACATTTGCACTTGATTTCGTAAGCTCCAGCAGCATGTAGTTTGTCAACTGTATCTTTTGTTGTGCGAAGAACATCTTTTATTCTGTTGATGTTTCAGAAAATTGGCTTAATGCCTGCTTAGTGAAGAATTATGCTCACTCATTCAGTGGTGCCATGTGTCAATGGGAAATATCACACTCTGAGCCTTGTAAGAGCTGCTGCTTCAGCTTGTCTTAGTCAGAAGGAGGTAAGCCATGGTTGTACTCAAAGTTTCACTGACCGCAGCTTGTTACTCCACACTTCCAGCCACTGAATCTCCAACCAGCCCATGATCTTCCTGGTCACCTATGTGGTAACAACCCACAGAGAGACTGAACAGTGAGCAGCAGTGGGAGGGAGCAAGTCTCCTTCACAGATAAATCAGCAAGTTAATTTTCTTGGATACCTATGTGCTCAAGAACCCTTTTCCTGCCTAGTCTTCTAGCACTATCCTATCCACTGGGTACATCTGATCAGTAGCAAAAAGGGCACTTTGGGAATCTGACCAGATGAGAGATTTCTTGTCATGATGCCATCTCACCTACTCCAGTGCCATCCGGATAACAAATAATGCTGAATAGTAAATGGAAAATTGTCCTGGGAACCTTATCCTTACATCCTGAAAGTTTAAGATTGTGAATTTTTATTGGCTATAAAATACTTTTAAGATTTAAAACAAAGAACATGGGATGCATGCAATATGTAATAGTAAGAAGGTGAACTGTTTGTGCATCAATCAGTAAGCAGCATAATACTAAGGAGGTGAACTATTCATTCATCAGTTATGTATTGCATGCACCCCATGGGTTTCATTTTAAGCCTTGCAAGTATTTTCGTAGCTATTAAAATTTACAGTCACAAATTTTAAGGGCTATCTGTATGGGATTGGGAATACGTATGGGGTTATAAGAAATTATTTTATAATTTTTGGTCACATTTAAAAATGTTGTACGTTACAAATTCATTTTCATTTGAATTCTTAATTTAAAACTAATCCTTAGGCACCAAGGGATTTATGTAAATTTGTGAATGTAAGTCACTGAGTCTCTTTTCCAAATTTTAAAGGAACAAAACTCTAACACTTATTAAGGAAATGTTAACTGACACTAGCTCTAAAGTTAAATTCATGGGAGACATTTCTGAACCATTTGATATAAAGACTGGACTCTCTCTGTTACAGTTTAACTGTGTTTGGGAAAAGATAATGACAGAATGGTGAGGGCAAGAGTAAAGTCAAAATATAGATCAGTCAAGTAATGTTACAATAGACTGTCTCACTTTTGCAGATGATCTGGCAGTTTTACATAAGGATATTACCACAGCCCAAAAACAAATTGGAATTCTTAAAGAGGTTGCGTAAAAAGTAGGACTACAAATATCATTCATAAAAACAAAATATATTACATGTAACAAACAAGTACCAAAGTTTTTGAACATGAAATATGGAAAAATGGAAAGAGTTTCTCAGTTTAAATACTTGAAGGAAATCATTCAAGAAAACGGTCTGAAAAAAGGCTGCAAACAAAGTCTGCTGTCAAAAAATGGCAACCGCATTCAGATTAACACAAAATATTTATGATGAAAAATCACTTTCTAAATTCGGTAAACTTAGCCATTACAGCACTGTAATCAAACCTGAATGTCTTTATAGAGCAGAAACTTTAACTATAAATAGAAAGAGGGGTACTGAAGAAATTCAAAGCTTATAGGCTCAGAAGTAATAAACAAATAGGAGAATACATAGACATACATGATAACATGAGAAAACTAAGACTTAAATTTTATCAGCACATTAAAAGAATGGCACCCAATTGGTTGACAAAACAAATAGTAGAATTCTACAAAACCAGAAGTAAGACCAACACTGAGGCAATTAAATGGATCACAGCAGGTATAATTCAGGCAAATGTTACAGAAAGATAAACTTTCAGACAAAAGACATTTGATTGGAAAGTTGGTCAGAGGAAAATTAGAAAACAGAATGGAACTCTGTGGTCTGATGAAAGAAAGACACTTCATTCTGAGAGGATGAAACAAATTTGGACACAAAAGAAGGCCAACCAGCAAAATCAACATTGATTGACTGTACTCTGTTTGGTCCTATTGGGCCCATATGTGAATAATTAAATGTTCTAGATTTTAGTCTTGCACTGAGATGTAGCATCTTTACATCACCCCTGTAGCAGTGAATGGCAGGGAGCAGCTTTATTATGATAACTAGGTTACTTAAAGAGGAAGCTATTTTGATATTTGTGGGTTTTATAAATTTGTTCTTTAAAAAATTGCTCATAAAAGTTTTATGTGGTAATTGGTCAAACGTAAAAGAGACAGGATAGTGCAGTTTTATGCCAATATTTGATTGGCTATGATGTTTCTCAGTTAATCAGATGCCAATACTTTTGTGCTTGTTTTGGTGGCCTAAGAGAATTGCTCAGGGGAGTGTAGATGAACCCTTGGTCAGCCACCATGAGGGCAGGATGTGGGTATTAGAAGCTCTGAATGTAGTAGTTTTGTGGAATAATGAGTGAAACTTGACAATGGAATGCCATGAAGTAATAGCAAACATGTGATAAAGGCAAGCACATGATATTCTGATTTTTCTGTGTAGACTGTGACTTTGAAATTATTTAAAAATCCATGCAGCATATTATAAGAATGGTATTCAATAACTGAACATTCAAAGTGATTGGCATGGATAATAGTAGAGTGAAAATTGTGTCACAGACAATTGGTTTTGTAATCTTTCTGGTATCAGGTTCAGTTAAATACCAGAAACTGGCTAAATATGAATGTCTGTGAGTGTTGAAATTGTAATTTCAGATTACCATGGACATGGTGGTTATTTTGTAGAAAAGAAGTAAAAATAGAATAGAATTCTTATTCAAAAACTTTATTTTCATTCAGTAACTTGCAAAAAACATGAAACTATAAAAATATTTAATGCAACATTTAGATACAGTTGGTGCATCTGATTCTACTACAGCTCATCCATTTGAGAAACATGAACTGTTTTCTATCAGGTCTGGCATGATTGCTGCGGAAGGCGAGCAGTTCACCACAAGGTGAGTGAAGCTTTTGTGTAGGTAAAATTATTAACTACACCATCACACATGCTTCATTAGTGTCTGGGAAATAAAATCTGTAGTAGGGTGAACCACAATCAAGAACATTGCTAAAAGAAGACAGTATATGACAATGAGTGAAAGTAGCATGGGGCAGAGCACAAGAATGTGAAAAAGAAGATTGATGCCAAGAGGACTGGAACTTTACAATGGGAAATGGGTGGCAAACATCACCAAGATGAAGGAGGACACAGTGCAGATGTGGATGAGATAACAGTGGTTGGCATTAGCAGCTGGTGGAATGGAGCAGTGGTAACAACGTGCAGTGGATGAATATCCTGAAACTGTTGTAGCTGATTTTGGTAATAAGACCCACACATACAACACACTGTGACCACAGCAGAAAATTAGAGATACATTATGTGTATTTTATTTATTATGTGCTTGTATTAAAAGACCGGCAAGCATGGAAGTGTGTGATTGTCCTGAAAATGTGAAAGAAGGGGATAAAGTTCAGTTTAATGTGAGTACTAGTAAAACAATCAGTCCCTAGCAAACACAAACAGATGATTCAGTAAGTAATAATGTTCTAGTTGATGATGTACTTCAGTTATTTCCAATTGTAGAGACAGAATTGGAAGAAAATGTTTTGTCAAATGCAGCTCTGGGTGATAGTTTAAATTTTAACTGGAAATGGTTGAATAAATTTAGTGATACATGTCTGTCTGGTGGTGTTAGTCGGATAAATATAAATGAACAAGAAACAATGGAGGCAGACAACAAATTTGGTATGCTGCCTGTACAGCAAACAGAACAGGGAATTGTACTGGGGGAAATAGACCAAATTGTTTGCAAGACATGTACCCAGCATTAATTTTTAGCACAAACGAAAATTTTACTGAAGTAAATAAAAATAGGAAGCAACAGATTAGTAATCCTGATAAGAAAATTTAGCAACAGGCTGTTTATCTTGACAAGAAAATCGAATAACAGCCTAATGAACTTCAATAACAGTCTAGTAGTATTAATAGTTTTGCTGGTGAGCTAAGGAAATTTTAATCTGAAATTGATACAAAATACCCAGCATTAATTTTTAGCACAAACGAAAATTTTACTGAAGTAAATAAAAATAGGAAGCAACAGATTAGTAATCCTGATAAGAAAATTTAGCAACAGGCTGTTTATCTTGACAAGAAAATCGAATAACAGCCTAATGAACTTCAATAACAGTCTAGTAGTATTAATAGTTTTGCTGGTGAGCTAAGGAAATTTTAATCTGAAATTGATACAAAACTGGAACGCCAGGAAGCTTATTTAAAGAAAATGATGGTTCAAGATTTCCATTTGTTTGATTCTAAGGTTGCCAAAAGAACTTCTTCATTTGAGAAAAGCTATAAGAAATCCTCAGAAAGTATCAAAAGCCATTAATAGAGGTTGTTGGAAAAGGTGGTTATTGGAAGCAAACAAAGAAAAGATCAAGTTAAAGAGAATGTATATAAAACAGAGCAGAAAGTTGTTGCTGTAGAATTTGTTTGTGAAAGTGACCACAAAGCTTTGGATGGAAAAATTAAACTGATAGTGCAAACTGTTTAAAATCAATAAAAGTTATGTCTGATGGTGTGAAAATGGCAGATTCTAATACAGATCAGTTGACTAATCAAGTTGTGACAGTAAAAACTAAACTGCATCAGCATGATAACATACTGCCTAAAGTAGAATATGATGCTACAATTGGTATTAATGGTGTTGGATATAATCTGGTGATGGAATCTTCTGAACTGGCTTATATTACAAACAGACAGTTATTATATTTTGATTCATCAGGAAATGTGCATCTGAAAGAATTTTGGAATGATTATGAAAATTTTTTGCTTAGTTTCTTGTTTGATTGGCCAAATATTGGTTTTAAATTTTTGAAATTCTTGGGGAAAAGCTAGGGCGTGGAGTGTCACTGCTACTGGACAGTATGATAGCTTAGAAAAATTTAAACAAGCCTCTTTCAAAATATTGGGGTAAGCAGAAACGCATGGAATTATAAAACAATTTCTGGGCTGGTGGGAACTTTAATCTTAAGAAGGAAAGTGTAAAGGATTTGCTTTAAGGTGGGTTACAAACCTCTCATATCTGACAAATAAATTAGAGCCAGAGCACATAAATAAGGGACTGGATGGAAAGTTACCAGTGAATTGGCGTAATAAAATTATTTTTGCTCACAGGAATGATGTTAACAAATTTACTAATTACTTGAAAAACGTTATTACATTAAGGGCAAGAAAATAGGAACTTTAGGATTCAGGGAAACGTAGAAACCCACCAAAGTGAACATGTAAACATGAAGTGTGTGCTCCATAATGACAGCAGGAGAGGAACCAGGAGGTGGTGGATACTACAGCAAATAGACCAATTAACAGGGGCAAGAACCTGCTTATAGACCATGTTTTCCAAGACGTGATGATGATGATTTTCAAAATAAACAAGAGGTCAGGGCACAAGCAGGAAATGAAGCAGAATATCAGAGTATGGGAAGGTAGATCCCAACTGAGAAGTGACTAGCATTTTCAGAATGGGTAACTGTAACTTGAATCCACTAGCCATTCCCTTTGTATAACAAAACAACAAATTATCAGAAGTTCAGATTATGACAGGAGTGATAAAACTGAGGTTTATGAAATTAATGAAATCAGAATATTTATGTGATTCTTCAGTTTCTCTTAGCATGTTTGTTGATTGAAAAGTCCACAGGTGTATTGTCAGTCCATAGTGTCCTACGGGCACAATGTTCAGACATGTCACCATCATCAGCTGTGTTGATGAACTGAGTTACTGAGGGTGCATAGCTCACTTATATTCTCTCCCACATCAAGCCGTTTCATCCATGGTCCATGCTTGAGGGTGTGTGTCAGCAGTTGCAGAGACACTAGCATTGATATCTGCAGTAGCATGGATGTAGATGCTCTGTCTTCCCTGGTCACCAGATTGTTGTGTTTGTGGGGCATTTTCTTAGTTAGATTGAGTGCTTGTTTTCAAGCCTTGCTGGGATTATAGCTGCCATCCTGATTAATAAGATTATCTGTGGTGTGAATTCTGACAGCTTCTCTAATGGCACTGTCCTAGTATTTGGAAGTCTGTTCTAAAATCTGTTCATTTTCTGTCACATGATTCTCTGAAAAAGAGTGCTTTGAGACCATTGACTTTTTGGGATACATTAGTTAAGTGTGCTGCTGGTGTTCTTAGCATTGGTGTGCACTGTTTGTGCAGTCTGCGTCTTGCCACATTGGCACAGAATCTGTTATATCCTGACCTTCAGCAAACAGATGTCATCTTTGACACTCCCCAGTAATGTCCATGTTTTACTGGGCAGGCAGAAGGCAGTGTTTACATGGTGCTGTTTCAATCTGTGCACAGACTGTGGCTGCCTCTTCTTCCATGTATTCTTCCATCTCCACAGCTTATACTATAGTGGTGGGGTGAAGAGGGTGCTTAATCTGCTATTCTAAGAATCCATTCTTTGGAACACATTTCTGAGGTGTTCCATTTCCTGGAGTAGAATTTCTGTCTGAGATGGTGTGTGCCATGAGTACTGGTGTTCTTAGTACCCGATTAAGTTGGCCTCTCACCCTGAGGAACCCAGCTTGTCAACACACTTGATGATGTTTGACTGCCAAAATATTGTGCCTCTTGGACACTATGGACTGGCAGTACACCCATGGACAGTTTGATCAGCACAGGAGGAACTGAAGAATCAAATCGCATACTTTTATGGAGAGGAGATGTATCACAGTATGAAGAAATTTGACAAACTGTGCCTCCAAAGATGGCCTATGCTGAGAGCTCTTGCATTTATAAAGAGATATTGTGGAGTGCAACTTGCACCAAGCTTTGTTAGCGTCACACATCACATCGATCCTGTAGCTGCCAGGAGAATCAAGAAGCAGGCCAGCCTTGTCATGGTATGTGAGAGAGTACATTTTACCTGCCAGAGCCTTACGTGCAACACCCAGGGACTTTTTAAACTACATTTTCAACTGGCTAATGATTTTGACTTTTGAACATCGGGCTAAATAGATGGTGTTACCTGGGTGGCAGCCGATTCTCCCCTTAGGAATGCTGCAGGACATAAAATATCCAAATTTTCACCCGTCATTGACAAACCATTGTTGGAGGCCCCTTGCAAGACAGTCATCAATCTGACTAACATGCAGCTGAGTGATGATACAGTTTCAGTTCTACTAAGAGGACTTAACTTTTCCTCCAGCTCCAAGTTCCAACTAGTCATAGACATAAGTGCATCATGAAACTTGCAGTACACTGATGACAACTAAGATTATGAAGTCAAACATTACCAGCAAAGAGAGGGTGGCCATTCAGAATCTGAGAGAGTGCACTGGGACCGTAATCTTACCTGCTAATGAAGGCAATGCTACTGTTGTTCTCTTCCACAACAACTACACTGAAAAGATGCAGAGCCTACTAAATGACAAATCCTATAGCAAGATCAATGCTGAACTCATCAAGATGTTGGAGAACAAGATTATGATGCTCCTCAAGAAATCCAAGTTACCAGAGGGGGTCATCAAGAAACTGTTACCACAATGACCTGTACTCCCAAGACTTTATGGACTCTTTGAAGTCCACAAAGATGGGGTGCCTTTTCGCTCCACTGTCTGCAACCTCAGAGCTCTCACATATTTGCTGGGAAAATACCTGTCCTTATATGGGTAAATGGCCATATCATATTCACAGTTTGTCGATTTTGTGAAAAGCCTCAACAACTTCAGGCTGAAGGACTCAGGTATGGTGAGCTTTGACAATGTTTCATAATTCATCAGGGTGCCTCTAAAGAGTACTAGAACTCACTGATCAGAAAGTTGATGAGAAGACTACCAACCTTTTCTGGCATGTCCTAACCTCCACATATTTTCTATTTAATGGAGAATACTATGGTCAAAGAGAGGGAGTCACTATGGGCAGCCCACTATTGCTATTGATTGTGAATTTGTATTTGGGGCACTTTGAGAAAGAGGCCATGTCATCATCTGGCCCCATGGAAAAGGACAAACTCCTTAACTTCCTTGTGCATCTGTAGTCCATACATCCCGAAATCAAGTTCACTATGGAGACCAAAGAAGAAGGAAGACTACCATTCACTGATGTCATGGTCAAGAGACGAGCTGATGGCACCCTAGCCCAATTATGCCCCAGGAACTGGAACACCTCAGAGCTGCTGTCCTTCTATTCAGATTTAGGTTTTCAGTGATTGCTCTAAATTGCTCCAGGCAAATGCTGGGATGGTTTCTTTGTAATGGCATGGCTGATTTATTTCCCCATACCTGACACAATTTGAACTTGTGCCCAATCTCTAACGACCTCGATCTTGATAGGACATTAAACCCAAACTTCCTATCTTCTTTCCTTATCTCGGAATTGTGTTCTGAAAGAAATGGATATTCACAGTGGCAGATTGTGTGTGCTGTTCACCCCATAACAGTACAACCTGTGGAGATCTAAGAGGATGAGGTAGCTACAGTCTGTATACCATACATCAACATGCTATCGGGAGAAGTTGTATGCATACTAAAAAAGCATTTTGTAAGAACTGTACCTTGCCCCCCATTATTATTTGGAAGTGTCAAAGATGACCTTGGTTTGCCCAAGGCCAGAGTATATCAGATTCCATGCCAATGTGACAAGATATATATTGAACAAACAGTGTGCATCATTGAAGATTGATGCCGAGCACACTTGACTAATGTACCCCAACAAGTTAGTTGGCACAGAGCACCCTTTTTCAGAGAATCATAGACATAATTTTGTCTACCAGTCCTGTGGCTATAATCTCAGCAAGGCTTATGAATGAGCAATCAGTCTAATTAAGAAGATGCTCAGCAAACACCACCATTTGGTGACTAGGGCTGACAGAGCAGTTCATCAATATACTGCAGATGGTGACACAAACATCTCTGTGACTGCCTATGAGTGTCCTTTGGCATGGAGCTAGGAGGGTATGGATTGTGAAGGGATGGATTGTAAGTCAGCTGGATGCCCTCGGGAGCTCAGTTCATCAATGCACCTGACAGTGGTGATATATCTGATCATTGAAATATTGTGCCCATTGGACACTATGGACTGGCTGTACAACCATGGACAGTCTGATAAGAATATGCATGTTTCATGAGGGTTTGGAGGAATTTTTAATATGAAAGAATGAAGGAAACACTGCAGTACAGAGAATTAGGTAGCTGGTTTGAAGAAAAAATGATGAAGCATTTAATATAAAGGAAAGCATTTAATATAAAGGAAAAAGGAAATATAAAGGAAACTGATAATGAATCTTGTCAGGAAGAAGGGGAGGATGCAGATAATGAAGGAATGCAGGAGCTAGATGAGAGAAGGGAGGCTGAAATATTGGAGGCAATTAATGAAGATTTATGTACAGTAATAGGAAAAGTGCAGGCAGGTGATAACCATAATGGGGGGATTAGGAAATTAGTGAGAACTGAGAGGAGGATGAAGATGGTAGTGAATTAGAGGAGTTGGAAACAATTTGATTACTATGAAAAGAGAGAAAATAGACTTGGAGAAGTGTTTGATCTGTCATTAGTGGACAGATTGTGAAATGCCAAAAGGAAGAATAGTGAGAGCAATGTGAACTGCCAAAAGGTTGAATAGTGATAGCAATGCTGCAAATATATGTGTGATCTCCACATATTGAGAAGGTTTTGACGCAAGGGAAATTGTGTACAATTTCCTGGGGGAAGATGAAGTCAATAATAGCAGGAAAAGAAAAGGCAACCAGTGATTAATTTGAGGGTAAAGGTGAAGAAGTGCATTGCTTAGCTGATAGTGGCAGCAATATTTGAGCTGTGTCAGAACTGGTTAGATGCGTTACCAGAAAAAGAGGAATTGCTAATAATACCTGTAGTGGATATCCAAATAATCATAGCCACTGGGAAGGTTAATACTGAAGAAGATTGTTAAATACAAAGTAATGTTACGGCTGAGTGGTACACATCTGTATCACAACTCTCTTATAATTCTGAGCTTGAGCTCTGGCATGTTGATTGGGGTTTATTTTTTAAATAAATACAAAGGGATCTGGGTTTTAATGGAGATTCTGTGATTTTGGAAATGAAGGGGAAAAGAGTTACTACACCATTTTCCAGAAAGGACTCACAACTGACAACTGATGAAAGTGCCAATATTCCTATAAGAAGTTGTAGGAAAAAGGAAGAGTTCAAGAGTATAACGAGTATGTTGAAGAAATGGGCATGAATCCAAAGGAAATACCTATCATATAAAATAAAGAAAATAAAAATTAGAAGAAATTCCTGAGTTAAATGAACACTAAAAGAAAGAATTAAGAGAGGTTCTGCTTAAATATTAAAATGTTTTCTCAGATCAACAAGGACTAGTAACAGACTATGAATGTTATTTAACTCTTAAAGGAGATGCAAAAGTTTTAAAAACCTATATCATTTTGATGAACTGCATAAAGAAGCTGTGAGGGATTTAATTCAAAATATGATTAAATGAGGAATCACTGAGAAAGCTGTGAGTGTATGTAATAATCCTTCAATTGTTGCGATTAAAAAAAGATGGTTCTTTGAGTTTGGTGTTAGATACTATGGTCCTAAATAAGGTGGTTTTAACAGAAAATGACTAATCTGAAAATAGTAATGAAGTGTCAAAAAAATTTAAGGGGGCAAGCTTCTTTACATCAATGGATGTGAAATGTAGCTATTGGAATTTACCATTAGCAAAGGAATCCAGGAAGTACATTGAGTTGTGTTTGAAGGTCGATGTTATCAGTACAAAGTTGTACCATTTGGGCTCAAGATAAGTATTTGTACATCTGTACAATCTACATCACATATCTTTAATGATTAATTAAGGCTTATAATAGTATATGATGAAGATGTTTTAATCTTCACAGTCACTTAGGAAGAACATCACATGTTGCTAGAAAAAGTTTTGGAATCAATTGAAAAGGGGAATGAAATGAAGATTAGGTAAAACTGAATTTGTAGAAAATGTATTGAAATTTTTAGGGTACGAAATTAGTGGAATAGGAAACTACAAATGTATACAAATAAAAAAGTTGAAGGGTATATTTCATGTATTTTATTTCTATTGTATATTTGTGCCAGGACAGTTATTTAATGCTCCATCCTTAAGGAACTTGTTGAACAAAAATGTACCTTATAACTGGATGGTGGAATGCCAAACAGCATCTGACAAACTTAAAGAGGCTTTGTGTAATTGTAAAGTACTATATCATTCAGACTTTGCTGAGCCATTTTGTTTAATGGAAGATGCATGCAGGTATGGGATTGCTGTAGAATTGTTTTGGGTGGATAAAGAATGGGGTGAAGAGATACATGAGACCATAATCTTTGCTAGTTGATCTTTACAGCAGTCAGAGAGTTACTATTGCATATTAAAAGTGGAAGATGTTACATATAGTTTTCAGCTTGCAGAAATTTCAACACTATTTAATGGGGCACAAAGTGATTGTTTACAGCAATCACCGGGCACTGATATGCGAACTTAAGCAGTTTCAAAGGGACTGAAAATGTAATCACATATACTTTATCAAGGAGTGTAGAGAATAGTGGTTACATTACATTAATACTTGTTCCATAGTTCATGAATATGACATTTTGTGTTCATTTGTTCAGTAGAAGGAGTTGTTGTTCAGAAATTCTTTTAATTTGTTTTAAATGTTGGTTGGCTATCTATCAGACAGTTAATGCCATTTAGCGAATGACTAAAGACTTCTGTGGCAGTATAATTCACCCTTTCCTGTGCCAAAGTCAGATTT
The DNA here is from genome assembly GCF_021461385.2 of Schistocerca piceifrons. Classification (NCBI taxonomy): domain Eukaryota; kingdom Metazoa; phylum Arthropoda; class Insecta; order Orthoptera; family Acrididae; genus Schistocerca; species Schistocerca piceifrons. Next base: position 462,968,733 of record NC_060149.1, read on the forward strand.
AAGCTAGAATAGTGAAGACCAACCTTTCTTCTAGTATTGTAGCTATGCGCTTCACCATAATTTTTGAGTTGGGTTGGGTTATTAATAACAAATTTCATAAGTGTATACCTGTATTGTGAAGGTACTGTGAATATCCTGAGTTCCTTAAATAAATGTCTGCAAGGTGTACTTGGGTAGGCTCCAGCTGTTGTTCTGTTTACACACTTTTGTACAATGAATATTTGTTCTCTTCATTATGAATTATCCCAAAATATGATGTCATATGAAAGCAGTAAATGAAAACAAGCATAGTAGGATAATTTACTGATATGTTTATCATCAAAATTTGCAGTTACCCTAGTAGTATAAGTAGATGAACCTAACCATTTCAGCAGATCATCAATGTGTTTCTTCTGATCCAATTTCTCATCAATGCACACACCAGAAATCCCTAATATTTTGCTTAGCAACAGATTTCCGTTCAAAGGCTATACCTGTCAATGGTTTACTATTTACTGTACAGAATTGTATATACAGTGTTTTCTCAAAATTTAGTGAGTCCATTTGCGGAGAACCATTTAATAATTTTCTGAAAGATAATATTTACAATTTGCTCAGCAAATTCTTGTTTGTTGGATTTGACCATCATACTTGTATCATCAGCAAAAAGAGCTAGCTTTGAATCTTCATGAATATAGAGTGTCAAGTCATTACTATACAGGGTGTTACAAAAAGGTATGGCCAAACTTTCAGGAAACGTTCCTCACACACAAAGAAAGAAAATATGTTATGTGGACACGTGTCCAGAAATGCTTACTTTCCGTGTTAGAGCTCATTTTATTACTTCTCTTCAAATCACATTAAACATGGAATGGAAACACACAGCAACAGAATGTACCAGCGTGACTTCAAACACTTTGTTATAGGAAATGTTCAAAATGTCCTCCGCTAGCAAAGATACATGCATCCACCCTCCATTGCATGGAATCCCTGATGCGCTGATGCAGCCCTGGAGAATGGCGTATTGCATCACAGCTGTCCAAATTACGAGCACGAAGAGTCTCTACATTTGGTACCGGGGTTGCGTAGACAAGAGCTTTCAAATGCCCCCATAAATGAAAGTCAAGAGGGTTGAGGTCAGGAGAACGTGGAGGCTGTGGAATTGGTCTGCCTCTACCAATCCATTGGTCACCAAATCTGTTGTTGAGAAGCGTACGAACACTTCAACTGAAATGTGCAGGAGCTTCATTGTGCATGAACCACATGTTGTGTCGTACTTGTAAAGGCACATGTTCTAGCAGCACAGGTAGAGTATCCTGTATGAAATCATAATAACGTGCTCCATTGAGCATAGGTGGAAGAACATGGGGCCCAATCAAGACATCACTAACAATGCCTGCCCAAATGTTCACAGAAAATCTGTATTGATGACGTGATTGCACAATTGCACGTGGATTCTCGTCAGCCCACACATGTTGATTGTGAAAATTTACAATTTGATCACGTTGGAATGAAGCCTCAACCGTAAAGAGAACATTTGCACTGAAATGAGGATTGACACATTGTTGGATGAACCATTCACAGAAGTGTACCCGTGGAGGCCATCAACGTAACCTAGTACAGCAGCAACTTCTCTGACGCTGGCATTAGGATTACTGTCAACTGCATGAAGAATTGCCTCATCCATTGCAAGTGTCCTCGTCATTCTAGGTCTTCCCTAGTCACGAGTCATAGGCTGGAATGTTCTATGCTCCACAGCTATTGCCCCGTGCTAATCCATACATCAAATGGGCATCTGCCAACTCCGCATTTGTAAACATTGCACTGACTGCAAAACCACGTTCGTGATGAACACTAACCTGTTGATGCTATGTACTGGTGTGCTTGATGCTAGTACTGCAGAGCAATGAGTCGCATGTCAACACAAGCACCGAAGTCAACATTACCTTCCTTCAATTGGGCCAACTGGTGGTGAATCGAGGAAGTACAGCACAAACTGACGAAACTAAAATGAGCTCTAACATGGATATTAAGTATTTCCGGACACATAACATCTTTTCTTTATTTGTTTGTGAGGAATGTTTCCTGAAAGTTCGGCCATACCTTTTTGTAACACCCCGTATATTAAGAATAACAAGGAACCCAAGACTTAACCCAGTGGGATGCTATTCTTGATACCTCCACAGTTAGAGGATTCAGCTGACTTTTGCAGACTATCTGTATTGTTAATTTCAATCTTCTCATATTTCCAGTTAAATATGAAGTAAACCATCTGTGCACAGCCCCACTCATACCACAATACTTACCCTTATCTAGAACAGTTTCATGATTCAAACAATCGAAAGCCTTTGAGAGCTCACAAAATATCCTGATGGGTGATGTTTAGTTACTGAGATCATTTAATATTGGATCAGTGAAACTATTGTATATACAGCATTTTCTGTTGAAAAGTCTTTTTGAAAACCAAACTGACATTTTGTTGGTACTTCATTTTTACAGATATGTGAAGCTACTCTTGAATATGTTACTTTTGCCAGAATTTTTGATAAAGCTGTCAGACATGAGATTGGGCAGTAGTTGTTAGCATTAGACCCATCCCCTTTTTTATACAGTGGTTTAACAACAGCATATGTCAAGCTGTCTGGGAAAGTGCCCTGTTTCAGTGAGTTACTATATATGTAGCTGAGAATCCTACTTATCTGCTGGGAACAAGCTTTTAGTACAATGTTGGAAATACCATCAATTCCATGCAAGCTTTTACTTTGAGTGAATTTATTATTTTCCTAATTTCAGTAGGAGAGGTGTTTTATCAAATTGCATAGGTATTGCCTCTTTCATATACAGCCTTGCATTTTCTAATGAGTAGCTGGATCCTATTTTCTCCACAACATTTCAAAAATGATTATTAAAAATATTTTATACTCCCCACTTTTTCTTTATAAGATTTTCATTGAATTTGATAGAAACACAGTCTTTCTTTGCCCTCAGTTGCCCCGTTTCCCTTTTAGCAATATTCCAAATTGTTTTAATTTTAGTATCAGAGACGCCAATCTCAGACATCATGCACATACTTCTGAATTTCTTAATAACTTTACTTACTAAAATGCAGTAGTTTCTATAATGCTTTACTGTTTCTGGGTCATTACTCCTTCTAGCTATAAGACACAGTTCACTTTTCCGTTTACAAGATATTTTTATCCCATTAGTAAGCCATGGCTTTTTAGATGGTTTTTTACAATCATATTTCAATTTTTTTTAGGGAAACTGTTTTCAAATATATTCGTAAAGGTATCATGAATTAGGTTAAATTTTAAATTAGCATCAGGTTCCCTGAATACCTCATTCCAGTCTAACTGTTGCAAGCTTTCTCTAAAATTTGCAGTTGTTAAATTGTTAATTGAACACACTATTTTGGAGGACTGTTTTGCATTACTGTATGGAGGTATCTTATATACTGTAAACAGCTGTGCATCACTATCATACAGACCATTCTTAATGGGAAAAATTTTTATTTGATTAAATTTATCTTAATCTATGAAAACATTATCTGTCAGTGTGCTGTTTTTCTGTACCACCTGAGTAGGAAAATCAGTAACTGATGTCAAATTGAAAGAACCACATAATAATTCAAGGTCAAGATCTGTATCAGACTCTTTCAGAAAATCTACATTGAAATACCCACAAACAATAATTTGTTTCCCTCTGTCTGACAGATAGCACAGCAATGAATCCTAGTTTTTCAAAAATGGCTGAAAATTTCCCAAGGGGGACCTATACACAGCTATAGTTATAAAAGTACCATTATTTATTTGAAGCTCACATGCACATGCTTCTACACACAACAAAAAATTTTTGCATCACCTTGTTTCTGAGAGTTCCAGAACCTGTACAGAAAATTGGAATAGAGATAAACATAAACATCATTTCGGCCCTTTTTATTGCTCATGGAAACCATACATTGTATGTTGTACCACCATACAGCAAGACCTTCAGAGGTGGTGGTCCAGATTGCTGTACACACTGATACCTCTAATACCCAGTAGCACATTCTCAAACATTGATGCATGCATGTATTCGCCATGGCACACTATCCTCAAGTTCATCATTGCACCGTTGTTCCAGATTGTCCGATTCCTCAATGGCGATTCAGCATAGATCCCTCAGAGGGGTTGGTGGGCCACATCATCCACAAACAGCCCTTTTCAATCTATCCCAGTCATGTTCGATAAGGCTCATGTTTGGAGAACATGCTGGCCACTCTAGTCAAGCGATGTCATTATTCTGAAGGAAGTCATTTACAAGGTGCGCAGAATGGGGGCACAAATTGTCATCCATGAAGAAGAATGCCTCTCCAGTGTGCTGCCGATATTGTTGTCAATGTTGTTCGGAGGATGGCATTCACGTAACGTACAGTCAGTACGGTGCCTTCTGTGACCACCAGCGGCGTACATCGGCCCCACATAATGCCACCCCAAAACAGCAGGGAACCTCCACCTTGCTACACACCCTGGACAGTGTGTCTAAGCCATTCAGCATGAATGGGTTGCTTGAAAACATGGCTCCGCCGATTGTCTGGCTGAAAGCATATGTGACACTCATCAGTGAAGAAAACATGATGCCAGTCCTGAGCAGTCCATTCAGCATGTTGCTGGGCTCATCTGTACCATGCTGCATGTTGCTGTGGTTGCAAAGATGGATCTTGCCATGGACGTTGAGAGTGAAGTTGTGCATCATGTAGCCTATTGCACACAATTTGAGTCATAACACATCATCCTGTGGCTGCACAAAAAGCATTATTCAACATAGTGGCGCTACTGTCAGTGTTCCTGCGAGCTATAATCCATAGGTAGCAGTCATCCACTGCAGTAGTAGCCCTTGGACGGCCTGAGCGAGGCATGTCATCGACAGTTCCTGTCTCTCTGTATCTCCTCCAGGTCTGAACAACATCACTTTGGTTCACTCCGAGACACCTGGACACTTCCCTTGTTGAGAGTTCTTCCTGGTACAAAGTAACAATGTGGACGCAATTGAACCACAGTATTGACCATCTCAGCATGGGTGAACTACAGACAACACAAGCTGTGTACCTCCTTTCTGGTGGAATGACTGGAACTGATTATCTGTTGGACCCTGTCCATCTAATAGGTGCTGCTTATGCATGGTTCTTTACATCTTTGGGCAGGTATAGTGACATCTCTGAACAGTCAAAGGGACTGTATCTGTGATACAATATCCAGAGTCAATGTCTATCTTCAGGAGTTCTGGGAACTGGGGTGATGTAAAAATTTTTTTGATGTGTGTGTACAGGGTGGCGCACGAAATGTGTTACCATCTTGTTTTTGAATATAAACTTTATTGTCGATACAATCTGAAAGGAACATATACTACAATGAAGAGCCATTCATGGAGATTTGTTCTAACTCAGCACATGCTCAATATGTCCTCCATTTTGTTTCTTAACATCCTTCAAACGAATGCTGAAGTTAGTGATGTCTTCCATAATTTCACTCCAAGCTTGAGGAATAAGTCTTCTGAGCTCCATTAAATCACGTGGACATTTCAGGGAAAATTTTTTCCTTTAGGTACCCCCAATGAAAAAAGTCACATGGATTGAGGTCTGGACTATAGAGGGGCCCATTTTGTCCATCATTGAAGTGACCTGGAAACCTGAGTGAAATGATCTGCATGTCGAAATGCTCATGTAGAAACTCCAACACAGTGTTTGCAGTATGTGGTCTTGCTCCATCTTGCATGAACCACTGCATGTTGAAGGGCAAGGCAGTAGCAAGAAGCTGTGGAATGAAGCTATTGCGAAGCATGCTCAAATAACGCTCACTGTTCACAGTTTCTTCAAAGAAAGAGGGTCCAGTAAGTCCATGACTGAAAACTGCTGCCTACGCTGTAATCCTCGGAGCATAATGTTGTCGTTCATGAAGCACTTGTGGGTTTTCAGTGGCCCAATAGCGTACATTTTGTTTGTTAACCACACTGTCTAAATTAAAATGCACCTCGTCTGAAAACCAAACGATGTTGAGAGTTTCTTCCCTATCCTTCGCCCACTGAGCAAACAGTAGTCTCTGCTGCTTGTGTTCTTCAGTGAGCTTCTGTGCAATGGTCATCTTGTATGGGCACATATGGAGGTCACTTTTAAGAATGCATTGAATGGAGTGTCTGGATATTCACAGTTGCGCTGCTGCCTTTATACACGATTTCCCGGGACTTCTCTGTACAGCACCTCGTACCGCTTCAATATTCTCCGGCGAACAAACAGGTTTAGGCCGAGGTTGCTTTGCTCCCAATACTGTTCCTTCCTGTACAAATTTATCGTACAACCTGTGGATGGTCTTCTTGCATGGGACCCATTGTGTGTTAAACTGTTGTCAAAAATGCCACTGAGTCACAACAAGGCTTTTCGTTTCATGAAAAAGTAATGCAATTGCCGATCGTTGCTGTGTCATCAGTCTTCCATTGTCTATAATAAATTTTAACATACATGGCAAACAACTCCTCTCTTTACTTGCAAGTGCTAAAAGCTTATGTCGACCTTGTTTACCTTTTCCATATCTGTGATTATATGATGTCCAGACAGCCATAGTATATCTATTCTACCCCCAGTTTCTAAATCCTCTAAAGACACAAGAAGCTCATCTACTTTGTTTTTTTAATCCCCTGCATTATGATGCAATATACTAACATTATTTTTCAAGGAATCTTGTGACATACTACCATTATTTTTCACTGTCTCTTATGAGAATCTTTTGATATTTTAACACCTCTAGTACCTGCCAGTCTGAGCTGTTCATTAAGCCTAATTTCATTCAATATTTAATCATTAGACATTGATCTTGGCCTAAGAAAGAGGTACTCCCTAAAGATTTTGCTATCTTCCCAGCCTATTTACCCTTCCCTTTCCTGGTGAGATGCAGGACATGCCTTGTGAAGTACCACCAATCAACAGCATCTGCAGGAATCAAACCTATGCCTGATGAAGTACTGCCTGAAGCAGCTGATCTAGCTCCATATTGATCCTCCTGACAAAGCTGTTCATTGTGGTGAAAAAGAGAATCCATTGTTGTTTTGCCACAATGATTAAGACATGTCAGGAAGGTCAACTGAAGAAGGTATGTAAAGAATTACTGCAGGAGCAGAATTGGGATGGTAATCTAAAAATAGCTTAAAGTTATTTAGGTGATCCTGAGTATCCCAAAGTAGCCAAATATTATCTGTTACACAAGGGCATTTTGTTCAGAAGGAGAAAGAAAACTGAAAATCAACAGAAAATTTGCTTTCTTGAGCAGCATGTGGATTTACTAATTGACTTAATAATGAGTGAGAGATTTCAGAAAGTCAGTGCCAATAATAAGATTGTAAAGGCCGGATGTGCACGTAGAGCCACAAAACAGACTTGACTTAGCCACTTAGAATGTTTTGGACCATTGATCCTATCTATCAGGGGATGTGAATGTGTTTCTGTATGGTACATAGATTTACAACATTAGTGAAATTATACCCTATTAAAAAAACAAATGCCAGAGTACTGGTGAACAAACTGCTGAAAGATTACTTTCTAACACTAAAACTAAACTAAACTAAACTCATCCCAAACAGGTCATGAAGCTCCAGCGGTACTGTTTGGCCATCGTGTCACCCTCAGCTCATAGGCATCACTGAAGTCGGATATGGAGGGGCATGTGGTCAGCACACCGCTCTCCTGGCCGTATGTCAGTTTCCAAGACCAGAGCCGTTACTTTTCAGTCAAGTAGCTCCTCAGTTTGCCTCACAAGGGCTGAGTGCATCCTTCTTGCCAACAGCGCTCGGCAGACCGGATGGTCACCCATCCAAGTGCTAGCCCAGCCCGACAGCACTTAACTTTGGTGATCTGACAGGAACCGGTGTTACCACTGCAGCAAGGCCATTGGCCCAATTTCTAACAGTAGGTGTACCAGAATTTATATTATCAGGCAATGATCTACAATATACCTTGAAAAAGTTTAAAGAATATTTAGGAACCAGAAATATTAAACATATTAAAATGTCAACATATTTTCAATCAAGGTAATATGTGTGAGCGAAAAGGGAAGAGTGTTATGTTGAACAATTTGCCATAGAAAACATACTGCATAGGAACAGTATTTAGAATATTTTGAGAAAGTAATTAACTGTCTGAAGCATGAGGCAACATGTTTTGTTTCAGGTGAGTTAATGTGTGGAATCAGCGCCAACAATCTGCTGTTTGATATAGTAGAATTTTTGGCTATTGTTGCTGTGACTCAGACTCAAAAAGAGAAAATGGCATGTGAAGATGTCACAAAAAACATTTTAGAAAGAAACAGGTGGCATGACACTAGGGTGTCTCCAATGAGTTTAAGACTGGAGACCTATTCTTGGGTAAAACTGACAAAAAATCAAAACAGATAATGCCTGAAACCAAAAATGATGAGCAAATGGGTCCATTCAGGGTGACTGGGAAGCTGCATCCAAATGCCTAAAGGTTAGAATATTGTAATTCAGGAAATCCCTTAGGATTATATAACATTATTGACATAAAGAGATAAGTACACCAATAATGGGACCTAGGGGTAAACACCTCAGAGGACATTGCACTCTTTGCAATACTAGGTGACTGATAACTGCAGGCACTCAAGTTATTGACAGTGTTACTTACTTTTACTTTTTGTTAATCTTCTTCTTTTGTCATTCTGACCTATATTTATTATCTTTAATCTTCTTCACTACCTAGAGAAAAGTGAAGTAATAGAGGGTGTTGTCATGCTGAATTTAGCTAGTGAGAATGTAATATGTATTTAGAGGAAAGAGGACATATATTGATTTGAATGTTAATAAATAATGAATGTAGGTGCTGAGGTAAATGTTTAGTAATGAAATGAAGTGATTTGTTGCATGGAAGGTTGTGCTGTGTTGTTGAAAAATACACAGAAGATTTTGAAATAGTGAAGTAAAAATTAACTAATCTGATTTATTAGTAAACTAATTAATGTGTGGAAGCTAATTTTGGAATAAGGTTACTTGGTGTAGAAAGGTGTTGCTGTGATGAAAATGATTGACAGTGTTTAGACTAGTAATGTAAAACTTACCAAATGTGATTGATAAAAGGAAGTAATTAGCAACTAAGGAAAGACAGGAAACAGAAAAAAATGATGAACTAATTAGTGTATGAAAGTTAATAAGGGAAACAGATAATTAATTGCAGAAAAATGCATCATTGTGATGGTTAATGTATTTCAGGTAACAACATGGAGAATTACCAAATGTGACTTAAAATAAACTGAGTAGTTTGGTGACATAAACGTTTTAGTAGGAATGTGGAGTAGATAACCTGTTAATGACATTGCTAAACAAAAGTATGAGGAAGGATAAGAGTGGAAGAGGGTAATTAGAGAATTTTAGTAAGTAATTTCCTGATTTTTGATGTGATCCCTTTCTGTATTAGGTCAAATATTTTTTGTGAAGACTTAGAGAGGCATATGGCCTCCATAAAGTATATGTGAAGATATATCAACTATGAAGAAGAAAATGGTAAAATTGGTGGTAGCTAAGTTAAGTTAAAAATTTTTGTAAAAAAGAAATATGATTTGTGCTAGATTTGTTTTTTGAAAAAAAAACTGGAAAACCAGTATAAAGTAAATATTTTGTATTAAATAAGAAATTTTAATAGATGTTTTCACTGGCAACTTGTTTGACTTTAAAATGTTACTGATTTTTATCACTTTGGAAAGTTGTAAATTTATCAAGTAGCCTCAATTTGTGTTGCTTAAGGGCACCAATTAAGGAAAATTCTCTGTTAATATACTTTCACTGAGGAGAATAACTGAAATATTTAAATATAAAATATGTTCTGTAAAAAAATAATTTTAGGAAAAACATAGCCCGTGTTCTAACATCTTTAAGGAAAGTGTTGCATAAAATAGCAATCCTGGATGGAGCCATGTGTCTAGGAAAAATCTACCTGTAACTATAGCCTGGACTATATGTCGAATAAAGTTGGAGTGTTATGGACACCACAGATAAGGAGCCAAGATGATGCAAGAAAAATTATTCCAAATGTAGGGCACTAGTGAAGTGGTGATTTTGTGAAGTGCCAACTTTAATAAGCTAGGCATGGAAATTCAGTTACACATAGACACACTAAAAGTGAAATATGAAGGAAAACATTTCAGTGCTCAAAACACACACACACACACACACACACACACACACACACACACACACACACACACACACACACAGGTGCAATATACACCTTTCTAAATGGAACAATGCCTATTGACACCAACGAACTAAAATTAGGGTAAATTAGAATATCAGTGGTGTTTGTTGCAGAGTCTAGTGTGAGTAGTTTACAGAATATCATATTTTGTAAATTTATCAGACCAACACTGGTTTGTGAAATTCGACCTGTGTAGCTGCTGGATACAGTATTGTCATGCTTGCTTACAATGTGCTTGTGTGTTCTGAGTGCACTGCGACTTGCTAGCCAGTTACTGTGTAACACTCTGAGCAGTAGGTCATGAGTGAATGATTGGACTTACCAATACAGTAAAAGCTGCCATGCCCATGGTGTAGGGAGAGTTATAGTCAGTGCCTGAATAAACTTTTTAAATAACTTGAAATTCTATGAAACTAAGAAGAAAAAGTTGCATTTTTGAAAAAGAACTTGTATACATCATAATTTTGTAAAGAATTTTGAAAAAAAAAGAGACTGTGTAAAACAAATATGCTAGGTTACTTTTAGAATTGCCAAGTCAAAAGTAAGCATTATGTAATTTAGTTTATTAAATTTCACTTTTACAAAATTATCAGAGTTTTGGAAAATGGTCATGATGCTGGATAATTATTAAAAAAATTTTGAAAAAAAATTATAATCGTAGGTGTTGTGAGGCACAGCACCTTTACATTGCTCCTATAGTAATCAATGATAGTGAGCAGCTTCATACAGATGCTCACTACAGACAGTGAGTTTTGGCTACCTCAAGATAAATGAGGATCCGGCAGCAGTTACTAAAAGTTATGGCTGTGGCTGGACAATGTCACTATTGTACTGACTATGAAATTCAAGTAGTCAAAATATTTAGGAAATGAAACTTTATCTTCTGTGAACGTTATGTCTTTTATTAATTGTTACTGATTTAATATCTTTAGTTATTGATGTGAATGAAGGTGGGAATACAAAGTAATATAATAAATGAATATTGTTATGCCTATTAGATCAGTAAATGGTAGTGTGGGAATTGTGTCTGAGCAGATGAGTGAGTCATATGTTGTTATGGTAATCAAGTTATTTAAAGAGGCAGCTATTTTGATATTTGTGGGTTTTGTAAATTTGTTCTTTTAATAAGTTGCTCAAAATTTATTAAGTTGTGGATGGTCTAAAGTCAAAGACATAGGATAGTGCAGTTTTATACTGACATCAGATACAGTCTCATATATTTTGGCAGGCTAGGAGAATTTATTTGGGGAATATAAATGAAGATGTGGAGTTCAGCCACCATGCCAGTAAGATATGGATATTCGGAGCTCTGCATAGATGTAGTAATTTTGTGAAAATAAGAATGAAACTTGACATTGGAGTGCTGTTAAGTTATGGTGAATGAGTGATAAAGACAAGCACATGAAATTCTGATTTTTCTGTGTAAACTGTGACTCTGGAATTAATTAAAAATCCTCATGACATGTTATATAAGTTGTGATACAGAACAGAATGTTCAAAAATATCCACAAACTTTCAATAGATTTTAAGGTACTGGCAACACCTTTCACATATTTATGAATATATAAAGGGCAACTTTTTCAGGCATCCCATCATTCCTCTTGATAATCAGCAAAACAATTTGATTTACATCTTTGCTTGAGACCCATTACTAAACACAATCATATCATCAGGACTAACCTCGCTCACTATTTTCGAAGAGTGGGTGTGAGTGGTTTGTGGTGCACACAAGGTTATTTTAAACTAGGTAACTATTCATTGAATCCAGATAATAACAGCTGTAATAATCCTGAAGTACTACTGTGAGATACAAAGAACTGCCTCCCACAGGCGAGACTCTTAAAACCATGGTGGTTAACTTCCAAAGCATTCACAAGAAAGAGCCAGCATTTGAAGCACTCCTAAAAAGTACTGAAGCTTGCGTAATACTAGGCACAGAAAGCTAGTTAAAACCTGAAGTTCACAGAAGTGAGATCTTTGGGGAACATTTCAGCATTTACCAAAAGGTTATGGGAAGGAGAAGTGGGGTGGTATATTTTTCACAGCAGACAAGAAACTCAGGTTCACTGAGACAGAAATTGAAGGTGCATGTGAGAGTGTCTGGGCAAGACTTGGTATCAAGGGTGAGCAAAAAATTATAATAGGATCCTTCTACTGACCACCAGATTGCAAGAACATCTTCTTAATAGATGGGGACAGGTAAAACAGAACTCTGCCTTTGCCCAACACCTTAAAGCCAGTGGCCATAGTCCTCCACAAGTACAAAATCTTAAGATTTTGCAATTTGCGCAAAAGAGTAAGAAGTTAAACATTTTGGAAGAAATTGAAATATTTAGGCATATGGAAGACAAAGAGTTGTCTCTCCTTAACAGCCAAATATTTGGCACCAATCAGGCCTTTTTAGAAGCTATGAAATCGGTGTTATTAATGTAATCCTGGAGCTCTCGTAATTCTGCCTAAATATGAGCCCTGTCCCTCTCTGGTCTTATGTAGTCTTCTTAGCCAAGCCATTAGCGTAGTTCTAGCTCCAAATGACTCTGTTTTGAGTGTTATATGGGGGGCCTCTTTATCTGAAATTACAGTCCTGTGTTCTTAATGTTCTCGTTCTAGAGGTATATGATACATGAAGGGAGGGGGGATTACAAGAAACAGCTGAAACTGTTGAAATTGAACAAAGCCCCAAGGTCTGTTAGAAACCCTATCAAACTCTGCACCCAATTTGCAGTTGAGTTAGCCTCTTTGTTAACTGTAATCTATTATAAATCCCTTGAAAAAAAGAAACTGTGTCCAATAGTTCAAAGAAACCTCAGTTACGCCTATCTTTAAGAAGGGTGGTATAAATGATCCACAAAACTAACATAAAAGATCCTTGACATTCATTTATTCTAAGAATCTTAGAACACATTCTGTGCTCAAACATGAAGAGGTATCTCCAACAGAACAACCTCCTCCTTGCTGATCAGCTTGGACTCTGGAGACATAGATCATGCAAAACCAAAATTGCATTTTTCTCACTTGACATCCTGAAAGCCTTGGATCAAGGCAGTCAGATAGATGCAGTATTTCTCGACTTCCAAAATTATTTGCCTCAGTACCACATCTAAGCTGGCCAGGGTGCCCGAGCGGTTCTAGGCAAACAGTCTGGAACTGCGCAACCACTGTGGTTGCAGGTTCAAATCCTGCCTCGGGCATGGATGTGTGTGATGTCCTTAGGTTAGTTAGGTTTAAGTTGTTCTAAGTTATAGAAGTTAAGTTCCATAGTGCTCAGAGCCATTTCAACCATTTTTGAACCACATCTAAGCTTATTATCAAAAGCATGATTAGGTGAATCATGTGACTGGACTGAGGGTTCCTTCATAGGGGAGACACAGCATGTTATCTTCGGAAGTCACTGACTGATGCAGAAGTAACTCTGGGCATACCTCATGGGAATGTGTTGGGCCCCTTTCTGTTCTTTGTATGTTAATGAACTTACAGATTATATTAATAGTAACCTCAAACTTTTCACATGTGATGCAGTTATCTACAGTGAAGTAGTGCCTGAATGAAGCTGCACAAATATTTAGTCAGACCTTGATGAGATTTCAAAGTGGTGCAAAGATTGGTAACTTGTTTTAAATGTTCAAAAATATAAAACTGTGCACTTCACAAAATGAAAAAAAAAAACAACATGGTATTCTGTGAATATAATATCAATGAGTCACAACCAGTAAATCCGTACAAACTCCTGGGAGTAACATTTAGCAGGGACATGAAATGGAATGATCACATAGGCTTAGTTGCGGGTAAAGCAGGTAGCAGACTTCAGCTTATTTGTAGAATACAAGAGAAATGCAATCAGTCTATAAAGGAGATTGCTTAAAAATCACTTATGTAACCCATCCTAGAAAACTGCTCAAATGTGTGGGACCTGTACCAAATAGGACTAACAGGTATACTGAACTTGTACAGAGAAGGGAAGCATGAATTGTCACAGGTTCAGGACCAAGACTTGAAGTCGGGACTTTTGCTTTTCGAGGGCAAGTGCTCTATCATCTGAGCTACCCAAGCATGACTCATGACCCATCCTCACAGCTCTACTTCTGGCAGTACCTCATCTCCTACCTACCAAACTTCACAGAAGCTCTCCTGCGAAACTTGCAGAAGTAACACTCCTGGAAGAAAGGATATTGCAGATACATGGCTTTGCCACAGCCTATGGGTTGTTTCCAGATTTTCACTCTACAGTGGAGTGTGCACTGATATGAAACTTTCTGGGAGATTAAAACTGTGTGCCAGACTGAGACTCAAACTCGGGACTTTTGCATTTCGCAGGCAAGTGCTCTACCATATGAGCTACCGAAGCATGACTCACGAGCACTACTTCTGCAAGTTTGGCAGGAGAGCTTCTGTGAATTTTTGAAGGTAGCAAACAAGGTATTGGTGGAAGTGGAGCTGTGAGGACAGGTCGACAGAAATTATCCCGACAAAGTTTGCTAAATTTGTTTCAACAACTGTCTTTAAATGATGACTCTAGGTGTACACTACAACTCTCTACATATTGCTCCAGTATGGATCATGAGAACTAAATTTAGTTAATTACAACATACACAGAGGCATTTAAGTAGTAATTTTTCCTGCACTTCACACATTAATGGAATGAGAAAAAGCTCTAATAACTGATACAATGGAACTTACCCTCTTCACAGTGGTTCACAGAGTATAGCTGTTGATGTAATTGATACACCAATTGATTGGGATTATTATTAGGTAACTGATTCGCCATGGCATTCCAGTTAGCTGTTAGGGACATGAAGGTCAACCCAGATAGAGCCCAGCTTGCTTGGGTAAGCGTTTTGTAACTGAGGTGTGGCAGTTTCTAATGACATTTCCATCTGAGCAGCCATGTATCTTATAGGCATGGAGCACAACATGATGTTTTTCTTTCATGACATTCCACTTCCACACTGCATGGTTGTCACTCAAGTGTGCCCAGAGCTAATGTTACATAAGAAGACTTGTAGTGCTCACCTGTTCCCCAGTGAATTGAAGTCTGTCCCATGCTTTACCTATGACTGAGTCCATGTGATCTTTCCAGTTCATATCCCTACTGATTCTACACCCAGACATATGTATGAGATAACTAATTACAGTTGTTGTTAATTGATATTGTAGTCATAGAATAGTATGTATTTTTATAATGAGAAATGCACACTTTTACCTTTCTGATGATTTGAAGCAAGTTGGAATCCTTGCACCGTTCTGAAATCTTATCATGTCTGAATGAATATTTGTGCAACATTTTTCAGACAGTACTTCATTACAGATAACTGTATCATCTGCAGAAGTTCTGAGGTTACTATTAAAATTGTCTGCTAGGCCATTAATATTGCCACAACCTACACTGCATGCAGTGTGCATTAGTAGTTAGTATTGCTGGCTGGTGTGCTGCAAGTTGGCAATTCAGACCCGATCACCAGCACATATTTATGTTTTAGTATTTACTTTTTATGGAGGGTTTTTGATATTATGTTTGGATATTATGTTTGTAATGTCAGCATATCCTAGAATATTCATTGTTTGCATAAATAGGAGCACTATTTCTGAGGAGGCATTTATGTTAATGTTTACCATGGTGTCCATAATAAACATACTAAATGGTGCCACTTGTATCCCTGCTTTTAGATTTTGACTTGATTGTGGTTAGACATGACATTATTTGGAGGAGATTCTGGGTATTCAAACATCTGTGTCAGCATGCCTCCAATTAAGTTGTGTAAAAGCTAAGTTTTCAGGAGTGCAATGGATATCAAAACAGAAAGAAGTCAGCAGCATATCAGGCATCCTTGAATATCTTCCAGAGATACTGGTAAGAACTGGGCAAAGTGGGTTAAACGACACAGCAAGTCACCTAACACAACAAGTGGGATGACATGATGTGTTTTGCAAATGTGTACTTTTACTTCAACAGCACAGGCCAGTATTGATTTAAGAACAACAAATAGAAGCTCAATAGCTGGGATAAATTCCAGGCTAAACTGAAGAAAACTTTTGGTGACAATGAACAAGTCAACTTGGCAGAGGAGCAGTTGATGAAAACTTTCCACCTTAAAGTGGGAATGACGAAGTCTTACTTATGTTATGTTATGGTCCTCTGCCACAATGTGAATCTTAATACAATAGGTGCTGACAAATTTTCACACTTGATGCAAGAAGTCACAGAAGCCATGTACCAGGGATCCTTGAATATCTTCCAGAGATACTGGTCAGAACTGGGCAAAGTGGGTTTAACGATTCAGCAAGTCACCTAATACAAGTGGGATGACACGATGTGTTTAGCAAATGTGTACTTTCACTTTAACAGGACAGGCCAGTGGTAAAGGCACAGGCACAGGTAAAGGCACGGGCCTTCTGGTAAAGGATCCCACAGCAACAGAGAAATTCATTAAGTGGTGCCAGCACATCCAGGAAATACAGTAGGAAAGTGCCAGATGATGATGGAGGTACAATTGACTCCCAAATTTGGTCCTTATGGCAGCAGTGGGAGACCACCATGAGTTTGCCTCTCTCATTCACCACATAGTAAGAGAAAAGATACAGGAGTTTATAGTTGTCAGAAATGTCAGTCTGAGTGCGTAAGAGATAGCAATTGTAAATGTGAACCATAAACATTGGGAGGTGATGGCTAACGTTCATGAAGGGTTGTATCAGTCTTTAGCATCAGTTTGCACGAGTCAAATACTTTGATAACTCAGATTTATGTAACTGCCAACAATGGAAACCCAGAACCTGACCAACACAGGTACAAGCAATACCACCATGAAGTACAACACCCCACAGAGGAACAGACATATCGAAGACAGAGGACAACATGCCAATATTGTCCCACTGTTGACATGCTGGGCACATTATATGCTACTGCAGGAAAAGAAGAAGTCTCGAATGACTACTATGACACAACACATCAACTACAACAACACTCCTATTCATGCCAGTCAACCTGTGGGTTGAAGATCATTGCTGTACCCTGGACCAAGTCGCTACCACTGTGGTCCCTGCCGCCGTTGGATAAGCAGCTGCAGCAGCAAGTCGTATACCCTCTAGCTTACTTATTTGTTACATAGTTTAATTCTTAATTTCTTTGCATGTTTTTGGGTACTTGCATTGTTTAATTCATAAATTTCGGGCGTATTATAGTATTTGAGAGTTGTAGCATTGCGCTTTAGTACCTGAATGGTGTAAATTCGCGTAGTCGTCTGTCTTCTGTGTTTTGAACGGCCAGTGTCGGTTGGTCACAGCCAGTGTGCTCCCTGCCGCCGTTGGATAAGCTGATGCAGCAGCAAGTCATATACCCCTAGCTTACTTATTTGTTACGTAGTTTAATTCTTAATTTCTTTGCGTGTTTTTGGGTACTTCCATTGTTTAATTCATAAATTTCGGGCGTATTATAGTATTTGAGAGTTGTAGCATCACGCTGTAGTGTTTACTTCGTAGATTCTTACTTAATTTGCGTGTGAGTTTCGTATAGGAGGTGTAATTTCGAGATTTAGTTACTGTAATCATAAATTCAGGCAGATTGTAGCGCAGTCGTTAGACATTTATACAGGTTAGTTAATACATTCTTTGCGTGTTTCCCTTGCGTTATCTAGGCATGGACTCGTGTTTCAGTAACTGTTGTTCAACATCGATTAGAATGGACAGGGACTCTGATTGCTGTGTTTGGATGAGGGCTGAGTTGGCATCCCTTCGCTCACAGCTGCAAGCGGTGCTGACTTCGGTCGTGCAGCTTGAGGCTGTTGCCAATGGGCACCACTGTGGGGAGCCGGACTTGGATATCACAGGGATGTCAACCTCGTCCTGTCTGTCCCCAGATCGGTCTGCCACTGTGGTTTCCCCGGTTTCTGCCATCAGTGGGGCTGAACCCTCGCCTGTGGTTGATTGGGAGGTCGTTCCAAGGCATGGCAGGCAGCGAAAGACGTCCCCGGAGGCTGATCAGAAAGCCTCCCCAGTGCGTCTGACAAACAGGTTTCAGGCACTGTCTCTGGCTGAGCCAGATGCAGCTGCCTGCCCTGTTTCAGAGGATGATTCTCAGCCTTCAACGTCCGTGCAATCACAGAGGGTGGGGTTATTGGTAGTTGGGAGCTCCAATGTCAGGCACGTAATGGGGCCCCTTAGGGATATGGCGGCTAAGGAGGGGAAGAAATTCAGTGTGCACTCCGTGTGCATTTCAGGTGAAGTCATTCCTGATGTGGAAAGGGTCCTTCCGGAAGCCATGAAGAGCACAGGGTGCAGCCAGCTGCAGGTGGTGGCACATGTCGGCACTAATGACGTGTGTCACTTTGGATCTGAGGAAATTCTCTCTGGATTGCAGTGGCTGTCTGATTTGGTGAAGGCTGCCGGTCTTACATACGAGATGAAGGCAGAGCTCACCATCTGCAGCATCGTTGACAGAACCGACTGCGGACCTTTGTTGCAGAGCTGGGTGGAGGGTCTGAATCAGAGGCTCAGACGGTTTTGTGACCGTGTTGGCTGCAGATTCCTTGACTTGCGCCATAGGATGGTGGGGTTTCGGGTTCTGCTGAATAGGTCAGGAGTTCACTACACTCAGCTGGCGGCTACACGGGTAGCAGAGGCTGTGTGGCGTGGACTGGGCGGTTTTTTAGGTTAGAAGGCCTCGGGAAAGTACGGGGTGGGCTGCAATCTCAAAGGGTGCATGGCAAATACAGGACGTGCTTGGATCAAGGAACAGTCGGAATTGTAGTTGTAAATTGTTGTAGTTGTGCTGGGAAAGTCCCTGAGCTTCAAGCGCTAATAGAAAGCACAGAAGCTGAAATCGTTATAGGTACAGAAAGCTGGCTAACGCCTG
Organism: Schistocerca piceifrons; assembly: GCF_021461385.2. Lineage (NCBI taxonomy): Eukaryota > Metazoa > Arthropoda > Insecta > Orthoptera > Acrididae > Schistocerca > Schistocerca piceifrons. The sequence continues at coordinate 462,987,785 of NC_060149.1, forward strand.
AAATAAGTTCTGCAGAAATTTTTACGAGGTCTCAGATGGTGTTCAGGAAAGCTAGATTAGGCAGAATTGGTGGTGGAGTGTTTGTGTCTGTCAGTAGTGGTTTATCTTGTAGTGAAGTCAAAGTTGATACTCCTTGCGAATTGGTATGGGTGGAGGTTATACTTAACAACAATATAGTAGCAACAGCAATTGAGAGATTCATACCTTATAAATTGGTAAGAGATGGAACTGATCCCCCGTGGTACACAAAACAGGTCCGAACGCTGTTGCAGAGGCAACGGAAAAAGCATGCGAAGTTCTGAAGAACGCGAAATCCCGAAGATTGGCTAAAATTTACAGACGCGCGAAATTTGGCACGGACTTCAATGCGAGATGCCTTTAATAGGTTCCACAGCGAAACATTGTCTCGAAATTTGGTAGAAAATCCGAAGAAATTCTGGTCATATGTAAAGTACACAAGCGGCAAGACACAGTCAATACCTTCGCTGCGCAGTGCCGATGGTATTGTTACTGACGACTGTGCCGCTAAAGCGGAGTTATTGAACGCAGTTTTCCGATATTCATTCACAGGGGAAGACGAATGGAATATTCCAGAATTTGAAACACGAACAGCTGCTAGCATGAGTTTCTTAGAAGTAGATACCTTAGGGATTGCGAAGCAACTCAAATCGCTTGATACGGGCAAGTCTTCAGGTCCAGATTGTATACCGATTAGGTTCCTTTCAGATTAGGCTGATACAATAGCTCCCTACTTAGCAATCATATACAACCGCTCGCTCACCGATAGATCTGTACCTACAGATTGGAAAATTGCGCAGGTCGCACCAGTGTTTAAGAAGGATAGTAGGAGTAATCCATCTAACTGCAGACCGATATCATTGACGTTGGTTTGCAGTAGGAGTTTGGAGCATATATTGCATTCAAACATTATGAATCACCTCGAAGGGAACGATCTATTGATACGTAATCAGCATGGTTTCAGAAAACATCATTCTTGTGCAACGCAGCTAGCTCTTTATTCGCACGAAGTAATGGCCGCTATTGACAGGGGATCTCAAGTTGATTCCGTATTTCTAGATTTCCGGAAAGCTTTTGACACCGTTCCTCACAAGCGACTTCTAATCAAGCTGCGGGCCTATGGGGTATCGTCTCAGTTGTGCGACTGGATTTGTGATTTCGTGTCAGGAAGGTTGCAGTTCGTAGTAATAGACGGCAAATCATCGAGCAAAACTGAAGTGATATCAGGTGTTCCCCAGGGAAGCGTCCTGGGACCCCTGCTGTTCCTGGTCTATATAAATGAGCTGGGTGACAATCTGAGCAGTTCTCTTAGGTTGTTCGCAGATGATGCTGTAATTTACCATCTAGTAAGGTCATCCGAAGACCAGTATCAGTTGCAAAGCGATAAGATTGCTGTATGGTGTGGCAGGTGGCAGTTGACTCTAAATAACGAAAAGTGTGAGGTGATCCACATGAGTTCCAAAAGAAATCCATTGGAATTCGATTACTCGATAAATAGTACAATTCTCAAGGCTGTCAATTCAACTAAGTACCTGGGTGTTAAAATTACGAACAACTTCAGTTGAAAAGACCACGTAGATAATATTGTGGGGAAGGCGAGCCAAAGCTTCCGTTTCATTGGCAGGACGCTTAGAAGATGCAACAAGTCCACTAAAGAGACAGCTTACACTACACTCGTTCGTCCTCTGTTAGAATATTGCTGCACGGTGTGGGATCCTTACCTAGTGGGATTGACGGAGGACATGTAAAGGGTGCAAAAAAGGGCAGCTCGTTTTGTATTATCACGTAATAGGGGAGAGAGTGTGGCAGATATGATACGCGAATTGAGATGGAAGTCATTCAAGCAAAGACGTTTTTCGTCGCGGCGAGACCTATTTACGAAATTTCAGTCACCAACTTTCTCTTCCGAATGCGAAAATATTTTGTTTAGCCCAACCTGCATAGGTAGGAATGATCATCAAAATAAAATAAGAGAAATCAGAGCTCGAACAGAAAGGTTTAGGTGTTCGTTTTTCCCGCGCGCTGTTCGGGAGTGGAATGGTAGCGAGATAGTATGATTGTGGTTCGATGAACCCTCTGCCAAGCACTTAAATGTGAATTGCAGAGTAGTCATGTAGATGTAGATACCCAATACACCATAGCCATTACATGATGCTGTGGTTGCATAGGTACCAGCCACTTGCATAGCTGGCAAATCCAAGAAACTAAGTGAGGTGACCATCTATGGGGCTGAAGCCCCTATGGATGAAATAATATCCATGGAAAACAGTTACTAAGATATCAAGAAATTTCATCAAAGTCATCATTGATGGACAGTGTCTCTAGGTGCTAGTCGACACATGGTCCTCTTTTTCTGTAAAGTCAAATGCTTATCAACACCAGCTGGTATGTTCCGTGATATGAAAGTGATCATTCTGAAGACTGCAATGGGAAACAAGGCCAGTTGACTTGAGCATGTATTGTAATAATAACAATGATAGAACACAGTCCATTGAATGTATCATTTTAACAGAATTTAGTCATAAAGCTATTCTTAGATGGGACTTCTAGCAGGCATCACATGCAGTCATAGACTGTAGAAGATTAGAGCTCTAGAGTGATCAATTTATTCCAACAAGCATGCATAACAAAGACTGCTCTCGACTGTTGTTTCACATTGAAGATATTGTTATGCCACTGTCATCAATGAGATGAATTCTAGTCATCTGTTGCTCAGTTAAACCATGAAGTTTTTGGCAACTGTGAAAAGCTGCTCAGGCTCACAAAAGAAATCTACATGCAAACAATAATCATAAACATTCCAGGTGGTCAAGCAGAACTTTGGATTACTAACATTGTTATGAGCAGCCAAAACTCATCCCTAAAGATATCTCCATAAGATCTGCTTAGCCAGTTCAGAATGGGCAGCTCATTGCCACTGCATCTCTTGCACTACAGACTATGCAGTGGAGGAAGCTACAATCAAACTGCCAACAGGATCTGATCTTACCAAGGAAAAATACCCACAAATGTTAGCCATTCTGCACAAATTTTTGGATGCTTTCAAATCCAGAGTGGAGAGAAGGCAGATTGAGCAGCCCATGGTACAATGTTGTATCAACAATGTGGACCATTGACAAATTAGCCAGCATTAGTACAGGGTGTCATTCGTTGAATGATGCATCATTCAGGAAGATGTGAAGACAATGCTGCAGTACAACATCATAGATGGCTCAGAGAGACCTTGGTCCTCTTCTCTCCTCCTTGTGAAGAAGCAAGATGGCACATGGCACTTCTGTGTCGAGTAAAGACAACCAAACAAAATCATAAAAGAGGATATTTGCCACTTTTTGTGCATTTATGACACCCTAGACTGCTTGAGAGGTCAAAAGGATTTCTCAGCTATAGGCGTGCAGAAAGGCTGCTGCTAAATTGATGTTGATGGGGCTAATTTGGAAAAGATTATCTTCATAACAACTCATGATTTCTATGAGTTCAACATTATGCCATTTGGACTATATAACACTCCAGAAAGGTTCTGTACCTTAAATAGATGACATGTCTTTGCTATTTGGATGACACTGTCATTCTTTCCAAAACATTTGAAGAACATCTATTCTGCATGATGATGCTCAAGTCTGATCAGGCTGTAGGCCTCTACCTGACTCCCAATAAGTGCCTCTTCATTACCCAAAAAATAAAAATTTTGGTGCACTTAGCAAATGGTGATGGAATTAGTCCTGATCCAAAGGACCTTCTGGTTCCTCAACACATTTGTGACATAAGAAGTTTTCTTTGAATGTGGTCATACTACCAACTGTTCATAAAACAGGATGCATCCCTTGCAGGAGCTACTACAAGGAGACCAAAGTTTCCTTGAATGAGGTGGAAGAAAGAGTTTTCCTTTTTCTTAAGGAGGTGCTCCAGTCCTAAAACTGTTGACAAGAATGTCATGAAAGAACTCCACACTGACATTAACAGTTATGAGAGAGGTGCAGTTCTACTGCAAATTCAGGTATCTACTGAAAAGGTAATTGCTTATGTTTCCAGAGTACTTTCCAGGTTCAAGACAAACATCTCTGCAACCAAGAAAAGTATGTGGTGAATGTTGTAAATTAAGTGGTCACCTAAGCAATGGATCATGTAGGGTCATTAGTGGTTGCTTGTGTGGCAGGATATGTCAGGGAGTGCAGTGGTCATCTGAGTGATGAACTGTGTACAGTGTTTTCAGTGGTCATTCATGCAACTGTCCATATTCAATAACTAAGGGGTCTTCTGAGCAATGGGTGTTTTGTGTGATTGTGATCATCTTTGTAACAAGTTTCTTGTATCAACAGTACTTTCAATAAATGTTAACCTAGTGAGCAATTGTATCTTTTATGTGCCAGAACCTACGTATTCTGCTTCCTATGTAAAATGTCCCAAAGTGTATTATAATTCTGTGGGCCATAAATAGATACAACTATTCATCATTTTCACTGACAAAAATTCTGTATTCTAGTTAACTAACCTGAAGGCTCTGCCAGGTCAACTGGACAGATAGTGACTGAGGTTTCAGGAACAAGGTGTCACAGTGGTATGCATAGGTGCACACAAACACAAGTTCACTGACTGCCTTTCAAGGAATCTTTTGGTGGAACATAGAAGTGTGGATTAAAATAACTGCATTAAATGACATTTCTAAGAACAGAGGGAAGACCTGGGACTGTTTAAACCAATAGAAACCTTGAAGAATTAGGAACCAACAAAAGACAAATTCTAGTTAATAAATGGAAAATTGTATAAGGGCAACTATGGTACAATGAGGTAATAATGATTGGTCATTGTCCCAGCTCATTTACAGCCAATTCTCCTGAGGAGTTTCTATGACGCTCCAGCATCTGGTTACTTGGGATTCGTGAAGACTCTAGATAGAGTCAGATGCAGGTATCACTGGTCAGGTCTCTATTAATATGTTAGGCACTATGTGAGTCACGGTAAGGAATGCCAGCAATAGAAGCATATGTTGCAGTGACCCTCAGGGTATTCAGTACCAATATTGTCTGCAGCAGCACCATTCCAGTGAATTGGAATCGACCTCTTAAGGAGATACCTATAGCTGACAAATGGGATTGAATTGATAATGGTCTGCTCTGACTGCCTCACCTAGTATGGTGTCACCAATATTTACTGACTGCTGAAGCTCTGAGAACTGCTAGGTTCTTTTTAGAAGATATAATTTCAAAGCACAGGGCACCCCAAATGAGTAATCACTGCATATGGAAAAGTTTTCAAGCCAAAACTAGAATCAGATGTAGTTTCTCATCACAACATCCCACCAGGTAACAATTGCCTTCCACCCATCAATGTATGGCTCCACAGCATGCTTTAGAAAGAGTTCAGCAAAAATGCTCTCTATGTACACTGATGTTGAACAGAGAGATTGGGATATAATCACACTCATCATGACATTTGTATATCGTGCAATGAAGCAAGACACTACAAGGTACACACCATTCTTACTGCACCTTGGTCCTGAGGCTGAAACAAGAATAGGTACACTGCTCCCAGTCAGATGGATGATACTCAGGATTATTACTTGAAACATCTCCTCAGCAGGAACAAAGAAACAAGAGTGCTGACTCGTGCTTGACTTCTAGATGCCCAGGAGAAGGACTAAGAGTCCTCTGGCACCAAGCACCAACCAGTGAGATACAGTCTGGGAAAGTTGGCATGGATTTTTACACCTGTTCAGTAAGTGAAACTATTGGAAAAGCACACAGACATTGTTCATGTTCTTCGTATGAAGCCGAATTACAGATTTGAGGGACAGGTTGATGATGGAGACTTTTCATTCACGTAAACTGATGCCCACTTGATGATCATGAAACTCTGATTGGAGGGATTACCTTCAGTGCTCATCATAGTGAAGAAGATGTGACAACATGACCCACATGTGAGGCTCATCCAGTGCTGTCATGTAGTGGACCACTGGCAAGATCTAGATCTACAATTCTATAGTCAGCTCTAATGAAAAGTTGTAAAAGTGCATGTTCCTGTTTCTCCAGGAGAGGGAGCAGTGCCTTGAGCTGTACTGTATGCAGTGTGGAGTAACAGTCAGCATCTCTGACTGGCATGCTATAGGTGTCCAGTTCAGATATGATCACCAAACTATATTCTTTATTTAGAACTTATCATTTTTGGAAAGTTCTCAATATTTCTTATGTTTGTAATGTCTGCATATTCTGGAATACTCAATGTTTGTTAAATAGCAGTACAGTCTGTCTAGCAGAGCTCTTTTCTGTCTGTATGTTGGTGTCTGTAATTAATGTGCTTTTAGTGGCAAATGATGTACTTTATTGATGACATTTCTTTCAGATTTGGACTTGATAGAGGATATGATATAACAATTTACAATATGAGCAGTGAGGATCCCAACCCACAGACCTGGAGTAAACTTGAAGTTGCTTCGACATCTGTCAATGACTCGCCATCCAAGATAACATGCTGTGTTTTGTTCACCAAGAAATCCTCAGCCCAGACAAATTTATCTTGATATACCATATGATTGTACTATCAATAATAAGTGTATGTGTGGAACTGAGCCAAGTGCTAATCCAAAGTGAAGAACTACTGCATGTACCTGACTGCCTCAATCCATGGCTTTCAGGATTCCATGTGAGAAAAGCACAAGTTTGGTTTCAAATGGCTGATTTTATCAGAATTCATTCTGGTTGGCATGTAGGACATCATAACTTTCCAAGTACCTCATTACATGTGAGCTCAGAATATGTTCTAGGATTCTACAACAAACGGATGTCAAGGGTACTGGATGGTAGTTTTGAGAAGCACTTCTGTTGCCAAGACAGGTGTGATCTGTGCTTCTTTCCAAGCAGTAGGTATTGCTTTTTGTTTGAGGGATCTAGCCATTTGTAACAGTTAAGGGCTATGCCTCCAATTATCTGCTCTTAATAAGAATTTTAAAGTAGTAATTTGACCTGTTAATACAACACAATATGCATATTCTCAGAGAAAGAAGTTGTAGTTCCTTTGGTTACAGAGAGTGTGGTGGAAGCATAAGATTATATGGTTGTCAAGTTTCTATCCTATCAGTACTAAATAAAACATTATTTGCTAATGAATAACAAAAACCATACAGTAGTAGAGACATATTTATTTATTTATTTATTCCATGTGATCTGATGGTACACAGTGTGTTACAAATGTCAGAAAATATCAGTTAACATTGTTAACATATATTAACATATAGCATCCTAATGTATTATATTGCAAAGATTGGTTAAGTTTATTTCACTCCATTGCTCAATGTTTTCAATTTAACATAAATACCAAGATTACTGTTCTAGGTATTCACTCATAGAGTAGAGTGACACAACAAATATGATTTCACGGCTTTGCTGAATTTTATGTTGTCTTAGATGGACTTAATACTAGTGGGAAGATTGTTGAAGAGTTGGAGGCTCACGTGGAAAGCTCCCTTTTTACACAGTTGAGTGTTTGTATGTAAAACATGCAGATTTGAGTTTTTCTTGGTGTTGTATTTATGTATTTCTTATTTTTTACAACTCTGGAGTCAGTTGGCACTATGTGGTTTCTGAAAAAGTTTAAAGTTTTGAGAATGTATAGGCAAGGCAGTGTAAGGATTTCCAACTTTCTGAAGATGGGTTTGCAGGAATCTCTGGGTTTGCTCCAAGTAATAATCCTCATTGCTCTCTTCTGGATTTTGAATGTGCTCAGGGCAGTTGGAGAATTTCCCCAGAATATCACACCACGTTTTAGGTGGGCTTGTATGTAGGTGTAGTATGCACTGGTTAATGTTTTCAGGCTAGCACATGATTTCAGTACACTCAATGAATAACAGCCAGTACTAATTCTGGGATTTACCTTTCCTGTATATGTATTCCGTTACAGGGTATCTTGAACCCACAGACCCAGGACTTTGAAAACAGTCCCAGTATCTATTGGCTGGTTATTTACAGTGACAAGTGGCTGAGAGGAATTTACATTTTGTGTTGTGTGAAAGTTCATGGAAGCTGTCTTTTTGGTGTTGATAGTTAATCAGTTGATTTTAGCCCAGTGGCTGAGTTATTCAGTGGCCAAATTCACAGCTTTTTGCACAGTTTCTGTATTCTCCCCTTTGAGGAGTTAAGTTGTGTCATCAGCAAATATTATTGTTTTGTGTGTATTTACATTCAGGCTCAAGTCATTAATATACAAGAGGAAAAGTAGAGGTCCCAATACTGAACCCTGTGGTACACCTTGCTTTACAGTTTTATTACTCATTAGGATTACGGTTATTGGGTTGTTTTGTCTATTAGTGTATTTCATACTGACTCTCTGCATTCAAATGGTTAGGAATGAAGCAATCCAATTGTTTGCAATTCCTCTAATACCATAGTGTTCTATTTTTTCCTGCAATATTTTGTGATCAACAGTGTCAAAAGCCTTTGACAGATACAGAAATATGGCTGTTATGGGTTGTCTTTTATCTAACAGATCTAATAGCATATTTATGCAATCATATACTGCAGTTTCAGTAGATTTGTTGCTTCTGAACCCTTGTTGAGCTAAACTTAGTAAATCTTCTTCTTTTTCAATGAAGTCCATCAGTTGTTTGTACATTATTTTGTCAAAAACTTTAGAAAAGTAGGATGAGATTGAGATAGGCCTGTAGTTATTCATATCTTTATTATCACCTTTTTTTGAAGACAGGAATTACTTTAGAAAGTTTCAAAGATTCAGGGTAGGAACCCGCCTGGAAAGAACAGTCAAGAGGTGAGTTAATGGTTCAGCAATTTTGGGTACAATTTTTGATGAAAGCTGCTGGGATACCATCAACTCCAGCTGAATATGAAATTGTTAGTATAGCTTTGGCAGAAATGACCCCAGATAAGTTGAGTAAAACTGTATATCACTAGGAGAATATTGGTAAGGAAGCCAGGAAAAATAAAATGAGGATGGAAGCATGAAATGATGATTGAAAATAATAAGGAAAATTAAATTTTATCCATTGGTAAATCCAATGACTCTTCCACTGCTCACACCACGAGTTATGATGGCATTGAGGAAGGAAGTAACTGGAAACTGAGTTGCAGTTACTCTTTGCCGGAAATTCTAATTTTTTCCCCAGGAACAACTGATATATCAGAATTTGAGAGAGTGACTTATACGGCACTTCCATTACAACTCTAATTCTACTGTTGAAAAATAGCCCTCTGCTCTGCTCACAAATACTGGAGATACTGAAACTACCCTGAATACTATGTACTAGAAGCAATTTATCTTATTCTGAAGCCATTCAGTGTGGTACTCACATGAAGTATCCAGATAAATTTCTGCAATCATTGTCTATTGAACATACAATGTATTATATATATCACTGTGATCATTGTGAAAGACAGCCAGTGCATGCCCTATTGCTTTTTTGACATGTACATATAGAAATGGCCTCATGTTATCTGGAAGAAGTACAGGGCTATTACAAATGATTGAAGTGATTTCATAAATTCACTGTAGCTCCATTCATTGACATATGGACACGACACACTACAGATACATAGAAAAACTCATAAAGTTTTGTTCGGCTGAAGCCGCACTTCAAGTTTCTGCCGCCAGAGCGCTCGAGAGCGCAGTGAGACAAAATGGCGACAGGAGCCGAGAAAGCGTATGTCGTGCTTGAAATGCACTCACATCAGTCAGTCATAACAGTGCAACGACACTTCAGGATGAAGTTCAACAAAGATCCACCAACTGCTAACTCCATTCAGCAATGGTATGCGCAGTTTAAAGCTTCTGGATGCCTCTGTAAGGGGAAATTAACGGGTCGGCCTGCAGTGAGTGAAGAAACGGTTGAACGCGTGCGGGCAAGTTTCACGCGTAGCCCGCGGAAGTCGACGAATAAAGCAAGCAGGGAGCTAAACGTACCACAGCCGACGGTTTGGAAAATCTTACGGAAAAGGCTAAAGCAGATGCCTTACCATTTACAATTGCTACAAGCCCTGACACCCGATGACAAAGTCAAACGCTTTGAATTTCGGCACGGTTGCAGCAGCTCATGGAAGAGGATGCGTTCAGTGCAAAACTTGTTTTCAGTGATGAAGCAACATTTTTTCTTGACCGGGAAGTGAACAGACACAATGTGCGAATCTGGGCGGTAGAGAATCCTCATGCATTCATGCAGCAAATTCGCAATTCACCAAAAGTTAATGTGTTTTGTGCAATCTCACGATTTAAAGTTTATGGCCCCTTTTTCTTCTGCAAAAAAAACGTTACAGGACACGTGTATCTGGACATGCTGGAAAATTGGCTCATGCCACAACTGGAGACCGAAAGCACTGAATTCATCTTTCAACAGGATGGTGCTCCATCATGATGTTCGGCATTTCTTGAACAGGAGATTGGAAAACCGATGGATCAGTCGTGGTGGAGATCATGATCAGCAATTCATGTTATGGCCTCCACGCTCTCCCGACTTAACCCCATGCGATTTCTTTCTGTGGGGTTATGTGAAAGATTCAGTGTTTAAACCTCCTCTACCAAGAAATGTGCCAGAACTGTGAGCTCGCATCAACGATGCTTTCGAACTCATTGATGGGGACATGCTGCGCCATGTGTGGGAGGAACTTGATTATTGGCTTGATGTCTGCCGAATCACTAAAGGAGCGCATATCGAACATTTGTGAATGCCTAAAAAACTTTTTGAGTTTTTGTATGTGTGTGCAAAGCATTGTGAAAATATCTCAAATAATAAAGTTGTTGTAGAGCTGTGAAATCGCTTCAATCATTTGTAATAACCCTGTATTGCTTAAAGGGTGTAGGTAATATGATTTTCCAAATAATAGTCAGTGTTGCACGTTAAAAGAGAACTACAGCTGTATTGTATATGTAAGAAACACGATTCCTTTGACTACTCAGCTATGCTCAGTCATCAAGCAGCTTGTTATTTTGATTAGATATATACTGCTGACCATGAGAACTTCAACCCCAGAAATGATAGTGAATAATGAAATTTGTTTATTGTGCATATGCATTCCTGGTGCACCTTTCTCCTTTGCTGTGTCAAAGGAAGAAGTAATGAGATGAATGGTGATATACAATTTGTGAGACTGTTTTCCTGTGAATAGCATTTGATAAAAATGTAAATGTTGTGTGACTAGGGCCTCCCACTGGGTAGACCATTTGCCGGGTGCAAGTCTTTCACTTTTGATTTGATGCCACTTCAGCAACTTGCGCATTGATGGGGATGAAATGATGAAGATTAGGACAACACAACACTCAGTCCCTGAGCAGACAAAATCTCTAACCCAGTCAGGAATCAAATCCGGGCCCTTAGTATTGACATTCTGTCGCGCTGACCACTCAGCTGCCGGGGGTGGATAGTACTTTATGATATACCATTTGTGAGACTGTTTTCCTGTGAATAGCATTTTAATGCATGCAACTTACAGATGAAGGCAAAATAAAACAATTTATGGGAAGTGAGTGATGTAATAATTGATGTCTAATTCCATTGGGAACTGTGTGCACCATGACCATATTATTGTCAATACATTTTGGATAAATGGCAGCACCTGTCATAAATATTGAAATCTTTTATTTTACAGATCAATTTTGATCACTGTGTGATCATCTTCAGTGCTAAAAATATATAAGAGCCATCAGATATGAGGACAAATATACAGATACTTTACCATTCCAAGTTATACAAACACTGTAGGCCAATATCATAACAGCACAACATTTTCTATGAGGTGTAACATATACTGTGATGATTACTTCCAACAGATATCTTCACTTTTATTGCATGCAACAATTTTTAAACATGCAGAAGAGCCTATCTTGTAACCTTTGCAGATAACCTTAGCAGTTAACCTTAGCAGTTGCTGATCCAATGTACAGTAGTCTTGTAGCTTACACAGCCAGGTACCTAAGCTCAATATTGCAAAAACAACCATCATAGTGCCCTCTATATTTCATAGCGCACCGCACGCAGACATCAAATACAACAAATACCATCTACATCTACATATGCATCTACATCTATGCTTTGCAAACCACCATGAGTTGCGTGACAGAGGGTACCTCTCATTGTACCAGTTACTTAGGTTCCTTCCTGTTACAGTCAAGTACGGGGCATGGGAAGAATGATTGTTTGAATGCCTCTGTTCATGAAGTAGTTATTCTAACCTTATCCTCATGATCCCCATGTAAGTGATGCAGACAGGGTTGTAGTATATCCATAGAGTAATCATTTAAAACTGCTTCTTGAAATTTTGTTAATAGACTTTTTTGGGATAGTTTATTTCTGTTTTCAAGAGTCTGCCCATTCAGTTCCTTCAGTATCTCTGTGACACTCTCTCATGGATGAAACAAACCCGTAAACATTCATTGCCGAGCGGTTTTAGGCGCTTCAGTCTGGAACTGTGCTGCTGCTACGGTCGCAGGTTCGAATCCTGCCTCGGGCATGGATGTGTGTGATGTCCTTAGGTTGGTTAGATTTAAGTAGTTCTAAGTTCTAGGGGACTGATGACCTCAGAAGTTAAGTCCCATAATGCTCAGAGCCATTTGAACCAAACATTCATTCTGTCCTTTGGTGGATACATTCAGTATCCCCTGTTAGTCCTATCTGATATGGGTCCCACACATTTATGCCATATTCTAGGATGGGTCATATGTGTGATTTGTAAGCAATCTCTTTTGGAGGTTCATCACACTTTCCCAGTATCCTACCAATAAACCAAAGTCTAACACATGCACTACAGATGACTGAACCGATGTAATCATTCCATTTCATATCCCTACAAATTGTAACACCCAGGTATTTGTATGAGTTGGCCTATTCCAACAGTGACTCATTGATATTATAGTCATAGGATACTACATTTTTTCATTTTGTGAAGTGCAAAGTCTTTCATTTCTGAAAATTAAGAGCAAGATGCCAGTCTATGCACCAGGTTGAAATATTATCAAGATGAGACTGAATATTTATGCAGGTTCTTTAAGATAATACTTCATTACAGATAACTATATCATCTGCAAAAAGCCTAATTTTACTATTAATATTGCCACCAATATACAACATGAGCAGCAAGGGTCCCAACACACTTCCCTGGGGCACACTCAAAGTTACTTATACATCTGATGATGACTCTCCATCTAAGATAACAGGCTGTGATCTCCCTACCAAAAAATCTGAAATCTAGACACAAATTTCATTTGATAGTCCACATGATTCCACTTTTGACAATAAGCATTCACACAGTGCTGAGTTGAATGCTTTTTGGAGATCAAGAAACACTGCATCTAGCTGGTTGCCTTGATCCAATGGTTCAGCATGAGTTAGCTTTCACATGATGAATGTTTTTCGAAATCAACACTGATTGGAATTGAGGACATCATTCTGTTCAAGATACTACATTATTTTTGAGCTGAGAATATGTTCTAAGTATCTACAACAGACTGATGTCAAGGATACTGGGCCACTTGTACTACCCTTCTTGTAGACAGGGGTGACCTGTGCCTTTTTCCAAGAACTGGGCATGGTTTTTTGTTCAAGGGATCTACAATAGATTATAGTTAGAAGAGAGCTAAATCACCCACAAATTCATTACATAATCTGCCAGGGATTCCATTGGGGCCTGGAGATTTGTTCAGTTTTAATGGTTTCAGCTGTTTCTCAACACCATTGACACAAATACTTATTCCATTCATCATTTCAGTGGTACAAGAATTAAATTAGGGCAATTCTCCTTGGTTTTCCCTTGTAAAGGAACATTTGAAAATGGAGTTAAGTGTTTAAGCTTTTGCTTTTCTGCCCTCAGTTTCAGTTCCTGTTGCATTCACTAGATACTGTTCACTAACTTTGGTGCCACTAACAGTCTTTACATGTGACCTTAATTTCTTAGGAATTTGTGAAATGTCATTTGACAATATTCTGCTATGGCAGTCACTAAGGGCATCACATATTGCTCTCTTGACAGCCACACATATTTCATTCAACATTTCTCTATCAATTGCCATAAACTTTGTTTTACATGTATTATGCAGTGATTTCTGTTTCTTTAGAAGTTTCTTTACAGTGACTGTATACCATCAGGTTCCCTTGCAGTATGAATTGTTCTACTGGGTACATACCTATCCCATACATGGTCAACTATTCTTTTAAACATGAGTCAGAGTTCCCCTACATGCTCCTGACCTGTGCTGAAAGTTTTAAGTTCATCTATAGAAAAACCAAAGCTTGCATAAAAATAACCTTTAAAATCACATGACAATATTTGCCACCAGAAATCATACCAAAATCTTTAAAAACACAGTGCAGGCATAATAAAAATATACAATAAAATTGCTCCCTCTGACATAAAGTAAAAGATAAAATTTTATAAGAATATGCCTAACATAAAAGCACATCATAATTTCTTAAAAAGAAATACAGAAAAGTTAACATCAGAATTAGCCTTGTTACTTTCCAAAAACATTGATTAAATGTAGAAACATTAACCCTTTAAAATGAGGTGTTATGCTCTCTCTTATCATGCTCAAGGACTTGACAAACCTAATGACTGACATTATCAGCAAATATATGCTTAAGAGGCATTTACAAAAAGTAATAAAAAGACATTATCAAAAATACAATAATCTCCCCTATGATGTACCAGACCCATATATTGATGTAATAATGTTATATGAAAAATGGAACTTTGTGTAATTTGTGAACATATGCAAATTCATATTTTTCCAAAGAGTAAACTGATTTAAAAACCAGCATTACATGGCAAGTAGACAAAAATTTAGCAATGGCTGCAACACTATATTGGAAACTAGCATACTTTTTACATCAGGTTATCTCCTTCCTTTACTCACCTAAGATGAGACTTGCTACTGATGCTGTAAGGACTCCACAAGAACACACCAGCAGAGCATGAATGATATTGAACTTTCCATGGTAAACGGCTACCATCAAAACTGATAATATAGCTGCCAGGAGGCCCACAATAATAGCCTGGGACTGTAAAAGTCACATAAATTAGTATGCTATTCACCATGAATCAAATTTAATAAATGTAGCCTGGAAAAATATTATAGACATTAAAACACACACACATACAGAGAGTTACTAAATATTCAAATTAAAATTTGTATTGCAAGTGTTGGAAACTGAGTAATTAATGCATTCAATAGGAATGCATTTTGAGAAACATATTGTTTCCATGCTCACACTGCTGCCATGTTAGAGAGTAATACAGATACGAATTACATTTATAATCAAAATAGGTCTTTTATTTCAGTGTAAATAATAATGTGTTTGAACATTTCTATTATTTCACAACCCACTTACAAGAGAAACTCTGTGTGTTGACTACTAGATTTCTAACAAATTATTCTACGTTACAACATTTTAGCCCATGTGTCTGGATAATTTATTCATAAAGAACCAGTCCACTGCAGATATTTTGTGTAGTGGCAATAACTGATAATGGCAGATCTGTCCCTGAATCTGGAGAGACAGTGGGTAATCATATGCCAAATCCTTCATCCAGAGCCACTGGAAAAATTGAACTGAATTTAAGTTAGTGATCACAAAATCCAAATGATCCAGTTTCGTCAGTCCATGAGTCTTTCATAAGACAACAACATACCATCATTCTGGAATTAAATTTGAAGCAGAATATGTGATATCTATTCTCCCAGTATCTTGTGCTACTGATTATGAAAGCAGATGAAATACATGTCAGATGTGTGGGAAGCCTAAATACATGAGCATCAGCTAATCTTACCCACACACTAATGGAAAATCTTTGCTGAAATCTGCAGGGTGCAGTGGCTTGAAGGGGTCCTTCCGTCGATGGTTCTTTCAATGAGTTGTAACAGTTTGCATTTTAAATTACAGTTTGTCAGCAAACAGAGTTAATCATTGAAACTAGAGTTCAACTGTATGTTTATGTGCAGAAATGGCTCATTCCAAATGATTGCATCAACTCACTGCATGTACCTTCCAGTCATATGCAACCATCCATATCATAATGTGAACCATACCTCTTATGCATTCTCTAACCTGAATAGTTGCTGAACTTAATGAAATACACTGGTCAACAATGAAAAATTTTCAAGACTGTAAATGGGTTTTTATTATCTATTTGACCACCCCTCCCCCTCCCCAAGCATGAATATATTATTGGTTTTTCTTTTGTAGCATCCTTAGTTTTAAAAATACTTCATTACATAAGAACAGTTATAAAAAACCAATAGGTAGATATCTTGAGAAATGCAACCTATGAAGGCTGCCCTTATGGTGTATTCTTATAACTAATCTTTTCAGCATGGTGACAGTGTGTGTGACTAATTGCCTGTTGCTCCTGAACACAATGTTCTTATCAGTTATGAGGAAATGCTTCCTTCATTTAGCTGCATTCATGCGAGAAGTGCAATCCAAATATGGCTTGTGCTGAGTGTTTAATTTTGTTTTACTGCTAAATTTGTGTTAGTGTTTGTACAGTGTCATGGATATATTTCAGTCACCCAAATAACGTTTGCTACATCCGTGTGAAGTACACTGTCAAATCATGCAGATGACATCTGACACCCACAGTGAAGAAATTGTATGATCATTATTTTGGGTGCAAGTTAGGTGATCAAGAGTGAAAATGGGCACCACATGTTGTCTGTGTGAACTGTTTGTCTTGTCTTAATGGCTGGGTGAAGAATAAAGGTAAAGTTGCAATGCCTTTTGCTGTTCCAATGATATGGAGGGAACGAACCAATAATGTATGTGATTGCTATTTCTGTATGGTTAAAACAGCAGGGATGAACGGCAAGTATAAAAAGATGACCAAGTATCCCTCCATCAAGTTAGCTATTCAACGTGTACCTCAAGTGTTCTTCCTTACCTGTCCCCATTCCTCCAGATACATAGCCATTGGCTGTTGAAACCTAGGTCAAATCTAGTACAGACATGGGGAATGCAAGCTATGATTTCAATTATCAAGAAATGATGCCACATCTCCTGACACAAAATGATATGAATGACCTTGTTAGGGATCTGAATCTTTCTAAGGCACAAGCTGAACTTTTGAGTCTGTGTCTGTGACAGTGAAATTTACTACGGTTTGTTTCTTTTGACATTATCAGGCTGTCTTCATACCATTCTTTGATATGGTAGACACATTCTATTACTGCAATGACGTGAATGATCTGTATAGTGATATGGGAATGAAACACATATCAGAAGAACAGTAACTGTTCATTGGTGGATCCAATCTAGCCCCAAAGCAGTATTCCATCACAATATCAATGTATATCCTGTTCCCATAGCTTATGCCACTATTCTGAAGGAAAAATACAGCACTATGGAACTTTTGTTGAATAAGATTTAATATAAAGCCACAAATGACAAATCTGTGCTGACTTCAAAGTAATTGGGAGACTTACAGGATTACAATCTGGGTATACAAAAAAATTCCAGTTTCTTTTTATTTTTTATTTTTTTAATGAGATAGGCATGATTGGAAGAGTCATTATGACAGACGGATTTCGCTTACCTGTACACAAACGGAACATGATTGGAAAACTGTAGCAAATGTTCGATTGGTAAATTTTAAAGAGATTTTGTTACCACCACTTCACATCATACTTGGACTTGAAGTTGTTCATTGTTACAACGGACAAAGGTGGACCTGGTTTTATGTGCTTATGCCAGAAATTCCATGCTTTGAGTGAAGCAAAGTGAAAGTGGGAGTGTTTGTCAGCCCTCAAATTAGACAACTTACTCATGGTGCTGATTTTGTCACAGCTTTGAGCCCTCTTGGACTGGACTGCTGCAATTCTTTCAGAAAACTGTGTTCCGATTTCTTTGTAAACAAAAGAGCCAACTACTGTTATGTGTTGGCCAACAAACTACTACAGTCTTACCATAATCTTGGTTGTAACTTGTCATTAAACTTGCACATTCTTCACTCACACTTGGATTTTTTTTCTGCTGGTGCCCTTGGCGAAATCTCCAATAAACTTGGGGAATGATTTCATCAGACCATATCTACATTAGAGCAATGCTATCAGGGGCAATGCACAAGAAGTATGAAGCCTGACTACTACAGGATAATAGCGCCACACATTAGAGGCACAGCAAATGTAAGAAATAATTTAGGTATGTATGAAAACATATTTCATTAGCATTTAATACACTTTGTGTTGATAAATAAGCATTTACAGACAAAACCATAAGCAACATGAAAACTGAATACAATTAGATAGTGACTAGTACAATTTGCATAAGAACTGTGGGCATGTGGAAAAATCAATGCCGGATTCATATTCAGCAGGTTAAAATAAATGAAAATAACCTATTGTGGTACTCAGAAATTTTACAAAGTTGAATTTTGTGGACCATTATTATGGCCTCTTTACTTCTAGAGATGTGATACATTCTTGGAGCTGCACAATCATTTGTGATTATGTAAATGAGCTTCTTTCACACACCTATTGGGTGATTGTGACAGAAATCATGCATGCTGCAGTCATGTACTGTAACAAGCATTTTCAAAAGGATTTAAAAAGTGTCCCTGCACTACATTTACCTTCAGTGTATATTAACATAATGTTTTCATTGTTTTTCAAATGCAGATTCAAAGTTGATCTTCTGAAAATTAATTGCAAATGAGGTCTATAGAACTATAAGCAGGAAAAAATTCTATAATGATAAACTGTAATAACTTTTCATAAAATATTATAATTCTGTGTGTAATGCAAGAGTTTTGCTGGACTGGTATAAGTCCCTCCCATTTCTGAAACCTCCCTTTCTCATTTTGACAATACTCTGATGTCTATAGTGCTCCAAGACTTCTTTGGAGATTTCCTAGGAATTTAGGTGCCTTCCTTTGTAGATGTAGTTAAATCTTAGGCTTTTTAACTAGATGTGCTCCAAACACATTTCATAACACTGTTATGTTGCAGAACATAAAAAATAGATTACTAGATTGAATGAAAGAGCAGCCAGCTCACTTTTTGAAGCACATTTTTCGCTAACTACCTCAGTTCTAAGCCTGTTCACACTTATGAATTGAACCACAACAGTCATCATTTGATTCAGTGTGTCAACAAGTTATTGAGTTGTCCAAGACAACATCAGTGAGTCAACAGATTATGGGGGCTCACACCAATATGCATGAGATTGAAAAATAATAAAATGTCAGATTTTGCTACCTTCAACATTAACTTACTCTTCAAAGCCAGAAAAATACATATATGAAGCAGAGTTTGAACCAGAAGGATATCAAATCCTGAATGGAAAGCCATGCAAGTGAGTAATGAAGACTGTACCTTACCTCAGAACAAGTTTTATAATCATTAAACATATCCTGAGAGCCTTCATCAACATCAGGTCGAAGAACAGTAGGCTTTCCACCATTACCTTAATGGGAACAAATAAGATATACAGTACAGTCTTGCAATTACCTCCTCAAATGAGACTAATGGAACAGATCAAGAGAAAGCAGAATTTTGGGAAGATGTAGAGAAGACACTAGTCAAGATTCTCACCAAGAATGCTATCATACTTTTTGGAGATCTAAATGCTCAACTTTGAAAGGAAAGAAAATTCAGGAACACCATTGGGAACCATCCAGTCCATAACAGAACTAATCAGAAAGGCAAATAGTTGGTGGAAGTTTGTAAGAATTTTTATCTCATAAGAAATCAACAATATTTAAACATCTTCCATGGAAACACAAATGTGGATATCTCCCAATTCTGTACTAGGGGAGCTGTAGATTGACCATTTAGCAATACTGAGACGTGCTTACAAGGAAATTCAAAATGTCAAAGTCTGTAGTGTTACAAACTTAAATTCAGATGAATTGCTTTCAAAAATTAAGGTAAAAATTCTGCCAACAATCCAGAAAACTAAAAGCACAACCCATATCATGATGTTTGGCACTGAGAAACTTAGAGCTGGCAAATATTTTAAGATGAAGAACCATCAGGGATGGGGAAGTTAAAAGATGCACTGATTGTCAGTGTGAAGGAAACAGTTTGTCTGGAGAAAAAGTGGAGATATGTATATTGGTCAGTAGAAGGAGAAAAGGCAACTGAAGAGTGTCAGGAATTGTGCAGTTATTGATGTTCTCAGAAAACATCAGAAAATTTTTAAAAAACTTTCAATAAGTAAGGGTGGAAAACTGCTAAAATGATTAAGAACCTCAGGAGAAAATATGCAAAGAAATGTTTAATTCAAATAGAAGAACGCTTCCAAAAGAATAACACATGAGACTTTTATAGGACATTCATGACTAGCCTAAGTAGATATGATCCCCCAAACCTCAGCCTTAATAACAAAGTGGGAAACGTAGTACAAGGTGACATGGAAAACATTCAGATCTTCACCAATTACTATGAACAGCTCCTACAATCTGAAGTGACATCTGAGATGTTCAGCTACAACCAAAAAGAAGAAAATCCCAACTGAGACACATCAACTGTAGAAAACGTTAGAGCATCATAAATACTTGAAGAATGTCACTTTTTTAATAGTTATTTATTCATAAAGGATAAGATTAATCTAAAATTTTTCTATTTCCTCCTGTTCTCCTCAGTGTCAAATCATTACAAATAAAACTGTTTCCTAAACAGTACCTAATATAGCCTGTCACATATATACATTATGTTGTACCAGTGGAACTGAGGATACCACTTTATTAGTTACTTTATATTTTATTTATTGTTATTTATTATATTGTTTATATATTTTATAACCAGTTTCACAAATTTTACTGTATATTGGAGAGGGTATCAGGTATAGTTATTGTTATATATAATCATTAAATCAAATATCCCATACTGTAGCAATAATTTATTGAAACACAGCTTTCGCAACTATAAATGCATGGTACAGTTTTAAATATATAATACAATACACACAAGAAATGTTTAAATGAACTTTATTGCAAGTACATAAATACCTGGAAATGACTATTACTAAAATAGGACATAACTCACATGAAATCTTGCCTCATTTTTATGATTTATTCATCCTCATTAACATGGCTGAAATTTAGTCCTCATATGACTTACATGACCTACAAGTGCTTCACGTGGCAGTTAAATCTTGTTTTGCTGTTGAAGAGTTCTAATTATAGAATTATTGTGGATAATAACACTTTGGATTATGATACAATGAAACGCTACTGTGAGCTGGCTTGCATGCCTCAGTAACGCAGTAACAATAATGAAGATGCAGCCCATTGGGCACGGGGAGGTGGGGTAGTACTACCAGTGGTAGTTACCAGGATCAATAAAACTGGAATTTTGTAGATAAGAGTGTGTAATGTTAGCTTACTCAATAAGGTAGATAGATTAGTGAATTTGAAAAGAGAAATGGTTAGATAAAGAAATTAAAAACTTGCGGGGATATAGGAAGTTAAAGAGAAGGGGCCTGCATAACCTGGTTGTTGAGACTTTCAGAGGCAGCATTAGGAAATGATTGACTGATATTGGAGAAAGGAATACAATAAAAGATGAATCAGTAGCTTTGAGAGTTAAAATAGTGAAGGAAATAGAGAATGTAATAGGCAAAAGGGCAAGGCCCAGTATAAATCTTGAATGGAATACAATATAACACAAATCAGTAGGTCTGAGAGATGAAAGAGTGAAGGCAATGGAGGATGTAATCCACAGAAAAGCAAGGCCCAGTAGAAATCTTTAGATAAGACATATAAACTTGAAATACAAAAGACTGAAAGTGTATGACTTTTGTGGCATAATCAAAACTAGCATTAATAGTTTAATCTAAACAGACTAAAATTAAACAAGGCAAAGACAAATATGGTACATTTTATGAAATAAGCAAAATGATACGATTTTCAAGTTACCCACAAAAACCAGGAGATTAAGGAAAGACATTGTGCCACTTTACTGCAAACATAATTGGGAACAAAAACATGTGATGGTCATCACATATATTTATCATTAATAAATTGAACAACATTAAATGTTTGGGAACATGTGAAACTACTCATATGGTTTAACAACTCATATTTGATCAATGCATGGCTTTCTGTGTGGTATAACCAAGATAATACTAATATAGTACCATCCAGCACAAGTTTTCCTGAAAATCAGATATGAGAACTTGACCTTTCTATATATGCACAAATCCTACCACTTGTGACAAAGCAAGCTGGGATAATTTTAATTCCCCTCTTGTTTTGCCATCTGCCTCCTTAAATTCATTTGTTACTTTTAACTATTTACCATTAGCATACATGAGTAAAATCTGCATTTTCATAAAAGAGAAAGGTTGGCCCTTAGTTTTAAAGAATATAACACAAGATCTAATTTTGTGCTTCGTTTCGTGTATGTAATTGATTTTCAAATTTATTTGGACGATTCCTAGTTGGCATCATTCATTATAGGGCAAAATCAGTAATTGTTTCGTAACTTAAATTCTGTTGTTGACATATAAATAAATATATATTCTGTAATAATTATAAACGTTTGGAAGACAATATGCTAGTAATCTTAAAGTATTTATTTGGCTCTATTCGAAAACATGTTAGCAAGGACAGCCCTTAATTAATTCCAAAGTAATTAACAGTTTTGTCAAAAGTATTGTTTTCATAATGATATTTGTTAATGTCACCATTTAAACAAATAATTCGGCCTAAACCTTGCAGTAGCAGAAAGTGTGAAAAGGAACAAATTTTTCGATGTATTCAGTTAATTTGATGAGTTAAGTCTTAATTGCAATTTCTGTAAATTTAACTTCAAACAATCTGTAGTTTCTGCCCCTGTTATTGTGAGGATACATAAGGGCCCAATTTTTGGTCATGAGACAGTCAGTTCATGGCCGTGTTTCAGACGAGAAACCTGTGTTGGTTATATCAACAACAGTGCTTCAAATTAACTGTGGAATAAGTGTTAAACAATTAGGCAATGTGTAAAAACAATGTCAGTGTCTGCTCCATATGTACATGTCTATTATCAAGAACTGTGACCTTTGTGCTTAGGCCTTTACTGCTTGTTGATGTTCAACAAGAAACCATTGTAGCAGTATGTGGAGGTTTGCCTGCAAACTATTAATGAGGCTTATGGAAAGTTTAAACAATAGTGCACTGGCCATATAAATGTGTATATGGGGGATTGTGAAAAGTGAAAGTAAAAGACAGTGAAACGCAAAAGTGCATCTGTCAGATACATCATCTAAATTAGGCAGTGTTGTAATTCCACCCCTATTTTTTCAGCCAGTGCGTCGACACTGAGGAAAACAAACGAAGAAACAAAGCAGGCAAACCGCTACACACTTGCCTGGACTTAATCTCCAAAAGTCTGATGTCACCCTCCTTCCTTCCTAGATTGATGTTGGAATTTGATCTTACCTAATTTTTGTTTATGTACAAGGTTATTACAAATGATTGAAGCGATTTCACAGCTCTACAATAACTTTATTATTTGAGATATTTTCACAATGCTTTGCACACACATACAAAAACTCAAAAAGTTTTTTAGGCATTCACAAATGTTCGATATGTGCCCCTTTAGTGATTCGGCAGACATCAAGCCGATAATCAAGTTCCTCCCACACTCGGCGCAGCATGTCCCCATCAATGAGTTCGAAAGCATCGTTGATGCGAGCTAGCAGGTCTGGCACGTTTCTTGGTAGAGGAGGTTTCTTTCACATAACCCCACAGAAAGAAATCGCATGGGGTTAAGTCGGGAGAGCGTGGAAGCCATGACATGAATTGCTGATCATGATCTCCACCACGACAGATCCATCGGTTTTCCAATCTCCTGTTTAAGAAATGCCAAACATCATGATGGAAGTTCGGTGGAGCACCATCCTGTTGAAAGATGAAGTCGGTGCTGTCGGTCTCCAGTTGTGGCATGAGCCAATTTTCCAGCATGTCCAGATACACGTGTCCTGTAACGTTTTTTTTGCAGAAGAAAAAGGGGCCGTAAACTTTAAACCGTGAGATTGCACGAAACACGTTAACTTTTGGTGAATTGCGAATTTGCTGCACGAATGCGTGAGGATTCTCTACCGCCCAGATTCGCACATTGTGTCTGTTCACTTCCCCATTAAGAAAAAATGTTGCTTCATCACTGAAAACAAGTTTCGCACTGAACGCATCCTCTTCCATGAGCTGTTGGCACAGCGCTGAAAATTCAAAGCGTTTGACTTTGTCATCGGGTGTCAGGGCTTGTAGCAATTGTAAATGGTAAGGCTTCTGCTTTAGCCTTTTCTGTAAGATTTTCCAAACCATCGGCTGTGGTACGTTTAGCTCCCTGCTTGCTTTATACGTCGACTTCCGCGGGCTATGCGTGAAACTTGCCCGCACGCGTTCAACCGTTTCTTCGCTCACTGCAGGCCAACCCGTTGATTTCCCCTTACAGAGGCATCCAGAAGCTTTAAACTGCGGATACCACCGCCGAATGGAGTTAGCAGTTGGTGGATCTTTGTTGAACTTCGTCCTGAAGTGTCGTTGCACTGTTATGACTGACTGATGTGAGTGCATTTCAAGCACGACATACGCTTTCTCGGCTCCTGTCGCCATTTTGTCTCACTGCGCTGTCGAGCCCTCTGGCGGCAGAAACCTGAAGTGTGGCTTCAGCCGAACAAAACTTTATGAGTTTTTCTATGTATCTGTAGTGTGCGTGACCATATGTCAATGAATGGAGCTACAGTGAATTTATGAAACCGCTTCAGTCATTTGTAATAGCCCTGTAGTTGTTTATTCTTCACCCACATAAGTATTCCCCTCTTTCATTTATTTGTGTTTTCAAGTCTGACATATTTTTCCTGTTTTATTTCTTTTCCCTTTTCTCAATTTATTATTTGTTTTATTTTATTCAGTCACTCATCCCAATTTTTACTTTATCTTACTATTCTAAACTCTCCATACTCCACCCTATGTCATCTGTGCTATCATCTCTAAATTTTACACTCATGCTCATAAAGTAAGGATAAGGCTTATACAAGGTAAAACAATTCTCTGGTGGGCAGTTAGCGGGTTTAAACCACCTCTGGGTATGATCATGCGGTGCATTTGACCTGCGGTCGTCGCACGGGGGCGCTGGCAGCAGTCCACATACGCAGAAGTGTGCTGGTGCATGTCAGAGTACAGTCCAGCAAGTATGTGTGCAGATGTTTTCAGATGTGCTAATGGCGAATGTGTTGAAAATGGCTCAAAGAACACATACTGGTGACATTATGAGAGGCTGAATACTAGGCCGACTGGATGCTGATGAAACACAGCAGGTCATACCACGGGCCCCCTGCGTGCCACGAAGTGTGACCTCAAGATTATGGCAATGTTTCCAGCAGACAGGGAATGTGTCCAGGCGCTACAGTACAGGACGTCCGCAGTGTACAACATCACAAGAAGACTGATTTCTCACCATCAGTGCCCGCAGATAGCCACTGAAGGTAGTCTTGTTCAGGACCTTGCTGCAGCCACTGGAACAGTTGTCTCCAGATACACAGTCTACAGATGACTGAACAGACATGGTTTATTCACCCAGAGATCTGCAATGTGCATTCCACTGTCGCCTGGTCACAGAAGAGCCCATAGAGCCTGGTGTCAAGAACACAGGATACGGTCATTGGAACAGTGGTCCCAGGTTATGTTCACAGTTGAGTCCAGGTATAGTCTGAACAGTGATTCTCGCCGGGTTTTCATCTGGCGTGAACCAGGAACCAGATACCAACCCCTTAATGTCCTTGAAAGCGACCTGTATGGAGGTCGTGGTTTGATAGTGTGGGGTGGGATTATGATTGGTGTGCGTACACCCCTGGATGTCTTTGACAGAGGAACTGTAACAGGTGAGGTGTATCATGACGTCATTTTGCACCAGTATGTCCACATTTCAGGGGTGCAGTGGGTCCCACCATCCTCCTGATGGATGATAACGCACGGCCCCACTGAACTGCCATCGTGGAGGAGTACCTTGAAACTGAAGATATCAGGCGAATGGAGTGGCCTGCCTGTTTTCCAGACCTAAATCCCATCAAGCACATCTGGGATGCTCTCAGTCAACGTATAGCTGCACATCTTCAAACCCCGAGGACACTTCAGGAGGTCCAACATGCACTGGTGCAAGAATGGGAGGCTATACCCCAACAGCTGTTCAACCACCTGATCCAGAGTATGCCAACCCTTTGCGCAGCCCGTGAACGTGTGCGTGGTGATGATATCCCATACTGATGTTGGGGTACAGGTGCAGGAAACAGTGATGTTTTGTAGCACATGTGTTTTAGGATGGTTTTCTCAACTTATCATAATAAGACTCCAAACCTAATAGAGGCTTATCCCTGCCCCTTACAATAGCAATAGTTAATCAACTATTACCAGTTACAACCTCTGTAGTTGTACAAGAAAAATTAATCTTAGCTCCTACAAAAGTAATAGGTCCATTTAGTAGCTCTTCTTGTGCTACATTATTAGGAGTAAGACTAAATGTATCCACAGTCTTGTACACAGGCATTCGTGACCTTCTTGTATATCTTCTGCTCCTGTTCGGCATGGTTGTGTGCTCGGCCTCGAGTGTGCGGCTGCCTCGAGTCGAATGAGCGTGCAGCTGCCTGTACGGCGGAAATGCCTACTGATAAGCGCTGCCAACAGGGCGGGGCAGGAAGTAGCATGCTCGAAATCTAACATGGCGGCGCCGGAAGAGACCCTTTCCAGCGGATTGCGCTTAGTTAAAACTATAGCGCGATCCACCGAGCACTAGCGGCGGCTGAGCGAAACTCGTTCAAGTTCACCCGCCAATATGGCGGCGCACACAGCCATATAGAATACTGTGGACTTACAGATCAGTGTCGTGTGTGTTCCCTATGTGCCTAGGCTATTAGTGCCATTTTTGTGTACTGACATGTTGTGTGGCACCACATTCTGCAGTTATCCTTAATTTATGAGCATGAGTGTAGTTGGCACCCTAATGCACTGTCTCTGTGTCTGGTGCTACTGGAGCCTATAATTTGTTTTATGCTAGAGTGCAGAATGGAAGGCAAATACTTGTCAAGGTCCCAAAACAAGGAAATGGGTTTGTCATCCTAAAAGAGCATTGTGGCAAAAGAGTTCATGGAATAAATTTTTAAATTGAATTCACAGTGTTTCAGTGAATGTGAAAGAATGAAGTGTTACTACAGCTTCAGCAGTTGATAATGCTGAAGAAATAGCTATTAATAATATTACTGTGGAAGAAACCAGAGCAAGCCAAGATCTCCAAGAAAAACGAAAATCATCCAAGAAAATTAATGACTTTCAAGTTGTTGATGGTCTTATCAATCCAGGAACCTGGCCAGATATTATAAATGATAATTTTAGGATAAGAGCAATTAAGCAAGATCTGCAAGACATTAATGAAGAACAGGTCACATCTCCTGTGGATGATGAGACAAGAAGGCATTTTACTATTTTTGATTGCTTCCACCATCTTTCAAATGTGACAAAGTTAAGCAAAAGTGGCTGTATATTGTCACACAATAGATGCTGTGTATTACTTTTGTTGAAGTTGTCCAATTCTAGTTGTGGCTTTATCAGAACAAATGTTTTAAGAGACTGGCAAAACTTGTGATAAGTTCTCTGTAAGCATGATCTGTCCCGCAATCATGTTACTGAAATGTGCAAGTGGAAAGAAATTTTGCAGAGAATAAAAACTCAAAATTAATTGATCAGGCAACTCAAGATCAAATTGTCAGGAGGAAAAGAGGTGGAGTTTGGTTCTCTTAAGGTTATTTTCCATACTATGCTTCCTTGCCAAAATAAATCTTTTATTAAGAAGTGACCATAAAATATTGGTAAATCCAGGTAACAGAAACGTTTTAGGGCAATTAGAATTAATGACCAAGTTTGATCCTGTATTAAATGATCATGTTCATCATATAGCTAAACCTGGTAGGTTGGTTACTTACTTAAAGAAGGACATGCAAAATGAAATCATTAGCATAATTTCTGATGAGATTTCATCTATCATGAGGGATACCATACTCAAAAACAAATATTATTCAATAATAGTGGACTTTACACCATATTTAAGTCACAAGGAACACTTAAGCATGGTTTTAAGAGTGGTAGATCTGTTTTCCAATTGTTGCAATTGAAGAATTTTTTTGTTTCTCTCTTTCTTTTTTTAAATGAGTGACACGATTGTTACATCAGATACTACATAACCTTGCCATACTGCTTGCAGACTGTAGGGAACAATCTTAACAATGGGAGCAACATGAAGGGCAAGAAGAGTGACGCTTAACCTCATATCACTGAAGAAAATCCAAGGGCTCATTATATCCCTTGTTGTACTCATAGCTTGAACATGGTTGTTGATGATGCAGTTAATTCATCTATAATTGCGCTACTTTTTTTGGTGCAGTTCAAAGATTTTTCACTATTTCCTGCCTCTGTGAAGTGCTGGGAAGCACTCAAGAATCAGATAAACCTGACTCTGAAACCATTGTGTGATACCAGATGGGAGGCCACGATTGAAAGCGTTCAGGTTGTAAGATCTGGGCTTAATGATACAAGGCTTGCATTAACATTGTGATATTGCATAATGTTCTTTGTCATGTCAAGGAGCCAATAAAGCAGTTCAGCAAGAAGGTATGCAATTAGACACTACAATACAATGAATAAAACCAATATTTAGTTTTACCGAGGAATACAGAGACAATGGTTTCGAAAAAGCTAAGAGAAAGCAAAGGAATTGGGTGCATGTTTAGGAAATGTTGCTGAGTTAACAGAATTGAGATCTGCAACTATTAAAATGTAGTTTTCTTATGAAAGTAAGGATGAATCCCTTCCAGGGTAAGAGAAATGTTTAAGGGTAAACTTCTTCTCTGATGTGGCAGACACCAATATCATGTCTTTGAAGGAAAGGTTTCAGCAGATCAGTAACTGCTGTGGTGTCTTCAGCGTCATTTTTGACATTAAGAATCTGGCAACAGAGAAATACAATTTCGAAATAATTATGAAAATTCCGCCTCGATTGCACAAATTACCTGGTGTTTACCTAGGTTTCAGCGTGGGTAACCACGCCTTCTTCAGAACAAATATAAAACAGCTTGCCTAAATAGGTATAGTCAAAGGCTAAAATCAATACCTACAGCGGCAAGACCCCATAAAAGTTTTTACACATACACAGTCCAAATGTACCAAGTCAATAATATTACTTATCTCAACCCTGTGTGTGCTGCCTCGTCCCAGCTGACATACGATGGTCACAGGCTCTCCACCCCAAGTTTGATGGTGGATCCAGGATGGCGGAAATAGCTTAGGCAACATCGCAGTGACATCATGGCGGGAAGTTCAAATTTTGGCAGAAAAATAGGTCAATTTCGCTACCTCCACTACCATAACTCCACCCCCCTCCTCTCCTACCTACCGTGTCTGCTACCCTAACCCTCCCTCATTTGGAAACTGGTGGGAAAAGCCCTCAGTCTGTGCTGGGCTGCCAGATAGGATGGACGTAAATGTTTATTTTGTGACCATTGTTTAATTAAACAAGCCCCTCTTCTCTACCCTCCCCTCCCCATCTGTAAACTGGAGGGTGAAGGACTGAGTCTGTGCGGGGCAGCTGAATAGACTTCATGAAAGTCTTTATTTTGTATGCATTGTTTATTCAAACAGTTTGTGTTGTTATGGGCAGTAGCTCCATCCAGTGTGTTCACCTTGAGGTATGGAGTCCAACTAACTTAGTTCACAACACCATCAGCACAGGATACTGTCGGTCCTCCCCCTCTCTTCGCCTGCGATGTAGTCCAAGATGACTGTCTAGGAAAAATGGCGAGAAAAGGACTCAGTTTGTGTCTAGCTGGTGGTCTGGCAGGATGGACGTAGTTGTTTACTGTGTTTACTATGTGCACAATGGATGAGATGTCTGTGCTGGAGAAGGAGGAGTTTAACAAGGATATTAGTAGTAATCATGCAGCTCAGGACTGTGTCAATAGCCACCTGTACAATGTTTGGAAACCACTGATATTTGGTGAATTTATGAAGAAGGCGAATACATTTCATCAAATAATAAAGATGCAGCAGGATGGGGCTAAGTTACACTTCACAACTCATGCTGACAAATGCGTGTAATGCAACTGTAGATCATTATATAAAAGTACAGTCAGTTTTCTCAAGCACCAGAGGCAAAACGTTCACCCCAGAGCCTTCGCATCCACTGGAAGAGAGCCCACTTGCTGGGATGCCATGTGGGTCGCAGGGGCAGTCAGGTGTACTAAGCAGGAAATGCCTGCAGCCTCCTTCCCAACCCCGGCACATGGATACCCTTTGTTGTTTAACACAAACTGCTGGTGTTTAGGCAATGAGCCAGGGTGTTACAAAAAGGTACGGCCAAACTTTAAGGAAACATTCCTCACACACATAGAAAGAAAATATGTTATGTGGACATGTGTCCGGAAATGCTTACTTTCCATGTTAGAGCTCATTTTATTACTTCTCTTCAAATCACATTAATCATGGAATGGAAACACACAGCAACAGAACATACCAGCGTGACTTCAAACACTTTGTTACAGGAAATGTTCAAAATGTCCTCCGTTAGCGAGGATACATGCATCCACACTCCGTCGCATGGAATCCCTGATGCGCTGATGAAGCCCTGGAGAATGGTGTATTGTATCACAGCCGTCCACAATAGGAGCACGAAGAGTCTCTACATTCGGTACCGGGGTTGCGTAGACAAGAGCCTTCAAATGCCACCATAAATGAAAGTCAAGAGGGTTGACGTCAGGAGGGCATGGAGGCCATGGAATTGGTCGGCCTCTACCAATCCATCGGTCACCGAATCTGTTGTTGAGAAGCGTACGAACACTTCGACTGAAATGTGCAGGAGCTCCATCGTGCATGAACCACATGTTGTCTCGTACTTGTAAAGGCACATGTTCTAGCAGCACAGGTAGAGTATCCCGTATGAAATCATGATAACGTGCTCCATTGAGCGTAGGTGGAAGAACATGGGGCCCAATCAAGACATCACCAACAATGCCTGCCCAAACGTTGACAGAAAATCTGTGTTGATGACGTGATTGCACAATTGCGTGTGGATTCTCGTCAGCCCACACATGTTGATTGTGAAAATTTACAATTTGATCACGTTGGAATGCAGCCTCATCCGTAAAGAGAACATTTGCACTGAAATGAGGAATGACACATTGTTGGATGAACCATTAGCAGAAGTGTACCCGTGGAGGCCAATCAACTGCTGATAGTGCCTGCACACGCTGTACATGGCACGAAAACAACTGGTTCTCCCGTAGCACTCTCCATACTGTGAGGTGGTCAACGTTACCTTGTACAGCAGCAACTTCTGTGACGCTGACATTTGGGTTATCGTCAACCGCACGAAGAATTGCCTCGTCCATTGCAGGTGTCCTCGTCGTTCTAGGTCTTCCCCAGTCGCGAGTCATAGGCTGGAACGTTCCGTGCTCCCTAAGACGCCGATCAATTGCTTCGAACGTCTTCCTGTCGGGACACCTTCGTTCTGGAAATCTGTCTCGATACAAACGTATCGCGCCACGGCTATTGCCCCGTGCTAATCCATACATCAAATGGGCATCTGCCAACTCCGCATTTGTAAACATTGCACTGACTGCAAAACCACGTTCGTGATGAACACTAACCTGTTGATGCTACGTACTGATGTGCTTGATGCTAGTACTGTAGAGCAATGAGTCGACGTCAACACAAGCACCGAAGTCAACATTACCTTCCTTCAATTGGGCCAACTGGCGGTTAATCGAAGAAGTACAGTACATACTGATGAAACTAAAATGAGCTCTAACATGGAAATTAAGCTTTACCAGACCCATGTCCACATAACATCTTTTCTTTATTTGTGTGTGAGGAATGTTTCCTGAAAGTTTGGCCGTACCTTTTTGTAACACCCTGTATACCTTAAAGATGTTACAGGATCTAAGTGTACCACAGCACAAAGAGAGAGAGAGAGAGAAAGTGAGAGAGAGAGTGTGTGTGAGTGTGTGTGTGTGTGTGTGTGTGTGTGTGAGAGAGAGAGAGAGAGAGAGAGAGAGAGAGACAGAGAGAGGGCTTTGTAGATGATGTACGAATATTTAAACAATTTACGATGTAATTACATGTTTTATTTGGAGGAATATCAGCACGACCACACTTGACTCTAAAGTGACATCAAGGCGGGTAGTTCAAATTTTGGCGGGAAAATAGGTCAATTGGGCTACCTCCACTATCATAACTCCATTCCCCTCCCCTCTCACCTACCGTCGCCTAACCCTCCCTCATTAGGAAGACACAGACTCTAAAAGAAAAAGATTGCAGCACACTTCTGAAACAGCCCCTGAGATTCTTCGTGTGCTTTTGTGCGAAATACCCTTGTCTCTGAGCACAAGCTACTTCAGGAGTTACTAAATCCAATTGGATATGTCTCTAAATGCACTTTCAAAAAGATCGCTGCACAGTCATTCACCTCAGTTTTGGGGTGTATACTGCCGCCCTTGATTACTGATTCCAAAAAGATCGTGGCATACTTGTGAAACCACCCCTGAGACTCTACATGCGCTTTTACGGTAAACAGATCCCGAAACCGATATCAGCTGCAGTATCTGATTTTACACCCCAAAATGATGATATTTGGAAGTCTAAATAAATATCTCTGTAACTCTAAACACGAAGCTCACAACTTTTCGAGTTTTAGCTGCTTGTATGAAGGTACTTCCAGAAAGAGAAAAATTTCTGAGGCCTACAGCTGGTGTGGGGTTCATCACTTTTCTGAAACAGTGAGAGCGCTTATTTTATATTTGCTACTGCTGGAGTCAGGGACGTTATTTGCCTTACTTCTCAAAGCACTCACTGCTGTCTAAGCACAGACAGGAAAACCAGAACAATTACACAAAGAGAATTCGAAGCACTGTCCTATCGATGAGAAAAATTGCTGGAATTTTCGGTGAATTTTCGATGTCCTACAGCTGCTGGTCTGGAGATGCTCTAAAGCCACAATGATGGCTGAGGGACAGCATCCCACTTGACTAAATCAGAGAAGTATGGTCTGCTTGGATTTGTCTCTGAACACTCGAATAAAGAAGCCACCACGTGACTCTCAGATGTCACAGAACTTTCCGTAGATACCTTGCCATGTCTTGTTCGAACCAGTCTGTAGAGGCTCCGATGCCGCAAACAAAGGAAGTCTTGTGACGCTCTGACGTCCTGGAACTTCTTGTGAATTAATCATTCTCATTGGTTCTTACTGAGTTTACCCGACAAACTGCTGCTGCTATTGTGGGAGCACTGCAGACAGAGAAATTAAGAGACCTTCAGTGTCAAAACTATTTTGTACAGATCGAAAATAAACATACAGCAGTCATATTGCACGGACAGTCCAACACTGAATAAGTGGTCCACAGATCATAAAATAGGGAAACTATCCCCCAACCAGGATATATCGTCACATACCATATCGATGTTGTAAACACAGTTCGTATCCTGCATAATATAAAATCATCACTTCTGCATCCTGCATATAGCTATTGCCCACCAGACACTCGTAAATATTCCGTGAAGACAGAAAAAAAAAAATGGTTCAAATGGCTCTGAGCGCTATGGGACTCAACTTCTGAGGTCATTGGTCCCCTAGAATTTAGAACTAGTTAAACCTACCTAACCTAATGACATCACACACATCCATGCCCGAGGCAGGATTCGAACCTGCGACCGTAGCCGTCTCGCGGTTCCAGACTGCAGCGCCTAGAACCGTACGGCCACTTCGGCCGGCGATAAATAAAAAAAAAGACATAAGCACATGCACCTTATATGGTCTTCGCAGCGCTATATACTTCCTGCGATGTCGGTCGGTCATCCTCCATGGCCAAAAGTCACAAGTCAACTGCCCTCACACATGCGGCCCTGATGCGCCATTAGAGTAGCTCTTAGTGGACTGCAGCCACTCTCCGAACTTGTGTACAGAAGCTGGTCTGGTTCTCCTCGACACAAAAGTGTTACTGTTCCTGGTCCTGACCAGCTTGCTTGCTTGCTGCCATGCTTTGTGCAATTGTCTACAGACTCTGGATACAAGAACACAGCGACAGGTCTACGATGTTTTCGAACTGGGGCAAAAACGTGATGGTGACCCTCAAGATAGGATGTGAAAAATTTAAAAGAAAATCGATTTTTCAAAAATAGGTTCACTTTGCAATGCATATGTTTTTGAAGAGTTTTAGATATAAAAAATACATGTTCAAGGGAGTGTAAGACATGTTATTTGGTCTGAAGTGTGCGGAAGTGCTGTGCCACGCCTCTTCACACAGCATTCTTCTATAGCATGTCACTGTATTTCGCTCTGTGGAATTCAAACACGTATATTTTGTAATGAAAGCCATCAAACCTACATTCAGGACAGTGGAAATTAAAATGTTCTGTGGTGGCTCTCCTGCTCCCAGGTGGCTTGTTTGTCATCCTGTCTCCATTACAAAGAAGTCGCAATTAATAATGAATGGGATTATTTGTAACCAGGAGTGTAAGAACCATTCACAAAATTTGCACTCGCGTTACCTATTAGCTAATAACTTTGTCTTTTGTGTGACATAAAATTAAATACAGGAAACACAATTAGTAACTAGGAACTTATCTCGTCTGCGAAGCTCTTTACGTGAAAACTCGAAAAATTAGAGTAAACCGGTAGTTCCACTCGTATTTTTTTAAATCAATACTGATGTCAATGATATAACAGATTACAAATCATCCTTCTACTTTACAGAGTCAACTAAGGTGTTTCTCATGTGTAGAGAACCAGCAAACGTCTCTTCCACACCGAGCGGGGTGGCGCAGTGGTTAGACACTGGACTCGCATTCGGGAGGACGACGGTTCAATCCCGCGTCCGGCCATCCTGATTTAGGTTTTCCGTGATTTCCCTAAATCACTCCAGGCAAATGCCGGGATGGTTCCTCTGAAAGGGCACGGCCGACTTCCTTCCCAATCCTTCCCTAATCCGATGAGACCGATGACCACGCTGTCTGGTCTCCTTCCCCAAACCAACCAACCAACCGTCTCTTCCACCTGTCTTTCACCATCCAGATGCACACAACACACGCGACAATCGATCGTCTTTCAACCAAATAAAGACGGGAAATAGCGTACATATATGCAGTCAACTGGTCAATCTAAGTGAGGGGGAATAATCGTCCAGCACAAACACACGTCCATATTGATCTTCTCAAATTTCCACAGAAAACACATGCGATCACGAAGGCTGCCCAACACATATTGAGTATTAGTTAGCTATTCAGCCGCCTAGAGGGCGACACGGTTTGGTCAGCTACAAGGGGCCACCGTGAATACGCGCTCCCCGCACCCGGGTCAGAATCGCCCTAGGAAACCAGCCACACATACTTTATCATTGCACTTACAATTGACCTCAATCCGATGACATCCATGTCAAATCCGTACCTCCCATTACTTCACGACATAGACATTTTCTTTGCACATGGCGGAACACTGGATACGGTACATATACTTTATAAGCCAGCTGATCATGGCGAATCTATCACACAACCCCTGCTAAGTAAAGTTCTTCACCAATAACTGAATGCTGATGACACCAAACAATACTGGGCAAAAATCCACAATGGATGAACAGTCTCATTTGTTTTTCTTGCGAGTAGTACCACTGTGTCTTAAGAAGAGACACGTAATCATCTTATAAGCTACCAGCTATTAAAAAAACTCAATCGCAACGGCTGTTACTGTCGTCCTGCATAAAAAGCGGTCTTGGTCCTACCAGTGCACACAAGTACCGCTAATGATATCCATGTCAAAAACTCTACAAGCTTTATATATTGAAGTATGGTACTGCCTCTGAAGAAGGTGGTCTGTCACACAAGTTCTGTGGCATTGAATGTAGGTGGTGATTGCAGGGTGCGTATTAACAGACCGAAAGTGTGGTTGCACATCACCGTCAGTGTAAGCTCGTAATTAAATCAAAAAATTCAGAAAGTGATTTGGCTAAGAAATATGTGGTATGAAGCCGGTATCTGCAACAAACTCATGCAGCCGCTAGGTATGTCTCCAGTATTTGTACCACATTCTCTCTTGACGCCATGTCAAAATTCAGCAATATATCCACTGGGTTACAGGCGCTGGAGGATGATGGTTGACTGAGAAGGGTCACATACAGTAGATGGTGTTTTATGTGACGAATCCTTAAAAAAATACAACGTTAGACTGAGTTCGTAATAAATGTACAATATACACTAGCTTTTCAGAGCTAGAGTGTTAACCTGTCTGGTAGAAAGACTGTGTGCAATTTAGAATCAAATTTTTG
Source organism: Schistocerca piceifrons (assembly GCF_021461385.2). Taxonomy (NCBI): domain Eukaryota; kingdom Metazoa; phylum Arthropoda; class Insecta; order Orthoptera; family Acrididae; genus Schistocerca; species Schistocerca piceifrons. The sequence continues at coordinate 463,024,062 of NC_060149.1, forward strand.
GATTCAACCACATAACGGCGGTGGATCCTACGCAGATGTCTTTCAGTGATTACATCCACTGGTTAATCATATTTGTGGCACTCTCATGTCCCGAAACGAGTTACCCCTTTCGACCCTGTCTGCTTCAGGACCGTCCTTTTTACCACTCGGTGGAAATGGGATCACGTTGTCGTAGCCCCACCAGCTGTGTATAGTGCGTAAGGCCACCGCCCAGTGAAGCTTTCTCCTGCAACACAAGATAGCAGAAAAGAGAGTACCTACAGTTACAGGAACTGGGCAAAGTATGAGGTTTTTCCTACTGCATTACGATGTGTCTCGAAACTAAATACGGATACTGCAATCCAAAGGAGATCTGCGTACCTCAGGCTGCATTCATGTCTGTTGACCCATACATCCTCCCTATCATCCTGCGTTTCAACCATCCAAAAGAGAAAACAACTAAAAATTATAAAACTCTGCTAACATCATCCAACAGAGAACTCGAAAAGATTTTTACCGTGTCCCTGCCTTCCTATATACATATATCTAAAACAAATACTGTCAGTGTGCTGGTGCTGAGCATATGTGGCGACCGTATTAAATATAAAGGCGAAATGATAATTAAATCGACACCCTAGCTGCAAACAGGCGTTGATATACATCATTGGGGACATTTTGGAAATTTGTGACCGGATCGGGACTCGAACCCGGGATCTCTTGCTTTCATGGCAGACGCTCTATCCATTGAGGCATCGAGGGCACAGAGAAAAAGTGCTCCTGCAGGGACTTACCCCTTGCACGCTCCCCATGAGACCCACATTCCCAACATGTACAAACCACTAAATTCGTAGTGCGCCTAAAAGATGTTTGCCCATTACACTCATTACTCGTGGCAGATTACTCTACAAAGTCCCGTACGAGTTGGGGCATAGCATGTGCGTTCGCACAAGAAGGTCAATGGCCGGGAATCCATATTTTAACTATATATGAAGGTAGTATTTGTTCCCAAAAGAACAGATACCATTGATCTGATATTTCAGAACAGATACCATTGATCTGGTACACTCCAGGAAATGGAAAAAAAACACATTGACACCGGTGTGTCAGACCCACCATACTTGCTCCGGACACTGCGAGAGGGCTGTACAAGCAATGATCACACGCACGGCACAGCGGACACACCAGGAACCGCGGTGTTGGCCGTCGAATGGCGCTAGCTGCGCAGCATTTGTGCACCGCCGCCGTCAGTGTCAGCCAGTTTGCCGTGGCATACGGAGCTCCATCGCAGTCTTAACACTGGTAGCATGCCGCGACAGCGTGGACGTGAACCGTATGTGCAGTTGACGGACTTTGAGCGAGGGCGTATAGTGGGCATGCGGGAGGCCGGGTGGACGTACCGCCGAATTGCTCAACACGTGGGGCGTGAGGTCTCCACAGTACATCGATGTTGTCGCCAGTGGTCGGCGGAAGGTGCACGTGACCGTCGACCTGGGACCGGACCGCAGCGACGCACGGATGCACGCCAAGACCGTAGGACCCAACGCAGTGCCGTAGGGGACCGCACCGCCACTTCCCAGCAAATTAGGGACACTGTTGCTCCTGGGGTATCGGCGAGGACCATTCGCAACCGTCTCCATGAAGCTGGGCTACGGACCCGCACACCGTTAGGCCGTCTTCCGCTCACGCCCCAACATCGTGCAGCCCGCTTCCAGTGGTGTCGCGACAGGCGTGAATGGAGGGACGAATGGAGACGTGTCGTCTTCAGCGATGAGAGTCGCTTCTGCCTTGGTGCCAATGATGGTCGTATGCGTGTTTGGCGCCGTGCAGGTGAGCGCCACAATCAGGACTGCATACGACCGAGGCACACAGGGCCAACACCCGGCATCATGGTGTGGGGAGCGATCTCCTACACTGGCCGTACACCACTGGTGATCGTCGAGGGGACACTGAATAGTGCACCGTACATCCAAACCGTCATCGAACCCATCGTTCTACCATTCCTAGACCGGCAAGGGAACTTGCTGTTCCAACAGGACAATGCACGTCCGCATGTATCCCGTGCCACCCAACGTGCTCTAGAAGGTGTAAGTCAACTACCCTGGCCAGCAAGATCTCCGGATCTGTCCCCCATTGAGCATGTTTGGGACTGGATGAAGCGTCGTCTCACGCGGTCTGCACGTCCAGCACGAACGCTGGTCCAACTGAGGCGCCAGGTGGAAATGGCATGGCAAGCCGTTCCACAGGACTACATCCAGCATCTCTACGATCGTCTCCATGTGAGAATAGCAGCCTGCATTGCTGCGAAAGGTGGATATACACTGTACTAGTGCCGACATTGTGCATGCTCTGTTGTCTGTGTCTATGTGCCTGTGGTTCTGTCAGTGTGATCATGTGATGTATCTGACCCCAGGAATGTGTCAATAAAGTTTCCCCTTCCTGGGACAATGAATTCACGGTGTTCTTATTTCAATTTCCAGGAGTGTATTTCGGGAACCGATACCACCTTCATATGTAGTTAAAATATGGCTACCCAGCCATTGACCTTGTGCGAACGCACACGCTATGCCCCAACTCGTACGGGACTTTGTAGATTAATCTGCCACGAGTAATGAGTGTGATGGGCAAACATCTATTAGGCACACTACGAATGTAGAGGTGTGGACATGTTAGGAATGTGGGTCTCACGGGGAGCGTGCAAGGGATACGTCCCTGCAGGCGCACTATCCTCTGTGCCCTCGGTGCCTCAGATAGAGCGTCTGCCATGTAAGCAGGAGATCCCGGGTTCGAGTCTCGGTCGGGGCACACATTTTCAACATGTCCCCAATGATGTATATCAATGCCTGTTTGCAGCTAGGGTGTTGATTTAATTATCATTTCATTCTAGAGAAGCTGCACGGTCATCAATGGTATCAGTTCATTCGGGAACAGATACTACCTTCATATATAGTTAAAATGTACAGGTATTGGATTTACTGGAGAAGGTGACCAGTGTAAAGTCTCATTGCCTGTGCTGTAGGAGGACCATATCCCACAGACTATCAGTCGCAAGAGAGGGTTTGTTGTTTGATACATTGTTTTTTCTGCTTTAAAACATCCAAGAAGTGCATGACTACAGCTTTATATGTCACCATATACTTTTTTTTTCAGCATGACTTCGAGGCCTGTGTCAGTTTCTAAACTGCCATTAACATATGTTGATGCAATGGTTCTCACAGAAAACTGGACATCAAACAGTGTAAACTATGCTGCTGCTCCTAAAACACAAAGGATGATGATTGAAATAAAAAACAATCACAACATATTGAAACTGGAAGGCTTTTGTGATATTTTGGCACATTTACAAAGAGCCGTCCGAAGGTGATTCATGACCTCTACATTTAAACTCAGTGACAGCGTAGCAGATGGCTCGGTGTTCTGTTTCGACTGATTCCTCATTTTGCGGTTATGTACGTGATTACTGTTTTGGTGTTAGCCATCCCCAGAAGGTGTTGCCCCTCCAACAAGAGTCTTTCTCCATCTCAAACAAGTGATGTCAGTCAATCATTATGACAGAGGAAATAGTAAAGACTCTGTCAATGTACTGTAATAAGTGTCAAAGTCTACAGTGCGATCAATTTTAGCAATTTTACCAGTTTCTCCTCTGTAATTTCAATGCCAACCAATGACACGGCAGCATGCTTCCCAGTTTCTGTATCATTCCTAAACCCTCCTTCACCACTTTGCGAGTACCATTGTGAATGTAGATTGATAACTGTGCAGTACATCCATTCATTGTTTATTCTTGAACATATATATGGTTACGATTGTCCGTCTTGCCCTATGTGGATGGGAGTCACAGAGTATTCAAAGATATCCTCGCTTTGTCTTTGACCAACTGTCCCTGCAACACTGTCACCGATTTAATCTGTAAACGCTGTTCTGCACCAGTCTTACTCACGGCATCCATCCAAGTGCACAAAATCTCTCTAGTTCCACGCATGTTGAGGAAGTTAGCACTCCTTATTGGTGTATAGTAGATACGAAAGTCTTGTGATAATATAAAGGAAGGTTGAAGAGAAGAAAAATTGTTGTTGTATGCATTATGGAGCTCCAGATGGAAGGGGTTTGAAGCATTTTATGTAAATGAACTGCGTTATCAGTTCTAAAGTATTGTGCTAGTGTCTGGGGTCAGTACCAAGAAGGAATTGGTAAGAGAGAATTGATCATAGAACATTAGCACATGCACTCTGATCTTGGGCATAAACGTCCAATATCTGCCATACAGCCACTCTGCAAGTTTTCTAGTCCACTCGCTATGATGACAAAGATGAGACTACTTGTTTAAAATAGAGTCTTTGTGTGACATGCGTAATATAGCTTTCTAGAAGTGTATAGCGCGCACTGTTCATATCCGGTCACAGCACAGAAGTTATACTATGCTTGTATCAGTCCTAAATAACATGATCATTAGTAACTGAGAATGCCTCTTACAAGGAAACAGACTAAAGTGTAGCAGGGGTGTTTGACACGTGAAATAACATTTCATGCTGCCACTGAGTCCATAAACAGAACATCTGTCAAGGAGATGTATACATGGGGATTGCAGCACCTCACAAACACCTCTCACTAACTTTGAAACGCCATAGTTATGAAATTAAAGACTCGATTTTATTCCCCAAGATGCAGCAGGGGACTGGAGTATGTTGCATAAATCTTCGTTCGTCCAGAGGAGGGTGCTGAAATAGGATGGTCATGTTTCATCATCACACATGAGTAGTAGGAAGTCCTCTGATGACTATGGTATGGAGAGGTTTGCTGTTAATGATGGCATGTAGATAGTCCTTTAAGTCACACACAGAAGACACATCAAACGCAGGTAACTCCACAACTGATAAACCCTGACAGAACAACCGAAAAAAATGGTTAAATGATCTGCAGTAACATCTCTCTAGAAGGCATCATCAGTCTACAATTAAATCATATCTCATTACAACTCCATTTCAACCAATCACTCCACTCACTTTCTGTCATTCTTTAAGACAGATACAAGTCAATTTAGAGGCAGATGGTTCTCTTTCTTCCAGGAATGCATCAAAGATAGCAGTCAACTCTCATGTATCACTATTACTTCAATAGACATAAAGTAGAATGTTGCCATACAATAACTGTTTGTTAGCTGACAGCGCAAGATTCTGTCTGGCGTAGAGTACAGAGAAGATCGTTGTAAATACTCTTTGTTAGGGTTTAAAATATCAGATCAGTCCTGCACAGGGTCAAACACGCGATCCAGTCTGTAGTTGTATATTGCATTCCCACAGCTGGTAATACAATGTTCTTTAGCCAAGGACACTTTGTAAAAGTCTATAAAGTGACTGACTTTGGGATCACATCTTGGCTTGTGATCTGACATGTACAAAAATTTGTTTTTAGCTTTAAATGCGAACATTTTACGTTAGGCTTTACTGTGACTGTTATTGACATTAAATGAAACAACAAGTTTACTGGGATGAGAAATTCTTAGCAAGCACGGGCATAACAAGAAGAACTGCACCACATGTGATGTGTTACAACAGTGAAAGAAACCTGTGACCACTGGAGACAGTGCCACAAGTTCCTCCAAAAAATCATAACACAACAATCACACAAATGTCATACTAACATATGTAAATCCACCTGATGATGGAGGTTTAAACCTTTGAAACGCGTCGTGGAGATAAATAAACAATGAAACTTGTTGTTTCATTTAATATAAATTTGTTATTCTACAATTTGTGGTCAAGCACGTTAAACATTGTGTTGCAGCTGTCTTGTCACTGTCGCCATAAAAATGACGGTTTCCATAGTTACTGGTGCTTTCATGTCAACTTTTTCTCATATTTTTCTTCTCGCTCCTACATATTCGTTCCCACGTACAATAACTGTCATGCACCAAGCAGAAGACATACCAGTGCTACCGCTTTTATGTGTATTTTGCCATCAGTTTATACGTCGCTTCTGTCAGTTTTCGTAATTTTATGTCACTTCTGCCGACGCTATCGTCACATCACTTCTCGCCAAGTAATCTAAAATTGTTTGTAAATGTAGTAGTCCAGTCGTCAACATCCAGCAAATGCACAATTTTTTTGAGTCGGACGGTATAGTTATGCACTGTACTTGAACGCATCCAAGCACATTTTCTACAGTTTTAGTGCATTTGTTCTGTTTTCTGTCTGTTTATGTGTCATGGAGGAGCACAACATGTCTTCACGTAATGTGATAGATATTGCCAAGTGACAGGAAGTTGAATTTTGTTAGGAGAGGATTAGTGTGAGCTATAGCTAGTGAAGTGCGGCCCGGCAGCCGACACATGTAGTTAGCCAGCGAGTGATGTAATGCTATGTGTCCTTAGCTAAAGAGCGCTGTATTACCAGCTGTGGGACTGCAATATATAATGATAGACTGGATCGCTTATTTGACCCTGTGCAGGACTGATCAGATGTTTTTGCAATGTACTTCTCTGTACTCTACGCCAAACAGAACCTTGCGGTGTCAGCTAATAAACAATTATTGTATTGCAACATTCTACTGTATGTCTATTGAAGTTATAGTGATACATGCGAGTTGACTGCTGTCTTTGATGCATTCGTGGAAGAAAGAGAACCATCTGCCTCCAAACTGACTTGCTTTACCCTTAAAGGATGACAGAAAGTGAATGGAGTGATGGGCTGAAATGAAGTTGTAACAAGTTATGATTTAATTGTAGATTGATGATGCCTTCTCGAGAGATGTTGCTGCAGGTCATTTAATCATTTTTTCCCGGTTGTTCTGTCGGGTGTCAGTTGTGTGGCATAGCCTATGTTCAGTAGGTGTTCTGTTTGTGACTTAGAAGACTATCTACATGTGATCAAGACCCCTCCATACCATAGTCATCAGAGGACTTCCTGCTAATGTGTGATGATGATGAAACATGTCCATCCAGTTTCAGCACCCTCCTCTAGACGAACAAAGACTTAGGGGCATAAAATCGAGTCACAAGTTTCATAACTGCGGTGATAAGTTAGTGAGAGGTGTTTGTGAGGTACTGCAATCCCCATGTATACATCAGCTTGACAGATGTCAGATGTCCTGTTTATAGAGTTGGTGGCAACATGAAATATAATTTATATGTCAAACACCCCGGCTACACGTTGGTCTGTTTCCTTGTAAGAGGCATTCTTCATTACTAATGATCATAGGACTGATGCAAGCATAGTATAATTTCTGAACTGTGACTGGGCGCTATTAACCTCTGGAAAGGTATATTGTGCATGTCTCACAAAGACTATGTTTTAAGGACGCAGCTTTACCTTCTTAGAGATTGTCACTGTAGTGAGTGAAATAGAAAACTTGCTGGGTGGATGTGTGTCAGATGTTGGACATTTATGTCTGGCATTAGAGTGCATGTGTTTATGTTCCATGATAATCTCTCTCTTACCAATACCTTCTTGGTACTTGTATCTTCACAAGATGTCAAATGCTGGACAGCTGCAGATTAAATCTGTGGTGTCACCGCCAGACACCACACTTGCTAGGTGGTAGCCTTTAAATCGGCCGCGGTCCGTTAGTATACGTCAGACCCGCGTGTCGCCACTGTCAGTGATCGCAGACCGAGCGCCGCCACACGGCAGGTCTAGTCTAGAGAGACTCCCTAGCACTCGCCCCAGTTCTACAGCTGACTTTGCTAGCGATGGTTCACTGACTACATACGCTCTCATTTGCAGAGACGCCAGCCTTCAGCTACGTCGTTTGCTACGACCTAGCAAGGCGCCATATTCAGTTACTATGTCTTCTGAACAGATAATATTGTGACTCATGTACCGTCAAGAGCGACGTTCATCATTAGCGGATTAAAGTTAAGTATCAAACTAATTACGTCCGCTTTCTGAATTTTAATTCCTTGTCATGTTCCAGGCCTCACGTCAGTATAGTTCCTCCCTCATCACGCCAGCCTGCGTGAACTAAAACGCGTGCATTTCGGCCTCCTCTAGTAACACGGTGTTGGCTCTTCTGCCAACCCAACAAAATCAGTGACAGTGTTGCAGGGAGGGTTGGTCAAAGACAATGCGACGAGATCTTTGAATCTCTAACTTTATCCTAAGAATACCAGAGCCCATCCACATGGGGCAAGATGGACAATCATAACTGTAAATTACAGAAAATAATTGGAGTGCTAGAAATATGTATACTGCTGTCCAATTTACTTCCATATATACAGGGTGATTCAAAAATGCATGTAAATATTTTAAGGGTGTATTTGTGAGGTAAATATAAGACAAAAATGTTCTATAAATGTTTTTCCATAAACGTTTAATTCCAGAGTTATCGTTAAATACGAAAGTCATGTCCGTATCAAAACGACGGCAGTGCAAGCAGCAGGATGCCATATTCTGGTACGTAATTCTCATACGTATCTCCCAACAGTTGATTCGAAACTGCATGAATAGTGTTTGTTTTTGTTTGCACGTGATGTTTACTCCTACTGTACGGAAGATGGCGCTGATGTTGTTGGTAACGGAAAAGTACGTCCTGTCGTTCATTCATCGTCGGAAGGCTAAAGGTTTCGTGCACATGATGTACTCAAACAGTGAGTATGCTGATATGCACCTTGTGTATGGTGCAGCAGATGGAAATGCACTTGCAGCAAGACGAAGGTACAGTGAGCTGTTTCCAGGAAGACGGTTACCAAGTCATCAGACGTTTGTATCTGTGGACAGACGTATGCGGGAGTATGGCATTCGTCCTGGGCCACATTCAGGTCGACCACTTGAGCATGCAGTGAACGTCGAGGAACATGTTTTGGACCTGGTAGACCAAGATCCATCTATCAGTACGAGACAAATTAGTGCAGCTGTACGACTTCCACAATCTACTGTATGGCGGCTGCTTCGGAGACAACAGTTGCATCCATTTCACCTGCAAAAAGTGCACGAATTGACACCTGAAGACTATCCTCGCCGTCAGCAATTCTGCCAGTGGTTACAAGAGCGTCATTTGAATGATCCAATGTTCATTCGGCGGATATTATTCACAGATGAGGCCATGTTTACTCGTGCGGGTGTAATCAATTCGCATAATATGCACCAGTGGGCTGTCGAGAATCCTGGCGCGAGAATTGTGCGTGGATATCAACATCAATTCTCCATAAACATTTGGTGTGGTATTGTGGGGAATTACTTACTCCGACCTCATGTTCTGCCTCCAAGGCTGAATGGGCACGCGTACTGCGAATTTTTGGAGGGAGAATTGCCTGGATTGTTACAGGATGTCCCTCTTGCAACACGAGCCACCATGTGGTTTATGCACGATGGTGCTCCCGCCCATTACAGCCGCAACGTAAGGGCGTACCTCAATTCTGCGTATCCACATCGATGGATAGGTCGCGGAGGACCAATTGCTTGGCCAGCCAGATCACCTGACCTGAACCCTTTAGACTTTTATTTATGGGGCCGACTAAAGACATTGGTGTATTCTTCTGCAGTACCGAACAGAGAAGTGCTACAACAAAGAATTGAAGGTGGTTGTGAAATTATTCGTGGAGAGTTGAACGGACTGTGTAATGTGCAGAGATCATTGATGCGACGAGCACGGGTCTGTCTGCAAGTTCAGGGACAGCATTTTGAACATGCATTGCATTAAGATTTGTGCAAATACAGTACAGTACAGTACAGTCTGTAAAATGCTTCAATTTTCCTTAGTTATTGTGCATTGCTGTAGTTCAATCAACAGGACCTAAATTAATACAGTGTTCGCGAGGAATTGTTTCAGTTTGTTACGTCACGTTTATTTATCAGTTTGCGTTGTTAGTCCAAATGCACTGTAATTAAACTGTGAACTCTGGGCATTAAATACCTTACGTTGTATTGAATGTATTATCCTGTTTTGTTCATAACTCTGTAATAAGCCAAGTATGGAAAAAATTGTATAGAACATTTTTGTCTTATATTTACCTCACAAATACACCCTTGAAATATTTACATGCATTTTTGAATCACCCTGTATACTTGTGTGCATATTTATATATACACACGAAGTAGTGAAGGGAGGTTTAGCAATAGTACAGAAACTGGTAAGCATGCTGCTGTGTCATTGGTTGGCGTTGGAAGTATGGGAGAGAAACTGGTAAAACTGCTAAAATTGATCGCACTATCGACTTTGATGCTTATTACAGTACAGTGATGGTGTCTTTACCACCTCATCTGCCCACTGGTATACTGTTGATTACCATATAATAACTGGCTGGCAACTCTTGTTTGAGATGGAGAAAGACTCTAGTTGGAGTGGCAACACCTTCTGTGGATGGCTAGCACCAAAATAGAGACTGCATACATGACCACAATATGAGGAATCAGTTGAAACAGAATACTGAGCCATCTGCTACCCTGCCGCTGTGAAAGATGAGTTTAAATGTAAAGGTCATCGGTAACCTTAGGACAGCTCTTATGAAATGCGACAAAATATGATAAAAGTTTTTCAGTGTCCATATGTTGTGACTTTTATTTCAATCATCATCCTGTGTGTTGTGGGAGCAGCAGCATAATTTACACTGTTTGATGTCCAGTTTTCTGTGAGAGCCATTGGATCAAAATGTGGTAATGTCAATTTAGAACCTGACACAGACCTCGAAGCTGTGGTGAAAAAAGAAATGGTGGTGTACAAAGCTGTAGTCATGCCCTGGTTGGATGTTTTACAGCAGAAAAAACAATGTATCAAACAACAAACCCTCTCTTGCGACTGATACTCTTTGGGATATGGTCCTCTTACAGCACAGGCAATGAAACTTTACACTGATTTCTGAAGGTGACTTGCATCAATGGTCACCTGCTCCAGTAGATCTCCATAGCTGTATATTTAATAGGGTTGTCACATATGCTCAGCACCAGCACACTAACGGTATTTGATTCATATATATATATCGAGTTCTCTGTTGGTTGATGTTAGCAGAGGTTTTATAGTTTTTGTAGTTGTTTTCTCTTTTGGATGGTAGAAACGAAGGATGATAGAGAAAATGTATGGTTCGATAGACATGACTGCAGACTGAGGTAAGCAGATCACCTTCGGACTGCAATACCAGTATTTAGTTTCGAGCCATATCGTAATGCAGTAAAAAAAACCTCATGCTTTTCACAGTTCCTGTAACTGTATGTACTCTCTTCTCTGCTACCTTGTGTTGCAGGAGAAAGCTTCGTTTGGCGCTGGCCTTACACACTGTACACTGCTGGTGGAGCTACGACAACATGCTCACATTTCAGCTGAATGTTCAAAAATGATAGCCCTGTTGCATTAACCCAGCTCACCCTGTTTTTCGAAGGGTCGCAGAAGGTTTTAGATATAGCGCCCTCCAGCTTCTGCTCAGTTCCGCCTTAAACTGGAACGATCACTTGGACAAAGCTGCAGAAAGTGAGGAACATTTACAGTATGCATAGGGGTTGTCTAAAAACCCCATTTAAGCTTTTCTGTGGCAGATAGAATCGAAAAGGGTGACTCGTTTCGAGATATATGAGTGTCACGAATACGTTTAACCAGTGGCTGTTATCATTAAAAGACGTCTCCATAGGATCCAACGCAGGTATGTGGTTGAATGGAAAGATTTGATTCCAAATCACAGATAGCATTTCTACCGGAAAGTGTAACACTACAGATCTGAAAAGCCAGTGTATATTGTACATTTCTTATAACCTCAATCTAGTGTTGTATCTTTTAAGTGATCCGTCACATAGGACACCGTCTACTGTACGTCGCGCCCGGGTTCCCGGGTTCGATTCCCGGCGGGTTCAGGGATTTTCTCTGCCTCGTGATGACTGGGTGTTGTGTGATGTCCTTAGGTTAGTTAGGTTTAAGTAGTTCTAAGTTCTAGGGGACTGATGACCATAGATGTTAAGTCCCATAGTGCTCAGAGCCATTTCTACTGTATGTGATCATTCTCAATCAACCATCATCCTCCATCGCCTATAACCCAGTAGATATTCGCAAAACCTCTGTTGTGGCATTGCGATAGAATGTGTGACAAATACTGGAGAAGTATCTAGCAGCGGCATGAGGGAGTTGCTTGCCGGCCGCGGTGGTCTCGCGGTTCTAGGCGCTCAGTCCGGAACCGCGAGACTGCTACGGTCGCAGGTTCGAATCCTGCCTCGGGCATGGATGTGTGTGATGTCCTTAGGTTAGTTAGGTTTAAGTAGTTCTAAGTTCTAGGGGACTGATGACCATAGATGTTAAGTCCCATAATGCTCAGAGCCATTTCTACTGTATGTGATCATTCTCAATCAACCATCATCCTCCATCGCCTATAACCCAGTAGATATTCGCAAAACCTCTGTTGTGGCATTGCGATAGAATGTGTTACAAATACTGGAGAAGTATGTAGCAGCGGCATGAGGGAGTTGCTTGCCGGCCGCGGTGGTCTCGCTGTTCTAGGCTCTCAGTCCGGAACCGCGAGACTGCTACGGTCGCAGGTTCGAATCATGCCTCGGGCATGGATGTGTGTGATGTCCTTAGGTTAGTTAGGTTTAAGTAGTTCTAAGTTCTAGGAGACTGATGACCACAGATGTTAAGTCCCGTAGTGCTCAGAGCCATTTGAACCATTTTGAGGGAGTTGCAAATACCGGCTTCTTATCACATTCCTCAGCAGAATCACTTCCTAAATTTGGTGGTTTTATTATGAGCTTACACAGCCGGCGACGTCCTTTCACACTTTTGGACTGTTACTGCACACCGCACAATCACGGTCTGTATTCAATGCCACAGAATTTATGTGGAAGACCACTTCATTGGGAAGGAATATCATACCTCGATTCATAGAGCTTGTACGGTATTAACATGGATATCTTTAGTGATACTTGTGTGTGCTGGTAGAACCAAGACTGATTTTTATACATGGTGACAGTAACATGGGAGTTGCGATCGTGTTTCTTTAATAGCTGATCGCTTATAAGTCGATTATGTCCCTCTTCCTAAGACACAGTGGTACCACTCGCAAGGAAAACAAATGAGACATGCTCATCCATCACGGAATTTTGCTCAGTATTGTTTGATGTCAGCGGTATTCATTTATTGTTGACGTATTATACTTAGTAGGAAATGTGCGATAAATTCGCCATGATCAGCAGACTTATAAAGTGTATTTACTGTGACCAATGTTCTGACATGTGTAAAGAAACTATGTCCTGAAGTAAGGCGAGGTATGGATTTGACGTAGATGTCGTCGAATTGAGGCTGTAATCGTAATATTTAATTGCAAGTATGGTGATAAAATATACGTGGCTTGTCTCCTAGAACGATTCAGCACTTATTGGCGGTGGCGTTTGGCCAGAACGACTGACATTTCCGTCTTACGACGGGAGCTGGGGAAACTAGACAGGCCAACTGGGCTACAGGAATGTAGCTGACCTATCTGTGTCACCCTCTAGGCGGCTGAATAGCGAACCAATACTCATTATGTGTTGGGAAGCCTTCGTGATCGCATGTGTTCTCCGTGGAAATTTGAGATCAATATGAACGTGTATTTGCGCAGGAAACGTATTCCCCTTCACCTAGATTGACTTGTTGACTGCTTCTAGATATTTCCCATCTTTATTTGGTTGAGAGAATATCGAATGTTGTGTGTGTTGTGTCATCTAGATGGTGAAAGAGACGTTTGCTGGGTGTCTAGACATGAGAAACACTTTAGTTGACATCGTAAAGTAGAAGGATGATATGGAATCTGTTGTATCATTGACATCAGTATTCGTTAAAAAATACGAGTGGAACTACCAGGTCCCTCTTTTTTCCGAGTTTTTATCTAAAGATATTCGCAGACGAGATAAGTTTCCAGTTTTCTAGTGGTTTGCCGCACTTTCTACCTCGCTGCACCTCGCTAAAGTTTTGTGTTTCTGGAGATACAATTTCCACTCTTTATCTTCGGAGTTATACAGTGCTAGTGATCGGTTGCATATTGCTAAGGGCTTGATATCGAGATCTATCACGTATGTGGTATGATATTCTGGCAAACCATGTGGAAATACACTCCTGGAAATGGAAAAAAGAACACATTGACACCGGTGTGTCAGACCCACCATACTTGCTCCGGACACTGCGAGAGGGCTGTACAAGCAATGATCACACGCACGGCACAGCGGACACACCAGGAACCGCGGTTTTGGCCGTCGAATGGCGCTAGCTGCGCAGCATTTGTGCACCGCCGCCGTCAGTGTCAGCCAGTTTGCCGTGGCATACGGAGCTCCATCGCAGTCTTTAACACTGGTAGCATGCCGCGACAGCGTGGACGTGAACCGTATGTGCAGTTGACGGACTTTGAGCGAGGGCGTATAGTGGGCATGCGGGAGGCCGGGTGGACGTACCGCCGAATTGCTCAACACGTGGGGCGTGAGGTCTCCACAGTACATCGATGTTGTCGCCAGTGGTCGGCGGAAGGTGCACGTGCCCGTCGACCTGGGACCGGACCGCAGCGACGCACGGATGCACGCCAAGAGCGTAGGATCCTACGCAGTGCCGTAGGGGACCGCACCGCCACTTCCCAGCAAATTAGGGACACTGTTGCTCCTGGGGTATCGGCGAGGACCATTCGCAACCGTCTCCATGAAGCTGGGCTACGGTCCCGCACACCGTTGGGCCGTCTTCCGCTCACGCCCCAACATCGTGCAGCCCGCCTCCAGTGGTGTCGCGACAGGCGTGAATGGAGGGACGAATGGAGACGTGTCGTCTTCAGCGATGAGAGTCGCTTCTGCCTTGGTGCCAATGATGGTCGTATGCGTGTTTGGCGCCGTGCAGGTGAGCGCCACAATCAGGACTGCATACGACCGAGGCACACAGGGCCAACACCCGGCATCATGGTGTGGGGAGCGATCTACTACACTGGCCGTACACCACTGGTGATCGTCGAGGGGACACTGAATAGTGCACGGTACATCCAAACCGTCATCGAACCCATCGTTCTACCATTCCTAGACTGGCAAGGGAACTTGCTGTTCCAACAGGACAATGCACGTCCGCATGTATCCCGTGCCACCCAACGTGCTCTAGAAGGTGTAAGTCAACTACCCTGGCCAGCAAGATCTCCGGATCTGTCCCCCATTGAGCATGTTTGGGACTGGATGAAGCGTCGTCTCACGCGGTCTGCACGTCCAGCACGAACGCTGGTCCAACTGAGGCGCCAGGTGGAAATGGCATGGCAAGTCGTTCCACAGGACTACATCCAGCATGTCTACGATCGTCTCCATGGGAGAATAGCAGCCTGCATTGCTGCGAAAGGTGGATATACACTGTACTAGCGCCGACATTGTGCATGCTCTGTTGCCTGTGTCTATGGGCCTGTGGTTCTGTCAGTGTGATCATGTGATGTATCTGACCCCAGGAATGTGTCAATAAAGTTTCCCCTTCCTGGGACAATGAATTCACGGTGTTCTTATTTCAATTTCCAGGAGTGTACATAATTTCTTTTAATCCTACAGTGTGGAGATCGCTGTAGAAAGCGTGGCAGCAAGCAAGCAAGCAAGCAGGTCAAGGTCAGAAACATTAGCGTCTTGGTGCCAAGGGGAACCAGCCTAGACTTTGTACAGCAGTTTGCAGAATGGCCGCAGTCCCCTGAGGGCTGGTCGGATCACGTGTCATAGCAGTGTGTATGAGGTCAATTGACTCATGACCATTAGCCACGGTGGATGACTGACTGCCGTTGCGAGAAATATCTAGTGCTGCGAGGACTATATAAGGTGCTTGTGATTATGTGTTTTTTTTTTGGGGGGGGGGGGATTTGTCTGTTTTCGCGGTATATGTGCAAGGGTCTGGTGGTTGATAGTTGTATGCAGCATGCAGAAGTGATTTTTTGGTATGGTGCAGCATACCGAATTGTGTTTACTACAGTGATATGATTTGCAATGATATAGCCTGGTTCGAGATCGGTTTACGCCGAAAAAATTCTAGCTTTCCCTGACAGCAGCAGAGCAAGAAATTTAGGAAGTGTCTTTGGCGATAGTTTCCGGATTTCATGACCTGTAGACCACTTTTGCACTGTTTAATTGTTAGTGCAATATGACTGCTGTATGTTTTTTTTTCAGTTTGTACAAAATAGTTTTCCCGCTGAAAGTCTCGTAATTAGTCTTTCTGCAGAAAATGACAGACTGCGCTCCCACACCGGCAGCAGCAGCAGTGGGTTTCGCGCCGAAAAATTATAGCTTTCCTCGACAATAGCACAGCAGTGTAATTGAGGAAGTACCTTTTGCGGTAGTTTCCATATTTTATGATCTGTAGACCACTTTTGCTCAATTTGACTGCCAGTGAAATACGACTTCTGTATACATTTTCTTAGATCTGTACAAAATAGTTTTGCCACAAAAGTCTCGTAATTTGACTGTCTACAGAAAATGGCGAACAGTGCTACCACAATAGCAGCAGCAGCAGTTTGGTGGGTAAATTAAGTAATAACCAATAAGAATGCTCCATTCACAAGATCTTCCATGACATCATAGTGTCACAAGACATCCTTTGTGCAGAGCATAGGAGCCACTACAGACTGGTTTGATCAAGGTGGGGCAAGGTATCTACGGAAAGTTCTGTGACGTCTGAGAGTCACATCATGGCTTATGTGTTCGAATGTTCTGAGACAAATCCAAGTTGACCATCCTCCTCTAGTTTGGTCAAGCGGGATGCTGTCCCTTCACCCACCATTGTGACTTTAGAGCATCTCCAGACCAACAGCTGTAGGACATCGAAAATTCACCAAAAATTCCAGCAATTTTTCTCGTATGTTGGACAGTGCTTTGAATTCTCTTTGTGTAATTGTTCTGATTTTCCTGTCTGTGCTTCGAGAAGTAAAGGAAATAACGTCCCTGACTCCAGCAGCAGCAAATATAAACTAAGTGCTCTCACTGTTTCAGAAAAGTGATGAACACCACAGCAGCTGTAGGATTCAGAAATTTTTTGCCTGTGGCAGTGCCGTGAGACAAGCAACTAAAACTCGAAGAGTTGTGAGCATCCTAATTAGAGTTACAGAGATATTTATTTCGACTTCCAAATAACACCGATTTGCAGCTGATAACGGTTTCGGGATCTGTTTCAACAAAAACGTGTGATGTGTCTCAGGGGGATTTCACATGAGTGCAGCGGTGTTTTTAGAGTTCATGTTGAGTGTGGCAGTATACATTGCAAAATTAATGCAAAATACTGTGCAGCGATCTGTTTTTATAGTGCATTTAAACACATATTTAGTTGGATTTAGTAGCTCCTGATGCAGCTCGTGCTCAAAGTCAAGGGCATTTCTCACAAAAGCTCGCAAAGTGTATCAGGGGTGATTTCACAAGTGTGCTGCGACCTTTTTAGAATCAGTATTCTCGGTCGTCAGCATACACCGCAAAACAGAGGTGAATGATTGTGCAGTGATTTTTTTTGAAAGTGCGTTTAGAGACATATTCAATAGGATTTAGTAACTCCTGAAGCAGCTCGTGCTCAAAGACAAGGGTATTTCCCACAAAAGCATGAGAAGTGTCTCAGGGGTGGTTTCACAAGTGGGCTCCGATCTTTTACTTTTAGACTCCGTGTTCAAGTGTGGTAGTGATGGTATTTCTCCGAATAACAATCACAAATAGCTTATAATTATTTTTATGCGTCATCTGCAAGGCTCTCTCTCTCTCTCTCTCTCTCTCTCGTTCTCTCTCTCTCTTTATGAAGTGGTGCATTTAGTTTCTGTGCCATTTTCAGGTTATGTATTTGACAATATTCCACTCATTGACTAAACACCAGATTTCATATCTCCCGAAGCAGTGCGTGTTCAATGACAAAGGGTGTCTGTCTGCTGGGGATGGGATGGAGGAAGGCTGCAGGTATTTCCTGCGTAACGTGCGCTGCCACCCCTGTGGCTACGGTGTGGCAGTGCTGTGTACCTGGTGAATGGCCTCTCTTCCAGTGGACGTGGATACTCTGGGGAGAACGTCTTGCCTCTTGCACTTTGGAAAACTAGCTCGATTCTTATCGAATGATGTGCAGTTACATCACACTCATTTACCAGTATGTGTTGTGAAGTGTAACTTAGCCCCATTCTGCTGCATCTTTATTATTTGATGAAGTGTATTTGTCTTATTCACACATTCACCAAAAGTCATTGCTTTCAAATTTTGTTTGGGTAGCTATCGATACAGTCTGCAGCTGTATGGTTACAGCTAACATACCAGTTAACGTCCTTTTTCTTTAGCACAGACATCTCATTCATTGACCACTAGTAGACAAAGTGAACAATTACGTGCATCCTGCCCGTCCAGCAGCTAGACACAGACTGAGTCCTTTTCCCGCTATTTTTCCCCAGACCGCCATCTGGGATTACATCAAGAGAGGGGCCGACAGTGCCCTGTGGTGGTGATGTTGTGAACTTAGTCAGTTGGACTCTGGACTTCAAGGTGAACACACTGGATGGTGCTACTGCCTATAACAAATAAAATTATTTAAATAAACAGTGCATACAAAATAGAGATTTATGTCCACCCTATCTGGCAGCCCGGGAGATACTGAGCCCTTTTCCCTCCAATGTCCAGATGACGGAAGGGCGGGGAGGTGAGTGGGGCTTGTTTGGATGAACAATGCATAAAAAAGAAAGATTTTGTCCACCCCGTCCAGAAGCCCAGCACAGACTAAGTCCTTTACCGCCAGTTTCGAGAAGGTTTGGGGAGGGAAGGGAGAGGGCAGGGGGTGGAGTAACGTTAGTGGAGATAGCCCAACTGATCTATTCTTCCGGGAAAATTTGAACCTCTCACCATGAAGTCACTGTGATGTTGTCACATCAATGGCCGCCATCTTGGATCTTACATCTTGAATAAATTTGGCGACAATGCCGAGTGGGCCATGCTGTCTTTGTCCCACTACTTTCAGGTGTTACTGCAGGTCCCTTTGAAGCCCGTGTGAATGTCCTTTGTAGCATAATACTGCCATTACCGCTCTTCTGCCAGCCTGCATGAGTGATGCGATGTATGTTTCGGAACGCCATTCACCTGCATGATACGTATCCAGAAATGACCACTGAGGTGGTGTAATAAGAAACAAGATTCATCAGGCCAGTTAACAAATTTCCATTGACCCATGGCTCAGCCTCGATGATCCCATACTCACTGCTGTCATAATTGATGTTGTTGAGTCAACATGTGAATGGGTATTCGTCATCTGTGTTTAACAATTTTTTGCAGTGGTACGCTCCAAAACACGTGCTTACACCAGCATACGATATTTCACAAATCGTCAGCTGTCCTGAAAAGGTGCAAGTTTCTGACCTCTATGTTGTGTGATGAGACGTGGACGTCCAACACTTTGTCACCTACTCGCTGTTTCACTGTCCTTCAATCCCTTTCCATAGATACGACAATAGCACGCGAACAGCTGACAAGCAACATCGTTTCTGAAATTCTAGTTCTCAGCAGCTGGCCATTAACAATCTGCCCTTCTCAAGTGCTGGCCTTAACAATCTGTCCTTTGCAAAGTGACTGTTTCCGAGAAACTGATGAAAACAGCGAGGAACGGAACAAATGCAGGTGATAGTAAATGAAATGTTCCTTTGAAGGTTTTTGTTCATTATCACCAATACTGTCACCCGTCAATGGTTGTACCTTTCCTCCTGATTCATCCTGTATATTTCCCTTAGCGCTTCAAGTGCCGACAGTGCCACATTGCGGCGTTCAGTACCTGTGGTGTGTAGTGGTCATGTTTTACTTCATTAGAGTATTTTCTTACCTTCTTTAACATTCCTTTTAAGACCCACAGCCAAGTATGCTATGAGAGCCTAGTGGTCACTTACGTCCTCCTCTGCATAAGTTGAGTCTAATAGTTCGGTTCTCTTAGTTGGGAGGAGGTCTAAGACATTGCCTTCGTCAGTTGCTTCTCTAACTCTCTGCTCCAAGTACGTTTAAAAACAATGCATCCAGAACGACAGGGCGTGATTGTCTGTCCCTGACACCAGTTTTAATTGCATGGCTCTCCCAGTCTATAGCTGGCAAATTTAAGTCCTCCTCTATTAGAATAGTATGATCAGGAAACTTACCCACGATATTCGCCAAATTGTGTCTAAATGAAAAAACATTGCATCTCCTGACTCAGTTGGTCAATGAAATCGTCTGATTACCATGTTGGACGCACCTTTGATATTTAACATCACATAGATTATATCACATTCGGAATCAGTAATAATCTCTTTAGATATTATATCTTATGTTATTACAATAAATATACCGCCATTATTGACGTGTAACCGATCCTTGATATATACGAAGTGTTTATGAATTAGTTGTACAAAAATAACCTTTCATTGTGAGAAAGGTAAATGACTTACAGAAACGTTTGATACAGCACTGAATGCAATATATTTTCAAGTTTTTTCTTACAAACGTTCAAAGTGATTACCTTTCTGTAACACTTCAAATGTCCTATTTGTAATCAGTTTCCTACCGAATCCTATGAAGTAAGTCTTTACGTATAGTGGCAGCTGCTTGTGTTATCCATTGTCGCATCTCGTCGATGTTTCCAGGAAGCTGCGGAACGAACACTATGTCTTTAATGTAACCCCATACACAGAAGACCGCTAGGGTTAAATCAGGAGAACGTGGTGGCCAGGATATTGTTGTATCACGTCCAGTCCAAGTCGGCACATTCCTACGGAGATACGCGACGACGACGGTAATATGGTGGCGCACCGTCTTGCTGGAAAATAAATGCTGTACCCGTTTTCTGTTGTAACTGAGGCATTAGATAATATTCAATCATATCCAGGTACGATATGCCAGTCACAGCTGACTCGGAAAAAGAGAAAGGACCGTAAATCTTGTTACATCTTACAGCGCAAAAACCATTTACGTCAGGCGAGTTCCGATGGTTACATGATGTGGTTCTGCTCACTTCATATCCGAACATTATGCCGGTTCACTTTATCGCAGGTGTGGAAGGTGGCTTCGTCACTGAACACAATTTAATTAAGAAAATAATCTACAGTCTTCATTTTGTTAAACATTTCTACACAAAACTCAGTTCGTCTTCCTATATCATTTTCTGTTAAAGCTTGCAACAGTTCCAACATGCAGAGTTTGAATGACAGGCTTTTCCGTGACACCTTCCAAATTGTAACAGTAGTCATATCCAGCTCTAAACTGTCAACGGACTGGAAATGTTAGTAGACTGCTGAACTTGTTCAACTGCTGAGCCAGAGACTGCTCGCCGACCGTGACCCGGTGTCCTCTGTTATAATCCGTCAGTTTAGATGAAATGATTATACCAGTTAAAAACAATTTGTCTCTGACGTGATGGTTTAGTCCTTAATTGTACCTGAGCTGCAGTAGCAGATTTGGATTCATGAAAGCACAAATAACACCGTGCATGCTGTACACCATCATATGAGTCCATGATGACTGTTGGAATGACTCATTCGCGCATCCAACCTAACGGGAACGTCGGGAACTATCAGTGGGGAATGAAACTTGAAGGTATACTGCATTCTGTGCTGTATCAAACATTTCTGTAAGTTATGTACCCTTTTCACATGTAAAGGCTACTTTTGTATAACTAATTTATAAACGCCCTGTATATTCCAGTATGATATTAGGATCTACTGCTATTCATTTCCGGTTTCAGCCAGAAGTCTGTTCCCAAAATTATGTGGGAATTATCAACTGTCACAAGCGATACTAGTTCCGCGACCGTACCATGGATACTCCTGCAGTTTACTAATATAAAATTAAAGTTCTCCCTTTTTGATTTGATATGATGAAGTTGTCCTCTGAGAGTCATGTAGCTGATGTATATTCGAATGTCGCAGGCTATTAATCATTGGCCATAAGGAAGTGTTCCTCAAACCCAATACAGGAAAGGCATTGGACTCGATCACTCACCAAACTGTGTTTGAGGCTGTGAAGAACAAGGCGTAAATCAGTGTTGTACTAAAATCTCGTATGACACATACGAAACCTCCACAGCATTTGCGAGTTTTGTTGAAGGGTTTAATATAAGGTTATTCTATGTCTCCAGAACTATTTTTAATAGTCGTAGAAAAATCTAGGTCTAAATTAATTTGCAAAAATAGTGGGAATTCAAGTTCCAAGAAAGAGATTAAATAAGCTGAGATTTGCTGATAATATTGTTCTGTTTGCAAATAGTATACAAGAATTTCAAATATTAGTTAGCAAACTTCCGTTACTCTGATTTGAAGTCGCTCTAAAATGACAAAACCAACATCTTGAGGAATGAATGGATACTGGACATCACTGAGGCGACAAAAGTCATGGGATAGCGATATGCACATATTCAATTGATAAGAGTACCGCGTACACAAGGTGTAAAAAGGCATTGCCCTTGCGGAGTTGTCATTAGTACTCAAGTGATTCATTAGGTGAGTCACGCGAAGAGATTTCCGACGTGATTATGGTCGCACAACGGGATTTAACAGACTTCGAACGCGGAATGGTAGTTGGAGCTAGACGCAGGGGACGTTCCATGTCGGAAATCGTTAGGGAATTCAATATTCCGAAAGCCACAGTGTCAAGAGCGTGCCGAGAATACCAAACTTCAGGCATTGCCTTTCACCACGGACAACGCAGTCGCCGACGGCCTTCACTTAACGATCAACAGCAGTGGTGTGTACGTAGAGTTCTCAATGCTAACAGACAAGCAACACTGTGTGAAAGAACTGCAGAAATCAATTTGGGACGTACGACGAATGTATCCGTTAGAACAGTGAGCTGAAATTTGGCGTTAATGGGCTACGGAAGCCGACGGCCGCTGCGAGTGCCTTCGCTAGGAGCACGAAATCGCCTTCAGCATCTCTCTTGGACTTGTGACCATGCCGGTTGGACGCTGGACGACTGGAAAGCCGTGACTTGTTCAGATGAGTCCTGATTTCACTTGGTACGAGCTGAAGGTAGGGTTCGAGTGTCGCGCAGACACCATGAAGCCATGGACCCAAGATGTCAACAAGGCACTGTGCAAGCTCTTGGTGACTCCATAATGGCGTGGTCCGTGTTTACATGGAAGGGACTGGATCTTCTGGTCCTACTGAACCGACCATTGATGACTGGAAATGGTTATGTTCGGCTACTTGGAGACTATCTGCAGCCTTGATAGGCTTCATGTTTCCAAACAACGATGTCATGTCAGTGGTCAAAATTTTTCGTGATTGGTTTGCAGAAAATTCTGTACAATTCGAGCGAATGAGTTGGCCACCCAGATTGCCCGACACGAATCCCATGGAACATTTATAGGATATAATATCCTGCACAATATCCTACACCGGCAACATGTTCGCAGTTATGGATGGCTATATAGGCAGCATGGCTCAGGGTACTTCCAACGACTTGTTGAGTCCATGCCACGTCTAGTTGCTGCACTACGGCGAGCAAAAGGTGGTCCGACACATATTGGGAGGTACCCCATCACTTTTGTCACCGCACTGTAGATGCTGGAAGTAGACAACTGCAAAGTGTTACACAACATGTCTTTCTGGCTCAACTTGCAGATATGAAAGGGGACTCGAAACTAGAAATATGTCGATGTATTAAATTTGGTTGGCAAGCTTAAGGGAGACATTCTTCAGTTTTCAAGTCCGAGATGTAAGCTGCGCTGAAGACAACAGTTTTTGACTGATGTAGACTACCACTAATGACTTAGGTCTGTGAGGCATGGACATTAAATGTGTTCGTTGTTGGATAACTCAGAGTATCTCGAAGAGGAATGGAAAGATCAACGTAAGGCTACACATAGAAAGACAGAAAGCAGGCAGTAACTGTCAGACATACAACGAAGGTTAGTGACATAATGGAAAGAATACATACTTTGAAATGGTAGTGGACTAGTCATGTCGCTCGTAGGAAGTATGGCAGATGGTCATAATAGATTCCAAATTGGAGTTCAGTGAACTAAAAAAGATCGAGAGGAAAACCAGCGTACAGATGGGAGAGAGGAAACAGAGCTGGACTCAATTGGCATCGCTCAAGACTGGCAGGAGTGCAATTGTCGACAGCATGTGCTCTTGGTCTTATTTGGGAACAAAGTTGTTGCATTTACTCACGGTCCTGTTAAAAAAGGTAATACCCACTAAAATCTATGCTACCAAACCTGCATTCAGCTCTGATCGGTTATGTCTGGGGTTTGTTTTTCCAGCAGCAACCGCTTTAGTGAATAAGAGTAGGTGTCGTGTGTGGTTTCTCTGTTTACAGCGGAAGAGCGGCACAACGACGTCAGAGTGAGCTGTTCTTGCAGAGACGGCTGCCTCACCCCAGTACCTGTTTCTGTACACAGGCTCCTACGAGAAACTGGATCCTTCCACGTTAGATTGATTGCGTATTACAGTCACTTTCATTGCTATGAAGGTATTTTCACAGAAACAAAGCTGATTGGGGTAACAAACCGAACAAATCATAATTACATTTAGTACTACATCCGCCTTCAGCAGCAGTAAGTGTATTCATTGAAAAAATCAGCAACCACTTGCACAAAAGAAGCTTTATTTCTTTACCAATTTCAGGTACCTAGTGCCGTTCTTCAGAGTACTGTACAGATAAATATATCACAAATAACTACAAACTAAATAAGAATATTAAAGTTTAAGAAAGAGAAGTTTAAAAATTTAAAGATAAAGAGACGATACATACTCGCATACTCGCATTATTAGCGAGTGTCAAAAATAAGCAGATATATACAGCATATTTGTATTATCTATATTCGTCCTTGATCGGGTTGTTAATCAGACAGCAGTGAGACTGGGATAATGCACATTTTAAATAAAAGTACTTACTTGCACAAGTGCTAAATTCCCCAAGATTATTGACCACTTTTCTCTGCGCTCTTTCATATGTCCCAGATTTGCCTCAGTTGATAGGCGGGACGCTAGTGTCATTTCCAGATTTCCCTTGAGTCCAAGCAGTGCAGGTACCAGTACAACTATTTCAGAATGTTTGAAGGCTTTCCATTCCTATAAGTGAATATATAGATAAAATTCAGTGTCTCCATTTGAACATTCTACATTTGTTTGAAAATTTACACATATTATTAAGATATACTATTTATTTATTACTATGTATATGCACATTGATTCTACTCTGTGTCATTATTTCAACAGTTATTAGATTCCAAAATATAATGTTTTGCTCGCTATTTTCGATTCTATTTTGGTTTCCTTTCTTAGTGTATACCAGAAGATATGACTTAACAAGTCCAACCGCAAATTGTATAACTGTACACTAAGAAGTCTAGTAATGCGTGAAAATATATTGCATTAAACGATCATGTAATGATAGTATTTAAGGAGTCCACAACAACATTTGGGCGAGCACTTCTTTATAAGAAGCTCACTGAACGACTTG
Organism: Schistocerca piceifrons; assembly: GCF_021461385.2. Lineage (NCBI taxonomy): Eukaryota > Metazoa > Arthropoda > Insecta > Orthoptera > Acrididae > Schistocerca > Schistocerca piceifrons. The sequence continues at coordinate 463,049,345 of NC_060149.1, forward strand.
ATGGATTAACTCGCGTATAGGTCTGGTTTAGTTACTGTATAGGATTTGAAAATAATTCGGGTCGGACTGATAAATTTCTGGCTGCTTTCGTATTCAACATTTTAGTTGATACAGTAACCAACTAGGACCAATTATAGTTGGACAGTAAATACGGACTTGATAGGCATTTACAACATGTTTTGGAGGCAATTTTAAAGCCTTATTACTTGAAATTTAAACACTATGAAGTAAGTTATGTAGAATACCGGAACGTCCGATATTTTGCGAACTTATAGATGCTGCCTCCAAGCTCGAGCAATGCGGCCTCACGCCATATTTGTTTACATTATTCTTTATGTAATGTTCATGTGTCAGTTTTCACAAACAAGCTACTTCACGGTATAATCGTATAAGTTTTTCATTGTGGTCATTTTTACTAGACCTATACCAACTAAAACTTGCTGTAATCGGAAAACCACACATTCATCATAAGTGAATTTCGAATATCACCTACATTTTTCTTGTTTCCATGTTAAATTTTACTTCTTTTGTCAGGACTGAGTGGAGTTTAACACTGTCACCTAGATAGGCCCCAACGAAGTGCAAATACGACACAATCCTGAGGCAGTGATTTATTAAAAGAGGAACTGAGGACAATTCAGGTCAAAAGCTTATGCAAAAGTCCATTCTCCGGATAAATATAAATGTATAATTTCTCCGCTAACCTTCTGCAAAACTCCACTATCCTTAATTTCACCAGTTACCGACGAATCTTAAAAAATTACTTCATTGCATTGCAAAAGTCAGCAGTTACTCGTATATCACAGTTGATAAAAGAGTTCCGCTAGTGTACCACATGGAAAAATACATTTCTCTTTATGTGCTGTCATTTGCCAAAACTTAGTTTCGATATCTCGGAATTTTTTCAATTCTCTCGAGATCGAAGATGGATAGAGGCCCCCTCCCAAGTCTACACAAAAATTCAATATATTAACTTAATTTCATACGCAGAAATATATGGTCTAATATGCGCCAATCGCAAATTCATTGTGACTCTTATTTTTTATTGCAAGCTTTTCGAATTGTACGCCGAGTGTTACTTATATGCGAAATATAACACCAACTAGGAGCAATAGCGAAATGACTGGCTCTTCATCATAAAGCTGACATATAAAGCTATAACCGACGTAAAAATCTATTATTTATCGAATAATTTTATTAAAATTGTTTGAGAAAGGTTGTTGGGCAGCAAACGTGACTGCACCGTTCCACCGGACTATCCTGTCAGCCACGGGCTCGCCAGAAACTGACGGACTCGGCTGAAATCTGCTATGTATGTATCTGCCCGATCGGCGGTTCCCCAACTGCGAGTAACGGTCTGAAGGTCGTGTCTCGACTAACGCACGGACGGTGACTACCCTTAAAAACCCGCCTGAAATATTCGTGGCCGTAGAGGAAAACCATTCGTGTATTGCCAGCTCGGCCGCGCCCTTTCAAAGAAACCGTCTGCATCTACATACCTCCACAAGCCACCATATGGTGCGTGGCGGAGAATTAGTCATTTACTTTCCTGTTCCAGTCGAAAGTTGAGCGAGGAAAAACTGCCGTCTATATGTCTCGATACGAGCCCTAGTACTTCTAATCTTATCTTCGTGTTCTTACTCGAAATGTACATTGGTGGCAGTAGAATAGTTCTGCAGTCAGCCTCAAATGCCGGTTTTCAATAGTGCTCCTCGAAAAGAAAGTCGCCATCCCTCCAGTGTTTCCCATTTATGTTCCCGAAGCCTCTCTGTAACACTAGGGTGTTCTTCAAACTTACTGGCAACGAATACAGCAGCCCGCCCCTGAATTACTTCGACGTCTTCCTTTAATGTGAAGTGGCGCGGATCCCAAACACTCGAACAGTGCTCAACAATGGGTGGCACTAAAGTCCTACATGCAGTCTCCTCTACAGATGAACCACGCTATCCTAAAATTCTCCCAGTCGCCCATTCACCTTCCCTATTACAATCCCTACATGCTCATCCCATTTCATATCGCTTTGCAGCATTACGCTTAGCTCACTACTAATGCCGTATTCGAACATTATGGGTGTGTTTTTCCTACTCATCTGCATTAACTTAAATTTTTCTACGTTTAAAGATACCTGCCATTCATCACACCAACTAGAATTTTTATCTAATTCATCTCGTATCCTCCTACAGTCACTCAACGACGACAGCTTCCCATACACCACAGCATCATCAGCATACAGCCGCAGACTGCTGCTTACCCTGTCCACCATATCATTTATGTATACAGAAAACAATTGTGATCCTATAACACTTCCATGGGGCACTCCTGACGTTACCCTTGTCTCTGAAAAACACTCTGCGTAGAGGACAACATACCGGGCTCTGTTACTTAAGAAGTCTTAGAGCCACTGACAAATATGGGAACCTATTACGAAAGCGTGTACCTTCGTTAGCAGTCGGCAGTGCGGCGTCGTGTCAGATGTTTTACAGAAATATAGGAATATGGAATCCGCCTGTTACCTTTTATCCGTAGATGGCAGTATATCATGTGACGAAATGGCAAGCTGTTTCGCACGAGCGGATTCGTGAACAGAAGCTTTTCCCTCTGGAGGAAATTTATTATATTCGAAATGAGAACTGGAACGATTTAGGGAAATCACGGGAAACCTGAATGTGGTTGGCCGGACGCTGATCTGAACCGTTGTCCTCTCGAATGCGTGTTCGTCACCTTGCTCATTGAGAGGAAAAAAAAATTGAATAGTTCTTAAAACTTTCCAATCTGTTTTGGCCACTTTTATGTCGCAATCACCACATACAGCACTCATTCTTCTATGTTGTACTACGTTTTTAACCATTAATTGCATTTCTCAAAAAATATTTACAGCATAGTGACCTATATAGGCTCACAATGATTCGATTTTGATGGGGCTCTTTTAGGCTGCACAGTTCTCCATGAACTCTAAATAGTGCGAAATTACTACTATGTATAGAAATGATTTATGTACTGGCGCACGTACATCCCCCCACATTTTATGCACTGCGTATTTTGGACCTTGTGTATTGTCCAAAGTAGCTGTCTCTCCAAGCATGCTGACATAAATAACTTTAACACAGTTTCAGAAAAGGAAACGCGAGATGCACGGGCACTAAAAAATATGTTGAGAGAACACGTCGAGTACCACAGCCATACGACGTGTTTTGGAAGTTCACAAGCATTCACTCCGTCTCTCATTAGCTGCAATCAAATAATGTGACTGGTGTGACACTGTAGCAGTTCAAATGTAAATTCTTCCTCTTCTTATGATATAGATCAATACAAGAACCACTGATATGTAGCTTCTTAAAACTGTGGATTGCTCTTCGATATGAGATAGGTATGTCTGGAAGTATGATTATATGTCAACAACTTCTGTATCTCTTGAGTAGCACCAAAATAGCAATACTTAGCTTGCCAGCATCAGTGAACTCCGTGTCCATTTGGGTCGTAACATTTATGACTTTCCGATCAGAGATTCGTCTCACATTTCATGCAATATCATTATAATATGGGACGATACAGGCGAAATGCCCCTACTGCAAATTCAATAGTGCTTCAGGAGGCTTTTTTTTTATTTGTTATTTTCAGGACAGCTGTTTTCCTCCCAGTATTCGTGCCTGCCCATGTATAGACACAATAAAATTATTTCCAGTGGGAACTTTGTTTACGTGATCTACTAACAAAAGATTTGTAACAACTATTTTAGTTAACTGGAGAGTTTTAGTGGAGATACATGAGTTATAACTTTGAGATACAGACAATTTTTCAGTCATTACTGACTGAAGACAACCAGCACAAGTTTTCCGTATCTTCTATCTTAATGTTGTTTTATCTGACGAACTTTCAGAGCAAATGTTTCTGTTATTTCAGCTTAGTTACCAGGAAGCCCCCAAAAATTTCATTCGGAGAGCTGGCAAGTAACATAGGACATTACAGGCCACTGTTAATGCCACGCAACAAAAAGGATACAGTTTCATCAAACGTAAATGTACTAAATTGTTCGTCCAGGTAATCATAGGAAAACTACGGTTCTACTAATATCTGTGTCTGTATGTATTACTGTCCACAGTTGTCTGAGGCATAGGAAGTGTAATAATATATATGAATCTACATGTATACACCGCGAGCCACCGCGGCGTATGGTGGAGGTTACTTTGTGTACCACTGTCATTTCCGCCTTTTCCTAATCCAGTCGCGAATGGCTCGCAGGAAGAACGATTGCCGGCAAGCCTCTGTGTTGGCTCGAATATCTGTAATTTTAGCTTCATGATATTTCCGCGAGAAAGTAGGTGGAAGCAATTTGTTGGATAACTCTTCCAAGAATGTACGGTCTCGGATCTTAAACAGTAAACCAGACAACCATACAGGATTTTTCTCTTGTGGCGTCTCCTGCTGGAGTTGGCGAACATGTCCGTGACGCTTTCGTCATTACTATATGAACCTATAATGAAACGCTTTCCTTTCTATGTATCTTCTCTATTTCGTCTATCAGTCCTATCTGATACGGGTCCCAGACTGACGAGCAATATTCAAATATAGACCAAACGAGGGTTTCACTCGCTACCATCCCCGTTGACGGACTGCATTTCCTCAGGATTCTTCCAATGGAAGTCTCATTTTGGCACCTGCCTTTCCTGCAATAAGTTTTATGTATTATTTTCGCTTTAAATCGCTTCTTAGGCATACTCCTAGATATTTTATGGAAGCACATGTTTCCAGTGATTGTTCTACAGTCGTGTAATCATACAACAATGGGTCTTTTTCTTTAAGTATACGTAATAAGCTACATCTGTTTATGTTAAGGATAAGTCGCCACTCCCTGCATCAAGTGTCGATCCTTTGCAGGTCTTCCTGCATTTCGCTACAATTTTCTACAATTTTGTAGCATTTTCTGGGATTTCCGTGCTTACAACAGCATCATCCGTGAAAAGCCTCATGGAACTTAGGATGTTATATTCTAGGTCATTCATACACTCAACAAAATAAGTTTTGCATCACCCCGGTTCCCAGAACGCCTGACGTTGACTGTGGATATTATATCACAGACACAATTAGTTTGACTGTTCAGAAATGTCACTACACCCGCCCAAAGATGCAAATAACCATGCATCAGCATCACCTATTAGACAGAGGGGTTCCAAAAAAAAATGGTTCAAATGGCTCTGAGCACTATGGGACTTAACAGCTGTGGTCATCAGTCCCCTAGAACTTAGAACTACTTAAACCTAACCAACCTAAGGACATCACACACATCCATGCCCGAGGCAGGATTCGAACCTGCGACCGTAGCAGTCTCACAGTTCCGGACTGCGCGCATAGAACCGCGAGACCACCGCGGCCGGCAGAGGGGTTCCGACAGCCGATAACTTCCAGTTATTCCACCAGGAAGGACGTATACGGCTCGTGTTGTCTGTAGTTCAACCACGCCTAGACGGTCAATACCGCGGTTCGATTGCGTCCGCATTGTTACTTTGTGCCAGGAAGGCCTCTCGACAAGGGAAGTGTCCAGGCCTCGGAGTGAACCAAAGCGATGTTGTTCGGACATGGAGGAGATACAGAGAGACAGGAACTGCCGATAACATGCCTCGCTCAGGCCGCCTAAGGGCTACTACTGCACTGAATGTCTGCTACCTACGGATTATGACTGGGAGGAACCCTGACAGCAATGCCAGTATGTTGAATAATGCTTTTGGTGCAGCCACAGGACGTCGTGTTACGACTTAAACCGTGCGCAATAGGCTGCATATGCGCAACTGTACTCCCGACGTCCATGGCGAGGTCCACCATTGCAACCACGACACCATACAGCGCGGTACAGAAAGGCCAAAATGCATGCCGAATGGATCGCTCAGGATTGGCATCACGTTCTCTTCAACGATGAGTGTCGCATATGTCTTCAATCAGACAATCGTCGGAGACGTGTTTATAGGCAACCCGGTCAGGTTGAACGCCTTAGACACACTGTCCAGCGAGTGCAGCAAGATGGATGTTTCCTGATGTTTCGGGGTGGCATTATGTGGGGCAGACGTACGCCGCTGGTGGTCATGGAAGGCGCCGTAACGACTGTACGATACGTGAATGCCATCCTCTGACCGATAGTACAATCATATCGGCAGCATATTGGCGATGCATTCGTCTTCATGGACGACAGTTTTCGCCCCAATCGTGGACATCTTGTGAATGACTTCCTTCAGGATAACTTCATCGCTCGACTAGAGTGGCCAGCATGTTCTCCAGACATGAACCCTATCGGACATGCCTGGGATAGACTGAAAAGGGCTGTTTATGGACGACGTGACCCACCAACCACTGTGAGGGGTCTACGCCGAATCGCCGTTGAGGAGTGGGACAATCTGGACCAACAGTGCCAAGATGAACTCAGGGATAGTACTTCACGACGAATACAGGCATGCATCAGTGCAAGAGGACGAGCTGCTGGGTATTAGAGGTACCTGTGTGTACAGAAATCTGGACCACCATCTCTGAAGGTCTCGCTGTATGATGGTACAACATGCAATGTGTGGTTTGTATGAGCAATAACAAGAGTGAAAATGATATTTATTTTAATCTCTATTCCAATTTTCTGCGCAGGTTGCGGAACTCTCGGAACCGAGGTGATGCAAACCTTTTTTTGATGTGTGTGAATATACATGTGAAAAGTAATGGACCTGCAACACTCCCTCGGGGTACGCCCAAAATCACTTCAAAGTCAGCTTTATAAGGAACTAACCTGTTCACTTTGACCTACGCAGTGACGTTGCATACGATCAGGGACAGAATCAAAGACCTTTTACACACGACATCACCAAGCCACCCCTATGCTCACTCCCCCTCCCCTCCAACTCCCCAACCTTCCCTCCACCCTTGCCTCTCCCTCCCCTCCTATCCACTCTGTCTCCCAACTATCATAGAACAGCATGGAATATGAAAGAAGATATGAAAAACCTTAGACGGCGGAAATAGTCCAGTGTGCTTGTGGAAAAACTTTAAAATACCCTCCTCTCGCCGTATCTCTAACCAATCACACAGCACAGTACACCTTATCTCCAGTCAGCCACAGCGCAGTGCTAGAAACAGAAGAGGATGGAAACAGACAGTTGTGTGCTTTGCACCACACACCACCTCCTCCTTCCACGCAATCATAGCATAGTATTGAAAAATATCGTCGAATATGCAGCAAAGAAATTGTGCAACCCTCAGATTACAGTCAGAGATATTCATTATTTCCGAAAGACTTTTCTCTCTGGCGTAAAATTAGTGACAAATTTAAATTATTTACATACACTTTTATACCACTGAGGTATTATTAGAATGACTACAAGGCCAAAGATATGCATCACACACACACATTGCATACTGTTTCACCTCTTCTTCCTCTCCTCGAATCACAGATAGTATTGCTATTATGAGTACAATGCACTGCGCTAAAAGGAATACGAACTATTTATAAAAAAAAACAACTGTCAAAATATATGACCTGTCTAAGATACCGAAAATGTTGTTTCCTGCGAGGGCTATGTAGAAAATGAGGAACGATCGTTCGCGAAATGGAAACCACTGTGAAAATCCTATGAGGCTTTTCAGAGGCGTTTTGGGCAGTCTCTAGTATGTCCGTCGATCGCAACAAGATTCTCTTCTCAGTTATGAGTGCACTGTGAGCGAGTAAAGGTGCCTAGAACAAAATGTCTCCCGCCAAGTAGGAGGGCCCGCTGAGAGGCTTCGCGTTAATGACTGCAGCACATCTAACACAACTGTCACGCACTTCCTTCTTCATGGCATTTCTCAGCCGCACTCTGCAGGGGCAGTGAAGACGCTCCTGCAGCCGTTTCGATGAGAAGTGTTCGATCACCCACAACACAGCTCTAATTGGCTCGTCCTGATTATCAGCTCTGTTCACATGAGACGATGGATACGAAGACAACACTTGGGCGCAGGCTAGGAGCTATAGATCAGCGTAGGGAATTATCGGATAGCACAGGCGGCTGCCTTCTATGATGATGGAGTTGGAAATTTGGTATAATGCTCCGACAACTGTCTGAGTCGGAGCGGCGACTATGTAGAGAAGTACCTGGAAGGTGTAGCTATATGTGCAAAGAAAACAATTTTGATTTTCACTGTGGTTTCCATTTCGCGACCGATCGTTCCTTACTTTCCGAACAACCCTCGTATATTTGCATTACGATTTACAAAAATTTGTTTATAGACTGGCACACCAGTCATGACAGCAAATTTCATTCAAAGCTATATATCATTCGCTGTAGAATATTGGAACGAGTATATACCATATTCTCTATAAGTAACTGAAAGCCAGATTTTGCTTACAAAATGTAAATGACGAATTTGGAATACTTACTTGCTGAACACGAGTTTTACCTTAACCTTTGACTACACGGGTGCGGTCTTGGCAGACCCCACGCTACATTTTTGGTTTATAATTTCCATTGTTGGTGCACTACAGACTCGTCATTGTAGGTATTCTCAGTGTGCCGCTGACGCTAGCAATATGTGGACGTGCGCCCGCTCTCGCAACAGTAAGTGCCTGTTTTTCCATGTTGGGGTACCTGTAGACGCAACGTGTGCTTTTACGTAGTATTTATTTTCAATATCCTAGTACAGTAATTTCCTCTTATTTCAGTATATTTACAACAATGACTTGCTTTCTAAGTGATGAGGATATTGCACGACTGTTGGAAAAAGGCACAGACTCTGTAGGTGAAGACACAGAACTAAATCAAAGAACCTTCAACATCGCAGCGCATCAGCAATCGTTGGTTAATATATTAAAAAACTAGAAACCTGCCTCGATTGCGAAAAAAGCACCTAGTGTTAACCTAGGTTTCGGCATAGATAACTACACCTTCTTCAGAACAATTAAACCCACAAGTGCCTAAGAAGACCTTTGTCAATGATTAAAAGAACACCATAGCTATACATTTATAAACGAAAAAAAAGGGAAAACACAAACAGTACATGTGTACAAAGCCATAAACTGGCGGATCATGGGCCATCTAACATACGCCGGTGTGATGTGGAGGTTACACCATTAAGTTAAGTAACGGTTTAGACTTTGTACACATGTACTGTTTGTGTTTTCCCTTTTTCTCGTTTATAAATGTATAGCTATGGTGTTCTTTTAATAATTGACAAAGGTCTTCTTAGGCACTTGTGGGTTTTATTGTTCTGAAGAAGGTGTAGTTATGTACGCCGAAACCTAGGTTAATACTAGGTGCTTTTTTCGCAATCGAGGCGGGTTTCTAGTTTTTTAATATAAGAACTAAATGACCCAGACGAAGGCTCTTCTTCTAGTGAAGAAGACGAAGAAAGCTCAGGGAACTATTTTTACGGTAAGAACACATTCAAATGGAGTAAATCTGCCCCACATTCATCTCGTGTACGACAGCGCAATATTGTACGAGAACGCGTGGAACTGAAAGGACCTACTGCTTGTAAACGTGAAATGTCGCCTGTAGAGAGTTGGGAACTATTATTTACCGATGATGTGATTGAGACTATCGTGCACTGTACCAACAAAAAAATTGAGGACAAATATTCACCTCCGTTATTACGGCCGTATTATGCCAACAACATTGATTGCTGTGAGTTACGAGCTTACCTTGGATTATTTCTGTTTACGTCCAAGTCAAATCGTGAAAACGTTAGATCGCTATGGGCGACTGATTTCACAGGAAGAATTTTTCGAGGTGTAATGAGGATAAACAGATTTTTGTTCATTCATTTCAATGTAACCTTTGATGACATCAGCACACGAGAAGAAAGAAAATCTACAGATAAACTGACTTTGATACGATGCATTTTTGAAAAGTTTACTAACAATAGTAGCGCGAAATATTCTTGTTCAGAATATTTATGTGTTGATGAAATGTTGGTAAAATTTCGAGGAAGGTGCTCATTCAGAATGTTTATCAAAAGTAAACCTGGAAAATATGGCCTGAAAATGCAGTGTATTTGCGATGCCAAAACTCATTACTTATGTAATTCGTTTACATATTCTGGAAAACCGCTTGCCCAAAGAAATATCCCTTTCGCAATGCCAACACAGGATGTGTTAAAACTTGCAGAGCCATTTTATGGAACTAACAGGAATATCACTGGAGACAGTTGGTTTACGTCTGTTGAGTTAGTAGACGAATTATTGAAACGGGGAAAGTGTAGTTTTACTATCTTCCATGTGTCACGAAGCGTCTGTAAATCAACAATCGAAGAAACCTGCAGCTATAGACTTTTACAATGCGACTAAGGGAGGAGTTGATGCCTTGGATTTGAAATGCTCAAATTAATCACGTAGAACAAGAAGATGGCCAAACGCAATCTTTGCTGTAATGCTTAATATTTCTCTTGCTAACGGATATGTTCCTTGGGTCGGTTCTAATCCAAATAAAAAAGTCAGCAGAAGAGAATGCATTAAGTCCATTGCAATGAGTCTTGTGTGAGATGGCACCTGCCACTGCAATTCTTCATCTGTCTTGGCTTAATTATGTTCGTTATCGAGCGACTGGTCCACACCTGTGTATTTCGCCAAATATTCCAACAAACAATTTTAAATGTTTCGCCTTGTATACTAATTTTCAAATGTTCAGACGTTTTCTTCGTCACTCTAATTTTTGTGCGTAGGCTACACAAGTCACAAACGATTTTAACTTCCCATCAATTTGGACTGGTCCACAAAATAGTAATAAAAGCGCTGAAGCTTTTGGTTTTGAGGCGTGCTCTCCTGAATACACAGCCAACCATCATCCAACGTTTGCAGGCGAAGATGTGATACAGTGGAACACATTCTCATGTAGGACTTCATTTCCTATTTTTCCTTGTAGGCTGGAACGAGGTCGCAGCACAACCATTGATTAAAATGGTGACTGCAACCATTAATCTCTGTGAGATATTACAGTTTTGCAACAATTGTCACCCCATATTCATGTGTACCGATTACAGCGCCATCTATGGAAACGAGATGACAATTGTTGGAAAACGGTACTATCTCAAACAAATAGACATCCGATTAAGACAGTCGAAGTACCTTTTTGGTATTTTTGATAATGCTATCATGTGACAGCTTCTACAATCGAATGAAGCACAGACCGCTATCATACACTCAGTCCGCGGTCAGACAGTGCCAATGATTCGGACTGTAGACATCACGTCCCCGATGTTAATGGTTGGAGAGAGGGTCGATATCATTGCCGCGTACTTTCGGGCTCAAAGAAATGTTGACGAAGCTTCCCAAAGGTATGCTAAGCTATGCTATTCTGTTCCCTGATAGGAATGTGCGGTCTGCAACGACGTTTCGCAGTATTGTCCACCTGTTCATTGAAACGGGAGGTGTTAAACCTAGAGATGACCTGTGACAAACGAAAATAGCACAGTGAATGTTTTAGCTGCGGTTGCTGTAAATCCGCACATTAGTTCTCGGTAAATTGCGCGAGCTTCAGGAATTTCGCAAAGAAGTGTTCTACGCATACTGCATACACAAATGGCATCCATTTCATTTATCACTGCATCTAGAACTGCGTAGTGACGATTTTCACAATCGCCTCAATTTCTGCAACTGAATGCAGGAACAACTGGCAGTCAATTATGATTTCATTTCACAGGTACTTTTCTCCGATGAACCAAATTTTACGAATTGTGGTCAAGTGAATCGACATAATATGCATTATTGGTCAGTAGAAAATCCCCATTGGGTAAGGCAAGTTGAACATTAGTGCCCGTGGAGTGTCAACATCTGGTGCAGTATTTTAGGTACGCAGGTCATTGGCCCATACTTCATAGAAGGTAATCTGACTGGTCAAATGTACATCGACATCGTGGATAATGTTTTACCCATACTAATGGACGATGTTCCATTTCAAACGAGACTGGATATGTTCATATGTTCCTTGCTTTTTATTTGGCAGCAAACCATTAACACCTGGAATGGTGTTTGTTTCCTCCCAAGAACTATTGAGGTCGGCGTGGAGCATAAACAACTGCCCAGAATGCTTGCTCGAACTTTTGAACATTCCATCCACAAAGAATGATTCGCAGTTTGGTAAACACGCTTTTGCCTTTACGCTGGCAAACATCAGTATTCTCTCATTTGGTCTCCTGTTATCATCTGCAAGTAAAAAATTTCTACCATTATTCGTCAGTAAATTATTTTCTTGAAAGAATATTCCTTCGGAACCGGTCGAACTTACGTGCTTTCCATATACACTGGTGTCCAGGATTAAAGCAGCAAACCACTATTTCCCCACCCTGTGTCTAATTCACAATATAACCATAAAACTGTCAACAGATATCCGTACGACCGTGTTCTGCCCGGAAGATAGTATTCTGGTCAACGGATAACCACACCAATGATGACGTCAGGTGACCTATCAAACGGGGTAGTGTATGCCGGGTAGTCCCACACCCACAGTCGCTGTATACACAGTCACAGACGGAGCAGTATGGCACAGAGAAGACGCCTACCACGCTCTCTGCAGTGGAGAGCCATAGGATGAATGGAAGCAGGACACTCACAAACTGTTTTGGTCCAATGGCTTAACGAGAATCATTCTGTCGTTCCTTGAACTTGGCGACGGTTTACAGAGACCTAAACTGTATCCCAAAGACCAGGGCAGGGCGACCACGTGTAACATAGAAAGAGAGGGCCGTTATTTGGCTTTAAGAGCACGACGGTGCCGCCTTAGTACTGAACGACAAAAGGCATCTGACCTAGCAGCATCCACTGGGTGTGTTCTATTGAGGTGAACGGTGTACAGAAGGCTTGGGCAGAGTGGCCCTTACTATCAGAGACCTGTTGTATGTGTACTTCTGACGCGTCTTAACAGAAAGGATCGTCTAGAGTAGAGTCGTCAACATGACATCTGGACGGTCGAACTGTGGCCGATGTTCTTTTCACGGATGAGTCCCAATTTAGTCTGGAGAGTGATTCCCGACGGGTTTGCGTCTGGAGGGAATGTGGAATACGATTTCGGGATCTAAAAATTTTGGAAAGAGATCGATATCGAGGAAGATCCCTAATGGTGTGGGCAGGGATTATGTTGGTTACTGGAATAGCTCTTCACGAAATTGTACGGATGATTCTGGAACGTTTAACTGCTGTCAGGTCTCGTGACGAGATTCTTTGGACCTCAGGCGCGGTTGTTCGAGGTGCTGTGGGCCCAGACTTTGTACTGATGGACGATAATCTCATAGAGTACGGTGGCTGATGTTTCCTTGGAGAATGAACATATTGCAAGCATGGTGTGGCCTGCTCGCTCTTCCGATGTGAATCCCATAGAGCATGTCTGGGATGCATTAAGAACACGGGGAGCATCACATGAGCAGCCACCAATCACTCTCTAGGACTTGCGAGCAGCTTTGCAGGAAGAATGGGCGTCACTGCCTCAACATAAGACTGATGACATCGTTCACAGCATGCTCCACAGTTGTTAGGCCTGTACTGCTGCCAGAGGTGGTCACACCCCATACTGAGCACATTAACCAGTGTCGGAATGTGTGTGAAAATCCATTAAGTTGAATAAAACGAAGAACATTTTGTTTACATACTCTATTCTTTATATTGTTTCTACTTTACTATCACCTGTTTATACGATTTTGTGGCAAAATAAACACAAACATACCAAAATTTTCGTTTGTTACTTTAATTTTGGAACCAGTGTATTTTCACCTAATGCGATGTAACGAATGTTTCGCACTTCTGTGTGAGGGTAACGATGTTACTAAGCCGTAGTCTCGACTGAAGAGTTGCCCTACTTCTTCAGCGTAATCTGATGAAATTGTAGCGTCTGTTTCTTTTTCCCGTTTCTCTGCGCTGACAAAAAGTTTTTGCACTTAATTTGCTGCGCCTTCTGGAATAAAAACATGGGTACCTTCCCCTAAAACTGTGTTATTTTTCGTCAATAGTCTTCCTTTTCATTTGCTCTTTTTAACGTTTACACAACGCCAGTAAGTCACTTCTTGTTTGTTTGTATAGTCCACTGTATACTGAAGCCCGTTGTAAATTAGTGAAGTCTTCCCTTTTGGTGGTCTCGGTGAACTCTATTATCTCAGCTCTAAAGCACGGAACACTGCTTGCCAGTCAGAGATCAACAGCAGTACTGTACTCTGGGTGAAAGCGAAGCACACTGCGAACTGGTGCTGGGACGGGTAACTTTCTGCAAGAAACGATCTTTGGCCTTCCCCCAATACGTCGCAGGTAGCGGCGGACACGCCGGTGTATCCCAATTCTGGAATACCCTATCCATTACCTACAGTATCTTGAGTCCTGTACAAATGTCAACACATTCCCTCTACGTGCAAGTGTCACTCCGTGCAAGTATCACTAACTCGGGACATAAGACTTGAAAGACGCAGCGGCATCAAGGAGCTCAGGGGACGTTATAGGCTCCATAGGTATCAAAGCGATTGTCTCTGGTGCCCCGTTGTCATTGCAGCCCAGGGCAACAGCCCGAAGTTTGTCGACCATGGACAACATAGCTTCCAGGTGTTTATTGACAGCGTCCAGGTACCCCTGCATTTGTACTCAACTGGCGTAGCCCCTATCCATTTTCAATCAAATTTTGTTTGTACCCCTAGGTAATGTAACACCAACCCAAGAAGTTGAACTCAGTCTACACAAACGATAAAAAATATTTAAACTCTTACAACAAAATAAATAACACTACTTGAAACAGTTAAATAAACAGCTACTATTCACCTCTAGACAGAAGCACGTAAGAATACGACTTAAGTAAAGGATGATTACAATATGTGTACAGACGTTAAGCTGCTACTGCTGCGTCTGAAAAATGGTCCAAATGGCCCTGAGCGCTATGGGACTTAACATCTGTGGTCATCAGTCCCCTAGAACTTAGAACTACTGAAACCTAACTAACCTAAGGACATCACACACATCCATGCCCGAGGCAGGATTCGAACCTGCGACCGTAGCAGTCCCGCGGTTCCGGACTTAGCGCCTAGAACCGCTAGACCACTGCGGCCGGCACTGCTGCGTCTGAAGTCCGCTCCTTCTGAGGCAGGAGCTCTACGATCATATCTGTTTCCTCTTGATCTATAAGTAACAGTAAATTCACTGCTGCTGCTGTTGTTAAGGCTTTTTCTCTTGGGGAACAATCGTTGTACACAGCCCACAATTTCTCACATTAAATGTTCCGAGCCTTGTTTTATCGCGAGAGACTTATGCCGTTATTATTGGGGTTGTCAGTTAGTGATATGAATCATTTGTTAAGAGACAGTGTTAATCTTCTTTCTGTGCATGGGGAAGTGAATAGGTTGGGGAGAGGTTTAGGTATCATATGTGGTGTGTTACTGTGCTAGCACATGTTAGGTCGTTAAATCATGCATCAACTTGTTGATTAACTTTGTCTGTTCCAATAAACATACAGACATAGATTTGGTAGTAGGTTTAGTTTCTATTCATAAGAGAAGTAGTGTATTTTTAAATAATTATTGTTAATAACAGAAATAGTTATGGTGATAGGAGGTAGTATTGTGTGAGATAAAATGAAGTATTAAAGTGTACTGCATAACTTGTGTTAGAATAATCAGTATAACCGGTGACTAAATTATAGGTAACAGGCTACAGTGGAATGGAAAAAATAAATAAATGTTTAGTACGGACTTGGTGTCAGTATTTGTGACTTACTGTTATAAAAATACGCCAGAAATATTTTTGAAAGAACTTACTTAGAAAGAATTAGACCTAATGTGTAGTATTAACTTAGTGCAGACCAACAGCCAACAATAAGCAGTTTAGGGATACGAAAATTTCATTCAGCTTTTCTTGATCGAGATAAAATGTTCGTAGCCCATGACGACGGAGTGAAACTGTAGAACTTAGAAAGGTATGTTCATGAGTACACCCCGAATCAGTGCCACCCTCAGACGGCGACGCAGAATGACTTCCACAACACCGTTTTACTGCACAGCCGTCATACCTCGACTGTGTCCCACCACTTAATTCTTACGTTGTTTTGGCTACTGATCGTACAGTAACTGCTAATTGGTAGTTTTTTCTTTGTTTCTCTTCTGGGCACTGCAGTGTTGGCGTTCGAATTTACAAAAGCACAATATACTGACAAACTCACTACTCCTCGTACAAACAAACGGTCTGTAGTTATTGAACAGTTAACAACTGATTAAATCTTCACGAGCACTATTCGCTGGTAGTACATACACTATATGATCGAAAGTATCTGGACAGCTAGATGAAAATGACTTACAAGTTCGTGGTCTCCTCCATCGGTTATGCTGGAATACAATATGATGTCGGCCCACCCTCAGCCTTGATGTCAGCTTCCACTCTCGCGGGCATACGTTCAATCAGGTGCTGTAAGGTTTCTTGGGGAAAGGCAGCCCATTCTTCTCGGAGTGCTGCGCTGAGGAGAGGTATCAATGTCGTTCGGTGAGGCCTGGCACGAAGTCGGCGTTCCAAAAAATCCCAAATGCGTTCTGTAAGATTCAGGTCAGGACTCCGTGCAGGCCAGTCCATTACAGGGATGTTATTGTCGTGCAACCACTACGCCACAGGCCGTGCATTATGAACAGGTAAATGGAAATGAGAGTTTGGAGTCATTGGCCGGGAGGCCCCGTACGTGGCAGGTCCGGCCGCCTTCGTGCAGGTCTTATTACATTCGACACCACATTGGGCGACCTGCGCGCCGGATGGGGATGAAATGATGATGAAGACAACACAACATCCAGTCCCTGAGCGGAGAAAATGCCCGACCTAGCCGGGAATCGGACACGGGCCCGTACGACGGCAATCCGTCCCCCTTTTTTTTGAATCTTATTTTGCTCTGTATTGGTCGATGAATTTGTTCGTGGCGGACGTCCGATGACAGCCGTTCAGGTTTTTTGTTGATCTGTTCACTCAGTTTTTTTATTACTTAGGGTAGCTAGCCCTCTGACCAAACACGCTGAGCTACCGTGCCGGCTGTTTCTTGTTCGCTTTCGTTCGTTGCATCAGCTCGGAGCAGACGTCGTAAGACATGCGTTTAAGTTCGTTGTTGATCGATTTACTCAGTTTTTTTATTACAGCGAGCAGCTAACCCTCTGACCGAACACGCTGAGCTACCGTGCCGACTACCATTCAACTGTCGAGGCGGACATTAAGAACAAGTGCTCGATCGTGTTCAAAGATGCAATCGCCATCCCCAAATTGCTCTTCAACAGTGAGAAGCAAGAAGCTGCTTAAAATATCAGTGTAGGCCTTTGCTGTGATAGTGTCACGCAAAACAACAAGGGGTGCAAGCCTCCTCCATGAAAAACACGACCACACCATAACACCACCGCCTCCGAATTTTACTGTTGGCACTACACACGCTGGCAGATGACGTTCATCTGGCATTCGCCATATCCACACCCTCCCATCGGAACGCCACATTGTATACCGAGATTCGTCACTCCACAGAACGTTTTTCCGCTATTCAGTCGTCGAATGTTTACGCTGCTTACACAGAGCAAGATGTCGTTTGGCATTTACTAGCGTGATGTGTGGCTTATGAGCAGACACTCGACCATGAAATCCAAGTTTTCTCACCTTCCGCCTAACTGTCATAGTCCTTGCAGTGGATTGTCATGCAGTTTGGAATTCCTGTGTGATGGTCTGGATAGATGACTGCCTATTACACATTACGACCCTCTTCAACTGTCGGCGATCTTTGTCAGTCAACAGACGAGGTCAGCCTTTACACTATCACATCGGAAACAATGAAAAAGTGATGGTTAGGAATGTGGAAATCTCGCATACAGACGTTGACGCAAGTGGCACCCAAACACCTGACCACGTTCGAAGTCCGTGAGTTTCGCGGAGCCCCCCGTTCTGCTCTCTCACCATGTGTAATGACTATTGAGGTCGTTGATATGGAGTACCTGGCAGTAGGTGGCAGCACAATGCACCTAATATGAAAAATCTCTATTTTTGGAGGTGTCCAGATACTTTTGGTCACATAGTGTATTGTAGTATTACAGTGATCAGCCAGAATATTAAGAGCAACGACTTACTTTCGACATAAACCCGTACAGGCGATAGCAGCGACATCTGGCGACGAACGATTATTACTTAGGCACACACACATGCATGTAGTGACAGTGAGCGTTCTGTCCGTGTGTAGAGTGGGGAAGGCGAGCCATCTATCTAAGTTTGATCGAGGGCGGATTGTGATGACCTGGAGGCTCGCCATGAGCATTTCAGAAACTGCAGGACTTGTCGAGTGTTCGAGGAGTGCTGTGGTGAGTACGTTCAATACGTGGCGAAACCAAGGTGAAACTACGTCCAAACGTCATGGGGTTGGGGGGACACCCCGCGCCAGAGATGTCTGACGTCGTAGACTGGACAGACTGGTAAAACAGGACAGGCGACGATCTGTGGTGGAACTAACATCAGACTTTAATGTTGGACAGAGTACAAGTGTGTCTGAACACACAGTGCACCGAGAACTCCTAACGATGGGCCTCCGCAGCCGACAACACATGCATGTGCCAATGTTAACATCATTACATCAGTAACTACGACTGAAATGGGCACATGGTCATCCGCAGTGGCGAAGCGTCGCATGGTCTGATGAATCCCGATACCTGCTTCATCACGTTGATGGGATTGCTCGAATCCTTCACCTTCCAGGAGGACAACCAGTTGACACATGTACTATGGACGGAGACAAGCTGGTGGCGGCTCTGTCATGCTCTGGGGAACATTAACAACCGCATCCATGGGTCCAGTGAAGCTCGTGCAGGACATCGTTTCGGCCAACGAGTAGCGTATACTGGTTGCGAACCATGTACACCCCTTCTCGAGGGCAATGGCATTTTTCGACAAGTCCAGGAGTGTGATGAAGTGGTTCGACGAACACTGTGGCGAGTTCGAATTGATGTGCTGGCCCCCAACGCGACAGATCTGAACCCTATCGAACATATCTGGGATGTGATTGAACATTGCATCAGAACTCATCGCCCGCTTCCCCAGCATTTACGGGCATTAGGTGACTTCTGCTGGCAGATGTGGTGCCACCTCCCTCCAGCGTCCAACCAAGGTCTCAGTGCTTCCATGCCGCGAGGCTTCGCCGCTGTTATTCCTACCGAAGGTAGACATACCGACTATTAGGTAGGTGGTCATAATGTTCTGGCTGATCAGTGTATAAGCTTCATATACCTATGGAAGATCATAGAGTATTTTCTGGTATAACCTAGACCACAGGTAACTTTACTGCTGCCACCATGGATGACGATTAATTCCACCTAAACGAGTGCTACCTTTAGAAGTTCAGAGATGTAAGCGCACTAGCAATGGAATTGTAGAATGGATTGCATTGAGTAATTGCCAATAGCCAAGGTATCGTTACCTACACCTAGTCCTTCAGTATTAAAAATATTCGATCCAATATAAACACTTCACGTACAATACGGAGATATATAAATATCATTATTATGTCTTGTCTTAGGAAGACACTTAAATTACGTTCTACTAGGTTTGAACTCAGACTTCCGGCAGCACTACCACCTTCTTGTGGACGACTACTATGTCTAAATCTCACAGATGCACTCTAGAAATTGTATGAAGTCCGACTACGTAAGGCTTTTGTCATAAGGGTGGAAATCCAACCATGTGATAGAGTATGGTACAAAGTTGCAAATACACATATTGCTGTAAATGGATGTCGAGCAATGGTACATCGAATGTATAAGATTACGATGAATTACAGGAACCTAAGTACACTCCTGGAAATTGAAATAAGAACACCGTGAATTCATTGTCCCAGGAAGGGGAAACTTTGTTGACACATTCCTGGGGTCAGATACATCACATGATCACACTGATAGAACCACAGGCACATAGACACAGGCAACAGAGCATGCACAATGTCGGCACTAGTACAGTGTATATCCACCTTTCGCAGCAATGCAGGCTGCTATTCTCCCATGGAGACGATCGTAGAGATGCTGGATGTAGTCCTGTGGAACGGCTTGCCATGCCATTTCCACCTGGCGCCTCAGTTGGACCAGCGTTCGTGCTGGACGTGCAGACCGCGTGAGACGACGCTTCATCCAGTCCCAAAAATGCTCAATGGGGGACAGATCCGGAGATCTTGCTGGCCAGGGTAGTTGACTTACACCTTCTAGAGCACGTTGGGTGGCACGGGATACATGCGGACGTGCATTGTCCTGTTGGAACAGCAAGTTCCCTTGCCGGTCTAGGAATGGTAGAACGATGGGTTCGATGACGGTTTGGATGTACCGTGCACTATTCAGTGTCCCCTCGACGATCACCAGTGGTGTACGGCCAGTGTAGTAGATCGCTCCCCACACCATGATGCCGGGTGTTGGCCCTGTGTGCCTCGGTCATATGCAGTCCTGATTGTGGCGCTCACCTGCACGGCGCCAAACACGCATACGACCATCATTGGCACCAAGGCAGAAGCGACTCTCATCGCTGAAGACGACACGTCTCCATTCGTCCCTCCATTCACGCCTGTCGCGACACCACTGGAGGCGGGCTGCACGATGTTGGGGCGTGAGCGGAAGACGGCCTAACGGTGTGCGGGACCGTAGCCCAGCTTCATGGAGACGGTTGCGAATGGTCCTCGCCGATACTCCAGGAGCAACAGTGTCCCTAATTTGCTGGGAAGTGGCGGTGCGGTCCCCTACGGCACTGCGTAGGGTCCTACGGTCTTGGTGTGCATCCGTGCGTCGCTGCGGTCCGGTCCCAGGTCGACGGTCACGTGCACCTTCCGCCGACCACTGGCGACAACATCGATGTACTGTGGAGACCTCACGCCCCACGTGTTGAGCAATTCGGCGGTACGTCCACCCGGCCTCCCGCATGCCCACTATACGCCCTCGCTCAAAGTCCGTCAACTGCACATACGGTTCACGTCCACGCTGTCGCGGCATGCTACCAGTGTTAAAGACTGCGATGGAGCTCCGTATGACACGGCAAACTGGCTGACACTGACGGCGGCGGTGCACAAATGCTGCGCAGCTAGCGCCATTCGACGGCCAACACCGCGGTTCCTGGTGTGTCCGCTGTGCCGTGCGTGTGATCATTGCTTGTACAGCCCTCTCGCAGTGTCCGGAGCAAGTATGGTGGGTCTGATACACCGGTGTCAATGTGTTCTTTTTTCCATTTCCAGGAGTGTATCATACTTTCATGTATGCGCTTGCTAAACCTCTAGCCACGGAGCTAAATACAGATGATATTTTTCTGTTATAATCTCTCTTTATATTACCTATATCGTCATAAATTTTGTACTTTTTCATTTTAGTAATTTGGATAATCCGCTGTTATTACCTAGAACCGTCGCTGGGATATAAAAATTACCTGACACTGTAAGAACTCTTTAATGATTCATAATGTTTCATAAAAGTGACACTCTTTCAACCACTGTTTGCTTTCACATCATTTTCAATTTAATAAGTGTATAATATTTTGTTGCCGATTACCATCACAATGACCTAAAACACTATCTGTCTTTAGTTCGACCTCAATTGGGACCCATAGTGTTGTATGTTGGCGATGTTCCTTATAATTTAGTTCATTGCACAGACATTTAATAAAATTAAAAGTCTAGGGCCGACAATCCATTGTAAAGTATCAATACGATAAAGTATTACATAAATTATATTGCTTGTTTTTTATAACTTCAGCAGAAGTTGTTATCGTTAAATTCCTACTGGTTTAACTATAAGACAAGCTGTATTGATGCCAATGATTTAATTTTCTTTGCATCAAGCAACGTCTCAAAACCTAGCAGCCATCAGTAGTATTGGGACAAGGGGGGGCATCAGGTCACTCTGCATTGTTGCCAAATGTATACAAGATGGCGGCGATGACGTCATCCAAGATGGCATCGTGTAGACTTGGCAACAGCGTATGACGTCATCCAACATGGCGGTAGTTACGTCATTTAAGCTGGCAGGAAGTATGAATTTTGGCGGGAAAGTGCCATGGCCCCCTCCCCCAGAAAAATGGCGCAAAGTTCAAATTCAAACAGGGTAATGCACCACACCTCTCTTATTTCTACTAAGCAAAGTAAATTGCATGAAGATATCTCACTTAGGCTAACTCCACTAACCTAAGTCACCCGAACGCCACTTCCTCCTATGATCTATCGCAAAGTTTGAATTTCTGGCACAAACAAAAGTCACTTTGGGTTTCACTACCAACCTAGTAAAACTGGGGGAAGATAGGTCAATTATACTAACCTAAGTCATCCGACTGCCATCTCCTCCTACGACCTGGTGCCAAGTTTGAATTCCAACAGGACAATGCATCACCGCTGTTATCTCTACCAAGCAAAGAAAATAATAACAAAAAGCCCTCTTGGCATACCTCCATTAACCTAAGTCACCCGACCACCACCTCTTCTTACAAACTGGCACCAACTTTTAATTTTGACAGTAAACAAAATTCAGTTCCCATATACCTACTAAGCTACGAAAATGGCATGAAAGACAAGACACTTGCACTAACCTCAGTCGCCAGATCGCCACCTCCTCCTAAGGATTCGTGGGAAAAGGACTTGGACATAAGTCTTTATTTAAACAATTCCATGCAGGTGTGTTCACCACAAGGTCAGGACTCCAAGTGACTCAATAAGCATCGCCACCACCAGAGGGCGCTCTCATCTGTGACATAATCCAAGATGGCGACAACCAGTGTATTCATCAAGAGCTCCACACTCCAACTGACTTAGTACACATCACCACTACGAGAGGGCACTGTCGTGAAGTCAGGTGATAACGCAAGTATCGTTATTCAAGATGGCGGCATACAATGTGTTCACCACAAGGCATAGTACATATTTACACCACCAGAGTGCGCTACTGTGGACTTGGAATTAATTTTTGAGAATGCCATGCCCACCTGGACTTGGAAGGAAATAGTTAAAGTCTCCACCACGGTCCTCAAAAACCGCCACGTCCCCTTACCAAGCCATGTTGGTGGGCTAACGTGTACTAACATATACTAACATGCACAGTACACGACGCCATCCAAGATGGTGGAGCGAAATGGTGGAAAAACTGCTCTGGGCACAGGTCTTTATTTTGCAGGCAGTGTCTCCACCACGAGATTTAGTGTCCAACTGATCTAGTACACATTACTGCCACCAGAGGGTACTGTCATCCCTCCTATGACCCAATCCCAGTTTCTGGTCTGTAGGGACGAAAATGGTGCGAAAATGACTCAGGCTGTGCTGGGCTGCTGGGGAGAGTAAGGAAGGAGTGCACTCTATTTACTTTCGAACATTTTATTTAGGTGCAGACACACTCAGAACTCGTAAAATATCCAAATAACATATAGCACCAAGCGAGGTGGCGCAGTGGTTAGACACTGGACTCGCATTTGGGAGGACGAGGGTTCAATCCCGCGTCCGGCGATCCTGATTTACGTTTTCTGTGATTTCCCTAAATCACTCCAGGCAAATGCCGAGATGGTTCCTTTCAAAGGGCATGGCCGACTTCCTTCCCCGTCCTTCCCTAATCCGATGAGACCGATGATCTCCTTCCCCAAAACCAACCGACATATAGCACAGCCCACAGACCTGCTCGCAAAATAATGCAACAGACATGCAACCAACGTACGCAGATACTGCTCCCTGTCCACTAGAGCGAATAGGAGGCTACCGACAGCCCCACCAAGTGACACGGCTGTCAGCTGTCAAACCACACACAACTGCTCACAGGCATGACATGGATACATCCCTTTTCATACTTGACACAAGAGAAATTCCTATCGCAATACGTGTTCACCTAGACGCCGATGATGACGGGATTGGATGGGAGTGAAGACTTACACACAGAGCACAGAGGCTCCAAGGCAAGCTGCAAGTGCATGCGGTCGAGCAGCCAATGCAGCTGAAATTTGTTTCCATACATTTTCCGTTATACCAACGTCATAGATTTCCAAGGCGCAGCCCCCATACAAAAGACACCTCTGGACAGCACACGCCTTTACCGCAGATGGCAGAATAACACAGGCTGCTTCCATCTAATGGAACATACGAGTCGCATTCGGCCGTGCGTACACGCCCCAGAGTGGCTCTCGTCTCGCTGCAAAACGTCTGCGTACCGAGGCGCCGTCTAAAACGTTCTCAATGTTATTCTTACATCACATGGCTTTGTAAAAAATAAGACCCAGGTCGACCTCTCGGGAATTGTATAGTGTGACAGAAATAGTTAACGCTCGCTTCCTTGATGCCTTAGCTTGTATGCATGGAAATTCTTACCCTAACAGAACCTCTTTACGAAAATAATGTCGAATGCAGTCTTCCCAGCGCTCCTAACGTGTTACCCTTCCAGATTTCAACATACGCAAACGGTCGCTCCCCTATGTAGAGACTCCTATATCCCACCAGAAACGATGTGAATGAATCGAGCATTCTGATTGGCTCTTATCGAATTTACCTACCGTATTACTCATGCCATCGCTACTGAAGCATCATCCACCTATTCTTTCTCGGACTTTCAGCGGTTAATTTACAAAGATCGGTAAATTGCATTGACAATTAAACCCCTAAAGTCGTCTGCAGGTTGTCAAATACATACCAGACTCACAAGAATACTGGAAGGCTAGAAGATATTTAACACTGTAACTACACCTAAATATTAAGATTGCTGCTACAGTCTGACACGAATCAATGCACAGTTAAGTTTTCCTCTTGACGACTGTGCTTCAGTATCTATAGAACATATAAATTTCCACGTAAAAACTCTCTCTCCTACTCTCGTGGTTATCCATGTGCTGAATCTATACGTCCCTCACTATAGGACACACAGTCATCCTCCGTAGCTATGCCATAACATAAACAATATTAACTTTATAATCCAATAAATACACATTTTACGCCATGTAACCCACAGTAACTTTACAAAACAATATAAACCCATTTTACACCAACAATGCAGTTATCTTTTATATCTGTACTGCACCTGAAAAAATTATCGTACGCCTACAATCAGACCAGCTATATGTTACGATGTTCCCCAGTCCTAGGGAAGCACCGTGAGCCTTTTCTTTCTTTCTACAGAAGCGACATTCAGCGGTAATAAAGTACTTTACACTGATCACAATTTCGCACCGGCAACTAAAACTCACAAAGTTGTCTACAGATCATCAAATACATACGAGACTCGCATGAATATTGGAGCGTAAAACTGATCAACATCCCAGCAATATATCACCGAGTACTGTGTTGATCTAGTAAACGTACAGTTAATATCCTCCACAATACAAAATCACCCCTTTTACATAGCGGGCCGAGGTCGCTTCATCCCCTGTCCCTTGCATGACATATTGTGGTTCTCCATCTCAACACCGCTTCGGATATAGTGCGTGGTGGATCCACATTTGAATTCTAACTCGGGTCTCCTGCGGGTCCTGGGAACTGTCCACGAGGATGCATATACACAGACATACAGAAAACAGAGCAAACACTTTCCGAATGTGTAGGTGAGTGGATACAGTGCTATATTAGACCTCCCATTCAGTGCATTTTGGCTAGGTGTTGGCAGCTGCACTACATTTACAATCAATCTTAGAACACAGAACGAGATGTTATGTAATGATCGCATGGATAGATCTGACCTATAATCGATAGAATTGCGAAAAATGACAAGGGAATAGGTATAAATTGACTGAATATACACCGAAATGCGGGGAAATTGAGGAAGTACTTGAGTATCTTCTGATTCGCATCGAACAATTTGTACATGGGAGCAAGTTTGCACCAACAAGAGGAATCCGGGAAAACGTTGACATCAAAACGGAGGGAATCAGTGAGCCAGTCAATTTTTTTCCGTTGAGGTAGTATTATACTGTATGTCTATTGAGGTACCAGTGATACACGCGAGTTGACTACTGTATTTGGTGCTTTTCAGGAGGACAGAGAACTGTTCACCTCTACACTTACTTGCATCTGTGCTAAAGGATAACCGAAAGTGGATGGGTTGATCGATTGAGATAGAGCTGTAACGAGGTACGATTTAATGGTTGACTGCTTCATTCTAGAGAAGGACAAGTTGCTGCGGGTCAATTTTTTTCCTGTGTTCTGTCCGGATAAATCAGTCACGTGACATATCCTGTGTTCTACTCGTATACAGTCACATGTTCTGTATGTGGTTTAAAGCATTGTCTACTTGTGATTATTGCAATCCCCGTGTACACAATTGCCCGACAGATGTGGTGCTTACAGAGTTAGTAATGAAATGACTTGTAATTTTCACATGTAGGACGCTGCTGCTATGCGTTTATCTCATCCCATATAGGATATATCCCCCACTGCTAATGATCATTTTATATAGGCCTGATGCAGGCATTGTATAATTTCTGAACCGTGATCAGATATGAACAGTGGACGCTATACGTCTCCAAAAAGCTATATCGAGCTTGTGTCACGAAGAGGGAGTCTTTTTCAGAAGCAGTTTGTTTCTAGTTTTACGGTCCGATAAGGTAGTTCATCATAGAGACACCGGGAAGAAAGATGAATGTCATGCACTTGAAATATATTTCTCACAATGCAATATTAACAACGCTACATTCCGTACCACTGATAGGTCGGAAACGTAGGCGATCTAATATTATAGGCTCGCTTTAAGTGCAGAACGTTGTAGCCTTAGGAGCCTGTGAGTTTATGTTCTCTCTCTTACCAGTACCTTCCAGGTACCGATACTAGACTCTAGAACAATACTTTAGAGTTGATAGCTTGGATGATTTACGTAAAAATGTGTTGAACGCCATCCGCCTGGAACTACATCTCGTATAAAAATGAATCCTTTCTTGTTAGTCTTAACTGTCTGCTATCACATCACGGCACTTTGAAATCTGTTACTATACATCGATAAGGAGTGCTAAGCTCCTAGACATGGTCCCATCTCGAGACAATTGGTGCACTTAGACGGGTTAGAACTCGGATGGCTCTATTCATTCACGAGACGTGGAGTGTAGTGGTCTTCTTCTTCTGATCGGATTCAGATTAATCCGGTAGCTGTGCTTCATGGCTGGTTGGTCAATGACAGTGTGAGGATGGTCTTTCACTCTCTAATTTTACCCTAAGACAGCGAGAATGCTTTGTGACTCCCATATACAGAGAGATGGATCATAAATTAAGTACTATGCTCGAGCTCTTAGAAATACGTAGAGCGCTGTCTGGTATACTTAGATGATTTATGTGTTCGAGAATTAACAGTGAATGAGCGTACTGAGCAGTCATCTATGCACGTTCACAATGATACTCGCAAAGTAGAGAAGGGATGGTTTAGCTATGATACTGAAACTGGGGAAACTTGTTGTCACATGATTGGCCGGTGTTGGAGTTACTGTAAAATTGCTAAAATTGTTCGCACTATCAACTGTGTTGCTTAATATTACAGTACATCGGCGGTGTCTTTTCCATCCCATCCATGCGTTGGTGCGCTATTGGTTACCATATAACGATTGACCGACAAGTCTTGTTTGAGGTGGGGAATGAGTTTTGTGAATGGGTGAGAGCTTCTGGGGATTGCTAGCAGCGACACAGTGATCACGTACATGAGTGCAAAATGAGGAACCACTCGAAATGGAATGCAGAGCCATCATCTATTCCGTCATTGTTGAGTTTAAATTTAGAGGTCGTCAATCTTTTTCGGACATCAGTTTGGAAACTCTCCACAATTCAGCCAAACTCTTCTAGTTTCCTTATGTTGTGTCTTTTGTTTAAAATCATCCACCGTGTGTCGCATGTTATCGT
This sequence comes from Schistocerca piceifrons, assembly GCF_021461385.2. NCBI lineage: Eukaryota > Metazoa > Arthropoda > Insecta > Orthoptera > Acrididae > Schistocerca > Schistocerca piceifrons. The sequence continues at coordinate 463,077,103 of NC_060149.1, forward strand.
AGTTACAGTAACAAAATGATTTACACCTTGCCATGTCATGTATTCTGTGAGAGGCTGTCGATCAGAGCGTCTTAATGTCAGTTTAGAGCCTGATATAGGCATCGAAGTCGTGGCAGAAAAAAGGAAATCTTTGGTGTTGTACAAAAACGGGTTAGAAAACAGTGTTTGACACAGCTAAACAAGACCAGAGGGAGCGTCTCATACGATCATTCGTCTAGAGTATAGGTGAACACACTTTAATACGGTCTCGAGGAAGGTGACTCGTTTGGAGATATGAGAGTGTCTGAAATATGATTCACTTGTGGGTGTGAGCCTATGTAAGTATGTGCTTGAATGGAAAGATCTGATTCCAAATGATGGACATAATTTCTAACATGTAGCTTAACATTAGAGATCTGGGAAGCTAGTGAACATTTTTCATCTTACGATCTCAATCATCTGCTACTACTGTTTGTGTTGCTTCTCAATGAATCATCGCCTATAACTCAGTGGATATATCGCAGAACCTCTGATATGGTCTCGAGACAGAATGCGTTGCAAATACTAAAGAATTATCTAGATCGGGTCGGTGTGCGGGAGTCGCAAATACCGCTTACATGCCGTGTTTTTTAGCCGAATCACTTTCATAGTTCATTGTTTTTATTCCGAAGTGGCATCGTGGGCTTACACATTCCTACGATCACCGTCACGGTATTTGTCTGGAAAAAAGAAAACTACCTCATTTAGAGGTAATGTCGTACCATCACTTGTAAAGCGGGTATAGCTTTTAACATGGATACTTGTGTGCACCTTTAGAACCAAGAGCGGTTGTGAGAGTAACATGCAGTAGTTGTTGGAATCGGGTTTTTTCTTTAACATCTGGTCGATTACGTCTCTGTTTCTATGACATGGTGATAGGACTCGCAAGAAGGACCTAAGGGATATGCACACCCATCGTTGATTTTCGGTCAGTATTATTTCGTATAGTAGACAAATATTTATTTACGAACTTATATACTTGGTAGTAGTGCTGGGTGCGTGATATGTACGTATTTTAGCATGAGGTCTATAAAGTATGTCTTTATGGAAAGGAGACGACTATGCCCTGTTGTAAGGAAGGTATGGATTTGACTTGGAGTACTGTGACAACAAAGGGAAGAGTATGTCCAGTCGTAAGGAAGGTAGAGATATTTCGATTTCCAGAACCACAGCCTTCGGTAGGGTGTATTTCGATTACTTCGCTCATTGTCGAATGAAATTCAATTGAGATCGCAATTGTAAGATGGGCGACTTTCGTGGGAATTTGAGAAGATTGTGTGTGGAGGTGCGTTTGCACTAGACCGTTATTGGTTCAAATGGTTCAAATGGCTCTGACCACTATGCGACTTAACTTCTGAGGTCATCAGTCGCCTAGAACTTAGAACTAATTAAACCTAACTAACCTAAGGACATCACACACATCCATGCCCGAGGCAGGATTCGAACCTGCGACCATAGTGGTCGCTCGGTTGCAGACTGTAGCGCCCAGAACCACACGGCCACTCCGGCTGGCTTGGTTCAAATCAAATGGCTCTGAGCACTATGGGACTTAACATCTAAGGTCATCAGTCCCCTAGAACTTAGAACTACTTAAACCTAATTAACCTAAGGACACCACACACATCCATCCCGAAGGAGGATTTGAACCTGCGACCATAGTGGTCGCACGGATCCAGACTGTAGCGCCTAGAAACGTTCGGCCACCTCGGCTGGCTAGACCGTTATTCCTTCCCATGTAAATTGTTCAGTTGATAGCTTTTGCACATTTCGCGTATTTATTTAGTTGAGAGCCGCACGGCCACCATGGCCGGCAGGTTGTGTGTCTGGAGAGCATTATTTAAGAGTAGTTTACAGATCTGTGGGCTGTGTTGCATGACCCCAAGCATGTGTTTTGTGTCAGTGTGATAAATATACTACATACCAAAAAAAATGTTCGAAAATAAATAGAGTGCACTTCTTCCTTACCCTCCCAAGCAGCCCAGCGCAACTTAAGTCATTTTCGCATCATTTTCGCCCCTACAGATCACCATCTGGGATTAGGTCATAGGAGGGATGACAGAACCCTCTGGTGGCAGTAATGTGTACTAGATCAGTTGGACACTAATTCACATGGTGGAGACACTGCCTGCAAAATAAAGACTTGTGCCCAGAGCAGGTTTTCCACCATTTCGCTCCATCATCTTGGATGAAGTCATGCACTGTGCATGTTAGTATATGTTAGTACACGTTAGTACATATTAGTGCACGTTAGTACACGTTAGCCCGACAATATGGGTCGGTAAGGGGATGCGGCGGTTGGTTGAGGATCGTGGTGGAGACTATTTCCTTCCAAGTCCAGGTGGGCATGGCATTCTCGAAAATTAATTCCAAGTCCACAGTAGCGCACTCTGGTGGTGTCAATATGTACTATGCCTTGTGGTGAACACTTTGTATGCCGTCATCTTGAATAACGGTACTTGCGTCATCACCTGACTTCACGACAGCACCCTCTGTCGGTGGCGATGTTTATTAAGTCAGTTGGAGTGTGGAGCTCTTGATGAATACACTGGGTGTCGCCATCTTGGATTACATCACAGATGAGAGCGCCCTCTGGTGGTGGCGATGTGTACTAAGTAATTTGGAGTCCTGACCTTGTGGTGAACACACCTGCATGGAATTGTTTAAATAAAGACTTATGTCCAAGTCCTTTTCCCACAAATCCTTAGGAGGAAGTGGCGGTCCGGTGACTGAGGTTAGTAGAAGTGTCTTTTCTTTCGCGCCATTTTCTTAACTTAATAGATATATGGTCACTAACTTCTGTTTACCACCAAAATGTTAAGTTGGTGCCAGTTCATAAGAAGAGGTGGCAGGTGGGTGACTTAAGTTAGTGGAGGTAGGCCAAGTTAGCTCTTTTCCTGGGATTGTCTTTGCTTAATAGAGATACCAGCAGAGGGATGCATTATCCTGTTGGAATTCAAACTTGGCACCAGTTCGTAGGAACAGAGGTGGCAGTTGGATGTCTTAGGTTAGTACAAGTGACCTATCTTCCCGAAATTTTACTATGTTGGTAGTGAAACCCTAAGTGACCTTTGTTCATGGCAGAAATTCAAACTTGGCCCTAGTTCATAGGAGAAAGTGGCGTTTGGGTGACTTAGGTTAGTGGAGTTAGCCTAAGTGAGATATCTTCCTGCAATTTTCTTTGCTTAGTAGAAATAAGAGAGGTGTGGTGCATTGTCTTGTTGGAATTTGAAATTCACGCAATTTTTCTTGGGGAGGGGGGCGTGGCACTATCCTGCCAAAATTCAGACTTCCCGCCATCTTGAATGACGTCATGGCCGCCATCGTGGAGGACAACATGAACTGTTGCTAAGTCTACACGATGCCATCTTGGATGGCGTCATCGCCGCTATCTTGGATACATCTGGCAACAATGCAGAGTGATCTGATGCCCCACTGTCCCAATACTGTCAGTCCCCATTTCGCTACAGTACTGGTGACAAATATGTATACTATGTATATGCTGAATGTTGCGTTTCTTGAACATTGTAATGGGCATCATCTGCCATACTATTCGCATGTAACACGTTACATCAACATATATGTTACGATGTCTGATGCAAGATGATGTGAATACTGATGTGAGTTACTAAGTCTTCACGCCATAACGGCTGTGGTAAGACGATACCTTTTACATTTAGTTTTTTTAATGGACGGTTCCTTATGCAAATGTTGTTTCTTTGTTTTCACTGCCTCTTCCTTATATTAATGCATATTTTCAGGTTTATGAGCATCGTTCAATTACACTGACCACGAACGATGAAAAGCTGTTTTTAACTATGTCATGTATAGATGACATAGCGATGTGTGAAGCCGTAATGGCAACAACACTAAATAGTAATGATTTTGGTATATATTCTGTAATTAATTCGTGTATGAACTCTTGAACCCTGCTGCAGTATTACGTGCAGTCCTGTAAGCTGATGTATGTTGCTACCATGAGATAGTTAGGTTGTTAGCTAAAACTAGTAATAAATCCACACAAAGAAGGTTTTATGTGCGCCCTTGACTTGAACGGGGTTTCGCCGGCCGGAGTGACCGTGCGGTTCTGGGCGCTACAGTCTGGAGCCGAGCGACCGCTACGGTCGCAGGTTCGAATCCTGCCTCGGGCATGGATGTGTGTGATGTCCTTAGGTTAGTTAGGTTTAATTAGTTCTAAGTTCTAGGCGACTGATGACCTCAGAAGTTAAGTCGCATAGTGCTCAGAGCCATTTGAACCATTTTTTGAACGGGGTTTCCATTCCAAACATAAATAAAAATTTCGCATGTCTCCTGTTTGACAATGTCAACGAACTTGATTAACTAGAAGTTAATAATGATTTATATTGCGACTTAATTTAAAATGCTACTTTGACACGTCTTAGCTACTCATATGCTGGCACACACTATTTCCGTCCTCTACTCACACTCTAGTGCTGACGTAACCCCTTTCTAGCCCGTGATACACAGACAGCCATCTGTGCACCGATCAGCACCCCTTACTGTCAGTGTGAAAAAAAATGCATAAAAACTGGATTCCCGGAAATATTACACTAATTTTAGAATGTAGCGACAATTATGTAGGACATACAAAACTTATTTATTCTTCTTATATAGTGTCGTTATATTTATACAGTTGCATTTGAGTATTTGACTGTGTATAGTTTACTAGAATATAGCCGCGAGGGATTAGCCGAGCAGTCTAAGGTGCTGCAATCATGGACGGTGCGGGTGGTCCCGGCGGAGTTTCGAGTCCTCCCTCGGGCATGGATGTGTGTGTTTGTCCTTCGGATAATTTAGGTTAAGTAGTGTGTAAGCTTAGGGACTGATGACCTTAGCAGTTGAGTTCCATAAGATTTCACACACCTTTGAACATTTTTTTTTGAACTAGAATATATCCAAACAAAAGTAGCAGAACACCCCTATGTTGTACACATTTGACCACTCGGTATCACGAGAGGAGGACCCTCCAGTATAAAAGTAGGCGGCGACTAGAGAATCGTAACAGCTAAATCGGTCAGTAAAGAGGGCTCAGTGACTTCGAACGTTGACTAGTAATCCGATGGCATCCGAGCAACAAATCCACCAAAGAAATGTCAACTCTTCTAAAGCTGCCCAAGTCGACTGTTGGTAACGTGATTGTGAAGTGGAAGCGCGAAGAACCAAGAGTAGCTGAACCAAGAATAGGCGGACCTCACATACTGACGAAGAAGGACCGTCGAGCACTGGGGAAGGTGGATCTAAAATATCGCCGCCTGAAATCAGCGGAAGGAATCACTGGTGAGCTCCGATGTGCTACCAGGAGTCCGGCTGGCACACAGACATTGCATAGGGAGACAAGAAGAATGGGGTACAATGGTTGAGCAGCTCTTCACAAGCGACACATTTCTGCAGTCAGTGTTATGCGACGCCTGAGGTTGTATAAAGAGTGATGCCGCAGTGCAGTGGGTGACTGGAAACGAGTGATTTGCAGCGATGAATGACGCTACAAAATTGGTTCAAATGGCTCTGAGCAGTATGGGACTTAACATCTGAGGTCATCAGTCCCCTAGAACTTAGAACTACTTAAACCTAACTAACCTAAGGACATCACACACATCCATGCCCGAGGCAGGATTCGAACCTGCGACCTTAGCAGTCGCGCGGTTCCAGACTGTAGCGCCTAGAACCGCTCGGACACTCCGACCGGCAATGACGCTATACCCTGTGGCAATCCGATGGAAGGATTTGGGTTTGAGAATGGCTGGAGAACGCTACCTGCCATCATGTGTAGTGCCAACAGTGAAGCTGGTGTTACTGCAATTGGATGTTTTTTGTGGTTAGGGTGTGGCCTCCCTATTGCTCTTAAGAAAACTTTAGATGGGGACAGATATGAACACATTTTACAGCATCGATTACAGCTTGCAGTAGAGTAACAGTTTGGAGACGGTGATTGTAACTGCATGACAATGCATCCCCTCATAAAGCATCTGATAAGCAATGTTTTGTGAGCAATAGCGTTCCTGAAACTGACTTGCCTGCCCAGAGTCCCGACCTGTACCCAATGGAACAGCTTGTGCGCGAGTTAGAACGTCGACTTCACTCCAGACACCAGCGTGCAAAGTCACTATCTTCTCTGGTTTCGGATCTTGAAGAAGAACGGGCTGCCAGTCCTAAACAGATACTCAGACACCTCATTGAAATTCTCTCTAACAGAATTCAAGTGGTCATAAAGACGAAGGAAGGACACATCCTCTGTTAATGTTCACTAATGGGTGACCAGATACTTTTGAGCAGATTGTATATAGCGCGTGTTACTATACAATAAGTAATCACGTTTTCTCTAACACTTCAGTCGCCGGTCTATAAGGTATTTTTAAAATTACGTATGACGATATCAATTAGATGAAAATTCTTAAAGAAGGTTGAATAAAAAGAAACATAAAAAATCATTATGTCCTGAGAATTTTACTGAACATATACTACTCTCTTATGCAACAGCACATTTGACAGAGACAGCGCTATAGTATACTCAGCGTTTTAGGATGTATCATTGTGTGCACATGACAGCAAACGCTGCAGATACTACATCTGAGCTTGACAGCGCCCTCATAGAAAAACGTGAGCAGGTCCAAAGTATCACAAAATGTTGCACGTTTGAGTTATTTGCATGGTGAATTTCATAGTCGGTTGTCACTTTGTGCAGAATCCGGTTTTCGAACGTTAGTTAAGTGATGGCCTGAAGATCACAAGCATTTGAAAACCGCCAGTGATCGTGTTGCACAGAATACGCCAGGATAACAGCAGGACGTGTGTCAGCTGCCTCGATACCTTGGCCATAGCGCACAGGACCCACAACTGGTGGATAAGGATTTCTTTCTACCAGCTTTTGGAGATTTAACAGGCAAATGATCAGTGTCAATCATGTGAGTACAGTCCAGTTTTTTGATGAACGGAATCATGAATAACTGAAACTAGACAAGTCATGTGTTAACGGTATAAACTGGAATTTATATTTAATACTTTTTTGTGAAATTCAGGTTCTCTGTTACTTTTCTGCTTCTTTTTTCTTTTTCTGGCCTTAACGCGTCTTTTCACGTGGTCGACATGTTTATTTCGATTTGGCGATGTTAGTGATGTAGTGTGGCCTCCTCCACTTTCCTCTCGTCCGCGGGACGGAATTTGTGTACCTCATCTGTCTGCGTCTAGCATTGTCTCCTGTCACAGGGCGAGAATGTTTTCGAAATGTTTACCTCTCGCGCAACTGAGGCGGGACGTGGGTACCAGCCCGGTATTCATCTTGACTGATGTGGGAAATCGCCTAACACCCTCATCCAGCCCGGCCGGCATACCAGCCCTCTGAGGAAGTCCACCGGGAGGATACGAATCGAGTCCGACGCATACCCCCGAATTACGGAAGCGGTGTGCTGACGCGTACTTCATCTCCCTCCATAACGAGCTGAAAAAGTTCACCCCAGAAACCCTACCTTCCGCTTTCATTACACAGAGAGAGTTGTTGGTTGAGGTCAGGATTCCCTAACACCTTTTCTTTTGCTAATTCAGCCTTTAGAAATTTGAGCGCAGCTTGAAATCGCTCAATTCGGTCAAAAGTTGCATCCATTGCCAATTCTTCTAATAAGCATGAAAAAAAAGTGTACTTCAAACCAAGTTTCCAATAGAGCTACACAATCCTGGAACCGATTTTAATTGTTTAGTCAGGATCGTTCCTGATCTTCTCTACCAATATTACGCGTGTCTCATGAGCTTAACGTTCGTTTTCACAGTTTAGGTCGGTCACTACGTTACATGTGGTGAGAGGTAACGCATAAAGTTTGGTATTCACGGCACACTCTTGACACTTTGTATCCCAGAATATTGAATTGGCTAAATGGTTCAAATGGCTCTGAGCGCTATGGGACTTAACATCTTAGGTCATTAGTCCCCTAGAACTTAGAACTACTTAAACCTAACTAACCTAAGGACATCACACACTTCCATGCCCGAGGCAGGATTCGAACCTGCGACCGTAGCAGTCCCGCGGTTCCGGACTGAAGCGCCTAGAACCGCACGGCAATATTGAATTCACCAACCATTTCCGAAATGGAATGCCCAATGCGTCTAGCTCCAATTACCATTTTCTTTTGTCACCTCAGCGTAAAGCCGGAGCTGAAATTTCGGAAAATGACATTTCCTCTTCCACTCTTCGTCACCATCTTACACATTCCTTTGCTGAAAAACAAATCTGCTTCTTACGGCTCTCTTCTATAAGCTGAAGAATGCGTGAATATTGACGAACGACGTGAAATTCATGACAGCTGTGGTAGTTAAGATCGTTGTGTAATTTACATTGTAACATAACGGTACGGTAAAAGTTTCAGGAGACACTTATCACCTCTAGAAAGAGACAATCCAGAAGCGCTTTATGTCCATGTTAGAATGCATTTTATACAGGGTTCTACAGTACCTTATTCGAGGGAAACAATGTACCATTATACCACATGGAACGGTATAACATCCCGCCGACGTCGATGTTATGAGATACAGAGCACAAGCTGGGACTGGAGTAGAACGGGGCAGGAAATTGACTGTTTCCTTTTTAAAGTAATCACCCTTCTACTTCCTGCGTTCCTAACCTGCTTACGTTCGCGCTCACAAATTGTAGTTTCCGCCAGTAGCAGCACAGATTTGAACTGCATAACAAGCGCAGCAGCTAGTTATTGGTAGGAAATAAAATTTCCGTTAAACATCTTCACCATGGAAGGTGGTAATTATTTCAGCGGTAACATTTATTTAGCTGATGGCGACGGCGTGAATCAACTTAGTTCTGCAGCATTCACTCGGAAGATGACGAAGTACGGCGGAATGCTCTTCGCGATGTGAATAACAAGTAAGATTTGCCCGGCAGCCATCCAGTGTAACTAGGAAAGTCACTTCGTAGTGTAAGTGAAGACTACTAGCAAAGAATTTAGGATGTGTCAGCTGTCTGTCTACAAGTTAAAGTCTATGCTGCATCAGGACTGTCTGTCAAATAATTGATGCTAAGTTCCTTTTCAGTATACGTAAACTAGAGGCCTATATTTCGCATTTATGAGAAAAAGGCAATATATCATCCATAATGTGGAGACGATGTTTCCTGAGGAAGAAATTTTGCAAGTAATGTGAAGTACATTTGCATAATCTGAGTAATGATGTTTATTAAAATTAAGTACAGAAAATCGTGAAGTGGTGACTAAGCTATTTTCTTTATGTGTAATCAATGTCTAGTCAAAAAGGAGGACACAATTCGAGTATGTGCATGGAGTAAGGTGGCAAGTGGAGTCACATACATCTTCAGTGATTCAGTTTTAAAACTGTGGAAGGCACTGGAGCAGCAGTAGCCGAAGCCATAACCAACCAAAACGTAAGCTCACTTCGCTCTGAAGACTGCAATGAAATAAACTAAATTAACAGATATGGTTCTACTGCCAGAGCCCCACAAAGGAAAAAAATAGGATTTTACTAGACAGAAGGAGATTAACGGAATAAAAGCAATAAGTCACTTAACGGGAAGCATTAATCTTACTGGGAACAGGATATGTTGTAACGTTGTCGTATCTGGCCCCCCGAGTCAGTGTATACAAGACATTTGACACCGTTCGCTTAGTTAACACACACTGACAGGCCAAAATAGACAAACGCAGTTATCTGTAACATGGAACACCGGCAAAATCCAGATGACAACCACAAAGCTACGATTTTGTTACCGCAGTGTTTAGTTCGGTTAGTTTCTAGGCACGCACTGGTCACAGAGATGATGCAGTCGACGACGACGACAACTACGACGACGGCAACAACAACAACAACAACGGTGCGAAGGCGCACCTGGGAGGAAGTGGCCACGACAAGTGAAAGTGAGCGTTCTTTTTGGGGGACAGAAGCTGTCAGCAAGTGAAAACTTTACAGGTCGCATCAAAACGTATGATCTGTAACAGCAGTCCCAATGCGACCCGTAGAACAGTATCATTCACAATTGCACGAAACTATTTCAGTCTTCAGTTCAGCGAATGGGAATCCACACCCACCTCAATATCACCACAACGCACGGCATTATGGGACTGATGATTACCATGTACATCAAATACTGTCAGTTAGTTTGAGCACCGCAGTTACTGTGACCACGCAACGAATACATCTGATAATCGTGAGTAGATTCAGATAAACAATGTTAAGGCCTAAAATAAAATATATGAATACAGTTCTATCTCCGAACTACCAATAAGAGGGAAAGTATTAAGTAATGCGTAAAAAAGAGTAACCCTTCATGAAATGCACTCTTAGTAGCAATCAGTAAAGAAATCCTTAGTAAATTCACAACTGAATATCAAATATTAGTATGTGCCCTTAACGAGATTTGGTTAGGATAAGGATTGGTGCCGGCCGCGGTGGCCGAGCGGTTCTAAGCGCTTCAGTCCGGAACCGCGCGACTGCTACGGTCGCAGGTTCGAATCCTGCCTCGGGCATGGATGTGTGTGATGTCCTTAGGTTAGTTAGGTTTCAGTAGTTCTAAGTTCTAGGGGACTGATGACCTCAGATGTTAAGTCCCATAGTGCTCAGAGCCATTTTTTGATAAGGATTGGTGTTTCAGAGGGCTTGAAGTATTCCCGTATGATACGGAACATGGATATGGAAGGAGAGCACTAATGATAGAAATAGTATTAACAACAATTCCGTCGACCTAAATTCCAAAATATTGACAGTTACGCTAGACAGTATGTCAACATGAAAGACATAATCGTTACACGGGTAAGCCAAGAAAACAGACGCAGCTAGAGGTAGACTGCAGTGAGTATACGCTTTTCGTAACTTTAGCTTTTTACTGAAGCTATGCAGAAAGTTGTACAAGGGTCCCTCGGCTTATATTTCTATTTTAGTGGAAAAATGAGAGACGGAAGCTTCACTTTTGCTTGCTCATTACTGCGATAAAATACAGTAAATTAAAACAAATTTATTGCTATTGGTGCTGTTGTTGTTTTCAGTGGAATTTTCATTTAACTTTTCCTTAGTTCCATTTTCTATTAGTATTTAAAAAAAATACAGTCTGGACGTGTTATGGCGTATTGTATAACGTTGAGTCATTGAAACACATGCCCAATTGAATACGAATCCATACAGGCAATAAAAACGTAATTTTCAATGTATGTATGTATGTTCCTCATTTCCTCCAAAACCACTGGACCGACATCAACCAAACTTGGTATACATATCACTTTAAGTCTGTAAAGAATCGCTATGGAGGTAAGAATCACCTGCGTATCAAAGGCGGGGGATGACGGTGAAGAGGAAGTGTAGAGGACCCAGAATTTATTCATTCAGCATTTGAGTATGAGAGCATTTAGTGACTTGAACAAACCTAAATATAATTTCAAACTTTTACGAAACTTTTTATCGTTGACATCCACCACGAAATTATGAAAGGAAAAAAAGTTTATCGTTTACTACATATTTGCTGTTCACGCAGTAAAACTGCCGTATCAGCCATTACGCTTTAATTTATTAATTCAGACACATTTAATTCACGTATACCACTGAATGCAGCTGCGAATTAATTTGATTTTACGACACATAGTTCAGGAGATAAGACCACGATTATTGAGATGTGCGAAAAACTGCCGCATCATACATGACGTATAAATTCACTACTTCTTTACTACTATGTTCGCAAAAAATTTAGCAGACAGTATCCACATATTGCGCTGAATGTACCTAGGAAATTATGTCATTGTACGAGATGTAGTTCAGGAGTGTAACATCATTAACATTGAGCTCCGTGAAAACGAAACTGCATGGCGAAATTCGCTGGAGATACAGGTGAAATATGTGTGCTACATGTTACACATATGTGAAATATATGTGATATGTGCTATTTTGGGCAATGCAAAAGATAAAAAGTCTTACTACACCCATGGATCGATTTCAACCAAACTTGCCAAACATATTACTTACTACCTGGAAAGTAATAATGTGGAGGAGGGAGGCGGGGGGGGGGGGGGGGCGGGTAAGAACCAGCAACCTCATACTGGAATGGGTTCGATAACACGGAGAGAGAACAGGGGGAGGAAGAGATGGACAAACAGAGAGGGGGAAGGGGGAGGTAGTCACAGATAGGGGGGAGGGGGAGAATATTGACAGAGAAAGGGTGAAGGGGAAAGGGGCAGAGAAAGGAAAGAGGAGAGGATGGACAGAGAGAAGGTGAGGAGGAGACGGATTGAGAGCAAGAGGACGAGCTGTGCAGAGAGACAGGGGTGAGGAAATGGAGAGAGAGAGAGAGAGAGGAGGATGATGATGATGATGATGATGATGATGTTTGGTTTGTGGGGCGCTCAACTGCGCTGTTTTCAGTACCCATACAAATTCCCAACCTTTGCTCAGCCCAATCTCGCTACTTTCCGGAATGATGATGAATGAGGACAGCACAAACATCTAATCATCTCGAGGCAAGTGAAATTCCCCGACCAAGCTGGGAGAGGAGGAGATAGCGGGTAGGAGGAGATAGAGAAAACCGAGGGAGATGGACTTAAAGAGAGGAGGAGGAAATATACAAAGGCGGGAATAGCAAATGCACAGTGGAGGAGGAGCAGATGGATAGAAACTGGGGAGGAGCAGATGGACAGAGAAAGAGGGGCTTAGCAGATGGACAAAGGGACAGGAGTAGATGGATAAACAGTGGGGCTGTAAGACGTGGACAGAGTAACGGGAGAGAATGAGAAGGACATAGAGTGGGGCAGGGAAGACGGACAGAGAGAGGGGGAAGGAGGAGATGGGCTAACAGAACTGGAATACACACGCAGGCAACACCGGTTACTCATCTAATTTATTAAATAATGAAAGACAACTCATCACCTGAGTTGCGTTTTGAGGGATTTGCCTAAGCTTAAATCACATGCTTTGTACATACCTGAACTAGATCGAGGTAGAGCCCTGCGCACACCATTCCCGTGCCGGCAATGAGGAAAGCAGGCAGCACCTGTCGTATGATGTCGCAGTAGGTCTCCGGCACGTCTTCATCTGGTGTGTCCTCCGTCATCTGCTCCAGGAAATCTCCGGAATCGTCCCGCGTGATCGCCTCAGTCTCCACCCGGTCCACCTCCTCCTGCTGAGGTCCGCTTTTGACAACGGATAATTCCTCTCTAATGGCGCAAGCATTGGTGTCGAAGTCTGCCCCGTTGGTGGCATCGATGTACGGGACATCGTCATCGTCGCCAGCCGCTTCGAGAACTTCAAGGAATTCCAATTCATGCTCCTCACACGGTCCCGCAATACCACCTTCCTCCTCTGCAAGAAAACACAGTACCAGCACTAAAGACCATCGCCTTAACGTTAGAAGTGAAGCCTGTTGGCACATTAAATTATTTTACGTTCATTTAAATTTACTAACTTAACACTTATGCAACCATGAAGATTTTCTTTTGCCTGTACATAAACGAAAGATATCAGTATATGTACATATGTGTGAGAGAGTCAGCGACCGAATGTGATGAAAACTAATTATTTCTCTCTACGTTGGGAATATAAATTTTTTTATTTCAGTGACCTCTGTGACGATATAGGCAACGGAATTACTTACGCAGACGGAAAGCTGCATAGTTTGGAAGAAAATCATGTGACATTTCTGGAAAGACATTTTCGCATCTTTGACGTGGAAAGCGATTACTATTGTAATCTAAATATGAAAGCAGGTTGCGCAAAAGAAAAATCACGCATCTAGGTCGTTCATATATTGAAATTTTTATAAATAGAGTAAATGTAGCGTAAAACCTACAATCATTGAATGTGCTGTTGTGAAATGAATAATTCAAACCGTAATGGTTCTTGGTGCACACAAGAAAGCAAGCACACCAGACCAAAAAACTGTAACACTAATACCCTGTAATACCGCTTTCAGCCTTGACAATGCCTTCAGTTCGCCGAGGGAGGGAGACGACCACTTTCTTCAGGTATGCGATAGACAGCTGATATCACTCACTGATTATTACATCTCACAGAGCTGCCAAATGTCGGGAACGGTGATTGCTACGTTTCATCCGCTATTACGTATGGTTAGAGAAATTTTCTATAGGATTAAGATGAGGTAATTGAGCGGACTAGTCGAGTGCGCGAGGTGTGCCTGATTGCCAGCCAGGAACGTTTGCGTGCAGCCCCGTGATCGCGGCTGTTATCGTCTTGGAAGACGGGAGTGTACACAGCGTACTCATCATAAACATGGATAAGAAAGGGCAACGCTTGATCACCGAAACTGTTGAAATAAATATCCCGCTTAATCAGTAGGGCTAATTCATGGCACGCAAAACATCCCTAAAACATATCAAAACGACCTCGGACTGAATTACACCATTTCCGTACGCGTGTTAAACGCTTCATAGCACTGTCAGTGTACTCGATTTCTTGCATTACTTGAAAAGAAGCAAAACTGCGCCTCGAAGGAGCACTCCCGACGCGTCCAGTCAGTTACTTTTGTACGGGACTCCGAATGTCCATTGCATGCAGTTTCTTTCGCAACCTTTCCTCGGAAACTGGTTGAGATAGACCTGCATTCACGAACGACTACATTTTCTGTCGTGTATAAAACCGACTGTCAGTGACACTTGTATGCTGTCCTGCCAGTTTGCATCTTTCTTACAACCACTGCTCTTACGCCGTGTTACGTGACTAAGAGTGGTACACTATTCGTTTTAGACAGTCCTCATTGATACACGATCTTCATGCAGTGTAAAGTCATGTGCATGTCCAAACGCGATAACCCTTGCTGACATTCTGTCGCGTCTCCATACCGACTCGCTTTACTCCGCTGATTCCACGCTACTGATTGGGACATAAATACCATTAAATGTCATGACTTAGATCTGCAGTAGAGTCATATGACCGCCTGTTACCAGTTCCACACCACCTCCATCACTCTAAAGCTTCAGTGGTGGCTCATATTTTGTCTGGTGAATTTATAAAAATTTTAAGTCAAAAACCTGAAAAAGCTAACCAGCATTTTTAACTAGATGTGTTAAATACTAACAGGCAAATGCTTCCACTGATAGAAGGACGGCTGTAGGTCACTTCTAATGGCGGATGCCAGGAAACACGTCGGCTTAAGTTATCCTCGGTGGAAGCAGGATAGTACTGTAGGCGCCACTTTCAAACCATGCATCCTAGCAGGAAGCAACGAGAGCATATCGCGTTTGGTCTTTAGAGCTGGTAAACCTTCGATAAATATCAACAGAGAGGCTCGTTATAGATCAAGTATGTGGTATGATCGAACTCTTTTTGTTCTTTCGGCAGCGATATTAAACAGATTTACATTTACACACGTTGTTTAACTTAATAATTTTCTTAGCTTATCAGGAAAATACATTCATATCTGCTTTCAATAGGAAATAGAGTTGCATTCTTTTTCATTTACAGCAACATGTTCTACGGTTGTAGGTTTTAATTCATTAATAAAATATTTAAAACCTGTTCCTCCTGGATTCATGATCCTACGTCCTATATTTACAATTGTATTAATGTAATAAAAACTGATTATTTCAAGGCTATGTGAATATTGTTTTAGAAATGCGTACATGGCTTCCTTCCCCATCGTGCTAAGAGTAACGTTCAAAAATAACGTAGTGGCCTCCCTCCCCGCAAGTCTTACAGTGTTGAAGGCTGTGGAGATTCTTTTCAACTTCGACGAGCTACTTTTTAGTTCCTAACAAGTATTTTAAGACGTCTCGAAAGAGCACATTTAATTTTCTCGGTACCCGCATTAGATTTTTCTGTCTACACATCTGAATGTAGTCATAGGAGGCTGAAACCACCCATTATTTATATTGAAACTGCAGGTGGAAGTAAATTTGTTTTCAAATGAATTAATGTAGCTTTAGAATAATATTCAGGAACCGCATCTCATACTTTACAGTACAATACAACCCGTCAGAAACCCTCATGCCCTTCAGTAATTATGTTCTGGATCGTTATCGACTGTCAT
This sequence comes from Schistocerca piceifrons, assembly GCF_021461385.2. Lineage (NCBI taxonomy): Eukaryota > Metazoa > Arthropoda > Insecta > Orthoptera > Acrididae > Schistocerca > Schistocerca piceifrons. Next base: position 463,093,109 of record NC_060149.1, read on the forward strand.
TAGTGGTCAGTATTTCCCCGACGGAACTGTTCGAGTCCGATTTGCAGACTAATTCAGTCAAGATGGTAGTCACTGATTCTTTGTTTTCAAAGTTCTGAACAGGATTTGCAGATAATGTTACAATACTACAGAACTTCTCAGGGATGGATGGCGTATCAGAAGCAGTTAACATAAATATAGCTTCATGCTTCTGGGTTAAAATTTGTGTTGTTTGACGACAAAATGCACACTAAAAAGTTGTAATCTATTAAAAATCGTACAGGGGTTGAACAAAAATATGGAAACTCCACGAGCAACGCATCCTTGAACATAAATGCTGATGCTACCCACGCTTGCAGGTTATGCTGTTGTATTCGACCACGAACGGCAACTTCCAACATACTTGATACGTTGCAAGTGTCAGAAGTGCTCAAAACAGTGTTCTGAGTAGTTGGGAGTGCATTATGTCACAGATAAGTGAATCCGAACGTGGGTACACGTGTGGTTGGTGCATCTCTGACCAAGGAAGCCGAAATGTTTCGTACCTCAAGAGGCGACGTATCGAAGATGTATACTGCATACAACGGTAAACATCATCCACTAAAACACAACGCGGACGAAAGTTGTGTTCAGTGATCGGTCACTGAAGAGGATTGTGACGAAAAACAAGAGGACGACAGCTGCAAAATTTACTGCGGAACTGAATTTCGCATTCGCGAACTCTGTCAGCACCAATACGACACGAAGGGAGCTCCATAAGCTGGGACTTGTAGGGCGAGCTGGAATTCCAAAACCACTCATCAGTGATGCAATTGCCCCTAACAGGAAAACATGGTGCCGAAGCCATAAAACCTAGACTATGTAGCAAGGAAATAAAGTAATTTGGTCCCATGAGTCTTGTTCCACACTGTTTCCAATTTCTGCCCGAGTTTACATTCAGGAGTCAAACATGGTGGGGGTTGAGTGATGATTTGTGCACCCATATCGAGGTATTCCACGGGCCCCATGGTTACTCCTCAAGGTCGAATTACTGCCAAGGATTATGTGACCATTTTGGGTGATGTCTGTTCCCCAGTGGTGATACTGTGTTCCAAGACAACAGCGCCCTTCTTCACGCGGCTCGCATCGTCCAGGACATGTTTTGTGAACACAAGGACGACTTGTTGCATTTCCCCTGGCCGCCAAAGTCACCACTCGTCTTAGTGGTATACTTTGGTGAGAAGGATGCGTGATCGCTGTCCACCTCCATCACCCCAATCTGAACTTGCCACTATTTTGCATGAAGGATGGTATAAGGTACCCTCGAAAACTGTACAGGACCTGTGTATATCCATTTCGAGACGACTGGAAGCTGTTTTAAATACGGTTTCCCTACGCCGTACTAGGCAGCGAAATGTGTTGTGCTTTTCGTGTCTGCATATTTCTGATCACCCCTTGTAGGTCTTGCGGCTTAACTTTTATTTCAAACTTTTGTTTTTATTTGGAACTCTTTCTCATTGCTGCAATAAAAGTGTTTACAGTTTCTTATCATGCACATTCAACGGAGCTGAAGTCAGTAACAGTCGCTGTCTCTATCGGATAAAGTATAATATAGCTGATATCCTTCCGCACTACAAAGGAATTTGCTGAAAATCTACAACAAATGAAAATTAGAAAAAGTGTCTATATAAAAATTGTCTATAGCACAAGAATGGGTAATCTAAATCAGCCATCTGCCGCTGCATTTGACAGAAAGTAAATGTTACACAAATAAGTAGAAAGAAATCAGAAATGAAAAGTTGCACATAAAAATGTTTATAGCTCAATAACACCAATAGAACAACAAACAGACATTGCAACACACAGATACGAGGGAACGTATATGGAACACTTGATCGAAATACTAGAAATGCTTGTAGCGCAACCTGAAAAACAGAAATAAAGAGAACAGAAACGTAACATACACACTGGTTAAAAGTAGGAAAGTAATCGTAGACGGTGGTGTTAACGTAATTAGCGGAAGTGACATTTAGAGAGAAATAGGCGACAAGAAACGCGGAGGCTGTGTTCTGAGGGTAATGAGTTGTTTACGTCACGGACCAAGCCTTCCAGACTGACAAAATCACCATGCGAATCATTAAAGTTCCTCGTGCGTCACACTTGCCACGTCAAACTGGCGCATGATGTCACACGATCAGCCCTCAATCCATGAATTACCCTGGTAGCTACAGTAAATCGTGACCCGGGTGGATCTTATCATAATCACCATGCTGCATTCTAGAGTGAGGTAGTACCCTATTACGCGACTTATCTGGTATCTTGTCCGTTTGAAACTTGAGAAAAAAAACCGCAGCAAGAATAAAATTATACGGAAACACAGATTATACATATACTGTACACAAAAAGTAACGATTCAGTGCAAAATTAGTAGTCGAAAATGGACACATAGCAGTCTGGTGGCTTGTCCGTTTGAAACTCGAGAGAAAACTTCGTTAGTGAAAATAAAGTTGTATGCAAACATAGATTACACATATACAGTACACACAAAGTAACAATTTAATGCAAAATTAAGAGTAAAAAATGGACACATAGCAAGATCTCAGCAACTGCATGACTCAGGGTACATGAACTAACATGCAGCCACTGACAGGCATTACGTGCGGAGAACAGACGAGCAGGCCTCGGTTCATCTTCGTTACATACCCCATTTGTGAATTAAAACTGCCACGGTAGAGGAGTTGTAGGAAACGTCGCTGTCCGACATCCTTGCTGGGATCGGCAATCGTTGGGGAGTTCTCTTTTGCTAAGAACAGCCAATAAATACAGAAATACTACTGAAAATGTAAGTGAAGTGAGAAACATTCATGTCCATAAGTTAAGGCATCTCCGAGATCTATGAAAAAGAAAACATTGTATCATTGTGACATTGTGCGGACTAAACAGTGATGAAGCAACACGGAAACACGTGACTTAATTGAAATGGCAGTAAGAGACAGTTTAGTCTTCCAACAACAGTCTGTGTTGGCAGATACTTGTACTGACTATAGTGGCCATGACTGTGCTTTGTGTGCCTTTAGTAACCATTAATAGAGTCGTTGGGAAGCAAGATGGCAGAGCAATCACTGGTGTATGACGTTAAATGTCACCGGATATTTGGCAGATTAAAGGCCAGTCACAGTACGTGAGAGGTGGGTGGTGGGGCGAATATGGAATGACGTATGGCTAAGAGGACATTCCAGGACGGAGAAAGTATTGAACGGTGGTCGGCCTCAAAGCGAGTCTGCTTGTCTTAAGTGTTCGAGGGCGGCTAAACGTGGCTCACAATTAACCGCAAGCTTCACAAACATAGAGGATCAAGCGTTTTGTGCAAGCATACACAAAACCCTTTCTCCTTCACTCAGTTCAAAGGTAATTTTACATGCATCAGTTTTGTGCATCGAATATGTCGAACTCAGACAAAGACGGTACGCTTGATTGCTTTAACAATAAAAGCGGGGAAGCAAACGTGATATGAAATGAGTGGAATGAAAAAGGTAGTCATATGATACCGTATTGAGTGAGTGGAAGATACACTCCTAAGATTAGTTTAATTATCTTAAAATGAACGAAGAAAAGAGATAGAATTTTTGTCTCTAGTAAGCGCTTTGATTGAAAAGTAAGAAGCTATCATGAAAGCAAACAATGCAGCCCCAGAAACTATAGTTAAAATCCTATAATTTTTCTCGTTCTCTCCTTCAGCTGTTACTCAAGAAATTTATCTTTTTAATAACGACATTTGTTACCTGCAGCAGGGTCAATTGCTATTTGTACGTTCTGTTAAAACAGATAACATTCAACATAACTCTTCACCCTATCGTGATAAGCTTTCGATGTAATGCTCCAAAGCAATACTGGTTTTAAGTGCTCAAATAAGCTTATACTTCTCCAGCAACTGGTTTACTTCAGATCGTACAATACGATGACACACAGAGACTGCCACACAGGTGTCGTTTATTGTATGCGCCTACATAAAGTTGGTTCTCATGTTCAAGAGTACATTAAGTGCACTCTTTCACAAGGTTGTATGGCTGAAAATCGATGAGACACTAAGTTGGGATGATGTCCTAAATGGTGAGTGAGCCTTTTTCGCGGTGCGTAGGGTGCTGGATTCCACCTAATGGAGGCTAACAACTGCAGATCGCACTGTGGTGTTGTGGTGGGCAAATATTTGTAACCTGAGGGCATCACGTATCTTGCATTGCCAGATTGCTTCCCGAAGTTAAACCCAGTTTAATATGAATGGGATGCTCTAGTCCAAGCGATTGAGGCCCAAATAACGCCAATACAGGGCATTGCTGACCGCGAGAGAGCACCCATAATATAGGGGACGGGTTATAACGAGCTTGAACATCCATCCCGAATTGTTACGCGAAAGTATTACATCCTGCTTTTACGTTTTATATGCAACTGATTGAATGGCGCAATACGCAATTAATGCCGCCCAAGATCCATGAGCAATTTTCCAGTAGGTCCATGCTTTGTATCCGTTGTAGTGTCACGTGTTACAGTGGTGCCAGAGCACTGTTTAGTACACACTTTATTTGCGTGTCTAGTTTTTTTATGAAGACATGAAGTGTCCTTAAGGTGTAGACATAAGTGTAATAATATAACTGCAGGACTAATCATGTCATAATAAATATCTCACGAAAACAATATTTCACAATGACATCTATGTACAGCAAGTCGTCCAAAAAAAGTACTTCTCACAATAAATGTCATCTCTGACAGAAGCTTTATGTCACAGGATGTTACCTGAAACATCTTACAAGAAAGTTCCTTAGCGGTTTGAGAATTTAGATAGTATAATGAAAAATATTTGTGAAGTTATTGCAAAGTCAGCGAATCCAAAATAATAGCCTTAGGAGGCAACATCATCTTTAAAAAGGGATACTTACTGTTAATTAAACCTCTGCCCTTTATCTCCTAAGTCAGTTTTTGTTTTGTTTTGAATTACCCAAACACAAGTAACAGCTGAGCTTACCCACACCTAGCAGGCTAGACATCATTAGTCTTACTGTAATGACATAGCGTCTGGTGCCCCTACTAAAGGAGTGACCATTATGAAAAGAGGTTAATATTTCAAATACAATTCGGCGAAATGTAAATTATCGAACTTCATATCCACTGAAATTACCAGTACAAAAGCAGTTAACTGCAACAAATACGCATTCCAGCAAATACAACAAGGCATATTATCGTAAACAGCTGGAGACTAATTTAAAACAGAAATTTGTTTTTTCCTATAACATGTTCCGACAGTAGAATTTTAAAAATGTGTGTGAAATCTTATGGGACTTAACTGCTAAGGTCATCATTCCCTAAGCTTACACACTGCTTAACCTAAATAATCCTAAGGACAAACACACACCCATGCCCGAGGGAGGACTCGAACCTCCGCCAGGACCAGCCGCACAGTCCATGACTGCAGCGCCTGAGACCGCTCGGCTAATCCCGCACGGCGTAGAGTTGTAATTTAAATTTTACTGGTTACTTTAAGGAAAGGTAAGTATTTACTTTCCCATACCGTAACAACTAGCAAACAGACAGCAGCCTGCCTCATCTATTATGGACGAATTCAGAAATAACAGTGCAGGCTAGGGAACAGCAGAATGGATTTCGACTGGGACGATCGTTCATAGACGGTATACTTACTGCTCTGAATATCTTGGAGAAACAAGCAGTTTAAGATGTTGAGGGTTCCTGAGGACCTATAGCAAAGTACAGCACAGTATACTATGGTGTACCATGCTAAGTACAGATGACTCAAACGGCTATACAATAATTTTATGTACCTTTACTAGAAGGATCAAATTAAGGAACTTACTTCCCCAGCCATTCTCAGTCTAAAAAGAACTGTGAGAAAACTTTCGTATGGTGTCTAACAAATAAAAAGAATACTATGAAAACGATACACTTGATGAAAATTGAGAGTTTAAATATTATGTAACAGGAATACTTGATGAAGATACAATTTTATGCATCATTTTCAGCGCAGGCGATCCGATTACTACAGATCGGGGTATGGATTACCTAAGCTACATGCTGCGAAAATTAGAGAAAGCATACGAAGATCGAGGATTCTAGATTAATATGAAAAACCTAACACCATTCAGTAAAGAAAAGTACGTTCAACTGACAAAAATCAAAGACGTGACGCTTTCAAGTACTCCAGAATAATATAAGCGCATCTCACATCAGTATCAAAGTAGAAGACTACAGACGATTTCAATCGTCTGAAATAACACTACAACAACAAAACTCAAGACATAATCCATAAAATTTTCTTGAAACTGTTCACGTATGGTAGAGAGACACCGGAACTGAATAAGACACAGAGAAAGAGATGTGTACAGATGGAAATGAACTTTCAGAGAAAAGTCTGAGACAGTTGAGGACCCGGTGAAAAACGGTTCCATAAAATAAATTACGGTAGTGAATTAACAGTCGCAGTATGGTGATAGAAATACCTGTTCTGCATATTTCGTACGACGTTTCTGATGTTTCACTTACAATGGCAGGAGATAAGGTTAGAGCAACGTGTTCGGTTCAAAAATGTTCAAATGTGTGTGAAATCTTATGGAACTTAACTGCTAAGGTCATCAGTCCCTAAGCTTACACACTACTTAACCTAAATTATCCTAAGGACAAACACACACACCCATGCCCGAGGGAAGACTCGAACCTCAGCCGGGACAAGCCGCACAGTCCATGACTGCAGCGCCTGAGACTGCTCGGCTAATCCCGCGCGGCGCAATGTGTTCGGTTCTTGCTATTTCTGCAACGATAAAATACGCAGAAACCCTCTCGGTATGTACTTTACGGAGGATGTTAAATAGGATCAGTAGCCTTCCGTCCAACAGCGGCAGACTTCTCATCTGTCTCATTAAATAACTCCTGGTTGCTGCCACCCCCCTCCCCCCCCCCCCCCCCCCCCAGTGACTGTGGTCAATTCCTGACTTAAGTAATTGATAATACCAAACATTATTTGCATTTAAGACACCGTGATCCGGAAAAAAAACCTATGTTGTCTTGGATCCATACACCTTACTGTTATTTAGTAATTGTATTCATTGTTTTTCTCAAAGTGATCAGTGGATACATAAATCCAAGTGATGATCAGCACCTACATCTGTGTACGTACCACACGGGCCACCGTATGATGCAAAGCGGAAGGTATCTTGTACCACTCCTAGTCATTTTCTTCCCTCTTCCAGTTACAAACAGGGTGATGGAAAAACGACTGTCTATACGTGTCCGTATGAACCGTAATTTCCGTTATCTTAGTAGTTCTTAGATTAAGTGTGGAGAGATCGGTCGCGAAATGGAAACCACAGTGAAAATCAAAAATCTTTTACTAGCACCAGTTAGCTACACCTTCCAACTACTACTCTACATAGCTGCAGCTCCGACTTCGACATTTGTCGTAGAGTTGTCCAACTTTCCAAGACACTTGTCATAGGCGGCAGCCGACTGTGTTTTCGCCAAATCTCTACGTTCAAATGGTTCAAATGGCTCTGAGCACTATGGGACTTAACATCTATGGTCATCAGTCCCCTAGAACTTAGAACTACTTAAACCTAACTAAGCTAAGGACATCACACAACACCCAGTCATCACGAGGCAGAGAAAATCCCTGACCCCGCCGGGAATCGAACCCGGGAACCCGGGAGCGGAAAGCGAGAACGCTACCGCACTACCACGAGCTGCGGACAATTCTCTACGCTGGTCTGCAGCTAGTTGCCTGTAGCAAAATGTTGTTTTCATAGCCATTGGTTCATGTGAGCAGAGATGAAACTCTGAAGGAGCCAATTACGGGGTGTATTGTGGATGATCAAAGACTTCCCATCAAAAACACTGCAGGAGCATCTTCATTGCCCCTGCAGGGTGCGGCCGATTTGCCCCTGCAGATTGCGGCCGATAACTGTCATGAAGAAGGAAACGCATGACAGTTATGTTATGTGGGCTGTACAACGTCAGGCGAAATCCCTCACCAGGCCCTCATACTTGGAAGGAGACACTATTTTCTAGGAATTTTTACGTGTATACTGTGCCCTCAGAACTGGAAAGAGCGAGGTGACGCGATCGACGGGTATGCTAGAGACACTAGGGACACAACATATTTGTGCAAAGCTTCATCGAATTTTCGCTGTGATTCCCATTTCGCGGACCTTACTATCTGAATAGCCTCCAAACGTTGGCGGCACTAGAATCTTTCTGCAGTGAGCTTCAAATGCCGGTTATCTAAATTTTCTCACCAGCGTTTCACGAAAAGAACATCGTCTTCCCGGAAGGGATTCCCATTTGACCACACTCGTCTGCTGATCGAACCTACCGGTAACGAATCTAGCGGCTTGCCTCTGAATTGCTGGGATGTCTTCATTTCATCCAACCTGGTGGTAATCCAAAACACTCGAGCAGTACTCAGTAATCATTCGTATGGGTGTTGTATGTTAGGTCAACTTTATAGATGAGCTACACTTTCCTAAAATTCCCTCAATAAAGTGAAACTGAACATTCGCCGACCCTACTGACGCCCTTACGTACTTGTTCCATTTCAAATCACTTTGCAACGTTACGCCTAGATATTTAATCCACTTGACTATATCAAGCAGTGCACTACCAGTCCTATATTCAAACAATATGGCACTCTTTTTCCTGCTTATCTGAATTAACTTACATTTTTCTACATTTAGAGCAAGCTGCCATTCATCACGTCAACTAGAAATTTTGTCTAAGTCAACTTTTTTCTTCTTATAGTCATTAAACGACGACACTGTTCCGTACAGTACAGCGTCATGAGCAAACAGCCGCAGACTGCAGCTTGCCCTCTCCGTCAGACCCTAACCTTGGTCATTATTCCTTTTATGCTTCTACAACTATAAAACAAAATTACACATTGTTAAAAAAAGTAGTCAGTTTCGCGAAAACCAGTAATTGTATTCCATTGAGAAACAGAAGTCTGAAATTTGGCTGAAAGGTGGCTACAACCTTTCTCTGTAACAGTGCAAATGCATTGCGCCCTGTGACGTCACCATCGGGCTTCGCGACGCCTCAAGTAGCAAGATGTTTAATCACGCGGAAAAGAAGGGGACAACTCAGAGGTTCGTGTGAGGTGTAATGATGTCGCACTGGCACCAGTTTCACCACAATTACGTCTAACGCCACCGTTGAAGTGTCACAGGATTGGAAGGTCTTCGCACCTCCTCTCACGTACATTTCACCCCTTCTTTTGACGCCACTGCTATGGAGGTCACAAACGAGACACCCAGGGTTGAAATAACGCGGTTTTCTTATGAGAGGCCGAGGGGAACATTTCAGAAACACCACCGCCGCTCAGAATCGACACAAAGAGTTCTCAGGAAATGGCATAAAAAGGGCGCCAATGAAACCACCCCTTCCCTTGGGGCGTTGATGCCCACCCATTTCGCGGTCGATAACGACATATCGCAGTGCAATGAGTAACAATGAGATGTTCTTGACAACGTTCGACACTGCTTACATCCACCAGAGGATTCAACCCTACTCTGAGGACATCGTAGCACTGCAACCCATTGAACTTGACCTGACACCTTTAGGGTGTAACGCTAACACATTTTTTTGCTCTTGTATTCAGGGTGGAATCACTAGGGACCTTGAAAACCATTCGACGAAATTTGAACGTGATCAGAAGCAGAAAAGGCTGTTTATGCTTTTTCTGCCCTCTGGGTGATCATGGAGGGGTGAAATGTTGACATTTGCGTGAATAAGACGTCAAAGAGTTTCTCTAAGACCACGCCAGGCCGGCAGCGTTCTCTGTGCCATCCACGCGCCTTTGCTGAGCACGTTAAAAATGTACCTGTCATAGACTAAGCCACGCATTTAGCTGAGTGGTGCCTCACTGCTGCTCTAACTTCTGAAGACAGGCAATGCCACCTAAGGGGTGTCGGAAGGATTGCCTGCCTTCAGGCGCTAGAGAAACCGTGAGGCACTGCACAGCTAAATGTGTGGCTTAGTCTATGACAGGTACATTTTCGATGTGCTCAACAAAGGTGAATCGATGGCACAAAGGGCATTGCCGACCTGGGGAGGTCTTAGAGGGACACTTTGCCGTTTCATTCACTCACATGTCAATATTGCACCTCTCTATGATCACACCATAGGAGGGCGCAAAGCAGGAGGGCTGACAGAGCATAAACACACTTTTCTGCTTCGGATCACATTCAGATTTCATTGAATGGTATTGAATGGTCCCTAGTGATTCCACCCTCTATACAAGAGCAACACAAATGTGTTAGCACTACACTCCAAATGAATCACGTCAAGTTCAATGGGTTGCAGCGCTACGATGTCCTTAGAGTACTGTTGACTCATCTGGTGGATATAAGCAGTGTCGAACGTTGTCACGAACGGCCTCCCATACGAAAATTGCGTGATTTCAACCCTGGGTGTCGCGATTGTAATCTCCACTGGAGAGGCATAAAAAAAAGAGGTAAAATGTTGGTAAGAGAAGGTGTGATGAAATTCAATTTGTTTCACGTCCATGTTGGCGTTGAGCATAGTGGGATGAAAACTGGTGCCAATGCAACATCATTAAGCCATCTTGCGACTCACACGAACTTCTGAGCGAAGTCATATTTCGTAGTGGGAGACAATTACAGGGTTTCACAAAAGTGACAACTATTCTTTGTGTAGTGTACTTGTCAAAGCATAACTATGAAAATATGTAATAGGGCAACCAACTGTGAGCCTAGAATTTTCTGATAGTTATCTTCAAGACGTTTGAAAAGAGTTGTAAAATAATACGAAGTATGATAGCAATATATCTCAGATTTCCATTATTCCAAATCGTCATACAATTATTCGCAGTCGGTAGATGTTTTTAAATCCTTACATAAACGAAATGAGAAGAAAGACAACAATGCGTAGAAAATCAAGTACATTAAGTAATTATCCATTTTAGTTGGAATGAACAAGTAAAACTGTAATTACAGTTCTTTCACTGCATGCAGTGTATGAAAAGGTCTGTTTTCACTTATAATCTACTTCAGGGTACATAGCTCGTATTCACTGCTAATCGGTCCATATTCACTGTAGTGAAGATTTGCACTTTTGATTATTCGCAATAGAACTTTGCCCTCAGAATTCTCTGGCACTATCAACCCGCAGAATGAGTCATGTGTCACTTTCATACAGGAAAACATACTACATTCACCCCCAAGTTTACAAATTACCTTAAACTACAATGCTGTTTATCCTCTGCATGAAATTAATCTCCTTTAAAAATATTCCATTATCTTACGAAGTACTCTATTATATTTCTAGCACTGAGTATTCCATCTTCTCTGACGCTTTTTACTAACTTATACGCATTTGGCACTACAACGTTTTGGACGCTATTAAACCCAATCTACTAATTAGAGAAATTTACTATTTATTTTCTTGCGGTGTGGAATAGTTTGTGATTTTTGACCACGGCGTGTTTTCCTTTCTGGGAAGTTTTCTTCTGCTTTTCCCTTGCTGTTTCCACTCTCCCATTCGCTGTTTCTTGGTTGTGCTCTCGCGCCTTAGGAAAGATTGTCACTGTCACTCAACTGCCATTTTACAGTCTTCATTGCCACAGTCCAGTCTCTTCTCTGGAACTGTAAATTGACCGCCGTATCCCCTGTATCACTGCGGAGCGCTACATTCAAGTACCTCCCTGTTTCTAGAAGAAATTTGACTCATCCTCAACGCATATCTGCAGTGTACACCCAACTGGTGCATATATTCCACTGGGAATTACGACCGATTAGAACATGAGTATTATCCCACCATTTGGCAATTCGCTTTCAACCTGGGTGATGTGAGTATTGTGGTATCGTTAGAGTGAATGCATTTCGACTTCCTCAGTTCTTCTACGTGCCGTTGTTTCCGAGTTTACTTTAGTAATTGCAGCCGATTAAATTAAGAAATAATGAAATAATTACAGTATAATGTGATATTAAAAACTAATAATAAGTTAAGTGACAGGTGCGCTAGCTGCATTAATGGAAGTGAAATTCATTGTAATGTTTCATTCCACAAAGTGTTCTGCTTTGGACCATGATAAATTAAATTCAGTTAATCTTTACAAAACACAATTACAAAACAATTAATATCTGTTTATAAATACCATCGAAATAATAAAACAATAAAATTCCCATTTTATTACAAAAAACTCTGTAAGTCGAATTCCAGGGTTAGTTATTGTTACTAAGAGACAACCGGAGCATTGGCGATTATAGCCGCCGTATCTTGGGGCGGGAGACGTCTCATCTGTCTCATTGAATGGCTATTGGCGGATGATATTCCCGACCCCCACCCCCTCCCCGCCCTGAACTAACACCTGAAAACCCCCACTCTACCGAGACTTAGCGCTAGCCCTAGGTAGCACCAATTTATAGAGACTGTCTAGCTAGTGAGCCATTTTACATATTGTAGTACATGAGCTTCTATTGTCGTGGTATCTTCCCCTAGATCTAAAGGCAACTAGGACGACAAGTTGAAATTTCCTTCCGCTGACAGCGAAAGATTGCTTTTTTTTACATAGTGAATTCATATTCTTTAAAATTTTCTGTAGACCAATGCAGATTGTACAATGGCTTTCCATTGTGTAGGCATGCTTTAAGAGAAGTTGTTCTGGTTGATATGAGAAATGTCAGTTAAGGCTATCATCTCCTTTTCATTACAATGAAAACTTTCTCCTGGCATAAGTGTCGATAGATATGGGAGTAGATGAAAGTCAAAGGAAAGAATTCCTGTTACACACGACGACCAACAATTAGTACTTCAATTCACTCTATTTTTTTCCATCCCAAGGCAAGTGCATTGTCCTCAAAAAAGTTTTTTTTTTATGTAGTGGCTCTCTGTGCATATAGCCATTTCAACTGTGCAATGTTAATTACGAAGATAGGTGCGTAAGGACTACACAGCACCCAGTCCGCGACCGAAAAAGCTCTCCATCTCGGTGGGAAATCGAACCAAGGCCCCTTCAGTTAGTAAACCACTGCGCTGACTACTCAGCTACCTAGGCAGACCTAATGGACAGATTCAAATCTTCAGTAAGCCTCCAGCTGCTCTCCATACTCTCCTCTTCAGAGAGCTCCTCCTGCCATACTGATCTACTAATAGCTCTCGAATAAAGCATGTAGTGGAAAACTCGACTTCACCGGGTGATCAGGAATATTACTGGGATGATGTGGTTTCTCTAGAAATTGGTAGTCCAGAAGAATAACAAGACATATTGTTGTGTCCTAGCGTTGTAATCCAAGTTTTGCCTATTTCACTGCACAGAGTGGTACAGTTTTGGACTGGATTTTTGCATTTCTGCGCAAAGAAATGGTACTGTATGCTTGTCATCTACTATGTGCATTTGATATAGCGTAATATGGCAGCATGTAAACATCCAACGACTTCCAAAATTACTGCACTGCTCGTTTCCAGACACCGGTCCATCACACAGAGACTTCTGTTAAAGCCGTGAGTATCAACAACTACACCGAATGGTGCCCATGAGTACCTGCGTAAGTGTGCGATCTCTTGGTGAAACTTGGGATCATAGTACTGCTGACAGTTTTCTTACAGCAGGTTCTACCTTGATAGCGGGCTTGAATACACGCCTATATAGGTTTGTGCGGTGTTAAAGGGAGTTTTTACAATACTTATTAGTTCGCAGTATGTCATATTGGTTTTTGCAGTAGCAGTGGTTGTAAAGCAGTAAACTCAGCTCAGAAGAATGCACAGTGGCTATGAGAGCGCCAACGAAGACATGGCGTCGCTAAATTAAGATTAATTCATGTAAAGTACCAATATCGCGATGTGCTAGCAAGTGCTAGGAATACGAATTGGTTTAATTCCTTTATTGATGAACTGCAAAGCATACGACATGATACTAGAAATTTGTTCATACATGCAGCAATTTTAAAGTGAAATCATCAGGACGGGAGCAGAGGTAATATAAATTCATGTTGGACAAAATAAGACTGACTCTTAAATCACTTTGTGCACCTTATGATTGGCGGATGAAATAAATTGGGTTGCGTATCTTAAGGTGCAAGAAATATTTTTTGGGTCAATTATTTTGCCCACGCAGTATAAACAAATTTAATGAATAACTGACACCACTGCAGTTGCTGAAACACCGAAGCAAGACGGGAAGTGACTGTAATAGTCAAAACGGTATCATGTGAACAGAGAGATAAAGTAGGGAGATAACCTGCGAATGAAGTTCTACTCCACACTTCTCACTTATTAAAATAAGTAGGAATATAGTTTTTAATGAGACGAACATTTATATGAAGATGACGGTCTGACGTTCTATGGTGATAGGTAGTTGTCTAGGTTTTGGTTTGTATACTAAAGCTCGCCCTGTTACAATGTCAGTGGTAGTATATCTCAAATTCCAGCCGTTTCATACGTGTCGAATAACATGAGTCCGCTCACTCGCTCTTTTTTCCAACAATGGTTTAATCATTCCTACATAAGAAGGATGTTGAAAATGTTCTGGCTGACCAATCTCCTCTGTGACAGTGTTGCGCCTTTTATAATTACTTTGCAAACGCTCGACGCTGCTTTCAAATCCAACAACATACACACACCGAGGACGACGCGATCGTTCTTCCATGCTAAAAAGTTTTCATTCCAGATGTCTTTACAGCAAATTCATGTTGTAGCAGCCAGTTTTGCATTCTATAGTTGTTTTGAGAGATTGAATCAGTCATGTACTGCATGGTCAGCTGATCTCTAATTTCTAATGTGAAAATGTGAAGTCAAGTTCGCAAATGAAACTTCTAAACAAACCTACATTGAGTCGTTAGTACAAGACGCAAAAATTATGTGTGCACACGATAAGGAAGTTTGTGTATAGGAACGTAAACTAAAAAGTGGCATATATTGTAAAAACTCACAAAGCGTTGGCTGTAGCACAAAATATTTTGATGAACCTAATGGTTCTTCTATAAAACAACGTTCCAGTTCACGTCACACTAAACAAGATTGGAACACATCACGTTCATCTCCTTCACGAGACTATTAATTCAAAACCTGACGTTCAAATAATAAAGAATCCGCATCACCTGTACAACAGTGGCGCGCATCTCAGCCTTCACAGGAAATTTCTGCGGTTGAACCTTGCTATAATAACAGAGAGGCTCGATATCTATGTCGCACAGTTTGTTATTCAAAGCACCCTCGCTCTCATTTCCCATTGCTCTGCACAGTGTGAGAGGACATCAGAAGTAAGTTAAATCTCTTGGTGGAACAAGAAATTTTCACATTTGTCACTTCTACTCAATGGGTAGCTGTACTGGTAGTCTTGCGCAAACTAAATAGTTCCCTCTACATTTGCAGTGGTTTACAAGCAATGATAAACTCACAATCAGACATTAATGTTTATCTCATTTCAAAGCCAGAAGAACTGTTCTGAGAACTAGTTGGTGACCAGCACGTCTCCGAGATAGATCTAGCGTAAGCACATCACTCCGTGGTAATTAAGACACCTTTCAGATTGTACAGATACACAGGTTGCCTTTTAGAACTGCTAGTGCGCAGCCAATTTTCAGAATATAGTTAGAACAACGAATTCAGAAGATTAGGAACAAAGTTAATCACTGGGATGATAACACTGTAACTGCTGCTACACTGAAAAACTTATGTGGTCTGCCACAAGTTACAACAATATGGACTGAAATGTAATTTCATTAAGTGCGAAGTTTTCAGAAAACAGGTGGAATATCTAAGCCTCTTCTTGAGTCACAGAGGTTTATAACATGCAGAAGTCATAGGCAAAATGTAAGTACCTGCAAAATTATAAGATCTCCAATTGTTTTTTGAAAACGTAATTATTATACCAGATTTGTAGCTAATACCATCCAGTTCTCCAGAGCACTCACTACCTTACGTAATCATCATCATCATTTATTGTACTTAACAGGCTATAAAGGCCCATGACAGAAACCAAAAGAAATATTACAAACCAGAATAACGCACTATACAAAGATCAGTAACACAATCAGTGACACAGGAAGGAGCATTGTCCTGATCACAGTTGCAGGTATTTGCGGCGGATGTTGTTCCCTTTTCTTCTGTCCATTGAATCTTCCAGGGATGCTGTTGGCTCTACCTTCTCCAACGTCCTCGTCACCCTATCTTTCCACATAGTCCTTGGACGACCTCTTGGACGTTTTCCAATCAGCTGGGAATTGAACACTCGGTTGGGGATGGATTTTCCAGCTCTTAAGACATGTCCTTACATAATAAAGATGTAATCTAGCTTCCGCTTGTATCAAGTAGCTCTCAGCACAATATGTTGGCGTTCACAGTTCGAGTAGTATTCAGTAATGGTCTGCTGAGTCTTTCTTATTGTAAAACACGTAAAATGACGTTCTCCCGAAGCAAATTAATTGATATTTTCTGAAAAATGGTTTTCATTCTCTTCTCCTCACTATTTTTTTCTAAAATGTTGGCAATCCTAGTCATGTTGCACGTATAACAATCGCAAAGGTTGAAAAAGTATGTAAGTGAAAGCACTCAAACACAGAGACACAGTGAAACGTGTATATATTTGACTTAATCGTCAGTGACTTTAGTCTGTTGTCTCACATTAAATGAAAAACCCCTCAAACGCAAACAGTGAATCAAAAAAACACTTATATAGCTCACGTGGCCACAGGGACTAGTTTCATTCCGTTGTTTCGTTCAACTGTAAAAATCGAATTAAAGAAAAAAACACTGAACTGGCCCATCGGTTGTTATAAGCTGCCGGTTGTCCCATCACTACTGATTTCTCGTTTCAGTCCCAAGAATTTTTTTTCCGTAAAAGACAGTTCAATACTTTCAACAATGGGTCCACTTCCTAAGTTACTGCAACTACACCATCCTACACCACCCATCATCGCCCAACAGCACAACACGCAAACACCGAGACCTTGTCCTGAGTTCTCAAGGATTGAACCCTACATTTCATAAAATCAATGTGCTTCCCCGTCAACAATGTCTTAGAAAATAGCTTGGAAAGTTTTCGTCTCACAGCAGCCGAAGTAGCGTCTGCTAAGGCTGAGGATCAGCTCCTACATCAAATTGAGATGCATATTCAGCATGGTTGGACAGAGCCACTATCACCCCACGTCCTCCTAAAGGTTTACATCTATTCCTCCTTAAAAAATATGATTAACACGGTCAAGGGAGTGTTGATAATAACAGCTAATGACGATGAGTAATGTTGAATGGTCATCCTGTTGTCACGGGCCCAGCTTGTCATCAACCTTTTGCAGGCTGACCACGGGACTTAACGCAGATGAAGGTGTTCGCAAGACACCACGCCTATTCGCCAGGCATCACACGCTACATAGAGTGGCCAGCCCACTACTAACAGACCTGTGTAGCTACCCAAGCAGCCCCATCTCAACATTTCCATGTTTCGCCAACACCTCTGTGCCCTTGGAACCATGTGCACATCGAGTTCACCAGCCCATTTCTTCAAGATATGTGGCTCATCCTTCTCAATGCACTCTCAGAATTCTGTATTTAGTGCGAACGCCTAATACCACATCTCGACAAACTGTCAAGTACCTTACAGAAATCTGTCCCATAAAAAGTACTGTGATGGACAGTGGCAATCGAGTCGTCCCTAGTTTGTTTCAAGGAACAGCGCCGTTCCATCCAACCTCCAATGTCAGACCGAGCGGTTCATCTACTCTTTAAAGATTCAGATGTTCAAGAAGATGGCAGTCGGGTGAAAAGCAGAGTTCCTGATCCAGTTCTAGGTCCATACAGATCTATGGGCTAATTCTGCTAGGGTTGCTGAATGGCTGGCAACTGCGAGACGCTCCTGCGTCTCCTGCGACTAACAATAAATCCACACCAGCCCAGCTGCCGCTCAAATTACTCTTTGGGAGCTGAGGTTTTGGGCTACATCTTTCGCTGAGTCCCAGGTTGGCCTCCTAGCGGCTGGGACTGACAAATTTTCAGAGCGCAAGCCAATGGCATCGGGCTGGTGGGACACAAAAATCAGCTGCATCCGTGCCCAGCGCCAGGCAGCACAACCACCGATACTATAGCCAGCCTGTGACTTCCGACGCCAGACTCAGAACCCAACTCAACTCAGGCCTACCGGAGACACACATGTAAACCAATGGAGTGGGGTCCTATGTCACCTCCCAGCTCCCTTAAGTCCGGCTCATATGGAGAAAGGTTCACCGTAAGTTTGTTAGGTGGTGGCGATGGCTAGATCTCATTCCGAAGTATCACACGGTGTAAGGTCTGCTGCATGTTATATGGTGGCACAACGTCTATTTTAGGTACCGATGTCTGTTAGAATAATTAGGAGTCTTCTCAGCATTGAAAGTTGTAATCTCTGTCTTAATGTTCGTTAGCCGTAGGATCACGAAATAACATAAAGGTAAGTTACTGGCTAAGAGGAAATCGAAGGCACTCTCTCTAGTCAATAAATCTATAATCATACTAGACGAGCGAATCCAATGCTCGTTCCATTCTCAGAATTTCTAAGTAACTGATCGTTACGTTATCCCCTGTGTGCAACGAAAACGCTGTCACAGTGAGATCAGTAGGTTAGGAATAAAATAGTTATATTTATTGTTTGTGGCTCCCTCAATCATGGAAAGGTTGTAGGACAGTAAGGGAGCTGGAAATCTAAGTGAAGACTGAGAGTGACAGATATTTATATGATCAACATAATTCACATAAAATTGACATAGAGCAGAGTCTCTAAAAGCTCAGATAAAGTTATTAAATAATGCTAACACCGTGGGTAAGTACAAAATTGTATTGGAGACGGTATGGAGAAAACACAACAAGATAGCATCATATGATTAGCTCGCAAATTCAAAGATAATCATACCAAAGGACGCCACACATTATAACTAATTAAGCAACAGAAGTTGCGTGGAAAAGTGAGTAAGTAGCGAACTATTCAGAATATCGTCACACTACTGCAATTGCGACTCATTCCCTTAAAATTATTTAGCATTCGATAATCAGCACCATACAACAGCGGGGACACGAATCCCTCAGAATCTTAGTTGAAAACCCTCCTCTGCTCATTTAAAACAACAATTTTCCATGAAGGGGACGACCCAAAGTTGTCAATGAGACGAACGAGAATATCACTTACTCTACGAAAAAAAAGGGAGAACGGAGCATAAAGGTAGCGGCGCCGACTCATAGACTGGGTACACCAAATTTCAGGGCAAAAGCAACCAACTTTCTCACACTAGTCGGGCGGCACCATGGCGTCCCATCCTTTGATGTACGCACAGAAAAGGCAAAACTATCTTGCACAAATATTTTCTGTAGCTGCCTGTGGCGGAGTTGCAACCTCTGAGGGCAGGTGTTGGCTCTGATAATTAAAGTACAGGACAGGACAGAGCCCAGCTTCGGCGTAAACTGCCCACCTCTCTGGGGATGCTCACACCTCCTGAGATTCACTGACCACATCCTGCTGACAAACAAAACTGCGACCACACTGGGAGCACACATTCCTTGCGAGAAAACGCTGAATTTTCCTCCCAGGCACACATGTCCAGTACACTCAACAAAATAACCAAGAAACAGTAGCAGAAAATGATATATTATCCTTTAGCGAAATGTGATAGTCATGTCTCAGTATGTAAAAACGACTTTTCCCTTTACGCATCATTTAAAGCACTAATTCTTTTTTTACTCCAGTATGGATACATCTACAGTAAGTAAGTAAAAGACACTGTGAGATTATGTCACGAGAGTGTCTATGCTTTGGGTTAGGTTGTGATATCAGACTCCAACAGGATTGCTGAATGGGCAGCGCAGGTAGCAATCAGAGAACTTACAATAGCACTGGAGCTATCACGTGAAAACGTGCAAAGCTCCCTGCAGGGTATCACTTAGCAATCAACAGAGCCTGGTTAGTAGCCGCCAAGTAATGTTACAACGAATGTTATTCCGCCTGACATGGAACTCTGTATATCTCTGTCTCCGGGCGACGAAACCTACAGCCTGAGAACGTTGCAGCTACAAGCTGTACCGACCACCGCTATATGGGGTAGGTAGGCGGTAACACGAGCGGAAACAGTGACGTCAAACGGATAATATATCTCGTCACCCAGCAGGACTGCGCTATGTTTCTCTAACAACTACCGCTAACACAGTCTTCCGCTCTACCCGGCTGTGAATTTAAACTCTTTCCATGGTGCTATTTTGGACTGTTAGGCGGCCTCTTGTACTGTAGCGCAATTACGGACTTTGTTGGTGAATCCTAAGACTGTCTGTCTACAATGTTTAAACGTCAAGGCAAGGAATGTTTTCGCAAGCTGTCAGTGTATTTTGTATTGTGGAAAAAAGAGTGAAACAGATCACTTTTTTGCACCGACACCGATTGTTACTGTTGTGTCTAGACAAGACATCCTAGACACAATGAGAGGAAGCCGAAAGGCACGCGCTTAAACTCACGCAGGCTGGCGTGAGGTCTGAAACCGGATACGTAATGAATGCTATAAAGAAATGTACGTAGCTTTTGGAATACTTAACTTTAATCCATAATTGTATAACATCGCTCTTGTACAGATATAATCTCCATTTGAATATACTTGGTGATGGCGCCTTGCTAGGTCGTAGCAAATGACTTAACTGAAGGCTATGCTAACTATCGTCTCGGCAAATGAGAGCGTGATTGTCAGTGAACCATGGCTAGCAACGTCGGCTGTACAACTGGGGCGAGTGCCAGGACGTCTCTCTAGACCTGCCGTGTGGTGGCGCTCGGTCTGCTATCACTGACAGTGGCGACACGCGGGTCCAGCGTATACTAATGGACCGCGGCCGATTTAAAGGCTACCACCTAGCAAGTGTGGTGTCTGGCGGTGACACCACGGTTACAATAGTATAGCATTAAAACCCACATAAAATATGTTTTTGTAGGTAATACAAGCCAAAAAGATGGAAAAATGTGTTCAAACAAGAAATTTTACAGAGGGATCACTACTTGCAGACACAGCAGGCTGTGTCAAAGCACAAACTTGGGTATGTGTAAAAGAGATACAAAAAGACAGAGAATGAACTAAAATATCTGCGAGTCACTAGCCGAAAGGTTTTGGTAAGCTGGTTGTATCTTCCATTGATCGGAAAAGATGAAGGTTATAATGCGTTCAACCCACTGGCCAAACTAAGTGCGGCGGAGAACCGTCAGTCCATGAAAATATCCTTCACTATGCTTGTGACGCTATGAAATGTGTTGCAGCTCAAAACCAGAATTATTAACACGAAGACGCCTTGTCTGGGTTAAGTCCATGTCACGACAATAGAGATCCGAGCGTCATATCAAATACGTCAAGTTGTGGGCAAAGGAATACGGACTCTGAATGAATGAAAAGAGCCCTCCCGGCCGTTGAACGAAGTGAAGGAATTGAAATTAAAGATAATAAATATTACAGTTTACAAGGGTATGTAAAACGCAACACCCGTTGCATTGCTGACCGTTTGTCTGGCGAACGGAAAATGAACATAAAAGTAAAACTTCAGCATTCTACTTATAAGGAAGAAAAAATTTTATGAACAGTGAAGCACCTTCTAAAACAGGAATTTTAGGCTTAAAATCCGACGTTTTGAAAAATACGTGTAGGAAATATGTGCAGTACTGCGAAAATCTGCGTATTATCAATCTAGTGGAATGCTAAAATTTCTTGGTCAATGACTTACAGATTTTACGAATTTATGAAATTCAAGCTTTATAGGAAGGCGAATAATTAGACAAAAAGGATGAGAGATAACGTGTAAAAGCAAGGTGTTTGTGTCAATTTTTGAGTGGTTATGAATACTGTATTAAGAACAAGTTCGATGTGCAGGCAGTTGTTGAATATTGTTTGCACAGATGGTGTTATGGTTCATTTAGTGGCACCTTAATCGGGTGTTATGCACCAACTTAGTATCTATCATTCTTTGGTGGAGACTAAACTGCGAAACCCGCTATGGATAGCGGTCGCTCTTCGACCGTAGAAATAATACAATCTCCCTGGCTAATGATTCCCAAAGAGAGAATAACCTGTTTGTATTGTGAAGCGACTTGGTGGAGACAGAAGACAGGTTTACCTATCCGCTCAGGTACAAGAGCTTAGGAGACACAGGACACACAAAGGATACCCCGTGAATCAAAATTTCATTATGTAGCCAATGCTTATTCCCGGAATAGCTATGGAACCATAGCGTCGTAGGAACTCCGAGGCTATTCTTGAACACCGAACGGACGTGGGTCGTTAGCAGCAAAGTGTTACTTTCCTTTCTAAAAGTAACATTTGTGTTTTCCAGACGACGGCTGTATCAGCATAACATAACGGTGGGGTAGAAAGTAACCGACTGACCAATGGGGCCTCGGAATAGTAGAGGCAGCAGATTTAGTGCGTCAGCAGCAAGAAGAAACAGATCTCCATTGCTACTTGGAAACTTGGGAAAACGGAGAGACGCAGTCTTTGCATCGCAAGGGAAAGTGCTGAAGGGAACGCATTTTCGTTGATTTACGTGTGGGAGAAAGGAATTATGTTTAGTAGAAGACTGAAGGATCCGTAATTAGCTTTTCGAGTGACTTATTTCAAGGGAAGTCTCGGAGTTTATACGGGCGGTACTTAAAGCTTCTCTTTTAGTTTATATTGATTGGATACCCTGGCAGCTATTCTTTTCTTCCGTAAGGAGTTAAAGGTATTTTGTGTTGCCGCTGCGTTCCAGTATACGGCTTAATGTTAAATGTGCGGTGGACATAACAGAACGCAAGAAGTGAGAAGTGCCATCCGTGTTATCATTATCTGTGTTCTATTAATATTTATTGTTATCAGTATTCTGGAGTGAATACCCCGGCAGTTCACTGACCTTATGAACAGATAGCTAGTCTGTGAGGAACGCGCAGTCAGAGGGAACCCGATGATTAGTCATAGAGCCAATCTTTTATACTGAGACTGGCGGTATTGGTGGGTGGTGTTGTAAGTAGCTGAACGTGAAATCTTTATTTTATTGGCTAAATAAAGGGGCAGAAAGCCACAATAGGATATTCTAAATTAATTTGTATGAAAAAGACTTTGATGATGATTTTGAAGGCTATACTAAACAGGTAATCAGAACTACAAAATTAAAGCTAACCTGAAAGAGAGTGGAACCGGGCTAATACAGGGATTGATGAGGAACTTATAACGGAAGATCTATATTAGCAGCTGATTTCCGGTGGTAGTGATATCGCTGATGTCAACTGTAGGGGTATCCCAGATAGACTTGACGTACTGTCGAGACGGTATGAGTCATTGGTGACTGCGGTCGACGGTAGGAGACTGGTTTTGACGCAGATGCATGGGCAAAAGTATTGAAGTACAATGAGTTTGAAAATAAAAAGATGTATCTGAGTCGCGTTTGTGACTGAAAACTCAGAGGAAGTAATTTTGTGAAACACAAGTTTGTAGAATCGTGAACTTTGATCAGTTTGAAGATCGCGGGGTGTTGCTTGAATGGCAATCATTAGTAGCATGTGACCAATTAAAACAGGTGACCTCGTTTAAAAGTCGTATATTGGAAGCAGTCTTGATTAATTTCGGATGACGTACATAAAGAACTGAATTATTCATAACCCGAAATAACTGAAAGAAAGCGACTTACGAGCTGATGGATTCAGAGAGACCGCTGAGGGGCTATAAACTACCTACAAGTGGAACAATGACTGTGGTTAATATGAGTGCTTTTTCGTCATTTCAAAACAGTCATTTAATATCATTAAATACGGGATGCCGTGCGCAGGTTGGTTTGGACACATGATTCAACTGTACAGCTGGGTAGCTGATGTAACGAACGCCTTTCACCTGTTCGACTGATGTCAACTTGAGTGACCTCTTTAATTATTTAAAGAAGTAGATAAAAGAGGTGATTATAAACTGAAAATTAATTTCATCAACTGACTGAGTTTCGCAAAGGAATTAGGGCTACAGGATGTCGCGGTCGCCTTTGCCTAATGGTGTTTGCAGCTGTAGAACCGCAGGCCATGATTAGCTCGCATGTGCGATATTGGCTGCTAATGGCAACAGGGAAACAGGAAATGAGGGAATAGTGGACGGTATAGATCGATAATATGGAATTGTCTAGGTGTGGGTGCTTCGCACAGGTGGCACTAAGGGAACGAGAATGCTAGAGAGAATACCATACGCTGAAACAAGATAATAGCATGCTAAGCATAGCGATAACTGCTAGATCCCTATGACAACGAATCCTAGGTTCCACTTTAATCAGGAAGAGACTGACAGAAATTCAAAGCGTAAGAATGATATGATAAAAAATATATCAATTTTTTACAAGATGTCGCAAGGGGAACGCCACGAACAATTAGTTTAGATTGCGACGGTAGCGTAAATGAGGACTGCAATAATGAGAGATGTTGTACAGAAGTGTAGAACTACATACCCAGACTTTTTTTTGTGTCATTCCATCGCCGGCGCCGGAGTCACAGATGATGTCATAACCGAAGTAGTGTATACTAAAATTATTGTCGTGTGGGAAACCGCAGGCAACAGTTATCTTTATGCAGGTACGTCCGACCGGTAACAAAATATTAACAGTTTTGCGTTAGTTTATAGCAAAACGATTGTGAAGTCCACAAGAAAAAGACTACAGACATTCGCCAGAGGAAAATGCGCAATTCTTTCGCCGGCTAAGTCCGCTCAAATTGAAGATAATTCCAAAACAATGCAGTATAAGACTGTTTCGGTCATCAGATTCCATCAGTACACATCAATGTTGCAAATGAAGAAGATTATTTATTAGAAATACCAGCCTTTGTATATTATGTGCAGAGTCTTTTGTAGTTCTATGCTGCTGATTTGCATTTCCTGCTTGTTGATGTTATCCATTTCTCACAGTAAAGGACATAAAACTTGCAGTCAATTTATTTTGCACAAAGTAAGTAACTACATGTTAATAGTATACCGATATTATAGATCGTGCTGATACTTTCGCGTTGTCTTTTGCCGTGCATCGCATACAAATAATAGACGACGTAGCTACTGTTCTCGAGAAGGTTAACGGAAAGCTTGCTGATCAGCACCATGGGAGTAGGTAATTAACTAGAAACGACAAAAGTAATTTTTGCAGAGCAAGAGGCCACGCAGGCTACCTCTTATATCCTAGCTCGGAATACGTCCAGGAAAACTGCCACCATGTATGGAGACAAACGTCTCGTCAGTGACATCATCCAGTCTGTCACGATCAACGATGCTGCCCGCTTCCAGCCTCTTCCTGTCACCTGTCTACCCTAGTGTCTTCTGGTGCTGGAATTCACCTCTTGTTATTGGTCGAGGAACTTATTTTCGTCACGTACTTGGATTGACGGCAGTGCTTTATGTGATGATTTTGTACTGTTCCCGTGGATATGAATTGAGCATGATTTTATAACATTCGTATCCAGCCTCCTTCTGTCATCTGTCTACCTTAGCGTCTTCTGGTGCAGGAATTAGCCGCTTGTTGTTGCTTGAGGAATTTATTTTCGTCCCGTACTTGGATTGATGGCAGCGCATTGTATGATGATTTTGTACTGTTCCCGTGGATCTGAATTGAGCATGATTTTACAACATTCGTATTTCACACTAATAAAGAGCCAGCTCTCCATTACTATCAGAAAGTTAAAGAAGGTTTACGGGTTTTGAACCTGTTCCAACGGTGGAGAAACAAAAGGCACTCTGTCACACATAAACAGTCCCCCCCCCCCCCTTTCTCTTTCTCACTCTCCCCCTCTCTCTCTCTCTCTCTCTCTCTCTCTCACACACACACACACACACACACACACACACACACACACACACACACACACACACACAAGTAGCAACATAAATTACAAATCGAAACATCTAGGCAGTATCCAAGTTCGGTAGGATGCATACGAAAAAAATTAATATTCTGTAGCATGCTTTAAAAAAATTACTGAATAACTGACAGTTTTCAAACATCTGTGTTACCCTGTTCTCACAAGCTTATGTGGTGGTCTTTCATTGAGCACTTATAGCTCCTATATCGATTTGTCACGGTCTGCAAGAAACAATGTTGACCTGGTAGGCCTGCTTTAGTACAAAAAACTATTGGTGAGCCTCAGTTATGTTTACGTAAATTGCAGTCAATAGGGTTCTTATTTTTTCGTTTTTATTACTTTTATTTTACTTGATGAAGATTATCTTCGATAACAGAGTGAACCCTATGCAATAAAATTTGTGGGAAATTCAACATCAAGGAAAAATTGTCCTTACGTATTCACCCTCGGAGGATGTACAGATCATGTGCCAGTAGTAAATGACTAAGGCTGCAGCTGTATGGTGTACACATACGTCTGGAAGCGCCCTCCTTTGCGTACGTGGAATGAGTAGTAAAAAAAAAAAAAAGGCTCTGAGCACTATGGGACGTAACATCTGAGGTCATCAAGTCGCCTACAAGGTAGAACTACGTAAGCCTAACTAACCTAAGGACATCACACACTTCCATGCCCGAGGCAGGATTCGAACCTGCGACCGTAGCGGTCGCGCGGTTCCAGACTGAAGCTCTTGGAACCGCTCGACCACCCCGGTCGACGGAGTGAGTAGTCAGAGATACACCAAAAACAAGAAATGAAGGCTGTCAAACGAAGTGTGAACGTAAAAGTAGGTTCTAGTTCGCGCCGTAGGCATCAAAAGAGCCATATCAGCACGAGAAGACTTCCCAGAATGATCGACATCCGAAAAATATTTTTAACATAACATGACATTTCGCCTTGTACGAGGCACGTCACTATGACAGCGATGCGTGTGTGGTGATTAGCATAGGACTGTACCAACGCACGGTTAGGTATCGAAACACGTGATGTGACCACAGGGCAGAATGTCGGACAACTTTTCCTAGTTTTCGTAATGGATAGCACCTTTCAGTCTCCTTGGTTGACTCAACGCTAGAGATAACTGTTGGGTGTGGATCTGTCTCTATCGACGGTTCAACTCCTGCTGTGGCACTTCGTTGCCTCTGCTTCCATAGGCCAGAAACTATAATCTCTGCAATCAATATTGGACTCAGTCTATCGGCATCGGCATATGTTTTCCGACGAGTCCCATTAGACCTTCTCCAAGAGCCAAGTTACTTTATTGAAAGTGTGGATGTTCCGAATCGAACACGTATAACTAGTGGACGGCTTTTCATTGCATTGACTTCCATTTTCCAGAAACTAAAGCTGCAGCAATTAGTACAATGCGCCGCCACTACCATGTGTTTTGTGATGAGTCCTGTTATATTCTGTAATACAGTGAAGATACTTCTGTGAACGTGCCGACGTCATCGAATCAAACAAATTTTGATTAGACGTCTCGCTGAATGACATTCCAACACGAACCTTAAAGTTTTACGGCCTAAGGAGTATTCCAAGACGTTTCGGAACTACAGCTGGACGATGTCGACATCTTGTCAGGATATTTCGGCTGACAAGCAGGCAGCCATCTTCAGGTGAGTTTTACACTGTGTAAAATTTACTTTAGGTAGGTGCATGGTTCTCAGTCGAAATATCGTGACAAAATGTTGACGTCTTGCGGTTGAATCTCTACACATCACGGAACAGCCATCCGAATAGCTTGTGTTTCCTCCGAAGTCCAGCGGTACTGGCTGCTTGCCAACCAGTTATTTGGCGACATGTCAGGCGAATGTGCAGAACTCGGAAGCAGCGGTATTTGTCTTTCAGAAAATAAGACTTGAACTTTTGTTCCAACACGGAGAGAGAGGTTATCCCGTTAGACTATTGAATATAGCTCCTAGAAAAGGGTAAAAGGAGAGATACACTATATGGTCAAAAATATCAGGACACCTGGCTGAAAATGACTTACAACTTCGTGACGCCCTTCATCAGTAATGCTGGAATTCAACATGGTGTTGGCCCACCCTTAGCCTTGATGACAGCTTCCACTCTTGCAGGCATACGTTCAGTCAGGTACGGGAAGTTTTCTTGGCGAATGGCACGGAGTGGTGCACTGAGGAGAGGTGTTGATGTCGGTAGGTAAGGCCTGGCACGAAGTCGTCGTTCCAAAACATCGCAAAGGTGTTCTATAAGATTCAGGTCAGGACTCTGTGCAGTCCAGTAAATTACAGGGATGTTATTTTCGTGTAACCACTCCACCACAGGCTGTGAATTATGAACAGGTGCTCGAACGTGCTGAAAGATGCAATCGCCATCCCCGAATTGATCTTCGACAGTGGGAAGCAAGAAGGTGCTTAAAACATCATTGTAGGCCTCTGCTGTGATAAGGCCATGCAAAACAACAACGGGTGCTAGCCCTCTCTATGAAAAACACGACCACACCATAACACCACAGCCTCCGAATTTTAATGTTGGCACTACACACGCGTGCAGATGACGTTCACCAGGCATTCGCCATACTCACACCCTGCCGTCGGATCGCCACATTGTGTACCGTGATTCGTCACTCCACACAATGTTTTTCAACTGTTCAATCGTCCAATGTTTACGCTCCTTAGACCAAGCGAGGCGTCGTTTGGCCTTTACCGGCGTGACGTGTGGCTTACGAGCAGCCGCTCGACCACGAAATCCGAGTTTTCTCACCTCTCACTTAACTGTCATAGTACTTGCAGTGGATCCTGACGCAGTTTGGAATTCCTATGTGATGGTCTGGATAAATGTTTGCCTATTACACATTACGACGCTCTTCAACTCTGTCAGTCAACAGACGAGGTCGGCTTGTGTGCTTTTGTGCTGTACGTGTCCCTTCAAGTTTCCACTTCAGTATCACATCGGAAACAGTGGACCTAGGGATCTTTAGGAGTGAGGAAACCTGGCGTACAGACGTAGGGCATAAGTGACACCCAATCACCTGACCATGTTCGAATTCCGTGAGTTGCTCGGAGCGCCCCATCCTGCTCTCTCACGATGTCTAATGGTTACTGAGGTCGCTGATAAGGAGTACCTGACAGCAGGTGGCAGCACAATGCACCTAATATGAAAAACATATATTTTTGAGGGTGTCCGGATACTTTTGATCACATAGAGTACCTCGTACACGTTATTACATTGTGGCGAAATACCCACTGTTATGAGTACGCCCTGTTATATCCTGGGCTCTAGCAAAACAACGCAAAACCAATAGCAAAATTTAATGTATTACCATCTAGGCCAGCTAAACCATAAATGGCCAGTCCCTTATGTTTCACGGTGTGGCCATTCTAGCACATACAGAATAATCGTACAGCAATGGGAAGTGTTTGTAGGAGGTGGGATCAGCAACAAGAAGGAACGAGGATTGGGCTGTGGTAATAGCACTCTGAGAGGTATATCGGACCCTCTATTGAGGGAAAGGATGTGGAAACAGGAATACAGGGAATGTAGATTTCAGAACAGAGTTCTAATTCAGTAAGAGCGAGTCCATTAAAGTTTCTTTAGTATAGAATTTGGAGTGTATACATTGGAAGGAGGAACTGATAAGTTTGTATAAGTGTTGCGGTGCAGATTATAATGTTCTTGACACCGAATACACGGAAAGTATAGGATTTACTGACATTTTCAGCAAATTTGAGGAAGGACTGTATTTTTATTAGATAGTAGGATGTGGACGTATGGGAACGCAGACCCATAAGAAAAACTAGGTGGAGTATATGACGCTCAAGAACCAGTATAAAATGGTTTGTAAGTCCAAGGCATTTTGTAAAATGTAAGGAAGGGTCAAATAAATCTTTAGTGTCTGTGAGGGTTGTAGAACGATGTAATTACCGTGTAAGATCCATTAGAAAATTTGGTCCTTTGAGGATTTTTATTGGATTGATAGTAGTGTCACCAGCCTAGTTAGTGATCGAGATATCTTAATATCGAAGAGGGGATGGATGAAGAGGTCCAAACCAACAAGCGGAAAACAACACAAGGAGTGCTCTACCTCAACTAGTATTTTCCGACAGTTTGGGGGTCTCAGCACATGTGCATTACTCTCTATTTACCTACAATTTTAGTGTCATCTGCAAGTGGCAACATCTCTCTGTTTATACCGTTGCGTTTGATACGGCGTCGTGCGGCTCGGCACTGCCAACCGATACTAAATATTCTACTCCCTACTTCCACACATACATGTTGGACGAAGAGGTGACAAAAGGTTTGATGCACAGTGATGAACCAAAACGTTATGACCACCAGCTTAATAGCCTGTTGATCCACCTTTGGAACGCCGTACAGCCGCTATGCTACGTGACATGGATTCTAAGTCCTTCGTAGGTTTCCGGAGGTATATGACACCAGATCTCTCCACATTCGCATAAATTAATGGCCAGTGGTCTGAGGACGAAGTGCTGCGCGTTTACTGTTTCCCAGATATGTTCCATCACGTTCAGATAAGGCAAATTTGGTGACCGAGACATCAATATGACGTCATTATCATGCTCCTCAAACCACTGTAGCATGGTTCTGGTCTTGTGATATGGGCAGTTGTTGTGATAGATGATACCATCTCTGTCGGGGGAAATATAAAGCATGAAAGAATCCAGGTGATTCTCAGTAATGTACACGTACTTCATAGCTGTCATGGGGCCTATGAATTCAACCACAGGTCCCACAGAAGCCTTGGTGAATCTCACCCATAGCATAATACTGCCCCAATCGGGTTTTCGTGCGTCGTGCAGTGGATGTTTTGACGTGACTGTATCCTGGACGAAGGTGTATCTAGACATGAACATCTACCTTCTGTAACAAGAATCGTAATTGAGCCAGTCAGGTGACAAGTTTCCAATTATCTACGATACGATCCGAATGACCCACGCCCATCGGAATCGTAGCTGACGTTGCTGGTTTAACATATGAACATTTAGAAGTCACTGCTGCAGAGCCCAATGTTCAACAACATACGCTAAACGGTGTGCTCCAAAACACTTGTGCCAGCAGAAAACATTGTATTCTGCCATCAGATCTGATAAAGTTCATTGTCTGTCCTGCTTTACAGAGCGCGCAAGCCTCTTTCCTCAAATTTCTGTGATGAGGTGAGGAGGTCCTACAGCTTTTCGCCTACTCGTGGTTTCGCCATCACTCAACGACTTTCAGTACATGCTCACGACAGTAGCACGTGAGCAGCTCATTAGCTTCGCTGTCGTCGTCCCCGGCGCCACGCCATAACAATCTGCCCTTTGTCAAAGTCGCGATGTCAGTGGATTTCCCCAATTGCGGCCCATATCACAGATGGAATGACTACCCATTCGTCTCTTCTCCCCTTATATACTTTCCTTGGCACGTGCCTAGCTAAGACAATGATGAAACACTTGTAAGAAGTCATTAGCAGTGGCGAAGGTGTGAATCGTGTTCAAAAAGGAAGAATGATTAGTTTTTATCGTCCCGTCGACGACCAGGTTATTAAAGACGGAGTACATGTTCGAATTGGGGATTAATGGGAAAGGAAATCATCCGTGTCCTTTTTAAAGAAACAATCCAATTATGTTTCTTAAGATATTTAAGAAAACCACAGAATATCTAAACCTGAGTGGCCGTACGGGGATTTAAATCGAATGCGCTTTCTTACTCAATAATCTGTTTTTAAGAGTTGCCTCATGTTCGGCTCAGAATTCAAAGCATGAGGTTATACGTTCGATAGCCGGCTGGGGTGGCCGAGCGGTTCTAGGCGCTACAATCTGGAACCGCGCGACCGCTACGTTCGCAGGTTCGAATCCTGCCTCGGGCATGGATGTGTGTGATGTCCTTAGGTTAGTTAGGTTTAAGTAGTTGTAAGTTCTAGGGGACTGATGACCTCAGAAGTTAAGTCCCATAGTGCTCAGAGCTATTTGAACCACAGCAACCATACGTTCGATATTCATGTCTATGCAGCGACAAGAACAGTACCGACTGCAGCAGAATAATACCTTAACATCTCAGTGGTCACCATGCAGTAATCGTAGCAGTTCGCCATATGGTGGAATGCTGGCTTCACAACCATCTCTGTCTGGATGTATCAGACCGACACTCTGCAGAACCATTAACCAGGATTGTACATTTGAAAAGAATTAATTATAAGGTACTGAACTCACATCTTCGCTGAAGACAAAACTGTAAAATATGTGATTGTGAACTCGTCGGAGTACGATGTTACGATTTGTTTACAGAATAATTCGGGTGGTATAAGTAGTAAAATCGTTCGCCCCCTCTGTGGTATCTGTTTTCAGTTGAACAAATAAGTCTTTAAAGTTATTAACTATCTCATCCTGACCTGTCGGAAGTTACTACATTATGCCAGCACTTAAGTGTTTGTGGTGAAAAGATGATAGTTTCCGTAATTGAAGTTCATCAATACGAGACAGCGTTCAGTGAGTAGGATCTGGAACGTACTCAGTTGGATTGATAACAGCTGATAGTAGTTTGTTATCCGTAACGAATTGAAATAATTCAAAAGAAATGTACACTTGAAGCTTCTTGAGGGTCTACGAAAAAAAGAAAACTTCTTAATTAGAGAATAATTTCAATGCAACTGTGGCAATAGTTGGGAAGCAAACGGTCAGTTCCATCGGACCGGCGTTGTTGATTCTGCTAATAAATGACTCAATTTACTTTAGAATTTTGTACGTGGAAAAGTCTCTCTGCTAACAGTAGTGTCACCAGATTGTTGACACACCAAGGAGTGCCATTGTTTGGGGTGTTTAAATAGCTGATGGAAAATAGGCCATACTTACTGGGAGTAATTGATACTGGTAGAACATGGAGGTTGTGTCAACCACTGTATATTGTTTTACATTCTTTGAAATTTAGTAGTCTTCAAGGAAATAACGCAGTGTGCGGAAGGATATCTTCGACTTTTGTGGAAAACAGACGGAAGTTTAAAGAGTCAAGGGACATAACTGGGAGGCAATAGTTCAGAAGGGACAGAAACAAGATTTTAGCCTATAGATCCTGTTATTCAGTCCTTAAATAAATTGCAAAGGGAAGGAAACTAAGAAGAAAGTTCGAAAAAGAATTAATGTTGAAGAAGTTAAAATAAAGAGTGGAAGATTTGCTGATGACATTGTTATTCCGTCAAAGGCCTCAAATTATTTAAAAAATCAGTTGAACGGATGCATATTGTCTTAAACATAAATTATTTGATGACCACGAATAAAACAATGGTAATAGAATACATTCGAATTAAATCAGGTGATGCTGAAGGAATTAGATTTGGAAATGATACGCTAAAATAGTAAATAAACTTTGCTACATAGTAGCAGAATAACAGACGACGGAAGAAATAAAGAGGATACAAAATGCTGACTGGTAATGACAAGAAAAGTTTTTCTGAAAAAGAGAAATATATTAATATCGAATATAAATTTAAGCTTCAGGCACCCCTTCTCCGAAACTATTTGTGTGGAGTGTAGCTTTATACGGAGATGAAATGTGAACGATACACTGTACAGTACAAACAAGAAGAGAATCGAAACTCTTGAAATGTGGTTTTACAGAAAATTGCTGAAGATTAGGTGGGTAAATTGGTTAACTAAAGAAGAGGTACGGAACTGAAGCTGGAAGAAAATAAATTTATAACAAAATTTGACTGTAAGCAGGGAAAGGTTAATACGAAAAAGCCTTGGGCATCTGGGAATAATTAACTTGGTAATGGAGGAAAGTGCAGGTGGAAGAAACTGTAGAGGGAGACCAAAGTTTGAATACAATAAGCTAGTTCATGTGGATGTAGCATGAAGTGATTATAGAAAGATGAAGACGACAGGCTGCGTTTGGACTGTTGCCACGACTTGCCACGACCTGAAATCATGGACTGCTCATGAATTGTGTCGGTTGATGAATCACGTTTCTGCACTATTCCTGACGACCGTCGTCAGTGAGTATGGCGGTGACCTGGGGAGAGGTCTCATTCTTCCAAATTTTAGGAGAGGCACAGCAGTGTTAGTTCTGGCGTCATGGTAGGGGAACCACACATCAGGTCACGGCTAGTTCTGACGGAGGAAACTCTGGCAGCATAACGGTATGTCATGGACATCCTGCTTCCTCATGTGTAACCTCTCATGCGACAGTGTCACGGTGCCATTTCTCAACTGAACAATGCACGTCCACACATAACATATGCATCTATGAACTGCCTGCATGATATTGAGGTAATCCAGTGGCCGGCAAGATCCCCAGGTCCCAACAAAACATGTGTGAGACCAACTAGTACGTCAACTCCTTCACATTGCCAATATCCAGGGTATCAACATTTGTGGACCAGTTTGTCTCAGGAGAGTATACAACAGCTGCATGACACCCTTCTCAACTGAATCAGTGCATGCTTCGAGGTCAGGGTGAGTGCTACGTCATAGTGATAAGTGGGCTCATACCGCCTGCTACGTTCTTTGTAAATGTGACTCGATCTTGTAATCACTGAAATAACATAATATAACATCTCAGACGGTGAACTTTCACTCTATTTCCTCGTCCCTTTCTCAGAGCACCATTTAGTCTAGAAATTTTGATATATTCTCGCTTTTTCAGCTGGGTGACGTCGTCAGGACAGCCTGAATATGGCAACATGTCAGATAATCGAAATATCGCACCATTTGGATGATACCACCCGGCTTAATACCCAAGAATCTTTCAAATAAAACATGAAATCACATATATGATACATGCTTCAAGCGAATACCAAGGGATGGATAATGGTTTTTAATGAAGTTACCCTTCTGCGTTACCAACACCCTTAAATAAAATACAGACCAATACGGTTAAAATCGATTAAGATAGTACAGCACACGAACCAACTAAACAGGATATAAAAACAATACTGATCTAAGGAGGTCCTGGAAATAATACTATGGACAAAGATTTAAAGAAGTCCACAGCGTCCATAAAAACAGCACGATCAAAATATTTAAAGCGGGACTAGGGTACTGTGGCTCATGGACCACTTAATAGCCTTTCAGTAACGCACTAAAATCTCTCGCCGACTATTTTGGGAAGGAGGCTTGGCAACACAGAGAACATTTGAACAAATACCACTAGTCTCAGTATCATTTAAAACCATTGGAAGAACTACAGATCAGCATTCGGGTCACAGAAAAAAACACACTCAGTTAAAATACGGTGTATCGGCACAATTGTTCCACCTGTATTGCTTATACTGATGAGTCCTACCACCGTAGGAATAAACAAAGTGTCGTGGAACCAGATTCCACAAACTGAAGTAACCTGTCTGATCAAAAGTATCCGGACACGTATTAGTGCGCACTAATTTGGGGTGTGTCCATCTCCTCCCTTTATGATGACAAACTCTGCTGGGAGCACTTTCAATGGTGTGTCTGAATGTTTTTGGAGGAATGGAAACTCATTCTTCCACAAGAACAGAAACCAGAGGAGGTAGTGATGGAAAATAATGTCTGGAGCGTAATCGACATTCTAATTCATCTCAGAGGTATGCCATTGGGTTCAGTTCGGAACTCTGGGCAGGCCAGTCGGTTTCAGGAATGTTATTGTCCACAGATTGTTGCCTCACGATAGTACTTTATGTTAGGGTCTATTGTTATGCTAATACAAACAGTTATTGTCTCTGAACTTTACTGTACTGTACGCAACGCACAATGCTGTAAAATGTGTTCATATCCTTCCGCATTTATGGTTTTCTTTAGCGCAATAGACCATACACTAACCATGAAAAACATCCCCATGTTGCAACACCACCTCCACCGTAATTTACTAGTGGCACTACACATGATGGCATTGTGGACCAGTTTGTCTCAGGAGAGTATACAACAGCTGCATGACACCCTTCTCAACTGAATCAGTGCATGCTTCGAGGTCAGGGTGAGTGCTACGTCACAGTGATAAAACTCAAACCGTTCCATGAGATTACCACAGGGTATAGCACGATTCACTCGAAGTCAATCGTTTCCAGTGATTCACTGTCCAGTGGCGTTGTTCTTTACACCACCTCAAGCGTCACTTAGCACTGAGTACAGAAATGTGTGGCTGACGAGGAGCAGCGCGATCATTGTACCTTATTCTTTTTAACTTCGTACACGCAGTCATTGTGTTAGTTGATCTACTGTTAACAGTTTATAATTGACGAGTGTTTCCTTCCGCTGATTTCATGATGCTGCTCGACGGTCCCTATTTGTCCATAAATGAGGACTGCCTGGTCTTAGTTTGCTTGCTGTACCTTCGCTTTTCCGCTTTAGAATGACGTCACCACCAGTCGACCTGCGCAGCCTTAGAATGTTTGAAATGCTCCTGATGGATTTCTTACTCAGGTGAAATCCAGCGACTAGTTCACGTTCGAAGCCACTAAGCTCTCCTGATCGATACACTCTGTTATTACCTCTCTGCTGACAAAACAATTCTCCCTGTCTCCTTTAATGTTGGTGGGTCCGCCTCTTGTGACATGGTTGTAACACAGGATCACACGGTAGATTTCACTAAGTGCAGCTCATTCGCCCATACCTCTATTCTCTTTGACCTCCACGAACACATGGCTCTCCTTAACAGGTACATGGTAACTGCTCGTCGGTTGGAGGGGGAAGTCTTCTTGGTGGCTTCATCAGAAAGTTCATTTCCCCGGCTTCACATGTGCCCTGGTACTCAACAGAAAATTATCTCCTCCTACCGTCCACATAAGAAGGGGAAGGTCCCTTGAGAGTGCTGGATCAACCTGTTTGCTGTGTAACTCTATCCAAAAACAAGAAGAGCACTTCTGGAATTGGAACAGATGAGGATTTATTGCCCTAGTACCCTCGTTCTCGAGCTTCCCCTCTACACTTGATGCCCCTGTTAAGCCGAGCAACTCGGCGGAAGCTTGGGAAACCAATCGCACTGGGAAACTGAGTCTTTGAGCAGACAGGATTTAGGGGTCAGTGGAAGGCAACCACTGAAATTTTCGCATGAGAACACGATGGCTTTGCTCAATTCTAAATTATCAAGTCCCCCAATCGGATATCCGGGGGAGGGGGGGGGCAATTGAAGGAAGTCATTAGACTAACACCACAGTGCAAATTATCCCTGCGCAGAGTTGTAACATGGAATGTGCGCGGGGTACTTCAGACGGAAAAAGTAGCTGTAGTATAAAGAGAAATGAGTGCGAATGACCTGGATATTCTCGGGCCCAGCGTGACTCACTGGAGAGAAAGCAGTAATTTCATGACCCGAGGAAGCAACAATGTCTATTTTTCAGGGAGTAGCGATCAAAGCACAAATGGTGTAGCAAGGAAAAGAACTCGTGATCAGATACTCAACATACGACAGATAATCGAGATATGGTAGTTCCTCCTAGAAATCTGAGCAACTGTGTTTTCTGTTATGAACCCGTTAATGACAGGATAATCCCCATAAAACTGAATGCTTCTTCGTGTAAACTTTAAATAATACAGTTATATGCTCCTACTGCTGCAGCGTCGGATGAGGAGATAGAGGAGTTCTATGAACAGCTGGAACAAGTCCTTAACAAGATTCGTAACAAAGAACAAACAATAATTCAAGAAGACTTCATTGCTAAAGTTGAAGATACTACCCAAAACACACACTTACAATATGTGGTTGAACATTATGATCTCGACGAGCAAAATGACAGAGGTAGGTACTTACTAGATTTCTGTGTGAGTAACGACTTGATAGTCTGTAACACTATGTTCCAAAACCACCCAAGATCACTGTACATTTGGATATCACCTGTTCATTGATTTGGAAACCAGACTGACATCATACTAGTGCGAAGGCGTTGGAAGACTTCGGTCATGGACTATAAGACCTTTCCTGGAGCTGACTGTGGAAGTGATCACGACCTACTGTCCGTGAAAATGAGGATTAAGCCCAAATCCACCTAGAATACTGGAGAAAGACAACTAAAACTCACAAACAAGGAAGATCTTCGGGAATTTGGAGAGCCTGTAAGACCAAAACTGCATGACATTAGTCTTGATAAAGATGCACCAGCATCACAAATATGGAACCATATGAAGGAGATCATTTCCTCATCACTTCCGACATCAGAACGACCATAAAGTGCAAAAGATATTTGTATATCACAGTCCACGCTACAACTAATTGAAGAGAGAAGAAATGTGAAGAAAATTGATATCCACACCACCCAGGATCAAGACAGATATTAAGAACCTGTACAGAGAAATACAACGAATATGTAGAAAGGACAGATGACACTTCATTAACGGTGTCCGTGATGAGACAGAACAACATCATAATCACAGCCAATTACCTGATTTCTTCAAGAAACTCAGAAGCATCTCCGATGAATTTAATCCTCGTACGTGGTAGATGATCAGAATGGCAACCCTATAGGAGACGAGGAAGAATCGGTTGTGAGGTGGAAACAGTACTGTGAAAAACTGTATTCTGGGACCAACAACAGTAGGGAAAGTCAAGCATTTGACCAACTTACATTGGAACCTACAATCTCACGCAGAGAAATACAGACTGCAATGCAACATTTGAAGAACTATAAATCCCCTGGTCTAGACAGTATATTTGCTGAGCTGATCGAAGAAATGGAGAGGGAAGGTGCTGATCCGCTGTATTCAATACGTACAAGAATACGGGAAAATGGGGAATGGCCAGAGGACGGGTCGAAATCTGTCTTCATCCCACTAGACAAGAAAGGGTCAATCAGGAACTGCTCCAACTACCGATCCATTGCTCTCGTAACACACGGAAGCAAAATTTTGCTCCACATCCTGAACCAGGGTTTAAAGTCATACATTCAGCCTCATATATCCACAGAGCAAGAGGATTTTGTTGAAGGAAAATGAACTTGTGAACAAATACTCAGCATACGACAGATAATCGAGAAATCGCGAGAGTTCTGTGTTCCTGTCTTCAATTACTTCTTTGATTGTAGGAAAGCCTTTGACTGTGTTGTCTCGGAAAAGTTGCGGCACGTGGTTGCAGAGATCGGTATCTCACAACATTTGACAGCAGTAATCAGAAGTCGATACAAGAATCACCTCGCAACCATGAAGACAAATGCAGGCGCGTCTGATTTCTTCGGTTATGTAAGACAGGGTTGTGTTCCGTCACGCAACTGTACAACACCTAGCAGAACATGTCATTAGCAATGATCTTGATGGATGGACTAAAGGCACATCGATTGGTGGTAGAACTATTAACAGCCTCCGATTTTCTGATGACGTACTTTTAGCCATCAGCGAAGACGAACTTGCTGAGCTATTAACAAAAGTAAAGGACATTAGCCTATCACATGGACTGGACCTCAATCTTAGCAAGTCCAAATTTATCATAACTGACAGAGGAATAAAGGTTCAACTCAAAGGTCGATTAAAGGAACTGAAAGCCGTTCACTCATTCATCTATCTTGGGTCAACCATCTGTGACACGGGAAAATGTGAAGATGAGATAAGAAGACGAATCACGCTAGGGCGAGTGGCTGTGAAGAAACTCATCAAGATCTGGTAGAACAGAGCAATAACCAACATCACAAAGATCCGTCTTGTTGGAATACTCGTGTTTTCCGTCTTCTTTTATGGTTGTGACACATGGACCCCTAAGTCAGAGAGAAACAGCGCATCGATGCATTTGAGCTTTGATGCTAGTGCAGGATTCGGTGCATGAAATGGACTGAAAGAAGAACAACTCACTATCTGCACTCGCGTTTCTTCTCGTGTCAACCAAAAAATTCTCCAGTTCTTTGGCCGTATTGAGAGAGGAGATGGAGAAAATCTAGAGAAAAAAATTATGGAAGGAAAGATCAAGGGCACGAGATCGAGAGGAAGAACAGCGAACATGTGGACTGATCAAATCAAGATCTTGAGTCTACCTCTTCAGCAGGTTCTAAGAGATGCTGGTAACCGCCCTGCATGGAGACGATTGGTTTATGGGGTCACGATGCTCAGCAATGAGGGCAACGACTTGTGATGATGAAGATGATGATGATGTCCGTCATGATAGCAAACAATTTTCCATAGTGGATAGAAAACTGCCGTTGGAGCGCTCTACTGAGGACGCAACTAGGGAACTTGCCTAAAGGACCAATAAAGAAACTTAGCTTAGACCGATTAACGTAAACACAAATAAGATCA
Organism: Schistocerca piceifrons; assembly: GCF_021461385.2. NCBI lineage: Eukaryota > Metazoa > Arthropoda > Insecta > Orthoptera > Acrididae > Schistocerca > Schistocerca piceifrons. Next base: position 463,133,090 of record NC_060149.1, read on the forward strand.
GGGTATCAATTTAAAATCTCAAAGTATTTGCTTAAAGTAACATACACTGGAAAACAGGCTTTTCTGCATCCCGTCAGTTCTCAATGTTAAAATGGTTCAAATGGCTCTGAGCACTACGGGACTCAACATCTTAGGTCATAAGTCCCCTAGAACTTAGAACTACTTAAACCTAACTAACCTAAGGACATCACACACACCCATGCCCGAGGCAGACCCGCGGTTCCGGACTGCAGCGCCAGAACCGCACGGCCACCGCGGCCGGCTCTCAATGTTACCTAGACCATTTTAGTAACCAAGGAATTCCCTACCGCGCCACTGTTACTAGACCTGTATTCCATCAACCTGTAGAGCTCTATGTTACGAGGTCGTAACCAAGTGCAGTGTCACGAGCTACTTACAACTACCTCATACAGAGAGAAGGGGCAGTTTTATCCCTCAATGGTGCTGGAAAGAAAATAAGAAAATTTCCTTTTACTGTGACATACGGTAGTGACGAAAAGCAGGATCCTTGTTATATCCGGCGGTGCTATTCAATCATTGTCAAATTTATGTCATCTGGTTTTGTTGGGAGACGTCCTTGATCTCGTGCAGCTGTGTTTCAGGAAGGGAATACCGGCTGGACATCCCCCACATGTTACTCACGGATGTGAATTTATTGATGGAGTTTGGGAACTAATTCCAGATATATTTTTACTTTCTTTAGTTGTTCTCTGCGCGTTTACCCTTACACTCCAAATTATACAAGATTTTTGGTCGTGGGGCACTGCTTCAAATTTCAGATAGCTGCCTGTCTCTTAGTGTCGAACGACAGTAGTCTTTCTATCGTCTTTTCGCAATGGCTTCTGAATGAATATGCACACATCAAAAGAGTTTTGCATCACCCCGGTTCCCAGAGCTACTGAAGATAGACGTTGACTGTTGATATTGTATCACAACCATGTATGAGCAGCGCCTTTTACACGGAGAGGGTCCGACAGCCGATCAGTTCCAGTTATTCCACCAGGAAGGAGATACACGGCTCGTGTTGTCTGTAGTTCAACTATGCCTAAATGGTCAATACTGCGGTTCAATCACTTCCGATCCTTGTGCGAGGAAGGACTCTCAACGAAGGAAGTGTGCAGGCGTCTCGGAGTGAACCAAAGCGATGTTGTTCGGACATGGAGGAGATACAGAGAGACAGGAACTGTCGATGACATGCCTCGCTCAGGTCAGCCAAGGGCTACTGCTGCTGTGGATGAGCGCTACCTGCGGATTATGGATCGGGGGAACCCTGAACGCAACGTCACCGTGTTGGATAATGCTTTTCGTGCAGCCACAGGACGTCGTGTTACGACTCAAACTGTGCGCAATAGGCTGCATGATGCGCAACTTCCGTCCCGACGTCGATGGCGAGGTCCATCTTTGCAACCACGACACCATGCAGCGCGGTACAGATGAGCTCAACAACATGCCGAATGGACCGCTCAGGATTGGCATCACGTTCTCTTCAACGATGAGTGTCGCATATGCCTTCAACCAGACAATCGGCGGAGACGTGACTAGAGGCAAACCAGTCAGGCTGAATGCCTTAGACACACTATCCAGCGAGTGCACAAAGGTGGAGTTCCCCTGCTGTTTTGGGGTAGCATTATATGGGACCGACGTACGCCACTGGTGGTCATGGAAGACGCCGTAACGGCTGTACGGTACGTGAATGCCTTCCCCCGACCGATAGTGCAACCAAATCGGCAGCATATTGGCGATGCATTCGTCTTCATGGACGTCAATTCGAGCTCCCATCGTACACATTTTGTTAATGACTTCCTTCGGGATAACGATATTGCTTGATTAGAGTGGTCAGCGTGTACGACAGACATGAACCGTATCGTACATGCCTGGATTAGATTGAAAAGGGCTGTTTATGGACGACGTGACCCACCAACCAATCTGAGAGATCTACACCGAATCGCCGTTGAGGAGTGGGACAATCTGGATCAACAGTGCCTTGATGAACTTGTGGATAGTTTGCCACGGCGAATACAGGCATGTATCAGTGCAAAGGCACGTGCTACCGTATTAGAGGTACTTGTGTGTACAGCAATCTGGACCACCACCTCTGAAGGTCTCGCTGTATGATGGTACAAACATGAAATGTGTGGTTTTATGAGCAATAAAAAGGGCGGAAATGGTGTTAATGTTGATTTTTATTCCAATTTTCTGTACTGGTTCCGAAACTCTCGGAACCGTGGTATTGCAAAACTTTTTTTGATGTGTGTACTTTCGGTATGGTGGATTACGGCTATAATGTCATACACCCAGCCTTGAAAGCCGGCCGCTGTGGCCGAGCGGTTCTAGGCGCTTCAGTCCGGAACCGCGCTGCTGCTACGGTCGCATGCTCGAATCCTGCCTCGGGCATGGGTGTGTGTGATGTCCTTAGGTCAGTTAGTTGTAAGTAGTTCTAAGTCTAGGAGACTGATGACCTCAGATGTTACGTCCTATAGTGCTCAGAGCCGTTTGAACCATTTTGAACCAGCCTTGAACGCTTTCAAGCAGCCCAAAAACAGGAGCCGGCGGAAGTGGCCGTGCGGTTAAAGGCGCTGCAGTCTGGAACCGCAAGACCGCTACGGTCACAGGTTCGAATCCTGCCTCGGGCATGGATATTTGTGATGTCCTTAGGTTAGTTAGGTTTAACTAGTTCTAAGTTCTAGGGGACTAATGACCTCAGAAGTTGAGTCCCATAGTGCTCAGAGCCATTTTGAACCAAAAACAGGAAACTAGCTTAAAGCGGCCATTCGATCCATCTGAGAATTTAATCTCGGTGACCTGCTTTCCGGATCTGCTCCGACGGGCTGATGAATTGAGATGGTGGTGCATGTCCTAATTCAGATGGCTACATGCGACATAACGCTCTATGTTCCTTTAAATTTCCTAGGATGAGAGAGGGACGGGGATGTACAACATTAAGTTGCTTTTGGATCTCATCGGCAACAGGTTCGAGTAGCGACAAGTACAATGAGCACACTATGACGTTAACTTGAGCATAAACCATGATAGCTGCTACCTGAAGTTTTGTGGTTAAGGGCATGGAGGTGAGGAGCGGCATGTGCCCTTCATGGATATTGCCACACCATCCTTCGTCCTATTACCAGAAATGTCGGCTTTCCCATGAAGTCACTATCTTCCCAGTGATGAGCAATCTCCGCGTTTAAAATGGTTCTCTTGGAATCCTTTAATATTCTACTGAATTATGGAACTTACGAGGGTTGGAACTTACATAGTGGCAACTATTTATTCACAACCGATACAAAAGAGTTACATGTTTGCACCTGTTACTGTCCTTCAAAGTAGTCACCAGCGTTGTGTAGAACCCGTTGCCACCAATGTGGAAGGCGTAGTATACCGTTAGCAGTGCTGTTCTGTTCATGGTGCGAATGGAGCGGTCTAAAGTTATGGAGATTCTCGTGTACGACTGTGACGGTATTATCCTAACGCATTACGTTCCTCCACGGCAGACCGTCAATGCACAGTATTACTGTTCGTTTTTGGAGCATCACCTGCGACCAACTTTGCGAAAGAAGCGGCGACAGTTTCTGCGCAACCCACCCATCATTTTGCACGACAATGCGCGGGCGCATACAGCACAAGCTGTGGCTGCTCTGTTCGGTCGATGGGACTGGGAAGTACTGTACCATCCACCATACTCCCCGGACTTAGGTCCTCGTGACTTTGATTTGATTCCGAAGATGAAGGAACCACTTCGTGGCATTCGCTTCAAAACTGTTCCAGAGATTCGACAGGCAGTAGACCGCTCCATTCGCACCGTCAGCAGAACAGGCTCTGCTAACGGTTTACTACGCCTTCCACCTCGCTGGCAATGGGTTCTACACAATGCTGGTGACTACTTTGAAGGACAGTAACAGGTGCAAATATGTAACTCTTTTGTATCGGTTGTGAATAAATAGTTGCCACTATTTAAATTCCAACCCTCGTATTTTAACGCTGTGATTTTAATTTGTTCCGAACTCTGTTCTGGGGTGGTGAGCAACCAGCTGATTGAGGGTCAGTGGAGGGACCTGCCGGGTCTGGTGTTGAGGTATCTACGCTTTTCTCATCAGTAAGCTGTGGCAGTACCACAACTTATGGTTCCTGGAACAGCTTTGGGGCGACAGTTTGCGCTCATGTCTCTGATTGTTTTCTCTGTGTGAGTAATTAGGAGAGACTGCTTCTTAACATTTATTTTTAATTTATTCTTGTGATTTCTCGTTTGTTTACCCTATTTGCTTTTACAGGTACTTGTTATGGTGTTTAGTGCTGCTTTGATGGAGGGTTTTTGTGCTGAAACATCTGTATTTATTTATTTAACCTGGTACAATTAGGGTTATCAGACACTCTCTTAAATTTAACGAGGCATTCTACATATTTTACGTGACGTACCTTGCGATAATCATGTTATAGCACATTTCTAAATTTAAATTAAAATAGTACAAATAGAAACACAGTTTTAATTCGTACACGGTAAGTTCAACAATAATTAGAAATTACGGGAAGTTAAGATTCAATTATAGGGTTAGCAGCAATAGACTGAGAGAAAAGCATGGAAGAGAGAGTGAAAGAGGTGCGCACAGGTGATGAATACAAGGAAAGAGGAAAGTGGCACGACTTATAGAGAAAAGGAAAAATAAATAAAATTAACTGCGAGATGATAGGAACATTGACTTACTATTTGACAGAGGGAAAGTAGGCCATGTAGGCTACATTTGGGGGAAACTTTACGAAGGTTACAGAAGGAAGTCCTTTAGGATCTTCTTCAAAGCATCAGGGCATTGCATTGTGCACAAAGCGCAGGGCAGTTTGTTTAAGAGGCGGATAGCATCAGTAGCGAAGGACTTCGCGAATGTCTTTTTTTTTATGAATGGTGTCAGCTACGATAGCGTGTAAGTGGGACCAGGTATTCCAATTACAGTAAGATGACATGTATTAAACCTCTTATCCGAAGTACCGGTATGCTTACACACTGAGGAGTCGATGAAGCAGAGAAATGCGCATCGTAGACACGTAACTTGTCTGGCCGCAAACACCCTATCTGGGCGTATGAAGTTCTGACAAGGTCATTCTGACGATTATTGCTGATGTAACGCACACAACTGTTCATGGTTGCTTCTAAACGTCTAATGTTTTCACTACTTGTGTCGTGTTGAATGGTGAAGGCCCAATAGAACGACTGATACACGCGTTATGTTTCATATCCTGCTGAAATATGTTTCAAAACGTTTTGAGGGGATAGAGGCAAGCGGAAATATTCCGGCACATGGGGACGATATTTTTTGCCCATTTGAGACGCTCATGTAAGGACACTGCTAGCTAGGGCATCAACACCTATGGCGAGCTAACATACACTCACAGCGACAACCTCGGCGAGCCCCTGCATATCAGCAACGGTAACTGGATATCCCAGTTGCTATCACAGCCGAGCAACAGGCTACATCAGGGAAGTCAACAAGCTCGCACATTAACGCACAAACAAACTACCCTACACTGTGAATCCGATATATGACCTATCGGACACTAATCGACGATGAACGTAACTGTTGCAGGTATGCGGATGCTGACAGAGAAGCCAACGCCAGTATCCAGCTTCTGCAACCGAGTAACAGCGCACCACAACGTCAAAGGTATCCGCTTACATGATACCCACTACTAAAAAAAACCTACTCTTGCATGACCTGTCGCAGGCAGCAAAAAAATTGCTACTCGTCTTACAACCCGACCCATCTATCACAGAGGTTTCTTTTTCCTTGTCTCGTACTTCGAAACTTTTTTTCCTCGACCCAAACTATCTCCGGATGAGCGCGTATTAATGATTAATCGTAACCATCGTACGGAAACATCGCTGTACCCACATCCTGCGAGACATCACTTAGTGAAAACTAACCAATGTGCAGAGATGGCAGTGGACCTTTTGTGTTGGCCATCATGCCAGTGTGGGCGTGGCGGGGCTCTACCCCCATATTAAAAAAAAAGCTCATTCGAAGTTACACCGAAGTTCTTGATTGTTTGTTCATACGATATTGGAATGCCGTCGAGAAGAACAGGAGGCAATTGTTCGTGATCTTCTGCACTTAATAATTTCTGATTGGATACTAAGATTATTTGTACCTTTCTTGCATTTACTTTAAGTCATAAGTTTTACTTCCATTTTACCATTGGAGAGATGTAATTATTCATCTGGACTTTCGCAGTATTGATATCTTCAGGCCTAGAAGTTAGATTAAGCTGGAGGTTGTTGGGAGAGAAATAATATGCAGGGGAGAGTCGGGCAAGGTGGTCATGGCGGAAAAAAATGACTGTTAGGATCCTGGGGGCTACAAGGTGCTGCCATGGCTTGGAAATGTGTTAACTTACTCTCCCTTAAGGGCTGTCACCCCATGAAATCTAACCCGTTTGCCGTGTCGCACATCGGAGTTACGTGGGCCGTTCAGTAAGTAACACAACAAATGTTTTTCCTCGGCCAATTTGGGTTGAAAAATGCGGACTTTGTTGTGTGACATCATGAAATATTCCCAATTCAGCCCCTATAGTTTAATGAAGTTCCGTAAGGTGGCGGCGCTATACGTAGCCTTTAGAATGACGTCTGTAATAGGGATGCATTCCAAGCATAGAGCCGTCATTGAGTTTCTTTTGGCGGAAAACTAGAGCATCGTAGATATTCATAAGCGCTTGCGAAATGTCTGTGAAGAACTTTCAGTGAACAAAAGCACGGCGAGTCGTTGGGCGGGGCGTCTGTCATCAACGCAGAGTCGCGTAAACCAGACCGATCTCCTCGTGCCGGCTGGCCGCACTCAACTGTGATGAATCATAATCAAACATATCGCTATTCCGTCAGATGCCCTTCCTCAAGTTGGAACGATCAACTTTGAAGTGTATTCTGCAACCCTTAGGAAACTGAAGAAACGACTTCAGCATTTTCCTCGTCGCAAAAATAAAAACGAACTGGTCCTTCTCCATGACAATGGAAGGGCTCACCTAAGTGTGCGCACCCGAGAGGAGTTCACGAAACTTCGTAGCACTGTTGTTCCTCATCAACCCTAGAACCTAGTTCCCACACCTTCCGACTTCCATCTCTTTGGCCCAATGAATGATGCACTCCGCGGGAAGCAGTACGTGGATTACGCGCAGGTTATTGATGCAGTAAGGCGATGGCTTCGACGTTGACCAGTAGAGTGGTGGAATCCGCGTATACAGGCTCTCCCAGTAATGTGGTTAAGACCGTCACACCGATCGGAAAAGATGTTGAAAAGTAGAGTTTTGTAGCCAAAAGGGAGGGGAACAATATGGTGTGTTGGAATGCTGAATAAAACCAACCTGCTTTCAGAAAAAAGTGTTGCGTTGTTTATTGAACACCCGTCGTATAATATTTTTCGTGGATTTTAGTTACCCTGATGTAAAGTAAGTGCTCAGTTTGTGTTTGTATTACGTTTTCCTAATGAAATTTTGTCGAAAACTTCATATCTTGAGTCCGTAATCCTACTTTAGTTATTGAAATTTCGGTCATGCTATTAGAGGATAGCGATAACGCGCGCAAAGTGACCATACTGGGGCTGGCTTCTGGCCACTTTGTGTGAGGGGAAAACCAAACAGCAGCGGCCGAAAGAAGGCCTCTGCAGCGACACTTACAGCAAGTCCTTATAATAGTGACCTGTAGGCAGCGAATAAAGGAAGAGAAGAAAAATAAAGTATAAAAAAAGAAGCACGGAAAGCAGCCGAAGAGAATAAAGGCAATAAAAAGAAGAGTGTGAAGACCTCGAAACGCAACCCCAGAAGAGCTCTATTTGACGACAACGATGAAGGCAGTAAGTGCAATTACTGCGAAGAAAAGTTTTCAAATTCAAGGCCAGAAGAACAGTGGGTTTAGTGCCATTTGTGCTCCATCTGGGCCCACGAACTCTGTACAGGACTTGAAGAACACGGATTGAATTTTCTGAAAAGTGTAAATACTCAATTCGATCATGTTTTACAATAAATTATGTTTAATTCTTTGTTAAAATTCCTTATTGTTAGGTTTAAAACTAAGTGGCCACTTTGCCGGCCTTGTCAAGAAATCTGGCTCCTAATATAATCAAATTATTCGATATTATGCTTCAGTAGTCGTAGGTTATAATCATTCATTTCCTTACATTTATGTGTACTGCTATTCGGCTTTAAAAATTGGAACGCCTTAGCCTTGCCAGTTTGCCCGGCTCTCCACTACAGAAGGACAGAACTGAGGAAATGTGACTGATACACAGGGTAAACAAAAGTGGTCCTGGAATTGACCCCTATGGCACCCCTGAGAGAACATGCTTCCAGGACAACTTTTCATTCACACAGCTACGTTGCTCTTCATTTTTGAAGAAGCTTTCAAACCTACTCAGTGCACTGTCTTAAAAAACTTAGCTGTCGCATTTTTCTGAGCAGTATGTCAAAGTTGACAGAACCCAAAACTTTGTTGAAGGCTACTAACGATAATATTGTGGCCTCACGGTTGTCCATGACATGTTTCAGGTCATAATTTATCTTCATTAGTGCAGTGTTTGTGCAATGGTCCTTACGAAAATTTGACGGATATTTGTCATATAAGCTGAACTCCCCCATAAGTATCCAGCAATTTGGTCGTGAACAACTTACTCCAGGACTTTGGTCGGTAATCACAAGACTATTGACGGTTTTAGAGCTTAGGGTTAAGTCGGATTATGCTCCTTTTCCATGGAGTGGGATATGCCCCACTAACGACAGAAAGTTTAAAAACTCGTATGTCTGTTATGAGAGGTACTAAGCTATCAGTGACATTCTAGATCATGGTTACGGTGATACCATAGTTGCCTATCGCTTCAAAAGAGAGTCTCAATATCGCTTTCCTTATTGTGTTTATTGTTACGTGTTTGATGTGGAAAGTGTTGTAGTTAATTATCTAGTTTAAGAATTCTCGTGAGCGATCGTTCTTTTCGAACTGACTGGTGCCGAGAAAAACTCATTCAGTTCATCAGCTGAGACCTGAGAAATAATTTCTGATTTTGCATTTCCAACGCCAATTATTTTCTGTAAAAAATCATCACGGGGGATTAGATTTGGTGTTATCAGTACTCAGCCTAAGAGAAAACGCCACAGTGCAGACATTCACATGAAGGGTCAACTCTTTGATGACATCACAGACATTGACATCGATGTGACACGCGTGTTGAACAGTATCCGAAAGAATTCATTTTCGGACAATGTCATATGGTTGTACTAAACTGTGTGGAGACCATGTAGAACACCTCTAACTGTTCTATATTTTTTATTAATTCGGTGTCGAAACTTTGGGAACTGAACTGATCATCTGGATGCTTAGTGTCTGTGCGGAGTTTCGTAATGTGTTATTATATCTGTTGATGATATTCGCTTTCTATAAATAAGTAACGGTTGTCCTGTATATTTATGGTACTCATTAGGAAGTCCTCTTTTATGGAGTAAAGTGGAACAGGAAGACAGCGAGTAGTAAGTTCCACGGCTAAATCAGAAAGACTCCCTTTCTCGCGCACAATTGCACATATTCTCCGCGAAATGTCCGTGTTATCTTAAGACTAACAGGTTAGTACGGATGACTTCGATGAGTGCATCGTATTTTTGCTCGTTATAATTAGAAGAGAGAAAAGAGAGGTAATCGAAGGCGATGCTGGCACATAGTTTACTCCGTTTGAGTAGCACAGTGGCAGCAGCCAAGATTAACTTCCCCAGCCGACTGGACGTGCCACCCCAAGTTGTGTTTCATTGTCTCGGAGCAACCACACAAACTAAAGGAAATTGCTGTCCTATCGTCGCCGTCCATTATGCTGTTTCTGTGTGGCGGCAGTTCGGAAATATGGAGAGCTGGAATGAATATTCACTCTGCAGCAGTATGTGCTCTGATTTGAAACTTCCTGCCAGGTTGAAACTGTTTGTCGAACCGGGGCTCAAACCTGAGACTTCTGTCTTTCACGGACAAGCCCGCTACCTGCTGAGCTATCACACAGTTTTAATCTGCGAGTTCGTTCAATATGCAGAGCTCTTATAATATTTTACATTTTTGCTGTGAACATCAAGCAGTAATTGAATATTTTTAATTTGTCATTCTCATTTCTCCATGATGGCTTCAGAGCAGAAATGGACAAATTTTATATTTACATTTATGTAATATATTGAACGATTAATCGAATTTTTTAACTTGAAGGTCGGTTGCAAGTTGTTTGTGCACTGATGGCATGTTGATGGAATAAAAGGAATTTGTACTACTCCAAGAGACACTCCGGAGAAGTCTGGGATTTAACCAGGATAAGGACCAAGCTCAAGATCTGGTTTTCAGATGCCGTATGAAAACTCATCTCGCGTTACTTGCCAAATGCTGGTAGTTTAAATGTCTTTCATTGCCACCATCACAACCACCACAACGATTACACCGCCTACTTCTTCGTTGACCATCATCTTACTAACGTACACTAGCGACTGCTATTAATGGGGCGGGATAACAGCTGCTCCTGCGGTGAGAACACCCAATGCTATCGCTGTGCTCATAAATCTCTTCCATACTCAAGCGGCTATGGCAGAAAAACTGAAATGTTTTCCACTGTGGTAAGCAGATATCGGCTTTTATTTATTGGACATGAATACTCTGACTTATTATTATATTATGAAGTCCTTTCAGGCGATAATTATGTTCCTACTTACCAGAAAAATCTTCCATTTCTTGATCCCGAACCGATCTCCAAATGATTCATCATACTAATGGTCGAATTGGAACAGTCTGAGATGTTATTCTCGCACTCTGGAGATACAACAGCAATGATCTAGGGTTTTACAATATCCCTTCTTTCTTCAAATCTGACAACGGAGAATTTACTAGCATCCTTGACCTCTTGGCTGTGTGACTGCCTCCGAAGGTCGACGGCGCGAGAGCCAATTTTAATTGCGCTGTTGTTATGTATAATTAGAATGCAAATTATAGAATGTGATGGTTTAGAACTTCATATGGTGTGGCATCTAAATACATGGGTACGTGATTTGATGAATATATTGACCTCTAACTTCAGTTGTTGAAGGCTGGTATAGGTCTGCAGGTCGAATATTAAAAATAGAGATGAAAAAATCCAGTGTTTTTCTTGAGAAGTAACGAGTTTGTTTGCGTGGCCATTCTCCGTAGCAAGTACAGAAATATTTGCTGTGTAAATAGAAGCCGCCTTTTCTTGCTGCACTGTGTTTCATTTCTCTCAGACGAGTTTCGCCTTTTTCACTTTAAGGCATCATCAGTGGGATCTAGGATGATACAGTTTTGTTTGGATATGTGTTATCTATAGATAATGAAACAGTTCAAGTTTCGTTTTTTATGTAAACAAAATATGTTTTTGGTTGGCATATGCGTTTCTTCCCCTCTGGGCACATGCTGGAGGTCGCATTTATGAAACATAAGCATGTTTTTTGTTCCAGCATGTGGCCAGATGACAGGAAACGCAGATGACAACCAAAAACCTATACACTTGTGTGCAAGACTTAAGGACGAAACTAACTTTAGCATGACGTCTCATTGTCAAGTAACACAGCTCGATGAAACTTCGACCGTACATAGAAAGAAATGTTTCAATACTTGTGCAGAAGCTAACTGAAATAAATACGTAACGAGACGAACAGAAAACACACTTCTATTTAAAGGCGATAATTAAAGTGGCGTCACCGCGATTCACGATGGTTTCGTGAACATCACTAAAGGTGGGACATAGTTCTCAACAGGGTGTGTGATCACCATGGACGGCAATGCATGCTGTGAAATGTGCTTACAGGGCTGGTAAATAGTTCTGATACTAGGGTATTGCATACCTCCAACAACGCACTTGACAACTGCGGCCGATTCGTTGGTGCATGTGGACGTGCTGTAATACGCCTCCACAACGAATCTCACACGTTCTCTATAGGATTTAAGTCGGAGGAACGGGCAGGCCAATCCTACGTCGAATATTCCCTGGTTCCAAGAGCTATTTCACCTTCGCTGTTCGATGCGGTCTTGCATTGTCATCCACTAAAAGCCAATGCACTCCTAATGAACATGGGGAAGCAGAGCAGTGTCACAATAACGTTGACAGCTGAATGCACCATGTTCGAAGATTAGGAGGTCAGTACGCTCATGCAAAATTATGCCTCCCTCCCTCCCCGCCATAACACCTGGACCACCGAAACGATCATGTTCGACAACGCTAGACTTACCCTCATATGGCTAGAGGTGGGAACACGTAATGCACCCAGCAACATTTCCCGTTCAAAAGTGACACGAAGGCATTGTATAACACCTGCAATAGATCCATAACGAATCACTGTAGTATTCAAACTAAACTTGACACTTTTATGAAGTTTTAAAACTGTAATAATGAAAGGTGATGGCCACTATTATTTATGAGAGTGCGTCTCTGGAAGGAACGAAAGTGGATGTTCAGAACTCGGTATATGATACTGCCTTGTGTCCTCCAAGTTTTTTAAAATCTTCCAGGCGAATGACGAGATGGTTCCTATTAATTTAATAATACATGTCCGACACCTTCCATTACTCTTTCCCTTCGCTAGGTTTTGAAGAATGAAGTATATTCTTGTTACAGCTGTTTATATTATTACAACAATAATTATTACTGCCATTACCAATAAAATGGCACACTTCCTTGAGGTTCTGCAACAACATGAAGAAAGTGTTTATTTTTTATTATTACTATAATGCACCAAAAGGCACTGAAGAAGGAATCAATTTATTTTATTATGCTTACCACGATTATTATTAATATCATTGTATTTTCAGTTTACAAATTCATAAGTAACAGTTTTATTACACTACCTTTATTTTTGCTTTAACAAGTTATGGGTGAATTATATGGTGTTCTACGAGCTCATGTCTACGACAGATATGTCCATGTGAATAAATGAAAAATAGTTTGTCATAGAACTCTGCGTTTGTCCTTGTTGTGTTGACTGTATGTAAAACAGCTACCTTCTATATGTATGAAAGGCATTGGCTTTCTGGCACGGTTACCCTAAGAGTTAAGGAAGCATGAGGAGCAGCCGAGCGAGGCGCAGCCATTTACTCTGTTAGGAGCCATTAGCTGAGTGCAGTACATCGCTGCCTTAGAAACTCTTCACAAAGCACTCTAAGTTCACTTTTCAGCAGAGTTACTCGTTTAAAAGCATGGAGATTTCAGATGTTGCGTTCCAGTCGACATAGATTTCAGAAGTCATTATCCACTTTCACTACATGGGGTTGTTAATGGAACAAATCGTGACGTCATTTTTTCTAATTAATAATTGATGCACAATAAAATTTTTGTATTTATATTAGATATGCCAGCTCATTACAAAGTTCATATATCCTAATGCCTTTCTCTTAAGCCCTTCTGCTTTCCGTTATTTGTCTGAAACACTGAGTGAGCACCGCCCTGTAATGAATAAGATGTTGAGCTGAGGCAGACGAACAAATATTAGCATTGTCAATGATAGATTTTGCATGAAAGATTCTCTGTAAGCTACATTGTAGAACCTTGTACATTGGCATATCATTTTAATAGCCTTGGGAAGGTTGTCGTAAAGGTTTATTTCATGCTAGTAAATTCTGTTTAACAGTATATTACCTTAGTTTCCTTCGTAGATCTAACTTAAGTCTGATTCCTTCTACATGATCATGTACAAAGATTTTCGTTTGCTTAATGTGTATAGTCGATCGGTAGATGTATTAACTCGGTGGAATTAGTAACGCACCTCTTTAAACACATCTTTACAATCAATCCATTAACTATTTTTAGTTATTATTCTTATGCCTCTTTCTGTAGATTGAAAACTATGTTCATATTTTAAGTTTGAGCGTTTGATACCCCACGTATGATTTCTATCTAAGGAGTGAACGTACACTGGAATATTGCAGAACTGCATGGTATTGGTTATTTGTAAGTGTTGACACTAAAGGGCACAAATGTTAACAGTTTCCACGTTTCTAGTATTCTTGTGTGCTCTTTCCACTTGAAGTGACAACTCATTCCTAATTAGTTGCCGTTTTTACATAATCTATAGAACTATCATTCACATTTAATGTGAGAGTACAATGTTCCGTACTTAAGCTGAATTTCATGCTTTTTTTTGGTGTATGTTGACTGTTAGTTTATTGTACAAAAAACAAATAGTAAATGTCCTTCATAAATTAATTTCCTTCCTCTATTAACAGGTCACGTGTTTTCCTGTATTTACAATCTTGGCTCCATCAGAAAAGATAATTTCCTTCCCCATGTCTAACATTGCCTCCAAATTCATGGACATGTCATAAGTGTTTGCGAACCTTGGACCGTTGGCGACTTTAAACTTGAAATGATCATTAATGTGCAAGATGGCTCACGTTTGTCGGCTACCGAATACCTGTAGTCAACAGGATTCCCAGTACACTGACAATGATCAAATGGTCGAAATAATACGAACACCCTGGTTCAAGCCACTAAAGATAGGAGCTGTTTACAGACATAACTGTGCCGTAGAGTTTTGTTTTCCATTATAAGTATGACGCCTTTGGAAAATTTTCTGTGATGATAGAACTTCTATAATCGTTAGCTACCAAAATCTGGACTTTACAGTCGTCCGCCAATGACAATTTATTTGGTGTTTGCTAAATTGTGACAAATCCTCAAGCGACATCTAAAGCTACCACATCTGGCGTGATTAGTACATGTAGTATACATGACAAATCTTCAACTACTAAAATAATAGATGAATTAAACTCAAGTTCTTGATAGAAGAATGGGAGCCTTGAAAACAGTTGTTACCTATATTAAGAAAATCATTGGTACCAAACAGACTCATGAAGTTAATACGCATACGGTGCCACCGAAATAAATTATGGGAACACATAACCTGGATGTCCTACCAATGGAACAAAGGAAGATTAGGAATTTAACGTTCTGTCAAAGCAGATTGTATTAGAGTCAAAGAACAAATTAGGATTGGACAAGCATGGAACAGAAAGTCGGTAGCTGCCTTTTCGAAGGAACCATACAAGCGATAAGGGTAAATCATTTAGGGAAACTGCGGAAAACTTACGTAGGAATGACCTGTTCAGGAATTGAAACCTGTGGCTCCACATTATCAGTAGAGAGATTTAAAGGTAGCCGATATCATCATAATAACATAAGGGAAATCAGAGCTCGCACGGAAAGTTGCTGGTGTCTTTTTTTCCCGCTCGCTACTCCAGAGTGGAATAATAATAAAAAAAAAATAAAACGGTGACTTGGTAACAGTAAACTTGTTGTTTCATTTAATGTCAGTAACAGTCACGGTAAAGCCTAACCTAAAAATGTTCGCATTTAAAGTTAATCTGCCCAGTCAGGCAATTAAGGCTATTTTCGAGTACAAGAACAGTGCAGTAAAGGCCGCAATGACGACACAACACACACACTTCAATAGGAATTGTCTCAAGAATAACGTCATCCCAAATTAAGTCAAGATTGACATCAAAACAAACACAACAACTGCGAAGAAAACACTGGAGATCGCACGATAACTCTGAGTGAAAAATGAACTGAAAGAACTTTATATTAAAAAACAAAAGTTCAACACACAGCTTTATAATGCAGAATTACAATTGGGAAAGTTGCTTCATAGATTAGAATATGATTCCATAACCAAAAAAGTCAAAGAGTACACCGAGTTCATCGTACAGAAAACGAAAGCAACACAGAAGAAAAAACTGGCCAATCTTATAAAGCAACAATTACCTTCCAAACCGAACCAAAACAGCCAAAAGAAGCACACATTCTACACACCTTTCCTGAACAACACGAACATAATATTCACTGCAGAAGAAGGGGCACTACTCTGCAAAGGCTTCAAACACAATGTTCAAGCTCCGCTGGACCAAAAGAACCAAGAGAAGCTCATCACTTGTGTCACACAGATCTCGACCATCGCCTTTAAGAAGCAAACCGACAGAATATCATCCTGCCACAAAATTAACGAAATCATTGAAAAGGAAATTGCAAAACCATTCCCAGCATACAAGAAAAGAGAAGAAGCCCTTACACGTACCATTAAGACTAAATTAAACATGAATAATGCAATAATTGTAAAAGCTGACAAGGGCAACACAACTGTTGTAATGGACAGAACAACATACATAGAAAAAACTTTACACTTCTTCCAAACCAGCAACATAACTGAAATACATAGAGATCCAACAGCCAGAATACAAAAGGAGATTAAACACATTTCAAACAACATTAACTTTCTACTCACCATCCAAGAAGCAAGAAACATTGTAACAATGAGCCCACAAGCACCTTGTCTTAGGTCACAACCTAAGATACACAAAGATGGTACCCCCATCAGACCCATAGTGAACTGTAGGAACAGCCCAACATTCAAGCTCAATAAAATACTCTTCAGAATTCTCAAACAAGCATACACATTCAATAATGAGAGAACACTTAAAAACACAACAGAATTCACACAATATGTCAAAAACATACTAGTACCTGATGGAGCCACACTTGCCTCATTCGACATACAAAACCTTTATTCATCTGTGCCAATAGATCCCACACTACAAATAATTAATGCCAACCTACATCAACACAAAAAAAATCCCTTCAACTCACATTAAAGAACTAATGGACCTGCTTGAATTCACACTTTCACACAACTATTTTAAATTTAACAATAAAATCTACAAACAAACAGATGGTCTGGCAATGGGCTCAAATCTTTCCGGATTGTTAGCAGATATATTTATAAGTAACCTAGAAGACAAAATCTTGAATTCCAATCACCACCTCCTCAAAAATATCATCTACTACTACAGATATGTAGATGATATCATAATTTTAATCAAAGGCACTAAAGATGACATCAGTGAGTTGAATCAGTTTTTCAACAACTCCCATGAAAGCATAAAATTCACAGTTGAACACCAAAAAGATGACAGTATAAATTTCCTTGACCTTACCATTACAATAAAGAATAACAGACATCAGTTTGAAATTTATCGGAAGCCTACCACAACACATACTACAATCCACAACTCCTCTTGCCACCCCGCAGCACACAAAATGGCAGCATACCGGTACATGATTAATAGAGCTATCCAACTACCACTCTAAGAAGATAAACGTGATCAAGAAATTGAAATAATAAAACAAACAACTATTGAAAATGGCTATAACAACTCCATAATAGACACTCTAAAACACTCAATAATGGCAAAGCAATCACAACACAAAAAACAAAAAGAAAATAATGTCTTGCATACAATCCCCTTTCTGGGTAACATATCATACCAGATTGCTAATGTCTTCAAACGGAAAGGCATAAGCATATCCTTTACAACAGACAACAAGATTGGACAGAAGTTACCTCACAACATCGGCACACGAAACCCATTTCATCACACAGGTGTGTACAAAATTGAATGTTTGGACTGTGACTGCTTCTACATAGGCCAGACAGGCAGATCATTTGAGATTAGGTTCAAGGAACACATGACAGCACTAAAAAACAAAAAAATACCACACAATAGCAATAGCTACCCACCTACATGAAACAAAACACCATGTTAACAACACAAGTATTAGCATCCTACACATCCAACCAAAAGGCAGAAAACTAGACATCCTTGAAACACTCCAAATATACAAACACCAAATGAAACAACCAGAATCCATCTTAAATGACAAAAATTACAATATTTAAAATAGTATCATCTCTGTTTTCAGCAACTGCCTACACTCTTAAAATACACACACACACACACATACACACACACACACACACACACACACACACACAAACACACACACACACACGTGCACATATCCTAATATTTACTATAAATATTGACAGCTGGCAAGAGTACATGAGATTGACCTCATTCATAGATAATTCATCACACCAACAGCTTGTACCCCCTGTCAGCTTAAAACTGTATGTACATCAACTACTGGCACAAATGTATATCTATCTGCATATTTTATAACATTAACCAGTGTATTACCCCAACCTTTAGGCAGCTAATATATGCAACATGTAATCTTAAGACTCCTTGCCATGTAAATGTTTGCTCTCATATAATCACCAATATGATCATTGTAATTCAAGCCTGTAACATTTTACCTAATTGTTATTAGCAAGTATGAAGTTTAAGCCATTTTAACATTTCACCTGATTGCATAAACGAGTACGAATGTTTAGCTGTTTTAACCTTTCAAAACTGGATTTATATACCACCTGAAGTACACACACATATATTTGACACCTCAAAACAAACACCTCCAAATTGTTTAATCGATTATTCTGTAATAATGTTGTTACAATGTATATTCTTTGCACTTTGCGATTATGTCTTCTCTTCTGCTGTACTAACTTTGCACCCAGCTGATTCCAGACGCCATATTTGTTTACAAATGTGGCAGTATACATGTGAAGTGTTACGACAGAAAGGGAACCTGTGACCACTGGAGGTACTCTAGTTTACTTATTAAAGTTTACCATTAAATATCAGTTTAATTTTTTGTCAAAAGTTATCCAAAACCATATTCTGAAATAGTGTCTTGTTTCTCCACTAGGCAGTGCCGCAAGTTCCTCCAAATGACGTAACACAACATACACACATATGTAATACTAACTAATGTAAATCCACCCGATGATGGAGGTTTAAACCTTCGAAACGCGTCGTGAAAAAAAAATAAAAAAATAAAATAAAAAATAAAAAATAAAATAAAACGGTGACTGGTAACAGTAAAATTGTTGTTTCATTTAATGTCAGTAACAGTCACGGTAAAGCCTAACCTAAAAATGTGTAGGTGGTTCGATGAACCCTTTGCCAGGCACGAAAGTGTGATTTGCAGAGTATCCATGTAGACGTAGATGTAGATGATGATTGCATCTGTCAACTTTTATCAATAGAATATATTTATACCCTATGAAAAAAGGAGCAATACCTATGGCATGATGCAAGTTTTGTTTTACGTTGTACGGTCGTGACATGGGTTTCAGTGACTCCTACAGACACAATAGAATAAAGGGTAACACGTAAAGTCTATCAAATTGCTTTAGGTGAACATGATCACTCTGCTACACTGATATTGTCCCCGGCAGGAGGCCATTTCTTTCAAGATGATTACGCTTCCCCTCAAATGGCTAGAAATCTCGAAGGTAACTTTATGAGGGAGAAAATGAAATAACGCGTATTCCTAGTGTGAAAAATCACCGAGTTTGAACAACATCAAGCGAGCGTGCTCTGTATTGAGAAATATGGAAATTCAAGGGTCCATTATCATGCAAAAGCTTATCTCCTGAAATACATACATTCGGTTTTGCAAGGAATTATATAAACTGCACTTAGGGTTGATATGTATCGACCGGCGAGGATACAGGCTGTTTAGTCAAAGGTGGTCCTACACCATATTAGGTAGACGTAGTTGTTATGTTGTCCAGCCTGAATACTAAGGAAATGGAACATATACATCTTTAATATTCTTTTACTGAATAAAGAATTACGTTTTCGTCTGAGCAACAACGATTTGCGTAAGAGACGCTACTAGCGAGAAGGGGATACAAATTGATTTTTTGCATAGTAAGTACTGTATGTTACATGTTACTTAGTAGAACAGGCAACTGCATAGTAAAAGTTTTTATGTGCAGGAACTGGGGTTGACGATACTAAAATTCGACTATATATTTGTGAGAATCCTATAAAACACACAACCAAAGTTATACGTCCGTAAGTCAGCATCGGGTGAAGCCATACATTGGCGCTGCGCATTTGGCCCAGTCCAGGAAATGACCACTCCATTACAGTAAAAGTAAACGAGCGGTTAATTTCATATAAGGGCTGACAGCGATTGTAAGGATACCGGCTAACGCTGAAATGTACAAATCTTGGCGAATATGTTAAAATAGGTTACATTTGCTAAAATAGGAACCGTTGCGTTGTTGGGAGTGTTTATTGTCAGAAAAAATCACTTTTACTACTGAAAACAGGATTTGTAAATTTTACTGATAGGTGGCCTGAAAGTACTTAGATAAACATTTATTAGCAGGCTAATGAGAAGATAATTTCCTGCAAGAATGAAATTCTTATCTTATTGTGGATTCTGTCAGTTGAGTTATGTAAAGAATGTTTGGCCGTTCGAAGTTTTTGACTAATATAATAAACTTTGGAACCTTCAGATGTTGATCTCCGTAGTCACGTGCTAAATGATTTGCAACAGTGATTGCCTAGCTTCTATCAGGCCACGACAGAGAAGTAGCGACGAGGAATTCTAATCCCTGGATATTTTTAGTGCATCGTCGATACAAAGCTTATGAAATTGTGGCAGCAACTGCTGATACTGCAACAACAACACGAAAATCATCAGTAAATGTAAGACAGTCGAGATAGTACAGAAATGTCAGAGCAACTTATCGATGGGTCAAGCACAGCAGGACTATGTTCCGCCAAAAGTATTAACTTCGTTGGTAATTACAGCAGCGTTGTCAGCACTTACATTTACAGATTTTGATGATTTGATGGAAACATGAAATACTTATTTCCAACCTCTTCTGCTGTTTCTCATGCCTAGTAATAATAATTTTGATAACCCTATTGAAAGTGCTTTGCCATTTTCTTCTGGTAACACATGAACCCTGGACCTTGCTAACGGTGGGTAGGCTTGCGTGCCTCAGCGATACAATAGCCGTACCGTAGGTGCAACCACAAGGGAGGGGTGTCTGCTGAGAGATGGATAAACGTGTGGTTTCTGAAGAGGGCAGCAGCCTTTTCAGTAGTTGCAGAGTTGCAGGGGCAACAGTCTGGATGATTGATCTAGCCTTGTAACAAGATCAAAACGGCCTTGCTGTGTTGGTACTGCCTACGGCTGAAAGAAAGGGGAAACTACAGCCGTAATTTTTCCCGAAGATATGCAGCTTTACTGTATGGTTAAATGATGATGGAGTCCTCTTGGGTAAAATATTCCGGAGGTAAAATAGTCCCTCAAAAGGTATACTGCCGTCTTTGCATAAGGGTTAGTTTTCACTAAAGTGATGTGTCGCAGGATGTGGGTACTGTGATGTTTGCGTACGTCTATCAGGAGAAACAAAACTGGCGTACTACGGATCGGAGAGTGGAATGTCACAGCCCTTAATCGGGTAGGTAGGTTAGAAAATTTAAAAAGGGAAATGGATAGGTTTGAGTTAGATATAGCGGGAATTATTGAAGTTCGCTGGCAGGAGGAACACGACTTCCGGTCATGTGAATACAGGTTTATAAATTCAAAATCAACTAAGGGTAGTACAGGAGTAGGTTTAATAACGAACAAAAAATAGGATCGCGGGTAAGTTACTACGAACGGCATAGTGAACGCATTATTGTAGCCAAGATAGACACGAAGCCTACGCCTACCACAGTAGTACAATTTTATATGCCAACTAGCTCCGCAGATGACGAAGAGATTGAAGAAATGTATGACGAGATAAATTATTCAGATAGTGGAGGGACACGAAAATTTAATAGTCATGGGGGACTGGAAATCGATAGTAGGAAAAGGAAGAGAAGGAAAAGTAGTAGGTGAATATGGAATGGGGGTAAGGAATGAAAGAGGAAGCCGTCTGGTAGAATTCTGCACAGAGCATAACTTAATCATAGATAACACTTGGTGTAAGAACCACGAAAGAAGATTGTATACATTGAAGAGGCCTGGAGACACTGGAAGGTTTCAGATAGATTAAATAATGGTAAGACCGAGATTTAGGTACCAGGTTTTAAATTTTAAGACATTTCCAGAGACAACTGTGGACTCTGACCACGATTAAAACTGAAGAAACTGCAAAAAGGAGGGAATTTAAGGTGATGAGACGTGGATAAACTGAAAGGACCAGAAGTTGTAGAGCGTTTCATTTCAGAAAGAGCATTCTGGAAGGATTGACAATAAGAGGGAAAGATATACAGTAGACGAAGGATGGGTAGCTTTGAGAGATGAAACAGTGAAGGCAGCAGAGGATCAAGAAGGTAAAAAAAAAAAAAAACGAGAGCTAGTATAAATCCTTGGGTAACAGAAGAGATATTGAATTCAACTGACGAAAGGCGAACATATAAAAATGCAGTAAATGAAGCAGGCAAAAAGGAATAAGACGTCTCAAAAATGAGATCGACAGGACTTGCAAAATGGCTAAGCAGGGTTGGCTAGAAGATAAATGTAAGTATGTAGGGCATATATCACTAGGTGTAAGATAGATACTTAAAATAGGGAAATTAAAGAGACCTTTGGAGAAAAGAGAACTACTTGTATGAATAACAAGAGCTCAGATGGAAAACAAGTTCTAAGCGAAGAAGGGAAAGCAGAAAGGTGGAAGGAGTATGTAGAAGATGGCAGTGTACTTGAGGGCAATATTATGGACATGGAAGAGGACGTAGATGAAGATGAAATGGGAGATATGATACTGATTGAACAATTTGACGAAGCACTGACAGACCTATGCCGAAACAAGGCCCCGGGAACAGACAACATTCCATTAGAACTACTGATAGCCTTATGACAGCCCAGCATGACAAAACTGTACCATCTGGTGAACAAGGTATATGATACAGGCCAAATACCCTCAGACTTCAAGAAGAATATAATAATTCCAATCCCAAAGAATGCAGGGGTTGACAGGTGTGAAAACTACCGAACTATCAGTTTAATAAGTCACAGCTGCAAAATACGGTCTCGAATTCTGTACCTACGAATGGAAAACTGGTAGAAGCCGACCTTGGCGAAGATCAGTTTGGATTCCGTCGAAATGTTGGAACACACAATACTGACCCAACGACTTATCATAGAAAGTAGATTAAGGAAAGGCAAAAACAAACTTTTCTAGCATCTGTAGACTTAGAGAAAGGTTTTGACAATGTTGACTGGAATACTCTTTTTCAAATTCTGAAGGTGGCAGGGGTCAGAAACAGGGAGTAAAAGGCTATTTACAATTTGTACAGAAACCAGATGGCAGTTATAAGAGTCGAGGGGCATGAAAGGGAAGCAGTGGTTAGGAAGGGCGTGAGACAGGGTTGTAGCCTATCCCCGGTGTTATTCAATCTGTATAATGAGCAAGCGGTGAAGGAAACACAAGAAAAAATTCGGAGTAGGAATTAAAATCCATGGAGAAGAAATAAAAACTTTGGGGTTTGCCGATGACATTGTAATTCTGTCAGAGACAGCAAAGGACCTGAAAGAGCAGTTGAACGGAATGGGCAGTGTCTTGAAAGGAGGATATAAGATGAACATCAACAAAAACAAAATGAGGATAATGGAATGTCGTCGCATTAAATCAGGTGATGCTGAGGGAATTTGATTAGGAAATGAGACACTTAATGTAGTAGATGAGTTTTGCTATTTGGGGAGCAAAGTAACTGATGATGGTCAAAGTACAGAGGATATAAAATGTAGAATGGCAATGGCGAGGAGAGCGTTTCTGAAGAAGAGAAATTTGTTAACATCGAGTATAGATTTAAGTGTCAGGAAGTCTTTTCTGAAAGTATTTGTGTGTAGTGCAGCCACGTATGGAAGTCAAACTTGGACGATTAATAGTTCAGCCAAGTAGAGAGTAGAAGCTTTCGAAATGTGGTACTACAGAATAATGCTGAAGATTAGACGGGTAGATCACGTAACTAATGACGAGGTACTGAGTAGAAGGACTGAAGACCTCAACAACAACAACAACAACAACAACAACAAAAACCACAGAACATTTACGAGCTGATTCGGAAATTACGTCTACTTGCAGAATGCAGAAGCTTGCCATTCGATATCTTGTGTAGTCTGTTGTACACTTACTTCGAGATGCAAACATATGTAGCGGTTACTAGTCTTAAGTTTCAACCAGTGTCAAATGAAATTGATCCAGGAGTGATCTGGGCTGACAGATCTACAAGTTGTTACTAGATAGGGAAATTTTTATGATTACACTACAATACATCCTACGGCTGTTCATAAACTGGAGATATGGTGGTACGTCTACTTTCCAACCAAGAATTCCAGGTTGATCCCATTTCAAAATCTGATCCTAGTTTAACCGAGGTTGTTTTTATAGCTCAGTCGTTTGACATGCGTCAGCTTTATGGCTTATAAAACACTCGTTTGACGGATACTATTCATCTGTCTGTGACCCTTACCAAGTAGAATTAATAGTAGACGTAGAGAAGATCCAACAAACAGCGGCGCGTTACGTCACTTGATAGTTCACTCGACGCGAGAGCGTCACAGAGATACTCAACAAACCTTAGTTTAAGACGCTACAAGAGAAACGTTTGTGTCACGGAGAGTTTTAATGTTGAAATTTCGAGAGCCCACGTTCCTAGAAAAGTCGGGTAACGTGTTACGTCCTACCACATATTCCACGCAAAATGATAACAAGAAAATTAAAGAAATTAGAGGTCATATGAAGCTTTGCAGTCATTCTTCTCGGTCACCATTCTTGAATGGAGCAGAAAAGGGTGAAAGAATTGTGGTACCAGAAGAGCATACATTAAGGTAACTTATTGAGTATAGATGTAGGAGCAGAGCTGCACAATGTGCATGCAATATTGATTTATTTTTGACAAGAGTGCATCACAGACAGTGTCGTTCGCTAAAGTCAGCTGATAGAAGAATATCATCTGTTGATTCCATAGCATCATGGCAAAAAGGTATAAATAAGACGATTACAAAATTAATTCGAATTTGTCTCACAATGTTTAAACTAATAAAGATACGAAACAGTGTAGACAGATATTCTAACAGTAATTGTGATAGTTATTGTTATGGTAGTTCGCAAAGTGGAACGAAAAAAGGATATCTTGCACCATTCCCTTCTGCATTCACAACTTGTGCAATTTCACACAGAGAAAATCTGCATACTTCGCTTGAAGAAAACGTGGACATGTGGCTAACATCTGTCTCAGCCGCCAGCGGCTTTCGCCATGGCGCGGCGTGATCATCCGATGTCAACACAGTACTCAAACTACTGACTTTACTGGTTATCGGAAACGTGAATGTGGAATTTCAAACGGATACCGGAGCTTCCTTTTTGCTATTTAAGGCTGAAACATATCGTCGTATAGGCTGATTGCCTTTGGAGGCAACTAAAACACATCTAGTAGCGTACTGTAAACATTCTTGTGCATAAAAAGACCAAGTAGTAGTTGAAGTCACCTAAATACAGTTTGTTCACCAATAACATATTTTGTAGCTTCTCCAGTAGAGGAAACTATCATTTTTGGTCTAGCGTCTTCATCGGGTTTGAATTTCAAACAAAAGAATCAGTAAATATGATATCAGTTTGGTAAATTGGGCGATTTTGCAAGGAATTCTCTCAGTTATTCTAAACTCATCTGGGTTCTGTACAAAAATTTGAGACGAACATATTATTAAAACCTAATGCTATTCCTCATGTTGCCGCGTATAGGACGGTGCCTTTTGCTACGGAGGAACTATACAGCCTAACAAGGCTCTCTTTTTTAAAAACCCGTAATTGTCTCCACTCGCGACACAGAAGTTTGAAATTTGGCTCAAAGGTGCCCACAACATTTCTCCGTAATGGTACAAAAGCGTGGTGCCCTGCGACATCACTCTCGGGCTCGTTGACGCTTCCAGCAGCAAGATGTCAACACATGTGAAAAAAGGCCAGAGCTCAGAGGATCATGTGAGATGTAAGGCGAGTTAATAATGTCGCATTAGCACCAATTTCAGCACAATTCAGCCCAAAGCCACCGTGCATGTGTCACAAATGGGAAGTTCGTCATACCCCCTCTTACCCACATATCCCTCCTCCTTTTGACGCCTCTGCGATGGATGTCAGAATCGCGACACCCAGCCTTGATATCATGTTGTTTTTTTATGGGAGTCGGAGAAAAACATTTCAGATTCACCGCTGCTTAGAATCGATACGAAACACTGACACGAGGTGGCATAAATGGTATCAATGTCAGCACTCCTTCTCTCGGACGTTGATTTCCACCAAAAACGATAGTTTGCAGTGTGGTGAATGACAATACGACGTTTTTGACAACTTTCGTCCCCGCTGATTCCGCCTGGATGATTCAACCTTTCTCTAAGAGCATTGCCGGGTTGCAACTCCACTGAATGTGGTCTGGTCACTTTTGAGTGTAGTGTGGCAGTAATTTTTGCTCTGGTATGTGGGGTGGAACTGCTGGGGACTGTTCAAAACCATTCGACGAAATCTGAACATGATCCTAACTGGCGAAGGATACTTATGATCTTTCGGTCGTCCAGTTTCATACCCTCCTGTTGTGTGATCAAGGGGGCTGCATCATTGACACATAAGTGAGTAAAATGGCAAGGGTCCCTCTAAGACCACACATGCTTTTCTTGAGCACTTTAGAAAAGTACCTGTACAGTGACTTCGACACCCATTCAGCTAATTGACGCTCCATTTTTGCTCCAGCGCCTGAAGGGAGACAATCTATCCGACACCATTTAGGTTTCACATGCCACAAACACCTGCTAGAACAGCAGCAGAGCTCTACTCAGATGAACAGCTGTGGAAGTCTCTGTACAGGTACGGTTTTGAAGGGCTCAACAAATGTGCACGAGTGACACCGAAGTTCTTGCCGAACTGGTGTGTGCTATAGTGACTTTTGGCAGTTTTATTCACGCATGTGTCTGAGTTACCGTCCGCCTTTCCCCCGCCCTGTGATCGAAATTGGAGGACTGAAAAAGCATGAACAACCTTTGCTGCTTTGAATCACATTCAGATTTCGCCGAATAGTTTTGAACGGTCCCTAGTGATTCTACTCTGTATATCAGCGTAAAAAATGCGGTCGCGCTCCACTGCAAAGGGATCAAATCACGTTCAGTGTGGTCACAGCCCCACGAAGTGCACAGAGAAGGGTTGAATCGTGCGGGCGTACCAACATTGTCTAACGTTGTCAAGAACGTCGTCCTGTTGCTCATCACGAAGAGCATAGAGAAGGGTTGAATCGTGCGAGCGTACCATCAGTGTCTAACGTTGTCTGGAACGTCGTCCTGTTGCTCATCACACTGCGAACTGGCGTTCTGGACAGCGAAATGTGTGGGAATCGACGCCCCAAGGGACGAGGTGATTTCATTTACGTTCTTTATGCCACCTGCTAAGCTCTCTTCGTGTCGATTCTGAGAGATGGTGTGTCTGAAATGTTTTCCTCGGCCACCCATACGAAAACCGCGTGATTCCAATGCTGGACGTCGCGGTTTTATCCTACGTCACAGGGGCGTCAGAAGAAGTGTGAAATGTGTGTAAGAGGGCGTGTGACGACCTGCCCATCGTGTAACACGCCCACGGTGACGTTGGGCAGAATTGTGGAGAAATTTGGTTTCAACGTAACATCATCAACCCACCTTGCACCTCAAATGAACTTCTGAGCTCTGGCCTTTTCCACATATTTCGACGTCATACTATTCGAAGCGTCGCCGAGCATTGAAATTTGGTACCATTATCGTCGTCATTAATCCTGCACGATAACTCTTAATGCCGACATTCACAAACTCATCGAATATTTCTCTGATTCATGGCAAATTATCTTTTTTTTTCCTTCTGTAACCTCGTAGGCTTGTCATCACATAAAACAGCTTGGAGAAGATTACGGAACCACCGTTTGCTCACCGATGCATTGAAAAAAGCTGATGCAGTGACATCAGTGGCCCATAGCTAACTGTTAATGGGATATTGTTACTTTTTCACTCATTAGGAGAGTAAAACCCCAAGGAAGGCAGATAATTCTTCAAAATATGTCTGTGGGCTGTCTCGAGTTCTACGTAAGTAAGCTGTTGCCACTCTTTTAGTGGCGTATGATTGTCTGTTCACGGGCAATTTAAGACCAGTTTCTAATTATGCCGATTAGCCAAGCCACTGTCATGACAACAACGTTACATGTTGCAACCCACCCGTCTGAGGCGATTGCATCCCGTGAACCCCGCTGAGAGGTCACACGATGACACAATTGTGCTAAGTACTGACATTTCTGGATCTCCGGATGTGTTGGTTCGGTTCCCTGCATGTGTAATTATCCTGCTGCAGTCACTGTGATCCTGAGATGTATACCGTAATTTTATCACATAATTACGTATGTCAGTATCAGCCAAGTACTCCATGTTAAGAGCGGCTGCATCAGGCGACTGTTCTCCATGTCAGGAGCGGCCCTTCCTCCTACTGGCAGTATCTCTAAAATGCTTGGTGACAGGCTATGTAACGAGCCGACCATACAAATTCTGCCACATGTTTATGGAAATGTTGTCTTCTGGATCCGGTTCAAAGGCAAGTGCGTCCCTCGCAGGCGACGCGCGTTGGCATCTACATCTACGTGATTACTCTGCTATTCGCAATAAAGTGCCTGGGAAAGGATTCAATGAACCACCTTCAAGCTGTCTCTCTACGGTTAAATTCTCGAACGGCGCATGTGAAAAACGAGCACTTAAGTTTTTCTGTGGAAGCCATGATTTCTCTTATTTTATCGTGATGATCAATTCTCCCTACATAGGTGGGTGCCAACAGAATGTTTTCGATATCGGAGGAGAAAACCGGTGATTGAAATTTCATGACAGATGGTTGAAATGGCTCTAAGAACTATGGGACTTAACATCTGAGGTCATGAGTTCTCTAGACTTAGAACTGCTTAAACCTAACTAACCTAAGGACAACACACACATCCATGCCAGAGGCAGGATTCGAACCTGCAAATGTAGCAGCAGCGCGGTTCCAGACTGAAGCGCCTAGAATCGCTCGGCCACAGCGGCCGGCCATTTCATGAGAAGATACCGTCGCAACGAAAAACGCCTTTGTTTTAATGATTACCACTCCAATTAATGTATCATGTTTGTGGCACTATCTCCCCTACTTCGCGATAATACGAAATGAGCTGCCCTTCTTCGTACTTTTTCTATGTCATGCGTCAGTCTCATCTGATGTGGCTCGCACACTGCACAGCTATACTACAGAATATTGTGGACAAGCGCGGTGTAAGCAGTCTCTTTAATAGACCTGTTGCACCTTCTAAGTATTCTGCCAATGCATCGCAGTCTTTGGTTGGCTCTACCCACAACATTATCCATGTGATCGTTCCAGTATAGGGTATTTGTAATTGTAATCCCTAAGTATTTAGTTGAATTTACAGTCTTCAAGTGTGACTTACCGAGTAATCGAAATTTAGCGGATTTCTTTTAGTACTCATGTGAATAACTTCACACTTTTCTTTACTCAGGGTCAATTGGCACATTTCGCACCATACAGATACCTTATCTAAACCATTTGGCAATTCGTTTTAGTCATATGATGACTTCACAAGACGGTAAATCACAGCATCATCTGCAAACAATCTAAGACCGCTACTGAGATTGTCTCGTATGCCGTTAATATAGATCAGGAAAAATACTGGACCTATAACACTTCCTTGCGGAGCGCCGGATATTATTTCTGTTTTACTCGATGACTTTCCATTTATTACTACAAACTGTGACCTTTCTGACAGGAAATCACGAATATGTCGCACAAATGAGGCGATATTCCATAGGCACGCCGTTTGGTTAGAAGACGCTTGTGACGAACGGTATCGAAAGCCTTCTGGAAATCTAAAAAACGGAATCAATTTGAGAACACCTGTCGATAGCACTCATTACTTCATGAGTATAAAGAGCTAGTTGTGTTTTGCAAGAACGAGATTTTCTGAATCCGTGCTGACTACGTGTCACAAAATCGTTTTCTTCGAGGTACTTCATAATGTTCGAATACAGTATATGTTCCAAAACCATATTGCAAATCGACGTTAGTGATATGGGCCTGTAATTCAACAGATTACTCCTACTTCCATTTTTGTTTATTGGTGTGGCTTGAGCAATTTTCCAGTCTTTAAATACGGATCTTCCTGTGAGAGAGCGGTTGTATATAATTGCTAATTATGGAGCTATTGTATCAGCATATTCTGAGAGAAACCTGACTGATATACAATCTGGACCGTAAGCCTTGCTTTTGTTAAGTGATTTAAGCTGCTTTGCGACACCGAGGATGTCCATTTCTATGTTTCTCATCTTGGCAGTTGTTCTTGATTGGAATTCACGAATATTTACTTCGTCTTCTTTGGCGAAGGAGTCCCGGAAAATCATGTTTAATAACTCTGCTTTAGCGGCACTGTCATCAGTGACTTCACAGTTGTTATCGCGCAGTGAAGGTATTGGTTGCGTTTTGCGACTGGTGTGCTTTATGTA
The DNA here is from genome assembly GCF_021461385.2 of Schistocerca piceifrons. Taxonomy (NCBI): domain Eukaryota; kingdom Metazoa; phylum Arthropoda; class Insecta; order Orthoptera; family Acrididae; genus Schistocerca; species Schistocerca piceifrons. Next base: position 463,163,308 of record NC_060149.1, read on the forward strand.
TGACCAGAATCTCTTTGGGTTTTCTGTCAGATTTCGAGACAGAGTTTCGTTGTGGAAATTACTGAAAGCATCTCGCATTGAGGTACGCACTATATTTCGAACTTCTGCAAAACTTTGCCAGTTTTGGGGATTTTGCGTTATTTTAAATTTGGCATGCTTTTTTCGCTATTTCTGCAACAGCGATCTGACCTATCTTGTGTACCACGGGGGTTCAGTACCATCACGTATTAATTTATGTGGTATACATCTCTCAATTGCTGCCGATACTATCTCTTTGAAATCATTCCACAACTTTTCTACGCTTCCATGATCAGATCGGAAGGAGTGCAGACTGTCTCTTAAAAAGGCGTTAAGTGCATTTTTATCAGCTTTTTTAAATAGATATACTTTGCGTTTCTTTTTGATGGTTGTAGGAGTCACGGTATTCAGCCTAGCATCTACTGCCTTGTGGTCGCTAATCCCTGTATTAGTCACGATACTCACTATTTGTCCAGGATTATTTGTTGCTAAGAGGTCAAGTATGCTTTCTCAACCATTACGCTTCGAGTGAGCTCTTGAACTAATTGTTCAAAATAATTTTCTGTGAAAGCATTCAGTACAATTTCGGATGACGTTTTATGCCTGCCGCCGGCTTTAAACGTATAATTTTTCCAGCGTATCGAGGGTAGTTTAAAGTCACCATCGACTATAATTGTATGAGTGGGGTACCTATTTGAAATGAGACTCAAGTTTTCTTTGAACTGTTCAGCAACTATATCTTCTGAGTTAGGGGGTCGGTAAAACGACCCAATTAATAGTTTAGTCCGATTGTCAAGTATAGCCTCTACCCATACTATTTCTCAGGAACTATCTGCTTCAATTTGACTACAAGACAAACTACTTCTGACAGCAACAAATAGTCCACTACCAATTGTATCCTTTCTGAACACAGTAAGATCGTTAGGAAAAATTTCTGCTGAGCTTATTTCCGGCTATAGCCAGTTTTCTGTACCTATAACTACTTGAGCTTCAGTGCTTTTCTATTAGGGCTTGGAACTTTGGTCCTTTCCCAACACAGCTACGACTATTTACATCTACAATACCGGTAGTTTCGACAACTAACTTACTGTTCTTTACCCGCCCCCTTTTAGACGGACGTCTATTCAGTGGTTCCCTGAGGCCTTCTAACCTAAAAAGAAAACTCCCAGTCCCTTCCACACAGCCCCAGCTACCCGTGTAGCCGCATGCCCGGTCAGCGTGAGAAATATGCAAGGGTTACCGTCGCATGGGCGGCGACGGCCAATCAAGCTAGCCCTCATATCCCGTCTTGCAACACTCAACGTCGGCACCATGACTGGATGGTACAACGAACTATCTAAAGTCCTTGAAACCCGACGTGTAGACGTCTGTGCAGAACAAGAAACACGGTGGAGCGGAAGCAAATCGTACGATATATGCGGTTACAAGCTGATGTATAAGGGCACACGCGGAACAGATAGTGGCGTTGGCATTATAGTATTATCCAAGTTTGACGGTAATATCTCTGAAGTGCAAAGATATGATGGTCACCTGATGAAGATTGTGTACATTACAGATGGCAGAGAAATCCACTTTTTCAGTGATTACGCTCCACAAACTGGCCAAGCAACTTCCATAAAGGACGCCTTTTGGAGGATGCTTGATGTAAAGACTGTTGAAGTGCCCCCAGAAGATTACATCATCATCGCTGGTAATCTGAATGGGCACGTAGCGAGCAGAAAGGTAGAACATACTACTCACGGTGGGCATGGATTCGGAGAAAAGAATGACGACGGTCAGGGTATCCTGGATTTCTCAGAAGCCCATAAGCTGGCAATTGCGAACGCATTGTTCTTTGCGTATTACAGCGGCACTAACGCCACGCAGATCGACTAAATCCTCGCGAGACGCCGTGATCTCAAAGATGTACTTGACGCAACAGTTGCGACACAATACCATCCATTGATCTGTAAGCTACGAAACAAATTACCAACAAACAAGCACGTAGATCGCACAGGACCTGCAAGAATCAAACGGTGGAAATTCAAGGATAAGGAAGCCGATATCACAGCCCGAATTACTTTGCTTCCAACTACCACAGTTGAAGAAAGCTGGGAGAAATTGAAATGGTCTGCTCACGAAGCTGCACATGCAGTTCTTAGGACAACAAAACCAGGATGACGGAGGATTGATAGAGATACTTGGCTTTGGAATGACACCGTCAAAGACGTGGTATATACAAAGAAACGACTGTATCATGAGTTTCTTGCCGATAAAACACCGGAGTGATGGAATGCGCACAGAACAGCTCGAAGAGATGCATAACAGGCTATAGCAGCAACCAAATTCTGACGTTATGCTGATGTATAAGCAAAACTTGGCACATGTGGAGGAGAGCGGGACTTATTCGACTTGCTAAAGCAAGACATCGCAATTCAGAAGATGCTCATCAATTTTACAGAGTCAATGATGAGAGCGGTAATCTGCTAGTTGACTGGAAGAAGGCCAGAGAACGATGGCGCAGCTACTTCAAGAATATCTCAACAGAAGAGTTCCCCCATCGACCAGCACCGAGCGGCCATGCTGTTGAAAGGCCCGTAAGAGAAATTGCAGTCGAAGAGGTCAAGATTGCTTTGAGGAAAATGGAACCTAGGAAAGTCACCGGCCCAGATAACCTTCCAGCAGAGTTATGGTGTTCCCATCATAGGAAGGCAGCCGAATGGTTAACGGAACTCTTCAACAAGATCACTGACGAGGAACAAACACCAAGTGATTGGTGGCAGAGCACCGCCGTGTCTATCTTCAGAAAGAAGGGAAATATCGCTGAGTTCACAAACTACGGCCCAATTCGACTTCTGAGCCACAGCATGAAAATCTTTGAGCGTGATCTGGACCAAAGAACCTGTGAGATCACATAGATTTCCAGAAACCAAGCTGGATTTGTGAAGAACTGCGGCACAACTGATGCGATTCATGCTGCAAGACTCTTAGTCGAGAAACATCATGAGAAATCCAAGCCGCAGCATCTAGCATTCCTGGATCTCAAAAAGGCCTTTGGTCGGCTGCCACACAGTCTGTACAGCACCTCGACAGCATGATGTGCCAGAGCAGCTTATTAACTGGGTGCAGTTACTTTATGCACAGCCAACAAGTTATGTCCATACAACCACAGGACTATCGAAAGACTTCCCCATCCCAGTCGGCATCCATAAAGGTTCTGCATTATCACCACTCCCGTTCATTCAAGTAATAAACACTGTGACAGCTGACCTGCACCGGCCATTACCATGGACCCTACTTTATGCTGACGACGTGATGCTGGCAGCAGAAAACAAGCTTGATCTGCAGAGCGTAACTCAAGGATGGAGTGACCGGTTGGCGCAACGCGGTTTGCGCCTTAATTTGAAGAAAACCGAGTACATGACATCAGACAGACATGAAATGCGAACTATCAGGAGAAAAGGTGAAGATATGACTCGTGTGAATAAGAGTAAGTACCTTGGTTCCATGATCACCGTTGAGGGACGACTCGCTGAAGAGAACTCAGCCTGGATGAAGTGGCGAACAACAACCGGAGTCACTTAAAAAATGGTTCAAATGGCTCTGAGCACTATGGGACTCAACTGCTGAGGTCATTAGTCCCCTAGAACTTAGAACTAGTTAAACCTAACTAACCTAAGGACATCACACACATCCATGCCCGAGGCAGGATTCGAACCTGCGACCGTAGCGGTCTCGCGGTTCCAGACTGCAGCGCCAGAACCGCGCGGCCACTTCGGCCGGCACCAGAGTCACTTCCGACCGCAGGATGACAGATAATTTAAAATAAAAAATCTAACGCACTGTCATCTGACCGGTCGCCTTGTATGGTTCTGAGTGCTGGCCGACTACAGTTGAGACAGAACGCCGCGTAAGTGTAATGGAAACGAAGATGCTAAGGTGGACAGCGGGCCTCACTAAGTTAGATCACGTTTCTAACGACAGCATTAGGAAACGGTTTGGTGTTGCACCGATCCAAGGCAAGATGCGTGAGAGTCGTCTCCGATGGCCTGGGCATGTTTTATGGGCCGGTGAAGACTCTATTGCCAAGGCGGGTTACACACTTGAAGTCGTCGGCAGTAGACCCAAAGGACGACCCAAGCAACGTTGGGCTGATACGATTCATAAAGACCTTAAATGCGCGAACATCCACCCAGATACAGCCCATAATAGAGCGAAATGGAAACAACGGACCCATGTAGCGGACCCCGCAGGCACGCGGGACAAACGCTGAAGGAACAGAAGAAGAAGAGTATTTGGCAAGTACGCTGCTCCCTGAGTCCCGGTCCCCAGATGCTGAGATTTGTATCATAATTGCATCAGATAGTTATGCTGTCCCCTAGGCTTAAACCCAAGACTCTATGCTCTGGATACGATTTAAAGTGCTTTAGATGTGTGTCACAATTTCACCAGACATTTACGGTTCTGATGTGTGTACTAGAGTCTTTAGGTTCGATCTGTTCGCAGTTGTGATTCTACCAGACAGAAGCCATGATGAACAGAATATTACTTACGTATGACTTTATCAGACAACTACGCTACCCCCTAGACCTGAACCTTGTATCCTGAGAGGTATGCAACATGCTTTAGATGCATGTCACGCAGCTGCGTTATTGTATTAACCATGTAGTGAGGTGTAATTTCATCATACAATTACAAGTCAATAATACTTCTTTTTCGAAGCTCTGAAATTATCGTAATGATCTGATTTATACTGTCACACCTGCCAAGGCCGTAAGTAGTCATAACCGATCAACAAGCGCGTTTGGATCGTTGTAATATTTATGTTGTGTAGATAGACGATTCACTTTCATATGCAGTATGTCAATAGTACGACTACTGCTTTCATGTCCACTAGCTAATGGCGGTTTAACATAGGTGTTTTTGCATTCAACAGTAGGCAAAGAAGTTTTAATATTCTGACATAATTGTTGCAGTGTCGTTAAATTTATGCCATATTTATTAGCGACCTTCCTCAATAAAGAATGGGCTGTACATTTTTGTCGCCTCGCTATAAGTTTCTTTCGATATTTTGCATTTGTTTGTCTTCTTTTTGTAGTTTCTCATGATGTCTGCACAATTAAAGAAACATAAGAAACAGTAGCGACACACATCAGATTATGAATAACCATCAAAATAAACTGTAAAAAAACCCTCCAAATTTTTAATACTGTACCAAATAACTCCATGTCATAGCAAGATACAGTTCTGAACAGTAACGGTTCTATCATATGAAAATACAGTTTGTAACAAGGTATAGGTAGACTAAATCGATGGGACCCATGTGTCTAAAAACACTATTCGACCCTGTTGTAAGTTATGTTTGTGAATATAACATACAGGCTGATATAAAAAAATGCATAAATGAACGTATGCTCGCAGTAACTAAGTTCGCCACTGCAACTCCAATGAATATTGTAGCTGTAGAACTTGTAATTACAGATGAAGCGTCGAAATACGTCGTGGCTCCAACTGGTTATAGCGCTGCGCTATCAGGATTTATAGCGTATAAAAACGAGATATTTAAACAATATTGCAGGGATGTAAGGCAGTATGAAAAAGACATGTCAACAATATATATTTATTTTTGGTATGTAAGATAGGTAATAAACAAAGTTACCTGCAATATATATTTGTCTTTTATTGCAACAGTTCCAGTAATAGTATGGCCAACAGCAGCAGGAAACATACATAGTATGAAGGATATCTACAACTATGATAAACAGGTCCCGATATATGTTTCTTTGACGTTTCATATTTGTTTGTCTTCTTCGTCGGACAATTGTGAAGTGTACTTACAGCTTCAGAGTCATTTGGTTCAACATTTTGTTAGAGTAAGTGTCGTGCGCTTGTGCAATGTAATTTATCTTGCCACGGCATTAAACCTCTAAAGGTTCCGATGCACTTCTATGAGACGTTTATAACATAGCTGTTAAGATTTTCCCTACACGTTGAATATGTTTATTAAATCTAAACCTATCACGCGCTAATTGTTCCCCTTGCCCGATACGTGCAACGCAGTAGGCATACTGTTGATTCATCAGTTAGTGAATAACTACACATTGTTCTGCAAACCGCACTTTCTTAATAGTATGTGAAGCCATGATGAAAGCAATATTGTTTTACAACTGTGGCTTAGTACCATCACTAAGTGTTACAGAAGAAAATGTGCAAAGAGAATATCTTTTTTAACCTGTTGCTAGTTATCCCGTTCTGCAAGCTTTCATCATAAATAAAAATCCTACTCACAGATCTGAGGGTAGGTAAAATATTGTGACTTGATGTTTACGACGTGTCCTGAAACCCATCCATCGCCAAAGTGTGAATTTGATGGCCGCAACTCAAGATGTCGTATCGGAAGCGAAAGAGATGGGATTCTGTTGGCTGGATGTTTTGCAATAATTACAAATAAGCTGCTATAATGATACAGAAGGACAATGATTAATAGATCATCCATTAAATCGTTAGCATGAAGGGGACTTCCAGCCACTCTTGTAACTGATACACAGTCTGTTAAAACACATTTTGTAACAATGGGATAACGATTTTTTTTATAGGTGTAATTATTCTTATTCCTTACATGTGATGTCGTGGAATATCCCCAGATAAAATCTGCAGATCTTGTTGAAAGTGTTCTACTGGAAACCACTTCATATAGTTTAAACAGTAACAAATCGAATTGGTAACGTATGTGAAACGTTATTGTTAAACGTGACGCAACTCACACTCTACGTGAAGAATATATTTCTAGATACTACAATAGCTGTGGAACATTCATATAGGACACCATAAATGTTCAGCGCGTACAGGACATAGGACACTGGAACTGAATTGTATCCATATTTCAAGCAATACGTCCGTCCTACCATATGTAGAAGACATCGAAATAAATAACTGTATAAAGCGTGTTTATGTTTCATTACAAAGCCTCGTAGAAAGTGGTATAAACATCTGTTCTGCAAAATGTCAACGTGGAAGAAGCAACCTTATGACTTTATTAATCCACTCAGATGATGCCCATTTTTTTAAATATGTGAATATATTTTTTAAAACTCTGTTCCAGCGAAACTATCAAACATTAGAAGAATAGTGAGCGGAACTGGTGCCTCTGAGAGCTAGAACACCAATAATCGCTTATTGGTGCTGTAGCTCTCAGGGGCAATCTGGGATGCTCTGTGTTGCGAGGTACCGCTGTCCATCTCTGTAGGTCGGAGCGCGTTTGCGTGAATGAAGCTCAGAGCCGTATGGTGTAGCGTGGTTCTGCGGGATTCCTATGTAGGATCTTGCCCCTGTACGAATGTAAGCCAGAATGAAAAAAACAAGAAATGTGTTAACAATATCTTTTTGTTTTCTGTACGTAAAAAAGTTAACAAACAAAGTTCTTTACAACATGCATTTGTCTTTTGTCGAAGCGATTCCAGTAGTAAAATGTCTAAGAGTAGCAGGAAACGTACGTGGTATGAAGGATATATACAAATATGCTAAACCCGTCGTACTACGATGCTTTGAGATATTACGTTTATTCTACTCCACAATTATAAGATTGCGGCCTCAGTTACAGCACAGCTTTGGTTTACATTTGACAGAAGAATACTGAGGTTTCTTTAAGATCTTAGACGCCCTTTGATTCCAAACAGGTCTGTACGCTTTTATGACTGCAACGATTATGACACACCTCTACACGTCTGGCTTGAGAGTGGCGACGCCAGCTATCGTGACAGCTTTGCTGCTACCTCCCGGTTGTTGCTGGAGCAAAAATACACACTTACATTACTATCACATATTTCTTCTGGCTAACAATTGTTATAAACGTTTCAAGGAATGTTACCTACCCTGAGATGTTAAAGTGCTGTGTATGAGTGTGGAAAGAGGTACCACCCACTGCGGACAAGTTAATTGGGATAGCCGTATCCAAACAACCAATCTCCTGAAACGATGAAGGACCCTGTGGAAACTGCGACCATCTAGGCATTGCTGTGAACAAAACAAATCATAAGTGTCGTATTTTTTTGATTGCTACTAGCTGGAGCACCCGGTTTCACTCAGCGAGTTGCTACGAGTTTGCGTGGTAGTTGGTATAAATGGATAAATTTTAAAGTATAAGAGTAAAAATTCCTGCGGAGGTGCTTCCAGTAGTGGTAATCGAATTTTCCATTCATGCAACAGAATCCTGGTGTTTTTCTATTGAATTTTTTCACGTTGCAAAATTGTCAGATGTTATCCTTTTTTCCCATTATGAGGTGTTTGTGTTTGTTATATTCTTTCGTCGGGTCGTAGTGGAATGCTTCACTTGTTAGGTTGTACTGTTCACTTGTCCTCGTCCGCGATTCTTGCCGGCTGATATTTTCATGCCTGGCTTGAATTCGCGGTCTTCTATTAGAAGATTGTGTAGCAAGTCTTGGTTCTTCAGTCCGTTCATTTCGTTCTTCTTCGCTTTCTCTGCTTCTCAAGGTGCTTATTCTCCTTCGTTGGGATCTTAAAACGTCGTTCGCGCTCTTCGTCTGTTTCGTTTTCTCGTTGCTCTTTCTCTTTTAGCGGTTTTGCTTCGGAATTTGCAAGACCCCTTGTCTTTTACGTTTGGGCATTGTCCAAAATATAAATCAAATCAAGTTTTCATTCAAAAATACACTAAGTACACTTTACATAGTTTTCACACCTTAATTTCGATTTATATTCAGTCAGTGTATCACTTTCACTACTCACACTTCACTATTTGTTTTTATTCACTCACTGCACTACTTTTTCGGTTCCACCCTTCGTCACTGATAAGAAACCAACGTCGAACCCACGAGCGGTCTTGATTTATACGCCCCTACCAGTGGGTAGCCTTACCAGTGGCTTAGAATGGTCCACAATGTTCCAGAACATTCCCCAACCTTCGAGAGTGTGCTGGAATGTTTCGCAATTATCTGCAATGGTCGAGAAAGTTTCCGAACATTCTGAAATCTTCCTGAATGTACCAGACTATGCCCGAACTTTCCAGAACATCCCGGATCACTGTGGAACATTCCGGAACATTCTGGAATGTTGTGGAATGCTCTCAAATACCATCGAATGTTCTGGAATATTCTGGAATACCCTAGAACGCTCTGGAATGTTCTAGAAATTTCTAGAGGGCGAAACATCCCAGCCTCTATATCTTCAAAAGCACGCACCTTCAGGTAAAAAGTGGAACCTCCTTCATGGATGAAGGATATAACTCACTTGATCGAACTGGGCCTCGTTTCTGAGTTTTAGCGGCACGCATAATATAAACTTACTTTAATAATATACATTGATAACGTTACAAGCAGTGCTACTTACCCTGAAAGAACGGATACATTAGATCGTGTACAGGTGGAGGTGTTTACACCGTCTATGAAGGAACCTACATATGTTTTTCCAACTCAGCTGATAAACTGCCGTCGTCAGGAGACAATACATTAGCTAGACGTGATGAAACTGTAACACGAAACAGCGATATATAGGCAACAGAAAAAAATTCTCATACAGAAAGAAAATATACAACTTACTGACAATTACAGGCGACGATTGCGGTGACTCCAGAATATCCGTAACAAAGAAAAGATGTAAACATTATATACGACATAAAATAATTATTATGTAGGGGTAAGAACGATATTTACTTATAAACGTACTATCGGGCAGCTCAGACTTCTGTGAGTTATGTGGAGTCCATAACGGGCTTTCTAATTCCCGATCATCTGTAACAAAAAATAATGTGTTTGTTAGAATATATACTTAAATACTATTTAACATATGAATAGAGTAAATATACTAATTACAGAAAAACGATTCAAAAATATAATGAGAATTGGACCGCTGCTGACGAATATATTCATCAATTCCGATTGTTAACCTATTATCGACAACCACTGCTACAAAAAAAAAAAAAAAAAAAAAAAAAAAAATATCGAAAAATATACATGTAATCATTAAAAAGAGTGCAAATAAATAAATAGTACTTAGCAATGCGACTACGTTGTGAGTAGTTAGCGTCTTGAAAACTGTCTGTACTCCATAGTTTCATGGCTAACGTTACTAGATACTACTAGATACTACTTACTCACCTTGATAGAACACCTGCATTAGACTATGCAAAGGTGTTGGTGTTTGCAACGTCTGAGGAAGTGGAGGAGGGGGGGGGGGGGGAAGTTCTGTAACAAACAAAGCGAAAAGATGTAGCTATCGTATTACACAGAAAAAATACGTTATCACTGGTTGTATTACTGACCATTATCTGTTTACCACTGGATGTTCGGAAACTCGGTATGTGAAAAATATGCATACACTCGTCCTATGTATAACCATCCTCCTCAGAAACACCTGTAAAATCGTTATATTATATATTCAAACATGTTTAATAGGTATAGAATAATGTACACACATAGCAGTGCTATGGAAAGGAAATGAAAGTAATGAAGACATTGCATTATCTGAATACATATACATATAATTAAAGAAAGGTATAAGAGTAGTACTTACTCGTAAACGAAGTGCTGGACAACACAAAAGTTTTCTAATTCCTCGCCATCTGCTACAATGAAAAAGAAATGGCATAGAATAAGAAGCACTTGCACTCTATCATGTATGAATTTGTTTTTATTTTTATTTCTACGTATAGGCATCCAGGTGTTATAATGTGCTCATTTCTTTCCCGTAGCGCGGCTTTGTGTGTGTGGGTGTGTGTGAAAAACTTCCTTTCACACGGACATTGATGTTATGTAGACGAACTTACACCCACACGACTGAAGTTGCTTTCCAACCTTCCGTACGGAGTGTACATATGTCCGGTGGAGAGACAATAAAGACATATGTCTCATTATGAAACGACACAATGCAGACAGATCTCAGAACGGTAGTGACTCTCAATGTCCTCGTATTGGTAAGTATCATTTTACTTATTTTTACCCTTGCTCTGTAAACATGTTGAACTAAGAACTGTAATCTTTATTATACTTGTTAATGACACGCCTAGATTTGCCTTCGAGTAGCTAAACTTAGGAGGGTAACATTTTAACACAGAAGGTATGCAACAAAAAATGTCTATCTCGAAACGTAAAGTTATTACACTACAATACAGTGACGAGAAGTTCAATATGCAGCAGAAACACTCTCCCTCAAGAACAAAGGACTAATAGATGAGTTCGAGAAGAATGAAAGAGTAATTATGAGGAAGATTCTTGGTGGGCACAAAAAGTTGGTGAAAAATGGGTAAAGATGAGCAATGAGAAGATATACCAATTTATTAAACCAGTCACAACGGAAATGAGAAAGAGAAAGCTGATGTGCTTTGGTCACCTGGAGAGAATGTATGATGACAGAATAACAAACAAAGTCTTAAATATAATTCAACAGAGGAAAACACTCAACTCTTGGTTGCAAGGAATAAAGAAAGACCTCGACGAACTTGGACTTACAGAAATCGACGCAATGAATAGGGACAAGTACAGAAAGACAATAACTGAATTGGAATATAATATAATTCTATTTAACTTACGAATAGAGCAAATATGTTATTTATGGAGAAAACAATTCAAAAATATCATTAGAATCGGACTGCTGCTGACGCATATACTCATCAGTTCCGGTTGTCAGACTGTCATCGTCAACCACTCTTCAAAAAAAGATCGAAAACCAATATATGTAATCATCAATAAAAATTTACAAGAAAATTAAAAAAAAAAAACATTATAGATACGTAAGAATGCATTGTCAATAGCAGAATATATCCAGGCAAGTCTAGGCGTGTCATTACCAAGTATAATAAAGATTACAGTTCTTAGTTTTATCATATTTACGGAGCAAGGGTAAAAATAAATAAAATGATACTTACCAATACGAGGGCATTGAGAGTCACTACCGTTCTGAGATCTGTCTGCATTGTGTCGTTTCATGATGGAAAGCAACTTCAGTCGTGTTGGTGTAAGTTCGTCTACATAACATCAATGTACGTGTGATAGGAAGTTTTTCCCACACACCCCCACACACAAAGCCGCGCTCCGGGAAAGAAATGAGCAAATTATAACACCTGAATGCCTATAAGAAGAAATACAAATAAAAACATGTATCACAATTCATATACGATAAAGTGCAAGCGTGGAGTTAAAACATGATCCATTTTATATCACTGTTCCATTGATATTGAGAGTGGCAGGCCAGTTATATATTTAGTGAGATCCTGTAACATAAAGTCATATACCCAGTATAGTTACATGACTTTACACATATTTATAGAATAAATAGTGCGGGATACCTACCACTATTTTCCGTTTTCCTCCTCTTCATTATCTGCAGATCTGTTCTTCCACCCGAACAGATGTTTCAATAATTTCTCCAACATTTTAGGTGGGTAACACCTGCATGGAGGTAACTTCCTTTGAATATATACGTCGACTGAACTCCTCCCAGAAAAAAATCGTTTGTATGCACGTTTCGGCGAGACGAAGTAAACGCTAACTTATAACAGTTACCACAGATACGTATCGGACCTATATCTGACGATACTACATGGACTTCATCACTAACATACAAACCGTTATTCTCGAAAGGCAGATAATTCGTTATTTTAAGATATAAAGTAGCGTGTCAGCTCATTCTACATCCCAGAGGTAGCTCCTCATCAACCATTTTAGCTGTACTGCAAATGGATGCAATGGAAGATAGACATGGACTGAATGTAAGAAACGCCCCAAGAGGCAGTCTAGTCGTCACTACAGCGTTGGTAAAATTGTCAAATTTAAAACGCCTTGCTAACTAGCACTGCGCGGACTAGGACGGCGGTAAGTTGATCACGTCAAAAATAGCATCAAGAAGTGTGTTAATAGTACAGAGTTGAGCTTCACTGGACGGCTCCATAATGCTACACTGATGTCACCATTGATAAGCTTCTCATTTTATAGTCAAAATTATTGTTATGAAATGTTGAATGAAAGATTACTACCTGTGTGCGACACAGAAAACAGATTAGGGTTAGCATCACAAATTGATTAGTGAACTGTAATGTGACTCTATGTCGGTCAACAAGCCTTCGACGACAGACTGCATTTAGAAATTTCCATTTCCAGGTCATTACTCACAGCCATCAGTAAAAATTGATTTCCTTTTCAGTCACACTGGAAGCTTAGTTGTGATATCTTTATTTAGTTTACCATCAGCACTTCAGGCTATTTTTACAGGAGTAGTAGGAAGTCCTATTCATGTTAACGATTTAGCGGATTATCCACTAACCATATTTTTAGTCAGTTGTCCCCCTTTATCGTTGTAATAGATGAGTTGTAATTATTGCAAGATATCCAGCCAACAGAATCACAGCTCTTTCACTTACGACAAGCCGTCTTGACCTGGGGGCCCTGAAATCCATCCTTTCGAGTCAAAACTCTTACCTAACTTCACATTTCTGAGTAGGTTTTCCATTTATGATGAAAGCTTGCAGAACGCGGTAACTAGCAACAGGTTAAGAAAAATATTCTCAGTGCACATTTTTCAGTAAAACTTAGCGACTGTACCGTGCTAAAATCTTAGAACAATATTGCAGTCATCATGGTTTCACATATTACTGAGAAAGCGCTGCTTGCAGAACAATGTGTAATTATTCATCAGTTTATTATGTGGGAGTATGCCTACTGTGTTGCACGTATCGGACCATGGGAACAATCAGCGCTTGATTAGGTTTCGGGTTAAGCAACGTATTCAATGCGCAGGGAAAATCTTAAAATTACTATTAGAAACGTCTCATAGACGTGGCATATGGATGAAATTACATACTTCAGAACCTCTAGAGGTTTAGTGCAGTGGCACGATAAATCACACCGCAGAAGTGCACAACATTTACTCTTGCAGAAGACAACAAGACTCTGAAGCTGTCTGTATTCGCACAGCACAATTGTCTGAAGAAAAAGACAAACAAATGTGAAATGCCAAAACAAACATATATTGAGAATTGTTTATCATAGTTGTACATATCCTTCGTGCTATTTATGCTTCCTGCTGCTACTGGTCTTATTACTGTTGGAACTGTAGCAATAAAACACAAATATATATATTATGAATAACTTTGTTTATTAAAATTTTTTACATACAGAAAAGAAAAATATATTGTTAACACATTTCTCATTTTTTCATTCTGCCTTACATCCCTGCAATATTGTTTAAATAGCCGGTTTTTATGCGCTATAAATTCTGATAGTACAGCATTCAAACCAATAGGAGCAACGACATATTTTGACGCTCCTTCTGTAATTTCAAGTTCTACATCTTTAATATTTATAGGAGTTATAGTAGCTGACTTCGGTACTGCGCGCATACACATATTTATACATTACATTCTGTATGCTATATTCGCATACATAACTTACGACACCGTCAAATAGTGGTTCAGCCCGCATCTCGTGGTCGTGCGGTAGCGTTCTCGCTTCCCACGCCCGGGTTCCCGGGTTCGATTCCCGGCGGGGTCAGGGATTTTCTCTGCCTCGTGATGGCTGGGTGTTGTGTGCTGTCCTTAGGTTAGTTAGGTTTAAGTAGTTCTAAGTTCTAGGGGACTTATGACCACAGCAGTTGAGTCCCATAGTGCTCAGAGCCATTTGAACCATAATAGTGGTTCACACATTTGGTTCTCATCGATTTAGTCTACCTGTTGCAATCTGTGAAACATTAAGAGGGAGAATTTCTTACAAACGGCATTTGCTTATGATAGAACTGTTCCCTCGGGTAATTTGTTACACTTCAGAACTGTGTGTTACTGTAACATGGAGCGATCTGTACAGTGTTAAAGTTTAGGAGGAGGGACTTCGTCACAATTTCATTCGATGGTTATCCATACCCTGATAATATAAAGTACCTGTCTGTGAGGCAAGTTATTACAGTTTCTTAAATTATGCAGGTAGCACGAGAAACTATAAAAAGAAGACAAATGAAATGCAGAATATAAAAGAAACATATAGTGAGACGTCAAAAGAATACATTTAATGACACTGCAATGATTCTGTCAGAAGATGAAAACATCTGTGTCTGATGTTGAATGTAAAACAATCGATATTAAACTGTCATTGGCAGGTGGACATGATAACAGCAGTCCCAGTATTGACATTCTGCATACGAAAGTGAACCATCTACCTAGACAATAAAAATATTATAACGACCCAAGCAAACTTGTTAATTGTTTGAAACTACTGAAGGTTACGGCAGGCGTCGACAATACACACGAGATCATTACAATAATTTCAGAGATTCGAGTAAGACATGTCAGTGAATCGTAAAAGTATGATGAAATTACACCTCGCTACAGGGTTAATGCAATAACGCAGCTGCGTAACGTACGTCTAAAGCATGCTGTATACATCTCAGGGTCAGAGGTTCAGGTCTAGGGGGTAGCGTAATTGTCTGATAAAGTCATACGTAATTGATACTATGCTCATCATGGCTTCTGTCTTGTAAAACTACAAGTGCGTAGCAGATCGAGCCTAAAGACTCTAGTACAAACATCTGAAGCGTACTTGTCCGATGAAATTATGCCATACGTCTAAAGCACTTTGAATGGTATCCAGAGCACAGAGCCCTGGGTTCAGGTCCAAGGGATAGCGAAATTATCTGATGACATTATGACGTACGCCTCAGGATCCAGGACCCAGGGAACAGCGTAATTGTCTGATCATACGTACTTATCTGACGTAATCACGACATATATCTGAGGATCCAGGGGACAGCGGTAGGATAATTACACTCGCAGGGGGCAATCACTAACTAATCTGTCTAGTACTTTATGTGTTTTAAAATGCTGTCACTTACAGTCTAGAAAAAACAATTTGTAGCATTCCAGAAGGTTACCTAATTTTTTTCTTCCCCCTTTACACCTGGAAGTTGTGTTAAAATATTGTGTCGAGCAGTTTTTGCTGGAGGGGTTTTATGGTTGAGCCATTTACATACTCTGGAAACGTCCAGGAGAAAAGAAAATCAGCTCAGTCACACGCTGCCAGCACAAAGAAATAGATTAAAAGAAAAAAAAGGTGGTGCTTCAGGAGTGCACAAGAAATTGTTTCGTACAAACTCTCGTGTGAGTAAAACCCCAACAAGGCGCACTGCTAGAACCGAATCCTCTACTAACAGGAATTATTTGTCATTTGACCGAAGAAAAACGTTTGAACTGCAGATAGAGGTATCAAATAAAGCATTGCTGCAGTATCTATAATATATATTTAAATACTTCAGTAAAATAATGAATGTTAGAGCTCTTACTAAACGCGAGAGATCGTAGTTCCCCTTTCTAGGTCGCTTTATGTAAGGAATACATTGATTTATTTGAAACTAATCTCCGATATACACAGACATTCGAGACGCTCATATTATTACAACCTAATGCCAATCATCATTTTATCTGGAATAGATCTGTGCCTTTTTCTGTGAAAGAACTAGTTAAAGTGGAACTCTAAAGCTGAGAAGTACATTATTTGATTAAAAGTATCAATATACCTGACTGAAAATGACTTACAACTTCGTGGCGCCCTCCATCGATAATGCTGGAATTCAGTATGGTGTTGGCCCATCCTCAGCCTTGATGACACCTTCCACTCTCGCAGGCATACGTTCAATTAGGTGCTGGAAGGTTTCTTGGGGAATGGCAGCCCATTCTTCACGGAGTGCTGCACTGAGGACGGGTATCGATGTCGGCCGGTGAGGCCTGGAACGAAGTCGGCGTTCCAAAACATCGCAAAGGTGTTCTACGGGATTCAGGCCTATTCGTTGCAGATATGTTATTGTCGTGTAACCAAACCGCCACAGGGCGTGCATTATGAACAGGTGCTCGTTCGCGTTGAAAGATGCAGTCACCATTCCCGAATTGCTCTTCCACAGTGGGAGGAAAGAAGGTGTTTGGAACATCAATGTCGGTATGTGCTGTGATAGTCCCACGCAAAACAACAAGGTGTGCAAGCCGCCTCCATGAAAAACACGACAACACCATAACACCAACGCCTCTGAATTTTACTGTTCGCACTATACACTCTGGCAGATGACGTTCACCTGGCATTCGCCATACCCACACACTGCCATCGGATAGCCACATTGTGTACCGTGATTGGTCACTCTACACAACGTTTTTCCACTGTTCAATCGTCCAATATTTAGGCTTCTTACACCAAGCGAGGCGTCGTTTGGCATTTCCCGGCGTGATGTGTGGCTTATGAGCAGCCGCTCGACCTTGAAATCCAATTTTCTCACCTCCCGCCTAACTGTCATATTATTTCCAGTGGATCCTGATGCAGTCTGGAATTCCTGTGTGATGGTCTGAATAGATGTCTGCCTATTTCACATTACTACCCTCTTCAACTGTCGGTGGTCTCTGTCAGTCAACAGACGAGGTCGGCCTGTACGCTTTTGTGCTGTATGTCTACCTTCACGTTTCCAGTATCGCATCGGAAAATGTGGACCTTGAGATGTTTAGTAGTGTGGAAAACTCGTGAACAGACGTAAGACACAAGTTACACCTAACTACCTGACCACCTGACCACGTTGGAGGTCCGTGGGTTCCGCGGAGCGCCCCATACTGCTCTCACGACGTCTAATGACTACTGAGGTCGATCATACGGAGTACCTGGCAGTAGGTTGGCAACACAATGCACCTAATATGAAAAAGGTATGTTTTTGAGGGTGTCCGGATACTTTTCATCTCATAGTATATCTGGTGTCGTGACACCAATCGCATGCGGCCATTGGGACAAGCTCATGATGATAAATAAACAGCGATTTTAAAGCATGTGTCAGAGCTGAATGGAATGTAAATGTTTTTCCCGTTATGCGGCCAGGAGAGCTACTGGCTAAGTTAACAGAGAGCCAGTTCTATTATGAACTAGACTTAGCTGTTGCTTATAGGGATTACCTTACATGCAAAATTAAAGCGTTTCGAAGGTGGTTGATCCTCCGTGTTACCACTTGACAATCACATCACCACCAGTCGACCTGGACAGCTTCACAAGGCTTGAAATGTGTCTGATGTATTTGTTTCTCATGTGAGGTACAATGACTAGTCCACTTTCGAAGTCACGGAGCTCTCCTGGCTTAGCCAATCTGTTGTTAATACTTTCGATCAGTGCTGAATTTTGTTCGATAAACCACGATAGGGAGGTATTTTGAAGGCTTTCTGCAGGTCAAGAAACTTGGCTTCGTTCCAAGCTCCACTATTTACTCTCAACTGGATCTCGTGAAGAAAGAGAACAAGTTAGATTTCAGACTATCGTTTCTTGAGAAATCCCTCTTCATACCTCCATACCTGTTGGAAATGCATCATGTGCGAGACATTAGTTCTAGAGGTTACGATATATATTAGTGATGGCAACGAAAGAGAGTTGGCTCTGAGCACTATGGGACTTAACATCTATGGTCATCAGTCCCCTAGAACTTAGAACTACTTAAACCTAACTAACCTAAGGACATCACACTCATCCATGCCCGATGCAGGATTCGAACCTGCGACCATAGCGGTCACGCGGTTCCAGACTAAAGCGCCTAGAACCGCACGGCCACACCGGCCAGCGAAAGAGAGTTCTTTGGGTTTAACATCTTGAGTTACTTGTGAACGAATGGTTTGTAACTGGACCGTTTTCCGGTTGACTCGAATATACAGAAGTTAAGTTTCAGTACAAGAAATAAAGAAACACCATAAAAAATTTCGTCTGTTTTCACTTTATGTATGTCTTGCGGTCTACAGATAGTGCTCCAAAATGGTTTAGTATGATAGACCCACGAATACGTGTGAGTTTCCGTTCAGTGATACACTGATTTCTATTCGAGATCAAGTAGGAAAGTTATTAACAATCAGTTATTAATATAAGCTGAATACTGTTCCCAAATGCAACTGCAAATGATCCTCATCCGTGAAATACAAAAATCGTCCACCAAAGGTCGCTGCATTTTCATGTATGTAAAGGTAACTGATACTGCCCGTGTCTGAAGCTCACCTACAGGGTGTTTCAAAAATGACCGGTATATTTGAAACGGCAATAAAAACTAAACGAGCAGCGATAGAAATACACCGTTTGTTGCAATATGCTTGGGACAACAGTACATTTTCAGGCCGACAAACTTTCGAAATTACAGTAGTTACAATTTTCAACAACAGATGGCACTGCAAGTGATGTGAAAGATATAGAAGACAACGCAGTCTGTGGGTGCGCCATTCTGTACGTCGTCTTTCTGCTGTAAGCGTGTGCTGTTCACAACGTGCAAGTTTGCTGTAGACAACATGGTTTATTCCTTAGAACAGAGGATTTTTCTGGTGTTGGAGTTCCACCGCCTAGAACACAGTGTTGTTGCAACAAGACGAAGTTTTCAATGGAGGTTTAATGTAACCAAAGGACCGAAAAGCGATACAATAAAGGATCTGTTTGAATAATTTCAACGGACTGGGAATGTGACGGATGAACGTGCTGGAAAGGTAGGGCGACCGCGTACGGCAACCACAGAGGGCAACGCGCAGCTAGTGCAGCAGGTGATCCAACAGCGGCCTCGGGTTTCCGTTCGCCGTGTTGCAGCTGCGGTCCAAATGACGCCAAAGTCCACGAATCATCTCATGCGCCAGAGTTTACACCTCTATCCATACAAAATTCAAACGCGGCAACCCCTCAGCGCCGCTACCATTGCTGCATGAGAGACATTCGCTAACGATATAGTGCACAGGATTGATGATGGCGATATGCATGTGGGCAGCATTTGGTTTACTGACGAGGCTTATTTTTACCTGGACGGCTTCGTCAATAAACAGAACTGGCGCATATAGGGAACCGAAAAGCCCCATGTTGCAGTCCCATCGTCCCTGCATCCTCAAAAAGTACTGGTCTGGGCCGCCATTTCTTCCAAAGGAATCATTGGCCCGTTTTTCAGATCCGAAACGATTCATCTGCATGTGAAGCCATTCCGCCAGACACGTTGTCAAAGGTTTCGGGTAATGTCATTCAGAGACTACGCCATATTATTGCTACGCATGGTGGATATGTGAAAAATATCGTACTATAGAGTTTCCCAGATCGCAGCGCCATCTGTTGTTGAAAATTGTAACTACTGTAATTTCGAAAGTTTGTCTGCCTCAAAATGTACTGTTGTCCCAAGCATATTGCAACAAACGGTGTATTTCTATCGCTGCTCGTTTAGTTTTTATTGCCGTTTCAAATATACCGGTCATTTTTGAAACACCCTGTATGTAGTGCAATGATAACAGGAATGAGACAATGGAGATCAAAACAGTGAACCTGTCAAGAATGAACTGGATGATTATGTGCTGAACTGTGCTTCACGGAGTTGATAGTATCATTGATAAGGAATCATCCATAACATTTTTGTGTCCAGAAACAATAAAATTAATGCCAATAATCACAACGTTATAACAGTGACGGCGTCCGTCACAGGTTCTACATCTACATCTACATCCATACTCCGCAAGCCACCTGACAGTGTGTGGCGGAGGGTACCCTGAGTACCTCTATCGGTTCTCCCTTCTATTCCAGCCTCGTATTGTTCGTGGAAAGAAGGATTGTCGGTATGCTTCTGTGTGGGCTCTAATCTCTCTGATTTTATCCTCATGGTCTCTTCGCGAGATATACGTAGGAGGGAGCAATATACTGCTTGACTCTTCGGTGAAGGTATGTTCTCGAAACTTTAACAAAAGCCCGTACCGAGCTACTGAGCGTCTCTCCTGCAGAGTCTTCCACTGGAGTTTGTCTATCATCTCCGTAACGCTTTCGCGATTACTAAATGGTCCTGTAACGAAGCGCGCTGCTCTCCGTTGGATCCTCTCTATCTCTTCTATCAACCCTATCTGGTACGGATCCCACACTGCTGAGCAGTATTCAAGCAGTGGGCGAACAAGCGTACTGTAACCTACTTCCTTTGTTTTCGGATTGCATTTCCTTAGGATTCTTCCAATGAATCTCACTCTGGCTTCTGCTTTACCGACGATCAACTTATATGATCATTCCATTTTAAGTCACTCCTAATGCGTAGTCCCAGTTAATTTATGGAATTAACTGCTTCCAGTTGCTGACCTGCTATTTTATAGCTAAATGATAAGGGATCTATACTTCTATGTATTCGCAGCACATAACACTTTTCTACATTAAGATTGAATTGCCATTCCCTGCACCATGCGTCAATTCGCTGCAGATCCTCCTGCATTTCAGTACAATTTTCCATTGTTACAACCTCTCGATACACCACAGCATCATCTGCAAAAAGCCTCAGTGAACTTTCGATGTCATCCACAAGGTCATGACTACCTAATTTCTTTGTCATTGTCCGTAGCTCGTGGTCGTGCGGTAGCGTTCTCGCTTCCCGCGCCCGGGTTCCCGGATTCGATTCCCGGCGGGGTCAGGGGTTTTCTCTGCCTCGTGATGACTTGGTGTTGTGTGATGTCCTTAAGTTAGTTAGGTTTAAGTAGGTCTAAGCTCTAGGGGACTGATGACCATAGATGTTAAGTCCCATAGAGCTCAGAGTCAGAGTCTCTGTCTTTGTCATTCTGTATTGAGGTAAATAATGTGCAACGGAAGCTTCGTCGTTCAGCGCCATACCCAGAGTGCGTGTCTAGCAGAGAGATAGCTGCTGCCAGCACCGTCCTCTCAGCCACGTGACAGGAATGTTATTAGAAGTGCACTTGGAAATTAGTCTTGTTACTATCTGCCTCTCGCCTTATTACTTACTGTTCCTTTCATAATCAAACTGTGCAGTATCCTCCAGAATCCTATTCTTAGCTTCACTACTCGGAAGTAAAGCGTTGACCAAAAATGCCATTATTTAATTCTGTCGAACTTGCTATGTCTCTTTTATTTTGTACGAGAAACTGCCTGGAGATTCAGTCTATCGCATATGCAGGCATTGTGGTTTTTAAAATCGTCCTCTAACTGTTGTGTGAAACCTATGCTGTGTGTTAATGTAGTCCCCGTAGTTCAGTTAAGATCCAGATACATTTTTCCTGTCGTTTCTGATTGTCAGACGTTTAAGTAAAACGAAAACTGCTAAGTATTTGGACTAGTAAGAACACCACTTCCTCTTTGGCAAGACAGACTAGGGAAACCTGCTATACGCCCTTGGTTACTAAGCACTTTCGACCACTCAGCCCAACCATCTTCGAATCGACGGAGTGGCAATTTCCGCAGACCGACTCTGTAAGACTACAATTCTTAGGTGTCGCTGATGGTTTCCTCAAAAGTGAAGATTTCATTTTAATTCTTAGGGGTCGCTGATGGTTTCCTCAAAAGTGGAGATTTCATTTTAATTGGCATCTCCGGTAGTTTCAACACATATAGTAAACGTAACAACTGAACTATTAGTTTAAATATGAGACAGTTACAAGCTAGCTGTGTTGTCAGTCTGATGGAACCGCAAAGTCTATTCTATACAACAATAATAGCTAAACATTCGTGAAACGTTTCTGTGATAGCTCTGTCCACTATCTGTTCTGAACAGAAAAATGTTTTTCTTTGAGATGTGCTGATAGCAAAGGCACTCGCATTGGTCGTCTGCTGCCATAGTCCACTGACAACAAATTTCGCCGAACTGTCCTAACGAATAAGTTCGTAGTGCGTCCCACATTGATTTATGCGGTTATTTCACGCAGTGTTGCTTGTCTGTTAGCACTGACAACTCTACACAAACGGCGCTGCTCTCGGTCTTTAAGTGAAGACCGTCTGCCACTGCATTATCTGTGGTCGGAGGTAACGCCTGAAATTTGGTATTCTGGGCGCACTGTCGACACTGTGGATCTCGGGATATTGGATTCGCTAACGATTTCCGAAATCGTATGTCCCATGCGTCTAGCTCCAACTCCACTCCGCGTTCAACGTCTGTAAATTCCCGCTGTGCGTCCACAATGATGTCGGAAGCCGTTTCAGATGAATGACGTGAGTACAAATGACAGCTCCACTAATACACTGCCTTTTGATATCTCGTGTACGCAATTCTACCGTCAGCTGTATATGCGCATATAATTTTTGTCACATCAGTGTACAGTGTAATTTGCAGCACTCACATTGGAAAACAATACGTTATTTATTATTGTGGTTTGATATTCTACGATAAATATTTTATGTAATCCAAGAGCACTCCATGGAGTAACAAGAGCAGTGTGACCATTGCTGATGCAGTATATGTGACGAGGAATTTTGATGTATGTAATTTACTATTACCGACAGATTTCATCTTAAATAAATACGTTGACGTATAATTTCGCTGTGTTTTTGTTTGGCATGTTTTAATGTTGTAACCAAGTTTCAACAGTCGTATTAATGGTTGGCTCAAATGGCTCTGAGCACTATGCGACTTAACTTCTGAGGCCATCAGTCGCCTAGAACTTAGAACTAATTAAACCTAACTAACCTAAGGACATCACACACATCCATGCCCGACGCAGGATTCGAACCTGCGACCGTAGCGGTCGCTCGGCTCCAGACTGTAGCGCCTAGAACCGCACGGCCACTTCGGCCGGCGCAGTATTAATCAATTGTCATTTTTATTTGAGGTTGTAGCATTATTATCGTGATGAAATACTAGAAGTTGCATATTTGTAGGTTATGAAGAGTGTTGTTCAAGCGTTATAAGCGGAGCGTCAAATGGAAAAGGACTAACATCTTTGACATTTTGTTCGCTGCTTATATTGATAGTGCGGAGAGGAGAGGGAGGAAATAATTCGGATTCTGCTTGTAAAATTTATGCTGTTTCAAGCAGCTTCATTTTGACGTGAATTATTCGACATACGCAATGGCTAAGGTTCAAAAGATGAGAAAAAAGGAAATTTCGGCCTTAAATTTCCATGGAAAAAAGTCGACCCAACATTATTCCAAATCGTCTTAGGGAAATCATGGTAAATCTAAATCAGTATGGCCAGACGGTGATATGCACCACCGTACTCCTGGACAAGGATGTAGGCGTACTGCTTGCTCTAATTCAAAGCAAGAAAAATCTTTGGATGACAATATATAGATTTCTGCTTGAAATTTATCTTGAATGGCGACATTGTTTGGTACCTTTATGTTAACTGCATTAAAAGAAATTATTGATTGAGGCCAATTAAATAAGTAAATAGAATCTCATGTAGTGGTCTGTGTGGCTTCACAGAGAAAAGGAAATTTTGATTCCGTACCCTGAAATGTTTACATTTTACGCCCCTTGTCGATCAACCACCACGAAACTAACCTAGTAAGTTTCTGTAGGTGTGAAATCGACCGCCTATCAGGGCACTTCCTTACTGTTTTAAGTAATGTGAGAGAATGTATTGTTCATGATCAATTTTTCTCTTACATTTCCCTGTTTTGTTCAAGAAACTAACGAAGGAATGCTATAAAATATTAATACAAATGAATTAAAACTTGCCATGATAATCCTACGACGAAAGTCTATTTTTATACAACAAAGTACCCTAACATGAGGATGTATGAATCTTCACGAATCAGCAAATTTTACGCAGTTTAGGCCTCGAAATTGTCTGTGCAGTTCACAGATGTACTGAAGTAACAAGAGAATTACCACTAAAAGTATGGAAATTCGGGCGCATAACGAAACCCACTTAAGAAATTATTTAGGAAAAAAAGGTGTTAAAAACTATAAATTACCTCGTCAGACGGAGAAAATGGCAGGCACTAACAGCTGCGCAATGCTGCAAGTTTTTCTCATTAAGATCTGCAGCTTTGTCACAGAAGTAACAATTTGAGCTGTAGCAATGTTAGAAATGTCACATGACGCAGTCTTCATTGGAATGCTTGAGAAAATAGCCACTGCTCTAACGAACAACTGTGGCAGATGGGTATTATTGTCTTGTCCTTAAAGAAGCTGTAACAGCAGAATGGGTAGATCAGGAAAGCTCAGTGGCTGCTAACGTGGTCTAGTCGTCCGGTGATACCTAAGTAAGAAATAAATTAGAAACGTTTCAAACCTTCTGAAGCTGCTCTTGTTGACGTGAAGTGGAAACAAGCAGGAAAACCACAGATAACCGTAACCAGGCAAACCTCATGTATTGACGAAGAGGGTCCGTCCAGCATTGTGGAAGATGGTTATAAAAAAAACTCATGAAAGGAATAACTCGTGAGTTATAAAGCGTGTCCATCAGTCCAGCTAGCACAGTGATTCTCCATAGGGCATTAAAAAGAAGGGGTACAACAGCTAAGCAGCTCTTCATAAGCACATATTTCTGTACTAAGCAGTAAGTCACCCTTGAGGTGCTGTAAAGTGCAATGCCTCTCAGCAGGGGATGATCGGAAACGACTAATTTGGAGCGATGAATCATGTTGTACCATGTGACAATCTCATGTAAGGATTTGGGTTTGAATAATGCCAGGACAGCGTTATCTGCCGCTAAATGTAGTGCCAAAAGTGAAGTACATAGTAGATGATGTTACGGTCTGGCAGTCCTTTAAGTGGTTGGGGTATGGTCTCCGTATTGCGCTGAAGAAAACACTAAATGTGGAAGGATTCAAACACATCATACACCATTGTGTACTGCGTATAGTTGAGGACCAGTTCGCAGTCGATGACTGTATTCATGTGATATAGCCCGCTGTAATACAGCAGCATCTGTGAGGCAATGGTTTTTAGATAATAACAATCCTGAGAAGGTTTGGTGTCACAGGACTCCCAGCCTGAAACCAACGGAACACCAATGCTATGTGACACTTGAGATGGTGCAGAGAGCTACGTCATTTAGCAGTGGATGATTGGAAACGAGTTACTTGGAGCGACGAATCAAGCTTTACCATGTAGCGATCCGATGGAAGGGTTTTGATTTGGCGAATTACCGGAGAACATTACCTACCATTAAGAACAGTGCCAATAGTGAAGTACAGGGTTATTACAAATGATTGAAGCGATTTCACATCTCTACAATAACTTTATTATTTGAGATATTTTCACAATGCTTTGCACACACATACAAAAACTCAAAAAGTTTTTTTAGGCATTCACAAACGTTCGATATGTGCCGCTTTAGTGATTCGGCAGACATCAAGCCGATAATCAAGTTCCTCCCACACTCGGCGCAGCATGAGTTCGAAAGCACCGTTGATGCGAGCTCGCAGTTCTGGCACGTTTCTTGGTAGAGGAGGTTTATACACTGACTCTTTCACATAACCCCACAGAAAGAAATCGCACGGGGTTAAGTCGGAAGAGCGTGGAGGCCATGACATGAATTGCTGATCATGATCTCCACCACGACCGATCCATCGGTTTTCCAATCTCCTATTTAAGAAATGCCGAACATCATGATGGAAGTGCGGTGGAGCACCATCCTGTTGAAAGATGAAGTCGGCGCTGTCGGTCTCCAGTTGTGGCATGAGCCAGTTTTCCAGCATGTCCAGATACACGTGTCCTGTAACGTTTTTTTCACAGAAGAAAAAGATGCCGTAAACTTTAAACCGTGAGATTGCACAAAACACGTTAACTTTTGGTGAATTGCGAATTTGCTGCACGAATGCGTGAGGATTCTCTACCGCCCAGATTCGCACATTGTGTCTGTTCACTGCACCATTAAGAAAAAATGTTGCTTCATCACTGAAAACAAGTTTTGCACTGAACGCATCCTCTTCCATGAGCTGTTGCAACCGCGCCGAAAATTCAAAGCGTTTGACTTTGTCATGGATGTCAGGGCTTGTAGCAATTGTAAACGGTAAGGCTTCTGCTTTAGCCTTTTCCGTAAGATTTTCCAAACCGTCGGCTGTGATACGTTTAGCTCCCTGCTTGCTTTATTCGTCGACTTCCGCGGGCTACGCGTGAAACTTGCCCGCACGCGTTCAACCGTTTCTTCGCTCACTGCAGGCCGACCCGTTGATTTCCCCTTACAGAGGCATCCAGAAGCTTTAAACTGCGCGTACCATCTCCGAATGGAGTTAGCAGTTGGTGGATCTTTGTTGAACTTCGTCCTGAAGTGTCGTTGCACTGTTATGACTGACTGATGTGAGTGCATTTCAAGCACGACATACGCCTTCTCGGCTCCTGTCGCCATTTTGTCTCACTGCGCTGTCGAGCACTCTGGCGGCAGAAACCTGAAGTGCAGCTTCAGCCGAACAAAACTTTATGAGTTTTTCTACATATCTGTAGTGTGTCGTGACCGTATGTCAATGAACGGAGCTACAGTGAATTTATGAAATCGCTTCAATCATTTGTAATAGCCCTGTATGAAGTACGTAGTCGTAAGATATGCCGGTGTTTTTCTTGGTAGGTTTATAGTCTCTTTGTAGCGCTTATGAAAATGCTAAACACGGAAGGATATGAACACATTTTATACCATTGTGTATTACGTGTAGAAGGGGACTGGTTCGCAATCGGTGATGGTATCAGCAGGACAATGCTCCCTGTTATAAAGCAACATTTGTGAGGCAACGGTTTGCAGATAATAACAATCCTGAAAGGGATTGGTATGTCCAGAGTCCCGGTCTGAACAAAGCACACACCCATTCCAAGTGACGTTTGCGATGGCGTAAAGAATAACGTCACTGAGCAGTGGATAATCGAAAACGAACTATTTGCAGTGTTGAATCACGCTGCACCTTGTAACAATGTGGTGGATTTCGCGAATGTCTAGAGAACGATTACCTAGCAACGCATGAAATTTCAATAGTGAGATACGAAGTAGTCCTGATACGATATGACGAAGTTCTTCGTGGTTGGGGTGTGGTCTCCTTATTGCGATTAAGACAACGCCAAATGCGGAATGATGTAAACAAATTTTACATCATTGTGCACTGCGTATAGTAGAAGATCAGTTCATGTTCAGTGGCTGCATCAGCCTGAAAAGGCGCCATGTCGTAAAGGAGCATCTGTGAGGCAATGTTTTATAGATAAAAACAATTTTGAAAGGGTTTGATGTTTCCGTATTCACGGCCTGAAATCAACGGAACATCGATGCTACGTGACACTTGAGATGGTGTGAAGTGCGACGCCACTGTGCAGTGGATGATCGCAAGCAAATTACTTAGCGTGATGACTCACAATACGCTAGACTAGTATGCGACGGAAGGGTCTGAATTTGCTGAATGCCTGGAGAACGTTACCTTCCATCAAGTGCAGTAAAGTATGGAGGAGGTAGTACTACGATATGGCGATATGTTTCGTAGTTAGGCTACAGTCTCCATATTGCACTTAAGAAAACGTTAAGTGCGGATGGATATGAACACATTTTACACCATTATCTACTGCATGTAGCAGTGGATCAGTTTATAATCGATGAATGTCTTAGCTTGGCAATGTACGCTGACAGAAAGCAGCGTATCTGAGGTAATGGCTTGTAGACAGTAACAATTCTGAAAGGGGCTGATATGTCCAGTATTCTAGCCTAAAATCAGCTTAACACCCTTGCTAAGTGACACTTGGGATGGTGAAAGAGAGACGACACTGGGCAGCGGATGATCGGAAATGAGGTATTTGGAGTAATGAATCATATTATGTCACGTAGCAGTCCGGTGTAAGGGTATGGATTTGGTGAATGCCTGGAGTGCGTAACCTGCTATCATGTGAAGTCCCAAAAGGGAAGCACGGAAGCCGGCCGGAGTGGCCGAGCGGTTATAGGCGCTGCAGTCTGGAACCGTGCGACCGCTGCGGTCGCAGGTTCGAATCCTACTTCGGGCATGGATGTGTGTGATGTCCTTAGGTTAGTTAGGTTTAAGTAGCTCTAAGTTCTAGGGGACTGATGACCTCAGAAGTTAAGTCCCATAGTGCTCAGAGCCATTTGAACCATTTTGGGAAGCACGGAGTAAGTGGTGTTACGATATGGTGGTATTTTTCGTGGTTGTGGTTTGGTCTCCCTATTGCGCTTAAGAAAACGCTAAATACAGAAGATTATGAGCACACTTTACATCACCGTCTACTACATGTAGTAGTGGATACGTTTACAGTCGATGATTCGTTTAACAGTGGACCCTGACATAAAGCAGCAGCTCTGAGGTAATGGATTGTATATCATAAAAATCTTGAGAGGGATAGGTTCGTCCAAAGTCCTAGGTTGGACTCAACACCAGTGCTTTGTGAAGCTTGAGATGATTGGAAACGATTTATCTTCAGTGGTGACTCATCCTGTACCATGTAGCAGTCCGATGGAAGTCTTTGGAGTTAGAATAAGGTGGTGTTTTTGGTAGTTAGGATACGGTGTTCTTATTGTGCTTACGTAAAAGCTAAATGCGGAAGGATATGAACACATTTTGCACCATTGTGTACTGAGTATAACAGAGGATTAGTCACAGCCAGCAGCTGTATTAGTAAGACATTCCTCCCTGTCATAAAACAGCATCTGTGAGGCACTGATGTGTAGATAATAACAATCCTGAAAGAGATTGGCGTGTCCAGAGTAATGGCCTGAACAATGCTAAGGGACACTTGAGAATGTGTGAAGAGCGACTCCACTGGGCAGAACATGCTTATGTTTGCAAAGCAATTATTTGAAGTGATGAATCACATAGTTCCATGCAGGAATCCTACGGAACGGTTAGGATTTGGCGAATGCTTGCACAGAGTTACTTGTGATCAAGTCTAGTGTCAACAGTGAAGTAAAGAGTTGGTGGTGAAACGATATGTTGGTCTTTTTGATGACTGAGGTATAATGGCCTTATTGCAAAGAAGATGCAAAATGCGAAACGATATAATCAAATTTTACACCATTGTGTACTGCGTATAGTAGAGGTTCAGTCTAAATTCGATGACTGCACCAGCATGACTATGCACCCTACCACAAAGCAGCGTCTGTGAGGGAATGGCTTGTAGATAATCCCTGAGCCCAACAGAGCACCAATGTTAAATGAGGTTGGAGATGGTGTATAGCGAAGCCACTGAGCAGCGGATGTCAGGAAATGAGTTATTTACATTGATGAACAGCGTCATACCATGTAGAACCTGATGGAATGGTTTGAATTTTCCAAATGCGTGAAGAACATTACCTGCGATAATACATAGTGCGAACAGTGAAATATAGAGTTGGTGATGTTACTATATGAGGGGTGTTTTTCGCAGTTGGGGTGTGGTCTCCTTATTACCCTTAATAAAACGCTAAATGCGAAAGGAAACTAACAAATATTACACCATTGTGTACTGCATATAATAGAATATTAGTTCGCAATCAATGATTGTATCGGTGTGATGATGGGCATAAAGCAGCAACTGTGAGGCAGTCGCTTGTAGATAATAACAATCCTGAAAGGCAACTCTGTGCTCAGAGTCTGGGCCTGCCCCCAACCGAATGCTAAGTAACTCTTGAGGTTGTGTTAGGAGCGTCGCCATTGAGAAGTGGTTGATCGGAAACTACAGTAGTTATCTGTAGTGATGAATGGCACTATAACATGTAATATTGCGAAGGAAATGTTTGAACTTGGCGAAGGCTGGAGAACGTCACTTACCATCACGTGTAGTGCCAACAGTATAAAATGGAGTACAAGCGTTAGAAAACGGCGGTGGTTTTAGAGGTTTGGGTACAGTCTCCCTATCACTCTTAAGAAACTGCTAAATTTGGAAGGATGTAAACACACCTTACACAGTTGTGTACTGTGTGTAGCACAGTATCAGTTTTATATGGATGATTCCACCAGAATGAAAATGCACAAAGTAATAAAACAGCATCTGCGAGGCATTGGTTTGCTGATAACAATCCGGAAAGGCTGTGGAGTGTCCTGAGTCCGAGCCTGTACCCAACGGTAAACCAGTGTTAACTGTCGCCATGGTGTAAAGTCGATGCGACTGAGTAGCGGATGATCGGAAACGAGTTTTTGAGTGGTGAATCACGCTGTACCACGTAACAAGTCGATGAAAGTGTTTGGATTTGGTAAATACCTGGAGAATGTTACCTGCCATACGTGTAGTGCCAACAGTGAGGCATGTAGAGAGTGGTGTTACGATATTGTGGTGTTTTTTGTAATGGTTTCGTACTGTCCTTATTGTGATGATGTAAACCCCAAATTGAAAGGATCTGAATACATTTAATATGTTACGTACTGAGTATAGTAGACGATCTAATCGCACTCGATGACTATATCAGCATGACAATGAACCCGTTCATAAAGCAGCATCTGTTTGGCACAGGCTTGTAGATAAAAACAACCCTGAAAGGGATAGGTGTGTCGGGAGTCGTGGCCTGAACTCAGTGGAACACTAAAACCAAACGACGCGTTATGTAGTATAAAGGGCGATGCCACTGAACAATGGAAGATAGGAAACGCGTTATTTGCACTGACGAATCTCTTTGTACCACGTGAGAATCGGATAGAAGTGTTTGGATTTGGTGAATACCTCTGGAAAATTACTTTTCATCATGTGTAATGCCAACAGTGAAGCACGCAATTGGTGGTAATATGATACGGCAATGTTTTTGGTGTTTGGGATATGGTGTCCTTATTGCGATGAAGAAAATGCAAAATGTGGAAGGATATCGACATATTTTACACCACTTTGTCGGCATATTGTAGGGGTACGATTTATATTCGATGACTGTATCAACAGACAGTGCACCGTGTCATAAACTAGTAGCTGAGACCAAATGGCCTGTAGAGAACGACAGTTCTGAAAGGTTTCGGTATGTCCAGAGTTCAGGCTTGAATTAAATGGAACACCACTGCTAAGTGACATTTGAGATGGTGTAAAGAGCGACGCGAGTGAGCACTTGATGTTCGGAAACGAGATTTTAAGCGTGCCGTATCTCGCTATACCACGCACAATCCGTTGGAAGATTTTGGATATGGCAAATGCCTGGAGATGTTTTCCTACCGAGAAAATGCTAAATGCAGAAGGATATGAAACATTTTATTCCATTATGTACTGTATACAGGACATTGTAGCCCGACAGATAGCAACATCTGTGAGGCAATGGATAATAACAATATTGAAAGTGATTGACATGTCCTGAGTCGCGGTCTGAACCCAACGGAAAACCAAAGTAAAATGACACTTAATACGGTGAAAGAACGACGCCACTGAGCTGTGGATGAACGGAAATGAGTTATTTGGAATTATGAATCACGCTACACCGTGCAAAAATCCAATGGAAGAGAGTAGATTTCTGCGAATGCTTCAAGTGTTACCTGCCAACACGTGTAGTGCGAACAGTGGACAGTCAACTGAGTAGATGGTGTTACGAATGGTGGTGTTTTTCGTGTTTGGCTTACGTCTCCTTATTGCCATTAAGAAAACGCTAAATGCGGAAGGATATGAACACATTTTACACCGCTGTGTACTGCCTATCGTGGAGGATCTGTTAGTAATCGATGATTGTATCAACATTGTAAAGCACCCTCTCATAAAACAATGTCTGAGGCAATGACTTGTAGATAATAACAATCCCGAAAAATGGATATATGCAAACGGAAGTGAGGAATGAATACTTGTACGAAGGGTTTAATCTTAACCCAGTTCTCCTGCTCACTAGGCAGATGCGCCAACCACTACGCTACGCTGGCCCAGTGGCTTAGCACAACTCCACGGACTATCGTAGCACACCTTCCTCCTGTATCCATATTTCCATTCACGCCTTAGCCCACTTTTGTTCCCCCTAAACTCGAACAGCGATGCACAGGATTGTCAAATATATAGGAATAGCACCTCAAAGTCGAACGAAACGGGGGTTCCTACCTAAAACCCAGGCATAGGTGCTTTAATCAGATTAGGCTAAAAAGTTCTCGACATCGTTTAAAGTCTCAAACATCTACGATGTATGTATGCAGACTGAAGAGGGGAATGAAAATTTGCACCAAGGCCGGGAATCGAAGCCGGGTCTCCTGCTCTGTAGGCCTTGGTTAAAACTTTTCTTCGTCGTTTCTGTCTGCATATAAACGTAATAAATGTTTGAGACTGGCCTGAACCCAACGGAAGACCAGGTGGTGGAAAGAGCGGCACCACTGAGCGGTATATGACCGGAAACTAGTTGTTTTAGTGATGAATCACTCTACACATCATGTAGCAGTCCAATGCAAGGGTTTTATTTGGCGAATTCCTGGAAGGCGTTACCTATCACGTGTAGCGCCAGCAGTGACGGTCAGAGGAAGTGGTGTAACGGTGTGGTGGTGTTTTTCGTGGTTGAGGTATGGTCTCCTTCCTGTGCTTAAGAAAACACTAAATGTGGAAGGATATTAAAAATATTACTCCACAGTGTACTGCGAACAGTAGAGGAGCAGTTTGCAGTTGATTGTATCAGTGTGAAAATCCATCCTGTCACAAAGCAACATCTGTGAGGCAACAGTCCTGAAAGGAGCTGATGTGTCCAGGATCCAGGCCTGAACCCAATCGATCAGCTTGGGATGAGTTAGAACGTCGACTTGGCTGAGCAACATCACTACCATCTCTCTTTTCGGCTGATGAGGAAGAAGGGTCCGCCATTGCCAAACAGACATTCAGACACCTTACTAAATGTGTCCCAAGCAGAATTCAAGCCGTCGTAAAGGCGAAGTGTGAATACGTCCCACACTAATGTCAACTATCAGGTAGCTGGACACTTATGATCAATTAGTGTTTGTAGTGATATAGTATTGTACTGATTGGTACCAAGAAATGCGGAATAATAGTTGGCGAAATATAAGACCTACTGTTTTGGTGGCCAAAACGCGTTTGCTGCCGAGGTGGACGCACAAGAGACAGCAGACCCCATATGGCTTTCTACAGGCGTTCAGAGCTACGATGCCCAGCAGTACTGTTGAAAAGCGTAACACATTAAGATAACTTTACTCGCCACGAGTCTAATTACAATCCAGCAGTGATATCAAATAGCTGTTATAGTTATTAGAATAGCGTTATTTATCCTATGTGCAATATACTACGAGCCTTTATCCATTTTCGTCTGATAGGGGAATCGCTTGAGCAGTCGTGCAATAGGATAGAAGTTTCCTCGTGTGGAGAAAGTAAGTGTTCCAATAAATTTATTAGCTGTAAACCACTCAAATCTCATCATTTAGTGATCAATCGAAATCCGTTATATATATGAGAATAGTGGTTGCTGCAGATGGTTTCAGTTCTGTTCCGGAAAAGTGTACCTCCAACTTTTCGTGTGTAAGGCTATAATAATACAGATGTGAAAATACTCACCTGCGAACTACTTCGTTCCGTTGCAATGCCACACCCACAGTGTGTCCATATATCCCAATAACGACTTTTTTCTACATCATTATCTCCATTAAATAAGTTAAAACGCTGCATTGATTTATTTTATAATCACTCTTTTCTTTAGGTGACTTTCTTTTGAAATACACCTGAGTCATCAATTTTTCGATGCTTTTCAGCATGTATTCCACCTTAGTAGTACTACACACTAACGTTGCCATCATAAATAAGAGTTATTTCCCGAGTATTGTGATTGTCAACATTTAATAACATGAGCAAACATGCAGCAGCATTTTCCACTTCATATTACATTTGGGATATTGTGGGTTATTGGCTGAATCTTTATTCCATGTTTGCGGCTGTTTCCTCCGTGACTACTAAATGTTTCCTCACATGCGTCTTCTTTTACTTTCTACAAATGAAATACTGTAATAATGGCACCTATTATCCCAGGTCGTTTTTCGTGATTCATATAAATTCATCATTATATAGTAAATAGGCACATTTTCACAGAAATGAAATAAAAAGAATTAATTCCACGTGTTTCAGTTGTCTTCACAATGGTAACGGTGAAAAATGTTCGGGAGCACTGTCTCAACATGAGAAATGCAAGAAGTTCAGAGAGAGGATGCGATGGAAGAGCGCAGCTATTTTAATTCGGACTGGGCTGTAACGTCCACTTGGATTATAATTAAAGTCCCGGTTGATCTCAAATCGATACCAGCGTTTAGTCAGTGTCGCCTGAAAGAGAGCGGAGAAGAGGTAGAATATAATTACTTGAATTTAGAGGAAGAATTTTTCGATGAAAAACTTCTGAACTGCCTTTCCGTCACCACTGCTGTTTTCGGCAGTCGCATACTTGGTGCCAGATGGCCTACAAGAAGTAAATGGTGCGATTATAAGATTGTCGAATGAGAATTTTGAGTAGCGGGAAGTTTCATTTAACTATTTGAACAAAATTAAGTGAAACGGAATAATCTGAAAACTGGAGGTTCAGTAGATTCTTATTATAAATTAACATCCTTTTTAATTAAAGTAATATGGTTGACAAAGGTTGCCCCATATGCTGTTACATATGTATTTACTACATTGTGATTATGGGAGGGGTAGGCTGGGTGAATCAAAGAACTACTTTAAAAAATTACACGAACCCGCGATACAAGTAGGTGAGAACAAGTCTCGTATAATACTGATTCATTACAGACTTATTAAACTTTGTTTTATTAGAACACGTTTAGCCACTAATTATTGATTAACTGTATTTTTTCGTTTATTTATTACCTGTATCTCTCTCTCTCTCTCTCTAACTCTTATATCCTCCAGGATATTGACAAAAGTATGGATTTTAAAGGAACCGTATACTTTTCGTAACTACATTAAATAGCTATTGGAAAGAGAGTGACAGTGATTTAGCCCTTGTTAAAATTGACGTTGAAATCTCCGAGAGATGTATTAGAAATGGAAAGCAAAACGGCCAGTGTCGGCTGTTGCGGTATATGCACCGCCAAGCATACCTTTCATGACAGCCTCCGTCGTTATATGCAGCAAGACAGGCAAACCCTACTAAGATAAAACATCATTTCTTATACGACCTAGATACAGGGTCAGGTACGATTTCTGTACATTAAACTGCGGCATATGCTAACTTCTGGCCCATAAGATGGGGTTTAGGAAACGTATTTCAAATATATGGACGTTTCCATGTTTTGTGGAAGTAATTACAATATTATCAGGCAGTTTTCGATTTAAAACTCCTCGTTGCTGCTTACCTCTGAAAGCCTAAGCAGAAAGGTCGTACATTCATACTTCATTAACTGCACTATTCACAGTAAAAATGAAACTACTGTATCAACTTTGGATTTGAGAAAAAAGAAAAATACCTGACTTATCTTGGCCTACTTCTGGAAGGTAAAGCAACTGCTGTCGGACAAATGTGTCTATAGATACAACTGGAATTTGCAATCAGACGGAACACACTGTAAATAAATTAACCATTTTATTCGGAATGACGGACGACATGTCAACCACGAAATAAATACACTCCTGGAAATTGAAATAAGAACACCGTGAATTCATTGTCCCAGGAAGGGGAAACTTTATTGACACATTCCTGGGGTCAGATACATCACATGATCACACTGACAGAACCACAGGCACATAGACACAGGCAACAGAGCCTGCACAATGTCGGCACTAGTACAGTGTATATCCACCTTTCGCAGCAATGCAGGCTGCTATTCTCCCATGGAGACGATCGTAGAGATGCTGGATGTAGTCCTGTGGAACGGCTTGCCATGCCATTTCCACCTGGCGCCTCAGTTGGACCAGCGTTCGTGCTGGACGTGCAGACCGCGTTAGACGACGCTTCATCCAGTCCCAAACATGCTCAATGGGGGACAGATCCGGAGATCTTGCTGGCCAGGGTAGTTGACTTACACCTTCTAGAGCACGTTGGGTGGCACGGGATACATGCGGACGTGCATTGTCCTGTTGGAACAGCAAGTTCCCTTGCCGGTCTAGGAATGGTAGAACGATGGGTTTGATGACGGTTTGGATGTACCGTGCACTATTCAGTGTCCCCTCAACGATCACCAGTGGTGTACGGCCAGTGTAGGAGATCGCTCCCCACACCATGATGCCGGGTGTTGGCCCTGTGTGCCTCGGTCGTATGCAGTCCTGATTGTGGCGCTCACCTGCACGGCGCCAAACACGCATACGACCATCATTGGCACCAAGGCAGAAGCGACTCTCATCGCTGAAGACGACACGTCTCCATTCGTCCCTCCATTCACGCCTGTCGCGACACCACTGGAGGCGGGCTGCACGATGTTGGGGCGTGAGCGGAAGACGGCCTAACGGTGTGCGGGACCGTAGCCCAGCTTCATGGAGACGGTTGCGAATGGTCCTCGCCGATACCCCAGGAGCAACAGTGTCCCTAATTTGCTGGGAAGTGGCGGTGCGGTCCCCTACGGCACTGCGTAGGATCCTACGGTCTTGGCGTGCATCCGTGCGTCGCTGCGGTCCGGTCCCAGGTCGACGGGCACGTGCACCTTCCGCCGACCACTGGCGACAACATCGATGTACTGTGGAGACCTCACGCCCCACGTGTTGAGCAATTCGGCGGTACGTCCACCCGGCCTCCCGCATGCCCACTATACGCCCTCGCTCAAAGTCCGTCAACTGCACATACGGTTCACGTCCACGCTGTCGCGGCATGCTACCAGTGTTAAAGACTGCGATGGAGCTCCGTATGCCACGGCAAACTGGCTGACACTGACGGCGGCGGTGCACAAATGCTGCGCAGCTAGCGCCATTCGACGGCCAACACCGCGGTTCCTGGTGTGTCCGCTGTGCCGTGCGTGTGATCATTGCTTGTACAGCCCTCTCGCAGTGTCCGGAGCAAGTATGGTGGGTCTGACACACCGGCGTCAATGTGTTCTTTTTTCCATTTCCAGGAGTGTATTTTTCTTAACGACACGTTCTTTTACGCTTCACTTAATCATGTGCTTAGATTGTTTACCGTAGACTTCAAGGCACATTTGCAATGGCCGCTCGAGAGATACACTAGCAGATGAAAGTATCGGTACGTTGGATGATATGCTGTTGCATGCTATGGCGATTCGATGGCGCATAGCGTGTGGCGTACTTGGAGCTTCACAACAGACTGCATCTCTCAGTGCTACCCATAGCAAGAAATTAAGTGGAGTCAAATCAGGGGACCTGGCCGGACATTTTACTTCAGAATTCCGTTCTATTCATGTGTCATACAACTGTTCGTGCCGTATTAGCGTTGTAACATGCGAGGAGTGAGGTGGCAGCCATCGTGTTGGAACTGCATACACTGTCGCTTATCCAGTGGTACCTTTTCTAGAAAAACGAGTAGAATATTCGTAAGAAAGGTTGTACTCGTATTTTCATTTAACACCACTGGGATGAAATAAGGTTCCTTAATGGAATTTCGTATGATGCCGCGCGATACGTCTACGCTCCACGGTCGCCGGTGTTGTACCTGACAAAGCCAGCGCGGATTTTCAGCTGTTCAGTAGTGCATGTTACATAAATTTACATTACCGTGTTTCTTAAAAATTTCTTCATCCGTAAAGAGCACAGTTGGAAAACGCAGTGCTGTCGTCCAGACACTACAGGACAAGTGGACAAAATTCTATACGACGTTCGAAATCACGTTCTCGGAGTGCCTGATATACGAGTAGTGACAGATGATAAGGGAGGAATTTATGTTGATGCAAGTTGAAAATAAGATTTCCCACATCTCTTGGAAATACGAGCACGTCTCGTGCCAGCGTGCGGATTGAAAAACGTAGCAACCAGAACAGTTTCTTCATGGGTACCGTCGGCTGCGGTCTTCTTCTTCATCCTCTTTTTGACGTTAGAGCTGCCTGTTGACGCTAATAACCTAATAATTTGTTCAAGTGTCTGTCGCGACGGGCAATGACGATCAGGGTAGACATTCCTTTATCGCCGTACCGTTTCAACAGCATTTCTTTGACATTTGCCCTATAAAACTAGCATATCTAACTTCTCCTCGTTGGTGTACGTGTTGAAGCAGGAATGACCAGCCGATAATCGACACAGTTCCTGCTATTTCTGCAGCGCATACATGCAAACAGTCGAAGGCTTTGACACTATGACGTAACCTGGCATGGCCGTGTTCACAACAGCCGAATACGGCCCACTTACCTTTCAATTTTAGGATATTTCTCGGCTTCTTTTTCGAAAAATTTCAACATAAATATTAACAATCGCTATGTCACTGTAATTGTCTTTCCAAGAACTACTGAGTGCGGTTATCAAAAGTATACTGTTCCATTAAAGAGAGTCATATTTGCGTCAATATCTCGGCTGATACCAGAGTTCAGAGCAGTATCAATGCAAAACACTGCGTCCCACTCAGGATACTGTCAAATGCGGAAAACCTCGTTTCGCTATCTGGAAGCGTTCGCGAAATAAAGGAGGTGATAAGAGGGCAAACCAGAACTATACCGACAAAGCAGCAGTGTGGACCAAAACTAGAAAAAGATGTCCAGTAAATGTGGACTGTAAAATGCATACTTTAAAAGCCATGAGCACTTATTCATCTTCGCTACTGTGACACATCTGTTCTACTGAAAGCCGTTTGCTTTACATATTTTGGAAGGAAGTAGTAGCGATCAAAACAAGAAAAAGTCTCCAGTAAATATAGGCTCTATAAGGTATACATTAAGAGCTACAAGTAGTTTTTCAGGAGAACAGAAGCGTTCCACAGTAACGAAGACGAACAAGTATGGAATTTATAAACCATGTTTACTGGATTTTTTAATTCCATACTGCCACTTCTGAAAGTTTGACATGGGGTCCCTTATAAATATTACCAAGAGTATTTTCTCTCGTGTTTCGGCAGATATTCGCATTTTAGTTTTCACAATGTGTAACTGGAGTCACCCCAAACAAATTGTGCTCATCTCCTCTTTCAAGCAACGTCCAGTGACGATGGAAAGCGTCGGTTTGAATCTTAGAGCGGCATTTTACATATACATTCGACAGTGAGGACCCATAATAGTCGAGCGCAATATTAGTTTTATCGATCTGTGTTAACAGGGACAGTATCGCATGAAGAAAAGCCAGTACTCCAGCAGCAATGGCACCGCACTGGCCCGTGCTGTGTTACCGCCATGCGGCGGCAGCGCTGCTCAGTCGCTGCTAGAGTAATGGTTAGTTCCTGTGTTTTAGTGCCGCTGTTAATACGTATTAATAAACTAAATCTCACACTAGAGTAATTTGGGACCGCTCTGTTGAATGGGCGCGGAAAACGCCACTTTAAAAAACCATTTTGTTTGTAACAGGAAAGAAAACGACGCTTTCCGTCTGTACTGGGCGTCGCATGAAAGACGTGACGAGGAATATTTGTTTTAGTTCTAGGTACATGTTCCAAAAACAAAATTTTAAATATTTGCCGACATCTGAGAAAATACTCCTTACCACTCTCAGGAGGGACAATCTGTGCTAGGAGTTTGGAATGGGATCATAGTGCGCTCTGGAGAAAGCCGATGTGGCGAAGGTCGATATAACTGTACTTTTGTAATAGTGGGGTGTATAGTAAATACCATGGGCTGCCAGAACAAATGTTGTATTTCAGCAGATTAGAAAAGAATTAGTTCCTTAACACGCCATTGTTAGAGGGAAACTGATGCAAACTGGTTGCTAAGTGTGTTTATGTTCTCAGGGAATAGATGTTATGTATGAGACGCTGAGAAGGATGGAGCGATCTTAACATCAACATCACGTTGTACGGAAGGCATAAGAGTAGATAACCGAACGATGTTCCTTAAACGGAAGGGAACTGAACTTTAATGACTGGTAACTGAAGTCATGAGTTGCACTGATGTATAATGTGTTTCGAGAAGAGTGGTAGGGTGCAGCGAACAGATTCGACCCAAAATTTACACAAATATGTGTGAAGTTTTTAATAGTTCAAAAGAACTGTGTAATGCAAAAATAAAAGTTTACTCCCATAACTAGTGATAATGAAGTCCTGATACCTTTAAGCTGCCCAAATGTATAATACTCATACCACAGACAATAATTTGGAAACCATGTCTGAATTGTAAAACTGAATAAAATAGTCACACGCACCACACACACACACACGCACACTCACTTACTCACTCACACGCACAGGCATATGAGACTGCATAGCTAGTACTTCTATACTGCACGGTGAGGACTGACTCGTGAAAGTAGTGAACCAAACTGAGCACGTGTTAGCTTTCTGCTTCTAAAGTCCAGGTGTGCAGTGAAGATGTCTCCCCAGCTTTGCAATGATCGATGTGATCTGCCAAAATAACTAAATCATTCGAGTGAGCATCCGAATCCTGACAATCATTTTTATGTAACGGTAATGAGTAATATTATGTTGCACAATGGTCGACAAACAGCGATTAACAAAATAACACCTGGAAACTAACAGTATGCAAAGAAGATTCGTTTATTATCTGTGTATTATGAGATTGGCGTTCAGGGATTAATTTCCCACACATTCACCTTGAGTGGTTGTGGATCGTAAAGTGATGCAACAGTTTTGAACAAGATGGTGGCCATCATGCTCTATTGACTTGATACAAAGAATGATATTCCAAAAAAAATCCGAAAGACGTATACTGATAAGCAAATATGCTGTCACTGAATGCAAGGTAATAACTTTACAGCTCCGCAGGGGTACTCAAACCTACACATACAAGATTTAGATTTACAAGCAGAAACATTGTTTTCTCATCTCTCAGTTCTTGAATAAATGAAACTAGTTCATACTTCTGGAGAGGGTACCATCATGAAAGTTGCAGAACGACGAACTGAAAAAATGATGTATGATGCTACAATCTGCTTCCGCTGAACCACGTATTAGCAAACTATGAGCTTTCATTTAATTACGCGTAAGCACATTGCCCAATTCGTAGTCGCGGAGTCGCCAGACTAGCCTCATCACAATAACCAAGCTTCACCAAACTGAAATTATCTCACCTGATTTTTTATGCACTACAGAACCTCTACAACTACTTTAACCTCCACCAGACAAAAGCAGGCTTCTCTCGAAGTATACACTATCGGGAAGCATTCATCTGAACCAGAACAGCACACACACTCGAATGCATAGTAGTAACCGCGAATTCTTTCCCAAACAAGAAGAATCACATGTTCTGGAACCGGCGAACAATTCCCATTGGTCGGCAGCATACTAAACCGCCAAAGATGTAAAACTGCACAAGAGGCAAAGAATAGGAATTATTACAGTGTGTGGCGTTTGTGCCACATATCTGTCAACGTTTATTACATTTTTATTGCTATGTTTTAATGCATAGTGTGGGGGATTTTGTTACGAGAGGCTAGCAAGGTGGTTGGATCACAAGACAGACTCATCGAACGACGCACCAGATGGTCACATAACGTGAGAACGGCCGGGCGAGCAAGCGCCGTATCGTATTGGAACAGAAAGAGATACTGAGGATTCTCCTACTGCGCTGGGCGCAAAGAAACGATTCTTTTATTATTTATATTCACTGTATGATATTAATATAGAGCTCTAACCATGCTGATGACGTTTCTTGCACTGAGAACTTGTTAATAATAATTTCAATATCACTCAATTTACCAGAAAATGCTAATTACAAATTGCAGTTACTGTCATTGCATATTGGTGGAAAGGATGGACCAATCACAAGTGCGCCCTGAAAGGGGAGATGCCAAACTGTTAAGTTGGCTTACAGGCAGTCTAAGATCGGATTTTGATGTGGCAACACGCGAACAAGTGTATAAAGGGTAATTGATTGTTAAAGTTGCCTCAGAAAACATATTTGTGGAAGCTCACGTGGATTCTAAGATCGTGTGAAACATTTTGTGACTCTTGCGGTGCCCGGGAGCTAATGGTTAATGACCGGGAATCTTGTTATGAATATTAACGATACACTCGCTCTGGAAATCGTTTTATTAGTTTTGCGATTGGGCAAATAAAACAAAATTAGTTGGCATACTAACGTTTATCGAGTCTCATTATGTTTTCCATTTTAATTAGCCACATTATTATGCACTGTTTATTGCACAAGCGTTAAAACTGGCGACCGTCGGAGAAGAAACCAACTAGGGCAATGTCTACGAAACGGAAGGTAAGCAAGTTGACTATAGTTCAGTTATGAGAAGTGGGGGCGGACGTATTGGACTGTCGTATGAAATCACTCGTAGCATCACTGTGTGTCCCCGGTACATATTGTGGCAAA
Organism: Schistocerca piceifrons; assembly: GCF_021461385.2. Lineage (NCBI taxonomy): Eukaryota > Metazoa > Arthropoda > Insecta > Orthoptera > Acrididae > Schistocerca > Schistocerca piceifrons. Next base: position 463,206,138 of record NC_060149.1, read on the forward strand.
CGATATTTCGAGAATTTATTTCCCTCTCCCCTCTGATAGTGTTACAGGTGCTCGTATTGGTTAATTGAAACTGCACAGAGCAGACTCACGTAAAGCACAGCGAAGATAAATATCGCGATCTACCACAAAGAAAATGTGATGGGAAGAAATGAAAGTGCCGATTGTACAGGCTCCTTTCGAAGTGTAGGGCTTCACTTGTTTGAAGGTCTATCGCATTTATGAACATTTACGTAAATGGTCGCTCAGAGACCCATAGCTACTTAATTTAATTTTTAGTAACTCTATTTTAAGTTGCTTATTCGATCGCACTTTACACTGTACTTGTGGTTACGTGGTGTTCCCGTTGTTTAATTACCGTTCGGCGCACTGGAAACGAAATGATTATTAATTTATAGAGTCTGCCCGGTATATGAGCCTGATTTCACCTACGGGGATAACACAGATGCCAGAAACCTTAGCACAGGGCAATTAATACGTTACATAAGAGCTGGAACCTCAGTTCGCTAACGGAGGTGCCAGAGTGTGTGCGTTTGACAGAAATCTGTTACGGCATCGGAACGTTAATTAATGTTACATAACTGCTCAATACATGGATTGAGACCTAATATGGAAACCTGAAAGTTAACCTTTACTGCCACTGGTTTCGTAAAGTAACAAGGGAACACCTTTACTTGGCCTCCTGTAGAAAGCTTATTATTAAATACGTCCTTTGAAAATGATTAAACGCGTTGGTAATTCACTAAATATTAAAACTGATGGTTCCCAGTTAATAAATTGTACACAGTCTGTAGGGATTTTAACTTCGGCTCCTAGACTCGTTCCTGCAGAAGATAATTGGCATTGTCACTTTTAATATACATGGGGTCAACATCACAGTTCCAAATTCCGTTCGATCCACCAAACACTTTAGACTCAATATTCCTCGTTCCTACTACTCCTTTAAAACGTAACTCTGAGCAAGGAAAATAATTTCGTCAAGCTGCTTACAGAAGTGTTGCGAGCGCTAGCTGACCACCTGTTAACCACCTTCGGTCTCAATTTAGTCATTCAGCTGACACAACTCATTCGGTCAGACTGGTGGAGTATTTGAGAAACTGAATTTGCATCTGAAAAGAGTAGGTGCACCATGATCTCTACAGGCCTCTGACGAATGTGTGCTATACTTATCCAGACATACTTCACGCAAATGTTGCGGTGGTAGATCCGACGAAATGTTACTCATTAATGACGTAGGAAATTTTTATTTTGTGGAAACTAAACTGAAAAACAACATTTGCATAATAAATACATGTATTACAGGAGCATATCTATCGTTAGTTCTACAACGTCAGAGGTAATGATCGTCACGTTCATGGCATTCGATAATCTACTTGCTCATCTTGGAGCCTCTCTAATGGCAAGAACTTCGTGGAGCTCTGTCTTCGTTGCATGGGTTCGGGATATGACGAATCCAAGATTTATAAAGTGGGGACTGGTAAGTGTCTCCATTTATCTGTAACTGCAAGCTCTGAGCACGCTTAGCACCCACAATGTGGTGAGGTAGTGTAACGCTGTGTGTCATCAAGACCGAAGATCTTAATTTAACGGCTCGGATCGCGAGCATTGTACAAAGCGCAATTCTTCAGCAAACTCTCATAATGGATAGGGTACACTAATGGTGATGAATTGCACCCACTCAACAACGAGAGCTCGTGTGGGTAGCAAGCCAGAGTACGGTTAGACACAATAAACTGTGTGAACAGTAGCAAATCAGATTTGCAACAAAATCTGTTTTATTGATAAAAAGACGGGAGGGTATCTTTAAGAAACAGTTCCCGTTTTACATTCAGAAATCGTTGTAGCCAGTAATGAAAGGTCTAGTGAGAGTAAAGAGACCTAGAAACGGCACCCTCTTCATTGCAACCTAGACATCCCATCTGACTTAACAATTTCATAAATGGAAGAAGCTGGGAGAAGGCGGTGTCATTGTAGAGGAGCATAGAAGGGTCGTCTTGTCGTGCCGAGAAGTAATGTCGGCTGATGTAAGCGAACTGCAAAATGAGAGGTCTGAAGAGAGTGCTACGAATGTGAGGAACGTGCTAAGACATGTGAATAGCAAGGTGGAAAAAAGTTTTCGTTTATTGTAACGCTTGATTCACTGGTTCTGCCGGAGAAATAAAGTTAGGTTTGCTCCATCTTAAAATGGGTCCGGAAATTTCAAATCTGATGAATTCTCATAAATGTCGACACTATGTGCATCTCACGTGAGAACCTTGAGCGAAATGTGGTAGATGCGGTGGAAAACCTCATGAAAAAGGACTCTCGTGTTCATTCCCCTCAATCTGTGCCTGACTGTTTGGGTAATCATGGTTCTTGTAGACGCTGATGCCCTGCGTTCCTTAAAGAAAAAAGGTGCAATAAATCAACGCGGCAAAACAGTAATGACGCGAAAAAGGCCGACAAGACGCTGATGTCTCCTATTGATTCAACATCCTCCCTTTCAGTGGCAAAGAAAACAACGACGAAAGTTGATGACTTAACTCAGACGGCTATCGCCAGTACGAATACCTGTGCTGGAGAGTGCACCGGCAGAACCACACTTACATAACGGCCAGGAAATTTAAACACAACAGCACACAACACGCAAGCCAACATCACCATTAACCCTCTGAGACCTACAAATTAAAAAAAAAAGAATTGATCTTCACCATCATAGTACGCATTGGATACACAGAATACAAGAAAAAACTGGCAAAAAGTAAACAATGACGGTTTTAAGGAGGTGGTTTCACTTTTGAGCCATTAGGACATGAAGCGTCCAAACACTCATCATTTAATGAAATATACAGGGTGATTCAAAAAGAATACCACAACTTTAAAAATGTGTATTTAATGAAAGAAACATAATATAACCTTCTGTTATGCATCATTACAAAGAGTATTTAAAAAGGTTTTTTTTCACTCAAAAACAAGTTCAGAGATGTTCAATATGGCCCCCTCCAGACACACGAGCAATATCAACCCGATACTCCAACTCGTTCCACACTCTCTGTAGCATATCAGGCGTAACAGTTTGGATAGCTGCTGTTATTTCTCGTGTCAAATCATCAATGGTGGCTGGGAGAGGTGGCCGAAACACCATATCCTTAACATACCCCCAGGGGGTAAGATCAGGGCTTCTTGGAGGCCAGTGATGAAGTGCTCTGTCACGGGCTGCCTGGCGGCCGATCCATCGCCTCGGATAGTTGACGTTCAGGTAGTTACGGACAGATAAGTGCCAATGTGGTGGCGCTCCATCCTGCTGAAATACGAATTGTTGTGCTTCTTGTTCGAGCTGAGGGAACAGCCAATTCTCTAACATCTCCAGATACTGTAGTCCAGTTACAGTAGCACCTTCGAAGAAAAAGGGACCAAAAATTTTATTGGCTGAAATGGCGAACAAATGTACAACTAAATGAAACTTTATAGCTCCCTTAATTCGCCGACAGATAGTGCTTAGCTCTGCCTTTTGTCGTTGCAGAGTTTTAAATTCCTAAAGTTGTGATATTCTTTTTGAATCACCCTGTATTTAAAAACAATTTAACATTCATCGTAGAAACAATCCCACATCTCGAAAGTTCCACGAACTCATAAAGAGTTGCACTGGGCCTCTCCTGGCATGTAGTAAATCACTGACAATATCATCATAACGATCTTGACCCTGAGAACAGCTTCGTTGATTAGGCTCTTGTGTAAATGGGCACTTCGCAGTTGCGCTAACTGTTTCGATCTTCTTTGTATCTCTCCCCTTCTTCCGTCAAATCCTTGGTGGTCACTTTGCTTTTTCGGCCAATGGCTTGAGTGCTGGAGTGTCCCCTGTTCATACTACTGATTGTGGGATCAGTGCCAGTGGCAACTGCTTCCTGTACTGCAAGCGGTAAGAACCATCACGATGAAGCGTATCTAGAAGCAGTGAGCAGTCAGGGAGAATAAGTAGACTGCATTTGAAAATAAGTGCTTGTTCATTATTACTGCTACTGTTATTATGTATGTGCACATATCTGCTTATATTTACGTTATTGCATTATTGTTGTTCTAATCTGCATGACTCAACACAGCCACCACCAACAGCAGCATTAATAGCAGAGCTCCCCAACCTGTTGACGTGTGGCCAGCGGTCACGGGCACCGCAGTAGTCTGTATTTGAGTTCCCGGATCTGGTGGCGTTCGATATCGACCAAAGGTATAAGCAGCAGCATCGAAACAGCAGACGAGTGCTACTACTACTGCTACTAATAGTACTATTATTATACTACTGCTGATAGCAGAATGCTGCCACTGCTCTTTGCTAGTACCTAGAGCTTATTAGCAAGTGGTTCAAAGCGTGTGAAATTGCGGCTATAGCCAGTGAGGAACTTTGAAATTGTCATCGATATAGGGAATGTGCGACGAAGTGGTACCGAAGTGCGCTGTATGTGATTAGAATTAGACTGCCTATGTGGTCTACATACAAGGAAAAATGACTGACGAGTATAGTCTGCTGCTTGCACCAGTTGATGTTGTCCTGTATAAAGGTGACGCGGCAGTAGTGGATATGTATGGAGAGGCAATGCTCGAATTAAGAACTGATGGTGTAATAGTATAAATCAAGTGTCAAGTGAAGTGAATTTACAAGAACTGTATTCTGCATTAATGATCTCGTCAGGCAGGCTGTGTCACCAGTGGCGTTCTATGACGCTATCACCTATTTGTGAACCAACAAAGTAACTTTAGACCAGCAACAGCAATATATAAATGTGCTGCAACCTATGAAGGTTGAACCAGTAAGTGTGAACCCTGTGGACGTTGAATATGCTTATGGGATACCATTATGATTAAATACAATACAGGCCGAATTCTAGGCTTCTAAACTTATAATGTTTGGGGAATACTGTGCGTGAATATGTACGTGTGTATATAAGAATAAAAAAAAGTATTAAGTTAAAATATATTTTTTTCTGACACCTATCATCATCATGAACATAAAACTTATAGGTTTAAAGGAGATTTTTCATAAAATGAAGAGCAACTGTATTTGTGAAACAACTATCAGTTTTTTATTGTACATTTTTCATATTTATAATAAATAGTACATTTTTTTGTTAGAACAAATATATGTATTTTTGTTTGCGAAAACAAACAGCAGATAATATGTTTTCTTACAAAAAAAGAATGTGACTCACATATTGAGCTAGTACATTTCACATAATATATTGGTTCTCAACATACCTCTGTATTTGAGTACGCATGCCTATGCCAATTTCTTTGGCACTTCAGTGTGTATCCATTGCTTGTTCCGGCTCATAAATCTTATTGGTCTGTTCTCCAAACCAAGGCTGAAACCTCATAGTTTTCCCACTGAACCTTTCTTTCAAAAGTCTACCGTCTGTTTACCCATTTTTATTTTCGCTTTAAAAATATTAACTTTCAATCGTAGCTCAGTCACCTCTATAGACCGATTTATAAATGTACACATGTTTAGATTGTGAAAGACGTACGTGCCTGTGGGTATTTCCGGAAATTTACTACCTCCTGGATGTAGTTCATTGTTACTCTCGACGATATTAGGAGTGCTGTTCTACACACATCAAAAATTTTTTGCATCACCCCAGTTCCCAAAACTCCTAAAGACAGACGTTGACTGGATATTGTATCTCAGACTCAGTCTCTTTGACTTTTCATAGATGTCACTAATCACGCCCAAAGATGTAAACAACCATGAATTAGCAGGGCCTATTAGACGGAGGGGGTCCGACAGCCGATCAGTTCCAGTCATTCCACCAGGAAGGAGGTACACGCCTCGTGTTGTTACTTTGTGCCAGGAAGGGATATCAACAAGGGAAGCGTCCAGGCGTCTCGGAGTGAACCAAAGCGATGTTGCTCGGACATGGAGGAGACACAGAGAGACAGGCCGCTAATGGGCTACCCTGACAACAACGCCATCATCCTGAATAATGCTTTTCGTGCAGCCACAGGACGTCGTGTTACGACTCAAACTGTACGCAATAGGCTGCATGATGCGCAACTTCAGTCCCGACGTCCATGGCGAGGTGCATCTTCGCAACCACGATACCATACAGCGCGGTACCGATGGGCCCAGCAACATACCGAATGGACCGCTCAGGATTGGCATCACGTTCTCTTCACCGATGAGTGTCGCATATGCCATCAACAAGACAATCGTCGGAGACGTGTTTGGAGGCAACCTGGTCAGGCTGAACGCCTTAGACAAATTGTGCAGTGAGTGCAGCAAGGTGTTCCCTGCTGTTTTGGGGTGGCATTATGTGGGGCCGACGTATGCAGCTGGTGGTCATAGAAGGCGCCGTAACGGCTGTACGATACGTGAATGCCATTCTCCGACCGATAGTGCAACCATATAGGCAGCATATTAGCAAGGAATTCGTCTTCATGGACGACAATTCGCGCCCCCATCGTGCTCATGTTGTTAATGACTTCATTCAGGATAACGCCATCGCTCGAGTAGAGTGCCGCATGTTCTCCAGATATGAGCCCAATCGAACATGCCTGGGGTAGATTGAAAAGGGCTGTTTATGGACGACGTGACCCACCAGACACTCTGAGGGATCTACGCCGAATTGCCGTTGAGGTGTGGGACAATCTGGACCAACAGTGCCTTGATGAACTTGTGGATAGTTTGCCACGACGAATACAGGCATGCATCAGTGCCAGAGGACGTGCTACTGGGTATTAGAGGTACCGGTGTGTACAGTAATTTGGACCACTATCTCTGAAGGTCTCGCTGTATGGAGGTACAACATGCAATACGTTGTTTTTATGACCAATAAAAAGAGCGGAAATGATGTTTATGTTGATCTCTACTGCAATTTTTTGTACAGGTTCCGGAACTCTCGGAACCGAGGAGATGCAAAACTTCTTTTTGATGTGTGTATATTCGCTATCCAATCAGTGCAATATTCTATTCACCACTTCTTAGATATTTCAGTGGAAAGAAATTAGCATGTCACATTGACGAACGCCCTTTCACAGTCAGAGTGTAGACCATCACATCTAAGTCGAAACTCATGCATTTTTCAGGATAAACATGAGGCACAGATTACCACAGAAATATGAATCGAAGTCTTGGTAGCGCTGAAATTGTAGAACATATAGTTGCCGTTGAAGTAACAATGTAGTTCTTCTGTTGTCTGTAAAACACTATACGAGTCAAAGCAGTATATAATAATTTCGTATTTCTTCTTAACTACGCAACCCACTGGTTTCCAGAGCCGCCAGCAGCGTCTCAATTCGTGAGCCCACACTCTTTATTAGATTTCCACATCATCTTGGACATTGTATTTCGCATAAACACACCAAGAAATCTCGAAATGTTGAATTTTTTTAATGAATTTAAGCAGATCTGTAGTAGTTGCCTATCAGTCTGGTCGTATAACTAGGAGTCATTTTTTAAATAACTACTCCAAAACCTTCTCTGTGTACTTTTAAGTATGGTTCTTTTTCTATCGCAGTAGATTCAATAGCTTTATTATGTCTCATCACTCCCTTCAGGTGTTCTTCTGTGTTTCTTGCATTCTTCAGGGCGTGAGCTATGGCCACAGCTTCATCCACAAGTGAGCCGACCACAGATAATCCCACAGGTGGTGGAATGAGAAAAGACATAACTCCGCCACACGTCTTGGGTCTTGGTAGAACTCTAGGTGTTTTAACACGACTTTTTCTCCTTCTTCTGCTTCTTCTCCATCTTCTTCTTCTTCATCTTCTTCTTCTCTATTTCATGATGTTTCCAGCTACAGACACAGCTTTCTGTATACTATTTTTTCCAGGGTTTTTCTTCTTTAGTGAATGACGAGGAGCATTCGTAATGTGTCTAAACTTTATACCAGCACCCAATGAAAGTGTGGCACATACTGTCTTACCAGCTGCTTGTGACAATGGGAATTCAAGCCATTTTATTAGAGCTTTGTTAGCTCAACGTTTTTTGACAAACTCTATGAGATACACATCAGAGTCAGATGTTCTCTGTGATGTCATGTCATACACCAGGTAAATCTGCTTTAAATTCATGTTGTCCTCTTTGAAAGCGATGGTGAGGTCAGCATTATCACGAACTAACTGCTTTGGACTCTTGGAATACGTCTGGCTCAAATAAAAGAACATCCACTTTAACACGTCGGCCGAAACAGAAATATCTGTGTATCTGATCCATGATGACACTATCGAATATGAATACTGTGTTTGGTTTTACCTCTTCTTGCGGTGGGATATCACTGCTTTAGTTGAAATCTGGTATGCAACTGCATTAACACTATTTAAATCTCCTGTAATAGTTGGTATTTTGGTTGAAACAGTGTTTTTAAAAATATATATACATGCTCGAATCGAATGCTCTCAGGATGTGTTATCACTCGCAGAATAAGATTAATCTTCTCACAACCTGAAGATAACATTATTAAAGAATGTACGTCATCAGGAAATAACTATCTATTCTTCTTCTTATCCCTCCTCAGGTTCCCAGCATGACTACAGGGCTAGTCTATTAATAGAAGCAACTTATGATGGTGGTGCTTAGTCCACTAGGCCATGACGACGACTACACATTTATGTTAACGTACTACGGTTTCTGAAGATGCATAGTAACACACATGTGATTTACTTGCTGTATTTTTATTCTTATAAGCTCTTACATATTGCTGGATATACAAACGTACTTAAATGTGAATGTAACTCCATGGCAATATCTGGCACATTTACATCATATATAGTTGCATCCACTGATAAGCAGCAGGTGTCATATAGTTGAGCACTCGCTTCCTCCAATGAGGGATAGGGTGCTTGCCGCGCTAGCTCCAGTAAATTGACCCATAATTCCTCGTAGAATTTGTAGACAGTTGGTTGCCAGTCCAGTCTGTGATCTTCTGCCACTTTGGTCACATAACTAGCAAACATTAAGTGGTTCAAACTAGGTTCCTGCAAGTACGTGCACTTGCTGTCATTACAGACTTTTTCTTTTGGAAGTTTCCCGCTGTAATTGTATGGTTTCCCAACTCTACGTATACTTATCACTCTATTTCTCTAGGGGACTCGTACTTAGTGAGTACGTGGCTGGCAACCACGGGGCCCCGAGCTGAGTCCTGGCATTGCTTCCACTTACTTATGCCAGGCTCCTCACTTTTATCTTTCCTGTCTGGCCGTCCTCGGCCAACTCTTGTTTTTTCCGACCCTGACGCTATTACATTTCGAGGGCTAGGGATCTTTCTTTTCCCAATCCTTTACTTCATCTGATACCGGGCAGCAGCGGGCACCAGTATCGAATTGATGCACATAGCAAATGATGCTTCAGATGGATCAAGATCGGAGACTCATGAGCGAAACCAACCATAGTCTGGTTCTTCGGCCATGATACTGTGATGTGGAAAGGAAATGGAAAGACTACCACATTATTATATTTCCTGAACGTTGGAAGACGGAGGAAATGATGGCGTTTCCTGGAGTAAAATATTCCGGAGATAAACTACTTCCCCGTTCGGATCTCCGGGTGGGGAGTATTTCAGGTGATGTCATCAAAAGAGATGAACATTTTAATTTCAGGATTGGGACATGGAAAGTGAGAACACTTCAAAGAGCAGGAAAACTGGAAAATCTGAAGAGAGAAATGAACAAATGTGAAGTGAACATAATGGGTTTAAGTGAAGTGAGGTGGACAGATAGTGGTGAAATAGTATCAGGTAATTACACAATGTTTTATTCCGGTGGTAAAAGTCTTGAACGTGGCGTAGCAATAGTGATGGGAAATGAAGTAGTGCAAAGTGTGAATAAAGTCGTGTGTCATAGTGACCGTTTAATGTTTGTGAAAATAAGTGCAAAACCAGTAGACATTCTAATAGTCCAAGTGTACATGCCAACATCAGATCACGATGACGAAGAAGCGGAGAAAATGTATGATGAAATAGAAGACATCATTCAGTCTGAAGGAACAGGAAAAGTAAATACCATAATCATGGGTGACTGAAATAGTGTGGTTGGACAAGGCGATGAAGCAAACATTGTTGGACAATATGGATTAGGAAAAAGAAACAACAGAGGAGGAATGCTAGTGGAATTCTGTCACCAAAATAATTTGGTAGTGATGAACACTTGGTTCAAGAAAAGGAAGAGTAAACTGTGCACATGGAAGAGCCCAGGAGACATGAACAGATATCAGATAGACTACATACTTGTCAAACAGAGGTTTAGGGGCAGTGTGAAGGACGCCAAGACTATGCCGGCTGCCGACATCGACTCGGATCACAACCATTTGGTTGCAGATATCAGCACAAGGCTGAAGAAGATCCGAACACATGGGAGGAGAAAACAGAGATGGGACATGGAAAAGCTAAGAGAGAATAACGTGGAAGTAAGAGATTCGTTAGAGAAAAAATTTAACTCAGTGAGACACAAAAACACAAGTGCAAGTGCGAAAGATCAGTGGCAAAATGCTAAAATGTTTTTTTTAAATACTCTGAAGAGGGAAGTTGGGAGGGAAACACTGGATCACCAATGAGATGCTGGAGAAGATGGAGGAAAGGGGGAAGTGTAAACATGTTAAAGAAGAAGAATACAGAAGACTTAACAACGCGCTCAGGAGGGAAACAGACAAAGTGAAGGAAAAGTACTTAGAAGAAATGTGTGACGAAGTAGAAGAACTACAAAGAAGAGGAAGGTACGATCTCATGTACCAGAAAAAGAAGGAACTGGGAGAAGGAGAGAACAAAAGTGTAAGGACGTTCGGAATAGAAGGTTCTAGAGGACTAGTGGTTACTGAAAAAGTGGAAGTGCAGAAAACATGGGAAGAATATATAAGGAAACTATATTATACAGAACATCGCCCAGATGACATCGACATAGAACTAGAGGAAGCTATTGACGAAGATGAAGAAGGGCCCAGTAGAGTAGGCGATAAAGGAATGAAGAGTAGGAAAGCTACAGGGGATGACGACATACCAGTGGATTTGCTTAAAGAAATCGGAAATGAAAGTTTGAAAGTTCTGACACAACTCATAAACAAAATAAATGAAACTGGACGTCACAATGGTTACTCTTGAGAACAAAAAGCAAGCCAAGAAGTGTACTGATTATAGAACAATCAGTCTGATATCGCATGTGGCAAAGATCATTTCAAGAATACTAAAGAGACGGTTGGAAAATACCAGTTTGGCTTCAGGAAAGGAAAAGGGACCAGAGACGCCAATCACATGATGAGGATATTGTCAGAGAGAGTTTTGGCAGTTAACGAAGAAGTTTGCGCTTGTTTTAAAGACTGGCAGAAGGCCTTTGACATAGTCAATTGGAATATATTGATGAACATCCTTAAGGAAATAGGAACCAACTGGAGAGATCGGAGACTTATAAGGAACTTGCACCTGGGACAAAGGGTAAAGGCACGACTGAACTATGGAGAAACGAACAGTGTGGAAATAGGAAGGGGAGTGAGACACGGATGTTGCCTGTCGCCTAGTCTCTTCAACCTGTATGGAAAAATGCTGGTGAGAGAAGCCCTGAAAGGATGCGGAAACTTCAGAGTAGGAGGACGTCTCATCAACACCATCAAGTATGCAGACGAGCTGGTAGTGCTCGCCAAAAATCAGAGACAGTTGCAACACACGACGAACAGTTTGGTGGAAACGAGAAGAAAATACGGCATGGAAATCAACATCGAAAAATCAAAGTGATGCGCATATCAAAACGTGAGAAACACTTGAAGATAACTGTTGACAATCGGAGACTGGAAAATGTGAATCAGTTCAAGTACTTGGGAAGTTTCATCACAAAGAATGCTCACTGCACCAACGAAATCCGAGTAAGAATCGCCATGGCCAAAGCTGCTTTCAACAAGAAGAGGACTCTAATGACCAGCAAGTTGAGTTTGGCATTGAGGAAAAAACTGATAAAGTGCTACATTTGGAGCATTGCACTGTATGGAGCAGAGACATGGGCCATGAGAAAGAAGGAGAAAAAATACTTAAGAGAGCTTTGAAATGTGGTGCTGGAGGAGAATGGAAAAGATCAAGTGGACAGATCGCATAAAAAATGACGATGTACTGCGAAGAGTAGGAGAGAAGAGAAGTATTCTGTGTATAATTCTTCAGAGAAAGGCCAACTGGATTGGACATGTACTTAGACACGAGGGACTCATACATGATGTCATCGAAGGGAAACTCAGAGGAAACGCAGGACGAAGAAGAAGAAGAATTCAACATCTGAACATCTGGACGACATGAAAGATGGAAGGAGATACAACAGACTGAAGGAAGAAGCTGAAGACAGAGAACAGTGGAATCATAAATTCTCCGTACGAAGACATGGACCTGCCACTAGGCAGAATACTACATAATAATAATAGTTATCACACGGCCGTCTCTGGAAAATATTACTTTGGCGTCACTTTATTTGATGTTTTAGAACACCACTAATGGAAAGAACTCTCAGTTTAAAACATGTCGATATTGATGCGGTTACATGTACCGCTGTTTAGATTGTATGTAATAGTGAACAGCAGTATTTTTTGTGTCAGGTACTGATTTTACCATACCTGAAAGGGAGGAGCTATCTCTTTTTTCTGATTATGCTTATCTCCATCATCACTTACACTTACATGACTGCCTTCTTGCTGGGGGAGGGTAGTTAAACGCTTCAATATGACTTGTGGAAGTTCAGTCACTCACATGATTGAGCCACCGAACTGCGGTTAGCTGCATATGTAGATTTTTCGGTAGGAGTATTGCAACGGCTAAATCATATTTATAGATTATCTGTGTCATACAAATATGTCGGGTGGTAATTACTGAACTATATGAAAGAAACGTAAATTAATTACAAACTAAGACGTGCACACACTTTATTCAACATGTAAACGTCACTACAGCTATTCGGATATAGGTTATGACATGTCTGATACGCCTAGCATCATTGACGATGGTGTGGCGCAGACGAATAGCGAAATTCTGCATGACTCTCTGAAGTGTTGGAAGATTGATGCTATCGATGACCTCCTAAATGGCTGTTTTCAGCTTAGCAAAGGTTTTGGGTTATTGCTGTACACTTTGTCTTTAACATGGCGGCCAATGGAGGCCCATGCCAGTGGCCTCTGAGTACCCCAGAACCAGAATCCGATCTCCAAAGCGCTCCTCCAGGACTTCAAACACTCTCCTACTTCAATGGGTTTGAGCTCCGCCTTGCATGAAATTAGGGTTACTTTGGATAATGGGGATGATATCACCTTCCAAAATCTTCACATACCGTTCGGTAGTCACCGTGCCATCAAGGAATATCACACCGATTATTCAGTGATTGGACATTGCACACCGCACAGTCACCCGTTGAGGGTGAAGAGACTTCTCGATCGTGAAATGCGAATTCGCAGTCCCCCAAATGCGCCGATTTTGCTTATTGGCGAACCCATCCAAACGAAAGTGGGCTTCGTTGCTAAATCAAAACATGCATCCGCATACTAATTCCCATCATGCCCTCACGGCCAACCGTGCAGTTTGAACGTCCTAACTCAAACCGTTCAGAAATTATGACGATTTTATTTTATGTAGTTCAATAATTGTAGCCCTGTAAGTGCACAATGAGCGCAGCAGTCAGTTTATTGCCACAGTAGCAATAAGTAATGGCGTCGCATTTCTTGACGCTAAGTTGTCGTACAGTAGGGCATTCGCCCTCACACTGACTTGCGTGAAGGCAGTGAAATTGGTGTTGTTAATGCTGATACAACTCCTAATGGGTTTGAATCATTGTTACTGCCGCAGGCTGGTGACAATGCTAAATGCAGCACACTGGTATATTCACAGAATATACGTGCTAACTGTTCTACAGCAAATCATTACTTCAGAATGGTACACACTGGTCCCGCTTGAAGATTATGTATTTACTGCTCAAGAGGACTGCTCCGATGTGTTTTATATGTACTTTCGACTAGAATCGGAAAACGTGTGTAAGATACTAATTGATGTTCATGAAAAACATGCAAAAAGACGGTAGTGTCTGCGTGTTGTTGATTATTACCTTTTCCGCATTATATCACGATTGTGTGATACCTCACATAGATATCTTTTGCTACTTCAAATGTTTAAAAATGTGGTGGTTATTTTTAAATGTGAAGCTAGCTATAAGTACTATGAGGCGAATGGTCGATGTCAAATTCATGGACTGCTGCCGACTAGACTTCATTGTGTAGAATGTAGAAAAACAAGATGACCAATAAAAAATTCTGATTACACGCACGTTTTTTTTCGTAGAAATACACTCCTGGAAATGGAAAAAAGAACTCATTGACACCGGTGTGTCAGACCCACCATACTTGCTCCGGACACTGCGAGAGGGCTGTACAAGCAATGATCACACGCACGGCACAGCGGACACACCAGGAACCGCGGTGTTGGCCGTCGAATGGCGCTAGCTGCGCAGCATTTGTGCACCGCCGCCGTCAGTGTCAGCCAGTTTGCCGTGGCATACGGAGCTCCATCGCAGTCTTTAACACTGGTAGCATGCCGCGACAGCGTGGACGTGAACCGTATGGGCAGTTGACGGACTTTGAGCGAGGGCGTATAGTGGGCATGCGGGAGGCCGGGTGGACGTACCGCCGAATTGCTCAACACGTGGGGCGTGAGGTCTCCACAGTACATCGATGTTGTCGCCAGTGGTCGACGGAAGGTGCACGTGCCCGTCGACCTGGGACCGGACCGCAGCGACGCACGGATGCACGCCAAGACCGTAGGATCCTACGCAGTGCCGTAGGGGACCGCACCGCCACTTCCCAGCAAATTAGGGACACTGTTGCTCCTGGGGTATCGGCGAGGACCATTCGCAACCGTCTCCATGAAGCTGGGCTACGGTCCCGCACACCGTTAGGCCGTCTTCCGCTCACGCCCCAACATCATGCAGCCCGCCTCCAGTGGTGTCGCGACAGGCGTGAATGGAGGGACGAATGGAGACGTGTCGTCTTCAGCGATGAGAGTCGCTTCTGCCTTGGTGCCAATGATGGTCGTATGCGTGTTTGGCGCCGTGCAGGTGAGCGCCACAATCAGGACTGCATACGACCGAGGCACACAGGGCCAACACCCGGCATCATGGCGTGGGGAGCGATCTCCTACACTGGCCGAACACCACTGGTGATCGTCGAGGGGACACTGAATAGTGCACGGTACATCCAAACCGTCATCGAACTCATCGTTCTACCATTCCTAGACCGACAAGGGAACTTGCTGTTCCAACAGGACAGTGCACGTCCGCATGTATCCCGTGCCACCCAACGTGCTCTAGAAGGTGTAAGTCAACTACCCTGGCCAGCAAGATCTCCGGATCTGTCCCCCATTGAGCATGTTTGGGACTGGATGAAGCGTCGTCTCACGCGGTCTGCACGTCCAGCACGAACGCTGGTCCAACTGAGGCGCCAGGTGGAAATGGCATGGCAAGCCGTTCCACAGGACTACATCCAGCATCTCTACGATCGTCTCCATGGGAGAATAGCAGCCTGCATTGCTGCGAAAGGTGGATATGCACTGTACTAGTGCCGACATTGTGCATGCTCTGTTGCCTGTGTCTATGTGCCTGTGGTTCTGTCAGTGTGATCATGTGATGTATCTGACCCCAGGAATGTGTCAATAAAGTTTCCCCTTCCTGGGACAATGAATTCACGGTGTTCTTATTTCAATTTCCAGGAGTGTATGTGCGGTCAGTATAGGTCAAATCAGTCTGTCTTGTTAATAGGGCCGCTGCTGCATATGACTATAGTATTATAAGAATTGATCCATAATGCTCACAGTTTTAATGGATATATATTCATGACAATACAGAGCATGATTCTGTTTATCGGGAGGATTTTTCGATGCGGTAGATACTTGGTGGTATCTCGAGACCAAAAAGTTCGTCTGGGGTGCTTGTTGGTCCTGCGTATATAAGCCTTATTTGTGCGTCTGGAGAGCGCTGCCTTACTCTCAAAACCTGAATTTCTATTCACAGTCCTGTAAAAGACAAGGTGTACTTAAGTGTATCTGTGGCATGATCTGTGATGAAGATGGTGATGATGAAATTTACAGACTGGTTTTGACATTAATACTGTTCCTTGCAACACTTTTTTTACGCACGTACAATAAATTCCAACGATAAAAATCAAACGACACACTGTTTCACATTCGAAAGTGTAGGGCGCTCTGATTTCTTTGTGAATTTGCAGCGCGGCATTCTCAGTCAACTTTCGATTGCTTACAGATCTGATCCTAACGTGGTCGAAAATCAACTTCAATTTCCGCAAGCACACCCTGTGGGAAGAAGTTCTCTGGCAGCTTTTTTTTTTATTCCGTAACTGCTGAAAATATTCTCATTACAAATTCTAGAATAGCGAATTTCCTCAGTCACTTTCTCACCCCTGCAAATAGAACTCGCCTGCACATCATCGTCATCACTTCGTGCGTGAGCAAAAATAATAAAAACAAACATTGAATGAAGGCAGTGCGATGTGAGAATGATACGCTTTTCTACAAATACTTAAGGTTGACATCTTCATCAATATTCAACGACACTGCCAAAGCACAAATGAAATGAGTGCTGTGCATGGCTATTAAAAAAATCCCCCAAGTAATGGTTTTCTCTCATCAGATAACAGCTTCACAATCTTTATACACTGCTGTGAACAACTTTACTAGCACTGTAATAGTATCAAGAACAACAAAAATAAAACATTATGTATAGCGTCATGTTGTTGTTGTTGTTGTGGTCTTCAGTCCTGAGACTGGTTTGATGCAGCTCTCCATGCTACTCTATCCTGTGCAAGCTTTTTCATCTCCCAGTACCTACTGCAACCTACATCCTTCTGAATCTGCTTAGTGTATTCATCTCTTGGTCTCCCTCTACGATTTTTACCCTCCACGCTGCCCTCCAATACTAAATTGGTGATCCCTTGATGCCTCAGAACATGTCCTACCAACCGATCCCTTCTTCTGGTCAAGTTGTGCCACAAACTTCTCTTCTCCCCAATCCTATTCAATACTTCCTCATTAGTTATGTGATCTACCCATCTAATCTTCAGCATTCTTCTGTAGCACCACATTTCGAAAGCTTCTATTCTCTTCTTGTCCATACTATTTATCGTCCATGTTTCACTTCCATACATGGCTACGCTCCATACGAATACTTTCAGAAATGACTTCCTGACACTTAAATCTATACTGGATGTTAACAAATTTCTCTTCTTCAGAAACGCTTTCCTTGCCATTGCCAGCCTACATTTTATATCCTCTCTACTTCGACCATCATCAGTTATTTTGCTCCCCAAATAGCAAAACTCCTTTACTACTTTAAGTGCCTCATTTCCTAATCTAATTCCCTCAGCATCACCCGACTTAATTAGACTACATTCCATTATCCTTGTTTTGCTTTTGTTGATGTTCATCTTATATCCTCCTTTCAAGACACTGTCCATTCCATTCAACTGCTCTTCCAAGTCCTTTGCTGTCTCTGACAGAATTACAATGTCATCGGCGAACCTCAAAGTTTTTATTTCTTCTCCATGAATTTTAATACCTACTCCGAATTTTTCTTTTGTTTCCTTTACTGCTTGCTCAATATACAGATTGAACAACATCGGGGAGAGGCTACAACCCTGTCTTACTCCCTTCCCAACCATAGAAACATAAAAATAATAATTATCGGTGAATGAACACTTCCAGCAGTTCCGTACACTTCTTGCGTGCTGAGAGACTGGATGGCATTTTAGGAAGGGCGTAGAACTCCAACACACGCAGCACGATGTGTGGGTAGACTCAACCATGCAATGCATCTTCTTGCCATTTTGCTGCATAGACATTATTATCTGAACAATAATCTGAATATCTACAGTCTTGCGCTCCTGTGCTATGACACCCGTCCAGTCTTGATGTAGAAAGCTGTGAGTACATTTCTCTGTTAGAGGTTTACTACAAACAGACTTGTCAAAACCTTCCCTGCTCATTGCATGTGTCTCGTTTATTTAACACATGACGTACAGGCAGTGAGAAATGCCTGCTTTATCGTCGAATTGTTCGAACAAATTAATTTCTGCTACTGCTCCACGCTCTAACATTGTGCAACTGGAAGCAACATTACAGTTGGATGCTAATCAGTATTTTTGACAAATACTAATATTTGCAAATACTTACTGGCTTCTTGCTGCTGCTGGCAATACTGGTGGTCGAATGGCGCTGGCAGTACTTGCACAATCGGTAGTATGGACAGAGGAGCCCTCTAGCACTCAACCCATTGGCCGAAAAAGCGCAGTAACCACCAAGCACTTGACGTGTAGAGGGGGGAGGGACAGAGAGGGTCGAAACGGTGAGCGCAGTTACATAAGAGCCCAATTACACAAGGGCCCAATTACATAAAAGTCCAGTTAACGCAGTTGTTTCCAGGATCGAGGTTCAAGCTCAGTACCCCAGAAGCCGCCCAGTATATCTACTCTCATAATGTCTAAAACAAATTATAGTGCTAACCAAAAAGCAAAAATGGGTCTAAAATTTAATAGATTTATGTCAAAAGTAAATAGTGTTGCAGTGGGTTCATTTTGAAACCACTCATAAAAGCAGTAGTAAAATCTGAAATGTACGTTACACCAACTTTAGATATACAAGTACTTACTTTCACTGTCATTGATATTCTCAATATGATCACTATAAAAAAATTTACATGTTATAATCTCCTACGTTCACTTCTCCACGCCGACTGTTGCTTTGAATGATGTAAGTGACTGCTACAATCCACTGCATTCGTTAAAGTACCTCATTGTTCCACTAGATATCTCTGTCTTGCAATACAATTAGTGGTTTCATGCGAAAGGCACAGGTACTTGAGAAAAAAATTAATAACTGTTGCTTTGAGACAGAAACCACTAGTACTCAAATGGTTAAAGGATAAACAGATGACACCTCATCTATAAAATTGATTGCACAGGTGCACGTGACTGAATAAGTAATGAGGGCTGCACACACAATAAATGATCTATCAAATGACACTGATCGCTGATCTACTTAGTCTTCCGTCGCCGAGTGGTCCAAAATGATGTCTCCATTCATCGTCGCCAACGAATGGTCCTCAACGGAGCCATGTGACGCCAAGTGCCCAGTGGCTGAGTGCCTCATATGTTTACGATCACAGCCAAGAATATAGTCCCGCGAGGTCAACGGAGGAACTCCTTTCTTGCCATCGAACACATGACTCAGCTGCTTCACGAGCATTTGGAAAGCAGACAAGCACTTATATTTAGGGGCCCACATCGAATAATAAAGACACAAATAAACATGCACCTAAATCAGACACTCCAAGAAGTATGGCGGAATTATTTAATTTCTTTTTTCATTGAAAATAAAAATTAATACTGTATTTTTCCTTTAATTTATGTTATACTTTATTAGCTGATTCTCTTCCACTTTATCTGTTCCCTGTCCTGTAGTTCAAATCATTGTTGCGTTACTTTCAATGGACTGGTGCGCGGCAGTCATTAAAACATGGGTGATAGAAGAGGGAGGTTACTACATAACTGGTTTGCTATCATTTGGCCAACAAGGAGCAATAATGTACGATAGGTGCCCGAAGTGGGACTGCCACTATAGTCACCACATGACCTGACGTCGAGCGTGCGGCTAACAAAAGTAACCACTCCAATACTTAAAGTTTCAATATTATTTTATTTGTAAAGGACTACTTGATTCCTGGAAAGCTAAGATAACATTGAGACAATGTGGGGTTTATCATCACGCGGAGGCCATTCGATGTAAATCTAAAATCTTTCCTCTTAATTTGAAAGAAAATTCTCACTTCTTGCAATAACCCACGATGCTCTTTACAAGCATCAGTTGTCTAAATCGATCGCTTTAGTATTATACCTGGTGGTGGCACACTCATGGGAGACTTCATATTCGTTTTCTCAATAAGTGGAACAGCGTCGTCGTGCACCTTATAATGTCATTTTGAGGAACGTGTGAATATACTACTGCTTTGAATGGTTGAAGACTAGCCAAAAAATTATTTAGCTGAACCAAGAAAATCTCTAAAGTCTGCTCGTTTTGTTTGATTTCTGGTCAAATATTTTTTTTCCGTTCACCACTCCCCCCCCCTCTTCTCTAAGAGTCCCAGTTCTCTTCTTGTTTCTTCGCTCAAAATCATTAGCGCTCTTCAGTCTCTCGATTACATGTCTCCAGGTTTGTTTCTATGAGGAACTGCGTGCTTCACGACCGTATTAATGAGATTCCGGCTAGGTGGTAGGGCAGCATCGGTCGTAAATACTTTAAAAGTTTACGACAGCTGCTGCCATTCCTCCTGTTGTGTGATTCACATGTAATGTGAAGCTTATCTTGAAAACAGTGTTCCCAATTGAGCTGGTTGCTGGAGGCAGAATCAACTATTCTTCCTATGCTTTCTAACGTAGCATTTCGTCGAGCAGAATAAAATGCTGGAACATGACAGAAGACTTTTTAACATAAGGGATCTGATAATCCCAGATAATTGAACTACATCAGACATTTTGTTCCGGAGAACGGTCTCACATTCTCAAGTATTTCAGAAACCGAATATAAAATTTTTGCAGGCAAAGCGAAGTATATGGCTTCTTTGCTTCTTTGCATGAATATCAGCTTTACAATGTTTGCGTGCGAGCAATATGTGATATATTGAGTCCAAGCCTGGTTACGATTATGTTTATATCGCACCACGTTCGACGCCAAATTTTATCTCTGTCATATAGACAAAGTGATACGACCCATTCGCCGGCCGCGGTGGTCTAGCGGTTCTAGGCGCTCAGTCCGGAACCGCGCGACTGCTACGGTCGCAGGTTCGAATCCTGCCTCGGGCATGGATGTGTGTGATGTCCTTAGGTTAGTTAGGTTTAAGCAGTTCTAAGTTCTAGGGAACTGATGACCTCAGATGTTAAGTCTAATAGTGCTCAGAGCCATTTGAACCATTTGAGCCATACGACCCATTCTCGAGTAGTACCCGAATATTTTTGAAACTCCACCGGTCGTGATTAATGGAAGACATCGAGACAATTCAGACGTAGGCCTCTAGATTTGTTTATTTTTACTCAAGCCATGATGATTTCGGGACGCTGTATCTATCTTCATGTGGCTACTTTCACGAGTTACTGAGTCCGCGGTAACGTGTGTTGTGTTGTCAACATGTTGTGTGCCGCTGTGCTGAGTGAGAATTTTTTATGTTAATGCCTCTTTGCATGGGTAAGAGTGAATGAAATTGAGCATTAAACCAAATATACACTGTGCGTTTCTACGATATTCACATTTTAGGCATTTCATACCTGTTAGTATCATCTATTGAACAGAGAATCTAATATTTTATCTGTAATACAACTTAAAACAAAAAAAGAACTACACGCCACGAAGGAATTATCTGAATAGGACAGTATCGGTAGGTGTGATGTATGTGTACAGACAAATAAGTGATTATAATTTCAAAAAAAATTGGGTGATTTATTCAAGATAAAAATATTCACACATTGAGCAAATCAGTAACGCGTTGTTCCATCTCTGATCCTAATGCAAGCAATTATTCGTCTGGGCGTCGGTTGATAAAGTTGGTGGATATCCTTCTGAAGGACATCATGCCAAATTCTGTACAACTGGAGCGTTAGATCGCCAAAATCCCAAACTGGTTGGTGGGACCAGTCCATAATGCTCTGAAGGGTCTCAGTTAGGGAGAGATCGGGCGACCTTGCTGGTCAAAGTAGTGTTTGACAAGCGCGAAGACAACTAGTAGAAACGCTTGCCATGTGCGGGCGGGCATTATGTTGCTGAAATATAGTCCAGGATGGCCTGCCATGAAGGACGACAAAACGGGCAGTTCAATATCGTGTTGACGCACCGCTGTGCAGTAACGGTGCTGCAAAGGGGTCCTGCTAAGAAAAGAAATGCCACCCCAGACCATCACTCCCGGTTTTCGGGCCATATGGCGGTCAACAATCAGGTTGGTATTCCACTGCTGTCCTGGCCGTCTCCAGATACGTCTTCACGTCTTCGCTGATCATTGTGGCTCATTTCGAAGCTGGAATCATCACTGAAAACAACCGTATTTCAGTCAGTGAGTTTACAGGCCGAAGACGTCTCTGGAGACGCCCCGGACAGTGGCAGGATGCCAACATGGTTAACGCCCGCCATACGACTGGACAACCAGGAGAGATGGTCTGGGATGCCATTTCTTTTTATAGCCCGACCACTTTAGCTGTCATGCTCGGCAACCTTGCAGCACAGAGGTACGTCACGATATTCCACATCCCGTTTTGTTGCCCTTCATGGCAGTCCATCCTGGGGTTACACTTAAGGATTATTCGGTAAGCGTGATAGCGTTACGGAGATGATAAGCAAACTCAAGTGGCAGACTCAGCAAGAGAGGCGTTCTGCATAACGGTGTAGCTTGCTGTCTAGGTTTCGAGAGGGTGCGTTTCTGGATGAGGTATCGAATATATTGCTTCCCCCTACTTACACCTCCCGAGGAGATCACGAATGTAAATTTAGAGAGATTCGAGCGCGCACGGAGGCTTTCCGGCAGTCGTTCTTCCCGCGAACAATACGCGACTGGAACAGGAAACGGAGGTAATGACAGTGGCACGTAAAGTGCCCTCCGCCACACACCGTTGGGTCGCTTGCGGAGTATAAATGTAGATGTAGAAACATGTTAATATCCACCTGGACACAGTGACAGTTTCTACTTGTCGCCTTCGTGCCTGCCAAACCCTACCTTGACCAGCAAGATCGCCGGATCTCTCCTCAATAGGGGACGTTTGGCCATTATGGCTAGGGCCCTCCAGATAGGTCGGGATTTTGACGATGTAAAGCGGCAGTTGGACAGAATCTGGTACAATCGTCAGGAGGACATTAAAAAATCTCTGTTAATCAATGCTAAGCCGAATAATTGCTTGAGTAAGGGTCGCACTTTGACCGACGCATTATTGAATCGCTCAATTTGTGAAGCTCTTTCTCTTGGACAAATCATCCAATTTTTGTGAAACAGTAATCACTTGTCTGGCCATGCATAACACATCTACTAATTTCCATCCTATTCGGATAGTTCCTCAGACGTGCGTCTGTTTTTTAATGTTTTAGAGTGCATTTGGCTCCTCAAATAGACAATTTAGCTCTTTAGTTGATCTGTCGGACAGCTGTAGGGTATCATCTACCCAACTCTGTAATATATGATCTTGACTTTAAATCTAGTGTTCTGTTTTCCGAGCCGGCCGCTGGTGGCCGAGCGGTTCTAGGCGCTTTAGTCTGGAACCGCGCGACCGCTACGGTCGCAGGTTCGAATCCTGCCTCGGACATGGATGTGTGTGATGTCCTTAGGTTAGTTAGGTTTAAGTAGTTCTAAGTCTATGGGACTGATGACCTGAGATGTTAAGTCCCATAGTGCTCAGAGCCATTTGAACCATTTGAGCCATACGACCCACGTGTTTTCAACATAACTGATGTAAATGTAAGCTAGCGGATAGTTCTGCAAAACAAGAGGACTGCTTACAGAGAAGAGTGAAATGCGCATTATCTCATTAGCTTTTTTTGCATAACAGTTAGCTAAACCGCATACATAGTGTACATTCCGCCTTCTGATCATTCCATTAAAATGGTTCAAATGGCTCTGAGCACTATGGTACTTAAAATCTGAGGTCATCAGTCCCCTAGAACTTAGAACTACTTAAACCTAACTAACCTAAGGACATCACACACATCCATGCCCGAGGCAGGATTCGAACCTGCAACCCGTAGCGGTCGCGCGGTTCCAGACTGTAGCGCCTAGAACCGCTCGGCCACATCGGCCGGCATTTTATTAACTTTTATTCAAAGAAACTTACATTACGAAGGAAAAAGAACCAATGTCACCCAGCACAACAGCAGACGATATAATGGTAATGCCATGCTCTGTGGCATATAGTGGAGAATAAGTATGTGCCCTCCTGATAGTGGGATCAAGTGCCCGAAACCGGCCCAGAATTTAAAAAAAATCGTCTATTTTCGTTTTTAAAATAGCCATCCTTTAATTGGATATTAGAGAAGCAATAGAAAAACTAAATTTAGATATCTAGGCGGGTATTTGCTCTACAGCACTCAAACGATCTTGATGAAATTTGGTGGGTTTGTAGAGGGTGCAAGTTAACGCAATATGGGTTGTTTGTTTCTGCCTAATTTCACTTTTAAGGTATAAAACACACCCCGAAGGTTAATTTCGCGTTTTTGGTTCAGAGAGAATATCTTCGACACGATTATATATAAAAAAGTATTTTATATAAAAGCTGATATGTAATTAACATTCCTGAAAACTGTACAATCAATTGTTGTAATAATTAGAGACTTTACAAAATGCTCGACCACCATTAAATAATTCTGAATGATGAGTACTTTTGTTACAAAATAAATTAAAGAAGCTTTCAAGCCACATACATCTATGTGCAATAACCCTAGTATCTGAAATAACATTTTTGAAAAAATAGGCTGTTTGTAATATGCTGTCGGAGTATTTTCAACATACCTAATGAATAATATAACCATTCTTTACGATTCTAATTAATTAGGTTACTTATATATTGAAAAAATGGCTGACATCGAAATAAGTGTCCAAGGAATAGAAAAGCAACTGGAATCACTCAACAGAGGAAAGTCCACTGGACCTGACGGGACACCAATTCGATTCTACACAGAGTACGCGAAAGAACTTGCCCCCCTTCTAACAGCCGTGTACCGCAAGTCTCTAGAGGAACGGAAGGTTCCAAATGATTGGAAAAGAGCACAGGTAGTCCCGGTCTTCAAGAAGGGTCGTCGAGCAGATGCGCGAAACTATAGAGCTATATCTCTGACGTCGATCTGTTGTAGAATTTTAGAACATGTTTTTTGCTCGAGTATCATGTCGTTTTTGGAAACCCAGAATCTACTCTGTAGGAATCAACATGGATTCCGGAAACAGCGATCGTGTGAGACCCTACTCGCTTTATTTGTTCATGAGACCCAGAAAATAATAGATACAGGCTCCCAGGTAGATGCTATTTTTCTTGACTTCCGGAAGGCGTTCGATACAGTTCCGCACTGTCGCCTGATAAACAAAGTAAGAGCCTACGGAATATCAGACCAGCTGTGTGGCTGGATTGAAGAGTTTTTAGCAAACAGAACACAGCATGTTGTTATCAATGGAGAGACGTCTACAGACGTTAAAGTAACCTCTGGCGTGCCACAGGGGAGTGTTATCGGACCATTGCTTTTCACAATATATATAAATGACCTAGTAGATAGTGTCGGAAGTTCCATGCGGCTTTTCGCGGATGATGCTGTAGTATACAGAGAAGTTGCAGCATTAGAAAATTGTAGCGAAATGCAGGAAGATCTGCAGCGGATAGGCACTTGGTGCAGGGAGTGGCAACTGACCCTTAACATAGACAAATGTAATGTATTGCGAATACATAGAAAGAAGGATCCTTTATTGTATGATTATATGATAGCGGAACAAACACTGGTAGCAGTTACTTCTGTAAAATATCTGGGAGTATGCGTGCGGAACGATTTGAAGTGGAATGATCATATAAAATTAATTGTTGGTAAGGCGGGTACCAGGTTGAGATTCATTGGGAGAGTCCTTAGAAAATGTAGTCCATCAACAAAGGAGGTGGCTTACGAAACACTCGTTCGACCTATACTTGAGTATTGCTCATCAGTGTGGGATCCGTACCAGATCGGGTTGACGGAGGAGATAGAGAAGATCCAAAGAAGAGCGGCGCGTTTCGTCACAGGGTTATTTGGTAACCGTGATAGCGTTACGGAGATGTTTAACAAACTCAAGTGGCCGACTCTGCAAGAGAGGCGCTCTGCATCGCGGTGTAGCTTGCTGTTCAGGTTTCGAGAGGGTGCGTTTCTGGATGAGGTATCGAATACATTGCTTCCCCCTACTTATACCTCCCGAGGAGATCACGAAGGTAAAATTAGAGAGATCAGAGCGCGCACGGAGGCTTTCAGACAGTCGTTCTTCCCGCGAACCATACGCTTCTGGAACAGGAAAGGGAGGTAATGACAGTGGCACGTTAAGTGCCCTCCGCCACACACCGTTGGGTGGCTTGGGGAGTATAAATGTAGATGTAGATGTAGATATTTGTTTTATGTTTCAAATCGTTATTTTACGTTTTATATTGACATTTCTTTTTCTTTCTTGTTTACCGTTTGACATACGTGTATATTGCTAATTGAAAAGAATAAATCTCTCATTATTATGATACCAGTTCCTTACAATAATGATCATATGTAAAGTCATGCTTAAAATATAACACTTTTTTACACCTTGCATATAAAATGAAAGAAATTTCCTCACGTAATATACATGATCAAGAGGCCAACGAAAAGCAAAATTCAGCAGGATTTCAAATTGTCTCGAGTCATTCTCTAAATATCTTTCTTTTGTATCATGTATATTTCAGTAGATTGGCAAGCCGTGGAAAAGAAAATTGACTATGTGCTGGTGACTGCAGCTTGATTATATAAGTGGACATTAAATCATAATAATTCAACAGAACTAGCTCTGAAAATTTTCTTACTACGTTCTTTCACTATCGAAAGCCGTTTACATCCAACGGCTGCCGCTGTGCCTTCGAGCCCTTTGGGATCACCAGATTAACGAGTTCCTTGTCGTCAAGTATGTTGCTCCAAACGCATCTTTCACACTGACCACCCCAAGAATCGAATAACATACAGATTTTTCTCCCTCACTGGGAAAGAAATCACCTTTCAAATAACCTTTGACCTGGTCAGATGTATGTCTGCCAGATTTCGATGGTGTCACAAGAACATTTACGGCTTCAAAAAGAGGTTCTCCAGTCGCCTATGAAAAGGTGTGTGGTCAGTATAAAAAACCGGTTTTGGGGGTCGTACCAGAGGACAACAAATTTGTCCATTTGGTGATCCCAAAGAACTTGACGGAGCAGGTACGGCCGCGGGCCGTATACGGATTTCGATGTTGGAAGACCTCTTTGAAAAAATTTTCAGATCTACTTCTCTTGAATGATTATGGTGTCAACCTCCACTTGAGAAACGATACAATGAAGCTGCAATTACTAGTACATAATCAGTTCTCTTCGATAAGGCTTACCAATGTCGTGAAATATGTCTGATACAAATGTAAAGGATCATCCGCGACAATTTGAAATCCTACAGAATTTTATTTTATATTGTGTCCTCCGTCGTGTGTATTATGTGAAGAAATTTCGTTCATTTTATGTGCATATTGTAAATAACGTTATATTTTTAGCATGTCTATACAGATTATCAGTATTGTAATGATTTTGAGTCATAATAATGAGTTATTTATTATTTTCAATTAACAAAATACACTTACGTGAAACGGGAAATTAAAAAACAATGAAAAACCTTTAAATTATAACGTAAAATAACAATTTAAACCATAAAATAAATGCAAGCAAAATGAATAATTGGAATAATAATGAATGTTCAGATATTTTAATTAGATGTGTCGAAAATACTCAAACTTCAACTTTTACGCAACTCATTTCCTTGAAACTGTGTTTCGGAAACCAGCGTTATTACACATGGACATATGTGGCTTGAAAGCTTCTTTAATTTATATTGTAACGAATGTTTCCATTTTTCAAAATTAATTAATGCTGATGGGGAATTTTGCAAAGTACCAAATAATTAGAAATCATCAAGAAAGTTTGGGGGTATTACATTTTATATGAAAAACATTTGTTATATATCATCGTTTCGAAGATATTCCCCCTGAACCTAATTTACCAAACTACCTCTCGGCGTATGTTTTCCCGCTTAAAAGTGAAATTGGGCACAAATAAAGGAAAACATATAGTATTATTTACCACCCTCTAAACACCCGCCAGGTTTTATCCAGATCATTTATTCGCACCTGTAAACCACGTTCCTCAGTACCGCTCCAGTATTTAGAGCACATATCAAACGGACAGGCTGCAGCTGTCGAATCAACCCACAGACGCCCTGCTTGATTAATAACAGGTGAATGCAGCTGGTGCTCAAGACTCCAGTGAGAATTTTTAGCAGAAAACGACGCTGTGCCCGAAACACCCCAATGGGAAAATTTATAGAACCCCGGTATGTTATGAAACTGTACCACAGGAGCCCTGCCTGCATCGTAATCTCTTGTATTGGCCATCAAAATAAGATAAGAGAGATTATGGTGTTCACTGTGTCGTTTAGAGTTTTCATTCTTTTTACACAAATGAAACATCACAAAGAGCATCTAAAAATGGTACCGAGTACCTTGCGGTAAGTATTGTACAATTTTATGTGTAGATGTAGATGCAGTCAGCTCATAAAATGTAAATGTCATTGTTGCACATAGCAGAGAAGAGTGCGTTTGCTGCGCAACCCCAGGCTACAGCGCAGTCGGCGGGCGGCAGTGCGCATGGCCGTTGCGCGGTCAGAGTGGGCAGCAAAAGCACTTACCACGCGACGGAGTCGGCGAGAGGCCTAGGGCGGGCAGGCGAGCCTCCTCCGTGGTCAGTGCGACGGTGCCTGTGGCGACCAGAGAGTAGTGACTGCGCCGGGCAGTGCCGGAGCGCCCATGTATCTAGCTTTCCCGACGATCAATAACGATTGCGCGGCGCGCAGGTCCGTTGCGCACCTTCCACAAGTCGCGCGCCGTTGGTGCACACCACCGCCTGCCACCAACCAGCCGCACGCACCACACTTTTCACACCTGCCATCCGGTGCTACGCACCAATCATTGCACGCCAGCATCGCTCTAGAGGTTCTCGGTTTTTCGACCCGTCCTTGAACCGCTCGCTTACCCGTGGCGCAGCAATCACGTCGCTAGCAGGGGCGCACCATTCATACCTACTCCGAGGTGCTGCTTTACCAATGAGTTCTCTGGCGCCTGTGGAGCGGACAGTGAAACCAGTGGCTGGACTTATCCATCAACGACGGCAATACTGTTCTTTGATCTCCCCATAGCTTCCTTCCTAAACTCTTAACTCCGGTAAGCTATTTGCGGTATTATTAGGCTGACGAGATTCCAAAGAGAAAATATCGAGACACAGCTGAAAACCCCACACCAAGAATGTATCTTCATTTAGAGAATTGCAAAGGAAATGTAGGTACATTACACATAAATAAAATTCTTTTATTCAGAAATCAAAAATACTAATACAGAACTTTTTCATTGTAAGAGCCTAGATATATTTTCTGCAATGTTTATTCATTTATTAGGTACTTACAGGGTGACAATTATTGAACTATATGAAAAAAAACTTAAATTAGTTACAAATTATGGCGTACACACACTTTGTTCAATATGTAAACGTCACTACAGATATTCGGATTTAGGTTATGACGTGTTCGATGTGCCTGCCATCATCGGCGATGATGTGGCGCAGGCGAAAAGCGAAATTCTGCATGACCCGCTAAAGCATCGGAACATCGATGCTGTCGGTGACCTCATGAACGGCTGTTTTCAGCTCAGAAATGGTTATGGAGTTATTGCTGTACACTTTGTCTTTAATACAGCCCCACAAAAAGGAGTCGCATGTATTCAGATCTGAAGAGTATAGTGACCAATCGAGGCCCATTCCAGTAGCGTCTGGGTAACCCAGAGTCAGAATTCGATCCACAAAGTGCTCCTCCAGACAGCACACTCTCCTGCTTCGATGAGGTCTTGCATGAAACACATCTTGTCGAAATCAGGGTTGCTTTAGATAACGGGGATGAAATCATCTTCCAAAACGTTCACGTTTGGCTACACCAGTTCGGCAGTCACCGCGCCGTCAAGAAATATTGCACCGATTAATCCGTGATAGGACATTGCTCACCCATTGAGTGTGAATTGACTTCTAGATCTTTAAATGCGGATTCTCAGTACCCCAGTTGTACGCGTCACTCACATTCTTCCCAAAATTACCTTCCATATGGCTGCAGTTCCGTTAGGAGAAAAAGTTTAAGTGGTGTTCCTTTATACCTCCTTTGGTTTTGATTTTACTACTCTCGAGAGTCACAAAGAGGAAGGTCGGCAAGTTGGAGGTAGAGGTAGGTAATATCTGCTTTTCTTTTCATCGTCGTTCTTGCTGTTTCGTTAGGCGTAAGGCGAGTTAAACCAAATGTGACAGACCTATAGAAGGTATTGTGAGAATATATATTTCTATAACGTTCTACTTCTGGAAGTCTGTTTTTCATAAATACACGGCTATTCTAAAAGAAGGAAGAGATTTCAAACATTTATTGTATCGGAACTACAAAAGATGGAAACACAATTCCAACGCTCCTGGAAAAACAGAAGTTCAGATTTTTATGTATTCAGTGTGAGAACCATTAGTTACACGACAAATATGAAAACAGTGGCTTATTTGCTGTCACACACGAAGCAGATTGTCTCTCGTTATCGAATTCACAGCTTCAACAATGCAATGTCGCAAACTTTCAAAAGTGTCAGGCATAGGGGGTATAAAAACGCGATCTCTTACGTAGCCCCACAGATAAAAGTTACAAGGTATGAGGTATGGAGACATGGGAGACCACTGATGAAGTTCATCTTTTGCTCCTCCTCTTCCAATCCAACGTTCTGGAATGGTGTCACTCAGTTAATGTCAAACGTGCTAAGAGAAATTCTCTAACGTTGGATCGGAAGAGGAGGAGCAAAAGATGAGATCTCCAGACCTCTTATCTTGTTTCTTTTATCTGTGGGGCTTCGTTAGAGATAGCATTTTTGTTCCCTTATACCTGATACTCTCGAAAGTCTGCGAGATCGCATTGTTGAAGCTCTGTATTCGATAACGAGAGACCAATTGCTTCGTGTGTGGCAGTAAATTTGCATGATGCTCACATTGAATGCATAAAAATGTGAAGTTTTGCTTTTCCAGGAACGTTGGAATTGTGTTTCTATCTTCGATAGTTTGGAAGCAATAAATTTTTGAATTCTATTCCTTCTTTTTGAATAGCCCTGTATATAATTAAATAAGAAATATTATTGTACGCATTTTGTTTCTGGATTAAAAACCGCGACAATTACATGTCTCGAACAATTTTCTCGGGACACGAGAACTTTTATGTGAAACCCGGACTGTCCCGGCACCGGGACGTCTGGTCAGCCTAGATATTATTGACACATTGAAGGTAAAATTTGGAAATTTGGGGTAAGTTCCCATGGGACCAAACTGCTTAGTTCATCGGTCACTAGGCTTATACAATACTTAATGTAACTCAAGCGAACTTACGCTAAGGACAACACACCCACCCAAGCCCGCTGGAAGACTCGAACCTCCGAGCCGGCCGCGGTGATCTCGCGGTTAAGGCGCTCAGTCCGGAACCGCGCGACTGCTACGGTCGCAGGTTCGAATCCTGCCTCGGGCATGGATGTGTGTGATGTCCTTAGGTTAGTTAGGTTTAAGTAGTTCTAAGTTCTAGGGGACTGATGACCTCAGATGTTAAGTCCCATAGTGCTCAGAGCCATTTGAAAATGAAATCGAACCTCCGACAGGGGCGGCCGCACGAACTGTGGCCGCCTTAGACCGCGCGGCTACCCCGCGTGGCTACTGAAGGTAAACGTGCCTGTATAGTGAGATAAGTTAGTATTATAAAACGCCTACCAGCTACAAAGAAAATATCCACATTAACTTTTTTTTGTTTTGTTGCAAAGCTGTATATGTTATCGTTGTGGTCTTCAGTCCAGAAACGCTTGTCTATCTTTACAAGGCTCTTCATCTTTGAATAAATATCACAATGTACATCTGCTTGCATTCTCCGAAAGCCACCGTACGATCCGCTGAAAGGGAAGATGGCAGAGAGAAGGCCGAAATACTGAATTCGGTCTTCCAAAATCGTTTCATTGCGGAAAATCGCAATACGGTCCCTCTTTTCAATCATTGTACGAACGTCGAAACGGCGGATACTGAGATAACCAACCGCGGAATAGAAAAGCAACTACAATCGCTTAGTAGTGAAGAACTATCAAGACCAGATGATACGTGTAAGCTTCTACAAAGATTATGCGTAAGATCTTGCTCCCCTTCTAGCAGTAGTTCAAAAAATGGTTAAAATGGCTCTGAGCACTATGGGGCTTAACTTCTGAGGACATCAGTCCCCTAGAACTTAGAACTACTTAAACCTAACTAACCTAAGGACATCACACACATCCATGCCCGGGGCAGGATTCGGTTCCAGACTGTTTCGCCTAGAACCGCTCGGCCATCCCGGCCGGCTCTAGCAGTAGTTTATCGTAGTTCGCTGGAGTGACGAAGGGTACCTAGATCTGAAAAAAGCGCAGATTTTTTCCGGTTTCAAGAAGCGTTGTGGGACGGATACACATATTTATAGGCCTTTATAATGCATCAAAGTCCGTTGTAAAAATACGGGACATGTATTATGCTCAGGAATTACGACGTTTTGGACAACGAAAATGTCCGCAAACAGAAATCTTGCGAAACTCAGCTCGCTCTGTTCCTCCATGAGATCCATAACGCTACGGACAAGTCGTTCAGGTTGATGTCGTATTCCTTGACTTCAGGAAGCCATTTGATATCGTCGTGCACTGCTGTCTAGTGAAAACAAATAAGAGCCTAACGTGTGTCAGACCACATTTGCGACTGGATTCAGAACTTCCTTGCATACAGAACTCAACAATGTGCTCTTCATAATCATAAATCGTTGTGCTCATTGCTGAGCGTCGTGACACCATGATCCTAGCGCCTCCATCCCGGACGGTTGCTAGCTTCTCTTAGTGCCTGCTGAAGAGGTAGACCAGAGACCTTCTTGATTTGATCTATACATATGCTCGCTACTCTTCCTCTTGGTCTTTCCTTGCAAGATTATTTTCTATAGGTTTTCTCCATCTCTTCTCACAATATGGCCAAAGACCTGGAGAGTTTTCTCGATGACTCGAGAAGAAAGGCCTCTGGATATATCGAGTTGTTCAATAATGGACACATTTGTTCTTCTTTCGGTCCATTTTATGCGTAGCATCCTACACCAGCACCAGAACTTAAACGCACCAATGCTCTGTTTGTCTCTGGCCTTGAGTGTACATGTTTCGTAACCATAAAGGAAGACAGAAAACACGAGTGTTTCAAGTAGCCGGATCTTTGTGCTATTTGTTATTGCTCTGCTCTGCCAGATCCTGGTGAGCTTCTACATAGCCACTCGCCCTAGCGTAATCCGTCTTCTTAATGCATCTTCACAACTTCCCGTGCTGCAGATGGTTGACCCAAGATAGATTAAGGAATGCACGACTTCCAGGTCCCTTAATCGACCTGTGAGCTGGATCTGTTCTCGATCAATTACCATGAGTTTGGACTTGCTGAGGTTGATGTCTAATCCATATGCTAGACTAATGTCCTTTATTCTTGTTATTAGCTCAGCAAGTTCATCTTCCCTGTTGGCTTAAAGTACAGTGTCATCAGCAAAGTTCTCCCACCAACTGAGATGCCTTTGATGCAACCATTAAGAGCTTTCCGAATGTCATGTTCTGCATAGATGTTGTACAGTTGTGGGGATAGGACACAACCCTGTCTCACACCTTTTGATACACTGAAGGAATCAGACATGCCAGCACTTGTCTTTACAACTGCGAAGTGATTAATGTATAGAACTTTGATCAATGTTATCAGCCGCAAGCACCTGCCACAAATTTTCTCAGACAACACTATCAAAGGCTTTCCTACAGTCAAGGAAGCAGATGAAAACAGGAACACAGAATTCTCGCGATTTTTCTATTATTTGTCTTATGTTGAGAATCTCTTCACGAGTTTCTTTCCCTCCAACAAAACCTGCTTGTTTTGTGGATATGTGAGGCTGAACGGACGGTTTCAAACGTTGGTTTAGGATGTAGAGCAAAATTTTACTTGCGTGAGATATGAGGGCAATAGTTCGGTAGTTGGAGCAGTTCCTGATAGACCTTTTCTTGAGTAAGAGGATGAAGAGAGACTTTGATTAGTCATCCGGCCACTCCCCAGTTTCCCATATTCTTTTACACAATGGTTCAAATGGTTCAAATGGCTCTGAGCACTATGGGACTTAACATCTATGGTCATCAGTCCCCTAGAACTTAGAACTACTTAAACCTAACTAACCTAAGGACATCACACACATCCATGCCCGAGGCAGGATTCGAACCTGCGACCGTAGCAGTCGCCCGGTTCCGGACTGAGCGCCTAGAACCGCGAGACCACCGCGGCCGGCTTTACACAATGAATGCAGCAC
The DNA here is from genome assembly GCF_021461385.2 of Schistocerca piceifrons. Classification (NCBI taxonomy): domain Eukaryota; kingdom Metazoa; phylum Arthropoda; class Insecta; order Orthoptera; family Acrididae; genus Schistocerca; species Schistocerca piceifrons. The sequence goes on from NC_060149.1 coordinate 463,240,325, forward strand.
ATCAATACCTTTCTGTTCCATTTCTTTAATTATTTCTCTTATCGGAACGAAATTGACAGATGCAAAGGTAATATCCGGAGTACCCCAAGGATGGGTAATAGGATTGTTACTGTTTACAGTATATATAAATGGTCTAGTAGAAATCGTCGGAGGCTGTTAAAGACTGTTTTCAGATGATGCAGTTGTCTATAAGAAAGCAGGAACGCCAGAAGACAGTATCGATTTGCAGAATGACATACAAAAGATAGAAGAATGGTGCAGTTACTGGCAGTTGGCCCTGAGTGTAAATAAATTTAACATATAGCAGAGACACAGGAAAATAACAAAGTGATGGAAAGGGTAAATACCGTAAAATATATAGCAGTAACTACATAGAAGGTCTGAAGTAAAGGACCACATAAAACAAATAGGAAAAGCATACGCCAGACGGAGATTCGTAGGAAGAATCCTAAGGAAGTGCAACTTATCTACGAAAGAAGCAGCCTAAAAGGCGCTTGTTCTACAGATTCTTGAATATTGTTCGTCAATCTGAGACCCATACCAGGTAGGACTGACAGAGGAATTAGAAAGGATCCAACGAAGATCAGCGCGTTTCGTAGCAGCATCGTATAGTCTGTGCGAGAGCGTTAGAGAGTTACTCAACAAAGTCCAGTGGCAGACGCTACAATAGAGGCTTTGTGCATCAAGGAGAGGTTTACTTTTGAAATTTTGTGAAAATATTTTCAGGAGCTAATATGGTGGCATACCGACATCAATTATTCCCGCTCACAATTTGAGAATGGAATGGGAAAGGGGGATCAGTTAGTGGTTTCAAAATTACCCTCCACAACACACCGTCAGTTGGCTTGCGGAGTGTCGATGTAGACGTAGATGGTGGATGCTGTCTTTTACCACAGTTAGTCATTCCATTTCCTGGTCCACTCTCAAATGCAGCGAGGGGCAATCGACTGACTATATGCTCCGTTCGAGTCCTAATGTATCTTTCGCTGGGGTTATTACACGAGATGTGTGTCGATGGCAATATAATTGTTCTCCAACCTGTCGCAAATATCAGCTTTCTACACTTCTTAAATAGTTTTCACGAGGAGAACCTCTTGCTCCATCCAGTCCAAAAATGGTTCAAATGGCTCTGAGCACTATGGGACTTAACTTCTCAGGTCATCAGTCCCCTAGAACTTAGAACTACTTAAACCTAACTAACCTAAGGACATCACACACATCCATGCCCGAGGCAGGATTCGAACCTGCGACCGTCCATCCAGTCATTCCCATTTGTGGTCACAGAGCATATCCGTAATACCCGGGTGTTGATGGAATCTACCTGTAACACATCTAGTAGCACGTCTCTGAATTGCTTCAGTGTTTCCCTTCACCTGATCGAGTCCCAAAGTTTCGAGCAGTACTCTAGAAAGAGTTGTACAAGTGTTCTGTGTGCTGTCTCCTGTTGTAAATGAGCTACAGCTTCCTAGAATTCTCGCAATTAACCGAAGTCGACTATTCGCCTTCCCTACAAACAACGTAAAGTGCTCGTTCCATTTCATGTCGCTTTGCACAGTACGCCTGGATATTCAATCGACGTAACTGTGTCGGTCAGTACCCGAATAATACTATATTCGAAAACTGCATGATTTTTTCCCGAGTCATCTCATCAAATTGAACCCTCTTACTGTATTCAAGCCATGGACTCCCTCTGGACTTTTATTCCTCATACTTCCGTTCGTTGCCAAACTGCGAATTCGTTGATAGTTCAAGACGTGTCCTTTCCACCGAATCCTTCTTTTATTCCAGGTGCTCCACAAGATTCTTTTCTTCCCAAATTGCTTCAGTATGTCTTCATTAGTTATCCGATGTATCAATCTAACCTCCACAAACTTGTGTAACACAACAATTCAAGAGCTTCTACTCTCTTCTTGTCTCACCCGTTTAGAGTTCCGTTTTATTTCCACACCAGGCCACTCTCCAGAGAAATACTAGGACGTGCTGAAAAGTAATGCCTCCGAATTTTTCATGTGGAAACTCTTAAAGGAAACTTTATTAACATCCTACATCTTTATTCTTCACGTCTACAGGGTATTACAAAAAGGTACGGCCAAACTTTCAGGAAACATTCCTCACAAACAAATAAAGAAAAGATGTTATGTGGACATGTGTCCGGAAACGCTTAATTTCTATGTTAGAGCTAATTTTAGTTTCGTCACTATGTACTTTACTTCCTCGACTCACCGCCAGTTGGACCAGTTGAAGGAAGGTAATGTTTACAAATGCGGAGCTGGCAGGTGCCCATTTGATGTATGGATTAGCACGGGGCAATAGCCGTGGCGCGGTACGTTTGTATCGAGACAGATTTCCGGAACGAAGGTGTCCCGACAGGAAGACGTCCGAAGCAATTGATCGGCGTCTTAGGGAGCACGGAACATTCCAGCCTATGACTCGGGACTGGGGAAGACCTAGAACGACGAGGATACCTGCAATGGACGAGGCAATTCTTCGTGCAGTTGACGATAACCCTAGTGTCAGCGTCAGAGAAGTTGCTGCTGTACAAGGTAACGTTGACCACGTCACTGTATGGAGAGTGCTACGGGAGAACCAGTTGTTTCCGTACCATGTACAGCGTATGCAGGCACTATCAGCAGCTGATTGGCCTCCACGGGTACACTTCTGCGAATGGTTCATCCAATAATGTGTCAATCCTCATTTCAGTGCAAATGTTCTCTTTACGGATGAGGCTTCATTCCAACGTGATCAAATTGTAAATTTTCACAATCAACATGTGTGGGCTGACGAGAATCCGCACACAATTGTGCAATCACGCCATCAACACAGATTTTCTGTCAACGTTTGGGCAGGCATTGTTGGTGATGTCTTGATTGGGCCCCATGTTCGTCCACCTACGCTCAATGGAGCACGTTATCATGATTTCATACGGGATACTCTAACTGTGCTGCTAGAACATGTGCCTTTACAAGTACGACACAACATGTGGTTCATGCACGATGGAGCTCCTGCACATTTCAGTCGAAGCGTTCGTACGCTTCTCAACAACAGATTCGGTGACCGATGGATTGGTAGAGGCGGACCAATTCAATGGCCTCCACGCTCTCCTGACCTCAACCCAACTGACTTTCATTTATGGGGGCATTTGAAAGCTCTTGTCTACGCAACCCCGGTACCAAATGTAGAGACTCTTCGTGCTCGTATTATGGACGGCTGTGATACAATACGCCATTTTCCAGGGCTGCATCAGCGCATCAGGGATTCCATGCGACGGAGGGTGGATGCATGTATCCTCGCTAACGGAGGACATTTTAGAATATTTCCTGTAACACAGTGTTTGAAGTCACGATGGTACGTTCTCTTGCTGTGTGTTTCCATTCCATGATTAATGTGATTTGAATAGAAGTAATAAAATGAGTTCTAACATGGAAAGTAAGCGTTTCCGGACACATGTCCACATAACGTATTTTCTTTCTTTGTGTGTGAGGAATGTTTCCTGAAAGTTTGGCCGTACCTTTTTGTAATACCCTGTATATATTTGCAGCCCTATGCCGCTGGAGGGCTCCGAATTGCAAAGTGTAACATGACGCTGTGTAACGTAACCATGTGGTTGTGTGAGTAACACAGTGCTGTAATCGAATTCTATCCGCAGAAACTGTGCGTCCACACTTTCTTCTTCAGCACGACAGTGCCAGGCCACACACGAGGGCTGCGACATCGGAAACTATCCGACGCCTGTGGTTCCCTGTCATTCTTAATCCTCCATAAAGTCCCAACTTCGCTCCATCCAGTTTTCACCTGTTTTCCCAACTTAAAGAACGGCTTCCAGGACTTCTCTTTGATAGTGATGACGCGGTGCAAGCAGAAGTCATGCCGTGTCTCTGTGAATAAAGTTAAGCATTCTGTAGTGACCGTATCAACAAACTGGCCTCTTGTTGGAATGAATTTGTTCGTCGTCAGGGTGACTATGTTGAGAAATGAATATGTAGGCATGAAGAATAAAGATGTAGAATGTTAATAACATTGATATTACTTAAAAAGTTTTAAGAGTTTTCTCATAAAATATTTGGAGGTATTACTTTTTAGCACGCCCTGGTAGTATAAAAAAGTATTTTTAAAGCTTAAATTAGTAATCCACGATAGGAAAATTCTGTTTATGGAACACACTTTTCATGCTTTCTCCAGTCTGCATTTTATATTCTCTCTGTTTCGGCCATCGTCAGTTACTTTACTGCCCCAAAGAATATAGCTCATTTAAAACGTTTGGTGTCTCATTTCCTAGTCTAGTTCCCCGAGAATCGCCTGACTTAATTAGAATACATGCAGTTATCCTTGTTTTACTTTCGTTGATACTCATTTTGTGATCTCTTTTGAAAATACCATACATTCTGTTCAGTGGACTTTTAGGTACTTTACTATCTCTGACAGAAATACAATGTCAACGCAAAACCTAAAGGTTTTCATTTCTTCTCCCGGATCTTTCATTCCACTTACAAATTTCCCCTTGTTTCCTTAACTTTTTACTCAATGTACAAACAGAATGTCATAGCGGGAATTCTACATTTTTGTCTTTGCTTTACGGTTGTAAGGTTTTGAGGTCAGAACAACCACTGTGTAACTTGTGAACAATTTTGGTTTATTGTTGCAATATCATCACAAAAAATGGCTCTGAGCACTATGGGACTCAACTGCTGTGGTCATTAGTCCTCTAGAACTTAGAACTACTTAAACTTAACTAACCTAAGGACATCACACACACCCACGCCCGAGGCAGGATTCGAACCTGCGACCGTAGCAGCAGCGCGGCTCCGGACTGGAGCGCCTAGAACCGCACGGCCACCGCGGCCGGCAATATCATCACAGAATTACACGCATTTACACAGTTTACAAACTTGACAATGTTACAACAGTTGTCAAACGAACGCATCTCGTCCTCAGAAAGTGAAATAATCCCAAATACCACAATCGTAAATTTTAACTAGAAGTTTCTTTACAAAATTATTCTTACGGCTACGTCATGATGCCGGCCAGTACTATGATAAATCATCCGATTGCGGTTCAAAGTTCGGTACTGTTTAGGATGACAATCAAGTCTATGGAGGGTGGTTAGCTTTGTGACAAGTTGAGCAAAAGGTTATGCAAGGTGGCTCGAGTTTACAGTGGACATAAGCTGGTGAACCAACAAGTTTAACCCTCTGCTCACGGGCTGCGATGAGCTGTCATCCGCATGCTTGCTCTCGCCCACTGAAATTCGTATAAAAACTAATTAAGCCTTTGCTGATTTTTCCAGCAGAAACTCTCCCTATGTATCTCGTTATGCGAGAGAACATGTACTCATCCCTTGTCTTGGAATATGGCGATATGCACGCGCAATCCTGGAGCAGTGTGTATATTAAAATGCCCTCTCAGTCCTCGCAAGGACAATTAACTAACTGGCTGGTTGTTTCTCCCCAGTTGGAGCTCAACAACGCTACAGCTAATATCCAGCTGAATGTCAGCTACAGTGAACACAGTGTTCACACAAATATCTCCTCTGCATTGTACAGAGCGTTATGCACCCCATTCTGCACTTGACGCCAATTCAAAGAAGAATCCTCGAAAAGTTCGCTCATGTCTTTCTCATAGCCGAACTGTCTCCCCACCTGAGTTCTTTCGTTCCCTACGTCACAGCTTTTTTCGATCAATAGGAGCGTTCCTCTTTTTTTGTGGAAACTCTCTCTGCCAATCACATGGACCTTACCACCAAACTGCGTCGAAATCTCTGCACTTCACTCCTTCCTACTTCGTTTCCGCCAATCGGACGTTTTCTGCCCGCTCGAGACGCCTTAACGTTACATGTGTACCATTCGCTGTTCACGTAATCAACTGCGTCACTGGTTTTGTTCATATCGATTTGTAATTCCGAAATGCAGTTTTTTAAAGCTTCTGTCTGACCTACTTCTGGTGGCCCGTTACTTGCTCTTCAGTATGCATCACCTGTCCGGTCGCTGACTCCCACTGTGGGACGCCCCCCTAAGAGCTTTTTGTGGTGCCTCCCGTGGTGCGGCCTCTGCGTCTGCCCACGCTTGCTTCCACACAAAACGTTTCCTCTCGCTGCTTGTTTCACCTTCTGCTTATTGATATGCATTATATAGGTGCAGTGTGTTAATACCATTGATAGAGTGTCATCCCTTTGGCATTACATACTTATAGTCAAATGTGCTCATTATCGCCAATGTACGTTAGGTGTCATATCCACCTTCCTGTTACAAAATATGAAACTCTTATGTAAGGTGCGAAACTCACCTTCATTTATTCTGCCACCTTACATGGTCACTACTGTCAAAAGCTTTTTTTAGGTTTACGTGGAGCGAGGTGCACAGGGGTTAGCACACTGGACTCGCTTTTGGATGGATAACAGTTCAAATCCTCATCTGGCTATCTATATTTAAGTTTTCTCTTATTTTCTTAAATGGTTTGTGGCAAATGCCTGTTGGTTCCTTTGAAAGGGCACAGCCAATTTCCTCACCAATCCTTCCCTTATTCGAACCTGTGCTCTGTCTCGAATGACGTAGCTGTCGACAGGTGTTTAAACTTAATTCATTCCTTCCTCTAGATTTACAAATGCTATAAAGGTGAGTTTGTCTTTCTTAAACCTCACTAATAAGATAAGTTGTTAGGTAATTATTGCTTCTTGTGTTCCTACATTTTTCTGGAACGAACATGATGTTGTCCCAGATCGTCTTAAACTAGTCTTTCCATTATTTTGTAAATAAGCTACACAGTGAGGAGCCAAAGAATAGTGATCATTTCCCACTGCGAGACTCAATGCCACCTGTGGAATTACGGGCACGTGCCGTGGTACGGAAAATACAGGGTGGTTTGAATTAAACTTTCACTACTTCATAGGGCCCTCCTGAAAAACGAGTAAGAGTAGAACAATGAAACTTTACAGAAACATTTTTAAGAAAATGGAGATGAGAAATAACGAATAAACCATCGAAAGAAACAAGTTTTTATTTCAAAGTGAGAGGATAACATTTCTTAGTTGCGTACCCCCATTACGTTAGGTTACAAACGTTGCTCAATGTGACGACCATCTGTATCCATGAGAGCCTGGAACAGCACTGCTGATTCCATGTCACACTTGTTTGGATCATTTTTCTGATGATGGAGCATGGAATGTTGAGCAGTCATGACACAGCTCTTGCACTGCTGAAGATCGCACATTGCATCTAACATTCTCAGCCTTGCAACAACAGCTTTTTCAACAATTTGTGGCGCAGCTGGCCTCCTGTCTCTCCCAGGAGAAGTTCCAAAAGCGCCACTAAATTCGAACTTCCGAATCATGTTCTTCGAACTCTGTGTAGAAAGAGGACTTCTCCATTAAAATGCGTTGATACTCCTGAAGAGAACCGCGTGACCGCTACGGTCGCAGGTTCGAATCCTGCCTCGGGCATGGAAGTCTGTGATGTCCTTAAGTTAGTTAGGTTTAAGTAGTTCTAAGTTCTAGGGAACTGATGACCTCTGATGTTAAGTCCCATAGTGCTCAGAGCCATTTGAACCATCTGAACTCGTGAAGAGTAGTACCACTATTGTTGTTGTTTCGATGAAACAGCTTTACGAGTAAAGTCCTGTTCATCTTCTCCAGATACATGTTGACTGTCTGCAACTGAAAAGCTCACTAATGACTAATACTTGTGTTTGCACCCTACGTCACCGTACCAGTATACGCGCCTAGCGGAAAGGCATGACACTAACACTACCAACAATACAAATAACGCTGCTTTCAGTCCCAACATCGTTCTTATAATGTTGGGTACCCATAAGGTAAACAGATTTCCCTCTACACCGGCTGAAGTAGCGGAAGTTTATTTACAATCATCCTGTTCGTAAGCAGAGAAGAATGGAATGGGAAATCATTCTAACGACAATGCGGATAGCAAATGCGGCAATTCACTCCGATAAACCACTTCCACTAAAGGCAGATTGTTAGAGGCCGGTGTCTGGGAATGAGCATCTACAAAACGGTGGAGCTGGCCGGCAGTCCACCTGCTACTCTCGTGAGCATCCATGAGAAATCACTGAATGGTGGTGAAATAACGAAGAGGTGACAAGGAGTTTGAAGTTCACGTCCCATCAAAGAAAGTGGAGGTCGGAGGCTTGCACGGCCTGTAAACTACGATAGGCGTTAGCATTAGGGAGATGAGATCGCAGAGTACAAATTTAACGCAGTCACAAGTCTTCATTGTTCAGAGAATATTATGGAATATGGGACTTCGCAGCAGACAACCAGAATGTCTTCCTATGTTGAGCCAATCGCTTCGTCTGCTACGATTGCAGTGGCCACGGGATGATCGGCATTTAAAAGTGGATCAATGGAAACGTGTCGCGTGGTCATATGTATCACGTATCTTGTTACAGTAGATCGTAAGTCGCGTACGAATACGCAGTCACGTGGCGAACGGCTGCTCAGAACATGAACCGTGCCAGGGCCGCAGGCCGGTAAGGGCACTGCTATGGTGGACATGCACCTGTGCGTCAGCCAGATTTATGGTACTAGTCGAGGGCACTGCGACAGCTGTGCACTAAGTTAATGTTACTTGACAGGGAATATATTTTCCAACAGAATAACTATTCGTGTCAAAAATCTAGCATCGTGTTACTGTGGTTTCTGGAGCATAATAGTGCACCACGCTGCTGTCTTGGCCACAAGGTTCCCTTGATCTGAACCTAGTGCAACACACCTGGGATATTATCGGGCGCCAGCTCCACCCCCACAAACCACTGGCTCATAATTTACGGGAATTGTGAAACATGTGCGTAGATATTTGGTGCCACATTCCTCCGGCAGCCTACAAATGACTTGCCCATACCATACGCTGAATCGTTGCCACACTGCGGGTTATAAAGATTTAGCTCATCAGTGTATACACTACCTGATCAAAAGTATCCGCACATTAATACGAGGTGTGTCCACCCTTAACCTTTATGACTGCTTGAACTCCGAGGGGGACACTTTCACTAGGAGTCTGAATGTCTGTTGAGCAATGGCGGACCGTTTTTCCTGATAAGCCTAAACCAGACAAGATAGTGATGTCGGACGCTGGTGTCTGGAGTGACAATGACGTCCAAACTCATCCCAGAGGTGCTCTATTGCATTCAGGTTGGTTCTTTGGCAGGCCAGTTCATTGCAGGAATGATATTGTCCACAGACCATTGTCTCACAGATTGTGCTTTATGAAAGTGTGCATTGTCATGCTGATACAATCATCGTCTCCGAAATGTTCTTTTACTGTACTCAATACACAATACCGTAAAATGTGGTCATAGCCCATACCCCATATCGAAACACCACCTACTACGTAATTCACTGTTACGACTAAAAATGATCGCAGGTAACCATTCAGAGTCAGAGGTCTGATAGCAATGGTACAAACCAAGTTGCTATTTGACTTCAAGGAAATTGATTCAAAGACCCGAGTACAGCACCTGACTGCGACTAGGTATAGCGTGATTCAACACTCCAACCACTTGTCTCCAGTCATTCACTGTCCAATGGTGTCACTCTTTACATCAGTTCAAGCAACCCATAGCATTGCCTACAGATATGTCTGGCTTATGAGGAGTTACTTGACCATTGTACCCTATTCCTTTTAACTCCTCATGCTCAGTCATTTTTATAACTGGACTGCTGACAGCACTTTGGAACTCAGAGTATTTCTACTGCTGATTCCATGCGATTATTACAACGACTCTCTGTAAAGTTCAATGGTCACTACCCGTCAGAGCCTTAGTTTTGCCTGATCTCTGTTTAGCTGTGTTTATCCCTTCCCTTTCCACTTCACAACAACAGTAGTAACCATTTAATTATGCAGCTTTAGAAGTTTTTAAATGTCCCTTATAATTTATTACTCAGGTGAATCCAGTGACTTGTCCACGACAACGAGTTCTCCTGACCAAACGACTCTTCTGTTACTGCTACTCAGTTGACATGTGCAGTACTAACCCTCTTCTTTTATACTGACAGGTACGCCTCTCGTGAAATCTAGTGGCAGATTCAGCAATACATAGGGATGTCTGGGTACTTTCGATCAGATAGTGTGTAGTCATAGTATAGCGCCATAAAGCAAAAGTGGTGCTGACATCTCTCTCATCTATCTTGGATTTGGAGACACGTCTTACTTTTTGGTGAAACCTAAGCATACCTGTAAAAGATTCTGCATAAAAAGGTGAACGGACACATACGTTTTCACATAGTCCTCTTTTAGGCCAATGGAAGTTTCCAACTTTTTCGAGTGAATTGATTCCATCCCTGAAGATGCCATAACCTCTTCATTCGACTCAAAATGGTACAAAACCTCACATTTCATTAGAAATAGGAACAGATGAAATAAGGAGACATATGTGGTGAACAATGTGGCTGTTTGTAAACCATACCCATCAGTTTCCCCATTCCCATAGTATCTTTGGGGACAGGGGCATTGTCCTGATGGAAGATGATTTCTTGGTCTTCTATGATACAGGTTTCTTCCGAGGTAGTTTTTCTCCTAGTTTCTCCATAAGACTTCTAAAAATAAAATTAACCAGTTACTGTTCTATGGTTTGTAGTTAAACACTAAGGAGAAGCTATCATCCAAAAACTACGTCCTGGCCCTCCCGATTACACAAGCCACTCCAAATGTTCTTTATTTTATTATGTGATGTAGTAGATCGCGTGTTACAGCCTCAGGCATATAAAAACAGGTAATTATTTTTAAATGATGCGCGAATGTCGGAATTTTATACTCGTATGGCACCACTTCCTTCGTTCACAATTATATGCCACTTGTCATATAACATATTGTCAATTTTCTCAGTGCTTTCAGATACCAATGCCGTTTTGAGATGTGCTGCATGTGGAATCACATGTTCGATTAATTGAGACACTGAGAGTTGGCATATCACTCTGTCACGTTAACAAAATTGTCTGTCAGATTAACGTTCATACTTGAGGTGATGATCTCGGTGTTCCCTAGTACTACGTTTGGTATGTGTGGCTTATGACATTTTTACTAGGGGAAATTGTGGGCAGAATATTTTTATAACTGCATATGGGACCTATAAATAACTTACATCTGGGAGGCAGTAGTGGAGGTGATGGTGAACAGGGAGAGAGATGAATTTGGGGCCATAAATCCTCAGTACAGCGACCTGGCCATATGAGTGATTCTGAGAAGCAGCACTGAGTCGATTGTACCTGTAGAGGGACTTATGGGTGAAACACACTCCGGTGGTCTAGCGGTTCTAGGCGCTCAGTCTGGAACCGCGTGACTGCTACGGTCGCAGGTTCGAATCCTGCCTCGGGCATGGATATGTGTGATGTCCTTAGGTTAGTTAGGTTTAAGTTCTAGGGGACTGATGACCACAGCAGTTAAGTCCCATAGTGCTCAGAGTCATTTGAACCATTTTTTTTGAAACACACTCCTCCTTGTGCTTAGGGTCAGACACGAAGGATGCAGTTTGCAAAACATTTTACTTGAGCCAGGCAGCAGTCCATTGCCACGGCAGTAAGTTGGCGAAAAGCGGGTCGAGGAAGCCAGTTAAGAGAGACTGCTGTAAACCGAGTCTTTGTGCAAACCGTGGGAAGTCATGAAACTCCGAGCATTCTCATGTTAGAAGCGATGGACAGGATGGCTGGTGCACGTGTTTGATGGAGGCAAGAGTGTAAACCCCCTGACACCAGGAAGTCACCAGGTTCTTTTAGCGAACGGCAGAAACATATATTTCACAGGTACGACTGTCTGGGAAGCTTAAGAGCCTTCTTTCAAAAATTGGAAATGGTCGGCCTTGTTCTTGTTGTTGTAGTCTTCAGTCCTGAGACTGGTTTGATGCAGCTCTCCATGCTACTCTATCCTGTGCAAGCCTCTTCATCTCCCAGTACCTACTGCAACCTACATCCTTCTGAATCTGCTTAGTGTATTCATCTTTTGGTCTCCCTCTACGATTTTTACCCTCCACGCTGCCCTCCAATACTAAATTGGTGATCCCTTGATGCCTCAGAACATGTCCTACCAACCGATCCCTTCTTCTGGTCAAGTTGTGCCACAAACTTCTCTTCTCCCCAATCCTATTCAATACTTCTTCATTAGTTATGTGGTCTACCTATCTAATCTTCAGCATTCTTCTGTAGCACCACATTTCGAAAGCTTCTATTCTCTTCTTGTCCAAACTATTTATCGTCCATGTTTCACTTCCATACATGGCTACACTCCATACAAATACTTTCAGAAATGACTTCCTGACACTTAAATCTGTACTCGATGTTAACAAATTTCTGTTCTTCAGAAAAGCTTTCCTTGCCATTGCCAGTCTACATTTTATATCCTCTCTACTTCGGCCATCATCAGTTATTTTGCTCCCCAAATAGCAAAACTCCTTTACTACTTTAAGTGTCTCATTTCCTAATCAAATTGCCTCAGCATCACCCGACTTAATTCGACTACATTGCATTATCCTCGTTTTACTTTTGTTGATGTTCATCTTATATCCTCCATTCAAGACACTGTCTATTCCATTCAACTGCTCTTCCAAGTCCTTTGCTGTCTCTGACAGAATTACAATGTCATCGGCGAACCTCAAAGTTTTTATTTCTTCTCCATGGATTTTAATACCTACTCCGAATTTTTCTTTTGTTTCCTTTACTGCTTGCTCAATATACAGATTGAATAACATTGAATAACCATCGTGCCAAGATGGTCGGCTTTGAAAGATTAAATCTCTCTGTAAATGAGGGAGTGTGGTCCCATCTAGACATATGTTTTTTGCCAAAACGTGGCCATGCTTACCGTGAGAACGATGTCTCCCTAGTCTAAAATCTTCTTTTTTCAGACAAAATAGATTTGGAGTCGCTAATTGGATTGTCTCTTGTCTCCTCAGGATATGCAAAGTGAAGGTTTGCTTCCCCAACGTGGGAACAGCGGTGCTGTGTTTAGATTGGCTACCAGGATAACAGAACAGTCAAGAGGGGAGCTTCAATGAGTAGAGGATAGTTCGATTCGTCTGTGCAACGTGGGGGAAGGTTTCGTTTCTACTAATTCGTCTACCTTATGGAGGGATAGTGGGAAGGGTTGTCATTGTTTGCGAGTTTCGTCTACTGGCCCTCTCCTGGTGGAGAACTTCAGGTGTTTCCCTAGTGGTAGAGACTTGTGGTCTGTGTCTTGTGCTGGACTAAAAGCCAGTGGCAGTTTCCAACTGTATCGACTGTGGAATTGTGTATCATCTCGGACATATCGTGTGCCAGGAGGATGAACTTAATCGTCTTGAGTCGGCTCTCCGACGTTTGACAATTGCAGCATGCACCTTCGCGCCTGTGAGTCAAATTGGTTTGGCCAGATCAGCAAACGGGTGCATCTCACACTGAAATATGCCACAATATCAGGGCTCTGTTAGGGAAGTTCACCGTTTTTTGATAACCAGAAGTTTAGTTTTCAAAGTCTCGTGGAAGCGTCAGAAGATTACGACTGCCGCAGGGCACTGCTAGCAAACATCGCGCGTTCTTCTGCTGTCGCCCTTTCACTTGAAAGCGTAAAATACTGCTGCATCGGCGTAGGGTTGTTAAATGATCTTCACACGTTCCTGTTCTCAGGTGAACCACAGTTTGAGGTATACCTGGTCGTAGCTGATTCCATTTGAAAAGAGTTGGGCCGCACAATGGATTCATGTAAACGAAGTCCGATTGCGTTGTAGTAGGAATTAATTCAGGGGAGAATTTGTATAGCTTCCACTAAAATGTATGCTTTGCCAATCTTACACCATTCCTTTTCTCGTTTATATTTGTCATTTTTGAGTAAGATTTATCAGCTAGTTGTACACTCCTGGAAATTGAAATAAGAACACCGTGAATTCATTGTCCCAGGAAGGGGAAACTTTATTGACACATTCTTGGGGTCAGATACATCGCATGATCACACTGACAGAACCACAGGCACATAGACACAGGCAACAGAGCATGCACAATGTCGGCACTAGTACAGTGTATATCCACCTTTCGCAGCAATGCAGGCTGCTATTCTCCCATGGAGACGATCGTAGAGATGCTGGATGTAGTCCTGTGGAACAGCTTGCCATGCCATTTCCACCTGGCGCCTCAGTTGGACCAGCGTTCGTGCTGGACGTGCAGACCGCGAGAGACGACGCTTCATCCAGTCCCAAACATGCTCAATGGGGGACAGATCCGGAGATCTTGCTGGCCAGGGTAGTTGACTTACACCTTCTAGAGCACGTTTGGTGGCACGGGATACATGCGGACGTGCATTGTCCTGTTGGAACATCAAGTTCCCTTGCCGGTCTAGGAATGGCAGAACGATGGGTTCGATGACGGTTTGGATGTACCGTGCACTATTCAGTGTCCCCTCGACGATCACCAGTGGTGTACGGCCAGTGTAGGAGATCGCTCCCCACACCATGATGCCGGGTGTTGGCCCTGTGTGCCTCAGTCGTATGCAGTCCTGATTGTGTCGCTCACCTGCACGGCGCCAAACACGCATACGACCATCATTGGCACCAAGGTAGAAGCGACTCTCATCGCTGAAGACGACACGTCTCCATTCGTCCCTCCATTCACGCCTGTCGCGACACCACTGGGGGCGGGCTGCACGATGTTGGGGCGCGAGCGGAAGACGGCCTAACGGTGTGCGGGACCGTAGCCCAGCTTCATGGAGACGGTTGCGAATGGTCCTCGCCGATACCCCAGGAGCAACAGTGTCCCTAATTTGCTGGGAAGTGGCGGTGCGGTCCCCTACGGCACTGCGTAGGATCCTACGGTCTTGGCGTGCATCCGTGCGTCGCTGCGATCCGGTCCCAGGTCGACGGGCACGTGCACCTTCCGCCGACCACTGGCGACAACATCGATGTACTGTGGAGACCTCACGTCCCACGTGTTGAGCAATTCGGCGGTACGTCCACCCGGCCTCCCGCATGCCCACTATACGCCCTCGCTCAAAGTCCGTCAACTGCACATACGGTTCACGTCCACGCTGTCGCGGCATGCTACCAGTGTTAAAGACTGCGATGGAGCTCCGTATGCCACGGCAAACTGGCTGACACTGACGGCGGCGGTGCACAAATGCTGCGCAACTAGCGCCATTCGACGGCCAACACCGCGGTTCCTGGTGTGTCCGCTGTGCCGTGCGTGTGATCATTGCTTGTACAGCCCTCTCGCAGTGTCCGGAGCAAGTATGGTTGGTCTGACACACCGGTGTCAATGTGTTCTTTTTTCCATTTCCAGGAGTGTAGTTACAAAAAGATTAATGAAACTTGTCATATTTTATAAACTTAAACACACCACTGTTCTCATTAATACTCCCCAAAATATTCACTGTTTTTGTTTTATTGTGGTGGTATATGGGTACAGCAGCAATTTAAGGTTCATTTTTATTATATTAATTAATCTGATTAATAATTTGAGTTCTGACAATGAGCGCAGGTGTAGGCAACGAAAGTGCCATGCGTAAATTCACTTATTCATATACACACATGAATAAACGTTTTGCACGAACACGGTTTCCAGAGCTCCTGAAGATAGACATTGACTGCAGATATTGTATAACAGACACAGTCCACCGGCCGCGGTGGCCGAGCGGTTCTAGGCGCTTCACTGCGGAACCGCGCTGCTGCTACGATCGCAGGTTCGAATCCTGCCTCGGGCATGGATGTGTGTGGTGTCCTTAGGTTAGTTTGGTTTAAGTAGTTCTACGTCTAGGGGACTGATGACCTCAGATGTTAAGTCCCATAGTGCTTAGAGCCATGTGAACAAGACACAGTCCCTTTCTTTGTTCAGAGATGTCACTGAGCCCACCCAAAGATGTAAGTAACCATGCATGAGCAGCGCCCATTAGACGGAGGGGGTCCGACAGTGTTGTCTGTAGTTCAGCCATGCCTAGACGGTGAATACCGCCGTTCGATCGCTCGGAGGAACCCTGACAACAACGCCACCATGTTGAATAATGCTTTTCGTGCAGCCACAGGACGTCGTGTTACGACTCAATCTGGGCGCTATAGGCTCCATGATGCACAGCTTCACTCCTGACGTCCATGGTAAGGTCCATCTTTGCAACCACGACTCCATGCAGCGTGGTACAGATGGGCTCAACAACATGTCGAATAGACCTCTCAGGATTGGCATCATGTTCTCTTCACCGATGAGTGTCACATATGTCTTCAACCAGACAATCGTCGGAGACGTTTTTGGAGGCAACCCGGTCAGACTGAACCCCTTAGACCCACAGTTCAGCGAGTACAGCAAAGTGGGGGGTTCCCCGCTGTTTTGGGGTGGCGTTATGTGGGCCGACGTACGGTGCTGGTGGTCATGGAAGGCGCCGTAACGGCTGTAAGATACTGAATGCCATTCTCCGAGTGATAGTGCAACCATATCGGTAACATATTGGCGAGGCATTCATCTTCATGGACGACAATACGCGCCACCATCGTGCACATCTTGTGAATGACTTCTTTCAGGATAACGGTATAGTTTGACTGGAGTAGCCAGCACCTTTTTTTAATGTGTGTATAGAAAGTGAGGGTGTTGTTGTATTTTCCAACAGTTTATTGACCGTAACTTCTTCTGCAATACAATAGCTGGCTGTACAACAGATGTAGACGTCCGTAGGTCTAGCCGGAGATGTGGTTCCTCTCGGTCGGCTGATACTTCGATCGGCGGTGCAGTACAGCGGCTTCGGTGATATCTTCTTGGAGACTCAACTATAGCGGTTGCCATTAGCAGCGGACGAAGACTGGTCTGCCTTCGACCGGCCGGGCCTAAATAGTGAGCTGGAGCCAATAGAAACCCGGTGTAGGAATCCGTGGTCGGATATGTCGCGTCGACTTCTGCAAGGAAACGTTCCTATTAATCTTCGGCATGTTTACCTGATGTCTTCGCCTGTTTGGCTGTTGGTTTGTCTCCCTCATAGCGTGGCTGTTATGCGGTGCTGCCTGCCATTTAGGGGAACCCGATGGCAGACAGTACACACCTCCTTTCATGGGCCTGGGGGGTGGAGAGGAGGGCGACGTCGTCCTGCTCGTCGCTCCCACAGAGTAGGGCGGAGTGGAGCGGAGCTGGGTCGCGGAAAAGGCGGGGAAGCCGGTCGTGACGGCGCCAGGGGCATAGGTTCATCGACGTCCGCGGGATGCTGCCCGGAATGTGGACCGTGTGGGCGTCGCAGGCTAGGATGCGACATCGGCGGCGGCGGTGCCAAGGGCGTGGGGGCATCGTCAACGATGGCGGATGGCGCAGCCGGTCGGGCCGGCGGAGGAGCCGGTGGAGCCTGCAGCCGCTGTGGAGACCACGGCTGTTGCTGCTGAACGGGGTCTGGCGCCCCTGCACGCCGACCATGGGTGGAAGGGAGCACATCCGGGCGGCTGGAAGAAGGTGGCGGAGTGGCTTGCCGAAAGACGAGGTGGTTGGAAAACCCTGATACCAGCGCCGGAGTTGGTTGCGGTGCCGGCAGACCACTGTGTCGGCGATGCGGACATCAAAGAGCTGACGGCCTCGCGGCCGGACGATCGCCCCCTGAATCCATCCGGCGCTCGGGTTGAAATCTCGCGCCCAAATAAGGGATCCCAGAACAAAGGGAGCCTGTGCAGTCGGAACCCGTTGTTTGGGTCCCAGCCGGAGGAGGTGCAAAAGTTCCGCCGGACTACGGGAGCCGATGGGCGTCGACCGATAGGAACTGAGGAACAACGTCAGCGACACGTCCAAAGTGTGCGTGGAGGCATATATTGTCATTTGGGCCTTAAATGCCCGGACGAGGCGTTCGGCCTCGCCATTCGATTGCGGGTGAAAGGGTAGAGTGAGGATGTCTCGGATGCCGTTGGCAGAACAAAACGTCGAGAATTTCTGACTCCGGAATTGAGGGCCATTATCGGTAACAATTGTTAGCGGCAACCCTTCCAAGGGCAAAACTTTCTGGAGAGCAGCGAGGTTCGCTTCCAAAGTGGTGCTGGTACAACGCATAACGAACGGAAAATGTGAAAAGGCATCGGTGACGAGAAGCCATTGGTAGCCGAGGAAGGGGCCAGCGAAGTCCAAATGAATGCGATCCCAGGGACCCGCCGGCTTAGGCCAAGAGAGGAAGGTTTGAGGGGGCCAGGGCGGCTGTTGGGCGCACGTGGAGCATTTCTGAACCATGTGAGTGACGTCCCTGGTAAGCCCGAACCAAAAGACGTGACGCCGGGCCAACGCCTTGGTGCGAGCGATTCCCCAATGGCCTTGATGTAAGAGACGCAAGACTTTGGTCTGGAGATGCTGGGGAACGACCACACGTGGAGTGGATGTAGGGTCTACCCACAATAGGGCACCATCCACTGGCGACAGCTGATGGCGAATAGAAAAAAAGAATTGAAGGTGCTGCTGGTCGCGGGTGGGGTCACAGCTGGGCCACCCGTGCTGAACATAGGAGCGGACACGGTGCAATAATGGGTCACGCATGATCGCAATTGCCACCGTGGAGGCCGTGATGGGTAACCCGCGCAGGGTGTCGTGGATGGCTTCATCAACATGGAACACGAGGACGTCCGAAGAGTCAAATGCAGGGTCGGGACCAAGAGGAAGGCGGGAAAGAGCATCCGCGTTGGCGTGCTGGAAGATGGACTTAAAATGCAAATTACGAATGTGTCGCTGGAGTTGCCGGTGGCGTCGTAGTGTGTCCAGGTCACGTGTGCGGAGGAAGGCACGGTAGAGACGGCGGGATTAATGGAGGAGGAGGACGGCCTGTGGTGGTAAGGTAGGACGGTGGGGGTGGATGGCGACAGTAGGGACGTGGACCTCCACGGCCTCAGACAAGGTCTGCTGGAGAAAGGAGGTGGCATGGGTGACATCATCGGGGTGGTGGTAGGTGAAAGGGTGGCTATCGACCTGGGTGGAGAGGGTATCCCGGTAGGCCTTCCAGTTGGCATGGGAATAGTCATGGACGTACTTAGGGGGAGGGTCATGACGAGGGTCGGGGCGGGGGCGACGACCGTCTGAAACGGTGAGGAGGACAGGGAGATGGTCACTACCAATACGCTCCAGGACATCCACTATTATGCGGCCAAGGAGGTTGGGGGAGGAGAGGATAACATCGGGAGTGGAGCTGGATTCAGGACAGGTGTGCTGGGGGATGGGAATGAGGTCGCCTTGAAGGGAGGAGAGGAACCGATGCCACCGCCGTAACTGTGCAGCGGAACGACTATGGATGTTGAGGTCGGCGGCGATCACGTAGGAGGAGAAGGTACGGTCGATGTGGGAGAGGAAGTCGAAGGGAATAGGGGCGTTGGGGCGGACATAGATGGTGGCGCAGGTAACGGTAAGGCCGGGGAAGAAGAGACTAAGGATCAGGTGTTCGGTGGGGTCGGAAAGGAGAGGTTGGAGCCGAACGGGGATCTGGCGGTAGTGCCCAATGGCAACTCCGCCACGCGCAATCGGGAGGGGATTATCGGAGCGGTGGAGGAGGTAGGGCGAAGTGTGGATGGTGTGGTGGGGTTGCAGGAAGGTTTCATTGAGGAGGAAGGCATCCACGCGGTGGGTGGCAGGGGTGTGCAGGAAGAGGTTCTTGTTGGCAGGAAGGGAGTGGATGTTGTTGAAAAGGATACGGTGCTGCCGCACCATGGCAGGGATTTAAATGAGGGTGTCAAGACAGGAGAAAGTGAAATGGGCCTGGTTGTTGGAGTAGGTGGCGTACATTTTGAGTTGGAAAACGGAACGGGCGCCCGCACACTCTCCAACAGATCTCCCTCACCGCCCGTTCCGTTTTCCAACTCAAAATGTACGCCACCTACTCCAACAACCAGGCCCATTTCACTTTCTCCTGTCTTGACACCCTCATTTAAATCCCTGCCATGGTGCGGCAGCACCGTATCCTTGTCAACAACATCCACTCCCTTCCTGCCAACAAGAACCTCTTCCTGCACACCCCTGCCACCCACCGCGTGGATGCCTTCCTCCTCAATGAAACCTTCCTGCAACCCCACCACACCATCCACACTTCGCCCTACCTCCTCCACCGCTCCGATAATCCCCTCCCGATTGCGCGTGGCGGAGTTGCCATTGGGCACCACCGCCAGATCCCCGTTCGGCTCCAACCTCTCCTTTCCAACCCCACCGAACACCTGATCCTTAGTCTCTTCTTCCCCGGCCTTACCGTTACCTGCGCCACCATCTATGTCCGCCCCAACGCCCCTATTCCCTTCGACTTCCTCTCCCACATCGACCGTACCTTCTCCTCCTACGTGATCGCCGCCGACCTCAACATCCATAGTCGTTCCGCTGCCCAGTTACGGCGGTGGCATCGGTTCCTCTCCTCCCTTCAAGGCGACATCATTCCCATACCCCAGCACACCTGTCCTGAATCCAGCTCCACTCCCGATGTTATCCTCTCCTCCCCCAACCTCCTTGGCCGCATAATAGTGGATGTCCTGGAGCGTATTGGTAGTGACCATCTCCCTGTCCTCCTCACCGTTTCAGACGGTCGTCGCCCCCGCCCCGACCCTCGTCATGACCCTCCCCCTAAGTACGTCCATGACTATTCCCATGCCAACTGGAAGGCCTACCGGGATACCCTCTCCACCCAGGTCGATAGCCACCCTTTCACCTACCACCACCCCGATGATGTCACCCATGCCACCTCCTTTCTCCAGCAGACCTTGTCTGAGGCCGTGGAGGTCCACGTCCCTACTGTCGCCATCCACACCCACCGTCCTACCTTACCACCACAGGCCATCCTCCTCCTCCATTAATCCCGCCGTCTCTACCGTGCCTTCCTCCGCACACGTGACCTGGACACACTACGACGCCACCGGCAACTCCAGCGACACATTCGTAATTTGCATTTTAAGTCCATCTTCCAGCACGCCAACGCGGATGCTCTTTCCCGCCTTCCTCTTGGTCCCGACCCTGCATTTGACTCTTCGGACGTCCTCGTGTTCCATGTTGATGAAGCCATCCACGACACCCTGCGCGGGTTACCCATCACGGCCTTCACGGTGGCAATTGCGATCATGCGTGACCCATTATTGCGCCGTGTCCGCTCCTATGTTCAGCACGGGTGGCCCAGCTGTGACCCCACCCGCGACCAGCAGCACCTTCAATTCTTTTTTTCTATTCGCCATCAGCTGTCGCCAGTGGATGGTGCCCTATTGTGGGTAGACCCTACATCCACTCCACGTGTGGTCGTTCCCCAGCATCTCCAGACCAAAGTCTTGCGTCTCTTACATCAAGGCCATTGGGGAATCGCTCGCACCAAGGCGTTGGCCCGGCGTCACGTCTTTTGGTTCGGGCTTACCAGGGACGTCACTCACATGGTTCAGAAATGCTCCACGTGCGCCCAACAGCCGCCCCGGCCCCCTCAAACCTTCCTCTCTTGGCCTAAGCCGGCGGGTCCCTGGGATCGCATTCATTTGGAGTTCGCTGGCCCCTTCCTCGGCTACCAATGGCTTCTCGTCACCGATGCCTTTTCACATTTTCCGTTCGTTATGCGTTGTACCAGAACCACTTTGGAAGCGAACCTCGCTGCTCTCCAGAAAGTTTTGCCCTTGGAAGGGTTGCCGCTAACAATTGTTACCGATAATGGCCCTCAATTCCGGAGTCAGAAATTCTCGACGTTTTGTTCTGCCAACGGCATCCGAGACATCCTCACTCTACCCTTTCACCCGCAATCGAATGGCGAGGCCGAACGCCTCGTCCGGGCATTTAAGGCCCAAATGACAAAATATGCCTCCACGCACACTTTGGACGTGTCGCTGACGTTGTTCCTCAGTTCCTATCGGTCGACGCCCATCGGCTCCCGTAGTCCGGCGGAACTTTTGCACCTCCTCCGGCTGGGACCCAAACAACGGGTTCCGACTGCACAGGCTCCCTTTGTTCTGGGATCCCTTATTTGGGCGCGAGATTTCAACCCGAGCGCCGGATGGATTCAGGGGGCGATCGTCCGGCCGCGAGGCCGTCAGCTCTTTGATGTCCGCATCGCCGACACAGTGGTCTGCCGGCACCGCAACCAACTCCGGCGCTGGTATCAGGGTTTTCCAACCACCTCGTCTTTCGGCAAGCCACTCCGCCACCTTCTTCCAGCCGCCCGGATGTGCTCCCTTCCACCCATGGTCGGCGTGCAGGGGCGCCAGACCCCGTTCAGCAGCAACAGCCGTGGTCTCCACAGCGGCTGCAGGCTCCACCGGCTCCTCCGCCGGCCCGACCGGCTGCGCCATCCGCCATCGTTGACGATGCCCCCACGCCCTTGGCACCGCCGCCGCCGATGTCGCATCCTAGCCTGCGACGCCCACACGGTCCACATTCCGGGCAGCATCCCGCGGACGTCGATGAACCTATGCCCCTGGCGCCGTCACGACCGGCTTCCCCGCCTTTTCCGCGACCCAGCTCCGCTCCACTCCGCCCTACTCTGTGGGAGCGACGAGCAGGACGACGTCGCCCTCCTCTCCACCCCCCAGGCCCATGAAAGGAGGTGTGTACTGTCTGCCATCGGGTTCCCCTAAATGGCAGGCAGCACCGCATAACAGCCACGCTATGAGGGAGACAAACCAACAGCCAAACAGGCGAAGACATCAGGTAAACATGCCGAAGATTAATAGGAACGTTTCCTTGCAGAAGTCGACGCGACATATCCGACCACGGATTCCTACACCGGGTTTCTATTGGCTCCAGCTCACTATTTAGGCCCGGCCGGTCGAAGGCAGACCAGTCTTCGTCCGCTGCTAATGGCAACCGCTATAGTTGAGTCTCCAAGAAGATATCACCGAAGCCGCTGTACTGCACCGCCGATCGAAGTATCAGCCGACCGAGAGGAACCACATCTCCGGCTAGACCTACGGACGTCTACATCTGTTGTACAGCCAGCTATTGTATTGCAGAAGAAGTTACGGTCAATAAACTGTTGGAAAATACAACAACACCCTCACTTTCTATACACACATTAAAAAAAGGTGCTGGCTACTCCAGTCAAACTATACCGTTATCCTGAAAGAAGTCATTCACAAGATGTGCACGATGGTGGCGCGTATTGTCGTCCATGAAGATGAATGCCTCGCCAATATGTTACCGATATGGTTGCACTATCACTCGGAGAATGGCATTCAGTATCTTACAGCCGTTACGGCGCCTTCCATGACCACCAGCACCGTACGTCGGCCCACATAACGCCACCCCAAAACAGCGGGGAACCCCCCACCTTGCTGTACTCGCTGAACTGTGGGTCTAAGGGGTTCAGCCTGACCGGGTTGCCTCCAAAAACGTCTCCGACGATTGTCTGGTTGAAGACATATGTGACACTCATCGGTGAAGAGAACATGATGCCAATCCTGAGAGGTCTATTCGACATGTTGTTGAGCCCATCTGTACCACGCTGCATGGAGTCGTGGTTGCAAAGATGGACCTTACCATGGACGTCAGGAGTGAAGCTGTGCATCATGGAGCCTATAGCGCCCAGATTGAGTCGTAACACGACGTCCTGTGGCTGCACGAAAAGCATTATTCAACATGGTGGCGTTGTTGTCAGGGTTCCTCCGAGCGATCGAACGGCGGTATTCACCGTCTAGGCATGGCTGAACTACAGACAACACTGTCGGACCCCCTCCGTCTAATGGGCGCTGCTCATGCATGGTTACTTACATCTTTGGGTGGGCTCAGTGACATCTCTGAACAAAGAAAGGGACTGTGTCTTGTTCACATGGCTCTAAGCACTATGGAACTTAACATCTGAGGTCATCAGTCCCCTAGACGTAGAACTACTTAAACCAAACTAACCTAAGGACACCACACACATCCATGCCCGAGGCAGGATTCGAACCTGCGATCGTAGCAGCAGCGCGGTTCCGCAGTGAAGCGCCTAGAACCGCTCGGCCACCGCGGCCGGTGGACTGTGTCTGTTATACAATATCTGCAGTCAATGTCTATCTTCAGGAGCTCTGGAAACCGTGTTCGTGCAAAACGTTTATTCATGTGTGTATATGAATAAGTGAATTTACGCATGGCACTTTCGTTGCCTACACCTGCGCTCATTGTCAGAACTCAAATTATTAATCAGATTAATTAATATAATAAAAATGAACCTTAAATTGCTGCTGTACCCATATACCACCACAATAAAACAAAAACAGTGAATATTTTGGGGAGTATTAATGAGAACAGTGGTGTATTTAAGTTTATAAAATATGACAAGTTTCATTAATCTTTTTGTAACTACACTCCTGGAAATGGAAAAAAGAACACATTGACACCGGTGTGTCAGACCAACCATACTTGCTCCGGACACTGCGAGAGGGCTGTACAAGCAATGATCACACGCACGGCACAGCGGACACACCAGGAACCGCGGTGTTGGCCGTCGAATGGCGCTAGTTGCGCAGCATTTGTGCACCGCCGCCGTCAGTGTCAGCCAGTTTGCCGTGGCATACGGAGCTCCATCGCAGTCTTTAACACTGGTAGCATGCCGCGACAGCGTGGACGTGAACCGTATGTGCAGTTGACGGACTTTGAGCGAGGGCGTATAGTGGGCATGCGGGAGGCCGGGTGGACGTACCGCCGAATTGCTCAACACGTGGGACGTGAGGTCTCCACAGTACATCGATGTTGTCGCCAGTGGTCGGCGGAAGGTGCACGTGCCCGTCGACCTGGGACCGGATCGCAGCGACGCACGGATGCACGCCAAGACCGTAGGATCCTACGCAGTGCCGTAGGGGACCGCACCGCCACTTCCCAGCAAATTAGGGACACTGTTGCTCCTGGGGTATCGGCGAGGACCATTCGCAACCGTCTCCATGAAGCTGGGCTACGGTCCCGCACACCGTTAGGCCGTCTTCCGCTCGCGCCCCAACATCGTGCAGCCCGCCTCCAGTGGTGTCGCGACAGGCGTGAATGGAGGGACGAATGGAGACGTGTCGTCTTCAGCGATGAGAGTCGCTTCTGCCTTGGTGCCAATGATGGTCGTATGCGTGTTTGGCGCCGTGCAGGTGAGCGACACAATCAGGACTGCATACGACTGAGGCACACAGGGCCAACACCCGGCATCATGGTGTGGGGAGCGATCTCCTACACTGGCCGTACACCACTGGTGATCGTCGAGGGGACACTGAATAGTGCACGGTACATCCAAACCGTCATCGAACCCATCGTTCTACCATTCCTAGACCGGCAAGGGAACTTGATGTTCCAACAGGACAATACACGTCCGCATGTATCCCGTGCCACCAAACGTGCTCTAGAAGGTGTAAGTCAACTACCCTGGCCAGCAAGATCTCCGGATCTGTCCCCCATTGAGCATGTTTGGGACTGGATGAAGCGTCGTCTCTCGCGCTCTGCACGTCCAGCACGAACGCTGGTCCAACTGAGGCGCCAGGTGGAAATGGCATGGCAAGCTGTTCCACAGGACTACATCCAGCATCTCTACGATCGTCTCCATGGGAGAATAGCAGCCTGCATTGCTCCGAAAGGTGGATATACACTGTACTAGTGCCGACATTGTGCATGCTCTGTTGCCTGTGTCTATGTGCCTGTGGTTCTGTCAGTGTGATCATGCGATGTATCTGACCCCAAGAATGTGTCAATAAAGTTTCCCCTTCCTGGGACAATGAATTCACGGTGTTCTTATTTCAATTTCCAGGAGTGTACAACTAGCTGATAAATCTTACTCAAAAATGACAAATATAAACGAGAAAAGGAATGGTGTAAGATTGGCAAAGCATACATTTTAGTGGAAGCTATACAAATTCTCCCCTGAATTAATTCCTACTACAACGCAATCGGACTTCGTTTACATGAATCCACTGTGCGGCCCAACTCTTTTCAAATGGAATCAGCTACGACCAGGTATACCTCAAACTGTGGTTCACCTGAGAACAGGAACGTGTGAAGATCATTTAACAACCCTACGCCGATGCAGCAGTATTTTACGCTTTCAAGTGAAAGGGCGACAGCAGAAGAACGCGCGATGTTTGCTAGCAGTGCCCTGCGGCAGTCGTAATCTTCTGACGCTTCCACGAGACTTTGAAAACTAAACTTCTGGTTATCAAAAAACGGTGAACTTCCCTAACAGAGCCCTGATATTGTGGCATATTTCAGTGTGAGATGCACCCGTTTGCTGATCTGGCCAAACCAATTTGACTCACAGGCGCGAAGGTGCATGCTGCAATTGTCAAACGTCGGAGAGCCGACTCAAGACGATTAAGTTCATCCTCCTGGCACACGATATGTCCGAGATGATACACAATTCCACAGTCGATACAGTTGGAAACTGCCACTGGCTTTTAGTCCAGCACAAGACACAGACCACAAGTCTCTACCACTAGGGAAACACCTGAAGTTCTCCACCAGGAGAGGGCCAGTAGACGAAACTCGCAAAGAATGACAACCCTTCCCACTATCCCTCCATAAGGTAGACGAATTAGTAGAAACGAAACCTGCCCCCACGTTGCACAGACGAATCGAACTATCCTCTACTCATTGAAGCTCCCCTCTTGACTGTTCTGTTATCCTGGTAGCCAATCTAAACACAGCACCGCTGTTCCCACGTTGGGGAAGCAAACCTTCACTTTGCATATCCTGAGGAGACAAGAGACAATCCAATTAGCGACTCCAAATCTATTTTGTCTGAAAAAAGAAGATTTTAGACTAGGGAGACATCGTTCTCACGGTAAGCATGGCCACGTTTTGGCAAAAAACATATGTCTAGATGGGACCACACTCCCTCATTTACAGAGAGATTTAATCTTTCAAAGCCGACCATCTTGGCACGATGGTTATTCAATGTTATTCAATCTGTATATTGAGCAAGCAGTAAAGGAAACAAAAGAAAAATTCGGAGTAGGTATTAAAATCCATGGAGAAGAAATAAAAACTTTGAGGTTCGCCGATGACATTGTAATTCTGTCAGAGACAGCAAAGGACTTGGAAGAGCAGTTGAATGGAATAGACAGTGTCTTGAATGGAGGATATAAGATGAACATCAACAAAAGTAAAACGAGGATAATGCAATGTAGTCGAATTAAGTCGGGTGATGCTGAGGCAATTTGATTAGGAAATGAGACACTTAAAGTAGTAAAGGAGTTTTGCTATTTGGGGAGCAAAATAACTGATGATGGTCGAAGTAGAGAGGATATAAAATGTAGACTGGCAATGGAAAGGAAAGCTTTTCTGAAGAAGAGAAATTTGTTAACATCGAGTACAGATTTAAGTGTCAGGAAGTCATTTCTGAAAGTATTTGTATGGAGTGTAGCCATGTATGGAAGTGAAACATGGACGATAAATAGTTTGGACAAGAAGAGAATAGAAGCTTTCGAAATGTGGTGCTACAGAAGAATGCTGAAGATTAGATAGGTAGACCACATAACTAATGAGGAAGTATTGAATAGGATTGGGGAGAAGAGAAGTTTGTGGCACAACTTGACCAGAAGAAGGGATCGGTTGGTAGGACATGTTCTGAGGCATCAAGGGATCACCAATTTAGTATTGGAGGGCAGCGTGGAGGGTAAAAATCGTAGAGGGAGACCAAGAGATGAATACACTAAGCAGATTC
Organism: Schistocerca piceifrons; assembly: GCF_021461385.2. Classification (NCBI taxonomy): domain Eukaryota; kingdom Metazoa; phylum Arthropoda; class Insecta; order Orthoptera; family Acrididae; genus Schistocerca; species Schistocerca piceifrons. The sequence goes on from NC_060149.1 coordinate 463,267,831, forward strand.
AGAAGGATGTAGGTTGCAGTAGGTACTGGGAGATGAAGAGGCTTGCACAGGATAGAGTAGCATGGAGAGCTGCATCAAATCAGTCTCAGGACTGAAGACTACAACAACAAGAACAAGGCCGACCATTTCCAATTTTTGAAAGAAGGCTCTTAAGTTTCCCAGACAGTCGTACCTGTGAAATATATGTTTTTGCCGTTCGCTAAAAGAACCTGGTGACTTCCTGGTGTCAGGGGGTTTACACTCTTGCCTCCATCAAACACGTGCACCAGCCATCCTGTCCATCGCTTCTAACATGAGAATGCTCGGAGTTTCATGACTTCCCACGGTTTGCACAAAGACTCGGTTTACAGCACTCTCTCTTAACTGGCTTCCTCGACCCGCTTTTCGCCAACTTACTGCCGTGGCAATGGACTGCTGCCTGGCTCAAGTAAAATGTTTTGCAAACTGCATCCTTCGTGTCTGACCCTAACCACAAGGAGGAGTGTGTTTCAAAAAAAATGGTTCAAATGACTCTGAGCACTATGGGACTTAACTGCTGTGGTCATCAGTCCCCTAGAACTTAAACCTAACTAACCTAAGGACATCACACATATCCATGCCCGAGGCAGGATTCGAACCTGCGACCGTAGCAGTCACGCGGTTCCAGACTGAGCGCCTAGAACCGCTAGACCACCGGAGTGTGTTTCACCCATAAGTCCCTCTACAGGTACAATCGACTCAGTGCTGCTTCTCAGAATCACTCATATGGCCAGGTCGCTGTACTGAGGATTTATGGCCCCAAATTCATCTCTCTCCCTGTTCACCATCACCTCCACTACTGCCTCCCAGATGTAAGTTATCTATAGGTCCCATATGCAGTTATAAAAATATTCTGCCCACAATTTCCCCTAGTAAAAATGTCATAAGCCACACATACCAAACGTAGTACTAGGGAACACCGAGATCATCACCTCAAGTATGAACGTTAATCTGACAGACAATTTTGTTAACGTGACAGAGTGATATGCCAACTCTCAGTGTCTCAATTAATCGAACATGTGATTCCACATGCAGCACATCTCAAAACGGCATTGGTATCTGAAAGCACTGAGAAAATTGACAATATGTTATATGACAAGTGGCATATAATTGTGAACGAAGGAAGTGGTGCCATACGAGTATAAAATTCCGACATTCGCGCATCATTTAAAAATAATTACCTGTTTTTATATGCCTGAGGCTGTAACACGCGATCTACTACATCACATAATAAAATAAAGAACATTTGGAGTGGCTTGTGTAATCGGGAGGGCCAGGACGTAGTTTTTGGATGATAGCTTCTCCTTAGTGTTTAACTACAAACCATAGAACAGTAACTGGTTAATTTTATTTTTAGAAGCCTTATGGAGAAACTAGGAGAAAAACTACCTCGGAAGAAACCTGTTCCTATTTCTAATGAAATGTGAGGTTTTGTACCATTTTGAGTCGAATGAAGAGGTTATGGCATCTTCAGGGATGGAATCAATTCACTCGAAAAGGTTGGAAACTTCCATTGGCCTAAAAGAGGACTATGTGAAAACGTATGTGTCCGTTCACCTTTTTATGCAGAATCTTTTACAGGTATGCTTAGGTTTCACCAAAAAGTAAGACGTGTCTCCAAATCCAAGATAGATGAGAGAGATGTCAGCACCACTTTTGCTTTATGGCGCTATACTATGACTACACACTATCTGATCGAAAGTACCCAGACATCCCTATGTATTGCTGAATCTGCCACTAGATTTCACGAGAGGCGTACCTGTCAGTATAAAAGAAGAGGGTTAGTACTGCACATGTCAACTGAGTAGCAGTAACAGAAGAGTCGTTTGGTCAGGAGAACTCGTTGTCGTGGACAAGTCACTGGATTCACCTGAGTAATAAATTATAAGGGACATTTAAAAACTTCTAAAGCTGCATAATTAAATGGTTACTACTGTTATTGTGAAGTGGAAAGGGAAGGGATAAACACAGCTAAACAGAGATCAGGCAAAACTAAGGCTCTGACGGGTAGTGACCATTGAACTTTACAGAGAGTCGTTGTAATAATCGCATGGAATCAGCAGTAGAAATACTCTGAGTTCCAAAGTGCTGTCAGCAGTCCAGTTATAAAAATGACTGAGCATGAGGAGTTAAAAGGAATAGGGTACAATGGTCAAGTAACTCCTCATAAGCCAGACATATCTGTAGGCAATGCTATGGGGTGCTTGAACTGATGTAAAGAGTGACACCATTGGACAGTGAATGACTGGAGACAAGTGGTTGGAGTGTTGAATCACGCTATACCTAGTCGCAGTCAGGTGCTGTACTCGGGTCTTTGAATCAATTTCCTTGAAGTCAAATAGCAACTTGGTTTGTACCATTGCTATCAGACCTCTGACTCTGAATGGTTACCTGCGATCATTTTTAGTCGTAACAGTGAATTACGTAGTAGGTGGTGTTTCGATATGGGGTATGGGCTATGACCACATTTTACGGTATTGTGTATTGAGTACAGTAAAAGAACATTTCGGAGACGATGATTGTATCAGCATGACAATGCACACTTTCATAAAGCACAATCTGTGAGACAATGGTCTGTGGACAATATCATTCCTGCAATGAACTGGCCTGCCAAAGAACCAACCTGAATGCAATAGAGCACCTCTGGGATGAGTTTGGACGTCATTGTCACTCCAGACACCAGCGTCCGACATCACTATCTTGTCTGGTTTAGGCTTATCAGGAAAAACGGTCCGCCATTGCTCAACAGACATTCAGACTCCTAGTGAAAGTGTCCCCCTCGGAGTTCAAGCAGTCATAAAGGTTAAGGGTGGACACACCTCGTATTAATGTCCGGATACTTTTGATCAGGTAGTGTATACACTGATGAGCTAAATCTTTATAACCCGCAGTGTGGCAACGATTCAGCGTATGGTATCGGCAAGTCATTTGTAGGCTGCCGGAGGAATGTGGCACCAAATGTCTACGCACATGTTTCACAATTCCCGTAAATTATGAGCCAGTGGTTTGTGGGGGTGGAGCTGGCGCCCGATAATGTCCCAGGTGTGTTGCACTAGGTTCAGATCAAGGGAACCTGGTGGCCAAGACAGCAGCGTGGTGCACTATTATGCTCCAGAAACCACAGTAACACGATGCTAGATTTTTGACACGAATAGTTATTCCGTTGGAAAATATATTCCCTGTCAAGTAACATTAACTTAGTGCACAGCTGTCGCAGTGCCCTCGACTAGTACCATAAATCTAGCTGACGCACAGGTGAATGTCCACCATAGCAGTGCCCTTACCGGCCTGCGGCCCTGGCACGGTTCATGTTCTGAGCAGCCGTTCGCCACGTGACTGCGTATTCGTACGCGACTTACGATCTACTGTAACAAGATACGTGATACATATGACCACGCGACACGTTTACATTGATCCACTTTTAAATGCCGATCATCCCGTGGCCACTGCAATCGTAGCAGACGAAGCGATTGGCTCAACATAGGAAGACATTCTGGTTGTCCGCTGCGAAGTCCCATATTCCATAATATTCTCTGAACAATGAAGACTTGTGACTGCGTTAAATTTGTACTCTGCGATCTCATCTCCCTAATGCTAACGCCTATCGTAGTTTACAGGCCGTGCAAGCCTCCGACCTCCACTTTCTTTGATGGGACGTGAACTTCAAACTCCTTGTCACCTCTTCGTTATTTCACCACCATTCAGTGATTTCTCATGGATGCTCACGAGAGTAGCAGGTGGACTGCCTGCCAGCTCCACCGTTTTGTAGATGCTCATTCCCAGACACCGGCCTCTAACAATCTGCCTTTAGTGGAAGTGGTTTATCGGAGTGAATTGCCGCATTTGCTATCCGCATTGTCGTTAGAATGATTTCCCATTCCATTCTTCTCTGCTTACGAACAGGATGATTGTAAATAAACTTCCGCTACTTCAGCCGGTGTAGAGGGAAATCTGTTTACCTTATGGGTACCCAACATTATAAGAACGATGTTGGGACTGAAAGCAGCGTTATTTGTATTGTTGGTAGTGTTAGTGTCATGCCTTTCCGCTAGGCGCGTATACTGGTACGGTGACGTAGGGTGCAAACACAAGTATTAGTCATTAGTGAGCTTTTCAGTTGCAGACAGTCAACATGTATCTGGAGAAGATGAACAGGACTTTACTCGTAAAGCTGTTTCATCGAAACAACAACAATAGTGGTACTACTCTTCACGAGTTCAGATGGTTCAAATGGCTCTGAGCACTATGGGACTTAACATCAGAGGTCATCAGTTCCCTAGAACTTAGAACTACTTAAACCTAACTAACTTAAGGACATCACAGACTTCCATGCCCGAGGCAGGATTCGAACCTGCGACCGTAGCGGTCACGCGGTTCTCTTCAGGAGTATCAACGCATTTTAATGGAGAAGTCCTCTTTCTACACAGAGTTCGAAGAACATGATTCGGAAGTTCGAATTTAGTGGCGCTTTTGGAACTTCTCCTGGGAGAGACAGGAGGCCAGCTGCGCCACAAATTGTTGAAAAAGCTGTTGTTGCAAGGCTGAGAATGTTAGATGCAATGTGCGATCTTCAGCAGTGCAAGAGCTGTGTCATGACTGCTCAACATTCCATGCTCCATCATCAGAAAAATGATCCAAACAAGTGTGACATGGAATCAGCAGTGCTGTTCCAGGCTCTCATGGATACAGATGGTCGTCACATTGAGCAACGTTTGTAACCTAACGTAATGGGGGTACGCAACTAAGAAATGTTATCCTCTCACTTTGAAATAAAAACTTGTTTCTTTCGATGGTTTATTCGTTATTTCTCATCTCCATTTTCTTAAAAATGTTTCTGTAAAGTTTCATTGTTCTACTCTTACTCGTTTTTCAGGAGGGCCCTATGAAGTAGTGAAAGTTTAATTCAAACCACCCTGTATTTTCCGTACCACGGCACGTGCCCGTAATTCCACAGGTGGCATTGAGTCTCGCAGTGGGAAATGATCACTATTCTTTGGCTCCTCACTGTGTAGCTTATTTACAAAATAATGGAAAGACTAGTTTAAGACGATCTGGGACAACATCATGTTCGTTCCAGAAAAATGTAGGAACACAAGAAGCAATAATTACCTAACAACTTATCTTATTAGTGAGGTTTAAGAAAGACAAACTCACCTTTATAGCATTTGTAAATCTAGAGGAAGGAATGAATTAAGTTTAAACACCTGTCGACAGCTACGTCATTCGAGACAGAGCACAGGTTCGAATAAGGGAAGGATTGGTGAGGAAATTGGCTGTGCCCTTTCAAAGGAACCAACAGGCATTTGCCACAAACCATTTAAGAAAATAAGAGAAAACTTAAATATAGATAGCCAGATGAGGATTTGAACTGTTATCCATCCAAAAGCGAGTCCAGTGTGCTAACCCCTGTGCACCTCGCTCCACGTAAACCTAAAAAAAGCTTTTGACAGTAGTGACCATGTAAGGTGGCAGAATAAATGAAGGTGAGTTTCGCACCTTACATAAGAGTTTCATATTTTGTAACAGGAAGGTGGATATGACACCTAACGTACATTGGCGATAATGAGCACATTTGACTATAAGTATGTAATGCCAAAGGGATGACACTCTATCAATGGTATTAACACACTGCACCTATATAATGCATATCAATAAGCAGAAGGTGAAACAAGCAGCGAGAGGAAACGTTTTGTGTGGAAGCAAGCGTGGGCAGACGCAGAGGCCGCACCACGGGAGGCACCACAAAAAGCTCTTAGGGGGGCGTCCCACAGTGGGAGTCAGCGACCGGACAGGTGATGCATACTGAAGAGCAAGTAACGGGCCACCAGAAGTAGGTCAGACAGAAGCTTTAAAAAACTGCATTTCGGAATTACAAATCGATATGAACAAAACCAGTGACGCAGTTGATTACGTGAACAGCGAATGGTACACATGTAACGTTAAGGCGTCTCGAGCGGGCAGAAAACGTCCGATTGGCGGAAACGAAGTAGGAAGGAGTGAAGTGCAGAGATTTCGACGCAGTTTGGTGGTAAGGTCCATGTGATTGGCAGAGAGAGTTTCCACAAAAAAAGAGGAACGCTCCTATTGATCGAAAAAAGCTGTGACGTAGGGAACGAAAGAACTCAGGTGGGGAGACAGTTCGGCTATGAGAAAGACATGAGCGAACTTTTCGAGGATTCTTCTTTGAATTGGCGTCAAGTGCAGAATGGGGTGCATAACGCTCTGTACAATGCAGAGGAGATATTTGTGTGAACACTGTGTTCACTGTAGCTGACATTCAGCTGGATATTAGCTGTAGCGTTGTTGAGCTCCAACTGGGGAGAAACAACCAGCCAGTTAGTTAATTGTCCTTCCGAGGACTGAGAGGGCATTTTAATATACACACTGCTCCAGGATTGCGCGTGCATATCGCCATATTCCAAGACAAGGGATGAGTACATGTTCTCTCGCATAACGAGAAACATAGGGAGAGTTTCTGCTGGAAAAATCAGCAAAGGCTTAATTAGTTTGTATACGAATTTCAGTGGGCGAGAGCAAGCATGCGGATGACAGCTCATCGCAGCCCGTGAGCAGAGGGTTAAACTTGTTGGTTCACCAGCTTATGTCCACTGTAAACTCGAGCCACCTTGCATAACCTTTTGCTCAACTTGTCACAAAGCTAACCACCCTCCATAGACTTGATTGTCATCCTAAACAGTACCGAACTTTGAACCGCAATCGGATGATTTATCATAGTACTGGCCGGCATCATGACGTAGCCGTAAGAATAATTTTGTAAAGAAACTTCTAGTTAAAATTTACGATTGTGGTATTTGGGATTATTTCACTTTCTGAGGACGAGATGCGTTCGTTTGACAACTGTTGTAACATTGTCAAGTTTGTAAACTGTGTAAATGCGTGTAATTCTGTGATGATATTGCCGGCCGCGGTGGCCGTGCGGTTCTAGGCGCTCCAGTCCGGAGCCGCGCTGCTGCTACGGTCGCAGGTTCGAATCCTGCCTCGGGCGTGGGTGTGTGTGATGTCCTTAGGTTAGTTAAGTTTAAGTAGTTCTAAGTTCTAGAGGACTAATGACCACAGCAGTTGAGTCCCATAGTGCTCAGAGCCATTTTTTGTGATGATATTGCAACAATAAACCAAAATTGTTCACAAGTTACACAGTGGTTGTTCTGACCTCAAAACCTTACAACCGTAAAGCAAAGACAAAAATGTAGAATTCCCGCTATGACATTCTGTTTGTACATTGAGTAAAAAGTTAAGGAAACAAGGGGAAATTTGTAAGTGGAATGAAAGATCCGGGAGAAGAAATGAAAACCTTTAGGTTTTGCGTTGACATTGTATTTCTGTCAGAGATAGTAAAGTACCTAAAAGTCCACTGAACAGAATGTATGGTATTTTCAAAAGAGATCACAAAATGAGTATCAACGAAAGTAAAACAAGGATAACTGCATGTATTCTAATTAAGTCAGGCGATTCTCGGGGAACTAGACTAGGAAATGAGACACCAAACGTTTTAAATGAGCTATATTCTTTGGGGCAGTAAAGTAACTGACGATGGCCGAAACAGAGAGAATATAAAATGCAGACTGGAGAAAGCATGAAAAGTGTGTTCCATAAACAGAATTTTCCTATCGTGGATTACTAATTTAAGCTTTAAAAATACTTTTTTATACTACCAGGGCGTGCTAAAAAGTAATACCTCCAAATATTTTATGAGAAAACTCTTAAAACTTTTTAAGTAATATCAATGTTATTAACATTCTACATCTTTATTCTTCATGCCTACATATTCATTTCTCAACATAGTCACCCTGACGACGAACAAATTCATTCCAACAAGAGGCCAGTTTGTTGATACGGTCACTACAGAATGCTTAACTTTATTCACAGAGACACGGCATGACTTCTGCTTGCACCGCGTCATCACTATCAAAGAGAAGTCCTGGAAGCCGTTCTTTAAGTTGGGAAAACAGGTGAAAACTGGATGGAGCGAAGTTGGGACTTTATGGAGGATTAAGAATGACAGGGAACCACAGGCGTCGGATAGTTTCCGATGTCGCAGCCCTCGTGTGTGGCCTGGCACTGTCGTGCTGAAGAAGAAAGTGTGGACGCACAGTTTCTGCGGATAGAATTCGATTACAGCACTGTGTTACTCACACAACCACATGGTTACGTTACACAGCGTCATGTTACACTTTGCAATTCGGAGCCCTCCAGCGGCATAGGGCTGCAAATATATACAGGGTATTACAAAAAGGTACGGCCAAACTTTCAGGAAACATTCCTCACACACAAAGAAAGAAAATACGTTATGTGGACATGTGTCCGGAAACGCTTACTTTCCATGTTAGAACTCATTTTATTACTTCTATTCAAATCACATTAATCATGGAATGGAAACACACAGCAAGAGAACGTACCATCGTGACTTCAAACACTGTGTTACAGGAAATATTCTAAAATGTCCTCCGTTAGCGAGGATACATGCATCCACCCTCCGTCGCATGGAATCCCTGATGCGCTGATGCAGCCCTGGAAAATGGCGTATTGTATCACAGCCGTCCATAATACGAGCACGAAGAGTCTCTACATTTGGTACCGGGGTTGCGTAGACAAGAGCTTTCAAATGCCCCCATAAATGAAAGTCAGTTGGGTTGAGGTCAGGAGAGCGTGGAGGCCATTGAATTGGTCCGCCTCTACCAATCCATCGGTCACCGAATCTGTTGTTGAGAAGCGTACGAACGCTTCGACTGAAATGTGCAGGAGCTCCATCGTGCATGAACCACATGTTGTGTCGTACTTGTAAAGGCACATGTTCTAGCAGCACAGTTAGAGTATCCCGTATGAAATCATGATAACGTGCTCCATTGAGCGTAGGTGGACGAACATGGGGCCCAATCAAGACATCACCAACAATGCCTGCCCAAACGTTGACAGAAAATCTGTGTTGATGGCGTGATTGCACAATTGTGTGCGGATTCTCGTCAGCCCACACATGTTGATTGTGAAAATTTACAATTTGATCACGTTGGAATGAAGCCTCATCCGTAAAGAGAACATTTGCACTGAAATGAGGATTGACACATTATTGGATGAACCATTCGCAGAAGTGTACCCGTGGAGGCCAATCAGCTGCTGATAGTGCCTGCATACGCTGTACATGGTACGGAAACAACTGGTTCTCCCGTAGCACTCTCCATACAGTGACGTGGTCAACGTTACCTTGTACAGCAGCAACTTCTCTGACGCTGACACTAGGGTTATCGTCAACTGCACGAAGAATTGCCTCGTCCATTGCAGGTATCCTCGTCGTTCTAGGTCTTCCCCAGTCCCGAGTCATAGGCTGGAATGTTCCGTGCTCCCTAAGACGCCGATCAATTGCTTCGGACGTCTTCCTGTCGGGACACCTTCGTTCCGGAAATCTGTCTCGATACAAACGTACCGCGCCACGGCTATTGCCCCGTGCTAATCCATACATCAAATGGGCACCTGCCAGCTCCGCATTTGTAAACATTACCTTCCTTCAACTGGTCCAACTGGCGGTGAGTCGAGGAAGTAAAGTACATAGTGACGAAACTAAAATTAGCTCTAACATAGAAATTAAGCGTTTCCGGACACATGTCCACATAACATCTTTTCTTTATTTGTTTGTGAGGAATGTTTCCTGAAAGTTTGGCCGTACCTTTTTGTAATACCCTGTAGACGTGAAGAATAAAGATGTAGGATGTTAATAAAGTTTCCTTTAAGAGTTTCCACATGAAAAATTCGGAGGCATTACTTTTCAGCACGTCCTAGTATTTCTCTGGAGAGTGGCCTGGTGTGGAAATAAAACGGAACTCTAAACGGGTGAGACAAGAAGAGAATAGAAGCTCTTGAATTGTTGTGTTACACAAGTTTGTGGAGGTTAGATTGATACATCGGATAACTAATGAAGACGTACTGAAGCAATTTGGGAAGAAAAGAATCTTGTGGAGCACCTGGAATAAAAGAAGGATTCGGTGGAAAGGACACGTCTTGAACTATCAACGAATTCGCAGTTTGGCAACGAACGGAAGTATGAGGAGTAAAAGTCCAGAGGGAGTCCATGGCTTGAATACAGTAAGAGGGTTCAATTTGATGAGATGACTCGGGAAAAAATCATGCAGTTTTCGAATATAGTATTATTCGGGTACTGACCGACACAGTTACGTCGATTGAATATCCAGGCGTACTGTGCAAAGCGACATGAAATGGAACGAGCACTTTACGTTGTTTGTAGGGAAGGCGAATAGTCGACTTCGGTTAATTGCGAGAATTCTAGGAAGCTGTAGCTCATTTACAACAGGAGACAGCACACAGAACACTTGTACAACTCTTTCTAGAGTACTGCTCGAAACTTTGGGACTCGATCAGGTGAAGGGAAACACTGAAGCAATTCAGAGACGTGCTACTAGATGTGTTACAGGTAGATTCCATCAACACCCGGGTATTACGGATATGCTCTGTGACCACAAATGGGAATGACTGGATGGACGGTCGCAGGTTCGAATCCTGCCTCGGGCATGGATGTGTGTGATGTCCTTAGGTTAGTTAGGTTTAAGTAGTTCTAAGTTCTAGGGGACTGATGACCTGAGAAGTTAAGTCCCATAGTGCTCAGAGCCATTTGAACCATTTTTGGACTGGATGGAGCAAGAGGTTCTCCTCGTGAAAACTATTTAAGAAGTGTAGAAAGCTGATATTTGCGACAGGTTGGAGAACAATTATATTGCCATCGACACACATCTCGTGTAATAACCCCAGCGAAAGATACATTAGGACTCGAACGGAGCATATAGTCAGTCGATTGCCCCTCGCTGCATTTGAGAGTGGACCAGGAAATGGAATGACTAACTGTGGTAAAAGACAGCATCCACCATCTACGTCTACATCGACACTCCGCAAGCCAACTGACGGTGTGTTGTGGAGGGTAATTTTGAAACCACTAACTGATCCCCCTTTCCCATTCCATTCTCAAATTGTGAGCGGGAATAATTGATGTCGGTATGCCACCATATTAGCTCCTGAAAATATTTTCACAAAATTTCAAAAGTAAACCTCTCCTTGATGCACAAAGCCTCTATTGTAGCGTCTGCCACTGGACTTTGTTGAGTAACTCTCTAACGCTCTCGCACAGACTATACGATGCTGCTACGAAACGCGCTGATCTTCGTTGGATCCTTTCTAATTCCTCTGTCAGTCCTACCTGGTATGGGTCTCAGATTGACGAACAATATTCAAGAATCTGTAGAACAAGCGCCTTTTAGGCTGCTTCTTTCGTAGATAAGTTGCACTTCCTTAGGATTCTTCCTACGAATCTCCGTCTGGCGTATGCTTTTCCTATTTGTTTTATGTGGTCCTTTACTTCAGACCTTCTATGTAGTTACTGCTATATATTTTACGGTATTTACCCTTTCCATCACTTTGTTATTTTCCTGTGTCTCTGCTATATGTTAAATTTATTTACACTCAGGGCCAACTGCCAGTAACTGCACCATTCTTCTATCTTTTGTATGTCATTCTGCAAATCGATACTGTCTTCTGGCGTTCCTGCTTTCTTATAGACAACTGCATCATCTGAAAACAGTCTTTAACAGCCTCCGACGATTTCTACTAGACCATTTATATATACTGTAAACAGTAACAATCCTATTACCCATCCTTGGGGTACTCCGGATATTACCTTTGCATCTGTCAATTTCGTTCCGATAAGAGAAATAATTAAAGAAATGGAACAGAAAGGTATTGATGTGCTGCATTCATTGTGTAAAGCCGGCCGCGGTGGTCTCGCGGTTCTAGGCGCTCAGTCCGGAACCGGGCGACTGCTACGGTCGCAGGTTCGAATCCTGCCTCGGGCATGGATGTGTGTGATGTCCTTAGGTTAGTTAGGTTTAAGTAGTTCTAAGTTCTAGGGGACTGATGACCATAGATGTTAAGTCCCATAGTGCTCAGAGCCATTTGAACCATTTGAACCATTGTGTAAAAGAATATGGGAAACTGGGGAGTGGCCGGATGACTAATCAAAGTCTCTCTTCATCCTCTTACTCAAGAAAAGGTCTATCAGGAACTGCTCCAACTACCGAACTATTGCCCTCATATCTCACGCAAGTAAAATTTTGCTCTACATCCTAAACCAACGTTTGAAACCGTCCGTTCAGCCTCACATATCCACAAAACAAGCAGGTTTTGTTGGAGGGAAAGAAACTCGTGAAGAGATTCTCAACATAAGACAAATAATAGAAAAATCGCGAGAATTCTGTGTTCCTGTTTTCATCTGCTTCCTTGACTGTAGGAAAGCCTTTGATAGTGTTGTCTGAGAAAATTTGTGGCAGGTGCTTGCGGCTGATAACATTGATCAAAGTTCTATACATTAATCACTTCGCAGTTGTAAAGACAAGTGCTGGCATGTCTGATTCCTTCAGTGTATCAAAAGGTGTGAGACAGGGTTGTGTCCTATCCCCACAACTGTACAACATCTATGCAGAACATGACATTCGGAAAGCTCTTAATGGTTGCATCAAAGGCATCTCAGTTGGTGGGAGAACTTTGCTGATGACACTGTACTTTAAGCCAACAGGGAAGATGAACTTGCTGAGCTAATAACAAGAATAAAGGACATTAGTCTAGCATATGGATTAGACATCAACCTCAGCAAGTCCAAACTCATGGTAATTGATCGAGAACAGATCCAGCTCACAGGTCGATTAAGGGACCTGGAAGTCGTGCATTCCTTAATCTATCTTGGGTCAACCATCTGCAGCACGGGAAGTTGTGAAGATGCATTAAGAAGACGGATTACGCTAGGGCGAGTGGCTATGTAGAAGCTCACCAGGATCTGGCAGAGCAGAGCAATAACAAATAGCACAAAGATCCGGCTACTTGAAACACTCGTGTTTTCTGTCTTCCTTTATGGTTACGAAACATGTACACTCAAGGCCAGAGACAAACAGAGCATTGGTGCGTTTAAGTTCTGGTGCTGGTGTAGGATGCTACGCATAAAATGGACCGAAAGAAGAACAAATGTGTCCATTATTGAACAACTCGATATATCCAGAGGCCTTTCTTCTCGAGTCATCGAGAAAACTCTCCAGGTCTTTGGCCATATTGTGAGAAGAGATGGAGAAAACCTATAGAAAATAATCTTGCAAGGAAAGACCAAGAGGAAGAGTAGCGAGCATATGTATAGATCAAATCAAGAAGGTCTCTGGTCTACCTCTTCAGCAGGCACTAAGAGAAGCTAGCAACCGTCCGGGATGGAGGCGCTAGGATCATGGTGTCACGACGCTCAGCAATGAGCACAACGATTTATGATTATGAAGAGCACATTGTTGAGTTCTGTATGCAAGGAAGTTCTGAATCCAGTCGCAAATGTGGTCTGACACACGTTAGGCTCTTATTTGTTTTCACTAGACAGCAGTGCACGACGATATCAAATGGCTTCCTGAAGTCAAGGAATACGACATCAACCTGAACGACTTGTCCGTAGCGTTATGGATCTCATGGAGGAACAGAGCGAGCTGAGTTTCGCAAGATTTCTGTTTGCGGACATTTTCGTTGTCCAAAACGTCGTAATTCCTGAGCATAATACATGTCCCGTATTTTTACAACGGACTTTGATGCATTATAAAGGCCTATAAATATGTGTATCTGTCCCACAACGCTTCTTGAAACCGGAAAAAATCTGCGCTTTTTTCAGATCTAGGTACCCTTCGTCACTCCAGCGAACTACGATAAACTACTGCTAGAGCCGGCCGGGATGGCCGAGCGGTTCTAGGCGAAACAGTCTGGAACCGAATCCTGCCCCGGGCATGGATGTGTGTGATGTCCTTAGGTTAGTTAGGTTTAAGTAGTTCTAAGTTCTAGGGGACTGATGTCCTCAGAAGTTAAGCCCCATAGTGCTCAGAGCCATTTTAACCATTTTTTGAACTACTGCTAGAAGGGGAGCAAGATCTTACGCATAATCTTTGTAGAAGCTTACACGTATCATCTGGTCTTGATAGTTCTTCACTACTAAGCGATTGTAGTTGCTTTTCTATTCCGCGGTTGGTTATCTCAGTATTCGCCGTTTCGACGTTCTGTCTTCCTTTATGGTTACGAAACATGTACACTCAAGGCCAGAGACAAACAGAGCATTGGTGCGTTTAAGTTCTGGTGCTGGTGTAGGATGCTACGCATAAAATGGACCGAAAGAAGAACAAATGTGTCCATTATTGAACAACTCGATATATCCAGAGGCCTTTCTTCTCGAGTCATCGAGAAAGCTCTCCAGGTCTTTGGCCATATTGTGAGAAGAGATGGAGAAAACCTATAGAAAATAATCTTGCAAGGAAAGACCAAGAGGAAGAGTAGCGAGCATATGTATAGATCAAATCAAGAAGGTCTCTGGTCTACCTCTTCAGCAGGCACTAACAGAAGCTAGCAACCGTCCGGGGAGCTGGAGCCAATAGAAACCCCGTGTAGGAATCCATGGCCGGATATGTCGCGGCGACCTCTGCAAGGAAAGGTTCTTATTAATCGACTGGAATCTTCGGCATGTTTACCTGATGTCTTCGCCTGTTTGGCTGTTGGTTTGTTGCCCTCATAGCGTGGCTGCTATGCGGTGCTGCCTGCCATTTAGGGGAACCCGATGGCAGACAGTACAGGTGTAGCTCACGATTTGAAGGGTATTGAGAAGATAATACTTTTCTTCATGTAAAGATAATAATATTTAGCATCACTCAGACACATATTTATGGTTAAAGCAACCAAAGACTTGCAACATCCATTCCTCTGCCAGGTACTTTACTGTCAATAACAGAGTAATCACGTAGACGTAGACATAGACATAGGAAAAGAAGGAACAGTCTTCCCATGTTCTCGTATAACATTGATGGATATTGTGGTTGCGGATGAAAGGCACTGTATAATGACGGTGTGGTCGAGAAATTCACATTTTTATAAAGAGGTATAAAGGTTGAGTCACGTAAGACGTAAAACCCCTTTTATTTCTTGAACGTTTCCAGATCTTCAAATGGTTCAGGCGGCTCTAAGCACTATGGGGCTTAACATCTGAGGTCATCAGTCCCCTATACTTAGAACTACTTAAACCTGACTAACCTAAGGACATCACACACATACATGCCCGAGGCAGATTTCGAACCTCCGAACGCAGCAGCAGCACTTTCCAGATCTCAAAACGAAGTTTCTGGCAAATGGTAGTTCACTTAGTGGATTGTAGGTTGGTAAGTTCAAATGGTTCAAATGGCTCTGAGCACTATGGGACTTAACTTCTGAGGTCATCAGTCCCCTAGAACTTAGAACTAACTAACCTAAGGACATCACACACACTCATGCCCGAGGCAGGATTCGAACGTGCGACCGTAGCGGTCGCTTGGTTCCAGACTGTAACGCCTAGAACCGCTCGGCCACTATAGTCGGCCAGGTTGGTAAGTAACAAAGAGTCTTAATTGTTGTATCTGACGAGATACTGAACCAAATATGATTTACAAAAATAAAATGATATATTTTCGTAACGATATCTGAAAGAACTTGAAAATACGAGTACGGTGACATAGAGCTTATTAATGTCGAGGCTGAAACTCTTAGCAACAGAATTCGAGAAAAATTCTAAAACTGAAAGTCAAATCGGCTACGTTGTTGTATCAAGCCTTTGGATTGTTGATTGGTCTATGCTGCAGCACTAGCAGGAACTGTGTCGTCTATTGGCAGATCATTTCTGCTTCAACATTCCTTGCACGCAGACATGTCCACTAATGAGGAGCAGTTAGATATGCTACCTTTATGCAGTGAGCGGTGGCACCGGATGTATTGCCAAGAATCGTGGGATCAACTAGAGGAGTGTCATTCGCTTCTCGCTACGACGTAAATTTCTATGTAATTATTTGTCACTACAGCAGGAAGTCGGAGGGCGTGATTTTGATAGTCGTATAGAATTTGGTTGGTTTGCTCTGCATCGTTTGGGAGACGACACTAAGTTTAACCAATGTGTGCTCTTTACCGACAGAGAAACGGTTACTAACCAAGGTAATGTAAGTTTACGTAACATGCTCTACTGAGAAGCTAAAAATCCACGCTGGTTCCGTCATACAGAACACCAACGACCCTGATGATGTCTCTTGTCCATGAAATTCCATTGCGCCACCTTATTTTATTCCTTGGATGTCAAATGGAAATACATATGCACACTTTCTTACGAACATTCTATCTGTTCCTCTAGAAGAGGTACCACAGGATAAGTAGCAGTGATATGTTTCTGCCGGCCGGAGTGGCCGTGCGGTTCTAGGCGCTACAGTCTGGAACCGAGCGACCGCTACGGTCGCAGGTTCGAATCCTACCTCGGGCATGGATGTGAGTGATGTCCTTAGGTTAGTTAGGTTTAATTAGTTCTAAGTTCTAGGCGACTGATGACCTCAGAAGTTAAGTCGCATAGTGCTCAGAGCCATTTGAACCAATTGACATGGTTCTAAAATGATAGTTGTCCACATCGCTCTTCCCGTATTGCAACGAAAATACAGCGTTGGATAGGACGGAATGCAGCAGTACTATGGCTGGCCACGTTTCTTGATCTGTCTCTTCTTCGTTTAGTTCTATGGCGAACACTGAAAGATGCAGTCGATCATGAAGTCCCAAGTACGCCGGATGATATGCTCCATCGAATCACCACAGCATTCAAAGACATGTCATCCAATGTATTTTCATCTTTTGTCTCTCGAACGGCGGTTGCAAATGTGCCTCGCAAACGATAGCAAACAATATGAGCACATACTTAAGTAAAGTGTAAAACTACGTTTCCTTAACAAATGTATTTATTTTGTGGGTGACATGCGGCCAGTCATCCTGAATAAACTGTTTATCTTATTTAAAGTGTATTCCGTCTAATTAGAATTTCGAATAGTGTTTACAGGCACGTTTGTCCGACAGTATGGGCTTTCTTTAAGAAGCAGTTAGGCATATTCAGGCAAAGACAGTCAGGGTAGTTGTTTCCGTCAAAATCTGGAAACGTACGCACATTAGAGATAGTTTTCTTAGATCCCATCTCTCCTCATGAACCATGGACCTTGCCGTTGGTGGGGTGGCTTGCTTTCCTCGGCGATACAGATAGCCATTGGGCGCTGATGACCACGCTGTTTAGCGCCCGTAAACCTCAAACACACACACAGATAGCCATACCGTAGGTACACCCACAGTCACTTAGGAGGGCACATAAACGTATGGTTCCTGAAGAGGTGCAGCACCCTTTTAATAATTGCAGGGGCAACAGTCTTGAGGATTGACTGATATAGCCTTGAAACATCAATCAAAACGGCCTTGCTGGGCAGGTACTGCGAAAGGATGAGAGCCGTAATTTTTCTCTGAGGGCATGCAGCTCTACTGTACGGTTAACTGATGATGGCATCCGCTTGGGTAAAATATTCTGGATGTAAATAGTCCCACATTCGGGGCGGGGACTACTCAGGATGATATCATCGGGAGAAACAAAACTGACATTTTATGGCTCGTAGCGTCGAAGATAAGATCCCTTAACAGGACAGGTAGGTTAGAAAATATTAAAAGGGACTCCTGTTCCTCCTGCCACGTAAGTAAAATATGGATAGTGCAGGAGTGGGTTTAATAATGTAAATTATTCAGATAGTTAAAGGAGACGAAAATTTAATTGTGATAGAGGGCCTGGAATTCGGTAGTAGGAAAAGGAATAGGAAGAAAAGTAGTAGGTGAATGAGGACTGGGGCAATGGAATGAAAGAGGAAGCCACCTGGTAGAATTTTGCACAGAACAAATATTGATTATCGCTGACATTTGGTTTAAGAATGACGACAAAAGGTTGTATATGTGGAAGAGACCTGGAGACGCTCGAAGGTTTCAGAATTATTATATAGTTGTTAGACGGAGATTCAGGAACCAGATTTTAAATTGTAACACATTTCCAGGGGTAGATATGGATCTGACCACAATTTATTGGTTATGAACTGGAAATTAAAAGTGAAGAAATTGGGAAAAGGTAGTAAATGAAGGAGATGGGTCCTGGATAAGTTGAAAGAACCAGAGGGTGTTGGGAGCTTCAGAGGGAACATTGGGCAACCGTTGACTAGAACAGGTGAAGTGAATACAGTAGAAGACGAATGGGTGGCTTAAAGAGATGAAATAGTGAAGGCAGCAGAGGATCAAATAGGTGAAAAGTCAAGGCCTAATAGAAATCCTTGGATAACACAAAAGACATTGAATTTCATTGATGAAAGAGGAAAATTTAAAAATGCAACAAATGAAGCAGGCGAAAGGGAATATAAAATATTAAAAAATGAGGATAACAGGAAGTGCAAAACTGCTAAACAGGAATGCCTAGAGAACAAATGTAAGGATTTAGAAGAATATTTCACTCGGGGAAAGATAGATAGCACCTACAGGAAAATTAAAGAGGGTTTTGCGGAAAAGAGAAGCAGCTGTATGAATATCAAGAGCTCAGATGGTAAACCAGTCATAAGTAAAGAAGGGAAAGCTGAAAGGTGGAAAGAATATACAGAGGGTCTACACCAGGGAGATGAACTTGATAACATTATTATACAGGGTGAAAAGTATTTAAACCGACAAACTCTGGGAGGTTGTAGGGGACATCAAAACAAATATTTTTCCCTAATGTCATTTTTTCCTATGAGGAGTAATTAAAACGGTAGAGGAAGATTTCTCTGACGACAAATTAACTAAACGAACAAACACTTTTCCATTTTCTTATGACCAAGAGACAACACATTAACACAACTCAATTTCAGTTACAGTAGATTTTCAAAAATGCCTCCATTGACACGTAAACAAAGATTACACCGTTGGATCGTGTTCTGTCTGACACGAGCAAAATCCCCAGGAATATCCTGAATTGTTCCTGCTGCTGCTACTATTCGGGCAAACAGATCCTCTTCTGATGCAACAGAAGTTGCGTAAACAAGGTTGCTCATCTCTCACCACACAAAAAAGTCCAGAGGGGACATATCTGGGTATCGAGCAGTCCATGATACAGGACCACCTGTGCCACTCCACGTTTCTGGGAACCGTCGGTCCAGAAATCGACGCACACGATGACTGAAATGTGCCGGCACCCCGTCATGTTGGAACCACATACGTTGTCTTGTAGGGAGCGGGACGTCTTCCAGTATTTCTGACAATGCCCTGACGAGAAAATTGTAATAGCGCCTGCCATTTAATGGCCTAGGTAGCAGATACGGCCCAATTAAACAGTCCCCAACAGCAGCAACCCACACATTAACGAAGAACCGCACTTGATGAGTGCTAGTAACTGTAGCATGTGGGTTATCCTCAATCTAAACATGCGAATTGTGCATGTTGAAGACTCCATCACGTCCGAACGTTGTTTCATCGGTAAACAACACAGAGGATGGAAATGTAGGATGCATTTCACACTGTTCCAGGTACCATTGCGAAAATTGTGCTCTGGGTGGATAGTCAACTGGTTCCAGATTGTGGACACGCTGTAAGTGAAATGGAAGTAACAATTGCTGTCAACGGACTGTTCTTACATTCGTCTGATTCGTCCCCATGTTAAGCGCAATTGCACAAGTGCTGATTGAAGGATGCCGCCCCACATGCTGCAAGACAGCTTCCTCAAACTGCAGCGTTCTTTCCGTGCGACGGTGTCCCTGTCCAGGTAATCAGCTAAATGATCCGGTCTCACGCAGACGTTGGTACACTGCAGCGAAGGTCGTATGTTTATCATATTGTTGATAAACCCGCTGTGCAGCTCGTCTGTTGTGGTGCGCTACGTAGTATGCACCAACCATATCAGTTTACTCACTCCAGGTGTATCGCTTCATTAGTAAACAGAGACAATGCACTACTACACTGGTAGACAACAGTTGCCTACAACTGAAGAGCGTAATTCGGCCTCCATCGGTTGAAATAATCCTCCTAGGAAAAAATGACATTAGGGAAAAATATTTGTTTTGATGCCCCCTTACAATCTCCCAGAGTTTGTCGGTTTAAATACTTTTCACCCTGTAGAACGGGAAGCGGACGTAGACGACGATGAGATGGGAGATACGATACTACGGAAAAAAAGACGACGCTCGGAAAGATCTAAGTCGAAATAAGGCCCCTAGAGTAGACTATATTCCGTCAGAACTACTGATAACTTGGGAGAGCCAACCATGACAGATTTCTTCCATCTGGTATGCAGGGTGTATGAGACAGGTGAAATACCATCGGACTTTAAGAAGAATGTAGTAATTACAGTTCCAAAGAAAGAAGTTGCTGAGAGGTGTGAAAATTATCGAACTATTAGTTTAATAAGCCATGGTTGTAAAACACTAATACGAATTCCTTACAGAAGAATGGAAACACTAGTAGAAGCAAACCCCGGAGAAGATCAGTTTGGATTCCGGATAACGTAAGAACACGCGAGGCAATATTGATCCTACGACTTATCTAAGAAGATAGGTTAAAGAAAGAGAAACTTACATTTATAGCATTTGTAGACTTCGAGAAAGATTTTGACAGTATTGACTGGAATACTCTCTTCGAAATTCTTAAGGTATCAGGAGTAAAATACAGGGACCAAAATGGTGTTTACAACTTGGACAGAAGCCAGAAGGCAGTTAGAAGAGTCGAAGGGCATGAAAGGGAGGTAGTGGTTGAAAATGGAGTAAGACATGGTTGCAGCCTATACCCGATGTTACTCAATGCGTACATTGAACAAGCAGTAAAGGAAGCAAAAGAAAAATTTGGAGTAGGAATTAAAGTCCACTGAGAAGAAATAAAAATTTCGAGGTTTGTCGATGACAATGAAATTCTATTATAGACAGTAAAGGAGTTGGAAGAACAGTTGAACGGAATGGACAATGTCTTGAAAAGAGTCTGTGAGATGAACATGAACAAAAGAAAAACAAGGATAATGGAATGTAGTCGAATTAAATCAGTGGTGCTAAGGGAATCAGATTAGGAAAGAGACACTTAAAGAAGTAGATGAGTTTTATTATTTGGCCAGCAAAATAACTGCTGATGGCCGAAGTATGGAGGATATAGACGAGAAATGACAATGACAATGGTAATGGCAATGGCAAGAAAAGCATTTCTCAAGAAGAGAAATTTGTTAATATCGAGTATAGATTTAAGTGTCAGGAAGTCTTTTCTGAAAGTATTTATACGTAGTGCAGCCATGTATGGAAGTGAAACTTGGACTATAAATAGTTTAGACAAGAAGAGAGTAGAAGCTTTCGAAATGTGGTCGTACAGAAGAATGCTGAAGATTAAATGGGTAGATCACGTAACTAATGAGGAATTACTGAATAGAGTTGAGGAGGCAAGAAATCTGTGGCACAATTTGACCAAAAGAAGGAATCGGTTGATAGGACACATTCTGAGACATCAAGAGATCACCAATTTAGTGCTGGAGGGAAGTGTGGGAGGTAAAAAACGTAGACATATACCAAGAAATGAATACAGAAAACAGATTCAGGAAGATGTAGGTTGCAGTAGTTATTCGGGGATGAAGAGGCTCACACAGGATAGAGTATCATGGAGAGCTGCATCAAAATAGTCTTCGGACTGAAGGCCACATCAAAAACAGATCTCATCTGATGTACCAGAGGTTAGCATGTGCTGTAGTTGACTATATAAAAATCATAGCTGACCCCGTATTTATGTCGAATTGGAAATGAGATTATTTCTTAGCAGCGGAGGCCTGACGTGCTGCATATATCGACGGATCTTCGGATGAGGGCTCTGCTTGGTGCTGTTTACACTGGTGTAGCTGACTCTGGCCACAATGCTTTCCAATTTTCGTACATTTCTCGGATTCTTTTCCGAACATTTCCATCCCTAAAATTAACAAGCATTATATTACTGTACTCGTATTTTCAAGCACTTTCGGATGCCATTAAAATGCACCATTACATTTAAAAAATAGTACTTGGTTCAACAGTTTGGTTGACACAAGAGTTAAGACCCTTTATCACAAAGCAAAGTACATGCGCCTTAGCGTACTGTTATTGCCCGAAAGCCTCGTATCAATGCCTCCCACGTTTCACGAACTAAACTGAGTGTCACGTCTTACGTGACTCATCCTGTATAATGTGAGACAGTAGTAGTAAGATCATTAGGGTATAACGTTCATTTCAAATGAAAACTAGATATGAAGCACTAGCTCACCTGGAAGCTGGAGAAGGATAGAGATGAAAACCGGTTGTGACGTCGTTGAAAGAAAATGTAGTTCAAATGTGTGTGAATTTCTAAGGGACCAAACTGCGGAGGTCATCGGTCCTTAGACTTACACATTACTTAGAATAACTTATGCTAAGGACAACACACACACCAATGCCTGAGGAACAACTCGAAACTCCGGCAGGAGGGGCCACGCAATTCGTGACATGGGGCCTCAAACCGCGCGGCCACTCCGCGCGGCGTCGTTGAAAAAATCGTTTCGAGAATCACCGTAGGAAAAACAAGTATGGATTAGTTCTAGATCACAGAAACAGAAACATTCACACAGTTGAAGGTCTCACCATAAAGCAAAGAAAAATAATGAGAAGGAAAGGAGAGGACAGGGAAGAAACAGGAAACAAAATAAAGCAGAGAAATTTTGTCGTGGGAAAGGGTGGAACATCACTGGTACTGTGGAAACAGAACATTCTGGAGATATTATGATGAACATTTCTGAACATTCGAATAGAAGAATATAATTTTGCCCAAATAGACGACAGAAAAACATTTCTTACAACTCAACTTTTATGACTTGCGGTGCGGCAAACTGAAATGACGGCCGTTTCATTTAACGCATAACATATTGTGGAGGGTACGCTCGGTCTAAATCTAGATGATTATTCAGTCTTCAATGTTCCTTATCTTCTTCTTGTCGTTACGTCACTAATTAAACGTCCGTTTACCGCTGACCTGATGTTCCGGTCATGTGCGACGCAAGCGATTTCGCTAATAACGTAATTACAATGTCGGTCAAGGACACCTTCTCTCGATAGGGCAACATCACTACATCCACTAATTTGTTTACATAACGGTCACCAGCTTCAGAATCAGAACTCTGACAGCATTGGTACAAACCAAGTAGCAATTTGACTTCACTGAAATTGGTTCAATGATGTGAACATTGCATCAGAAACCAAAGGCAGTTATCAGTCTCTCCGGAACTTATCAGCTGGTTGCTTGCAACATCCTCTGTATATCAGCAGCTGGAAGTCTAGAGATAAAAGTGCAGAAGTATTGTAATGTACGGATAAAGAATTGGCCTACCACAGAAGGCTATCACTAGTGTCACCAGACCCGCTGCTGGTCATAGAATATTCCAGCAAGGTGACCAGAATCGGTTCGTTAAGCCGCGGGAATCACAATCTCAGGGTGACGTATTTTGGGCCAGATGATGAGTTTCCTTCGGTCAAGCTTTAACGTGTTCACGTGCAGATACAAGCACGTACCATTATGCAACAGGCAGAGAGCAATAATAGGTGTCTACTGAATTTGTTTCGGCAACGAGTAGTGAGCCTATGAAGGAATGCCAGTTTTGAAGTACATGGAATGTTAGAGATTCCCACGGTTGTGTTGGTGGCGAGAAACAAGAAGAAAATTGATAAAGGAAATGAGAAAGGAGAGTGACAGATGCTCTTGATATAATAGCTGAGAATGGCTTGTAGAAATCACGAACTCAGCAAGTTATGACAGTGGTAACCTAAATTATGGTCTTAACGTCAGGAATCGTGGGGAAACGCAGTTTTTGCATGGACTGGATGAATTTTTTTTTAATCTGAAGCCTTGGAGCCTCGCAGGCTCTGAGCTGCGGGGACCATCTGATGCCGTTTCCAGAGTATAACGGCCACACGCCGGGGCCAGCGAGTCAATCCGGCCGAGTGCAGGTGTAATGTTTGCTTACTTAGTTGGAGGTGGACAGAGAAACCGCTAAAGTAGCCTCCATAGCAGCAACATGACTGATGCATGCCAAGCAACGCAATACCCTCTTCTGCTTCTGATCTAGTTGAAGCGACCCTGCGAGCGTTGGGCATTCTTATTCTTTCGTGTTATTAACTGTTTATGTAATTATCAGATAAATTTTATCTCTTTTACGTCTCACCTAAAGTCGTCTGCATGACTTTTCGCACACGTCTAAATAAATATTTGATCTGGCGTTAAATTTTGGTCTGTCGCCCATGGCAGGAGGTAATATGAAACGAGGGAGAAGAATATTGTAAGCGTAGGACACTCTCAAGGTCCACGTTATTTCTTTTAGGTAACAGCTATCATTACAGTTTGAGAGACTAATCTGTCACACATTAATTTCCACAAAAAATTAAGTTTATTCTCTACTTTATTAGTTTCCACCAAAATAATTTCTTCGAATAAAACTTCCTCCTGCTAACTATTAGCTTCTTAACGCAACACAAGAACGGGACCGATATGTAAGTACAAATAATGTTCTCATCAAAGCTAGCTAGTATGCTACGATTCTTTAATTCTGATTATAAGACGTGAACTGTGCATTTTCTTTTTATACCTACAAACTTCTACCACCTCTAATACATTCAAAATAGGGCTTTTTTTCTTCTTTGTTCAGTATTTTTAAATTTTCTGAAGCTTCTGATGCTGTGTCCCGCTTCGTGTAAGAGCGTTTTTGATGCAGATGTGGGAATATTTAAGCTAAGTTGTTCCTGAAACATTTTTCAAAATGACCTACCGATTTGCTCTATGAATCTATTACGGCAGCCATTGCATGTAATGCAGTATACACCCGCTTCATTATATTTATGTACCACAGCTTTTTCCTTAAGCTTGAGTTTAGTACCTAGATCCGAAGAAGTAAAATACGCTGGAATGAAGTTTTTAGGATTCATACATCGCCTATTTTTTCGGATACGGCACTCAGACATGGTATTTTAGTAAATACAGAGCGTTCCTTTGTTTGATCTGCTGCCCTAAGCGGTATAAGATCTGTCCCTGATCGCTTATGGGAAAGAACATTTTCTTTTTTTAATATACATCTATTAATTGCGTTAACAAATTCTGGATCGTAATCATTTTGATACGCTATATACTGTGTAACCTGTATAATGAAGCGGGTGTATACTGCATTACATGCTACGACTGCCGTAGACAATATGTAACGTAGACAATATTCACATTGGGTGTGACAAACTATGTATCTGTCTCAGAAGCGAAAAAAGGCTGTTTTTTTAAAGATAGCAGATGTGTCGAATTTCCCTTCCACTTGCCAGCAAACGAAGGATGTTTTCAGGAGGGGCTTCTATCTGTTTCACAGAATATTTTTTGTCCGCAACAGCTGCCACTTGCACCAAGCCTGCTTGAAGAAAGAAAAGAAAGCGAGGTTAGTGTCCTCACATCACAGCTGTACCATGACTAACGACAGTATGTATTTCAAGGGATGCTGCTGACATCAGAAGTATCAAGCAATGTGTTCGCCTCAGAATGAAGAAGCAGTGTTTTTCTAAAGCTAGCAGCAGCGTTCAATTTTCCAGACATTTGCCAGTGAAGGATGTTTGTCTCATTTTTTTTTCTCCTTCACAGCCGCATTCTGTTCCTCAAACACCAGCACAAAGAATGCTTGAAGAATAAAAATGAGGCAAGTTACAACTTGCTCATTTGATATTTTGAATTTCTATTGGTCCTGTGGAAAACAGAGGGTGAAGTCTAAAGGTGTATAAAGCCCAACCCTCACCACAATCATCATCAGTCTGTGACAGTGCTGTCTGTTTGATTCCTGCAATATGAAATGGTCAGTCAGCAGTCATGCCAGAGGTAGTGGTGGTGGGAAACGGCCAAACTTGGGGCAATTGCCATGTAAATGTTTATAAAAAAATCATCAGTTTATATTGCGACAGTTGCAAAACTTCGTAGCAAAGCATTCAAATTATTCGAGATTGTAATACACTTTCCTAAGAAGTGCCTATAAAAGTTCTTTTTTCTTGCTATTTCAGAATTCATTCCCGAGATGTTGTTTGAGTTAGAACGCCAGCTGGAAGCTGGAAATCGCCAGCAAGCCGAAGAGGGTGTCCTATTATCATGAAACTACATCTGAAAATTTTGTATGTGATAGTTTACATGTTCAGAAAACATCTCCTAAAGTATTCAAAACGTAACAACGCTTATGAAATTTCTACTGTTGTTCTAACGTTAGAGCAGCAGCAGCTGGCAGCTGTAAGTCGCCAGCAAGCCGAAGAGCTTGTGCCACAATCATGTAAGTACCTCTCCATTTTCTCTGTGATGGTTAACACGCTCATAAAATTGATTGAGATGTATTTCGATCATAGCACTGTGTTTATAAATTTTTTGAGGTCGTTGTTGCAGCATTAGAGCAGCAGCTGACGGACATTGAGCTGCTGCTGGAGGCCAAAACTCAGCAAGAACGTAAATGCGTTTGTAATATATTGCCATTAGACTTTTTTCATCTTATACAATTGTGTCACACATATATAATCCATTATTGTGGGTGTTACTGTACATCAAGAGGAGGGTGAGATCCTAGTAGTGGCAGACATTGAGAATTATGACCAGGAATCATCACTTTTATCTGGTATGAACCTTTTATTTTTTTCGTATTTATGTAAAATCAATATCTCGATGTGGACAAATTCAGTACAAATTGTTTCTTATAAACAAGATCTTGTTGTAGACGACTTTTGTGAGATGGATCAATGGCTCCACAATAGCAACTATTCTGGAAACAGTGTAATACTGGAGTGGGAGCGTGTGATGGTGGCTGCTGAAAGGCAATGTGATCTCACCCTTCAGGAAGAGGAGATGGAGATATTTGACTGGGTGGGAGACCTAGCAGAAAGATCGACTGAACTGCTCAGACTTGGGATCGAGAGAGTGAAAGGTGATTATAATGTGATCGCCATCGTTACAGCATACAATTACTATTCTGGAATGCTGACGTCCTTAAAAAATCTTGAGCATTTCACTTAATTCTTTCCATTATTCATGTGTTACAGAGGTGCCACCAACACCACCATGACAACAGTTGCTGTGGCACGTGCGCCTTGACTAGTGCTTGGGTGGGTATGTATCAAACACTCAACCGAGCAATGTGCACCACCGTGCAAAGCACCGCTCGTTGCCGTGCGCGAGGCAGCCGCAGCTTCTGCAGTGCTGGCGACCACACCATCGCA
The DNA here is from genome assembly GCF_021461385.2 of Schistocerca piceifrons. Lineage (NCBI taxonomy): Eukaryota > Metazoa > Arthropoda > Insecta > Orthoptera > Acrididae > Schistocerca > Schistocerca piceifrons. Next base: position 463,294,992 of record NC_060149.1, read on the forward strand.
TACCCTCTGGCTTCCATGGGTGCTTCAGACAGAGCGACTATCTCCCACCCCACAGGATGGCGATAGTGGAGGCTCCACTATTCAGCAGCATCAAAGAGTGCTCTCTCCACACCCTGGGTGCCCCCACTGGAGATCACCGAAATCACATCCTCCTACTTCGGCTCTGGCTGTTTGCCCTCACTGGCAAGGGAAGGTATGTGTGCCTCTGCGCATTATCGTTCCCCCTGAAGGCGCCTCCTCCCCAGGGTGTTATTAATGATAATGAACCTGTGGCTAGTGGTCGTGCTCTATCCCGTCCTGATAGTGAAGGGCATCAGATCAACGGCGTCATGACGCCTCTAGAATACTGGACTGTTGCTAGAGCCTATGAGGGGCGTACCCCGTTTGCTAGAATTGAGAATCCTGTTGGAGGTATCACTAGGTTTCTAGAAGCATGCCTCGCGGAGCAGGATGCAGAGCTGCTCATAGCTCTAGATGATCTGAGATATAATGCCATTAAATGTAACGCAGTACTTTGCTGGGAGTTGACTTACCCTCCTAAACAGATGGGAGCTGCTGAGAAGAAAAACATGCACTACATCTGTGGTGATAATGGTGTTATATCTCAGAGTACATGAACCGCCGAGTGGTATCGTGACTACATCTTGGGTGGTATACCGGCCCGGTTTTCCGAGATGAAAGTAAGGGAGTTAGCTAAAGCACTCAGGCAAATACGACACCTCGACATCCATATTCATGTCTATGATCCGTTAAATGGAGGGTCCAATTATATCAAACTCCCTAAGGGTATTAAAAACAAGTAGGCTTGCATTAACATTCGAAATGGAAAGAATAACCCTTGTTTTGCACGGTCAATCCTGGCTTGCGAAAGAAATTACACTCAAGATCCACAGAATAGATCTTTACATTTGTGGTCGTTAAATTTTGAGGGTATCAAGTTCCCCATAAAGGTTCAGGACATACCAATCTTTGAGGCACAAAATCCTGGAATATCGGTTCACGTTTATGGTCTGAAGAAGAAGCCGAAAGCATGCCAGGTGTGCAGGGCAAGCCTACTCTCCATTTTTAGAAATATGCAGGTGAGCGTGATCTACATGTAAACGTGCTGCTCTTCTCTGAAGGTGATAATCAGCATTACGTATGGATCAAAGACATGTCCCACTTCCTTTACAGCCAGTTGCCAAAACGTGAATATAAAAAACACATTTGCTTCAGGTATCTAAATACCTTTCCAGAAGAAAAGAATTTAAAAAGGTATCCGTGAATCCAAGGAACCGTTACATGTTCTTATGCCTACAGAACAAAAGAAGTTCAATACATTTAAGAATGCTCACCACCAGGAACGATGTCCATTTGTTGTATACGCAGACTTTGAATGTCTCCTTGCCCCTATCACCTGTTGTGAAGGGAACCCCTTAGACTCACAGACCTCCTCCATGCAAAAACACGCCCCGTAAGCGGCAGTGTACCACACTTGCATGTTCATATGATTCAAGTCTTTACCACTGTGAATGTTATGTCGGGGATAATCCTGCTGTTTGGTTGCTCACTGAGCTTGAATAACTCTCATGGGTTGTTCGTAGGCTTTACACTACCAACATCCCCATGACCGAATCGGAGGAGAATAAAAAATTATACAAGATGCGGTTAATCGTTATATTTGTGGGCCGCCGTTAGATAGAAAAGCTGGAACTCCCCACAGGGACCACTTTCATGTTATGGGGTGTTCTGCGGTGCAGCTCACAATGCATGCAATTTGAAGTATCAGTTACCAGGAAACATACCCGTTTTCTTCCATAGTTTAATTGGGTATGACACTCACTTGATAGTTGAGGGATTGGTTAATTTCAGCTGGGAGAAAAATCAGGTCAATATCTTGCCTAAGACTGTTGCGAAGTATATTTCAGTCTCCAAACGAATGACGCCAAAAATTACAGTCATCTTCTCTGATGCGCTACATTTCATGCGGGCATCACTCCAGAAACTGGTTGAAACTCTACCTTGTGAGGACATGAATATCACTCGATAAGTGTACCCCGGTTAGGTAAAGTTTCAGCTTGTGACTAGGAAAGGAGTTTTTCCTTATGAGTATCTCGATAATAAGGCGAAACTCAACGGAATAAGGCTACTCGACATATCTCCACTTACCAGAACTCTCACAGGCGATGCCACAACTAGTGGATATTATGAGCATGCGATGAATGTCTGGCAGGAATCAACATTCCCTAGGTGGGTGAATACGCAAGACTATACATGGGATCAAGGATTTTCTCTGCCTCGTGATGACTGGGTGTTGTGTGATGTCCTTAGGTTAGTTAGGTTTAAGTAGTTCTAAGTTCTAGGGGAAATGTCTGGAAAATTGAACGCAGCTGCTAGCTTTAGAAAAACACTTCTTCTTCATTCTGAGGCAAACACATTGCTTGATACTTCTGATGTCAGCAGCATCCCTTGAAATACACTCCTGGAAATGGAAAAAAGAACACATTGACACCGGTGTGTCAGACCCACCATACTTGCTCCGGACACTGCGAGAGGGCTGTACAAGCAATGATCACACGCACGGCACAGCGGACACACCAGGAACCGCGGTGTTGGCCGTCGAATGGCGCTAGCTGCGCAGCATTTGTGCACCGCCGCCGTCAGTGTCAGCCAGTTTGCCGTGGCATACGCAGCTCCATCGCAGTCTTTAACACTGGTAGCATGCCGCGACAGCGTGGACGTGAACCGTATGTGCAGTTGACGGACTTTGAGCGAGGGCGTATAGTGGGCATGCGGGAGGCCGGGTGGACGTACCGCCGAATTGCTCACCACGTGGGGCGTGAGGTCTCCACAGTACATCGATGTTGTCGCCAGTGGTCGGCGGAAGGTGCACGTGCCCGTCGACCTGGGACCGGACCGCAGCGACGCACGGATGCACGCCAAGACCGTAGGATCCTACGCAGTGCCGTAGGGGACCGCACCGCCACTTCCCAGCAAATTAGGGACACTGTTGCTCCCGGGGTATCGGCGAGGACCATTCGCAACCGTCTCGATGAAGCTGGGCTACGGTCCCGCACACCGTTAGGCCGTCTTCCGCTCACGCCCCAACATCGTGCAGCCCGCCTCCAGTGGTGTCGCGACAGGCGTGAATGGAGGGACGAATGGAGACGTGTCGTCTTCAGCGATGCGAGTCGCTTCTACCTTGGTGCCAATGATGGTCGTATGCGTGTTTGGCGCCGTGCAGGTGAACGCCACAATCAGGACTGCATACGACCGAGGCACACAGGGCCAACACCCGGCCTCATGGTGTGGGGAGCGATCTCCTACACTGGCCGTACACCACTGGTGATCGTCGAGGGGACACTGAATAGTGCACGGTACATCCAAACCGTCATCGAACCCATCGTTCTACCATTCCTAGACCGGCAAGGGAGCTTGCTGTTCCAACAGGACAATGCACGTCCGCATGTATCCCGTGCTACCCAAAGTGCTCTAGAAGGTGTAAGTCAACTACCCTGGCCAGCAAGATCTCCGGATCTGTCCCCAATTGAGCATGTTTGGGACTGGATGAAGCGTCGTCTCACGCGGTCTGCACGTCCAGCACGAACGCTGGTCCAACTGAGGCGCCAGGTGGAAATGGCATGGCAAGCCGTTCCACAGGACTACATCCAGCATCTCTACGATCGTCTCCATGGGAGAATAGCAGCCTCCATTGCTGCGAAAGGTGAATATACACTGTACTAGACCCGACATTGTGCATGCTCTGTTGCCTGTGTCTATGTGCCTGTGGTTCTGTCAGTGTGATCATGTGAAGTATCTGACCCCAGGAATGTGTCAATAAAGTTTCCCCTTCCTGGGACAATGAATTCACGGTGTTCTTATTTCAATTTCCAGGAGTGTACATATTGTTAGTCAGGGTACAGGTGTGATGTGAGGACACTAACCTCGCCTTCTTTTCTTTTTTCAAGCAGGCTTGGTGCAGGTGGCGGCTGTTGGGGACAAAAAAGATTCTGTGAAACAGATAGAGGCCCCTCCTGAGAACATCTTTCGTTTGCTGGCAAGTGGAAGGGAAATTGGACGCACCTGCTGTCTTTTGAAAAACAGCCTTTTTTCCTTCTGAGACAGATAGATAGTCTGGCACGCCCAATGCCAGCTGTATCCCTCGAAAGATATGGCGTTGTTGTCGGTAGGACAGAGTTGTGGAGGGAAGACGCTATCCTTCGGAAACAAAGCTATTTTTCGTAGTAGATGCCCAACAAAGTGCGCCTTGAGAACGCCATTGTACGTTACAACCATCTGCTTACATCAAATTACTGGCATCTGCCCCCCTGTGTCATGGAAGCCCAGGGGTCGGCAAGTGTGGGTGGTCACCATGCAGATCGCTGGGCACCCAGCCAATTGGCGCACGTGGCATGGGTTGTGTCATCTCAGGACTGTGGAAAGTTATGAACGCGCGTGGCAGGGCACCCTTTTATCTGAAGTCCCCTAGAGCAGGGCAGGAGGCGGTAGTCCTATCTGGCAGTGTCTCACATGGAGCATCTCAGTGACTTTGGGAGTGTAGTATACGAAGTGATTGGAGGTTGAACGGGAGTATCCCTGTCCTATGAAATGCAAATTATGTCCTCATCAGAGCATAATCCACCGATTTTTCGTCCTCTGAATTTTTCGTTTCCGATTTCTACCACTTATTCCCAGTTTATTAACAATTTCCATCAACATTTTCCGTTAATATTGCTCTTCTGAATTGAAAATTGAATTTTACAGCGAAAATTGGGAACTGCCGCCAAAATTCCAAATTCCCGCCAATCAAAATTCCCACCAATAGGGTAGGTGAGCGAGAGGGAGAGGGAGGTGTAGGGTGGAGGATGGAGGATGCGGGGACCTATGCACAGGCTGAGGAAAACGCATGACCTTCATCTGGAACTGGGTAGGGGAGTGGGGGTGTATGAGGCGTTTCTCACGGCACTGCATTAAGCTGAATTTTTGAAGGCCGCCGTTCATTGTTGCGACTGGGTCAACAAAGTCATAAATGTAACTACATAACCTAATATTTTGGCGTAGCGCAAAGGTTAGCATACAACGCTGATGCGTAGAAGGTCGTAGGTTTGAATCTCATCAAATGTTGGAACTTTTTTTAAATTTCTAAATCTACTCTAAAGACTTCTATCATTATTTTTATTCGCTTAATTGGTTTAAATGTAATTTTTTTCATTTCTAATTCTCTGCCGCATCATTTCCATCTTTGTACTGATTTTTTTCTTTGCTCTTATTTTTCTTCGTATCATTCTTTTTTTCTTTTGGCATCTGCCTGTGTCGTTCTATAATCTGGAAGCCAGTGCCACGCGGACAGCTCGTCGATCGGTAACGTGGCCACTCATGTAGCCAGTGTGAGGATTGTTTCAGGTAACCAGTGATAACTAGAAATTACAGTTTGCTTTTATTGGTGAAACTGAATAGTTACTGTCTTGAGTTTGCTCATAGAGGTTAGCTTTAATCGCCATAACAAAGCCATCATGATTTTAGTTGTGCCGCGGAGTATAGACCGCCGTTTTGTCGGATACATCCCACATCACGAGGCTGTATTTATCTTGGGACATGAGTGTAAATCCTGGGATACAAAACGCGTCGTCTGCCGTAGTTCAGTCATAGGTCGCTTAAAACCGGCTGTTGACAGAGCATCTCGCATTTCCGTCATATCGCGAGGCGGGCGCTTTTAACATTGCTCCGCGCTACACATTAACAGCATTTGTGCAGTGACCCGCTGGTTTATGTGTCATCTACAACCAAGTTATAGCCGGCAGCCAATGTGGCAACAATGTATCTGCAAGTGATAGACGTCACTTGTCAAATAATTATAACTGGACTATAGCTGGCAGACAGAGTGCCACCAGTAACAAATAAACCAGATCAATCAGGTGTATATATGAAAGCTGTATTTATGGCAGCAGAACTTAATGATAGCGTCACAGTAACACGCACTGAGCCCGCTTCGGTAGATAGCATCAGCCGTCAAGAGAAAACTTGAACATGATCGTAGGCGACGAAGAGAGCGCAGACATCAGTATAAAAAGCGATAAAATTTGCGGAAATAAGTGTCCACGGATTGGAAACTGGTGTGACTAGATCGATGATCTGTACCAAGGGCTAAAGAACTGCGAGTGGGAGGAATGAACTAAGCCACCTTAATTTTAGGTGGTAGCGAAAGAAGAAAAAAGGACCATGAGAATAGGACGTAGTACAATAGCAAAGAGGAAATGGAAGTATTAAGCACCACGCAAATTACGCAAGCTGCCAATATTACTGAGGTTAGTAGTGAGGAAAAAAAGTGAAAATAAGGAAAATGAAAGAAGATGAGATGCTCAGCGTTGCTGATGAAGCATTTCTGTCTAACTAAACGTGAGTAGAACAAACTGTTGTCAACTAATACGAAGAGGTGGATTCGTACTATTGCTTACGAATTATTGCAGTTCGCGATAACAACCCAAAATACGAAATAAAAGTAGACGGCATTAGAGCCGATGACGATGATAGCCCAGACGGAGAACATGCTGTGACAGAAAGAAAACTACTAACGTTAGGAAAACCGTAATCTTGAGTATTTAAAATCTGGCAAAAGATCTGTGGAGGAGATTAACATCTGTCTATGAAAAGCGTTTCTGTTAGAACCGAACAGTGGCCCAGAATGGTCAGATGCAGAAGATAGTTCAGATGAAGAATATGGTGAAGTAAGAGGTACCGAGGAATGCGTGATAAAATGTTGTTTTGTACTAGCAGATGAAGAAGCTTCAAAACAAGAACAAGAGGTAAAGACAGAACCAAGAAAAAAAGAAAGAACCTCTGGTTAATGCGGTACCTAGCCAAAATGGATTCAAGTCATAAATGACTTTCATTTTCAAAAACCGGAAAAGCCTCCAGACATATGTGATCTGCAAGTGCATAACATGTATTGGAATGGTCTTATGGTCGACTAAAAGTTTTTATTGGAGGAACAAAATAACTCCGACAGCAGGAAAATGAAACAAGCCATCATTCTTGCGAAATTTTACAACTTTAGACTACAAGTCCTTTAGACACTGGATCACATATCAGTGTCATATCACAGTCACATTTTGAGTACATTTCACACAAACCCTGATTAGCAATGATGTCTGCAAAGGGATGGCGTCAAGGTCGTAGGAGCAACTGGCAAAACCAGTAAGCTAATTAAAAGTCAAGTATTCACAGAATTCAGAATTAAAGGACGAGAATCTGAACATGATTTACTGGTCGCTCCATATTTGAACGTCTAAATGGTTTTAGGAATCGATTAGTTGTGTGAAAAAAGTAATTATTGACTATACTAAAGAAGTTGTCAAAATTAACAGTAAATCCGATAATTTTGAAGTAGAATTTGAAAAAATTTAAATTTCACAGGACACTAATTTTGAATCATTACAATTAGAAAGTGACTCTGAGAATGAAGTTTTTTTGTAGTATTTTTGAAATCCACAATGTTAAATGTGTAATTGATGACCATTAGAAAGAGGATGATTTTAAAGAAATCATTGGGAGTTTACAGGACCTTATATCAGAACATAAATATGAACTGTTCAACATATTAGAAGGAAACACATGTATTTTCGGGCAAACTTGGACTAGAGGAGAACGTTGAGTATCGTACCAAAGCACTGACACATGAACCATTGTAATGAAGCCTTATTCGGTTCATCTGGCTAAGAAACAAACTACGCAGGTTGGATGTAGATAACGTGGTTGAATGATGTGTAGCTGAAATAAGCAACATTGAAAATAATACTCCACTCATTATCGTACATAAGAAAGGTGGAGGCATGGGAGTGGTGATCGTCGAAAGAGGAGTAGACCGACCAGAAAATTTAGATGAGTTGTTGCAAAATTTAGTGTGCGGTACTTAAGCAGTCTTGATTTGACAGTTGGGTTCTGGCAGATCCTACTGAATGCAGAATCTCCCAAATATAATGCATTTTTATTTTCTGGAAAGCGTTACCAATATAAAGTTGTCCCTTTTGGTCTTAATACATCTGTTTCAGTAGAGCTCTAGAGTCACTACTAGTATGGGAACTAAGTGTTAGGTTGGAAATACATGTAGACGACTTGTTGAGTGCCACAGAAGAATGGCAAGAACACTGTGAATTGGTAAACAAAGTCTTCTCTGCTCTTCAGGCAGGGGTGATAACATTAAAACCAAAAAAATGTGAATTTGTTAAAATAGAGATAAAATTCATGGGACATATCATTTCCACCTCCGGTACTGACAACGACCCGGAAAAATTAAATGCTGTAGAATAATTCCCGCCACTTAAGAACAAAAAGCAACTTAATGCTTTCCTCGGTCTTTACGGATTGTATCACAAATTTTCAAAGCGTAAGCATTTAACTGTTCTCATTTAAAGAACTTACTTAGAAAAATTAATGATTTTGTATGGACTTAAGAATGTCAGGACGACTTCGAAAAATTAAAAAAATAAACTAGTGAGAAATAGTGTTTTACACCATCCCGTAGTAAATAAATCCTGTCACATGAGTGTAGATAGTGTGTATGGAATTGGGGTTGAAATTTTCCAAGAAATTATTAGTATAGAAAAATTAGGCAACAGAACAATAGTCTTCACAAGTAGGACTATAACTAAAATTGAAAATAACTATACCATGTCGGTGCAAGAAGCCTTAGCTATAACATTTGAAAAAATTCCCAAATTATTTATGGGAACATATACAGACCATAAGGCACTATCGTTTCTGATAGACTGCAGCCTGTTTACAGGTAAATTAATCTGCTGGGTACTGTACCTTCAGAAGTTCAATTACGAGATCTATTACATAGCGGATGCCTTATCCAGGTTACCAAAGATCTAAATTGTGTGCCAAAAGAAAATGAAGAAGATGGTACTTTCCAAATGAGTTTAATTAAAGATGTAACTGGGAAAAAGACTACTGAACAAATTTGTAAAAAGATGAAACATTACCAAATTGAAGATAAAGTTTGGAAATCTGGAAAAGTCAATTTCAATAGTGCAAATTAGTCAAAAATTGCTAAATACTACAAGATCTTTAAAGGCATTTTGTATAAACGGAGGAGTATCGATAGGGAGGATTTGAAAGTGTGCTGGTCATCCCAGTTCAAACTGTGGTATTACAGTATTCCAACAGCCTATTGAATACTTCTTTAGCTGCTGTCTTCTTGATAGGGAAGAGTTTTGTAAACTTTGAAAACACTTCTAATACTTCCGAAATAGATGTATAATTTCCAGAAGTCTGCCGAAGGGGGTTGTACAGTTCCACAGCCAGTAAGTCAATGTATCTTCCGGTGTGTTGTTTTGCATAGGACCTTGATTTCCCACCTCCGCTTTTCGGGAAATGTAACACGACTTAATACTGTCGGTTACCTTCTTGGTCACATTACTGATTATTGCTATTACACTTGAAAACTTTTCTACACATTTTCTCCATCCACAGTGTCCTAATGCAGTCTTGAAACTGAACTACCTTCACCTGAATACCATTTCACTGAAAGTATGTCCCAATAATTAAACAGAAAAAGTGCCTCATGCCCCAATTAGTAGTGTTCCACCACTAATAAACATTTAAGGTACGGCGGAATAAACGGCATTAGTTGTCATTGGTCGTTAATTTAAATCAATAGCGAGTTGAAAATTTGTACTGGTCCGGGATTCGGACCAAGGTCTCTTGCTTATTAGGCAGATGCGCTGGCCACTGCACCCTGCAGACACAGTGGTCATCGCAACTGCACGGACTATCCTATTACGCCTCCAGTGAGACCCGAATTTCAACTCATTCACACACTACTGATGTAGTGCCGCTTGCCCATTATCCCTATTAACCGCGGCATTTCGCGATTTTCGTAAGTGTTCGAGCGTGATTTGCATCGATACTGAAGTGATCATTGGACCTTATCACCTTAATTATATACGTGGTGTTTGTCCGAAGGACCAGAAATGACAGAGACAATAAACACTTACTTGTGATGGCCGGCAGGGGTGACCGAGCGGTACTAGGCGCTACAGTCTGGAACCGCGCGACCGCTACGGTCGCAGGTTCGAATCCTGCCTCGGGCATGGATGTGTGTGATGTCCTTAGGTTAGTTAGGTTTAAGTAGTTCTACGTTCTAGGGGCTGATGACCTCAGAAGTTAAGTCCCATAGTGCTCAGAGCCATTTCAACCAACTTACTTATGATAATCTTTAGCTTGGTGCTTTAATACACAGATAATAACTGTTACTGAGAACCAGTTGCTGCAAAAACGTTTTAATACTCCTTCTGCGTTATTTATGACAAACCACTAGTATATTGCCTTGTAAAGTGTACTGCTGTCTCGTGTCCTATAAGCAAAAATTGTATTTCAGTAGCAAATAAAGTAAATAGCAGTTGCTAACTTCCTTTATAAACCGTGCAAGTACTTGGTACAAATTTGTCTAATAATTAGCAACCGTTCTTTTTGTGAAGCTGCAGTTTGTTCTCAAACAGCCTGCTGGCTTCTGTTTCGGATTCTTCCGCCGACGTTTGTTTGAGGATTTTTCTGACGAGTGGCTGGCATTGCCAAAGCTTCACCCTCCATTGCTGGTGGTGCATTGGAGTCGAGCTCGCGGGTGCAAATTATATGTATCTGGCGCACTAACGTCCAAGGGCTTTCCCGTGGTCATTTCCGTTGTGGTTCTCCTCTTGCTACCAGCAACGGTCGTTCGCTACAGTACTGGAATCCAGGATCCGTTCACCTTCTTCTTTCTTATTGAAACTATTCTCATGCTTCTGTATTTCATAGGGTCTCTGAACAAGCGGGTGTGATATCTCTTCTCTACAGGCAGAAATTCCGTGTCGGCGGATTTTACTATGTGGTCGGCCGCCCAGTGCGCGTGCTGTGCCACTGTCGATTCCTCCACCCGCCCCAACCTGCAATTCCGTTTATGTACTGCAATCCTGGGGTTGATTAATCGTCCAGTCATTCCAACATAGACTTTTCCGCTTGTGAATGGTATGCAAAGCCAGAAAAATCATGAAGCAAACGTCGGTCAAAGAACTCGAGACAGAAGTCAGCAGGTAGTTTGTCAACAAGTGGCCGCGGAAGCCTTAACAATTTTCCACTCGTTTGTTATATTATTGCTTTCTTTCTGTAGTAATCTATTCGGGAAATGAAATTCTGTTCTGTACCTGATCCATTAAGCACAATCACAATCATTTCCAAATCCTTTCACAGGAGTAACATTATCGAAGTATTGATAACTAAGTAAGAATCCGTAGTGCTATACCCACTGTCTCGAAATATACAGAGTAAAAGCCTTCCTTCGAGTAAGTAAATAATGTAGATTTTGCATGAAATATAAAAACATTTGTAAAAAGCAAAATCATGAATATTATCTTATTTTATAGGTCGAAAATGAGAAATTTATCCTGGAACTCCTTGCTGGCTTCTGAAGATGGGCATAGATTAGAAATTTGTTAGAGTGAACTGTTACGAAAGCATGACGCTATAAATTTGGAAATAATATTTTAAGATATTCAATGATGGTACACCCAATAGGAAAACACGAAAACATTCTCTATTGATGACAGATTGGTAATGGAGAAAAGATAGTTAATCGGTAATTACCTCTGAGGTTCGTTTGTGCAACCCATTGAGCTACTGAGTAAAATTCTGTTGTAGTTGGTATACCATTGTCAGTCTCGAACGTGATAACTGGTACACCTGCCGAGCTGTAGGGAAGCGATAACGTACTGTGGAATCCATATCACGGAGGACGTTGTGGAGTAGTAGACAAATGTAACGGTGCCGCCTGCTGTCGACACCACAAACCTGCTCCTTGCTATCGGATCATCGCTGGCCGCACCAATGAGACGGAAGTAGCAAGCACTCCCACAGAAGTTCTCCGTGTCACTGTCGGAGGCCTGTCTTGGAACAAACTGACACATGGATACGAGGTCAGTTCTAAGCCAGGCTGCGTCTCACTCAATGCCTAGTCCACAGCAATCAGCGAAAAGAGTACAGCGTCCGGTGACAACAATGGTCAACCGGTTAGACTTCTCAAGTTAATGTGCATGTCCTTGCATAGCCTTGTGAACTTTTTCTTTGAACAGTGGTGGAAGCAAGATTTTCTACTGAAATAACAGAGCTAAGAGAAAGAATTTCTGTTGGTCGTTGCTTCGCGTTGTATTACCAATTATAGTCTATTTCAGCACAAGTGGTGACTCGTTCTGTCTGAGAATGTACACTACTGGCCATTAAAATTACTACACCAAGAATAAATGCAGATGATAAATGGGTATTCATTGAACCACTATATTATACTAGAACTGACATGTGATTACATTTTCACGCAATTTGGGTGCATAGATCCTGAGAAATCAGTACCCAGAGCAACCACCTCTGGCCCTAATAACGGCATTGATACGCCTGGGCATTGAGTCAGAGCTGGATGGCGTGTACAGGTACAGCTGCCCATGCACCTTCAACACGATACCACAGTTCATCAAGAGTAGTGGCTAGCGTACTGTGACGAGCCAGTTGCTCGGCCACCATTACGAGACGTTTTCAATTGGTGAGAGATGTGGAGAATGTGCTGGCCAGGGCAGCAGTCGAACATTTTCTGTATTCAGAAAGGCCCGTACAGGACCTGCATCATGCGGTCGTGCATTATCCTGTGGAAATGTAGGGTTTCGCAGGGATCGAATGAAGGGTGGAGCCACGGGTCGTAACACATCTGAAATGTAACGTGCACTGTTCAAAGTGCCGTCAATGCCAACAAGAGGTGACCGAGACGTGTAACCAATGGCACCCCATACCATCACGCCGGGTGATACGCCAGTATAGCGATGACGAATACACGCTTCCAATGTGCGTTCACCACGATGTCGCCAAACACGGATGCGACCATCATGATGCTGTAAACAGAACCTGGATTCATCCGAAAAAATGACGTTTCGCCATTCGTGCACCCAGGTTCGTCGTTGAGTACACCATCGCAGGGGCTCCTGTCTGTGATGCAGCGTCAAGCGTAACCGCAGCCATGGTCTCCGAGCTGATGGTCCATGCTGCTGCAAACGTAGTCGAACTGTTCGTGCAGATGGTTGTTGTCCTGCAAACGTCCCCATCTGTTGACTCAGGGATCGAGACGTGGCTGCACGATCCGTTACAGCCATGCGGATAAGATACCTGTCATCTCGACTGCTAGTGATACGAGGCCGTTGGGATCCAGCACGGCGTTCCGTATTACCCTCCTGAACCCACCGATTCCCTATTCTGCTAATAGTCATTGGATCTCGACCAACGCGAGCAGCAATGTCACGATACGATAAACCGCAATCGCGATAGGCTACAATCCGACCTTTATCAAAGTCGCAGACGTGATGGTACGCATTTCTCCTGCTTACACGAGGCATCACAACAACGTTTCACCAGTCAACGCCGGTCAACTGTATGAGAAATCCGTTGGAAAATTTCCTCATGTCAGTACGTTGTCGGTGTCGCCACCGGCGCCAACCTTGTGTGAATGCTCTGAAAAGCTAATCATTTGCATATCACAGCATCTTCTTCCTGTCGGTTAAATTTCACGTCTGTAGCACGTCAACTTCGTGGTGTAGCAATTTTAATGGCCGGTAGTGTAAATGTACTCATGCTTGGCCCACAGTCACAGCAAGGAAAAGTTGCACAACGAAACATAAGTGTTCTTCGTTGACTGTACATATATTTTAATTCTTACATTTTATGCGTGCAGTAATCATGTAATTTACCACCTGTTAGATCCCAATTCATTCGTGACAACCCCGTAACTACAAACGTTGGCATTTTCCATGCGCAAACAGGATTGCCTGGTGTAAAAGAATACAGTCCTTGAGTAAGGATCTAATATGTAACCTTTAGACTGGCAGACTTACCCTAACCCATCCAGGTACCTTTACTTACAAATCTCCAGCATCATACGTGATCAAGACTCACTTAGCTATGGCTTCTTGACATTATAGTCTCAAGAATCTTCAAAAACACACCATTATGTGATTTAATAGTTATAAAACTACAATAAAAACCAATTTAACTTACAAAGAATATGGAATTACGTATTATATATTTCATTGCGTTACTGGATTTCAAGGTGCTGCCCAATGAATGACCTTATGTCATGACTGCTTTTAGTAGATACATCTAAATTATGATTGCCATGTTACCTGAAATAAATTCTATAAAAAAGAGTGGAGCTTTGTAACTACAAGAATGGTATCGGATGATATGATCTGAACAGTTAAAAAAATATCTTAAACAGGAATAGATGCATTCACTTACCATTCTATGATTTCGGTTTAAAAGGACCTTAGCATGTTCCTACACAAGCGTTTGTGGTAACTGATCTTTTCGTGTAGATGTGTGTCAGGGAGTACAGCTCTTGTAAGAATATAGAGTTTCATGGCAACAGTACTATGCCCAACTCTTCTCAGAGCCGATAAATATGATATAACGCTCACCTCAATTTCGCTACTGCCAATACCTTTCTGATGGAAGTGACGTAAGTATGGCTCCCGATTCGTGCCTTGGTAGCTCAGTCGGTAAAAGAATTGCCCACGAAAGGTAAGGTTCTGGGCTCAAGCTTCAGTCCGGCACACAGTTTTAGTTGCCGAATAAGTTTTAAGCAACGACCAAGTAAAAAGTGTCCAATAATTTCACACCAAGCGGTCAGACTCCACTACCCTCGATATTCAACGTACCTCAACCAGTACAGATTATCAGTGGCTCAGTAATACACAGGTGTTTCCTTGATTTGTTAAGGGTGCTTCACCACTAAAGAGTATTCTTTGAAGAAAGGATCAATTGTCCTGATGACGCATCAAAATTGAGCAACAGAATAACATGCGTTTTCTGCACTCCCACTGATTAATCTCCTGGTGAAGTGATGCACAGTATGTTTAAAGTTGGCTGTGTTACCTCTACGAACAAAAACGGACATTAATCACACAAACTTTCATTAGAAGTACTTTGCAAGCATTGAGCAGTCGAAGCACCTGTTCAGGCAAAGACACGGTATCAGTATCGATATTCCAGAATCAAGAATGTCTTTTGACACCAGAAACACGTGCTTCATTGTTTGGTTGGTAGTTAACGATGACTTCAGGTTGCGTAAAAGCAGGTACCAGCTTCTGTGCAAAAGCAGCCTTTCCGCAGTGACTGCGAGGTCAAGGGCCATACTGCTGATGAGTTACGCCGCAAGAGCGGGTAACAAAATCTCTACTATGCTTATATACTGATGAGCCAAAACATTGTGACCACTGACCACCGGGTGATTGAATGACGCCTGGAGGCGTTGCGGGTTAAGGATAGTATATAGCTGGAGCAGAAACGAATAGGGAACCATTTCTGTTGACTATACGAGCCGAAAACGCGGAAGTTCTATGACATAAGCCTCACAGACAACGAGTGGGTTATTATTACTCTGTGCCTTGGAACGAGCATCTCGAAAACGGTAAGCTGGTTGGCTGTTGACGTGTTACTGTCGTGAGAATCTACGGAATGTGGTTGAAAAGCGGCAGATTTACGAAGAGCCGACAAGGTATTCGATATCCACGACCCATCACGGAACCTGGAGGCCGAAGGCTTTTCCGCTCAGTAAAAAAGGGTATTCAGCAGGCTTTGGCAGATCTGGCAGCAGAGTACAATGCTGGCGCAGACAAAAGCACTCTGGAGCACACCATTCAATACAGCTGGCTGAGTATGAGGCTCCGCAGTAGATGACCCCTGCTTCTTCCCATGAAGGCTCAACGACATCTTTAAGCACGAAGTAAATGTGCAAGGGAAAATCTAGATTAGACTGTGACTCAATGGAAACGTGTCGCCTGGTCGGAAGATTCGCGTTTCTTGTTACTCCAGGTCATTTTTATTGTAAAGATAAGCTGTCGTCCAGACAAACGGCTGCTCGAAACGTGTACCGCGCCATGGACGCAGGCTTCTGGGGCAGTATTATGCCTTATGGTACATTCACCTGGGCTTCCTGGGTCCTATGGCAGTAATATAAAGCACCACGACAGCTGAGGACAACGTGAACATTATCGTAGATCAGCTGCATCCCTTTATCTTAATGTCTTGCCTGTGGCGAATGCATCATCCAGCAGGATAACCGCCCATTTTGCTCGTACACGGCCAGAATCATGACAGATTGTTTTGAGGAGTATGATAGTGAGCTGACATTCATGTCTTGACCACCTGATACGCCTGATGTGAACCTAGTGGAGAATATCTAGGGCACTATCGGGCACCAGCTCCGCGCCCAACAACCACCGGTCTATAATTTCTGACAATTATGTGACCTATGCATAAACATCAGGTGCCACATACCTCTGGAAACCAACCAGCCAATCATGCCAGGCAGGATCGCTGCTCGTATTGCGCCCCAAAGATGGACCAACACTGTATTAGCTAGGTCATCATAATGTTTTGGTTCATCAGTGTACATGTTCCTGAAACGCGTTTGATGATTCCGTTTACCTGTGTTAATAGTGAAGCCACATTCTAGACGCATTATAGTTCCAGAATTTAGATTACTTGATTTTCGTGATTTAAGGGTGCTACTTCGACATTTGTTCTGGCCCACATGGGCATTTTTGTTTCCCCTATTCGTTCTTTATATTTTGTGATACAGATTCTCAATGCGTTTTCTCCAAAGATGGACCTGCAGGATGTACCACTAATGACACGATGTCCACAGGCTCTGAAACTGCAGTGATTTCCAAATACAGGGCTGAAGTTTCTTAGGCTGTAGTCCTTGTCTTAATTTTTTATGTTTTAACTTTCCTCAAATGTATTCTTCTAATTCTAAATTACCTTTAGTTTATAAGTTACCGTGACCATGGAGCTCAACAAACTGTAATAATGTAGGCTACGCCTGGCAATATTCAACATAGTTTTTTAATTTTTAATTTTGCATTTAATTATTAGGTGCTAATCTGTTTGTATATGTACGTATCTTGTATGGTAAAGATTGGCGGTTTTGACACTAATAAATAGAAATGTGTTTTTCAGTGTCTTTTGAAATTATAGACAACGTAGGAGTTCGCAAGACAGTCATTGTGGTAACACGTGATCACATAAGGTGTGCCTTTGATTTTCGACTATGTGCATACTTACCTTGTGATTGGAGCCCCATCCGTGTATTTCGTGTCAGTATTCTATGCTTGACAAAAAAAGTGAAGCACCCAGAAAGGGAGGAGGAAACAAAATGAAACTTTACAGCCTGAGATAATGTGTGAAGCTACTGCAGCGACTGCAAAAACAAGTCATATTTGCAAAGAACTTGGCAATATGAGCCCACTTAACAGTGTGATGTTGAACCCCCTGTAGCCTGGATGCACGCATTGATTCGGTTGCGAAGAGTCTCATAAAGCTATTATATCCTCTCCTGTGACTAGGTGGCTCCCAACTCTCGTTAATGCCCTGAATACTGGCGCTGGGACCGAGTTGACATCGGTGCTGGTCCCACACATTTTGTGTCGGGGACAGATCTAAGGACCCTGCTGGCCAAGGAAGTACTTCAACTTCATGCAGGAAGTTCGTAGAGACACGTGCCATGTGTGAACGAGCATTGTCCAGTTGAAAAATGGCATCGTAATACTATCGCCTAGGAGGTAAAACATTAGCATGCAGGATGTACGTGACGTACCTCTGTGTCGTCAGAGTTCCCTCACGCATTATCAACCGTAACCTGAACTCATAACTGATGATGCCCCGCACCATGACATCAGGGTCAAGGTTGCCATGCCACTCCAAAACACTAAAAGAATGGGACCTCTCACCCGGTCACCCCCGTATTCGCCGACGATGGTCATCTGGGGTGGTATAAAACCGCGATTCGTCACTGAACACCATGCGACACAATTCGTCAGTATTCCATGGTTCCCGGTAACGGATCCACTCCAAGCGCAGCAGTTTGTGTTGTGATCTTAACAGCAGCCTACGCATGGGAAGCTAATTCCCTAGCCTGTTTACAGCTAATCATCCACCATACACTGTTGCAGGTAGTCTATGACTTGTTCCTGGCTGGCAGGTGCAGATGTGATGGGACCACGAAGTGCTTGATGCACAGTACAGCAATCCTCCCTCGTAGTGGTCAGACGTTGTCGACCGGAGGGCTGACGACCTCGTGGTCAAATTCAGTCGAACATCGGGCCACTGTCATATCTGAATGCACCACAAATTACAATTCGACGAGCCGGCCAAGTGGAGGTCCACAATGGTGTCCCTATCAAACACTGCCAGGTGCTGATAACGCCCTCTCACACGTGTACGTGGCATTGCTGTCCTTCACAGTGCTCACTCAACATCAGTCGCTATTCACGCCCCTTGTATACCCTACCAGCCATGGTAACAATTCAAAACACGAACAACACTAATGCGGCGTGCTGCCCATTCTACCTATAAGGGAGAATTCTAATCATTTACATCCACAAAACTATGTTGACCTCCGACAGTGTCTTCTGGGTGCTTTACTTCTTTTGTCAGATGGTGGAGATTATTTCACGAAGTTTTGGGATTGCAACCGGATTATACTGACTTCTAGTCACGCAAGTTCTTCAATTCCTTCAAAAAGAAAGCATTTTGTGACTAATGACACGTCTAGCGACCGTTAAGTTTATTAATTTTGACATCTGAAATTTATCCCCTCGAGTGGGCATTCCGACAGAGGGGCGCATGTAGTGTCACCATTACGTATGCCCCTGCGCGCCATAGATGGTGCAATATTCGAACGGGGCGCCGAACTCGACAGAGATTGCTCATGTAGCAGCTGCCTTTTGCGCTTGAGTCTCCGCGCCAATTTTCGGCAGAAGGTAAGCGATGAGAACTTGCCATCTCCAGTGCAAAACACTCACCGGAAGATGGCTGAATGGTTGACAGCCGAAATATCGTGGCAAGAAGTAGACGAAATCCGGCTGCAGTCCCGAAACTTCATGGAATACTCTTCACGCCCCAAAAATTTCAAGAACCACATCAATGTAGATTAGTTTGTAATTGCGTAGCCAATTACGTAAACCCACTACATAACTGCGCAGCCTTGGATTACCTCTTCCCAACGTCGTGGTGTCATTTTTTTGCAGTAGACTCAGTTATTGGCGTGTACATCTACGCACACCTTGTACACCAATCTTCTGTGAGGTGGAGGACAGGTTCACAGGGTGTTCCACTGAACATATCACCATTTGTAGAGGTAGTGTTGATTCTCAAAAAGCAACTTCCATTCAGAAAACGAAAGCACAGAAGTTTCAAAATATGCATGGTCTTTCAAAAAAAAAAAAAAAAAAAAAAAAAAAAGCGGCACAGAGGTGTTGACGCCCGACCTTGTAGACAGGCCTTCACAACCTGCCTACTAAGGGTATGCAGGCCAGTCACTGACGTAAATCTGTAGCAGGGTGCTGGTGAAGCAACATGGCTTTCTGTCGTC
Source organism: Schistocerca piceifrons (assembly GCF_021461385.2). Taxonomy (NCBI): domain Eukaryota; kingdom Metazoa; phylum Arthropoda; class Insecta; order Orthoptera; family Acrididae; genus Schistocerca; species Schistocerca piceifrons. Next base: position 463,314,415 of record NC_060149.1, read on the forward strand.
AGAGATTGACTGGATTGCTACGTGGTATAGCACAATAGGGCTTTTCCACAGCTATCTACGTGGTAGGTGTCTACCTCCTGTCATAATGCATCCAACTGGAACGAGTATAAATGCTCCCAGTCCTTCAGCATTCTTTAGCATCGTGCAGTCTCCGCACCAGTCATGTTTGAGCTACTGCAGCCTCATTGAACACTGCCAACAACTAGGCGAAACCGCTTACCTACGAACCGTTAGCTAGCATGACGGTCACGAGCATCGAAATCGATTGTCGAGGCGATGTTGCTCAGTGAGTGCCATAACCTTACCCTCGTCCCCACGAGACCAGGGTTCCGACGTGGGCCTGTGCGCTTTCTGCTAGGCATCACGCTCCTGGTACGATGCACGTCTGTCAAACCACATAACCTTGCTGTGCCGCAGAGTTGACACATGACTGACTCAGAAAGGTGGCTGTTCGCCATCAGGCGCCACTGTTCCTGCGTGACTTACCCGCTGTCCTCTATCCAAGACCAGAACCATCGTCGCTACTCTTCCAGTTCTATATGGAACGATAAAAAATTATAAATAACATTCTTGTTGAGCAAGAGTTCTTTAATCGTAGACAACTTAGCAGCCAGAACCGTCCATACCTGTAACAGATCAAAAATCGCTGCACTGAAACACTGGTGTCAGAAGAGCCAGTACGTACGAGCGACATCGTGGAGCAACGATCTGCAGCGTCACTGCAAAATGGTGAGGGGAAATGACATGTTTTGCCTGCGGTAGGGTGGGACACGCACTCTCCAATTGGCCACATAGGAAGCCTGGACATTACACCAGGGAATATACGGATGACCATCGTTAATACTCAGACCAGAATTAGTCGTGTTCACTGGAGGAGATACAACTGTGGTTTTGGTTCCCTTCGTATAGAATATTACCCTTGATAATAGACAGAGGCTTTGTATTTATCGAACCAGTGGTTTAGACGGTTATCACTACTGAGGCAATTCGGGCCATCTTAGGTCAGATAGTGCAAATGTGGGCTGACAATATGGATCTGCGCAAGCAGTTGCGCGCTTTGAGAGAGGATAGTACGAATCAATCCTCTTCTAGTACGTCGGTTCATAGCCAAGAGGTAGCACCGCCGCCCCCCCCCCCCCCCCCCCCGCTCCCCTTTATCGGGTAAGGCGGGAGAGGACATTTTTGAGTTTAGAGACAACCTTTTAACAGCCACAGAACAGAGATGTTGATCAGCGGAACAGCTTTTACATATATGGTCAAATTACGTTTGGTGGGAGACGCTAAGGCGTACACCATGTGTCACGAGGAGTTAGGAATACGTGAGCGTTTGAAATTCTGAGGACAAGCCTGTAGCAGTGATACACGAGAATAAAATCCTTTAGTTATTACAGAAAACAGTTGGACATTATGTCCCCAAAACAGGAGGAGTTCATCGAAAGCCTTGCAGAGATGATGAGAAAGCTAAACGTTAACAGGTACCGATAATAGCAACAAGTTTCTTCTACAAGAGGCAGAATATAGAGCATTAGATGGACTTATGCTAGGGTTGCCATCAGTTGTATCAAGAAAAGTACGGGCATGGTTCCCTAAGCGCTTAGCTAAAGCCATAGGGATAGCAACGTCATCAGAAGAAATGGGCGTGGTGACCCAAGTTCTAGATAAGAAGGGAATTTTCACCGTGTGAGTTATGTGTCTCAGTAAGGAAAGAACGTAAGCGGAAGAGAGACGAATGGGCAGTCATTATAGCGAAGATACGAGTACCAAATTCGGAAATCCACTGGGAAAGGCGGTTTTGACAAAGTACACATTGTTGTGGCGCTGCGGCTGGAAATGAGAGTGTCTGAAACGGCGAAGTTGGTCACCTGTTGGCATACTACTGTCGTGAACATCTATGGGAAGTATCTGACAGATGATGAAATAACGAGTAGGCCGTATGCTATTGGACGACCACGTCTCGTCACAAAACGTAGAGGTCGGAGGATCTCTCACTGTGTAATCCAGGATAAGCAGCGGTCTATTTGATGCAGGTACAAGAGTGTCGGAGCTCGACATCACGCGACCGCTACGCGTTCCTGTGTTGACCCAACGACATCGTCAGTTATCATTGCAGTGGGCGTAGTATCACTGAGTTTTCGCTGTGGATTGATAGAAATCTATCGTCTGTTGAATGCATCGCATTTCTTGTTACACCAGGTCAATGATTGGGTCCTTACACGACGTCGTCCAGGCGAATGGCTGCACGAAACATGCACCACGCCGTGGAACCAGGCTGGTGAGGGCTGTATTATGCTTTGAGGAACATTGAGTTGGGCTTCCATGGTCTCTGTGGTGGCATCATGACAACAATGAACTACGTGCACATTATTGCGGACCACCTTATCGCTTGATGCTTCAAGTTTCCCAGTACTGCGATGCTATCTTCCAGCAGGATAAAGGTCCGTGTTGCAAAGTCAGAATCGTATTACGGTGATTTAAGGGGTATGATAGCGAACTCACATTGATTTCTTGGCCAGAAAATGTGTGCGTGATCTGTACCCACCGGAACACTTAACTGGAGCCAGCTTAGTGCCCGTAGATCGCCATCCCGTAGTATGCGGGAATTGCTTGACCTGTGCGTAGGCATCTGGTGTCACATACTTCTGGAATCCTGACGAGAACTTGTAGAATCCATGCCAAGCAGAATCTCCGTTGAACTGTGTTTGAAAAGTGGAACAACGCACTATCAAACAGGTGGTCGTATTGTTTTGGCTCATAGGTGTATAAACACAGCCAAAACATATGCGGTAGAGGAATTTTACTTAGGTCACTAAAAAGAACGAAGGAAGCTTTTTTTACACTGGTTTACATCTGCGTGTGGCAAATTTGTAATGGAATAGGTTTCCATAACACAGTGTGCGTTATGTGGACTAGGTGAGACTGACATCCATTCATTGGGTTTAACGGCGTTGAGTTTTCGGGAGAGGACAAACAATTGATGGATTTGCATGGAAGTTTTGTCTCATACGCGCTGTGATCAATCTTAAGATTAGATTTCTTTCTTGAACATCACACCTGAATTGATCTTGATCGGCATATCGTAGGACTCGATCCTCCATCGTCCCACCAGGGAGAAACCGTGGACAGTTACACACTTCTGCAAGGTTCATATCTGGTGCAAAGGTAACTACGTAGCCTGTGTGCATGGTCACTAATGATTAATTTGCGCGGTAACGTACCACAGGCTTGCCAGTAGCCAGTTGCCAGTTTATAGATCATGCTGAAAGACCCTTTAATTAGGGTAAATTTGGACCCTAAGATTAAGCAAGTTGCCAATTTATCTGCATTACTGGAGGAGTTAGCTTAGTGGGAAGGCAGAGAGAAGACAGTGATACAACAGTTACTGGTCCTTTACCAGCACTCCCAGCAACACAGCACAGAATCAAAACAGGGAATTAACTGCCTGTGTATCGAAAGCCGTACTATATATGACATCGCCTGCAACCATTGATGCAAGAATTTACTAACCAATAGTTATGGGACAGTGTTATTGAGGAAAGTATTAGTACATGGGGAGTGTTTGTAGTAATTGTTATCGGTTTTGTTGTAAATTTCGATACCTTAAAAAGCATACAGTTATGGATGCTTACACTACCAACATTATAACAGAAACATTGGATAAGCTGCGGCAATGTAGATAACCTTGTATTATGGACCTGTGGAGTGGCTGTCATCAGTTAGGGGTAGCACCAGAAGATCTCCAAAAGATAGCAGTTACGGTCCTCTAAGGACATTCAGTACTGGCATACGCTCTTTAGATTGAAAATGCACTAGGCATGTTTCACTGCCACTTAGACAAGAAAGTGTTGGGACTGAAACCTATGCAGTAAAAGGTTAATTAAGATGAGATAACTTTCTTTTAGAAACATATGGAAGAGCATTTATTACAGCTAAGACAAGTGTTTAAGTGAATGTGTTAGGCTCTTCTGACACTCCCATTCGAAAAAGTTTCACTTTGTGCTGGAAGAAGTACAGTCTTCACAGGATGGAATTAGTTGTGAGAGAGTTTAGAAAGACCCCGTAATTATAAAAGGCATAAAGGGTTTCCTGACACGTCATACAGAAACAAATTTGCACTCTTTCTTCTTCCTGGTGAATTGTTGTTGGAAGTATGCATAAAAATTTGCAGAAACAGTATAGCCGTTCGCCAATCTGTTGAAGAAATGCTAAGTGGATGGGCTGAAACATTGTCGCCTATGCTTCACGGCAGCTGGATAGGTTGGAAAAGAACTGCTTCATGACTGAGAAAAATGTGCGGTCTTGCTATAGAGCATAACATACTTTCGATGTTATTTGTATCGGAGAAATATCATGGTCATAACGGACCATACAACTCTGGAGTATTTATTAGGATTAAAAGGCTCATACAGCTGGTTAACTCACTGGGCAGTAATACTCAGGGAATTTGATGTTGAGGCGATTCATCGACCTGGAAAGTGACATGGAAATGCCGATAGCCTCACTCGGAAAGTATGTGTGATATAATGAGTAGGTTTCACTTCTGCAAAATGGGAGGAAGTGCAAGTATCTGCGCAGACTGGAAGTTAATGATAACTGAGCTGCTCGGGGGAAAATGGTAAGCGCTAATATTGGGGTTTGCAGATACAGAGGATTAAAGTTTGCAGCTGATCCACAGACCTGAATAATTTTAATCTAACATCAATTTTGTTCTAGATTTTAACACCTATATTCTTCCCTTTAACGTAAAAGGAACGATAAATAGACTATAACACATGACACATACAAAAAACAACATATTACTGTAGTGGAAATACCTTCACGCTACCCTAATCACATACACTAACAACAAAACATAATGATAGATAATAATATGAGAACATATCCGCGGAGTTATTAAAAGACTTAACTGTATAGTTTTCTGCTTGAAAATACTTAATAAATTTTCATTCTCATCGCTGATTTGTCCATTGTCGAAACGTGTAGGTTTCAGTGATAAGGAATATCCATGATGAACTGGAGGGATAAAGTACACTCCTTGAAATTGAAATAAGAACACCGTGAATTCATTGTCCCAGGAAGGGGAAACTTTATTGACACATTCCTGGGGTCAGATACATCACATGATCACACTGACAGAACCACAGGCACATAGACACAGGCAACAGAGCATGCACAATGTCGGCACTAGTACAGTGTATATCCACCTTTCGCAGCAATGCAGGCTGCTATTCTCCCATGGAGACGATCGTAGAGATGCTGGATGTAGTCCTGTGGAACGGCTTGCCATGCCATTTCCACCTGGCGCCTCAGTTGGACCAGCGTTCGTGCTGGACGTGCAGACCGCGAGAGACGACGCTTCATCCAGTCCCAAACATGCTCAATGGGGGACAGATCCGGAGATCTTGCTGGCCAGGGTAGTTGACTTACACCTTCTAGAGCACGTTGGGTGGCACGGGATACATGCGGACGTGCGTTGTCCTGTTGGAACAGCAAGTTCCCTTGCCGGTCTAGGAATGGTAGAACGATGGGTTCGATGACGGTTTGGATGTACCGTGCACTATTCAGTGTCCCCTCGACGATCACCAGTGGTGTACGGCCAGTGTAGGAGATCGCTCCCCACACCGTGATGCCGGGTGCTGGCCCTGTGTGCCTCGGTCGTATGCAGTCCTGATTGTGGCGCTCACCTGCACGGCGCCAAACGCGCATACGACCATCATTGGCACCAAGGCAGAAGCGACTCGCATCGCTGAAGACGACACGTCTCCATTCGTCCCTCCATTCACGCCTGTCGCGACACCACTGGAGGCGGGCTGCACGATGTTGGGGCGTGAGCGGAAGACGGCCTAACGGTGTGCGGGACCGTAGCCCAGCTTCATGGAGACGGTTGCGAATGGTCCTCGCCGATACCCCAGAAGCAACAGTGTCCCTAATTTGCTGGGAAGTGGCGGTGCGGTCCCCTACGGCACTGCGTAGGATCCTACGGTCTTAGCGTGCATCCGTGCGTCGCTGCGGTCCGGTCCCAGGTCGACGGGCACGTGCACCTTCCGCCGACCACTGGCGACAACATCGATGTACTGTGGAGACCTCACGCCCCACGTGTTGAGCAATTCGGCGGTACGTCCACCCGGCCTCCCGCATGCCCACTATACGCCCTCGCTCAAAGTCCGTCAGCTGCACATACGGTTCACGTCCACGCTGTCGCGGCATGCTACCAGTGTTAAAGACTGCGATGGAGCTCCGTATGCCACGGCAAACTGGCTGACACTGACGGCGGCGGTTCACAAATGCTGCGCAGCTAGCGCCATTCGACGGCCAACACCGCGGTTCCTGGTGTGTCCGCTGTGCCGTGCGTGTGATCATTGCTTGTACAGCCCTCTCGCAGTGTCCGGAGCAAGTATGGTGGGTCTGACACACCGGTGTCAATGTGTTCTTTTTTCCATTTCCAGGAGTGTATAAGGGGACAGAACGTCAGCAGCTTTCTTATTTTCAACGAGTCTGGGTCCGTCGAACTGGGTTTTGCCTTCTGCATTTCCCGAAACTTACCTTGTGCATATTATGTCGTGACATAATATCTCGCTGATGAATATATGTTATGGGTATTTAAAAGTTACCTTCTACCTGCATACATTATTTAGGTTGACAGCCAGACGCATTCTGAACTTCAAAGTCACCAGTTTCCCTAAATGTTTTGAACGTTTACCTCATATTGGTTTCTCCAACTTTCTCAAAAGATTTAAGAGGATAGTGGTAGTTAGGATCTATATCCTTTTTATGTCCGGTTCTTCCATATATACATGCTTCGCCTATATTTCACCTCTTCTGCTAGACTTCTGTTATCAGGTGCACCTCAGCCTTTTTCGAGATCTCCTCGTCTGTTCTTCTGCACCTTCATGACAGATATCTGAGACAGTGACAAACTGCTCTATGCTAAGGCCAGTTCGAAATTGTACACATATTACCTGAATCACAACAAAAACTATCACTGTTATTGTTACTTGTACGAATATAAGTGAACAAATATACGTATACACACCATCAAGTCTTGAACAGCTGCCATTCAATAAGAGGCTCATATTTTATACAGTTCAGGAACGTAATAGCGTGCACATGCTCTTGCCTTTATGTACGTCAAACATGCTAAGTACACAGGTTTGCACATTTACATACCTATGGCCATCTGAGTCTTGGGAAATGTACTCAGCATACTGCTAGGATAAATGAGGGTCACTACGAACATCTATGTTTTCTTATAACTTGTGAAATGTAGCTGTCATCTCGGAAAACGTACATAGGTCCCTTCTAGCGCCAGACATTTTAGCCGTATGTTACCATTATGTTCCCACGACGGGCAGCCACTAGTGTTTACCAAGAATAATCGTTGTGACATTTGTAGAGTGAGATTAGAACTTTTTACTCGTGTATTATATTTTGCTGTTCACGTCTAGCGCCGATTTCCCTATAGTTCAGAATACACGTCAGCGGCGCTTACTATTATGTTCTCCCAAGTCGCTCAATTGATAACGTTTTGTGCCTCATAGACATTATAGCCATTCCAAATCAAAAACCCAACACAATTGCGAAGGCAGGATATATAATTGATTATTTAAGTTCCATATACCAGAACCTTGATTCCAGACCAAGGTACTAGCTTAATGCTGGAACTGATAAGCAACTCTGTTCTTTGTTACGATTTCGTAAATTAAGAAGAAACGCATTGGACCCATTAGCAAGCGTCGGAATGGAATGGGTTCATAGCGCGTTAGGGAGTATTTTAAGTCACTATGTCATCAGTTATCATAATGACTAGGATATGCTGTTACCTTATGTAGTTGCAGCGTACAGTTCAAAAGTGTACTAGAGTATGGGACCTTTGCAGTACGAAATAGTGTCTTCACCAAAAATATCATCAGCTCTTGCGATAGTAAAACCCAGAGTGAGGGAAAACTGTGCATCAGCGAGGAACTACATGAAAACCATATGGATTGTATGGCGCCAAATGCAAAAAGCGAACATCAAGGTCCAAGAGCGGAACAAACGAAGGGGCAACAGAATGCCAAGTTGCCTAAATGCCGTGTAGGGCAATGGATATTATGACAAGCGGCGGTTATCTACAGAATTGCATCAGTGGCTGAATATCGTATACACTGGCAGGTTGCAAAGCCCTACATGAAGCTCAGACCGCAATATTGCCCTCATCTTTGTTGAATTCCGTCCTACAAGGGGAAGGGAACGAATGGAATTGCGGAACAGCGGGATACTGCTAAACGGGACTCACTGTCACATATCAGCACCGGTTTTTGAGCTACCAGTGACAATTACGAGGAACGCAATTTTGAACATAACGCATCTTCTTCTGTATCTGCCCTATAATCTTTTCGAAATACTGTTAGCGAAAAACCTACCCTACTTGAATAATATCCTCGATGTGATCATACTCAGTTCTCCCGACAAACTGTTAGCAGCACATTATGGCTGCATTAGTGCAGAACAATTGGTGCAGTATATTCAGAAAAACCTCAGTTGGTAGTAGCACTTTAATCTTTACTGTCGGTTGTACGGCCTATGTGATGCTTCGTGAACTCAAATGGGAATCCCTGGAGGTAAGACGAGGCTCTTTGCTGGAAACACTACTGAGAAAATGTATTGTTTCTCCTCAGTCCATTTCTGAAAGGAATAGGGAACAGAATGCCTAGTAGGGGTACAAGGTACCCTCCCCCCAAGCACCGCAAGGTAACATGCATAGTATGTATGTAGAGGCAGAGGTAGAAGTACATCATAGGCAGAAAGACTTCTGCCAGCCCATTACCTATAAGCCAGTAAATTCACCACAATGTTTAAACGAAGTGCCGAAAGATTCTGGGTCTATCCGGTGCCGTACACTGTACAATGTAGTGCATAGGGAGGACGAACAGACAACGCAGAACGTGTAAATATTGGTGTGAGAAAGGATGAAAATTATAAATACGGTAATGCCACGTTGTTTTGGTAGTTCGCAGTTTCAGCAGCATTCTTGAATTTGGAAGACTGTATACCTCAACGGTGAGTGGAATGTTGCGGGATGAGCTTCAGGGGAGCCTTTGACACCTGCCAAAGGATATGTGTGCCATCCACCGACGTAACTCGGCAGCTGGGCGCATCAACAGTGTTGGCGCAACACACTGCACTGCAGCATTCTGCCTTTGAAGCTGACTGAATGGCTACTCGTTGTAGCACAATGCGGCATTTTCACATCCGAATATGTAATAGGAGCCTACCTACTGTCATAGCATACTCTGCTGGAGTATGCTGCTTCCAACTCAACCGGTAGCGTGCTTTCGACAGTCATAGTCTTTGCTTCAGTCAAACACTACGCAGCGTCAACAACTGGACAAAGCCGCTGATCTACTAGCCACTAGCTAGCCTGATGCTTCGGAGCTTCAAACTGAATCAAACGAGACGAGGCTACCCGGTTGATACCATCGCCTGATACTCCAACGTATTTCCGAGAGCCCTGGGTTCTATTTAGTGTCCTCTGTGGTAGGTTGTACACAATAAATGCTGAGTTACCAAATAGCATAAACCTGAAACATTATTAACACAGTACGGTAAGAAGAACCAAATTCAACATGATACAACTGAAAGGGGCCCTCCTGACCTGACGATGTGGTGTAGCCAAGCGTGAGATGAGTGGTGACAATATCGTGGCGTAGGTCGGAACGCTAGTATATCGTCTCGTGAGTGGTGATGGTAGATAGTAACTGCGATTGCTGCCGAGGTGTCGAGTTCAGGGAAGGCCATCGTCGGACGGGTGGAGACTCCTAAAGCGACGACCTGGCGGATCGGCGTGGCGTGACAGGACGTGGGTAGTATATGTACTGAATGATGGGCCATGAGTCCAGCGATAAGTCTGGAGAGTGAGCAGAAGCGTGAGGTGGTATAGTGCTCCATGCCTGCTGTTTTTATAGCGACCTGGACGATATCATGTAGCACTCGACGAGCGCAAGACGACGAATGCAACGTAGTCATTGTGACGACAGGACCTGTGTTGCCGATGCACGCGTCACTTGAGAGCGAGGCTGGCGCTCCTTGTGGCGCCAGCTAGAGATCATTGGGTCAACACGCATGTTACGGTTCGTATGCAGTAATGTTCCCACAACACGCTATCTACGTAGCGATCCTCGGCAAGCGACTCTTCGGTGGAGGAGCACCTGAGGCACTGGAGCTGACTACCCGCTCGTCACGGACGTTGTACCGGAAGCAGAAGTGCCGGCGTATTGCCGGGTATATGGTATTCCACACTACCTGCTTACATTACTGCGACCGCGCTCTAGTTCAAAGTCAACGTGCAGCACCCTCTCACAGACGGCAGGTGGCAGCACTAGCAGAGGAGGGTATATAAAGATTATCGGGGGATGGGTAGTGTCTTAATGCGGTAAATTAAGGATTTATCTTATGTCCAAATCGGCACGATCATTGGCTATGTTTGTAAACTGTTCGCATACCAGGGTGGTTAAAGTATACCGTCCATGGGAAAATGGCACTGTCCAAAACCGGTGCCAAGGCAACTATGGAACTCCACGAGCCATAGATGACAGGGTTGAATGACGGCTATGATGAAGTTTACGGCGAACAGATGTGCAACTGTTGAGCAACTGACCACCAACATCCACCAAGGGGCCACCAAACGTGTCTCCTGAACGACGACTCAGTGAATGTTGCTGTGTATGGTCCTCCACAGCAGGAGCCTGGTTCATGCACCCAGGCTAGCTGTTGTTTATTGGCAAAGAAGGCTGAAATTCGCACGAAAATATCGCAACTGGACAGCCTGTGAGTGGCAACAGGTGGCCTTTCCATAAAAGTCACGTTTTATGCTCCATCGGACAGATGTGCTGCGGCGTATATGGGACTTGCAACAATCGTCATCAGTGTCCAGGCCAGATGATGGAGTGTTACGACCTGGGAAATGTTTCAGTAGCATTCCATAGGTTATCTAGTCATTCTGGAAGGCATAATGGATCAATATAAATTTGCATCTATCCTTGCAGAACATGTGCACCCCTACATGCAACTTATTTTTTCGGCACGATGGCATCTACCAGCAGGGCGATGCAACATGTCACACAGCTCGCAGTGTACGTGTGTGATTCGAAGAGCACCAGGATGAGTTTACTGTACTCCCCTGGTCACCAAACTCCCCGGATTTATGCTCAATCGAGAAACTATGTGATCACCTCGATCAGGCTGAAATCTAGAGTAGCCAGCTTCGGTACGTCTCCACATCCCTGTTGGTACCCTCCAGAACCTCACTGACTCCCTTCCTACACGTCCGCGCTGAAAAAGGTGGTTATTCAGGCTTATGACAGGTGATCACATTAATATGACTGGACAGTGTACATGAAGACAGCGCGTTTTCTGCCAGCCAACACACGTCACGTGCAATACAGTCCAGTCCAGCCACCTAGCCTCGCTGCTCTGTGGAGCTGACACACGACTGCATCAACAAAGTTTCTGGCCACCGCCAGTTGCCGCTGTCTAGCACAATTCATCCACTGTCGGCAAGCTACGACTAGCAATCGGTTACTGCTACGAAATACCCTCCACCTTGCACAGTACTGCGGCTTGATGATTGTTTGTTTCCATTTAGGGCACTCTCAGGTGATGGGGTGGTCTGCAAGAAAGCAGTGGTGAATTGTAGGAACATCTGTGAGGAATTGGTGCAGGGACTGGTAGGAGTTGACCTGAAAGTAGACAAATCTAACTACTGCACATAACTAGGACTATATGTCCTTGCACTGTCGCTGGAAACGTAAACCTCCGTAAAAAAAATACCTAGCAGTAAGCATCGGAAGCGAGTTACAGCACAACAATTTGTTGGAGTCAGATTCATTTTGCATAAATATTAAGGGAATGTAATCCACCAACGACAAAAGTGTTTGCAGAATAGTTCTACTGATAAAAAAACTCGTGTTACTTGATTTGTTGCTGCTGACCTGGTAAACAGTTCCAGCAACGTAAATTACCCGGTGGATAGCTCTATCACGCTGTTAGGAACGTACGAGGTTGTTCAATAAGTAATGCCCCACATTTTTTTCTCAGAACATACTTCTTGTTAAGAGTCAGAATTTGGTGACAATATACATCAGTATGTCTTGTCCCTGTCCTATTTTTCTACATAGTCTCCATCACGTTCTATGACCGTATGCCATCGTTGGGGAAGAGCAAGTATTCCCCGCTGGTAAAAGCTCTTGTCCTCTAGGCGTGGCCATGTTTTCACTGCATGACTGACACTCTCGTCATCTTCAAAGTGTGTTCCCCCTAGTGAATCTTTAAGCTTCTCAAAGAGATGGAAGTCCGAGGGTGCCATGTCTGGTCTGTAGGGTGGTTGAGGCAATGATCTACAACCCAATTTGTGGTGAGTACCCGGGTTCTCAGACTTGTCGTGTCAGAGCAAGATTTCTGCTGGATTCTTGTCCGGTCGAACACGTCGGAAACGAATAGTGGCATCCGTACGATTCAGGATGTCTGGAGCAGTGGCTGTGACAGGAAGTCCCGAGCGTGGTTGATCATGGAGCTCCGTTTCTGCATTTTCTGAGGCTGTGACTTTATTTACTCATCACCCAACTGTACACTATCAACAGCAGCATCGTCATACACTGCACACAAACTTGTATGCACACAAGAATTCAGTAACAGCACGCTGCTTGTAACATGAGTCGTATACAGACGCCATTTTGACGCTATACTACGGCTCTGTCATCTGCCAGAACTGTTCGAAACTTCATCGGCGCACAGAGCAAACGTGAAACATCAACAAAGACCTTTTTCCCTGCACCAATCCCTTTGTACATGTGTATAGCTACAATATAGCGGTCAGCAACTGGAAGCAATTAATTCCATAAATTATCTGGGAGTACGCATTAGGAGTGATTTAAAATGGAATGATCATATTAAGTTGATCGTCGGTAAAGCAGATGCCAGACTGAGATTCATTGGAAGAGTCCTAAGGAAATGTAATCCGAAAACAAAGGAAGTAGGTTGCAGTACGCTTGTTCGTCCACTGCTTGAATACTGCTCAGCAGTGTGGGATCCGTACCAGATAGGATTGATAGAAGAGATAGAGAAGATCCAACGGAGAGCAGCGCGCTTCGTTACAGGATCATTTAGTAATCGCGAAAGCGTTACGGAGATGATAGATAAACTCCAGTGGAAGACTCTGCAGGAGAGACGCTCAGTAGCTCGGTACGGGCTTTTGTTGAAGTTTCGAGAACATACCTTCACCGAGGAGTCAAGCAGTATATTGCTCCCTCCTACGTATATCTCGCGAAGAGACCATGAGGATAATATCAGAGAGAATAGAGCCCACACAGAGGCATACCGGCAATCCTTCTTTCCACGAACAATACGAGACTGGAATAGAAGGGAGAACCGATACTCAATGTACCCTCCGCCACACACCGTCAGGTGGCTTGTGGAGTATGGATGTAGATGTAGATGTAGATATATTAATGGAATTTTTAAAAAATGTGGGACATTACTTACTGAGCGATCCTCGTATTTTGTCGGTAGGAAAAAAGACCACGTGTTTCTCGCAAAATGCTACGATATAAATTTAAAGAACTAGAAAGACTCTCATCGGCAATCCCGTCTGTGGATGTTCGCCCTACGTGTGTACACTAGATAAATCTTTCCCACATCCAGAAGACAACAATCTGCTTTCTTTTTTGGAAAGGAGGGGTTCTAAAATAAGCACCACTACGCACGTATGCCCTACCTATATGACAGAAGATATACTTGTACACAGCTCTAGCTTAAATCTGCTGTCTGTACGCTCAGACTTTGGGAGATACCATCAACTGCAAATAAACTTTCATAGCATATAGCAGTTCTTCGTCGTCCATACTTAATAATTATTAGGTGTACACTTATCACCAAGTGTGCACTACCGTAATTGTGCCAAGTCACATTGCGTTTATACGAACGGTGTTAAGACGGACTATACTGATGAATAAAGATCGCAACACCAAGAGAGAGTTGTGCAACATAAACGACAGTTGTTAGGCTTATTTCTTCATCTTAAAGATGATATCTGTTCAAATTTAGCGTCGATCGAGTAAGAGTAGCGCTTTTAGTGCCACTGTGAGGATGCAAATCATGTTTGCTTTAAATAAACGTTGTAATGCTCGTGACCATTAGTTACCTTTGTGATTGGACGTGATGAAATTGTGTTAGCCAAGAATCCTTTAAGGCGACAAAGACGCCATTATAAACACTTCACTGAGTTTGAATAGGCTACGTGAAGCTGGACGTTCCTTCTGCGCTATTGCAGAGAGACTTGGCAGGAATGTAGTCACTGTACATGATTACTGGTAACGGTGGTCACGAGAACATACGGTCGCCAGAAGACCGGGCTCCGGACGGTCACACGGCACTACCGGGAGACACAACCATAGGGTTCGGTGTATGGCTGTGGCGGATCGTATTGCATCTGCAGCAGCAATCTGAGCACAGTAACACAACGACATGATACCAACCGATTAGTTCAAGGATAGCTCCGAGCCAGATGCACCTGTTCTACTGCCATATGTGAACAGCATTCCAGGGAATGTTTTCAAACAGGATAAGGTCGCCCAACGACTGCTGTTGTAACCCGACATGCTCTACAGAGTGTCGAAATGTTGTCTTGGCCTGCTCGATCACCAGATCTGACTCCAATCGAGGACATATGGGACATCATCGGACGAAAACTTCAGCGTCATCCACAAACAGAATTCACTGGCCCTGCATTGATGAACCACATGGAACAGGTATGGAACTGGATCACAAAAAGCTGACATACGGCACCTGTACAACACAATGCATGCACGTTTGCATGCTTGCATTCAACATTTTGGCGGTTGCGTTGGTTAATTATGTACCAGCATTTCACATATGTATGGATTACATCGCGGTTGCGTTAACCTGTGATCTTGCAAAGTTAATCACTTAAATATGTTACCCAGACAAATGTATTCCCAGAATGTCACGTTAAACTACATTAACTATTTTTTGGTGTTGCGATTTTTTTCCGTCAGTGCATTATGACAGTTATACGGGGGCTGTGAAAATCCGATGAAGTGTTACACAGATGTGTTTGGTAGTGTCTCTAGTATGCCCGTCGATCACTGCACGTCGCTCTTTTCAATTCTGAGAACATAGTCAGCACGTAAAGATGCCTAGAAAATAATGTCTCCTGCCTAGTATGAGGACCTGGTGAGAGATTTCGCCTGATGTCCTGCAGCAGACTTTCCATAAATGTCATGCGTTTAGTTCTTCATGACAATTCTCGGCCGCACTCTGCAGCAGCAATATAGATCCTCTTGAAGCCTTTTCGATGGGAAGTGTTTGATCATCCACAATACAGCCTGTAATTTGGTCTTCCTGAGTTTCAGCCCTGCTCAAATGGACCGCTAGCTATGAGGAACACATTTTGGCACAGACAACGAGCAGTAGACGAGCGTAGAAGTTTGGCGGAAACCACAGGCAGCTGCCTTCTGTGACGAGGGTATTAGAAAGTTCGTACAACGCTATGACAGATGCCTAAGTCGGAGAGGCGGCTATATAGAAGAGCAGCTCTAAGGTGTAGCTAACTACTGCAAATAAAACATTTTTGATTTTCGCAGTGGTTTCCATTTCGCGACCTATCGGAACTTACTTTCCGAATAACCCTCGTGTACGTTCTACATACGATTGGCTCATATATGACAAAAATATATGTGTGATGCATTGATGTACACAGGAAAATGATTGTTAGTATCCGAAACTGGTACAGAATAAACGGTTGATGATACAAATACGTTTTATTCGAATTATCTAGTAACCTTAGGTAGTCACCCACGAAAAGGCTTTGTAAGTAATGGACTGATTGTGTTTCTGGTGATAGGCGTCACCGAGAATACCACGAAGAACTTAAAAAATGCATACAGTATCATTTAAAATGCAGAGACATGAGAAAAAACGCTGGGAATTTCATCCATGGTGGTTCTAACAACAGCTTTCAGGTCGACTGCAGGAATATCAGGCAAGCGCTCGCAAATACAGTGAAGATGCAACCTGCAGACACTAACCTACGATCCGTTAAATAGCGAGACATCGCCCCATCCTCGAAGTGACTTTGTAGGTACTGTGTTTTTTTATAAAATAACTCTTCCCCACAGCCATCCACGACTTTGTATTTAAACACTGACTACACCTCAATTGGTGGTCGCCTTATCCAGCGCATTAAAAATATTGCAGGATTCGAATAAATATTGTAAGCATATGCTGTAAAATAAGATTACGTTAAAATGTATAGGAGAGAGATGGCAGCACATATATACCTGTAATAGAGGAATGAACAAGTATTCTAGAATAATTATGTATATTACACATAACGATCAGAATCCATTACATAGAATGTTGGGATTTCCATAAACGGTAAAATCGCAAGTGACCGTATATTGGGATTATAATGACTCATTGCGAATGATTAAGAGATCTGTTATAAAATTATAGCGTGGCTGACGCTTCCCACATAGAGTGCGCTACTCTTACTGTGGGCTGCTTCATGGGGCACCGACAGACCTCTAATGTACAGGAAATGCTATCTATTGAAAACTGACTTTTTTGTAACGGAAGATTCGTTAAAGGCAAGAATATCGGGAAAAGCGGTATCTTCCAAAGAAAAGTGGCTTAAAAAACACCTTTTCATCTGTTTACAGGATTCCACATATGTCCGGCGAAATTAGGGAGGTTTACCGACAAATATACTTTCCACGTGGCATTTATGAATGGTATGAGGGGCGAATGGTATTAGCATCTGGGGAAATTGACCAACATTATGTTGCAATGAAGGAAAAGTATTAAAACTATGGTTTGCTCGAAGTTAAAGGCCTAGAGGAAGGAACAGGTCGAAGGTATCATTACCCGCTTTCTTTTAATCGTGAGGTATCTCTGTCATAGAGGTTTGGCTGCAGCATTAGACGGCCGTTGAACCGTCACCTCGCTTATTTGCCCCTGGGTAGGAGGAGTGGAGGGCCCTGCCTCCATTCAAGACAATGCGAGGTCTGTGCTCTTAATGTCTATTTTATGCACACGTTCTGCGCACTTTAGGACACACTACAGTATCCTGCTAGCTGGTCCTCAGCCGACTTTCGTAGTGAGTGCATTTGGCATGATGCAGAGGGTGAAGTTTCAGTACTCCACGGGAGAGGTCTTGCTGCATTATTTTTTTCCATTATTAATAAAGGAATAATTGTTACCTTCCTTCCTTCCATTACAAGGACCCACTATCGTGTGCTCGCAGCAGCGGTAGCGCGGCAAGAAAAAGGTACCAGTAGCTAAGGTGTGACCGCCTGTAGGAACGTAACCAGTATCCGGCAGCGGCTGGCTTGCTCAACAAAGCCTGAAGCACGAAGCGGTGTAGTCGAGTGCTACGGGTGGCTTCGTGCGGTTAGTGGGTAAAACATGCGGCATTTGGTATGTGTTTTTACCTAAAGTTGTAACTGCCTTTCTCATCCTATCCCTGGTGGTAGCGGCGCAAGAGTGGGATATTAGTGATGTATATACCTTTCCCTCTGTAGAAACGTTCCCATTGTAGTTTTTACAAGTTTAATACAATATTATTGTGCTAAACTTCTCTTAGGCGACCTGAGAGTGTCGTCGTTGTTTTTTAACACATCAATAATGCGGGGGATATATTCCTTTAAGTGAGAAGGTGGCTTGGTGCATAGTTATTGGCAAATAAAACTTACGTAACGTGGAGTATCCATGCAATTTGCTAAGTTATCACCCTGTGATTATAGTCTGCCACATATTTTTACGCCGCGCGCGATTAGCCGAGCGGTCTAAGGCGCTGCAGTCATTGACGGTGCGGCTGGTCCCGGCGGAGGTTCGAGTCCTCCCTCGGGCATGGGTGTGTGTTTTTATCCTTAGGACAGTTTAGGTTAAGTAGTGTGTAAGCTTAGGGACTGATGACCTTAGCAGTTAAGTCCCAAAAGATTTCACATACGCATATTTTTACGTGTGTCATCTTGAAAAAGTTTCTGTTTGTGGAATTCTGGGAGAAAATCCGTAAAATAGCACGAAAACTATAACCAGCAGTGGTATGCTTACAGATGATACGTAGGAAGAGTTTATTTGTCGTTAAATAATAGACTGCAGAAATTTTGTAAACTTTTACAGGCCAGTATGTGTGTGTCTCCTTGGAAAGTGAGGAAAAATTAATAAAATAGGGAAGAAACCATTATGTCCGTATCTCTTCGCAAAAAGTGAAGAAAAATCGGTAAAATAGTCACGAAACCTGTATTTATTTGTACCTCGTTAAAACTTCGAGATAAATCGCTAAAATAGCTATGAAACCCCTCAGGTGTGTCTTCTTAATATTTGGAGAATATTGGTAAAATAGCAACGAGATTCGTATTTATGTGCATCTTGTTGAAAAGTGGTAAAACTGGTAGAATTACGAACTATAAATAGCCTAATAAGTTGCAGAAAGTAGCATTGGGCGCGATACTCTGCCTGAAATATTTTTAAAACAAAGCCCCAAAACTGCAAACATCATTGGGCACAATTCTCTGCTGGAAATTTTGCGAATATTGCCTGAATTTATTGCTGTTGCTTGAGCAAGGAACAAAGTACGAAAGCCAAGTCCCCTCACAGTATGTTTTGTACGCTAAGAGGGTTGAATGTTGAGAGGGAGGAGGGGGAGATGGTGAAGAACCAATAGGAGCGCACTGCACCAGTGGAGGAGGGCGGACACCATCTTTGTATGATAAACTATCATCTTTATGATGACAGTTATCACTTTACGCTCAAAGCATTTGGCCATTAAGTAACTCCTATTTAAACACATGCACAAATGCCCTACTTGGCTATCCCCTTGACTATAAATTAAGGGAACTATCATGACAAGAGTTCAAGTGAACCGTTTATTTACGTAAAGGAGCTAGGGCAACTGGCCAGTTTGTTTCCATAAGGAGTACAATGGGCCATTTGTACCATCACCGGCAGAGCCCCCCTCCTACCCGTTTCCTATGCTCAAACGCCACTCATAACCTTCAAATTAGCAAAATTAAGTAATTAACCTACAGTTAATTCGGTACAGAACCTTCAAATGAAATATGACAGTTAATGATTATACCAAAAACAACTGACATGCCAACACACGAACCGAAAAAAATACTTGTGCATCAGCCTCAATTTTTCCCACGAAAATGTTAAATGCAATGGTAGGTTACATACTGCAATAATTAAAAATCGTATGCTGTGGGAAGAATCGTCAAACCACTTTTGTTACCGTACAGTTTTCATTCGATTTATTGAAGATACTTCACTCGGAAACTCACACTATATTACGCTTGCCAAATGAAGTGTAACAACATGTGTTTGAACTGGAGATGCATATTGTGATGTGTTGTATCAGGTAGACGGACGACGGTCGCCTTTGGGCAGTGCTCGGTGGTCGTTGGTCAGCTGTCGTTGTACGTTGAACTGAAGACAATTCTCCAGAGAGGAACTATTCCTTGCTAAATAGACGGCAACGAGCTCTTTCCCAAAAATGCTTCTGGAACTTGCTATAAGGGGTGGGTTACTGAGTGAAATGAAGATTCTTTGGCCTCTGTAAAATTGATGCTTGAAATATTCAGACGAAATTCGTTATAAAAGTCAAGGAAAGCGTGTGTTCCTCCTCATGGGTTCGTATTTACGTAATGGTGATTACCATCAATCCATGAGCAGAAACAGTATCATAACAACTCGAACGGAAAACGACAGTTCCACGACAAACGTTCACATTCCATAATGCTGCCAGTTCGAGCACATGTCCAGAGCTAAGATTCGGAGGGCGGCATACACAGTAGCAGCAGCCAGCCGAGACAGACGCATCAACAGGGAAGTAGCCGATTTTGTAGCTTTTACGAGTTCCTAATCAGGTGCGATTTATTTAGTTTCACCTGATTGCTTCGGTAGTTAGGTTTTTGAATCTCTGCATATTAATCAAATTTATTAGACACAGCTCCTGCATTTTCGTAAGGGTCCACAGAAGAGTTCCGTAGCGCGAGTCTCTGGTACCGCGCGCCGCGGAATTTCAGTCCCCGCCAGACGTCATGGACGTCGAAGACTCCTAGAGGTCTCTGCACCATCGCGCCGTAAGCTGTAGCGGCGCGCGCCTCCTGGCCCACATTTAGTGTGAGGGCGCCACAGTGGAACACGTGGTTCCAGCGGCCAATAGTGGCACTCCCGATAGAGTATTTAAGCGCCTGGCTCTCGCTCAGCCAGTTCATCACCATTGTACTCCAAAACCCTTCCCGCGCTCCCACACCCTTTCCCAAATCGCCCTCGCTGCCCGTTCCATCTTCCATCTTGCCACCTATGTCACATACTCCCAAACTAGGCCCACTTCACCTTCACCCCTCTCACCACCCTCGTTTAACTCTCCCCTCCCGTGGTACAACAACCCTACCGTATCCTGTACCACAACATTCGCTCCCTGCCCACCCACAAACTCCTCTTCCTCCACACCCTCCGTCAGCAACGCGTGGATGCCTTCGTCCTAAATGAAACCTTCCTTCAACCCCGTATCTCCATCTCCACGGCTCCTTACACCCTTCACCGCACCGATAACCCGTACACTCTGGCGCGTGGCAGAGTTGCTATAGGCCACCTCAAGCACCTCCATGTCCGGCCCCAACCTCTCCTTAACAATCCTGCCGAGCATCTCACCCTCAGCCACTTCTTCCTCACCCTTACCATCACCTGTACCACCATTTATGTCCGCCCTCGCACCCCCATCCCGTACGATTTCCTGGCCCACATTGACCGCACCTTCTCCACCTACGTGATTGCCGCCGACCTCAATATCCACAGCTGTGATCCTGTCGACCTCCAGCGGTGGTATCAGTTTCTCACCACCCTCCAGGGAGACCTGGTTCCCCTGCCTCAGCACACCCGACCCGAATCCAACACCACTCCCGATGTGGTCCTTGCCTCTCCCAGCCTCCTTGGGCGCATCACCGCAGATGTCCTTGACCTCATTGGCAGTGACCATGCTCCTGTTCTCCTCACTATCTCTAATGGTCGCCATCCCCGCAACTCTCCTCGCCCTCACGTCCCTCCTAAACTTGTCCATGATTACTCCCGTGCCAACTCGGATGCCTGCCGGGACTCCATTCACACCCAGGTTGCTGGCCACGACCTTACCCTCCAATCTCCTGATGACATCTCTCGCACTGCTGCCTTCCTGCACCAGATCTTGTCTGACGCCATCGCCACCCATATCCTCACCAAAGCCATCCACCCTCACCGCCCCGTCCTGCCTCCACAGGCCGTCCTCCTCCTTCGAGAGTCCCGCCACCTCTACTGCTCTTTTCTCCGCACTCATGACTGGGATACACTTACCCGCCACCGGCAATTACAACGACACATCCGCAACCTGCTTACAGCGAAGAAACGCCGTGCCTGGCACCAGACATGTACACAACTCAACACCACGCTCCTCATAAACTCTTCCAAGAATTGGTCTGCATTCCACCGCCTTACTGGGACCTGCCCCACCCCCGAGTACCCTCTCCTCCTTAATGACCGTCCCTTTCCTGACAACCTCAGTAAGGCCAACCACTTTGCCTCTCACCTCTCTGATGTTTTTTCCATTCCAGATGATCCCCACTTTGATTATTCCCTCTTCCCTGACGTCATGGAACGTACGAATACCTCTGTTCCTCCCCTTGCTCCTAGCTTCCAGCACTTGGGCCACACACCACCATCTGAACTTAACACTCCCATCACTAGACAGGACATCAGCCTCACACTCCGCACTAAACGCAACACTGCTCCCGGCCACGACTGCATTACCTACTGCCACCTCAAACACTGCCCTCCCTCCTTCCTTTCAATCCTTGCCACCCTCTACAATGTCATCCTTGCCACTGGCTTCTATCCCGACCTGTGGAAAACCTCCCATATCCTGATGTTCTCCAAACCCAAGAAGCCTCCATCTGATGCCTCTTCCTATCGTCCTATCTGTCTCAGATTGGTGTTCAACAAGCTCTTGGAATCCATCCTTTTCTGGCGTGTCCATCACCACCTCCACCAAAACCACCTCCTCCCCAACACCCAATGTGGCTTTCGACCGTCCTTCTCTGCTGATGACCAACTCCTCCACCTCACTCATCTCCTCTCCTTCCAGTTTAACTCCCGTCGCTCCACCATTTTTGTCTCCCTTGACCTCAAAAAGGCCTACGAACGTGTCTGGCATCCCGGTCTCCTGTTTAAACTCCAAACCAACGCCCTTCCTATCAGCTACATCTGTCTGATGGCCTCCTTCCTTTCCCACCGCCCCTCCTATGTTACCATCCATAATGCCAATTCCCACACCTTCTACCCCTCTGCGGGTGTGCCCCACGGCTCTGTCCTCTCCCCTCTACCTCCTCTACATGGCAGATATGCCCCAACCCCCCTCCAGTACACCTCTTGCAATATGCTGATGACACCGCATTCCTCGCCATCGCTCCTACCCTCCAACGGTCCCAACGCCTTCTCCAGAATCACCTTGACCTTTTTGGTGCATGGTGTAACCAGTGGCTCCTGAAAATCAATCCTTACAAGACCCAGGCAATCATCGTAGGTCGTACCACCTGCTCCTTCCGGCTCCTGGATTTCTCCCTTACTGTCTGTGCCCGTCCTGTCCGCTTTACCCCCACCCTCACCTACCTTGACCTCACCATTGACTGTCACCTCACCTGGATCCCTCATCTCCGCTCCATCCAATCCAAAGCCCACAACCGCCTCCGACTCCTCAAACTCCTCTCTGGCTGAACATGGGCGTTGCACCCCTCTACCATCCTCCACACCTACAAATCCTTAATCCGTCCCATCCTCTGTTATGCCAGTCCTGCCTGGATATCTGCCGCCCCCCCCCCCCCACAAATTCTATAAGTCCCTCCAGATCCTTGAGCGACATGCACTCCTCCTTGCCATCCGTATATGCCTCCCGTCCCCCATGCGGATCCTCTATGATCTCATTCCTTTCCCCCATCTGCTCCTCTTCCTCGAACATATCCGCATCCTCTACACCTCCCGCCGCCTTGAACCCCCTCACCCCCTGGTTCCTCCTCTCCTCTCCCATCCCCACCCCCTGCCACGTCTTCACTGTTGTATGCCCCCTACCCGCCATCTCTACACCCTATATCTCCTCTCCCAAGGTGGCTTCCATCAACTCCCCCTCCCGGATGGTGCCCACTCTCCCTCCATTTATCCCTCCTATCAACTCTGATCCTCCCCCCCTCCTTTCCTCCGTCCTTCCCTGCGCTCCCTCTTCCTCCCCCCCTTCCATCCTGTGTTTTCTCTCCGCCTACCCACTCCCTATCTCCTTTCTTCCCCCCCCCCCCCCCCCGCCCGAGTCCTTTTGTACTCCCCTCCTCTGCCTTCCCCACTCCCTGGCACGTCTGCTCAGCACCCCCCACCCCTCTTATGGATCCAAATCTTCCATTGGCTCCTTTCCCCCCTCCCCCTTCACTTTTCCTCTCCTTCCCCCCATTTTTTTCCCGTCATCTGACCAGTTTCCCCCCACCTGCTCTTGGGTGTGGTATGTCATACTTGTGCCAACTTTTTAGTGCAGTGTTTAAGTGAGTGTTCAGTGTTGTGCGCCTTTCCACAGTGTTGCGAACAGAAATCATGCTGTCGCTGGGTATGCATTTTATATCTCTTGCGAACAGACCCAGACTGTCGCCGTGTTTTTTAATTGTCTGTCTATTATTTTTCTGCTTCCTGTGTTTTTTATTAGCATCATCAACCCTGTGTTTTATGTTTTAAGCTCCAGAATTTTCTGCCATTTTACCTTTAAGTCACCGATTTTATCGCCAACTGTTATTATTTTTTATTATCTTCATCTTTTTAAACCAAATTCTGTAGGCTGAAGAGCGGCGTAATAAGCTGCTGCCAGCCCGCCCCCTTTAGGGGTCCGCAGCTCGGGGTCGTGTGGTAGCGTTCTCGCTTCCCGCGCCCAGGTTCGATTCCCGGCGGGGTCAGGGATTTCATCCTTGTTATCCCCTCTCCCCCACCTCACCCTTCTTCCTTTCTTGGCAGGTCCCCGGACTCGCACACGCTAAGTGGACATTCGCGCGCCGGAGATCATCGCCATCAGTGTCTCGTGTGTGCCGTTGTGTTTAGTGTTCAGTGTTCACCGTCACACTCCATCGTTCACCAGTGCCATCGACATCTTCAGTGTTTGTGCTTCGTGTCAACAGTTTGTAGTGTGGATTGTCTTCGAGTGCGAACGGCTTCATGTTTTTTATGTTCATGTTTCTACTGTTTTTGCCCCGCCGTTTTGTTCCAACCTGTGTGTCTTCTCTGTTTGATCATTGTACTATCTTTGGCTGAAGAGCGGTGTATTGTGCTGCTGCCAGCCTACCTGTTCTACTGGTATTAAAATCACAATAAAGGAAAAAAAAAGCTCAGCCAGCTGTTCCTTAAACCTGGCAAACCGCCGTCCGCCGTCTCCTCCTACCGTCCCATCAGCCTTACCTCGGTCTTCAGCAAGGTCCTGGAATCTATCCTCACCCAACGCATCCACCAGCATCTCCGCCAGTACCACCTCATTCCCGTTACCCAGTGTAGCTTTCGGCCGTCCTTCTCTTCCGACGACCTTCTCCTTCACCTCACTCATCTGCTTTCCGAACAGCTTAATTCCCGTCGCTCCGCAATCTTCCTCTCCCTGGACCTGGAACGTGCTTATGACCGCGTATGGCATTCCGGTCTCCTCTTCATGCTCCAAACCTTCGCCCTTCCCATTAACTACGTCCGTCTCATTGGCTTCTTTCTCTCCCATCGTCCTTCCTACGTCACCATCCATAATACGGATTCCTACACCTTTCCTCCCCCCCGCCGGTGTGCCCCAAGTCTCCGTCCTCCCCCCTTCTGTACCTTTTGTATACGGCGGACGTGTCGCTGCTGTCACCCCCCATCCACCTTCTCCAGTTTGCCGATGACACTGCCTTCCTTGCCCTTGCCCCACCCTGCAGCGCTCCCAACACCTTTTTCAATCCCATCTTGACCAGTTCAACGCTTGGTGCAACCAGTGGTTTCTCAAGGTCAATCCCTCCAAAACCCAGGCGATCATTGTAGGCAAAACCACCCCTTCCTTCCGCCTCCTTGATTTCTATCTCACCGTCTATGGCCGTCCTATCGCACACACCCCCACCCTCAAGTACCTTGGCGTCACCGTCGACTGTCGCCTCTCCTGGACCCCCCATCTCCGGACAATCCAAGCCAAGGCACGCTCCCGACTCCGTCTCCTCAAGCTCCTTTCCGGCCGTACGTGGGGTCTGGACCCCTCCACCATCCTCCACACCTATAAATCCCTCATCTGCCCTATCCTTTGTTACGCCCATCCGGCCTGGATCTCTGCCCCCCTACCTTTTATAAATCCCTTCAAATCCTTGAACGCCATGTTCTCTGCCTCACCTATCGCATCTGTCTCCCCTCCCCCATGCGGATCCTGTATGATCTCATTCCGTTTCCCCACCTCCTTCTTTTCCTTGAAAGGATACGGATCCTGTACACCTCCCGCAAACTCGATCCTTCTCATCCGCTGGTCTCGCCCATCATCTCCCACCCCCACCCGCTGCCGCGCCTGTATTCCCACGTCCCACCTGGTCTCCATCTCTCCACCCTCCTTACCCTCTACCAAGGTTGCTTCCCTGATGATGTCCTCCTCCCCTCCATCACCCCTCCTATCAACTTTGATCATCCCCCCACTTCCTGTGTCCTTTCCTTTAGGCACCCTCCCTCCCTTCTCTTTCCTTTTCCCCTGTCCCCTTCCTCCACACCTCTTCCCCCCGGGCTTCCCCTCCCCCTTCCTCCCTTCCCCCTCTCTCCCAGGCCCATGGCATCTGCTCTCCCCTCTCCGTCTTCCACCCCCCCTCCTCCTCTCTTGGCAGGTCCCTGGACTCGTACACGGTTAGTGAACATTCGCGCGCCGGAGATCAACGCCTCGTGTTTTCTGTGTGTGCCGTCGTTTTGTGCTTAAGTGGTTCAGTGTTATTCGTTTTGTGCATCTCTTTGTTCTATGTTTTAAGTTCTACGATTTTTTCGCCATGTTACTATTTAAGCCTCCGATTTACTCGCCTGTTTTTATAATTTATTCTCTTCATCTTTTTAAAACAAAGTCTGTAGGCTGAAGAGCGACACACTAAGCTGCTGCCAGCGCGCCACCTTCGGGGGGAATCGAAATTGAATAAAGAAAAAAAAAAAACTCAGCTAGCGAGTCTAAACGTTGCGTGGGTCTTGACATACCGCCTCGAGAACAGACAGCGTTTTTACCATTCTTTGTTTTCATTAATAGTGGACGTCTTGGATTCGTTTGGTTGTTTCTGTCACTCCCTTGCTTCTTGCGTGTTGTCGTCGTAAGGATCTCTCTCCATCGTCTGTTGTTGTTTCGTGTCCGTCCTTTCCGTTCGTTTGTTTGGTCTCCCGCGCTTTCTCAGCCACCCCGCGCCCGTTCCAGTCGCGGTTACAAAAGGTTACAATAGAGTCGATAGTCGTTTGTTTGTTCTGAACAGTAGTGAGCGCTTGTTGGCGTTAGTCAGCCAGTCAGGCAGCAGCAGCCAGCCGGAGCACACGAAGCAAGATGGAAGTAACCGATTTTGCTACTTTTACGAGTTCCTAACCAATAGCGAATTTTATAATGTCGTCTGTGTGCTTTAATAGTTTAGTTTCTTTAGTTTTTGCGTGTTAATTTAATATCTAATAACCACAGTTCTCGTGTTTTCGTTTGCGTAGGAAAGTAAACCGTTTTTGTGACATATTACAAGTTCCTGCCCAGGGGCGAATTATTTAGTTTCCCATGAATGCTTCGGTAGTTATGTTTTCAAATCTCTGCGTATTAATCTAATTTAATAGACACAGTCCCTGCATTTTCGTCAGTGTCTACAGTTGATTTCCGCAGCTTTTGCAGATAGTCCGTTTATCTGGGTAGTCTAGTTTTCTACGCTCTTTAGTATGGATAGGGACTGTGATTGTTGTGTACTGATGCGAGCCGAGTTGGTGACACTTCGCTCTCAACTCCAGGCTGCGATGGCTTTGGTTACACAGCTTGAGGTTGCAGTGGATTGGCACCACTGCTGTAGGCCAGCAGTGGGATCCAACGGACGTCCAGCACGTCCGAGTTCTCCGATCGGTCCTCACCGGTGGCCAGCCCAGTTAATGCTCGCACTGAAGTTGCCCTCGCACCTGTGGTCAAGCGGGAGGTCGCTCTGGGGCGTAGCAGGCGGTGAAAGACTTCCCAGGGGGCCACACGTAAGATCTCCCCAGTTAGTCTGACAAACAGGTTACGGGTGCTGTCTGTGGCTCACACTGTCGCTGAGCCAGATGCTGTTGCCAGTCCTGTTTCAGAGGAAACCTCTCATCCCTCAGGGTCCGCACAATCACAGAGGGTGGAATTATTGATAGTTGGGAGCTCCAACGTTAGGCGCGGTATGGGGCCCCTTAGGGAGAAGGCTGCCAAGAAGGGTAAGAAAGCCAATGTACACTCCGTGTGCATGCCGGTTGGAGTCATTCCCGATGTGGAAGGGGTCTTCCGGTCTGCCATGAAGAGCACAGGCTGCAGACAACTCCAGATGGTGGCTATGTTGTGTGTCACTTGAGATCAGAAGAGATTCTCTCTGGTTTAGAGTGGCTAACAGAAGTGGTAAAGGCTGCCAGTCTTGCTTGCGAGATGAAAGCAGCATAGTCGACGGGCCGAATGCGGACCTTTGGTACAAAACCGAGTGGAGGGTCTGAATCAGGGGCTCATACGGGTCTGCGACCGTGTAGACTGCAGATTCCTTGAATTGCGCCAAAGGGTGGTTTGGTTTCAGGTTCCGCTGAATAGATCAGGAGTCCACTATACCCAGGGGCTGTGTGGCGTGGACTGGGCCGTTTTTTAGGTTAGAGGGTCTCGGGAAAACACAAAAAGTGTTTCAGTCACAAAGGCTGCAGGCCGAATACAGGAAGAACGTAGATACAAGAACCATCGGTATAACAGTTTTAAATTGTCGTAGCTGTGTTGGGAAAGTACCAGAGCTCCAGCGCTGAAAGAAAACACTGATGCTCAAATCGTTATAGGCAATGAAAGCTGGATAAAGCTGGAGATAAGCTCAGGCGAAATTTTTGAGAAGAACTTAACGGTGTTCCAAAAGGATAGGCTAAATGCGGTTGGCGATGGTGTACTTGTTGCTGTTAGAAGTAATTTATCTTGTCGCGAAATTGAAGTAGATAGTTCCTGTGAGTTAGTATGGGCAGAGCTCATTGTTGGAAACCGGAATACAATAATAACTGAATCCTTTTACAGACTTCCCAATTCAGATGATGCAATTGCTGAAAGGTTGAAGGAACACGTACGTGACTCATACGCCAGGCCTTATAGTCTGGGGTGTGATAAGCTACAACTTTAGTTAACGTTTTCTGTTTCTGGAGGGGACGGTAACCAGCGTTCGGTACATGCAGAACGTTGTTGAACCCTTTCTTTTTTCGTCCTTGCAACAGGAAGGTGACGTGTTCTTCCAACAGGATACTGCTCACCAACACAGTGCCCGTGCAACTCAAAGTGCACTGAAAGACGTGCAGCAACTTCAGTGTCTAATACGGCCTCCGGACTTGTCTCCAATCGAGCACGTGTGGGATATGATGGGACAAGAAGTGTCTCATGCGAATCGTCAACCAAAAACTCTTACAGAACTACATGAAGAGGTAGATCAGGCTTGGCATAACGTACAGCAGCACAGTGTTCGCCATCTGTACGATAGAGTGGGTGCTATAGTCAGCACCTGCATTGTCGCACGTGGAGGCTACACCACGTACTAATGTGAGTGTTTCAGCATGGTTCGATATCTGCTATTTCATAAACGCTTCTGCTATTAATGTAATCATTTCACGTCCTCCACATACACAGTTGGAACAATAAATCTTGAGTAAAATGGAAACTTTTGAATGGATGTACACATTTTTTTGCGGCAGCGTAATTCAGCAACGTAAGAAATAGAAAAAAATTTTCCTCTCTGTGGTGAAGTAAAATTTTTGTTGGAACTGCGTTGAAAGTTGTTAAGTTCACACACCAGGATTACAAAACTTAATTTGATACAAATCGCAATTATGGAAAAGTCTTGATCGTCAATTCTTATTGAGTGTTGCGCGTTTAGACAACCCATCGTCGTACATAAGCAGTAGTTCGATGTACAGAAATTATGAAGGATAACAGACACATAACCAGTTCAGTGCACGATCGTGACAATTACTGAACGCCCAGTTACTTCAGTACGTACATGTAGATTTTGTGTTAGCCTCAACAAACTGAGCTTATGAGCTCATGAGTAGCCCAGTTGCAAAAGCGGCTAGGTGACCAAAAATCGAAAATTGAGTTAGAGGCACTTCCTTGTACCCGTTTTCACGGTCTATGTAATAATGTATCGATCAGGCTTCAAAAACGGTTCTAAGTATTTTAAATTGAGGTGCGAAAATCAAGTGCGGGTGCAAAGGCTGCTGTGTTTTCTACGCGTTATGTTGCAAAAGTTGCCAAATCCTATTCGGCTGCAAAAGAGGCAGAGTCTTAAGGTGGAAATGGCCGCCGACAAAGGGTACGGTTGCAGAAGCGGACATATCGTCTTATCACACGTAACACTTTTTAAAAGTTCCGATTTTTAGCTACATGTGACTAAAATGTTTGGGTTGGCAGTACTGGGTAGATTCTCGTATGTTTGTGCTTCTATTGTTACATTGTAGGAAGGAAAGTGCGAGAAGGCATTGTTACATGGTAAAAAGACCTACCAACACACTCGTTCCACTGTGTATTTTAAAACGACATTGTAGGCAGTTTTATTGTAGCACATTTCGAAATGGGCAAGGATAATAAAGAGGAAATGTCTATTATTGAAGTACATTTCGACGAACGCGACGACAATAAAGCTGTGAGATTAGCGTTAGTGATGAGAGGGAAGACGCCACGAGAAACTACTTCTAGGAAGAGAAGACGGAAGGTACAGAAATGGAAACGAAACGCCGAGAAACGGAAGGAGTAAGGAAGACCACTGCTTATAGTAATGTTTAGATATTCATTACAGGTTTATGTTGTTGGAATTAATGACCTAGCATCATTAGCTAACCTTTTCTGGAACACAATTCTTGTAAATCCAACGTACATGGGAATAGAAACACTGAATTTCCTATTGCATTGACATAAAACTTCTATCAGTTGGTTTTCCTCTTAACTGTAGGTACCAACCGAAAAGGTTTTCACAGGTGCCAAACTGTAAACATCCTGCTGGAAAGCTGAAATGTAAAGAATTCACTACGTAAGACGTAAGACGGATCCATCAAAAATTTTACGAACGAAATAACCGAGAATGGCAGAGCAACTACATTCGACAGCATGTCACTGTGTCATATCTTCGAACATCTAAGCTTACAGGAGACAAAGTGTCAAGACAGCAACTAATTACGGAGTTTGTGCTCCCAAAAAACGTGGAGAAGTTTCTATAAACATCAGGGTTTGCAGAGCGGCTTTTATGGGGATTTTGCAGATACAAAAAATAAGACTCAATAAAATTTGTCAGAGTATAATGAACGATTCCTCACCTGCAACCGCTGAAAGAAAAGGAGGTGACAGAAGAACGAAGTTCTACGAAGACAGGAAAAATGAAGTTGTCAGACACACTGAACAGTTCAAGCCGATCGAAAGTCACTATTCTACAGGAAAAAAGCTACATCACCTGTATTTGCTAAGTGAATTAAATGTATAAATAATGTGGGAAATGTTTTGTGACAAACATCCTGATCTGGACGTAAAGTATGACTGCTACAGGACAATATTTTGCAATAATTTTGATATTGGCTTCGGAGCACCTTATATAGACACGTGCTTTACGTGCTCGTCCCTACAAAGCATGATTTCCTTGGAAAATCGGCCAATGGAAAAGAAGAATTTGGAACATCAGCTTGCATGTCACAAAGTTCGGAGCGATGTTTTTTTATGAAACTCTGAAATAACACATCCAAGGTTAACAAATTTTTCCAAAAGTCCCAGATCAGACTGCTTATTATTTCAGACAGATGTACTTACATAATTTCACGGTCTGCCGAAGTTCCTCTGCGAGCAGTCAGACGAAAGACAATGTGAACTCATATGTTTGGCTGGAGAACGAATTTGCAAAGGGTTCGAATCAGATTGCTTCACCTCATCATCATTACTGTTTAACACCAGTTTGCATGGTGTCATCAAACTACACCTCTTTCCGGATGGATGCGGTGGGCTAAACAAGAATACAACAATGATTGGGATGTTGATGTACTGGTTCCTGTACGGTGCTCCAGTATACGTAGAGAGTGTTGAAGTGTGGTTCCCGATCGTTGGTCATTCTTTCATACCACCTGACAGAGTTTTTGGAAACATGGAGAGAAAATTTTCGAAATTGAGCGTAATCGAAAACCCTGCAGTATACGTCGGCATAATGGAAAAATTCGCCATAGTGGTGCATTTGGGGTCGGACGACTGCAAAGTGAGAGACTGGAAGATCACCTCTGACGTCATCAAAGCTCCTGGATCCTGGCACTTCAAGTTTCAAAAGTCGAAGAGAATTATCATCACGAAGACAGCAAACAGAAAACTATGTCTTGTCCAAGGAGAAGCATTATTTAGTTTTTAAATTGGAGAACCGAAACCTGTTCTTAAAAGAGGCAAACGTATCACGGAAGAAACTCTCCCACTGAAAAAAGCTAAAATTATGGACGTCAAGCGACTCTTAGAACTACACTGGGGAGAGACATGGCCCGAGAAGGAAGCGTTTAACTTCTACACTGATGTTTTTGAGCAGCAGAAGATCATGGAAACAGACGAATGTCAAAACGGCGAGGATGAAAGACTTGATTTTGAGCTCTTAGATGACGACGATTCCCCGAACATACCTTAAAAGCTGTATACTTCATTTCACCTTGTGATCGTTTCTTTACAATATTTGATTTTCCCAAAATTTGTTTCCAAAGATTTCTCACTTTCATGACAGATGTTCAGACTGAATTCAGTGATTAAATCTCAGTAATATTAATATTATGCCTTGTAGTAGCTCATGTTTAGTTTTTTATGTAAAGGTTTCAATCATTTTAGATATTTAAAATAAAACATTATTTCAGCACTTTGTTCGTTTAATTTTCTTCCTTTCGCGTTATTTTAGTATACTACTGTAGTCTACCATTCTTACCGACATAGCCAGATAAACACCGGAGTTAATTTTTCGGCCGGCTTTGCAACCGACTGCACTCCATAATGGCCGCCAATGCGGTTGCAGAAGCTTCTACCTGGCCTATTCTGTTGCAAAACGGGTTAAGTATAATTGTGTACATAAAAATACTAAAAAGGGTTAATGTAGAATTATAGAGACATTTATGATTTAGTCGCTATGTTTTTTATTTTTTTTATTTTATTTCTTTTTGAGACATTAGCCGCCGTTGTAATATTGCTGTGAGAGTAAGGCTACGTTTTTAGGCTTTTCCCAAAAATCTCTTAAAACTGACTTAGCAGCTTTTGCAACTGGGCTACTCATATAGTAGCGCAATTCTCGTTTCATAAAGGCTACATATGTTAATACTGTTGCCCCTTCAACGAATGCAAACGTCAAACTGGCTATAGCGTATTAAACTGTCGAAGAAGTAAACTACATCGACAGATGGCGTAACCATTAATCAATAACAGACTAAGATTATTTTCTCTGCAAAACGACGTAAGATTCATAGCAATTCTGATGACCTGACTGTGCAGTTGGACAACAGTAGATCCCGTAGCACTGAAATCATTTGTCATACTATTACTGATGCATCACATGCAAATTACTGATTCACAGACACATAATGTTCTAAAAGCTTCGCTCTCAACCATATTACGTCATTTTATTGTGTCGCGTGCAGTGCAGAAAATTTGCACTCCCCAAATAAACATTCTCCGTTGACATCATCCGCAAATCTATTCACGTTGACCAGCCGACGGGATTATTCGGTTCTGCCGAAATGGAATCGGTGAGACCATACAAAACAAAGATGTATCTATGGTCATTACGCCACTGCTTCCGTTTTGTGTTAGCAAATCGCAAACGAGAACGTATTAAATTTTAGTACAAATACATTTGAAACGATAATGGAGAACATTGTATAAATGAATAATGATTTATATTATGAGATGGTAAACCAATCAAACTTCCAATTACAAGTAAAGAAGCAAATGATTTCAAAGTTTTCACTGTTTCCTTAGCGGTATATTAAGAAAGAGTATGTAACAGTAATAGTAGAAAGTACGGACTTCAGCGCAACTAGTAAATGTTGTTGGCTTCCTTCATCGTTGCAGCGGAAACGGACGTTGATGGCGAGAATTTATGGTTTACGGCAAGCGAAAGCACTGTCATTAGCTTCCACACGACACTAACTTTAGTGCGCCACTGGTAACATTGACTCTTCCCTCTCTTTATCTCTGACTCTCTCTGTCGCTCTCTCTCTCTCTCTCTGTCTATCTATCTCTGTGTCTCTCACTCACACGCACACACACACACACACACACACACACACACGCGCGCGCGCGCTATACTATTTCACGAAACACCTGAAATACAATTTCAGTAACGTTTGTTTAATATTCTGTATTAAGAATAATACATATGATATCAATATTGTACCACATTTATATACACACTAATAAAAATTATAAGATGTGCTTGGAAATCCTGCAGCTATGTCAGTGATGATTTCAATAACAGTCCAGTCACATGGTGATTCTTAGAGGAAAGTACTGAAGAAGTTTTTTGACAAGCTTCCTGTATTTTTTCGAGGACGCTGAATCAGAATTTTCATATTCATACTATAATTTCTGGCAGAAAGTGGGTCAAAAATGGGAAAAACCACGACGAAATTGAATTTTTTAGTAGTTTTCGCTTGTAATTCCGAAACGACGCAGTTTTCGGCCAAGTTGCGCATAGCACGTGACACTGACTTTTAAGTTATAGTCCAAATTGAAAATATATAGTGATATACGAAAGTGAAACTCGTTCAAATAGACTGGGAGTAGCTCTGCAGTAATTTGATATACAGGGTGTTACAAAAAGGTACGGCCAAACTTTCAGGAAACATCCCTCAAACACAAAGAAAGAAAATATGTTATGTGGACATGTGTCCGGAAACGTTTACTTTCCATGTTAGAGCTCATTTTATTACTTCTCTTCAAGTCACATTAATAATGGAATGGAAACACACAGCAACAGAACGTACCAGCGTGACTTCAAACACTTTGTTACAGGAAATGTTCAAAATGTCTTCCGTTAGCGAGGATACATTCATCCACCCTCCGTCGCATGGAATCCCTGATGCGCTGATGCAGCCCTGGAGAATGGCGTATTGTATCACAGCCGTCCGCAATACGAGCACGAAGAGTCTCTACATTTGGTACCGGGGTTGCGTAGACAAGAGCTTTCAAATGCCCCTATAAATGAAAGTCAAGAGGGTTGAGGTCAGGAGAGCGTGGAGGCCATGGAACTGGTCCGCCTCTACCAATCCATCGGTCACCGAATCTGTTGTTGAGAAGCGTACGAACACTTCGACTGAAATGTGCAGGAGCTCCATCGAGCATGAACCACATGTTGTGTCGTACTTGTAAAGGCACATGTTCTAGCAGCACAGGTAGAGTATCCCGTATGAAATCATGATAACGTGCTCCATTGAGCGTAGGTCGAAGAACATGGGGCCCAATCAAGACATCACCAACAATGCCTGCTATAACGTTCACAGAAAATCTGTGTTGATGACGTGATTGCACAGTTGCGTGCGGATTCTCGTCAGCCCACACATGTTGATTGTGAAAATTTACAATTTGATCACGTTGGAATGAAGCCTGATCCGTAAAGAGAACATTTGCACTGAAATGAGGATTGACACATTGTTGGATGAACCATTCGCAGAAGTGTACCCGTGGAGGCCAGTCAGCTGCTGGTAGTGAATGCACACGCTGTACATGGTACGGAAACAACTGGTTCTCCCGTAGCACTCTCCATACAGGGACATGGTCAACGTTACCTTGTACAGCAGCAACTTCTCTGACGCTGACATTAGGGTTATCGTCAACTGCACGAAGAATTGCCTCGTCCATTGCAGGAGTCCTCGTCGTTCTAGGTTTTCCCAGTCGCGAGTCATAGGCTGGAATGTTCCGTGCTCCCTAAGACGCCGATCAATTGCTTCGAACGTCTTCCTGTCGGGACACCTTCGTTCTGGAAATCTGTCTCGATACAAACGTACCACGCCACGGCCATTGCCCCGTGCTAATCCATACATCGAATGGGCATCTGCCAACTCCGCATTTGTAAACATCGCACTGACTGCAAAATCACGTTCGTGATGAACACTAACCTGCTGATGCTACGTACTGATGTGCTTGATGCTAGTACTGTAGAGCAATGAGTCGCATGTCAACACAAGCACCGAAGTCAACATTACCTTCCTTCAATTGGGCCAACTGGCGGTGAATCGAGGAAGTACAGTACATACTGACGAAACTAAAATGAGCTCTAACATGGAAATTAAGCGTTTCCGGACACATGTCCACCTAACATCTTTTCTTTATTTGTGTGTGAAGAATGTTTCCTGAAAGATTGGCCGTACCTTTTTGTGACACCCTGTATAACGACGGCCTGTTGACAAGCAGGTACAGCCCATTCTACCTCAACATCCACGTCCTTGACGGCAGCAGTATAGTGGTGTCAGTGCCTCAGTAGTCCATGTGTTTGGTGGTATCGCATTAAAATTAACTGCACGAAAATCACTGCAGGATTTATTTATAAATCATCAGAGTGTAGTAAACATAGGTGTTCTCCAGGATGCAATGAATCGACAAAATCACTGGTGGGTCCATGTTAAAACGTTTCTTGGCGCTAATGTGAGTGGATACTGGAACGTGACGTCCACGGTGGTGATGTCCATTTAGCTAACAGTATATTCCTAATGGAACTGAATATAATAGACGTGGAGTTAAAAGCATACGAAAAAAATTATTTGCAGAATACTGTGGCATGGAGAATGGTGTTGAGCGCGACGAAAAAGAATGACTGTTTTTTAAATTATAATTTGTGGATGGTGTTGGAGGTATGCCAGTTAATTATACGTGTATTTAACATACGACATGAAATAAAAAATAATTATAATTTGGTACTTTTTACAAGTTGCAGTGCTTAATGCCATTATGCATATTATTTTATTTTGTCTCCCTGGAAAATGATGTGACTTAACAGAAATTAGTATCATGCTCTTTGCTCAGGAAGACGTGTATCAGGTTGTTTATATATTAAAAATATGGCATTTAATACTTTGATTGCTATTTTGTATTTTCAATAACCGGTTTCAGGCTAGCTGCCCATCTTCAGATCTGTTAGATAAAGTTAAAAATATGATTAACAAGAGAGATTATATAGTTACTGACAGAACTATTTTAGTTTACAAACTATTTTTTTCGGAATGAATTAAAAATGCAAACATACCATATATTGCAATTACAGAGTAATCTGTCAGTAGAGAACCACTGGTTCGCACTCATAACTAAAGTAAGTTTTAATCTGTTAAAACCTTATATCACAGTTTGGAGAAACCTAATTGGTAAAAGTAAAAAGTGCCCTCTATCTGTAAGAATTGTGCATATGTACTAAGAGGTTATTTTATCACCATACATATTAATGGCGGATATACTTTTTAATAATAAGCCAATTTTTAAAGAAATAACTTTTACATAATCTTTTTTGAGTGCACCACGAACTGAAAAAAATTACAATAATGGACGAAATTTATAAAGAAGCTTAAAAATATAATTAAAACATTTGTATAATCTTTCCAAAAGGTGGTTTTCCTCTTCTTTGTATTAATTGGTGGTGGAGAGGATTTCCCTATGTCAGGACGTAAACAGCGCCACGCCATGTCATCTTCCGCCGCACCCAATTCACGTCGCCGCCAGTACGCTGAGGGCCGTTCCGCTGCAGCTGGTTCTTATTGGAGCGAGCTATTGTATTCAAGAGTAAGTCTAAAACATGTCTTTAAATATCTTATAATAATTCTTGTGCATAAAATCACTTTGCTCATTAAGTAGTAGGTTGCGGTTTTCGTTTGGTGAGCGTATACTTCAATCTCTTAAAGCTCATTGAGATAGAGACTTTTTGGAGCTTTGTGTAGCACCTCCATTTGTTCAGTTATATTGCTCACTTCATGTTTACTATCCTTTGCATGAGCTCCAAATGCTGTCCGATTGCTATGACTGCAATGTTCCCTCTATCAAATTCCAAAATTCAGCCCTGTCTGCCCTACGTAATAACGGTCACATATTTCTAACTTTATCTATCAGATCTGAAGATGGGCAGCTAGCCAGAAACCAGTTATTGAAAATAAAAAATAGCGATCAAAGACTGAAATGCCATATTTTTATTCAAAGAACGATGGTCGCTATCCCAGTAAGACAATCATGTTCTTATTTATTTTTCATTTATGTAAATTTTTTAAGATGTCGGCCCTATACCTGATTTGTCATATAAACTAGTGGGTCTATCTGCATCTACAGGTATACTCAGCAAGCCGCCGCACGGTGCATGACGGATGGTACGCCGCACCACTACTAGTTGTTTCCTTTCCTCTTATACTCGCAGATAGAGCGAGAAAAAACGCATATCTTGAGTTCCCGATGCATGTCCGTAATACTTGCATGTTGATCAAACCTACCGGTAACAAATTTAGCATCTCGCCTCTGCACTACTTCTATGTCTTCTTTCAATTCCACCTGGTGCGGATCCCACACACTCGAGCAGAACTCTAGAACATGTCCCACTAGCCTCGTGTATGCAGTCTCCTTTACGTATGAATCACACTTTCCTAAAATTCCCCCAGTAAACCAAAGTCGACCATTCGCCTTCCCCATCACAATACTAAAATGCTCGTTTCACTTCATAACGGTTCGCAAGGTTACGCCCAGATATTTAAACGATGTGACTGTGTCAAGCAGGACACTACTAATGTATCCAAATATAACGGATTTGTTTTTCCTAGTCATCCGTATTAACTTTCATTTCTCCACGGTTAGAGCCAGCTGCCATTCATCACACCAACTATAAAATTTGTGTAGGTCATCTTGTATCATCCAACAGTCACTGATCTTCGTCACTATCCTGTACATCACAGCATCATCAGGCTGTCCGCCATATCATTTATGTATATAGAAAACAGCGACGGTCCAATCACACTTCCTTGGGGTACCTATAATGTCGGCCCTGTCTCCGATGAACCATCGCCATCCGGGAAAACGTACTGGGTTCTGTTACTAAAGATGTCTTCGAGCCACTCACATATCTGGGAACCCATTCCGTATGCTCACACCTTCGTTAAGAGTCTGCAATGGGATACTGTGTCGAATACTTTTTGGAAATGTAGAAATATGGAATCTGCCTGTTGCGTGTCATCCATAGTTCGCAGTATATCATGTGAGAAAAGAGCAAGCTGGATTTCGCACGGGGATACTTTCTAAAGCCGTGCTGATTCCTGGACATAAGCTTTTCGGTCTCTAGGAAATTTATTATATTCGAACTCAGAATATGCTCTAGAATTCTGCCGCAAACCAATGTTAAGGATATTGGTCTGTAATTTTGAAGGTCCATTAATTTACATTTCTTATATACCGGAGCCACCTGCGCTTTTTTCCAGTCACTTGGCACTTTGAGCCGGTGGAGAGATTCGCGATAAATGCAAACTACGGGGCCAGTAATACACAGTACTCTTTGTGACACCGAATTGGTATTTCATCCGGAACTGTCGAGTTATTTATTTTCAACTCTTCCAGTTGTTTCTCTTCATCAAGGATGCTTGTTACTATCGCTACAGTGCCACCAGAACACTTAGAAAAAGAAGTAGGAAATCTGCTAAAGAAAGATTGCATGCGCAACACTTGACATTGCATGCATACTATCACTCGCTATCCCAGTGGTGCTATTTTAAATCTGTACTACACACCACACTGTTTCGTACTCTTAACACCTATAAAGCAGTATTGCTTTTATCATAATTCTGTAATATCTAAAAGACCTACACAATATCATTATTTAATGATAATTCCGTAATATCCAGATTAAATGGTATTATGGCGCAAAAAATACTTTTCCCCTGCCTTAATATAAATCCCAGCGTAAAACCACGTTCTTTTTAGTGGAGTAAGATGTAAACGCTTGCCAGCAGTTGTGGCCGAGCGGTTCTAGGCGCTGCAGTCTGGAATCGCGCGACCGCTACGGTCGCAGGTTCGAATCCTGCCTCGGGCATGGATGTGTGTGACGTCCTTAGGTTAGTTAGGTTTAAGTAGTTCTAAGTTCTAGGGGACTGATGACCGTAGCAGTTCCCATAGTGCTCAGAGCCATTTTTTTGTAAACGCTTCTACCAGAAGTGTATCAGGAAGCATTATGAAATATCTACTGATAAATTTATTCACTCCTAGAACTATGATTTCACATATAAAATTCTTTGTATGCATATTTGCAATGAGGGTTCACCCAAGTTAAACGACCTTATCGATGTTTAAAACAACATTACTATACCCCTGGTAGTCTTCTACTTCTTGCACAAATACACGCTCAAAAGTTGCCGTTCCATCTTAGATAGTCACACATATCCACTGTATTTTGAGAAAATCCTGCGTTTTAACCATACCCATAAACTAATATTCATCTACACGAATCCGTTGCAATAGACCAGGCTGGGGCCCATTTTGACTCCAGTCAATTCTTCTTTTCATGAATTTCATAAATTTCCGCTGCCTCCATAACAGTTTCTCCTAATACGCCTCTTGACACCACTGTATAGCTCTTGTATATGGAAAACTGTATAATGGCTCTAGAAAATCTAGTCTGCCTCCTATTACAGATACACTCCTGGAAATGGAAAAAAGAACACATTGACACCGGTGTGTCAGACCCACCATACTTGCTCCGGACACTGCGAGAGGGATGTACAAGCAATGATCACACGCACGGCACAGCGGACACACCACGAACCGCGGTGTTGGCCGTCGAATGGCGCTAGCTGCGCAGCATTTGTGCATCGCCGCCGTCAGTGTCAGCCAGTTTGCCGTGGCATACGGAGCTCCATCGCAGTCTTTAACACTGGTAGCATGCCGCGACAGCGTGGACGTGAACCGTATGTGCAGTTGACGGACTTTGAGCGAGGGCGTATAGTGGGCATGCGGGAGGCCGGGTGGACGTACCGCCGAATTGCTCAACACGTGGGGCGTGAGGTCTCCACAGTACATCGATGTTGTCGCCAGTGGTCGGCGGAAGGTGCACGTGCCCGTCGACCTGGGACCGGACCGCAGCGACGCACGGATGCACGCCAAGACCGTAGGATCCTACGCAGTGCCGTAGGGGACCGCACCGCCACTTCCCAGCAAATTAGGGACACTGTTGCTCCTGGGGTATCGGCGAGGACCATTCGCAACCGTCTCCATGAAGCTGGGCTACGGTCCCGCACACCGTTAGGCCGTCTTCCGCTCACGCCCCAACATCGTGCAGCCCGCCTCCAGTGGTGTCGTGACAGGCGTGAATGGAGGGACGAATGGAGACGTGTCGTCTTCAGCGATGAGAGTCGCTTCTGCCTTGGTGCCAATGATGGTCGTATGCGTGTTTGGCGCCGTGCAGGTGAGCGCCACAATCAGGACTGCATACGACCGAGGCACACAGGGCCAACACCCGGCATCATGGTGTGGGGAGCGATCTCCTACACTGGCCGTACACCACTGGTGATCGTCGAGGGGACACTGAATAGTGCACGGTACATCCAAACCGTCATCGAACCCTTCGTTCTACCATTCCTAGACCGGCAAGGGAACTTGCTGTTCCAACAGGACAATGCACGTCCGCATGTATCCCGTGCCACCCAACGTGCTCTAGAAGGTGTAAGTCAACTACCCTGGCCAGCAAGATCTCCGGATCTGTCCCCCATTGAGCATGTTTGGGACTGGATGAAGCGTCGTCTCACGCGGTCTGCACGTCCAGCACGAACGCTGGTCCAACTGAGGCGCCAGGTGGAAATGGCATGGCAAGCCGTTCCACAGGACTACATCCAGCATCTCTACGATCGTCTCCATGGGAGAATAGCAGCCTGCATTGCTGCGAAAGGTGGATATACACTGTACTAGTGCCGACATTGTGCATGCTCTGTTGCCTGTGTCTATGTGCCTGTGGTTCTGTCAGTGTGATCATGTGCTGTATCTGACCCCAGGAATGTGTCAATAAAGTTTCCCCTTCCTGGGACAATGAATTCACGGTGTTCTTCTTTCAATTTCCAGGAGTGTATATGACATCATCCATTTCCCTTGCTTGCGTGAAAATCTTACATCTTCTGTTGCCAATTCCGATTATATGGATCGTGAAGTATTTCTTACTAAAGCAATATGACATATGTCTGTAGGTAGTAGCGCTCTATAATCTGTATGCTATGGATGATTCTGTGAGATGACAGATTCAGATTTTTTACCCATGCAGTACACCTTGATACAGAATAACGAGCTTAGTGGAATGTACACGTCAGACCCGCACTTATTACTGGATGATATGTAACTGTGTACCACAGCACTTAACAACAGTACTATGCTAGGGATAAAATGATGTTCTTCAACCCCATGGAACACTTTATACATTCACAAATGGCGATATTGTCTGTCAGTTCCACTTTTTGACGCTAAAATCACTATTCCATAACGTAGGTCGTTTTTTTTCCTAAGGAAGTACAAGTTATATCACAAAAAAAAACAACAAACAGTTCAAGCCACCATAGATACAATTTCACAGGTATACCTCTCCGAAATCACCAGACATCCACTATGTGAGTGAGAGAGTTGCTTCAAAGGTGCTTACAGTTACTCTAAACAACATCCATGATGGTGACACTTCCAGTCACATGATTGTGACGTCACTTCTGGTCACGTATTCTATATATATATATATATATATATATATATATATATATATATATATATATATGTATGTGTATATGTGTGTGTGTGTGTGTGAGAGTGAGTGTGTGTATGTTTATGTGTGTTTTAGTATGGTGCAGGGCACCCGTAATGCTCCAGACTACAGAGTAGATCTGGAGTAGGGCTCCAACATGGAACCATCACACATTATATTCGGGATAGGGCTAGAATGCGATGAACCATGCATCGCGTCTGGGGCAGCGTTTGAAGGTGGATCCACACGCAATATGTACTGAATAGGGTCCGTCGGTGGATCCTCACCTGACATATGCAGGATGGGGTCCAAAGGTGGATCCACCTCAGTATGTGTAGAGCTTTGTTCGTTT
The DNA here is from genome assembly GCF_021461385.2 of Schistocerca piceifrons. Taxonomy (NCBI): domain Eukaryota; kingdom Metazoa; phylum Arthropoda; class Insecta; order Orthoptera; family Acrididae; genus Schistocerca; species Schistocerca piceifrons. The sequence goes on from NC_060149.1 coordinate 463,356,769, forward strand.
ATGGCTCGACCTGCACCCTACGACAAACCATCACACACACACACACACACACACACACACACACACACACACACACACAACACACACACACACACACACACACATACACACATACACAAAATAGAGAAACTAGCGTAACTGGGCTAGGCGTTTACTACTGGACTGCACTTACAAGCAAATGTATATCATATTTGACATATGGGGATATCGTTAGAAAAAGAAGAAGACATATTTCTCGCAAAATGCTGCTGGGTGAATGTAGATAACCTGCCAGACTCAGATTTGGTATCACCTGTGCCAATGTTTGTTATATGTTTATATAACAGATAAATCTTTTCCGCACGCGTGAGACAACTTTTTTTTTCTTTGGAAAGAATAGTTTCTAAAATAGCCGCAACTTCGCTTATATTCACTGCCTATGTGGAGAAGATGGACACCGCTCTACCCTAAATCTATTATCTGCACTCTCCAACCCTGAGAACTACCATTAAGTGTGGTAAAATAATGAGAGTCGGGTCCGCTGCTGGGCGATTGGCCGAATGGTAGTGTAACGCTTTGCAGAAAAGAAAGAGAGGGAGAGAGAGAGAGAGAGAGAGAGAGAGAGAGACGCTAACAACTATAGGGAAATTTCATTTCTAAATCAGGGAGATGAATGTGCTATATATCGAAGAATGCCCTTTTAATTGATGATTGGTTAAAGGCAAGAATATGGAAGGAAAAGATCGTATAAGGAAAATGGGGTTGAGAGGGGATCTCTTTGCGCTTCTTCCAAGTGTTGCGAGCAATATTTATACTTCTTTCTATATACATCTTGCGAAATGATTGCCTCGAGAAAGTTGGCGTTAACGCGAAGCCTTTACCGAGATACATTCCTTCCACACACCATTAGTGATTGGAGCAGGGACGAATGGTAGCAGCAGAAGATCTGTCTTTAGTGTGGATAATCTACATTGCTTCGGCAGTTGCGTTGTGATTCGTCATATTAAACATGATGTACCTCCCAACATGCAGTCTGTAGTGGCTTGAGGAATATGTGTTTAGATGTAGGCTTTTGACCATAGGGGGGCTGCAAAATCAAATGGGTGTAGCAATTTCCAGAGGTTTTAGCAGTTTATGTTTGTTGCTGTTATACATAGATGGTGACAGGTTGGAGTCGGGATGCCTTTGTATCTAATGGAATAGCGGTGTTGCTCGTAGCTGGAACCACCGAGAATGTCATGAAGCACTTAAAAATACATACAATACCATTTAAAATGGAGGGACATGAGATTCCATGCAGGGAATTTCATATATCGTTGTTGTAGTAACGTAGCTCAGGTCGACTCGGTGTACACCAAGCAAGTGGTCGCAAATATAATGCACGTGTTACCTACAGGTACTAACCTACGTTCTGTTAAATAGCGGGACTTTGCCCCGTCCTCGAAGCGGTTTTGTAGGTAATATCTTTATTTATAAAATAACTTTTACCAGCGCCATACACGATTTTCTTTTTAAATATTGACCACATAGCAAATGGTAGACGTATTATACATCGGATACAAATAAAGCATGAGTCGAATTAAGGACGTAAGCACTCGTTATCAAGCGAGATTATTCTACAATACACATCGGCACTGTACTAAAGGAACGACTAACCATTCTAGAATAATTACGTATACTACGGAAATCCATCAGAATCCTTTTAATAGAGTGTGGGAATCACTACGCAGGGAAAAATTGTTACTGACAATATCTCAGAATGATTTACTGTTAATAATAATGGCTCATTCTGGACGATTAAGAGACGTGTTATAAAATTAGAGCGTGACTGACACTTCCTACATGGAAGGCGTTACTCCTGATGCGGGCTGGTGCTTGAAAGCATCGCTCTAACAGACCTGTAATGTGCTGGAAATTCTATATATTGAAGACTTGGAAGATTTGTTAAAGGCAAGAATACAGGGAAATGGTATCATCCATTGGGAAGTGGACTGAAACAGGTTTGCAACTGGTGACGGCAATCCACAAAGGCCCGACGAAATTGCAGAGGATAACGGACAAAAATCCTTTCCACACATAATTTATGACTGGTACGGGGGATGAGTGGAACTATCATCTGGAGAATTGTTCTGTCGTAATGAGGGAAAAATACTAAAAATGACAACGTGCATCTGGACTGCTCCAATACGTAGCGCTAGAGGAAGGAACATGAAGTGTCCCGTTGTGGGATGACAGATAAGAAGTAGGTGGCCTGGTAACAATGAACAATAGAAATTTATTCCTATACGAAAGTAACAGAGAGCATGAACATCAGAATATTGATTCTCTATGACGGAACACAAGAGATCGTCCCGATCTAACAAGAATAACTGTGACTGTGGGTTATTCTGCAAAGTCGGAATCGGTCTTGGTGACAATCAGCGCTACACTGGCGTTATCTTGATCCGACAGCTCTGCATTGTGGACTTGTCGTTTACTCAGAGTCAGACTCGGTTTTTGTTTTTTTCCTTTATTGTGTTTCAGTGTTCCATTTGGGGCGGGCTAGCAGCAGCATATGCGCTGCTCTTTAGCCGAAAGACAGTAATTATACAAAGAAGACATTTACAGTAACAGAATGGAGAAAATAGGGCGTACATAGGCATAAAAAAAGGGGGAACAGTATGGAAGAGAACAGACAAAAAGGGGGGCGAGTGTAAAATGGGGATAAAAGTAGTAAAAAACAAGTGCACACAAAAAAACCACACACTGGGACAATTAAAGAACACAAAGTGAAGTATGACTGGAGCAGAAGAGTATTGACAGATGGCGTAGCACAGTCACTGACAGTAACACTATGTACAAGACCAGCACACAATTAAAATCACAGCTCTTGATGCACGGGAGAACAGCACCAAACACAACACTGATGTAGCACACTGGTTATGATGAGCATACTGAGAGGATCTGCATGAGCATAAAGATAAGGGAGGAGTGAAGAAGTGAGGGAGGCAAGGAGAGGGGGACACAGGCAGGGGGTGCGCCGAAAAGGGCCGGGGATGGAAGGACGTGGGAGGGAAGCAGTCGAGGAGGGGGTGCAGTACAGAGAGGGAAGGAGGAAAATCTGCTCTGAAAGAAGGAGGGGAGAGGGAAAAGGGGGCCCTGGGGAGGGGGGAACAAGGCCAGGTTACAGTTGGTAGGAAGGATATATGTCATAACGAGGTTCAGCTTCCGGGAGGGGGAGGTGCTGGAAATTGCCCTGATGAAGGAGATGGAGGGTGTGGAGGTGGAGAGAGGGAGGGATACAGCAATAGAGGTGCGACAACAGACGAGGCGGTGGAGAGGAAGGAGGAAACCAGGGGTTGGAGGGAATCAAGCCTGTGGAAAGTGTAAAGGAAGCGGAGATATTGGAGGAAAAGGAGGAGATGGGGGAAGGGGATGAGGTCATACAGGAGTCATGTGGGGGAAGGAAGGTGGATACAGAAGGCAAGGTGGAGCACATGGCATTTGAGGATTTGGAGGTCTTGTAAAAGTGGGGGAGGGGGCGGAGATCCAGGCAACACTGGCATGACAGAGGATAGGTTGGATGAGGGATGTGTAGGTGTGGAGAATGGTGGAAGGATGCAATCTCCTTGTCTGGCCACACAGGAGTTTCAGGAGGTGGAGGCACGAATGGGCTTTCTGCTGTATGGTCATGAGGTGAGGGGTCCAGGTGAGGTAACAGTCGAGGGTGAGGTCAAGGTATCGCAGGGTGGGGGTGAACTGGATGGGATGACCATAAATGGTGAGGTAGAAATCGTGGAGACAGAAGGAGTGGGTGGTGTGGCCTATGATGATTGCCTGGGTTTTGGAGGGGTTGAGACGAAGGAACCACTGGTTACACCAAGTGGTGAACTCATCAAAGGGAGTTTGGAAGGTGCATTGGCAGCATTGAAGGGTAGGATAGATAGCCAGGAAGGCGGTGTCATCAGCGTGTTGGAGAAGATGGACAGGTGGGGATGGTTTTGGCATATTGGCAATGTACAGAAGGTAGAGGAGAGGGAGAGGATGGAGCCATGGGACATGCTAGCAGTGGGATAAAAGATGCGGGAGTTGGTGTGGTGGAGCGTGACATAGGAAGGACGGTGTGAGAGGAAGGATGCGAACAGATGGACAAAATTGATAGACAGGGCATAGGTTTGGAGTTTAAAGAGAAGACCAGGATGCCATACGTGGTCATAGGCATTTTTGTGGTCGAGGGAAACAAAAATGGTAGAGCAACGGGAGTTAAGCTAGAGAGAGAGAAGCTGGATGAGGGTAAGGAGTTGGTCTTTGGTGGAGAAGGAGGGTCGAAAGCCACACTGGGTAAGAGAGAGGTGGTGGTGTTGATTAAGGTGCTGATGGATATGATGGGAGGGCATGGATTCGAAGACCTTACTGAAGATGGAGGTGAGGCAGATGGGATGATAGGAAGAGGCAACAGAAGGGGGTTTGTTGGGTTTGAGGAATAAGAGGATGCGGGAAGTCTTCCACAGGTCAGGGTAGAAGCCGGTAGAGAGGATGACATGATAGATATTGGTGAGTACAGTCAGGAAGCAGAAGGGCCTTTCTCTAAGGTGGCAGTAGGTGACACAGTCATGAAAAGGGGCTGTGTTGCGTTTTGACTGGAGGATAAGTTTAATATCTTGTGCTGTGATTGGGGTATTGATATTGGAGGGGGGCAACTGGAGACTAGGAGCAACTAGAGCGACCAAGGTATCGGCGCGTTCCATGATGGTGGGGATAAGAGAATAATCAAAGTGGTGATCATCAGGGATAGAGAAGACCTTGGAAAGATTGGAAGCGAAAGGTTGGCCTTACTGAGGTTGTTGGGAAGGGGGCAGTCTTTATGGGAAGGCGGGTAATGGGTAGTGGAATGGGAACCAGTAAAGCAATGGAAGGCAGACCAGTACTTGAAGGAGTTGATAAGGAGGGTGGTATTGAGTCATGTACAGGTCTCGTGCCAGTCTTAGCATTTCTTTGCTGTAATAAGGTTCCAGACGTGTCGCTGTATTTGCCAGTGGCATTGGAGTGGATCCATGTCATGAGTGTGCAGGAAGGAGCAATAGAAGAGGCGGGATTCAAGGAGCAGGTTCACAGCCCCCGGAGGGAGAGTGGGATGGTGGGGGTGGATGGTTTCAGTAGGAACATGGACCTCCAGGGCGTCAGTAATTGTCTTCTGAAGGAAGGACGAGGTGTGGATGACGCCATCAGAATGGTCGTAGGTAAGAGGGTAGCTTTCAACCTGGGTGCTGATGGTTTCCCGGTAGGCATCCCACTTGGCACGATAGTAGTCATGGACGACCTTGGGAGGTGGGGTGCATGGTGGGGAGCCAGAAGGGGGTGGTGAGCAGACGTTATGGTGAGAAGGATGAGGTGGTGGTCACTACCTGTGGGGTCGAGGATGTTGATGGCAATACGCCTGAGGAGGATGTCGCAGGCAATGACAACATCAGGGGTGGTGTCGATTTTGGTGCAGGTGTGCTGGGGAAGGGTAACAAGGTGAATTGGATTGCGGAGAGGAACTGATGCCACCGCCAAAGGGCAGCAGGGGAGCAGCTATGTATGTTGATGTCTGCGGCAATCACATAGGTGGAGAAGGTGCAGTCAATGTGGGAGCTGAAGTTCTAGGGAAGAGGAGCAGTGGAGTGGACATAGATGGTAGCGCAGGTAGTGGTGAAGGAGGGGAAGAAGACGGTGAGGATAAGGTGTTCGATGGGGTCATTGAGGAGGGGTTGTGGCCGGACGGGGATATACTTAAGGTGGCCAATGGCGACTCCACCCTGTGCTCGAGGACCAGGAACATCAGTGCGGTGGTGGATGTAGGAAGAGGTGTGGATAGTATGGTGGGGCTGGAGAAAGGTTTTGTTCAGGAGGTAGGTGTTGACTTGGTGGTGGGAGAGGGTGTTCATGAGTAGGTATTTGTTGGTGTGGAAGGAGCGGATGTTCTGGAATAGGATGCAACACTTGAGCCATACCAAGACGGGAAGAGAGGGGGGGGGGGAGTGAAAAGTGGAGAGAAGAGGCTTAAACTACGGTCTCAAGGTGTGTGAAGGTGAAGTGGTCTTGGTTGTGGGAATAATCGGTGAAGGTGTTCAGGTGAAAGGATGAGCGGGCAGCAAGGGAGATCTGTTGGAGGGATGTGGGAGCACTGAAAGGGTTGAATATTTTGGAGGACTATGGTGAGGAAATGGATTATGTCTTCAGCCATGGGGGGGTGGACAGAGGGAATTGTTGGGGTGGACAGGGGGATCAATGGGTCTGACAGGGACAGTAAGCTCAGGGGTGGCATTAGGGGGTTTAGCTTTACACTTGTGGGAGTAGGTGGGATGGGGCCCTTTGCAGATGTTACGGGAAGGATGGGTGGTGAGGATGGGGCAGTATAAGAGGGTGGCCTTGCAATAGGGACATGTGGGGGTTTTAAGCAGTTGGGGGTCAAGTGATCATTGTACATAAGGCAGTGCTGGTAGCAGTAGGATTGGGGAGGGGTTTGGAGGATTCAACAGGGTAGCCACAGTGGTAAATCAGGGCACTCTGGGTGAGGAGGTGGTCGATGGAGGGGACAGACTCCAAAAAGACCCGTATGAGATAGGTGGGACCAGAGGCATTGTGGATATGTCAGGCAGAGCGGATTTCCAGGTCTGGGTGTGAGTTCAGTTCTGCAACACCTCAGCCTCCGTAATCACCGGGCTGAGCTTGGTGATCACAGTGGTGTAGGTGGGAGGACAATGGGGAGGCTGGGGCTGATGGGGAGAGGAAGAGGAGAGGTAGGGTGTCAAGGATGCGTGGGGGTCAAACATAATGCATGGGAGTTTACGGAGGAAAGCTGTGTGAAAGGAGGGGAAAGGGGACTTGATGAGGACTGAGTCTCTGCAAGGAAGCAGCTGGGAGATGGGGGAAGCAGGTAGATACTTTCATATCTCCATGACGAGGGTACGGGCATCAAGGAACTTAGGATCCGGGTTTGACAGGACTAAGGTGTGGAGGGTGGGGCTGGGGTATGGGTGTCAGCAGGAGGGGTGATGTCCATGGAGACGTTGGGGGGGGGGGGGCTGAAGAGGTGGTATCTTTTTGTGGGAAGTGGCGGCAGCAGAGTTGGCAATGACGCGCTTCTGGCTGGGGGGAGTGGAGAGGGACAGGGAGGAGACAGAGGTGGCGAGCAGCAGGTCCCGTAAGTGTGGTGGAGGTGCCGGGAGAAGCAGCTGGTTCAGTGGTGGCGATTGTAGTCCAGTGTGATGTGATGTGTGCATGGGACGCAGATGATGAAATGACCAAGGGGGAGGGATGAGAGAGGGGAAGCCGACCACCTGAGAGGTGGCAGCAGAGACAGTAGCAGAGGTGTACGTGATGGCGGGGGCAGGAGTGGGAGCTGTTGTGGGTATGGAGGCTGGGGGAAGGGTGTAGGTGTGGAGGTACACAGCAGGGGAGGGAATGGGGGAATGGGTGAGTGGGGGGAGGGGAGGCGAGGTATAATGAGGTAGGCAGCGGACGGACGGTGACGGTCGGACGGCAGGCGGAGGCGAGCACCGGGCAGCGGCGGCGGCGGCGGTGAACAGGAAGGCAGGCAGGTGGGCATACGAACAGACAGACAGACAGATGGACTGACAGCAAAAGCAACAGCAACAGGCGCTTCGGAAACGTAGATTTCACTCTGAGAGTAGCCCAGGCTCTGTAATCTGTCGTCTTCGAAGGAGGGGATCCAACCCTCGAGATCTGTCAGACTCGGCATTAGGCTCGACATTTAGACTGACGGAGAGCTGCAGGCGGCCGTCTCATAAGGGCCGCCCGGCGTATGGATGGATACCAGGAAGTGACCGGTGTCAAGTGGCATTGCGGAAACGAAATAGTGTCGGAGCATAAACATTCGGTCAACTTTGAGTGTAATTTCATCCTTCCAGCCTATCCCCGGTGGCTATAAATTATGGTAATTATCATGACAGATATGGACTGTTACGTACATCTTAAATAAACAAAACAAGAGCCCAAGTGAACGGTTTTTTTTTACCTAAGGAAAGCTACAGCAAGTGGCTGGTTTCTTTATACAAGGATAACAATGGGCCCTTTGTCCAGGACCGACAGAGCTCCCTTGCTAAGGAGTCTGGGGGAAAAGAGCATAAAATTAGTATCATACTGAACGCTCTGAGCTTGGTGCAACAGTGAAAGACGTAGAGGCTGATCGAAACATTTGTTCCACGTAAGGACCAAGTGTTATAGGAGAAATAATGGCAGAAGTGAATTTATTTGGCTGGAATTTACGGATTTACTGATTTCTATTTGTGTATTAAAAATTTAGCGATATTGCTTTGCTTCTTTCGATACGTTTTATTTATTTCTTTACTGGGAAAAACGAATTTACTAAATCTGCTTTATTATTTGGGTGCCTATTCATTGCATTTTTATTCTGTTTTATTCAGAAATAATAATGCCTAGAAAACGCCCGTATCTTTCTGAATAAACCAGAACGGCTAATAGACTGAGGACTACGCAATTTCAACAATGCAATGTTTTTTTTCCGCGTGGCTATGGCCTCCCGTCAGGTAGACCGTTCGCCTCGTGCAAATCTTTCGAGTTGACGCCACTTCGGCAACTTGCGTGTCGATGGGGATGAAATGATGATGATAAGGACAACACAACACCCAGTCCCTGAGCGGAGAAAATCTCCGACCCACCCGTGAATCAAACCCGGGTCGTTAGGTATGACATTCCGTCGTTCTGACCACTCAGCTACCAGGGGCGGTAGTGAGGAGAGACGTCCTGTAGCCCTAGAACATCAGGCCTTAACTCGCTCTTTGGAAACTGAAACTCCTTCCGTAAACGAGGCGTGACATAAGTATGATCGAGAGCATCATACATGATCTCACTCCTAAGCACCCTTCCCTCACAGAGGCTTAAAGTTACTTCTCCACAACGTAACATCACAGAAGAGGAAATTTTAATGGAATAGGCGCAGATGAGCGAATTTTTGAACCATGAATCCTCCTTATTACTAACAATTTACCATTTAGCTTTAAACGTGTACTAGTCCCGATGAGTTTATATTATTCCATGATCACAAACAAAGCACAAGACCAGACTCTGTGTTTTGTAGACATGTGCCTTAGTGCTAGTTACTTTTCTCACAGAAAACTCTACATAGCTCTCTCCCATGTTAGCGCAGCAAACAAGCTCTTTGTTCATGTCCCCAATCATACTACTTCAAACGTTGTGTACAAATAAGCTGTATAAGTCGGTCACAGCCGTAAATAAATAACGGGGAAAAGCTGGATTTCTCAGCTAGCCTGTAATAGCTCCAACTATCACACATCTCTGTCCAACAGATTGCATTCAAGCTAAATAATGTATACAAATGAATGACCAGAAGCACCGAAAATTGAATTGTAATCCTGGTAGGCTAAGCAAGGTACAAGCTATCACTCCATCTTGAAACTACTGCAAGTGTTCATACAAGAATATGAACACCAAAATGAAATGAAATGTGTGTGTGTGGCACTTTGGCGACTTGCATGTCAACGCCGACGAAATGAAGATGAAGACAACACAACACCCAGGCTATGAGTGGAGGAAATCTCTGACCCTGCTGGGAATCGAATCCGGGCGTTCACAGGGCACTGTGCTGCGCTGACCACTCAGCTATGGAGTCGGACATCTGAGCACTGTTCATGCCTTATACATATCCCCCAACAGAAAATATAGTTATCGATAAGTCGATCTGAGTTTTGTCAAGTAATATGGAGTTGGCAAAGTCTGTGCAATTTGCATCTAAGGGGCTGAGTTAGTCGCGCATTTCAAGTTTCAGTATGTAGTGGAAACTGTGAACTCCTTACTACACAAACTACTCAAAGATGCATCTCTTAGGTGCAACTACCTCCAATAATACACCTTAATAGCAGTCAGCTATCATAACCGATTTGTACCTAAATGCCACCACAACTCCCTGCGTGAAGGCATTTTGCGCACACTTGTTCACAGGGCACAATCGATCTGCGATCAGGAGAGCCTTCCAGCAGAACTGCAGCACCTCGGGACAACATTTCGGAGAAATGGGTACAACCAGAAGTAAATAAGACACGCACTCAGACAGACTGCGCCAAGAGAACGAGGAAAAGAAACAGAAGAACACAAGTCATTGGCGTGCATTCCGTTTGTCGGAAACACCTCAAGAAAAATCTATAGAATCCTGGGGAAACACAATGTGAACTGTGTATTCCGAACCCCTGCAAAAACTTGACTCTACTGGGTTCAGTGAAAGATGACCTAGACCTTCGAAAACCAGGCAGTACGGAAAATCATACATTGGGGAGACAGGCCGCACTGTAGAAGAGAGGTGCCGCGAATATAAGCGCCATACCGAATTACGCCAGGCCACTAAATGAGCCGTGACTGACCATTGTATAAAGACTGGCCATGCTATGGACTCTGAAAAAACAAAAATACTCTGTCAATCCTCATACTTCTGGGACTGCGTTACTAAAGAGGCCATCGAAATCCCACTACAGGACGATCTAAAATAATAAAGACAGCGGCCTTCAACTTAATCAGGGTTGGAACCCTGCACTCAGCCTGGAGAGAAAGATGCAGTCCCAGAGATCGAGGCCGGCCGGGGTGGACGAGCGGTTCTAGGCGCTACAGTCTGGAACCGCGCGACCACTACGGTCGCAGGTTCGAATCCTGCCTCGGGCATGGATGTGCGTGATGTCCTTAGGTTAGTTAGGTTTAAGTAGTTCTAAGTTCTAGGGGACTGATGACCTCAGAAGTTAAGTCCCATAGTGCTCAGAGCCATTTGAACCATTTGAACCAGAGATCGAGGACCGCCCCCGACGGCGGCAGCAGGGAGACTGCACACCCCAGTTCAGATCCACCACCTCCAGTAGCCGCAGCGCCAGCCGCACCAAATACACCAGGAGAGGAACGGTGGAGAGGGTAACGGCTAGTATATATAAGACGCCGAGAGGAACAGCACAGCATTCGTCAGGAACCGCCTGAAGATGGCAGCGTGTACGTCTGCCGAAATATTATGTAGATATTAAGACGCTACCCGGTCGGATACCAGAGAACTGTTCAAAGTTATTATACTAGATTGTTCCAAGGAGGGTCGTCAGTTCAAACTTATTTGTATTGAAACATTTTAATTTGTATATTCGGCTCGAGTAACTTCTAGAAGTATCCACAAATGGCAAGAATAATTGTACTGGAATGTTCTGTAGCTGTATATATACCGTATCTGTTCTGGCCAGTGACAGTTCGCTCCGCGCTCTTGTATGTGCAAGTGCTGTATAAACCTTCGTTAAGTGAAGTTAGTGTTCGTCATTCATCTAATTACACCTTCGACTACGCGACATTATTCTGGTGGAGGCGCTGGCTATTGGAACTTGTGATACCGCATATTATCGACGACACAGTGGCTCCCATCAGTCCACGACAGAGCCGCCATTTACGTGACGAGAAACCCGAGTTCGAGCCATATTCAACAGATCGCAATCCATCGGAGACAGAAGAAGAAGAGGACGTCACGATGACCATAACTGTGTGCCACCACATGAGACATCCTTCCGGGTTCTCTGGTGGCGATGGCCAAGATCCAAACAAGTGGCTGATGGTATATGAGCGTATAACAAAATTTGATAAATGGGATGACATCGTGCGTTTGGCTAATGTATTTTTCTGCTTGTAGGGGACTGCCAAGCAATGGTATGAGAACTATGAGGAGAAGTTGACAAGCTGGGAAGCATTCCAGGTGGAACTGCGCAAGTATTTCGGCGACACACAACTACAGAAGTGCAAGGCTGAAGATAAATTAAAGTGCAGGGCACAGCGTCCAGAAGAGACTACAGGATCCTACATTCAAGACGTCTTGGAGCTGTGTAAAATAGTGGATCCTAGAATGAAGGGGGAAGATAAGGTTGCACGTCTCATGAAGGTTGTTTCTGAGAACGTGTATCAAACCCTAGTCCTGAAGGGGGTTAGGACACCATACGACTTCATAAAATGGTGCCAGTATATGGAACAATGCATCAAAAAAGAATTACACGCAACATATTTGAAAGGCTTCCAAACGTCGTAGTCAGTGATGGAGGAAGCAATTGATTTCACAAGGGTTCTTCGTCAGTTAGTGAGAGAGGAAGTTCAGAAGGCACTTGGATTGCCCGGCGAGCAATAAACCGAGACGCTTCAAGAGGTCGTAAGGGAAGAAGTGGAACAGACATTGAACCCAATCTCTCGTCGATCATTCCCTTTAAAACGGTGAAAAAGTCGAGGCCCAGGTGGAGTCACGTTCCTACAATGCCGCATGAGGAGCCTGTTCGGGCACCGAGGAAGACTGACGTCTGCAGGACCCAGGATAACCAACCAGTATGTTTCCACTGCGGACGACCGGGACATGCGGTGCAGTATTGTCGAGAAAGGCGGCGGATATTTGATGACGCCCGCGCCAGAGGACAGCAGACCGATCTTAGCCGACGTCAACTCTGGGGCGACGAAGATGAACAAGAAGATGTGGGTGTAGGACGACGTAGGTCACCATCGCCGCAAGCTAGCCGCTGGTGAGGATGCTCTCCAACACGCCGATCAAGGTCTCCATCGCAGTTTAGTAGCTCCAGCCGATCACCTAGCCGCCGCAACCTGGAAAAGTAAATTGTGCGACCTTCCTTGGAGGTGAGACCGCCAAAGAGAAAAATCTTCCGCCATCAATCACTACAAAAATTATAGGAAACCACGTCGATATCCTCATGGGTGGCCGACCAACCCTAGCTCTTGTGAACTCTGGAGTATCATATTCAGTCATTTCGGAGAAGTACTGTCGCCAGTTGCAGAAACGTGTGTTCGTCGATAGCAAAACATCTCTTTTGACGGTGGCTAATGGGAAATGTGAAAAACCTACAGGAAGATGTGTCATTCGTGTGGTTACAAGTGGCCATACACAGCCCTTAGAATTCATCGTCTTACAAGAGTGTGGTCACAACGTCATTCTCGGATGGGACTTTTTGAAAGCTTCTCAAGCAGTTATAGATTGTGGTCGTTCGAAGATTTTGCTGGACGAGATGAGATACTGTGGACAGGAAGATGCGCATCCGAGTGTGCTGAGACTATGTGTGCTGGATGAAGTGATCATTCCTGCAGTGAGCGCTAGAAAGGTAGCTGTCATGTGTCATGCCATGCATCAACCCGTAGATTTTGTAGTGGAATGTGAGAAAAGCATACTACTGAAGAATAACTTGGTCATCCCAGCCTCTGTTGTCTCGTTTCAGAACGGATTCGGTGAATTGTGGATAGTTAACTGTTACCGAGAACCGCAGATCCTTCCATGACGCATGTGCGTAGCAAACGCTGAGCCATTAACTGCAGAACAGATGAGCGTTGTAGAAACCTCCCATGCCGAGTTTGTGGGCGACATTAGAGCTACCGCTACAAGACAAGATCTTCTATCTCGACTATCACCAGATCTCAGTAAGGAACAACAGAAGGAGCTACTTGCCATTCTTCAAGAGTTCTCTGTATGCTTCAATCCACAGGTGAAGAGCAAATTAGACAAATCGATGGCGAAGCACCGGATTAGCACTGGAGACCATCAACGAATGAGCCAGAGAGCACACCGTGTGTCAGCAACGGAACGTCGAATAATTCGTGACGAGGTGGAGAAAATGATGAAGAATGACATCATTCAGCCTTCGCAGAGCCCATGGTCGTCACCAGTGGTTCTCGTCAGGAAGAAGGATGGCAGTTGCCGCTTTTGTGTTGATTACAGGAAGCTTAACAAGATAACTAAAAAGGACGTTTAGCCTCTTCCACGGATTGACGATACACTAGATTGTCTGAAGGGGGCTAGGTTTTACTCAACCATGGACATGTACTCGGGATACTGGAAAATCAAAGTAGATGAGGCTTATCGTGAGAAAACTGAGGGCCTGTATGAGTTTACCTTAAGTAATGCCGTTTGGTTTGTGTAATCCTCCAGCTACTTTTGAGCGAATGATGGATAATCTTCTATGGCACCTGAAGTGGACGATGTGTCTTTGTTATTTCGATGACATTATAGTGTTCTCAGAGACATTTTATGAACACATAAAAAGACTGAGGGCCGTTCTTAAGTATCTCCAACAAGTCGGACTGAAACTTAACCCAAGAAAGTGTCTCTTTGGAGCAAAAGAAATCAAAATACTTGGACACCTTGTGTCAAACGAAGGTGTGCGGCCAGACCCAGAAAAGGTGAGATCTATAACGGAATTTCCTATTCCTAAGAGTATCAAAGAGTTGAGAAGCTTCCTCGGATTATGATCTTATTTCCGTCGTTTTATCAAAGTCTTTTTTATCAAAGCCAGGCCATTCGAAGAGTTGTTAAAAGCTGATGCTAAATTCATCTAGGGTAGTGCTCAACAGGATTCTTTCGATGTGTTGCGAAAAGTTCTGACGACTGACCCTGTACTTGCTCTGTATGATGAGAGAGCACCTACTGAACTACACACAGATCCCAGCGGGTATGGGATCGGTGCTGTTCTGGTGCAAATTTAGGATGGAAAGGGGAAGGTTATAGCCTATGCTTCTAGGACATATACAAAAACCGAGAGAAACTACTCAACTACAGATCTGGGCCATGTGCAGATTTCGATAGTATCTCCATGGAAGGCCATTTACAGCTGTTACAGTCCATCATTTCCTTTGTTGGTTGATAGGTCTTAATGATCCAACAGGACGACTCGCCAGGTGGGCACTACGTCTTCAAGAGTATGACATTACAATAGTGTAGAAAAGTGGAATAAAACACGAAGATGCCGACTGTCTCTCAAGAAATCCTGTGCAATACCAACAAGACTTTGATGAAGATAGTGACTGTCTCGCTGCACTCCAGGATATCTCTGCTGAGCAAAAGAAGGACGCCAAGATATCTCAAATTATGCTTGCCTTAAATCGGCCAGAGGATGTGAAAGGACAATTTAAGGTAGTTAATGGATTACTTTGCAAGAAAATCTTTGATCCCTTTGGAAAGAGATGGCTACCAGTGATTCCTAAACACATGCGCGTAGATGTGCTACAGAAATTCCATGACACACCTGAAGACAGACATTTAGTATTTATTAAGACATACGATAGGATCCGTAAGAGATTTCTCTGGCCAGGTTTATTTAGGAGTGTCCATCACTATGTGTCCCACTGTCGAGAGTGCCAGAGAAGAAAGATAGTTCCTCAGAAACTTCTTGACCGACTCACACCAATTCCACCAGCCGAAACGCCTTTCCAGCGTGTTGGGATTGACCTCCTCGGACGACTTCCAACGTCTGCTACTGGCAATAGATGGATTATAGTTTGCACTGACTATCTGACGCGCTGTGCCATTACAAAAGCCGTGAAAACAGCCGAAGCAGTCTAGGTAGCCAAATTCATCGTAGTGGACATTGTATTAAAACACGATGCCCCTAGGTTGTTAATTACGGATCGAGAGAAAGTTTTTCAATCGAATCTTGTGACAGAGATAACCCGTTGGTGCAACATTGCTCATCACATGACGACTGCCTACCATCCGCAAGATAACGGGCTTACTGAAAGCCTTAATAAGACCTTGGCCGACATGTTATCAATGTTCGTCAGTGTTGAGCAGAGCAACTGGGATGAGGTGCTACCATTCGTGACACTTGGCTACAACACCGCTTAAGAAGACACCACAGGATTTACGCCATTTTACCTGGTGCATGGGCGTGAGGCGGCTACCACGATGGACAGTGTGTTTACGTTACATCCTGATGACGTGGACGACGACTACATCGGCCAGGTGTTAAGCAGAGCTGAGGAAGCTCTGCAGTTAGCTCAACTCCGCACTCTGAAAACTCAAGAAAACGATCGTCGAAGGTATGACGCGAGCCACCGCCCTTTTGTCTACCAGCCTGGTGACCTCGTCTGGATCTTCACTCCTGTTCGGAAGGTTGGTCTCTCTGAGAAGCTCCTCAGGCGCTACTTTTGACCTTATAAGGTTGTAAGACAGTTGTCTGATGTTACTTTTGAAGTTGAAGATTTCGACCCGACACAAGACGACGAAAGATCAGAGATACGATCCACGTCCTTTTAATGAAGCCCTATAAAGATCCCGAAACCCAGGGTAAAATCGAAGCTCTAACGGCAGGCAACAAGCGGAAAGGTATAGAAGAACTTAGCGGCAAGGGAAGTTCTAAGAAGATCACCGCCAGGGTGAACATCAGTCATCGGGAGTCGGAGTATGCAGGACCGATGACTCGTTCCCGGACAAGGAGGACGTAACACCGAGACGCTGTTCTCTTAAGGACGGAACAATGTCGCAGGAGAAGCCGACTAGCACAGTCCACATAGGGTAGTGGTTATGATACTAGTGTGTTGCTTGGAGGGTCGTCAGTTCAAAACTCACGTGGACTGAAACTTCTTGATTTCTATATTCTGTTCGAGCACATTCTAGAAGTATTCACAAATGGCAAGACTCATTGTAATCGAATGTTCTGTAACTGTATATATACCGTATGTGTTCTAGCCGGAGGCAGTTCGCTTCGCTTTCTTGTATGTGCAAATGCTGGAAAAACCTTCGTTAAGTGAAGTTAGTGTTCGCCATTCATCCAGTTACACCTTCCTCTACGTGACAATATAATGGAAGCCGTAACATTCCAGTGTGCTTGCAAAGTTATGTGGGTACGCTAATATTTATTTGTTTTGTAGATGGTAAGCAAACTGAAGGTATTGTGTGGCAGTTAAGTGATAAAGTTAACCTTCGTTTGTGTGGAAAATATTTTTGAATCCTGGATTAATTCCTTGGAAGTGTTGTGACTTTCTAGGCTTCACATCTGATTCATTTATTTTATTTCATGGTTTTCGAGTTCCATGGATGCTTGATGCGAATGTGTCACAAGGCTGTACAACTTGTTGGACTAGTACAGTAATAACCATACGTATATGTTAATGAGAGTTGCAATCTAAATCATATGTAAACAGATACATGAGGATCAAGTGTTCAAATGACAATGCAGGGTTATAGCGGTAATGTTAATTTTACAAACAAATTGTAAGGATTACATTATAATTCGTATAAAAATCAATCTGTCAACAGTTGATATATTAGTGCTACATAGTCATTACCTATAGGAATTAAACACGTTTCACCAGTTATTACACAGTGTTAAGAAATTCCTGTAAAGAATAGAAAGAACTATTTAAAAGATAAAGTTTTTTTCTTTTAGTTTAGTCTTATTCTCAATGACTGATTCAACATGAACTGGAAGTTTATTGTATACTTTTATGCTTGAATAATGTACTCCTTTGTGTATCATGCTGAAATTTTTTATATCTTTGTGAAGATCATGTTTACTTCTAGTGTATCATTATCATGATATTCAGTGTTCGTTTTGTAAACTGAATGATTATTGTTGACAAAGCACATTACTGAAAAAATGTACTGGCATGGAATAGTGAGGATTCTCAGTTTTTTGAACAAATTTCTGCAAGAGCATACAGGGTGCACTCTACCCATAATTCTGATGACTGTCTTCTTTGCCATGGAGACTTTGTTTGCTTGTGACTGGTTTTCCTAGTATATGATGCCATATGTCCGCCCCCGGTAGCTGAGTGGTCAGCGCGATATTATGTCAATCCTAAGGGCCCAGGTTCGATTCCAGGCTGGGTCGGAGATTTTCTCCGCTCAGGGACTGGGTGTTGTGTTGTCCTAATCATCATCATTTCTTCCCCATCGACGCGCCAGTGGCCGAAGTGGCGTCAAATCGAAAGACTTACACCTGGCGAACGGTTTACCCGACGGGAGGCCCTAGTCACAAGACAGAGAGTGAGTGATGCCATATATCATAAGTGACTGGAAATATGCGAAGTATGCAGCTTTGTTTCCAAGTCATAAAGAGTAGAAATTAAGCGTACAGCGATTGCTGCTGAATTCAGTCTTTTACATATATCAATGTTGTAGTGTCAATGTATAATCCCAGAAATATGGAAGACTAAACTTTTATAATTTCTTTGTCACCAAATTTTATTTTAATATTTTCCAGTTTTTTGTTTCTTGTTTGAAACTGAGTGAACTGAGTCTTTCTGACGTTGAGGGACAGACCATTTGAAGGGAACCAATTTAAATCTTCTTTGACAATAGTGGTCGCAGAGTTCTCTAGGCTGCAGTTTGGTATATTCTCTATCATAATGGTTTTGTCGTCTGCAAATAGGGTGAAATGTGCTTTTTGTGTCATACGCCATGACAGAACATTGATAAAGTTAGGAAAAGTAAGGGACCAAGCACTGAGCCCTGCGGTACTTAACATTTCACTGTACTCTCGTCAGAACAGCTAGGTTTCATTCCTGAATTATCCAATACTACCTTCTGCCTTCTGTTATACAGGTGTGATTCAAGCCACATCCCTGCTTTACAGTACAAGTCATAGTGCTCAGCCTTTAGAATTTTGTGATCTACACTATCTAATACTTTAGACAGATCACAAAAGAGTGAAACTGGTGACATTTTATTGCTTATCGATTCGAGGGGTTGGTTGAAAAATGAGAATACAGCGTGTTCAGATGAAATACCCGTTTGGAATCTGATTCATGCTGGGATGACGATGTGAGACTCTAAGCTGCACTGTCGTGACGTCTTAGTAAGTTTATTATAGAAAGCGCCGGATTCCGTAACTTATCCAAGCTGAAACCACCATCTCTGTTAATGAAATCAGTCGCCAAGCGAATTTCAAGTGCCTCTTTTACCACCAAGTCCCAGAAATATGACGCAGACGCTTAAATTCGACGTTTTTATGCGACGTGGACTGACCAGTAGCAATAAGGTGCTGTGCTGCAGCCGATTTACTTGACTGTTAACGGGCTGGTGTACCTGCAGTGTTCTATACATGTTTCATGCACTGTATGAATCGTCTGTCCGATGTTTCAGAGGCCACATTCACAGGGGATCTTGTAAACCCCTGCGTTCTGGACCATCTTAAACAGAATCCAAGAATACTGCTGTCTTTGGTGGAGGACGAAAAATCACTTGTACTTCATGCTTGTTCATGATCTGTCGCGTTTTTGGCAATAGGCTTCCCACATACGGCAGGAAAGCCATAAATTTATATCTTTCTGAGTCTTCTTCTGCTTTGCGTATGACCACCCTCAGTTTCATTTGTAGTGGCTTACATATCCATTGGGGAGCATTCCTGCTGACTTTAAAAACTCTCTTTAAGTGTAAGAGTTTATCCTGCAGACTGCTCTAAATGGAAATGAGCGTATGGCATCGTTGGCCAGGACGCCTCTATTTGGTGAAGTTCGGCCGCCAAGTGCAAGTCTTATTTCATTCGACTCCAAGTTGGGCGACCTGCGCGCCGATGATGAGGATGAAATGATGATGAGGACAACACAACACTCAGTCGACGAGCGGAGAAAATCTGCAACCCGGCCGGGAATCTAACCCGGGCCCACTTGCAGGGGAGGCGAGCAAGTTACCACCCAGCTAAGCAGGAGGATGCAGATTGCTCTTATCAGCAATGATATGCTAAATTTTGACGCTGTGATGCCGGTATTAGTAGATGAAAATCAATGTAGTCAATATATATCTTGTGACTGATGTAGATGATGCGTTTTGTCATGTGTTCTGGCTACTGGAAGTTAGGTGTGAAAGGCTGGATTCTTTCCAGTTATCCGTTGGCAATGAACAAAAGTTAAAGGAACAATCCTTGAATAAATTGTAGAATAAAAAGGGCCAAGTTGGTGTTGAATTCAAGTGTCAAGAGTATGAGTTTGCTGTAATTTTTGTTGGTGTGCTGAAGTTTTTGATGAGGAAGCCATATTAGGAGTGGATTTTTTGCCGAATATGGTGTGGTGAAGTGAGTTTAAGGAATAGATGATCTCTGATTAAGTTGATGTTTGATAAAAGTGTGATGAGAGTACGGTATTCAAACCATTGCCTCACATTTATTGACAGACCTGAGCTGTGACTCAAACCAAAGTCTGTTGTGAGGTAAAATAGTGTTCAATGATGGAATGGAAAAAAAGTGAATCCACTTTGCAAGAAATACAGAAGCGGGCTCACTGAATTGAAAATGCTGACAAAACGGTCGAGGATGGTTTGTTTAATGTTTTCCAACTTCATTCACCCATATGTTCAGAACAGCCAGGTAATATTAAAGGTTTTTAGAATCAATTTAAAGTCGAGTAACATAAACGATATTTTGATAAACCTTTCCAGTACCATTGATTTTTAAAGAGAGAGTGGGAGTAGAGACTAAGGATATGTTATAACAGGTTGCCACTGAACCCATCCACAACAATCCGTTATTGGTTGTACCAAATAAGCCTGATTCCATTACGATTATATTGGACTCCTGAGGGATGAATACTGTTAGTCTATCAGAATCTGATGGACCCTTAATGCTGGATGAATCATTACAAAAATTTCATGAAGTTAGTATTCTGTCGTCCATTGATTTGAGAGAAATTTAGAGGCAGACTAAACATATCCCTCCTGCAGTAGTATACAACATTTTTGTGTTATGGCTCTTATCAGTTTTATAACATACCTTTCGGACTAAATGTTTGCTCGGCTGCCTTAATTAGAGGATTCTGCAGTAGTTTGCTTATTGATTTACGGAAGAGGGCTACAATGTATACTGATGTTCTGACAGGAGAAAATAGTTGGGAAAGTAACGATGAGGTGTTTGATAGACTGTATAATGTTTTTGGAGACTATGAACTTACGTCAAGTTAAGTTTCTTGAGCATATTGCGACTACATCAAGCATTCATCTTGATCCAGACAAAAATGAACAAATACGAGATTACCCCGTTTCTTTGACCAGAAAGCAAGTTCATTCATTTGTAGGAATACAAATTTTTTTAATGTTTATTAATCTTAACTAGTTCTTTCTACCACGTTTATGTGCACTGACTGTCAAGAATGCTCGGTGGGACTGGCACGCCAAGGCACGTATTAAATTTGAAGGTGTGAAACAAGTTCTTATTAGTGTTCCTCTCCTGTCACATGACATTCTAAGAAGAGAATTATGTCTTGACTCTGACTACGCTTCGAGCTGAGCTCTTTCAAGAATTTGAAAAAGATTGTGATTTGGTTCATAGAACTATTGTGTTTACAAGCCGACACACCAACTGTGAACATAAATATTCTCTTACAGTGGAGGAAGCAATTAGCCACTTGCATAGGGATTTACAAAATTTCGTTAATCAGATGAGCAAGATCCACCAAGATCATAGAGATCTGCAATTTTGTATGTGTGCTAAGCTAACCCATAGATGTGTAGTCAAATGGAAATTATATTTCCAAGAATTCGACTTCACTTTTGTTCATATTCCGGGGAAAAAATGTCATTGTGGATGGTCCCTTAAAATCAACTTTAGAATTGAAAAATGAAACTCTGGAAGATTGTAATCGGAATAATTTTAGCCTTTTATATTTTAAAAAAGTTAGCATTTGAGAAATACATTACATAGTCACTTGCAGGTTTTGCCAAGGAGCATAATAAAAATCCCTCCTTGAACGAAACTGAGCTGAAATGGAAAGACCACTCTAAAACGGCAATTACGCATTGTTATATGGTCATGAACACTATTTAACTAAAAAAAATATCAAAGTATTTTACAGTGGGTTGTGAGTATACAAGATGATTCAATGAACGAGCTGAATTGGTGTACTCATCGGAGTTACGTACATTTCGGAATTAAGAAGTGCTGTCACCAGCTTTGTGATACTTTTTTGCATTGACATGGAGAAGAGAATTCGCTTAGCTCCATGTAGACCATGTCAAAAGGTGAAGCCGCTAACAGTATACCACCATGCACTGCTATTTTCTATCATTCCTTCGAAGATAAATAAACTTTCTGCTGTTAATGTTCTCGGTTCTCTGTGATGAACTGCCAGGGAATTTTCTCGTACACCTCTGCAGCTGTGGAGTTGATGTCAAAATTTTTGTATTTAACTAACATCTCCAAGGAAAGTCTTAGTAAGACTAAACATGAGCTCTTGTGAAGAATTTTCTGAAGTTTGTTGGTCATGAAGATGAAGTTATACCAAATAGTTGTTCACATTTTCGTTCGCAAATTCGGAAGAGAACTTTTGAGCGAAAGAAAATCTAAACTGTTTTATTTTAACATATTTTCCTGCTTTGAAACCATCTGAACAGGCTATAAAAGAACTTTGGAACTTATGTAGATCGTCATCAATCTTGTCGTTCTTCTATCAAGATCTTTTAGGAAATTGTCAATAAATTACCAAATGGCTCCTCTACCACCAGTAATTTTACTGGAGAACCAATATTTTCTGGGAAAGCTTCAGGAATTTTTACCTTTAACTTCTGCTATGGAGCCACAGCATACTGATGTAGTGAAGCGTCCATTGGCGACTGCTGAGCTTACAGGAACGAAGTGTACAAGATACGTTGAAGTTTTGATGGCAGTGAGTTCCTTTGCTGTTGGACAAAACGTGCTGGTCAGGTCACACAGGTTGTCGAGTATGACACATTTGCTCACTCCGAAATTCTTTCCATTCTGTGTTGATCCATTCACAGTAAAATGGGTTGCGCATCATAAAGCAGACGATGCTGACTCTCTGACACCATGTATCCAATGTGTAAGGTTTCTGTGAGTAGCCATGTTGAAGTGCACAGTTGTGACAATCTATTCCAGTTTCAGTTTTAAGTGTATACAGTTTATTGTAGTGTTAAATGGAATGGTCTTTACTAATATACAAATTCTTTTTCAGATGAGTTATGTGTTCAACACTCGCTTCTCGTTTTTCTCATGTCTTGCAAGTCAGCAAGTATAGGCATGATTATATTAGTTACATGTTGTACAGAATGAGAAGATTTGTCTGTGTAATTAAACAGGAGATATGTGTTTCTGGACAGAAAATGAGGTTTTAGTGTAAAAAAAAAAAACAATGGTGTTCTTCAAAAGATAACAATAAGCATCCATACCATACACAGTGTTTTGCAACTGCAAAAAATGTGGGTTGATTCATATCATAATTACCTTTATGGCGACATATTCATTTCCTAATTATATATTTCTGTATTTAATGTTATATTCTTTTCAATGGTGTGTTTCTGGAAGTGGAAGATAGTACTGTAATCATGAAATTTGAAGATATTTCTTGATCATATATATTGTATGGTTCATTAATTCATAGTCTTGAGTGTATACATGAACCTTTTATGTGTACTGGTACTTAGGAGGGACATGCTGGAGTTGAGGATGTGAATCCACTAACAAAAGCGGCCAGTGGGTGATAATCTTGTGTTTTCTCGTTGCAGAAGCGAATCAGTTCATTTTTGTGCATAACCTAATGTAGTAAAGTACTGTGATATAATGGATTTTTCTAGTAAGTGGGCAGAATGCATTTACATATCACTGTCCAGAACGAGGCATTTTGTGGAGTATTTTAATAATAGTATCCTTTACTTTGATTTTCTTCAGCATGTCGTCATGTATAATGCTTCAGTCTCTACATAGGGGGGGGGGGGGGAGGGGGGGGGGGTTAACTTCTGCCTATGCACCGTTAGTTAACTGTTGAGTTGACGGCAGGAATGCACATACGCATATTTTTCGTAGGTCTGGCCACCGATGGAAAAGATTATCACTGATGTTCACTGGGTCCCTAGTTGTAGTCAGGCAGTTGGAACAGTGTGATATGGTTTAGTCATAACTGATCAGTTTTGGCGGTGTAGTAACAAGTAGCGCTGAGAACTAACTAATGATTCTGGAAAAGTCCAGATAGATTTAAGACGTTTATGACAAATATTTTTTGTGGACAAAAGTAATGGGCATTTAGAACCAGCAGCCTATAAAATTAGGAGAGTTCATCTGAATAGCAGGAATGTTTATAAAATTTTGTAGTGAATTCGCACATATGTATACCAACGACTATTGGGGAAGATATTACTGTTCTTGTGTTTTTCTTCTAAATGTTGTATGGTAATGCCACTTGTGTACGTTAGTAATTATTTGTAAAGTATTTTCGTGTTGTATGGTTTTTGTTAATGTTAGAATGACTTAATACGTGCAACTTCGAAAACATCTACATCTACATGGTTACTCCACAATTCACACTTAAGTGCCTGGCAGAGGGTTCATCGAACCATTTTCATACTACTTCTCTACCATTCCACTCCCGAATGGCGCGTAGGAAGAAGGAACAGCTAATTCTTTCCGTTCGAGCTCTAATGTCTCTTATTTTATTATGATGATCATTTCTCCCTACGTAGTTAGTTTCTTATCCTATTTTTTGTGTATAGAAGGCCAAAAGTATATGAGAGTGTGGGTCTTGGATACTATACCTGAGATATATGTTAGACATTTGTTCCATGGCTGTGAGATAATGAGAGGACAACTGATTAGCTTGGTCAACTGTTGGCACAATTTGAAACAGTACTACAACAGCGTAGTTTTCCATTGTTGTTACGCATTATGGAAGCTTGTGTGACCATCTCCTTATTACTGGTGAAAAATCTTATGGTGTTACCCATAAATAAAACGTTCTGTTTGAGGGTTTATACATCACCGCATGAACAGTGCTCATATTCCTATATGAACACTTCTGGTTCATTCAAGATAGAGTGGTAGCTTTCAATATAACAGAAAGTATCTGTAACATGAATTATTAATATTTTATACAATTTCGACTTAAAACATCTATGTATATGTGTACTTTTGTCATATTTAAGTAACATTTCAGGACCACCACGAATGTATACAATTCTGTCAGTGGGACTAGACGCATGAAGTAAACTAAGTGACAAATTACTCGGACCCACAAAGTGATCAAATTGTGTGTTGGCAAAAATGAACGTAGTGTCGGCAGAAGCAGATTACTGCAGGTACTATGATGTGTGCAGTTCTGCAGTTTAATAAGCTTTTCACCTTCACGTTTTGCATCGATACTATGAGTATGATTATGAAGGAGAATTGTTGTAAAGATTTCCATTCTGATTTTCTATCTGGCTGCTTGCAGCTGCGACAGAGAAGAGATAAAAAGCTGAGCA
Source organism: Schistocerca piceifrons (assembly GCF_021461385.2). Lineage (NCBI taxonomy): Eukaryota > Metazoa > Arthropoda > Insecta > Orthoptera > Acrididae > Schistocerca > Schistocerca piceifrons. The sequence goes on from NC_060149.1 coordinate 463,381,718, forward strand.
AGTATGCTAGGTACGTTGCCAGGCTGCAGCCGACGACTCGCTTCACACAGTGACCACATTATCACTGAGATAGCTAGTCAATTATGTAACTGTCTCTCCCTCGTTAACAATGCGATGCCAAAGACAAAATTTTGAAGGCAAGACGATATTGGTTATAGTTTTGCGTGGAAAGATTTTCGTGGGATCCAAAACAGAAATTTGATAACTCGATGTCACACCTTAAGTGAGAGGAATTTAGAATATTTAATAAAAATGATGGGGAAAACGTATTAAATTTAGCATGATAATTCTGTGATACTCTAGGAAGTCACGATCAGAATTGACAGACACCTTATGAGATGTCACCAAGTTTCAATAACGCCAAAGGCTGGATGAACAGGTCTCTAAAGTCTATGTTTTTCTGCACTGCAGGAGCGAAGCTTGCACTTCAGAGATGCGATGTAGGAAGCTGCCGACTTGACTGAGGCTCCAAATACTGTGCATGGTGGACTGACAGAGTAAAGGATACTTTATTCATGGTTTAAAATCTTTAGTTTTTAATGTTTCGACTCTTGTTCGTTGTACAAAGCAGAAGCGTTTCTCTGCAGACCTGTGGCTTGGCGTAGGCCGGTATCGTACTGCATACGACTGATATCTCCATCTAAACATGCTCAGTTAACGTGAATATATTTTTACAGTAAGTACTGCTGATGGGGTAACGTCTTCAGAGAGTGTCGCTTAGGTAGGCACACTCGTCTGAACACCCCCAGCAGCCAATCAGACGGACGAGAATGGTCACGTGGGAGACGCGGGGAGGACTGCTGAGTGGGCTGTAGTACTGACGGCTTCTCAACCAGCCTCCGTCCCATCCAGTCGTACTGTTCCACTCCTCTTCAGGGCAGCATGCCCTCTGCTTGTTTGTCGGCAGCCTCCAGTCGCAGTGAAGTCAGTCTTCTGTACCATTAGCGGTAGAATCATGGCAATAAAGTCAAGTTATACTTTCTGAACCTATGTGTATCGTGCTACTGCCCAGGATTTCTTAAAAAGTGCTGAGTACTTGAGCAGGATTCGAACCAAGAAATGCCCCTATGAAACACTTCTTGCTTTGAATCACGCTCATCTTACTGTATTTTAGGAAACATAGCCCAAGATCACTAATTTTTACTACTATAAAGAATTTATTATAATTTTCAAGAATTTTTCAAATTTTTTGTGATTTTTTTCTAGTTTTCATTTTCATTTTTTCTTACGAAAATCAAATTTTCCTGAGAACGGAAACTAAAATAAAGTTTTAAAAAAATTAAGAGAAACGAGTTCTTTTGTTATTTAATATTTGCCTAAAATTTTCCTAATTTTTTCTTCCTTAGCAGACATAATATTGTTTTGAACTGTTGATTTTTCATGTTGTTTCACTGCACACTCTACGACAGTTCTACCACTCTCACATCTTACTTTATTTTTCAGCTAGTTCTTATCACATTCTGTACACATATTATGATACGCATCTTTTTGATGTTTATCATTATAGAGTTCTTCAAAATCTCTTATTTCTATACACTGACTACACTGCTTGGTGTTGGTCATTTAAAGACTTTAAATATTAAGAAGAAACAACTCAATTCTCAAAACAGAAATTTTAGGGCATGAAAATCATTTTTATTATTTTTAAGTTTCTTCATTTTTATATCTCAATTTAATCTGCCCTTCTCCAAAAAATTGAAAATCCCACTCAGTTATTAACTTCAAATGTCTGTCTGCTAAAATAAACTTAAATTTGTTATTAAGCTTTATAGAAATTTTCTCCTCATGTGTAGTGCGCATAAATTCACAACCAGTAATGTTATAGCAGTTTACAAACTATTTTGGACAAATTAGAATTCCTAGCACTGTTGAACTTCCTCAGTAGGGGCTTCATTCATATATAAAAAATTTGATTAGGAAGTTGAATCTTAGTCGAAAATTACTACTCAAAACATAGTTTTTTCTGAAAAACTCTCATCTCGTATGGAGATATCCTGAGCTACATTACCCAGGATTTTTTAAAAAACGCTCAATACTTCAGCAGGATCCGAACCAAGAAATGCTCCCAGGAAACATTTCTTGCTTTGAATCGCATTGATCTTACACCCAAAGCTACCAGTGTAAAGCAATAAAAGCTCCTTTAATTTCATTCATAAGTCATGCAGCTTTCGTTGGTCGATTAAATTGCTACCAAATGACATAAATTACATAAATTAAAACTTTAAAGCAGTAAGATATGTTGTATCACGATGTGTATATTTTTCGAAAATACCTAACAGAAACTTCTTTTCAGGGCGTATGTATAAAATTCATATAATAAGTTGTTGAAATGAATTTAAATACTAGAAATCGGTAGTGAACCCAATAACTCAACGTTTAAAGCATTAAAATCGGTTAAGAACTAGGCAAACTATGGTAAATAATCTCACTTCACTAGACTGGTGACATCTAGTAATCAGTTATGTTATTCCTCTCAATGTCATCAGTGAGAAGAAACGTAAAGAAACTATTACATGTAAATTGAAGGGGGAGGGGGAAGAAAGGGAAGGGAAGGGATTACTGATGTCAGCTGCATCGGGACATTACTAGAAATCAGCGGCGACAAGTGAGAATGTGTAGCACAGGTGCATTAACCACTGCGGCATCCGGGACACAGTGTTGTCGCAACTGCGCGCACTATATCGCCACGCCTCATGGCCGACTCCCACTCCGATAGAGCTCCACCTATCCGCAGTCCCTGTCAATTTCCTCCATGTTCGTTACTCTGAGATTCCCGCAGGACGTCGGACGTACTTGTGCGTCCGCACTGATGAAGGTGGACCCACCCTTTGGTGTAATTGATTTTCCTGCGAGAATCTCAGAGTAGCGAGCATGAAAGCAGTGGGCAGGGACAACGAGTAGGAGGCGCTTGGTGAAAGTATGGATCAGCCGTGCGGTGCGGTGCGATAACTCTGCGACCTGGATGGTGCAATGGTTTACGCACCTGCATAGTAAGTAGGAGATTCCGGGTTCGAATTCCGGCCTGGTACACATTTTCACTCGTCGCGGCTGAGTTCGCTTAATGTCTTGATGTAGATGGGACATGTGTGAAAGAACAGGTACCACGCATTCGTGTAAAATAAACTATTAATAGTTTCCTGGTTTGCATACCGTGCATGTTAATTGTATTGGTTATTTTATGCTACATATAAAACATGGTATCAGTTTCAGTCCCAGGAATGGCAACACATTTCAGAAAAGCTGAGAATGGGAAAAAGCGGCATATCGACTGTGGCTTCTTGCCATCAAAAATGGTTCAAATGGCTCTGAGCACTATGGGACTTAACTGCTAAGGTCATCAGTCCCCTATAATTTAGAACTACTTAAACCTAACTAACCTAAGGACATCACACACATCCATGCCCGAGGCAGGATTCGAACCTGCGACCGTAGCGGTCGCGCAGTTCCAGACTGTAGCGCCTAGAACCGATCGGTCACTTCGGCCGGCGCTTCTTACCATCAACTATAGTTCTTACCAACTGTGTTTTCTATTTTTTATTTGACCTTCATCACACTTTACAGCCAGCCTGCTCTTTTCACGTCGACTTTTTCAACATTCTTCTTCATCTGTTTTTATAACTACAGATTTGTTCAACATATAAAGTGATAAATAGTGTATTCCGTAAATTAAAAATTTCCATTTAATTCTTATATCCTGAAACTTAGTACTTTCCTCTCTCATTGAAATAACAAGTAATAATAAAATCTTAGCTTAGAATGTCAAATACAATGCAAACGCTTTAAAAGAAATAAACTAAAAGTCATGTCATTTTCTTTTGGAAAACTTGTTACTCTTCCGGAGAATCTCGGTACCTCTCAAAATGTTTGACACAGTTGCCGTGTTGCCTATAGTAAACAAACGTTGGATCTGGTGAAGTAATACTGTGTAGAAGTCACAAACTAAAGTCCCATAAATTAATAAATAAAATTCTTCTGCTAATGCTGTTCATAATCGCGCATAGCAGCCTTCTGCTTCACAGCCACTCGAAGTCTATTAGATATTTTACTTTCTTTTTTTCCAGGCCTGCTTACCTCTCCTTCTAGCCCGATCTTCCCTGTCCAATTACGACTTCATCTGCGAACTTCTCCTCTATTTTTTCAGTTACTGCTGAATTGTTTTTTATTGCTCTTTTTGTATATTCATGTATTTTTTGCGATTGGATGGATATAGAAAATGAGTAATTCTTGTCTTGGCAAATTAAATATTACACATCCTGTTGAAATTTAACTTTTGTCGTTCAGTTTAAACTCGTAGATTTCCCTTAACATGAAATGAAATTATACGTCTTCACAAAAAATAAATTAGAGACTTTTCTGAATCTGATAGGTCAACAAAAAATAACAGCTGCGCTACTGCTGCTCAGTAGCGCGTATAGCCGCCTTCTCCTTCCACAAGGCTTCGAAGCCTTTTGGACATTGCGCCAACAACTCTAGCCACATAACTAGCACTTTCCAAAAGTTCGTTCCATGCGTCATGAATCGCACCAGAAAGCAGGTGGCGAACAGATTGTGAACGTTCCTTTTCCTTTATAATCCTAACCATTTCTGCCCACATATTCTTACCTGGATTCATGTCAGTTCCCTTAGGTAGCCGTTTCAAAATACTAATATACCTGTAGTCGTCGAACCATCTGTTAACCACACGTGACATATGAATAGGCATTCTCCAGAACGGGAATTTAGATGGGCGCATCCAGTTTTCATTCTAGTTCCCACTGGAGCCCACATCCCTCGCCCTATATCAATGCCCATACGATTACTGATTCCTTACCACTTCTTTGGCAACTGCAAATATATCTTCGAATATACGTAGCAGCTTTTGGCGGATAAATAAATACTCTTCCTGTCTAGGCCGTAGAGAAAACTTTTTGATCTGCAAAAATGACACACCTCCAAAGCCGAACACGTCTACCGATATTTGCAGCATCAAAAACAAGGCGGGCTTCTCTGTGAGAAATAGATAATGTCTTTTTCTGAGCAGCGTTTCACACTCGCAGTCCATCCTCTCTTATAACACGAAAGACTGTTCTGCTGCTAACAAGGAGTCTCAAAGCTTTCTGAATTTGTCGTGGGTTGACTAATAGGTGGTTTTCACTAAAGTGGCGTATCTGCCGATCCTGAGCTACTGTTGTTTTGCGGTGAGCACCAGTATGAGCTCGTTTATTCAGATTACCATCATCTTCCTTTCATCTGATCCACAACGCAACTGTCGACTTGTGAAGACCCATAGTCCTTACTGTATAGATATTTGAAAATCCTTGTTCACGTATTGCTGTTACAGCACCCTAGCCTGCTTCAGATAGATGAGACATTTAGCGTTGACTGAATCCTTCATTGCGTATAACATATGCTGTGAACACACTGCCAACAGGAAACATACTGCACCAGCGCTCAGTCAGCTTGCCAAGAGGGTAGTAATGTGTAAAAGGCATACATAACATCAATTGGTGGTGCATGTAACGTGGAATTCAGTAATAGCAAAGGACGGAAATACACTACGTGATCAAAAATATCCGGCTAGCCCGAAAAACATACGTTCTTCATATTAGGTCCATTGTACTGCAACCTACTGCCGGGTACTCCATATCAGCGACGTCAGTAGTCATTAGACACCGTTAGAGAGCACTATGGAGCGCTCCGCGGAACTCACGGACTTCGAACGTGATTAGGTGTCACTTGTGTCATAGGTCTGTACACGAGTCTTCCACACTGCTAAACATCCATAGGTCCACTTTTTCCGACGTGATACTGTAGTGAAAACGTGAAGGGACACGTACAGCACAAAAGCGTACATGCCGACCTCGTCTGTTGACTTACAGAGACCGCCGCCAGTTGAAGAGGGTCGTAATGTGCAGTAGGCAGACATCTATCCAGGTGTCACACAGGAATTCCAAACTGCATCAGCATCCACTGGAAATACTATGGCATTTAGGTGGGAGGTGAGAAAACTTGGATATCATGGTCGAGCGGCTCCTCATAAGCCACACATCACGCTGGGAAATGCCAGACGACGCCTCGCTTCGTGTAAAAAGCGTTCACATTGAACGATTGATCAGTGGGAAAACGTTGTGTTGAGTGACCAATTACGGTACACAACGTGGCTATCCGATGGCAGGGTGTGGGTATGGCGAATGCCCGGTGAACGTCATGTGCCAGCGTGTGTAGTGCCAACGTTAAAATTCGGAGGCTGTGGTGTTATAGTGTGGTAGCGTTTTTGATGGAGGGGGCTCGCACCCCTTGAACGTTTTGCGTGGCACTAATACAGCACAGGCCTGCATTGATGTTTTAAGCACCTTCTTTCCTCCCACTGTTGAATAGCAATTCGGGGATTGTGATTGCATCTTTCAACACGATCGAACACCTGTTCATAATGCACCGCCTTTGGCGGAGTGGTTGCACGACAATCACATCCCTGTAATGGACTGGCCTGAATCCCATACAACACCTTTGGGATGTTTTGGAAGGCCGACTTCGTGCCAGACTTCACCGATCGACATCGATACCTCTCCTCAGTGCAGCTCTCCGTGGAGAATGGGATACCATTCCGCAAGAAACCTTCCAGCACCTGATTGAACGTATGCCTGCGAGAGTGGAAGCTGTCATCAACGATAAGGGTGGGCCAACACCATACTGAACTCCAACATTGTCGATGGATTGTGCCACGAACTTATAAGTCATTTTCAGCAGGTTTCCGGATGCTTTTGATCATGTTGTGTAAATGGCACCAAGGAGAGATCTCAAATCTACACATGTGTCATTACCCGGAGGAGCAACTTATAATCTGTAATGCTGTTTATAAGGGAATGGTCCTTGTCATCGTGATTTAATCTTGTTGAACAACGGCTTTCTGCTTGTCATTTGCGTCTTTCTTGCACGATATTTCAGATGTGTGACTCGCAGTCTTCTTCAGCTGCTGCCTGATACTAATTCCAGTGTGGAATAAGTCCAGTAGGTATATCTATGTTGTGCTAGGCTCTCCGTCTGTGATGCGCTCTATGTCAGGTGTTCTGTCCGTAGTATGCACCGACCAATAGCAGCCACCGTAGTGTTTTCTTCAAGCCGCGGCTATTCCGTGAGCTGTGCGAGTACTTTGTGGCTATTATCCGTTATTAGTCTTAGTGTATGAAGTTCTGAATGACGTCCAAGTCGTGCTATATATACATTTTATCTTCCGATTGTCGTCATTTAAGCCCTCCTGTGATCTAGGACGTTCTGTTACCGTGGCGTGTCGTCTCAAGCGTTAGGTTCTGAGGTCTGTGCCCGCCAGCAGTGGCTGCAGTGTTATTTTAAGGCAAAATAAATTGTCGCTCGAGACTCGGTAGAACGTTCTCAGGTATTTAGTATGTTGTCTGAGGTACCATTTCACGTGCGTCCTTTGTTACATGTACTGGGCTGTTTTCTCTGACTCCACGTTCGTACTTGTGTCCCCTTGGGTCTTGATATTGATCCTAGGACCTCATTTTACGCATCAGGGCGCTACCAATCCCCAAATATAGTCTGAACATATTACATTATCCGGACAGCACCGATAATTTTTGAATTCGATTTCCTCGATAGTGGTCCATAATTGTATGAACCTAAGTTATGTTTAAAATGGATCGAACGGATGAGCAAACTTCCGACCTATTTTCTGTAAGAAAAGAGATATATACTTTAGCATTACCTATTTTCGAAATTCTGCAGGAACACACTATTTGTGCATAAGTGTCAGACGCCATCCGGAAACCATACTTTCTTTGACTGCTGACAATAAACCGTTGTTTTCAGTTCTGCGTACTAACTGATATCCTTCACAGTATAATACTGCCTTTCTGCATCAACGTTCGTAGCAAAATAAGAGTCAATTTCTAAAGCCAAAGCATACGAATAATATAACCCTCTTTTTTTCATTTTCTCCTTATTTTCACATAGTACGACTGCTGATAGAAGGAAGCAGTTGAAAATGCGAATCTTACGCAAGCTACCCTACATTTTTAGTTTCACGCTGTATGTGTGTGTCCGCGGGGGGGGGGGGGGGTGATGTTGTTTGGTGTACTACAGGTCTTGTGTTCAATACTCACCAGCAATAAATATCTTAACTCACATCGAATGACCCCCATCAATTCTGGCAGTGCCAATTGAAGAACGCCGACCTTCTTCGTCATTCTGATTTCTCGTCATACGTGATGTCCTCCACCGTCTAGAGAAAGGACGTAATCGGCTTACAAGGGGAGGTTTGACATGTGGATCACCGATTTTGATGAAGTTTTGCAAGAATGTTCTATACTGAAAATAAAGAGACACGTGTTTCGCGTTTTTGTTCGACATTCCCGAGTTTCTTTTTTTTTTTAATCGAGGTCAAAACTGATAAAGGAAAATCGTGTTTTCACGCTGTAGCTTGCGTACACCTAATCCTACGCGTCTAGACAAGCGAGGTCAGCAGTCGGGCCGTTAGACCGCCGTTCAAGTCTTGGTCGTAGTTTTTTTCATTCGATTTTTTTTTTCGGTACATCTGATCATATTCCAATATGCAGCTAGTCAGACAGCAGCAGCCGGCCAAGACAGTCACAGCAACAGGGTAGTAACTGATTTTGTGACATCAACGAGTTTCTAACCAGGAGTGAAGTTTATAATATAATCTGTGTGCTTTGATAGTTCAGTTTCTCGAATTTCTGCGTGTTAATTTAATATCTGCTAATTTAATATCTAGTAGCCACAGTTCTCACATTTTCGTTTGCGCTGGAAAGGTTCAAATGGCTCTGAGCACTATGGGACTTAACATCTGAAGTCATCAGTCCCCTAGAACTTAGAACCACTTAAACCAAACTAACCTAGGGTCATCACACACATCCGTGCCCGAGGTAGAATTCGAACCTGCGACCGTAGTGGTCGCGCGGTGCCAGACTGAAGCGCTTAGAACCGCTCAGCGACACCGGACGGCTACGCCGGAAAGTAAACCGATTTTGTGACATGTTACAAGTTCCTAATCAGGGGCAAATTATTTAGTCTCACCTGAGTGCTTCGGTAGTTAGGTTTTTGAATCTCTGCATATTAATGTAATTTAATAGACACAGTTCCTGCGTTGTAGTCAGTGTTTACAGTAGAGCTTCGCAGCATGTGCCGATAGTCCGTTTATCTGGGTAGTTTAGTTTTCGACGGTCTTTAGTATGGATAGGTACTGTGATTGTTGTGTGCAGATGTGAGTCGAGTTCCTGACACTTCGCTTTCAGCTCCAGGCTGTGATCGCTTCAGTTACACAGCTTGAGGCTGTAGTGGATGGGCACCACTGGTGTGGGCCAGCTATGGGGATTCAACGAACGTCCAGCACGTCCGAGTACTCTGATCACTCCTCACCGGTGGCCAGCCCAGTTACTGCTCGCACTGAGGTTGACACCTCACCTGTGGTCTAATGGGAGGTCGCCACAGGGGGTAACAGGTGATGAAAGACTTCCCAGAGTATGGCACGTAAGGCCTCCCCAATTAGTCTGACAAACGGATTCCAAGTGCTGTCTGTGGCTGACACTGTCGCTGAGCCAGACGCCATCGCCTATCCTGTTTTAAAGAAAACCTCTCAGCCTTCAAGATCCGGACTATCACTGGGGGTGGGATTTCTGATTCTTGGGAGCTCCAGCTTTAGGCGCTTTATGGGGACGCTTACGGACATGGCTGCCAAGGAGGGGAAGAGAGCCAATGTGCACTCTGTGTGAGTTCCAGGTGGAGTCATTCCAAACGTGGAACGGGTACTCCCAGATGACATAAAGAGCAGATGGTGCAGCCAACTGCAGGTGGTGGCTCACGTCTGTACCAATGATGTGTGCCACTTTGGATCAGAAGAGGTTCCCTCTGGTTTTGAATGGCTAACAGAAGTTGTATAGGCTGTCAGTCTTGCTTGCGAGATGAAACCAAAGCTGACCATTTACAGCATAGTCGACAGGACCGATTGCGGACCTCTGGTGAGGAGCCGATTAGAGAGTCAGAGGGTTGTGCGACCTTGTCGGCTGCAGATTCCTCGACTTGCGCCAAAGGGTTGTTGGGCTTCGGGTTCTGATTAATAGGTCAGGAGTTCACTATACATACAAGGAGACTACACGAGTAGCAGGGGCTGTGTGGCGTGGACTGGGCGATGTTTTTAGGCTAGGAGGTCATGGGAAACACAAAAAGGGCTTCAGTCACAAAGGGTGGAGGTCGAACACAGGAAGAACCTGTCGTAGCTGTGTTGGGAAAGTACCAGAGCTCTAATAGAAAGCACTGATGCTCAAATAGTTATAAGCACTGAAAGCTGGCTAAAGCCGGAGATAAGCTCAGCCGAAAGTTTTGCGAAGAACCTAACGATGTTCAGAAAGCATAGGTTAAACAGTGTTGGCGGTGTCGTGCTTGTTGCTGTTAGAAATAGTTCATATTGTCGCGAAATTGAAGTTCGTAGTTCCTGTGAGTTATTATGGGCAGAGGTCATTGTTGCCAACCGAAATAAAATAATAACTGGATCCTTTTACCGACCTCCCAATTCAGATCATACAATTCCTGAAAGGTTCAAAGAAAACTTGAGTGTGATTTCAAGCACGTACCCGACTCATACGATTATAATTGGTGGTGACTTAAATTTACCATCGATATGTTGGCGAAAAGAAAGGTTTCATTTCGGAGGTACGCATATAAAACATCACCCGAAATTGTGCTACACGCATTCTCTGAAAATTATTTCGAGCAGTTGGTTCATGTGCCCACGTGAACAGTAAACGGTTGTGAAAACACACTTGACCTCTTAGCAACAAATAATCCTGAGTTAATAACGAGCATCAAAACGTATACAGGTATTATTGAACACAGGGTTGTCGTGGGGAGATTGGATATTGTAACCGCCTGGCGGGATTAGCCGAGTAGTCTAAGGCGCTGCAGTCATGGACTGTGCGGCTGGTCCCGGTGGAGGTTCGCGTCCTCCCTCGGGCATGGCTGTGTGTGTTTGTCCTTAATATAATCTAGGTTAAGTAGTGTGTAAGCTTAGGGATTGATGACCTTAGCAGTTAAGTTGGTTGGTTGGTTTTGGTTGGTTGGTTTAGGGGAAGGAGACCAGACAGCGTGGTCATCGGTCTCATCGGATTAGGGAAGGATGGTGAAGGACGTCGGCCGTGCCCTTTCAGAGGAACCATCCCGGCATTTGCCTGGAGTGATTTAGGGAGATCACGGAAAACCTAAATCAGGATGGCCGGACTCGGGATTGAACCATCGTCCTCCCGAAAGCGAGTCCAGTGTCTAACCACTGCGCCACCTCGCTCGGTTTAGCAGTTAAGTCCCATAAGATTTCACACACATTTCAACAACTTTTTTTTTTGATATTGTAACCCCCAAATCCTCAAATAATAAAAGAAAAATATACAAGTACCTATTCAAAAAAGCAGATAAAATATCACTTGACACCTTCCTGAGAGACAATCTCCACTCCTTCCAAACTACAATATAAGTGTAGACCAGATGTGACATGAATTCAGAGAAATAGTATCGGCAGCAATTGAGAGATTTATAACAAATAAATCAACAAACGACGGGATTGATCCTCCTTGGTACACAAAACGGGTCAGAACACTGTTGCAGGAACAACTGAACAAACATGCCAAATTTCAACAGACGCAAAAATCCCCAAGACTGGCGATCTTTTACAGAAGAGATGCTTATTATAGTTTCCACAATGAAACGTTGTCTCGAAACCTGGCAGAAAATCCGAAGAGACTCTGGTCGTATGTAAAGGATGCTAGCGGCAAGACCCAATCAATGCCTTCTCTGAGAGTTACTAAGCACAGCATTCCGAAATGCCTTCACAAAAGAAGACGAAGTAAATATTCCAGAATTCGAATCAAGAAGAGCTGACAACATGAGTAACGTAGAAGTAAATATCCTCAGGGTAGTGAAGCAACTTAAAGCACTTAATAATAAAAGCAAGTCTTCTCGTCCAGACTGTAAACCAATTAGGTTCCTTTCAGCGTATGCTGATTCAATAGCTCCATACTTCACAGTCAATACAACCGTTCGCTCTACGAAAGATCCATACCCAAAGACTGGGAAGTTCCACAGGTCACATCAATATTCAACAAAGGTAGTTAGAGTAATCCACTAAATTACAGACCCATATTATCAACGTAGAAATGTAACAGGATTTTGGAACATATATTGTGTTCGAACACTATGAATTATCTCGAAGGAAACGATCTATTGACGCACAGTCAACATGAATTTAGCAAACATCGTTCTTGTGAAACAAAACTAGCTCTTAACTCGCATGAGGTGTTGAGTGCTATTGACAAGGGATTTCAAATTGATTCCGTATTTCTGGACTTACGGAAAGCTTTTGACACTGTACCACGCAAGCGGCTTGTAGTGAAATTGCGTGCTTATGGAATATCGTCTCAGTTATGTGACTGGATTCGTGATTTCCTGTCAGAGAGAACACAGTTCGTAGTAACTGACGGAAAGTCATCAAGTAAAACAGAAGTGACATCGGGCGTTCCCCAAGGTAGTGTTGTAGACTCTTTGCTGTTCTTCATCTATGTAAACGATTTGGGAGACAATGTGCGCAGCCGTCTTAGGTTGTTTGCAGATGAAGCTGTCGTTTATCGACTAATAAAGTCATCAGAAGATCAAAACAAATTGCAAAACAATTTAGAAAAGATATCTGTATAGTGCCAAAATTGGCAATTGACCCTAAATAACGGAAAGTGTGAGGTCATCTACATGAGTGCTAAAAGGAATCCGTTGGACTTAGGTTACAGGATAAATCAGTCAAATTCAACTAAATACCCCTGAATTAGGATTATGAACAACTTAAATTTGGAGGAACACACAGAAAATGTTGAGGGGAAGGCAAACAAAAAACTGGACGCGTTTTATAGGCAGAACGCTTAGAAAATATAACAGATCTACTAAGGAGACTGCCTACATTACACTTGTCCGTCCTCTTTTAACATACTGCTGCACTATGTGGCATCATTACCAGATAAGATTGATGGAGTGCATCGAAAAAGTTCAGAGAAGGGCAGCACGTATAGAGTTTTCGCGAAATAGGGGAGAGAGAGTCACTGCAATGCTACATGATTTGGGGTGGACATAACAAAAACAAAGGCTTTTCGTTACAGAGGAATCGTCTCACGAAATTCCAGTTACCAACTTTCTCCTCCGAATGTGAAAATATTTTGTTCACACCGACCCACGTAGAAAGAAACGATCAGCATAATAAAATAAGGGAAACCAGAGCTCGTACGGAAGGATATAGGTGTTCGTTCTTCCCGCTCGCTGTACGAGATTGGAACAATAGAGAATTGTTAAGGTGGTTCGATGAACCCTCTACCAGGCACTTAAATGTGATTTGCAGAGTATCCATGTAGATGTAGATCTTTCTTTGTCTCTCTGCATCGAGCGGCTCATTTACCAACCTTAATGAGGTACGTTTTCCACGAGCAATATAATGATATTTCGTTCGGGTGTTCCTAAGGTGTGAGAACTATTTATGTTTTACCTCTCATTGCGAAAACGCTGACAAATAGACGATTAGCTGGAAATCGGCTCCCCTGATGTCAGACCCACTACTTGTTGGATTGATGGCGACAGGGGCAAATGTTGGAGTCATTTAAAATTCTTGATGTTGCTTCCACACAAAATGCAGTTTGTGTGTTAGTATCCAATAACAATAAATAAAAACATCATTATTTGTTAGGTTACGATGGCCTCGAGAAATTCATTGGCTGCAATTCTGTTCTCTGTTGCACAGGTTTCTTTTCATGCTATTACACAATCGATTGTATACATTTGTAGTTTTATATACGAATTACAAACAATAATTGGGCTTACATTTGACACTGTATTTCGAGTAATTTTCTGTAATATGTGCACTTAAGACATTATTTTAATAAAAGTAATAACCACTCACCCCGCAAATCCATGGTATATTTATCTTTGGGTACCGTTAGAACGCTTGTCTTGAGATCGATCCATGACGCCCTGTGGCTTCTTGTATTAATTACGTATCTTTAGAGGAAACTGTTGTTTGGTTATATTTGTCAGATTTACCTTAATATCTTAGAAGCAACATCAATAGAATATGTTGAAACCAGTGGACAAGAGCATTAGAATGAAAGTTTCACTCTCGAGAAAATCACTAGCGATCCGCCACTCCTAACACTTGTCCTGTTCTATCGTCTGACAAAGCTGGTGGGCGGAAACCATCGCAAGGCCTGTCCGAACGTCATGGTGCAGTGTTTCTTCTAGCGATTCTTAACGAAGTGTGTAGAAAAAGATCTCTTTTGTCTGTTTTGTCACCGAATAAGTGTTGTTAGCGTGGCTCCAGCCTGTGTGCCCGTGTAGCTGTCACTAAAAGTCTGTCGACTTAATCTGTTGTAATCATGACTACTTCAAGTCATTCATAATTCCTGTCAGACATCTAATTCAAGAAATTGCGTGTCTTGTAAGTACCTTTTCCATTATAATGTGTTAGGGATGTCAGAATAATGTTTCTCAGACGAATTTAACATCTTAACGTTTATTAAGGTCTCCTTTCACCGAAACTACGACAAAAGGGATGTATAGAAGAACGTTTCATTCATGAGTATCTTAGTGTATAATTCCCTGGTGAAAAGCAGATTGCCGGCCGGAGTGGCCGAGCGGTTCTAGGCGCTACTGTCTGGAACCGCGCGACCGCTACGGTCGCAGGTTCGAATCCTGCCTCGGACATGGATGTGTGTGATGTCCTTAGGTTAGTTAGGTTTAAGTAGTTCTAAGTTCTAGGGGACTGATGACCTCAGCAGTTAAGTCCCGTAGTGCTCAGAGCCACTTGAAAAGCAGATTGAAAATCCGTTCGCGATGTCCACTACAGAAAAAAATGCGTGAGTTGTTTTCCTAGCTGCGATCGTCGTACATAACTGCTTTCCTCTCAGCTTTCATTTCGTGTAATATGTACTAGTTATCCATGTTACTATGTTGGGTAGCATTGTCTCTCCCAGTCTGTTACGCTCTGTACCTGACAACAAAGCTTTGCAGTTGAGCATAACGATTAGGCGAGGGTCTCGCGAATTGTGTGACCCACTGTATCTAGGGATAAAGATCACTCTCAAAAACTAGCTACTTATGAACGCCCGACATCCAATTTTCCGACCAGCCAAATGGTATCAAGTAAAAATTAAGTATGAATCAACAAATAATACGGGTGACACATTACATTAGGGGCCGCGTGACAACACCGAACAGTTTAAGTCTTCGGATGCAGGCTTGGAGAGAAAAATAAGATCCCAAATTACTTTTGACGGATGATGACATAACAACACGAATTGCTCAGATCTTCAGAGGCGATCGTAGGAAAAGTGGAACGAGTGCAAGAGCCGTTTTCAAACATTTGGATACGACGGAACAATTGCTACAAGAAAGAACAAGGAGCCAAATCACAGAACAAGACAAAGGATCAAGCGGATGCCTCATCACAGCAGCAGCTAGAAGTACAGCAGCCAGAAACAGTATAAAATGTAGAATATAAGTGTGGAAAGTTGCTGTAGGTCATTAATCAAAATTATCGCTGTAGAAATGCTTTAACAGAGCAGCACAGGCTAGAAAGTGATTAAAACTGCGTGTGACGAGAAATGGTATTTCAGAACTTTATACATTTATAGAAATTTTATAATATTCCAGGAACATTACAATAAACCTGAAGCTGCGAAAATAGAGCCAAAACTGCGCACAGATAAGATAAAAAAAAAGAGCGTGTATCAGATAAGGACGATTATGAATCGAATTTAGAGGAAGAAAAATAGCTGTTACCAGAAGTTGAAATTAAACGGGAGGAAGTATAATGGAGAGGAATGTCTGAGCAGTGGCCGGACTGAATTCTCCTTTCAGTACAGCACAGTACAGGAAAGCGCCGGAAACTTAGCAATACCCCAAACAATAAACGTGGGAAACAGGAGCGCACCCAGAACAGAAAGCTGCGAAAGAAAGGTAGCGAGCAAAGAGTTTGGGTATGACGTGTCTGCAGAAACGCCAAAAACAAGGGTAAGAACTAGTATCGATCTCAAAAAATTAATGGAGTCACTGACGAAAATACGAAGGGAACAGAAGGAAGATATTAAAGAAATTAAAACGTTAAAGGAAATAATCAAGTCATCATTGTCAGTTAATAAAAATTGAAGAAACAAGAGGAGAATATCAAGGAAATATTTGAAACGTGGGGGGCAAGGGTAGATGAAAAAATAAAGAAACAAAGGAAGAAAAAATGAAATAAACTTACACGTAAAATCACAACTAGCGAAAGCGCAAACAGTAATTAAGAAAATAAAGGAACATCAAAGACAGCAGCATGAGAATGTAAGGTTAGAAAGTAGTTGCGGTAGCTGTTCTGGTAAATGTGACTGTGCAGAGGCAAGAGGAAACTAATAAACGTGTAAAATACATCGAACAGAATGTAGAAGACACGAACTAAGTGGTAGGAGAAGTACACAAAGTACAAGAAGCTACTGAATAGCAGGTTAAACAGGCAACCAATAGCAAACTACGCAGTGACGCAAATTCAGAAAGTGGCCGAACTGCACCAGTGGCCAAGATGCCCCATGTGAAATTTATACATAGTTTTAAATTCAGTAAACTAAAAACCAAACGAAAGTAACATTCCTCTTTATTCATAAGAAATTTCCACAGGTTACTGCCAGGAATATTGAGTAATAAAACAAAAGTTGCTGACATCATAAATTAAATGAAATACGAAGCAAATAACTGGGATACGTGGCTAGAAAAGAAACGCTTAAAGTACGCAGAATTAAAAAAAAAAGGTTCTAAACAAATGTCGGTTTAAGAGTAAACATGACGATATTATAATTTCTATGTGTAATCCCTATATAGCTGGAGAATGGATGGAACTTAAGATAAGTTCTTGAAAAGGAATTGGAGAGAAACAGACACCCTACGATTAGCGAAATATGGTGCGATGGATGGTATAAAGATCCCAATGTGAAGTACGTGGCCATTTAATAGGAACGTCATTGACTCAGTGGAGCAGGATTAGACCATATTTGCGCTATTAAAACGCGACAACAGGCAGCCAGAAGTGCAAAGAGACGTAATACTGCAGCGCGGGATGCGCTTTGAACAAGAATGGAGAAATGAACGGAGAAACAGAAGAGGTATAGGACGCGGCGGTTATGTTTTCAGATACCACGTAGACAGAGTGACCGATGGATTAGAGGGATAACAGTTGAGCTAACGTGAAGATAGAGATGAGGGATGGAGGCTGAGAAGTGGTACGGAACCGGCTGAGAGTGAGAGGAACATATAGGGGTTTCAGGATTGGCCCGACGTCAAACGTATATGGAGCGGCCTCAAACATCTAGGGAAGAAAAAAAAATTACTTAATACAAGCAGAAAAATTAAGTGATGAACAAATCGGGTATTAAATGTCCAGCGTCAAAAGTACTCCACAATTGAGAAGGGAACATTGGCAGTAATGTTCGGATTCACAAAGTTTAGGTACTACCCGGTTGGGCGAAAAGGAATTGTTGTAACAGACCAGAAGCCCCTCTCATTTATGTTATCATGTCGATTTAGTCACAGCAGAATAATGGTGTGTATGTTTGCTCTGCAAGAATTTGATTTTGATATTCATTACATGTCCTGTTCGTTTGCCCTTAGGCCTAAAGAGACCCAACACGCTTCAGCCGGGGGAAAATAGTGTTTGTCTTATAAAAGGGGTTACAAATGAAGAAGTATTACGACAAATAATAAAGTACATCAGTATAGAGCAAAACTAAAATGAAAATCTAGTGTTAATCACGAGAAAATATAATATTGCCGGTGAAGACAGAATCAAAACGTAGTACTTTGTGTGTGATGACACAATGTAGCACAGAAACAATGGAAACGAAGAGTTATAGAAATCTCGTATGGTACAGTCACCTTAACTGTGGGCATTTTGGTCCGAAGAAATGTATGGAAAATCATCGAGGAGACTGTCGGTTTTTTAATATGGTGAGGCGAATAAGGAAACAATTAAAGACATGTGAGATATGTCAATACACAATAACTTCTGTGGTATAACTTAAAAGATTTACACATACTGTACTCTAAAAAGAACCAAAAGAAGCAGTCACACTGGTCCTTCTAAGCCCCTTCTAGCGTAGGAGTAACTTACATAGTGGTGGCAACTGAGTTATTCTCGCGTTACGTACAACAATACGCCTTAAGAAAGCCACTGGTAGCAAGAAGGCAGAGACGATGGCCAAAGACAACTTTGAAAAGGTATACTGGCCCAAGTATATAATCATTGACAGTGTAAGACAATTTATTAGTAAGGCGGGGAACGATGCACTGATACGGTATAATGTGGAACCAATATATGTATGAAGATATAGGGTAGTATTGAACCCCGCTGCACTATTGATGAAGGAAATTAAGAGATTATCCAGAGTATATTGTCTCAATAGACATAGTAACAGGGCACAATGGTTTAGCACTTTTAAAGAGGTTATCAGCAATGTCCCTCATGACTCCAGTGGAAATACTATGTAACCAAGTTTGGGAAGTATAATTAGTGACACGTTAACAAACACCAGATAAAGACGTTACATGGAAGGAAAGAATCGAGAGGACTGAACAAACTCTAATTAGAAGATTTTAAGCAAGAAAGAGTCAGTATGATAAACTGGTGCATCTTATTATTTACGAGGTTGGGGATGTGGTGTTAATATGTACAAATGGTTCAAATGGCTCGGAGCACTATCGGACTTAACATCTGAGGTCATCGGTCCCCTAGAACTTAGAATTACTTAAACCTAACTAACCTAAGGACATCACACACATGCATACCCGAGGCAGGATTTGAACCTGCGACCGTGGCGGTCGCGCGGTTCCAGACTGAAGCACCTAGAACCGCTCGGCCACACCGACCAGCTAATATGTACACATGTTCGGTCAAAGAAGGATGATCATGACATAAATAAAGTTCCATCATTTACTTAAGGGACAATACAAAGTTATATTACTGAACTGCCCAAACACAATGGAACTTAAAGACTATAGAAATGCTAAGCACCATGGCAATGAACATATTGAGAATGTAAAGAAAATTTTGCCAGAGATCTGTTAGCCCCATAAGGGGAGGAAGAGGAAAATAGTGCGTAAAATTAGCCATGTTGAACCAATAATTTAGCGTGATATTATGCAACAGTCAGTAACAATGTCAATAATTTGTCGGTATATTCCACCACGTTTCCTTCTACTTACGTTTGTGATTGTTTATTGCTACTCTTGTAATGGACGATATCCAGAAATTAGGAGTGTATGTAGTTTAGTGACTTACTCTCAAATAGGTTCCTTTGAGCGTATTCAGCTACGCAGCCACTTACTTGAACTGTTCCGTTAAAATGTAGCGATTTAAAAGATAGAAAGAGTGGTCCCGGCACATGCGACACTTGCTAGGTGCTGTGACGGGTGCGAGTAGCTGCAGAGAAATTACCAGAAGAAGCTGTGGCTCAAATAGCGTGATGTGTTGTTAAGTGTCGAGAGCCATCCGAAGGAGTCGCAGCATTAGACTGCAGAATGGTGCAGCGGAGAGGAATCTGGCCCTTGGGTTCAGATGGCTCTGAGCACTATGGGACTTAACATCTTAGGTCATCAGTCCCCTAGACTTAAAACTACTTAAACCTAACTAACCTAAGGACATCGCACACATTCTTGCCAGAGGCAGGATACGAACCTGCGACCGTAGCAGCTGCACGGTTCCGGACTGAAGCACCTAGAACCGCTCGGCCACCGCGGCCGGCTGGCCGTTGGGCGAGACTTCGAGCAGTGACTAAAGCAAAGGATACGAGGGGGAGAATCCAGCGAATACGAACATCACCCCCATTTACTGACAACAGCTCGTGCTGGTCAGCTATTGACTGTAATCCGCTCATCATAAGAATAAATCTGATTTAAACAACGCATTATGTATTCTTCCGCGTTTGCTGGAACCTCATTGAATTTTCGCTTCACGTGGGACTGCAGCCAAGCTGTCTCGAGTACTGTCAAGTACGATAATAAGTGTACGTTTTGCGCTGTGCGTTACGCGCACATCGGATGGACGGTAATACGGGACAACACCTTCACCGGCGCATTTAACTTGGACGGCACTGGCCGGCCAGCTGCAGTTCACACGTAAAAAGAGACGAGCAAAGGAGCAATATAGCTTCGAATGTCATTTAATTTTTAAGCAGAATGAAATAATACATTGCAAATCTCCCACAATACGCTCCTTAGACAACTAGACGAAAACCGCAATACGTTATCGTTTTTAATTAACGTACTATTGTAATTAAACACAAGAATGATGAAAATTCCGGACTTAAGCACAGGGTAATTTCTCTGCATAAGCTGTGTGTAACGTAAGAGAGTATTGATGGATTTCAACGTATAGTTAAATATTGAAGCCACTGAAGATCTTTTAGCTCCTTCCTTATCGGAATCCGAGAGATACATTTCAGTTCTGGAACTGTCACATGATACGTTGATAACGAGCCTATCAACAACAGAATCCACGAAACCATCCAGGCGCAGCATTTTCTCTATTTCTTTTATGACGAGCCGTTCTACATCCCACCAGCGTGCGGCAGTCACATGTGAAGAAGCTGCGTGCTTTAGTTGCAGTGCGTCTGGCAGTTTAACAGTCTTGTTACTTCTCGGATCAAATCCCACAGTTTGGCTCCATATCAGTACCGTTGGGTTCATGTTGTAGTGGTAGAGTAGCAAATGTAAAAATGGAGCATTTGTACGATGTGCTCGATGCTGTGAAAATGATTGTTTTTCATGTTTCTACGATGCTTATATATCTCTGTGGTATAAAACGATGCACATAGTCCAAGTAAAAAGGACTTGGTCTTTCATTTTTGCCTTAAAAATTAAATTGTTAAGTTTTATTAATTTAAACAACTTTTGTAAACAGTCCTTCATAAAACATACATAATTAAGAATTTGTATGTGAAATGGAAACAGGAATTTCGCGCCCAATATGTAATTAGGAACAAGAAGACGTATTATTCATGAAAATGATGATGAGTTTTATACTTTCGAGATGTAGGTATTTCACATTGAACGAGAAAAAAATAATGCTAGAGAGATTTGAACCTACGCACGAATAATGGCGTTGTTTCCGCTATTACGCTACCGACTGCGCTACACGTTCAGTGCTTGCTGGTTTATCAACTGCATTATATAGATCACAGGAAAAACTTCAAAGCCGATTATCTCCGTAAATTTATGAAAAACATTAAGAACAGCCTATTTCTAGGCATTTTTTAACTGTGTTCCACGCAAATGTTTCACTATGGAACAGAAAGTAGCCTCAGCCGTTTTCATACTGCGCATCAACAACGCTATAATCAGAGCCCAACGCTGCAAAGGCTGCGACTGTACACGATTTTTGAGATAAAAACTACGTGGCTAAAGCTTCATTAAGAAAAACGTTGATGGCTGTTAATACATTTGAATATCTTTAAGTTTGGTTCAACATAAATTAGTAGTATGATATATAATTTATAAGTAGGAGCTACTTCCAAGAATGTAACAACACCAGTGTACTTGTGCTAAGGCTTTTGACCAACCATCGCGTTTGCGTTTGCTTACATCAGGTTTATTCTTATGATGAACGGATTATAGCTGTTGTGTATGTGATGCAGCTCTAAACCAGAGCGGCGTGAGAGGCGAATGAGTTTGTGGTGCATCACAGTGATTTAGTATGTGCGTGTGTGCACGTCCTGTTTGATACCTCAGTAGTGTCTCTCTGTGTGTATATCTGTGCAGTGTAAAGATATATTCACGAATGCACGAAATTATTTTTTTCTTATTTGTAGTATTTTTTTTTAGCAAACTGAGATTTTCTATTTATGCCTTATTAAATGTCATTCATGTTTACGAGATTTCAGAAGCATTAAGATAAGCAGTGCTAACTTTAGAGCAAATGAAGCGGGGCTATGAAAAAAGTACGTATTTATGGCGTACCGTACTTGAATGATATGGCAAAATTTATTGATTTCCCGATTTGTTGTCATACACATACTTTTTTTTTTTACTAAAAGTCTTACTTGAATGTGCTATTTGGTTAAAGTGAATAACGAAATGTGGAGTGAAAAATTCTGACAAATGTGTCAATATAGATTTTTCTTTGAGCGTGCCCTTTTATAAATTTTGAAATGGACTGAAACGAAACGTCGTTGTAACTTTCAAATTGATCTTTTCGTGTCTGAATAGTTCTATAGAATCTGAAAGTGAACATATCTTTGTAAATGTAAAAGAGAATAGTGATGGCTGAATGTGATATATGTGAAGTACAAAGTTCGAAAAAGAAAGTCCTATGTTTCCAAGCTATGAGGAAACCATGGTAATTTCTGATTATTTTTCACTTGGTGGGCAGTTTTCATTTTCAGTAATTGAGGGGTCTTCTCTTATTTTGAAAAATCGTTATTTCACAAGGGTTTTGAAAGCAGTTAGTTGAAGAACATAAGAGTACAATTATCAGTTCCGTACATGACAGACGAAATGTACCCTTACGCTTCTTTGTTAAAGCGCAGCCCGATGGCTGCCCCATAGTTTTAGATGGGACAGGTTGGCGCCTGGAGATAGTTTGGTCTCAAAGAGTGAGTCAGTCGCACCAGAACCATCACACGAGTAGGACCCGTACATATAAGAGAAAAGCGATCGTGATTAAGATAATAAGTACGAAGCACGGGATTAATTTCGTATAAGGGGAGCTGGTATATGATTAAAAGGCAACCATACTGTAAGGAATCGGCAATGGTAAATTGATGTAAGCTTGTGATCAGTGAGTGACTGTACTTGTAGTGAGAGCGATAAGAACAAGTAGAGACGTGATATTTGAAATTAAAGTGAAATAAATTAACTGTGTCGTACAAAAGTGTTCACATTTTGTAACCTCTTCTTTATTATTAGACTATTGTGGGAGGAACTGAGTTATACACGGTCTAGTCATATTGATGTGACCACGGCGTATTTTAGACGTTAGCGTGAAGTAATCGTTCACAGACCGCAGGTGGCAGCGTTGACAGTGGAGGGTACACAAAGCGTATCGGGAGACGTGCTAAACTGTGCGGTCATTATCATAATGTTAATGGAGTGATTTACCTGATTTCCAAAGGGGTCAGTGGTGAAAACATTTCAGAAACGGCTACGCTTGTAAAATGTTTGCATGCCGTCGTGGTCAGTGTATACTGTGTATGGTATAATGGTACTATCGAAAATCAACACTGAGGCAACTGCGGTGTACCACATGGCAGGGGAGATGTGTAAAGGCAAACAGACGTGCAGCTGTTGGGTAACTGAACATCCAAGTGAACTGAAGGGTTACCAATAGCGTCTCATCGGAAATCTTACAGAGGACGCTTCTGCGTATGGGGCTCTGCAGCAAGCACCTGGCTCATGCACCCATGCTGATTGCTGTTTATCGGTGATGAAGGCTGGAATTTGTACGCTAGTGCACCAACTGGACGTCCACTGAGTGGTGACACGTGGCCTTTTCAGATGAATCCCGTCTTATGCTCCATCAGACAGATGGCTGTTGGTCTGTACAGCCCTGTAACAACCGTAGGAAGGGACCAGGCCGGAGGGGGGATCATTGTGGTCCAGAGAATGTTTTCGTGGCATTCCTTGTGTTATCTTGTCATTATGTAAAGCACGATGGATCAACATAAATACGCATCTATTCTTGGGGACCATGTCACCCCTACATGCAGTCTGTTTTTTCTTAGGGTCGATGGCATGTACCAGCAGTAAAATGCAATTTGTCGCACAGCTTGCTGTGTACGTGAGTATTCGAAGAGCACCGAGGTGAGTTTACCATACTCCTTGCGGCACCTGACTTCCCAAATTTAAACCCAGTCGAGGAGGAGGAGATCACTGTTTAACGTCCCGTCGGCAACGGGGTCATTAGAGATGGAACACTAGCTCGGATTAGGGAGGGGGAAAGTGGCTGTGACCTTTCGAAGGAACCATCCCGGCATTTACCTTAAGCGATTTAGGGAAATCATGTAAATCCTAAATCAGGATGGCCGGACGCGGGTTTCAACTGTTGTCCTCACGTATACGAAAGTATGCTAACCAGTGCGCTACACCGCTCGGTAAAGCCAGACGAGAATCTGTGGAACTACCTCGATCGGGCTGTTCACGACATGGATTGTCATCCGAGAAACCTAACGCAGCTGGCCATCGTACTGGATTCGGCATGGCTCCACATTCCTGTAGGTATCTTCCAGAGCCGCAATGACTCTTTTCCCGCACGTCCGCTCTGCAATAAGGAGTTATCAGGCTTTTGAGAGGTGATCACATTAATGCGGCTGGACTGTGAAGAGCAATACAGGAAAATAGATAGGGCATGAGTCACAGGCACACTGCCAGAAGTTTAGTTATCGGTGCATGTCCTGCGGGCGTAAGGTCGAACTCTAAAACTGGCGCATGACGAATGTAAGTAGTTTTCCATCCAGCCAGAATACAGAAAGTAATAATTAAGTACAAATAAATAAATAATACGGAGCAGCACCTTACAAAGCCGGTAAAAATGGTCTGGACTATGTCAGCCTATGTGGGACAAATAACACTGCATTTAATGCATATGTGCATACGTCGACGAATGGAGGCAGAAGAGTCACGGACTCTCACGTGAACCACGAAATATACGGGAAAACTATGTCTGATGGCCAAGACTGCGTCATGGAGAGATACACTAAATTTTGGCACAACGATGAAACACCACTAGAGCGAGTGCCAGTGCTTGACCTCAAAGATCACCGAGGCCCGTTAGTTACATTTCTAGGATACCAGAGCAGCAGTTGTTCTTACTAGGGAAGGAGGTGAAGTAAGGCCTGAGCAGAACGAAACACACCATTTACTTTTTACATGAAAGTCCATCGAGAACATAGATATATACTGTTCCCTATAAGTAAGTAAGAGTAAATGTTCCAAAAATTCAAATATACTCTTTTTACTTGCAAGAATTTAAATATTTAAAGAAACCTACAGTCGATACTGATACGATTAACGTGAAATCGAAAGGCAGCTGTGTTTCTGTCATGCTATAAGAAACGCAAAAAAGTGGCGAAGAAAAGATATTGCGATTGTAGCTGTATTTGGCATCACACTGTTCAATATGTTGGAAGCACTGGTAAGAGAGAATGGCAAAACAAGACACAAACTAACCACAGTGAACTCAGTTATATAATCAGTATAGGGAGTTCCAGCTATTTTGAAACACCGTAAATGCACCCTAAGAAAAAAAAGGCACACCGCGAAGGAGTTATGCAAACTGGCCACAAACTTATATTCATGCAGGTATATACGGAAAATTCAAAACTGTACACTTTGGCGGCCAGTGGATCAATGTGTGATGCTACAGCGCAGTTTCACCTCGCAGCTGTCAATCAGAGTAAACGGAGGATATGTCGATACCAGGACACAGTCTTCGCAAATTTCATTTCGTGTACTCAGTTGAAGAGTAACTATGCCTCGCAGACCGGCACATGAACAATATACACAGATGTCAGCATTTGAGAAAAGGACGCGTAGTTGAGCTCAAAGAAGCCGAGAGGAGTGATTGGCGAATCTCTCGACTTGAATTGGAGCTACGCCACTGTTCGACTGGCATTCAGAACTTTTGAAGTTCCCTTCTCGTGCAGTCATTCACACTTACCAAGAAGTCATTAGAAGTTACGGCAAAACGCGAACATTTATTAGTCTGCCGTGGTTGACATAAAAAACCTGTATAAAGAAAATAAAGTTGCTGACTGTTGAAAAATAAGGAAGTGGCATTTATGGTCGCAGTAGCAAACAGTCGAATAAAATCTCTGCAAAACGGAAGAAAGATCTTTAAGAGATTCAATCAGTGGCAGAATTAAAGTACAAATATTGTCCCCCAGTGACAGTTTTTCTCAAAATAATTCGAATTGTCTTTCCAGTTACCTCGTAATGTTGCAAGAACGAAGGTGCCAGGGTTTAGTATCTTTACAGTTCTATAGGACAACTCCGCTGAAAAGGAGGAAATATATTATTTACATACATTGTAAATTTCAGTACTGTCAAATGTCAACGACCTTGCCGCAGTGGTAACACTGGTTTCCGTCTGATCACCGAAGTTAAGGGCTGTCGGGCTGCGCTAGCACTTGGATGGGCGACCATCCGGTCTGTCTAGCGCTGTTGGCAAGCGGGGTGCACTTAGCCCTTGTGAGGTAAACTGAGGAGTTATTTGACTGAGAAGTAGCGGCTCAGGTCTCGTAAAGTGACATACGGCCCCGAGAGTGATGTGCCCCTCCATATCAGCATCCTGTGACGCCTGTGGGCTGAGGATGATACGGCGACCGGTCGGTACCGTTGGGCTTTCCGAGGTCTGTTCGGACGAAGTTTAGTTTATTTTAGTACTGTTACATTCTTGGGGGTAATATCATTTAATTGGGAAAAATTTCTGAATTCTGTTGTATCTCTTTTCATATTAGATGGTGAAAGCTGCTTCCAGCCGCTGCAGTATCATTAAAATACAGAATTATTTGCAGGTACAACACACAGAGTTTACTAATTCTAGACCCATATCACATTTATAGTTATTCTACTACACTTAAATATCTACGTATGACTCTAGTTTTTGAAATAATGGTGGGCACAAAATTAAAATAGATCTGTTTGTATTTTCGTTTCCCATTTCATTTCTTCTTCGAAACAAAATTTAATGAGCATTCTGGGCTCTGAGTATGGTTCGATGTATGACGGTTCTGGCCGTCTTGCCTCTAATACAGCTCAGCGATATGTTATACTACTGCTTACACCAAGTGTATTCCTAAAACGTACAGTATTACCTCATTCTTTAGCTTTTCCTCGTGATCTACGGGGAGACTGTCCACCCATGGCAAAATAAAGTAGTTATTGGATGTATATTGTGTAATACATTAACAGTTGTGTCTCATGACGATGAGTAAAGAGACTTCAATATTTGAGTCTCATCTGTTACATTACAATGCCGTGGTGTGCTGCTGTGTCCGGATGTTCCACTGGAAACTAGTCTATATTGAAGTGTTTGCTTTAAGAAAACCATCTATGACGTGGAGTATGCTGGAATATTAAAGCTTAAGCATGCGTTTATTCTTATTTGAAACATATACAGTTACAGCAGCACTGTAAAGCCAGTGGCACAGCTCACTGAATGCAGTACGCTGATTGATTACTACCAATCGTGAATCATAGACCTGTGAAAAGTTCCGAGTGCGACAGCCCCTGAACAAGGTCTCTCACCCTCAAAAAACACTTTCAAACTCGCTGGTGGTAAGAGACCACCACAGCATGTTTGAACCCGAAGATTCACTGTCGACCACCAGATTTACCACCGAAAAGCGCTCGCTACGAAATTCCAGGAGTTTTTAAGGTTTAATAATAAGTACAGTGTTTTCCTTCTAATGATTATTGTTTATTTCGAACTACTTTTCTGCTAATTAGGCTATCTTCAGGAAATAAGTGACTGTCTTCTGCAGGGGACACTGGTTCTTATGTAACCAAACATTACAGGCGAATATACAATCACTTGTATATGGTGTTGTGCATCAAACTTTTTTCTTAACGTTGAACTTACACATTACGCAATGGTTAATGTTAAACACAATAAATATTTAAACTACACAATATTACAGGTTAAATGGATTTTTTCCTGAGAGTTGTGAAAATGAGTACGTTTCATTTATGTTGTGCAACAAAGAATTTTTCACTTGCTTTCCAATGTAAACTAAACTCTAGACAGTGGGCAGTATTACACACAATAATTAGAATACATAATCTTGCAGTGCTACAAGATATGAGGTTATGGTGCCATAACTGAGCACTAGCAACTTACATTGAGCAACATACATGTTTTACACTGTAAATAAATTTTTTATGCAATGGGCAATATTGAACATAGTGCATGGTTAAAATATACAGTATTGAAGTATTACAAGGTATAATGTTGAAGTTTGTGGGGTAGGGAACAGGAAATTGTGTTACAGTTAAATTTCCAGAGTGTTGCTCTCTTATATATAGGCGCTGATCTATCTGTTCCAGTGGCTTGTCGTGCTACAATTGCAAAAACTACATACTTAGAAGTGTACACTGCTTACAATATGTTGTGTGGCCAGCCTAATATCTAAGGTAGGCTTCCCACTACACTGATCGTTTTGGTGCTTCACACTACTTAGTTTTAGTGTGGGGAGTACATAAAATGTAAATAGAAGTTAATCTAAATGATTGTCAGTTACCTTAAAATCTAAATCACGATACTTAAACATATATTACAATTATATCTACACATCCAACGTCGTAATAAGAAAGCTAATTGATGTAGCAAGGTCACTATTTGTCACTATTTGTATCGGGTTTCACTACATTGGCATTACAGTTGAATTTAATTATGGAACTGACACTAATGCTAATTATTACTGAACACAGTTTCCACTCATTTCAGCAATATCTACTCAACCTAATGTTGCATTGCTGCTCTATTCCTTAATAGTGTACAGTGTTTGGTCACAATTGCTGTCCAAAGACATCTCAGGCGTGGTTGTTGGAGCGTGCTTTCACTCATACTTACCTTACAATGACAGATTCACACACCTCTCTTCAGTTAATAGTGGTGCTGCAACAATGATACTGATGGTACAAGGTTGTGTTGTGTACATGTAGTGGATAGCGTCCTTAGTTTTCATATGACTTACCGTTCGTGCAGATCATGTTTCATTAGATAGTATATATTAAAATTAATATATAATTCTTTTAAATTTCTGGTGGTGTGTAGAGTTTCTGGAGTATAGTTGACATCTTAATCTCATTACAGTAATATGGTGAAACTGGTGGGAACTTTCTTTGTAGGCTCTAATTCATATTTTGTGTATATATAAGTAATTTTATAACTTTTAGTCAATCTCATTTGCTATGGAAGTGGGCCTAGTTATCGACCTCCTCTGGGACTTCCTAATGTCTTACCAGTCGCTCTCTACTACTCAAGAAAGTATATTCCCAGATTAGTGGCAATTGTGCTATTCTGGATGGAACTAATTCATGCCCACTTGCAGTTCATTACCTGAGCAAGTTCTCATGGTGATTTTAGCACTGCCAGTTAAATGTAACGATGGACAATCCCAGTTAGTTTTGAGATAACTATACTTCCCAGTCGTTCATATATAAGCTGAATGGCTTTGGCAACTTTGGACCACTTTGACTTTCCTTGAACCCTAGCGATGTTACATGCAGTCACCTATCTTCAGCACATGACACGACATGCTACATAACAAGCCACTGCACCTTATCTATCGTGTCAGTATCATGACGTCACAAGAGTCGCACATTATCTAAGCCTTAATAACCATGAAGTCACAAACCATGTCCCCTTTATAAGACACCATGGTGGCAGGGAACTAAAAAATGCCAATGAAACTATCATTCATTATGTATCTGGCATGTTCAAAAGCACCCAAATGATTTGTATTATTTATCAAAAATACATAAGCTCACGCACCACCCACATTCACACACACACACACACACACACACACACACACACACACACACACAAACACAAACACAAACACACAGCACGCTCACACACCGGTTATGCCAAGTGTTAGAATGTTCTTGTGAGTCTATAACGTATGTGAGAAAAATATCTCAGTGACATACACACATACAATATTTTGTGTCATGTATCACAACATTATTTCCACATCTAAAATACATAAAGAGTGTAACTTACAGTGATTCATGAATCACCTAAAATAACATGCTACAAAGGTAGCTGACATTTCATCTTAGGCCTAAATGAGAGTATGCTCAAAACAAACGTCAGCAAGCACTAGTTTAGGGAAAAAGAAAAGACAACAGAAATAAATGTGTATGTCAAGTATCACAATATTACTTTCATGTCCAAAATACTCGTACCTCTCAGAATATATAAAGGGTGTTGGCATTTTGACCTCAGGCTTACTAGAGGCTATGTTACTTGTAGTATATTGATTAAATTTTCATTGCCTGCCGTTTTTAGAAGTTTTTCAGTAACACTTCATCTCACTAAGCACCATATTAGGTGGAGAAGATGATAATATATCATGATCTGCGCTATAAAAATGCAATTCGCATTATCGCTCAAGTATTTTAGCTTTTAAATCCGGAACATACCTGCAGTTATATTTCACTGGTGTTCTATACACTGATGCCACAATTTTCGAAACGTCGTCACAACAAACCTCAGGAAAAATGACGTATTGGACGACTTGGTTAATATATTGTATTATGTACACTATGTATTTTCGTAAGACGAAAGGAGAACTACGTAATGCAAGACATACAATGGTCAGCTCAATGCAACATGAGCAAACACATTGATGGAAGAAGCTTACACACACAGAGAGGAAAGCTCAGTATTTAAAAAATACGATCTTTGCACCAAACTAAAAGTTTTTATCAAAAAAATGTAAGGATTTCGAGTACAATTCACACAGAGATTGCTTACCTTTATATGCAAGTATAATTACAAACCTATGATTGTGAAAGCAAATTTGAACTTTGCACCAAGACAACACTGTTAATTAAAATATGCAGGTTTCGAACAAAAAACACACAAGTTGCTATTGTCACAACCTAATTTTTTACAACTTTAAAAGAAACATGGCTTACTTAATTGACACCACTAATGTAACTTTGGCCATTGTACTACACTGTCTGTGTTATTTATCAAATTACATAAAAATTTATTCTACAACAGTACAAAACAGAGCTGCCAGAACTCCTGATATACCTTACAGCGTAAAGTATATTTTCCGACGAGAATTGTTACATGTTTGTATAAAAGTAAACAATGTTATTCCCATGTGTAAATTGCCAACATTATTTGTCAAGATGTCGTGTCACTTCAGTTACAACTGATATCAAAGTCAATGAGACTGTGCTAGAGTAAAAACTTTTCTTTTGCACTACAAAACGTTTGTTATCTTCTGTTGATAATTCTAAATTATTGTCACAAAATACTTTGATGAAATATTGCACAGAGTGGAAGTAATGCAAATTAATATAAGGAAGAAATTGTGGTTGCTATGCTTTCAGCTATCATCTTTCAAGTACATTATAGCAATTTCATCGTTGGTTACTATTTATCTTGCAGTACAAAACTTCTCTCATCTTCTGCTGATAATGCTAACTTAATGCTATCACACAGCTGATACTACATCAGTCTTCAACCCATACATTGCAATGTTACTGTAGAATTGTAGCAGTTTACCCCATACAGTACTGTACTCTAGCAAAATTATAGCAAAGTCGCCCATACAGTGACATATTCTAGCAAAACTGTAACAAATTGCCCCATATGTTGCCATGCTGTAGCAAAACTGTAACAGATTGCTTGGTACATGACAATTACACAACAATATAGTAACAAATAGCACCTACACTGACAAGTTATATCAAAATTGTAACAAAACACCCAGTACACTATCATTATTGCATGACATTGTCACCAGTTTTGGCAATCACGGTCAGATTATTTGTGAAAAGCCATCATAGTTCTACATCTACATCTAAATCTACATACATACTCCGCAATCCACCATACGGTGCGTAGTGGAGGGTACCTCGTACCACAACCAGCAGCTTCTCTCCCTGTTCCACTCCCAAACAATCAGAACAACACCTTCAGAATTCGACAGTAAGGGTTCATTGTATATAGTAATGGGATCATCTCTTCCAGTACTGAAAACTTGTAAACTGCGCATGTGCTGGCTATAGCACTTCGGTGCACCCTGAAAAGTGGTCATTTCAGAGCGATCAGGGTATAACATATGTAAAGATGAGAGTTAGCCTCCCTAGTACTGACACAGAACTCACTGTAATGCAACTGTAACAAATTGCCTTATACATCGACATGTCAATGCAAAGTTGTGCCAAATGACTACCTACATCACAATAGTAATACAAAATTCTAACGAATTTCCCCATACATCATGAGCACATGGTGGATACTGTTACAGACCAAGAATGGACAATTCATGTATGGTGACTGCCACTATCCCAGATACTATTGGGCAAACCTGTCCATTTACCTGGGTGACTATCATTACCATCGGTAGTGTAGTGTGGTAATGGTGTTCGGTTTATATGGTTACTGCCGTTACCTGGTTGCTGTTGGGTAAGGCAGTGATGGCCACCTGACACGGTGACTACTATTACTTCTCACTTCTACCGACTGTCACAGCACTTTAACATATGGGGGAGTAATGATCACCTGACAAGGTGACTAATATCACCAAAGATACTACTGAGTGGGGCGACAATTGTCAGTTGATATGGTGACTGCTATTATTCGAATCATGGCAACTACCGTCACATTGGATGCAACTGGGGGCATTGATGGTCATTTGACTTGGTGACTGCCGTTACTCTAGACATGGTGGCTACCATTAACCCAAATTCATGTTGACAGTATGCGTGACATAACCTGGAAGCTGACAATGCATGTGCCATAACCTGGAAGAAGGTATCAGCTTCTGGATCTCAAACAGAATTGTAACTCCAGAAGCTGACAGTGGACATATGCATCATAACTTGGCATTGTGTATAAGCTACTGTATCTCCCTCATTTTATATTTAGTTACAGACAAATTCCAATGGAAACTGTAACAAATTGTCTCATACATCGTCATGTTGCAGTAAAGTATAAAAAATTTGCTTTGTGCAATACCATATTACAGCAAAAATTCTAACAAATTACCCCATGCACTTCTATGTTGCAGCAAAACACTAGCAAATTGCCCCTATTATAGCAAAATTGTAACAAATTGCCACATACATCGACTTGTTACAGAAAAATCGTTTCAAATTGTCCCTTTCACGGCAAGTGGGTTTCAGCTGTAGTATCTCAAATAGCATGTCAAGTAACATATAGCCTCATCAAACATCATAATTAGAGATTTACCCATTTATTACCATTGTTAGAAAAAATTGGAACAAATTGCCCCATATGTCGCCAATTAAACAAATTCAGACCCATCCTAGTAAACTTTGTCTTGATCCAACAAGCAAAAGCGATTAATCGGAAAATTGACTCTTGTCAACTGCTGCGCATCAAGACTTGTTCCAAAAAGCAAAATACTTCGTGTCCACAGGTCAGCTTCGTGTACACAGGTCAGCACTGTATCAATGATGACACAGTCGACATCGCACTTTAGTATACTGTCATGAAGGTGCAACTCTGGTCACTGACTTTCGTCTCCTTTAAACATAACCTAAGATGGCGGATACATACAAATTGGTTGTTTCGATTAAATGACGAGTAAAATACTGCATTTATTGTGACATATGAGGTAATTTGGTATAGTTTTGCTGTAATATAGCGATTTAGGGGACAGTTTGCTACATTTCTGTCACACAACGATCTAAGGGGATGATGTTGCGTCTTTCGATGTAACATGAAGATATGTGGTGCAGTTTACTACAATTTCTTGTAACAATCATCTTATGTGGTGGATTTCGTTACAAATTTGCTATAACATTTTGGTGCATGGGGCAATTTGCAACAATTTTTCTGTAGCCTGTAATGTGTTGACCAAAATAGCATCTAGACTTCACTGTGGAACAGCATAGTTCAGCATTATCACTGAAGACGACCAACGTTTATACAGCAAGATATAGTTTTTATCTTAGCATTAGGGTCTCTATAATACTTGTCTGACTTTGATATCGGCTTTAGCTGAACTAAGACGAGTTTTTAAGAAATGACACTGACGCTTTATATGGTAAAAATATCAACAAATTCTCTTTGAAAAATGAACCTTAGGCTGTAAATTAGCTGAGTAGATGGTGTAGAAAACAATCATCTATTTTGATGAATAATACAGACAATTTTGATTATTTTATATGTGGTGCTAATGGCGAACAAAGCTCATTGGTAATTTCTACTTAGCCTGTAATTTAGTTTCCTTTTTCTACTGTCATCAAGGAATAGGTTACAACAGTAGTTCCTCGTCTGTTTTGTACACGGAAGCCTTACATAATGTGATAAATATATTTTCTTTTAATACAGCGAATTTTTTGGGTGGTTTAAACTTTGCTTTCTGTGTATGGAGGCTACTTGCATCCTTGTTTTTGGCCATGTTGTATTATGTTTATATCTGTACTTCCTGTATTACATAGCTCTCCTTACGTATTATGAAATTATGTAGTTATACAATGCATTAAACATTTTGTCGAAATTTATTATTTTTAACAAGTTTTGTGGAGTTAAAGAGAGAAAATATGCGACGTTGTACAAAGCGTCTGTGGAACGTAACTGCAGGTAGAATAAAAAAAAGCTACCTTAGTCAGGCTATAATGTCAATTATATTTCTGTAATGTAGAACGTGTTGCACTATTTTCTCCCACACCTAAAATGGAGCTTGTGTGTGTGTGTGTGTGTGTTGTGTGTGTGCATGCATATTGCAGGTTGTTCATATACTTCTTAATACGTCAGGAAACAGAATTCAAAAGTTTCGAATACGTCTCTGAACATGATGCAAATTGAAGCAATTTAGGTGAAGCTTACCTACTTTCATGAAGAACACAAGTCATTCGGATTCTTTTGTACGTCATACAAAATTAAAATTCAGATCGTTTGGATACTTTTGAACATGTCAGCTACGTACTGATTGTCTGTTTCGTCGGTATTTTTGAATTTCGTGCCAACATGATTTCATGCAAAGAAGCTGAGTTTCTGACACCATTATTATGATGTCGTAGCTAGGTGGATGGCTAGTGATGATAATGTCATTGGTAAGAGGGCGTGGCTTGCGAAGTCGAATGTGAAGTGAAGCGTGACGGGACCACCGTTATTTTCTATATACATAAAGGATCTGGCGCACAGGGTAAGCAGCAGTCTATTGCCGTTTGCTGACGATGCTGTGTTGTATGAGAAGGTGTCTTCGTTGTGTGACTATAGGTGCATAAAAGATGATTTAGGTAAAATTTCTAGTTGACGTGATGAATGGCTGCTAGCTATAACTGTAGAAAAATGTAAGAAATTGCAAATAAGTAGGAAAAAAACAGTAATGGTACAGGGTACACTCCGCCACGCACCGTACGATGGCCTACACAGTATGTATGTAGATGCAGACGTATTATTGTTTTATAGTACACGTCTAGTGCCATGCGACCAACTTGAGGAACAAATCTCCATAGTCTTCTGTAGATGAAATTGCAACAGAAAAGCAATAACAGGTAAAGTAAAATGTTTATGATCCTAAAAAGACGACAAGCTGTCAAGTTTATATAAACGCAATCAACAGTGTAAGGCAGGAATGAGCTTAGTTTTCAAGAGGTTCATCGACAAAAAAGAAAATGTGACCTATGAGAATTTAGATTTGAAAGAGAGTGGACAATGCTAAGAATCTTCAATTCTTGTGGTAAATTACTGAATATCTAGTCATTAAAATACTGCCGCTTTCCAACATAAGAGTCAAGGAGGTGCTTGCAAGGTGCTATTTCTTGGGAATAAGCTGATATTGTTCACAAGAAACGAAATTAAAGAACATATACAGGACGTTTCACTATAACTGTTTGCCTCTGTAAGTTACAAAGTAATAGGCGACGGAAATATTTATTGCGGTAGGTCACCACAAGAAACGTTACATTGTCTGTGGAGCTATGAGCATAGTTTATTGTGTTATTATCCAAAGAGTTACAGCAAAAAGATACAATTTATTAAATGGAACAGTAGTTGTTTCTATCATGCACTGGAATCAGTAACACTAGCTGTGTATACATCAATTTAAATTACGTTCCTATCACCTTTAGTTTGGGAGCTACAACCCTTCAAAGTTTCAGGGGCAGACCGCACACGCTACGCATAACGCAATGCACCTTCTGAATGTGGTGTGGCCGAGTTGTAACGTGGCCGGTGTCACGGAGCGAGAAGCTTCCTCAAAGCGCTGTTAGACTGCCGACTGTCGCCGCACACGGCCGTATACCCGACAGTTCGAGCCTAACAAACAAACGGGGCTCAATATACCACAGTTACTGAGATACTATAATACAGGGAGCAAAAGGCTATTTACAATTTGTACAGAAACCAGATGGCAGTTAAAAGAGTCGAGGGGCATGAAAAGCAAGCAGTGGTTAGGAAGGGAGTGAGACAGGGTTGTAGCCTATCCCTGATGTTATTCAATCTGTATACTGAGCAAGCAGTAAAAGAAACAAAAGAAAAATTCAGAGTAGGAATTAAAATCCATGGAGAAGAAATAAAAACTTTGAGGTTTGCCGATAACATTGTAATTCTGTCAGAGACAGAAAAGGACCTGGAAGAGCAGCTGAACGGAATGGACAGTGTCTTGAAAGGAGGATATAAGATGAACAACAACAAAAGCAAAACGAGGATAATGGAATGTAGTCGAATTAAATCGGGTGATGCTGAGGGTATTAGATTAGGAAATGAGACGCTTAAAGTAGTAAATGAGTTTTGCTATTTGGTGAGCAAAATAACTGATGATGGTCGAAGTAGAGAGGATATAAAATGTAGACTGGCAATGGCAAGGAAAGCGTTTCTGAAGAAGGGAAATTTGTTAACATCGAGTATAGATTTAAGTGTCAAGAAGTCGTTTCTGGAAGTATTTGTATGGAGTGTGGCCATGTATGGAAGTGAAACATGGACGATAAATAGTTTGGACAAGAAGAGAATAGAAGCTTTCGAAATATGGTGCTACGAAGAATGCTGAAGATTAGATGGGTAGATCACATAACTAATGAGGAGGTATTGAATAGAATTAGCGAGAAGAGATACTTGTGGCACACCTTGACTAGAAGAAGGGATCGGTTTGTAGCACATGTTTTGAGACTTCAAGGGATCACCAATTTAACATTGGAGGGCAGCGTGGAGGGTAAAAATCGAAGAGGGACACCAAGAGATGAATACACTAAGCAGATTCAGAATGATGTAGGTTGCATTAGCTACTGGGAGATGAAGAAGCTTGTACAGGATAGGGTAGCATGGAGAGCTGCATGAAACCAGTGTCTGGACTGAAGGCCACAACAACAACGACAACTGACATCGGATGAAGATGGCATAGACGAACAACGGGTACGTCGACAAGTTGTTGATGCTCGGCTAGTGTTGACACGATGCCACTCAAGCAGCCATGGCGTACGCCGCGATGTATCCTAGGCGAAGAGCTCCGTCTGCAATTACGTTTTTACGTGCCGAACAACGACTTCGGGAAAAAGGCAGCTTGGTAATGGGCCGCAGTAACAGACGAAGAACTGCAAGAACTGAAGAGACAGAGGTGTTTGCTTCACCTGCAGTACACCACGATCCTCATGTCAGCTTACGAGCCGTTGCTGCAGTTGCTGGTGTCAGTCTCACATCTGTGTGGCGTATAGTACACGGCCACAGGTTTCACCGGTACCGCCTGTCACTGACACAGGAGCTGCATGGGAACGATTTCCGTACGAGAGTTACATTCTGTGAATGGGCCATGCGTAATTTCACGTTGAAGTCGTTAGAAGGTATTATGATCTCTGATGTGTCCTCGTTCACAAATCATGGTGCACTGACAATACTCGGTGGTTACTACCTGTCAACCGTCAACGTAGGTGATCTATATATGAATGGTGTGGGATCCTTGGGGACTAAATCATCGGTCCACACTACTTCCCAGGTACACTGATAGGTGAGTTATATCGCGCGTTTATAGTCGACAGTTTGGGTGATTTTCTGGAACATGTGTGCCTACACACGAGTGTTCATTTGTGGATGCAGCATGATGGTCACCCAGCCCATTCTGCGCGTGCTGTTGTGGAAGAACTAAACAACAGGTTTGGAGAAAGGTGGTTGGAGCGCCATGGTCCTCATTCATGGTCCTCACCATCGCCCAATTTAACATAATTAGATTTCTTTTCGTGGGGATATCTAAAGGATCGTGTTTATGTCACTGAGCCCACATCTCCAGATGATCGGAAACGGCGCATCAAGGACGCATGTTGTTGCGTGACACCGGCGAGGTTACATCTCGTCCGCAGATCCTTCAGAATGCGCATTGCACTGTGCA
This sequence comes from Schistocerca piceifrons, assembly GCF_021461385.2. Lineage (NCBI taxonomy): Eukaryota > Metazoa > Arthropoda > Insecta > Orthoptera > Acrididae > Schistocerca > Schistocerca piceifrons. The sequence goes on from NC_060149.1 coordinate 463,419,808, forward strand.
TTCAGGAACATGGACACACATTTGAACATCTCATTTAAAAGAACTTCCCACCGGCAGAACATCCATCACCCACCACACAGCTATATATTATGCACAACATGTGGTATCTGTCCCTGAAATTTTGAAGGGTTGTAGCTCCCAAACTAAAGGTGATAGGAATGTAATTTAAACTGATGTATACACAGCTTGTGTTAGTGATTCCTGTGTATGATAGAAACAACTATTGTTCCATTGAAAAATTGTATCTTTTTGCTGTAACTCTTTGGATAATAACACAATAAACAATGTTCACAGCTCCGCAGACAGTGTAACGTTTTTTATGGTGACCAACCGCAATAAGTATTTCCGTCGCTTATTACTTCGTAACTTACAGAGCCAAACACATTTAGTGAAACAACCTGTATATTTAGAAGCCAACCCAGCGTAATTAACAGCAGTCGCGATCGCCGCAACCGTCCGTTTCTGAGCGAAAAAGACCCTTTGAGAATGGATACAGTAACCCCAAATTATCATTCGATGCGTCATAAGCGAATGAAAATAAGAAAAGTAGACTACTTTTCATGTCGAACTCTCATTTACTTCACTTACTTCAGATGTAGATGTAAACGCCACACATTCAAGGTCAATGACTGTACATTATGTCACCCGGGTTCAAGTGCAGACGAAGTGGCTCTATGCCTTCACAGCCATTGTATCTACATAGACGAAAGAATCATATTATGTTCACCGTCGCTAACTGAACACTTATCTTATTGCTCCACATGCATTCTGTAATCAGCAATGTTCTACATGAGGTCCTCTTCGAAAGCATCATTAGTGTTCGATCTGTTGCGTTGCATTCGCCTTTTCCCTGCTTAAGCATTTTTGTTACCTGGAAACCAAATTCGTAAATCAATTTCTCATCCATACAAGTAATTGTTTAGCGATTTTACAGAAAATCTCAGAATTTACTACAACTGTTTGCTACAGATTTTTACATGATACTCTAACAACCATTCGGACAGGCGTAGGTGGACGTAGGGAGAGGTTGTAGGTAAAAATCTCTCAAACGTCTTGACCGATTTACTTCCGATTTTTACATGATACTCTATTAAACCTACTGACGGACATAGGCAACATATTTCTTTAATATATGAAGGCATACCCATAACAAATAGAACTTATTTATTTGTGGCCAGACCTTTTGTAGTACCACATTTAGTCGCTAGGAGCGCATAGAAGGAACATTCCAAACTCATTAAATCGAATGCCGTCGCCGAAGAAGGTCAGTATTAGTTTCGGCAGAGCTTATAATGACAAGTGTTTAGTGTGATTGTCGTTTGTGCAATGGCAGCATGCAGAGGTTAATTTGTGGAACAGAAACTTTTGAATGTTAAAAACGGTGTAGAAGGACGGTGCTATGGGGAAAACTCAAGTTTCAATAATGGTGAAATGTCAGTTGATGAGCCTCTCGTTCTAGTCATCCTTCCGCGGGTCGGATACATGAAAATGTTCAAAACGTTCGTGTAGTCAGCAACGAAGATCGACGGCGGACTGTTAAAAAAGTTGTGGAGCTGTGAGGAGTGACTTGGTGTTCACTGCAGCGAATTTTAACAGAAGATTTGGAAATGAAAAGGAAAGGGTGGCTGCCAAATTCGTGTCACGACTGCTGACTGAGGAACAAAAACAGTCGCGTCGAAGTGTGGTGTGCTTTGAAAGAAGAATCCCGAAATAATCCAATTTTTTTCAAAAATTTTCACAGGTGACGAAACTTGGAGCTATGCTTACAATATTGAACCAAAGCAACAATCAAGTCAGTGGAAGACTTCAAGCTCACCTCGCCCTAAGACACTCATCATGTGAAATGAAACATTAAGACTTTGCTGATATGTTATTTCCAGGCTTTCTACTCAGAAGCTTTGAAAAGATCGCTAAACAGTGTGTGATGGAAGCGGCCTAATTTTGAGCAGTCCGGTGATAGGTTTATGAGTCGTTACAATGCCCCTGCTTACAAAAACCGGCCTGTATGACAATCTTGACCAAAAGTGTATGCCCCATGTTTCCAGCTCGCCATACTCACCCGACCTTGCGCTGTGCGACTTTTTTTTGTTTTCTAAAGTGAAAACAGACATGAAATGATAGTGTTTTGCTGTTGTTGTTGAGGAGAAGAAAAAAAAAGGAGAAGATGTCTAACGTCACAAAAGATGAATTTCAACGAAGTTTAGAAAAATAGGATAATACACTCCTGGAAATGGAAAAAAGAACACATTGACACCGGTGTGTCAGACCCACCATACTTGCTCCGGACGCTGCGAGAGGGCTGTACAAGCAATGATCACACGCACGGCACAGTGGACACACCAGGAACCGCGGTGTTGGCCGTCGAATGGCGCTAGCTGCGCAGCATTTGTGCACCGCCGCCGTCAGTGTCAGCCAGTTTGCCGTGGCATACGGAGCTCCATCGCAGTCTTTAACACTGGTAGCATGCCGCGACAGCGTGGACGTGAACCGGATGTGCAGTTGACGGACTTTGAGCGAGGGCGTATAGTGGGCATGCGGGAGGCCGGGTGGACGTACCGCCGAATTGCTCAACACGTGGGGCGTGAGGTCTCCACAGTACATCGATGTTGTCGCCAGTGGTCGGCGGAAGGTGCACGTGCCCGTCGACCTGGGACCGGACCGCAGCGACGCACGGATGCACGCCAAGACCGTAGGATCCTACGCAGTGCCGTAGGGGACCGCACCGCCACTTCCCAGCAAATTAGGGACACTGTTGCTCCTGGGGTACCGGCGAGGACCATTCGCAACCGTCTCCATGAAGCTGGGCTACGGTCCCGCACACCGTTAGGCCGTCTTCCGCTCACGCCCCAACATCGTGCAGCCCGCCTCCAGTGGTGTCGCGACAGGCGTGAATGGAGGGGCGAATGGAGACGTGTCGTCTTCAGCGATGAGAGTCGCTTCTGCCTTGGTGCCAATGATGGTCGTATGCGTGTTTGGCGCCGTGCAGGTGAGCGCCACAATCAGGACTGCATACGACCGAGGCACACAGGGCCAACACCCGGCATCATGGTGTGGGGAGCGATCTCCTACACTGGCCGTACACAACTGGTGATCGTCGAGGGGACACTGAATAGTGCACGGTACATCCAAACCGTCATCGAACCCATCGTTCTACCATTCCTAGACCGGCAAGGGAACTTGCTGTTCCAACAGGACAATGCACGTCCGCGTGTGTCCCGTGCCACCCAACGTGCTCTAGAAGGTGTAAGTCAACTACCCTGGCCAGCAAGATCTCCGGATCTGTCCCCCATTGAGCATGTTTGGGACTGGATGAAGCGTCGTCTCACGCGGTCTGCACGTCCAGCACGAACGCTGGTCCAACTGAGGCGCCAGGTGGAAATGGCATGGCAAGCCGTTCCACAGGACTACATCCAGCATCTCTACGATCGTCTCCATGGGAGAATAGCAGCCTGCATTGCTGCGAAAGGTGGATATACACTGTGCTACTGCCGACATTGTGCATGCTCTGTTGCCTGTGTCTATGTGCCTGTGGTTCTGTCAGTGTGATCATGTGATGTATCTGACCCCAGGAATGTGTCAATAAAGTTTCCCCTTCCTGGGACAATGAATTCACGGTGTTCTTATTTCAATTTCCAGGAGTGTATATTAGACAAGTACACAGTTGGACCAGCGTTCGTGCTGGACGTGCAGACCGCGTGAGACGACGCTTCATCCAGCCCCAAACATGCTCAATGGGGGACAGATCCGGAGATCTTGCTGGCCAGGGTAGTTGACTTACACCTTCTAGAGCACGTTGGGTGGCACAGGATACATGCGGACGTGCATTGTCCTGTTGGAACAGCAAGTTCCCTTGCCGGTCTAGGAATGGTAGAACGATGGGTTCGATGACGGTTTGGATGTACCGTGCACTATTCAGTGTCCTCTCGACGATCACCAGTGGTGTACGGCCAGTGTAGGAGATCGCTCCCCACACCATGATGCCGGGTGTTGGCCCTGTGTGCCTCGGTCGTATGCAGTCCTGATTGTGGCGCTCACCTGCACGGCGCCAAACACGCATACGACCATCATTGGCACCAAGGCAGAAGCGACTCTCATCGCTGAAGACGACACGTCTCCATTCGTCCCTCCATTCACGCCTGTCGCGACACCACTGGAGGCGGGCTGCACGATGTTGGGGCGTGAGCGGAAGACGGCCTAACGGTGTGCGGGACCGTAGCCCAGCTTCATGGAGACGGTTGCGAATGGTCCTCGCCGATACCCCAGGAGCAACAGTGTCCCTAATTTGCTGGGAAGTGGCGGTGCGGTCCCCTACGGCACTGCGTAGAATCCTACGGTCTTGGCGTGCATCCGTGCGTCGCTGCGGTCCGGTCCCAGGTCGACGGGCACGTGCACCTTCCGCCGACCACTGGCGACAACATCGATGTACTGTGGAGACCTCACGCCCCACGTGTTGAGCAATTCGGCGGTACGTCCACCCGGCCTCCCGCATGCCCACTATACGCCCTCGCTCAAAGTCCGTCAGTTGCACATACGGTTCACGTCCACGCTGTCGCGGCATGCTACCAGTGTTAAAGACTGCGATGGAGCTCCGTCTGCCACGGCAAACTGGCTGACACTGACGGCGGCGGTGCACAAATGCTGAGCAGCTAGCGCCTTTCGACGGCCAACACCGCGGTTCCTGGTGTGTCCGCTGTGCCGTGCGTGTGATCATTGCTTGTACAGCCCTCTCGCAGTGTCCGGAGCAAGTATGGTGGGTCTGACACACCGGTGTCAATGTGTTCTTTTTTCCATTTCCAGGAGTGTATATTACTGCAAGTGGAGAGAATTTTAAATTATATTGAAGGTTTCTGCTTAAAATGTGAATTGGGTACCCCCTTGTGTATTGCACATAAATATATATTCAAAATCTATACTATTATACAAAGACAGGTCGATGCTGAAAGCTGTTACCAAAAATCTCTAAAGGTTCTTGGCCGATTTACTTCATACTTTTAAACGAGACTCTGATACAACATTTGGACAACGTAGAATACATATTTTTTTAATGTATTGGTGCACATGGACATGGGATTCAGCTAATCCATTCATTCATCACAAATTCTACAGAATCCATTACTTATCAGACATGCAGAACATCCTGCCAGCTATTGCTGCAAAAATAATAGACATCATATTATCTATCCAAAACATGCACTTCGTAACCATGTACTTGAATATACACTTACATGCAATTTCCATTATTTTTATTCAGTATGGGACAAACATTTTTCTGGACCCATATCACAACGCATTTCTTCACACTCTCCCTTTCCATGATGTTCTATGACTTCGTTCTTCTCGTCTATCTTATCTTCCTTGCAGACATCGCGCTGTAACAGACATAATTTCATTAATTGCGCAATGCAATCGATTCCCGAGTTTATGCATTTGAATTTGTTACGGCTCCAGATACTCCAACTGATCAAAAGTAAAACTAAATTCTGAAATGTATAAACACATTTAACATGGTTTACATACTGTGTACAACAGACGATCAGTTTGGAGACGTTGAAATTATCAGAACTGTAACGCACCTTGTCATAAAGCACCATCTATGGGGCAATAACGTTTCTGATAGAAACTGGCTTCCTCAGAATCCATACCTGAACCCAGTAGAACTCCTTTGATATGAGTTAGAATGACGCCTTCGCTCCACACACCAATGGAAAAATCATTATCAGTTCTGGTTTCGGCTCGTTGGTAATAATGAGCTATCATTCCTCTGCAGAGATTAAGACACGTTACTGAAAGTGTCCCCAGCAGAGTTCAAGCTGACATAAAGGCGAACGGTCGACGCATTCACTAACAATGTGCGTGCATACTTTTCATCACATAGTGTATCCTGACGACTGTGTTCAAATCACCTATCGCAATAATAATGTTATGCCCATATTTCTCCAAACATTCAGTACCTAACATTCTATTCATAATTAAATCTGTAAGTACAAAACAGTTAACCTGAAACTCATTAGTTTTGCACTAAATCTGTCTCTACAGGTTCGTAGCTTTACCCTGTAGTGATTTGACATGCACGCTGCAAGGCGGAATTAAAAGATAGTCATTTTAACTCTCTGTAGAAATGGTTCTGAAATTGCCGGTAAATTAGAGCGTAATTACAATAAAGGGTCCTTTTTCACTCTTTAATTTCCGTGATCGGTTGCATCTTTTTACACAGGTCGCTCAAACACTCGCCTCCAGTAACCCTTCCTCTTTTTCGGGGCATTCTGTCTCTCTTTCCACGACAAAAATACTAATATCAGATAACCTTACTATTTCTTCACCTCCTGCGAACGATTCCACAAAAGCAGCGATGGTAGTTTCAGCTTCCTTTCGGTTCTCCGTCTCCCTTGCCTCTCTCAGCCTTTCCTGCACCCATTTATGCTGTGGTAACTTTTTTGATTTTACTATTTACTATGTCCAGTCATTTTCGCCTTGTCAAACCACTGAATACCAACTTTACTTGAAAATATAAACGTAAATCTAAGCAGGGACATAGGATGCTTATTTAATTTTCCCAGCATCACCTCGTTTGATTCGACAACATTCTGTAACCCTTGTTTTACTTTTGTTGATATTTATCCTGCAATCTCTTTCAAATACACTGTCCATTCCATTCAGCTGAACTTCCTGGTCCTTTTCCGCCTATGTCAGAATGACAGTATCATTGGTAAACGTCAAAGGTTTTGAATGATCTGCATGACTGTGAACCCCAACGCTGAGAAGCTACTCAAATTTTTCGTTCCTTCTCCGTGAAATTTAGTTTCATTCTGAATTTTTCCTTGGTTTCCGTCACTACGTGCTTATTGAATGAAGTGAATAACACGGAGGATGGAATAAAACCTTATGTCTTTCCCTTCTCAACTACTGCTTTCGTTTCATGTTCTTCAACTCTTATAACTGCAGACTGGTTCGTAAAAATTGTAGATAACCATTGGTTTCTTTTTTATACTTGCTACCTTTTATATATGAGTGAATGTGCTCCACTCAACAATGTTAAAACACTTTCTTTAAATCTCATTGTAGAATAAGTCGCAGGGCCAGTACTGCGTCGCGTATTCTGACATTTCTCTGAAACTATTGAACTCCAGGCCCCAATCACCTTTAAAATTTCGTCTCCATTAATGAACAAAATATTTATTTTATTTCATTCTATATTATCTCAATTTCTTCATTATCTGCGGAGCTAGTAGGCATAGAAGCTAGTACCAACAACACATTTAACTAAACTTCATCAGGAAATGGGATGATCTATCTCGTAGAATACGCTGGATTGGTTACAAGACAAAGGGACGCTTTATCGCAAAAATTTTAATACACGACAACGACTAAAAGGTGTTATAATTTAAGTTAGGAAACTGATGAAATTCATTTAAAAGCAAGAATAATACAATTGGAAAATCTTTTTCAGAAAAGTGAATCAGTTATCTTTGAAGAGGACACAGTCGATTTTCTTCAGTATTCCTCTCTTGTTTCGTCTTGTGCCACATCTTTTATAAATTGGATTCGACAGGACATTTTGCAATGTTACCCATGTGTTGTTGTTGTGGTCTTCAGTCCTGAGACTGGTTTGATGCAGCTCTCCATGCTACTCTATCCTGTGCAAGCTTTTTCATCTCCCAGTACCTACTGCAACCTACATCCTTCTGAATCTGCTTAGTGTATTAATCTCTTGGTCTCCCTCTACGATTTTTACCCTCCACGCTGCCCTCCAAGACTAAATTGGTGATCCCTTGATGCCTCAGAACATGTCCTACCAACCGATCCCTTCTTCTGGTCAAGTTGTGCCACAAACTTCTCTTCTCCCCAATCCTATTCAATACTTCCTCATTAGTTATGTGATCTACCCATCTAATCTTCAGCATTCTTCTGTAGCACCACATTTCGAAAGCTTCTATTCTCTTCTTGTCCAAACTATTTATCGTCCATGTTTCACTTCCATACATGGCTACACTCCATACGAATACTTTCAGAAGTGACTTCCTGACACTTAAATCAATACTGGATGTTAACAAATTTCTCTTCTTCAGAAACGCTTTCCTTGCCATTGCCAGCCTACATTTTATATCCTCTCTACTTCGACCATCATCAGTTATTTTGCTCCCCAAATAGCAAAACTCCTTTACTACTTTCAGTGCCTCATTTCCTAATCTAATTCCCTCAGCATCACCCGATTTAATTTGACTACATTCCATTATCCTTGTTTTGCTTTTGTTGATGTTAATCTTATATCCTCCTTTCAAGACACTGTCCATTCCATTCAACTGCTCTTCCAAGTCCTTTGCAGTCTCTGACAGAATTACAATGTCATCAGCGAACCTCAAAGTTTTTATTTCTTCTCCATGAATTTTAATACCTACTCCGAATTTTTCTTTTGTTTCCTTTACTGCTTGCTCAATATACAGATTGAACAACATCGGGGAGAGGCTACAACCCTGTCTTACTCCCTTCCCAACCACTGCTTCCCTTTCATGTCCCTCGACTCTTATAACTGCCATCTGGTTTCTGTACAAATTGTAAATAGCCTTTCGCTCCCTGTATTTTACCCCTGCCACCTTTAGAATTTGAAAGAGAGTATTCCAGTCAACATTGTCAAAAGCTTTCTCTAAGTCTACAAATGCTAGAAACGTAGGTTTGCCTTTCCTTAATCTTTCTTCTAAGATAAGTCGTAAGGTCAGTATTGCCTCATGTGTTCCAGTGTTTCTACGGAATCCAAACCGATCTTCCCCGAGGTTGGCTTCTACCAGTTTTTCCATTCGTCTGTAAAGAATTCGTGTTAGTATTTTGCAGCTGTGACTTATTAAGCTGATAGTTCGGTAATTTTCACATCTGTCAACACCTGCTTTCTTTGGGATTGGAATTATTATATTCTTCTTGAAGTCTGAGGGTATTTCGCCTGTTTCATACATCTTGCTCACCAGATGGTAGAGTTTTGTCAGGACTGGCTCTCCCAAGGCCGTCAGTAGTTCCAATGGAATATTGTCTACTCCGGGGGCCTTGTTTCGACTCAGGTCTTTCAGTGCTCTGTCAAACTCTTCACGCAGTATCGTATCTCCCATTTCATCTTCATCTACATCCTCTTCCATTTCCATAATATTGTCCTCAAGTACATCGCCCTTGTATAGACCCTCTATATACTCCTTCCACCTTTCTGCTTTCCCTTCTTTGCTTAGAACTGGGTTTCCATCTGAGCTCTTGATATTCATAAAAGTCGTTCTCTTATCTCCAAAGGTCTCTTTAATTTTCCTGTAGGCGGTATCTATCTTACCCCTAGTGAGATAGGCCTCTACATCCTTACATTTGTCCTCTAGCCATCCCTGCTTAGCCATTTTGCACTTCCTGTCGATCTCATTTTTGAGACGTTTGTATTCCTTTTCGCCTGTTTCACTTACTGCATTTTTATATTTTCTCCTTTCATCAATTAAATTCAATATTTCTTCTGTTACCCAAGTATTTCTACTAGCCCTCGTCTTTTTACCTACTTGATCCGCTGCTGCCTTCACTACTTCATCCCTCAAAGCTACCCATTCTTCTTCTACTGTATTTATTTCCCCCATTCCTGTCAATTCCTGTACAACCTCTGGTTCTTTTAGTTTATCCAGGTCCCATCTCCTTAAATTCCCACCTTTTTGCAGTTTCTTCAGTTTTAATCTACAGGTCATAACCAATAGATTGTGGTCAGAGTCCACATCTGCCCCTGGAAATGTCTTACAATTTAAAACCTGGTTCCTAAATCTCTGTCTTACCATTATATAATCTATCTGATACCTTTTAGTATCTCCAGGGTTCTTCCATGCATACAACCTTCTTTCATGATTCTTAAACCAAGTGTTAGTTATGATTATGTTGTGCTCTGTGCAAAATTCTACCAGGCGGCTTCCTCTTTCATTTCTGTCCCCCAATCCATATTCACCTACTATGTTTCCTTCTCTCCCTTTTTCTACACTCGAATTCCAGTCACCCATGACTATTAAATTTTCGTCTCCCTTCACAATCTGAATAATTTCTTTTATTTCATCATACATTTCTTCAATTTCTTCGTCATCTGCAGAGCTAGTTGGCATATAAACTTGTACTACTGTAGTAGGTGTGGGCTTCGTATCTATCTTGGCCACAATAATGCGTTCACTATGCTGTTTGTAGTAGCTTACCCGCATTCCTATTTTCCTATTCATTATTAAACCTACTTCTGCATTACCCCTATTTCATTTTGTGTTTATAACCCTGTAGTCACCTGACCAGAAGTCTTGTTCCTCCTGCCACCGAACTTCACTAATTCCCACTATATCTAACTTCAACCTATCCATTTCCCTTTTTAAATTTTCTAACCTACCTGCCCGATTAAGGGATCTGACATTCCACGCTCCGATCCGTAGAACGCCAGTTTTCTTTCTCCTGATATCGACATCCTCTTGAGTAGTCCCCGCCCGGAGATCCGAATGGGGGACTATTTTACCTCCGGAATATTTTACCCAAGAGGACGCCATCATCATGTAATCATACAGTAAAGCTGCATGCCCTCGGGAAAAATTACGGCTGTAGTTTCCCCTTGCTTTCAGCCGTTCGCAGTACCAGCACAGCAAGGCCGTTTTGGTTATTGTTACAAGGCCAGATCAGTCAATCATCCAGACTGTAGCCCTTGCAACTACTGAAAAGGCTGCTGCCCCTCTTCAGGAACCACACGTTTGTCTGGCCTCTCAACAGATACCCCTCCGTTGTGGTTGCACCTACGGTACGGCTATCTGTATCGCTGAGGCACGCAAGCCTCCCCACCAACGGCAAGGTCCATGGTTCATGGGGAGAGGGTGTTACCCATATCATGCCTGATATGTGATGTCTGACAGGGCGTGTCTCGGTCATTAAGCACTTCTGAATTAACATGGTTGTCAAATTAATATAATGACATGATTATTGGTGTTCACAGTCGTACACTTTAATCGTTTTTAGAAGGCTTCATTCCCTAAAAGTTAAAGAACATCGATTTCAGTTGCACTTGCAGGTGAGTTCAATTACTTAATTATAGCTTAATCATAGAGTATTTAGAGCATGGTGGTACTAATCAACAATGGAGATAGGGTCTGAAGATGAAGGCAAATAGAAAGCTGTAAGTTACATTGCCTGGAAGATGCTAGAAATGAAGAACCATCATTTCAACTCAGTTTCGCCGGCCGCAGTGGTCTCGCGGTTAAGGCGCTCAGTCCGGAACCGCGCGACTGCTAAGGTCGCAGGTTCGAATCCTGCCTCGGGCATGGATGTGTGTGATGTCCTTAGGTTAGTTAGGTTTAAGTAGTTCTAAGTTCTAGGGGACTGATGACCACAGATGTTAAGTCCCATAGTGCTCAGAGCCATTTGAACCATTTGAACCAACTCAGTTTCAAATTGTAACATGGGAAAAAATTAATACTGATGAAAAGAGCTCTCAAAGTTAAACTGTGTTCGGTATTTTGAACCGTTTTGGTGACATAACTAAAAATACCATTAGTATACCTATGAGGATTCTCTCATTTTGCACTTGAATAACCTTGAAAAGCACAAGTAAAAATGATGTTATCAAAACAGCAATGGCAGGAAATTAAAAAAATACAAGTTGGTGGGAAAATAAAGAATTAAAAGAAAAGAAATTAAAATCTTCAGGATGGCAGAACTAGCAATTTTGATCTTTTTACCTGATACTGCTCCCCCTTTTCCCCTCCCACTCCTCCTCTCCAACAAATGAGAGTGCAGTATTAAAATGAAACTGTCAATCTAAGCATAGTAGTAGTAGTAGTAGCAGCTTTATTCATATGTAGATCTCCTTTCACAAGGATACAGGACATGTTAAAGTATTTACTAATTTAGATCAATTTAGAATAAGTTAATTCGTATACACATATATTTACAGACTTCTAGTTACAGACAAACTTTAGATTTACTCCTCGTATACAGTACTTTTTTTAGAAATAACTAATTAAATAATGTAATGCCACATTGTTCAGTGATATCTCACAATCAGTCGCTGCACACACTATACACATACTGCTTCACAATACTTCACTCACTAGACACACACACACACACACACACACACACACACACACACACACACACAGACACGCTGGTGATATCTGGGCCATTTTCTGTACCGCAACTTCCCATTTGCTATCCTGAAAAGCTGAGTCAGCATTCCTCCATAACGCGTGAGATGTTGAGCTCAGAAAGAGGAAGAGGTGTTAGTATTGTGCTATGCATAGCTTATAGTGGGTGCTGAAATAAAATACGAAATTGCAATGTTACCCGAGAGCAAGCGTTTTGGCTATGCTTGAAAGTATCTGAACTATTTGAGTTATGTTGGCACTGTGTCCAAAAGCGTTTATCCGATAAATTAAATAAACCGCGTAACTTTTAATATTTCCCTGTCCATAATACGTCAGAAAAACACACACAAAAACTTAAAAAAGTATGTACTTGCAAAAAAGTTATCGACTGTATTTTCATTCTTCACTATAAAAAGAATGTTTATGTCAAATACTGCACTGTCTTGCCAGTAAATTTCCATCTTACATCTGTAAGCTTAATTGGAAACAATATAAGATTCCTTATGGAAAAAGAGAATGAGGATAAAACACATTTTTCATCAATAGTGAAAAACCAAAGTTCGCTTACGTTACGTAATTAAAAGAATGCTGTAGTAATACTAACCTCACCACCCTCATTAGTGCAAAAATACATATTAGCTAAAATGCTATACTAAGTAGATAAACTCACAAAAAATAGGCAGTCTGACTGACTGCCGGATACTGGCGGAATGTAATTAATTCCATAGTTTACACCTACTGTTGTTGTAAGACATAATGCAGCCTCAAATTAAATAATTACACGTCAAACTAGTTTTACGATCCTTGTCAAGGGTTACAAAAGTATCTCCAAGTCTAAAAAACATAAAGGACCAAGCAACAATTCTGGGGGAAAGAAAAGATAACGTATTGTGTTCTGCACTAGAGAAGAGTAATCGGGGATACTGATTGGCAAGTATTGCTTTCTGTTACAAATTATTGGGACTAGTCAATGTTAAGCCTGCGATATTCACCAATCAGAACTATGGTGCCAAAGCCGTCTAAAACATTTAAATAGTCTATTTCCTATGATCAACTACTAAACTATACCACTATCTATGTGATTGACATAAAACATAACACACACACACACTTACACGTGTAACACTGCGAAAGCCATACTAATAGTCAAAGTGCAATATTAGGAAGAAGGTGTTTGGCTGCAATTATATTGCAACTTATCACTTAAACTTCATATTTTCGTAATACACAGAGATAATGTAAAGTGTCAAAGTTTAATTATTGTACGGGTTTTTTTAATACATATAACTTGCATATTGCCATTACTTTTAAAATTTTTATGTTAAGTAGCTCTTATTAAATACCAAAGTTCGATTGATTTAACTTACTTTGTAATCACTATAGACCTCCAAATTATTGATTTACACATGTAAATAATTTGTACAACATATTATAATATACACAGTTTACCTATTCCTACTACTGAAATCAATTATAGGATAATAGACGGCCGGCCAGAGTGGCCGAGCGGTTCTAGGCGCTTCAGTCTGCAACCGCGAGACCGCTACGGTCGCAGGTTCGAATCCTGTCTCGGGCATTGATGTGTGTGACGTCCGTAGGTTAGTTAGGTTTAAGTAGTTCTAAGTTCTAGGGGACAGATGACCTCACATGTTAAGTCCCATAGTGCTCTGAGCCATTTGAACCATTTTTTTGATAAGAGACGAACCTGGTCTCATTGTAGTGCTTCGCACTAAATTCATCAAAATACATACTAATGGTAGTATAATGACGCAAAACAGACATGTGCATTACTGATGATGCAACGTACAAGCTTAAGTGGACCCGCCAATTAGAATTAGCAGGATAAACAATGTTATTCCTTTGTCAAAAACTCGTCTGATATTAAAGTAAATCAAACTTTAGTGCAGCACCATAGATGGGAATTAACGTCATCTTGTAGTTCGAAACGTCATCTTCTGCTATGGAAACTTGAAGTGGGGTAACTGTAATTCTTTCATTACCTCTGTAATCTATGATGATGTTGTGGCATGGAAATTTACTGTGGTGTATAAATCAGAGAGATGATGTCAGCTACTGGGGAAAACTGCATTCTTTTTACTCCCACTGATATACATTAGAATGTTGTTGCAACCATAAAATAAGCATTACAGAGTCAGAGGATATTTGTTGTGGTGTATAAAACAGAGAATTGAAATTTACTGATGTTGATGATGATGATGAGGCAGTTTGGAAATACTGTATTTCATTTTTAATGTTGTGTGTATATTTATGAGGTGAAATGTAATGGTAAGTCAGTATAATAGACGAGGCAGATGTGGAAATGTCTGACCACCATTGTCCTGCATAATGCTGGGTGGCACAATGATGGGCAGTGTACAAGGTAGAGAATGATGGTCAATTTACAGAGTGGAGAATGATTAACAGTTTACAGGGTGGAGAATCAGCATCAGTTGATCATATGATATACGTTCTGTGAATGTTTCAGAAAGCTTTGGTGCAATAGTTCCAATTTTCAAATCTTTTAACCTTATTTGAATGTGGTTATTGTATATAACCTTGACTAGACCCAACAATTCGTAACAAAATGCAGTGCTTGCCAATCTGTATCATCGATTTTTTTCTAGTGTATAACATAATACATCATCTTTTCCTGCTTCCATACTGATGCTTGCTAAGATGAAAAATTACCAAAATACTTGTAAAACAGCAGATGAAAACAACCTGTTCCACAAACCACCAATGAGATCTCCTCCGATTGAAATGACATCACCCTTCATGTATTTTAGATGTGGACATGCTATTGGAACCTTGACAATGATCATAGATAAATTCAGATGTGGAATTATTTGATTTCAGGATATACTGTACTTTACAGCAAAAGTAAGCCACCAATATGGAATTAATTAAATTCTGGCAGTAATTATCAGTTACTCAGACTGCCAAATTTTTTGTGTGTTTGCCTGCTCAGCACAGTACTTCACTAACATGTATTTTTCAGTTATAAGAGTGATTAAGTTAGTTTTGCTACATCACTCTTTTCACCTTAACTTGAATAGACTACAGTCTGTTTAGGATATTACTTACAACTAGATGGGTACGTAGATCATATTTTTGGTATCATTTTGGTGTATATGTACATGTGTGTGAACAATAATATGACGATACTTTAGTCTTCCTGGCAGATTAAAACTGTGTACCAGGCCAAGACTCGAACGAGGGACCTTCGCTCTTCGTGGGCAAGTGCTCTAGCAACTGAGATATCCGGGAACAGGTCAAAACCCGTCCTCACAGCTTTACTTCCGCCAGTACCTCGTCTACTACCTTCCAAACATCACTCTGGATTGTGATACTTGTCATAAAAATTTCATCTTATATGTTTCGGACATTTTTTTGTACACAATTAGATATGGTAAGAACACTCTGACAGTTCGCCAGGATCATAGAACAGTTTAGATGTGGAAAAGAATTAAGTTTACATTCTGTTGCGCATTACAGCATTCGTACACTGATCGAAGTTTGAACATTCAGTACTGCAGCTTAATGTGTAAGTGTGTGGTGTAACATTGTGCATATGTGTATTTCTGATGAATTTTACGTTTCAATATACAACAAGTCACACCCTTCGTGTAATTTCTTAGATAAATATTTTTAAACATAGTGCATCTAATTTACATCGTTTGGATACTTTTGAGTACGATCAAGATGCATGTTCTGAGGCTGCATTATAACTGTTTGTTTCATTTGAGCACCATGTAAAGTATGAGGATGTGATTGACTGTTTCGTTTTAATGACTGTTACCATTCGAAGAGATGAAGTGTAGCCTCTTGGAATGTGAATGACTCTAGGTAAGGAGGGGCATGACGTGTCTAGTGTGGCTTGTTATATGTCAAGTAATGGGAAGAGAGAGGAGGTGGATGCAGCCATGTTGGGCTATGACTTCATGGGTAGACCCCTGACCTGTCACATGTGACCTCAGAAAGTATGGCGTAACTTGTATTTTCTCCCTGGTATTGCAACTACTTTTGTCTAATGAGAGGAGTTTTCGCAATCCATTGCCACAGGTCTTAGCAGTCTTTTCAGCTTGTTTATGTTATTGGATCAGTAATGGCATAGTTTATCGTAGAGGTATTTAATGCACTTATGGGACACGGGAAATACTATCAGAGTAACCTATAACAAGATCGGGTTTATGCATGGAGGTATCTAGATCACCCTCTTAGATCACAATATATATTTCGATGACTGGAAACAAATCTAATAAGCGAGTCAGAAGAGGTGTTAGAGACTACACAATCCAAAATTTCGAAAGTAGCAAAACTTACCAGACAGGCCACTAAAAATGCCTGGCTGAAACACGAAATTAAATCACTATATAAAAAAAAACCATACATTAAACTAAGAATTATCCGAAATTCACCTTCAGCTAACACAAAAATTAAATAATCCGGCTATTTTTGCTTCCATTGTCGAAAAACTCGAAGGCTGCACATGCAGAGCTTTTAAGCAAAATGCGACATTTTCATGACTCACACAGAAACATTAATATTTGAAGACATATTAACAAAGAAAAGCAACAATGTGGTGTACTGGTACAGATACATGGATGACCTCATATGCATGGTAATGAACCCAAAAACAGGATACAGCAACTACACAAAGACATAAATACTGTACACAAAAACATCAAGTCCACAGTAGAAGAGGAACAAGAAAACACACTCAACCTTTTTCACATATTCACAAGAAAAGACAATAATAAAGACACATCTGACATATACAGAGAGCCCACAACAAGTGACATTATCTTAAATGGAACTTCAAACCATCCACAGAACCACAAACAAGCAGCAGACAGATACACGTTAAACAGGCTGAACAGGACCCCCCTAAACACTTCTAATTACTAGAAAGAGTTAGCCATTATAAAACAAATAGCATTAAAAATTGACACAAGGAAACAATGGTAGACAAACTAAACAAAAAAATAAAGAGGCAAATAAAGAAAAAGAAACCAAACCAAACTTTCTCCTACAACTTGCACTGCAACAAAAAAAGTGGCATACACTGACATATCACAACAAAATCACTCATAAAATAGGTAACATATTAAGAAAAACGAGGCATAAACATTGCTTACGAAACAAACAATTCCATGCAACAGCACATCCCAAAACTAAAATCAAAACCAGACAGATATCAACACTGTGGTATCTATCAGCTCGGCTGCAGCGTTTGCGGGAAGATATACATTGAAATGACTGGCAGGACATTCGACACAAGATATAAAAATACATCAGAACATTTAATTCGGTGCGGTCCCCTACGGCACTGCGTAGGATCCTACGGTCTTGGCGTGCATCCGTGCGTCGCTGCGGTCCGGTCCCAAGTCGACGGGCACGTGCACCTTCCACCGACCACTGGCGACAACATCGATGTACTGTGGAGACCTCACGCCCCACGTGTTGAGCAATTCGGCGGTACGTCCACCCGGCCTCCCGCATGCCCACTATACGCCCTCGCTCAAAGTCCGTCAGCTGCGCATACGGTTCACGTCCACGCTGTCGCGGCATGCTACCAGTGTTAAAGACTGCGATGGAGCTCCGTCTGCCACGGCAAACTGGCTGACACTGACGGCGGCGGTGCACAAATGCTGCGCAGCTAGCGCCATTCGACGGCCAACACCGCGGTTCCTGGTGTGTCCGCTGTGCCGTGCGTGTGATCATTGCTTGTACAGCCCTCTCGCAGTGTCCGGAGCAAGTATGGTGGGTCTGACACACCGGTGTCAATGTGTTCTTTTTTCCATTTCCAGGAGTGTATATTTGGGTCTACATTTGACCTTGTCTTCCACTCTCAATGATGTGAAAAACCTTTTTAACGATAGTTGGTTCGGATACCAAAGTGAGGTCCAGTTGAACAACTTGCGCCAAGCCGGCCAGCGACAAGCGATTATTATTTTAATCTATCACCTCCTATCACTCTTTCTCCCACAGATGGGTTACGGACCGTCTGAGTAATGGCATGGCAGCGCATCGAGGGGTAATACATTGGATCACATTGTGTAGTGTGTATGCCTTTTTGGCAAGATACTCTGCAGAATGACTTTGCAACTGAATAAGGGAATCCTGGGTGTTATGAACCACTTTATTTACTGACTACAGGTGCTCGATTATCTGCAGAGCACAATGTGAATCAGAGGAAATGTGAAATTTCGACCCCTGATCACATCTCATCCGATTTACTGGTATCCGAATTCGGTATGAAACACACTAAAATTGCTTTGCAGACAGATTCTCCGGACATTGTCGGAAAGAAACGATGGAGCGTCTAATAGCATCCACCCAGTAGTATACGTAAAAATCATCGTGCTCAATTAAATTGTTAAAAATGTTCATATCAACATAATCTTGGAAGAAAAGTCCACACGAATACACATCCTGCCCCCGTACGTTAATATGGGACACACAAAGACCCGTTCAAAGAAGCTTTTCTCGTTTACTGAACCATTTGTTTCCTCTCTGGCGATATTTGCGAAGTCATTCCAACGTTTCGTGGGTGTTAATTCTTGCTGGAAAGCACAATGGTGTCGCAACCGACTGAAGCTTGGATGTTTGTTTCACCGAGCACATAATTGTGGCTCTTCTGCCTGTGCTCATAAGCTTGACACAGGGCTTGTCATGGGAGCAGCTGTGGCCAAATCGACTCCCTCGCAGTGTACTTAGTCCAGCATCTTTAAGTATGTTGATCGCGCTGTTCCATAGATCGTGCAGCCATAATCTAACGAGAATACACTGCACTTTTATAAAATAACAGCCAACAGACTCTCTCTGCCCCTTAGCTCTTTTAATTCAGACACTTCGTGATATCAGCTCTTTAGCGGCTCTTATCTTTAGAGCGGTATACCTGGGTCTTCGCTCAAGTGAATTAAAAAGGCTATCACCATTGAAGTCAACACAGTTTTCACAGAGGAAAAATAAAGATATGTTATTGTAAACTATTTTTCTAGTACCTTAGACATCAGCTGCAGCTGAATACAGAAATATGTGGGACATGATCTTAAGCAGGAAAGGGAGAAGTCATTCACAAGTAAGGAGCAGTTGACTCGATTCCTCACTTCGATCTATGTACTATTTATGGCAACTGCAAATCAAATCACGCTAAAACACCTCCACTGTAGGATACTGCCAAGGTCAAGAAATTTACTGAAGATAGTATATCTAACTCTACATCTAGAATGATAGTGTGGCAAGGAAGGAATGAATTAAATGGCGAGCCGACTATGGAGTACCCATTCACCTAAGAGACAATAACTTAAATGTTGTATAGCCACGTAATGTTGCATGAATTTTCGCTATCGAAACATATTGTTATTAAATTCTGCTTACGTAGAGGTTCTTCCTGTACGGACGTCTCTAGTGGGGTTAGATTATTAAGACTAGAGTGATGTCTTACAACTGCACACTGGAAGTGACTTACCAGGTTTCGAGGATCTAGGGTCATGAGACTGGAGCTGATCAATCGCTCTGGCGTCTACCGTAGCTGCTCCGGAGTGCTCGGTCCTAGTTTAAGAAGTGGAATCCCTACTGATTACCGCCAAGGGTCTGTATATTGGTACTCAGGTTTTAATAAAAAATTCAATAAGGTTCTTTTTTGGTTTAGTGTCAAAAGCATTGCACCGAGGGAAATGGCGCGGAGGTTAGCGTACTGCACTCTCATTCGGAAAGGTGGCGCCTCAAATCCACGTCCGGTCATCCTGATATAGTTCCTTCGAAATGGCATGGCAGGTTTCCTTCCCTTATACGAGCTTCTGCTCCGTCTCTAATGACATCGCTGGAGACAGCGAGTTAACCTTTAATCCTCTGCCGCCCGGTGTGGCCGAGCGCTTCTAGGCGCTTCAGTCTGCAACCGCGAGACTGCTACGGTCTCAGGTTCGAATCCTGCCACGGGCATGGATGTGTGTGATGTCCTTAGGTTAGTTAGGTTTAAGTAGTTCTAAGTTCTAGGGGACTAATGACCTCAGATGTTAAGTCCTATAGTGCTCAGAGCCATTTGAACCATTTTTAATCCTCCTTACCCTTAAATGCATCACAGCAAGTCATATTGTATTAAGTCTCGCTCAGGTAAATATGATGAACTGTGTCCAGTTATTGTATTGAAAATGATAGAGTATAGGTCTCTTCATAGGTGAACTTTAATTAACTACTCCCCTCTCATTAGCTTCCCGATTTTTCTGGAAACATGTAACCTGATTCGTGGAAAGTCTTAATTCCTGAAAGTATCACGCCCTAGTTAGGAATATAACTACTGGTGTCTCATTTGCCAAGTACTGGACATGACATACCGCTTCCAGTGATCTTCCATACAGGTTACCATAATACTCGCGACGTGATACCTTTTGGCTCCCTTAATTGTCCGTCAGTTTGTTGCCCTCGCGGGCGGAAGGAGGAAGTTTATCTGCAGATAGACTGCGCTTGAATCTTCGCAGAGCCGCTGAGCTGTTCTTTATTGCAAAATTCACTGGTCATTCTACCTAGAGTCAGTTTACCTCTTATAACGTCCTCAAAATATTGATATGGATCCATCAGTGGTTTATGGAATCACACTTGTAGTATGATCAATCCAACCCAGACGCTATCTTGGGTGTTCAAGTACGACTGATATAGTGAACAAGGTCCAGTTTGTCTTCCTGAGCATCCATTTGTGTAGTTTTCTTTCAGGCTCTGCTCTTTGTAAGTAGGACAGAAACTAGAATGTATTCGTTGAACAAGAGACAGTCTACCTCTTCCCACTGAGAAGAAGGTAGAAAGCAGGAGAAGAAACTGTGAGATCATTGGTGGAAAATGATCCCATCGCTTTGTTAACAGGCAGCATTTTCCCTGCAATTAGAAGGGGTATGTTTCTGACCCTTAGGGCCTTTCAACCTCTATACCACCGGAACAGGTGAAATTACAGTCTCATGAGGTACTTTGTGAACTGAAGTCTCCCAGTAAAAGGACGGTGTATGATAGCTGTTTGATTAGCTCTAGGAGCTCACCACTATCTAGTAGTTCCTGTGGTGGGACGTAAATGGAACATAACTTATTTGGGATGACCCAACATGTACTGTGATAGCAACTGCTAGCTGTGCCAGGTAAAGAGTAATGCGTAGCAATGACGAACACTGCCGCTCCGCTCTTGACCTCTTTGCCACATCAGTCATCCTTTCAGTATAGGTGATAGGACTATAAGAACTCGAAATCTGTCTCTTGTAGAAGTACAATAGGAGCGCAGGTCACTGCTCCTTGGTAACGAATGCAAGCCGCGTTATAAAAACGTCGTAACCCTTCCAATGCTGCCACTTCTATTTCCAAATAAACAGCATCAAAGGTGACTGCTGATTTCAACTCTGGCACTTTAATATTTGATTTATTGCCCTTTGATTTCTTCTTTGCTACAATCTTTCCTCGTTGAGAAGAAATGAGGAAGGGGTCAAGATAGAACTATCTAACGGTTACAGTTGAGACCTACGTCTTGGAGGTAATGCCGTCGTATTGTCAGGTTTCGACGTTTTCTTAACTGTTTCTTTGGACAGTGTAGGCCACGTGGACTGTGCTGCATTGCAGGTGCAGCAAAACGAGCAAGTGTTGGCAGTCGCATATGCTGCTTGTATCTTTGACGCACTATCTTAAGCTGTGGGCTGTTTTACTACTGATGCGAATGATCTTACATACGAGTATAACAGAGGATAAGTGTCCTTAAGTAATATCTATGCTTATTTGTACGGCACACGTTGTGTTACCTTAATTTCTTGTATTTTCTTTTCTTCTGTCTTCACTGGATACACAATGCTCCAAATTGAATGTTTATTGGAGCCGTTAACGAGCACTGGTAGCGATGTAATACTGCTTCTGACTTATGATCTCCTTGGCGAACTGTAGTGTGGCCAGATGTTTGGAATTTGAGGCATCGTAACAGATCTGGCACACGCAGACCGACTTTTAAGTGTAAGACACCAGCGTCACTGCGAGTGGGGTCAGTTGGTGAATTGAATGTCAGAATGAATGACTGTGTTACTTGAAGTTCCTATACACACTTTTCATTATATTTCTCATGTCCCTAACACCTTCACCTGCGCATTGTTTTTGTAGCTTGGTATATCTTCGTTTAGCGATTCATTACATAACAACACCTTCAGATTAAATTTAGTTTTATGGAGACGCTATTTTAGGAGATGATGCTACATTTTTGAGGTCAGGGTGTTGCTGTTCCACAACCTCTAGATGCTGGTGAGTAGTGTTTCAGTGTGTGATGGCTTGTCAGGTGCATGGAGGCGCCAGTGAAACATGATTAACACAGTTAACGTTTACTGACCAAAGATACACAAATAACTGAAATGTGCGTACGGCATATTTGGCTGTATGGCATTTTTGGCTGGGAGCCCTTCCAGAGAGTTCGACAGCCTTATACTACTCGTTTTACTTGGCGTGACTTCGACACCTTGCATATTGATGATGATAAAATTATGAAGACAATAAACACACACAACACAATAACCAAATAGGCCAGGAATGGATCCTGGGGCTTTGTGCTTGAGCGTCTGCAACGCTAACAACAAGACTACAAGCTGCTCAGAAAGATAAACAGTTGTCTTCAGTCTCAGACAACTTTCAGTTGTGGGGCAGCAATGGCATGCACCGCACAAGGAATGCGCCAAAAGCAGCTCGCGGCACGCAAGCTCGACGTGTATACAATACAAGTGGAGACGTAGAATCATAAGCAGATTTACAGTGTCGCCGCCCATGCTCTCGTCGATGGACCGTGTGTATTTCTTGGATATTCACTTACTTTTAGCTTGGATATAAACGACACTTTCTCTCATGGAAATGGATGGTTCACTGTTGCTATAGTGAGAGGTGATAGTGGAGTTTCTAGTGTACCTGGACTTGAAAGTTTTAATGATAGAGATGTTATTGCCTATCGTACCTATCATATGTTTGAGATTGCTAACAAGGACTTTGGTAAATCTGCTTATGATTCTACGTCTCCACTTGCATTGTGTACACGTAACAAAAGAAAATTAAATCCTAATGACGGAAGCGGGACGCGCACACTTAGAACACCCAGTGTGCGCGTCCGGGATAACGCTTCCGCTGGCCACTGCGAAAACGCTTAAGTCTACGCTATATAAGCGAGCGCGCTCTCGCGCTTCGCTCATTCTGTGTTTCGCTGCTGCACAGGGAACTGCATTGAACGCCGCCAACATGCCTTACAGGAGATATCGACGTCGTCGTCACACAACAGTTTACAAAAATATAGAAAACATCGAAGTAACAACTACATCAGGCGAAAAGAAGAATCGCATTCCAGTGAAGAGTGTCGCCGCCCATGCTCTCGTCGATGGACCTTTTGTATTTCTTGGATATTCACTTAATTTTAGCTTGGATATAAACGACACTTTCTCTCATGGAAATGGATGGTTCACTGTTGCTATAGTGAGAGGTGGTAGTGGAGTTTATAGTGCACCTGGACTTGAAAGTTTTAATGATAGAGATGTTATTGCCTATCGTACCTATCATATGTTTGAGATTGCTAACATAGACTTTGGTAAATCTGCTTATGATTCTACGTCTCCACTTGTATTGTATACATGTATTTCGCATCATCCCACAGGGTATAGATCACTGAGAAACATATCCCGTATGTACATGTTTCTTCTAAGTTATTAGTTATATATTATCACCATCCTTTACTTATAACATGGCAATGGCCTAGCCGCAGTGGATACACCCGCACCCGTGAGATCACCGAAGTTAAGCGCTGTCGGGCTTGGCCGGCACTTGCAAGGGTGACCATCCAGCCGCCATGCGCTGTTGCAATTTTTTGGGGTGCACTCAGCCTCGTGATGCCAAATGAGGAGCTACTCGACCGAATAGTAGCGGCTCCGGTCAAAGAAAACCATCATAACGACCGGGAGAGCGGTGTGCTGACCACATGCCCATCCTATCTGCATCCTCAACTGAGGATGACACGGCTGTCGGATAGTCCCGATGGGCCACTTGTGGCCTGAAGACGGAGTGCTTTTACTTATAACATAGCTCACTCGATTTCTCTAGTTTACATTTCCAATCTCTCCTCATTTATTAGTCCATTTCTGCCACTCTCACCTTTTTATTTATTTATTTAACCTGATCAGATTAGGACCATCAGGCCCTCTCTTAGATCGGACCAGTGTTCCACACATGTAGCATTTCACACATCAGAGATACATCATAACAATAGTTTAAATAAGAAAATTAGATTACTCTAGTTACAATATGAATAAAGAGTAATAACTAAGACCTAATAAAGTAAATGCTGGCAGTATTTTTACAACAGGTGCTATACATTCAAATTATGATAAAAACAATAATAATAACAGTAAAAAACAAATCAAATAATAATGATAAACATGAGAAAAATAGGCAATAGTAATAAAGATTTGTGCATATTTACATTAATATCTTGGTGTGTAAAGTAGATGTTTACTAGTATAGCGAGTTTTGGGGAAGGGAGATTTAAGGAGGGGGAAAGAGAGAGGTAATGAGGTGAAGCGCATTCCTGTACAGAGGAAGGCATTACTGTTGCTTAATTAGATACGTCATTAACTGTTTTTTGAAGCCCTACATGTTTTTAAGTTCTCTAACATAACGAGGGAGGTTATTCCAGAGTCGGGTTCCCGCTACTGTAAAGGCCTTGGAGAAGGTGACTGAGCGATGCAGTGGAACAGAGAGGATTTTATTATGATGAGAACGTGCGTTTCTGTCATGTTGTTCCGACATAAGCGTTAAGGACGAGGAGAGATATGAGGGACAGTGTACATTTATAAGGCAGTAGATAAGACAGAGTGTATGGAAATCTCTGTGTTTGTCTGCACGCAGCCAGGACAATTTTGCATATGATGGTTAAATGTGACCAAAAAGTCGAACGTCACAGATATATCGCATGCAGGCATTCATGACCAGTTCCAGACGTCGCGAATTTTCCTGAGAGAGGCCTTGTAGGATAATATCGCTGTAGTCAATGATTGGGAGTATAAGAGTTTGTACTAATTTCTTTTTCAGATCGAAAGGGATGAGTTTCTTATATTTTTGTAGGACAGGAAGGGATGCTGACGCTTTTTTTCACACTGCAGTTACGTGCTCTGTCCAATTTAGATTTTCATCTATTATTACTCCGAAACTCTTTGCTGAGGGTGAGAAGTTAATATTTGTTCCATTTAGGATAAGAGATGGTACGGATTCCCGATGTTTTGGGCTAATGAGCTTAGAGTGACCAACGAGTACTGCTTGGGTTTTAGATGGGTTTACTTTTAGTCCTATGTCCGGTGCCAATTTTGATAGTGCATCGAGGTCAGTATTGAAATTTTCAATACTTTTCTTAAGATTGCTTGGTTTCGCACTTAGATACAAGTGAAGGTCATCAGCATACATATGGTATTTGCAATAGGTCAGAACCGATGACACATCATTGACCTACCGAGAGAAGAGTATAGGACCTAATACTGAGCCTTGGGGAACGCCTGACATTATTTGCCGCCATTGTGATTTTATATTCCCGGACAGGACGCGTTGCAAACGAGACGTCATGTGTGAGCGAAACCATTGCACTGCACTTAGTGAGAAATTTAGACAGCTAAGTTTGGCTAGTAAGATGTCGAAGTCTATAGTATCAAATGCTTTGCTGAAATCTAAGAAGCAAATGACAGTTGCTTCTTGTCTGTCCATGGCAAGTTTCAGGTCATCTGTCACCTTTATCTGTGCGGATGTTGTGCTCCGATGTTTACGGAAACCTGATTGGTTTTCGTCTAGTAGGTTGTTAGTAGTTAGGTAGTTGGTGAGCTGGTCATGGATTACATATTCTAAGGTCTTTGATAGTACAGGAAGAAGGCAGATGGGGCGGTAGTCAGAGGGTGCTGTGGCGATGTCCTTTTTAGGCAATGGCTTCATTTGTCCCAGTTTCCAGGCCTCAAGGAGAACACTTGCAATTAATGAATCGTTGAAAATGTCTGTTATAGAGGGCAGTAGTTGATCAATAATAAGTTCTACCATCTGGATAGTGATGGCATCCTGTCCAGTAGATGCTGATATAATCCGTTTTACTCCTTATTCAGTATTAGTAATTATTTAATGGTTATCTAATGTTCTGATAATTCATGGTGTACATATTCTCGTCTAATATAGATGTAAATTATGCAAATCACTTTAAGAACCATCACACCATTTGAAGGTGCGACACGTATAGTCATAATTTTGTGACTAACTTGTCGTGATACTGTTGTACATGCAATTACTCTAAGGAGATGCGTCGGTTTCGTGACACTACCAATTGGTTCAAGGTACCATTCAGGTGAGCAACAAGTCCACTGGCTTCTATAATCCTTAAAACATCAGCTGTGTCAATTTAGTGATAGTTGTACCAGTAAGAGTAGCCAGGGGACAGTATGTTGTGCCTCCATGTCACACGTTTTATTATTAATTGATATCTCACTATCCCTCAACTACACCATTGTCATACACTTTGGCTGTCAATACTCATAACAGATTACTATTATCAGTTCCAGAGCAAAAAGCAATTAAACAAAGTGCATGCCCACACTATGAAAACAGGAGTGCAGTTCCAGCACTTCCCTCTGATTCCAACCGCTTCCGTTCCAGTTTTACCTCGCATGCCCGTTCGCCACCCTGAACCTCTTCAGACATGTTCTCTCCGTCTGACAAAGTCGTTCTGAAATCAGTAAAAGTTCCGAACTGATGTCAACTGATGACTTATGGTAAAACAGTGACAGACTCTTCTCCATCAGTACCACAATGTGTTGTAATTCCACAGTGAATTTCCTCTGTGCCTTCTGTAGCCCAGTTGAGAATTCTGTTATACGCATGGCTGCATACATGGCAATTTGAGTCCAGCCAAGTTACTATATACGCACCTCACTGGTCACAAGTAAACATTTCAACAATTATTTCCAAACTACGAAAGATCTGCAGGCTCCTCTGGCTTAACAGATGATACTTTGAGGTTTCCATCACACTCACGACGCTCTAAAATGGCTGTAAACGTAGGAAACAGGAAAGAACAAAACAAAAAAGAACTACCTACCACCTGGCACTGCTGAGTTGCAAGCTGTTACTGAAGTAGTGCTACTGGACCAGGCCGAACACCTGGCACTGAACAACTGTCGGCGCCAGATGACTTCTGACATCGGAGAAGTCTGACGCTATGACAGGTGGTGACAGTAGGTTGTTGAGGTGAGGATCTAGCTGTTTCACCATCCCTGGACACAGGTCTGTAGTTACTCGATTTGTGATGGTCTGTCAGATGCCTAGAGGCTTCAGTGAACGATAATTAACACAGTAAACATTTATTGCTCAAAGATATAAAGTTGACTTGTTTCTCAGGCTGCCTGCAGCAGAAGCGTAGGGGTAACATGTGCCAAGAACGCACCAACTGTAGCTCGAGGTATGCAGTCTCGTCTCACACCAGTAGCAGAACTGCGGCATCAGTGCTCAGTGAAGTCAGGAGGCCAGTGGCCACACTGTGCACGCGACGTTGCTCTCTCCAGACATCACTGCTACCAACTCCAGAAACTGGATGACCAGGACACACCTGATTGTACCGTACACGCCATGCAGCAGAGGCACCAGTAGACCTGAATGAAGTGTGTGTGGTCATGTGGACTCTCACTGCTCTCAGCTGACATAAGAACTACCGGCAGAACAAAAGTCTGTTCACAGGAACAGAAGACGGGCAGTGGCAGCTGCAAGCTCCTGTGATGACAGATGATGGTCTGCTCCCTGGACCCACTGCTTAGGCCATCAGAAGGCCTGCTGGTTCAAAAATGGCTCTGAGCACTATGGGACTCAACTGCTGTGGTCATAAGTCTCCTAGAACTTAGAACTACTTAAACCTAACTAACCTAAGGACATCACACACATCCATGCCCGAGGCAGGATTCGAACCTGCGACCGTAGCGGTCCTGCGGTTCCAGACTGTAGCGCCTTTAACCGCTCGGCCACTCCGGCCGGCCAGGCCTGCTGGATGGTGGCGACGACATATCCCCATAAGTATTAACTTGGTTGGGGCGGTGCTGCAGCGCACGAATGTTATGTCCCCAAGGTGGGACTTGTTGCACCATTAAAGACTGTAGGCGGCTAGAAGATCAGGAGACAGACTGACAAAGGTCCATCTTTCACTCTAGATGATAGTGAATTGATTTGATTCCTCACCATAAGAAGTGTAGTATTTATATATATCTGGCCCATTTGCTTTGCTGCAGAGAGGTGCAGTGAGATCACTTGGCCTGTTTTCTTTGTCCAGTTAGCTTCTGTGGCCACCCTAGTTATAGCTGAAAGGTATTTCAACTTCGCCTTTCAGGAGCAGTGGCTGACGTATTTTGTGGAGCTAGTGTAATGAATATTTATTCTCGTGTCCAGCTTATGCCTTCTTTCTTCACTCTGCGTGGTCATCACAATGGCGGCAGGGTAAAGTGGCAGACATTAAAAGATGGAATAGAAGAATTCCCCTTGAACACCACCCGAGTAAGTTTTGATTACAGAGCACATATATTGACTGACCGACTGCAGAGAGCTCAATTCGATGCAGTCTCACAAATGAATGACAGACGTAAACATAATATTGCAGTGGTCGACATTATTGACAAAACTAAGTACCCACAAGATAAAAGACGATACTACCAGCGAGGAAAGACATCACAAAAGAAGAAGTCAGACTGTAACAGTACCTCGAAGTCAAACGACGGCACAAAGTCGAAATACAAAAAACGAAGCAGAGTCGTTGGGACAACTTTGTCAGGACCAAGTTAAAGACTAACATATGAGGATACCGCTTTAAAACACAAACTGAGAGAATTGAAGCACCAACGGTAAAGTTAACATTAAAGCTACCAGACACTACAATAACACAGGACTGGAGATTCTCGGCAGAGTACCTGCTAAACAATCTACTACCAGACGATGATCCTTCATAAGACCAACGCCATCGCAGTGACATACGCACGTGGGTGTTAACTACATTAACGGTGGAAACAGCACTCCTTTCGCTCTTGAGGAAGCTGTCCTGGTAACTGTGGAACTCAAAGACAGAATAGTTACAAGCCCATATGAAATTCACTCAGAAACCATTGAAATTGTTGCATCACTGGTCCTCCACTACCTGAAATCAGAGGAAAAGGACACAACAGACCCAAAATAATGCAGACCGACCTGTCTACTGAATGTAATAGGCAAGTCCCAAGACAGCCTACCGTGGGACGGACTGCAGTCACACAGGCAATCTCTGGGCCGCAGCCCATATCAGCATGGATTCAGGCCGCACAAGTCTATCTATGATACAATAAATCGGGCTTTGCGAATAACTCAGTGAACATGGAATATATATGTGGTGGCAATATTAATCGATGTATTTGGCGGTTTTGACAACCTCTCCTTATCGAAAGTTAAGACAAATGAAAACCCCAACAGTATTGTATTGTATTGTATTGTATGTAACAGCTTTATTGGCCACAGCAGAGATATTGTTGTAGAATGGAGAGCAGGCCATTGAAGGTTGTCAAGAAAATCACCAAACTATGGTACATAATCGATATGTGGACCCATATTCTGGGACATTGTCATTGAGCCGCTGGTAGACAACCTAGACAGAGACGATAGAGCAAAAGGAATAACAGTGCACGCTGATAAATAGCTCGTAGTAGTATCGGTGAACTCAAGAAGACACTTAGAAGAAAAACCTTCGCAACTACTCAGACATCAATGACGGGTGTAACAACAAAAAACGATTGATGTGGGGAGTCATCAGGTATGAATTCAGGTAACGGATGCTTTTGATTATGGGAGCTCTGATGGTGCAACGGTACGTCCCGGACTTCCTATGGGAGCTCTGTTGGTGGAACGGTACGTCCCGGACTTCCTATGACCTCATGTGTTACCTCTCATGTGTTATCTCTCATGTGTTATCTCTCATGTGACTGTATTATGGTGCCATTTTCAACATGAAAATTCTCGTCCATACATGATACATATCTCTAAGAATTGTCTGTGTGATGATGAGGTACCAGGTGTTTACAATTGTAGTGTAACAAATGGTTCAAATGGCTCTGAGCACTATGGGACTTAACTTCTAAGGTCATCAGTCTCCTAGAACTTAGAACTACTTAAACCTAACTAACCTAAGGACATCACACACACATCCATGCCCGAGGCAGGAGTCGAACCTGCGATAGTAGCGGTCGCGCGGTTCCAGACTGTAGCACCTAGAACTGCTCGGTCACCTCGGCCGGCTGTCGTGTAACAACGCACGGATGTCCTGTGTGAGTTGTAGTTATTGTATGGCAGCGACATTTGGTAGATATGCTAATGCATTAATATGGAACCGTTTTAAGCAGGAAAAAAATTAGGTCCAGCTTTGGCCACCAGATGCAAATCTGTTGCCTTACAGCCTCTCTTCTATGTCTCCGGTGATCATATTGAAGGAACTGTGTAAGCTGCATATAAACATTCCTTACACGTCCATTTAATTAGGACTTAAATGAATCGTGTACCTACAGTTCCCTATTCTGTGGGAAAGGCATCTGCTCCGAAAAATAAATGAAATCCGTGAAATGTAGGTGCAGTTATAATCGAACCGCCAACGTTTAGTACTTGCAGCAATGACGACAAGAAAAGAAAACTCGGTTAAAATAAATAAATATAAAACTGAATTCGGCGAAATTACAGTGGTTAAATTTGGAAAACATTATAAATTTAATTAATGATTCAATGAATATTAGTAGTCGCCAGCTCACTACGTGAGCAAAATTACTGCCTCTATGATTATTGTCTGTTAATTGTGGGAAACTTATATAAGAATGCTTGGCTTTGTTGCAAGTCGAAAACAGTACAAAATTGGGATATATTGCCCTGGCGTAATTTCATATGGATATGTCACAGTGAACAAATACCTTTATGTTAAGTAGAATCTCATAAAAAATGAATTAGCAATAATCAGAAAACAACAAAATCCCATCAGTAGTAAACAATCACTTAAATGCAAAAATTTCGTGATGTCACTCACTGTAATTCTTAAGGACTTTAATACGCAAATAATTATTTTTGCTTATTTATTACTGAATGCTGCCATTTAGCTTGACAATTACCGTAATGAGATAGCGTCATTTTTCTGTGAGTAACAGTTACATAATTTGCAAAATCAAAATTTTGATTGTAGAAGAATGGCAAGGTTCGTGATATGATTTTAGTGACTCATTTGTTACTTTTATCTTCAACTGTTATTACTGTTCATTAACAATTTCTGCTAATCACTTCATGCAGTTACTACTATTGTTGGCTCAAGGTGTTACCACACCATCCTGACTGAGTGCAGATGCGTAAAAATAAAACCTATTCAGCCATAGGAAAAAATGTCCCTTACTGAATTTTATTTTGTTAAGCGCAGGCTTTCAAGCACTTGCATTAATTATTGTTTTGAAAATCACTGAAGTTTTAGCTACTATTATTTCTTTAAAAAACATTATAATTGTTTCTCAATCATTTGACTCTCTCGGATCGTCAGTAATGATTACGATGGATCCTACGTAGGTATTTTGTCTTAGGCAAAATAAAGGTCAACACTCTGGAATTACTCGGTGTCGGTAAGGCACTGTTCGTTGAAAATGTGATTTCAGGACAGATTTGCACCAGATGTTCAAAATTAGAACCAATTTTTTTCCTGCGTACATCAGTTCCGCGTTGACGCATTAGCACATCTATAAAATTTCGATGGCATACGATAACTGCAACCGACACTTAACCTCTCTGCCACCCGGTACTACTGTGGCCAGGAAGATCACTAGATCTGTCTCCGCATCTGTAGCAGAAATTCGAAAGTCAGAATTCAAGGACAAGTTACAAGAGATGTGGGCCACATAGCTTCAGGAGAGTATACAACGCTTTATGACACTCTTTCCGACCCAATCGCTGACCATCGAGGCCAAAGGAGGTGTGACATCGTGCTGTTAAGTGGGCTGACAGTGCCCAATTATTACTAAATTTGACTCGATACTGTAACCAGTGAAATGAAATCACATATCCTCTCAGCCCGTAAAGTTTCATTTTGTTTTCTCCTTGCCTTCTGGGTGCTTCACTTTTTCTGTCAACCGGTATAATACGTAATTATCTACAGATAAAATGATGGCTCCATAGACAATTTTTTACAAATAGTTAGCTAATGTTCACAAGATATCTAGCTTTGTTAATTTGATGAAAGCCAAATCGGAATGAAAGAAACTTATTACAGAATAAATTTAATACATTACAAGTAGATTTACCAAAATATGAAGACAGGTATAATAAGCGTATCCGCATTGTGATTATGAATTTCTTACAATGCTAACTATTATGGAAGATGTGATTTTTGAAGAGGATAATTTATATTCATACAAGTATGTGCAGTATCTTACATAATAATATAACGAACGCTGTCCACTATATGAAGTGAGCCTTAATAACGTCCCTTAAACTGACTAGTCACTACCCTGGATCAGGACCACATTTATGCGCAGGCTATGTAGATTGCATTCTATGGGACCGCATCACGAAGGCACCCACACGACAAACATATGAAACACAAAAACTGTCGTTGTAGAACGAATTTTCTCTCTGAAGCAGATTGCACACTGATTAGAAATTTCCTGCCAGATTACAACTATGTGACATACCAGGATACGAGTTAGTGGCTGTAAGTCGTTCTTGGATAACTAAGTTGGTGGTTCACCTGCCCACGAAAGGCAAAGGTCCCAGATTATAGTTCCAGGCTGGTAATACCCTTCAATCAGCCAGTTAGTATTTTAAAAAAGTTCACGGTTTCACACTATGATGCGTGTATTCTTACAAACATTAAAGACGCAGAAGAAATTGCTTTACATGGAACTGTCCTTCTGAAATTTTCAATGGACAGCTGATACGAATTAAGTCAGCATTCATCCCCCGCACTCACTGGCGTCAAATTCTAAGAAGCGGCTGGTCAAATGCGTAGCACTTAAGTTGAAAAAATCGCCAAGACTTAAAGAGAAATGCTTAACGGGTGTTTTACAGTTTCAGGTGAGTAAGATCTTGCAGATAGCCGACTTCTTCCGTACCTCATTTCAATCACCCAATCCAGTAAAAAAAGAAAAAAAGAAACTATTTGCACAGGCCTCGGAGCGCCCAACGGTACCGACAGACCGCCATGACATCCTGAGCCGATATGCGTCACTGGAAGTAGATATGGAAAGTATGCGGTCAGCACACCGACCGCTCTCCTAGCCGTTGTCAGTTTTCCTGACTTGAGCCGCTACTACTCAATCGAGTAGCTGCTCAATTTGGCTCGGTCGCTCTGAGTGCGTTCCTCTTGCCATCAACGCTCGGCAGACCTGAACGGTAATCCATTCAAACGCTAGCAAAACCTGACACCACTTAACTCCGGTGATCTGATGGGAACCGGTGTTACCACTGCGTCAAGGTCGTTGGCTAACGAGTCGATGGCACCCGACATTTTTCTTCCCATCACCAGACGTGGATTCTTGAGCTCTTAAAGCTGGTGAAAAGTGTATCCACTAAATTTAATTTGTTAACGAGATATTGCGGGAAATGTACGAAACGAGACGCCTTAAGAACCCAGTCTGTCATCACCAGATAGGATACTGACTCGTGGCGACATTATGCGACAACCGTGAGTGTTTTAACACGAATTTCGAAAGTAAAATAAGAAAACTCGTTTTTAAATTTAAATCCGTTGTTACAAAAATAATTAGTATTGGAGGGCAGCGTGGAGGGTAAAAATCGTAGAGGGAGACCAAGAGATGAATACACCAAGCAGATTTTGAAGGATGTAGGTTGCAGTAGGTACTGGAAGATGAAGAAGCTTGCACAGGATAGAGTAGCATGGAGAGCTGCATCAAACCAGTCTCAGGACTGAAGACCACAACAACAACAACAATTACACTACAGCCAACTGAGAACAGTTCCAAAAATTTACCAAAATCCATATTACAGCATTATGAGTGCTGTACCAGGCATAGTAAGCGAATAACAACAATCTAACTGGGAAGATTAGATATCACTGCAATAAGACATTTGGTACATCGTTCAGTACGATTTGTTATTTTGGATCACCACGAAGTAAAAATCATTCGCTATGAAGCTAAGAGCGATTCAGAAACGGAAATGTCAAATGAAATTACTTGTCGTTTCTATTCAGTGCTCTCAAAAATTAATTACATTATAAATTTTGTATTAAAATTTTATAAATTAATTAATAAACCTCAGATGATGTTTTACAATCTTTCAACTCGCAAAATACGCTAAAACGCTATTTTTGTGATTTGTCACAGTATTTCCTCTGGGAGGGTCCACACTACAGGTTGAGGCTAGGGATCTATAGATTCTAAATATGGCCCTGCCCGGAATCCCTCCTACCTTTTTAGCCTTGTTACAATTGAAAACTACAAAAATTAATAAGTACATGCGTTACAGATTTAGAGTGACTGATATGGTGGTCTACAGTGAATAATTGCTGTTGCTTTGGTCCTGATAAGATGAATTAATCACAAGTAAAATCTGACATATTTCATTTTAAGTTACAGATAGAAATGGAATTACAGGACTCACTTTTTGACAATTTTGTACTCTTGATTGCAGGAAAATGTTCATTGTGCAAAAGAAATAATATAATTTCCTAAAATTATGCTACTAAATGTGGCTAGTTTACACAAATACGACTAAATGAAAATATGGTAAACTCCTAAGATTGGGTGCCTTACATAACTTACATACAGATTGTTACTTATTGAATGTATGTTGCTATCTAGCTATCTGTTACATCTTGGCACTACAGCACAGCTTAAAGAAAATGAGTAATACAGATCACTTAAAAAATAAAAATTTCTTCTATCATTTCTTATCTTTGTACTTTGTGGGGTATTCAACACTCTATATCATTGCACCTGTTCACTTGGGAAATAGAAATTTAAGACCGAATAATGTAAAACTACCATTTATCTGCCAATATTACGTTACGCACTACAAGTATCATAATGATATGTTCAGTCTGTGTTTCAGATAAAAAATTGTGTGAAAGGGAAATAGTATGGTCCCTTATCAAAGGGAGAACTTAACGAATATGCTCTTATAAAGATGCTGCTACTGTACTACTAATCTCATTAAATTCCTTCAGCCCAGTAGCTTCATTAACTATTCTTTTGTCTTACAGCAAAATTTATGGTCTTTACAGAACATGTAAGACCACGCCATTTTATAATAGAAAGTTTCTAATTCTGCTAACACATTTTAGCAAAATGTCAATAGTAATGTACAGTAGTCGTATACATATAAGTAATAGATCTAAATAATACGTATTTCATCTGACAAAACAATCTTTTGGATTTCTACAACTTAAGGCAGCAAAGTGATATACATATTATGTTTCCTTGTTCCGTCTTCTTATTCAAGTGTCAGAAATTTGTGAGCCCAAATACGCAATACCACGTTCTTAACTATTCTCAGTTGCAACTCTCATGAATGCTATTGAATTCTATGGCAAAATGGTGTTTTTACTTCTCTTTTGCTATTAATAACACATACATTTTAGAGAGATTTAGCAGGTCACAACTTAACTCCTGTTTTTCCCTCATGTTTTCATTTGTAAAACAAATTTTCGGTCTTCCTCAGTGACATCCAACGAAACGAAATTTGTCTAGTGAATTTGGAGCTGCATCTATTCCAGCCATGGAAATCGTAAACCTTAACAAAGATGTGGAAGAGAGGAAAGTTAATATTAATTAAATAAAAAGTGAGCTTTAATGAATACAGTCTTTCTTTTGGATAGAGGCAACAAAACTACACAAAGAAAGACCTCAAAGATTTATACGATTCAATGTATTGTGTGAGTAATTTTATAACTATCTGAAGAAAATTGAAGGCAGTGAATATGTTGTTGACAAAATTGATCTAATTTAAATACAAATAGATTTCTTTATCAAAATTGACAAAGCTAGAATTATGTGTATGGCCATGTACTCCATATCTGCTTGTACTAAGACACAAAGTATCACTATGCTGATGGCTTTTTCCTTTGAAAAATCAATTTACAATCTACAATCAATCTAACGTATAGTCTTTATCAAACCTGACAAAGATAGAATTATGTGTACGGCCATGTACTCCATATCTGCCTGTACTAAGACACAAAGTATCTGTATGTTGATGGCTTTTTTCTTTGAAAAATCAATTTACAATCTACAATCAATCTAACGTACCTTTAAACGTTTCGGTTTCTTGTTGACAAAACGCTTTATAGCCACATCGATAAAAATGTATCAGAGCATCTAATATTCTGAGTGTATAATGCTCTAGCAAGAAAACGTTTTTGTTATTGAGGAAACAATAATTGGTGTGCTGCATACTAAGAGCACAAATCAGGCCAAAAATTATTCAAATAACTTATGAAACTGAAATCACTTTTCAGAGCTCAGATAACAACACAGTTTTTAGCCATTATTCTCCACACAAAATAACGCATTTCATTGTATCTATAAATCATCTGCCCATCTCCAACATCCAGTGTTTGAAAAGAACTCTTTCATTCTACAAAAATTGTAATAAATGTTCCTCAGCTAATATCATTCCACGATGAAAGCACTGATCCTCCAACAAAACGTTACTAGCTTGCATTTAGCCTTGACATTACTTCAACTACTAAAGTAGCTGCAATTGTTCCTCAGTAACAGTGTTGACATCTGTCACTTACATGTGCCTCTATTTAACAATTAATCACATTCTGTCTACCAGTTTCTTATTATAATAAAGAAAATCGTGCATATTCTGTTCACAGAAGAGACTCTTGGTCCCAAATCAAGCACTCTCACATCACAGCATTCTAAGTGGCTACCATCTGAATTATCATAGCTTACTCCATTCCCTATTCTTTTCACTCTTGAAATTTAGATTCACCTCTAACTAATCAACCAACTAGAGGTGCAGCTTGAAATCCTTTACCTCTATGAAATATTCCAGAAAAAAGCAATTTGTTGACCTACCTAATCCCCTCTATTTGTTATGCTAGTGTCACATATGTCTACACATAGAGAAGACGTTGAGCGCCATACTTTGACATTTGAAACAAGACTGTTGGTTACTATTCAGCTTTTATCTTTCATCACACACACACACACACACACACACACACACACACACACACTACGCACAGCTCACTTACTCATGGCCACTGCCATCTCTGGGCACTGTGACCCCACTGCAGAGAGTCAAATGAAGGGGGTAGCAACAGTGTGCCAGCCATTAGTTTTTCATCTGGAACAGTTATGTAGATAAGCATGAGTGTCCACAGAAATTTATCCAGGAGGGGACAAGATTAAAAAACTGCCATCTTTATGTAACTGAGTCGTGATTTGGAGAATGTATCAAATCGCAAGAATTAAAGTTGGTAGGACGAAGACAGCAGTTTCATCTGTTTGAATCAAGGATCTGGAATTACCTACTTCTTATAATAAGGTCCAGGGTCTTAAACTAGTTACACTAGTAAGCATTTTTATTCACAGAAAATTAAAAATTTTATCTACAAAATAAATTAGGATGACAAAGAAAATCGTGTTGGACCGGAAGAAAGATAATACGCAAAAAGCAATCGTTAATACTTAAACATATTCGACTACAGGGCAGCTCTTTGTGCCAAGAAAACAGCATTTTTCCATGAACAGATTGATAACCAAACGAACACAACTTATATGTATATTATTACTGAGGCTACACAACTGCCTAAAGTTTTCCGAAATGATAATCTGTGGTTTAATAAATTCGCAGAAAATCAGTTATAGAAACGGAGAAATATATTGTAAAGAATATGAAGTCAATCTCCTCCCTCACTCCCCACTTGCAGACGCCTATGTAGATAAGTGACAGTAGAATGTACTAGGCCAATACCTTAATTTAACGCATTTTATAAAACTATATGGGAAAGTAACAGTTTTATGTTTTGACAAGGTAAACTGTAATTTCGGTTGTACAAATGTTAACAATGTAACTCTGTTTACTAAACAGTTTTTGGACTACGAAAGTTGGTTAAGGAGTTCTTCGTTTACATAGATGAATAGGGAAAAGTATCCTGTGCAGAACTTTACTTCTGAATGTTGGTGTCATGAATAATTACGTGAGAACATTTGAGTTCCGTGGTGTGTGACCAATTTAGAAAGATGGATTCAAACAGTAAAGTGGCATATAATATGGGTGTTTGCCAGTTATCATGAGTATTAAGGATGTGGATAAATTGAGAATTGAAGTCATTGTTTTCGTGGATGAAATTGGCATAATTTAGTAAAAGAAAATCCTGACCAAACAAAGCCATCAGTATACATACAGTCTATGGAATAACTGTTACAGATCGCTGGCAGTTTTGAAAAACAGTAGTATGTGTGGTAAATTACTTTATGAACGGAACACTAGCCGATAGTAGGTGGCAAAATTGACTTATTTTTTCTTGATAAAATTTATATGTGTAACAGCTTGTGATCTGTGCCGTTAGTATTGGTTAAATGAAAAAGTAATAAATCCTTGTTCTGTGAATCAGATCCTAACAGTTTATCTGCCCTATACTAGCTGAAGCTACTTTCAGCAAAACTGGATATGTCAAAAGGATCTCATTTAAACAAAATTTTGGGTAGGAGAGCTGCCATGATATAACGAAAGAGAAAAAACGATAGAGCTGAATGTTTTTCGCTGCCAGCACAAGTATTGTCAAACGCATTTCTAACTACTGGGTGAAGACTGTGTGAGTGAATAACGATGACAAACACAAGAAGCTTTAAAATATAGATTGTTGCTTTTCTCAAGACTCACCTATTAAGTGTGCTTAGCAGCTGCATAGTTGAGAACCTATCAATATGTAAAGTACATGTGTAGAGTCTCTAGTTCGACTTCAAGTTAAGGCATAGTGCTGCATATTAATTTTACTACAGGCACTCATTTTACAGATTGTTACAGATGTTTTTCTTCACGATGTGTAAATCGTGGGAAATGTAGTATGCTGACGACCAGATTGTATAGACTGAAGAGTTTTCTTGTGTTAAAGTCATATATATATCATGTGATAAGACATTTATGTGTATAGATGACTAGGTACAGTTATGGACTATGTTACCAGGATTTACTAACTGTGTCACATTTTTGGTAACCAGCAGAAGTGTAAATGAGCTGTGATGAAGGCCTGTATAAAATGTAGGTAGTTACACATGCTCATCTTATTATAACACTCAAAATTATTGTTCTCAAATTTGAATTCTCTATTTGTTGCCATTAGTGTTAACTTTAAACGTTCAGTTGCTCTTTGTGCCTTAATTGGGCTGTGTGAACCTTAGTAATGCTAGCAAACCCTACAATATCAACATACATTAGGCTATATACGATCGGTTGCTACCATTGATAATTGCACTCTTACAATAGTTTCTAAGGACAGCGAGAAATAGCTTTTTCTTGCATTTTGATTGATTTCAACATACGCGTCAAAACTATGAAAACTTAGTAACTCTAAGGTGATCACTTAGTGACAGTTTTGTTTGTATTTCCTTAATCTTAACTACTATTATTGTCAGACAAGCACGTTTTTCTGAAAGCTGCGCGAGGGTAAGCATATAAGCATAACACATTGTTCTATTGAAACAGGACACGTCACACTGTATTTGAGTAAGTATGACCTTTCTAATTGAGGTAATTATTGTTGTTAGAGAGAAAATAATTAACATGTAAATGAAAAACTTATGAAACAGATAATGGAAGGAGACAGTTGTGGATTAGGGGAGGGTACAGAGACCAAACTGAACCACAGGTGATAAATTCGGGAGAAAGTTACTACAATACCTGAGATAAGCAGGGATCAGGATAGAATACCTTATAAAGGTGACAATGTGTTTTAGAGCACAAAATTAATGAAACTGAAGAGAAACTGGATCAAAATTTTGTAGAGGTAAAGCAGAAATCTAATGCAAGACAAGGGCAATTGGAACAGGTCTCTGAAGAATCAGAAAGCTTGAGTAATAAAATAAAGGTTCACGCAGAGATTTGTAGGAAAATAGCGGAAAAAGTGCGAGTGCACAGTTTTGCATTGAATTTATTGAAGAACATTAGTGCCAGGGAAATAAGTGCGTGAAAGATATTCATGAATCAAGAGAGGTTACAAATGAAGTAAAAGAGATGGTAGACAAACTAGAAAGGAAAGTATGGGTAGAAGTAATTTACATAATACCACAAATCATTGCAATTAGAGAAAACAATTTTAATACCTGTAGACATGCGGCTTCTGATTTGTGAGTCGGACAGTAAGTGTACCTAGATGGCTGAGATGATTAAAACTACTAGCCTAGAAAAGTGGAACATGTTGTTGTGGGGGAAGTCCTGGCCCACCAAAAATTTTTAACCATCACCATCGATCTGTTTCAGTGTCTATAGGCAGCTGAAATTCTGATTTCTCTCAATAAATTTTTAAAATCTTGAATATGATCTTACATGCAATTTGCACACCATAGCTTTTGAGGATGGTTTAAAAAGTTGGTTTACTACAGAATAAATGGAAAGGTACAAGATAAGACAAGCGAGGAATTCACTGATAGGTGACAGAATAGAACAACGATACGATGTATTAGAAAATGACACATTTTTGGAAAAATAACGAACTGCACAAAAATAGAAAGATGTAAGAATGGCATATATGAGGGCTCTCAAGTTTGAAGATAAATGGCAAAGAATATGAAACAGTTTTCTGTGGACATAACTAAGGGATTAAAGTATTTACTCAATATCCTTGAGTATGGTCTATTACCGAAAACATATTGCCGAAGTAACCAGCAGGTGAGATGAGATTTATACTCTCAAATAATAAACAGTGGCAGGAGTTAGCTGATGGGAGATTCATAATACTAGATATGACCCTAGTACTGGTGTAGTAAATCAGGGTTACCGAGGACTGACAAACCAAATGACTCGAGTTAGTGAGAGAGCTAAGAGCAGAGTTAAAGTATCTTTTAGAGAAAATAATCATTTTAGGAAATAAATTATCATTTTAGGAAAATGAAACTCCACGTCAGTGAAGAGAGTGCTGAGGTAAGGTTTAACTCAGGATCCAACTATTTAGTCTACAAAAAAAATGGTCAAAATGATAATGGAAGATACAGTATTTTGGTATAGTAAGAGGGTATGTTAGTGGCAAACAGTGTGCAATGTACCTCATGTTATATGCAGGGAAGATGGAGTAAATATGATTAAGGAGTATTTTGAGGAATTATGTGCTGTGGATGAAGGATTACAGAAATAAGAACATAAAAGGAAGATATGTGAAGAATGTGGAAATGTAGAAAGTAGAGAGAACATTAATAGTCAACAAAGTAGGAGTACAGAGCGTGCAGTAAACAGTGGTAACAGTAAGTTTAGAGGAGAGGATTCTGAAGGGAGTCATGATGAGAAGAACGTGGCAGAGGATACTTCACGTGAAATATGACTGGAAACAACAAATGATGTTCACTTCTGCATAATTGTACAGGATGTGTTGCAGGTGAGGAAGTTAATGTAGTTTTTATTCAGAAAGGCACTGAAGAGAGTATAAGTTAGGAAAATGAAGTTCATTTAGCAGAATCAAATGCAATAAGAAGGGGAAACGTTTGGGAAATATTAATCAAAGGAAACTGTGGACTCAGGATACTACAGAAAGGGACTTGTTCGAAGAAGATGATCTGGATGTTGCACACTGAAGTACATGGTTTTAAATTTAAGGGGTTACCAGACACAAGAATTAAAGTGTCACTAATTGCCAAAACTGTATTTTAACCGAATAAAAATAGTAACGATTTAGTTGAAATTCCTGTTTTGCAAAGAAAGTTGTAGGGTGAGAGGTAAAGCGAGTAAATAGATTAAAAGGCAAGTATATTTGATTTTTTAAATTGGATTTGTATTCTGATAATGGAGTGTGATTTTTCTGGTTTTTCTAATCTTTGCTTACACATGATATTGAGACTGGGTTAGAGGATTAAATGTGAAGTTTAAATAAACTGTAAATTTAATTATTTGATTAAGTAACATGACGCATTAGTGATGAGTTTTAGGTTTGATGAAATGTAATTAGTGTACGAACTATTAGTGCATAAATAAAATATAAGTTTCAATATTAATAGGGATGACATAAAGAAT
Organism: Schistocerca piceifrons; assembly: GCF_021461385.2. Lineage (NCBI taxonomy): Eukaryota > Metazoa > Arthropoda > Insecta > Orthoptera > Acrididae > Schistocerca > Schistocerca piceifrons. The sequence continues at coordinate 463,462,149 of NC_060149.1, forward strand.
TTCGGAAAAGTATTTGAAATTAACCTGCCAGGGGAAGACATTGTGAGTAATAAACAAAAATTAAATAAAGTAACTAAAGTACAGAAGATTACTGAAGATAAAAGAGAACAACGAAAACAGATTTTGTGGAACAGTAAAGCATTTTTGAAGATGCTAGCAGAGATACTAAATTTTGACTGTAAATTGGTGGTGAAATCCCATGCAACTTTTGCTTCAGAATCTTACCCCATACCATTGTTTAGGAGGGTTGGCTTGGCTACGGAAATTGTATGATGGAGTAACATTTGCGACTGATTCTAGGAAATTAAACACCTTTATAAGAGCACAGACAGGTATGCCTGAAGATTAAAGAAAAGAGGAAGGAACTCCATGATGCATAGTAAAAATCCAACTGATGCATACTGACAAGTTCCTCTAGCTAAATAATTCTGGAATAATAACGTTTTTTGTGTAAGGGACTTCATAACAATATAAAGTGGTATATATAGACTCAGTGAATTGTGGTCAGAATTTATAATGTTTCTAACCAGGTACTAGTGGAATTCCAAAATTAACAAATTATGTTCCCTATTTTTTGGTTGCAACTAGTCACTGGGAAGAACATACTCAAATTTTTCATGATATTTGTAAATCTGTACAGAAGGGAGGTATGATATTGAGATTGAAGATGTCAGAATCTGTATAAAGTAAATGACATTTTGGGACATATAATTTGCACACACGAGGTTAAAGAAGATCTTGAAAAATAAAAGCTGTTCAGAAGTGTCTATCTCTCAAGAGTGAGAGGCAGTTGAAATCATTTTTAGGATTTTGTAGATTTTATTGAAAATTTATGAAAGGGTAGTGTTTTAATGAACTGTATTCAACCAATTTTGTTAGAGTCTGAAGTTAGTTATGTTTAGGTTGAACATTTTCTAAAATCTTTTAGGAACTGAGATGTGATTGATCTGAGGATGAAATGTTGAGCAATCCAGATTTAAAAAATTATTTCATTTCGGGCCAGATAGCAGCAGATATGGAATCAGGGAAAAATTAGTTAAAAATTTCAGGACGAATGACAAGAACGATTTTTAGACTATTGCTTTTACCAGAATAATTTCTAGAAAATTTGAAAAAAATTAAGTATTTCAGATAAAAGAGGCTCTTGCAACAGTAAGAAGATTTATGACATTTAAAAATTGCCCACGGGGTACCTCATAAGTGTTCATACTGAACACAAATCACTGAATATTATCGAAAACTATATGTTGCTACAAGGTACATTAACGTGTTGAGCTTTGTTCCTCCAGAAATTTCAATTTTGCGTTAAATAATTGAAAGGTGTTACATTAATAAACCTGACGCATTTCAAAGATTACCTTTTGAGGCAGGAAGGAATACTAAAATACAAAATGAGGACGAACACATTTCATTATTTTATCAAACAGGAATGCAAAGGGAAAGTGAAACTGAGAAAATATAAAAAAAAGTGAGAAGAGAGAGATGTCAGAATCTGAAAACTGATAAAACAAATTTATGATGATTTAGCAGAAAGCTACCTAATTTTTTAAAAAAGTCTGTAGAGTGGTATTTTTCAAAATGACAGATGGAAACTCAGCTGACTGGAAAGTGTGTTATCCCACAAAGCATGCAGACAAAATATCTGATTATATACACCTTAGTTATGCTCATTTCAGTCCTAAAACATGCTTCGAAAAACTTAAAAAATGTGTTTACTTCGATACCAGGTCAAGAATCGTTTATAATAGAGTAAAACATGTGACAAATGTCAGTGGATTTACTTTAGCTACAAAAGCAGTAGACTACCAATACAGAATGTAAATACCAATGGCATTACAAAAGTAGGATTTGTAGGTGGAAATTTGTATGGTTCACTGCCAAAACCAACAGAAAATGTTAGTTACGTCTCTATGTTTCTTAAAATTATATAGAAATTTATGAGATTGTACTCTGAATAAAAACCAAATCGAAATCTTTGTTTAATCATTAGTAGAAATAGTATTTTGTCAAACATTGGTTCACAGTTCACTCCAGAAACATGGAAACAAGGGAAGGATTCATACTGGGCAACTGTTGTTCATATATCATAATACATGCCAACTAGTAACCTATCAGCAAGATGCATAAGGGAAATCAGCAGGTCATATGGGACCTATTCCAATAAAAACCGCACCACTTTTATAAAATTTGTAAATTGTACAATAGTACCAACTTTACACCTTATGAGATAATGACTGCTAGGAACCAACTAATTTTCTTCAGGGAGAGATTTAGATGTAAATGAAAAATGAAAATAGTAAGGGAGGACTGGGACCAAAAATTTTGGGAATGGGAATGAAACATGGAGACAAATCAAAAGTGACTGAAATCAAAGTAGAAGATACACTTTTAGTAAAAACACAAGTCTCACCCAAAAATCTAAACTGACAACTTCCTAAACTTTATAATTTATACTATGGGCATTTTAGGTTAGTCAATGTACCACATCCCAATGCTTATTTTCCTTTGTATCCTAAATCGAAGAAAATGTTTGAGCTTGGAAGTGTTGTAGATCCTACACCTTACAAACACAGATTTGACAGAAGAAGTAATGTTTTGTTAAAACATAAGTAATGTTTTGTTCAAAGAGAATACTGACGAGAAAATCATGTATGGGACCTAGGAAAGCAGGAACTCCTATTACGCAGATAAGTCTAATAAATAAGAGACTGATGATGGTACTAGTGGCAATAATACTAATAATAACAAGAAACTATGACTACTGAAACTATTTGCTTAAATTCAAGTAAGAAATATGAAAAACCACAAAATGATATTAAATACATGATGTATGATTATTGCAAATTTAGGAACTAATTTTGTTGTAATCCATTTGTGAGTGTGACAACTACACCACCTGGTCAAAAGTACTTGGACGCTGGTTAATGGTCAATAAAACTCAGTATCTACGCAAGACTGCCTTATCTATGCTTGGAACACTTTCAGTAGGGAGTCTGAATATCTGTAGAGAAATTACAGCCCAGTTCTTACTCAAGAGCTGAATCCAGAGAGACTAGTGATGTAGAAAACAGGTATTGAGTGATGTACTGAAGTCCATGTTCTAGTACTTTCGAGTTGACAAGTGATTCTTTTTGGTTATTTCATATGATTTTTTTTCAATGAGCCTCTGCAATGTTCGACATTCACTGTCTGTTAGTACATGAGCTCTCCTTGTACTTCGTTTAGTTGAGGTTTTTTCTTTGCATTTCCATTTCACAGTCACATCACCAATAGTTGATATGGGCAACTTTATAAATGTTGAAATGTTCATGGTATATTTGTTGCTCAGGTGACAACCAGTGACTCGCCTTGTTCTAACTCACTGAGCTCGTCTGACCAACCCTTTCTGCTGTTACTGCTTGTGTACTGACAAAACAATATTCATTTCATTTTATACTGGCAGCTTCACTTTTCATGACATTTAGTGGTCAATTCGTTTACGTAGGCGTTAGAGATACTTTTCATCCGATAGTGTACTTTTGCATATTGTCCTGAATTATGAAAAAGCACATACTTTACAGGTATAAGAATTTAAGTCTACTTTAAAGATACAAGGTTTACAATTTCTTTAAAAAATATGTTGAAGGCATCATTTTAGAAATAATATTAAGGAATTTTTTGTTTCTAAGGTGAATTATTTTTGTCTCACGTTATAAGGATAATATCCAAACTTGTGATTATGTTACAGTCATTTAATGTCTCTCTAGATGTTTTCCATTTTGTTTAAATTGATGTTTTGTATTAATTATGTTGACTGTTCCAAAAACTCTTTTCATTTCATTTATGTACAGTGTTAACTAAGAAACCTAAATTTAAAGAAATTTAATACCAGTTATAGACAGTAGGTTGCTTTTAAAATATTTTCATAGTATATGATCTGAGGTTTGATTCTTATGTTTGTGCCTGTAGTATTGAATGTGGATATTTTCATTTTGGTATGTAATGCTTAAAATTGCAATATGGGTGAATTGTTGATGACAACAGCATAGGTTCCAAAATTAATTTTCCACACTGCAGCAGAGTGTGTGTTGATATGAAACCAAAAAGATTTAAACTATGTGACAGATGAAGACTCGAACCCAGAACCTTTGCCCTTTAGGCGGCCGGTGTGGCCGAGCGGTACTAGGCGCTTCGTTTTGAAACCACACGACTGCTACGATCGCAGGTTCGAATCCTGCCTCAGGCATGGATGTCTGTGATGTCCTTAGGTTAATTAGGTTTAAGTAGTTTTAAGCTCTAGGGGACCGATGACCTCAAATGTTAAGTTCCATAGTGATCAGAGCAATTTGAACCATTTTTGAACCTCTGCCTTTAGTGGGCAAGTGCTCTTAGTAAGGTTGGAGATGAGGTACTGACAGAAGCAAAGCTGTGAAGACATGTCATGAGACGTGGTCAGGTAGCTGAGCTTGTAGAGCACTTGCCCGTGAAGACAAAAAGGTTACAAGTTTCAGTATTGGACACAATTTTTACCCACCATGAAGTTTCAGTGGCATGAGTCCATCAACTTAATAAGTGTTCAAGCGTGTAAAGACATACACTTAATAAATTAGGAGTTTCATGTAATATACCAGGACACCAAAAAACAAATGGAGTGATAAATGCATGCCAGAGTTATCTAGAACAACTATATAGCTAAGTGACACTGGCATTTTCCAGGCGAAATCACGAGTAGTTTTTGAGAATATATTAATTTATTGGCTTCCATAGATGACTTTCATAACAGTAACTGTTTCAAGTTTTGAGAAATTTTGTTGTATATTTGGCTCTACAAAGCTGAATGTAGTTATTCTGTTTCGAGAACTGATTTTGGACAGAGAGAGACAAAGCTGGTGAAAGAAATTTGGCTTATGAAACTGAAAAGCAGCTGTGTCCCTTGCTCAGGTGAATGTTGGTATTACGAATAATAATGAGAGGTCATTTGCATTTCAAGATGTGAGAGCGATTTAGAAAGATGGACAACAAACAGTAAAATGGCACATAAAATGGATTAATCTGTTATTGTTAGTATTCAGTAAGTGACTAACTGGGTATTTGAAGTTAATGCTTTGGTCGGAAAAAATGGTCATAATTAGGTAAAGGGAAAATATGAGCAAATAAGCCATCAGTAAATCTACATTCTATGTACTAACTACTTATAGATTATTTGCAGTTTCAGAGATACAGCAATATGTGCAGTACATTCATTTATGAAAGAAAGTAAAGGAAGAAACACCAGTAGTGCATTAGGTCACAAAAAGGAGTCTTCTTTTAAATTACGATTTAAAATAAAAGCTTGTTATCTCACTCGCTAATATTGGTTAATTGCAAAAGTAATAAATCTTTGTTCTGTGAATCAGATTCTGACAGTTTATCTGCCTTACTCTAAGTGAAGTTACTTCCAGCTTACCTGCAGATGTTGAAATGTTCACATTTAAATATAATTTGAGGAAGGACAGCTGCAGTGAGATAACAGAGGACAAGAACCAAAAGATTTTACTATTTACGCTGCAAGAACAGGGTTTGTGACACTTCTATCCATTTTCTGGATGAAGAGTGTGTGAGTGAATTGCGATGACAAACACAAGGAGCTTTAAAATAGATGTTGTTGCTTGTATCAAGACTTATCCATTAAGTATGCTAAGTAGTTCCATATCATAGAACCTATTAATATGTTAAGAACATGTGTATAGTCTCTAATTCAACTTCAAGTTAAGGCATACTGTTGCATATTAGCATTACTACAAATACACATTTTACAGATTCTTACAAATGTCTTTCTACACTATGTGAAAATCTTGAGAAATTTAGTAGGCAAATGATCAGATTGTGAAGATAGAAGAGTTATCTAGTGTTCAAGTCAAATTTAAGTCATGTGATATGGCATTCATGTGTGTAGATTACTAGGTACACTTATGGACCATATCGTCAGGTGTAGTGACTGTGTTAGAAGTTTGACAACCAGCAGCAATGTGACTTACCTACAATACGGGCCTGTATGAAACAGGGGATGTTACACATGGTTCATCATATTACAACACTTGATGTTATTATTCTAAAAAGTGAATTCGTATTTGTTGTTTTCTGTGTTTACTATTAACAATATTATGTTTATGGTAACCACAGCTCAGATTAAAAACTGCTTCTGTAAAGAAAGTTCCAAAATTCTCCAAAAAAGATCTTAAAAATACTTTACCTTTTTTTTAAATTAAGGAAAACTCCTGATGGTCGCATTAGCTGTATACTGGTTCTTTTATTAGGTGACACCACCGGCTTTACACAACTATAGGGGTATCTTCAAGCGATTACTTTCTATATCATAAGTGTAGGGAGAAAGTAAGATGGCCCAGGATTGAAGTTGTAAACCGATTAATTGTATAGCCGCTTAAAAGGTTGATCATTGAATGGCTGAACTTTAATTTATACACGGTAAGCTGAACGTCAACAGCATCAAACCTTATGCTCCAAACAATTTATTGTAGTACCTCTCAGTGACCTCTTCTACTGCGTGACTGTGACAGCAGCCAAATGTAAGGATATCACACAAGATGGACTCTGAATAGCCTGGCGCTGGAATCTATCACCAGATGATCACTTTAAACTTTTGTAGCTCCTCCACAGTTGTCTTAGGTCAGTTTTATTGGTGATCCAAATGAACTATGGTTTTGGCCACTTGGCAGAGAAATTGCATGTGTTAACTGCATTCCTCTTTTGATGCAATTGCATTTAAGGTTTACATTTAATAACGAGTCAATGTTTTAGACACTGAGTTTGTTGCAACATGGCTTTGGTATTTCATTGGAACATGACTTCTGATGTTTCACAATCACATTACATAGTCTAAATTCCAAGTTTTGCATTTTGGTGATAAAACTTCTAAGATTTATGCTATTAATCGGTTTACATCTTGAAAATTAGGACATCATACATTCCTGCCAGTCTTATGGAGTGAAAAGTTATTTTCACCTGGAGGTGCACCTATAATAGGGTGGAACTGGTCATGTTGCTTGATAAAGGAACCTGTGTATAGCTAATAAAAGCATATAGAATTTCGATCTACTTTAAAAATAATTTTAAAGGGTTTTTAAGATTATTTTGTAGAATTTTCAAATTTTATTTACAGTAGCAATATATAATACTAACAATGAAGTTCTATTTGGGCCATAGTTGAGCTGTTTGCACCTTAGTAATGCTACCAATTCCCGCAACTTCAACATGCTTTAGGCTCTGTGTGGGCAGTTACTACCCATAGTACTTGCATTCCTACAGTGATTTCTGTGTTCAGTTAGCAGCAACTATTTCTCGCATATTCTGTGAATTCCATGCCCAGACCCGAAATCCCTAAGAGATGTAAAGGTTATTTACTTATTTCTTTAATTTTAATTGCTAATCTTATCAGCCAAATACACTTTTATAGAAAGGATGAGTAAATGCAACAGCAGTGTGTGTGTGCATATATCCGTATATTTCTTCATCAACTGAAATCTCTAAGAGTTTTCCTCTCAGTGCGCCTGTCAGCTGCTCAATAACGCCTATGTGTGGCAGTAGCATCCTATCCCAGTTCATATTGATACTGTTAATTCATTCAGTTTTTACGTTGCTAGAGTACATCAATGATCTTGGAAGAATTAGCATAATACTTTGCTTGAATCACTTTAAGAAACAGTATTTGAATAAAAATACACCAGGGCAATAAAATCTGTAATTTCTGTGAATGGTACTGTTTTATAAGAAGAGGAAATTTTTTTAATGAGTTTCTTGTGACCAAAAGGTAACATGGTAAGGATGAAGTTTTTTATTTGTTAATATTGTGACCAGGTAATTAATCTCATTTATAGAAGCAGAAACTGAATTTACAGTGACGCATGAATTAATTTACAGTTAGACTTTCAGAATTATAGAAAATACTGCACTGTTTTATGGTAGAAGTGAGACGATGTACTTCAATGCGAACAGACATACTGTACTTTCAACACAGATGCCATACAGGAATAGAATAACAAACTGACTTTCTGTGAGGGATAGCATTATTTACCAATCGAATTTATTACAAACATTAACTTAACCCATGTCTAAATTTTTAAATTTCCCATTATGTTCTTAACGAATGTAGTGATTTTCTGTGACACTTTTTCATAAATAATATCGAAAACTTCAAAGCTATGTTTGAATTCTTCTGTAAATAGGTGAATTACACATGTAGGGACCTATGTACTGGCATGGTATGTTCCAATGCTGTGGCATGAGGATATGTGTATTTGTGTGATTGTTTGAATTATGAACTGTAACTTTAAAATATTTCCATTTATATCATTTATTCTTAATGTGCTATTGTAGATATATAACAGATGAAATATGGACACATAGTATGTGTAGAGAAATGCCTTTCACTGACTGCCACACAAATTAGTAAGATTAATCAATGTGTTTCATAGCTTAAAATAATGTAATTTTGGTGATATACCTCCTTCCACCTCAAAATAAAAATAATTATTTTTGAAGACATTCTTCAATATATATCTGCTGATAATTACATTAAGTTCACAGGAGAGAAATAAAGATATTGCTGATAAAATTTCTATATAATTGTTCCTAAACATGTGTAAATAAATACAGCAGCGGTATATTTAATAATCATGGAAACATCAAATGTAGTATATCACAAATTGACAGAGCACATATCCCGAACTGTGGCTTTGGATCTGAAGGACTGTTATTTGAAATCAAGTAGGGAGAAAACTAAAAGAAAATGATGTTTTCTCTTTGGAAATACAATGCATGTATCAGGATCCATACAAGATGCACAATAATGGAAAAGATGGCTGTTTATCACTGAAAATTCAGAAAAAAATATATTTCAGGTATGATATCCATTAGGCTGAAAGAATCCATTCATCTTAAATCTAATAAATACTTCATGAATTTCACTGTTATGGAGTTTATTTTATCCACCATTTTAAACATACACTTAGACACAGCAAATTCGTCACACAATAATAAGTACATCAATATAATAGTCATGCATGTACATGTACATTTAAACATTAATGTTATATTAAAAACATCATTTCTCAAAAGTAAGATATTTTACCTACACATCATTTCTTCAAGAATTTATACCCAGTTTAAGGACTGAGGGAATATGAGATGACTCTGGAAAATCTGTGTGCCAGGTACTGTTCAATACATACTCATATGCAAATTATGACTGAATAGCTATTTTAACAACATTTGTAAACAAACCTGGAAATACCTTATCAGTGAGTAGATACAGATATGTAGAATACTTTAGTACATTGTGTAAACATTGCTTGTTTTGAGCAATGTTACATCTGTCATACAAATTATATACAGAATTAGCACACAATTTAATGAAGTTACAGATTATAAATTTGTCATTAAACAGGATACGTGAAAATGTTAAAATTTTCATGTTTGTGCTGCTGTATCAAGAGCCAATGTCCATTCAGATTACTTCTATCTTCCTTATTTTTGATGTGTTGCGATCAATCTGGTGCTACACGACATTTAATAGGACATCCAATAAATGAAAACATTACGAAATTTTTTGATGTTCCCGTTGAGAGAAGATAATATTGTATCAAACATGAGCACAGACACATACATGCAATCACACACACTGTGGATAGGGAATGGGAAAAGCAGAGAAGGAGAAAGAGAGAGAGAGAGAGAGAGAGAGAGAGAGAGAGAGAGAGAGAGAGAGGTGGGGGGTTGAGTACATGTGTATTGTGAAGAAAAACACAGAATTTGAGAGGTCAGCAGTGATTTGATGTTCCTGCTCTTTACTATGCAACATTTCAACAATGTGGTGTTGCAATTTTTCCTTGTTTTAATGTCTGTATTCCATTCAGGATATCGAACTTACATAAAAATAAAAGTCATATGAAACATGTACCATCAAAGTGTGCAGTTTTATAATATCTGTTTTCTGAGTCAAGTGAGTATAGTGAGATGGTCGCTGTTATAGTTTTTATTATCCTTGATTTTGGCCAGTCTGTTAAATATTTCATTTGTATACATTACTAACAGTTCAAAGTGATTCCAACGAAAAAAATCTATTGTAACAGAAAAGAAAATATGGAAAACCTTGAAAGAATGCACTTCAGTTACTCAAAAGGGGTATGACAAGAAAAACCTTAATCCATATATGGGCTGAGTTATCTGAAGAAACTTAACTGGTTTCATTGTTTAGCAATGTCCTGGTTGTAGCAGTTGTAAAACATAATATTTATTTTAATTTCCACTTCGTAAGTGCGACTTTTTGTCACACATAGTATGATGAATATACTCTTGTCATATGCACTCCTAAGAAGACTTTATCAAGCAAGAAACTACTTTATAACGTTAATATCAAACAAAATCTTAGTGTAGCATATAGAATCTGGAACTTCACCACATTAGGTGGCATTCCATTATAACACGAGTAGGAGAAATATTTAAGTATAATTTATTCGGTGAATGTAATTATTTTCTGGATTTTTCTGGTACACAAGAACAACAGAAAGACAAACCAATAAATCTAATAATTTGATATTGAACATACAGTCAAGTGTAAAATTCAAGGACTCACAGTATCATGTTTTACTCAGATTTGATTAATAGTTACTACTGTCCAAATTATGTAGAATGTAAACTACAGTGTAAACAACTATATAAAATTTTGTTGACATCATACGCATCGCTTGGAAAATATGCTCAAAATGGTTCCTCTGTTCATTAACTTCAAACTTGTTTTACCATGTTTGAGGTCACTGTGTGTCGTATGTTGATAGAGATGTTTTTAGTGCCGTTTTGTGTACAGCCTGCTTCGTTTGCCCTACCTTCGAGATGCCCCACAGGAAGGAGTCTGGAGGCATTAAATGGGAAGAACGTGGGAGCCATACTCCTTTAGACGTGATTGGGTCACAAACCAGTTCACTTAGGAAATGATCTATTTCATTTTTAACTGATACTTCCAATCATCTGGCCCAAGAAGAGAAATAGGCTGTCTAATAATGTCTTGGTAAACAACGCTGTTCACTGTAATTAAAAAAAAAGCAGTGTCCAGTGTCCATTGACGTGAATGGTACACCAAATCCCAATTTTCTGACAGTTTTCTTGAAATACATGTGGACTTTTGTTGACCAAATTCTTGTGTTTTGACGATTCACTTCTCCACTAAGGTGAAACCACGTCTCATCAGTGAGGAAAAGTTAGTTAATGTATGAAGGTATTAACTGTACGCTAGCCACATTTATTTCCCCAGCGCCTTCAGTTCGTGAACACTATTAGCATGATATGCATCACTTTATAAGTACTAATATACGAAATCTGAAATTGGATCGGTAGTCTAGTCAAATTTTTGGACGGTGAACTCTACACCACATCCCTCATCTCAGCCAGTTTAGCATCCTGACTCCTGATTTTCTTTTTGTCTGCCAATGATCTGCATTCCTGGAAACGGCCGTTTCATTTCATCTCATTATTGTCGAATTGTTTGGTACTGTGACTCCTAGATATTTCCCACGAAACAAGCCTTCAATACGTCCACACAAACGACTGGCAAAATACTTTCGAGGGATCAAAACTTCTTGCTCTTGGGAAGGCAAAATAATTAGGAAGGAATAAACAGTGCAATACTACAGACGTTATTTGACCTGTGACCACTGAAGTGGACTCTTTGTTTTTAGTTGGTAATACATGTGGTGCTATCTACCTTTTATTGCTGATCAAACGAAAGCAATGTAATGATTATTTAGAGACGCGTTTGTTTTCATGTGTGATACTTTTTTGATTGCACAGTATTATTCATTTCTACAATTATCAATATTTCTATTTCAATAACATATCTCATTCTTTCATATTACCTCCGCACTGTAGATATGCAGTTGCTGTGTGATAATCGGAACTTTTCGTGTACCTATAGTAGTGTTGAGAATGTATCATTGCTCTGTATACTCATGCAGTGCAAGGGACAGTGCAGTCTGTAAAGAACAGGCTATGGACTGAGGTAAGGAAAGGTGGCAGTCACACGTTCTTTAGAGAAAAATATAATAATTTTTATTAGAATTTCTTAAACAATTTATCAATGCAACTATAATGATAAAAGTTAATCAACGACTGTATAGATAAACGATTTTAATTGTATCTCTCTCTCTCTCTCTCTCTCTCTCTCTCTCTCTCTCTCTCTGTGTGTGTGTGTGTGTGTGTGTGTGTGTGTGTGTGTGTGTGTGTGTGTGTGTGTGTGTGCATGGGCACTTTAAACTCATTCACATTTTTTCCATTACTGCTACTACATTGACATCTAACTGCTGAAATTTAGATATGAAACTGATTTTGGAAAGGTTTGGAAAGTACACTTCTAGAAAAAATTTTTATTTTAGTTGAAAATGATGGAGAACGGCCCCCTTTTATCTCCAGGTTACAAAATATGATACTGGTTTCAGAGTAGATATTACTTAACTAAAAAGGTCTACATGGTGAACATATTTACAGATATTATTGACAGTCACCACTAATATCACATATACAACGATTTTTACTTACATTCATTAATTTATGGAATATTTACATACTGAATTAATTATTAGACAAACATCTCAGAAAGGAAGAACTACATTTTACTAATCAAAGCTACTCACTCTTATTCCATTACACCACATCTCGTCAATCCAAATTATTTTAATATTTCATATATGTTCAATGATCTCAAATATGCCTTTAGCTAAGTAACATCACACCAAAAATTAGATACAAGCACTTTATGCTATTTTCCTCTTGTGAGTGCATATACTGAAAGTCTTTCCTTGGAGTTAACAATGACTTATGGATTGAGAACTAAGTATGGCACCTTAAAAAGATTCACAAAGAGGAACTAAAATCTTTTTCACACGCTCTTTCACTCAACATCCCCCTCACTAAACACTCATTCCCACAAACATACACCAGTCAATAAGACAAACAAAGAGAAATATTGTCATTGGAATATGTTTAAATTTTGGTTAACTTCTGAGCTCAGGTTTCAATGGAGTGACTCCAGGTAACTAACGATTTATAAACTGTGCATTGAGAGCATGGAAACTCTATAAATACTGACCGCCCTTATGATGAGGAATGTATGATGTTTCTGTTCTTTCAATTATTCTTTGATCTTTCATTGTATGGAAACACTATTATATTTACAAACCCTAAATTTATGAGTATCTACAATTGAAAGCACATCAAAAATATAATACTGAAAAAGGAGCTCTGTTTGTTGAGCTTCATTCAATAATTGTATCATATATTTTATTTTATGTTCTCCCTAGCTTACGACATTAAAGCCATTTTACTCATAGATGTACTTTTAACTGTACACTGTTATCATAAACAGAATTGTGGAAGTCAGTTACCACTGCCAAATGGTCGCCATATCTCTGAATGACGTCTATTATTGATCCTTAACTAAGATATTATCATAAAACTTAGGATGTGATGCTTTATAAAACAATGAGTGATAACAACCAAATACTCTTTAGTGAACAGTACTAGAAGTAGATTTATACAGTTCATTGTTAGCCGCAGTTGGCAAATTTCGTAAAACGTAACTCAGATTTAAACAAATTTCTTGACTCTAAGAATTACATTGCACTTTGCTAGTAGAAAAGAAGCTTTTGAAATAAAGCTTTGGATTGGTGCAAAGCTGAATGAGTAACAGTAGCTCCTAAAGTTCCTTAAGCAATTTATAGTTGTTTGCTAAACATCATCTATTCAAACATCAAAATTTGATTATCATCCTCCAGAAATGTATTTGTCTAACCGTACCAATAATGAGATTACTTAGAATTCAAGAACATGAAACGAATCTTTCCTTCCTAAAATAGAAAATTTGGAAGAGAAGAGAATTGACAACAGAGCATTTTTAGAAGTCTTATTCTGCTATGGCTTGTATATGCAAAGTGAGTGACATTAATGTGACAGAGAAGTGCTAACAAAGTGCTGTAGATAGGTTTATTGGTTAAATATGCAATTTTATGCACAGTATCTATCTTAAAACATTTCTGACGCAATTGCAGGTCTTACAGAAGTTTATATGATTGCAATTGGCGTTCAAATGGTTGCACTAAATGGAAAAGTTAGTAACAAATGTAGAAGACAGATGGAAGCAAGACAGTCTGAAGAGGCTGGACCATATGTGTCAAAATATAAACAAATTCTCCAGTATGAAAGTATGTTTCATAAGACTGTATAGAAACTCTGAACTGTTGAGTTTCAGTATATGCAGTAACATCAGCATGCATAGTTGATGGGAGTGGAGCATGTAGCATTGGAAAATGTAAACCGTCATTAGAAGCATTTGCAAGTCAGACAGTTTTGTCCAGGAATTTCAAATAGTTGAAAAGTAAAACTCACATCAACAACAATTATGAAAATACACCTTCACTCAATCTTCTGTTAGTCACATTGCAATTAAAATAATATCCAGTCAGATCTAGTCTGAATAAAGTAAGCTTTGAACACAGCCCTAAGTTTTACTGTAGGGAACAGAATGTGTGACTGAAATGACTTAAATTTGATTGCAAAAATGTCTGCAGAAACAAAAGCAATATTTTGCAAAGATGCAAGCTTCTTTCGCAAACTAATATGAAATCTAAAAGTTGCAGAGTAATTCTAGATTTATGTTGTATTACTAAACGAAAATGTATCAAAATATCAGTCACTGAAAATTAAAACGTTGTTTCTCTGGGAATATGCTTCAAGATTCCTATGCATTCCCATATCCCAATACAGAAATCTATGCTGTGGCTAACAGGTATCAAAAAATTCATATATCTAGAAGATGTTAAATTTTGTGAGCAAAGCTCTGAGAAACTTGTGCACCACCAGTTCACCTGGTGTCTGGAATAATAGACTGTTTTCCAGAGATTTGATAATTATTCCACAGTCATTACAATGCAGTCTTGCTGGGACATGAAAATTCATAACCAACAAAACAGCTGGGTTCCAGTGCGACACCCACTTTCCTATTGCATTATCTCTACTATATTACTCTTAGAGTTATATCTTGGAGTATCGAATACTTTACAGTGATATTTCTCGCATATTGCAATATAATTATTAAACACTCCCCATTTATAAAAATTATATTTTTTCAGATAGTGCCTTACAAATGGGACAGAGTATTTAATCATAAATTTTTATAGTATAAACTGTACAACGTCACTCATTTACATAATTTCGTCACACGAATTTAAGAGATCACATCGCAGACACTCTCATTTACAGAAACAGAAAACTTCCATAGCTAAGTAACAGCTTTTGCTAATCCTCTATAATGAAGCTTCCTTCCACGTCTAAGCTTATACTGAAAATCTATACTTGTAATAGCTAATTGGTCCACAAATATTTCTGAGATGCACTAAGAAGCTATTTGCCGGTTGAAAAGCCTATAAACGTTCACAATTGACATAAACAGATCACGTCCTATACCTAAATCATTCAATAGCTGCACAATAAGTACTTAACGTGATATAAGAAAATAGAAAAACTGTTGAAGGTCTACCACTTTCTTCTACTGGAAACAGCACTGTTTTCAGCAATAATTCAGTCTCGCAAAGTATTCACAGTAAAAAATACGTAATATCAAAGTAATAAACCCTAATTATTCATAAATATAACTAGCTATTCTCATGATATTGAGGGAGATATGATAAACAAGATTTTCTTTTCAGAAAATGACGTCATGCTGCCGAGTGCGTAGACAGAGTACAACACAGTTTTTGCCAGAGTGAACATCAAATACGTACAACTGATTATGACAGCGATCTTTTTTTTACTTTTTAGTTTTCCGATCTTTGTTTAAAAATAACTTCACTCCTCACTATCAAATACGTCTGTCAATTATAGTATAACATGTATTATAGCTCAACATTTAAGACAACTTCTGCCATTATTTGTTAATGCAGTCCACTGATGTAATATCAGTTCAGTTTGGTTTGTGTTTTTCGTGATAGGATTTGTGAGCAACAATTACTCCTGCAATGATAGCTTTTTTTCTCGTTTGAAAGTTGCGACTTGTATATAGATTACTGCAGAGTTTTCGTCCAAATATTTCTTAGCTTTCATGGATAACAGTGTGATTCACATACACCAAAATATTTGTTACATGCATTACATGAATGTCAACTTATCATGCAATGTCTTAAATATTAATATAACAGCGCTCGACTGATCTTAAACAACTATATCATTCAACTGTGTTGTTTTATCATGTTTTGATGAAAAAATTAAGACTAATCCTCAAGAGCATTTCAAATTTCAACTTTTTAGCTTTGTCAAAATATGACCATCTTGCAGTGATAGTGAGGAATCTATAAACTTCAAAAATACGAAAGACTTTCCCTTTTTTATACCAGAGCAGCAAATACGGTGGAAAAGTGGGAGGTTATGGAGTGAAGATTTACCAGAGACACAACTTGCATAATCTCTTAAGAACATACTCATTGAAGGGAAATTTAAGAAATTGTAGCGTGACTGTTCAATATAAATGGTCAATATTTTGACTTATTTACTAAATGTTGGTAGGTTCATTTAGTCTAGAATTTTTACATCATATTTGTGCCGATTACTTAAATTTGGTAATCACAATCACAGCCCTTGTGCAGTTTGCAGCAACTTGAGAAACATGAACAGCATTTTTTTTCCTTTAATATTTTGTAGACTACTTAATCAGACTTTCCTTACAAAAAAATTTCCTTAACAGGAAGCTGACTTTCACTGGTTTTCATTCCACAAACTGTTCCGTGAAGTCTTTGGTAGAGCTCATTCGGACGAATTGTCTTCTCCTGCAAGTGCTGAAGAACACTCTGAGACATTTTCTTCGTTGGGAAAGGGAATCAATAATTTTGTTCCTAGTGGTGGTACATCCGTCAAATTACCGTCATTCTTTATAAACTTCCTTGGAGATACTCTTGGAGGGAGAGAGGGAGGCTGGTTAGGAGCTACATTTCGGGTTCGAGTAGTGTGTCGACGAATACCAGTTCTGCGTCTCCGCGGAAAAATTTCACCTTTGCCCTTTTCGTACTGACTGAACTCGCGAAAGAGGGCATCCGACTTCCGATCTACACTGTAGTCCCGTCGGAAACTTCTCCCCGACGAGCACTGGCTAGAAAGCAGCTGGTGGTCGTCATCTTCTAGATTGGCTATTGCAGCCATAACACGGTACAATCCGAGTGCCCTATGCCTACCCGAAGATGGGCTGCATCTGAACCTGCTGTCCCACGCGGGACTCGCTTCACCTTCTGGGCGTCGCAGTGCGGCTGCACCTTCGGCCTCATCATCACTGCTTTCAATGTCCAAATGCTTACAGCGAGTGGTAGCGGCACCGCGGTCCCCTGCGTTAGCGCCTGAAGTTGTTGGCTGCTGATCTCTTACCTCACTAGGAGATGGGGCCGATTTACTTCCGTCGTTGTCAGGTCCTCGACGTGAAGCCATGGCTCCGCATTCACTCGTTACTGGTACAACGGTATCTTCGTAAGTATCGGAACTAACAAACCCCTTCTCCTTATCATCATCCCCCACGAGAGGAAGTCCTTGACCAGCTTGAGATGAGGATTCATCGGCGCCATGACTACCCTCCGTACGGAAATAGCTTAATGAGAAATTAGACACTGGAGAGTAGTCCATACTACGGCAGGCACTCTCAGCACGTAGCTGATGTAGTGCACATGCTTGACTTTCTTCGACAGTAGCTGTGGCTGCTAGTTCCTTTTCTATATTCCCCGAAGCCTGAAAATATACGAAAAAAATAACAGTGTGTGACAACGAAATGAAAGATATGAGTGTAACCTGGACAAGGTGAATGTTTCGTGGTCAGACGCAGAAGTAGGTACTATAAACTAGATTTTATTTGTGTTGCATCGTTACATACTGCAAAATAATATAAACTCAGAGCGAAGCGTTTTGTTTCTATCGCGTTTGAACGTACACTTGTTCTGTGAACTTTGTGGGAACCGAGAATTTCAAAGCCATACAATTATAAAAGTTTATATGCGGCAGTGTGTCGTCAATGAACATACTTAAAAAGCAGGTGTAGGCGTGCAAGGAGTCTCCTCCGTAATTTTCAATGGATAAGAAATAGGAATCTGAATTCAGCATAGCTGTGCTTTTCTAGAAGATGATTCGCATGAAGGACGTGGCACAACTGTAAACATACACCAAACATTGAGAAGATGCCTTATATGGGTAATATTTTTGCACAAGGTGGGTGTCGCATTTGTTAAAGGCAAATGCAAAACTTGATTTCTCAGCAGCGCTTAACCAATTTTAATTTGTGTTATTTGCTTAGAAAGAAACTTTTTTGTACTCACGTTTTTTACTACGATCAATTTCATGACAGGAACAAACAATTAATCAAAGCACTGGGTGGAAGTCGATGTCCCTGTACTAGAAAAGAAGAAGTTGACTTAATCTGCCATTGCCTTCCAAAATACTAGACAGTCTTCTAATTGACTACCTTGAAAAGGGTAAAATGAATAGGCCCACTATGCAAACACTGTTTACAAACAGTATTTAAAATAACATATAAGAAGGGGACTGAGCAGGAAAAGAAACTTTCCTTGCAACGATTTTGTTACACGTGATTTGGTAGTGGAATAATACAAGTATTCGAGGTGTCGGTTGTTGCGTTGTGCGCCTTACTCATTAGATGCCGTATGACCCGAATTCCACCTAAACCCATATCTGAAGAAATTGTTGGTGGGTAAATGTTTTGAGTTCAGTGGAGAAGCTCGGTAGTCAGGTATTTTGCAAACCATCCAGAACTGTACGTCAGAGCTCAAACTCCGATAAAATGCATTAACCGAGCGAGTGCTACCTCGAAAAGCAAGTTCATTTTCATCCCTGAAACACAGTACTCTCTTACCAGATTGGGAAATTTTCACCTTGCCTAAGTGTTCATCTCATGTGATGAGTCAGTAAAACAGATATTCTCCGACATCTGACGGAATAGTACTAACCTGCAGCTCAAATGCTCCTTGAGGCTCACTGTCGGGTTCAGCAGGGCTGGCCTGATTACCCCTGTGTTGTGGTCGTCCTGGAAATTAAAATTTATGTTTTAAGATACTTCAAACACTAAAGTCAACGATAAAGAACGGTATAGAAGAGATACCTACGATTTAGTCTCAGAGGTGGTACTGATGCACGGGACGGCCAGCAGCTGAAAGAAGACCTACATCTTGGCAAAGTGTCGTCATGTTCATACGCAGTCTCCGTTTCTGAAAAAAAAATATGATCACTGATTCTGATAATTTAAGCAAAAGAATGAAAACGAGGTACTTGACAAAATAAACACAATAAAACGGTGAATGATTAGAAAATAGTTAAAATATTTCTTCGGGCGTTGAAAAAGTACCTGAAAATATTTCTCATAGATCAACTTTATCTAAAGCTTTTGTTCTCTAAGTACGAAATTAGTCATTAAATTACGTAAAAAATTAAATTTCAGTTATCTAAATACAGAATATAATCTAACTTATATCAATGTGTAAAAAGATAAGATAAAACGTCCGTATAATGTTACATTCCTCCTAGCAACAAGTAATTGTAAACTAAGGTTTAAAAATGCACACGTAATACAGCTAAATTGGTATCTGTATTTAAAAAATATCTTGCAGATTAAAGTGTTCATTAAACATCGTTTTCCACGAGTAGCTCTAAATTACAATTACGCTCCTTGTACAAAACGTCATCCAAAGAAAATCAAAACAAAGGCATTGGTAGACAAGGCAGGAAAATTCCTGATCCTGATAAAGTTTTTGTGTAGGTCTTTGTCTTAAGTAACAGCTGCCAGTTTCCACGCTGAAAATACTTTTATTTTAAACAGATCTGAAGTATCATTTATCTCCTTAGAGTAGCGATGTTCCATGGAACTTTTAACACGTATGACCTTCAGTTTTATAGTTCATAGACCCCGTTTGCTTCTGAAAGTGTGAAAAATAAATATCATTTGTCGCACACTGCAGTAAACACCTTTAAAATTACTTTCTCGGCCACATTATCCCTTAAGGAGTTGTAAGTCCGTGGCTCTCGAGTTTTTCATAATCTGCAAGGATGTGCGATCAGAAAGGTTGTAAACAATATCTATTCCATCACACAATGTCAGATTAGGTATTCAAGTCCTATCAACGAACAGGTTGAGCGTCCACGCGAATATGATTTCAGTGCCTGACTAATTTCGCCTTCACCCTGTGGCTGGCGGAATACGTATGCTGATGAGCCAAAAAATTAGTACTACCTGCTTAGTAATGTGTTTGTCCATTTTTCGAACGAAATACATCACAGATTTTGCGTATCAGGGGTCCTACAGTTCGTTGCTACGTTTGTGGAGGAATGTGGCATTAGACGTCTACGCACAGGTCATGTAATCCGCGTAAATAACGGGCCGATGATTTGCGTAAGCGATGGTGGCGCCTGATAGCGACCCAGATGGGTTTCACAGGATTTGCATCAGGTGAATTTGGCCGCCGAGACTTCAACGTGAGGTCACTATAATATTCCTTAAACCACTATAGCACGGTTCTGGATCCGAGACAGCCGGCCGGAGTGGCCGAGCGGTTCTAGGCGCTACAGCCTGGAACCGCGCGACCGCAACGGTCGCAGGTTCGAATCCTGTCTCGGGCATGGATGTATGTAATGTCCTTAGGTTAGTTAGGTTTAAGTAGTTCCAAGTTCTAGGGGACTGATGACCTCAGAAGTTAAGTCCCATAGTGCTCAGAGCCATTTGAACCATTTTTTTTTTTATCCGAGACAAGGACAATTATACTGCTGAAAGATGACACTGCAATCGGGTAACACATCAAGCAAGAAAGGATGCAGGTGATTAGCAACTGTAAGTGAGTCTTCGATTACTACCACAGGTCCCATAGCATAATGTTGCTCCCATCAGCCTCTGTCCGTGGTGCGCTACATGTTTGGAGCAGCCTTTCACCTCGATGACGGCGTTCATGGAGACGACCATAGATCTAGTATAGCCAAAATGTGCTTCACCCGAAGAGCCAACACATTTGCACTGATCGACGGTCGAATCATGATGGTCCCGTGTCCACTGTCATAGTAACGGCGACGTTGTTGGGTCAACATGTGAACACGTAGGGGTGGTCTGCTGTGGAGCTCCATGCTGAACAATGTACGATGAACGGTGTGCTCAGAAGCATTTGTGCGTACCCCAGGTCTGTGATCTTTCGGCAGAGATGGCACAGATCACTATCTATCCTCCTTTACAGAGCAGACAAGCCTCCGAAGCCCGCGTTCTGAGAAGAGTTGTAGACGTCCAGCCATTTAGTGTCTAGTGGTAGTTTCAGCGTCGTTCTACCTCTTCCCGTCGATGATCAGGACAGTAGCCCGTAAATATTCCAATAGCTGCGCCATTATCGAGATACTCGTTCACAAGCTCTGCGTAATAATAATCTGCCATAGACGCTTATCTCATTAGATTTCCCATTTGCGGCCCATACCTTACCGTGCCAAGTAGCCGCAACGCCACCACCTCGCGGTGGGCAGTGGTCATAATGCTCTGCCTTTTCGGTGTACGAGTGAAGAAATCGCCAGTAAGAGAGGGTGCTTGCTGCTCATATCAAAATTCCTATTTCATGTGTTTACGTGTTGCGGAGAGTGCTTAGTAAACAAAGTTTTAGTAAGGAACCCATGTTCGTGAAAGTACCATTTTTAAGATTTTCGCTTCACAGTACACATACAGCGGACACAAGGAGCTCTGACCTGTGTGTTCTACAGGAGCCCATAACCTGGTCACTGTTTCGGGTCCTCGTTGCCGGGTTCTCTTCTACATGACGAATGACGTCCTCTTCCAAATCAAGACTACAGAGTGACTGTGGAGCCTCACAGTCAAGCATCTCAGTTGCGAACGTACCACTTTCATGCAGCTGTTCTTGTAATCTGTCGAAAATGGTATGTGATGTCATACTTATAACAGGGACTGACGACGATGCCCACTTCTCACTTTATATGTATTTGGTGAAACGGGAGTTCTGAACGTGATACGATGTTCACAATTATTTTATATCAACAAGACGCAATTTCGGACATGGGTTTCTGGCCAAGACTATCTACTACGTTCCCTCTCCTGACCCTAGCTGCCTGTAATAGGAATTTGAAACACTCGGTATATACTATATCATAACTCCTGAATAAAAAAGAAACCAGCTATCAGGCATTGTTTTAAAATGAACTACGAATAAATTGTTCGAAAAACACGGACGTAGAAGTACATGGTTAATTCCCGACGTCGGTTGAGCTCGGTCCTCTAAGACACATGTGATGTAATGCCGTGAGGATCGTCGTATGAGTACCTCGCTGTGCATTTGAGAGATTGGGCAACAATAGTGGCTACACCTGTTTCGTAGATTAAACTGTCACCGTAGGTTGCAACTTCGAGCTGTTTGCTTGCCACTACACAAATGTTCACAGAAATTGTAACAGCAAGAAACATACATTTGGCTGATATGAACCGTGTATGACAGATTAGGTACATGATGTTACGCCAATGAACAGGAGTAAAGAACTATACGTTATGTATGATGTATGGCGTTCAACCACGAAGTTGCAATCACAGCCCCCGAACGTTTTGGCATGGAATAAATGAAGTCCTGTATACAGTGGGGAACCTTCTCCAAGAGGTTTATAGGCGAACCCTTTAAGCAGAGATTCGACTGTATGACGAATCCTTTTTTCAGAGCTCTATCACTGTCCCGTTCGAACTCATTGTCACTCATATATTGCACATCTCGTTACTGACGGGGTAACCTGCAACTCTCGTTCACGATTCTGAACCACTTCGTTTGGAAGCTATTAAGTGACAGTGCTTTGCATACAACAGAACTTTCCGGTCACATAGCTGCTATACTGCTTTACGCGTCGTTTGAAGCTAAATTCATTCGTAGCATTTACTTTGTATCTTTCAATCTGTACGTACGTTAGTGTATTCTGAGAGCTGCTGAGAGGCAACTGGTGCTTGTAGAATTGCATCTAACACGCAGCACGAAATGTCTCATAACACATTCAAGTGTTGGTCAGTAGCGCAAAAGAAGCAGACTAACTGAATGTGGTTTAGAATATTGGGACTACACATTTAACAAAACACGTATATTTCTCTTACCTGGGGATTGAACAGGTGAAGGGTTATACAAATTGAGTGGTTTCGGCAGCGGAGAGACGAGATGTTCAAGCTCCTCGTCCTCTTCGAGCGTTGCTCTTAGTTCCCAGATCTTTCTGTACTGCGGCTATGCAGAAAAAGAAAACAAATAAATATGTATCACTAAGGGATTAAGTATCTTAAACAATTATTTAATCATGTACTAAAAATAAGAATAAACTGAGAATAATAGGTGCTGAAATATCGGAATGTTCTTAGTGAATTGCTATTTTGGTTTATAACACATTGCAGATAAATGAAGCAAAGATTAGATACCTCAAAGGACTTTTGGTCTGGCGCGTTTTATTAGTGTATCATTTATAGCTTGCTACTTTCTTTACTCAAGAAATAAGGATTAGAATATTTTGAAGGAAAAAAACAATGATTTGCTTTTAAATCCCTTAGAGCACGAGGTTACCAGAGATGCAACGTAAGTTCAGACTGAACAAGGATGGGGAACGAATTTCGCGTGAAAGATTTACGAAATTCACTGAAAACCTAAATCCTCGTTTTACTCATCTTGATTCATAAATATGGCTCCATGAATACGCCTCAAAATTTCTGTCTTTGTCGTGAATCGAAGGCTATGAAATAACTTACTGTTGTATTCCTGCGACATCAATGAAATTCGAAACTATTAGCGCTTAGCCGGACGATGTGGTTGAGCGGTTCTAGGCGCTTCAGTCAGGAACCGAGCGAGCGCTACGGTCGCAGGTTTGAATCCTGCCACGGGTATGGATGTGTGTGATGTCCTTCGGTTAGTTAGGTTTAAGTAGTTCTAAGTTCTAGGGGATTGATCACCTCAGATGTTAAGTCTCGTAGTGCTCAGAGCCACTTTTTTATTAGCGCTCATTTCGCTCCGATTCTCTTGTGTATTTTCTCACGCTCATGCCAAGCAACAGTTCCTGTACGATACAGTGTGTGAGAAAGACAGTCTAGACTCTATACTTCTAATTTTGAAAGCTATTGTGTGTTTTTTTGTTTTGATTCCTTACGTCCCTGCATTCTTGTTAAGTATATTAAGTATGATCGGTATCTTCTTTAACTAGGCTGTGATTTTCGGGAACTGTACGTGTTTCTGGTAACTTACAGACTATTGTAAACTTGTCGATAGTTGTCGTCTACTAACATGGCGTCTGTCATGAAAACTATATTTCTGTTATTTCCGCCAGCATAACGACCATAGAGTCTAGCTGGTCATGGTACTGTTAATGTTCCTGTAATGCTTCCATCCGATGATAAGCCTACGAGACTCGAAAACCAGTTGATGGTACTGAAAATATAGTATCAAAATTTAAGAATAGTGACTAGTTGCATGTTTCACCTAGATAAATCACTACTTTTAAAAAAATTATTAATAATTAATGTAAATATTTAGTACTATTTTTATTTAAATGTAAGACATATTTGTTGGTAAAAAGAACATACTTGTCTGTTCATTTTGCGCTGCAAGTAAATTAGAGCCCTGTAAAAAATTTTGGGATTAAAAAATTATCTCTATTACAGATGTAATGGCAGTGTACAGAGTGGGGCAAATAAAAGTGGTCCAGACAAGTGGATACGATTGGACGTAAATGTATGCCTATAACCACAACCCCGTTACTTCTAAATTAAAGGAGCAACTACCTAAACAACCTGCCGAACGTTGGAGCACGTTTGCACAATCTTCACGCCTGACAGAGTTCTTAGCATAGGTCAGTCTTGTCGCGGCCCTAGCTGGCCACCCAGGTCACTTGATCTGTCAGTGTGCGATTACAATGTGTGGGGAGTGCTCAGGTCTAAGGCGTGTCGCAACAACCCTCGTTGTGTTCAAGAACTGCAGCAGATCATTTGGGATGAGACTTCAGCAATTCCAGCAGTCCAGCTTCGGTCCCTCTTCAGCAACTTGCTGACACGGACCAAACGTGCTAATAGATGAATGGAGGTCACTTTCAACATCAGCTATAATCAGGTTAGTACGGTATTTACTTTCCCCTGCTTTGTATCTTTGTACCCTGGAACTCTGTTCTCCAGGTCGCTTTTATTTGCCCCACTGTGTATATTTCATAAAGTCGCTTGTTACCATTCCTGTTTCGAAACGAAAGTAATTAGTTACAGTCAATGGATACTAAATTGAAATATATTTTTAAAAAATGAGGCTCAGTGTAGACTAAATGAGAAGCCCAAGTAATTAGCATATTAATTATGGATATTCATTTACCTATGTGAACCATAATCATTGTTATCTGATATTTCTAGGATTTTT
The DNA here is from genome assembly GCF_021461385.2 of Schistocerca piceifrons. Taxonomy (NCBI): domain Eukaryota; kingdom Metazoa; phylum Arthropoda; class Insecta; order Orthoptera; family Acrididae; genus Schistocerca; species Schistocerca piceifrons. The sequence continues at coordinate 463,487,594 of NC_060149.1, forward strand.
AAAACTAGAGAAACGATTTATTTAGTGTGTGTTGAGTAACATAAAAAGCGTTACAATGCAATTAAATGCCATGTGGTGCGCACCTTTATCACCTCCTTTTCCTCTCCTGTTTCGTCACCTTTTTCTTCCTCGGATGATTCCACACATTTGTCAGTATTAACCTGCAACATAGGATGTTTATCATTGCAGTATATGCGTCACGAACGACATGATGTACAGGTCGTCCCTCATAGGAGTCACCATGCACATTTTCTCTGAAGTATTGACAGATATTTGCAATTACGTTTTAGCAGTGTGTAGCTGGAGTCAGGCCAAACAAATACTACTCATCGGGTCTTCCACTGTCGACCGAAAGCGTTGGGTTGTTTCCCGTTATAAACAAAATGACTCTTAAAGCGGAAGCTCACGTGCATATTCGATAGAGGATTCCCACATTAGCCTTGTGCGATATTCGTTTTATCGGTATGTATTAACAGGGGCAATAAAACACGAAAAATAGCTGGTACGCCAGCAGCGATGGCACCGTCCTCGCCCACGCTGACTGCTACCTCCAGGCAGGAGTGCTGCTCAGTCGCCGTTGGAGTACTCGTTACTTCGCGTGTTTTGCTGTCACTACTAATACATATCGCTAAAACGTATATCTCACTATACTAATTTGGAACCACTGTATCGAATGGTCACGGAAAATTCCTATTTAACATTTTGTTCATATCGGGTAACACATTAACGCATTCCGTCGACACTGTGCGTTGCATGAAAGGCATGATTAGCAGTACTGTATGGGCTCACTCCAGCTACACATTTCAAACATGAGACTGAAAATATATATATTACCGAAACTTTGAGGAAATGCACCTGACGACTCTTAGGAGGGACACCCAGTAAATCCAAACCCCATTTCCTCCTTAAACTAACCGATAATTAATTATTAAGCAGCATCGTAGAACAATGTTTGCAACACACAAAATAGGTATGTCTTAAAACTATATGTTACTTGTATATTGAAATCGAAATTTTATATTGCAACGAAGTTTCTTCCTTTTATGTCAGATTAACTTATTTAGTCTTCAAATTACTTTTACTTCTACATAGCTGATAGTGTTTTCTTTCTGTTGTTTCATGAAATGGTACGTTAAAATCTCCTTAGTCTCACTCATCGACTCAAAAAAAAATTTTCTGTCAAAGTGTATTGTAGTTTAGGGAATAGCCACCAGGCTGAACTTCGCGTTAATATTGCTTCTGTAGCAAGTCTAGAGGCAGCCTATATTGGAGGCGGAGAGTTTCACTTATAATAAGAAATCTCCATACCATCTGGACAGTGCTGCCATATCGCTGCGACCTCTGTGATGAACAGGGACTGCCAAAAATAATAGGTGCCATTTGTTTCTATTACAGGTTAACGTTTCCACTTACGAATGGTGAGTCATTGGCTTCAAACAGATTTGCTGCAACCTAGGTTCTAGATAACTGCCGACAAGATCTTTGTAACATTATCTATTAAGTAACATTTTAATATTTTGCTATAAATATAACTATATAAAACACAGTACAAGTTATGTTTTCTTACGGTATGAAAGTTTATCGTGTGGCCTTCTCCCAACGTCTGGATTCCGACGCTGTACTAAACGTAGGTCCGGCAGCACCATGTATGGTTAGGAACGTTTGTGTTACGTCGAGTTCACGCAGCGAGAAGCGTCACACGAATGAATTGATGATGATGTCTTGTATAATTGATGAGGTGGGAAAGAGCAAACCACGAGGTTTATTTACTTTGATTTTTTTCTTTTCATAACCTGCTTCAGTACTCTTGTTTATCTTGACTTCATTTTGCCACAAGGTTAGGTAGCTTCACGATCTGGAACAAAAGGTACTTTGGACGACTTGCAGACTGCTGGAGTCAATGCTGACTATATTTCTTGCAGAAAGGGTAGGTAAATGGATAGGGACGTGCTAAGCGAAAACGCATAAAACAACTTGAGCGAAACGGGTACTTAACATGGACCTCAAACCTCGCTGTACCCGAGCCTTACGATGAGTGTGAACAGGTAGTCGAGTTTTGAAACGTTTGCCTCCCCAGTCAGCAGGAACGAATATTCCAGAAGAATATGCGAGAAACTGTTCACGAGATGAAAAGCAAAAGACCACGGTTATAATTAACAGGCGGAGTAGATACAACCCTTCAGGAAGTTATCAACTTCGAGCGGCGTGGGAAATGTTATCAAGTCATGCAATCATTCAAAGTCCGTCCGTGCGTCCTCCTCAGCCTGCAGAGTAGCTTTCAGCTGCCAATAACGTCGTAATCCACATTCGCTTAATGTAGCAGCTCTCAAGTGTTGAATAAATAGTAATATTACCGGAAAACACGAGATTAAAGAAAACAACATTTGTAACTGAGTCAGCCCCGAAAGGAAACTAGCATTGGTCCCGAAAATAACGCTATATGAGAACGCTAGCAGTTTTATGGAAAATGACGATATGACCATCAGACCGATTTCCCAATCATTAGTAGACACTGACCGTGCACTCAGTATTTTGCATGTTTCTTTACCTTACCATACGCCTTACAGACACAGCTATAAACTAAACAAGTTGTTAACCAACTCCATAAGGAACTGTTGCACACAGCGACAGTACACTATAAGGAAGGAGCGGCACACACCTAGCAGACGTTGTTTCCTTCTGCCTATACTCCAGTAAGATTGTATGGTGAAAAGTACTGCCACGAATTGGTTGGACTGTAAATCAAATGGACTGAAGATGGCTATTTATAACCGAAATCTAGATACGCAAGAGTAATAAAAACTAACTGGGTTGGGTCTGATTGCTGTGTGTCTCTCCTTCCTCAAACAAGTCATGTCATATTACTCGCTGCCTGGATTTGAAGCAGTGAGTACTACTTGTCTGAATATGTGAATATAAAGAAGAGTATTGATGCAACTATAGGCAGTCTATTAGAGCAGTCTGGCGGCAACACTGCTATTTCACTGGTGACTTTGTAACTACAGAGGGAATTTATGGCTTAATATTCAGTGGCACTGAAGCCTCCTCATCGACAAAGTCAAGTTGTATTGTAGGGAACTGGGGATCCAGAAACGACGGAGAGGCTTCGTCCCCACCGTAGCTCTCAGTTGTTCACAACCCCACAACAGGCTACAGCAGTCCACTCACCCTACCGCCGAACCTAGGGTTATTGTGCCGGTTCGGCCCCCAGTGGACCCGATGATTTGCGTAAGCGATAATGGCACCAGATAAGGACCCAAACGGGTTCCTTAGGATTTACATCAGGACTTTGGTCGCCGAGACATCAGCATGAGTTCACTATAATGCTCCTCCTCAAACCACTGTAGCACAGTTCTGGCTCCGAGACACGGACAATTACACTGCTGATGGTTCGAGGCTGTCAGCATGTCTTCGGTTTCTACCGCAGGGCCCACACAGGCGCAGGAGAAAGTCTTCCATAGTGTACTACTGCTCCCACCAGCCTGTGGCCGTGGCGCGCTACTTATTTCGAGCCGTCGTTCACCTCAGTGACGGCGTTTATAGAGACGACCATCAACCTAGTGTAGCAAAAATATGATTCCTCCGAAGAGCCAACACATTTCCACTGATCGACGGTCGAATCATGATGGTCCCCTGCCTACTGCCATAGTAACTGACGACGTTGTTGGATCAACATGTGAACACGTAGGAGTGGTCTTCTATGGAGCTCCATGCTCAACAACATACGATGAACGGTGTGCTCCGAAACGCTTGTGCGTGCATCTCTTTCGGCAGAGATGCCACAGATCGCCATCTGTCCTACAGATGCAGACAAGGTTCCTAACCCCACGTTCTGTGAAGAGTAGTAGACAGCCAATCATTTAGAGCCTAGTGGTGGTTTCACTGTCCTTCTGCCTCCTTCCATAGATGATGACGACAGTAGCACGTAAACATTAGACAAGTTTCGCCGTTTTCGAGGTAATCGTTCACAAGCTCTGAGTGATAACGATCTGCCATTTGTCAGAGGCGCTTATCTCGATGAATTTCCCCATTTGCAGCCCATATCTTTGCTAGGGTGATCCGCTGTCCGTGTCTGCTCCGCTTACATACTTTTGTTACCATGTCACGTGTCGGCCACGCCTCCAAGCGGCATGCAGCGTTGCGTTGGGCAGTGGTCATAGCGTTTTCGCTTATCAGTGCATGTGTTAACTAGCTGAGTACCCAGTGTTGCCCGTAGATGTATTTATTGGAGTTCTAATAGTCTATCTTCTCCCCCCCCCCCCCCGATCCCCCCTGTCTCTGTCCATATATCCCTATGCCCTCTCCTTGTCCACATGCTTCTCTGAACTCACTTTGTCCGTCTCGTCATCTCTCCTCTTTCTATCCACGTCCTTTTTCTGCCCATTTCCTCTCTCCCCACACTCATTCTCCATCTCCTCTTCCTCTGTATCTCCGTACATTTCCCTCTCCTCTTCTTTCTCTCTATCTCTTTTTTCCCCCTCTCTGTCTTTCCATCTGCTCCTCCCACTTCTCTCTACACGTTAAGACCGCCCACAACACAAAGGAAGATGCTGGTTCTTACATTACAATATTTCTTTGCAGAAAGGTAGTAACATGTGTGCCAAGTTTGGCAATAATCAATACAGCGGTTCAGGAAGAGCTCTTAAGGCACCGCCTTGCCCACATACCCATATGTCACACATATTTAACAAATTTCACACATATTTGTGCACACATTTCACCAGTATCTCTTGTAAGTTTCGCCCTGTAGTTTCGTTTTCAGTCTGTTCAATGTCCATGACGTCACATCTCCTGAACTGTCTCGTACGATGATATAATTTGGCAAGTACACCAAGCGGTATATCTGGATACCGTCTAGGAGATATGCTGCTGATAGTTACCAGTAAAGCAGTAGTAAAGTAAAACGTCATGCATGGTGCGGCAGTTTTTCAAGCATCGTAGTAGTTATGAAGTCGTATCTCCTGAATTGCGCGTCGTACAGTGATATATTTTTCGAGTACATTCACTGTTATTCGTAAATAAGTTGCGCAAAATTCTTGCTAATATAGTAAATGAATAATAAATTAGAGTCCTGCCTGATGCGGAAGTTCTACTGCATGAACAGTGAAGTGGGTGTCAGCGACAGAAATTCTCGAAAATGTTTGAAATGATGTGTTAAGTTAGTTGAGAGTTACTAAGTGCTCTTATTCTCAAACAGTCGATGAATATAGTCTGGCTATTTGCGTGTCACGAGCTACGCTTCTTTTCCAGTCACACGACAACCCGTTGAGAGGTAGCTGGTTCTTACACTCATAGTTTATCATTCAAGCCAGTTAAGTGATATGTGTACAAACTTTGCTTGAAATAGATTCAGTGGTTTAGGAGGAGATATGGAAGATACATTCATACATACTCTTCTATATTACATACTAATAATGAAACTGTAAAACCGTCGTGTCTGTTGGTCCGTTGCAATACGCTAATCTCCAAATAATACAAGATGAATTTTCATGCGGTTTTCACATGTAACTTGAGCATAGCTTGGGGGAACATACAGGCTTTATATGATCAAAATCTGATTCGTAATATAAGATGACATAAGGAAACATATTTACTCTTTGAAAAAGGTGTTTATTCTTGGATGCTGTAACTGTATCATACTCGTGAAAATGCTTTTATTGGTTGACTGGCGTTCTGCCCGTGACTTCACCATGGTATACATTCGACACTTATACTGAACATATCTCCTCCTCCCCTTCTCTGTGTCCACCTCTTCCTCCCTTTGTCTCTCGACCTCATCCACCCATCTTTACCTTCCTATCTCCCCCTCCCCACTCTCTCTAACTGTCCATCTTCTCCTCCCCCCTCTTAGTCCACTTCCTCCACCCCCTCTCTCTGGCCAAATGTTACCTCCCCCCTTCTGACCATATCCTCCTGCCGCACTCTCTTTCCATTTCCGCTTCTCCATCTTCCTTTTCCACCTGCCCACTACATCTTCGACCTACCTTACACATATCCCCCTCTTCCCCTACGTCTGTCCATTTTCTTCTCCCCTCACTCTGTCCATGCCCTCCTCTGTCCATCTCAGCCTGTTCTGAGTCATGCTCATTGGCACATGTGGCCTCTGTAAAAAAGTTGAATAAAGCAAACTGATACTACTCTCACACCATTCATGTCATGCAGGGCAGGGTACACATCTGGGGCTTGATAATCATTTATTTGTCCCTAACTTACAGCAGTTGAATACTACTCCAGCACAACATGCCTTTCGTGCAGGGCAGCCTAAATGTTGGGGGCCTGGAAAACAGTTTCTTGCCCATGACATGTAGGCTGTCCTGTAAAGCAGATTGATTTGGCAGCCTGATACAGTTTCCACACAATAGAAGCTGAAAAAGAAAGCATGTTCTTGCCTAATCTCTGCACCTACTGCAGATACTTATGAGACCTGCTGTTTCTGTGCTGAATCCGGCTTAAATCGATCCAGGGCTTTGAGAGAAGATTCCTAACATACACACAGATGTGCACTACTTGATACAGGATGACTCAGCTGCCCCTGCCTATGGGTTTTATGCTACCTGCAGTGCTTTCAAATACAATGTGCAAGATTTTCATATTCTCTCAGTGACTGTTTGCAACCTGTTACGCCCACAGAAGAAATAAAAGGACATTTTTATAGGAAATTTAATGTAGTTAAATTTTGTTCTGGGACACATATTCGCTATAGGCAGCAGTTCTCGAATTAACCAAGTAAAATGTATGAAAGTGACCTTCAAACGCGATTCTCTCGAATAACTCGAAAACTATCTACATAATACGATAAATGTAATGAATAGAGCTCTTCTGCAATCTTTATTTGTTTAGTTGATACTTCCATACTAACACTGTTAAAACGACTCAGTTACTGAATCGATTTCGATGATATCTGGTATAGAGGTAGCTAGGATCTGCGGAATAATATAGGATACTTTAGAAAGTGGACACAAGATTAAAAAACGGTACCTAAGAATGTTTAATAGTGAATGGGACATGCCGTTTTTACATCAGTGAACGTAAATTATATAAAAACTTACTAAGCAGCAACAATTCGCATGCCACGTCATCTGTTGGGGCAGTGGGGTCCTGGGTGGGTGGAAAAAGGGAGGTGCACATCACTATCTGACCATCTATGCTAATTAGGACAGATAGATACGTGAGGGCAGTTGACACTTTTGTACGTACAACAGCTTATGTACTCATGATCACCTATCAGAATAGAGCTACTGATATGCGAGCATAGCCATGGGCAACTGCTAGTTTATAATATACTCTAAGAAACAAAAAGTTACACCATGAAGTAATTATCCGAATGGGATGGAGATCAGTAAATTTCCTCACATCTTATCCGTCAGTTGTTTCCTATCTGTGTTCGTCACTCGTAAGGATGAAATACTTCACAGCTGCTTCTGAAGAGAGGACATAGGCACAGCTAGTGATGTTCTCTAAACGTACTTGTTCGTTAGACACAATTCAATATTGCACATGTTTTATTGCACTATTAATATCATAATTGATCGTTTGTGTAGGATAAAGAGGATTTCCTACTTAAACCTTCCCAATCCAAGCTTGTGCTTCGCCTCTATTGGCCGAGCCGCCGACGGGACGTTGCTGCGTATCCTTCTTTCTTTTCCTTCCTTAAATTTTTACCATTTATTTACCAAGTCATAAGCGCAGTTGTTACAGACTCAAGCAAAATATTGAATAACAACACAAATAACGCATCGGGGGAATCAGTCCATGGTTCATTACTGATAGGATTTCTCTCAACTGAAATAAAACCCAGGATATCCATCTTCTCACAAATTCCTTACAGTATGACTTGTGTTACTGAGGATTGATGATAATCTTCAATGTCAATCATCTGCTGCGGAAGCAGAACACAGCTACAATTACGTTCAGAATTTTGCCCGTCCTCGGGATGTGTGATACACTGGTGGAGTTGTTGGGATATGGAGTAACATTTCTGGAACAATCATCACACACCAAAAGATTGTATTTAAGCCAAAAGTATTCTATTTGTGTTATCGAGATATTAATATGAATCTCATGTAATACCCCGTTGAATAAGGTGGGAATTATTATACTGATTTCGCAGTACATCTCATTGAACTTGCTTTCAACGTCATGTAGTTTTTTTGAATGAAGGAAAAAATGCATCAATTGGCTGAAGACCGCAGAAAAAACTATTTTAATGTGGGGAGCTCTTCCGTATCTATCGTTCAGGGGAGTACAGAACAACATGTGGCCTAAATTTTCTGTAGTGTTATGTTGTAATTGAAGGGGTCTGCCCCAGCCAACGCGAGGACCTGAAAGTCACCACACTTATGTTTAATTTAGAACTCAGAAAGGAATTTAACTCCGCGATCAGGCCATGAGGACGCGATTTCAAGCGACTGCCGTGCGATTCTCTGCCACGTGGCGTCATGCCGACCTAGCGTGGAGAGGCAATGTATCAGCAAACCGCTCTCCCATTCCGTGTTGACATTTCAGACCCTGAGACAGCTACTTCTTATTCAAGTAGCTTCTCAGCTGGCATCATGAACTTGAGTGCACACCGTTACAGTCCTCCCACCATCCCTGGCAGTACCAGGATACACCAGGTCCTCCACATTAAAGTTAGACGCACTGACCTCTCACCTATTTATAATCACAGAATTTTAGTACTTTCTTTATGAATATCGTAGCAAAGGAAGTGCATGTATTGCTTGTAGAACCAATCGTCAGGACAAAGAACACGAATTGCACTACAGAAATGTGATACATTACACAGACCACTTACTATGGTTAACAATATTTCTATAACATCTCTACTTACTAAATCTGGGCTATGAAAATTTTTATCAAGGGCATTCATAAAAGCGATACTGGAATTATACACATCAAAAATTAATTTCGAAGGTCGTGGAGACTATTATCCAAAGGCCATATATATGAAAATTGGTGGGTGACGAGAATTTATACCACAAAATTATCTCTATTAGGAGAGATGCATGGGAAGCACCAGTGCACCTCTGACACGAAAATATGCTATCGATGGATGACAAGTAGAAATTATATATCTGATAAGGGTCGTTCCAGATCCAAAGTGGAGGAGAATATCCAAAGGTTCTATGTGGAATATAATTTTCTGTAGCTTTCATGTGTCGTGCGGGTTATCACAAAACTTAAGTTATACAATAAAATTGAAGACATTATTGATTACAGAAGCCAAAAAGCTACAAGGTTCGACTAGTTTTATTTGTTGGACAGAAATTTTCTTCAGATTTGTAAATTAGGGTAATATGGAATTTGAAATTAGTACGCTATGACGGATATTATTCTTCTTATTATTAATATTAATATAATTAATTTTTATTATTATTATTAAGTTACTCTTTTGGTGTTGCATTAACAAATGAAAATTTTATAATGGCCCTAAAGAAATAGATAAAAAATCCATGTGGCCTATTAGTTACAGGCTAGCTCAGAACACGGCAGAGTCCAGTTTGAACAGCAGAAGACTTGTTCTTACTGGGAATAACCTCCTTACGCTTGCATTCTAGTGATTTCTACTTAAAATATGATAAAATGTGTTTCTGGTAACTTTATTGCTATGTCTGTGTTGTTGTTAGAGACTAAAGAATAAGAAAACAGAGGATAAATACATGTGATGAGACGTAATCTGTTCCTCCCATCCAGCAACGCTGAGCAGTTTCACTAAACGTATATACATGAAGGACGGGTTCTTATGAACGGGGTTACATACTTTTAATATATATACTCAGCTAGGAGTGTCCTAATTTAATCAGGTCATCACCGTAGGATCAAGTGTTTAGAAAATGCATCCACCATGTGTCGTGTTACTGGTCAAGTACCGGGTGATCAAAAAGTCAGTATAAATTCGAAAACTTAATAAACCACGTAATAATGTAGATAGATAGTTAAAAATTGACACACATACTTTGAATGACATGGGGTTTTATTAGAACAAAAACAAAAAAAAGTTCACAAAGTTCACAAAATGTCCGACAGTTGGCGCTGGAGAGCAAAACGTCAGTGACTGCGCATGACATTCGTGTAATAATTAGAGAGAGAATCAGAGGCGCTAGCAGTCGCAGCATGTTGACGTTACCTGAAAAGGCCCTTTTAGTGAAGCTGTATTATCAGAATGGGGAATGTGCTAGTTCAGCGTTACGATCCTATCGCCACAGGAAGGGGATTCGAACGGATAAAGGTCCGTTGACAAATGCAACTGTGGCGAGAATGATTTCGAAGTTGGAAGCCGCGGGTTGTTTAGACGATAGACCCCTTAGTGGCCGACCGAGCACAAGGCGTAATGCTGCTGAGACAGTTCATATCAGCGCACACTCCGCTGCAGAGTGAAAATCTCATTCTGGAAACATCGCCCAGGCTGTGGCTTAACCATGTCTCCGCAATATCCTTTCTTTCAGGAGTGCTAGTTCTGCAAGTTTCGCAGGAGAGCTTCTGTAAAGTTTGGAAGGTAGGAGAAAGGTACTGGCAGAAGTAAAGCTGTGAGTACCGGGCGTGAGTCGTGCTTCGGTAGCTCAGTTGGTAGAGCACTTGCCCGCGAAAGGCAAAGGTTCCGAGTTCGAGTCTCGGTCGGGCACACAGTTTTAATCCGCCAGGAAGTTTCATATCAGCGCACACTCTCTGCAGAGTGAAAATCTCAATCTGGAAAAGTTAAGCTACTTAATTATTGTATCACGATTTCTAGGAGCTCTAGAGGGATTCGTAAATCGAAAGATATCCAGAAACAGTGAGATGTCACGGAATACATTTAGGATGATAACAATCGGTTGATTACCTGTGTATTTAACTTCTAGTCCCGTCATCATCCTTACAGTTCGATAACTATTTTTCAAAATTGAGAAATGGAGAACCAAAATCATTTACCTCTTCCCTGCTGCCAAAATCGGGACAACGAGAACTCTCGTCCGTTTCTTCTTCGTATTCTCTCGCACATACGTTGTGCTCTCTGTTCCAGTAGTGAAGCCTAGATTCCAGTTCTGTCCGTTCAGTTCTCGACTCTACAGAAAGTGTTTCCTCATATCCGTGATCCCCTGCTGCTTCCGAGTCTAGACCCTCTCCAAAAGACGAAGAGGAATTCCTGAAATTATTCCGCAGAAAACAATTTTAATATTCAGCGCGATTTAATTGGAAGAAAAGATTTGCAAAGTTTTCTCAAATAAAGCTGAGATTTCCCGTTGCTGTAGCAAAAGTAGAAGCGAATTAAAAATTTTGCCTGTAAATTTTACAAACATATGTATGAGAAATAATTTTTAAGAAGTAATACTTGACTGCTGATTTTAATAGAAATACCTGTCACAAAATACAAGATTAAACCGCAAAGAGTGCTAAAGTACGTCAGTTTATTTAGACTGTGATTCTGATCAAAATTCTTGTTAAAGCTCATGTTATTTTTATATTTACGTTTTTAATATGAAAATACTAAACTACAACTACTAAAACGGCAACTAATTTCACAGATAAATTATAGTGGGTATTACCTAGACATGGCTCTGCCCGGATGAGATGATCCTGATAGAGGACTGTCACTTCTACTAACGGTTGGAAGAGCCATACAACCTCCAGAAGATCTCGGAGACTCATTGACCACGTCCAACGCCTTACTCACAGTTGCTGTTATCTCGAACTGAAACAACATGAAACCCAAGACACACTATCAACATTCATAAAGGAAAGAAAAAAAATTGAAGATGATGTTACATAGGACCGATAAATGATCAACACTAAAAATGAATTTGCTAGAAGCTTATTTTCCCAGAAAATTTTCTAAATAAATAGCAAAATATTTTACTGACACACTTACTTCACTTTATATCAACAAAAGCATAATTTATCTAAGATTTACAGTAGTTCTATTCCACTCAGCTGCTGCACAGTGAAGCAGGTGTCAACAAGATCTTCGGAATACTGTTATTTATATGGCATTTAAAGCACTCGTGTTGTGCGTGTTTCTTTCAAGTTTAAAGTGGAAAAAAGATAGCTTCAAAAAATTAGCTATTTTTTAAGTTAAGAAGTCAAACGGAATTCATGAAATATTGGTGAATGTTCATAAGAAGTATTCATTTTCACCATTTAAGAAATGGGGCTGCATTTATATGTTACCGTACATATCTTGAAGGTGTCCCACGTGAAGGACATCCGGGAACTGCACTTACAAATGTAAACATTAGCGCTTAAAATGTTTAAAGTAGCTGTTGCCATACATGTATGAGAAGAAAGAATACGATATAGTGTTCTTCAGTCAGTAATTATGGGAAAGGTTTTTGGAGTGTGGGCAGAGACTTTATCAGAACTGTTTTGAAAGTAATAACTTTATTTGGTGCACCAGTTTCGCCCCACCGCTTCACGCCCGAAACAAAACTGTAATCAATGCAGCGGATTGGAGTCCTATGTATCTGAAATATTAAAATTCGTATTTTTGCTATTAATTACTTTGCAAAGAGTGGAAGACTATATGGGAAATTCTATGCAAGTACAGTTCAAGAGGATGCATATGTACGCGGCAAGAGGTCTGTATTGAAAAAAAAGTGGATAATGCTCTTTTTAAGGAAGGCTTTATGAAAATCAAAGAATTCAGTTTAAAACATAAATTATTAGAATATTCCCTATTCACTCCGTCCGAAACACGCTGACTTCCACTTACTCGAACATCTAAAGTAATTAGTGGCCAACAATAGTTTTAGGCCCAGTAGAAAGTATGCCAATCATACTCATTACTCGTGGCTGATTAATCTACCAAGTCCCGTAAGAGTTCAGGCATAGTGTGTGCATTCGCACAAGAAGGTCAATGGCTGGGAAGCTATATTTTAACTATATGCAACGGTAGTATCTGTTCCCGAAAGAACATTTACCGCAGATTACCATGTAGCTCTAGATCAGTATTGTTCCGATCAGGCTCGCATTTCCAATATGAAATACATTCACTGTAAAATCTATGTACGAAGTGTATAGATCTAAAGAAAGATTACATTGCACAATAAAGGCTCGCTTGCCAGCATAAGGTTTTCTGGAATGATCAGTTCAGCAAGTCCACTGTCACTTTATTCTCGCACACTCGTCTAACTGCCATTGTGCTCTGTCTTTAACAATCTCGATATACACAAGAACTTGAATTCTAAACTTCCTCCTTTCGTTGAGAATATCATCAGATGATCCATCAAGGATTATCAGTGAGACCAGTCCATCTGGAGGAAGACTCCTCACGCACGTAATTAATCACGGCCGCTGTGGACCACGACTGATTAAAGTCCAGGAAATATGCTCTTAACATAATCATTTCTGTGGATTTCTATTCCCGTACTTATCGAAAGATAATAAATGCGTCAAATTTCTGTTGTACACGCATCTGATTTCTGCTTTATTAATTGCTGATGTCACATTAGAGGTGTTTTGTTGACAGTATGGCAGGAATTTTGCTAGTATTAGTTGAAGTAGTGGCAGTAGTAGTAGCGACCGCGAAATACCTGTCCAACGTCGTCATCTAGAGGGTGGAAATTTCGTTGCTTTGTCCTCAATGATGCATGACAACATGACATGAAGCATAAAAAACGACCACACAGTATCAGATATTGCTTCACTTATCAATGTATCTCGTCCTATAATTTCGCATTCAAACCTAGCTCTGTTACAACCTCTACGAATCAAATTTTTTATATGTGACGGTAGTATCTTTTCCCGGAAGAAAAGTTACCGTAGATGACCATGCAGCTTTACTAGAAATGAAATGATAATTAAATGGACACCCTAGCTGCAAACAGGCATTGATGTACTTCATTGGGGACATATTGAAAATGTGTGCCCCGACCGAGACGCAAACCCTGGATCTCCTGCTTACATGGCAGACGCTCTATTCATCTGAGCCACCGAGGGCACAGAGGGCAGTGCGCCTGCAGGGACTTATCCCTTGCACGCTCCCCGTACTTGAAGATTAGACGATATTGTTCTGAAATCTGCCATACATGTTTGACATTAACATAAAAAAGAGCAATTCAGCTGTTAGCAAATTGACTTTAATTGCAATGAATACATCGGTGATCATATATACGACATCAGCTGCGAGTTTTTCCTCAAAAGTTAGAAAATGCAATGCGACACCTATAGCAAGTGTTTGTAAAACTTTGCTAAGATTTGTCAGTTGTTTAAGTGACACAAGAACACTGTAACACGTAACATTTGTATTATCCTGAGCAAAATTTCACTTAAGCTTTGATTTGCATTCTCCTTTTCGAAATAATGCCTCAAAATTTGTTTAGGCAGCATAAAAATGGAAGACTGCACTTTACAGCTTTCAGCTGGATTAAGATTAAACCACGGAATGCATACCATACTTACACATGATGTTAAGTATTTTATTATACCTCCCAACAAACGTTACATAGGATCTGTTGCGGTAGTTTGAAATCAAACATGAACTGATTGAATATTTTACTAACAGATTTGGTACTTCAGCTAATCGGAAGATATGGGTTTAACGATATTATTGCTGGTAAATTCATAATTTGTAGGGTGAACCGGAACTCCAACGAAAAACTTTCAGAGATATTAGTTTGGATCAAAACAAGAAAGAAACGTCCAGTAAACATGGGCTCTCACAAGCATACCTTAAGCGTTATAAACACTTCATCATCTTCGATTCTTCGATACTGTGAAACACAGTCTCTTTGGTTTCCATCTTTTGAGAGGAGGTACTATGGATCAAAACAAGAAGAAAATGTTGAGTAAAAATGGGCTCTAAAATGCATACATTACGGAGCTATGAGAACTTGATCAGTAGAAGGGATGTGTTTCACAATAGCGAAGATGTACAAGCGCTCATAGCTCTTTAGGCGTCAATTTTATAACACATTTTTACTAAACTTCTGTTCTTGTTTTGGTCTATACTGACAATTTTAAAAGCTTGTCGATGGATTTATCATTCACTCTGTATAATTTACGTTCTCGCTAAGTAGATTTAAAATAAAACGGACACGATTTACTAAACCATTGCGTGAGACGAAAGCTCACTGTGATACAAGCCATGGCTGGATGAACGAATGCGACTCAAGCTGCGGCTACTGTGCTGTTCACGTCAACACACCCTGCAAAAGGACGAATACCCTCGCCGCAGCGCCACGTGTCAAGTGCATTGCCAATACACGAACTGCAGTGGCACTCGCAACAGAAGTTATGGAAAGCACGAAAACTGAGAGAACAGCGGCTAGTAAACGTTGATAAAAGCTCACAGACCAGAAAATCCATACCTGTGTGGTGAAGAAAATAAATAGCCTAAAAGTGGACGAAGGTTGGGAGGAAATTTTTCGTCCTGACAGAGAGCTGGTACAGAAATCAGGGATGTCGTATCGTGTTGGTACATGTTGCGTAGTAATTGAAAGCATTTGTGACCTTTAACTGTGAATTGTGAAAAAAAATACACTTCATCTGGACAGTGCAGCTTCGCACAACAACGGTTTGGAAATGAAAAACGCTGAAATCTGAATTACAGATCGCTGTAATATCTTATTTGTTCAAAGAAGTTGACACCCTCAGACTATCATCTACGTCCACATCTAAAGAAGCTTTTGACTGGGAAACGTTTTTAATCCGATAATGGTACCTATAGATGCGTGGCTTACATGTGTTCAAGTATCATCACGACAGGAACGGCACGTGTTATTTGGAAAAAAAGGTAAATGAAGTATACTGAATATCGAAAGAAACACTTATTCACTGCTAGGCTGACAAGTATTTAAATAATTTCTTTTTGTGGTAAAAAATCAATTATAACTGAAAAATATTGTCTTTTGAGGTGCGAATTTCACGAAAGTAATCATCCGGCGTGTATTCCGAGACCCGCATAATGATATTGTAAATATAGTGATTTCAAAAGAACAGCAACTATGGTGTGTGTGTGTGTGTGTGTGTGTGTGTGTTGTCCTTGGAGCAGGTTAGTTTAAGTTAGATTAAGTAGTGTGTAAGCCTAGGGACCGATGACATCAGCAATTTGGTCTCATAATAACTTATTACAAATTTCCAAACAACAACTCACATCAACGACAAACCAGTAACCTCTACAGGAAATTTAGTCGCACATTCGACCATGTCGCAAAATGAAAATCAATCTTTAAAACCCCGAACTGCAGCAGCAGAACTCGTCTGAAATAAGCTACAAACCCATCCCATGTGAAGTACTACGGGGCGATATTTACAGGCAGACGGATTAAGGATTGTAGATGAAAAATGCTATAGAGACAGATCACTCAGCTGTAATGAAATATTCAGGAACAGACCGCGGCCTATCTACAGAACTTACCTTAAGATTCCCCTGAACTGATCTTGCTAAATAATTAAAACTGAAGGCAGCGTGTTACTAGGAGAATTTTGAAATGGAAACATAAGGCCTTCAACAGACATGATGAAATTGGGAAGATGTAGCTCCCGCGGTAAGGATGAAGACCTGATACTGCCAGAACTTGTACTAGGCGTCAATGTGACAGACGAGCGTGGAATGGGCAAAATTCCCGACGACAGCGTATTTTATCGCAGCCAAATCGTGGTAGTCTGACGATAGGACGCTGCACTTCCCACGTCTTGCGGTCACTGGAAATGTCACATACAGCCCTGTCAATGTTTACTAGGACAGCAACGATTCGATTCCGTATAAAAGTCACCGCCTTTCACGCGCACCTGTGCTCATATACGCCTCCGTACACGTCGTGGCATTGGAGTGGGAAACGCGACATTGAACGATGGAAGCATGGGAAGAGGTCGCCTGGATTGATAAGTGGGCGTACACATTCGTACAAGCGAAGTGCAGGTCGCTTTTGTAGAAAATTACTATAGGTGAGACATCCCAATAGCTAACTAGGCTCCATTCAGGCAGGTGATGGAGATATTCTTGTGCGGGAGATATTCACATGGATTCAAACATGGGTCTCACATATTTCTGTTGTCACTGATTAGGATCGCGCATTGGTTTGGACGTTTGACACCCAGGTCTTTAGCACATGTACTAAAATCTATATATGTGCGATTAAAAATGGTAAGACAGTATAACTTTAACAAGTCTTACAATATGACAATCTCTGAGAACTATTCAAGCGCGAGCACGCACACGCGCACGCACACACACACAGACACACACACACACAGACACACACACACACACACACACACACACACACACACACACACACACACACACACAGACACACACACACACACACACACACATACAGTGGAATGATATAAAATATGACAGCAGAGAAGTTTTCCTGGGTGAGAGCTGGACTTAAATAAGTTTGAGGCAGCAACTCTGCATCACACTAAAAACTCCAACCAAAATGCGGGAGGTACCCATGGTATTGTACGTTTCGTCGTCATCTGATTCGTCAGAGTTATCTGACGGCTTTGCGACAGGTCTTGCAGGTTTTCAGTTTTTCGTATTCTGCTAGGTTCTTGGGGAGGTAGTTCACGCTATTTTATCAGAAACATTTATCTTTATTTTTCTACGTGCCAAGAGGATTTATTATTCGTTATTAAAAACGTGAATACACACTATTAATGTTCCACGATATTATTAACTTAGTAGTTCGTTACGAACCGGCTTTTGGCTTCGTAGGCCTTCGTCAGGTCACTTTAGTGAGAGTTCATAGCTGTGCGAACAGACCAGAAGAATAATTTTATATCCAAAGAGAATCTTTCTATATGGTGACAGAAAAATACAGACGGAGAAATTTAAATTGCGAATTTCTTCCATTAATATGAAACTTGAAATGATGAACTTCGAATGGATGCTACTTAAACGTTAAGTTAAACGTTAATTTGGTTCACGAAGATGAATTTCCTCTTCGTTTAGAGTGCCTTTATATGGATCGAAGCTTACAGGACAGTCCAGCTATGCCTATGTTTAATACGTTTACTTGCTTGCTGTAGGTTCGAGTCGTAATGATCGAATGGTCTTGATACGAAGCTGTAGCCTTCGCACTCCGCACCGCTGCTCTTGCACGTCGCTTTCCTGAAAAGTTCATTTCTCACGTTATACACTCCTGGAAATTGAAATAAGAACACCGTGAATTCATTGTCCCAGGAAGGGGAAACTTTATTGACACATTCCTGGGGTCAGATACATCACATGATCACACTGACAGAACCACAGGCACATAGACACAGACAACAGAGCATGCACAATGTCGGCACTAGTACAGTGTATATCCACCTTTCGCAGCAATGCAGGCTGCTATTCTCCCATGGAGACGATCGTAGAGATGCTGGATGTAGTCCTGTGGAACGGCTTGCCATGCCATTTCCACCTGGCGCCTCAGTTGGACCAGCGTTCGTGCTGGACGTGCAGACCGCGTGAGACGACGCTTCATCCAGTCCCAAACATGCTCAATGGGGGACAGATCCGGAGATCTTGCTGGCCAGGGTAGTTGACTTACACCTTCTAGAGCACGTTGGGTGGCACGGGATACATGCGGACGTGCATTGTCCTGTTGGAACAGCAAGTTCCCTTGCCGGTCTAGGAATGGTAGAACGATGGGTTCGATGACGGTTTGGATGTACCGTGCACTATTCAGTGTCCCCTCGACGATCACCAGTGGTGTACGGCCAGTGTAGGAGATCGCTCCCCACACCATGATGCCGGGTGTTGGCCCTGTGTGCCTCGGTCGTATCCAGTCCTGATTGTGACGCTCACCTGCACGGCGCCAAACACGCATACGACCATCATTGGCACCAAGGCAGAAGCGACTCTCATCGCTGAAGACGACACGTCTCCATTCGTCCCTCCATTCACGCCTGTCGCGACACCACTGGAGGCGGGCTGCACGATGTTGGGGCGTGAGCGGAAGACGGCCTAACGGTGTGCGGGACCGTAGCCCAGCTTCATGGAGACGGTTGTGAATGGTCCTCGCCGATACCCCAGGAGCAACAGTGTCCCTAATTTGCTGGGAAGTGGCGGTGCGGTCCCCTACGGCACTGCGTAGGATCCTACGGTCTTGGCGTGCATCCGTGCGTCGCTGCGGTCCGGTCCCAGGTCGACGGGCACGTGAACCTTCCGCCGACCACTGGCGACAACATCGATGTACTGTGGAGACCTCACGCCCCACGTGTTGAGCAATTTGGCGGTACGTCCACCCGGCCTCCCGCATGCCCACTATACGCCCTCGCTCAAAGTCCGTCAACTGCACATACGGTTCACGTCCACGCTGTCGCGGCATGCTACCAGTGTTAAAGACTGCGATGGAGCTCCGTATGCCACGGCAAACTGGCTGACACTGACGGCGGCGGTGCACAAATGCTGCGCAGCTAGCGCCATTCGACGGCCAACACCGCGGTTCCTGGTGTGTCCGCTATGCCGTGCGTGTGATCATTGCTTGTACAGCCCTCTCGCAGTGTCCGGAGCAAGTATGGTGGGTCTGACACACCGGTGTCAATGTGTTCTTTTTTCCATTTCCAGGAGTGTACATGCGCAGCCATCTACACGCGTAGCAAACTCTGGAATGTATTAATTTAGTCGTCTCAGTTTCCGGGGGAGAAAATATTAGTAAATTACAATTCCTATGCAAAAGTGGCCTATTGAGACGAAACCGGAGCGTCTGGAGGCTCGAACTAATACTCATAAAGCCGCAGAGGCGAATGTAAACTTCAAGCACAAATTTCGAAAGTTTTTAAAATAAAATTTTTCACCATTGAATAAATACTTATTATACGATAGTTCTCTTTAACAAAACAACTACTTTCGTATGTCTGTGCACAAGATATTACGCTTCAGCGTTTAAATAAGCTGAATTTTCTAACTAATTCCGTAATGACTGGCGTGCAACGATACTATTCGATTCGCTGCGACAACACCTGTAACCATGGCTGTATGCTATTTTTTATCTATTTTCAACTCACTTTCAAAAAATTTTCAATTTGAAAATAATTAACTGGTGATGAAGCGGCCGAAGAAAGGAGGGGGAACGGGGGGGGGGGTCAGTACTATACCACTGCTGTATGCTATTTATTTAATTATTTTCAAATTCTCTTCCATGATTTCAAGCCATAGTAAAACTTATTGTTAATGCAGTGTCAAGGATGCTATATCACAAAGACTAGCATCATCTACACAGACTTTATTCCTGCAGTCACTTCTTTCCCTGCCGCAATATCACTGAGTTCCTTGAACTACAGTCCGTGTGTGAAACACTGTCAGCACAGCTGATATACACAATCTATCTCAGAATTACCACTATTTTCATTTCTTTAGTCGATTTGTGTCATCACACTCTGAACAAATACATCTTAAATAACACTATATTCAAACATCAAAAATATGTGAATGTATAAACCGAACATCTTTTACAAGTGAGTAATGGCAGAGCCTACTGTGTTACATGATGGTATTATGGACAAACTGTTGAATGTGATGAACAAGCTGAAGAAACGAGAGAGGAGGGTGTACAGGACTGTAACCATGGCTGTATGCTATTTTTTATCTATTTTCAACTCACTTTCAAAAAATTTTCAATTTGAAAATAATTAAATAAATAGCATACAGCAGTGGTATAGTACTGACCCCCCCCCGTTCCCCCTCCTTTCTTCGGCCTCTTCATCACCAGTTCCTCCATATACCATAGTATCTGAACCGTATCTTTTTCTTTGTACATCGTAAAAATGTGCCCAAAGTTGTGAGACTTAAAACAGTGTACAGAGTTAGGTATATAGAACCTAATGTTAAAACAGATGAAACCTGCAGGAATTATATCGGGTAAGTTTCGTACAAAGAATGTCAGAATAAAATCTGCTACCTTTCCTAGTTCACTATTTAGTCGCTATACGATACTTTTTACTTCAGTTAAGCCGTCACCTTCCCAATTTTGTTACAGTTCTTTCGTATCAATATTCAATATGTCTCTGCATTTAACAACACTTTTATTGTAATTTTATGTGATGGTATGTTCTCCAATTTATGTGCCATTTATCTGTTATATTATTTGGTAAGACATTGCTATCTCGTCCAGGGGTTTACCGTTGCGCAGTGGTTTGATGGATAGGAGTGTCAGTACAGGTCTCTCCAACGCTTTATGTCTGTCTTAAAGTGAATAGTTTTCAACTGTTCCTTCTACACTTTTACGTTATTCACTGCAGAATGTGGTGTGTTAGTAGCAGTGCTTTGTCTCCCACTGGCTGACAATTTCGATATGCTAGTCAGGTGAGGTCATTTTACTGTTTGGGTGTTATTTTTGTCCAACGGACCAATGGGTGTGTTTGCAATGTATGCAGGATCGTTTGTCTTCCGCCAACATGTAGATGTTTAAGAATCCGCCCAGAAGGAAGCCCCGCTTGCCTGAGTAAACCTTCTACAACTCTGGAGCGGCCGTTCCACAGACTTTTCCAATTAAAACAACCTTTCACACCATCGATAAACAGTACATCTTGAGGTTATGGATTCTTTATATAGAGGCTTGTACCATGATCGTACTAGGTGATTACCCCCAAGATCTCTGCTCCCTATGACACACAATGTTACACCATCGTGTAGCACAAAGTTTGCCGATGCATGCAAAAATTTTACTTATGGTCACTAGCTTACGATACATTAACCAATATTCAAAGAAGAGCAATGCATTTTGTTACAGGTTCATTTACTACGCAAGAGAACGTGTCGGTGATGATCTACCAACTCCAGTGGCAGTTACTGCAAGAGAGACTTTCTGCATCATCCTGTGGTTTACTGTTTAAGTTTTGAGTGCGTCCGTTTTAGAAGAGTTAGCCAATATATTGCTTCCTCCTACGTACATATCGCCAGAAGACCATGAAGATAAAAATATAGATGTTCGAGCCCACACGGAGGCTTACTGACAATCGTTCCTCCTACCGCCCACTCGAGACTGAAAAAGGAAAGTGGGGAAGTAGAGCGGTGCACAATGTAAACGCAGTAATGTGGCTTGTGGAGTATAGACGTAGATATATTGTAGGGACGTACTCACGGGTTAGTAATGAATCTTCACTCCGCAGTAGAGTGCACTCTGAGATGAAACTTCCTCGCAGATGAAAATTGTGTAACGAAACGGGACTATAACTTTAGACCCTTGTCTTTCTTGGCCAGGTGCCCTAACGACTGAGTTACCAACCACGACTCACGATCCGCTCTCACAGCTTAACTTCCACCAGTACCTAATTCCTAATTTACAAGTATCGCAGAAGCTCTCCTGCATATGTTGCGGGATAGGAATTTCTAGAAAAGAAGATGTTGCGGAGACATGGCCTAGCCACAGCCTGAGGGATATTCTCAGAACGAATTTTCACTGCGCAGAGGTGTGTGTGCTGATTTGAAAATTCCTGTGGGGTCAAAACTGTGTATTGGTTCACTTATAATACATCACAGATGATTGTAAATTTATCAAACTAATGTATCTCCTGGTCATTTTAGAAGTGGATTAGAAGTGTGTGGTGAAAACTAAGTGGACTGGAGACTGCTTGTGTGGCCCCCAAAGTCAGTTGACCTCATTCTTTGTGAATACGCTTGGGACGCTGCCGAGAGAGAAGTGCGCGGCTAGGAATGAGTTCCACGCAATGTCCGTGAGTGGTGGGCTCAACTTTTATAAGGTTATGTGTAACAGTTAATCCACAAAACTTCTGGTATCCACTGAAGACTAGGTCGTAACACGTTGACGAGGGCGAAAGTGGTGCTACACAATACTACGTCCGTCTACCTAATACAAGTTCTCATACTTTTACGAGCAGGTAAATATAGAAATTTACTGCTCTTTTCCGACATTTGATAAGGAAATTTTATGCCAAATTAGCTTCGTCAGGTATGTGAGGCAATAACGTTATTCTAGTCACGGCAGTAATGATGTGTCAATAAAATTTGAAGAAATGCTATTTTCACGTCCAAATGACATGAAAGTTCGGTCATCTTACGCGCATAGTTGTGCAGTGAATGTGTCGAAACGAATTAAGGAGACGAGAGAATAGAATAAATAGTGCAGTAATTGGCAACGGGGTAGTTATAATTTTAATGATACAATAAATCGTTTTCTAACTGAGTTAATGATAGAAAACCAGGCAGTTTGCAATACGTAGGAGCGTAGTAGAACTTGAGATTAAAATAGCAAAAATTTTAACATTAGGTCTGAAAAATTTATCGCACTCATTGTCTTTATCAGTTGTTGAACAACCACAGGCTAACAGTAATCAGGAGACGTTATGGTGAAACTGAAACTTTCTGTCTGGGACGTCCGAGATATAAAATCATTGACAATATTGGGCCAAATGTGAATAATAGCTTAATAAGAACCATGGTCCTTGGCGTCGGTGGGGAGGCTTCTGTGCGTCGGCCGTACCGTAATTTCAACCACATCGGAGAGGTATTTGATGAGAGGCCAGTAACACGTGTGGCTCCTGAAGAGGTACAGCAGCTTTTTCAGTAGTTGCAGGGGCAACTGACTAATCCGACCTTGTAATATCAACCATAACGGCTCGGCTGTGCTGGTACTGCGAACGGCTGAAAGCTAAAGGAAACTACAGCCGTAATTTTTCCCTAGGGCACGCAGGTCTACTGTATGGTTAAACGATGATGGCGTTCTCTTGGGTAAATTATTCCGGAGGTAAAATAATCCTCATTCGGATCTCCGGGCGAGGACTACCCCTCAGGAGAAACTAAACTTGCGTTCTACGGATCGGGGCGTGGAACGTCAGGTCCCTTAATCGGGCAGGTAGATTAGAAAATTTAAAAAGGGAAACGGATTGATTAAAGTTAGATATAATGGGTGTTAGTGAAGTTCGGTGGCAGGAGGGACAGGTCATGAGGTAATGAAGGAGTAGGTTCAATAATGAATTAAAAATAGGACTGACGATAAACTACTACGAATAGCACGGTGAACACATTATTATAGCCAAGATAGACACGAAGCCCACACTCACCACAGTAGTATAAGTTTATATGCCAACTATCTTTGCAGATAATGAAGAGACTGAAAATGTGTATGATGAGATAAAAGAAATTATTCAGATAGTTAAGGGAGACGAAACTTTAATGGTCCTGGCGCACTGGAATCCGAAGAGAAGGAAAAATAGTAGGTGAATATGGACTGGGGGAATGGAATCAAACATGGAACCGCCTGGTAGAACTTTGCAAAGAGCATAATTTAATCATAGCTAACATTTGGTTTAAGAATCATGAAAGCACGTAGTACACATGGAAGAGACCTGGAGCCACCGGAAGGTTTCAGATTGATAATATAATGGTAAGACAGAAATCTAGGAAGCAGATTTTAAATTGTAAGACGTTTCCAGGCGCAGATGTGGACTCTGACCACAATTTATTGGTTATGAACCGTAAATTAAAACTGAATAAACTGGAAAAGGGTAGGAAATTAAGAAGATGGGATCTGAATAAACTGAAAGAACCAGAGATTGTAGAGAGTTTCAAAGGGAGCATTGGGGAACGATTGACAAGAACAGGGTAGAGGGATACAGTAGAAGAAGAATGGGTAGCTTTGAGAGATGAAATAGTAAAGGTAGCAGAGGATCAAGTAGATAAAAAGACAAGGGCTAGTAGAAATCCTTGGGTAACACAAGATATACTGAATTTAACTGATCAAAGGAGAAAATATAAAAATTTAGTAAATGAAGCGGACGAAAGGGTATACATACGCCTAAAAACTGGGATTGACAGGAAGTGCAAAACGGCTAAGTAGGAATGGCTAGAGGACAAATGTAAGGATTTAGAAGCGTATCTCACTATGGGAAAGACAGAAGCTGCATACAGGAACGTTAAAGAGATGTTTGGAGGAAACAATCTACCTGTATGAACATCAAGGGCTCAGATGGGAAACCATTTCTAAGTAAAGAAGAGAAAGCAGAAATGTGGAAGTAGTATATAGAGCGCCTACATAAAAGAAAAGTACTTGAGGGCAATATTATGGAAATGGAAGAGAACGTAGATGAAGATGAGACGGGACATAAGATACCGCGTGAAGGATTTGGTAGAGAACTGAAAGACCTACGTCGAAAAAAGCCCCCGGATGTAGACAGCATTCCGTTAGGACTACTGATATCCTTGGGAGAGCCAGTCATGACCAAGAACCTCCTTTCTGGTGTGCAAAATGTATGAGAGAGGCGAAATACCCTCAGACTTCAAGAAGAATGTAATAATTCCAATTACAAAGAGAGCAGTTGCAGACAGGTGAGAAAGTTACCGAACTATGTGTTTAATAAGTCATGGTTGCAAACTGCTAACTCGGATTCTTTTCAGACGAATGGAAAAGCTGGTAGAAGCCGACTTCCGGGATAATCAGTTTGGATTTCGGAGAAATGTAGGAACAAACGAGGCAATACTGACCCTACGACTTCTCATAGAAGATAGGTTCAAAAAGTGGTTCAAATGGCTCGGAGCACTATGGGACTTATCGTCTCAGGTCATCAGTCCCCTAGAACTTAGAACTACTGAAACCTAACTAACCTAAGGACATCACACACATCCATGCCCGAGGCAGGATTCGAACCTGCGGCCGTAGCGTAGGAGATAAGTAATGGAAAGCCAAACCTGCGTTTATAGCATTTTCAGACTTAGAGAAAGCTTTTTACTATGTTGACTGGAATATTCTCTTTCAGATTCTAAAGGTGGCAGGGGTAGAATACAGGGAGCGAAACGCTGTTTACAATTTGTATAGAAATCAGATGACAGTTAAGAGTCGAGGGGCATGAGAGGGAGGCAGTGATTGAGAAGGGAGTGAGACAGGGTTGTAACCTACCCCGCTGTTATTCAATCTGTATATTGGTCAAGCAGTAAAGGGAACAAAAGAAAAGTATGGAGTAGGAATTAAACTCCAAGGAGAAGATATAACAACTTTGAGGTTTGCTCATGACATTGTAATTCTGTCAGAGACAGAAAAGGACTTTGAAGAGCAGTTGAATGGAATCTACAGTGTCTTGAAAGGAGGATATAAGATGAACATCAACAAAAGGGAAAAGAGGGTAATCGAATGTAGCCGAATTAAATCACTTGATGCGGAGTGAATTAGATTAGGAAATAAGACCCTTACAGTAGTAGATAGGAGTACTGATATTTGGTCGGCAAAACAATTTGTGATGATCGTAGCAGAGAGGATATAAAATGTAGACTGGCAATGGCAAGAAAAGTATTTCTGAAGAAGAGAAATTTGTCAACATCGAGTATAGATTTAAGTGTCAGGTGGCGTTTTGTACTGAGCGTAGACATTTATGGTAGTGAAACATGGACGATAAAAAAAAATAGACAAGAAGAGAATAGAAGCTTTTAAAATGTCTTGCTACAGAAGAATGCTGAAGATTAAATGGGTAGATCACGTAACTAACGAGGAGGTGCAGAATAGAATTGGAGAGAAGAATAGAATTGACTAGAAGAAGGGATGGGTTGGTAGGACACATTCTGAGACATCAAAGAACTACCAGTTTAGTATTAGAGGGATGCGTGGGGCGTAAAAATTGTAGAGGGAGATCAAGAGACGAAAAAAGTAAGTAAATTCAGAAGGATGTAGGCTGCAGTAGTTACTCGGAGATGAAAAGGCTTGTACACGAAATATTAGCATGGAGAGCTGCAGCAAACCAGTCTTTGGACTGAAGACCACAACAACAACAACAACAAAGGAAATCGTACGTTTAGAGCATTTGTTGATTTAGATAAAGCTTCTGACAGTGTCGATTAGAATGCACTCTTTGAAATTCTGAAGGTAATGGGGTACAATCAAGTGAGAGAAAGGTTTTTTATAACTTTTACAGAAACCAGACAGCAGTTAAACGAGTCTAAGCATATGAAAGGGAAGCCTCTTTAAATCTGCCCCTATTCTGTGCAAGATACCTTAAGGTGCACGACTGACGGGTGATAAACTTAGTGTACCACTTCACTTCCCCCTTTTCCTGCTCTAGTCGCGAAAGGTTCGAGGTAAGAACGATTGCTGGTAAGTCTCTGCGTAGGCTCGAATCTCTCTCATTATATCTATAGAGTCTTTTCGAAACATATACGGGGGAGAAGCAATATACTGGTTTCTAGAATGAAATTTTCACTCTACAGCGGAGTGTGCGCTGATATGAAACTTCCTGGCAGATTAAAACTGTGTGCCGGACCGACACTCGAACTCGGGACCTTTGCCTTTCGCGGGCAAGTGCTCTACCAACTGAGCTACCCAAACACGACTCACGCCCCGTCCTCACAGCTTCACTTCTGCCAGTACCTCGTCTCCTACGTTCCTAACTTTACAGAAGCTCTCCTGCAAGGTTCGCAGGAGAGCAAAGGTCCCGAGTTCGAGTGTCGGTCCGGCACACAGTTTTAATCTGCCAGGAAGTTTCAATATACTGGTTGATTGTTCTTGGAACGTAGGCTGTTGGCACTATGATAGTAAACCACTCAGTGATACAGAACGCCTCTCTGACAGCGTCTGCCATTGGGGTTGGCTGAGCATCTACGACACGCTTTCGCGGTTTCATAATGAACCTACAACGAAAGGTATTGCTCTTCTCTAGCCCTTCTTTATTTATTTTATAAATTTAAGTATTGGTCGAACGAGGGTGCCGTAAGTTACCTGCTTTGCTGATGGGCTACTTGTCCTTGGGTGTCTTCCACTGAATCTCAGTCTGGCTTCTACTTTACCTGCGATTAATTTTTCTTGTTCGTTCCACTTTAAATTGCTCCGTATGCATACTCCTTCATATTTTATCGAAGTAACTGCTTCGAGTCATTGTTCTGCAACCTTGTAACCATACAATAACGAATCTTTCTGTCTATGTATACGACACAGATTACATTTGTTTATGCTGAGCATCCATTGCCATTCTCTGCAACAAACGTCGATCCTCTCCAGGTCTTACTCCATTTCGCTACAATTTTCTAGCGTTTCAGCTGTCTGTATATTACAGCATCTTCCACGAAAAGCCTCTGTAACATGCTGATGTTATCTACTAGGTTATTTGTATATATTGTGTAAATTAGTGGTTCCTTGCGGTACGCCCGAAATTAATTTAAAGTCTGAAGACTTCTCTCCAATACGAAAGACAGCCTGTGTTCTGTTTCCTAGAAGCTCTTCAGTCCAATCACACAGTTGGTCTGATATTCAGGATACTCTTATTTATTTCACTAGGCGTCAGAGCGCAACTGTATCGAACGTCTTCCGGAACTCAAGGAACACGCCATCTACCTGACCACCTTTATCTACTGCTTTCTGCGTCTCGTGGCCAAAAAGAGCGATCTGGGTTTCATCAAATCGTTATATTCGGAACCCGTGCTGATTCTTATACAGAAGATTTTTGGTCTCCAGAAACGTCACAATGTGCGAGCTTGAAACTTGTTCCAAAATTCTACAACAGACCGAAGTCAGAGATACATGCCTACAGTTTTGTGCGTCTGTTCGACAGCCTTTCTAGAAAATTGGAAAGACCTGGGCTTTTTTCAACTCATTAGGCACGCTTCACCCCTTCAATGACCTACGATACACTACTGCTAGAAGAGGGTCAAGGTATTTCATATACTCCTCGGAGAAACGTATTAGGTCCAGTCGCCTTTCCTCATGTGTTTGAGCGATTTCAGTTGCTTTGCTAATCCAAGATCACTTAATTTTCTGTATCTGTTATTTTGTCGTTTGTGGGACGGTTTAATGGGGGTACTACAGTGCAATATTCCTGTATGAAACAGTTTTCGAAAAGGAGTTTAGTATTTCGGCCTTTTCCGTATCATCTTTCCTTTCAGTGCCATTATGGTAACATAGTGTCTGGACAGATGGCTTCGATCCTTTTACTGATTTAACATAAGAAGAAAGTTTCCTAAGATTTCTTGTCAAGTTGGTACGTAGAATTTTGCTTACGAAATCTCTGAATGCTTCACGCATGGCTCTCCTTGCGTAATTTTGGCTTCGTTTGGTTTTTTGTTTCTCTGTTAGGCTTTGGCTATGTCTAAATTTGCAGCGAATCTCTCTTTGTATTCGTAGCAACTTCCTAACATAGTTGCCGAACCGCGGCGGGTGTTTTCCATCCTCCACGATTTTTCTCGACATGTACCTGTCTAGCGCGTATTGTACGATGCTCCAGATATTTGCCCATTGATATTCAACATAGCGTTGCAGATGAAATTTTCGTGTCGCTTAGGTAATCTGAAATCGGTTTCTTGTCACTCTTGCTAAGCAGTTAGATTTTCCTGGCTTTCTTTGTACTCCTATTTATAGTCGTAAACAGTGAAGTTGTTACGGTCTAATGATAATTGATTCGGGTCTCTGTCACTATTAGGTCTAAGATGTTATCTTCACGAGACTGTTGTCTGATTAAATGCTCAAAGTAGCTTTGTGATAAGGCATTTAAAACAATTTCACACGATTCTCTGTGCCTCTTACCAGCTCTAATCATTTGAGTAGCCTCGTGAGACGTGAAACGTGGACGATAAGTAGTTCACAAAAGAAGAGAATAGAATCCTTTGAAATGTGGTGCTGGAGAATAATTAGATTGGGCTCTCGTATCAGTAATGAGGAGGTTCTGAGGAAAAAAGAAATTTGAGGCAAAGCTTGATTAAAAGAACGGGTCGGTGACGGGACACATCTTGAGGCATCAAGAAATCGTCAATTTGATAATAGAGGGAAGTGTGGAGAGTGAAAATTGTACTGGGAGACCACGACTTGAATACAGTAAGCACGATCTAATGGATGCCACTTGCAGTAGTTATGCAGAGATTAAGAGACTTGTACAGATATACTAGCGTGGAGAGCTGCATAAAACAACTCTGGGGACTGGATGCGACAACAACAACCAATGCTAGATCATTCAGTATTCATGAAGTTCTTCGAATAACCAAGGTTGAAAATGTTATGTTTGAGTAAGTAACTATCAAGAACCACAGGAGGAAATGCAAAGGGGACTGCCCGTCGCGTACATTGAGTAAAGAATTTATATGTCTTGATGAATACCTGCAGAGGGCATCATGAGATCTACGGGGAATGTTCACTATAGAACAACAGTTCTGACTACAAAACCATATCGGACCATGAGGTCACCAACATTGTTTGAAATAGCGAATAATTAAATAGAATACAAGAAATAAAATTTCAATGAAGGAACCTAATGGAATTATCATTCCATACGGTAAAGCTGGAAACGGCCCTGGACTCCGATAATCATGAATTGAACAGCAGATGTCCTGTGTGGATGGTGGGATGAAAGTGTCTCTTACATAAAAGAGCGTAATTTCAAATATTTGAGAAATGCTAAGAGAAAAAGCAGCCTGAACAGATTAGATTCAATAGGACGTTCTATAATCTTTGAACGGTAATTGTTACAAAACCAATAAACAATGTTCCTTCCACACAAGTCTTAGCCACCTTTACTTTGCAGGAATAATCTCTGTGCCATAAACTTTAACTATGAAAATTCTAGTTTACTCTAGCCGTCCAATTTAAAATACTGACATCATTTAAATGAAAATGATATGCATTTCAATGCCATCACACGAAGTACGTAGAAGTAGCGTCATCTGCACTAACCGAAAAAAACACTGCAGCACCTAGAACGGGAGGAGGAAACGAAATAAAAACTTCACAGGTTGACAAGGTATGTGATGATCTTTCAGTAATTACAAAATCGAGACAAATTAGCAAAGAACTTGGTAGTGTCAGCCGACTTACTAGCATCATGTAGAATTCATTCGGCCGTAGATACACACACGGATTTGGATGAGAAGGGTCTCATATGGACGCTGTATTATCTCCTGAGGCAAGCTTACACACAAATTTGGCACGTAAGTGGTCCTTGATATACAGTGAGGTGACCAAAGTCACGGTATAGCAATAAACATTTACAGATGGCGGTAGTATCGCGCACACAAGGTATAAAAGGGAAGATCATTGGTAGGGCTGTCAGCATTAAGGGGATACATGCGAAAGGTTTCCGACGTGATTATGGCCATAAAACGGGAATTAACGGACGTTGAACGAGGAATGGCTCAAAAAAATGGCTCTGAGCACTATGGGACTTAACATCTGTGGTCATCACTCCCCTAGAACTTAGAACTACTTAAACCTAACTAACCTAAGGACATCACACACATCCATGCCCGAGGCAGGATTCGAACCTGCGGCCGTAGCGGTCCCGCGGTTCCGGACTGAGCGCCTGAACCGCTAGACCACCGCGGCCGGCTACGAGGAATGGCAGCTGGAGCTAGACGCATGGAACATTCCATTTACGAAATTATTAGGGAGTTCAATATTCAGAGATACACAGCGTCAAGAATGTGCCGAGAATACCACAATTCAGGCATTACCTCTTACCACAGACAACGTATTGATCGACAGCAGCCTCTTTACGACCAAGAGCAGCGACTTTTTCGTAGAGTTTTCAGTGCTGACAGACAAGAAACACAGCGTAAAATAACAGCAGAAATCATTGTGTGATGTAAGACGAATGTATCCGTTAGGACAGCGAGTCGCAATTTCGCGTTAATGGGTTATGACAGCAGACGGCCAACGCGAGTGCCTTTGCTAATAGCATGACATCGCCTGCAGCACCTCTCCTGGGTTGGTTGTTTTGGGGGAAGAGACCAAACAGCGAGATCATCGGTCTCATCGGATTAGGGAAGGATGGGGAAGGAAGTCGGCCGTGCCCTTTCGAAGGAACTATCCCGGCATTTGCCTGGAGTGATTTAGGGAAATCACGGAAAACCTAAATCAGGATGGCCGGACGTGGGATTGAACCGTCGTCCTCCCGAATGCGAGTCCAGTGTGCTAACCACTGCGCCACCTCGCTCGGTCCCCTCTCTTGGGCTCGTGGCCATATGGGTTGGACCCTAGACGACTGGAAAACTGTGACCTTGTCAGATGAGTCCTGATTTCAGTTGGTAAGAGCTGCTTCTAGGATATGAGTGTGTCGCAGAACCCACGAAGCCATGGACCCTAGCCATCAATAGTGCACTGTGCAAGCTGGTGGTAGCCCAATAAAGGTGTGGGACGTGTTTACACGGAATTGACTGAATCCTCTGGTCTAACCGAACCGATTATTGACTGGAATTGGTCATGTTCGGCTACTTGGATACAATTTTCAGCCTTTCATGGACTTCATGTTCCCAAACAACGATGTCGAGCCATCATGCCACAACCATTCACGACTGGTTTGCAGAAACTCCGTCCGAACAAACCTTGGAAGGACAAACGGTACCGGCCGGCCACCGTGTCATCATCAGCCCAAAGGTGTCACTGGATGCAGGTATGTAGGGGCACGTTGTCAGCATACCGCTCTCCCGGCCGTATGTCGCTGTACGAGACCGGATCCGCTACTTCTCAATCAAGTAGCTCCTCAGTTTGCCTCACAAAGGCTGAGTGCACCCCGCTTGTTAAAAGCGCTCGACAGACCGGATGGTCCCCCATCCAAGTGCTAGCCCAGCATGACAGCGCTTAACTTCGGTGATGTGACGGGAACCGATGTTACCACTGCGGCAAGACCGTTGGCATTGATTTGAAGAACATTCTGATCAATTCGAGCGAAAGATCTGGCCATCCAGATCGTCCGACATGAATTGTATAGAACATTTATAGGACGTAACCGATAAGTCAGCACGTGTACAACATCCGGCATTGACAGAACTTTCGCAATTATGGACTGCTATAGAAGCAGCATGAATCAGTATTTCTGCAGGGGACTTCCAAGGACTTGTTGAGTCGATGTCACGCCGATTTTCTGCACTACACTTCTCTCCACAGTGTATTGGAAACTGGTATTGAGACAGAGTTCAAGTCCGAGTTGGTTCTACGTATGTTCTATCGGGGACAGATATGAGAATCACTGAGACACGCATTATGTGTGGTCGAGTATTGTCCTGTTCAAAAACGACCAAAGTACCGTTGCATGAGGACGCAAGATATCCGTGACTTACCATTGTGCAATCAGAGCTACTTCAGTCACTACCATCTGTGAGCTTTAGCCACATCCGATGGCTCACAGCGTCATTACACCATGAGTAACACAGCTGTGCCTCTGCAGAACATTGGAAGAACCCAACCTCTCCCCAGGCAGCCGCCAAATTCACCGACGATGGTCATGCGTGGTTCTGCAGAAGCGCGATTCATCGCTGAATACAAGGTAATGTTATTTATCAGCAGTCTATACTCTCCAATCATGGCACCACTCCCATTGCAATCGGTTGTGTTGTGGTGTAAACGGCAGCCTACGCTTGGGACTATAATTCCCTATCTAGCTGCAGCTAGTCTTCGACCACTAGTGCAGGATGACACGTTATGTTGCTGGATGTCCATTACTCGTTCTCGGACGGCAGGCGTACATATGAAGGGGTTACAATGTGCCTGGCTGCACAATACGGTGATCCACCCTTGTGGTGGTCAGACGTTGTAGACCAGAACCTTGACGACGAGCATGCCCTCACATTCCCATGCTGTTAAACATCGAGACAGCGTCACATCCGAATATCTCCCAAATGTGGATATTGCAGGATTCGACCAACGAACCAAATGGGAACATACAATGAGCCCCATTTCGAACTTTCAGGTGCTCATAACCCAGTCTCATATGAGTACAGGGCATCTCTGTGTCATCCACAGTGACAACTCAACGTCTGACGCTGTTCGCGCCCCTTATACAGGGTGGTCAGAAACAGTCTGGAAAGCTTGTAAGGGTATTGCAGAGCAGGTTGTGCTATGGAATAACTGTTCAGAAAATAAATCGGCGCTTTACGGCACTTACGCGTTAATGCGCACTGAAGTTAGCTAACCAGGTCGTTGCGCCCACAAATTCAAAAGGTCCGTCAGATACAATTAGTGTTAGTTGTTCTCATAGCGAGACCCCTCAATTTTTTACACGGGCTCGATTCTTTCTACCGTCCCATGTTCAGTTTTTTTTTATTGCACTCTTATTCGGTTCTAGGAAACCTAACCAAAAACACGTTTGACGAAACAGTCTCTGGCGGGCAGGTTGAATTTGCGCTCGCAACTGGCTAACTGGTTAACTTCAGTGTGAATTCACTCGGAAACGGTGAAACTTATCGAATTTTATTCTTAACAATTATTTCTCGGCACTATCTACCCAGAAACACCCTTAGAAGCTTTTCAGACTGTTTCTGGCCACCCCGTATATACTACTAGGCTGGTAACAACATTAAACACGAACAACGCAGATCCACTCTGGTGGCCGTCCTACCTGTCGATATTTGTAACTCTAAAACGTACTTACCTGTCGATGCTTTGTACGTGTATGAAATTACATTGACATCTACCATATCTACTTGGTGCTTCACTTTTTTGTCAGGCAGTGTACATTCTGTTTACAAGGAAGCAAATTTGTGGATCCTCCTTCAGAATTCGCATCTGAATATTAATTATTTGTGAGAAGACAGCATTATGACTCGTGTTAGAAGGAGATACATCTACCAGCACGTGTAGCAACTGTGCGCTGAACGAACAAACTGTACAGAGCTGTGACACCACGTCGTCTTCATACGAGTAGAACAGTACCTTGAAAGTGTTCATGTAAGGAGGATTCGAGGAGAGGGAACATCGCAAAATTGCATTCTTGATCGTCATAAAAGCCGAGCACCTGATCATCCGATCTGTCATCCTTTCGCCCCCGTTCAAAACATCAAATCTGCGTACCTCGACGTACCATTCTTACTCCTTTAGTCGAGAGTCGTGACATGGTTTCGGTTGCTGCTGTAACGTCCGTCCCTTGTGCCCTTGTTTTTCTAGATTTTGATAAGGCATTTGATCGTTTTAATCACGACTTGTTTCCGTGGATTCTGTAGGTAGTTGATTTTACTGTTGACACACGACGAGTGTTCCCCAATCTCTTTACGGGTATTTCAGCTTTGGTGGTTGCTAATGGCCAACTAACGCCCCCGATAAATAACCGTCGGGGAGTGCCTCAAGGAAGCCCGCTGTCAACGACTTTGTTTGTGTTGTCTCTGGAGCCCCTACTTCGGAAGCTCGCATCCCAGCTGATAAGTTGGACACTTTCCGGAAGGATTATAGATGTTCGTGCATACGCGGATGAGGTGATGGTTCTACTCCGCGATCCTGCGGAGATACCTCGACTGAACGCTGTAATCGATGATTATTATCAGAGTTCAGGTGCACTACTTAATGAAGGTAAAAGCAGGCGTCTTACTTTGCGAGGTTTTGCCAGCTGTTGTGACCGAGCGGTTCTAGGTGCTTCAGTCTGGAACCGCGCCACCGCTACGGTCGCAGGTTCGAATCCTGCCTCGGACATGGATGTGTGTGATGTCCTTAGGTTAGTTAGGTTTAAGTAGGTCTAAGTTCTAGGGGACTGATGACCTTAGAAGTTAAGTCCCCTAGTGCTCAGAGCCATTTGAACCATTTTGCTAAGTTTAGACGACGCGGTTGTTCCATGGGCTATTCCAGTGGATTGGCACATGTCTCTCGGAATCATCACTGATCGTTGTACACGCAGAATGTCGACGCTTAACTGGAAATCTGCTACGGAAAAAAAATTATCTTCTTATTTAATTTTTGTTATTATAATTAATTTTTTCTCCCTTTTGGAGCTTATATTACATGATGATTTGACTATGGTCTACTGATGTTTCATGATAGTACGAAGTCACTCTGATAAAAAAATCGTAGCCGTGGTCGCTAACGCACGCCTATGCCGTGGCGCTCGATTCGGAGGTAAACCAGTTCGAATCCTGATGGTGTGTGAAATTTTCACCGGCAGTAGAAGATCAGCAAGGGGAGGAGAGGTGATGGTGTAAAGTCTCTGATCACCAGTCTTTGCGCCAATGTCCTGGATTAAATTCCAGACCTCTCCGCAGCATCTCATGAACTGAGGGATTGTGACCCAGTTTTATGGTGATCCGTTCGTCGGACGGGAACGTTAAGCTCGTCGGCCCCCATAGCAACACAAACCATACAGTACACTGAAACTTTATAAAATGCCGAAAGAATGCAACGGCAAAGCACATCCAAGGGAGCTTTCCATGAGCTTCGGTGCAGGGTGCCTATATCCACTCCCCCTACGTTCATTCCCTGAGTATGGGACTTTTTATTATTATTATCATCTATCGTCCAAGCTGTGTTCCACTCGATGCACAACCAGTTTACAGCCATTGTTGTTGCCAGAGATGGCAGGACTGTGTACTAAAATTCGTAACTTTTATACCCCAAATTCACCTAAAATATAATCACGTTTTCTTCCAACTATTCTGAATACGCTCACTAAGTAAAATACCGTTACTTCTGTCGATATTAATGTTAGAAATTTAGTGGTTAACAGTGTATTTTCACATCTGTGAACCTATTTCACGTCACCTGTTACGCCTGAGTCAAAGTTCATCCTTACACTTGCTTTCTAGGAATTCCCAGTCACAACGTTCAGTGTCAATGGTGAGTCTTAGATATGGCTACAGTAATACGAACAGGGGATGGACAAAAGCATAAATCACCAAAAGCACTATAAATAATCATGCCTAGTACGGTGTAGGAAAACCGTTTGCTTTTGAAACAACTTCGAGTCATCTCGGAATGGGGAAGTACATGGCCTGTGTGGTTTTCAAGGGAATCTTATACCATTCTTCCTGTAAAATACTGGCAAGTTCTGGTAGGGATGATGGAGGTAAATAGTGATCACGCACCCTTGTCTCCAAAATAGACCGCAAAGGTGGCTGTGGTAGGCAGGGGCGATACGAGAATTCATCCCCGTAATCATAAAACTAATCCTGGCCGGTGAGAGCTGTGTGAATAGGGATCATGCCGTCTTGGAACACAGCGTCACATCTCGAAAAAAACAATGGTACCATGTGACGAGGCTGATGAGGCGAAATGGTCACACAATGGTTGGCTGTGGGGCGACCTGGCAAAGTAACCATGTGGTCCATGAATACCACGATATGACGGCACAAATTATCACCGAACCCCCACCATGTTTCACTCTTGGAACGTAAACTTGGGCAGAAGTTGGAAACAGCTGAAACAAGGTTCATCTGACAAAATGAATGACCTCCATTGCTGCATAGTCCAGATGTTATGGCTTTTTATTTTCCTATTACGGGTATTTGTATCAGTGATGAGTGGTTTTGGTAATCGGGCTCACCCCGAAATTTCCTGCTTATGGAGCACCGTTCGTGTTGTTTTGGTGTTAACAGGGTTCTCGAGTGCGACAGCCAGTTCTGCAGTGACGTTCGCAGCTGTTGCTTTCTTACGTTTCGCCACAACCCTCTTCAACGACTGTATGTCAAGATCACTCAACACATACTTCCGCTCGCTTTGTGACTTAGCGGCTGATATTTGTCCGTTTGTCAACGCCAAACATTCGGCTACCTTTGTTACAGAAGCACCCGTCATGCGAGCACCCAACAATTTGGCCGGGTTGTGTGGCTGAGCGGTTCCAGGCGATTCAGTCCGGCACCGCGCGACCGCTACGGTCGCAGGTTCGAATCCCGCCTCGGGCATGAATGTGTGTGATGTCCTTAGGTTAGTTAGGTTTAAGTAGTTGTAAGTTCTAGGGGACTGATGACCTCAGATGTTAAGTCCCATAGTGCTCAGGGCCATTTGAACCAACAATTTGCTCGTGTCGTATTTCACTTACCTCAGACATAATGCACTTACAGCTTCAAAGAACATTGTTCTGATCTCGACTGACACTTGCACCGTATTTAGCACAATTCGCAGATGCCATTCGTGGTCAAATACAACAGCGCAACCTGCAGACTTGTCTAACAAAATGGCTCTGAGCACTATGGGACTCAACTGCTGTGGTCATAAGTCCCCTAGAACTTAGAACCACTTAGACCTAACTAACCTAAGGACATCACACACAGCCATGCCCGAGGCAGGATTCGAACCTGCGACCGTAGTGGTCGTGCGGTTCCAGACTGTAGCGCCTTTAACCGCTCGGCCATTCCGGCCGGCGGACTTGTCTAACACCTGCATTTATGGTCAAACGTGAATTTCTAGCGGTGTTTCCATATTTTTGCCACCCCTCTGTACCCAGGAGCACGAATCAAAGAATGCAATAAATGCGGATTCTACAAAGAGAAAGAAGCGATCATTTTGAGCAGTGATTACGGTAAAATTCCAAGGAAAGACTGCGGATAGTTACCCTCGTTATCAGAAACACGTATGCCTAACCTCCGGTAAATAACATCGACAAAAATGACAAAACATAAATGTTGTACTCACTTTAAACATCAATAGTATCAGCCTATTTTGAACGTCAAGCTTATCAGCCTTTGAATAGCGAAGTCGCATGAAGCTTCTGTTGAACCAGCAAATGGTATTTAGAGAGAGGTGCAAGTGTTAACTGGCAATATCTTTGCATGATATTAATTACTACAAAATTAATTAAGTTCGTTATTGTTGCCCATAAACTATCTTTAACTGATGTCTAGTAGCATATTTTCTCCCAGTTGCTAGAAACGGCTTCTTTTGTCAAAAAATCACGTAAGCAACAAAAATCTGACGCAAAATCCGATAGGAATGTTTTTACATTCTTCTAGTATTATTACAACTCTCGTAATGCATACGCTTATTAGCAGCTGAAATATAGACGTGTACCTAGAAATCTGAATATCCGCTTTCGCCTTGATGACCACGATATGATGTGTCACAGACACAACAAAAGTGTTAGACAACCATTCTGATCCATGAATGCTTAACTGATGACTTCCTCAAACCGTTTAGAAACACTTTGGGGATAATAAGTTGTTGCACTGCCTTGCTGAAAACAAAGATCACTTGTGCGCTGCTGTAGGTTAGATAACGAAAGCAGTGCTATATCAGCGAGTAGATTGTAGCATCTTATGTGCTTTACGACGTACTCTTACCCTGCCAACCGCATATATTAACAAGCATCGTAACTCGTCAGCTCGGGGAAATACACTGCTCTTCGTGCACCCATTGTCGGCGTGCCTGCGATCACCCTAACTTCTTCGCTCTGTGACGAATGGTGAGCACAGATGCAACAGTTGGGTGGTCGTTCTGTAACCCACAGCGAGAATGTTATTCTGGATGGTATAGCTACCTGCATTTCTATTATGGCCTGCAATAAACTGGCAAGTGGTTTCTAGCAAAGTGACGCATCTACCCGCTGCTACAACTCCAACAGAACGAAAATGATTTTCTGGATGGTATGGCTGCCTACAAGTCCATTATGTCCTGCAATGAATTGGCAAGTGGTTTCTTTCAGTATGACACTGCTACCCTTTGCTACAACCCGCCATATCGATGGCGAATCTTGTCATGTGGACGTTGCTTCCAACGACAGGTAATCCTGGTTGCGACGATTTCCTCCGAATAGAAATACTCACTCTACGCCCTTGACACGGTGGCGCTTGGAGACCCAAATTCCAGCACGACCTCGGAAATGGAGTGTCCTATGTACCAGACACATATGACGTGGTTGTTATCAGATGTGCTTTTTACGCGTGGCGTATTCAAACGGGTATCCAACGTCTCGTCGACAGCCTGTATCACTTGATTCGCCGATCTAGCCCATTCGCCGGGGCCTCTTTTCTGTACGGTAGCTTTCTGTAATGTGGTTGCCCAAGAGCGTAGTCCCCAAGTTTTTCAGCGGCTACGGAATTGCAAATAACCTTATCAACGAATATCAGTAGGAAATCTGCAGATATAATTAGTCCAATAAGGACGATAGATGACTTGAAACTGACTTTAGACTAATAAGAGGTGAATATTATAATATTCTGTAGCTCAGCAATGCTTATAATACTTGTAGTTTCGATATAATCCATAAAAGATTTTATTTTCTGATAGGGATTCATTGTTTGCGTAAGTAGTTCGTTTTGTCTGGAAGAAACAGTTCATTTCATTACTTAGCAATTATTTAGTTTCGCCACCTTGTAGATTATCAGGCTACAGCACAATAAAAACTGTTATTCTTACATCCTGATACAAACCACTATGTGTGTGGAACGAGCAACGTGTTATGTTGTCCTAATAAGAATTTGTACAACCACATGAGATGCGGGCGCAGCTGTCGTAGATGTGAACTCAATATGTAAAATGGGAAAAAGTGTATGTCTTATACGGTTCATGTCTCTGTACCGTCATATATAACACTTAAACTACGTTTGGGCAACCGTTGAAATGAAAAAATAAATAAATAAATAAATAAATTTTGAATTTCAAGGTGTATACACTGCTTTCGGTGCATTTGGAGAAGGAAATTTTGATGTATGCCATGAACTTCACTTCAAACGTATTTATTTGCCAGAGCGATATCCAGATGTATAGCCCATCATCAGTAGTATAAACTGCCAAAGTCTAAGTAAACCGATGTGCCTGCGAAATATAAAATCATGATACTGCAAATAAATGCTTTCGAAGTGCAGTTCATGGTGTAAATCAAGACGTTCTTTATCAAATACATACAAGCTGCTGAACATCCTACATAATAAAGCTTCATTGCACTTGAAATTTTGACATCAAAGATTAATGTTCACAAAAACTAAGTTAAAATCGAGAGCTGTGCAATTAGGTATTCGAAAAGGTTCAGTGTGAGCCCATTATTGTCTGTTATGGTTACGTGTAATTCTAGTGTCATTTGCCCAGCCGGTCAGGAAGGATAAAACAAGTGCTGTTTTCGTTCCGTTACACATACGTGCAAGGCAACACTAGAGCTGATTGTTCATTGGATTATAGCATAAAATGTAGATTAAAAAAACTTCTCCCTAAACTTCACACACAGTTATCACTCATTCTGATCGTACTAGTCGTTAAACGCAGGAATTGTGTCCACTTTTCTTTCTTACAAGAAACAGATAATTGCTTATTATTTTCATTTGTTTAGCGCTGGTTCTGTCGCATTTGTGATTTTTGCTCCGTTTAAAACATAGATGTAAAATTATGTGACCAAGTACTGTTTAGATTAGCTCTAAAAATGATCTCTTATTTTACTAACAGGCTAGTCTTTAACATTCACAGTGGTAGCCATTAGTCTGCAAGAACGTTGAGAGAAGAGCTGAGGGCCGCTGGAGCTGGGATGAGCTCCCGCCTGCGGAACGTCTGTGACGTTCGTCTCATCGACCACGTTGCCCCATCCTACGAACAGTTATTTTGGTTCGGCTCCGGCAGATGCCGAGATTTCCATACTATCTACAGCCGGTGTAAAACGTATTCGGGAGTGTCGATGTTTTGACTTCATACACTATCCGGGTATGAATAGCTACGCTACCATGCACAAGCAAAAAGCAGAAGATTTCATTGGATGCATTATTTATTCCTTACTCAAGGATCGTAAAATGCGATGAAAGAAAATAGATAATAAAATTAAAGCACGGTGCTTCTCACATGGAACGTAAAAGGTATCTTCATATGAAATATTCCTCTCAATTTTGCACCATGGCTTCACGAAATCTGCTCCGTACGACAATTCGATCATCAGATCGGGAGAATGTCACGAATGTATGTCGTATTTTTTGTGTTCCGACTGCGAGAGACGGCTCGGTGGGTAAGATGCTAGGCTCCTATGCAGGGAGAGCTGTGTTCGAATATTTGGACAGACATTCGGATGTAAATTTTATGATGTATTCCTGCGTCATTTCATGAGGGATGAATTGCTTAAAACTTTCATCTCTTTACTCTGTACGCTTTACTGTCTAAAATGGCGTAATATCTTTAACGACCTCATCGTCGACGAGACGCAGCCGTCGTACACAATGAATTCAGAAATCTTTTCGAGTTACTGTGATAACGTTTCTCTTGGATGGATTGGCGTGTGGGATTTATGTCCGGATATTCCGAAGTTAAACGATGATATCATATTAACCTGAGCCTTGTCAAAACCAACACGTATTTTTTGATAGAAGTCGCTGGTTATGCTCATGAGTTAGGCGTGCTGAGCAATCCCGGAGTATGGATTTTCTTTCAGTACATAATCTCGTGATGCAGGTGGCAAACAGAGGAATATTAAATATACCGCACTGTTAAGAGAAGTAGTAGAATGTGCTTTCCGCCCGTCATTCACTAGCGTGTTAGGTCCAAACTCCAAACATTCACATTTTGCTATTACCAGTGCAAAATAACCGTGGTATCCGACTCGGTGTCTAACAGAAGTTCGTTAATGCACACTAATGCTTTGACACATGGTCCTGAGATAGCCACGTAAGTATTTTATGGCAAATGTAATGAAAGGTACTCGGCACCAGATAGCGCACCAAAAATCTGGGTTAAATAGTAAACATGTTTCCTGT
Source organism: Schistocerca piceifrons (assembly GCF_021461385.2). Classification (NCBI taxonomy): domain Eukaryota; kingdom Metazoa; phylum Arthropoda; class Insecta; order Orthoptera; family Acrididae; genus Schistocerca; species Schistocerca piceifrons. The sequence continues at coordinate 463,529,778 of NC_060149.1, forward strand.
GCCTCATCGAATGGGAGCATGTCACAGTGCACAACGTTAACGACAATCTGCACATCGGATGAGGGCGGTAAAATTCGGCTACTACCTTGTTGCTAATCGAGAGGAACAGACTACTCTTCTACAATGACATTAACACCACAACACTACACTGCACTAATAACAGCCTTCCTCACCACGTAGTCATTTTTCACTTAACTCTCCGTTAGTGTGGCACGGTCACGCAGATCGAATCACTTAACATTTTTGGTTATTTCTTTTCTACCAGTATAGTGCGCGAGCTGTTGTATTGTGTCCTTTTCTCGTTCACGTTGGTACGATTTAGTCAGTTTGGTAGGGGGCTGCTTATCTTGACAACGGCATGTTCGCTTCCATGGACCGACCACACCAACTTTGTAGTAATAAAATATTGATGGCTGTTAGTTAAAAGGCATGAGTAATGCATTTAATGGACATTTTTATGGTGTTATATAGTCGTAAGGATAGCAAATTTGTAATGAATTACGTAGGTGTGCTCATTTTAAGCCTGCATTTTTAAAGCTTAAATTAAATAATGGACTACGAGAGAAAATGTGAATGCCGTACATGTACTTCGGAACAAAACAGGACAACGAAGTGTCACAGCAGAAATTGCGAAAAGTACACGTGTCTTGAAGGTATTGAAGTTTTGTGAAAGGATTGGAAAGAAGCGCAAAGTGTTAAATAGTAACTGCATAAGAAATTTTTCTGTTTTCTTAAAAGTTTATTAATACGCTAGCACATAATTATTTGACCAAAGAGTTGCATAATATTCGTGTAATATTTACCGCAACATTTACTTATATAAAGTACATAAGATAAAGGAAAATGACTGAAGAATAGTTCTGTTCTTGCCTGTAACTGATATACTAATAAATACTATGTTTATACAATTGTTTATTGTGTTGGTCTGAGATACCAGGCTCACCAAACTTGGGACGTAAAGTCGCCACACTAGCGAAGGGTTAATAGGTAGTACGTGATTGAAGAGAATGGTGAACTACGCGCTCATGACCTCGCCAATTACCACGGGTGGGGTTCCCGCATTTCCTTAACTCTCATGCGACCTAGTACGCGACACAGTTTGAAGGTTGACCACAGTGAGTGATTATAACCAAATCGGAGCGATAATTACAACATCAAGCTGGTGAAAGACAAATAAACTTAATGGTGTCTCATTCCTAAGACTATACTACGTCTCTTTCGCTATCAGAGGAGGGCACACTTTAGGTTCACATCTGGTAGAAGAAAGTGAAAATATGCAGCTGGCGGAAATCACGTTTAGATTGCTGTGTAGCGAGAATGACAGTCGTCGTGAATTGCTAATGCTAATTTTCAAAATCACAGTTTACATAACCCATCAACGGACTTCACAAGCGGGTCGTCCTGTCTTATCCAAACAGTACTTTTATCACGTTGTGGTACTTATAGAAGAGGCCAGCGCAAGCCGCTTTGGACAAAAGGTGTGGAGGTGCCAGAGTCATACACATTCCACAACACTGTATGAGTATCTTCTAAATGGTTCAAATGGCTTTTTGGCTCTGAACACTATGGGACTTAACATCTATGGTCATCAGTCCCCTAGAACTTAGAACTACTTGAACCTAACTAACCTAAGGGCATCACACACATTCATGTCGGAGGCAGAATTCGAACCTGCGATCGTAGCGGTCGCGCGGTTCCAAACTGATGCTCCTAGAACAGCTCGGCCACACCAGCCGGCTATGATAGTATCTGCAATTATATAAAATTCAGATTGAGGTTAAACGAAAGCAAGATTAATTTGTTCTGCTCGTACTGTTGCTTACCTCTGAAGACAATTATGAAGTTGTAGGGCGCAGCGCAGCCAGTCGGGAGATTTCAGCAGTACTATCAGTCTAAAAGAGTACCAGTCTACTCCTGCACAGTATGATGACAACCTGCTTTTACGGGACGGTGACACTTGCAGTACCACATGGAGATGTATGAGGGACGAATGGAAAGTTGCTAATTACACCGTTAACAGTTTATTTTCGTATGAGAGCGTCACAAAACGCTTCAAAATCTTTATCGGTGTCGACCTGCAATTGCCATCGACAGAACTATATAAAGAAAACAAAATGTGGTGATCACAGCGACACGTAATACTTTGGCATATGACATGTTGTGATCACCGTTTGCTGATTTCTTTTAACGACTGTGCAGATGGCCGGTGGAGGCCGATACCGGCAAATGATGAGAAGCGTTTTTTGAATATATAAATTGAAAATAAAGTGTTAAAAATTTAATGAATCACTTTCTACGACGACAAAATAACATTCCCTTATGATTAAACAGTATTTGATGCTCTTGGCCTATTAATGCCATTAGGAGTATTCACCGGGACCCTAACGTACATCACACTATCAATGCCCATTTCACTTCATTCCGTGACCCTCAATGTTATATATAACTTTTAACTCATCATCTGTGATGGCTAAGTGACCACGTTCTTTGAAATGTACTGTCTCCAAATCGATGTAATAACTGGGTTTCAAAACGGGATTTATAGACAATATTCTTCGTACAATGATTCGAAATGTAACGGTACTAACACTTACACAAATCCCATTTCTGCGTATAATGACAAGATAGTAAGAAGCAGGCACACTTGCTGTTGATAAAGTTCCCAGTTATTCTTAAGAAACATTTTATGGTACCTGTTTTTGCTACCACGGCTCTAGTTTAGATTTTGTCGGTGCAACCAAACTGGATAGAAGAATTTATTCCTACAAAGAATTAATAAAGACAGACTGAAATACCGTAGCGACACATCTTCAGTCCACACTATTTACTACACCGGGTTTAATGTATTTTATGACGAGTGCATCAAAGTAGAAAAAACGAGACGTATGTAATGGTCACACACCTAATATGGTGAATAGCCACCTTCCAGATTCACAAGAAGTGTGGCTCCACTGAGAATAGATGCATATAAATGCTGGACAGTGATCAGTTGTATTCTACAACTCTCCTTAAACAAGAGAAATGAAATAAAACAAGTGTACCAAGTCTTCGAGAGATACCATATGACTGTAATAGGCTCATAACTGATTTTTCATAACGGACAACAATGGCTGTTTAATATTCACATTCGATCTCTACGAAATTCAACAAAGAGTCGCAGGTTTCCCTTACGTTCATGAAGAAAAATTTCCATATAAATTGCCAAGTAAATCGATGCTTATCATCTCGGAACATTAAATATCCTGCTAAAACTAATTTCTCCATAACATAACACACGTTGTCATCTAAAATTGACTTTACCTGTTCGTTTCCTTTTCTATGTAACCACAGCAGCCACTGGGAACGACGACATGTCCTCCTCAGTCATTGGAGAGCCTTCACCACGCTTCACGGCTGCAAGACAGTCAGGAAAGGAGCTTCCCACTTGTTCACCAAATGTAAACACAGTACGCAGTAGTGCAAAAGTAATTCAAACGACAGTATATGTTTCCAGTCGTTGGGATACTTACTTTGGTGGTATTAACACCTCTGAACTTCATTTTCGTTGCCAAATGGTCTCAAGGAGCATTTAATGTTCAGCAGTAAATTGTCCCATGAATTCTACATAACATATGGCACTAGATACGGTAGCTCTAGATACACTTAATAGGTTTACGATTGTTATTATATTTGCATGAACTTGACGGGTGCTAACAGTTGGTCTTTGTTTGACGGCTATGAAGTCGGACGTGATGTTATATCAACGCAACACCTTTATGATTACTGACACTTCCAGACAGATTACAGTAGGTGTAAAAAGGAAAAAAAAACGACGTCAGTTCTTCTTAGGTATGTGAAAACAGCGACAGGTATATAACGCGATATTCATAGTTTTTTACAATCTTTCTAACTCTTTCCGGAAGTATAATGGTAAATTCAGTCATGGGCTCACACCTCCTGCGTATCTAGATCTGCCTGCAAATATACAGGAGACGTGTGCCCAAAAAATTAAAGCTAATAGTTTTGTTTCACTGATAATATAATCCTTTGAGAGGGAATCATCCTATTGTATCACTGACATTCCTGAATCACCGCTTCAGTAGGCGCTACACTAAAAAAGTGTAAAACAGGCTGGTGAAACATGAAATAATCAATTTATTGTTACTGAAGAACAGCTCTATTCAAGGTGCTGTTTCTTCATGTCATTGTCGGGTGGGATTAGTGAATTTTTCAATTAGATAAAGTAGTAATGGTATATACTGTAAATGGAGCGGAGCAATCAATATAAACTAGGATTTAGATTTTATCTTACGATTTGAGTAGTTCTCCTAATTTTCTGTGTCACTGATGAGACTACTTAGAGAAAAACCCACTTTTGTAGACAAATGTGTGGATAAAAGAAGCAAAATTCGACTTGTTGAAGTGTCTAACCAGCCCTTTCTTTGAAAACACCTGCAGTATGGTACACATATAAAATATTTTTAATTTTCATAAACACTTTTTGGAAGGTATAGCATGAAAACAATTGTAGGAAGACGTGCCTGAATTCCTTCCTTCGAATTATCCAGATTTCGTAACTACTAGAGATGTTACAGCATGCATTTTCGCACATCTTTCATGTTTTTATCTGACACTTCGTAAGATGTGTTTGCAGTCCTTTATACGTGTTAGTGACAATCATTTTATTTCAATAGAAAAGGTTTTTATTTAATTCGTTGAAATCAGTGCTACATATACTACCGCCGATTGTGATATGTGAGAATAACGAAACGCTATTCTCTACTCTTTTAGTCACTTCTTTATAATAGCTTGTTCCCTACATATTCAAAGCAAAATCACCAAGTATTTTGTATACTGAATATAAATAACAAGATTCTGCAACAGAATTAATTAAAATAACTCCGTATCACACCTGTAAGAAGTCACGCTGTTAACCATCGTCCCGGTCATCCTCTGGTGAATGCTGTGTGGAGGGGCATGTGGACGGCACACAGCTCTCTCAGCCGTTATTAGCTTTCTAGACCTCAGAGCCGTTGTGTTCTCTCGGGCGTGATAGATTATTGGTGTCGGAGATGTCCTAACGAGCAGACCCCATTTTGATCTTGCACCCACTATGAATCAAGACATAAGTAAATTAAAGTCGTTAGCAGCCAGTGGGCATTGATTTGTATAAATGGGTCAAGTTGAAACTTTTTGCCATGGCAGGATTCGAACCTGGGTCTCATGTTCAATAGGCAGATGTACTAACCACTACGCCATCCATATAAACCCACGTGGACTACACTAGCACGCTTGCCGTCAGACCCAAATTCTCAACTTACACCACACAGTACTGGTGTTGTGCCCCAGCTTATTAGACTCACTACTGACGGCATCTCGCCGATTCCCGCAAGACTTCGAGCTTGGTGTGCATCTGCACTGAAGGGATCGTTGGCCGTCATCGCCTTAATTATATAATTATATATGTGTGGTGTCTGTCCTTTCGGATGGACGATGACGGACAATGATCCCATCATTGTGGATGCACACCAAGTTCAAACTTTTACGGGAATCGGCGAGATGCTGCGAGTAATGAGGCTAATGAAGAAGGGCACTATATCAGTAGCATGTGGTATAAGTTCAGTATATGGATCAGACGGAAAGCATGCTAGGGTAGCCCGTATTGGTGTGGTCACCACTGTCTACAGGGTCAAGGTATCTACCTGGTCAGCAGGAGACCCGGATTCGAATCCTGGTCCGGCAGATACATTCAACTTGCCCCACTGATATGAATAAATGTCCACTGGCAGCTAATGACTTTAATTTCTGCGTGTATTTCCTGGTGTACAGCTGAGTTGTTTCCGTTTCTGCACAATAGTTGGACGAAAGACCCAGCAGCCTTCTTCATGTTCTGAGAACTGTGGTGTTAGGTGTACTGTTGCCTGGCGTGGTTGGACGGGCATCAGGTACACACAACAGCACAGCTCGTAGAACCGGAAGAAGACTGCAGGATCGGTCACGAAATTTTGTGCAAGAATGGAAACAACTCGGCTACACGTCCGGAAGGACATCACTATTTATAGCCGCTATTTATCATTAGTGAACTCCACAATTATGCTCGTGAGGCTCAGTGCAACCCGATACCGCCTTACTTCCAGGAAAGTATCCCTGGCGGTAACAGGAATTGAAGCCGCGTCTTCTACAGGGCAGTAAGACGCGCTGAAAGCTTAGCTACGGAGACCAACAAAACAGAATCAAGATTCCATTTTCACTTCTTTCCTCATATAAAATACATAAGTATTTTTCTGTTAGTACGAATGCAACTAAGTTTCTTCTATTGTAAATTATTACTCTGTTTTGTTCTTTAATGTTGCTGAGTCATGCTGCAATAAGCAAAGCGGAAACTGTAGTGGGGCTAAAAATCTGTTTGAACTGCCATGGGGGACTGTAATAAAAATATATTTCGCCTCAAGGTTCACTGGCACCTCGTCCTTGTTCATAAATCCGATGAGAACCACATTAAGCACTGAGAGTTAAATATAGCAACATTTGTTATATTGTTTCTGTGCACAGTTATTATGAAAGTATAAGTTTAAAACTAATATGGATCTATTTCGAAGTCGCTATCTCATTAGAGTATACGGGCTTGAAATGGGTCTGGCATGATGTTTCTAAGTGACACAATCAGTTTCATGTTATGCTCAGCGATAGAATTTTGGTATTTCCGCATCAGGACCGTGTCAGGTAGATACGTAAAAATATCCAAAAGGAAAGAAACTTCTTGTTTACTCTAGAAAACAAATTTCATAGTACTTCATTACTATTACTGCATAGGCAGTGTTACTCACTTGCGTAAATAAGGTAAATATGGTATTTTATGTACTTAAAGTCTGGGCAGCGTGTCTTGCGCTCACTTACCGAAGAGGTAGATGGGGACGCGCAAGATTGATCTTCTCCATCATCACCCTCCAGATAAACGTTGGGCCTCACATCATCGCTTGAGCTGCAAAGAAATTTCACGACTATGTTAGGGTGTATATTGTACATGAATACATAAGAAAGTGCGCACACGCGCGCGCACACACACACACACACACACACACACACACACACACACAACGGCACAATTTATTTCTGCGTCAAAATGTTCCTGGAAATACGATTGATAATTGTAATCGCAAAGTATAAAAGGACCACGTTAGTCAAATGAAAACCGAACACTAGTTATAATACACAGACGGCGCCACGTGTGACCCCACTGCAACTACGTTTCGATGCTGCCACCGCTGTCGTGGGGGAACGCCATAGTACCAAATCAGAGGTGCACGAAGTTATTGGGTTATGACCTTGGTTGATGGCGGGCTGGAGTAGTGTCATCGTCCTACTGTCATAGTGTCTTACGGCTAACGCCTACGATTCGACTACCATTTACACAGGTGTGTAGCAGACGCGGCCTTAATTCTTCGCCCGCTCGCTACACGGACTCCAGTGATTACATGATAATAAGAGGAAACAAGTTCCTTAGGCGTGGAACAATAGTTGCTCGAAGGCTGCGCTTCAGAAATTTGGCTAGGAAACACGCAATATCCTCCGTATAGCCTATACATTTCTCTGTGTGATTTTCTCATATTTGGTGACCTGAAGAAAGAAATGTGTGGACGGCGGTTTCTGTCAGACCAAGGAGTCCAAGAGTGGGTGTCATTGTGAATCCGTCAGCGGCCGACTACTTTCTATCTACGAAACAGGAATTTATCGTCTTGGTTCTAAGCGGCATAAATGTCTTAACGCGTGTGGAGATTACTTTTGAAGGAAATCATTCCATGGTCCCGTTGTGGCGGGTATTCGGTTTTCATTTGACTGCCCCTGATAGACTACCCACTCTCCTGTGTCGTATATCTGGAGAAAAACAATCTTTTCTGTAGCTACAGTATCCTGTAAAACACTGTTAATTATTTCTATGTTTAAATCTGTAATCTGCAAGCCACCACGGGGTGGAGATGTACCCGCACGTGTTATGTAACGCGAAAGCACGCAAATCTGACACCTGAGATTTTAAATCAATCCATCATCAAAAGCATCTGACGCCGAAGCACAACTACGTCATCTGTAATGTTTCTTATGACTTATAGTAAAGGATTTTCATCCATCCTGATTTAGATTTTCCACGGTTTTTCACAATAAATTCAAGTGATTGCCAGTATGATTCCCTTAACAAGATGACATTCCTTTCCCCCACTTGATGTAGCGCTCCATCTCCAGTGACTATGATCCTGACAATATGCCAAACTCTAGCCATCATTCCTTACTTCAAAAAGTTATTTGGGTAATTTTGTGTCTTCAGACATAAATAAATCACAAGAGGGAGAGAGAACTCACATCGCGTTGAAGAGACGTACAGTTGTTCCTTATTCTAACGCATTAGGTGGAATGTAGCACGAATAATTCGCTTTGGATGAGGATTCGAGGTAGTTAAATGTGTCTTTTCCCAGTTCTGACAAAGAAGTGGTACAAAAATGCCTGCATATGATTTAAATAAAAGCACCGTCATTTTTCTAAGGAGGTGTGGGCATGCAGAGAAAATCTGAAATATAGAGAACAAACAGTAGTCCAAATGGAAACTTCTTGGTTAATGAATACATTTTATTTTTGTTCCACGTTACTTTTCCTGAAAAGTCAAATTAAGCCATGGTTGTGAGTAGATCTGTACTTCAACAACGCACTGCTTAGCAGAGTAGCTGCGGTTGTTAGGCCAGTAGCTTGACCTCTTGAAAGCTTCAGGCTAATAATGAAGGGCATCAACCTTTTTCCCACTGAAGACACTACTTTGCAATTTCCTGTTAGTACTGTTAATACCGAAAATAATGAGGTAAGAGAAATCTATAATATAGCTTCAGTCGCTGGATGCACTTTAACTTCTTTAGAACAGCTTAACAAAAAAGTCAATTTTTGTTAATATGTTGTATCCAGCGACATCAGTTCAGGAGAGAAGAATATAAGCCACACACAAACATAGCTCTCTGGCTTTTCTGGGACGCTCCTCTACCCATTCGAGTTTATCAACGATATTTCACATTGATAGAGATGAATGCGGCTGTAATTTATACAGCAAAATACAGAATGTGGGCGACGAATTCTACGACCAATATTCAACGAGAGAGTTCCAATGGAAGAACCTAAACAAATAAGAAATATTATGAAATAGAGAAAAGATACAAATCGTCCAGTTGTCATCTGCTAATACTGTAGCTAAGATTTCCAGAACGCATTACACGAATACTAAATATTAAAGCGTCTCTGAAGAGCGATCACTGCGCGCCTAAAAAACATTAAGTGGCTATTTTAATAACGCAAGCTCCCCATCCCTGCAATTTAGAGTGCCTGAGAATATATGAAAAGAAGAGTAGGAAAAATTTATTTAACATTGCTGTGGACAACTTTCTTTAATGACTTGGATATCAGTGGTTCATTAAATTGCTTCTTTTCGCTTCATCCTCCTACTGACACACCATTAAATGGCTTCAGGCACATGAATTTTGGTGAATTTGAAAACAACAGAAGTCGATGTTATTGATGGTCTTCGTTTAGTAACTAGCAGATTGCCTAAACTCCCTTCGAGGGCTTGTGACATCATCTTTGTTTGACAACGAAACTGCAGCCCAAATGTGAACAAATTCTTACTTATTAATGTTTGGTCACTTACCTAATGATAGCACACTGCGCAACAAAGTAAAGGCGCAATTTTTCGGAAGCCCGTAATTATTTCCCATTGCGACCTATAAGTCTGAAATTTGGATGAAAAGTGGCTATAACATTCCTCTATGATGGTGAAAAAACGTGACGTCCTGCGACGTCAGCCTCGGGCTATGTGACGCTTCAAACAGCAAGGTGTCACCAGATGCGGGAGAAAGGTCACAGTTCAGAAGTTACTGTGAGGCCTATGGTGGGATAATGATTGCACACTGCACCAAATTTCACCACAGTTCTACCCAACACCACCGCGGACACGTCACTCGATGAGAAGGTTTGTAGTGACGCGGTTTTGTTACGTCCGGCGGAGGACAACGTTCCAGATACACCGCTACACAGAATCGGCTCGAAAAGGTCTCAGATGGTAGCATAATGGCGTCAATGAAATCACCCCTTCCATTCAGGCACTGATGAATAGCAGAACGATGTTCTTGACAATTTGTACACAGCTGACACGCCACAGCGACTTCAATACTACTCTAAGGATACCGTGAGGTAACAGCCCCACTGAACACGATGACACCCCTTTGGAATATAGTGGGACCGTAAATTTTGCTCTGGTGAACAAAACGGCAAATGGTCCTTCTAAGATGCCCCCAGTTTGACAGTACTGTCAGTGCCACCCGCCCAAGTTTGATGAGCGCGTTAAAACTATACCTCCGCAGTGAAAACCAATGAGACCGTCCTGGGTGGCTGCTAATAGCCATGCCATAAAGGAGAAGTGTCAAGTAGCTGCCTAACTGCAGGCACCTAGGACTCTCGTCACAGATTTTTTTTGTACACGTACATTTTTAAAGTGCTCAAGAAACGTGGGCGGGTGGCATTGAGGTTATTCACGTACGTTCAATGCTGCACCGCTGCATGATTACACCCCCGGAAGGAGTGAAACAGGGGGGCTAAAACAGCGTAAACACCCTTTGATGCTTCGGATCACGTTCAGACTTCGTCGAATGGTTATGAACTGTCCCTTGTGGTTCCACACTGTACACCAGATCAAAAATTGCGGTCGCACTGCACTCCAAAGTGGTGCGATCACGTTTAATGCTGGCCAACGATGTCCTTAGGTAAAAGCGTCCGTGGGCTGTCAGCTGTGTCAAGGATTGTCAAGAACTCCATCTTGTTGCTTATTGCTTTGTGAAGTGTCGTTTTCGACCGCAAAATGTGTAGGAACAACGCCTTGAGGTAAGTGGTTGTTTCAACCTGATAGGTGATGTGTCAGTTGTGTTTTCCTTGGCCACGCATAAGCAAATCGTGTGATTTCAACGTTGGGCGTCGCTGTTCTAATCTCCATCTCAGAGCTGTCGAAAAAATGTGTAAAAAGGGGTAAGATGGGGTGCGACGTCCTTCCCATTGTGTAACGGTGGCGTGGGGCTGAACTTTGGTGAAATTTTCTGCCAGTGTGATATCATCGACCCTCACACGAACTTCTGAGCTCTGCCCCCCCCCCCCTCCTTTTTTTTTTTTTTTTTTTTTTTTTTTTTTTTTTTTGCATGTATAGGCACGTTGCTGTTTGAAGCGTCGCCGATCCCAAGGGTGACGTCTCAGGGTGCAACGCTTTTCCATCATTACAGAGGAAGATTGTAGGTGGCTCTGAGCTAAATTTGAAACATACATTTCAATGGGAAATAATTATGGGGCTTCGAAAAAGTGATCCATAAATTCTGATGTGCAGTGTATATGCCTGTGAGAGTGCAAAGCTAAATATAAAGAAGTAAGTTACAAACAATGTCAGCAGACAATTTGTTTCTTTCTAAATAAAAGTGTTCATTTAGAAACATAAAGTTCTTTTGGAGCAAAGGCATTATTTACTTCTACTAATACACTGAGTATTCGTTTATATTAAGCGAACTCATCTACAACAGTCAGTATGTAGCATTATTTTAAAAGAAAATGAATTAAAAACCTTTAAGCAGAGTGGTTCTACATGTACGCTCTGCAAGTCACCGTACTGCGCGTGGCGGAGAGTACCTTGTGCCACTATTTATCATTCCCTTTCCTATTCCAGTCGCAAACAGAGCGAGGGAAAATCGGCTGTATAAATGCCTCCTTACAAGCTTTAATTTCTCTTATTCTTGTGGTCCTGACGCGAAATGTACCTTCTTCTGGTGCCGCTTCTCTAAGTTTTCTCAACAGTGTTCCTCGAAAAGAACTTCGCATTCCCCTCAGGGATTCCCATTTGAGTTGCCAAAGCATCTCAGTAATACCTGCGTGTTGATCGAACCTACCGGTAACAAATCTGGCAGCCCGCCTGTGAAGTGCTTCGTTGTCTTCCTTTAATCCGACCTATTGAGGTCCAAAACACTCGAGCATTATTCAAGAATGGTTCGCACTATTGTTCGACACGGTGTCTCCTTTACAGATGATCCATATTTTGCTAAAACTCTTCGAATAATCCGAAGTCGACCATTTACCTTCCCTGTTACAGCCCTTCCGTGCTCCACAGCATTATGTTAACTTCTAAGGTTGATAAATGCAACATGTAAGTAGCTGACATAGTGGGAATCAACATATTTCTTAATTCATAAAACGTTTAAAATTAACTATACGAAATCCTCTTATTTGTAACCTGTAGTGTCATATGTCGTTGACATTTAAGCGCAGTTGTACATCTGTGGGAGCCCAACAGTGTAGTGACAGCCTTTCGACAACCACTGAAGTGACAAATTTCAATAATTTGGAGCAGTTGTGGTAAAAGAAGGGCACCTTTTTTAACTATGAGAGAGCATAATGTTAGTTTTATTTAGATTCTGAATCAACTACCAGCCACTGCAGCACAGGCCAACTGTCTATAATGTCTTCTAGATTTATCTACACAACCTAAAAAAGTATCAGAAAGCTGCCGACATTGTCTCTTAAATTACTGAATAATCCTCAGACGTACCATTTTTTATGTATGATGTTGCACGTCAAGCTGAGTTTGTGAAGGTCCCCTGTCATTTAAAAGAAAATATAAAACATTCGAGTCGCCTCTGTATTTTCGCTCCAAGAATATGTCTTTAGTGAAATTACAGTATCATGAATGATAAGGCAGAATGCTATCGTAGGTTTTTTCGGTGTTCAAGAAATACTGAAAGCGTTACTATCAAAGAGTGTGCGTAGTGAAGGAATAAAGCTGTGACAGTGTCGCAAAATAATAAATTTGCATCAGTACTACGCTCCTTTTTAAAAATGTGTTGTTTTAGACTAATGAAATCCACATATTCACTCATAAAATATTTCGTCGATTTATCAAGGAATTTTAAGTAGGTTTCATTTGATCGTTTCCAGAAACAAAAATTATGCACAGTCGCTTAGATTTACCGCTGTAGGACCATAGGGTTTTATTATTTATCCTATCAATTTGCATCCATAATCTTATTAGGTATTCAGCCTGAGTTCTTGAGGATAATATTCTCTAAATATAGTCTTCACATAGCAATTTCTCTCATGCTGTAGTTCAAAGTACTTTAATAGTTGATATTTATATTATTTTATGACTTTTTGAAAACTGATATAATACGTTGTGTTTATCGTGAACGGGATCAGTGGAACAAATAGCTAATTAACTGTGTCACTTAATAGCTTTAAGTTTCCATAACGTAAGGACCAATTCAATGTAGAAGTCTCCCTAAGAAAGGAAGAGCTAGGATGAATTGTGTAGGACACGTCAAAAAATGCTCCTTGGTGTCTGAATATGGACATAACTGATCAATGCGATAAGGTGTCTGCGCTTAGTTGATATGTATGAGCGTGTCACATAATGCAATGACTCATACTTGTTAGCTATTACATCCCAAAGCAGCAAGCACAACGCACACATATGCAATTTAAACAGTGGGTGAACGTGTTATACAAGTTTTCAAACATGAGAGAAAACTCTACATGAAGACTACATTTAGAGAATATTTTCCAAAAATGTGTGGCTGAATATTTAATAAACTTATTGATCAAATTGTTATGATCAGTAACAAAACATGATGATCTTATAATGGTAACTCGAATCGAGTGTGCACAATTTTTGTTTCTTAAAACTGTCAGACGAAATGTATTGAAAATTCATTAGTAATCTGCAGAAACGTTTTATGAGTAAATGCGTATATTTCCTTAATCTAGAACAACTAGTTTTTGAAAATAAGACTATTAGTTATACAAATGTATTATTTTGTGACACTACCACTACTTTATTCCTTCTCCACACTCACACGCCAGTACGTAACGCTTTCAAAATACACGAAAAATTATTTATATGGCTACATGCTGCCCATTTACAATTTTATTCATAAAAATGACTAATTATTTCTATTCAAGAAATCCTGTATGGTGCACGAGTTATTAAGGTGAAACATCTTTATTTACAATTGAAATCATTTCTGTTATCTGTGAGACACTTTATATTTCCATGAGTGTGTTGTCAAAGAGTGTTAAAGCTGCATATTTCATCCCTATCTGTACCAAAGTTAGATTCTTTAAAGGGTAATGCTGATCAGTTTTATTACAGTGTTGTTCCTGCGAATATCTCTATTGCTCTTAAACTCAGACTGACATTTGATAACAGATTTCATAAACGAATGAATGTATTGTGAGGGAGTGGGCAATATTCCCATCTGATTAATGTGATGTGTGCAAGATGTGTGTGCATAAACCCCAATCCAATTGCTTTCTTTTGTGTAATGAATAATTTTTAGATAGGTGAGGAGTTCCCAAGAATATTGCCCCATAAGACATCAGTGAATGAAAATATTCAAAATCTATCAACTTTCTGTCCTCTATATTCCCAAATTTGGCAACACATTCTCACGGGAAATGTAACCATCCCTAAACGTTTTAGCAGGTCTACTGTATGCTTGTTTCCAGTTTAAGTTTTCATCCGTATGTTCACCTAAAATATTGGCAATTCTACCTTGTTTATTATTTCTTGTTGATATATTTAATTACTAGGAGGTGGGATTTTTTGAGTGTACAAAACTGGATGAGCTGTCCTTCCTAAAGTTTAAAGGTTACACATTTGCACAGAGCCAGTTAGTAACTTTCACAAAAGCATCGTTAAGGATTTTCTCTATTGATACTTCTTTCCCTGGCCTCACAGTAATGCTTTTATTATTTGCTAACATGAATAATTCTGCAAGATAATTTTTCTTTAATTTACGTCTATAGTCACAATCTTTTTGTTTAACAGATTACCGGTTTCGGTCTTTAATGACCATCATCAGATCTGCAGCAAAAATAGGAAAAATATAAATACACTCGCAAACTGTATACAGCGTAAGAACAGTACATAGACCATAATGAAAAGTAGTACTGACAAAATTTACATTTGTGCGCTTTAAATATGAAGAGGCATACCTCCCTATGGAATGACCAGTATCAGACAAATGCTGTTCCAAAGCCGTTTTGTTTCGTGGCTGTGAGTGTTCTTTAAACCGTAATTTAAAAGAGCGGCCTGTTTGACCGATATAATATTTGTCACAGTTACTGCAGTCAATCCTGTATACTCCAGAGCCATCAAATTTATCATAGTTCCCTCTCAATTTATGTTGTATCCGTAGTTTTGCGGTGTTATTAACCTGAAAGCCACATCTTACATCAGACTTTTTAAAACATTTTTCTATTTCCAGGGATATTTTGCCGTTAAATTTCATAGGAATAGTTTCCATTCTATCTTTGCCGGTTCTCTTTTGTGTGTGGGTGTACGTGTGCCTGCTGTTTGTTAAAAGTTTCTTTAGCCTATTTTAGGGGCGCAGACAGCCCGTGTGTTCTGTGGAAAGGTGGGACAATCCCACAGTCGGCTCACCGATGCTCTGGGGCACCTACAACTCCACCGGCGGACAACTCGTTGGCCGCACCTGTTGCGGTAGTAATACTCCCCGGAAGAGCGTGATGACCAACCCCATCTCACCTCACTACATGTCCGTTGGTTCGGATCACTGGCCCTGTTTATACTGATAACAGTGACACTTCGGTGTTTATTGTCAGCATACGCGTTGGCAATGAAGTGTCGCTACGACACAATACACTGGAGAGCACACATACAAAAACACACACACACATTTTACAGAAGGAGCACATTGCTTTATTACAGCTTATCACTCCAACCTAAGGGGCAGGATGCAGGTATTGAGTATGATGAGAGGGAAATTAATGACAACACAGATCCACCTCATGGAAAAACTGCTCATATGTTGGTGTGGCGGCGTCGATGGAAATGGGCTAAGAACGACTGACCTTTTAAGTAGGAGATGCTGGTGGCTTTTTAGCTTCACAGCTAAATGTTTACCTTAAGGAGGCCTCTCACCATCTGCCTCCAGATACCAACTAAACGGGGAGTGACCTGAAGCAACCGCCTCCTACTCTCCACTCGCATAGGCTTCACACACTCAGCGAGACGAGGGTACATAGTGACGAAAGCAATGGACGTGTAATCAGTGCTGAACTCTTAGTACTAGGCTGTCACCGATTTTGCTATTCCTCCGCCTAAAGGCCAAAACTGGCACCCGTTTTTTACAACACCAAGGCTTTCGAAGCAGCTTTCCTGCTCTTATTTACAACATTATTGTTAATATAAATAAATGTACTGTCGATGTCGCACATAGTGGGACGAGAGTACAAATGAAAGATATTTTAGTTGCGAGGAGTGTCCAGAAGGTACGTTCCCATCGGTCGTGTAATGGGAACTAAAGCGAAAATCCCATTAAGCTTTGCACAAATGTGTTGGGTAGTATCTCTTGCATGCCCGTCGATCGCGTCACGTTGCACTTTGAAATTCTGAGCGCATAGTAAGCACGAAAATAGTGTATCCCACCAAGTGTGGGGGCCTGCCGAGAGATTTCGCCTAATTTCATGTAACCCCACGTAACTGTTGTGCATTTCTCTCTTCATGACCACTGTCGGCCTCACAATGCGTGGGCGATGAAGATGCCCATCCTACGTTTTCGATGGGGTGTGTTGCATCACCCACTATATACCCCGGAAGTAGCTCACTCTCATTTTCATCTCTACTCACATGACTCATTAGCTATGAGGACAGTATTTTGGCACAGACAACGAGCTGCAGACCAGCATAGAGAACTGGCGGAAAGCAAAGGCGGTTTCCTCCTACGACGATGATATTGGAAATTTGGTACGACGCTACGACAAATGTCCAAGTCGGAGCGGCTACTATCTAGAGAAGTAGATGGAAGGGGCAGCCTGTTGGCCTGTTGCAAATGAAACCTATGTGATTTTCATTGAGCTTCACATTTCGAGACCGATAGGAAGTTACTTTTTGGACAACCCTCGTAGATCATTGGCTGTTCTGGCAATTTACAGGTATTACGTTCAATAGACCGATTAAAGGTTGGTACTCTAAGGATAAGCCATTCTTAGTTATTTATTTCCCATTTACAGATCCGTTATTTGCTACTCATTCGTTTCTCCAGTTAGCAATACTCTAATAACTCCTTTGTTTCCGCTATATCTTTTTAAAGAGAGGACGCAGCTGCAGACGCTCGCACCTGTTTTGGAAGCGACATGCTACAGTCTTCATAGTACATGTTAATTAACAAAAAAATGGTTCAAATGGCTCTGAGCACTATGGGACTCAACTGCTGTGGTCATAAGTCCCCTAGAACTTAGAACTACTTAAACCTAACTAACCTAAGGACGTCACACACATCCATACCCGAGGCAGGATTCGAACCTGCGACCGTAGCGGTCGTGCGGTTCCAGACTGTAGCGCCTTTAACCGCTCGGCCACTCCGGCCAGCTGTTAATTAACAAATAAATTAGATTTACTGGTGGGAAATGATTTGGTGGCTGCCTCACAGATAGGCAACGCACAGTACTGAAAGCGACGTCGTGTGAACTGATATCCTGGCTGATGTTCCTGTCCTACAGCAAGAGACTTAGAAAAAAAATTACTACGAGGAAGAAAGTAATTTCATTTATTTTCGTTCTCACTGATGTTGTACAAGTTGGGGTAGTATACGCACAGACTATGTGTGTTATGGACTAAAGCAAAGCGAAGCACTGACAGATATAATCTTATATTTCATGTATAGTGAAATGATGTGGAGTGCATCAGCTACATGCCGTCGATGGGAGGTGCACCCTTGGAGCACATATTGCTTGCATGTAAAGTTGTTGCATTCGATGTAAAGTAATTAAAATGCTGCTACTGAAAATCTGATTAGTTCTTTTCTGGTGAACCCACTTCAGATAAGTTCTTTTCTAGTAACACCACTATATATAGATTTAATTAAGTATTGATTGCCTGTGTCGATATTAAAACATGAACAGGTGGTCGATGATTAGTCTCCGCCACATTTAGTGATACCGAGTACCATGAAACTTAGCTTACCCGACACATAGCTATAATTTCAGGCGACCATCTTCCCACTTTCCACATAAAAAGTGACTTCTTCGAGAAAGACAACGATTACTACTTAGTACAAAGGCAACTCTTTTCATTCCTTTCAACTTTCTGCTGTCTAAGATATCGCGTAAATGTAATTCAAGTTCAGAGATAAGAAGTGCAAAGGGCCACAACATCATCGAAGTCAGAAAATGAAGTTATTTTCGTTCTAACGTTGTCCATCCTAACGGCTGGAAGTAGCAGGTGCGAAGATGATCGTTACAATTACTTTAGCGTAAAACAACATCCTCAGCAATGCGTTTCGGGAATCAAGCTCCCATCATCTCGCAGTTTGTGTTAACCCTACACAAATATGCATTTAAGAAGTACACAAAGTCAATGCACCAAGCACTTCTTTTGAATCGTCACATCAGTCAGCTAGAAGCTTCATCACCTGCCTGTCCGTGCACCGTATAGTTTTGCACAGCTCCAGCAGACTACAATGGGTCATGAGCCGTACCATAGCATTCCAAATATGTGTAGGGGTCGCCCACTACCAGGCTGGAGACCCCTACTGTTTTGTCAGAACGCAGATCGTAGACCTGTGTGGCGTCGTTAGTCGTAATAAAATAATAGTCAAGATTATTCCGTTTACAGATATTACTCAGAATACAAGTCATTGCTGCGTCCTCTGTGACGGCTGCTGTGTACGTAATTCGGAAAAGGATCATCTGAATCCAAAAGCGCAGTCACGACTGCATCACGTCGGAGCGGAAGTCAGTTATCTCTGCTTGCTAATAGCGGTGACCGCGACGTATGTGTTTGATACATACGCCATTTCGGGGAGTACTCGAGCCCTCCCAGATCACAGGCCGTGTTATCCCCTCAAGTGGACCGCAATGTCGGGCGACGTTATGTCCTGTTGAATCCTGAACATGGTGGACCGCCAAACTCGTGCGATGCTGAAGTTTTAGGGTTGCTTCTGCCCCGGACCTGAGCCGTATTGGTAGACTCCTGTCCCACACATCATTGCTAGCTGCTGTGTTGAATTCATTACTGGATGCTGGACTTCATTATCCACGGATACGAATCACAGCTCTTCTCGTGAGGCAGCAAGTGTAAGATCAACACTAGAACAATCGCTCACACAAGACGTTAGCATATCATAACCAGGGAACTGAGTGCGAACGACATGAACGTCATTGATCCTACTGATCGAGTGCTCCAAGCTAGAGGGGGTGGAGTATTTATGCAGTCGAGATGAGGCGGTCTTTACGACGTTATTTTTAAGGATAGACTCGGTTATGCTTTTCTAGAGTTGTCAGCGGTCTTCATTTCCGTTACATTTGCTTCACGAACGTATTACAGCTTTCTTGACGCTTAGTCGAACGTCTGCTGGGCGACGTTGCGTCCTGTCTAGAGTCTCTTAAATAACGTTACGAAAGTAAAGAAGGCAGTTCGGCCTGTGCTCGCAGTCACACGCAGTAGTTTCTATGTGGTTGTCTTCCTAACTGAGTAACGATGTTGAAATGTTTACGCTTCCCGGCTGACGGCCGTTAATCCTTCCGCGTTATTGAATGGTGGCGGTAAATTCCTATGGGACCAAACTGCTGAGGTCATCGGTACCTAGGTTTACACAACTTAATCTAACTTCAACTATTTTACGTGAAAATAACACACACATCCATGCCCGAGGAAGAACTCGAACCTCTGACGGGGTGAGGCGCCCGAGTTGTGGCAAGGCGCCCAAGACCACGCGGCTACCCCGCGCGGCCGCGTAATTGAGTAACGCCGGCTGTTCGAACTTAGAAAATTTTACTCTCCAGTTTCTTTACTAATTTATCGCGTAACGGATGCTCGGATGCTACAATGGACATGAAAAGACAACATACCAATAAAAAATAAGAAAAAACAAGTACGAGGAAGACTCGCGGCGCGGGATTAGCCGAGCGGTCTGGGGCGCTGCACTCATGGACTGTGCGGCTGGTCCCGGCGGAGGTTCGAGTACTCCCTCGAGCATGGGTGTGTGTGTTTGTCCTTAGGATAATTTAGGTTAAGTAGTGAGTAAGCTTAGGGACTGATGACCTTAGCAGTTCAGTCCCATAAGATTACACACACATTTGAACATTTTTTGAAGACTCGCGCTCTGAGGGTCCTGTACAAACTTAATTACGAATATAGCTAGTTCATCTATACAATTCGATGAGTGAGTTTGGGAATATCAAAATTTGTGACATAAATGGGCGTATCTCTTGACTGCACTGACTGAAAAGCGTTTTTTGCTGAGCACAGACACTGTCGAACTTAGTGTTAAATATAAACTTCAGTTTGATACCTCTGCCTGTTCCTGAGAAAAAGTAGTCTTAACACACAGACAGACAGACAGACAACGAAGTGATTCTCTAAGGATTTCGTTTTTACCGATGGTGGTACAGAAGCAAAAACCCAACGATGATAGCACTACCATTCTCGCCCGTATATACAATGGGTACATTATTAAAACTAAACTGGTAAAATGGTATTTCAAGTTACCTGAGTAGGTCAAGTTTCTTTCCTTTATTACCTATGTGCATCATTACCTCCAAATTCTCTCTCTCTTGCGCACACGCAGCCGCACACGCACGCACACACACACACACACACACACACACACACACACACAGATATATATATATATATATATATATATATATATATATATATAGAGAGAGAGAGAGAGAGAGAGAGAGAGAGAGAGAGAGAGAGACGTATGCACACACTCTGTGGGTGATTCGTTGAACATTATACTACCCAAATCTTGTGAATCATAAGTAATGCTCCCACGAACACTTTACACCCTTTTAAGTGATACTGGCGGCTTTGCAAACGTTTAGTTTTGTGGACTGGCAAGACAGCCAATCCACTATGACGGGAAGCCGATAGGCACGCGTTTAAGCTCACGCAGGCTGGCGTGAGGTCTGGAAAATGACAAGGAATTGAGACTAGCAAAAAACGTACGTAGCTTCTGTAATACTTAACTTTAATCCATAATTTGTGAACATCGGTCTGACGGTACATGCATCACAAGATAAATAGCAAATGATAATGGCACCTTGCTAGGTCGTAGCAAATGACGTAGCTGAAGGGTATGCTAACTATCGTCTCGGCAAATGAGAACGTAATTTGTCAGTGAACCATCGCTAGCAAAGTCGGCTGTACAACAGGGGCGAGTGCTAGGAAGTCTCTCTAGACCTGCCGTGTCTCGGCGCTCGGTCTGCAATCACTGATAGTGGCGACACGTGGGTCCGACGTATACTAACGGACCGCGGCCGATTTAAAGGCTACCACCTAGCAAGTGTGGTGTCTGGCGGTGACACCACATTTAGTTTTTTTTTTTTTTTTTTTTTTTACTGGAATGATTTTATCTGCCACGTCTTTCATACTAAGTGATCTTAGGCCAATTATATGAATAATGGTGTGAATGGTTTAACTGCCTCAGCCTCAAGCACCATATTACGTAGGTCGTTCACTACAAATGCCTTTCCTCTCTAGCGCAGAAATACCGTCAGTCAGTTTTTATTTTTATTTTGCGTATCGCAAATATCATTCCACGTGACACTACATTTCACTGCAGTTAGTTGGTTGTAATGGAAAATGTTAGAAACATCACTAAGTATAGCTTTTTGATACATAAGGCTGCTTAGCACTTTGCACCTTTCCAATGCCCTGTCTATTTGGTTTACACAGTAATGCAACCAGTTATAGCTTAACAGAATGTCATGCGTGACTGTTTACGAGTTCATTGATGTACAGTGCTGCTTTCCGAAGAGAAAAAGGTGAACTGTTTGGTCAGTAAGGACAAAAGGTTAGTAGAACGAATATTATACTTTACTCCTCTCTAGCCAAGCAACTGGAAAGAATACGTTACTTTGACTCTCTGGGCTTTTTGGACCTGATGCCATTCCAAAACGTTTAGCTTAGTTCAGAACACTCACTTTAATATTTCATTATATATTTGAGCGTGATCGTCATCATCAGTATCTATTTACTTATATGAGTACTACGCTCCTTAACAACCTCACGGATGGCAATTTATGCAAAGACATTGACAAAAGCGGTTCATATACCGGTGAATTTTAATACCTTCCTTGAATCAGACAACGTGACGCATACTTTCTCTTGTGACGGGGCGTGTGGAGGAATCAGAAAGCAAGATATCGCAAAATTGTTGTTTCAAAACGTGCGCACCAGGCGCCTGTGTGGCGCGAATGGGGACGGCAGGGCAGTTAATTGGATGTCGAAGGTGCTCCGTGTCGTCCTCGAGGCGCACCGCAACCTAACACAAGGATATTGACGTCAAATTAGCCAGTCTCGCTGGAGCCAAGGCGTCTTCACAAGGAACACGGAGGCGCTACCTGAGATGTCCAAAAACTGCGCTGGGAGGCCAAGGTACGAGGCTGTCACAGAGGTGACGTTGACATCAACGAAATTTTGTTTTTGTAAGGGTCAGTGAAATGAAAAGGAGACGTATGGAAAAAGTAAGTAAAGCGTTCACTGTTTGAAAAGTGGACTTTGGAAAAGGACGCTTCCAGTAGATACTTGTGTGGGGGGGAAATACCGTGTTGCGGTCCGTGTTTGCTACTGACAGTTGGAGGAAAGGGGTGAATGTGTCAGTGGTGTGAATTACTACTGGTGTTTGTAGACTGAAATGATATTTTAAGTTACTTGTGAAGCATAATGGCCTTATCTTTTAAATCTATCGCCTTGCTTTCGTTTTGTCTTCTGGCAACAGTGGCCTGTTTTGCGGCGCTTGTTGTGTTTCTAATGAAACCGTATCGGAAATATGCAGCATCTGTTTGGGGACTATTTTCAGGTGTTTGTGTAGCCCTTGTTCTTCATTTGGATTACCTGCACGCAAGAGGAAGACTTTCGTTATGGCGTTCAATTGAGACATTAAACAGAATATGTGATTTTGGTTTTGTGGCCACAGTTTTTGGCAATGCAGGCTTTGTGTGGTACATTTTTCTCACGCTGTACTACAAAACAACTGTGTTGCCTGTTGGAAAGAGTACAATAATACCAGCTGTTTGGACTATGTTAAGTGGGGAGCTGCTACAATGGTCATTTGCACAAAATACAGGAAATATCTGAGATCATTGGAGTTGCTGCGTGATGATCCACAGTAGCATGATAAAATTTATTTAGCCAATGCGTTTTATTGCGTGTGTATTGGACATGGGAGCAGTGTGATATATATATATATATATAGAATAGTGAAATGTTTTATCCCTAAGCCACAACTTGAGGATATTTCATATATACAGGGAAGAGTAATATTGACATTAATGATGGAAAAGATACTGTGAAAAGCTCCGAAGTATTGAACTGTGAATGTGTTTGAGAATATATTTTTATGAGAGGGAGATAAGAAAATATGCCCTGTGAGTTCCAGCTCTAATCTTTGCAGTTTAAAGGAACATTCAGTTGTGATTTTTTTATAGATGTTTTTACATGTTGTGAAAGTGTGTGTTTTCACAATTATTCACTGACGCTTTGATGTGTGCTTTTGATATCCGTACAGAATTTTTTTAATAAATATTTTAGTAGGAAAAAAACCCTCCGCCACACACCGTCGGGTGGCTTGCGGAATATGGATGTAGATGTAACCGCCGTAACTGTTAATACATTTATGCCTTTGTGAGACACGATGGTCATTGCCTTTATGGAAAAATATTTGCCGTTGCTTATGGAACCAGGATTGTACCCAGGCGTGCACCTCTCCGTCTGAAGGAAAATAACAGCCACAAATGTCTTTCTTCAGGATTTCAAAAATATGAAAACGGTACGGAGAGGTATCAGGACAGTAAGAATGATGTGTAAGGTCTTCCCAACGGAACTTCTGTAGCGTAGTCTAAACAACCTCGGCAATATGTCGGCGTATACGTTCAATATAAAGATACCCCGGTACTCTTCTTTATATGAGGTCACGAATATTTTGAGAAAACATGTTGTTCTTTTGCAGTACGTAGACTCTTCAGAATCTTGGTGTGTAACGAATTTGTTATTATTATCATTAAGAATCTATGAAAATATTCGCTAGTGTTCCATCAGTCATTTCTCTAAAATCTAATTTCAAAAACAATAATTTTTATATCATAATGATTTCCTATGTAATGCAAGAACTGTTCCTGCAATTCTTGGTACACAGTCATTTTAACAAACAGAAGCAATAAAAGGTAAAATAACTTTTAAGGGTGAAATTGTCAAATTGTATGAAAATGGATTTAGCTTTTCCGATTTTATTGTACGTCAATATAACTTCTAACAAGCTTTCTCACTTGCTATGTGAGTAGCCATTGAAATGAACTTCGCACACAGCTTGTGGTCTTTATATGCTGATTCTGATTACTTAAAAAGTCTACCACAAATTAAATTTTCCCGCAGCAATGTATGTTTTCATTAGTGCCTTTTTACGGAAACGTAGCAACTGCAGGCCAGGATCCGTCGTGGCCTGTCAGTACTGCTTGCATCCGCCTCGTTCCGCCCCATGCTCCTGACACTTGGATGCAGTGGTGAGATTTTTAAAAGGAGCTTAAATTTTAAATCGCATTTTCGCGTATTTTTCCTACTTTGTCTGCGCACACTAACCCTCTGTTATCAAATGACTTATCATACTTGTAGTATCACAGCAGAGCTGTTTTACACAATCTTATTATAATACGGTGGTATTGTACTTGTCTTCTAGCTTTCTAATCTGTTCGAAGCTGCGGCTAGCATGGAGAACTCGCCCCACCTGTAGACTATGTTAATGAAATTCTTCCACCGTTTCATACGTAATTACCGCATTATTTATGGAGACCGCTCAGAATAAACATCAACTAGGTTTTTTAAAAAATACAAGTGTTTCGACAGAACTATACTTTTCCAGTAACACATGAGAGTGCTGTGTGAAGATGAGGTTAATTTAAGAAGTCAAAGACTGAGCACGTAAAATACACCTTACATGCCAAAATTCCTCATAGTGAATTAAGCATGGTAAAATTTGATTCCGTGATGAAAGTTGAGAAGAAAGTAGTAAACAACTGGAATCACCCTCGTTTGGAACTCTGTTTGCTGGCCAATGTGGCCGAGCGGTTCTAGGCGCTTCAGTCTGGATCCGCGCGACCGCTACGGTCGCAGGTTCGAATCCTGCCTCGGGCATGGATGTGTCTGATGTCCTTAGGTTAGTTAGGTTAAAAAGTTCTAAGTTCTAGGGGACTGATGACCTCAGATATTAAGTCCCATAGTGCTAAGAGCCATTTTTTTTAACTCTGTTTGTTTGCGGAAACTACCTGTTTCCTAGCGTTCAAATGGTTCAAATGGCTCTGAGCACTATGGGACTTAACTTCTGAGGTCATCAGTCCCCTATAACTTAGAATTACTTAACAAACCTAAGGACATCACACACATCCATGCCAGAGGCAGGATTCAAACCTGCGACCGTAGCGGTCGCGCGGTTCTAGACTGTAGCGCTTAGAACCGCTCGGCCACTCCGGCCGGCTCCTAGCGTTCATTCTGTCATACGAAGTACACTGTTGTCACAATTTGCCAAATTTATGTTCTTTGTGGCCTGATGCTCTTCTTATCATCACAGTCGTTAGTTAACTTGTCTGCGAAGCGTATGAACATTGTTCTGTGTGTTATCGTACATAAATTGTTTCTGTATTGCTTGTCCGAGGCAGAGATTAGAACCAGCCCAGAATCTGGCTGAACGAATGTGAAAAACCTATCAAAAGCCACCCTGAGGCATACCGGTGTAGTTGACCAACTATCGTAAATCCTCGCGGATATCATCCAGGTTTGGCTCACCTTCTTGACATCCAAGTACAAGTGCGTTAAGCTATGCGAACATGTATGTTAGTGGACTTTACTAGCATTAGCGTACATTTATTTTACCGGTAGGAAAGATTTTAGGAAATGTTTTATTTGTCATTTGAATTAATCTAGTCATGTGCATATCAGTTTTAAATGTTTGCATTATCTATAGGACAGAGAGAACAACGAAAGTTTTAGAATGAAGGGATACTACTGTATAGAATGTTACAATTGGTGGTTTGCAGCTGAAAATACATTTCATTCCTCTTTTTTCGCGAACCACTATGGCCTGTTCAACGGGGTTCAACATTAAGATGTGCGTGGTTGAAATGGGGAAGGGTCCCTCTAAGACCTCCCAGTTCGGAAGCACCCCGTGTACCATCCACGCACCATAGTTGATCACGGTACAAATGTATATGTCTGCAGCCTCGTGCGGTTAAAGGCGCTATAGTCTGGAACAGCACGACCGCTACGGTCGCAGGTTCGAATCCTGCCTCGGGCATGGATGTGTGTGATGGCCTTAGGTTAGTTAGGTTTAAGTAGTTCTAAGTTCTAGGGGACTTATGACCACAGCAGTTCAGTCCCATAGTGCTCAGAGCCATTTGAACCATTTTTGCAGCCTCGTGTCTGCTCTAGCGCCTGAAGGATAGGCACCACCTTCGACACCTCTCAATCGAAGTTTGCTTGCCTTCAGGCGCTAGAGACGCCACGTAGCTGAATGTGTGTCGAAGTTTCAGACAGATGCATTTGTAACGTGCTAAAGTAATGTACGTGGGTTGTACCCGGGGTATCACCGAACTGAGAAGTCTTAGAGGGACTCTTTGCCATTTTATCGTCTTAATGACAATCTTTCCTGACACAGATCACGATCAAGTTTCGTCGGACAGTTTTAAACGGTACCTTGTGGTTCCAACCCGTACACGAGAGCGAAAATTGCAGTCGTCCTGCCCTCCAAAGGCTTCAGATCATGTTTAATGATGACGCGGGTCTTAAATGTCTTTAGAGCAAGGCTGAAACGTCCGAGGGACACAGCAGTCTCAAACGTTGTCTAGAACGTCTTCCTGTCACTCGTCTCATGGATAACAGTCCGTTTGGACCGAGAAATATGTGGATATCAAAGCCCCAGATAAAGTGGTGATTTCATTGACGCTCTTTATGCCAATTACTGGTTCCTTTTGGTGCCGAATATGAGCGACGGTGTGTCTGAAATGTTTTCCTCGGCTATTTATAAGAAAACCGCTTGATTTAGGGGCTGAGTGTCGCGGTTCTGGATTTCATCCAGGTTTGGCGTCAAAAGAAGAGGTGAACTGTAGGTAAGAGGGGCTATAACGACCTTTCCATCATGTTACACGTCCACAGTAGCGTTGGGAGGAATTGTGAGAATTGTGGTGTAGTTTGACCCCTGCGTGACGTCATTAAACCATCTTACACGTCGCATGAACTTCTAAGCTGTGGCCTTTGTGTCGATAGGTTGCCGTTAGAAGCGTCGTCGAACACAAGGGCCAGGTCGCAGGGAATTACGTCTTGCACCATTACAGAGGAAAGTAGTATGCATGTTTGAGGGAAATTTCAAAGTTACTCATCGCAGTAGGAGATAATTACTGATTTTCGAAAAAGTGATCCTTTAATTATATTGCGCAGTGCAGTTCACTACCTCTCTATAGACAAACAGACGAGTATTCGGCGTTGCTCGGGTATTTCTTTATTCCAGTCCTGGTAGCACATCTCCTTCGTTCCCCTCTCTCTGTCTGTCTCCTCCGCCCTCCTATACACCCTTCTCCTTCCCATTCTCTCTTTCCACCTTCTCCACCCTCACCTGCTATCTCCTCCTTACCCTCTTTCTATGTCCATCTCTTTCTTTCCCTTCTCTCTCTCCATCTCCTCCTCCCCCTTCTCTGTCAGTCCCCTCTTTTTCCCTCTTTCTTCCAATCTCCTTCGTCCCTCGCTCTCGGTCCATCTCCTATTCCCTATCTCTATCCCTCTTTCTTGTCCATTTGTCCACTTTCTCCACTTCACTCTCTCAGTCCATGTCCTCTTTCCCTTTCCCTCTATCGATTCCCGACTCTTTTCTTGCTCTATCTGTCTCCTCCTCCCCTCTATCTCTTTTCCAGCTCTTCCTCCCACATACTTGTGCCTGTGTCCTCCTGTGCGCACTCGTATCATAACAACAATTTTTTAGGTACATTAAGCGGCATATGTAGATACTGTATGTGAAATGTGTTGCGAAGTCCTTTGGTTGGATGACAGCTGTCTGTGGTTATCACACCCCTTACTAGGAATCATGTCCCGCCGTTAGCAGTGTCCATAGGGCCATCGTCAATCGCGGGGACTTCGGACTTCGGTGTAGTTATCGTCTTTAAATAAAAGCGTAATTTCTATTGATGACATTGTGCGATATTTTCAGTTATTTTCCATTCTATACTACAGTAGTTCTTCCTGCGTAAGGTCAAAGCTTCTTCCAGCTATGTTACTTAGAGGGACACATCATGCGGAAGTTACTTTCAACCTTACGTTTGGAATACCAATGTATGAAAATTAATTGTACTGTATAATATTTGTCTTCTCTAGGCTTATTTAATAGGTGGTTACGAGAGTTAACTGGCACCCGATGATGACTTAAGTAGTATGTTAAGAAAAATCTTGTTTTATTCTTTTAGCGATATTAGTCGAAAACCGTTGATGATTATTGCAAAAGTCTAAATCCGACTCACGGTGTAAACGACACTAGAGGCATCGGTGCCATGTTTTCATATATGAAATCCTACTATTACTACAACGAAACACACTGCGCAACAGAATTAAAGCGATAATTCATCCTTGTGCTCACAAAACCATTTCTCGAAGGTCTTGGAACACAGCTTTACCATTGGGGAACAAACATTGTACCATGGAATGGAACTGATCAGCCGAAATTAACACACTGTCCTTGGCAGTACGGCGACCTTGTAGAGTAGCCATGGGAGTTAATTGAAACCACGATAAGGCAACCCAAATGGTAACCGAGCTCTCGCCATGTTTCACTCTAGGGACATAAAATCGGCCACAGGCTGGAAACAGTGTGAAATATGGCTCCCTCGTGCACAGAGAGACGGGTTGAGGGGGAAGGAGGAGGAAATGGGCAGAGAGATGTGGGAGGACAAGATGGATACACATACAGGGCCAGGGAGACATAGAATGTGTGGTATGTGTGGGGTGGAGGTGGAGGTGTGGGACATAGAGCGGCGGAAAAAGGTGAAGGACAAAGAGATGGGCGGCGGTGATGGAGAGAGAGAGAGAGAGAGAGAGAGAGAGAGAGAGAGAGAGAGAGAGAGAGAGAGAGAAAGTAGGACGTGTACTAACAGAATTGGAATAACTATATACTCTTGCAATGGGGAGCGCTTAGCTATTTACCTGTAAAGAAAAATAATGAAATACACTGCGCAACAGAATTAAAGGATAACTTTTTCGAAAACCAGTACTTGTCTCCCACTGCGACGAATACCTTTGACATTTGCCTCAAAGGTGCGTATGACCTTCCCCTCTAACGGTGTAAAAGCGTGGTGTCCTGCGTTGTCACCCTTGGGCTCGACGATGCTTCAGACAGTAAACTGTCGACACAGAGGCCACAGCTCAAAAGTTATGTCAGATGTGGGGTAGAATAATGATGCCACATTGGCACCAAACGTTACTGCAATTCTGCCCGACGCCACCGTGGACGTGTCACACGGTAGGAAGGTACTCACTGCTCTTTTTACGCACGTTTCATCTACTCTTTTGACGCCTTTGCGATGGGGGTTAGAATCGCGACGCCCCGCGTTCTAATCACGCGATTTTGCTATGAGTGGCCGACGAATACATTCAAGACACACCGCCACTACTATCCCTGTTGCGCTTTAGCCTTTGAAAACGAGAGTTACGATCCCACTACCCTCCAAAGATGTCAGATGACGTTTAATGGGGATGCAGCGCCTAAACGTCGTTATAGACGGTTTGGAACATCCTAGAGCGGCATTAGTGTCAAAAGTTGCCCAGAACGTCTTCCTGCTGCTCATCGCCCTGCTAACAGTCATTGTGAACCCGAAATGTGTGGCCATCAGCGCCCCAAGAAAAGTGGTGATTTCATTGACGCACTTTACGCCAGTCCACGACTCACCAGATATGAGCGGCAGTGTGTCTGTAATGTTTTACTGGATTACTCATAAGAAAAACGCGTGATTTCAAAGCTGAGAGTCGCGGTTCTAACTTCTATAGGAGAGGAGTGAAACAAAGGGGTGAAATGTATGTAAGAGGGGCTATAACGACCTTCCCATCGTGTGACATGTCCACAGTAGCGTTGGGTGGAACTATGGTGACGTTTGGTGCCTATGTGACATCATTAAACTACCTTATACATCATATGAACTTCTTGGCTGTGGCATTTGTGTCGATATTTTGCTGTTTAAAGCGTCGTTGAGCCCAAGGATGACGTAGCTGGGCGCAACGCTTTTTCTCTATTAGACAAGAAAATGGTATGCCCTTGGAGGCTTACTTCAAACTTAATCGTCGCAATGGGAGACAATTACTGGTTTTCGAAAAAGTCATCCTTTAATTCTGTTGCGCAGTATAGTTCATTATCTCTCTTTATAGATAAACAGCTAAGTACTCTGCGTTTCACGGGTATGTATTTATTCTAATTCTATTATTACATCTCCTCGTTGCTCTCTCATTGTTAATCTCTTCCCTCGCTTCCCTGTCAATCACCTACACTTCCTTTCTCTTCCCATACCCACCGTACGTCGCTCCCTGTCGATCTTCTCTTCCTTTTCTCAGTCCATTTCCTCCTCCCTGCATCATTGTCCATTTCCGCCTCCACCTTCAGTCCACCTCTTCCTCCCTCTTCTCTCTATCCATTCCTTCATCTTTTCTTCCACTCTCCATCTCCTCCTCATCTCTCTCGGTCCAGGTCCCCTTCCCTCATCTCTGTGTCCATCTCCTCCTGTCCCCTCTCTGTTTTAACAACAACATTCTAGGTATGTTTAAGCGGAATATGTAGATACTGTCTAGGAAATGAGATGCGAAATTCTTTTGTGGGATGAGTCTTCCTTCACACTGTTTCCGGTTTCGGTGACGTTTTGGGGAAGATTATCGTGTTTTCCATGGCCACCCATAGTTACTCTGTGATGTCGATGTACTGACAAGTATCATTTGAACATTTTGGCTGATCAGGTCCATCCCGTGGTACAATCTTTCGTCAGCAGTGGTGATGCTGTGTTTCAAGATGACAGGTTCTCCCCTCCGTTCTCACAACACCCCCCCCCCCCCCCCCCCCGTCGTCGAGAACTAGTATGGCTCTGAGCAGTATGGTCATCAGTCCCCTATAACTTAGAACTACTTAAACCTAACTAACCTAAGGACATTACACAACACCCAGTCATCACGAGGCAGAGAAAATCCCCCTGACCCCGCCGGGAATCGAAGCCGGGAACCCGGGTGCGGGAAGCGAGGACGCTACCACACGACCACGAGCTGCGGACTTTAATTCTGTTCCGCAGTGTATTTCGTTGTTGTGTTAGAATGATTTAATACCCATAAATGAAAAACATGGAATTGATTTCTCCAGTGCCCTTTCCTTATGACATCAGTAGGATTTATGCATTTGAGATCCTTATCAGTGATGTTCGACTTATATCGCTAAACGAACCAACAACGATATTTTCTGATACATTACTTAATTTGGCCTCAGGTGGCAGATGACTCTCGTAACCACGCATAAAATAATTCTAGAAAAGACACATATTTTACAATACAATTAGTGTTCACACAATGGTGTTCGAAACGTAAGGACGAAAGTAACTTCTTCATGATATGTCTCTACTAAGTAACATAGCTACAGTATAGAACGGAGGGTAGCTGAAAGAATTACACGTCATCAGCAGAAATGACACTTTCATTCAAGTCACTGCGATTTATGATGGTTGCCAAAACATTAATACAGGCGGGACATGGTGCCTAGTATGGTGTGTGATCACCGCGGACGGGAGTTCATACTTTACAATGAGCTGCCATACCGTCCCTAAGCCTCATAAGGAATTCTCGCCGTCGGGCATTCCATTTCTCCACCAGCGCGGTTGAACACTGCTGGATGGTGATGGTGCATGAGGACGTGCTTCAATACGTGTCCCCAACGCATTCCACACGTGATCCATGGGACTTAAGTCGGCGGTGCAGACAAGCCAGTCCATTCGCCGAATATCATCTCATTCCTAGAGCTCTTCCACCAGCGCTGTTCGTTGCAGTCGCCCACCGTTATCCATAAAATTGAAGTCACGGCCGAATACACCTCTGAAAAGTTGCACGTAGAAATGGACTGCAGTTTCACATTATCGATGACCAGTGATTATGTCGAGTTCAAAGATTTGGAGACCAGTACGCTAGTGCAACATTATGCTTCCCCACACCATAATACCTAGCCCGCCAAAACAATGTACAAGAAACAATGTAGAATAGGCGTACTCACCCCCATATCTTTAAACACGGTACATTCACTGGTAACCGATCTTGTGACACTCTAATCCTTAAGCATGTGCGTCGTTTCAGGGATGAATTCGACACTGACTTCATTTTTATAGATGACAAATCGTGACAGTTTAGAGCAGCGCAGTTGAAATGTGTTCTTTGGACTCTGAGGATAATCGACCAATGGACTGGCCTGCCAGTTCATGGATCTTAAGTCCCATCGAGCACGTGTGGGATGAATTGGAGAGACGTATTACAGCACTTTCACATGTAAAAAAGACCGTCCAGCAGGAGTCAACCGCACTTATGCGGGAATGGAATTCCCTATCAAAATAACTCCTTACTAACGTGGTGGCCGGCATGAAAGCACGCTGCAAAGCGTACATTGCCGTCATGGTGATCACACGCCGCATTAAGATCCATGTTCGCCCTATTGTAACGTCAATAACACCACCAGAAATCGCTGTGACTTCAGAGCAATTATTGTCTTCTAATAAATATGTCATTTCTTTTGGTGACATTGTGCAGCTCTTACATTTATCTTCCGTTCTATACTGTAGCAATTCTTTCAACATAAGGTCCAAGTTCCATCGAGCTATGTTACTCAGCAGACACACATCATACGAAAGTTACTTTCTTCCTTACGTTTGGAACACCAGAGTATGAACAGTAATTATGCTGTATTACGTTCGTCTACTCTATGGTTATTTCATGTTTGATTACGAGGGTTAATTGCCACGTAAAGATGACTTAATTAGTATGTCAAGATAATATCTTTGTTTTTCCTTTTAGACATATTAGTCGAAAACCACTGATGATGATCACAAATGCCGAAGTATGACTCATTCCATAAGGAAATGGCACTAGAGAAATCACTGCAGTGTTTCCATGTATGAGTATGAAATACCTCTACCACATCAACGAAATGCTCTACATGACAGAATAAAAAAGTGACAGTCCATCCTCGTCTTCACAAAACCAGTTCTAAAAGACGGGAGTTGCTGTGAGAAGAGAAATCCCGTTGTCTTGGAACACTGCACCAACTCTGGGCAACAAACATTGTACTATGGAATGGACCTGATCAGCCAAAATGATCACATAATCCTTCGTAGGATAGCGACCTTGCAGAGTAGCAATGGAAGGCCTTGGAAACCACTATAAGCCTGCCCAAATCGTAACGAACTCCCTCCGTGTTTCACTCTTTGGACATAAACTCGGCCTCAAGTTGAAAACAATGTGAAATAAGACTCGTCCGACCAAAGGACTTTGCAACACATTTCACAGACGATATTTACATAAGACGCCAAGTATATTTAATTAATTGTTGTTCAGACAGAGAGAGTGGGGAGGAGAAGCTGGACGGGGGATGGACAGACAGAATGGAGTGAAGGAGGTGGACAGAGAGGGTGGAGGAAGAGATGGCTCTGAGCACTATGGGACTCAACTGCTGAGGTCATTAGTCCCCTAGAACTCAGAACTAGTTAAACCTAACTAACCTAAGGACATCACAAACATCCATGCCCGAGCCACGATTCGAACCTGCGACCGTAGCGGTCTTGCGGTTCCAGACTGCAGTGCCTTTAACCGCACGGCCACTTCGGCCGGCCGAGGAAGAGATGAACAAACGGGGTCGAGGAGGAAACGGACAGAGAAAGGGAAGAGGAACGGACAGAGCAGGGCGTGAGATGATGGAAAGAGACAGGTTCTACAAGGAGAAGAACTGTGAGAGGGATGAGGAGGAGATGGTCAAAAGGACGGGGAGTAGGAAATGGACAGAGAAAAGGAAGAGGAGATCAACCGAGAGCGGAGGATGGAGGAGAAAGAAAGAGAGAGAGGGAGGAAGAGATGAGCAGAGAAAGGGGACAGAGTGAGGGGGGAGGCAGAGATTGACAAAGGGGGAATGGTGGATATAGAGAGTGGGAGTGGAGAATTTGGACAGAGAGAGGCGGAACATTGAGAACGGCAGAGAGATAGACGGAGGAGACAGAGAGAAAGAGAGAGGGAAGGAGGAGATGCTTGAACAGAACTGGAATAAATACATATCCGAGTAACACCGAGTACTTAGCTGTTTATATACAAAGAGATAATGAGCTACACTGCGGAACAGAATTAAAGGATCACTTTTTCGCAAACACGTAATTATCTCACAGTACGACGAGTAAGTTCGAAATGTGCCTCAAAGTGCGTACCACTTGCATCTGTAATGGCACAAAAGCGTGGCGCCTGCGAGCTGAACTTTGGGCTCAACGACGCTTCAAACAGGAAAGTGTTGACTCGAAGGCAATTCTTAGTAGTTCATACGAGGTATGAAGTGGGTTAATGATGTCACACTGGCCCCAAATTTCAATACAAGTCAGCCCAACGTCGCCGAGAACTTGGTACACGATGGGAAGGTCGTCGCACCAACTCTTGCCTACATTTTACCCTTTCTTTTGACGCCTCTCTGACGGAAGTTGTAACAGTGACGCCCAGCGTTGAAATCACGTGGTTTTCTTATGTGTGATGCATCGCCTCAGAATCGACACGGAATGGCCTAAGGAGGTAGCATAGAGAACGTCAATGAAGCCACCACTTTCCGTGGGTCGTCGATACCCACACATTTTGCGATCTAAAACGAGAGTGCGCGGTGGGATGAGCAAGATGAAGGTTTTCTTGAAACTATTGACACTGCTGACTCCGTCGGACGCTTTAACCATTCCCTAAGGACATTAGTGGAGGCATCCCTATTAAACGTGATCTGACCCCTTTGAAGGGCAGAGGAAGCGCCATTTTGCTGTCGTGTACAGATTAGAACCACTAGGGAACGTTCAAAGTCACTCGACAGAATTTGAACGTGATCCGTGCCAGGAAAGGGGCACTTACGCATTTTCAGCCCTACTTTTTCGCGCGCTCTAATTGCTTGACCCCCAGGAAGGGGCAGGGGGGGGGGGGTGACACATAAAGATGTGCATGGATAAAACGGCAAAGGGTCCCCTTCCGCAACAGCCTGGGTACCACCCACGCACCTAGCTGATCACGTTACAAATGTACCTGTCTGAAACTTCAAATACATTAAACCTCGTTGGTTGGTTGTTTGAGGTTAAAGGGACCAAACAGCAAGGTCATCAGTCCCTTGTTTCAAATAGACTCCATTCTGCTAACGGGACATCTCAGTATAGTCAGAAAAATAAAACGGAAAAAGGGGGAAACGTAAAAGGGCAGTCACGTTTCCATTAGTAAAAACAAATGAGGGAAGTTGGCAAGAGAACGAACCCAACACTATGCTGAAGCAGCATAGGCAAGACCACCTGTGACTTAAAAGGTACAACTGCTATAATGCAGAAAGTACGTATGGGAATAGAAAAACTAACCAAGCCTTAAAAAGAAGGGGTAAAAACAGAGTAAAAGGGAAAGAAAAGAGGATTCCGGTCAGGGAGGCGAATCGGGAATCTCTGAACACTGCCTACAGTGGGAGACACCCAAACACTCACCGCCCTGCCCCAACACCAGAGTGAGATTAAAAACTTTAAAACTGAGAATAAAAACCACTCTCCCGGAGGAAACCTAGAACCAGAGAGACCATCCGGGAATCGTCAGCCAACATCAAAGGTAAAGTGTGGGGGAGTCTGTACTTAGCACGCAGAGCCAAAAGAAGGGGGCATTCAACCAAAATGTGGGCCACTGACTGGAAGGCTCCACAACCACATAGCGGGGGTGGCTCATCACGCAAAAGGAAACCATGGGTCAGCCTGGTATGGCCAATGCGGAGACGACACAGTGTGGTCGAGTCCTTGCGGGAGAGGCTAAAGGAAGAACGCCATGGGCCTGGATTCACCTTAATGGCACGAAGTTTATTAGACAGTGGAGTAGCCTCCCAAGAATTGGCCCATGACTGTGCAAAGTGGGATTTGATGTGAAGCCGTAAATCCGCTGCAGGAGGGGTTACAGAAAAGGGGGGGTAAGTAACTGCTCCCCCAGCCAAACGATCAGCGAGCTCATTACCCGGGATACCCACATGGCCCGGGACCCATAGGAAGTCAATGGAACAAGCAGCACGGTGAAGATCAGCGAGATGGTCATGGATGGCAGAGACCAAGGGATGGCGCGAAAAACACCGGTCAATAGCAAGAAGGCCACTCATCGAGTCCGTACATAACAAAACGCGGTTGTGTTAGGATTGTTTAATAAAGGTAAGGGCCCGGGAAATTGCCATCAATTCCGCAGTAAACACCCCACATGAGGGTGGCAGTAGATGATTTTCCGTTCCAACAAAGGACGTGAAGGCATACCCAACATGATCAGCAGATTTAGAGCCATCAGTGTAAAAAACAACAGCATCCCGAAACTCCCATAAAATTTGGCGGAAAAAGGAACGGAACACCACCGAGGGGATGGAATCTTTCGGACCGCGGCGGAGATCCATCCGAATTCGAGGCCGAGGAACTAACCAAGGAGGGGTGGAGGGGAGGGAGCGAGGAAGACAGGACAAAGAAGGAAGCCGAAAATCACGGTTAAGAGACGCAAGGCGCAGCCCAACCGGTAAACCCGCCCGAGGGCGGGAGTCAGGCGGGCGACGTCCATGGTCTGGGAATAGGATAGAATAGGAAGGATGAGCGGGAGAAGAACGGATAGTAAGGGCATAAGACACCAGAAGCTGGGACCGCCGAACAGAAAGGGGGGGGGATCCCAGCTTCAACCAGGAGACTATCAACAGGGCTAGTAGGGAAGGCACCGGTGGCCAAACGGATACCACGATGGTGGACTGGATCCAGCACGTGCAGCGTGGAAGGAGCAGCTGAACCATAAACTTGACAACCATAGTCCAAACGTGACAGAACTAGAGCACGATAAAGACGGAGGAGGAGGGAACGGTCCGCACCCCAAGAGGAGTGGGCAAGGAAGCGAAGGACATTGAGTTTACGGAAACATCCTACCTTCAGGAGTCCGATATGGGGCTGCCAAGTGAGCTTGTTGTCGAAAAGAAGACCTAGGAAACGAAACTGTGGAACCACAGGCAATCTTTGTGCAGCGAGATAGAGCTCCGGATCAGGGTGGACCGTAGTACGGCGACAGAAGTGGACCACCCGCGATTTTAAAGGAGAGAATTGAAACCCGTGTGAGAGGGTCCATGCAGAGGCACGCCGTATAGCCACCTGGAGCTGCCGTTCTGCAGATGGCATCGAGGAGGAACTAACCCAAATGCAGAAATCATCCACATACAGGGCAGGGGCGACCAAGGGACCGACAGAGGCCACAAGTCCATCGATAGCAATGAGGAAAAGAAGGACACTCAAGACAGAACCCTGTGGGATGCCCGTCTCCTGGGTCCGTGGAGAACTAAAAGCAGTACCTACTCGAACTCTGAATGACCGATGGATCAGGAACTGGCGGATAAAAATCGGGAGTGGGCCCCGAAGACCCCACTGATGAAGGGTTAGTAAGATGTGATGGCGCCAGGCCGTGTCATAGGCCTTGCGAAGGTCAAAAAACACTGCAACCAAATGGCGGCGCTGGGAAAAAGCCTGCCGAACTGCGGATTCCAAGCGAAGCAAATGATCGATTGGAGATCGTCCCTCTCGAAAGCCACACTGGTTTAGGGGACAATAGATCCCGAGATTCGAGGACCCAAGTGAGCCGACGGGCTACCAGCCGTTCAAGTAACTTACAACCAACATTGGTCAAACTAATTGGCCGATAGCTGTCAACAGAGAGGGGGTTCTGACCAGGCTTAAGGACAGGAACCACAATGCTATCCCTCCACTGAGAAGGGAAGTCACCCTGGAGCCAGATACGGTTAAACACCCGAAGAAGATGGTGCCGTTGTGGAGCAGTGAGATGTTGAAGCAGCTGGTTATGAATGGAATCTGGGCCAGGGGCTGTATCATGAGAAGAAGATAGAGCAGAAAGAAATTCCCATTCAGTGAAAGGTTCGTTGTAAGATTCTGACTCACAAGTGGTGAAACATAAGGTGACAGCTTCAGCCTGCTGTTTTTGATGAAGGAAAGCAGCTGGATAGGAGGCCGACGCTGATGCCACTGCAAAATGGGTCGCAAGATGTTCTGCGAGAACTAATGGGTCCGTACAAATGCCATCTGGGAGGTGGAGGCCTGGGAGGGTGGACTGCCGATGGCAACCTTGGAGAGAGCGAAGTGTAGCCCATACCCGTGACAGAGGGACAGTGGAACCAAGGGAAGAAACGAATCGTTCCCAACATATCCGCTTGCTCTGTTTGATTAAATAACGGGCTTTAGCGCGAAGGCGCTTAAAGGTAGAAAGGCTGGCTACAGATGGGTGCCTCTTAAAGTGTTGCAAAGCTCGACGGCGATCACGGATGGCAATGGCAATGGCCGTACTCCACCACGGGACTTGCCGACGACGAAATTGTCCAGATGAGCGCGGGACAGCAAGGTTAGCAGCGCGAACAATCGCGTCAGACACGTCACGTAGGACGTCATCAATACAACCCGACAAAGAGGGAGAAAACTCGACCTGTGCAGTATATAGAGGCCAATCGGCGCGGTGGAAAGACCAACGAGGTAACCTGTCCATCGGGGAGCGGGAAGGGAGCGTGATAATCAACGGGAAATGGTCACTATCACAAAGGTCGTCGTGTGGCGACCAGTGTAATGAAGGGAGGAGAGAGGGAGAAGAAAGAGAAAGATCAATGGCAGAAAAGGTACCATGACCAGCACTGAAATGAGTAGGGGAGCCATCATTAAGAAGGCACAGGTCGTGGTCTGCAATAAATTGGTCTATAAGAAGACCTCGTCTAGATGGAAAGGCACTGCCCCACAAAGGATGATGAGCATTAAAATCCCCAAGGAGGAGGAAGGGAGGAGGAAGTTGCTGAAGAAGGGTGGTTAAGGCAGCAGGTGTAAGAGTCCTGTCAGGAGGGAGATAAAGATTGCATACTGTGACTGCAGAGTCTAAGTGGACCCTAACAGCAACCGCTTCCAATGTAGTTTGGAGAGGAATCCACGTGCTAGCAAGGTCTGTACGGACCAACGTACAAACGCCACCAGAAGCCCGCAAGGGTCCGACCCGATTTCGACAGAAAACACGGAACCCACGGAGGGTCGGTGAGTGAGCATCAGTAAAATGAGATTCCTGGAGAACCACACAAGCTGCTGAGTAGGACGAAAGAAGGGATTTCAATTCCGGAAGGTGACGATAGTAGCCATTACAATTCCATTGGAGAACCACAGAACGATGGTTTAAATGAGGGCTGAACACGCTAAATCCAGTCATACCGCCGGGTCCCCACCCGTCACCGACAAGGAGGGGGCGACATCCATAAACGACAGGTCAGAATCCGGTTGTGAAGCCGGGGAAGGGACCTCCGGTGACACCAGAGGCTCTTTGTCCCGGGACTTATGTTTCTTCTTCTTTTCAGGCTGAGATCGAGGAGGGCTGTGTGGCATAATGGAGCCAGCTGCAGCCAGATCAGGAACAGAAAGAGACCGGGCGACCTGGGGGCCGATAGACCGCGGCTCTCGCGGTCGCCGCGCTGCAGCAGACCTTTGACCTGGAAGGTGCCGGGAAGGGGCATCCCGGGAGAGGCGCCCTTGACCGGCAGACGCCGAAGGAGTGGGACACTTCTCCAGCTGGGG
The DNA here is from genome assembly GCF_021461385.2 of Schistocerca piceifrons. Taxonomy (NCBI): domain Eukaryota; kingdom Metazoa; phylum Arthropoda; class Insecta; order Orthoptera; family Acrididae; genus Schistocerca; species Schistocerca piceifrons. The sequence continues at coordinate 463,569,687 of NC_060149.1, forward strand.
AGGGGGAGCAGCGCCCAGAGGAGAAGGTGTGGGAGCCGCAGTGGAGGGGGGAAGGAGATGGGTCCGGGATGGGGGTAAGGAAGGGGGAGGAAGGGATGAAGATGTAACCAAGGCGTAACTAGATGTCATGGACACAGGGTGCAATCGTGCATATTTCTTACGGGCCTCTGTGTAGCTTAAACGATCAAGAGACTTATACTCCTGTAGCTTTTTTTCTTTCTTATAGACTGGGCAATCTGCTGAACGTGGAGAATGACTACCATGACAATTTACACATACAGGAGGGGGAACACAGGGACTCCCCTCATGGAGTGGACGTCCACAGTCACCACAGAGAGGGTCCTGGGTACAGCGAGAAGACATGTGGCCAAAACGCAAGCACTTAAAACACCGCATAGGAGGTGGGATGTACGGCTTCACATCACAGCGATAGACCATAATCTTAACTTTCGCAGGAAGGGTATCCCCTTCAAAGGCCAGGATAAAGGCACCAGTATCAATACGATTATCTTTAGGACCCTTCTGAACACGCCGAACAAAGTGAACACCCCGCCGTCCGAGATTGTCCCGAAGTTCCTCATCAGTTTGAAGGATGAGGTCTCTGTGAAAAATCACACCTTGTACCATATTTAGAGACTGGTGAGGGGTAATGGACACGGGAATTGTGCCAAGATGGGTACAGGCACGAAGGGCCGCAGATTGGGCAGCCGAAGCAGTTTTTATCAGTAACGAACCCGACCGCATCTTGCTCAGGGAGTCCACTTCGCCGAACTTGTCTTCAATGTGTTCCACAAAGAATAAAGGTTTGACACTGGTGAAAGTATCTCCATCAGTCCTGGTGCAAACTAGATAACGGGGGAAAGGTTTTGCCCCTAGACGACCGGCCTGACCCTCTTCCCAGGGGGTAGCCACGGAAGGGAAGGCCGAAGGGGCAAGAGAAGCAGCACTTGAGGAATCAGTACCACGCAGAGAGACGGCCGCAGAAGAGCGGCCAGAGTTTTGGACCCGTATGCGTTTCATCTGCATAGCGTCCGCCCTGATACCACCCACTCCGATCAGGGGCTCTCCTCACGGGCGCCACCCAGCCACAGCAAGGGCCGTCTGGCACGGCGGCCATTGCCGGGAGTTCCGATGCTCCAGGATGACGAGCAACCACTCCAAGGCATGCATGAGGAGGTCACAGCTCAGGTATCAGAAGTGTGATCCCTGTGTGTTCAGGGGGCTCAACCAAAAGGGTACATAGCGACCCCACCACACGGGCTGGCTACCGTGCTGGCTATGCACCCTAGCATCAGACAACGACGTAAAAGAAAAGGTGGAATGTACTAGGAGGGCACAGGTCGGAGACACTAGGTAAGGTGCTCTTCCCCAAATGGCTCACACTACGGAAGAGAAATTTTGGAATGGAGGTCAAACCCCAGAGGGGGACCAAGGAATGCCAAAAGGAGGAGATGATTACGCAACAAAGCCGGAGTGTAAAACCAACAGAACCAGGAGGATAGCGGGGGCCAACATAAGCAAGGACACCAATAGAGGGAGAGAAGAGGGCGAGGGGAAAGGGGTATGGAGGGGAAAGGAGGGGAAGGGAAAGGAAATGCAGCCCGGGAGAGAAAGAAGGCTGCAATGGCTCGGGGCCCCGTGCTCGCCACGCACGTATCCACGAAAGAGTTGTGGACCCCCTGGGGGGATTAAACCTCGTGGTTGCTCCAGCACCTGAGGGCTCTGCAACCCTTTCGACGTCTCTTACGCCTTGGTTGCTTTCCTTCTTGTGCTTGAGCAGCCACAAGTTCCAGACTGGTACTTTTGTTACGTGCTCTGCTATGGTGCGTGGTTGGTACGCAGGGTAATGCCGAAGTGGGAGTTCTCAGAGGTAACGTTTTCCATTTTATTCAAGCATATCTTAACGTTGAAACTTCGTGACCATATTACAGAAGGGGTAAAAAAGGAGGGATGAAAATGCAAGCCTTTTCTGTGACAGATAACGATCAGATTTGATCGAATGGTCTTGAACTGCCTCTAGTGGTTCCAAATTGTACACGCGAGCAAAAATTGTTGTCGCGCTGCTCTACAAAGTTATCATATCCCGTTTAATTTGGATGCGACCCTTAAATGATGTTCGAGTAGAATTGAAATGTCCAAGGGAGACAGCAGTGTCAAAGGTTGTCAAGGCGGTCTTCATGTTGCTCATCGCACCATATGTTTGGGTATCATCGCCCCACGAAAAGTGGTAGTTTCATTGACGCTCCTTATACCAACCCCTGAGGCTTTCTCTGGCCGATTATCAGCGGCGTAGTGTCTGGAATGTATTCATTAGTCACTCATAACGAAACCACATGATTTTAAAGCTTGGCGTCTCTGTTTCAACCTCCAACGCAGTGGCATCAAAATAAGTGCTGAAATGTAAGAGGGTCTATAAAGACCTTCCAATCGTGTGACAAGTCCACACTAGCGTTGGGTAGAATTGTGGTGACATTTGGTGCTTATGTGACATCATTAAACTACCTTAAATATCACATGAACTTCTGGACTGTGGCCTTTGTATCGATACTTTGCTGTTTCAAGCGTCGTCGAGCCCAAGTGTCACTTCAGCGGACGCAATGCTTTTGGCTATTAGAGCGAAAAGTGGTGCCCACATTTGAGGCTAATTTCAAACTTAAAGGTCGTAAATTGGAGCAGGTACTGGTTATGAAAAAGTGGACCTTTAATTGCGCAGTGTATTTCATTTCCTCTCTTGATAGATAAACAGCTAAGTACTCAGTGTTTCGCGTGCATACAATTATTCCAATTCTATTAGCATACCTAGTTCATAACCACGGGCAACGTATGAGTGGCCAAGTAAGTGGTCCCGACAGTCGGGATACCAGTTACTTTGGAATAAGGCTGGGCATCTCGGACATATTCTGAGTCGTGGTCACCTTTGTGCTCATACGGCAAAGACTACCAAATCCACCGGTTAGTCCTTCAGCCGTTAGGGGTAAAACCCAATGGGACTCGGGGCAAGTAAGGCTAGCAACCTGCTTCCCTGGTACGTTAAATATGATGCTGGCAACAATCAGAGCAAAATGCCTCGGACCCTTGGAGGTGACGGAGTCCCACCTCTAACTGACAAACCAGGGACTCCTAAGATACGACGTGGCAAACAAATGGTAATGAGATGGGGAGCTATTAATATCAATGGGGGCTACTCTTGGAAGAAGGTAGATCTGGCAGAGGCTGCAAGTAAGATGGGGCTGGACGTTTTAGCTGTTAGTGACATTCGGGTAAGGGGTGAGAAAGAAGAAGAAGTGGGAGAATACAAGGTCTACTTGTCAGGAATCAAAGCAGGAATAGCACAATGGGGTATAGGGCTTTACATCAGGAAAGAAATGGAACCCAGCGTAGTTGCAATAAGGTATGTGAACGAACGACTGATGTGGATAGATTTGACAGTGTCTAACAAGAAAATTAGGATTGTGTCAGTATATTCGCATTGTGAAGGGACTGATCAAGATAAGATGGATAGTTTTTATGAGGCACTCTGTGATGTAGTTGTTAGAGTAAAGTACAAGGACAGTGTTCTGCTCATGGGTGATCTTAACGCCAGGATTGGAAATCGAACAGAAGGGTATGAAAAGGTTATGGGTAAATTTGGAGAGGATATGGAGGCCAACAGTAACGGGCAGCAACTCTTGGATTTCTGTGCCAGTATGGGCTTAGTAATCACAAACTCCTTTTTTAAACATAAGAACATTCACCGGTATACGTGGGAAAGCAGGGGAACCAGATCTGTCATTGACTGTATAATAACAGATCAGGAATTCAGGAAGGCTGTGAGGGACACACGTGTATTCAGGGGATTCTTTGATGACACTTATCATTATTTAATCTGCAGTGAAATTGGGATTGCGATGCCGAAAGTGCAGGAGGTCAGGTCCATATGTAGGAGGATAAGAGTGGAGAAACTTCAGGATAAGGAAATCAGGCACAAGTACATAACAGCGATCTCAGAAAGGTACCAGTTAGTTGAATCTAGTCAATTACAGTCATTGGAAAAGGAATGGACAAGGTACAGGGACACAGTACTAGAAGTGGCTAAAGAATGTCTTGGAACAGTAGTGTGTAAAAGTAGGAGGAAGCAAACAGCTTGGTGGAATGACACAGTCAAGGCAGCCTGTAAAAGGAAAAAGAAGGCATATAAAAAATGGCTACATACTAGAACTCAGGTAGACAGAGAAAGTTATGTTGAAGAAAGAAACAAAGCCAAACAGATAATTGCAGCATCCAAGAAGAAATCTTGGGAAGACTTTGGAAACAGGTTGGAGACATTGGGTCAAGCTGCTGGAAAACCATTCTGGAGTGTAATTAGCAGTCTTCGAAAGGGAGGTAAGAAGGAAATGACAAGTATTTTGGACAGGTCAGGAAAACTGCTGGTGAATCCTGTGGATGCCTTGGGCAGATGGAGGGAATATTTTGAAGAGTTGCTCAATGTAGGTGAAAATACGATCAGTAATGTTTCAGATTTCGAGGTAAAATGGGATAGGAATGATGATGGAAATAGGATCACGTTTGAGGAAGTAGAGAAAATGGTCACTAGATTGCAGTGCAATAAAGCAGCTGGGGTGGGTGAAATTAAGTCGGAACTCATCAAGTACAGTGGAATGTCAGGTCTTAAATGGCTACACAGGATAACTGAAATGGCCTGGGAGTCGGGACAGGTTCCATCAGACTGGACAAAAGCAGTAATCACACCAATCTTTAAACATGGAAACAGAAAAGATTGTAACAACTACAGAGGTATCTCTTTAATCAGCGTTGTGGGTAAAATCTTCTCAGGTATTGTTGAAAGGAAAGTGCGAGTATTAGTTGAGGAGCAATTGGATGAAAATCAGTGTGGGTTTAGGCCTCTTAGAGGTTGTCAGGACCAGATCTTTAGCTTACGACAAATAATGGAGAAGTGTTATGAGTGGACCAGGGAATTGTATCTAGGCTTTATAGATATAGAAAAGGCATATGACCGGGTTCCTAGGAGGAAGTTATTGTCGGTTCTACGAGATTATGGAATAGGAGGCAAACTTTTGCAAGCAATTAAAGGTCTTTACATGGATAGTCAGGCAGCAGTTAGAGTTGACGGTAAACTGAGTTCATGGTTCAGAGTAGTTTCAGGGGTAAGACAAGGCTGCAACCTGTCTCCACTGTTGTTCGTATTATTTATGGATCATATGTTGAAAACAATAGACTGGCTGGGTGAGATTAAGATATGTGAACACAAAATAAGCAGTCTTGCATATGCGGATGACTTAGTTGTGATGGCAGATTCGATTGAAAGTTTGCAGAGTAATATTTCAGAGCTAGATCAGAAATGTAAGGACTATGGTATGAAGATTAGCATCTCCAAAACGAAAGTAATGTCAGTGGGAAAGAAATATAAACGGATTGAGTGCCAAATAGGAGGAACGAAGTTAGACCAGGTGGACGGTTTCAAGTACTTAGGATGCATATTCTCACAGGATGGCAACATAGTGAAAGAACTGGAAGCGAGGTGTAACAAGGCTAATGCAGTGAGCGCTCAGTTACGATCTACTCTCTTCTGCAAGAAGGAAGTCAGTACCAAGACTAAGTTATCTGTGCACCGTTCAATCTTTCGACCAACTTTGTTGTATGGGAGCGAAAGCTGGGTGGATTCAGGTTACCTTATCAATAAGGTTGAGGTTACGGATATGAAAGTAGCTAGGATGATTGCAGGTACTAGTAGATGGGGACAATGGCAGGAGGGTGTCCACAATGAGGAAATCAAAGAAAAACTGGGAATGAACTCTATAGATGTAGCACTCAGGGCGAACAGGCTTAGATGGTGGGGTCATGTTACACGCATGGGAGAAGCAAGGTTACCCAAGAGACTCATGGGTTCAGCAGTAGAGGGTAGGAGTCGGGGCAGACCAAGGAGAAGGTACCTGGATTCGGTTAAGAATGATTTTGAAGTAATAGGTTTAACATCAGAAGAGGCACCAATGTTAGCACTGAATAGGGGATCATGGAGGAATTTTATAAGGGGGGCTATGCTCCAGACTGAACGCTGAAAGGCATAATCAGTCTTAAATGATGATGATGATGATGATGATGATGATGATGATGATGATATTAGCATACCTCCTCGTTCCCTCTCTGTCCATCCCCGCCACCTTCCTCTCTGTCCACCTTGTTCCCTCTCTCTCTATCCACATCCTTCACTCCCTCCCTCCATCTCCACCTGTCGCCCCTCTCTCTGTCCATCCCCTCCTCCCCCTCTCTCTGTCTCTCTCCTCCTCCCCCTCTCTTTCCGTCTCCCCTGACCCTCTCCCTCTGTCCATCTCCTCTTCCCATTCTCTGTTCATTTCCTCCTCCCTGTCCCTCTGTTCATCTCCTAACTCACCCTGTGTTGTTCCATCTCCTCCTCTCGCTTTTATCTATCCATTACCTCCACTTTCCTTCCTCTGTCCGCCGGCCGGTGTGGCTGAGCGGTTCTAGGCGCTTCTGTCTGGAACCGCGCGGCCGTTACCGTCGCAGGTTCGAATCCTGCCTCGGGCATGTATGTGTGTGATGTCCTTAGGTTAGTTCGGTTTAACTGGTTCTAAGTTCTAGGGGACTGAAGACTTCATCAGTTAAGTCCCATAGTGCTCAGACCCATTTAAACCTTCCTCTGTCCATCTCCTACGCCCATATCTCTGTATCTAGCCTCTTCTCCTCATATCTGGGTCCATATCCACAATCTCGCCTTTCTGACTTAATAGCAACTTTTACGTACACTCTGAGACATATGTACATGCGGTCTGTGAAATGTGTTCAAGAACTGGGTCAAATGGCTCTGAGCACTATGGGACTTAACATCTGAGGTCATCAGTCCCCTAGAACTTAGAACTACTTAAACCTAACTAACCTAAGGACATCACACACATCTACGCCCGAGGCATGATTCGAACCTGCGACCGTAGCAGTCGCGCGGTTCCGGACTGAAGCGCCTGGAACCGCTCGGTCACCTCGGCCGGCGTCAAATGTGTTGCAAAGTCCTTTGGTCGGATGTGTCTTGTGTCATACTGTATCCACCTTCTGGACAAGTTAATGTCTCAAGAGTGAAATAAGACGAGAGTTCGGTTACTTTTTGAGCAGACTTATAGTGGTTTCGATTTCCTCCTACAGTTACTCCGTAACGTCGCTCAACTAGCAAGGATCAGGTCCATTCCGTAGTATAATTTATGTTGCACAACGTTGATGCTGTGTTCCAAAACGAGAGGGTCTTGGTTTTTGCAACACCTCCCGTCATCGGCAACCAGTTCATTGACCACGAGGTTGAAATGTTGCTTTAATTCCGTCACGCGGCGTATTTCGTTGATGTGGTAGAGACATTTCATACTCATACATGGACACAAACCAATGGTTTCTCTACAGCCACTTCCTTGTGACATGAGTCAGATTTAGATATTTGAGATCATCATCAGTGGTTTTCGACTAATATGTCCAAAAGAATAAATAAAGATATTTTCTTGATGTACTACTTACGTCATCATCACGTGGTAATTATAGCTCGTAACCAAACCCGAAATAACCATAGAGGAGAGAAATATTATATAATGTAATTACTGTTATACACTGGAGTTCCAAACGTAAGGATGAAAGTAATTTCCGAATGACGTGCCTCTCCTGAGTAGTATATCTTGACTTGGACGTTATAAAGAAACAGTTGCTACAATATGGAATGGAAGGCAAATGAATGAGTTACACTTTGTTACCAACAGAAATGACACATTTGTAAAAAGACAATAATTACTCTGAAGTCATAGCGATTTATGATGATCCTCTGGACTGCTCAGGGGCTGGGTGTTGTGTTGTCTTCATTATCATCATCTCATTCCCATTGACACGCAAGTCGCCGAAATAGCATCATCTCAAAAGATTTCCACCAGGCGGCCGTTCTACCCGACGGGAGGCCATAGCCACACGAAATTTCAGTTCATTTCATCATAAATCCCTGTGACTTCAGTGGAATTATTGTCTTTGAACGAAAGTGTAATTTCTGTTAGTTACATTATATAATTCTTTCACTTACCTGCTGTACTATACTGCAGCTGTTGTGTTTGTGTATGGTCCATGTTTCATCGAGCAGCGTCACTTAGCAGTCGCATATCATATGGAAGTTCCTTTCGACCACGTGTTTTGTGCAACACTGTATATAAACACTCCATGTATCTGCACTTTATGGAGCACAAGCTCGGAATTGGACGGCCGGGGTAAAAAAAATCGACCATGTCCATTTCAAAGGATCCATCCAGAAATTTGTCTTTAGTGGTTTAGGGAAACCATCGACAACCTTAATATTGATGGTCGGTGTTGCAAATTCGATTCAGTATCCAACCACTGACTATATTTTTCAGTTTATACCTCACTGTCCAATGTGAAGAAAAACAGTACTAGCATTATCAGTATGTCACTCCATCCATCAATACGTCACTGCAGTCTCAAAAAGATGTTGGTCGAATGAGTAATTCAACGGTTGTGGGGAGTAAACTGTAGTACTGTGTACCCTTAGATGTGACTATGGTTAGTTGTTACCGACGTTTTGAAGTAGGTTATTTGGCAACAAACCTATAATGTGTACAGTATTCTTCATTAATTCGTTCTAGATGTGCACGATGCGTTACACCGATCGATTTTAAGCAGTCTCCGTGGAAGATAAAAGGGACGTACACATAAAAAAGAGCACTCCAAGAATGAAAAATCGACGCATCACGAATAAATTATCCGAATGTGGCGGAAATCAGTAGGTATGACGTACATGTAAAGACAAGCAAATGACTACAGCTCCTGAAATTTGGGTGGTTTATTGGAGAGAAAGGATTTCACCAATTCAACTAGTCAGAAAATGTTCAAATATGTGTGAAATATTATGGGACTTAACTGCTATGGTCATCAGTTCTTAAACCTACACACTACTTAACCTAAATTATCCTAAGGACAAACACACACGCCCATGCCTGAGGGAGGACTCGAACCTCCGCCGGGTTCAATTAGTCAATAACACGTTGGCCCACCTCTCGTCTTCAGGCAAGCAGTTATTCGGCTTGGTATTGATTGATAGATCTGTTCCATGTCTTCCTCAGTGATACCGTGCCAAATTATGTCTAGCTGGTGCGTTAGATGGACAAAATCTCGAGATGGTTGAACGGCCCTGCCCATCATGCTCCAAACGACCTTAAATCGGGACAGATCCGGCTTTCTAGCTGGCCAAGGTAGGTTTAGACAAGCACGAAGGCAAGCAGCAGTATCTCTTCCCAGACATTATGTTGCTGAATTGTGAGCCCAGGATGGCTTACCATGAAGGGTAAAAAACGGGGCGTAGAATATCGTTACTTTGCCGTAAGGGTGCCGCAGATGACAAACAAAAGGATCTAGCTATGAAACAAAAGGACACACCTGGTTGTCGGGCCGTATGGCGGGCGATACTGTTCCTGGTATCCCACCGCTGCCCGAGGCGTCTCCACACACGTCTTTGGTCTGAAATCTAATTGGCTGGAGTAGAAATGTCTTCGGTGATGAGTCCCACTTCGATCTGAGCCCCTGTGACCAGCGAAGACCTGTCAAGAGACGCTCTGGACAGTGGTGGGTTACCAGCCTGACTGTCGCCCGTCATATTACCGGGTAACCAGGAGTAATTGTATGGGGTACCATTCCATTTCATAGCAGGATGCCTTTGGTTGTCATCCGCAGCACCCTTACTGCACAGCGGTAGATCGGCGATATTCTACATCCCGTTTCATTGCTCGTCATGGGAAGCCATCCTTGCGTTCCATTTCAGCAAGATAATGCGCGCTCACCCACGGTGAGGCTTTCTACAGCTCGTCTTCGTACTTGGCAAACCCTGTCTTGGTCAGAAGGGTCGCCGAAACTTTCCTCTATTGAAAACGTTCGGAGGGATATGGATACGGCCCTAACTAGCTCGGGATTTTGACGATTTAACGTGCCAATTGGAAAGAAGGACATCCAACAACTTTGTCAATCAGTACAAAGTCGCATAACTGCTTGTATAATGGCCAGAGGAGGAACAAAACGTTACTGAATTTCTCAATTTGTGAATCCTTTTCACTTGATTAAATCATCCAATTTTTATGAAATTGTAATAATTTGTTTGTTTTTAGATATAAATCAAATCACCCGATATCTGTCCCATTTGTATAATTCCTTCGGGGTCTATGATCTTTTCTTGTTTTAGAGTGTATTTTTAAAGTAAAAAAGCACGTTTTATGCAGTTGCTTGCAGAAAGTTTTATATTTCGGCACGTAGCATTGTAGACGTTCGACAATCTAAGATTGTTACAAACATGGCCACGCCTTCTTTTCCGCATGGACTGGACCAAATCAGAATTATCTCCAGTGATCCATGCCAGTGCGCAAGGCCTGTTTCTAAAACTGTCTATACAATTCTTTTTGTTGTTGTTTTTTGGGGTGTACCGGCGGTTATCAGCGCCCTTACAAATATTAAAAGCAACGAATATGGTTAAAAAGGTTGAAAACGTTGGTGCACTCACTCACTCATTGTATATACAGATGTCGTTTTGCAGAGTATACTGGGAACGCTCATATGTTACTCTAAATCCCTCTTACCGAAATGTGTGATAAGAATGTAGATAAGACGTTCTTTACTTCACTCTTACATGCAGTGAAGTCGGAGGACGCTAGAACAAATAAATAGCAGGGTCGGCATTGTCTTATGAAACTGCTGAATTTTGCAACGAATAATTTTTGTTGGACAGACCTACTTTAGGGATGAATCTTGTCTTCTTTACCGGTAATAATATGAGAATTGGTGGATTGTATCTGGCGTAGGTTCTGTGGGCGTAAATATGACGTGCCTCGCGGAGAAACTTAAAGCTACGACTACAGCACAGACGCGAAAGGTCAGAGCGGCATTCGCTGGCTCGTCTCTCTTTAAGGTTGCTTGTCTCTCAGCAACCCGCCGCTTCTAAGAAACGCGGGGGCGTTCATTAAGAGCAACCGCTATGTGCCAATATATCTGCAGCGGCTACTGTCTAGCGCGCAACAATCGCCGTACGTTATAAACACTAGGATTACCTAGAGATTCTCTCCACTCCCAGCGGCACGTATACAGCAGTTTCGAATTTTTCGTCGTAGCTCACACTGCAAAGTCTGAAGTCTATTCCTAGGAATGTATTTCTTTGTTTCCATTTAATCCAAACGAGTTGACACAACTGAAAAGTTCATTCACTAAAGTCAGAGTAAATGCTCAATTTACGTAAAATATTAGTTAAGAATTTCTTAATTATTTTTATGTTGGTCGTGGGGTGAGGAATGAGTATCAGTGTGGTTACGCCGTCAAAATTTTACAGTCTCTTCAGTAGCAGAAATATACTGCTCTCTTGGTAATGAATGAAAGAATAACTAACATCACAATACTGAAGCAAAAAAAATATACTGATCCTTTGATAGTGAACGAAAGGATAACTAACTTGACAATACTGAGGAGAAAAGAAAATGTTGCTGCAAGATATCTGCTTTATCGTAAGGAACAATAGCAAACAGAAGAAGTTACTCATTCCTTCGTACAGACCACATAATTCCCTTATCGAATAAAATAATGATGCTAAGGGACACATGCTCGACTGTAATACTCTATTAACGTCCGTCAAATACTCTGATTTGAACAGAACTATTAGTTTGATTACAAGATAGGAAGCACAATGCAAAGCGTCTTACAGTGTTTTAATTTACAGTAGAGTACGACGTTATCTCGACAAATCAAGACGCACTACATTTTAGAACCAGAATTATGTAGTAAAAATATGAAAACGACAATATTGGCCTCCGAAGCTCGTAAAAACGTGAAACTTACCCGCTGTCAGCGAATTTGGTGGGTGACGTTGGCGTAGCTGCTTTTGTTGGGTGCACGACCTGGCTCCAAGCCTTCCACACGTCGAACTGCCCAAGACAAGTGCAGTGCCACAGCTGGCAACAGAACCACATGTCTGGCGCGCCTTGCTCTACTCGGCCATGTGTAAGCCTGTGCCTCCGACCTAAGCCACTGCGCCTCCACTTCCCCTGCGGCGCCGCGCCTAGCGCGCCCCCACCACGCCGCCATCCCCTCCACCGCCACAGAGGGCTTGCTGAATGAAGCTCGAGCTGCGTGACGTCAGCGACCAATCAATGTTTCTGCCCACGCTGGCGCAATGTTTCTTGGGACTGGGCCAATTTCTGCACCCTTAGGCACGCCACTACAACGCGAAAAGTGCCGGGAAATGGCTGGTTTCATGCTGTATTGCCTGTTTCTCATTAACCGACAGAGACACGAGTCTGATTTATAGAAAACGCCACGTAAATGAAAGAAAAACACTGCCCTCGTCATACTGGTTAACGTGAATGGGTGTAAATCTATACACGATGTGTACCAATAAGAAATATAACGGCGTTATTAATTATACTATGAATTCAGTTTAACGTCGACACTTATTTTATGAAAAACAGTACTGTGTAATATTTCAGTTCATAGACTGCAGAGAAATGGGAGAATATACAGAAAAAGGTATACATACGCCTAAGGCAACAACAATATTTCTCTGTTTGGCACAGTAAATTATCCATATAATTACAAATTATAAAAATAGATGTATGTATCTATGTATGTTCCACATCTCCTCCTAAACCACTGGACCCATTTCAAGCAATCTTGGTACGCATATCACTTACTGTCTCGAAAGAGTCACTGAAAGGGTAATAACCACCTGTCAATGAAAGGGGTGGGGGTGGGATATGAAAATGTAGTATGACCTATAACACGTGGAAACCTATAAATTACTCATCCAGAATTTGAGATTGGAACACTTACAGACTTGCAACAAACTTTACACATTATTTCAAACTTTTACGAAGCTTTTTCTCACTGACGACCCCCACAAAATGATGAAAGGAAAAAAGTTTATCGCTTACTACATTTTCGCTGTTCATGGAGTAAAAGTGCCGCATGAAGTATGAGGTTTTAATTTATTACTTCTTTCCTGATAATACCATTCGTGAAACATTTTACAGTCAGCATTTACATATGCCACTGAATGAACCAGAAAAACTACATCACTGTACGCCACTTAGTTCAAGAGATACGTCGTCATAAACACCGAAATACATGAAAAACTACTGTATCATGCAAGATATTTAAATTTATTGCTTCATTCCTACTAACTCTATTCACTACACTTTTCGCAGACAGTAGCCACATATAACACTAGCTGTACATGCAAATTTATGTCATTGTACGTCGCATAGTTCAGGAGATACGACTTCATGAACATTGAGCTGCCTTAAAAGGAAACTGCAGGGTGACATTCGCTATGCATTGAGATGAAGTATGCTGTGCAAATATGCGTGAAATATGTTAAATATGTGTGAAACATATTTGAAACGTGCGTATCCGGGCAAAGTCACTGGAAACAAGCTTATCCTTAATCGCTGGAACCATTTCAATAAAATTTGGTGCCCATATGAGACACATCTACATCTACATCTATACCCTGCAAGCCACCTGACGGATTGTGGCGGAGGGTACCGTCAGTACCTCTATCGGTTCTCCCTTCTATACCATTCCCGTATTGTTCGTGGAAAGAAAAATTGTCGGTATGAATCTGTGTGAGCTCTAATCCCTCTGATTTTATCCTCATGGTCTCTTCGCGAAATATACGTAGGAGGGAGCAATATACTGCTTGACTCCTCGGTGAAGGTATGTTATCGAAACTTTAATAAAAGCCCGTACCGAGCTACTGAGCGTCTCTCTTGCAGAGTCTTCCACAGGAGTTTATCTAGCATGTCCGTAACGCTTTCGCGCTTACTAAACGATCCTGTAATGAAGCGCGCTGCTCTCCGTTGGATCTTCGCTATCTCTTCTATCAACCCTATCCGGTACGATCCCACACCGGTGAGCAGTATTCAAGCACTGGGCGAACAAGCGTACTGTAACCTACTTCCTTTGTTTTCGGACTGCATTTCCCTAGGATTCTTCGAATGAATCTCAGTCCGATATCTGCTTTACTGACGATTAATTTTATATGGTCATTCCATTTTAAATCACTCCTAATGACTACTCCTAGATAATTTTTGGAATTAACGACGTCCAGTTGCTGACCTGCTATATTGTAGCTAAATGATAAAGGATCTTTCTTTCTATGTATTCGCAGCACATTACACTTGTCTACATTGAGATTCAATTGCCATTCCCTGCACCATGAGTAATTCGTTGCAGATCCTCCTGCATTTCAGTACAATTTTCCCTTGTTACAGCCTTTCGATGTACTACAACATCATCCGCAAAAAGCCTCAGTGAACTTCCGACTTTATCCACAAGGTCATTTATATATATTGTGAATATCAACGGTCCTACGACACTCCCCTGCGGCACACCTGACATCACTCTTACTTCGGAAGACTTCTCTCCATTGAGAATTACATGCTGCGTTCTGTTATCTAGGAACTCTTCAATCCAATCACACAAATGGTCTGATACTCCATATGCTCTTACGTTGTTCATTAAACGACTGTGGGGAACTGTATCAAACGCCCTGCGGAAGTCAAGAAACACGGCATCTACCTAGGAACCCGTGTCTATGGCCCTGTGAGTCTTGTGGACGAATAGCGCGAGCTGGGATTCGCACGATCGTCTTTTTCGAAACCCATGCTGATTCCTACAGAGTAGATTTTTAGTCTCCAGAAAAGTCATTATACTCGAACATAATACGTGTTCCAAATTTCTACAACTGATCGACGTTAGAGATATAGGTCTATAGTTCTGCACATGTGTTGGGCGTCCCTTCTCGAAAACGGGGATGACCTGTGCCCTTTTCCAATCTTTTGGAACGCTACGCTCTTCTAGAGACCTACTGTACACCGCTGCAAGAAGGGGGGGCAAGTTCCTTCGCGTACTTTGTGCAAAATCGAACTGGTATCCCATCAGGTCCAGCGGCCTTTCCTCTTTTGAGGGATTTTGTTTCTCTATCCTTCTGTCGTCTATTTCGATATCTACCATTTTGTGATCTGTGCTACAATCTAGAGAAGGAACTACAGTGCAGTCTTCCTCTGTGAAACAGCTTTGGAAAAGGACATTTGGTATTTCGGCCTTTAGTCTGTCATCCTCTATTTCAGTACCATTTTGGTCACAGAGTGTCTAGACATTTTGTTTTGATCCACCTACCGCTTTGACATAAGACCAAAATTTCTTACGATTTTCTGCCAAGTTAGTACACAGAACTTTACTTTCGAATTCGTTGAACGTCTCTCGCATAGGCCTCTTCACACTACATTTCGCTTAGTGTAATTTTTGTTTGTCTACCAGACTTTGGCTATGTTTATGTTTGCTGTGAAGTTCCCTTTGCTTCCGTACTATTCTTTCTTCTGATGTGCATATATAGAAAGTAACAGAATAAAAAGTAAACAATCAGGAAATAAATACTATAGGGGTAAGAAGTACCAGCCTCCTATAGGGATGAGAGTGATAACGTTGAAAGAGAAGGGAGAAGGAGGGGATGGACAGCCAACAAGGGGAATGGAGGAGATGGACTAATAGAAGCTTGGAATAAATAAATTCCCGAACAATGCTGGGCGCTAATTTTTTGATAGTCGTTCTTCTGTATTGTCCGACGACTTTACAGTGAGTAATTTTCATCGGTGACATAATGACGTAAGTGAAACTTTCATTTACGATAACCATAACCTCTTAACGGACTAAAAATTTCTGTAAGTCGCAAAATTGGAAGTCAGAGAATTCCAAATCTGAATGAAATTCGAGGCACTTCTCACCAAGTTGATGTCCTTCGATAACGCCTTTGTGGTCGAAGCTGAAAAATAACTGAAAAGTAGTTTGATTCTTTATCAATCCGTGTCTCTTGTTCCGTATTTTTTCATGCTGTTGATGCAGAGGAGTTAGGTAGCGTTCAACTGTTATTTTTCACCATGACCAAGGAAGTTTACAAGGCAAATCCTATCTATAGCCCAGAAAACGTTAGCAATAATGGTTCGGGCATATGAATTGGACTTGTCGTTTTATGGCACAGGTTAACGAAGGTTTCTCGTAGTTAGACACAGTTGTAAAATACACTATGTGATCAAAAGTATCCGGACACCTGGCTGAAAATGACTTACAAGTTCGTGGCGCCCTCCATTGGTAATGCTGGAATTTAATATGGGGTTGGCCCACCCTTAGCTTTGATGACAGCTTCCAGTCTCGCAGGCATACGTTATATCAGGTGCTGGAAGTTTTCATGGGGAATGGCAGCCATTTCTTCATGCAGTGCTGCACTGAGGAGAGGTATCGATGTCGGTCGGTGAGGCCTGGGACGAAGTCGGCTTTCCAAAACATCCCAAAGGTGTTCTATAGGATTCAGGTCAGGACTCTGTGCAGGGCAGTCGATTACAGGGATGTTATTGTCGTGTAACCACTCCGTCACAGACCGTGAATTATGAACAGATGCTCGATCGTGTTGAAAGATGCAATCTCCATTCTCGAATTGCTTAAAACATCAATGTAGGCCTGTGATGTGATAGTGCCACGCAAAACAACAAGAGGTGCAACCCCCCCCCCCCCCCCATGAAAAACACGAGCACACCATAACATCACAGCCAGTTTGTCAATCGTGGTTCTACTATTTCCTGAATTCGCCTCGGGCATGGATGTGTGTGATGTCCTTAGGTTAGTTAGGTTTAATTAGTTCTAAGTCCTAGGCGACTGATGACCTTAGAAGTTAAGGCGCATAGTGCCCAGAGCCATTTGAACCTGAATTAGCACTGACAGCAGCTAAGGAAATTTCTGACCTGTAGTATCCACAGCAGGCTACAATTTACCATGCACTCCAACATCTTCCCTACAGAGCTCGTTACGGTGATGCTTCGATAGTTACAAGGAAATGTTTGGTTCTTCTGTGGTTTGAAGAGAGGGTCCGAGAAGTACTAGAAGGATTATCTACGATTTCATTCCCGTTTACCATTGCATTCTGTGCCTCATTCGGTGGTGAATAGACGTAAAATCACGATCCTCAGACAGTGCCGAATCCGGAAAGAAGAGAGAATTGTAGGACTCAGTGTCATCTGAATTAAAGTTCAGCCCACCGCTTTCCACAGTCATATGGCGGCCTCATGGTGCCGAATGCAGCCTTGACAGTAGCACTAGTACTGGTGAAATGCCGCACCATTATCAGTGCAACTGGCTGTTATTTCGGGTAACCTGTTTCAATAAAGCTTGTAATGGTGGCCTGCGGTGTTTTCCAGTAAAACTTCTGCTGGTCTCGCATAGCTGAACGGTGCTGGTGGAACACTTTAATGAATTCATGAAGTGCTGCCTTAATTTCTATTTACTCTCCTCAATAATATGGTAGCATTTGGCTATCGAACCCACACCCAGTTGTACAGGAAAAGCATCAGCACAGAGCCGCTTACTTGACCCTAATTGCAGAACGGCACTGTTGAATCCAGCAGTGCGCAGGCCGTAGTTGACGATGGCGTAAACCCTTTGTGACGTAAGAATCAGCGGCTTGGTGGATCACTCTATCTATATAGACTACTCATTTCTTGATCCTGTTTCGATGTTCAAACACATTCAGGTACAACATCCAGTTAGCCTTACTGCACATTCATTTCGACGGGCACTGCTTGGTCTGTCAGCTGTATCCAGATATGGAAGAGGTAACTACAGTGTAAATCGCAAAATATTTCTCATTGAACAGTTTCGATGATGGGAGGAGAGAATATGCAACGATCAATGACTGGGAGGGATCTCGTAACATTGCCGAAGTGGATTATCTTCCCTGTGTCAAGGAGGCATCACATTATGGAAAATGTGAGTCTCCCAATACCTCTACATCGGGGAGAGGGCACATTACGTGCATTAAGGCTTCAAAAAGAAGTAACAGGCGGTGGAGATGAGAAACAATGCTTCTAAGAGACTTCTTGCTAATTGTTATCGAGGAGGAGAGACGATGGGTGATGTTAATCATAAATAAATATGGCCACATCACCTTTTGTCCACTCCACTGTGAAATCGTCCACCTGGTAGAGTCTTTATCCTCTTAACTCAGGGATCTCACAATCTTTACAGTTTATCACTTGGAGATATAGGCATAGATGCCTTACCTGTGACAATAGTTCCACCTCTTCCACATGTGTCATGGAATTATTCAGGTTCCACTGAGGTGTGGGATTAATTTTATATCTGGAGTTTTTACACATCTGCCTTTATATCTTGTTGCCTAGATCGCAAACAAAAGGCTGTTGAGAGTTTAGAAGACAGACTTGTCGGTTGTCTTCAGCAGACTTCATATTCCATTACTTCCATGTAGGTGGTAGTATAAGATGATTGGGTGCGTGAACAGACACCACACATGCATATAATTAATTCGCCTGCATGGGCATTGGATCCACGTTCTTCAGTGCGGACACACGAGTACGTCCGACCTCCTGCAGGAATCTCAGAGTGGCGAGTATGGAAAAATGAACAGGGACTGCAGATAGGCATGGGAGTCTCGGTCGCCACTGACGCGTACCGAGATATTCCGCCCATTTGAAGCAAACACTTTGTCCCGTGTGGTGCAGTGGTTATCGCACCTGCCTATTAAGCAGGAGAATCCGGGTTCGAATCCCGGTACGGTTCACATTTTCACTCGTCACCGCTGATGCCGCACAAATTCCTGATACAGCTGGTATTACTAACCCCTTCCTTTTCCATTCCTTTGTGCTTACGTCTTCAATCAAATAATCTTTTTTTATTTATTTATTGCCGTACTATATCTTATTTAGCTTTACCATATTAGGATGCTCAGCGCACCCCTCTCTAACGTTCTCCGTCTCTCTCTCTCTCTCTGTCCCTCCCACCCCCTCTCTCTCCCTCCCCCATCTAAAAATGGTTCAAATCGCTCTGAGCACTATGGGACTTAACATCTGAGGTCATCAGTCCCCTAGAACTTAGAACTACTTAAACCTAACTAACCTACGGACATCACCCACATCCATGCCAAAGGCAGGATTCGAACCTGCGACCGTAGCGGTCGCGCGGTTCCAGACTAAAACGCCTAGAACCGCTCGGCCACACTGGCCGCCCCCCCCCCCCCCGCCACCCTTCTCTCTCTCTCTATCTCTCTCTCTCTTTTACGTCGGATGAGGGAATATGCGTATCAAAAATTATTACTTTCTCTATTTCTATGTGTACTTGTGGTTCGGTTAAGTACATCTGGGCTGTTATCATAGAGATAAATATAACTACCAATAAAAATAATAAATAATAATACACTACTGGCCATTAAAATTGCTACACCACGAAAATGACATGCTACAGACGCGAAATTTAACCGACAGGAAGACGATGCTGTGATATGCAAATGATTAGATTTTCAGAGCATTCACACATGGTTGGCGCCGGTGGCGACACCTACAACGTGCTGACATTAGCAGCACCATGATGGTCCCATCCACGTTTGGCGACATCGCTGTGAACGCGTGTATTGGTCACCGCTATACTGGCGTATCACCCGGTGTGATGGTATGGGGTGCCATTGGTTACACGCCTTGGTCACCTCTTGTTTGCATTGACGGCACTTTGAACAGTGGACGTTACATTTCAGATGTGTTACGACCCGTGGCTCTACCCTTCATTCGATCCCTGCGAAATCCTACATTTCAGCAGGATAATGCACGACCGCATGTTGCAGGTCCTGTACGTGCCTTGCTGGATACAGTTACTACTGCTGCCCTGGTCAGCACATTCTCCAGATCTCTCACCAACTGAAAACGTCTGGTCAATTGTGGACGAGCAACTGGCTCGTCACAATACACCAGTCACTACTCTTGATGAACTGTGATGTCGTGTTGAAGCTGCATGGGCAGCTATACCTGAACACTCCATCCAAGCTCTGTTTGACGCAATGCCCAGGCGTATCAAGGCCGTTATTACGGCCAGAGGTAGTTGTTATGGGTACTGATTTCTCAGGATCTATGCACCCAAATTGCGTAAAAACGTAATCACATGTCTGTTCTAGTATAGTATATTTGTCCAATGAATACCCGTTTATCATCTGCATTTCTTCTTGGTGTAGCAATTTTAATGGCCAGTACTGTAATAAAAATAACAACTACTACTATAACAATAGTAAATATTAAAAATAAAAATAATATTTATCACTTTAGGAAGTGTTTGAAATCATGATCCACAAAAGGGATATTGACAGGAGAGAACAATGAACTGCAGCTTCAGTGACAACCAAGAAGGAGTAAACTGACTGAATGGAATTCCCCTGATAAATCAGATGAATTTGAGAACGTGTCTGTGTCGTGTAGTGCTATAAGGAGGATTTTGCTTTGTTGAAAGCGAGTATTAATGCTGTTCTGTCGAGCCAGAAGTGCCAGAGTCAGTATAAAATAGAGAGAGGGAAAGCAAACAAAGGGTACGGTAGGCTCTACGGTTATATGGACGTAGGTATGATAAATATTCGTAACTAGACGTGATATGGTCAAAAAACGAATGTTACATATGTAGCGCACACATCGCGTTCGTCACCAGTTCCGTGAGCTCTCGTACGGAAGCCCTTGAAGAAAAGTTCAACACAATCAAGAATTGGGAGGACTAGCGTTTCGACAGGCTTCTGTTTGAGTTCAAGAGAAAATAGTTTATTCTTTTTGCGGTGAATGAAGAGACTCGGAAATCGTCTTCCACATTGAAATCGTGCGTTCAATCAACTCTAAGCGATGAGCCAGAATTATTTGCAAGATCTTTTTAAAGGAAGAAAAAATTATTTCTGTACCTTTTAGAATTAGAGATAACGAGTACCTAAATTTGCTTTCGTTTCAGATGGATTACTTTTCAGTCATATTATGTGTCCATTGTAATGAGGCAAGCACGTCAGCGATCACAAGCTGCATGGCGGTGTTTAGATTTTCTGGACTTGCACATGTATCTCTCCTGCTTCTGCCTATTTACGTGGCGTTTTCCTTTCAATTATGACTTAAGCGGTCACGGCGCTTTTGTGTGCTGCTTACTGTCGTTTGTAACACTACTGAGTTACTGTATTTGTGGCAGTATGTAACTATATCTATGCTGTTGATCTGCTTCCGAATAAATATGTCAACTTTGGTAACTGCTGTCCTGTCCACTGACGCGAAGCATGTCTACCTCTGAACGGCTGCAACGAGTTGTGTAGCTTTCTACTTCAGCGTAAGTAACTGGATTTGTGACTTCAGTTATTTGAACCTTCTTCTCCTCGTGAAATATTTTACAGTTTCGATTTCATGTGGCGTGATCGTTGGAGCAGTTGTTGCTGAATTCAACATGTGCCTCCTGCTTCGTGAGTTGCCTTCCCACATCGACCACACGTTACACTCGTTTTGTGTGCAATAATAGCATGGCCATATCACTGGCCCTTCAAACAAAATAGATCCTTTACGACAAAAGGCTGCACTTTTAATTGGAGGAAACCACCTTTATTGCTGCAGAAAGTTCAGAGAGTTGAAAGTGATAGTAAAAGCAGCTCTGTTCTCAAGTTAGTCTAGTCCGCCACGTAATGTTTCTAACGTTACAGATTCATGTCACCAGTTCTTCAGCAATTCCTTGGCATCAGTATTCATTATACAGTGACCAGAGATGCAGTCTGTGCTTGAATAAAGGGAATTTGGTATGTGCATCACAACAAACAATTTCCAGACTTTTGCATTTCAATAGCTGTTCACCTTATTTGTCTCTAGTCGTTTCAATGTTTAGCACCACATTCGTCAGCCGTTTTAGTGATTTTTAGGGTTGTTATTATGTACTGTAACACATTTTAGACATAAAGAAATGATACCTTAGCGAATTTCCATTGTTCTCCGTTAATGATAATAAATATTCACGTACTATGATTCCACTCACTGTGTTACTGTTAGCTGGTGATTTCTCTGGAGGACTAGCCTGAAAGGCATTCTTAGTTAGTAGGGTGTTAGAATCTAATTCACCTATTGAAGACTTTTGGGTATGGATAATCATGATTTTGGTCCTAGAGACTCTACGGAATTAAATATGCACCCAAAAAGAGACCCCCGTGCTAGGGTAGGCCTTATATAGCCGAAGTTCAGCAAATATCTCAGAGGTTTCTTGCTAACGATTCTTTCACCTCAACAGCTATCCACCCCATCGGTAGACAGTGAGGTTGAGTTTTTTATTTTTTATAGAGATTTCTTCCATTCTCGTTATCCAAGCTCTTGCGCCGCTCCCTGTGACACAAAACATTCCGCTGCCTCTCCGCAAGGTGGTCATTATAGTATACAAGAAGATTACAGTCACGGATGATTGGCGGCAATGACTAATCCATAGCTCGTCAACCTCTGGTTCACCAATCCTTTACTTATCCTATAACATGCTGCGTTTCTTCAGGCGTTCGCCATTGGACCCACGAGGCACATATAACTTATAGAATACCACGGCCGTGACGTTACCGGGGCGCTGATCGCCATTTCTATGGGTCTGGCAATAAGATTTAAGATAAAATAATCATTTGATGGAGAATATATCTTACAATTAATATAATTAAACATGATGATGCTAATAATACCGTCTGCTCTCTGAAGCAAGCAGTCT
Organism: Schistocerca piceifrons; assembly: GCF_021461385.2. Taxonomy (NCBI): domain Eukaryota; kingdom Metazoa; phylum Arthropoda; class Insecta; order Orthoptera; family Acrididae; genus Schistocerca; species Schistocerca piceifrons. The sequence continues at coordinate 463,592,277 of NC_060149.1, forward strand.
AGAACTAATTAAACAGCTTTCAGATATCGCTTATAATGGATCTCGTTGGAATGTGCAAGGTGCATATGAAAAGTGCGATGAATGGTTTCAGAAAATAAAGTAAAGAAGAGTTAAAGAAAATACCTTTACTGGTCCTCGACGTAGACACCATTAACTACGACATATGTCTGACATCGGTTGTAATGCTGTTGAAAACTGCAAATGCTTTTCACGGATTCGCTTGAAGCACTGTAGTCGCTTGACAATTCGGCGAAGCGCAAGCCTTTTAGTGCTAATTTAAGATGGAGAAAGAAAAAAATAAGTCTACGGCTAACAGATCTGGAAAATAAGGAGTGTGCTGAAGAACAGTCACCTTGAGTTGAGCGAAGAAGTCGAGCAAGCAGACGTCGCGGGTATCCGACATCGCGCGACCGCGTTGCTTTCAACGATTCCACAGGAAGCGTTAGTTGACATTTTCTAACAGCTTTTCAGACGATGGCAGAAGTGTATTGTAGCTAATAGCGATTACTTTGAAAACCAGTAAAAGTATTTTGTTTGTAGCTCTCGTAGCTCTTGTTGTCTTTATTGACTGAGACTATTCATTGAACTTAACAGACACACCTTGTTTAAAAATTTACTGTAAGATATTCCAGTAGGTCGATCGAAGTGAACTCATGAAGTTATATAACTAAAGAGAAAGAATGGTTCCCTTTCGCTAGTGTAAGGGAAATTTATGACAGGCAGTGGGTAAACATCTCATTCTCCCAGCCATGGACCAAAGACAGAGTAATGTAGGTGGTGTAACACTGTCATGACTTAGGATAGCAACGGTTAATCCACGGAAGCTAAGCATCAAGATATTTCAGCGAGGCATCACTGTTATTACAAAATATCTCTTGTGGAGTATCTTTTCCAAAATCCACTTCATCCGTTGTGTTTTTGTAAAAAGGTAGAACAAAATTTCGAGAATTTAATTATTGGTTGCCAATAAAGATAGTCCACTTTTGAACGTAGGATGGGAATAAAATATGTACAGCATTCGTAACAACGACATCTGTAGCTGGACCTGTTACCTCTGAAAGTGCTTAAAACCATAGAAAATAAACGTAGTTATTAGAACACAACTGAAGATTTTAAGGTAAAATAAGGTAAATATTTACATATATATTTTCAGGAAATTGAACTTCCATGGCATGCACAAGGTGTCAGTATTGTAAAGATTGTGTTTAAATTTGAATAACTAGTTTTTTGAATTGAACACGTTTCTGGAAGTGTTCAGCGAAGTGCTGGCATTTTTTTCCTGTTGAAAGAAGTTTCTATAATTCCAAAATTAGTTGCAATTATAATTTAGCGGAATTACAGCTGCCACGGCAAAGTTTTAAAAAATCATTAACAAAAGTGGACATAATGTCTATAGTCATCATCATCTTTGGTTTTCTACGGCAGTTCACGTTTTGCTTGTGCCTTGACTCTACATGTTTTCTCTAATTTTTTAACAGTTCGTTGTTACTAACTACGTGGAATCATTTCAACAATGATCAGGAATTATAAAGAAAAACTCAGTGTGGAAGAGATTTGAGAAATTCAGGATATCAATGATATATCTCATATTGAAGAACTTCAGTATGCTGACAATTTTTCCTCCGTGGCAGACAGAAGCGATTAACTCTCCCAGGCAATAGATTATCTCGACGTGGAAGATTTAGATCAAGTTAATCATGATGGTCAGCCTGCTTTTGATGTGGTGATGCAGACATAAAGGAACATTAACCACGAGGCTTTATAGAGGAGCTTATCAGCAGTTATGGTGTTGTAATCCTCACAAAGTAATTTGACAACAGCTCAGTCACTTCGGGCTCAAACATCAATGGTATTGGAACCAAGGAATCTGTAGACTTTGGGATAGGAAGAATGTTCCGAGACATGATGTTGTGAAATAGTGGGAAACTGCCATGGGTGGTGTTGGCCAGTATGACTTTTTGATTTCAAGTTATAGAAGATTTACTCGATCACGAATAGGACAAAGTATACGTTTATTCAGGACATTGAGATGGCTGTAACTATTTCCTTATAAGCAGAATTTGGACCTACACAGTTTTCATCAGTATATTGCAAAATCGTGAAACATGGCACGAAAACGAACTATAAAGAAGAGAGGCAGACATTCACATGAGGCTACTCCAGTATAAGTATGCGCCTATACAGCGCTGAAACGAACTGCAACCGGTAGGGGATATCACAGATGATTCTGTGGACCACTTACCATACTCTTATCGGCAGAAACTGACATATAAACGCAAAAATCCTTGGTGCGCGCAGTGAACCAAACGCAAGCTCCTTCTCTGTATAGAAAAAGGTGAAAACTGCTTACCAAAAATCCATACGCAGTATCTTTGCATGAAAAAACAGCGTCACCAGCATCATTTCACATTTTAAAGCTTTTTCTAACAAATATCCATAAATATTTTACAAGAATATTATTTAAATGTTCCATTAAAAACAAATGTCACAGTACGTTTAGAGATTAAAAGACAGAATAAAAAATTCTGAAAACTATGAAAAATTATACATTTAATTCACCGTGTTATCTAAAGTGGACGAACAGTAACTTGGATTTGAATAGTCCAGTTTTGGTTTCTGGTATACGATAAATTTTCTAAAAATAAGTTATGCCTGGAAACATGTTGTGAACACAGTTAGCAATATAGAGGTAATAAATCAAAACGTCGTACATGATGCCGCAGTTTTTCACGCATCTCTGTATTTGACGTCTTATCTCCTGAACTCTGGGTCGTACAACGATATAATTTTGGTGATACGTTCAGTGGCATATGTGAATAATGTGTGAAAAGTGTGTCACGCATACACTTAGTTGTAAGGAGGTAATAAATTAAAACATCAGACTTCATGCGGCAGTTTTACTACATGAACATCGAAAATATTGTAAGCCATAAACATTTTTCCTTCCATCATTTCGTGTGGGTTGTCAGGGAGAAAAGGTTCCATAAATGTCTGAAATTATGTGTAAAATTTGTTCCGAGTCACTAAGTGCTCTTATTCTCAAATACCGGTTGGCTAAATTATGGTTATCCTAGAGTGGAGGGCTATACTGCTTGTTTACTCCCATGCCTTCAGTAAGTAGGTGATTCTTACCCTGACAGCGATGATTTCCATAATAGTAAGTGATGTGTGTTCGCAGTTTGACTAGAATCGAGCCAGTTTAGTAGGACATGTGGAATACACCTACATACGTACATACATACATATATCAATTTTTATAATATGTATGGACATCAGGAATCGTACTTACTAAATAAATGAAGGTAGATTAGGGTTTAACGTCCCGTCGATATCGATATCATTAAAGGTGGAGCACGAGCTCGGAATGTTTCATGTATGGGGAAGGAAATCGGTCGTTTCATTCCATAGGATCGATCCCCGCATTTGTCTGGAGCGATTTAGGGAAACCATGCAACACCTTAATCTCGATGGTCGGAGGTGGATTTGAACCGTCGTCTACCCGAATGGGAGTCCAGTGTGCTAACCACTGAGCCATCTCGCTCGATTTGCACTTACTAGTTTATTTGTTTTAAAAATTTAAAACAGGCGTTTCATATAGTATTTGGTCTGTTGTTCAGTTATCCTCTGCCTCACATCTGTTAACTGTTAAATTTGAAGGAGCAAATTCCTTACATTTATTTCCTTTCATTTATTTCGGATGTATTTTTATTCGCTTTCAACCGTTCGAATTAAAGGATTTTGTGAGGAAACTACAACTTAGTTTAACAATTTGAAGGAAACGTGTCTATCAAGACGACTTAAAAAGTTGAATAAAAGAAAAATAAAGGTGACTCTTTACGTTATTTACCCCAAAAACAAAATAAAAACAGAATTTCATACATTCTGACATCATGTCTGTAACAAGCCAATAACGTATAGCCACTTGCTCATGGAGAGAGCTGAGTTATTTACCCAAAGCTATTTCCAGCCCAGGACACAACAGTTTAAGCTGTACATGTCGCTAGTGTCATAATAACTTTCACCCCGTCAGCCTGAATTAGACAAGTGCTACAGTATTCCTGGTGAACACAAGTCGGATACATATTTCCTCTACGCGTTACGGTTTCCTATAACGTATTTACTACCGATATGATAATCACATCCACAGATCCTTACTGGAATACACTCTTTCAAATTCTGAGGGTGGCAGGGGTAAAATACAGGGAGCGAAAGGCTATTTACAATTTGTACAGAAACCAGATGGCAGTTATAAGAGTCGAGGGGCATGAAAGGGAAGCAGTGGTTGGGAAGGACGTGAGACAGGGTTGTATCCTATCCCCGGTGTTAGTCAATCTGTATATTGAGCAAGCAGTAAAGGAAACGAAAGAAAAATTCGGAGTAGGAATTAAAATCCATGGAGAAGAAATAAAAACTTTGTGGTTCGCCGATGACATTGTAATTCTGTCAGAGACAGCAAAAGACCTGGAAGACCAGCTGAACGGAATGGACAGTGTCTTGAAAGGAGGATACAAGATGAACATCAACAAAAGCAAAACGAGGATAACGGAATGTAGTCGAGTTAACTTGGGTGTTTGTGAGGGAATTAGATTAGGAAATGAGACAATTAAAGTAGTAAAAGAGTTTTGCTATTAGGGGAGCAAATTAACTAATGATGGTCGAAGCAGAGAGGATATAAAATGTCGACTGGCAATGGCAAGGAAAGCGTTTCTGAAGAAGAGAAATTTGTTAACGTCGAGTATAGATTTAACTGTCAGGAAGTCGTTTCTGGGAGTATTTGTATTGAGTGTAACCATGTATGGAAATGAAAGGTGGACGATAAATAGTTTAGATCAAAATGTGTGAAATCTTATGGGACTTATAAATAAATTAGATAAGAATGGAATAGAAGCTTTCGAAATGTGGTGCTGCAGAAGAATGCTGAAGATTTGATGGGTAGATCACATAACTAATGAGGAGGTATTGACGAGAACTGGAGATAGGAGAAATTTGTTTCACAACTTGACTAGAAGAATGGATCGGTTGGTAGGGCATATTCTGAGGCATCAAGGGATCACCAATTTAGTACTGGAGGGCAGCGTGGAGGGTAAAAATCGTAGAGGGAGACCAAGAGATGAATACACTAAACAGATTCAGAAGGATGTGGGTTGCAGTAGGTACTGGGAGATGAAGAAGCTTGCACAGGATAGGGTAGCATGGAGAGCTGCATCAAATCAGTCTCTGGACTGAAGACCACAACAACAAAAATCCACAGGTCAAAAGCCCAGCTTCAAAGATTTGTTTTCTCGGTATCGTTAATAAAACTAAACAACATGAAACTTTTCCCGGAGAACAATTTGTAAAGCTGGCCCAATTATGTAATGTCGCTTCAAACACCATATAGAAAAAGGATGCATCATTAAAGTGAACCATCTGTAATTGTGAGTAATCTGCGTTAACCCCATCTGCCTAGATTATTTTGCTCTGAATTTATCTACGCTGTAACTAACATGTGACAGATACCTATATGGTTATAGTCTTGGCTGATACATTTGCAGTATTAACTTGTGTGATTAGATAACCTGTTTTTTTAAATCGTTTCACGTTTTACAGTATAACGCTGAGCATGCGGCAGCTCCTGTGAGATTGATGTTCCACTGAAACCTACAATGAAGTCAGGTAAGTATTTCTCTTAGTGAGCTGAGCACAGTAATTAAATACCGGAAGAGAGCAAAGTTACTGGCCTTTATACGACGGCTGGCAATTAGGCACACACCTGAAGGATTGCGTAACATTTCATTAGAGACTAACCGGAACAGTGTCAGGTCAAGGTTTATAGTAGTACGGTATCTTTAATTTCCTTCAACATGGTAGCTCTGAGAGAAACAGCGACGAATTATACTAACCTTTACTGTTATTTAATGTGTTTCGTAAGAAGTAAATGAGACCATTTATTGCCAGCGAAGTGAAACGAGGAAGAACATTCACTACTGCATAAAGAAAGCTATTCAAGAAACACTAAACAGAGAATTTCGTCTCCCTAAATTTCACGGCAGAGAATTAGGGTTATGGAGCTCTACTGATACAGTGTTTTTACATTATTTACGAGAGCATCACCGCTGGAATGGATAGTATCATTGTCTGCAGTGCAGTATAATGGCTAACATCCATGATTATGACTGAAGAAAGGATTTCCAAAGTATTTAATCACTCAAGGTGAAGAAGGCATTTTGCAGAACTTTTCAAGGAATATTTCATCTAATAGTATCTGCAAACCCGTTTTCTCAGGCTTTCCGTGACAAGGCACGAACAAAATGTTTCTTAACTTACGTTTGCGTGCTTAGCGACGAATGGTCGGATACACAGCTGTCACCTCGTGGCAGAAAGCATTTACTTTCTGTCACATTACTGGATAGGTTGTCACTGTCTCGTCTGCTCTGGCAAGAAAAAAAGGAAAGGACAAAAGTTACAAATGAATAGCGTAAGATACGAGGTCAAGGCTGAATATCGTCATCTGGATGGTAGATGTGGTTGCTGTAATAAGGGTTTTGTTTGTGTTAAGCCGGCACAATTTATGCTATGGATTAGGATCAAAATCAACTTGAGGGGTGAAATAGTTTTATTTAAATGGTTTTTTTAAATAATTGTGTTCAGTGTGTTATCTATAGAATTCATAAAATCGAATACGGTGACGTCATAAGACTCATCATTCTGAACTGTTTATTACCAATTGTTTCTTGAAGTGATGAAGTTACGTAAAAATCCTTCTCCTTCTCTCTCTGTCGCTGACAAAAGGGTGACAGTTGTCAAACGAAGTTGTATTTCTCTTGAAGACGATCTATACTGCGGTTTTCCCAAAGTTACAACCACGTTCGAAATAATTGAGAAGGCACATTATGTGGCTCTGGATGATCAGTAGTTGGAGAAGCGTAAAATATCTTACGGCCTATTCATATCAGAGGAAAAAAATTCTACATGAAGAACTGCGCACGAGAAAATTTTTGCAAGAGGCCTGATACATTTGTTGAATACTGACAAAAAGCAAATGTAGAAATGGATGTTTAAGCAATTTCTGAAATATTTTAATAACGATGTCACATATATTAAGTACCGTTTTGTTTCCAATAATGACATTTCACATTCTAGGCTAAGCGACACACCAAGCGGTTATTGGAAGTTGGCGACCCGGCACCAAGAAAGTCGCAGAGGATTTTCCCTGCCGGAAAGGAAGAAGGAAAATTAGAGTCTCACGTCGCGTCGACAACGAGGCCTTTATATATGGCGCAAAAACTCGGAAGAGGAAACGACGGGGAAAGATATCGGGCGTACCTATTCATAGCAACCAGTTCAGAATTTGTCTTAAGCCAGATAGTTACTTTCATGGTCCATGGATCATTTTCAAGATAAATCGTAATGGTGTGGAACGAGTCATTTTACATTCACATCGCAAATTATGTACATATATTTGGAGAACATTCGTAAGTTTATACACAGTATACACCATCTGAGAAACCCAGCGTTGTCCTGTTGCAATTATCTACACTGCTCGCCATTAAAATTGCTATACCACGAAGATGACGTGTTACAGACGTGGAATTTAACCGAAAGGAAGAAGAAGCTGTGATATGCAAATAATTAGCTTTTCGGAGCATTCAAACAAGGTTGGCGCCGGTGGCGACACCTACAACGTGCTGACACGAGGAAAGTTTCCAACCTATTTCTCATACACAAACAGTAGTTGACCGGCGTTGCCTGGTGACACGGTGACACGTTGTTGTGATGCCTCGAGTAAGGAGGAGAAATGCGTACCATCACGTTTCCGACTTTGATAAAGGTCGGATTGTAGCCTCTCGCGATTGCGGTTTATCGTATCGCCACACTGCTGCTCGCGTTGGTCGAGATCAAATGACTGTTAGCAGAATATTGAATCGGTGGGTTCATGAAGGTAATATGGAACGCCGTGCTGGATCCCAACGGATTCGTATCACTAGCAGTCGAGATGACAGGTGACTTATTCGCATGGCTGTAACGGATCGTGGAGCCACGTCTCGATCCCTGAGTCAACAGATGGAGACGTTTGCAAGACAACAACCATCTACACGAACAGTTCTACGACGTTTGCAGCAGCATGGACTATCAGCTCGGAGACCATGGCTGCGGTTACCCTTGACGCTGCATCACAGACAGGAGCGCCTGCGATGGTGTACTCAACGACGAAACTGGGTGCACGAATGGTAAAACGTCATTTTTTCGGATGAATCCAGGTTCTGTTTACAGCATCATGATGGTCGCATCCGTGTTTGGCGACATCGCGGTGAACGCACATTGGAAACGTGTATTCGTCATCGCCATACTGGCGTATCACCCGGCGTGATGGTGTGGGGTGCAATTGGTTACACGTCTCGGTCACCTCTTGTTCGTCACTGACGGCACTTTGAACAATGGACGTTACCTTTCAGACGTGTTACGACCCGTGGCTCTACCCTTCATTCCATCCCTGCAAAACCCTATATTTCAGCAGGATAATGCACGACCCCATGTTGCAGGTCCTGTACGGGCCTTTCTGGATACAGAAAATGTTCGACTGCTGCCCTAGCCAGCACATTCTCCAGATCTCTCACCAACTGAAAACGTCTGGTCAATGGTGGACGAGCAATTGGCTAGTCACAATACGCCAGTCACTATTCTTGATGAACTGTGATGTCATGTTGAAGCTGCATGGGCAGCTATACCTGTACACTCCATCCAAGCTCTGTTTGACGCAATGCCCAGGCGTATCAAGGCCGTTATTACGGCCAGAGGTGGTTGTTATGAGTAGTGATTTCTCATGATCTATGCACCCAAATTGCGTGAAAATGTAATCACATGTCAGTTCTAGTATAATATATTTGTCCCCTCGTTCATCATCTGCATTTCTTCTTGGTCTAGCAATTTTAATGGCCAGTAGTGTATTAGCACATCTCCACCTCCCTCCTCTCTCTATCAATCTCCTCCTTCCCCCTCTCTGTATCCATCTCCTTTTGTCCCCTCTCTCTACCAGTCTCTTTATCCACCTCACCTCCCTCCTTTCGCTATCCATCGGTCCTGTCCCTGTCCATCACCTCCTCCTCTTCCTCTCTCTGTTCGTCTCCACTAAACCTCTATCTGCCTAACTTCTCCACCCACCACTCTCCCTCCATCTCCTCCTGCTCCTCTCTTTGTGCATCTTGTCCTCTGCTATCTCTCTGTCAATTTATCCTCACCCCTCTGTCAATCTGCTCCTTACCCCTTTGTCCATCTCATACTTCCCCCTCTAATTACATGCCCATCTCCCCCTCTCTTTGACAGGTTCTTCCTACCCATCTCTCTGTTCATCTCCTCCTACGTCCCTCTGTCCATCTACTCCTCCTCCTGTCTGTGCCTATCTCCTCCTTCCTCCTCACTGTCTGTCCATCTCGCAGTGCTCCCTTCACTCTCCACATTATCATACTCATCCAAATTGGAGGCTGGTGGGATTTCCCCTACTGTATTTCTTTCCAGATTGTAACTATCATGTCTAGCAAATTTTATTTAAATCCTTCCAGGGGTTTAAGATGAGCTTTAAACCATGACATTGCTTGCATACGCACGTGTCAAATACAATTCACATATATTTAACAGGTTTCACAAGTATTTGTACAAATATATCACCTGTATGTCTAGCGAATTTCACCCTGCAGTTCCATTTTCATGCAACTCACTGTTTATGACGTCGTATCTTCTGAACCGTGCTATACAATGATAAAATTTTGCAGGTACATCCAGTGGTACATGTGCCTACTGTCTACGAATATAGTTAGTTGTACAGAAGTAATAAATTAAAATGTCATGCAAGATGCGTCAGTTTTTCACATATCCCACTGTTTATGATGTTGTGTCTCCTGAACTAAGCGTTATCTAATGGTGTAATTTTTCCAGTACATTCAATGGCATATGTAAATACTGTCTGCAAAATGTGTCACGAATACAGTAAGTAGGAAATAAGTAATAAATTAAAACCCCATGCAAGATGTAGCTCTTTTACTGCATGAATAACGGAAATATACTAAGCCATAAATTTTTTTTCTTTCATTATTTTGTCATCAGCGAGAAAATGGTTCATAAATTCTGAAATTGTGTGTAAAGTTTGTTGCATGTCTCTAAGTGCCCTCATTCTCAAATACTGGATAACTTATGAATAAGTATTCTCGCGTCGTGGTTCTTATCCCCACAGAGATCAATTCCAGACAGTAAATGATACAAAGTTTGGTTGCAAGCGGTCCAGCGGTTTGTGTGTGTGTGTGTGTGTGTGTGTGTGTGTGTGTGTGTGTGTGTGTGTGTTCTTGTGTGTGCATGTTAGTAATTCCTATTCATCACTTTTTACACATTATATATACTAATAGACACGTCTATTAGACATTTTTTTTTATATCTGGGTACCGCGCGGTTCCCCCCGTCGAAGATTCGAGTCCTCCCTCGGTCGTTGGTGTGTGTGTGGTCCCTAGCGTAAGTTAGATTAAGTAGTATGTAATCTTAAGGAACGATGACCTCTGCAATTTGGTCCCATAAGACCTTACCACAAATTTCCAAATTCTTATATCTGGCTTTGTTATAAAAAATTTTAGTTGAAGCATTTTACGCCCCTTTCTTCGCTAAAGGCTACCTTAATGTCGAGTAATGAATGTAATTTTTTTTCCTTCTGGTATAGTAATTATGCACATCATAGTTCCTTCTGAACTGCAGTGGGTTATTTACAACAAACTTCGTGAGGGAAAGAGAATAATGTGAAACAGTTATCAGAATGCCCCACTCCTTAAACAGATACCTACAAGATGATAGTGGTTGAGCACCACACACTATTCTTGTAGCACGTTTTCTGAAATGAAGACTTTCGTTCTTAAAGATGAGGCACCCAGAATATTATTCCACATTACATTATTGAATGAATATATTGAAAATATGTCGACTTCCTGATTTGTCACTCCCTCAGATATGCAATGTTTCTATGTGCGAATGTCGCTGAAGTAAGTTGCTTTGGGATTCTGAAATGTGCTTTTCCCGGTTTAAGTAATTTAGAAAATCCCAGAAAACCTGAATGTGAATGGCCCAATGGGAATTTTACCAGTCGTCTTCTCGAAAGCGAGTCCATTGTGTTATTCGCTGTATCACCTCGCTCGGGACCGGAAGAGATACGACCAGTATTTTCTGGGATGCTGCAGTCATCTTTCTTGCTGATTACAGCTTCAAGGGAAAAATGAAATGCCTGACGAAAAAGTAAAACACTCAGAAGGGGAGGAGGAAATGAAACGAAACTCATCGGATTTGGAGGCTGCAGGATATAATTTCAGTGATTACAAGCTCGACTCAGATTTAGAAAGAACGTGGCAGTTGCTTTCCACTCATCGATGTAACGTGGCATCACCTCTGGTCTGGTTACACGCATTGATTGTGTTGGGCAGCGTATAGTGAACCCTGGGACTAGCTGGCTCACAACGTTGTAACTGGTCCTTGATATCCTTGATCCTGCCACTGGGACGAAGTTGAAATCAGAGATGATCCCACACATCTTACATCGTGGACAGATCTGGGGATCTTGCTGGCTACCGAACTACCTTAGTATCACGGAGACAGATCATGGGGACAAGCACCACGTGTAGATGAGCACTGTACTACTGAAAAATAACACCACGATACTGTCGCAAGGATGTCTGTGATGTACCGTTGTACCATCAGGGGTCCCTCATCGCCATCAGCCGTGACCTGCATTCATATCCGATGGTTTTCCACATCATGATGCCAGAAGTAAAAGCGCTACCCCTCTCCAAAGCAATGGAAGACTCAGCCCTCTCCCCAGATCGCTGCCATACTCTCCTAAGGTGGTCATCCGGGGTAGGGCAGAAGCACGTTTAACCACCTAAGGTATTGTGACGCTATTCATCAACAGATCACTCTTCCCGATCACGACACTACTCCAAGCGCAGAAGCGCAGCTGTACGTATTGTGGAGTTAAGCGGCAGTTCACGTATTGGACGGTAATTTCCTATTACGGCTACTACTAGTCTCTGTCCAAATTTGTGTGATGACAAAAAAAATTTCACGCCGTCAATTACTTTTTCTCGGATGTCTGGTGGAAGTGTGAATGGGCTACGCTGTGCTTGGTACACAATAAGGCGACCTGTCTTAAGGTAGACAGAAGAGGTGAACCGGAACCATGACGAAGAGTAAGACTGCCTTCACGTTCCCATAAGCACCATCATTCGGCCACAGTCACATGTGAATGCCTCACATGCCTGGATATTGCGCGATTGGACCATCCGACCAAATGATGACCGACAACGAAGAGCGTTTGAAACTCTGTCACGTGCTGCTAATACTGTCAAACACGAGTAAGCGGCACCTCCGTTTCTTTCATACTAATCCCTCGACATCTGACACAGCTCACGCCCTTACATACCCCACCAGGCCTGGGAGCAACAGTAAGCACGAACAACAATAATGCACTCTGGTGGCCGTACTACCTCTAAAAGAGAACTGTAACACTAATCATTTACATGCCCGCTGATGGTGTGTGCATGTTCAAAGTTATATTGACATCCGACCATGTGTTCGGGAGCTTCACTTGTTTTGTCAGACAGTGTAGTAATCGCTAAACACTACGCAAGTCTTCTGGAAATAGTTGAAAAAACATTCTTCAGTGAAATGTTAATTAGAAAAAGAGAAAAATGTCTTCCATCAGCAAAACGCATGTGACGACAAACTTGCTTTCGCAATTAAAAAATACCGGCAGAGCTTTGAGGTACTGATTCCTTGAGCATTTAGTGTCTTCACCAGTTTGGGGAATCTTAGAATTTAATTTAATATATATTTTGTAGCTGATAAGAATCGTACTTGATGAGTTAAATCTACTGCCGTGATAAATGTTGTACAGAATTACGTCAAAGGAGACTACATAGAAAGAATGGGAATTTCCATTTAAAAAATATTGAGCTTCACTGCCAGGCAGAAAAAGTTCTGTGTTTCGCCGATATTGTTAATCAAATCGTCTATAGTAATTTTAATTATGTACAAGAGTTGATTAAGAGTATAGTAGGGAAGAAAAAGATTTACGTTAGCAACTTAAAGGTGTCATGGTTCACACTGAAAACGAAGTTTAACACACTTCTTTCGAATAACGAAGTATAAATTAAATGAATGTATGAGGTCGCAGTTTTTCGCGGGGACATCCTAGAACAAATTCTTCACGGAGATGTGGCCGCTTTAGATGTATCAGTCCCGAGCGATCTACGATTTCCTGCATCGTCGTCATTAGGACATTCGTTACAGTAAGTCATTAAGTACTTAAGCTGATTGAATTAAACGGTCCAGTCACGTTAGGTCGACCACCTATCAAAAGCCTTTTGCAGTGGGACGTCCAGAAATAGAGCCAGTGAGATTCTGGAAGGTCCCGACAGGGATGTGGAGTCATGCCGACTCCAGTGCAGTGGTCATCTGCACTAGGTTTCTCGGTTGAGAATTCATGACGAGAACAGTCTGATCGAGGTGATCCTATAGACTCTCGATTGGGGTTAAATCCGGGGAGTTCGGTGGCCAGAGGAGTACGGTAAGCAAATAGTGGTGCTCCTCGAAACACGCACGTTCACTGAAAGCTGTGTGACACGTAGCATTGTCCTTGTGGTAGATGCCACCGAGCCAAAGAAAAAAAGACTGTATGTACGAGTGGCATGGTTCTTAAGTATAGATGTATATTTGTGTTGATCTATTGTGCCTTTTAAAATGACGAGATCACTCAGGGGATGCCACGAAAACATTCTCAGACCATAAAGATCATGCCCATTTCGACTTCAGATAAATATCTCCGTTTCGGCATTACCACCATGACTGCACTGTTTACCGCATCCCCGCGACACCTTTTATATACCATTCGCTGCTAATGTTGCCACCTGTCGTCTGTGAGTGGTTACCGCACGTCGGCGTCGAACATTATCGGTGGCGGCATTAGTGTGAGTGGACTGTGTATATAAAAATTATTTTTCGAAGGGCACACTAATCCCTTGTCTTTCCGTTGGTGCTTATGTACCCGCGTCAGAGTCGCGATGGCTTGCAAATATCCTGCGGCAACGCCCTCAAACGGAAACTTTTTGATGGCCTCTTGTATCATCGAGACGTCAAGGCTTCTTGGCTTTGCCATGGTATAATTCGGTACCTAATCGTGGTGGTATAGACTTCCGTCCAGAAACGGAGGGTGACTGAGCAGCCTATTCGATCAAGTGGAGAGAGTCCGCCCGCCGGAGTGGCCGAGCGGTTCTAGGCGCTACAGTCTGGAACCGCGCGACTGCTACGGTCGCAGGTTCGAATCCTGCCGTGGGCATGGATGTGTGTGATGTCCTTACGTTAGTTAGGTTTAAGTAGTTCTAAGTTCTAGGTGACTGATGACCTCAGCAGTTGAGTCCCATAGTGCTCAGAGCCATTTGAACCTTTTTTTTTTTTTTTTTTTTTTTTCGGAGAGAATCCGGCAGTGAATTCCGGCAGTGTTCTTGCAGAAGTGATCGGAATTAACTGCCGAACGGAACTGTTCTACGTCTGAAGAAACAACCAAACGGTTTAGCCTCTGCTACCCTCTCGGCTTGTGTAGCTCAGGACATTATCTGTGCAGCTAACTGGGAGAGTTCTTGCAGAATGTCGCTGAGAGTGTGCTTATGATTTCCAGCTAGATTCTCAGTGAGAGCCAGTTCCAGTCGCACAGCCATTCCAGCTCCAGTCCTCGCAACACATCTGTCTGAAGAGTATCCGCCGCTCTTCGACAGCGCATACAGTGGATAGAGATCTATGCAGTGCATCAACTGTGCTTAGCCTTAGGGTAGGACTGTTACAGGCAATGAGTATTGTACATCGACCTCTTGAAGTTGAGTATTTGTGTGTCACTGAAAAAATGTGTGCTTTTGGACACAGAATCGTAGACACCTCAGCAGTTGTGCTTATAGGTATGTATGCCTGGTCTTTGGTTTGTAGTAGCGTTTACACTGACATCTGCTGCACATCGGTGTTTGCCGCCAATACCCTACGTTGGTGATGAAGTGCAACTACAGCACCTGTAATACTAAAGTTGTCTCACTCTCTTTCTGTGTGTGTGTGTGTGTGTGTGTGTGTGTGAGAGAGAGAGAGAGAGAGAGAGAGAGAGAGAGAGAGAGACGGAGAGGCGTGTTTAAGACGATTTTGGATTTGTCCGTTGATACTGATTTCAGTTCACGTTACTTGCCGTTGTAACATCCATTTCCTACTACGTTTGCTGCTGTCTGCCTAACGTCGGTCATGGTTTCTACGCGCTACTTGGTTCGCGACGGTGACCTGCCTAGCTTATGTCGGGCTACATCAAAAAAGAAGAAGGAAAGAATCGTAGGTGCAGGTCCAAATACGAGCGTACCGTCGGTAATATGGCATGGAGCAGTTATGCTGAAAAGAGGACGATGGCTGATCAGTGACGGAAATGAGAAACTGCATCGAACTAACTTTAGAAATTATTACTGGAACCACAACAACAACGATGACTCTCGACGTTTTCTACGACTTTCGATGCACATTTGTTTCTCTTTTCACGTGCTGTTGTCATACAAAACTCACTTCTACTGCGTATTTTCTGGTTTTGATGGATTAGGTAGTGCGCTGTATCTTGGTGTATTTTAGCCTTTGCTTAGATAGCATTTCCTTGGGGCATTTATACCACTTTCCAGTATTCGTATACCGATTGACTCCAAGGAACTCGTTTGATGCAATATGTTCTTGTCTGATTTAGAGATTATACTCCAGACAATTCTCGGACACAGCTTATTTGGTTATCTCTTTCAGATACTGATATTACTTGCAGATCTCCTAGGCTGTTGTATTGGTTTGTTTCAAATACGACATTACACATGTGTTATACATGCGATTGTCGGAGGTCTAGGTTGTCTTTAATATTATAATGCAAAACCTTTACCTTTACTGGTGTGAAAGCATACATTGAAAGCAACGTTTCTGCACGACTCTACTTTTTTTTTTTTTTTTTTTTTTTGGAGACTGTACCAATTTTTATTTCTTTGTCTTGATCTCTTTGACAGGCGTCGTTGGTACTGGCTGCAGCACCTATTTGATTTG
Organism: Schistocerca piceifrons; assembly: GCF_021461385.2. Lineage (NCBI taxonomy): Eukaryota > Metazoa > Arthropoda > Insecta > Orthoptera > Acrididae > Schistocerca > Schistocerca piceifrons. The sequence goes on from NC_060149.1 coordinate 463,608,381, forward strand.
CCATGGCTCGCGCGGCTCCCCCAGTCGGAGGTTCGAGTCCTCCCTCGGCCATGAATGTGGGTGTTGTTCTTAACATAAGTTAGGTTAAGTCAGATTAAGTAGTGTGTAAACCTAGGGACCGATGACCTCAGCAGTTTGGTCCCATAAGAACTTACCACAAACATCAAAAAATTTCCTGTTTGATTTGTCAGTCTGATTAGATTTTCTAGAATCTGAAGTGGCCTGCAAATCGGGACGTGAAAGAACAGCACCTCGCAGACTGCTTGGGATACATCAGGCACCAAAAATGTGTGGGAATCGTTAAACGGCAGGAGAATTATATTTAGGAGTGCAACAATATTCACATATGGACTGTAACTGTCTGTACACGAATGAGACGATTATGTAGCATGCGAGTTGCTAAAGTTGTCAATTTAGCCTGGTTGACGAGAGATTGGAGTGAAAAGTAGTAACAAGGTATAATCTGAATAGGGTGAAAAGTAAAAAGATGCTGTGTAACACAAGGTCATCACGTTACACATGTCATTATGTCACTATATAATTATGTTACACATAATATTTATGTTTCATCAAGCCAAGAAGAATTCAAATTAGAAAAAAAAGGTGTTGACAATTGTTGATATTCCTGACTGTGGTCGCCACTATTTTGTTTTGCTAGAAGCTCGCCTTGATGCAGCTTGATACACATGAAGTAGCATACGGTACAAAAGTGGAGTGAGGTAAAAGGGACAGATGGTACAGTATGTACCAATCCCGTGGGAGAGTCCACAAATTGTACTGAGTTTGCTTCTGATTGGTCGGCACGTTCGGGTGCTAGGCGCCAAAACGCCTGTGTTATTAAATTTCGCTAGAGTAACGGTATTGCGACCGAAGTGCTTCGGACACCTTCGGGTTGCTTTGGCGCACCTGGGAGACGGAGTACTTCGGCTACGCTAGTAACTCTGTTCTCGAGGGCCGGACACGTATCTCTGTTTTGGGCATTCTGGACGGGCAGACACGTATCTCAGTATCGTGCGTTACTTAGATGTGAATACGTAATAGTCACTCCGTTTCGGGTGTACATCAGAGCCGGACGTGTTGTACTCTATATCGGGCGTAACTTAGTTGTGGATATGTAATACTCACTCTGTCTAGTGCGTACCGGAGAGCCGGACATGTCTATCATATTTCGGAAGTTTGGTGGAAAAGTTACCATACAACTAAGAAAGCTATGTCGACTGTTGTAAAAGAGAGTAAATGTGCGAATATTTGAATAATAACCAAATAATATACACTCCTGGAAATTGAAATAAGAACACCGTGAATTCATTGTCCCAGGAAGGAGAAACTTTATTGACACATTCCTGGGGTCAGATACATCACATGGTCACACTGACAGAACCACAGGCTCATAGACACAGGCAACAGAGCATGCACAATGTCGGCACTAGTACAATGTATATCCGCCTTTCGCAGCAATGCAGGCCGCTATTCTCCCATGGAGACGATCGTAGAGATGCTGGATGTAGTCCTGTGGAACGGCTTGCCATGCCATCTCCACCTGGCGCCTCAGTTGGACCAGCGTTCGTGCTGGACGTGCAGACCGCGTGAGACGACGCTTCATCCAATTCCAAACATGCTCAATGGGGGACAGATCCGGAGATCTTGCTGGCCAGGGTAGTTGACTTACACCTTCTAGAGCACGTTGGGTGGCACGGGATACATGCGGACGTGCATTGTCCTGTTGGAACAGCAAGATCCCTTGCCGGTCTAGGAATGGTAGAACGATGGGTTCGATGACGGTTTGGATGTACCGTGCACTATTCAGTGTCCCCTCGACGATCACCAGTGGTGTACGGCCAGTGTAGGAGATCGCTCCCCACACCATGATGCCGGGTGTTGGCCCTGTGTGCGTCGGTCGTATGCAGTCCTGATTGTGGCGCTCACCTGCACGGCGCCAAACACGCATACGACCATCATTGGCACCAAGGCAGAAGCGACTCTCATCGCTGAAGACGACACGTCTCCATTCGTCCCTCCATTCACGCCTGTCGCGACACCACTGGAGGCGGGTTGCACGATGTTGGGGCGTGAGCGGAAGACGGCCTAACGGTGTGCGGGACCGTAGCCCAGCTTCATGGAGACGGTTGCGAATGGTCCTCGCCGATACCCCAGGAGCAACAGTGTCCCTAATTTGCTGGGAAGTGGCGATGCGGTCCCCTACGGCACTGCGTAGGATCCTACGGTCTTGGCGTGCATCCGTGCGTCGCTGCGGTCCGGTCCCAGGTCGACGGGCACGTGCACCTTCCGCCGACCACTGGCGACAACATCGATGTACTGTGGAGACCTCACGCCCCACGTGTTGAGCGATTCGGCGGTACGTCCACCCGGCCTCCCGCATGCCCACTATACGCCCTCGCTCAAAGTCCGTCAACTGCACATACGGTTCACGTCCACGCTGTCGCGGCATGCCACCAGTGTTAAAGACTGCGATGGAGCTCCGTATGCCACGGCAAACTGGCTGACACTGACGGCGGCGGTGCACAAATGCTGCGCAGCTAGCGCCATTCGACGGCCAACACCGCGGTTCCTGGTGTGTCCGCTGTGCCGTGCGTGTGATCATTGCTTGTACAGCCCTCTCGCAGTGTCCGGAGCAAGTATGGTGGGTCTGACACACCGGTGTCAATGTGTTCTTTTTTCCATTTCCAGGAGTGTACGTTAATGTCGCATACCATCACTGTCAGTCCTACAGATCTTGCCCTCTGTAGTTACAGAGACTGACTTGGGCAAGTGGCATCCTGCAAAAAGCACAATCACGGGTTCGAATTGACAGCGTGTTGACGATCAAAACCGAAGGTAGAAGTGAAAGGTTTCAAGAAAGGTGGAAAGGAGAGATATAAAAGTAATTACCAGACTTATTAAGTCACTGAGTTACTCGCTTAATGATAGCGAAGCACCAGAAAAATTAGCATAGGTAAACACAAGAACTAAATGTGTAGTTCACAGCTTTACTTTCTTTGCGGTGGAAGATAATCCACCTGTAATATCACATATGTGAAGCTTCTACGAGCACCTTCCCAAAAGTGATTTACGGTAGAATGTCTTCACAAAATTGGCCGTAGAAAAGAGACCACTTATATAAGCCTCGTTTGGCCAATTACTAAGAACTGTTCTTCTGTGTAAGACCCCTAAGACGTTGGACTAACGAAAAACACAATTTTGGTGAACAAATGAGATGTGTTTCTTTAGTCCTTGGCAGGGGGTCTAGAAATGAGGAACAAAGTCGAATGGTAGACGTTAATTCAAATGCGTTATGACTTTTGGACACAATTTCTAAGCATCTACTTCTAAAGTGGAAAAAATTACCAAAAAAGAGACGGAATTATTAAATCTTTGTTACGTGTGAGTCACGAAACTTGGCCTCACATATATCTGACGGTCATCATGATATGACTTTGGATCTTCGCTGACATGAAATGATATTTCGTATTGATTACAACTGCTAAAGTTCAACAAAAATTCTTTATTACACAGTTAAGGTCGATACACAATTATTACTTGTCATTTCACAAAACTAGTCCGTGCTGGATTGTCATAAAGTTGTAGAGACAACCTAATAAAAGAATACAAATGGTCCATGTCAAGCAAGTTTATCAGCGTTCGTGTATTTACGGTCCAAAGAGCTATCGAGGAAGATTCAATAAGCAGTCCGGTCACGTATGCGGAGCATCATCGAGGTAGGTACTAGAGCACAGCATTGTAAGAAGTGATTTCATGATGGCAAGGTGACCGGTTTTACTTCCTGCATGAAATCAGAGGCCAGGTGATTTTTTTTTTTTTTTAATCACAGCGCACACAGTCTGTCCCAAAAGTGCGGAGACTGATTTCATTCCATGCTTATAAGCCACGACAGCTGAACTAACAACTATAAGCTACACCGCTGTGAGCAGTCAGTGTTAGGTAGTGGAAGTGTGAGCTTGGTTTGTCAACGTAACAACGTTGTTGTGTCACAAATTACAATGGGGCAACAACACTAAATAAAGTATTGAAGGCGTTCTCCAGAATGTTTTGAAGAAAAGAAAAGGGTGCGCAAAGTTTGTCTCACACACCTTAACTACCGAACAAAAACAACATGTGGACACGTGCCGCCATTTTATTCAGATGCAAAACGCAGACAATTCTTTTCTGTAAAAAATCATCATACATGACAAGATTTTGTGAATCAGTACGAATTTGCCACAAAATGACACAGTGCAGAATTTCACTGAAGCGTTAACGCTTTGACGACATAACCGACATTCAAGCCAATGTGACGCTCGAGTTGAAAAACGTCCCAAAGAACGACTTTTCTGTCAGTTTCGGATGATTTTATGAGCGTTCTGTGCATTGTACTCAAGTGTAATGTTCTACATTATCCCCCCCCCCCCCCCCGATAATGTAGAACACCTGGAGCACTAAAGCCAACATCTAAAAGTTTCTCAATTTTTTTTTATTAATCCAGCCTCGAAACTTTCCTATGACGCGGTATACGGAGACTGTCGACGTCGCTGGCTGAAGATACTGTATTTTGTACTACTTCTAATGCAATGTTTATGTTTTCATGCATATGTCACTTGTCAAAAAATTGGCTCTGAGCACTATGGGACTTAACATCTATGGTCATCAGTCCCCTAGAACTTAGAACTACTTAAACCTAACCTAAGGGCGTCACACACATCCATGCCCGAGGCAGGATTCGAACCTGCGACCGTAGCAGTCGCGCGGCTCCGGACTGAGCGCCTAGAACCGCTCGACCACCGCGGCCGGCGTCACTTGTCACTTAACAGCTTTGTCCTTAAACCTACCCATATGCACTGTGATAATTTCTGTGGAGTAGGGTGGGGGGGGGGGGGGGGATGGGAAAGCTTGAGTGCGTCAACGATGCGGCTAGCCATTCTATTGCGCAACCACATCGTAGGGATATCTATGGAGACGCCAGACAAACATATGGCTTCCGATGTGGGACGTCAACTGTATCAGAAGTTGCATTGGTATCAGTCTGGATGACTGCCTTATCTAGCTATGTGACATTAGCCAGCTTGATGTTCAAGTGTTGGTGCTGTGGCACAGATGAAAACTAGGGGAAACCACTCTTGCACTTCTCGAAAATATATACATCTACTGAGACCGAGCGAGGTAGCGCTATGATTAGCACGCTGGACTAGCAGTTGGGAGGGCGATGGTTCAAATCCGCGTCCGGCCATCCTGATTTAAACCGCTTAAAGCAATTACTGGGATGGTTCCTTAGAAAGGGCACCACCGATTTCCCCCTGTCCTTCCCCAATCCGAGCTTGTGCTCCGTCTCCAATGACCTCGTTGTCTATGGGACGTTAAACACAAATCTCTTTCTCCTCCTATACCGCTAATGTGTAGTTTAATGTGATTGCATCGCTCTGCGTAAAACAGTCCCTATCTAGATATACGTCACGGGGTTCCTCAGGAATTCTGATGGTTCAAATGGCTCTGAGCACTATGGGACTTAACATCTGTGGTCATCAGTCTCCTAGAACTTAGAACTACTTAAACCTAACTAACCTAAGGACATCACACACATCCATGCCCGAGGCAGGATTCGAACCTGCGACCGTAGCAGTCTCGTGGTTCCGGACTGAGCGCCTAGGACCGCTAGACCACCGCGACCGGCCAGGAATTCTGATGTTCTGCTAGTCGGATCGTGGAATGTTAGAGCCCTTAATCTAGTGGGAAGATTAGACAAATTGGAAACCGAAATGGATACGTTGATGTTCGGTGGTGGAAGGAAGAACAGGATTTCTGGGGGAATCAGTAAAGAGTTATTAACTCAAAATCGAATACGTGTAGCGGAACACTACGTATAGGAATGAATAATGCGGTTTAACTGGGATGAAAAGTAAAGTGAATACACTGCCACAACCAAGATAAACACATAGTCAAGATTTGCCTAGTATTTATACCAACGAGCTCCACAGATCGGAAAAAAAACGTATTAGGAGATGAAAGAAAATATTCAGTAGTTAGGAGAAAAGAAAATTTAATTGTGATGGGAAACTGGAATTCGATAGAAGAGAAATAATAGTAGAACGTGGAGTAGGGGAAATGAAAGAGAAGGAAAGATGTACGGTAGAATTTTGCAAAGAGCACAGTTTAATCATTGCCAACACTTGGTTGAAGGATCGTTGAAGAAAGTTACGTAGATGGAAGAGACCTCGAGACACAGGAATGTTTCGGAGTGGCCGAGCGGTTCTAGGCGCTACTGTCTGGAACCGCGCGGCCGCTACGGTCGAAGGTTCGAATCCTACGTCGGGCATGGATGTGTGTGATGTCCTTAGGTTAGTTAGGCTTAAGTAGTTCTGAGTTCTGGAGGACTGATGACCTCAGAAGTTAAGTCCCATAGTGCTCGCAGCCATTTGATTTGAACACAGGAATGTTTCATAGATTATATAATGATAAAAATGAGATTTAGAAACTAGGCTAATAACAGTTAAACATTTCCAGGGGTAGATGTGGGCTCTGAGCATCATTTTAATATCTAAAATACAGATTATAGCTTAAAAACTACAGAAAGGCCGGAGAAAAGAGAGATTGGACCTGGAAAAGGTGTCACAACCAGAGGCTGCTGAGGGTATCAAAGAGAGCATTAGGCAACGACTAAGTGAAACATATGAGAGTAATAAAATAGAAGATGAAAGGAAGGGTTTGAGTGATGAAATAACGAAGGGAACAGAAGAAACAAGGCGAAAAGACAAGGCCCTGTAAATATCCATCAATAACGTACGACGTATTACATTTATCTTATGAAGGAGAAATTATATAAATGCTGGAAACGAATCAGGTACAAAGAGTATAGAATTCTAAAAACTGAGAGGAAGGTGGTTGAAGGTGAAATATAAAAGTGATGCTCGTATGTAAAGTACACAAGCGGCAAGACGCAGTCAATACCTTCGCTGCGCAGTGCCGATGGTACTGTTACCAATGACAGCGCCGCTAAAGCGGAGTTATTGAACGCAGTTTTCCGAAATTCCTTCACCAGGGAAGATGAATGGAATATTCCAGAATTTGAAACACGAACAGCTGCTAGCATGAGTTTCTTAGAAGTAGATACCTTAAGGGTTGCGAAGCAACTCAAATCGCTTGATACGGGCATGTCTTCAGGTCCAGATTGTATACCGATTAGGTTCCTTTCAGATTACGCTGATACAATAGCTCCCTACTTAGCGCTCATATACAACCGCTCGCTCACCGATTGATCTGTACCTACAGATTGGAAAATTGCGCAGGTCGCACCAGTGTTTAAGAAGGGTAGTAGGAGTAATCCATCCAACTACAGATCTATATCATTGACGTCGGTTTGCAGTAGGGTTTTGGAGCATATACTGTATTCAAACATTATGAATCACCTCGAAGGGAACGATCTATTGATACGTAATCAGCATGGTTTCAGAAAACATCGTTCATGTGCAACGCAGCTAGCTCTTTATTTGCACGAAGTAATGGCCGTTATCGACAGGGGATCTCAGGTTGATTCCGTGTTTCTGGATTTCCGGAAGGCTTTTGACACCGTTCCTCACAAGCGACTTCTAATCAAGCTGCGGGCCTATGGGGTATCGTCTCAGTTGTGCGACTGGATTCGTGATTTCCTGTCAGGAAGGTCGCAGTTCGTAGTAATAGACGGCAAATCATCGAGTAAAACTGAAGTGATATCAGGTGTTCCCCAGGGAAGCGTCCTGGGACCTCTGCTGTTCCTGATCTATATAAATGACCTGGGTGACAATCTGAGCAGTTCTCTTGGGTTCTTCGCAGATGATGCTGTAATTTACCGTCTAGTAAGGTCATCCGAAGACCAGTATCAGTTGCAAAGCGATTTAGAAAAGATTGCCGTATGGTGTGGCAGGTGGCAGTTGACGCTAAATAACGACAAGTGTGAGGTGATCCACATGAGTTCCAAAAGAAATCCGTTGGAATTCGATTACTCGATAAATAGTACAATTCGCAAGGCTGTCAATTCAACTAAGTACCTGGGTGTTAAAATTACGAAAAACTTCAGTTGGAAAGACCACATAGATAATATTGTGGGGAAGGCGAGCCAAAGGTTGCGTCTCATAGGCAGGACACTTAGAAGATGCAACAAGTCCACTAAAGAGACAGCTTACACTACACTCGTTCGTCCTCTGTTAGAATATTGCTGCGCGGTGTGGGATCCTTACCAGGTGGGATTGACGGAGGACATCGAGAGGGTGCAAAAAAGGGCAGCTCGTATTGTATTATCACGTAGTAGGGGAGAGAGTGTAGCAGATGATACGCGAATTGGGATGGAAGTCATTAAAGCAAAGACGTTTTTCGTCGCGGCGAGATCTACTTACGAAATTTCAGTCACCAATTTTCTCTTCCGATTGCGAAAATATTTTGTTGAGCCCAACCTACATAGGTAGGAACGATCATCAAAATAAAATAAGAGAAATCAGAGCTCGAACAGAAAGGTTTAGGTGTTCGTTTTTCTCGCGCGCTGTTCGGGAGTGGAATGGTAGAGAGATAGTATGATTGTGGTTCGACGAACCCTCTGCCAAGCACTTAAATGTGAATTGCAGAGTAGTCATGTAGATGTAGATGAAGATAATTCGCAATACTGCGAGACGAAATTTACAGCGGACAGTAAGACCGAAGACGAAGCGAAGCACATTGACTAGGTAATATTCTTTCAGAACTATTAAGGTAACTTAGTAACAGTTAGGCCTGGTAAGCGAGATATGTGAAACAGGAAAGGTACTCTCAGATTTAAAGAAGACAGCACAAAATAAGCAGGTGCTGACGCTTTTACTACCGCACTATCGGTCATGGTTGCAAAGTACACTGACCATGTAAAACTTTTCAGATACTTTCTGACTACCATGTGTATACTGTGCGTATCATATTTCCCAGCTGCGCTTAAAAGTTATCTTGTTTGAATCGTTTAACCCAACCAGGCAATAGAGTGGCTGATGTGATTTTTCTATAAATTCTTCTTAATTTGATATAAAAGTTTCCCTCTCAGTCGACAGGTTTCGTGCTCTTCGATGAAGAATAGGGACAAAAGTTTTTACGATTTACCATGACAAATCATAATTGACCACTGGATCAACTCCAATAACAGACGTTGACCTTGTTGTCTCACACTAAACAACAACGCAACGAACACAACACGGTGCAATGAACATTGCATCTCTGCTGCCTTAGCAAAAAAAAGACCTGCTACTTAACTCTTACATAGCTATTTCTTTCCTGGAGGCAATCATCTGGAGTATAGTGGTGGTTATGTTACCATACAGTAATTGCCTAACCAATCCACAGCCGATACCTTATTACCTTCATGAATGGAGCGTGGAAAAAGTGACTGTCAGTAGACCACTGCATAATCTATAATATCTCTAATTTAACTGATGTGCTCATTTCGAATTATAGGCAGGGTAGTTTAGTAAAATATACTAACCGACCGTTAGCATATTTCTCGTGATAAAGGGAAAAAAACATGTTTACTATGTAAATTATGAATAATTCTTGGACTCATGCGCTCTGAGAGATAGTGACTTTGAATGTGTCAGTTTACGATTTGTCGAAACCAAGTGCAAAATAAACAATGCAAACTGGCATAACGCAAAAACGTACAAGATGCGTTACCCCAACATGACATACAACCTCTGTACCACTAATTGCATTAAATAGCGGTGCATGTCTTAAATTTTCTTAGACCTTATAATCCTGGACTTGACGCGTGATGTAAGTTGAATGATACACTAGGACGCAGAATGGAAAAGGTAGCCTTCGCAATAACAACGACGAACTAATCTTTTTTGTTATTAGGCAAATATATTGTCGCCTGGGTGTTAGGAAGGCAAATATATTATAGTGCATATTGAGTAAAATGGTACCTGGCAGCCTGTCCACTCAGTGTACTGGAGAAGTTAACAAATAACACTTCTTCCAGATGTAGGTAATTGACCTACCATTACATCGTGGTACTGTAATGTGTATAAAAACCAACACTGGTTTTCAACGTTCTAGCTTTTTTTCCTCATTTCAAATACTACAGGTTCACATTGAAGCAGCATATGATCAAAATGTGAGACAACAATGTCCATACATGCAACAAAACACGCCTATATGAATAGCACACGTGTTCCGTCATACCAATAGTGTAATCAAAGATAAGGCGTCTCTGTGCCTGTTAGTGCACAATGTATCCCATTTATTCATGTTCGGGATTAATTGCAAGTCCTCCCACGAAGCGAAAGTCCTCTGCAAATGATCATTAATTCTTTAAAATCTTCTGGCATATTCACTTCGTTATATACGACAGTAGCGTCCGCGAAGAGTATCATGGAGATTTCTCAGTTATCAACGGATTACTGGTGTGTGTAGTGAACAGTGACGGTCGTATATCCCTTCATAGGAGACGCCAGAAGGAAGTCAGTATTGAACTGTGTGTGTGTGTGTGTGTGTGTGTGTGTGTGTGTGTGTGTGTGTGTGTGTGTGTGTGTGCGTGGGGAATTGCCTACTCGATCTCACAGACAGATAGAAAGAGCTGAATTTTAATATTATCGCTACTTGCGGAATAGTCGCTGCAGCCTACAGGAATGTTCCGGACCCTACGCTAGGAGATAAATACTTACAACTAATTGACGTCAACAATAAAGTTATGTGTATCTGTCCAACAATTCTCATCGAAATCGGGAACGAGAGTACCGTTCCCCATCATGTAGAACACATCGTAGTTTCATCGACTTAAATACGGCTTACGCGTGGTGTCACTGTTGATTTATAAAGGCATGCTTCTGAAACACGTCATTTGCTGTCAGAACTAGCCAACAGTATTGCGTACGATGTGAAGAGAACTTTTTCTCGTGAATCTGGACTTCACGGGCGTGGAGAAACGCGGGACGCCGAGGGAGCAGTGGTAGGGCAGGGTTGTGGAACTGAATGAACGCCGGCTACGTGCGCGGGCTGCAGCCGTGACGTCACGGCGGCGCGCCGCTGACGTCAGACCGCTGTGTGGCTCATCGGCACGCTAATTCGCATTGATCGACGCTGGCCACACATCTACTGTGGTTAGGGCCCTCCAGCTTGCCGCTTACCGCACCAACGACCTAATCCCTCGGTTTGCACAACACGTTTATGCGACACCTTTACAAATAACGACATTTGAGTTGCGCTTTGTGACACCATCGCGTGTAGCGCACTGATAAAAATTCAAAAGGACAGCACGCTTTGATTTCTGGTTTAATTTGAGTTTTGTACTAGAGCCAGGAAAAAATTCTTCACCCTGCACTAAAGCAGCATGGTCCCACATTTATCTTGACCACCAAAACTAATTTTTTGTCCAGCCACCAGTGGGACATTAACCAGAATTATTGCCTTTCATGACCACGCAGTTGACCGCCCCACAAACCAAACATCATCATCATCTGTACTTTGGCTGATAATGATAGGCATCAAGAAATTCTGCGTAACAGGGTATTGTAAATTTTGTGAAGATTATAGATCCATAGCATTTCATACCAAAAGGTACGTTAGATTTTACACAAATATATCTGCAATTTTTATCCGTGATGGATATGGAATTGTTATGACTACCGTCCAAAATAAAAATTAATTACACGGTGAGAACAGAAGATGAAGAAATAAGTAATCAGACGATTGGACAAAGAGAAACAAGAGAACAATGCACCTTGCCCATCAATGTGCCTTCTTAACCGAATATTAATGATTCTGAATTATGAACCGCTAGAAATTCAACCTATACATTTGAACTCATACTCTCTGAATTCTCCCCATTCCTTTATCTGAATTCATGTATGACTGGTAACTTTCTCAGTCCAGTGAAGAGGCGGTTTGGCTTTACTAAAATCTTTCCAGAAAAATCATTCAGGGATGGGATCTGCTGCCGGCTGGTGTGGCCGCGCGGTTCTAGGTGCTTCAGTCTGGAACCGCCTGACCGCTACGGTCGCGGGTTTGAATCCTGCCTCGGGCATGGGTGTGTGATGTCCTTAGGTTAGTTAGGTTTAAGTAGTTCTAAGTTCTAGGGGACTGATGACCTCAGATGTTAAGTCCCATAGTGCTCAGAGCCATTTTTTGGGATCTACTGCCTAGAAAGTTGTTGGGCAAAGTACATTGATGTAAAAGGTGACAGTATTGGAAAGGCTAAAAATCTACAGTTTATCATTACCAAGTCCTTGACTATGGCAGACAAAGCTTCAACAAAGACAAGTAATACATTATACTACGTGTAAAGCAGTAAGTTGTGCAAGGTTCAGAAGGGTTAAGTAATCATACAAAATCTGAATACTATTCGATTGAATCATTTCATGTAATTATACTTAATAAACTGAATGCCACCCTCCTCTCCCCGCCTCATTCCTAATTAACTATGGACCTTGATGTCGTTAGGGTGGCTTGAGTGTCTCAGCGACACAGATAGCCGTACCGCAGGTACAACCATAGCGGAGGGGTATTTGGTGAGAGGACAGAAACATGTGGTTTCTGAAGAGGGGCAGCAGCCTTTTCAGTAGTTGCAGGAACAACAATCTGTATGATTGACTGAACGGGCCTTGTAACAGCAACCAAAATGTCCTTGCTGTGTTGGTACTGCAAACAGCTGAAAGCAAGGAGAAATTACGGCTGTAATTCCCCGAGAGCATGTAGCTCCACTGTGTGGTTAAATGATCATGGGGCCGTCTTGGGTAAAATATTCCACAGGTAAAATAGTTCCACATTCGGATCTCCAGGAGGGGACTACTCAGTAAGATATCGTCTCAGAAGAAACAAAACTGGCACTCTACGGATCGGAGCGTGGAACATTAGATCCCTTAATCGAGCAGGTAGGTTAGAAAATTTAAAAAAGGTATTTGGATAGATTGAAATTAGACATAGTGGAAATTAGTGAAGTTCGGTAGTACGAGGAACAGGGCTACTGGTCAGGTGAACACAGGGTTATAAATAAAAAGTCAAATAGGTGTTTAATAATGAATAAGAAAATAGGTATGCGGGTAAGTTACTATGAACAGCATAGCGAACGCATTATCGTAGCCAAGACAGACACGAAGCCCATACTTACCACATAGCACAAGTTTATACGCCAACAAGCTCTGCAGGTGATGAAAAGATTGAACAAATATGTGATGAGAGAAAAGAAATTATTCAGGTGGTTAAGGGAAATTAAAATTTAATTGTCATGGTGGGACTGGAATTCGATAGCAAGGAGAAGGAGAGAAGGAATAATAGTAGGTGAATACGGACTCGAGGAAAGGCATGAAAGAGGAAGCCGCCAAGTAGGATTCTGCCCAGAGCATAATTTAATCATCGCTAACATTTCGTTTAAGAATCATGAAAGAAGGACGTAAACGTGGAAGTGATCTGGAGACACAGGAATGTTTCAGATTGGTTGGATACTACCGGAAAAAAATCGCATTACCAAAAAGTAATTAATGTAGACTACAGAAATTTCGGGAATACCTTTGTCTAGGCAACCTCTTTAAGCGATTAACATGACAAAATCACGGGTTAATGTAAGTGCGAGATAAGCCATTGTAAATGTGAAATGCTGATACATTAATAACAGGTGTAACTGCCATATTGTTGTAAATGTGGTTCTCGGGCCACACGTCGGATGTCGTGAAAACTCCACTACATTTCATCGACGCAACTGAAGACGGAATATTTCGACGAGAGAGCACTCCAGTCAGCGGAACTGAAACCTACGTGCTTTCGGCGATGTGTGGATGACACCTTTGTCATGTAGCCCCCCGGCACAGTGTCGTTGGATTCATTTTTTCAAAACCTAAACTCTATTCATTCAGACATCAAGTTCACGCTGGAGATCGAGAAAAAAGGCGAACTACCGTAAACCTACACACACACTTGCAGGCCACCATGTGTCAACATCATGCACAACGAAGTGGCGTGCTTAGGACTTTAGTCCACAGAGCACGAGACATATCGGATTCTGACCACTTGTCTGATGAACTATCCTACCTCCGTACCGTAGCTAGAGAAAGTTAGGAGCTGGAAGAAAGTGATGAACATAGAAGAATGGTCGTTTTGCCATAATCAGCGAAAATAGGTAAATTATTAGAGAAGGCTCATTGAAAGATGATCTTGGTTTAAGATGGCATGGTATTTATAACATTTTCTGAAGCTACAGGATGTCATACATTGGATAAACTTGTCGCACCACAGAGAATAGGTGTGTCGAACATCGACGACACCCACGACTTGACCAACTAGAGAAATCTGCAGTGGCCGAATATTGCATCAGTACAGGACATTGTATGAATTAAAAAAAACTCCGAAATTCTGTCATCAACGTCTTCATACTGGCACAGCATTATTAAAGAAGCAGTGGAAATTTGAAACTCGACTAATTTGCTTAAAAGGGCCACAGGATAGCAGCTCGGCACGGTATGGGATCCAGCACTGGCCATGTTAAAATCGCAGCGAACACGCGGGATCACGCTCCGGTGGCAACTTACACTGAAGAGCCAAAGAAACTGATATACCTGCCTAATATCGTATAAGGCCCCCGCGAGCACGCAGAAGTGCCGCAACATGATGTGGCATACAGTCGACTAATGTATGAAGTAGTGCTAAAGGGAAAAGTGACACCATGAATCCTGCAGAGCTGTCCATAAATCCGTAAGAGTACGCGGGCGTGGATATCTCTTCTGAATAGTATGTTCCAAGACATGCTAGATATGCTAGATAATGTTCATATCTGGGAAGTCTGGTGGCCAGCAGAAGTGTTTAAAATCGGAAGTGCGTTCCAGGAGCCACTCTGTAGCACTTCTGGACGTGTGCGGTGTCGCATTGTCCTGCTGTAATTGCCCAAGTCCGTCGGAATGCGCAATGGACATGAATGGATGCAGGTGATCAGACAGGATGCTTACGTATGTGTCACCTGTCAGAGTCGTATCTAGACGTATCAGGGGCCCCATATCACTCCAACTACACTCGCCCCACACCTTTATAGAACCTCCACCAGTTTCAACAGTCCTCTGATGACATGCAGGGTCCATAGATTCATGATGTTGTCTCCATAAGAGTACACGTCCATCAACTCGATGCAAGTTGAAACGAGACTCGTCCGACCAGGCAACATGTTTCCAGTCATTAACAGTCCAATGTCGATGGGACCAGGCGACACGTGAAACTTTGTGTCGTGCAGTCATCAAAGGTGTATATTGTGTATTGAACCAGGTACCTAGAAACGACGGAGAGGCTCCGCCCCGCCGTAGCCCTCAGTGGTTCACCACCCTACAACTGGCCAGAGCGGTCCACCCACTCCTCCGTCGCCCCACACCGAACCGCCCTAAAGCCCATTCACAGACTGGCCGGCACACCGGACCTCGACACTAACACGCCGGGCGGATCCATGCCGGGGACCGGCACGTTTCCCACTCGGGAAGCAGTGCGTTAGAGCGCGCGGCTAGCCAGGTGGGCAGTCATCAAGGGTACGTTAGTGGGACTTCGGCTCAGAAAACCCATATGGATGATGTTTCGTTGACTGTTTCGCCTGCTGACACTTGTCGACAGCCCAGCATTCAAATCTGTGGCAAATTGAGGAAGGGTTTCACTTCTGTCACGTTGAATTATTCTTTTCAGTCGTCTAGGCGCTTCAGTCTGGAATCATGCTGCTGCTACAGTCGCAGGTTCGAATCATACCTTGGGCATAGATGCGTGTGATGACCTTAGGTTAGTTAGGTTTAAGTAGTTCTAAGTCTAGGGGACTGATGACCTCAGATGGTCCCATAGTGCTTAGAGCCATTTGAAGCATTTCAGTCGTCGTTGGTCCAGTTTTTCCAGAATATTTTTCCGGCCGCAGCAGTGTCGGAGGTTTGATATTTTACCGGATGCCTGATATTCACCGTATCCTCGTGAAATGGTCGTATGGGGAACTCTCCACTTGATCGCTACCTCGGAAATCCTGTGTCCCATCGCTCGGTTGCCGACTATAGCACCACTCCTTTTTTTCTTTGTTGTACTTAAATTCCCCATCCGGGGTGCGCTGGCAGCAGAATATGCACTGCTCTTCAGCCGAAAGACATTAATTATACAATAGAAGACATTTAAAATTACAAAGGAGAAAATATAGTGTACATAAATATAAAAATGGGGAACATAACGGAAGAGAACAGACAAAACTGGGGCGACTGTAAAATGGAGAAAAGTATTGTGCACAATAACCTCACAGTGGGACCACTAAAAGAACACAAGGCGAAGTGTGGCTGAAGCATAAAAGTAGCGATGGATGGCGTAGCACATAACGATCACTAACAGTAACACTATGTACAAGTCCAGCACACAATTAAAATTACAGCTCTGGATGCACAGGAGAACAGTACCAAACACAACACTGACATAGCACACTAATGACGATGAGCAAATACAGGATCTGCCAGTGGCAAGGAGATGAGGGAGAAAGGAAGAAGGGAGAAGGGAGGGAGGGGTGGAGAGTGGGGGAGACGGGTGGGGGCGCGTCGAAGAGGGCTGGGGAGGGAAGGACGGGAGAGGGACACAGTTGAGAAATAGGTGCAGGGACTCAGGGGGAGAAAGGAAGAAAATCCGCTCTGGGAGGAGGAGGGGAGAGGAAAAGGGGGCCCTGGGGAGGGGATGTAACAAGGCCAGGTTACAGTTGGAAGGAAGGGTAGATGTCATGGCGAAGTGCAACATTCGGGAGGGGTCATGGAGAGTCTGGAGCTGGAGAGAGGGAGCGATACAGCAACAGAGGTGCTGCAACAGGCCAGGGGTGGAGTGGAAGGTGGAAACCAGGGGGTGGGGGGGAGGGAACAAGCCTGTGGGCAGTGCGAAGGGTGGGGAGATGTTGGAGGAAAAGGAGGAGGTGGGGGAAGGGGATGAGGTCATACAGGAGTCATGTGGGGGAAGGAAGGTGGATATGAAAGGCAAGAGGGAGTGCATGGCATTTGAAGCTGTGGGATTTGGAGGGCCTTGCAAAAACGGGGGGGGGGGGGGGCAGAGATCCAGGCAATGCTGGCATAACAGAGGATAGGACGGATGAGGGATTCGTATGTGTGGAGGATGGTGGAAGGATGCAATCCCCATGTCCAGTCAGACAGGAGTTTCAGGAGGCAGAAGCAGGAATGGGCTCTCTTCTGGATAGTCAGTAGGTGGGGGTCCAGGTGAGGCCAAGGTATCTCAGGGTGGGACGACCATAAATGGTGACGTAGAAATCGTTGAGACAGAAGGAGCCAGTGGTGTGGCCTATGATGATTGCCTGGGCTTTGGAGAGGTTGAGACGAAGGAACCACTGGTTACACCAAGTGGTGAAGTGGTCGAGGTGGGTTTGGAGGGTGCGTTGGGACCATTCAAGGGTAGGACAGACAGGCAGGAAGGTGGTGTCATCAGCATATTGGAGAAGGTGGAGAGGTGGGGATGGCTTGGGCATATTGGCGGTATACAGGAGATAGAGGAGAGGGGAGAGGATGGAGCCCTGGGGGACGCCAGCAATTGGATAAAAGATACGGGCTATAACACCACATTGAAACTCACTTAAATCTTGATAACCTGCCATTGTAGCCGCAGTAACAGACCCAACAATTGCGTCTGACACTTGTTGCTTTATATAGGCGTTACCGACCTTATTCTGGCTGTTAAGATACCTCTGTATTTGAATACGCATGCCTATACCAGTTTCTTTGGCGCTTCAGCGTAGATATTTGGTTGACGGGCACACGCCAGCGGTGACACGTGTTTTGGCAGGCGATTCCCAACAGAGGGAGCTGGGGCGACCGACGGCAGCGCACAGCTAGACTGACGGCCTCTGCGCGTGCGTTCGTCTTCCGACAGGTAGCGTACCTGTCTCTCTCGCTACTAATCCGCATATATGCACTATTGGTCATTTAAATTTGGCGCGTTGACGCCTGCGCAGTTTCTTCTCTGACTGCCATAAATAGAAGGCGTCGGTGACAGTTTGTGCTTGAACCTGTACCGCCGAAGTTTAGGATGGGTCTTTAAGTCCCACCACCACAACTTCACCGTGCGTGCTCTCCAATGATGTAGTTGGAATGACGTAATTGTAGAGTAGACCAATTTTACCCTTACACCAAGATAGTAAGGCCGAGATCTGCCGATGACACTGTACCTCAACCCACCACATAAAGAAAAAAAGAGAAAAAAGAAAAAAAAAGAGTCAGCCTGAGCAGTGTGTCCGCTGCATCTGAAGATGTCGGTCTGTTGCGCGCAAGAAATATTGTGGAGTCTTCACAACAACATTCGAAGTGCATGCATTGTATTTTACAGGTGCCGGATGTGAGTCTATGGGATGGAATTCCATGCCTGTTGCACTTGGTTGGTCAATACAGCGTCATGTAATGCTGGCTGTGAGTGACGCGGGAGTTATCGTCCGATGATGTTCCATGTGTGCTAGACTGGAGACAGATCAGTTAATTGAGCAGGCCAAAGCAACAGGTCGACACTCTGTAGAGCATGTTGGACTACAACAGCAGTACGTGGGCTAGCATCATCCTGTTGGAAAACACCCCCTTAATACTGTTCACCACGTAGAGAGGCTACATTCCTGCCAAGTCTTTCTCCAGTATCGTAGAAGGATCATCCAGCTTCTCGTAGGCCTATTACACGACCTCGTTCAGAGTCAATAAACTGTTGACAATGGCGTCTTTGTCGCCTTAAAGGCAGTCTTGAGTAACATCAACACACCGCGTCCAATCTCAAACGTAACTAACGCTCAGGGCCAATACATCGTGTATTTAAAGCAAATCCGATTTGCATGCTCATATTGAAGTTTGGAGCGCTGCACTTATGCGACTGGAGCGAAATTTGAACAGAAATCATTTTTCAGATGTACAACCACGCCTACCAACTTTCGTTTATCTCATACAACTCCTTCTTGATGTGATTTTTTATCGACCATTTATAATGGTAAGACAGAGAATTAGGAACGAGATTTTAAACTGTAAGACATTTCCAAGGAGAGAAGTGGACTCTTACCACAGTTTATTGGATATGAACTATAGATTAGAACTGAAGAAGTTGGAAAAACGTAGAAAACTGAGAATATGGGACCTGGATAAGTTGAAGGAACCAGAGGTTGTTAGGAGTTTCACGGAGAGCATTAGGCACCGGTTGACAGGTGAAAGGTCGGAAACTAGCCGCGTGTTTGCTGTCGTGGGACCCTGAACTAATATGCAAGTTATGGGGCAGAATCACGATGTTACGCAAGTCACGTCGAAGAGGGATTGTATTGAATCTACACAAGGTGTATAAACCAATCTTATAATTTCGTTGATATGAATTCTACGTGGAGTGGTTAGCCTCTCACGTAATTTATTCGTGGAATTAATTGATCAGAGTTCCCCTCCAAAGCTGATGATGGGAATGATTCTTGTGAGTATGACAGTTTCACAGATAAATGCCCTCCTACAGATTTACAAGTACATTTACTTTCTTTAAATGGAATACAAAATTGATCATGATTTGTAAGAGGAACAATCATGTATGTTAATGTAAACCAATCATATAAATAGTCCTCACTTGATAGAGGTGTTGGCAAGAACCTAGTACAAACGACACTACATGAAATCTAGTGCGCTTCTTTGCCACAAGAAGTGGGAACAAGGGAGCAGGTGAAATGTCTATCATCGATAAACAAGTAGGTAATCGGATGCAGTACCACGATATCACCTAACGAGGCGAAATTGTTCTACGGATACCCCTGCTGAGAAACCTCAATTCCAATTCTGGGTGGCTGAAATATCAGCTGAGACCCTACAGGCCGGAAATGCGCATATAAAGAAAAGCCTATATTTTTATCGAGTGGCCGGACAAGTGAAACTGCGAATGAAATTACTGTGCAGCAGGGGTGCCAAAATACGTCACCGACTCCTGCGGCAGCCAGGAACCATTCTCCTATTGTCTTCCGGCCATGCCCATAAAGAGATCGCTGCGCTGTGCCACATCTCGACCAGTCGTCGCCAATTAACAAAGCTTTCACCAATTATGGTCTTACAACAAATTCGTCGTAACTCCCACTACCGTACTCCCTCAACCTAGCCGCCAGTACCATTCCTACCCTCCAATTCCCGACGGTGAATACAAACTTGTGCGTGCGTAACAGTCGAGCAGCCTATCACAGCCACCGCCAGGACTTTGCAAGAGAAGCTTTCTAGCGACGAGCGTCAACGAAATATGATTATTGGCGTGTGACGTGTGGCGCCGTTCCGTCGGCTATCCCCTGGAGCTCGGAGATCATTTCTCCAAAACGATGCAAACAGTAGCACAACCGTGACGCCAAGCTGGCGTGTTTGCCTAAAACATGAGGCTTTCACGAGAAAGCTGCCTACAGCCACTATAAAAATAGAATGTGGCCATCATTCTGGTCCCTGAGACCCGACATAAAAAGAGAAAGCCGCCAGCAATGCCTCAGGAATCCGTCAACAGTTGCCAGTGACCGGGTGTCCCCCCACCTGCTGCTACTGTGAGAGGTTGACCTCCTCACAGCCCAAAGGTTCCCACTGTCCCAAAAATGAAATTACGATATACTTGCATCCTATTCCCGATCATGTACATGAGGGTACAGAGCATTAGGTTACCTACTTTGCATGACCGTGTAATACGGTAGCGAAATGACATTAATTTGTATGTGTGAAAATTCAGATTTTAAAAATGCAAGACAAGCTAGTTTGATCGCTTTTAATAAGTGTGTGAAGAACACAGAGAGCTAGCCGTTTTGCAAGGAATACAACACAAGACGAATGGGTAGTCTTAAGAGACGAACTAATGAATGCAGCAAAGGATCAGACCGGTAAAAAGACAATCCCTTGTAGAAGACCTTGGATAACACAGGATTTACTGAAATTAACTCATGATAGGAGAAAAATAAAAAAAATTAACAAATGTAGCAGGCAGAAGGAATATGAATGTCTAAAAAATGAGACTGACATGAAGTGCCAAATGGCTAAGCAGGAATGGCTAGAGCACGAATGTAAAGATTTAGAAGCATATTTTACTACGGGAAAGATAGATATCGCCTACAGGACAATGAAAGAGGCCTTTGAAGGAAACAGAAGGAGCTGTATGAATATCGAGAGCACAGATGGTAACCCAGTCATAAGTAAAGAAGGAAAAGCTGAAAGATGGAAGAAGCATACAGGGAGTGCCTAGAAATGGGAGATAAACTGTATGGCAATATGATAGAAATGGAAGAGGACATAGATGAAGAAGACACAGGAGTTATAATATTACGAGAAGAATTTTACAGAGCACTGAAAAACCTAAGTCAAAACCAAGGCCGGAAGTAGAAGACATTCTGTCAGAACTACTGATAATCTTGGGAGAGCCAGTCATGTGAAAAATCTTCCATCTTTATTGCAAGACGTATAACACAGGCCAAATACCATCAGACACCAAGAAGATGGTTATATATCGCACTCCAAAGAAAGTACTTGCTAACGGATGTGAAAATTACCAAATCTTACTTGCAAAATACTAACACGAATTCCTTAAAGAAGAATGGGCAGTGTGGAAAAACTGGTAGAATCCGACCTTGGGGAAGATTAGTTTGGATCGCGGAGAAATGGAGGAACACGCGAGGCAATAATGACACTACGACTTATCTTAGAAGACAGGCTATGGAAAGACAAATCTACGTTTACAGCATAAGTGTGTGAAGAACACAGAGGGCTTGCCGTTTTGCAAGGAATACAGCGCAAGACGAATGGGTAGTCTTAAGAGACGGATTAATGAATACAGCAGAGGATCAGAGCGGTAAAAAGACAATCCCTAGTAGAAGATATTGGATAACACAGGATTTACTGATTTACACAGCTTTTGAAAATGTTGACACAAATACTCTCTCTCAAATTCTGAAAGTAGCACTGTTAAAATACAAAGAGCGAAAGTCTGTTTACAACTTGTACAGAAATCAGGCAGAAGTTACGAGCTGAGTGGCATGAAAGGAAAACAGTGGTTGAGCAGGTAATAAAACAGGGTTGTAGCCTATCTGTGATGTAAAATCTTTACCTTGAACAAGCAGTAAAGGAAATCGAAGAAAATTTAAAGACGGAATAAAAGTTCAGGGAGAGCAAATAAAAACTTTGATGAAAACTTCCTGGCAGATTACAACTGTGTGCCGGACCGAGAGTCGACCTAGAGACCTGTGCTTTTCGCGGGCAAGTGCTCTCGCCTTTTAGCCATAACTCCCTAAACGATAGTGATTTAAGGGGGACAGGTCCCCAGTATTAATGTGCTGCCTCGTATGTGGTCATCTGGTCCTCCTTGTCCCCTCTCCGGACTTAAATGCGCACAGAAAGTGATGCAGACTGGCCGACTCTCGTCGATGATTTTCCTCGTTCAAGCCGGACGACTGGTTACTAGATTCTTCCGGTGGGTAGTCGGTAATGTTAGTGCAGCATCATTCTCCATCAGTGGCACTGAGCTGACTTTTCTGGACTGGTTTGGTCATTCTGCAGCAATTACTCTAGGCATAATTTGACGCTATTCATTTAAAATGGTGACTGAGAACTCTCCTTGTCATATTGTGGTGATTATGATCATTATTGTCATATTTATTTCCTTTGTGAGGCTGAGACCAGTAGATACACAGTGCAGGTCCTGGATACCCAAACAATCCGACGGCAGTCAAGAAAGGGTCACTGTTAAAATAACATTATAACAGATAAGTAGTAGTTACACAGCGCCGGTTTTGTAACAGCTAACAGCTAACGATCTTATCACAGGGTCGCTGATATTACACTTGACCTTGAGAGGGTAAGGCTGAGTGCGATATAGTCAAGTTCCACCACATCATTCTTCTCCCCCAGGCGTGCCCAGTCACCTCATTATAATTTCATGAGTATGGTTACTCAATTACGCGACTTATAATCATGGTCACAACCCACCCTCCCTCCCCCACCTACCCTTGTACTGGTTAAAGCCAAGAACTGATTGTTAGTGGTTCAGATAACGAAACCTCCCACACACATGTGTATGGTACAGTCAAGATCACCCCTTTCCATCTCTCTACACCCCTTGGACCAATGGGATTACTGATCCTTTCTCCATTTCCGCTTTTATTGCCAGAGCAGTTGCTTGGGATGCACAATTCGAGATCTACATATCAGAGGGAGAGGACTATCAGCTTTTTAAACAGTGTTGGTATTAATTATAGGTAAAACTCAATTAAAGTTAGTACATTGATGTACGTTTCATTACTCGAGGCCTAGAGAGAGAATCGGAGCGTTGGTATGTATTCTAAACTGACTTTATTACTTTTACAATTACGCGATTATCGTCATTGGAGGCGCCAGCAGCGAGCATGGAATTCCAATTTTTCCCATATTTTTCCACATTTTTAAAAAATTGTACCATTTTTGTGTTATTTCACATTATTACGTATTTTTCACACTGCATACGTAAATAAACAAGAGTATATAGGATGAACAAAAATATATATACTCTTATTAGAAACTGCTACAACGCCTTACTTAACAACAAGGATGCTGTCGCAGAGAACTGAAATGGTAACAAATACCACAAAACAATTTATTAACAAACTGGATAATATTTAGCAACAAATGCACTCTATATATAACCACCTTCATGTAAATATACATGGATACTCTGCAAATCACATTTAAGTGCCTGGCAGGGGGTTCTTCGAACCACCTTCACAATTCTATTTGCTATGTATAAACGAATAAACTTTTGTTAAAGAAATTTCCACCTTTTGACTGTTAACTGTTCATTTATTTCACACAAGCATGATATCGGCATAACAGCCATTCTCAAGTGTATGATGAACTGAAAATAAATGAAGTGTACGTATCATACGGTGCAGGGCAGAGGAACAAGAAGTTATTACGTATTTAAAACATGACTTACTTTTCAAAATATGTTTGACCTGTTTGTGACTTGTGATCGTCGAAAAAAAATATTTATGGGATTATAGACCAGTTGTCATACTACAGGATATGTGTTAATACCGAAGATACATAATACGGCTGACACTGTACACAGTGAAAAACTATTAGCACTCACTATGGCGTATTTAGCAACCAATATATTCCTGTGACCTGTAGCCACCACTTCTGTTCATCAACTGACGTTAACACATGTCAAAAAAAGTGGCAGAGAGTGTAACAAAGCGGCATCACTGTGTGAGCTACATGGTCTTTGTATTACCAGAGGTGTTACTAGGAAAGGGAAGGTGAATATTTATTCATCCCGCATCCCGACCTCACCATCGCTAATGTCCGTCGCCAACCCACATCTTCCCCGCCAGTCTTCGCCTCCATCGGCCCGTTACTTCGCTTGATGGCCTGTTTGTGAACGCCACCGCCGCATCACATTAGAGACAATCTCATCACTCGCACTTCACCACAGCCCGTCACTGTCGTCTCAACGCCGCTTCAGCGACCACTTATCCAACTCAACGCCGTTCATCGCTGTCCGCCATTATGGATCATTCCACGACAATTATAATCTATACCCCTCCTCCTCCTGCTCCCACTGTCACCACATGGAGCACGTCCTCTCACCCCCCCCCCCCGTCCCCCCCCCCACACACACCCATCTTCCTTACCTACAGTATCCTCTTCCACAACAACCATAAACTATGCATCTCTCGCCATACCCAGTTCCCCCATATAGCCTCTCTTTGAGCCACGATTCATCAGCCACCACATCCACCACTGTCACAGGTGTAACAGCCCACTGAGCAACAGTTACCTCAGATTGCCTGATCTAGTCTCACTGTGTCAACCAACATGTAATATGCTGAAGGACTTGCACCACTCAATGGTAACCCCCAACAACGTCACATCCTGCCAAACCCCACCCCACAACCATCATTTCCAGAAACAGCCCCTAAAAAACCAACAAACTACAAAACACTGACATGAGTCCTACTCCCACAGCACAAAACCACTACCTGATCCTGAAGACACCCAGCATATGGACACAACTCCTGCCCCTCCAACATCCTCCCCTACCATCCACAAATTTATTCTCTCCAACCCAGATCCAAGAACCCTCAAACCGAAATTCTTCACCCTCAAAATCAAAAAATACCTACACAGACTCTACATCCAACAAATCGTCCCTAGAAGAGACTCTTTATTACTTTAGTCCCTCATCCCCCACTTCCACAGTCCCAAAGACTCCCAACACACATTACCACACAACCTCATCCTTTGAGCTGTCCTTACACCTTTTCTGCAGTTATCACCAGTGTTGACCTTCAGATCATGGATATGGAAATTGAATCCAAACTGAACACCAGATAAACCTTAGAAATCTGAAAAGTCCTTTTGGTCAACAATGATCATGGCGCGACTCATCTCGTGTTGGTATTTACTGAATGTGCCTCGACTACAGACCTTCTCTCTAAAGACGAAACTCTGATATACCATTACCAAAAGGTGGAAGCTTCCAAGTCCCATCCCCAGTTCCAGAACTGTCTAAAGAATTGTCTAAAGCGTCCTTGTCACAGTGATTACCTAACTGAAGATTGTGAACCTGTCTACACTGCAAAGTCTTCCACTTTCTTAAATGGTGCCCTAACGTACCTTTCCCTCCTACTACGAAATCCAAAGCCAAGCCTCAACAAACCTAATCAGAACTCACTGACCCTATCAGTAACACTGACAACCCCATTCATCCCACCAATTTCTTCTCCCCAACCCATATTGTTGAAGAGGTCATTTTTGTGGCGGTGTTCGTAGCGACAAACACTTGGCTGTAGAAATGGCTTACGAAGTCACCGCCACACTTTTAATAGCGCGCCGACCGGCCCGCTGGAACAGTAAACAGAAAGATGAAACCCCAAACACTCTGATTAAATAAAAGTCGGTACTTATCTTTATTGATGAAGATACAGAAACACAATAGTGAACCCGGTGTCTACAGAAATCTGTCTAGTTCGAGTCGGAGAGGCTAGGTCAGCGTCGGCTGACGACAAACAACAACTCTGCCGCGATGAACGCACAACTGACTAGCAAGTACACAATTCGGTGGCGAGTATACAACTGAGCGGCGAATACAGAACTGTCCTAGCGCTCGCGACTCCAGCGCTTAAGAAGCCAGAAGCCAGCGGTGGCGCGCGCAGACTTGCGGCGATTTGCTGTCTCGCTGGCGCTGCTTATGCGGGCGGCGTCCGGACTTTGATGCTGCCAACCTTTTGGCAGCGGGCTCGGGTGGCATTACTGGCTAGGACATAACAGTCATCAAGTTCATAACACTCGTCTTCCAAAATATTCATCCATTCCAACATCCACACACCTTTTAACAAATCTTGCTTGCTGTTCACTCTGTATTTCATGTCAACATCCAAGCCACATACTCCCACAGCCAGGTCCACTTCCATTTCACTTGCCTCTACAACCTAGTTTAAGGTCTGTCTAATCCTTACCCACCCAAACCACTGTTACATTCCCCGTAATAGTGTGACAGCATTACAAAATCTTGTACCATATCATCTGCTCCCCACCCACCAGTAAACATATTTTAATGCATACCATGTCCCAACGCAATGTGCATACCGTTATCCTTAATGAAAATTCCCTCTAATCCTATGACACCATCCTAACTTCCCCCTATATCTTCCACCACACAGATAATACTCTTCCCCTGGCCAGAGGCGAAGGGACAATAGGCCATCACAGGAATATCCCTGTTTGGCCACAACCCCTATACGATACTCCCACTGAGCATCTTATCCTCGCCCTCTTTTTCTGTACCTTCATTATTGCCTGTACAACCACCCCATTACGACTTCCTCACCGACATAGATCAGACCTTGTCCACTTATATTACAGTCGCTGACCTCAACATTCACAGTAGATCCTCAGCTGAATTCCAGTGGTGGCATCAGTTTACTGGCTCCCTGCAAGGAGACACTATTCCCATCACACACCACAACCCTCCTAATAGCAACAACACCCCTGATCTCATCCTAGAACCTCTCAACCTCCTTGGACGTCTCACTGCAGAAGTCCTCAATCCAACTGGAAGTGACTACCTATCTGTACTCCTCACCATCACCTACACACAACTTCATCCTCATGCACCCCATCCTTGTGCTGGTGTAAGCTGCTGCCAGCACACCGGTCAGTAAAGATGTAGTGGGAAGATCGTTAGTAGGTGCTGGATCAAGCGCGCCTATCTTCACAGTTCACATGACAGGATACGACAGTACATAGCGACCAGATTACTGACTATAGCTAGACTAAAGTTTTTAGTAGCAAGATCACCAAGATTGTCTGCAAGAGAACTATTATTGATGAGCTTGTGTCACAACACATGGACTCAATTCAATTTAAGTAAATGTTCATGTAAATAAAGAGTTGTATTAATCCACGTGTGCATTTATGTTGCAGAAAGAGGATGCTGGCCACCCGTATCACACCCTCTCCTATGCTTCCTTGCGGTACAAGACTCTACAGTGGCGACGAGGATACTACAGTGGCACGAGGATACTACAGAGGCTAACGAGAATAATTCAGTGGCGATCGAAGTTAATCAACTTGGCCGAAGTATTTGCTTGCTTCTCTTGTGTTTTAGTTTTCAGGGGTGCTCGGGTCCAAATGTTTCTATTTGCTAATTTTATGTTGTGTTCCTGCATATATTCCAAGAGGGAAGCCGCAGTAATAATCAAATTACTCTTACCAGAGGCTTTTCTTGCTTTTTCATGTAACTTATTTGTGTAAACCATGGATTCACCACCCTCTCCACCCCCTGCCACGTGCCTCAGCCGCAGACGGCCAGTGTAATGGATCTAACACGAGCTTTTCAGTTTCAGAACCAACAAATCGCTAACTTATTGACAACGGTAAAGCAACTACTTGCTGCACAAGCTGCGTCGGCCGTAGAACAACAACCGACCAACCAACCATCCCAGCAAGTGCCACCGACCAGGATACCACCGTTCCTGCAATTTAAAGAAACAGAAGACGAATGGATTGAACACCTGACTCAGTTCCAAGCACATTGTCATCCTGTTCAATGTACTGTAAAGCTACAATACTGCCTTTCGACTGCAGGGTCCCCACTTGTCAGGTACACATAAAAACTATTCCCAACCGCGTCTCCCGACGAACTCAGCTATGACGAAGTAATTGCTGCATTAACTCAATATTACGACAAGCAAGTCCAAGTAGCTGCAGCTAGATATCAGTTCCTTCGCTTGCAGAAAAAGCCGGAACAAACGTACCGCCAGTGGTACGCAGAATTAAAGGGCATGACTAGGAAGTATAAATTTAAGTGGAGTTGTGGCAACTTTTACGGTGATTTAATGATACCGGATGCAGTAACATTCAGTATCCAAGATAGTAGAATACGGGAACAGATCTTAAAGTACTCTGATCCATCACTTCCCCAAGTATTGCAAATCTTAGAGCAATATGATTCGGGTGCTATAGCGACCGATAAGTCTGACGAGGACCCGATTTGTCGGATCGAGTCACCCCTTGTTCGCGACCACCCCCAGCAGCGACAACAACGAGCGCGTATACAGCCACGCGGACAGCCACGTCGACGTGTAAACAGGCCTGTGAATTTAGTGTTGTCTTACCCTAGATATTTTGCTCGCCATAGAAAACAGGATTGCCCATCACGTAGCGCAACCTGTGAAACGTCCCCTTTTGAACAATTTATACATGGCTGTGCTTAACCTGACGCACAGTACTTTGTTAGCGCAACGCAATCTGACTTTCAAAATTCCCTACAAAAGAATGGCCCTGACTAGCATTAAACTATACCTTTTACAAATCACTTACCTCACAAAATCTTCGCTGCTCAAGCTACTGCAATACAGCGAGCGCCACTACTGCCAGCTAAATAAAAGATTCAAACTACTGAAGGCACTAACTACTGATAGGGATAGTTAGCAAATGAAAGATATTAATAGAGAACAAACAATGTATTTACCTTGATATCATCATATATAAATATACCAGTTCATGAAAAATTACAAAACTCCGCCATCTCTCTCCACACATCCACCACTGCTGGCGGCTCACCTCCAACTGCGCAACGCTACGCGCTGTTCACAGCCAGCTGCCTAACACTACAATGGCGAGTATTACAACAATGCAAAGCAGCCACAGACTGCACACAGCACAGCCAGTGATTTTCATATTGAGCGCTACGTAACGTTGCCAATAAGAAAACATAAACAGCCTACTTACATAGCGAAAACATAAACAGCCTACTTACATAGCGAAAACATAAACAGCCTACTTACAGTTACACGTATGGAAGAAAAGGCCATGTCCAAGCAGTTTGTTTGCAACGGCACAGAAAAGCCAATTTTGCTAGCTCCCAGAAAGAACAGGCTCGCCGCACACTGTGAACGCTGTGTTTTCAAAGCCTACACCAGATTCTGGAGAAACGTAAGACTAATGTTGTGCCTCATTCTCTCATTCTCGCCCTAGTGCTGTGCAACGACGTTCTAAAAAACTGTTTGACTCATTACGAATTTCTGGACGTCATGTGAATTTTCTGTTGCCTCAGTAACTTTGCTTAATCGTGCCTCGTACGAACAGTTAGGCTCACCATCCCTTTCTAAATCTAGCAAGCACCTCACTGCTTACAACGGACAGGAAATTGCAGTGCTGGGACAGTGTAGTTTACCTGTCTTTTACAAATCTCTCATTAAGGCAGTGAATTTTACGGTGTTGAAATCAAGAGTTTTGTTTCCTGGCCTTCTGATCGCATCCATATGTAAGTTGACTTCAACTCTACTGTCAACCCACAGACAGTAGTTGACGCCGGCCCGAGTGGCCGAGCGTTCTAGGCGCTACAGTCGGGAACCGCGCTACCGCTACGGTCGCAGGTTCGAATCCTGCCACGGGCATGGATGTGTGTGATGTCCTTAGGTTAGGTAGGTTTAAGTAGTCCTAAGTTCTAGGGGACTGATGACCTCAGCAGTTAAGTCCCATAGTGCTCATAGCCATTTGAACCATTTGAACCACAGTAGTCGACAATTATCAATTACCTCGCAGTTACCTCGCATCTTGCACTACCGAGACCATGGTTATTAAGAGATCATATCTAGCTTGTTACAATACCCTGAAAGCTTTGATTTTAGCTACATTACTAACAGAAATTCAGTTACAGCAAATTGTACCAAGAACAATGCGTTTCTAATGGATCCTCAACATGCTGTTGCCGGCCGCGGTGGTCTAGCGGTTCAGGCGCTCAGTCCGGAACTGCACGGCTGCTACGGTCGCAGGTTCGAATCCTGCCTCGGGCATGGATGTGTGTGATGTCCTTAGGTTAGTTAGGTTTAACTAGTTCTAAGTTCTAGGGGACTAATGACCTCAGCAGTTGAGTCCCATAGTGCTCAGAGCCATTTGAACCATTTTTTTTTAACATGCTGTTGATTCAAATGGCCTACTCTCATAATATGCAGGTTACAGTAATTCTTTTACCACAAATATGACATTTCTTGCCATTTTAATGCCACGAAGTATTCAATTAACGGAGGGTTTTAGAGAGCTCTCCAGTTTGCTGATGCTCAGAATTGATATACCAATGGTCAACGTTCAACCGCAGTTTCACAATATCTGACATGCCACATATTGCTCTGCACATTCGGAAAGACTTCCCAATGTGCTATTCCATGCTATGACATTAGAAACTCGGCACGCTCAACGTTCAAATGCACGGTCCGTTTTCTGACAGCTTAAGGCGTAGACAACGTGGGCCACCGCACACGGCCTCGTGGTCAGATGGGCTTCATGCCTTCAAGGTTTATGCAGATTTCTTTTACTCGTGGAAAGTATTCAACTAGGACCATTAAAACCCGTGACCGCTAGTAAAGATTTTACTCATCGTAAGGCGATGAATCCCAATCTGGTAACATTAACCCTCAACATTCGCTTTTTAAAAATCTAATCAGCAGTACGATTACAGAAAGGAAGAGGCTGCCTGAAGCCATATGTTCTTCGTGAAAACTCGAAACTTGTCATGTCGACTGTCCTTTGCTTACAGTTGCTACCAGCTTTAGCGATCTAACAGCAGTGCCGTATTAGTAGCGGTGCTAATTGTTGATGTTCTCTGTTATGTGTCATTGACAACATACACAACAAATAATGTGTGACGAATTAATTGCTGGCAAATCGATATCTTCCCCTATTATATCCAGAAAAGCTATAGACAGTACAGAGGAAATTTCATTCGTGGTAAGGCTTGGAAAATAATAATTCAAGTCGTAGAATGCTGCGATCTAGAGAAGAACATTGGCGAGGTACTGTACCGCACTTGAAGCTGACCGTCTTTATAATCTTCTCACGCTAATGCCTATTACCTCCTTATATAATCTACAACACAGCTACATATCGGTACGATGTGCACGTCTGAGTGGATTCCCATCCCTGGCCGACAATAGCCTAGTCATTGTATATCCTCTCCCTGCTTGCCCCTGAGCCAAGGCGCTTTCTTTCCGTAATCGTACTGTACCTGTCCATCATACATCTGCCGGCGTTAGAATGCGGAGCTAAACTTTGTTTACAAAGGACGGGAATGAAGACACCCGACGAAACGTGAACGACTCACGCAGCTCGACACTGCACAGTCACGTCAATATTGTTCAAAAATTTTCAAATGTGTGTGAAATCTTATGGGACTTAACTGATAAGATCATTAGTCCCTAAGCTTACACACTACTTAACCTAAATTATCCTAAGGACAAACTCTCACACCCATGCCCGAGGGAGGACTCGAACCTCCGCCGGGACCAGCCCCACAGTCCATGACTGCAGCTCCTTAGACCGCTCGGCTAATCCCGCGCGGCACTTCAATATTCATAGTAAAGTTGTTACCATTGCATATCCTTAGAGTCTGATGAAATGGATGGTCAGCACGCATACATACATGAAGGAAAAATACGATCAAAAAGTCAAGCTAATGTAAATCAACTGTGTCGTGAAGAAAAGTGAAAATGTTTGCTGATACCGATAGTGAGAATTATGGAGAGAACAGGATGTAGTGTACGGATAGCTCGTAATGTTGAGAATGTCACTGACGATCCAAACACAAACTTCACAGGGAAATGAAACACTTCCTGGAAAATTTTAGGGGAAATATGATTTCGTCTTCAATAATCTAATTATAAAAGAACGTTACTTGTAGAGAGTGAGAACATACTTGCATTGTGTGCCCAGTTTAATGTCATGTTTTAATTTCCTTCGTTTTTCTGTAGAAGCGTGTGTTAACAGCGAATGCAGTTTTATTTGCTACACGCACACATCTGTTATTAGATCGTAAAACAAGAACATTATTCTTTAATTTTACTTTCTTTCGCTGTCCTGTAGAAGAATATATTAATATCGAATATAATATTATCTGGTGAATTGTCACCACAGTTATTAGACTGAAAACTAATTTTATTTTCTCACGTTTTTCTATAGAAGAATGTCGTAGTAGCGAACGTAGTTTTATGTTTGCTTTTTATGATCTGCGCACAATACAAACAGCTCAGGACCCCACTTCCATTTGGACTGAAAACGAATATACTGCTCCTGCGTCATTTGAGACAACCAATAGTACAGCACATTAAGTCCACAGCGCGCCCTACTGTAAGGGCAGTCATGGAATGGACAGATTACACCTATATTCACGATTCTGAACAGCTAGAGACCCAATTAGAGTGCCGCAAGAAGACATGCCAGTGTGCGTCGTTATTTAATATTTAGTAATTCTGACACATTGGTATACGAGAATGAGTCTGATTCATTGTTTAAAAACGGCAAATATTAAGTACATAGACAATGATTGCGGATCAGTGTCGTACATTGAACTATAATAATTAAAGAGCTGTTGTATGTTTAGAAGATTTTTCGTTCATGAAGAAAGAAATGGTATACGGGTTTATTTACTGAGACTAAGGTAAGAAATTATTTACACATATATACCTACAGAGTGTAAGCAAAGTACTGCGATCCACTACACCAAGTATAATGTAGGTGAAATACCGTCGACTGGAAACTAAAGAAAAGCAGAACTACCTAAAAAATTTGATCCTTCAACCTTCATACTAAGTTGCTTTTTGCAGCATCACCATAATGGCAGACTTGTACGAAAAACCGACAATACTAATAACAAATAAACCTTTTTTTAAACAGGATAGTACAATTTTTTATATCAATAGACATCAGCGTTAAGAAGAATTACATTTGAATTTATTGTTTTTTATTTTTGAAATCGAATAGTAATGTTTCACGTATTTAGGCAAGCTATTCGACCATCTAGGGTTGACACTGAGGAGAGGTAAACTGGCTTGATTGGCTGGATGCGAGTCGACGGCGTGAGGAAGCCGATCGGCAGTTCAAGGCGAGCTTGTTTGTGGCCGGACGTAGATAATACCCGAGCAGGGAGAATTTGGATGACGGTTGCTCACACGGCCAGAGTGCAGAAGATGTACCAGTACAATGGGGGCGTTTAGCCGCGCCTCGAAGGCTTGTCCGTGATGTTCTGGCCGTATACAAAGTATGCTAGCGGCAAGACAGTCAATGATTTTTCTGGCGATAGCAATGGAAATACTATCGACGACAGCGCTTCGAAAGCAGAGTTACCAAACACAGCCTTTTGAAATTCCTTCACTAAAGAAGACGAAGTAAATATTCCAGAGCTCGAATCAAGAACAGCTGCCAACATGAACAACTTAGGAGAAGATTTCCTCGGGGTACTGAAACAACTTAAATCACTTAATAAAAGCAAGTCTTTTGGTCCAGACTGTATACCCATTTGAATCCTTTCAGAGTATGCAGATGCAGTAGCTCCATACTTAACAACTGTATACAACCGCTCGCACGACGAAAGATCCATACCCAAAGACTGGCAAGTTACACAGGTCGCACCAATATTCAAGAAATGTAGTAGGTGTAATCCACTAAACTATAGGCCAATATCATTAACGTCTATATGTAGCAAGATCTTGGAACATGTATTGTGTTCGAACATTATGAATTACGTCGAAGAGAACAGTCTACTGATTCACAATCAACACGGATGTAGAAAACTTCATTCTTATAAAACACAACTATCTCACGACACACTGGAAGTGTTGAGTGATATTGACAAGGGAATTCAAACTGCTTCCGTATTTGTAGATTTCCAAAGGGTTTTTGATTCCTTATCTATATAAACGATTCAGGAGACAATCTGAGCAGCCGTATTATGTTGTTTGCAGATGATGCTGTCATTTTACGACTAGTAAACTCATAAGAATATCAAAACAAATTGCAAAACGATTTAGAAAAGATATGTGAATGGTGCGAACAAAGGCACTTGACCCTAATAACGAGAAATGTGATGCCATCCACATGAGTGCAAATAGAAATCTGTTGAACTTCGGTTACACGATAAGTCAATCTGATCTAACAGCCTTAAATTCAGCTAGATACTTATGAATTACAGTTATGAACAACGTAAATTGGAAAGAGTGCACAGAAAACCGAAGACTGCGTTTTACTGGCAGAACACATAGAAACCGTAAGAGATATACTAAAGAGACTGCCTAAACTAAGCTTGTCCGTCCTTTTTTGGAGTACTGTTGCCCGGTGTGGGACCCTTACCAGATAGGATTAACAGATTACATCGGGAAAGTTCAAAGACGAGCAGCACGTTTTCCATTATCGCGAAATCGGGGAGAGAGTGTCACCGCCATGATACAGGATTTGGAATGGACACAATTAAAACAAAGGCGTTTTCTGTTGCGGTGGAATCTTCTCACAAAATCTGTCACCAACGTTCTCCTCCGAATGCGAAAATATTTTGTTGACGCCGACATACACAGGTAGAGAAATCATCATAACAAGATAAAGGAAATCAAAGCTCGCGCGGAGAAATATATGTGTTTTTTTTGCGCTCTATTCGAGACTGGAATAATAGAGAATTATAGTGAAGATGGTTCAATGAACCCTCTGCAAGGTATTTACGTGTGACTTGCAGAGTATCCATGTAAATGTACACACATCAAAAAAGTTTTCCATCGCCCCGTTTCCCAGAACTCCTGAAGATAGATGTTGACTGTGGATATTGTATCACAGACACAGTCCCTTTGACTGTTCAGAGATGTCACTAAACTCGGCCAAACCACGTACAAGCAGCGCCTATTAGACTGAGGGGGTCCGACAGCCGATCTGTTCCAGTCATTCCACCAGGAAGGAGGTACACGACTCGTGTTGTCTGTAATTCAACCACGCCTAGACGGTCCGCATTGTTACACTGTGTCAGGAAGGGCTCTCAAGAAGGGAAGTGTCCAGGCGTCTCGGAGTGAAGCAAAGCGATGTTGTTCCGACATGGAGGAGATACAGAGAGATAGGAACTGTCGATTACATGCCTCGCTCAGGCCGCCCAAGGGCTACTACTGCAGTGGATGACCGCTACCTACGGATTATGGCTCGGAGGAACCCTGACAGCAACGCCACCAAGTTAAATAACGCTTTTCGTGCAGCCACAGGACATCGTGTGACGACTCAAACTGGACGCAATAGGCTGCATGATGCGCAACTTTACTCCCGACGTCCATGGCGGGATCCATCTTTGCAACCACGGCACCATGCAGCGCGGTACAGATGGGCTCAACAACATGCTGAATGGACCATTCAAGTTTGGCATCACGTTCTCTTCTCCGACGAGTGTCGCATATGCCTTCAACCAGACAATCATCGGAGACGTGTGTGGGGCAACTTGGTCAGGCTGAACGCCTGACAGATTCAAAAGGTCTGTTTATGGACGACGTGACCCACCAACCACTCTGAGGGTTCTACACCGAATCACCGTTGAGAAGTGGTACAGTCTGGACTAACATTGCCTTGATGAACTTGTGGATAGTATGCCACGACGAATACAGGCATGCATCAAAGAAAGAGGACGTGCTACTGGGTATTAGAGGTAGCGGTGTCTACAGCAGTCTGGACTACCACCTCTGAAGGTCTCGCTGAATGGTGGTACAGCATGCAGTGTGTGGTTTTCATGAGCAATAAAAAGGGCGGAAATTATATTTATGTTGATCTCTATTCCAGTTTTCTCTACAGGTTCCGGAGCTCTCGGAACCGAGGTGATGCAAAACTTTTTTTGATATGTGTGGAACATCTTCTATGCTGGTAACAATACGTTTTATTTTAATGAAGTTCCTAATTTGTCAAGTTACTCACAATTCTGTAAAGGATTTGTATAAATTTACCGATAGCTTCGTATTAACGTGTTGTTGCACGTTAGCTCCCGTACAGGCCTTGCAGGCGCGTGCGGTTGGAAGCAATTTGTCAACAACCAGATGTTTGCTCAGCGTCTGTAACGTCATTTTCCATTGTCGACTCGCTCTGTTATTCTTTGTGTGTTCAGCAGCCCTGCTTGTGACAATAACAAGTTTAATTTTGTGCATTATTTCATAACAGTTGTCTGTTTTACAAACTGAAAAAGTTACAGAGAGGAGGACTATCAGATGAGGAGATAAGGGAATTGCTGGAGCCGTCTTCTGATTTTGGAAACTCACCTCGTGCGTATGAATCTTCCAATGATGATGTTAGTGAGACAGGTGTCGTTGAAAACACAGAACTACACCAAGATGATGATCATTAAGAATCCCTTTACGACGATGGAGAACAATTTAGTGCAAATCCTATTGAGTGTGACTCACTGTTTTCTCGTAATGGGAATGAAATACTGGCTACAGCTCCTCAAGCAGGAATTTCTGGTAGACGGAGCAAAATGGATGTGTTAGAAGACGACCAGAGGCTTACAAGTTATTCGATTGGGAACTGTGATAGTGTAGAATTTTGTTTTATCTTGTTCTTTCACGTATCCCTCATTGACAAAGTGTGTATGTGAACCAACAAGGAGGATCAAATCGTTTACGAGGACTGCGTGGATATAGATATAAATGAAAAAGTTTCTTGGTGTTCTGATCCTTACTGGCGCTTACATGTCAAGAAATGAAGATATTGTCATTCAACTTCGGAGTTTTGAGTGTGGCCGACCACTATACAATGAAATTATGTCTCAAGTAACTTCCACGCGACTCTGAGGGTGTTGCGATTTGGCAGTGCAGCAGCCCGACGTGAACATAGGTCAAGTGACAAGTTGGAACCAATCAGGGAAGTTTTCGAGATGTGGGAAAATACCCTTAGGAATGCCAACGTTCCAACGATATTGCAGTGCCAGTGTTATTCTGATGACGGTGCTCTGCGGCGACCACAGCCGCTACTAAATACATCAAATGAATTTGCAATTGCGAATAATGACTACCATCATATGTAGAATGGAATGACGACAATGGAAATTTGTGCCCGACCGGGACTCGAACCCGGGTTTCCCGCTTATCGCGAGCGATTCAGAGCATTTTTAAGTAGAGATCTGGAAGACATAAGACCTGTCTGAGGTAGCTTGTGATTTTGGATCATGCAGGTGATAGATTCTGGGCAGTGAACAGACGGTAGAATGCTTTAAATTTCGAAGGGACTTTCGCGAAGTTTGATTACGTTCTAGTTCAGAACTTTAACTAAATCCGTTTGAATTATGGGATTAAAAGTAGACAGAACATGAGTATTTCCTTTTGACCTCTTTGGTGTTGATACGTAAATCATCATCCTGAACTCCGAATTATTTTGAGCGGGCGAATACTTCGTTTATCGGGATCACAAAATGGACTTTGCTTTTCGCCCTCCTTGAATTACTGTTTTGACTATTATAGTTTGGAGATTCTGCTACCGTTGTTTTAAAGTACTTAACGCAGCGTTATTGCTTTTACGTAAGGTTATATTTATGGCTATTTTATAACTGGTAATTGTAGGACCACTTTCCATTTATATGAGATTACTTACTCGAGTAAACAAAATTCAAATTATGTCTCAGGAGTCGTCTACATAAATTTTACAAGTCAGAATGAAACCTTGTATTAATAATTCACTTATATTTTACTTCACAATTCTGATTATATATTAATTAGTAATTCTACCCAATGCATAGACTGTTTGACAGCAGGACCACAGGTACCGCTTGTTATTTGCAACGCGTTTAGCTGCAAGGCAACAAAGCAGACGTGTACGGCTCGACACTACGACTTCATCGAGCCACCCTTTTTAAAAACAGCCTTGCATATGCCTGTTACCTACGTCTGTTAATATGGAGGTAAAGTCGCAGAATGTGTACCTACCACGTACAACAGTAAATGGTTAAATGGATTATAGTACTTTTTATATTATGAATACTTAATTATACTATTCGTTCATTTTATAATTTAGTTCTTTCATGCCTTTGATTTGCCGTGATGGATCCTGTCTTTCCCTTTAGATGCATATATTTTATTACGCATATATAGCGAAAAACATACGGTAATTCTGGTAAAGGTATACCTCTGAAGTGCCACACTCAGCGAAGTCCTATGCTCACAAATTATGACTCAAAACAAACAGTTTCGTAAGTTCCTCCACTTTTACAGGTATCATGGGCAAGGCAATACCTCTTACTAATATTTTATGGAGTAAAAAGTACAAAATACGGCACAAATCGTCTATTACGGAAAAAAAGGGTCTAGCTCAGAGGCAAGTGGGTAGGGTTTGTCAGCGAGGACTGGCAACCCACTGATGGGCACGACTCTTACTGATCTGCAGCTGTAGTATAAATTACACACGGAAGTAACAAGGCTCCAAAAAAATGGTTCAAATGGCTCTGAGCACTATGCGACTTAATTTATTAGGTTATCAGTCGCCTAGAACTTAGAACTAATTAAACCTAACTAACCTAAGGACATCACACACATCCATGCCCGAGGCAGGATTCGAACCTGCGTCCGTAGCGGTCGCCCGGCCCCAGATTGTAGCGCCTAGAACCGCACGGCCACTCCGGCCGGCAACAAGGCTCCACTTAAGTAAACTACAGAGAGAGTCAGCTTCAACTGCGGGACAGTCCTCTATTACTGCAGCCGAACTTCCGAATTCCTTTTATAGTGCTGCAGCTACGACTCATTTACGCAACTAGTCGCTGCACAGCTTGCTCCTACAGACGCTACAATTCACTTAATTTTTGTTTCTGCGCACCATTCATGCACGTTAAGAAATATTTTCTGCGCAGCAATGTGTATAACCAACCTACGAGGCATCATAGAATTAATAGGCGGATCTTCACTCATTATCACTAACAGTCACGGTATACTAAACTAAATAGTAATAATGCACCGCTCTGTGATGCTAGATCGCGTAGGTTGGCAACTGTTCCGAAACCGACGACTTGTGACTTCTACCGACATATAACGCTCCCAGTATCTTCCGCGGGAAGTGGCCAAGTCCTTGCCACCAGAAAATATTTCGACGACATGGGCCGTAACTCACACTTTTTACTCCACAACATAATCGTATGAGATTTTGTCGTCCACATGCCCTAGGTAAAATGAAAGACCTTACGTAAATTCATGTTTTTAGACATAATTTGTGAGTGTAGGACGCCGTTATGTGTGTCACCCAAGACATACACCTTTACCTTCATTTTAAACCGAATGTTGTTCATTAAATTACGTGAGTGAATTTATTTACTTTTTAATGCATTTCGGAGATGTCTGATGTGTAGTAGGTTGTAATGTGTACAGTCTGTCGACGTAACAGTGTAGCTCTGCTCTCAATGTGTGCTTGACATATATTGACACAAAAACAGTTGTGGTACTCTATATAGCTGCTTGGTGTATGCGTGTCCAGGAGCACTTAATGAAGCAATTAGCAAGCCTATCGGGGTAAAATTCATTACTGTGAATCAGTATCAGATTTGAACATCAGCCTCCCAATAACACACCTTCACAAAAAGCTGATAAGCCGTGTGCCATTTCTACTGTTGCCGCTGATAGCTGCGTGACCCCTGAATTGGTAGCAATGCAGAATTAAGAGAAACACAACCGCTCCACGTCCTTTACCCTCCATCGCAGTGTACGAGGGGCGTTTGAAAACACCGTGCAAAGTCCGAGAGATGGCACCACCGGCACGTATCGAGGTCATGTTTAGTTAGAAGCATCTTTGGAAAGAACGCACACCAAGTTTCAGCCCTGTTGGTCTATTTCTTTGTGTTTGGCATTCGTGTGGATCAAGGAAGTCTTGTGACTGTCAAAAAATAGACGAAAATTAATTTAGTGTGGTTATTAAACATTACTTTATCAAAGTCAAAACGCCTC
Organism: Schistocerca piceifrons; assembly: GCF_021461385.2. Lineage (NCBI taxonomy): Eukaryota > Metazoa > Arthropoda > Insecta > Orthoptera > Acrididae > Schistocerca > Schistocerca piceifrons. Next base: position 463,648,534 of record NC_060149.1, read on the forward strand.
AGGAGACTAAAGACAAGCTTGATAAATATTACGGTGACTCTGCACCTTCGATTAGAACAGTGGTTTCAAAATTTTCGGAGTGGCCATATGGGCACAAGTGATGCTGAACGTTCAGGACGCCCTGTGGAGGTTACAACTCCAGAAATCATTCATAAAATCCATGATATGGTAATGTATCACAGAAGAGTTAAGGCGCGTGAGATTGCTAGAGCGGTGAGCATCTCGAATGAACGGTACATAATATTTTGCATACACGTTTGGACATGAGAAAGCTATCAGCAAGATGGGTTCCGCGATTGCTTACGCTTAACCAAAAACGGAATTGTGTGAAGTGTTGCAAGGATGGTATTGAGCTATTCAGGTAGAATACGCAGGATTTTAAGCGTCGTTTCGTCACTGTGGATGAAACATGGATACATTACTACACCCCTGAGACCATAGAACAATCTAAACAATGGGTTACCATGAGAGAATCTGCACCAAAAAATGCGAAGATCAGTCCTTCGGCCAGAAAGGGTATGGCGACTGTCTTTTGGGATTCGCAAGGGATAATCGTCATCGACTACCTGGAAAAGGGTAAAACCATTACCGGTGCATATTATTCATCGTTGTTGGACCGTTTCAAAATCGAGCTGCATGAAAAGCGCCTGTGATTGGACCGAAAAAAAGTCCTTTTCCATCACGGCAATGTACCAGCACACACCTCAGCAGTTGCAGTCGCAGAATTAATGGATACAGGGTTCCAACTCTTTTCACATCTCCCATATTCTCCAGACTTGGTTCCCTCGGACTACTATTTGTTCCCCAATTTGATGAAATGGCTGGCGGGATAAAGATTTTAATCAAACGAGGAGGTGATTGCAGCAACTAATAGCTATTTTGCAGACTTGGACAATTCCTATTATTCGGACGAGATCAACAAATTAGAACAGCGTCGGATGAAGTGTATAAGCCTAAAAGGAGACTATGTCGAAAAATAAAAAAGGTTTACCCCAAACACGTAAGGAGTTCTTATTTTTGCACGGAGTTTTCAAACGCCCCTCGTACATTTGACCATCAGCCTCACATTAATACACTTCCACGGAACGTTGTTACTGCCATGCGCCATTTATTTCTACTATTGGCGCTGAGAGCTGCGCGGCGCCTCAATTCTTAGAAATGCGGGATTAAGAGAAACACGTCAACCCCACCCCCCCTCACTCACCATCGAAAACCAGTGACCCTCTTTTACTTCCTCTTCTCCCAATCCTCACGCGACAGAGCTACGCCGACGTGCTATGCATACTTATGCAAAGAATAAAAAGAGTTATTATTATTATTTACAGGCTACAGATACAATATACAAACTTCGCATCTTTAATATATTAGGTCCAGGTTCCAAAGATATAGAGACACCGGGAAAGAGAGGAAATCTGGTTCTGCAAAGCTGAACGAGCTGTATCATACCAAGTTTTTTAAGTGAAGGTACGATGAAGTTTCTAAAAAGAAAAAACTGCTTCTGGTAGTACAGAATCATGTGAATGGATTGATTCGACTCCCAAAAAAGAAATTGTCACGTCCGATACTCCGCGGAATTTGGGAAACACTCCAGACACACAGAGAAACGAACGAAAAAAGTCGGAAATAGTATAGAATCAGTTTGTAGACCATCAAAATTTGAAACGCCTGTGTTGAACAGTGGAACTGTCGAAGAACAGCTGTGTTCTCTGCTAGATAGCAGGAATGTCAGTAATGTAGCTAATAAAGCGCTTGTTATGTCGGATCTTGTACGTGGACGTTTCTCGTAACGAAATCTCAGGGTCATGATATTGTTAAAAGTGTCTCTAGACAGCAGTTAAAAACAGTGATGAAGATTATCCCAAAGACGATGGTCATAGGCACTTTTCCAATTTTAATTTCTCAAGGAAGCTAAACAATGCTGAAACTGGACTTGGTCGCCGGTTGGTTTATTCAAATTCTCAAAATAAATTTTTCTGTTTTCCGTATACACTATTTGCAAATTCAAGAACTCAGATTGTACGAGGACAGTGTTGTGGCTGGAAGCAGTTAAGTAGTGTTTTACAAAGACATGAGATTACCATAGAATATAAGGCTTTTATATTCCAGTGGATGACATTAGAGAAAGGAATAAAGAATGGGAAAACAACAGACCAAGGAAACGAAAGTTGAATCCCAAAAAATATTAGCACAATTTATTTCAGAGGCCAAATGATGTCATTAACTTCTTAGCCTCCCACAATATAGAATTTAGAGGTCACAGAGGATCTTTCAGCACAGGAGACGACAGTACTAAATCTGGTAGCTTTATAGACTTTTTTAAACTGAAATCTAAGTATAATCCTACATTACGGTAATACACGAAGCGCATAAAAGGCAAACAACTTACGCACCATTATCTAAGCCACGGTACTCAGAATGAATTTATCATACTGATGTAAAAAACAGTTGCTAGTGAAGTGGTTCTTAATCTAAAATACGCAAAATATTATTCGATTTTTCTCGACTGCGCTTGAGACTGTGGTCAATACATCAACTGGCACAATAAAAGATATCTTATCGGATTTCTAGCCATCACTGAGACGGCAGGAGAATGTCTTACTAATGTAATACTGCCAGAGCTAACACGAGTTAGATATTGAAATTGTCTTGGCTAAGGATGTGACAATGGACCATATTTGGCGGGTATAAATAGTGGAGTTAAAAATCGAATATTAAATATAAATCCTGGTCATTTTGTACACCCTACGAGTGTCTGCTGCGGGCAGACGCAGCGGTAGCAAAAACTATTTTTGATTTTATTTACAAATTTTATTTGCTATTTTCAAGATCATCAAACCCTGAAAACTAATCTCAGCCAAATTAAAGGTTACTGCAAAACCTTTATCAAACACAAGTGGAAAAGCATAACCGAGACAGTGAAGGCAGTACTATTGCAGTTTGATTATGCTGCTGAATGCACTGAAAGTTTAAAAATTTCAAGGAAGAATCTGACACACTCAGTGACTGCGATTCAGTTTTGAAACAAATGATCAGATTAGAATTTATCACATCATTGCATTTATTATATCAGATATTATCGTGCGTTAATGATATGAGCAAATTATGGCTGTCTGTAATAGTCAATCTGAGTATTGGTCTTGAACATTGGCGTACATTTTGTGATTGGTTCAAAGAATATCGACAAACTGGGTTCGAACAATGCTTGTCTCACGCTCGTCAATTTATTGAGAAAAGCAACTATGAATTTCGAAAAGATTTTAAAAGTAAAAGGTTAGGCGAAAAGAAAAGGATATTGAATTATGAAAGAGGTGATGAACCTATACATTCTCCCAAAATCTGATACCACACAGGTATTTTTAACGCCATGATTGATGCCGTATTGGGCAATATGGATTTATGTTTTATATCTATAGAACAGCGTTTTGCATATTTTGATCTTTTGTATGACCTAAGTAAGGTAAAAATTATTTCAAAAGGTCATATATTGGAAAGCTGACAAGATTCACACACAGTTCTGCGAATGGGGGAGAGCTCTGACTTATAATCCTACAAATTATATGAAGAACTGCAAATAAAGATCCCACATTTACTTTACTCCATTAAAGATGTCAAACAGCTACTGTAGTATATAACCGAAATTAACTTAAAAATTATCCATATATTTATATTGTCATTAGAATTTTGGTAACAATGTCCCTAATTGCACCTCAGCAGAAAGGAGCTACTCAAAATTAAAACCAGTAATAATTTTTTAGATTTACAATGAGTCAGCAAAGACTTTCGAGTTTTATCGATTGAAGCAGATATAACATCTAAATAGGCTTCTTACACCTAATAAGCAGTTCAGTAAGGCTAGAAGTAGGATATTTTTGTTTCGATAATATTTAATTGTTAGTTATTACTAAAATTACTGTTACTTAAAATTGACATTTTTATTTTTGTGAATAAAAGTCTGACAGCTTCAAAAGAAAACAATAAAGATTCTCTATATAAAATCCATCCTCTTGCTCCTTCTGAGGACCTCGCAAAATATATCCCACACCAAATTTTGGGCTTGCCCCGCCACAGTGAGCAATATGTTTACCACACAATTTATATACTTCACACATATCTCTAGCGAATTTCGCCCTGTAGTTTCGTCTTCACGGCATCTCAATGCGTATAACGTCGTATTTCCTGAACTATGTGCCGTACAATGATACACACTATCCAGTTCCTTTAATGTGACCATCTGTTAAAACACTGAGTAACTACCTTTTGAAACATGGATCATTGCGAGACGTGCAAGAAGAGACTTCACGAGGTTCTGGAAGGTACGGACAGGAAAGTGGAGCCATGCTGATTCCAGTGCCATGGCGAGCTGTCCTAGATTTATCGGTTGAGGATCCATGGCACGGACAGCTCGATCGAGGTGTCGTCACAGATTCTTGATTGAGTTTAAATCCGGGGAGTTTGGTGGCCAGGGGAACACAGAAACCCATCCTGGTGGTCTTCAAACCAAGTACGAACACCGCGAGCTGTGTGACATGTTGCATTGTCCTGATGGTAGATGCTGAGGGAAAAAATGCACGTAGCGGAGGAAATGGTCCTCAGGGCTAGACTCTTACTTGTGATGATCCATTGTCCCTTCCACAATCACGAGATCACTCAGGGAATACCATGAAACCATTCCCCAGGCCATAACGCTCCCTCCTTCTCCATGGACAATTTCGACAATTGTACTAGAGTATTTTCTTTCTCTCTGATGGAGCTTAAAACATGATTCATCTGAAAAGGCCATCTATCACCACCCGTGTAGACATCCAGCTGTGGTACTGGCGTACTAATTCCAGCCTTCGGTGCTGATGAACAGCAGTCAGCATGGATGCATGAACCAGCAACGGAAGCTGAACGATCGTTCAGGATACACTGTTGATAGCCCCTTTGTTCAACTGGGCAGGCAGTCACTCAACAGTTGCATTTCTATTTGCCCATATATGCCTTTGCAACCTTCGTTCACCCTGTCTACTATGGACCATGGTGCACCGAAGTGGCCTTGGCACCAGCACCATTTTTCCATCCACAGTATAGTTCATCCACGCCGGCAGATAAATAGTTTTCAAACTTAGTCGTTTTGGAAATGCTTCCACTCTTGACCCGGAATCCAATGATCATGCCCCTTTGGACGTCAGACAAATCACACTGTTTCCGAAACATGACAACGACTCTACTGTTCTCCATATCCCCCGACACGCTTTATATACCCTCCACTGCTAGTGCTGCCACCCGCCGTCTGTGAGTGGTAACCTCACCTTGACGTTGAACGTAGACGGTGGTCACATAAATGTGATTTCACCGCGTGTATATTGACTTCTACATTTACATACTGAATATGACAAATACGGAATGAGTATGGAAAACACGGAAAAATTGAAAAATAAGAAAACTGGAAAACATGGAAAAATGTAAAAATAACGAGACAATGTAGTAATGTGGAAAATATGCAAAAATATGGAAAAAATTGAAAATATTGAACAACTGGAAAAATGGAAAAACGTATAAAATACCGGAAAATCCGAATACAAAATGGGAGTACACGACATGTGCATTGATACATACTAAAGTGCCTGGAGGTCTCTTCTAATATTTCCTAAATAGCAACAAGTTTGTACCAAGGAAGAGAGCTATTAGACTCACAGGATCCTCTGCTCCCAAAATTACTGAGAAATCTATGGAAAAGTCTGAGTGTGCTCGCAGACCACTTGAAAAATATTGAATTTCTTATTTATAGAGAGGGAGTAGTCGAAATTTTCGGCATAAGCACTAGAAATGACGTCACACATTGAGTTGGAGATAAAAAAGCGTTGTGCAGAAAGAGTAAGCGGAATATGCAGTATAGAGGCTGTAGGCCCTTAATGCCTTAATGTAACGACTTGGTATCGAAGAGGTAATAACACCACATATGCTTCTATAGTAGAAAGACGGTGCAGTCTAGAAAGATATGGTGAAAGACGAAACTGTAATACTCCCACTAGTTCTGTGTGTGTGTGAAGAAATGGTAATATTATTCCCAATCCACATCATAGATATAAAACATAGAATGTTTCAAATTATATAGGAGTATTTTTACTACAAATTCCCAGCAATATGACTCTATTCATTCGGCTATTAAACTGCTAGTTGCATGCATAGTAATACTGGGTGAAAAGAACGTTGCTGAACTGTGCCAAGTACTCTTACCTTGAGACGTTTTATTACTTTGGAGTGTGAATTGTGTGATGCCCTTTATTTGGATTATCAGTGTTGTGCTAATCTCTCCCAATTCGTGTGAGCTGCAAGTCATAAGACATTTGGAAGCGCTCTAAAGTAGACTGATACCATAAAGTGGAAAAATCATACATATGGATCAGGTATTAAGACCAACACAGATTAAACCATGAGAAGTTCGCTGAGAGAAGATAAAAGGACTCTGTGCACAACACGAGAGCACACATTTATCTAAATAACTTAGATTAACAGATAATATTAGCGCTCGGCGTTTGTCTAATTGTTTAAACAATTCGTCATAATTTTAACCATTTTTGCTGTAGTTCCTTCCGTCAGTATCAGTGGTGGGAAATTTACAGCTTTCGACACATAAAGAATAGACTGTTTGGGGGACAGATAACTTCCATTGGAGACAGACGGCTGGTGATCTGGTCAGTATGAATACCATTCGTACCATATCGCTGCTGTGTAGAAAGTAAGGCCTCTCATTTTTCATTCGTCAGGGTTATCTGGCAACACCGTGTAACGACCTATGGTCTCTTGTCGAGTCCTATAGTTTTAATGCTTAGTATTTTACTGTCGTGGATTATTATTTCTTAATAGACAAATGCACTCTTACTATAAAGTGGAACTTGACGACATTAATAAAAAATTAGCGTTATAATGGAATATTGTACCAACTTAATGCAGATGGTACACGTATTATCCATAACCGCCATGTTATTTTGAAAAAAACACTGTTTCAAAAGGAATTACTGCATGTAACTAAACTGTGTTTGACAGATAAGTATTTAATGCATACTGTTATCTGTGTAATATTTTACTTATTTAGCGTGGAAATCCTATTACACGAATTAACAAACAGCGAAGTCAATATTTCTGTTGTAGACTATATTTTGGTGGGATTCCGCGTTGCACTTCTGGATGACCGTCTATCCATTTTAAACAAATCACTTTTCTAAGTCAGTATGGAATGCATATGCATTATAATAACGTGGATGTAACGGAAAATTTGTTTAGGGGAGGGAGGGGTGGATGACTGGATATTCGCCCACGTGGAAATCGATTCGTCAGCCAAGTTATTGGTGTCGATAACCTGCTATAGAACCAAGAATGGGTAAGATGATGATGCTTATTATTTACAGTTATACTCTCGCAACTATGGTGGGCAAAAGCTCCAAACCCCTAGAGGTTTTTACTAATATAAAGAATATCGAAATGTCTAGTGATAGTCATTGTCTCAATGCTGATAAATCTGAGACAGTACGGATCAGCTCTACTTCTGCGCAACAACGGAGAGGCCTATCTTGCAGGCAAACATGCAGAACAAATTTAGTGTTCCTGACACCTAATGGAACTGCTTTGTCGATCATAATTAAGTCATTACCTACTAAGTTTTATAAATGTAGTTCTATGGTTTATCTACCGCGAGTAAATACGAGTTTATAAGTTGGTCACATGATCATGGCGTCGCTTCCAGTCGTGACTCCTAAAAATACATAACGTATTGACACTATAGACAAAAATATTCGCGTAATGTAATTGGTTGGTTTAAGATGTCTTCGATTTATCAGTCATATACTGCTCGTCTACTGACAACGGTACAAACTCGAAACATGAGATACAGGAAAGTGGGATCATGGTAAATAAATATATTTATCACCTTCTTACTTCTTTCAGGGAAATTATTTGGACATCCAGGTGTTTTGGGTAAGGATGTGCAACATATAACCATTTATCTTTCAAAAGTGAAATTATTCTCAAGAGGGGATATGAAATATGTTGTGATCCTCATCGTATAGAACAAAAAAGAAAAAAAAAAAAATCCGCAGGGAGAGCAAAGTTCAAGAAATTTGTGGATGGTATGGAGACAGAGTTGCAATATTCCAGACTGATGCCTGCATCTATATTTCTAATCCAAGAAACTGTGGTGTATGTATTATAATAAGTTGACCGCATGATCATGACGCCACTCCGGTCTTGGCTCACACAAACTGGAATAAGTAATTACACGGCCGGCCACGGTGGCCGAGCGGTTCTAGGCGCTTCAGTCCGGAACCGCGTGACCGCTGCGGTCGCAGATTCGAATCCTGCCTCAGGCATGGATCTGTGTGATGTCCTTAGGTTTAAGAAGTTCTAAGTTCTAGGAGACTGATGACCTCAGATGTTAAGTCCCATAGTTTTCAGAGCCATTTGAACCAAGTAATTACACTGCGGGTATAAGCCGCATAACGTGATACGTTGGTTCGTTATGTTATCTATTTGCCTTTGTTAGGCGCTCCTCTAACGCGACAACAGACAGCATTAAATCTGGAACTGTGTTACAGCTCTACTACTCTATACTTATGCCAATATGGTGTCGTAAAGTACCATTTATTACTCGTTATTGTCGAGCTAATCGATAATTATTTACCATGTTTGAAGAAATGATTCCGATCTTCAAGTGTGTTTTCACTGTGTGCTACGTAAAAATACGGCAGGTTATGGGATATAAAAATTGCACAACTGAGTGCGAGCTATAATAGGAAATCGTTATATGCAGGGATTACAGACACCTTCCAAACGAAATGCCAAATTTACTGCCTTAGAAGAGAGAACGAAGAGAAAATGAAGATTTAGTAATATCCTATCTTCGAACTTTCCCCCTCGCCAGCATCAGGCACTGAATTTCATTCTTATATTAGCCGATTTATGGTTCATCTTCAATGACTCTGTCGTAGTCAGAACGTCGATGGAGCTTTAATGATACATGAGAACAAGGAGGGAGGAGGATTTACAGCAAAACCTTAAAGTCCAACACTTTTTACCTGGCGATTTTATTGTAACGAGTGCGTTTAGAAACGTGTTTGTAAATAAAGAATGTCTTGGTTTAACACAGGATATGGACGATTTGTGTTGGTAAGATTGTATGGTAACTCCTGCAGCAATCAGACATACATGAGTAGAGCCACGCTCTTCGAAAACTACGATTTGGTAGTTTTGGTACAGTACATAAATGACGTAGATAATGGTGGGATTACGCGTGGTATTGGTAGCATTGGTACGAAAAGAAACAAATGAGTTTCAGAGAGAGAAACTGGGAGCCGACGACTTCTGTTTGTTTGTTTTTCACGTTATTAAAACCACACATCGTTCACCGTTAGTCCATTGTGTATTTTATACACACAAAATATAAATTGCGTTTCATAGGTAATAAAAATCGGTTCATCGCGTAACTTCTGCTCTTTTATTTAACCAGAGCAATCATTTCTGACGCAAGTACAGTTTACATGCACGAACATACAAAAATCTATAGAATTATTATTGTTATTTTTTATTCAATGTAACGTTATTCATCATGACAAGAGGAAACTGCTTCCTGTTATTATTGGTGATATGTTTTTGTTTTGTGTCTTTTTTATGTTTTACACATTTTATTTAGAGTAAACTGCTCTTTTTCTCGCTAAATGATAAATCTTTATTGCTTTTTTTGCTATAACTTCCCCAATAAATAATTTTCGAATAAACCTTGAATTAGACATGGACAATTTTAATTTTGCTATAAATCTTGTTCATTTGTTAAGTAATAGACTGGATCACAGCTATGTAGCAGAAAAATATTACGCGGCTCTTTATAGATCCTCAGTCTGTTTACGGATGAATCACTGCTCCCGCTTTCTAGGTGAATCTACTAACAAGGGAACATCCCCATCGCACCCCCCTCAGATATAGTTATAAGTTGGCACAGTGGATAGGCCTTGAAAAACTGAACACAGATCGATCGAGAAAACAGGAAGAAGTTGTGTGGAACTATGAAAAAATAAGCAAAATATACAAACTGGGTCGTCCATGTGTAATACAGGCAATATTAAGGGCAGTATGAGACGAGGAGCGCCGTGGTCCCGTGGTTAGTGTGAACAGCTGCAGAACGAGAAGTCTTCAGTTCAAATCTTCCCTCGACCGAAAATTGTAACTTTTTATTTTCAGTTTATGTGAAAAACTCTTATGTTTTCATCACTTTTTTTGGAGTGATTATTACATCCACAAGAAAACTTAAATCGGGCGAGATAGAAGAATCTTTTCACCCATTCGCCAAGTGTACTAGTTAGGTGGGTCGACAACATATGTGACGCACATGCTGTCACCAGTGTCGTATACAAAATATCAGACGTTTTTTCCAGTGGAGGAATCGGTTGACCTATGACCTTGCGATCATATGTTTTCGGTTCCCATTGGAGAGGCACGTCCTTTCGTCATCTAATCACACGGTTTTGCGGTGCGGTCGCAAAACACAGACACTAAACTTATTACAGTGAACGAACGGACAGATCATAACTTTGCGAAAATAAAGAAAGCAAAATTTTCAGTCGAGGGCAGATTTGAACCAAGGACCTCTCGTTCCCCAGCTGATCACGCTAACCACAAGACCACGGCGCTCCTCGCCTCACATTGCCCTTAATGTTGCCTATCTTACACATGGATGACCCAGTTTGTATATTTTGCTTATTTCTTCATAGTTCCACACAACTTCTTCCTGTTTTCTCGATTGATCTGTGTTCAGTTTCTAAAGGCCTATCCACTGTGCCAACTTATAACTAAATCTGAGGGGGGTGCGATGGGGATGTTCCCTTGTAAGACACAAGCGGCGAAATGAAGTGACGCCCGATGAGTACGCAACACGTGCGAGTAACGCGTTTATGATCTTAACTGACCCAGGGTACTAAGAAAATTACCGTAGTCTAGTCTTACTTATGATAATCTACGTTAGCCTACAGTGGTTTTACATTCCTTTACATGAGCCACGTAATAAAAATAATGTTAGAACGTTTTTAAGGTCGACTTCATACCACGTTCTTTGGCTGATTTGGAGAGCATGCATGCCTCCCCAACTCCATGCGTGGGCACCACTATTGCACGGTCGTCCCTGCTTCACGTCGAAAAAAGGAATTCAGGACTGTTAACACGAAGAACACACAGATCAGTTAATTATCAAGTATACGTAGGACGTTGTCCCTGCAGCTACTGGGAGTCAATAAGCTTGTCTTGCTCTCAAGTTAAGGCCGTTTTGGGTACTTCCCCCAGCCAGACTTGTATTATCGAAGGGCGCGTGGGATTAGCCGAGCGGTCTAAGGCGCTGCAGTCATAGACTGTGGGGCTGATCCCGGCGGAGGTTCGAGTACTCCCTCGGGCATGGGTGTGTGTGTTTGTCCTTAGGATAATTTAAGTCAAGTAGTGTGTAAGCTTAGGGACTGATGACCTTAGCAGTTAAGTCCTATAAGATTTCACACACATTTGAACATTTTTTTTTTTTTGTATTACCCAAGCGAGGTACGGATTCGCTGTGCTTCTCAGATAGCACTCTGTCGCGGCCACTAGAATATTTCACCTGGGTCGTCAGCGGCACTGGAGGTGTTGTGGTGGATAGTTCTTTCTACTCTTGGTGTGAGGCCAGCTGGTCGATTCCATGTGCGAATTCTTACCGATTGTATTGGTAATGGAGGGACGATATCTTCGTCACTGTATGCTCACAGAAGGTACAAGCGCAATGTATTTCTTCTTAAGACCATACTGAGGAAATCGTTTGATGCATAATATCAGTGTATTTCGTTATAACGATGTGCTGTGGTATTTGTTTATAGTGAGGTGCTGTTGGTGTAAACACTCGAATTTTTGTATCTGTCATTTCATATGCGGCGTCGACTGCCTGTGAACAGTGTCAGCTGACTCATTTCGGCTTATCGACAGATGACACACAAATACTGCATCTCTCTATAGCTGTTTATCTCACATTGGCAGAGGTGACATCACGTTGGAGAGTCGATGATTTTAAAGGTAGAAATAGTTTATTTTTGCTGCACTTCGGCTTTTTTGGTAGCTATTTACTAGTCTTTTAGTGACATCACACACTAATAACGCGTGGCGTTTGTGTTTAAAGTATAGCGTTTTGTTAGATTTATTGTCTTCTTACTCTTTTTTCTTCCGCGTGGGAACACTGGTTGAGGAAGACTGATATTGTCCATGCAGATTTTCTAGTACTAAAACCAGGATGGGTGTGGGAGCTTGTTTCCTACTGGTCCAGAGAGAAAGGGGAGAGGGGAGTGCTTGGTGCTTATCTGCAAAGCTGTCCACGTGTTTCTGCCTTCGTGTACGAACCTGTTTGGCAATATTCATGTGAGGTGGATGGCACTCCCTGAGTGCCTTCTTCCGTACCAGTGTCTTTTTCACTGGGCAACTAGATCGGTCACGTTGAGGATGAGATTGCAAACGTTGTTAAAGTATTGCAAATTTCTGTGACATTGCTGGGCGGTCAGCTAGCATAGTGTTCGCGGTCCTGTTCCGGTCGCGGCCAGACTTTAAGCTCCCTACACATCAGTGGTCGTACTGCTGCATAATCGACAGGCAGCCCAGTTACTGCCTGACGCCATTATTTTTACCAATAGAAAAACGTGCTCTTTTTAATGCTTACACTGTGGCGTTACACGCAATAGTAATGTAGGGGGGTGACATAGCAAGAATTTATTCACCTATATGCAGCACTCTGATATTTCTTTAGAATTTGAAGTCTTTGCAAGAGCGCATCTGTTGTTAAATAATGCGTTACGGTAATTTGCAATAACAGCAAATAGAGTCTTGCAACTGTACATACAGACTGTGAATATATTGAATAATTTATAAAAATGGTAAAATCATGAAAAACTTGGAAAAATATTGAAAAATATAAAACAGATAAAAATGATGACAAAATTTACATTACTGTAATAAATTTAATGTATTATTATTTATAACTAATACAAACATCCTGACTCCAATCAAATCTAATGGTCCTCTCCCTATGGTGCACAGAGCTTAAGTAGTGCATCCCATGCAACAGATATTGTAATAAAAGGGGTTGGGTTGGGGGAGCTTTGATTCCATTGGTGTATGGGGTAGGGGACCGACGGGGTGGACCTAAATGTACTTCATACATGTGCATGGGGAGGGTTCCCTGATGTCCTTATCTTTAATAGTAATAATAGTTCTTGGCTTGAATTGGCTAAACCCCTATTGTGTGGTTAGGGGGAGAGAAGGGTTTGGGGTAATCTTCAATAAAAGATGTGTAGCTATGTAGCCTGGCAGTGGAAGCCCTTATCATGTAAGTAGGCAAGCCTGGTGAGGAGGGGGTTGACCTTGAATATACCTCACCCAGTTTCCTCAGCAATAACATGATACACTCTCTCAAGGTCAAGTGTAACCTGACGACAGAAATTCATCTTAGTGATCTCGAGATAAGATCGATATCTGTACCAGAATCGGCATTGCATATCTGCTACTTATCAGTTACAAGATTGTCTTACCAGTGACCCTTTCTTGAGCAATGTTGGAGTGTTTTAGTAACCAGAACCAGCACTGTATATCTTGTAATACACATTTGCATTTTACTCGAGTTTCGCAGTTTAGCAAATCGGCCATGAAATTGAATAAAAGGTCTGCTGTTGTTGATGGTGAGGATACATGTGCCTTCAGTCACATCACAACCCAGAGACACCACTGTGTGAACATGATGTAGTAGGTTCCTTGCTCTGCAGGACCACTCCGCCACAGTCGGTCTGCTTATGGTGTCTAATGGAAGTTCCTTACATGGATAATATTGCAGCTAGAGTCCGGTAATATGAAAAATCCGAAGGACTGTTGCTAGTTATTGTGACAAACAAGTACTTTTCTGTTGAAATTACTTTCCGTTTGGCCGGCCGCGGTGGTTTCGCGATTCTAGGCGCGCAGTCCGGAACCGCGCGACTGCTACGGTCGCAGGTTCGAATCCTGCCTGGGGCATGGATGTGTGTGATGTCCTTAGGTTAGTTAGGTTTAAGTAGTTCTAAGTTCTAGGGGACTGATGACCACAGCTGTTAAGTCCCATAGTGCTCAGAGCCATTTGACCCATTTGAACTTTCCGTTTGCTACCTTCAACGCAAACGCTCTTGGAGTCTCGGAACCTGGTGACAGTACCCATGCGATATCACAGAAAATTACGTCCTAGAACTGATTAGTGTTACAACAGATTGATGTTTGATGATATCATCAATGTGATTTATGGACATCTCGGTAACTGTCGTCTATGAAGGATTTTCGTATGCAGTGGCCTAAGTTCCTGATTTAGACGCCTGATTGAGCTGATGGGATATGTGTATGGTGACAGGGAAAATTGCTATGCATTGGAGAACGACCCTGTCGTGGGTACGGCGATGTGCTTTGCCCATCAGGTCGGCTGCAATAGTAAGAAATTGCCTCACTTGCATAAATATATCCTGATGTTTTACATCTAGTGGCACAATAGTCGTTCAAACATTCCGCACTTATTAAAGTAGCGTACTACATGACAACGGTATCCACAATTTTGGCACTGGAGTCGTATGTACCTTTGCCGTCTAGAATCTTGATGATGTCTGACAGCTGCGGCATACGCCTGGGATATCCGAATCACATTTCATCACAATTGTTATGGTGTGTCTTGAAGAGATCAGTGCCCATTGCCGACGAAAATGTTTTTGAGTTAATGATCTTCTCTCCACTTGGGTAGATTCGACAGTTAGCGCTGCTGCTTCCAGTGGCCTGTCATCGAAATTAGAAGACGTCATAAACCATAGCATCTCTTCTCTTACTATTTGCCGAATTAGTGAAGTGAGGTCGTGATGATTTTCCATTGCTGCTATCAATTAAACATTCACAAGTGTCCTGAATGTCTTTCATATTCTTTTCTGGTGCATTTCCCCAATTTGTTGGCACAAACTGATGAATTTCTATGTTACGGTGACGCCGCTCAAAAGGATCGTTTGAATGACGTCCTCAGCCACAGCCTTCAGTATGTGTGAAACTTTGTCAACTTCCATCACATTCGTGTTGCCTGTGTCAAAACGGGTCGTATATGCCCTACCTGCCAAAAATGTGAAGCACCAAGAACACATTATCGAATATCAATATAACTTCACAAATGTGCACATCATCGGTGGGTATGTAAGTCACTAGAGTTGCAGTTGTGCAACTGTGAGAAATAGAACGGCCACCAGATTGTCCCTCGTATTTAGTGATTTTACCAAGTTAGGTAGTGTATGTAAGGATATTATCAGCATGAAACACTGAGCGATCACTGTGAAACAGATGGATAAGTCGCGTATCGTGCGAGACAGCGTTATCAGTACCAGGCAGAGCTATAAAAGGGCCTCATTGTGGATATCCATTTGGCCAGCTGAACGAAATTGGGCGATGTTCAGATATTTGGCGCATTCGGATGTATCAGCAGCCCCATGTTGGAATGGATGGGAATGTGAAGGGAGGCACACTTGCTAAAGTTTCGATTGACCACGTCTGACTATCACAAGGGTGGATCACTGCATTGAGCACCAAGTACATCGTAACCCCTTTACACCTGCGCCTACCATCATAGAACAAGTAATATAAAAGTGCAACATTTTCTGTGATCCTGCACCACTCGTCGGAGACTAGTAGTAGCAAGACTGGCGAATTGCCGTCCCAAGCGTAGGCTATCGCTAACACCACAAAATAATTGGCTGCGTTTGGAGTTGTACCGTGATTGGGAAGCGTAGCTGCTGAATATGTTAAGGGACGAATCGTGCATCTGAACTACACCGGATGGCCAGCATCGGAAAGTGTAGTTGGGATCTGGGCAGAGAGCCAGTGCCTTCAATGTTTTGGTGAGGCACAGGGGCGTTATGTTGTGTGGAGCCATCGGGTATGACTTCACGTCACAGCTAGTAGTGAGAAGGAACTCTGGTGGCATAAAGGTACGTCAAGGACAGACTTCGGTATCATGTGTTATCTCTCATGCGACAGTATTGTAGTGGCGTTTTTCAACAGTGGAATGCTCGTCCACACATGGCATATGCACCTAGCCGGCGAGATCCCCAGATCTGGCCCCGGTAGATCATGCGTGGTAGCAGCTCGGACGTCTATTCTTCCCAGTACCTGTGATATAAATGACCAGTTACAACAGCTGTGGCTCAGATTGCCTCAGGAGAGGAAACAACGGCAGTATGGCAGCATCTGCAACCAAATTAGTGTATGTTTCCAACCCAGGGGTGCATCGTCCTATTGAAGCCTTTGCCAGCTTAAGGACTTCCTTCGTTCTCAAACCAAGTAAAATTAGACGTTGAGAAGAAAAATCGTATCATCCCATGTGTTGTACACTGACAGAAAAAAATCACAGCACAAAGAAGGAGTTGTGCGAGATAAACGAAAGTTCATAGATGTCTTACTGCATCTGAAGGATGATGTCTGTTCGAATATCACGCAAATCGCATAAGAGTGGTGCTAGCAGTGCTACTATGAGATGCGAATCAGACTTGCTTTAAATACACGTGGTAACGGTTGTCGGCAGTAGTGAGCGGTAGTTACCTTTGAGATTGGACATAGTGAGTGGAAGTTAGTTAAGATTGCCTTTACGACAAGGAAGGCGCTGTTATCAGCAGCTCACTAAGTTTGACAGAGGTCGTGTAATAGGGCTACGAGAAGATATATGTACCTTCCGCTATATTGCAGAATGACTAGGCAGGAATGTAGCCACAGTACATGATTGCTGGGCGTGGTGGTCATGGGGCTGTGCGGTCGCTAGAAGACCAGGCTCCGCGTGGCCAAGTTACACTACCGAGAGTAAAGACTGTCGTGTTAGTCGTATGTTTGTGGCCCATCGTACTCCGTCTGCAGCAGCTGTTCGAGCAGCAGTTGGTTCCACAGTGGCACAAAGAACTGTTACACATCGGTTACTTCAAGGTCAGCTCCGAGACAGACGGCCCGTAGCGGGCATATCATTTGACCTGACACTACCGCCGTTCGCGACTTCAGTGATGTCAAGTGAGAGTTCATTAGAGGGCAGAGTGGAAGTCTGTTGTGGCTTTTTTTTATGAAAGCCGGTTACGTCTCGGTGCCAGTGGTAGCGTGTGTTGGTTAGAAGGAGGGCAGGTGAGGGCCCGCAACCAACCTTTCTGTGGCCTAGACGCACTGGACTTGCTCCTGAAGATATTGTCTAGCGTGCGATTTTATATGACAGAAGGAACAATCTCGTGGTCATCCCACGCAGCCTGAATACAAATTTTGACGTCAGGTTTGTGATTCGACGTGCTGTGGCCGTTCATCAACTGCATTTCAGAGTGTGTTTTCCAATAGGATAATTCTCGCCCCCATACCGCTGTTGTAACCCAACGTGATCTACAGAGTGTCGACATGTTGCCTTGGCCTGCTCGATCACCAGATCTGTCTCCAATCGAACACGTATTGGACATCATTGGACGACAACTCCAGCGTCACCCACAACCAGCATTAACTGTCCCTATGTTGACTGACCAAGTGCAACAGGCGTGGAACTCCATCCCACAAGCTGACATCCAGCACTTGTACGAACAATATATGCACGATTGCATGCTTGGATTTAACGTTCTGAGGGTTACACCAGTTATTAATGCAGCAGCATTTCACATTTGCAATGGATTTTCTCGCACTTACGTTAACCTGTGAACTTACAACGCTAATCACCTAAATATGTTAAGTACAGAAATGTTTTTTTTTGTGTTAGCAGAAGAGCCAACACCGTGATACGAGTGGAGGCCGAAATGCACGCGTTTTAGCTCACGCAGGCTGGCGTGAGGAGGGAAGAACTATACTGACGTGAGGTCTGGAACATGACAAGGAATGAGAATTCAGAAAGCGGAAGTAATTAGTTTGATACTTAACTTTAATCCCTTAATGATGAACGTCGCTCTTGACGGTACATGATTTACAGTATTATCTGTTCAGGATACATTCTTGAAGTAATTATAGTAACTGAATATGGGGCCTTGTTAGGTCGTAGCAAATGACGTAGCTGAAGGCTATGCTAAACTGTCACCTCTGCAAATGAGAGCGTATGTAGACAGTGAACCATCGCTAGCAAAGTCGGCTGTACAACTGGGGCGAGTGCTAGGGAGTCTCTCTAGACTAGACCTGCCGTATGGCGGCGCTCGGTCTGCAATCACTGATAGTGGCGACACGCGGGTCCGACGTATACTAACGGACCGATGCCGATTTAAAGGCTACCACCTAGCAAGTGTGGTGTCTGGCGGTGACACCACAGTTTTCCCAAAATATAATTACTCTATATTATTTATCTCTTGGTGCTGTGAGTTTTTTTCTGTCAGTGTGTTTAGTGTACGCTTGAATTTCCACCACAAAAACTTGTTTAAAATCCAAATTTCGGTAAAAGCCATATTGACCATCTACTAGAAAAACTCAAATTTTTCGAATAAGTTGAAGTGAAAGATTTAAAATATTCCGCCCTCCTCCCTTGGTAATGCGATGGTTAAGACGTTTCCTTACATCTTGGTCGCCGCCTTCGGGCAACAGATACATCTAAATCACCCACTCTTCCTTATTGATTGGCGCCTTGGCTATTCGGACAGTAGGAGGGGTGTTCAGTTTGTAGTCTTGTTCCTGCAAATGAAGGCGTAACATTAATAGAGCCACATATAAGTCGATGTCTGAGACACAGATCGTCTCCACCAAAATATGTCACTTAGAATATGGAACTAAGAACTAGTTACTATAGCAGGTTCGTCAAAAAGAACTAATTTTTCATATTGAACGCGTGCGTTTACTAAGCGCAGTCGAAAGTACAACTGAAGCTGAACTGCCTGCCTCCACACAAGTTACTGATGGAAAACTGCTGAAATGGAACAGAAATTTATGAGCCTTATCGCAATCGCAAATTCTTCTCTAGTTAGTAGAGCAGTGAAGGTATGCATACCGGACAAAAAATTAGTCAACCCCAAGAGACATCAGGTCAATACGTGTAACACTGCATCTAGCTTTGATAATAGACTCGTTTCGGCGAGAAAGAGAGCCCACAAGATTCTTCAGGTATGCCTATCCAGTTGAAGCCGCACACTGATGATTACATCCCGCAGAGCTGCCAAACTGCATGGATGTTGATCGCTACGTTCTATCCGCTGCTCCAAATAGTCCTAGACATTTTCTGTAATATTAATGTCGGGTGATGTAGCGAGGGAGTCGAGATACGATAGGGTACTTAAGCGTTAGTCAAACCACGAACGTGTGTGTACAGCACTGTGAATATGGGGTTGTGATGTTGTAAGATGCCCGTACCCACCGCATACTCATAACGAAGATGTAAAAGTAAAGCTAATGTTTGGCCGCAGGGAAAGCTGAAGTAAACATCTTGGCTCATATTTAGTGTACCCCGAATGCGGGGCCCATGTCACGGTTCTCGCACACTGTGGGGTAGGCGTCTCATTCTGCCATCAGCGCACTCCAACCCTTGCATCACTTGATAAGAGGCGAAATCGCCATTCGTCGGACCACATTACACATCTCCAGTCAGATGATGTCACCTTTCTGTGTTATTTGGCGCACTGAGTACATGCAGCTTTATTTTACACTATACACAGAGGCCTTTTGTGAAGTACCCGACTCTACATCTCCCTTGTTTGCAGTTCCCTTCGCAGTGTTCAGTCGCAGCTAATTGAGAAGAACTTGGGTTCACTGATAGTGGTAATTCCTGTCTGGTTTGAAACTGATTGTCCCTGACGAAGCGCTGCCCCGTCGGCTAGACCGAGCGAAGTGGCGCAGTAATTAGCACAGTGGACTGGCAGTCGGGTGGACGACAGTTCAAACCCGCGATCGTCCATCCAGATTTGGGTTTTCTGTGATTTCCCTAAATCGCGGCGAGCAAATACAAGGGGCGTTTCTTTGAAAGGGCATGGTCGTTTTCCTTCCCGACCCTTCACGCAATCCGAGCTTCTGCTCGGGCTCTAAAGACCTCGATGTCTACGGGACGTTAAACCCAATTTCCCTTCCTTCCCTTTTTCCTTCCTTCCCTTCTTCCTTCCTTCCTTCCTTTTTGTCGGCTAGGATCTTCTTACTACCACGATACTTACGCAATGCTGCGAGTGGTATATCGTTGCTTGTAGACACGTTGGACAGTCTATGTTGATACATCAGCATATCGATCAGATTTATTCACGTTGTTGTCATGGACACATCCAAACATGATGGTCCATTTCAGTCATTCTGCCATGTCCCTACGTTGGACTATGTTACTGCGCTGATTTCATACAGCCTAGTGGCACATAGCAGCACAGCACGTCACCTATTTGTCATGACATAAGTCAGCGATGGAGGGTCACATGGCCAGCTCCCACCAGTTCTACACCAGCTTTAGCGCTCCAAAGCGGCCAGTGTGCTCTTCAGTATTGCCGCCGAAACGGCAAAGAGTCAGGCTTATATGTCATCATTAACAAAACCTAGGTAGCCCACGTTAGTTAAAAACTTGTACTGCAAACTGATCGACTAATCTTTACAAAAACCGTGAGTTTCGATGGACTAGCTGTTGATGTTAACGATTCGGGGTCGTTCTTGATTGTATGGGAAGCCAAATCTAACTGTGGATTTCGTAGCTGCTGTCTGTATGTTATTGTTAACAGTATTCACAGTCTGTATGAGAAACATGTTCGACCGGGTGCCATAATGATCAGAGACTTATCACGGCTCGAGAATGACACACGTCAGTGCTGTTATGACCTGACGAAACTACAGTCGTCCGGACATAATTGTGGGTTCTTTGACTGCTCTGGGCGATGGTTGACTGGAGCCACATCATACGAAATTTTAGTTGACTTTGTTGCAAGAATGATAAAACGATTTACTTAATTTTATACAATCCTTAGCCACAGGAATGCGGGACTTGATGCACACATTCACTTAATACTCATCTCGAAGTACATAGCTCACGAAGTTGAAAAATACAGTTCCATCTAAGAAATGAATTACACCCGTGTCGTAACTAGGCAATGTTATCTGCTAGGTCGGAGGTCACGATCTAAGCAGAGCCTTTGTCTCCTTGGCTGTATATTGGCCTCCGTTTCGTGGCTCTGTGGAGCTGGGAGCGAGTGTGTGGCTCTAGCAGCGCTTCCCATTCGTCAGTGCGTACTGCAGAGAGATATTGAGAACTTCTGCGGTATCGATGCGGGTTGCCGACTTTAGTGTGGCACCAATGTTTTTATACGAAAGCTCATATCTGAGCACAGCAGCTGGCCGGAGCAAATTGTTCCTTGAAAGGTTGTTTACTCCATCAGCATAGCCTTCACGAGTATGTGTTCGCTAATTTATTTACTATATCCACGAAACTAGTGTAAGGTTTAGAGCTAATAGCTATTCCCACGTTCTGTAACACAACACCACTACGCTTAAAAAACCACACAACAACCTGCAGAAAAATTATGGAAAGAATTCAGCGTAGTGACTTTGTAAATAATCCATCAGATCTTCCAGTACTTTTTTCCCATCGTCACGTACTACACGACAAGGGTCCACAATATCAACAGCCTCAAGGTCACTATGTGTTTCCGGAACGTCACGACCAAGAATCACCAACTGCTCAGCAGCAGTGCGCTCAACTTCTGCTGCCAGGAAGCCAGCAACCATCGCCCACAGTAATAAATAAACTAGTTAAAAATCATCGATTAAAATTAGCACAAGTTCTTGTGCCAGCAGATTTGAGCTTCTGGACAATAGTAATCTTCCAGAACCCTCCAAAAATTTAAGAAGCCCCATATTTATGTATGAAACTAAAAACTGCAAAGACATAGTAAAAGATCTTGATAGTATACTTGCTCTTTCGTTCTTGACCATATCACGAAGTGTTTCAATAAGCATTTCGACCCCTACCCCTAATAATGACAGATAACATGCTAGCTGACAACTAACCCACTAAAAGTAATTATTAGAGGGATACCAACCACAACATCCACGGAGGAGATTGTATTTCAATTAACTAATTAGGATAGCTGATATGGTCTCTACTGGAAATGTACTCGCTGTACGACTCCTTCTTCCTTTTCTTTGCCTTTGTCCCGCATCGGCGCTGGGTCGACACAGTTATTAACAGATTTGGCATGGTTAACTAAAATGGTTGCCGCATGCTCTTCGTGTTGCCCCGTTGACCCCTGGGACGGAATATATGTTAAAAAATGGTTCAAATGGCTCTGAGCACTATGCGACTTAACTTCTGAGGTCATCAGTCGCCTAGAACTTAGAACTAATTAAACCTAACTAACCTAAGGACATCACACACATCCATACCCGAGGCAGGATTTGAACCTACGACCGTAGCGGTCGCTCGGCTCCAGACTGTAGCGCCTAGAACCACACGGCCACTCCGACCGGCGGAATATATGTATTCCACCTGTCTGCGTGTAGTGTGATTCATGTGAATGTGAGAGAAGTTTTTGAAAAGTTAGCGAGTCGTGCAACTGAGGCTGGACTTTGGTGCCAACCCATCATTCATCTTCTGAGATGTGTGAAACCGCCTAAAAGCCAAGCGCGGGTCGGCCGGCACACAGGCACTCGTCGTTAATCCGTCGGCGTATTCGGTCAGAAACCGCCACACTTTCCCGTCTCGGAAGCGGCGCTTTAACACGCACGGCTGCGGGCGAGTGTACTCTATATTGTACCACCAAACGACCTCATCTCTTTACTCATTAATATTAACTCGCAGTTGTAAAGCTTCAGATATATATTCGCTGCAAAAGCTATGTCGATTTCTGGTGTAACTGTAGAGACGTATAGATCACGTGGTACTAACCGCAGTCGAAGATTTTATCATTCATCAGTACATTGCAAAGCAGAATCACGCTGTGTAAAGTGCTCTGAAAAGCATTTAGCTTCACACTCTAAAAAAGCAATAGGAATCCAGCGTCATACAAAGACTTTGTTGTTTACGAGCAAATTAGCTCACGTCATCAGTGCCAAATGAAAACATTTGGGCAACCAGGAACTGTCAAATGGTTCAAATGGCTCTGAGCACTATAGGACTAAGGTCATCAGTACCCTAGAACTTAGAACTACTTAAACCTAACTAACCTAAGGACATCACACACATCCATGCTCGAGGCAGGATTCGAACCTGCGACCGTAGCGGTCGCGCGGTACCAGACTGTAGTGCCTACAACCGCTCGGCCACCCCGGCCGGCCAGGAACTGTCCCACAGACACAAAAGCCAATGGGGCCTTAGGAGATACTCTCACTTTGGCCGTCCAAACACGTTATACCTCTTTCTTTAGGAAGAGGGCAACATATGCTAACATAACATAGGTCACTCATTAACGAAGATTAGCTAACGTCGCCGGCTTTTGTGTCTGTGGGACAGTTCCTGGCCGGCCGGGGTGGCCGAGCGGTTCTAGGCGCTACAGTCAGGAACCGCGCGACCGCTGCGGTCGCAGGTTCGAATCCTGTCTCGGGCATGGATGTGTGTGATGTACTTAGGTTAATTAGGTTTAAGTAGTTCTAAGTTCTAGGGTACTGATGACCTTAGTCCCATAGTGCTCAGAGCCATTTAGCTAACGTCCAAATTCAACTGTCTACCTTGCTTTCTCCAGAACTGCTATAATCTCCAACATCTCATTTAAAAAATTTTCAAGATATCATACCAAATATAATAAACATTCTACAAATGTTAGCACACCCCAGAGTAAATTGTCTGTTATATTGCCTATGTAGAAGTCTAACACCCATAATCATTTCACCACTAAATACTTCACTATCAGAAATCTTATTACATCTACTGACCAATAATCCTTAAATGGTGAACATGGTAACGGTAGAAAATCTTAAACTCAATTCCTAGAACGATAACAGCACAAGAAACAAAGTTTCGGAACTAAAACTCTGAACTAGCGAAGTCTTACCTCACGTAAACTTACTCAGTGAAACTGACTTTCGACCTTTGAAAACATTCAAGACACCACGATTCAAATGCTACCGCACTGATAGACGGGTCAGACGAGACTGCGGCGCTTGGGAACTCGTCTGGCATAATCTACAGCATTGGGATCTTATTTTGGAGCAGATAGTTAACCTATAAGCAATTGCTGTGAAGGTAAGACCGTCGCAGGATAACATAACTTTATATATATCAGCCACGCCAAAGAAAACTTCTACGGACTGATGTCACTAATATCCTGGGTGGAACTAACGAATCAGTAACAGCAAGGGTAATTTTGAGCCTAAACATCCTACATGGAATTCAAAGATAACGAACACGAACGGGAATAAATTATTCAACTACCATAATAACTCCAATTTCACTACTCTTTCATCAAATGAACCAAATTATTATCACACAAATACAGACTTTTTATCGGATACCATCCTTTATTAATGTAACTCTTTGTACCATAAAATCCTATTTTAATCTTTTATTAATATCCGCATTAGACACATCACCTCTCGGAGAGAGAATTCAGACACATAAGATTATTAATTGGAAACAAATTGAAATTATGATTAATGTCCCTCGTATATCGACTGTTGAAGAGATGGAGCTGCAAGTTGCACTATTTACATATATTTCTACCACAGCAGCTAATCCCAACACTATGTCCTCCTTCCATCGCACCAACTACACCTCGAAGTTTCAACAGTTGAAGGGAACTAAGAACTATGAACGTAACTTACGGCAACGGACGCCTGATCCAGCACTAAAAGGTCGAATTACGTAGGAAAACTAGGGAACTCAACGAAAAAAAAAACATGTCTAAAGGATACATGCAACTAGAGACTCAATATGATAAATCCTGGTACAGGTTGCGCGTGGAATGTTTCTTGAAAAATTCTGTATTATTCCACCGCCAAACGAAGGATCTAATATCGCTACTTCACCAAGTGACCAACAAGAGAGGAAGCAAAGGCTCTGGCAAAAGAAATTCCATTATATTATACTTCAAATGCGGCACCCATCCATCCCTTCTACATCACTACTCTTAATAACGTAAAGTCGTATGGAACAAATGGCTGGGAGACCAAACGGGCAGATTAAGCCACCTAATTCGAAAAAGTTATTCCTGTCCTTTGCACGCACTTGCCGCTTTCCTTTGTGAAGTGAGAGATTTGTGTATGAAGTGTATCTGATACGTGTAGATGACTGTAATGTGTGTGTGAGTGTGTGTGTGTGTGTGTGTGTGTGTGTGTGTGTGTGTGTGTGTATAGTTTGGTGTCATGTTTGCGTTGTATGATGATGAGAGAGGGGAGTGGGGGAAATCCAGTGCCAGCACGTTTTCTACTTCTCTCGAATAGCACCAACGAGGCCACCGAGCTCAACTTCCATATCTGATAGATAACCATCAACAGTGTCACATGCCTCACTCCATGAAATAATGCGGAGAGGTTTGGAATTTAATCCAGGACATGGGCATAAATCTGGTGCCCAGGAACTTTACGTCACAAGCCCTCCTCCCTTTTACCGGGAAGGCAAAGGAAAAATTGCCAACAGAGTGTGGCAAATATGAGCTGTTACCCATCCAGGCACCACCCACAAACGGCGTTGCTTAACGTCGGTGATCTCACTAGAAGCAGAGTATTCAAGGAGGCTAGGTCGTCGGCAGTACTCTCAATACCAACCGATGACGACAACAAGCGCATCGATATCATTAACGTGTGAATAATTAACAAGATTATGTCTCAGCTAAAATCACATAACGTGGCCGGTACTGACGGAAAGAAAATAAGATGCCAAGAAACTTGCCCTGCAAGTGCCTGAGAACTGTCGGAAACCATAGTTAATGCAGTATTATAACTAAAGTATTCCCCCAGTCAGTGGTAGTATGCCAAGGTAATTACTATGCTCGCCGGCCAGGGTGGCCGAGCGGTTCTAGGCGCCACAGTCTGGAACCGTGCGACCGCTACGGTCGCAGGTAAGAATCCTGCCTCGGGCATGGATGTGTGTGGTGTCCTTAGTTTAGTTAGGTTTAAGTAGTTCTAAGTTCTAGGGGACTGATGATCTCATCAGTTAAGTCCCATAGTGCTCAGAGCCATTTGACCCAATTACTATACTCAAACCGAACAAAGATCATAAAAATACCAAAACATGAAGACCTGTCAGCTTCTTATCATCAATTTCGGAACTAACTGAACGGATCATACTTCTTACAAACAAAATTCACTAACCTAGCCTCATATTTTGTGGAGAAAAAGGTACACTTGCAAGACAGAATGCCCAGAAATCCACCCTGTGCGAAACCTTGGGACATTATTGTGACAGTACGCAGTTAAGACCTTCTCAAAGTACAGCTTTCAAGCATTCCCACACACCGGTTGTTTGTCGCTCGCTCCGCCGCACTTCAACCGCCCAATGTCCGAGCCCTACGTACTGTACAGTGGAGTGACAACGAGTGATCTCCTATTCGCGGGCTGTTGAAGTTAAGGAAAGAGGAGGGAGGAGCTGGGACAATCTGCCCAATGTGTTTAGAAAACTTGTTCGAGAATACGTGTTATTCTACAACGAAGATAACAAGAAAAACGTCAAAACTATGCACATATGAGTTCAATTTTATTTTATACTAATAGTATTCTCGTACTGGTATTCTTCAGCCATACATACGTCTCAAAATCTAAATTAATAGACCTAAGTAACTGAAGAATTATTATGGAACGAGTATAAGGATTTTTGTGTTGAATTTAATCATAGCAGTTACGTTGAAGAATAGCGCACCTCCTGAAAATGTACTTCAGCTTAATAGTTCCCACCTTAGTAAATAAGAAGCCTTTACACATCCTCCATAGAGTCCCGATTTCTCTCCATAAAATTTCCATATTTTAGGAGCTCTGAAAACAGACATTCGTGACGGTCGATTTGCTTCAGATGAAGAGGTGCAAGCTTTGATACAACCATGGTGCCGTAGCAACTGCAAACTGTATTCCATGAACGCACTGACCGTCTTCTTTCACAGTGGGGTAAATGTATTAACAGTTACAGCAATTACTCTTGAAACAATGAACCATTTACTTACTTTCTTCCAGCTGTCTCTTTTTCATTTGACTTTCCCTTATATTTATGTTGCTGATGAATCATATGCGAACTTTAAAGAAGCGTTAATGAAACGATACACAACTTCTGACACTGGGTAGAGGTGAACAGTTTTGAAATAACACTTAGTAAGTCGGCTCTATGCGTATGTAAGTGGCGATGAAAAAGTTTCAGTTTGAAAGCGTTTCTGCAGTCTATATGCAACGTAGTGCGTCTCCGACGAGGGTATACAAGTGCCGACATGTAGGCAATGGCTTAGTGTGGCATTTGTGTCTTTCGGACGCTGTAAATGCAGAAATGTGAACTATGGCGTTGTTATTACCAAATGCGTCCAAATAGGACCAACATGCTGTTATTCTTTTCTTGGCTGCCGAAGGAAAAATAACTTTAGACATCCATCGCAAAGTGGAGACTGTGTTGAGCAAAGCATATTTGCCGAAAACCACCAGTATGGAAAACTGAAACAAGGGGTGCGGCGGCTTCATGACAACGCATGTCCTCATATTACAAATGTCGTAGCGCAGAAGTTAAACTAAGTCAAGACGGAGACACTCGAGCATCCGCCCTATAGTAGTGATCTCTCCCCATGCGATTATCACTTCTTCGATCCCTTACAAAAAGTCTTCATAGGTCAATGATTCCTATCGGAAGAGGATGAGCAGCAAGCAGTCAAGGACAGCAGGGCATGGTCTTTTACCAAACGAGCATCTTCAAGCTGGTGCGTCAGTGGGATGATTGTCCCAATGCTCACAGTGATTCTACCTCATGGGCATACCGGTTCTGGACTGTACGGTCTTCAGACAAGAATTTTTTGATCGCCCGTTATACTCACGACACGGAACCGCAGCGACTGAATCTGTTCAGCTAGGTGGTTACCAAAGAGCGTAATAGTTGTCTAGAATTTTATATCGACGATAATATTAGATGGTCCACACATATAAACCGTACCAAAGAAAAGAATGAGGGTACCACAACGGGAAACACAGGAGGCAAGGAGCTCTCATAACCGGCCGATCGCCGGCCATTTCTCCTTCCGTTACAGCGCCTGCGACCAGCGAGTAGTCTGTTTGAATGCTGCAGGCGCTTCACCAGATACAGTCATTCGCCAAGCATCGAAAGATCGAAAGTACTCCTCATGTCTTGGAAACATTGCTCCTGACGAACAGAAGCATGCCTGTTGATATGCTAATCTCTAACAGGTGCCACCACAGGCACCAATCTCGTCCACAGCTGCGCTTATCGGCGGCAGCGGTGTTCCAATCGCAGGGCGAGTGTTGTATTGGCAAGTCATGCGTTCGCCGAGTAATGTGCGCCATACTTCCACCTTCGGCTTATCCGAGACACGGCTCGATCGCTAGCAAGCATTATACGTTCACGCTCGGGACTTAGCGCCTGCCGCACTCAACGGTCTATCATTCGGAGCTCCCCGGTCGAGCCCAGCCCCCTGGGCAGCGTCTAAAACGCACCGGTACGTCGCTCCAGCAACCCCGAGGGATGAAATTCCACAGCAGCCACACTAAGCCGCTATTCACCTCCCATGTAGCTTTCGCCTCCTTTCACACTGGCCTGCTCAGGACTCTGTGCCACTGGACTGTCACTGCTTCAGTGGAACTTATACTGTGTATGAGAGGCGTTCAGTATGTAATGCAACACATTTTTTTCTCGGAACAGGTTGGTTTTATTCTGGATTACAATACATCATATTGTCCCCACTCTTTAGGCTATAAAACCCTACTTTTCAGTATAATCTCCATTCAATGCCACCGTCTTACGCCATGTTACCGGGATGGCTTGTATGTCCACATGGCACCACTCTACTGGTCGGCGTCGGGTACAACATCTTTCTGCATCAATAACCTGCAAATCATCCACGTACTGCTTTCCGTGGGATGTATTCTTCATTGGGCGAAACAGATGGAAGTCGGAAGGTGCGTGATCGGGTATGTACAGAGGATGGGGAGGAACACTCCAATCACATTTAGTGAGCTCCTCTCGGGTGCACAGACTTATGTGACGTCTTGCGTTTTCAAGGGAAGAAGTTTGTTCGAATTTTCATGGCGACAAACGCATCGAAGTTGTTTCTTCAGTGAATATCTGCTATACTCTGGTTTCCGAGAAAACAAACTCAATGACATCTCTCTGCTTGGGACGATATCCGTTACAGACGCCACTTTGAAGGCCACGTACAATGCCGCCATCTATAGGAACGGCACGAAACAACAGGGGCTTAAGCTGGAATATTCCACGATGTCCCACAACTAATTCCGCATTTGTTCAACTGATACTAGCAGAGAAAAAAATGTGTAGTATTACTTACTGAACACCCCTCATATTTCCCGAAATCCGAACAGCTCTAAGCAAGGATTGTTCTTAAACGAAAATGCTCGCCATACTGTTAAATTTATCGGTGTCTCAAGCACTCAACGTTTTAGTCACCGATCTGCTCAATATGCCACACGGAATTACTTTCTTTTATCATACACAAAATTATTTAAAAATTTTGTACGCTCCAAACAACGCATGGGAGTAAATATGCCTTCACTTTAAAACACTTCTGAAACATGTAGCACAACTAAAATCGGCAAATCATAACTTCCTTCGGAGCTCATACTACACACGACCGTGTCATTGAAAAGCTGGGCTCCGACTACTTTTAAACTGCTGTAAGTATTCTATATCTCAAAGAGAAAAGACGCGAGAAGAATACTCCGTTCTGATTGGTCATTCTTCTTCAAAGCCAATAGAAAAACACTATTCTCCCGCGTTAGTCCGCACTTTTCATGACTAACCAATCAACAGATAACACACCTTCGAACTGTACTTTTCCTCGAAATAAATATTTAACATTCTGATACTTTGTTTATATTTTACGTTATTAACTATTTTCATTTGCACCCGAATTAGCTTTGCTTTTACCATAACCTTACTTAACATATTATGGTACAAAATTTCACATCGCCTGCATTCACACTGTCTTAAGACTTTCTCACACTAGTTCGCATAGCGTTCATGAGTAGAACAATGATCTAATATTTACTTTAGACCACATTCACGCATCATTAACACTACTAAAAGCGTATACAAAACTGTACAAACATTAATAAACCCAAGAAACCTTCAAGAAATAAACAGAACAGTCCACAAAACATTGTCTTTACCTGTTTCTTGAATGTCTGTATGCACTACTGGACTCTGGTGGTCAAAATTTTTAACTGCATTATAGTTCTTTCTGTTTAGTCCTGTCCGCTACTGTCTTCTAGCAGATGAAAATTAGAACTATGTACTCGACAGAACCAGCTTCAAACCAACTGTCATTGGGCACGCGTCAATCATTCTTCCGATACTCAGACTCTAGACAGGAGCGATATAAGGCGCCACGCCTCGCAAGTGCTTTGAGTGTGTATGTGTATCGGACAATATATGATGACTCAATAGGCTGTGGTTGAGCAGATTTTAAAAATAAAAGGAGTGGACGATTCTACATACCAAAAGAGATGTAACTTTGCACGTCGGAACACTTAACAGCTACATGACCAGTTCAAGCTGACCATCCATGTGCACGTATGTATCTATACTGATTTGCCAGAATATTATGACCACCTACCAACTCTCGTCATCAACCCATCCAGGCGATAACAGCGTCAGCTGTCGAGGAATGATCGCTAGTCACACAAAGGCACGGTGCATGTAGTATCAGTAAGGGTGCTGTGCCTGTGTACAGTGGGGGAGGCGCGGGATCTGGGTTTTACGGAAATTAGTTTGTGATGGCCTGGAGCTTCGGCACGAGCGTTTTGAAAATTGGGTGACTTTTTGGGTGTTCGAGGAGTACTGTGGTGAGTGTCTTCAACATGTTGTGAAACCAACGTGAAACCACGTCCAGACGTCGTGGGGATGGGCGGCGACCCCTCATTACAGATGTCGGACGTCGTAGGCTGGGCAGACTGGTTAAACAGGACAGGCGGTCAGCTGTGGTGGAGCTAATATCAGAAATTAATGCTGAGCAGAGGACAAGTGCGTCTGAAAACACAGTAAACCGAACGCTCCTTACGATGGGTCTCCGCAGCCGACGATCCATGCGTGTCTCAATGTTAACACGACGACATCGACAACTACGACTGAAATAGGTGCATGACCATCGGCACTGGACGTTGGCGCAGTGGCAGAGCGTTGGATGGTTTGATGAATCGCCATACCTTCTTCATCAAGTCGAGGGGAGGGCGCGAATCCATCGTATTGCAGGGGAACAGCTACCTGACACCTGTACTGCAGGGTGAAGACAAGCTGGCGGCGGCCCAATTATGGTCTGGGGAACATTAAAATGGGCATCAATAGGTAGAGCGGAGCTCGTACAAGGCACAATGACGGCAAAGGAGTATCGTACACTGGATGCAGACCACTTACAGCCCTTCATGACGATCATGTTTCTCAGTGGTAATACCATGTTTCAACAAGATAATGCGGCATTTCACAAGGCCAGGAGTGTGATGGGGTGGTTCAAGGAACACGGTGGCGAGTTCCAGTTGATGTGCTGCCCCCCTCCCCATCCCGCCCAACTCGTCAGATCTGAAACCGATCGAACACATCTGGGATGTGATCGAACGTGGCGTCAGAGCTCATCGCCCCTCTCCCCGGAACTTACGGGAATTATGTGACTTGCGTGTGCAGATATGGTGCCAACTCCCTCCAGCGACCTTTATGCCCTTATAGCTTCCATGTCACGAGGCGTTGGCTCTTTTTTCCGCCCCAAAAGTGGACGTAGCGGCTGTTAAGTAGATGTAATAATGTTCTGATTGATCAGTGTATGTATGCATGTATGTAACTATGTATGCATGACGATTGTTTGATAAGTGATGCAACGCTTTTCTCCTTAGCCAATTTCAGCTGAAAAAAATGTAGAATTTGTTGTAGGACACGTATAATTTTCCTGTTTCAGCCCTCATTGCTTCATGAGGTTCCGATAGGTGGCGGTGCTATACGTGGCCTTCGAAATGACGTCTGTAACGGAGATCGTTCCAAGTAGAGAGATGTCACTGGGTTTCTTTTGGCCGAAAACCAGAGCATCGCAAGTATTCATAGGTGCTTGCTGAATGTCTACGGGGACCTGGCAGCGAACAGAAGCACGGTGAGTCTTTGGGCGAGGCGTCTGTCATCGCAACAAGGTCATACAAACCTGTCCGATCTACAGCGTGCCAGCTGGCCCCATACAGCTGTGCTACCCTCAGGAAATGGAAGAATCCACTTCAGCTTGAACGTCGGCACAAAAATGTAAACGAACTTCTACTTCTCCTCACAGAAGTCTGTGTACCCGAGAGGAGCTAACAAAACTTCAGTCGACTCTTCTTCCTCAGCCACCCTGCAGTCCGGATGTCGCACCTTCGGCCTTCTATCTGGTCGGCCCAAAGAACGATGCATTCTGCCAAAAGCAGTACGTGGATGATGGGCTGGATACTGTTGCAGAAAGATGTTGGCTCCGACATTGACGAAACGAGTGGTACCATGCGGACCTCCAGGCCCTCCCGGTAAGATGGTGCAAGACCGTCGCACTGGACAGAGATTATGTTGAAACATAGGGCTTTGTAGCCAAAAGAGTGGGGAATAAGATGGTGTGTAGGAATCCTGGATGAAACCAACCCGCTTTCAGAAAAATAATGTGTTGCATTATTTATTGAACGCCCCTCGTATGTTCCACGTCTCCTCCTAAACCATTAGAATGCTTCCAGCCAAAGTTGGTTCATTCATCATTTACTGTCTGGAAAGAATCTCTGTGGATGTAAGAACTACCCACCTATCAGAAGGGTGGAGGTGGGGGTGAAAGGAAGCGTAGCCCTCGACGCACGCGATCCCAGATTTTATTCATTCGATGTTTGAGAGTTAGAGTACTTAGCGACTTGCAACAATCATTACACACAATGTCAAACGTTTACAAAACGTTTTGGGCTGACAATCCCCATATAATGATGAAAGGAAAAAATTTGGTCGCTTACTACATTTTCACTATTCATGAAGTCAAATTGCCGCATCAGGAATGACGTTTTAATTTATTAGTTCTTTTCTACTAACTATATTCGTGACACACTTTACAGACCGTATACAAACATACCCCTGAATATACCTGCAAAACTGTATCACTGTGCAACGCATAGTGCAGAAAGCATGACGTCGTAAACACTGAGCTGCCCTGAAAATGAAACTGCAGGGCGAAATTGGCTAGAGATGCAGATGCAATGTGCGAACAAGTATGTTTGAAATACGTTACAAATAAGTTGCCAGGTTCTGACTGAACCCCTATTTGGTTTTACAAACAGTACTTCGCGGCATTGGCCTCTTACTTAGCTTGCATTTACCGCGAATCTCTCGCCCAGCGCAAAATCCCAAGTACGTGAAAAAATCCGCAGGTGGCTCCTGTATAGAAGAAAAGTAAAATATCGGACCCGAAAAATTACAGACCCATATCCTTAATATCGGTTTGCTGCAGAATCCTTAAACATATTCTCAGCTCAAATATAATAAATGACCTTGAGATAGAAAATCTTCTGCCCAGAAATCAGTGTATTTTTAGAAAGTATCGCTAGTAAGAAACTCAGGTTCCCATTTCTCACAGCATATCCTGCGAACTATGGATGAAGGACAACCGACAGTCTCCCTATTCCGATATTTCCGAAAAGCGTTTGACACTGTGCGCTACTGAAGACTTAATATATGAAAGAGAATACAGAATAGTTTCCCAGATATCGGTGTGGCTCGAAGGCTCTTAAGTAACAGAACCCAGTTGGTTGTCCTCGTCGGCGAGTGTTCGTTATAGATAAGGGTATCGTCAGAAGAGTCCCAGGGAAGTGTGACAGAACCGCTGTTATATTCTGCATATATAAATGATCTGACGGACCAATCTGCGGCTGTCTGCTTATGATGGTGTGGTGTCGTGGAAGGTGCCGGCGTTGAGCGAGTGTACGAGGATACAAGATAACTTGACAAGATTTTTGGTTGGTGTGATGAATTTAAGTTAATGCAGCTGAGTAGGGAAGAAATTTTGATATTTTCGAATATAGTATTAGTAGCGTGCTACTAGGTCGATTACATATACAGGCGTAACGTTGGAAAGTTGTGTGAAACGGAATGAGCGACTTAACGACGGAAGTAGGGAACGAGAATGGTCCACTTCGGTTTATTTGGAGAAATTTAGGAATGTGTGGCTCGTCTATGAAGGAGACCACGGATAGAACAGCAGTGCAACCGAATCTTGGGTATTGATCGACTATTTTCAATTCCCACCAAATCGGATTAAAGGAAGACAGCAAAGCAATTCAGAGACAGGCCACAACATTTGCTAGCGTTAGGTTTTTTCAACATGTAACTATTACGGAGATGCTTCAGGAACACAAATGAGAATTCCTGAATGGAAAGTGACGTTCTTTTCGGGCAACACTATTGAGTAAATTTAGAGTGCTGGTAGTTGGGGCTGGGTTCAAAACAGTTCTACTGCCGGCTATGTACATTTCCTGTGAGGACCACGAAGATTAGATAAAAGAAGTTCGCGCTCGTACGGAGGCATTTATAGAGTCGTTTTGCCCTCGCTCTATTTGAGAGTGGAGTAGCAGAAGAAATTACTAGTAATAGTGCAAGGCACTTTCCGTTAGGCACCATTCGGTGAATTATAAAGTATGTATATAGATGTTACTGTACGAGGGCGTACTGAGAAGCAATGCCTCCGACTTTTTTATGTGAAACCTCTTCAGGATCTTTATATAAATAAACGTTATTAATATTCTACACTGAAGCACCAAAGAAACTGGTATAGGCATGCGTATTCAAATAAAGAGATATGTAAGCAGGCAGAATAGGGCGCGGTGGTCGGCAACGCCTATATGAGACAAAAAGTGTCTGACACAGTTGCTAGATCGGTTACTGCTGCTACAATGGCGCGTTATCAAGATCTAAGTGAATTTGAACGTGGTGTTACAGTCGGCACACGAGCGATGGGACACAACATCTCCGAGATTGCTATGAAGTGGGAATTTTCCCGAACGACCATTTTATGAGTGTACGTGAATATCGGAAATCCGCTAAAACATCAAATCTCCGACATCGCTGAGACCGGTAAAAGATTCTGCAAGAAGGATAACGGAAGAGACTCGTTCAACGTGACAGAAGTGCAACCCTTCTGCAATTTGCTGCAGATTCCAATGCTGGGCCATCAACAAGTGTCAGCGTGATAACTATTAAACTAAACATCATCCATATGGGCTTTCGGAGCCGAAGGCCCACTCGTGTAGCCTTGATGACTGCATGGCACACAGCTTTCCGCTTCGCCTGGTCCCGTCAACAACGACATTGGACTGTTGATGATTGGAAACATGTTGCCTGGTCGGACCAGTCTCATTTAAAATTGTATCGAGCGGATGGACGTGTACGGGTAAGGAGACAGCCTCATGAATCCATGGACCCTGCACGTCAGCAGGAGACAGTTCGTACTGGTGGAGGCTCTGTAATAGTGTGGGGCGTGTGCAGTTTTAGTGAAATGGGAGCCCTGATACGTCTAGATACGACTTTGACAGATGACGCGTACATAAGCACCCTGTTTGAACGCCTGCATCCATTCATGTCCATTGTGCATTCCGACGGACTTGGGCAATTCCAGCAGGACAACGCGACGCCTCACACGTTCAGGATTGGTACAGAGTGGCTCCAGGAACACTCTTCTGGGTTTAAACACTTCTGCTGGCCATCAGACTCCCCAGACATGAACGTTATTGAACATATCTGTGCTGTCTTGCAACGTGCTGTTCAGAAGAGATCTCCACCCTCTCAAACTCCTACAGATTTATGGACAGCCCTGCAGGATTCATGTTGTCAATTCTCTCCAGCACTACTTCAGACATTAGCAAAGTCCATGCCACGTCGTGTTGCGCCACTTATGCGTGCTCGCGGGGGCCCTAAACGATATTGGGCAGGTGTGCCAGTTTCTTTCGATCCTCAGTGTTTTATCTTCATTGTCCATGTCTACGTATTTACTTCCCGGTGTTGTAATCCCGGTGCACTTTTCTCCCAGCAAGAGGTCAGTTTGTTGATACCGTCACTGTAGAAGCGTTAACGTTCTTGACAGAGCCACAACCTCACCTCTGATTGCACTGCTTTATCATTATAAAAATGAAGTCTTCGATGGTGTTGTTGAAGTTGTCGAAACACATGAAAATCGAATGAGGCCATGCCGTAACCATACGGTGGACGATCGACGACAATGAACCCAAGGCGTCGGATTGTTGCAGATGTAACAATACTCGTGTGTGTTATTGCATTGTCATTTTGAAAGGGAGAGTGCTCCATATGCGGACGAATTCTTCAAATAAGAAACTGAATACAGCATGTTGGCTCTTACACACCGACATAAACTGTCCAGTGACATTAATATGACCACCTGTCACATGCATAAGTAACCACCTTTTGCAGTGCGGACGGTTGAGAGACGTGCAGTGAAGTTCTGGAAGGTACCGACAGGGATGTGGAACCATACTGACTCCAGTGCCTTGACCAGTTGCTCTAGGCTTGTCGGTTGAGGATCCATGGCTCGAGCAGCCCCTTCGAGATGGTCCCACAGTTCCACGCCTGCGTTTGAATCCGGGGAGTTTGGTAGCCAAGGGAGTACGGTAAATTCATTGGTGCTCTTCGAACAAGGCACATACATTGCGAGCAGTGTGACACGTCGCATTTTCTTGATGGTATGTGCCATCGTGCAGAGGAAAAACAATATGCATGTAAGGGTGTACATGGCGCCCAAGGATTGATGCATACTTGTGTTGATCCATTTTGCCTTAAGAAGGACGAGATCACCACGGAATGCCTCGAAAACGTTCCCCAGACCATAGCACACATTCCTAGTTGCAGAGAGTTTGCTTTCACACGTTTCATGCCGTATACGCCAACGGCCGTCTGTCCAGTGGAGCATGAAACAAGGTTCTTCTGAAAAAGTAACATATCGTCACTGAGTGGACGTAAACTTGCCGTACTGGCCTGCAAGTCCCGGCCTTGGTCGCTGATGAACAGCAATCTGCACGGGGCATACACTAAACTCCTGCTATGCAGTCCCATACGAGGCAACGTTCGCTTAATTGTTGAGGGACACTGTCGGTAGCCCCTTGGTTCATTTGGGCGGTCAGTTTCTCATCAGTATCACGTCTCTTTGCCCATACACGTCTCTGCAGCCGTCGTTTACCCCTGTCTTCTATGCCGCGTGGTGCACCACTGCCGACTTCGTTCCCCATCCTTCCCTAATCCGACGGGACAGATGACCTCGCTGTTTGAACCCCTCCTCAAAATCAACCAACCAGCCAACTGTTGCCTCGGCGCCTGTTTTGGAAAGCACCATTTTGGCATCACGGTATACCTTAACCACGTCGGCACGCGAACAGTTTAGAAACTTAGCCGTTTTGGAAATACTTCCGCCTGATGACGAAGCAGCTTTGGACATCAGATAAATCGCTCCGTTCCCGCTTTACGACAACGACTGCAACGTTTTCTGCGTCTGCCCGGCACGCTTTATACACCCTCCATTACTAGTGGTGTCACCTGCCACCTGTGAGGGGTTATTGCACGCAGACTTCGAACATAGGTGTGGTCACACTAATGTGACTGAAGAATGTAGCTACGCTACATACCACCATGTTATACGCTATAGTTCGGAGCCCTGTAGGAGGAGGAGGAGATTAGTGTTTAACGTCCCGTCGACAATGAGGTCATTAGAGACGGAGCGCAAGCTCGGGTGAGGGAAGGATGGGGAAGGAAATCGGCCGTGCCCTTTCAAAGGAACCATCCCGGCATTTGCCGGAAGCGATTTAGGGAAATCACGGAAAACCTAAATCAGGATGGCCGGAGGCGGGATTGGACCATAGACCTCCCGAATGCGAGTCCAGTGTGCTAACCACTGCGCCACCTCGCTCGGTTTCGGAGCCCTGTAGCGGCAGGCGGTATCAAATATGTAAACATGGAGAATAAAGATGTAGA
The DNA here is from genome assembly GCF_021461385.2 of Schistocerca piceifrons. Lineage (NCBI taxonomy): Eukaryota > Metazoa > Arthropoda > Insecta > Orthoptera > Acrididae > Schistocerca > Schistocerca piceifrons. The sequence goes on from NC_060149.1 coordinate 463,686,593, forward strand.
ATGCTAATAAAGCTTAATTTATGTAAAACGCCTTAATTTGAGTTCAAATGGTTCAAATGGTTCTGAGCACTATGGGACTTAACATCTGAGGTCATCAGTCACCTAGAACTTAGAACTACTTAAACCTAACTAACCTAAGGACATCACACACATCCATGCCCGAGGCAGGATTCGAACCTGCGAACGTAGCGGTCGCGCGGTTCCTGACTGTAGCGCCTAGAATCGCTCGGCCACCTCGGCCGGCCAAACACTACAAACCGACATTTCACGTAAGTCACATCCAATTCAAATCTGTAACGCAACCATGTGTGTGGTGTGCTTATAATTATGTATTATTTATATTTTAGGACAATTAATCTGTAAAAAAAAAAGCGCACCACACATAATGGTAGCATGAAAACCGTCTGAAGATGATTCGTAATGATTCCAAACCGGTAACAGTACCTTCTGAACAATAGAACTGAAAATAGAATTGTGGCTGGTTGCTGTCTCAACACCATCAACGTTTCTGACTGTTGTTAAGACAACCACATCATCTGATCTATTACACTGCATCCAATCTAATTTCAAACATTCTAGCATCACTGTGTAAGATATCCATCTATCTCTGATCTTAATCGTTGTCTGATTCCAATTAGAACATGAAGACGAAAGAACGCGATGGTCTGCTATGCCCTGTGGCTAGTAATCGTGCAATTGACGAACTTGGTCCCTATCAAGTGAAAGCCAAAATTTTCGAACCATCCAGTGCAAAGCTTCTTGTACTAAACCTCTTGACGTTATAACAGCTTAGCCTTCAGACAGAAGGTCTACTTTAATAAAACGGAATTGAAACTGCTGTCATACACGGCATGTGACGAACAAGTGCGAAACTAATGGCCAATATCACTTAATAAGGTAAAAAAAGAAAAATAAAATAGCATTTTTACATGCACCGGATTTATACCTGAATTACTTTTAACTACATGCACAAATATTCGGCACATGTCGCAAAAAGCACACCCCAGGTCAAAGCATTCCGGAACCAAACTTAGTCTACTTTTCACTTATTGTGAATTAAAAACATGGTATTGAGACAGCATTCTAATTTCGTAAAATCTGCTCGACTTCTGGTCTCATTAATCACTACATGATAAGACAAAGGACTTGGTACTGACCAACCACCAAGTGGTTCGCAAAATCTCGAATATACCAATAATTTCATCTCCACGAAATTACGAGCATATGACACATTTCAACGAAACAGATTCCAAACAGTAAAGAGACACACGGCCGAGAAGTGAACGCAATAACAGCAAGTGAACCTGCAAAATGGACCGTGGCAAGAAACTCCAATCAACGTCTTGGCATGCTAATTTACGAAACATAACGTGTATCTAGGGACTTTATGATGAAGTATTGACAGGTGCAGCCGTTATTTAAGAAATGAGCAAGGAAATGTAATGACTACTTTGGCTGAGGTCCACGAGGGCTTGAAATAAGCCTCACTCAAGAAAAGATTTTAATCATGAATTTCAGAAATTAATTTACGAAATGTGATTCTAGTAATTAAAGTGAGATAAGGTATGTAAGGGTAAAAATTATCTCAAGTTGAAGTACTCTCTCGCTCGCAAGCTGAGCATGGCAGAAAGAACTTCGTCGAAGTACCCCACAGGCAGAGGCCTATCACAGGTAGCGTCTCCGTCACGAGTGTGACTACTGATTACCAGTGTTTCTTGTGTTTCTTGACGAGTGTGTGCGCTAGTGGCTATTTGTGCACCTGTGTACTCTCCAAGCCCTTCAAAAAAATGGTTCAAATGGCTCTGAGCACTATGGGACTTAACTTCTAACGTCATCAGTCCCTTAGAACGTAGAACTACTTAAACCTAACTAACCTAAGTACATCACAAACATCCATGCCCAAGGCAGGATTCGAACCTGCGACCGTAGCAGTCGCGCGATTCCAGACTGCAACGCCTAGAACCGCTCGGCCACCACAGCCGGCCAAGCCCTTCACCTCAGATCCTACGATACCCCCACTTGACCGGTAGTCATGCCGAAAGTCATCTGTCTTGCTGAACTACAGGTAACATGACATCTTTGACCAACACGAAAGCCAGACTACGTGCGAAAAATGAAAAACAGTATATGATCGATGGAAAGCTCTCTCAGTGACCGCGGAAGACAAATATACATACGAGTTGTATTAAAATAGACTCGAATGCTATGATGTCACATAAAAATCTAGTTGTACACTGTTACTGAATCATCCTCACGTACCATAAATCCTTTAATATTAGCCAACACGGCGTTACTCCGTTGGTATTGCGAACAGCAGAAAGCAATTGAAACTGATTTTTCGAGATGGCATACAGCTCCAATCTATGGGTTAATGACGATACAGTATTCTTGGGGAAAATATCCGGATGTGAAATTGTCCCCCATGCAGAACTCTGGGAGGGGATTACTCAGGAGGATGTAGCCATAATTAAGCGCAAAACTTGCGCTGTGTAGGTCGGAGCGTGGAACGCTGGATCCCTTAGTCGGGTAGGTAAGTTTGAGAATTTAAAAAGGTAAATGGCTAGGTTGAAGTTGGTTATTAAGGGAACTAGAGAAGTACGGTGGCCCCGCGTTGAATATAGGATACGTGCTACTGTGACACGCATTTGACAGAGCACAGAATGATTTAAGTCGAAACACGACCCTTGGAGTAGACAACATGCCCTCAGAAATACTGAAATCATTGAACGAGCTAATCGTGATAAAACGATTGCACGGGGTTGAAAGATATATGAGACAAGCGAAACATCTGTCAGACTACAAGAATAAGGTAATAATTCCATACGTGGAAGAGGCTGATGCTAAGAAGAGTGAACATTATGGAACTGTCAGTTTAATCAGTCGTAGTCACTAAACACTGCAGCGAAATTTTTACAGAAGAGTGGAGAGTCTGCTAAAATCGTAACGCAGGGAACACAATTTTAGTTCCAGAGAAATGTAGGAACACATGAGGCAATACTGATCCTACGACGTATCTTAGAAAATAAATTATAAATAGCAAACTTTTGTTTACAACTTTTGTAGAGATAGGTAATGACAATGTTGACTGGAATTCATTCGTTGAAATTCAGGAGGTGGCATGGATAAAATAAATAGAACGAGAGGTTATTTACAACTTGTACAGAAGCCAAAGTGCAGTTATAAGAGTCGAAGGAGATGAAAGGGACGCACTAGAAGAGAAGCAACTGAGACAGGGTTGTCACCACTCCTGGATATTATTCAACTTGCCAATCAGCTAGCAGTAGAAGAAATCAAGAAGAAATTTGGATAGGGAATTGAAGTTCAAGGAAAAGAAATCAGGTGATGCGGATAGAATCTAACTAGGGAATGAGACACAAAAAGGAGTCGCTGAGTTTTGCTATTTGGGCAGCAAAATAACTGATGATGGACGAACTAAAGAGGATGTAAAGTGTAGGCTGACAGTAGCAAAATAAATAAATAAATAAATAAAAAACTTCGAAAAAAGGAAAACAGAAACATGTTAACACTGTCTATGAACTATGAATTTAAATACGATGATGATGTAGGTTGAAGCAATGAGTTAAAATTTATACCAGCATGAGGATTTGAACCTGAGTCTCCTGCTTACTAAGCAGATGCACTTACTGCTGCGTCACACGGTTTTTTTTTCCAAAGGAATCTTCCTGGTGCCCAAAGACAGGGTGACGAAAAAAATGGGCAGGCGTCGCAACCCGAGGCCTGGCTACTATGTCCCGTTCCCTCCCCCAGGAACTAAGGAAAGCATATGGAACGTGGAGGAGAGGTACAAAGAACATCAATGATTTTTTTATTTATCATTTTATGCTTCCAATCATTATTAATTCCACGTCGTGAGGAGGAGGGAGTGCAAGTCGTCAGACTCGGTGAGACTATCGACACATAGTTTTTCGGAGAATAACATTCCGATGACCAGAGAGTAATCGGTTCGGAGAGTGGAAAAGGTGTGGGTCAATTCATTGCAGTAACACCGCAACTCTAGGGTGGGTTCAGAAAGACACTTCCTAGGAAGCTGGAGAAAAATTGTCTGTAGTTGGGATTTCGGATAACTGCACAACGGCGTTCATTAAGGAAGTGTCAAAAATCAAGAATACTTTTCTCGCCGTCAGAAAACAAGCAGGGAACTGTGTGGTCACAAATCCAATTCAGGAATTCGTCTTCGTCTGTGGGAAGTATCCGGAGTCCGAAAAGAAAGAGCAGGATAGGAGAAATCAGATGAGGAGTCGTATGGCTAATTAGGACCACCGTCTGTCGCACTAAGAACCAGATAGCTAATGCCTATCCGCACAGCAAGAGATGCTCTTCCGTGTCCAGTAGATCACAGGCGACACGCAACAGGGCGTCTGTAAGGTAAATCCCTCAAAGGCATGACCGGTATACTTGCTTACCATTGACTGTAAGGTGCCATAAAGACTGGACGTCAATGGCAAGATAGGGAGCGCACACCGTTCAACAAACTGCAACAAACTGCACGCCAGTCGACGTGGGGATACATCCCATTAACCATATTCGGTGACCTATGCTGCTGAAGAAAGCCTTATATCGCCTTCGTGGGTGTCAAACACGTTGGTAATATCTCACAGTCACTATGGACATAACTCAGTTCGAGGGAAACATGGCGAAAGTGAAAGAAAGGTGGCGGGACGTCCAAAAGCTGGCTAGGGGTTGTGAGAGGGCGTGGTGCAAGGGCGTCCAGGAATGGGCTGGTAAGCTACGTAGGACAACGGCGCCACAACACCATTTGAGGTTTGACGAAAAGGGGTATCGCTCTGTCAGGAACATGATATAAATCTAAACAGCCCCTGTACCGCGGAAAGGTGAGGGTCTTATACCTTACCTGAACAGCAAGCCTTGGCAAACATATGAACCCAATGCCGCTAGCACGGGGGAATAGGAAGTGTCTGTGCCACGTAGTGGTTACGTGACGCCAAATATACATTTAAATATTATGTCTATTTCAGAAGATCGAGAGCTTGTAAACGATGATCTAGGAACTCAGCTCATAGTCGGGAGAGTAGGGTCCGACAGTTGAAGGGGAATCGTGAGCCGTAGATCATTTGCGCAAGTCGGGTCCTAAGCATCAAATAATAGTAGCTACACGCGATGGAGGAGCGATGTCCGCAGGAAGCCCCGAACCTATAGCCACGGCCCTCGATTTGCAGACGTTAAGGCAGCTACCAAGAGCTTCGCCGTAGTTGGCAAGCAATGCCAATGACTGTCTGACCTCAGAAACGCTACGAAGGACGAGGACGAGACCGTCCGCATAAGTAGTGCAGCTGATTACATAGCCATTGAGAGACATCACAGATTGGCGTTGATGGAGGCCACACAGCAAAGGTTCCATGGCAAAAGTATAAAATAGTGCAAAGAGAGGAGAGCCTTGATGCACTGAACGGCGAATCGAGATGGGAGATGGCCGTTGTAGAGTAGACAGGACGTAGCTCCACGAAGGAGAGGCATTATGACGTCGATGTTAATAACAGGATATCCCATACTGCGGAGCATCGCTTCCAAGGAGTCTTGATCGACCCGATGGAACGCCTGACTGAAGTCAAGAGCTTCCAAAATTCCAGGCCCACGACGAGCATGAGCAAGAGATATTAAATCCTAATAGCAACAGAGGACAGTGCGGATGTTATTGGCATCTCCCAAAGAAGATTGATCAGGGGAAACCGCGTACAGGGCTGTCCGTTTCAGCCGTGCAGCGAACAGCAGGGTAAAAATCTTCGAGTCTCTGTTGAGCAACGTCAAGGAGCGGTAATCGCGTGTTCGTGATATACACCAAGGCTTGCGGATGGGAGTGAGGAGATCGTCGAAGGAACCATCTGGGATCTGCACGAGAGGTGACAGAATGTTAGCATCATGGACTTCGTCCGCGTGACGTCGGCAGGTCGATATATCGTTGAATCCTCAATAACTCAGCGAAGGGAGAGTCGGGATATCGCCATAATGTTGGCAGGGTGGTGACGTTGTGTAAAGTACAGTGTAACATAATGTGCATGGAAGGCAGACCCTATATAGCGTTGGGTACGTGAGCGCTCCCATCATCAGTCCTAGGGACATTGATCAAAATCTTCGGACAGTGCCGCCATTCCGCCCTCACATGGTATATAGGCTGATGCTCCTGCGCTAACCCGTCGTGTGTGCGCGTCCTAAACTCAGCTTCTCCAAGGTGGTACAGAGAGAGGGTTGTGAGATGTTCCTTGGCACGATTCACCACCGCCTGAAGCTCTGGCGATTACGGTATGATAATAAATTCCCAGAGAATGGCGAAGTAGAAATCCTGGGTTCGTCACCGGCCACTCCCCGACCTCCCTTCCATAACCAACCAAGGCCTTATGGGGCGCAGGCCTTCTGCAGAGGACTCACCATGACAGGGCTGATCGATATGCATCACGGCGTCGACGACAAGCTGTCCACGTGGCCTCGATGAGCTGCCGGCACTTGGGTGAAGTAAAATGGATCGTGTTCAGTATTCGTGGTCTCTGGCCGCACCACCGTCTTTGGCGGCAGAGACTGATGACACGGATATGTGCGACATGGTCAGAGAACCAAACAGTCCAGAATTCGATAGTCTGCACCCCATAGACAATATTGTGGGAGATATAAACAAGATAGAGGAAACTAGAAGAATGGTTACTGAAATTCTGTACACCCGGGACGGTCACAACGAACATGCTCCCGAGAGTCCACAAGGTTGAGGTTCAAGAAAATTGCCACTAGCGCCGCGGACAGAGAGTGACGGGAGAGTAGCTGGCATGGGTGCAGTTGAAGTGGTCACCTATGATCATTGCATCCTGTCGACACAGGAAGAGAGGCGTGACTACCTCGGAGAAGAAAGAAGAAACTGGAACGTTCTCGGCAGCGTATAGACATTGATGATCCTGACGCCTCTAAACGCGAGAGCCATACCTCTGTCGTCAGGGAGGTTGGCAGGTGTATCTGCGAGGATACCGTCACGTAGGAGTCGCCATCCTACTACTAGCAAGTGAAGCATGGGAGACGCGTGCTCTAAAGTCATGGGAGCAGAAAAGGTTGCGACATGCACTTCCTGAAAGAGGGCAACGTCAACGTCAGCAGCATACAGCATTTCATGGAGTAAAGCCAGTTTGTGTCGTTTGCGAATGGTACTGACATTGATCCTGGCTATGCGATAAGTTTGGAAAGCTGCAATCGTGAGGAGGACAGGCGATGCAAACATGGGGGAAGTACAGGGAGCTTCCTGTAGGCCCTCGTGAAAGGGCACATCACTGTGATGGCGAGGGAGCCGACCGTACTAAAGGGATTCCATCACACTGTACGTCTCCAGAACGTCCATCGTCAGCATACACGTCGGCCGCCCAGGAGACAGACGTGTCACTGGGCCGGTTAGGTGGAACACTGTCAGGGGTGCACTCACAGGTAGCGACAGACACAGAAAGGGAGGCAATCGCATCAGATACAGGCGGTGGAAAGGTCGGTATCTGTAGGTGGATGCTGACTGGAGATGGAAGCTGGAAGAAAGGTCGCATCGTCTGGCGCCTGGGCGTCAGAGGACTACGCATCATGAGTAGGAGGGTCGTCGTCATCCTGTGTACCCATCCGATGGAGGCAATCAGATGGCTCTGAGCACTATGGGACTTAACTTCTGAGGTCATCAGTCCCCTAGAACTTAGAACATCTTAAACCTAACTAACCTAAGGGCATCACACACATCCATGCCCGAGGCAGGATTCGAACCTGCTACCGTAGCGGTCACGCGGTTCCAGACTGTAGCGCCTAGATCCGCTTGGTCACTCCGTCCGGTGATGGAGGCAATCATCAGAAGGGGTACAGAGTTGTGTCTTCCGTTTTCTCGGCGAGCATTGGTTTCTAATATGTTGTTCCGTGTCGGATGGCTGGCTGCTAACGTCCGACTTGCGGCCGGTTGGCAGAAAAGCAGAGGTCGGTACAGCTCCAAGCTCAACAACCATGGGGTTGGGACACAGGACTTCTGTCTGCTAATGGCCATCGTCCGTTGGACGACTGATTCAGAATGGGCGCACAGGCAGCCCCGCCGCGGACGGATAAGATAGAAGTAACACAATGGGCGCCGCAGGGAGAGCGACGTCTCCGATCGGCGTCTGAACCAGTCTACGTAGGAAATATTGGAAACGGATATGTCTTCCTGGCCTTAACCAGAACAAGTGCATGGCTGGCCATTGTACTTGATGACAACCCTGCGACTGGCAATAACCAAGTAGGAAGAAGGCACATGTTTCCTCAGTTCAAGTTTTATCTGACGGACACCATTGAGGACAAATGAGGTTTCGAACGTCTTCCACGTTTCAGCAACGTGACTTAACGCTGTTACCGTAAGTTTTAAAGGCGGCCACCACACTGTCTGACGGCACCACAAACGGGACTTCGAAACCTCTCAACGTTTGGTGGCCAAAACCATCGTGATCAAACACGACAGTACCTATATGGCCATCAGAGTATCGGAACTTGAGACCATTATCGTGGCGCCGCATAGCGTCGCCGCAGAGCTCTTCATGTGCCAGCTTCATGTACATAGCAGTACTGAGGATCGAGAAACGAATTCCGAGAACAGAAGACGTGTTTCGTCCCGCATATACCGTTCTCCTTCATACGCCTTTGCTCGTTCACGATCCAGAAATAAGATACTTTAATCGCGGTTTGTTGACAGGATGGTCGTTGAAGTCGGACTTTAAGACAAGCTACTACGCAGAAACAAAGAAAGGCGTTTTTGCTCGGAAGCAGCACAATAGGTGAGAAGCAAACAAGGCGTGCACGCCTCACTACTGTCGAAGACAGACCGAAACACTGGAACTGTGGCTGCCACAGCTGCACATATTACCCTAGTACGTGCCCCCCCCCCCACCCCCCAATGAAAATTCCAATTCACGCCACGGCCCATTGCTTTCCCCCTTCTAACCTCGAATGATCAACGCAAAGACCCTCCACTTTCGGGGAGGGAGACGTACTATAGTAATCCGTGAAGCTGCGGCAGCTGTAGTGCCATGTGGTGCAGTGGTTAACATGGTTGCCCAGAAAGCATGAGAGCTGGGTTCACATCCCGGCGCTAGTAAAAAACTTTAATTCATTGCCTCAGCCTACATCCTTATCATAGATAAAGGTGGGACTGAACATGTCTCAGGAACATCAACTGTATATGATTAATAAATTTATGTTTTAGGAAGATATTTGCTAGGATTGTAGCCCTGTACGTAGATGAAACGTGGGCTAGAAGTAGTTCAGACCAGAAGGGCACATAAAGTTTTGACATGTGGTGCTGCCTAAGACTGCTGAAAACTTGTTCCAATGCTTAATGAGGAGGCACTGAATCGAATTGGTGAAAAAATAACTTTGTGGCACACTGTGACTAAAAGAAGGGTTCGAAGGCATGTCAGTTTGGTAATTGGGGAAGTGTAGTGGGAGGGGCAGAAGAATTGTAGAGGGGAGGTAGCTCTAATACAATATGCCTGTTAAAATGGATGTGCGTCACAGCTGTGGGAAACAAAGAGAGAGAGTAAAATGAGTGAACTTGCTCCGCCACGATAAAGTTGAGGAAACTGTACGGTGTTTAGAGCCACGTGTAGATAACTATGGCCTGTTCATACCTTTTGGGACGAAATAGCATAGTCAAAAATCATGTTGGGGAATAGCAAAGACAGAAGATTGGCAGCGGCGTTGAAATTACTTACCATAGCGCAGTATCCATAAACATTGGCTCCAAAACTGGAGAAATGAAATACCCCTTGAGTGTGAGGTCGCAAGTGTAATATTAAGGGGACGCGCCCCTGAACGGACTGCATTTTTAGCATTGTATTTACCCTCATAGTGCAACTGGTGTATAAATGAGAGATAGCTCAAAATTCTTACACACAATTAGGGTCTTCACTCAAAGCACTTCCCAAAAAATCGTTGAGATATTTATTATATTTTGGTACGGACAACAGTATTTATAATAGTATAAAAATGGAACACTATTTCACTGCAACACTAATTTCTTCCGAGCCACTGACTGCACAGCTTGGAAAAAGAGTCAGAATACAGACAACATTCACATAAGTGTTTTATGCCTCCAATTTCCTTCCCTGATGCTGATCTGTGAAAATGACAAGTAATATTTACTGCAGCAAACATATTTAAAAATGTAGCTCATATATCACCGACATCATCATCATACTATAATTTTTTCAGGACATAGTCGGCAAGGGTGGTAGAGGACGTCATTCTAAGTATTTGTACCAATTTTTGTGAGTTTCACTACAGTCATTTAGGAGAAAAGTGTACCTGAATGATGAAAATTCAAGTTTTCGGTAAATCGCAAGAGAAGATCTACAGATTTATTAACTTACCACTACGCTCGTTTAGAACATTCCAGCTGCATACTCCCGTTGTCCTCCTGTTTCCTTATCCTCCATACTCTTTCTGCTCATTCTTTTCTTTATCCTTGACTTCTTGGTAGCAGCTTCTGCAGCTGTCTCTGCTTCGGTTACCCGCCGCTTATCAATAGCAGTTAGAGCTGAAGCCATATTCCTTCCCGTCTGGATGTTCAGTTTCCTCATAACATTGATCCTTGAAATTGCACCATCATTGAATGTTATTATTGCATCCATTACACACATCTTCAGCACTGTCAGCCCAACAAATACGGTTTTGGGTATTCTCTCCCATATATAGCTGTTGAAGCTTTCATTTGTATTCTGAGAGAGACCATGCGTACATTTCCTAAGTAGATTCTTATTTGCCGGATCCCTATATATAGGCCTAATTGCCTCCATTACAGCAAGTGGTATGGAATGCTTGTGGATCTATTCTATGCCTGTAGCATTGCTCTACCAGTACTTGCACCATGAATCTTTCCCTTTTGGACACAAACCATTCTGTGGGGTTTCATCTGTGGACACTATGTGAAGCCATGTTGCCCAAACAGCTCATGTTCTCCAAATCTCCTACATTTCTCCTTATTGATAGTCCCTAATATTGCCTCAAAGAATTAATTTCACTTTTTGTAAGACGACCTGGACCACCTATGTGTTTTCCGTCTGACAGTTTTTTTCCGCTGAAGTCTTCACATAATTTCCTCAACTGAGCTCCCATTCTTTTTTCCACATGCCCAACACATTCAAGCTTTTCTATCAGAATGACCCCATGTGGTCTGTCACGAACAACAATAGTGTGTCCTTTACAGTCTCCATCTCCAACGTAGCCTACATACCTCACACCGCGACTGACCTCTCGTCTTCTAAAAATGTTTAGAACTCTTTTCGTTTCCATGTTTCCACTTGGGCCATCAAAGTTCTTTACACAAACATGGGTGCCAATAAATTTACTTGAACAACCCTGGCAGAGCTTTGTTAGACATTCATAATCTAGTATCATATCAGTTTCAATAAATGTGGCAGTACAACCCCATTCAGAGAAGTATGACGTCTCTTCTGCCAAGATCCATCAAATGCTGCTACAATGTCTCTATTCTCAGAAACGGCTACTGCTTCTTCTGCTACTCTTTTCATTGAATGTTCACTTACACCACATAAAGAATTATGTATTAATTAATTGTATCTGTCAAACCTCAGTGGAGGTGGAGGCAAATCCACCACCGTACAAAAAGTCTGGGAAGCTCTGCTTCCCCTTCCAATACATCGCATTGCATAAGCAAGCTGAATATTTACACTGTAATGTCGACTATCCGTTACTGGCGATGTCATAGTATCACTCTGCATCTTACACGAGTTACAGGCAATCACTAACCGACTTGAAGGACCATTCCTTGCTGAAATGTCCTCAGAAACGTCAGTACCATCTTCACAATTGCAATGCTAAAGTCTAACAGCACTCTTCAAAAGTCTTGACAGCATATTTAGGTTCACAGTAACATTTCCGCCGTTATTGCTGCTCACAATACTACTAGGCTTGTTCTTATTCATTCAAAATGGTTCAAATGGCTCGAAGCACTATGGGACTCAACATCTGAGGTCATTAGTCCCCTAGAACTTAGAACTACTTAAACCTAACTAACCTAAGGACATCACACACATCCATGCTCGAGGCAGAATTCGAACATGCGACCGTAGCGGTTCCAGACTGAAGAGCCTAGAACCGCTCGGCCACAACGGCCGGCCTATTACATTCAGAAAGCGAAAGTTTACGTCTAGAAGCACTGCCTGTAGACACAGTATCCGGGGGCCACTTTTGAAGCAACTGATGTGTATTATTCGGTTGTTATTGGAACTGGTTGCCACGAAATGTTCGTTTCGGGGTAAATATCTTTACTCTCGGCATTTATAGCACAAGAAACACACACACACACACAGACACACACACACACACACACACACACACAAACGCACACACAGAAGCAAAAAAACAAACAATAACTACAAAACCACACGCGTATGAAATTCCTAAACCATATATTCTCAGATCTTTGTTTTTTCATTCGAACCACAGGCTTATAGACATGCCTGTACTTTGGTTCCGGGAGTCGGTGCCTTCTAGAATACACCTGTGTTAACGATCCGTAACTGACGACGAAAAAAAACGGATGAACAAAATAATGGATCACGTATTCTGACGCATTTCAAACTAACAGATGGGCGAGGCCCCTGTGCAACATTTCGTTCAACCACAATTTTAGAACGAACGGAGAATGATGATGCCCATAAACTAAACATTTTTTAAGTCAGCATGAAACGCTCTTTTCTATCGACCAAGATTTTTTTTTTCAAATTTTTGGTCATTTTCACGAGTATGCCCCTTAAGTAAGGTTCATTTGAAAGTTCTGTGTTAACAATTATGATACGAAAAATAATGACTGCTAATGATTCACCCTGCGCGTCGTATAGGCGGCAGAAAATGAGTGTCCAGGAGGTGCAGGAATCAAATTTCTATGGGCTGTATATATTACCCTTCACAAAATGGACATCGACGCCATTCAAGAAATGTTCAAAACAAATCATTAACTTGCACATCATGGACACTGAATGAAACGTATCCACTCTTAAGGAATGCATTCAGAATCATATTGGTGTAACAGGTTGACTAGCACTGATGAAATGTGATGGTATGCAACCCAATGCGAAACAGTCTGTCTTTGAGCTTATCGTGAAACTGGCTATCTCTTAAGGCGCAGCTGCAGATAGTGCGGTAATATGTTTTATGGGCACAGAAAAAACCAACATCCAGAGGCTGAATTTGTCCAGTGGTTGCAGGTGGTATGAATTGCAATGTTACATTCTTTTCAGGAGGGATATTTTGCTCTAAGGCAGTGTGATTTTCATACGCAGACCAGGAATCAAGGGAAAATAATTTTTTTTTTTTTTTTTTGACCAGCCATTGGCCAAAAGCTGTGCTCGCACCATAGTTGTATTTCCCTTAAGCCAAATTTCCCACTCTTGTTTACTGTGACGTAAATATTCCATGTTGCCCTTGCAGAATCACGCACATGAAAAATCGTAGGGGACAAATGATTCAAATAGCTCTGAGCACTATGGGACTTAACTTCTAAGGTCATCAGTCCCCGAGAACTTAGAACTACTTAAATCTAACTAACCTAAGGACATCACATACATCCATGCCCGAGGGAGGATTCGAACCTGCGACCGTAGCAATCGCGCGGTTCCGGACTGAAGCGCCTAGCACCGCTCGGCCATCCCTGCCGCCCGTAAGGGACAGAGCACCTCAAAATTCTCTTAGCACAATAAATAACTTTCCAACCAATTTACCATCCAGATTAATAGTTGACGTAATTCTATACAAATGCAATAAGACATTGATGTTAGTTGATCTTAATACAGGTCTCTTAGTACCTCTAATTTCCAGGGTTCGTTTCATATACATTTGCTGTTCAAATTCCGATTAGTCTGAGTTGAAAACAAATTCCTTACTGAACGATTGGATACGTTTATCTCATCACCAAATTTTAGGGCCGGTTCCTCAGTTAGGCGTGCATCGCCAAGCTGACACTTTGTTTGAAATTCCGTTACCTTACTTTTTCAATTATTTTGCACTGTTTGAAGTTATGTAACCATCCACTGCTTCCCTTGAAATCACTGTAATCTATGCCGCTCACAGTTTGATGTGCGTAATGTGGTAGGTCACTATAATGCCCATCGTATAAACTGTGTCGAGCTTTCTTAATGCATAAACACTAGTTTTTGTAACCAGTTCATCTTGTCCTCCGATCAATATCAGTAGCTTTTCTTACCCACTGTACGGTCATATTGCTTGAACTTAATTGAAAACTGTTCATAATTGATCTTTTACTATGCTGCGGATGATCTTTCATGTACTTAATTATGTTTAGTACCCGCTCTTTGGAGAACGGTTGCCCTATACTATGTTTCACTGGTGACTGGATTCCTGGCTCCCTGTCCGACAAGCATGAACTACATGGCTCGACATCTGTTTCAGTATCACTTTCACGTGACAAACTGCCTGTTCACTTTTGTATCTGGTTCTTCGGCCGACGTTTGTCTGATGATTTTTTTTATGTTTCGACAGCACGAGTGGCTGGAATTGTCAAATATTCATCCTCCTTTGCTGGTGGTGCGCTGGAGCCGAGCTTGCGCGACGTCCAAGGCATCTCCGCGGTCATTTCCAGTGCTGTTCTCCTCTTGGTACCTGCAACGGTCGTTCGCTGCAGCACGGGTATCCAGGATCCGTTTACCTTGAGGCTTCCATTTTTCTTGTTAAAGCTATTCTCATGTTTGTGTATTTCTATAGCTTCTCTGAACAATCGGGCATGATAGCTCTTCTCTACAGCCAGAAAGTCCGTGTCGACGAATTTTACTCTGTGGTCGGGCTCAAAAAAAAAAAAAAAAAAAAAAAAAAAAAAAAAAAAAAAAAAAAAAAAAATTGGCTCTGAGCACTATGGGACTTAACTGCTGTGGTTATAAGTCCCCTAGAACTTAGAACTACTTAAACCTAACCAAACTAAGGACATCACACACATCCATGCCCGAGGCAGGATTCGAACCTGCGACCGTAGCGGTCGTGCGGTTCCAGACTGTAGCGCCTTTAATCGCTCGGCCACTCTGGCCGGCTCGGGCTCACACAGAGCGTTCTCTGTCACGGACGATTTCTCCACCTGCCCCAACCTGCAATGTCGCTTACGTACTGTGGTCCTGGTGTTGATTGATAGTCCAGTCCTTCCAACATAAAATTTTCCGCGTGTGCATGGTATGCGGTATATTCCCGAGACTGCAAGTGGGTCACTTTTTTCCCTTGCCGATCTGAGATACTCTTTGATCTTCTTTGTCGGTTTGTAAATAGTCTTTACGCCGTGTTTGCGCAATATACGCCTATTCTGTCTGTCACTCTGGGAATATATGGCAGAAAGGCTGCATACGACGTTTCTTTTTCCGATGTGCCACTTCGCTGAGTGTTTGATTCTGTTATACTTCGAATATAATTTTTTAAGTATCCATTGCTCCTCAGAACACTTTCTAGATATCGCATTTCGCGTCTGAGGTGCTGCGGCTCACATATTCGTCCTGCTCGCGTTAATAGCGAATTAATCATCCCTCTTTTCTGTCTCGGGTGGCGATTTGACAGTTGTGCGGATATCGGTCCGTGCGTGTCGGTTTTCGATACATGCTGTGTCCCAGGTTTTCACCATCCCTTGTGACCAGCTCATCTAGAAATGATGGTTGTTTGTTCTTTTCTACTTCCATGGTAAACTTTATGTTGGCACGGAGGCTGTTCAAGTGTGTTAGGAAGTCACAGAGCTGTTCCTCACCACGGCTCCACACAGCCAAGGTATCGTCTATGTTTCCAGAATGAGATTTTCACGCTGCAGAGTGAAAATCTCATTCTGGAAACATCCCCCAGGCTGTGGCTAAGCCATGTCTCCGCTATATCCTTTCTTTCAGGAGTGCTAGTTCTGCAAGGTTCGCAGGAGAACTTCTGTAAAGTTTGGAAGGTAGGAGACGAGATACTGGCAGAAGTAAAGCTGTGGGTACCGGGCGTGAGTCGTGCTTCGGTAGCTCATTTGGTAGAGCACTTGCCCGCGAAAGGCAAAGGTCCCGAGTTCGATACACTCCGCTGCAGAGTGAAAATCTCATTCTGGAAACATCCCCCAGGCTGTGGCTAAGCCATGTCTCCGCTATATCCTTTCTTTCAGGAGTGCTAGTTCTGCAAGGTTCGCAGGAGAACTTCTGTAAAGTTTGGAAGGTAGGAGACGAGATACTGGCAGAAGTAAAGCTGTGGGTACCGGGCGTGAGTCGTGCTTCGGTAGCTCATTTGGTAGAGCACTTGCCCGCGAAAGGCAAAGGTCCCGAGTTCGAGTCTCGGTCGGGCACACAGTTTTAATCTGCCAGGAAGTTTCATCGTCTATGTATCTGTACCTCACCTGGCCACGAAAGCCTTAGCAATTTTTTATCATTATCCCTTGTTATGCACATATCTTCATCGTTGTACTCCTCAAGAACAGTCTAGCGTATATGACACCACAAGTTCCACTGACTCATCTTGCAGAAACGCTGATACTTAATGAGCCGCTTCTTTCTCACTCTATGAAATTTCTGGGCTTTCTTTCTGGCGAAATGTAAACTTCGGCAGCTGTTGTAGATATAGTGCAATGTTTTCTCTGTTTACCGTTGCCATTCTCTGCTTTCTATCAATACCACTAGCCTTGTAGCACTGTTCTAGACTACTCATAGGCTAAGTAGTTCAACT
Source organism: Schistocerca piceifrons (assembly GCF_021461385.2). Lineage (NCBI taxonomy): Eukaryota > Metazoa > Arthropoda > Insecta > Orthoptera > Acrididae > Schistocerca > Schistocerca piceifrons. The sequence goes on from NC_060149.1 coordinate 463,703,297, forward strand.
ACGCACCATGGCCTTATGCTTCTCTCGCCAGTGGATACTTCCAGTCCCGCCCACTGTTGTCATTAACAGCCAATATTGTGGTTTCGTGGTAGACAATATGTGGGGAGCCGGATTCAACATCATTGGCCTTTTGCGATCTCGCACTCAATGGGTTCCTTGTTAGAATATTCGTCTGATTTGTAACATTTGTCACTGAAGAAGATTGATGTGACTGACGTTGCTGATCCTGCGTACCTTCATGTTGTGCTGAGTTGCCTAATGTTACCGTCTGTTCTTTCCTAGCGGAGGGCACTCTTAAAATGCTTGTCAGTCCCTGGACAACTTTCTGGCAAAAATAATACAACATGTCATTCTGAACTGAGAGAAGTCTTCAGACTTAAAAGTAACTTCGTGTGTTGTAGGACCATTGCAGTACACAATATAAACGCTGTTTGTTTTATCTTGAGACAACTAAATATCTCGAAAACCACAAATCGTACGAAAGAAAAGTTCTAGCCGTAAAGTTTATATAAGCAAAGAAGACATACATCTGTGCTACAACTGGCCACCTCCAAACCATCCCTTCTTCGTGGGTGGTATCAACTTAAAATTTTAAAATGGGAATCCACCATTTTACTGTATATTTCATTACTACTTCAAAAAATACGTACGGTTTACTCAGCCCATTGTTTTTTCTCCGTGGTAGATGGCGCTGTAATCGACAGATATCAAGTGCACTTGTTTTGAAATTACAAACGCATGGTCGGTACGAGGTTGATTGTGGTGAGTCCCCAAACCGCCGGAACGCTTGGTTTCGGTAGCCGCACTTGAACTCCTTCATTAGAGTGACTGATTTCAGTGTGTATTTCCATCTAACCACTATAAAGTTGGCGTTGGCCACTCTGTGGCTGCCGGATGAATACAAATCACAACCAGTTTAATAAGGTGAAATGTCCGAGAAGTTATAGCGACAGGCACATCTCCTATTGATACACACATACCATGTGAACACTCAAACGTTCACCCATCTCGCGGCAAGCCCGACTGTACTGTACAATGAAATTTACAACACTGCAGTGAATTTCTCACATCAGTATCAACCGTTAGAACACAAAAGTTTGCATTTACATCGTAAATGGAATGTAGAATCAAATGCGTCGGTTCTTAAATGCAAAAACAGGCATACTTGATATTTGTCGACTACAGCGCCATCTACCACGAATGGAAAACAATGGTTTCAGTAAGATGTAGGTATTATTTGGCGTAGAATCCGAATACGCAATGAAGATTAGAGGTTTCCGTTTGAAAATGCAACGTTGACCACGTCCACACAGGAGGGTTGGCTAGGAGATGACAGTTGTAACACAGACAGATGTCCACTTATATTAACTTTTCACCTAGAATATTTTTTTCTTTCGATTCGTAGTACTTAGTTGATTCAAGTTAAAACTAACATCCTGTACATAAATAACCTAATAGATAATGTCGGAAGTGCCATGAGGCTCTTCGTAGGTGATGCTGTTGTATTAAGTTGCAACCTTAGAAATCGTAGCGAAATGTAGGACGATTTTGTTGCAGGGAGTGCAGCTGATCATCATCATTAACAAATGTAACTCATGGCGAATACATAGACAGTCAGTCTGGGATCCGTACAGATAGAATTGATAGAGGAATTAGAGCAGATTCAAATAAGAACAGCATGTTTCGTTACTGGTCCATTAAGTAAATGCGAAAGTTGCATAGACATGCTCAGCCAAACCCAGTGGCAGACGCTGCAAGAGATGCGTTCTGCATAATGAAATGGTCTACTAATAAAGTTCCGAGAGCGTACGACCAAAATATTGCTTCCTCGTACGTATTTCTCGTGAAAAGACCATGAAGATAAAATCAGAGAGATTCGAGCCCACACGAAGGCCTGCCTACCACCAGAGTTGTAAAACTATCGCAGACTACCGTAAGTGCCGGCCGGAGTGGCCGTGCGGTTCTGGGCGCTACAGTCTGGAACCGAGTGGCCGCTACGGTCGCAGGTTCGAATCCTGCCTCGGGCATGGGTGTGTGTGATGTCCTTAGGTTAGTTAGGTTTAATTAGTTCTAAGTTCTAGGCGACTGATGACCTCAGAAGTTAAGTCGCATAGTGCTCAGAGCCATTTGAACCACTACCGTAAGTAAGAGTAGAATACGGTATCGTTCGTGGTAGCCTATGCCAGTTACCTGCATGTTAAGTGAGTTGCATGCATATTGGGTGTTACCTCATTTCGATTTCTTTGTTTGCGGTCAGTCTCTTACCAGAGTCCCTTATAAATTGACAGCGGTGAACCGTTTCAAAAGTGAGTGGGGATATGTAAACGGCAGCGTAACCTATAGAACATTTTTGTTCTACGCAGTTATTCTCCTGGTTATTGCTTAAAAATAAACAATATTTATCACGAAATTGAAATTGCCAAAGTTTCACTCATGGTTTATCAGGAAATTGCTGATTTGTGACGTGAAATAAAATGATGTTGTAGTAAAAATAAAAATGTGTACAGATTTATCATATAGCGCTAGAAAACGTAACTTCCTCATAAAAAATTAAAGATAAAAAAAAGCTATACAAAAATATAGCAAACATTGCTTCAATACTTCGCCGAGCCTACATAAAAATGTTTCTGTTGTCCATAAACGGCTTTCGCACTTCACAATAATACCTGGACATGATAATACATTGATGTTGATGTCTTGGCCACCAAATCCGCCTGACCTTAACCCTATGGAACACATCTATGCCTATCGAGCGTTAGGTCCTTATCTTCAGACCATCAATCAGTAATCACAGGTATTATGTGCAGATGTTTGGTAGCACAGAAAACAACCCAGGACTTTTTGAATCCATGCCACACAGAACAGTTGTTCTATTGTATTCATATGTGGACCAACACGTTTTTATGCAGATGCTCGTAATTTTTGGGCTCATCAGTGCAATAATTTTTACTATAGTATGACACGGATGTAATTTTGCAGTTGTCAGTTTACATCTACATCTATATGGTTACTCTGCAGTTCACACTTAAGTGCTTGGCAGAGGCTTCATCGAACCATTTTCATACTACTTTTCTACCATTTCACTCTCGAATGGCACGTGGGAAAAAGGAGCACCAAAATCTTTCCGTTCGAGCCCTGATTTCTCTTATTTTGCTATGATAATCATTCCTCCCTACGTAGGTGGGTGTCACAAAATATTTTCGCATTCGGAAGAGAAAGTTGGTGATTGAAATTTCGTTAATAGATCTCGCCGCAAAGAAAACCGCCTTTGTTTCAGTGACTGACACCACAACTTGTGTATCATATCAGTGACGCTCTCACACCTGTTGCGCGATAACAGGAAACGGGCTGCCCTTCTTTGCACGTTTTCGATGCTACCTGGTAAGGATCCTATACTGCGCAGCAATATTCCAGCAGAGGCCGGACAAGTGTAATGTAGGCGGTCTCTTTAGTGGATTTGTCGCATCTTCTAAGTGTTCTGCCAACAAAGCGCAGTCATTGTTTCGCCTTCCCCACAATATTATCTATGTGGTCTTTCCAATTTAAATTGCTCGTAACTGTAATTCCTAGGTAAATAGTCGAATTGACAGCCCTCAGATATGTGTGATATATCGTATACCCAAAATTTATCGGGTTTCCTTTAGTACCCATGTGGATGACCTCGCACTTTTCTTTGTTTAGTGCTAACTGCCACTTTTCGCACCATACAGAAATTCTCTCTAGATCATTTTGTAATAGGAATTGATCGGCTGAGGATATTATTAGACGGTAAATTACAGCGTCACCTGCAAACAATCACCTAGATCATTTATATAAATTAGGAACAGCGGAGGGTCTATGCCACTACCTTGCGGAACGCCAGATATCACTTCTGTTCCACTCGATGATTTACCGTCTATCACTACGAACTGTGACCTCTCTGAGAGGAAATCACGAATCCAGTCACACAACTGAGACGATACTCCATATTCACGCAATGTGATTAATAGTCGCTTGTGTGGAACGGTATCAAAAGCCTTCTGGAAATCTAGGAATATGGAATCGATCTGAGATCCCTTTTCGACAGCACTCATTACTTCATGGGAATAAAAAGCTAGCTGTGTTGCACATGAACGATATTTTCTGAATCCGTGTTGGTTATGTATCAATAAGTTTAGAAAGAAGTCCTACAATTATCAGCAAACGGTGATTTTTTTCTCGTGACTATTCCACTTCCCATCAAGAAGGCTCGGTTATTGTACCATTTCTTCAGTGCCCCATTTTCTGTGGGTGGTCATTGTCAGTTGTAAATGTGTCTCCTTGTACACATATGACCTGATCGACCAGAGCAGTTTCAAGTCCGAGAACAGCTTTTCCACAGATTACCTTAGAAATTTTATATGGTCAAAATTAAAATTTCTCCTACCGTCAAATACTTGAGAACTGCTGCCGACTATTTTCACCACTGAACTCTACGACAGGAATTGTAAGGTAAGAGGAGCCGTTTTTCGGTACAAAAAGCAGTAATTGCTGGCAGTTTGATACTTTGTAGGTTCAACAAGACGTTGGAATGCCACACGCAGTTGAAATCTATTTCAGTGACACAGACGCAAAGATAGTAGATCGATGTTTCTTTAATTGTAAGGATATTTTTTGGATGTCGTAGCAGAACTATTCGTCAACAAAATAAGGAGGAACCCGTGCAGTGTGCTAGTCACATGCTCAAGGATACCTATCGTTACGATGGAGATGTACAGTTCGATGCATCGTAGTTTTTATTTTTGTATAATCGGCGTCTGGCATGCAGTCGAGAATCGTTTGTTGACATGTGTCAAGTGGCTTTCAGGACATATGCAGGTACGCATCGACCCCTGTTACAGCACAGTCCTCTTAACGAAAGTAAAGAGAGGAGTCTAGTGCGTGAATTTTTCGAAGAGGGGGAATCGTAAATGACGCATAGCGTGGAGAGGAGCCAAGACGATTGTATCAGGACTGCAGATGAGAGCAAGTTGGAGGCAGTACTAATGCCTGCGGCAGATGCGGCAACGTCCGATCTGGGTCAGCACGCAGCGACGCGGCGCGCACCAGCACGCTAGTGTTGGCAACGGCCGCCTTCTCCTTCGGCACAAAGACCAAGCATGTGCCAGTTTTCATTACCCTTTATTCGCCGCTGGAGAGCATCTTTTGTCTTGCAGAGAAGTCGCTTACTGAGATCTATGCCTACTGGACTTAAAAAATGATAAATACAACATAAATGATAAATACAACATTTAGTAATTATCTGACAGAAAACTTTCAAATGTTGCGTGATATTTTGAGCACGCAGAATGATGTAGCCAACATTTGTGACTGACGTTTGGATAGTGTAGTGATAGTGATATTACCGTTATGAACATAATATTTGGGCGGGATTATTTCCGCTGGTTTTTTCAATTATGCAGCAAGAGTGGCTCATTGCCAGAAGAGACCACATGTTTCGGGTGTCCTGCACATCTGCTCTTGTGTAGATAAACAGTTTCATCACAGTGTGCGAATGATATGGCATGGTAACTGGAAACTTACGTCAACGTTCAAGTACGGGCGACAGAACGATTATCATGGACAAAACATCTATGTTGTACATAGATTCGTTGTGATATGGCGATCTATAAACAAAAACAAAATCGCGTACGATGACAGTCATATGGTGCCAACAACTTGACCATGGCCTAAAAGATGTGGACAGTGCTGATACGCCACATAGTCCACATCTTGCACCATGTGATTTGCATCTTTTCGGCAGTTGAAACGACGTCAGCGGTGAAGACGTCCATACAGCGGTCCTCGAATGGCTGTATGGCCAAGGAGCGGACATCGATTGTCAAAGAATTACTTTCTCAGATTCTGTTTGTCTCAGTTCGATATAAATCATCAACTATGATATTGTTTCTTAGTTGCAGTCGCCCCTTGACAACTGTCGCAAGTGTAAATGGTCCAAATACTTCTATTTCTCACTTATCTGTGAGTGCTTCAATCGCATACTTTCGTAATCTGGCACTGCATCGACTGTCAGCCGTCGCCGATGGAGCTTCCAATGCTTCAGAGTTTGCTCGTGATCACTCACTGTTTCAGGTTACGTCATTTAAGTATTCAGAGTCATGTTCACCACGAGAATGCTAAGTCTTTTATCGTCATGTTTACGGTTGTACCTCGTCAATTAGTTTAAGATTGTGATTCAGTACTCTCTCGTATGTGGCTAACACTTGCACTAAGATGTATTAATATACCGTTACTCTGAAAGTTTGCAAACTGCCCAGTCTAACATCTAGCGGCCCACGTCCACACGAATGTAAATAATTTAAAATCGAATGATTCCTACATACTTATAAAATCTAGTGTAGAGTGATTTTTCAGATCCTCTACACTGTGCTGTTATCTTTTATGATCTTTTCTTTAATGCTATATGTTGTAATATATGAGAGAGAGGAGACGCCTAGCCTACCCTTCACGATGTTACAGACACAGTTATGTGGTCTGAGTGGCAATTGAACAGGAGAGTCGAAATTCTTGACGCTCTAGGGGAACGAGGGCCATGGCCACCTAGAGTCTAGAGTGTGCTGCTGGATAACGAAAACCGCAGACAGAGACGCGAACAAAATCGTCAAAAACCAGGCGAGACCCCAGGGATTACTGATCGTATGGGCTACGGGTATGCAGCAGTTGCCACAGTGACAAAAGCCTATTAAAAAACAGAGCTGAATAAATGACCCGTCCACCAACGGATATGGTAAATTTGAAGGTATCAGAGAAAATACAACCTTTTCATAACGAAGGAATGCTTTCTGAGAAAATCTTTTTTGGTGAATGTGCGCTACTTGCAGTGTTGGAAGAAGGGGGTGCTACTGCACGGTTATGAAAGTTACGGCAAAATAATTAGACTGGCGAGAAGTAGAACGTAAGCAGGTCCATCGGATGCGTAGACACGCAAATATAAGACTTGGTTCATATTCATAATTGAATGATACTTTTTGATCAACAGCTCTTGAAGCAATACCTACTTCATGCAATTTATGTAAACGATGAACTCCAAATACTTCATTTGTAGCAAATAAATTTCCATTATTGTCAGATTTACCATGTAGTATTATAAAAGAATCATGAAAAGGCCAGTTACGTGGAAAAGTTAAACATGTAGGATAATCATTCATTGAACTTGAACCCCATAAAGTATTTTGTATTTCGTACCTTTATTGTGACATTGCTCGTGAAAGCAACTGCTGTCAGTAGGTGTCGCTGCCGCCCAGAAATACTGTCTCGTTCCAAGCGTGCAGCCTCACGCATCCAGCACTTCGTATGCTTCCCCTGGTAACGAATTGCACTTAAACATTCCCGTCGTCATCTACCTAGAAATGTTCCTTTTGTCTCCAAATATAAACAATTAAATTCTCAGATTTTGATCGGCATAATGGGAGAATTATGGCTTCAGTCGCAGAGGTGGGTGTATATTTTTTTTTTTTTTGTACGAGTGTTTTGTAAAGGACAACTGAAGTCGTTAGTAGTGACCCAAACGCGACATTAAAACAACTGTAACGTACACTACTTACGATCGTACAGCTAGCGCATCTAGTCCATTTATTCATTATTAATTTGTAATTTAACCGTAAGGTAATAAATCCATCACTAAACGATTCGAAACCGGAGTAGGGCTTACGCACATCAGCAACTACAATGCCTACAATTTATAGTACATGGCAGTCATTCTGGTGCTTAGTAGCGTCCTAAAATACGAAAAATCAATTTTTATGTTTGCTATTGCGTCACACTAAAAAAAATGGTTCAATTGGCTCTGAGTACTATGGGACTTAACATCTGTGGTCATCAGTCCCCTAGAACTTAGAACTACTTCAACCTAACTAACCTAAAGACATCACACACATCCATGCCCGAGGCAGGATTCGAACCTCCGACCGTAGCGGTCACGCGGTTCCAGACTGAAGCGCCTAGAACCGCACGGCCACACCGGCCGGCCGTCACACTCATCTTCTGAGGTAATCGGAGACTGTTGTATAGCGGTTCGCTTTCTACTATCTGAGTCAGCAACAAAGCGAACGTACATTGTAACGAAATAGGCATGGTGTCGGATAGTTCAGTTAAGCTTTGTACGCTGAGTCAGAAAAGAAATACCGTGAATGAAAAATATACATCAGATTACTGTCCTCATAGAACTATGTAATATTCAGTTTATATTCTGGGGTATTGATCAAAGAGAGACAAGTTTCTATCGCATAGTAATTACAACCTCGTTTGCGACCACCTACCAAGAGAAGAACTAAGGTTATGTCTGGATTTTTGTAACACTCCAGGAGTAATTAAAATTTGAGAAATCATGTTTAAAAAGAAACAAAATTAAATGGTAATGTATGCTCTCTCGACCGACTTAGTCATTTTCCCCCACGCTCGATTACTTTCATCCCTGAGTGACTTGGCTTTTCAGAAAGGCAAAGTGTCTTGTAAACTGCTTATAACTGGTCAAATTGTACTAGAAGAGCATGATAAGGGTTTCCTAGTACCGTTTTGCAGGCGAAATTCTTCATTGAGTGAGGTGGCGCAGTGGAAACGCACTAGAAGGGCGATGGTTCAGAGCCCCGCCCGGTCATCCAGTTTTCCGTGATTTTCCTAAATCGGTTAAGGCAAATTCTTGGGTGGTTCCTCTGAAACTGCACAGACGACATTCTTCCCCATCTTTCCCTAGCACGAGCTAGTGCTCTTGCCTTCAGGACAGGCAGTCATTACAGAAGATACCATAAAATTTAAACTAAATGATGATGTTTTGACTGATAATTCACTAGATACAACCACTTTTAACAATCTCTTTCTCCATTGTAGCAGCAAAAATAGGATTAAATGGTTCAGTTGAAGAAGCAAGAGAATATATTAAAAAAGCCATTCCACAGAACTTTAAGCTGCTAGAAGTACAACCAACATCCTTCACCGAAATTCACAGAATTATAAACATTCTAATAAACCAAAACTTGTTTGGTGTTGACAGAATTTCAGTCAGAATTCTCAAAAGTAGTTCCAACTTAATAAGTAATGTATTTTTAGCTATTTGTAATGCATCACTGACACAGAGATTTTTTTCAGACAGATTAAAATATGCAAATGCTTACACCTCTTCATAAGAAGGGCGACATGAAAGACTGATATAATTATCGTCCTATTTCATTACTGAGATCTTTTTCCAAATTATTTTAAGAAGGAAGGTACTCAAGAGCAGTCTCATATTTAGTTGGAAAAAATTTACTTGTATCATGCCACAGTTCTGATTTCAGGAGAGTTGCTCGACTAAGAATTCTACTTATACACTCACCCGTCAAATATTACAAGCCTTAAATAATAAAACATTGCCAGTTCGTATTTTTGTGACCTTTCCTAGGCGTTTCATTGTGTAGGTCACGTTGTACTCGTAGAAAACTCAGTTTTTATGGAACTGATGGTTTTACGCACAATTGGTTTCGATCATACTTAACAAACAAGATGCAAAACGTTGTGTTGAATAATTAAAACAATTCCAGAATGAGATTTTCACTCTGCAGCGGAGTGTGCGCTGATATGGAACTTCCTGGCAGATTAAAACTGTGTGCCCGACCGAGACTCGAACTCGGGACCTTTGCCTATCGCGGGCAAGTGCTCTACCAACTGAGCTACCGAAGCACGACTCACGCCCGGTACTCACAGCTTTACTTCTGCCAGTACCTCGTCTCCTACCTTCCAAACTTTACAGAAGCTCTCCTGCGAACCTTGCAGAACTAGCACTCCTGAAAGAAAGGATATTGCGGAGACATGGCTTAGCCACAGCCTGGGGGATGTTTCCAGAATGAGATTTTCACTCTGCAGCGGAGTGTGCGCTGATATGAAACTTCCTGGCAGATTAAAACTATTATTAACGACCACGGAGTTCACAAGATCCAACATAGATAAAATGAAATTCCAACACGATTGGAACGATAGAAATCATTAGTAATCGGGAAGAAATCACAACGAGGGTCTCACAGGCTTCAGTTTTGTGTCCACTCATATTCCTCATATAGAGGTTGAGTCAGGGGGAAAGGTACATGCTTTGAATTGTGATAGTATTGGCAGTTCTGATCAAGAAACTTGATGTAGACTTATGACATTTTCCGGATAGTTTCCGAGATGGAACACATTTAATATTACTTTAGTATGTTTTTCTTCAATAAGTCAAAAACCGCACCCTCCAGCGAAAACCTGTCGGCAACAAAATTAAACTATATTAAATGTCCTACAAGAAAAGCCCTATTCATTTTTCTCTAGCACTAATAGTTTGCCCGAAGAGAGCGCGAGAATACTGAAAATCTCGCGCGACGCGCATTCACTGTAGCTTATATAGTTTTTGTAAGCCAGTTTGAGATAGTTTCCCTACTTGACAGACCGGAAGTGTCCTGCATCAAGATGTCCGCCTCATCCACCTCTTCACTACTATCGCACATTGTAAACAATTACAGGGTTTGAATAATACAGAAAATAAATAAGAGAGTACATTAAATACGTTCTGTCTCAAAAACCATTGGGAGCAGTGTATATGTTCATGTGAAGTATTTGTTCAGAATCACTAATATTATCACCCCCTCGAAGCATGTAACTTTCCTCCTGACCCTCCATGTATGTGAATGACCTTTCACTTCACATTCAATAAGCAGAATTAGTACTTTTAGCAGACGGCATTAATGCTGTAATAAATCACAGTGGACAGAGAGCAACAGAAGAGATTGTAAATGATGTTACAAACTATCTTCCGTTCTGAACAACAAAGAGAGTCAAACAATTTATGTAGCACATTAACAAGAGTGAGTAAATAGGGTAGAATTCTCCAAACTTTTAGGTGTACATACTGCTGAAATCGCGGACTGAAAAAGCATATTACTGAGCTTCTCAAACAAGTTCAGCTACATCTGCTCTTCGTATAATTGCTAGTCATGGAAACAAACTAATCAACCTCTTGTCATGTTTTGCCGATTTCCACTCAGTACTGTCTTATGGTATAATTTTCTGGGGTAGCTCAGGACTTCTAAAGAAAGCGCTGATTACCCCAAAGAGGCTTGTAGATACCCGTTCAAGGAGTTAGGCATTTTAACTGCGCCGTCAAAATATATACTTCCACAAATGAAATTCGTCATCAATAATCCATCACAGTTTGAAAACATTGATGTCTATTCCTACAACACTAGAGGAAAAAAATGACAATTTACCCATTATTAAAGCTGTCAGTGGCTCAGGATCAGCGTAAATATGCAGCAACCAAAATGTTTAATCATTTGCCGAATTACGTAAGGTATCTGACAGGTAGAAAAGCACGTTTTAAATTTAACATGAAACAATTTCTACTGGACAGCTCCTTCTATTCCACAGACGAAATTCTATTTACAAGCTGGTAACCCAAGAAACGATATTGTTTCTAAGTGTAATTGCATGAGTCGGATTAAAAATGTGTTCATTAAAGTTGAAGCTAATCATGTATACATATCCTGTAAACTGATTCGTTCCGCATCATTTCCATAAAAAAAATCGTCTATATGATCTGTCAAATGTGTAGCTAAGTAAAATCTTCCTGGCAGATTAAAACTGTGTGCTGGATCGAGACTCGTACTCGGGATCTCATTCGTGTAACTAAGTAACTGTCCAACTCTTTAATGACCTAGATGTTCACGGGACGTCGAACTCTAAACTTCCTTCTTTATGAAATTCTACGAACCCTAACATATACGAATATTCATTTAGATCGTCCTACTCCTTATATCAATTCGCCACGACGTGCTTTTGAGCTGATGTAGGAAGATCTGCAGACAGCCTGACTCTCTATGCATGTGAACAGTAACACCTGATTCACTTCAAACTACTCCAGCTACGTGCATTGCAAGTTGCGGTTACTGTGAGTAGTAGACGTTCATCAAAATGTGCTTATATTACAAGCTGTCCCAGGGGGAATGGTGAATATCCAAGGACATGACAGGAACTATCATTCGAAAGTTGGTTGATTGGTTTAAAAAGGGGGGAAAAGGACCAAACTGCGAGGTCATCGGTCCCTTCCTCCCAGTAGAAAAATTACAGAAGGGAAACAAGAAAACAAAGAAGGCGTACGCCACAATAACAGGAGAAAGGAGGAACCACGTAAGGACAACAAACACAGCAATGGACAAAACAGGACAAGAAAACCACAGAGAGACGCAAGAAACAGGGAGAAGATGTTAAAAACAAGAAAGCAGATTACCATGGCTGGCTGACCATGAGAATAAAAAAGAAGAAGCCAACCACTCTGCAACACATTAAAACCTCCACCCTAAAAGTCCTAGGGTGGAGGACACAGAGGGACAAAGGACATGCGCTAAAGTTCAGATCAAATAATAAAACCCAATCTCAAGAATAAAATGTAAAACTAAATCTGCTGTTGAGGTATTGTTGCCCAACACCGAAGGTAGGGTGCTGGGAAAATTAGAAGTCCGCCGCAGAGCGGCTAAAAGCAGGCAGTCCAGCAAGAGGTGGACAACTGTCATTTGGGAGCCACAGCGGCGCTGAGGTGGGTCCTCGCGACAGAGGATGTAACCATGTGTGAGCCATGTATGGTCAATGCGGAGCCTACAAAGGACAACTGTTTCCCTGCGAGAAGCCCGCATGGAAGACTTCCAGACATTTGCAGTCTCCTTAATGACACGCAGTTAGTTGTGCATACTGTTATGCCATTCAGTCTCCAAAAGCCGAAAAACCTTGCGGCGTAAGACAGAACGCAGGTCAGTTCCAGAGATGCCCATCTCCAGGAGCGGTTTCCGGGTAGCCTGTTTGGCCAGCCTGTCATCAAGTTCGTTGCCTCGGATTCCGACGTGTCCTGGGGTCCACACGAACACCACTGAACGACTGAACCGTTCCAGGGCAGAGATGGACTCCTGGATGTTCGCTACCAAAAGATGGTGGGGCTAGCACTGGCCGATAGCTTATAACCTTCTCAGGCAGTCAGAACAGAGAAGAAACAACTCACCAGAACAGGAACGGATGTACTGAAGTACACGAGATATGATCACAAGCTGTGCAGTGAATACACTGCAGCCAGAGGGCAAGGAATACTATTCAATATGGCCTCTGTGGACATAGGGGATGCCAACATTACCATCATCCATCGAACCGTCGGTGTAAACAACTTCAGAGCCCCGGAGCACGTAAAGAATCGAGAGGAAGTGACAGCGGAGAGAGGTGGGTTGACGGAGTTCTTAGGGCCATGTAAAAGGTGCAGACGAAGCTTCGGTCGAGATGTACACCACGGAGGTCTACGTGAATGGACCTCAAGTAGAGGTGGTAAAGGGGGGGGGGGGTGACTCCAGTTCGGAGAGAAGGGATCGCACGCGAACCTAGGCCGCCGATGCGGTAGATGAACTGCCGCGGGTCGGAAAATAAGACGGTAATTCGGATGGTCAGGAGAACAATGAATGTGTGCAACGTAACTGGCGAGCAGTTGTGCACGTCGGATCCGCAATGGAGGGACTCCGGCCTCCATCAGGACAATCGTCACCGGACTCGTCCTAACAGCTGCCGTCGCTAGGGGAACGCCACAGTGATGCACTCGGTCGAGTAAATGCAACACCGAGGACGCCGCCGAACAGTAAACCAGACTCCGTTAGTCAAGGCGGAATTGAACAAGTGCTCTGTAGACCTGCTGCAGCGTAGAGCGATCTGAACCCTAGTTGGTGTTGCTCAGGCAGCGGAGGGCATTGAGGTGCTGCCAGCACTTCCGGTTAAGCTGACAAAGCTGAGATAGCCAAGTCAATCGGGCGTCGAAAACCAGTCCTAGGAATCGATATGTCTCCACTACAGTGAGTGGATGAGAGATGTTTAATCATGTGACTGTGCATTCGATCTGGCCCAGGAGCTGTGTCGGGGCAATGTGCAAGGGCACTGAGTAGCTCCCGCTCTGTAAAGGGGGCGTTATAAGGTTCACTGTGGGGTGTAGTGAACGAGAGGACTTTCCATCCGCCGTTTGAGGGTGCAAAAGGCTTGGGGGTATTTCTCCGACGCAGAGGCTGGAGCATAATGCTCAGCAAAGTGCTCGGCAATCGCGTTTTCGTCGGTAGAGAGCACGCCAATGATTTTAACACCAGGGACACGAGTTGGGATCTGGTATCCAAAAAGACGTCTGATCTTCGTCCAGACTTGGGAAGGTTACGTATGGCACCTAATGGTAGACACTTGCCTCTCCTGTTTCCGTCGTTTTATAAGCAGGCGAACGCAGGCACGGAACCAGGTAAAGGCTATTAGGTGCTCTAAGGGAGGGTGCCGCTTATGTCGCTTTAGAGCTCACCGACATTCTTTAATTGCCTTAGCGACTTCCGACGACCACCAAGGGACTGTCTTTCGCTAGGCGCACCCTACAGAAAGAGGCATCGTGTATTCCGATGCAGAAACGATTGTTGTAGTGAGCTGCTCAATCACAACATCGATAGCACCATGTGGGGGAGATTCAACGGTGACAGCAGAGGTGAAGTCTACTCAGTCTGCCTTGTTTAAAGCCCACCTGTGTAAGTGTCCGTAGGCATGACACCGGGAAAGTGACAGGAAGATGGAGAAGTGGACACTACCCCACGGGTCGTCATGTGCTCTCCAGTGGATAGACGGGAGAAGTCCTGGGCTGCAAACTGATAAATCAATGGCCGAGTAACTATCATGAGCCACACTGAAATGTGTGGTGGCCACAGTATTTAAGAGGCAGAGATCATGTTGGGACAGTAACTTTTCGACATCTCTGCCACGGCCAGTAAGCATGGTGCTACACCACAAGGGGTTATGGGCGTTAAAATCTCCTAAAGCAGGAAAGGTTTAGGGAGTTGATCAGTCAGTGCAGCCAATATGTTCAGGGTTACCGCACCATCTGGAGGGAGATATACGTTGCAGGCAGTTATTTCCTGCGTCGTCCGTATCCTGACAAACACAGCTTCAAGAGGAGTTTGAAGGGGCCCAGGTTCGCTACATACCCAGTTCAGGACATAAACGCAAACTCCATCTGACGCTCTATTATATTCGCTATGCTTCTTGTCATATCCCCTGTAGCCGCCAAGGGCAGGGGTCCGCATTGCTTGGGAACAAGGATTCCTGGAGGGCAATGCAGAAACAAGGTGTAAAGCTTAACAGTTACCATAGCTCAGCCAGGTGGTGAAAAAAACCGCCACAATTCCACTGGAAGATGACGTGATCGTGAGACTGGGAAGGCATGAAACAATCAATGTGGCAGTCTACGCCTCAGGGTCACCTGCTGCCACCGACTTATTTCCTGAACAGGCTATATCCATTGTGTCTGAGGGTCTGGCGAGATTTAGGTCCTCAGCGGACGCCAGAATCTTCACCTCATGCTGAGACGCAGAGCTTGTAGGCAACGGTGGTGTGGGTGCCACCGCAATTCCCTTTATTATAGGGGTCTTCTTTCTGAATTTCTCTCGCTGATCCTTGGGTTTCTCTGGCTGGGAGGGCTTCACCGATTCAGTCTCTCGGACAGAGGATGATAGTGAAGCCCTATGACCAGCTGCTTTTTGGCACTTCAGCTGCTGGGAGGTGTCATCTTTCCTACTAGCAGAAACCTGGGCAGGGAGTGACCCAAGGGACTCCTTCCTAGTGAGAGGAGCCGAAGAAGACTTACGCTCCTCTAGCTGAGAAGTGGGGACTGGTATCCTCGATGGTTGAGAGGATAGTGCTCCCACGGTAGGTGGTACTGGAGCAACAGGGAGGGAAGTGTCCCCCACCATCAAGGGGGCAGGTGTAGTCTTCCAGCTCTGAGAGCTGACTGGAACTCGCGGAACTGATAGGCTACAGCTGTTCTCGTAGCGGCGGCATAAGAGGAGGTTATAGCCACAGTAGGTAGGTGCTCAAATTTCCCCTCACCCTCAGTGTAGGTCAGTCGGTCCAGGGTCTTGTATTCCATGATTTTCATTTCTCGCTGTAAACTCCTGCAGTCTGGTACGTAAGGGGAATAATGCTCTCCGCAGTTGACACAGATGGGAGGTGGGGCACATGGAGTATTGGGATGGGATGGACGTCCACAATCTCGTCATGTGATGCTGGAAGTGCAGCGGGAAGACATATGGCCGAACTTCCAGCACTTAAAGCCCTGCATTGGGGGAGGGATATATGGCTTGACATCACAGTGGTAGACCATAACTTCGATCTTCTCGGGTAATGCGTCACCCTCGAAGGCCAAGATGAAGACACCGGTGGCAACCTGATTATCCCTCGGAACCCGATGGACGCGCCAGACGAAATGAACTCCTCGTCGCTCTAAATTGGTGTGCAGATCGTCGTCAGACTGCTAAAGAAAGTCCCTTTACAATATAATACCTTGGACCATATTTAAGCTCTTATGAGGTGTGATGGTAACGGAAATATCCCCCAGCTTGTGACAAGCTAGTAATGCCCGTGACAGGGCAGATGATGCCGATTTTATCAAGACTGACCCTAACCGCATTTTGGACAAACCCACAACCTCTCCAAACTTATCCTCTGGATGCTCTACAAAAAACTGAAGCTTCACCGAGAAAAGGAGTCCCCATCAACTCTCGTACATACGAAGTACTGGGGCGAATAAGGTTCGTTGCCATCCTTAGCCTGGCGTTCCTCCCATGGTGTGGCCAGGGACGGGAACGATTTAGTATTATACTTCCTTGCATTGTACTGAAACTTGAAACGCTTAGAGACTGCTGGCGTTTGATCAGCAGCAAGTGATGACATTGTACGCTTCATTGTGCCTCATCCGCCCTGATGCCACCCACTCCGGCTAGGGGCCCTTCTCACGGGCGCCATACAGCCGCAGCAAAGGCCACCTGGCAAGACGGCCATTGCCGGTACTCCCAGTGTCCCAAAGTGACGGGCATCTACTCGTTGGCATACGTGGGGAGTTGACAGAACAGGCATCAGCAGAGCCATCCCTGTGTAGTCAGGGAGCTACAAGCAGCAGGGAACATGGCGGCCCCACCACAACGGACTGGATACCCTGCTGGATATGAGGTGCAAAGATTTCCACTGTCATCGTCGGTGCAAAAAACGACACTGCATAGTGGGTGGAGGAAAACGCACTCAGGAAGGTGTCCTCACCCAAGAGATGGAGGATGGGCAGGACTGCAATACCACAACGAGAAAGTAGGCTAAAGATCTCAATGCACGATGGACACGATGCACCATGTAATGCGCCCTTCCCCAGTTGCGTCGCTCTTCGGGAAAATTTTGAAAAATGGAGGTCAAACCCAGCAGCGGACCATGACATAAAGGCCGAAAGGTGTGTGACTCCTTTTAGTCGCCTCTTACGAAACGCAGGAATACCTCGGGCCTATTCTAACCCTCGAGCCCGTAGGAAACAAGTCTTTTAAACATGGGCTCTAAAATGTATGCCTTAAGAGCTATCAGCATTTCATCATTGTCAGTTAACCGAGAAAGAGTCGAGTACAAAGCGTGTCACATTTCGAGGATTTTATGACCGCCTTCGTGTCTCAAGATTCCTTAGACCCGACCGAAGTGTGCTGACCGTTCTGTTTAAGGAAACTCTGTTATAGCAAATTGAGGATCACAACAGCAGTACGCGATTCAACGCCAATGCGTGGAGAGTCCTTCACGAGACGAGCAATCATCTATTCAAGTATCAGAAAGTACGAGACTTGTCAGCTGATGATTTTTCCCACAGCGTGGAAGTCTGCCAGAAGTAACATCCTAGACGTGTGTTTCGCTTACTGACTCAGGTACATTCAGAATGAAAGAAATGTTAAAGAGCCACGATAGTCATGTGTTGGTTTGGAAAATCTTAAGATTACTCGTGTGTTACACTATCAACAGAGTTTTACTGTAAATACGTGAGCTGATGTTGTTCACTAACATCACGCAGTGAACTGCCATCGGAAATGTGGGAGAACGTCCCGCTATCGTTACGGTAGCGACCACAGTTACAGCGTGACGAGTCCCCACCAAAGTTTGAGGTCAACGTCAGAAAATATTATGACGATGTTTCCCCTAATATTGCTGCACTGGAACGGCTGGGGCAGTACCGTAGCCCTAATTGACGGATTGGAACGGCTGGGCCAGTATCATTGCCACCTAGTTTGCCGGTTTGGTTGAAGTTGCAGCCATTATTCGTGAAAAATCTACTTCAGCATGACGAGGATAGAATCCAGTGAGAGGGACGATAAACCGGGGTTTCTGCCCCTGGCGGAAATTTCAGGGGGTGAAAAATTCATATTCTTGAAGAAAAAAACTTTGCTTCACAAAGCGAACATTGATTTACCGATTATTCATGTGATACTGAAACGAACCGCTGTCGGTTTTTGAACACATTCTAAGTCGATTTATGAACGAATCATAAGTCGATTTTTGAATGCGTGCATAGCGTACGTGAAGTCTCTGCCAGGGAAACCCCGTAGCATCCAGATATACACTACTGGCCATTAAACATGCTACACCACGAATATGACGTACTACAGACACGAAATTTAACCGACACGAAGAAGATGCTGTGATATGCAAATGATTATCTTTTCAGATGATTCACACAAGGTTGGCGCCGGTGGCGACACTTACAACGTGTTGACATGAGGAAAGTTTCCAAACGATTTCTCATACACCAACAGCAGTTGACCGGCGTTGCCTGGTGAAATGTTGTTGTGATGCCTCTTGTAAGGAGGAGAAATGCGTACCATTACGTTTCCGACTTTGATAAAGGTCAGATTGTAGCCTATCGCGATTGCGGTTTATCGTATCGCGACATTGCTGATCGCATTGGTCGAGATCCAGTGACTGTTAGCAGAATATGGAATCAGTGGGTTCAGGAGGGTAATAGGCAACACCGTGCTGGATCCCAATGACCTCGTATCACTAGCAGTCGAGATGATAGGCATCTTATCCGCATGGATCGTGCAGCCACGTCTCGATCCCTGAGTCAACAGATGGGAACGTTTGCAAGACAATAACCATCAGGACGAACAGTTCGACGACGTTTGCAGCAGCATAGACTATCAGCTCGGAGACCATGACTGCGGTTACCCTTGACGCGGCACCACAGACTGGAGAGCCTGCGATGGTGTACTCAACGACGAACCTGGGTGCACGAATGGCAAAACGTCATTTTCTCGGATGAATCCAGGTTCTGTTTACAGCATCATGATGGTCGCATCCGTGTTTCGCGACATCGCGGTGAACGCACATTGGAAGCGTGTATTCGTCATCGCCATACTGGCGTATCACCCGGCGTGATGGTATGAGGTGCCATTGGTTACACGTCTCGGTCACCTCTTGGTCGCATTGACGGCACTTTGAACAATGGATGCTACCTTTCAGATGTGTTACCTCCCGTGGCTCCACCCTTCATTCGATCCCTGCGAAAACCCACATTTGAGCAGGATAATGCACGACCGCATGTTGCAGCTCCTGTACAGGCCTTTCTGGATAAAGAAAATGTTCGACTGTTGCCCTGGCCAGCACATTTTCCAGATCTCTCACCAATTGAAAACGTTTGGTCAATGGTGGCCGAGCACCTGGATCGTCGCAATACGCCAGTCACTACTCTTGATGAACTGTGATATCGTGTTGCAGCTGCATGGGCAGCTGTACCTATACACGCCATCCAACCTCTGTTTGACTCAATACACAGGCGTATCAAGAACGTTATTACGGCCAGAGGTGGTTGTTCTGGGTACTGATTTATCACGATCTATGCGCCGAAATTGAGTGAAAATGTAATAAAAAAATGGCTCTGAGTACTATGTGACTTAACATCTGAGGTGATCAGTCCCCTAGAACTTAGCAGTACTTAAACCTAACTAACCTAAGGACATCACACATATCCATGCCCGAGGCAGGATTCGAACCTGCGACCGTATCTATCGCGCGGTTCCGGACTGAAGCGCCTAGAGCCGCTCGGCCACCGTCCCGGCCGAAGTAGATAAAAACGACAATTTGTGGTACAACCGTCTCTCTTATTTGTCGTGTATTACAATTACTGCAATATTAGAAAGGTCTGTTTCGTTTTATCTAGCAGACAGTGTCAAAATACACGAAATTAAATCGAGAAACCACACCAGTCATGGGTACTAATCGTGCCAACAGTTTTTTCAGCATTAGACAACGACATTTTTATTTTTCAAGTAGCAACACGTTTGAAGAACTTTAATGAGGTATTACATTCTTTCGCGGAATGCAAAGCACGCCGTGTAAAACTGTAGCCAGATTTTGGAGAAAAAAAAAAAAAATGCTTAGACCTAAGAAATGAAGAAATTTGTACTGTCGTGCTTGTCTCTTGTCTTCTCTGGTTTGAAGTTTCCTATATTTAATTTTATGTCGCACAAAAGAGAAAGTTATTAAACAATAGGCAAAAAATAGTGCAAATTTTCTGTAGAGTTCTTATTCTTGCGGTTACAGATAGTCCCATCCAGTATTAATCACAAGTTTTTTTGAGGGGTAGGATGTTAAATCGGTCGACTTCTAGCAAGAGAGGTGCCACATGATATTTTAACTTCCACTGTCCTGAATGTAGGTTTGATGGCGTTTATTACAAAATATACACGCTTCAACTCTACAGAGGGAAATACAGTGAAGTGCGATAACAGAATGCTGTGTGAAGAGGCGTGGCTCTGCACTTTGGCACACTTAAGGGGACATTTTATGTTCTATGCCGCCAATGTTAAATTACCGAATTTTGTGAACCATTACCTCGAAAACTTTTTAAGATACCAACTTAAAATTTACCATAATTATTGAATGCACCGTTCTAGATACACTGAGTTAGAATTAGTACTAATATTGTGGATTATGTTATCATTTTTTCAAACATTCAATTTTTGACAGAATTTTATAAATAAATGAACATAAAAACAAAACTACTCAGGATATTTTGAATCTTACACTTGTAATGCTGTAAAAATTTCATGTCTCTACCACCAGTACTTTTTTAGAAAACGGGTGATTTATTGCAGTATTGCAAAAAATGTAGGTCAGAGATATTGAGGTTTAAAACTTTTTCATTACAAAGTCTTATACAGACTTACATTTCTGCGTCTTTTATGCACTACAATTGTCCTGACCCATAGTCTGTGTCTTCTTCAGTGCCACAATAGCCCAGTGCTTGCCTCCTCCTTTTCTCTCTTGCTTCTTTTGTCATTTGCTGAGCAGCTAACTCTGCTTCACGTACACGAAGCTCACCCATTTCCCGCAGTCTTTTAGCTGTGTTCTGTCCAAATCTAACCCCTGACTTCTGCAGACCCTTAAGTCTTTCATAGCTCCCACCATTAAAAGTTATTACAGCATCAGACACTGCTAACTTTAGTGTCACAAGGCCAACAAATACATTTTTAGACACACGTCACCACACAACATTATTGAAGGACTCATTCACATTCTGGGTCTTCCCATGTGAACACTTCTTCAGTAGCTCAAGATTTGCCATATCTATGTAAATAGGTTTGATTACCTCCATTACTGCCAAAGGAAGAGAATGTTTATGTGTAAATTCACACACGGTGCCAGAAAATTCAGTTTGCCTATATTTACACCAAGTGTTTGTTGGAGGTGGACACAAAGGATGACATGGCTTTTCGTCGGTTGATATTCAAAGAAAGGAAGTGCTCTACACAGCTCTTTTCATCTTCTATAAATTGTCGCAGTTATCTCTGACGGCCTTCCCATAATATTCCTGTAATTCATCAATTACTTCGTCCGTTAATCTTCTATCACATTTTACTGTCTTGCCATCAGACACTACACTACTTTTAACGAAAACAAATATCAGAAACAAAGGACTGATTTGTTTATTCGTAATGCCAACTTCTGAGACATATCCGTAGGCACAAAACAAAGAAATTCACAGCCTTCTAAAAAAAATTGGTTCAAATGGCTCTGAGCACTATGGGACTTAACTTCTGAGGTCATCAGTCCCCTAGAACTTAGAACTACTTAAACCTAACTAACCTAAGGACATCACACACATCCATGCCCGAGGCAGGATTCGAACCTGCGACCGTAGCGGTCGCGCGGTTCCAGACTGTAGCGCCTAGAACCGCTCGGCCACGCCGGCCGGCTCACAGCCTTCTAGACTGCGTAATTCTCAAGATATGACTGCTCAACTTTGGCAGTATATGCGTAGCCACGAAATTTGACAGTCAAACGTCAACATTCAAAATATTATTTGAAGGTCTCACAATTGTCTGATTTTAATGTATTGTATACCAAAATGTTCATAAAATTCCAAAGTATATTATGGAGTAGAAAACAGAAAATCTCGAATTTCAACGACTGCCACTTACAATGTCCCGTTAAGACCAAATAACATGTCCTACATTTCATGGAACGTGAGCGAACGGTGAAGGGGTGGGGGGAAGGGACGGCACCACTGTCAAATTTTTGCCCACGGTTCGAATATATCGTAGATCCAGAGCTAAGCATGACTACATTGCAATACACACTTAAATACCTGACAGAGTGAACATCGAGCCACTTTCACACCATTTCTCTATCGTTCCACTCTCGAGCAGCGTCAGAGAAAAACCACCCACTAAATCTTTTCGTTCAAGCTCTCATTTATCTCATTTAATTACGATGTTAATTTTTTGTACTATGGCCATTTCTCCGTACGTAGGTGGGCTGTTCTAAATATTTTTCGCATTCGGAGGAGAAAGTTGAAGATTGAAATATCGTGACAAGATCTCGCAGCAACAAAATACCTCTTTGCTCTAATGATTGCTATGCCAACTCGTGTATTATATCCGTGACACTCTCTTCCGATTTCACTATAGTACAAGATGAGCTGCCCTACTTCAAACTTTTTAGATGTCGTGCATTTTCAACTTCTCGCGGCGTAATGAATAATCCATTAAATTTCGGGCATGCAGCCGCGCAAATAAAATTTCTTCTACTGATATTTCGGCCGCGTATCGTCCGGCCATCTTCAGAGCGAGTTCCAAGACTTGGAACTCGCTCTGAAGATGGCCGGACGATACGCGGCCGAAATATCAGTAGAAGAAATTTTATATGCGCGGCTGCATGCCCGAAATTTAATGGATTTTTAGATGTCCTCTATCAGTCGTATCAGGTAAGGATCCCATAAAACACAGCAGTACTTTTACGGACAAGCGTAATGTAGGCCGTCTATTTATGGGATTTATTGCATCTTCTAAGTGTTCTGACAATAAAACACCATCATTTTTTCACCTTCCCTACAACATTATCAATGTGGTCGTTCCATTTCAAGTTGTTCGTAATTGTAGTCCGTACATATTTTGTTGAATTAACAGGCTTTAGATTGGTGTGATTGATAGTGTAACCGAAACTATAAAGTATAGCTTTTAGTATTCATGTGGATGACCTCACACTTTTCATTATTTAGAGACAATTGTCACTTTTGTACAATTCGAATATCTTGCCAAAATCATTTTTCAATTGGTTTTGATTTTCTGATGATTTTACTACGCGGTAAGTGATACCATCATCTGCAAACAATCTAAGATGGCTGCTTACACTGTTTCCTAAATCGTCTATATAGTTTAGGAGGAGGAAAGGGCCTGTAAAACTACATTGGGTAACGCCATATAGCACATCTGTTTTACTCGATGACTTTCCGTCAGTTACCGTGAACTTTGACATTTATAACAGAAAATCGCGAATACAGTCTCACAACTGAGACGGTACTCCGCAGGCAGACATGTGGATTGGAAGCTTCTTGTGAGGAATGGTGGAAAAGGACCACCAGGAAACCTGGACACAGTTTGACATTCAGTCCTGATAGCACTCATTACTTCGTGAGAATAATTACTTCGTTCTGTTGCACGAGAATTGTATTTAACGAGTACTTGTTGACGCCGGCCGATGTGGCCGAGCGGTTCTAGGCGCTACAATCTTGAACCGCACGACCGCTACGGCAGCAGGTTCGAATAATGCCTCGGGCATGGATTCTGTGATGTCCTTAAGTTAGTTAGGTTTAAGTAGTTCTATGTTCTAGGGTACGGATGACCTCAGATGTTAAGTCCCATAGTGCTCAGGGCCATTTGAACAATTTTTGAACTTGTTGACAATGTGTCAATAGATCGCTTTCCTCGAGGAAATTCATAATGATAGAACACATTATACACTGAAGAGGCAAAGAAGCTGGTACACCTGCCTAATATCGTGTAGACCCCCTCCCGCCCGAGCACGCAGAAGTGCCGCAACACGACGTGGCATGGACTCGACAAATGTCTGAAGTGGTGCTGGAGGGAACTGCCACCATGAATCCTGTAGGGCTGTCCATAAATCCGTAGGAGTACAAGGAGGTGGAGATGTCTTCTGAACAGCACGTTGCAAGGCATCCCCGACATGCTCAATAATGTTCATGTCAGGAGAGTTTGGGGGACGGCAGAAGTGTTTAAACTCAGAAGATTGCTCCTGGAGCCAATCTGTAGCAATTCTGGACGTGTGGGGCGTCCCATTGTCCCGCTGGAATGGCTCAAGTCCGTCGAAATGCATAATGGACATGGATGGATTCAGGTGATGAGACAGGATGCTTACGTACGTGTCACCTGTCAGAGTCGTATCTAGAGGTATCAGGGCTCCCATTTCACTCCAACTGCACACGCCCCACACCATTACATAGCCTCCACCAGTTCTAACCGCCTCCTGCTGACATGCAGGGTCCATGAATTCATGAGGTTGTCTTCTTACCCGTACTCGTCCATCCGCTCGATACAATTTCAATTGAGACTCGTCAGACCAGGCACCATGTTTCCAGTCATCAACAGACCAATTTTGGTGTTGACATGCCCAGGCGCGGCCTAAAGCTTTGTGTCGTGCAGTCATCAAGGGTACACGAGTGAGTCTTTGACTTCGAAAGCCAATATCAATGATTTTGTTGAATGGTTTGTACACTGACACTAGTTGATGGCCCAGCATTGAAATCTGCAACAATTTACGGAAAGGTTGCACTTCTGTTACGTTGAGCGATTATCTTAAGTCGTCGTTGGTCCCGTTCTTGCAGGACTTTTTTCCGGCGGAAGCGATGTCGGAGATTTGATGTTATACCGGATTTCTGATATTCACGGTACACTCGTAAAACGGTCGTACGGGAAAATCCCCACTTCATCGCTACCTCGGAGATGCTGTGTTCCATCGCTTATGCGCCGACTATAAGAGCACGTTCAAACTCACTTAAAGCTTGATAAACTGCCATTGTAGCAACATTAACCGATCTAATAACTGCGCCAGACACTTTTTGACTTATATAGGCGTTACCGACCTCAGCGCCTTATTCTCCCTGTTCAGATATCTCTGTATTTGAATACGCATGAATATACCAGTTTCATTGGCGGTTCAGTGTATGTACCAAAATCCTACTGCAAATCGACAGCAGTGATAAGGGGACCGGTTTCAAAACATTACTCCTATCTACTTCCTTGAGTATAAGTGTGACCTGTCCTACTTTCCCATCATTACATTTAGATCTTTCGTCGGCCGAACAGTTGCATATGCTTGAGAAGTACAGAGCTACACAGGCTAGATTCATTAGTGTGACCACCCGTTAAAGCCTGAATAACCACCTTTTGCAGCACGGACATGGAGGTAAAAAGTCAATGAGGTTCTGGAAAGTTTCGATAGGGATGTTGAGCCATGCTGACGTCAATGCCATGGCCAGCTGTGCTAGGTTTCTCCATTGAGCATCAATGTCGCGAACAGTCCAACAGATTCGCGATTGGTTTTAAGTATGGGAGTTTGGTGGTAAGTGGAGTATGGTAAACTCATCCCAACCACACACATACACTGCAAGCTGTGGAGGCAATCCATTGCCTGCAGCAGATGTTGTCATGCCATGGAAGAAACAAACTGCATGTAGGGATTGACATGGTCTCCAAGGATAGATTAATTTTTTGAGTGGTAGGGCACTGATGTTTCTTGCCATAAATTGGCTTACAACAGCATCAGCGCATACTTATCTGCAGTGCTGCATTACAGCTGAGAGAGTTGTGTATGTTTTTCTCGCTGAATTCAGCATCAGAAACTCTTTATCACCAATGCTATACCAGAAATCATGATATCCAGCCATGTGCCAGGGCCAAGGTGAGAGGTGAAAGAGGAGAGTATGTCACCCACCACCCTCCTCACAACCTTGCAATTTCCACCCACCCTCTGTCCGTCCCGAGCGACCTCGCTCTGGAGCTAATGGTGTGTGTGTGTGTGTGTGTGTGTGTGTGTGTGTGTGTGTGTGTTGACAACATAAAGCATGTCGTTGCATTCGCGCTTTCATGGGAGTGAACTGACTGTAATTCGCATGTAAAGCACCAACCCTGCCTGCCCTGCATGCATGCTATATTTCACAGACATCAGCATAAGCGCTTTCTTATCTCCGAGAATCCAAAGACCTTGCGCCTACCCCCAGCACCCCACGCCTCACGCCCCACCCCCCTTCAATTTCATCGTCAGTAGCGTGCTAGTTAAGGAGCTCCCAATTGCTATCAAGCAATATGTTCAGTGCCTGGGTGTTTGATATAAGGACAAATTAATTGTTGCCCAAAAGTACTCAAACAATCTGACGACATCTGCCATGTGTCACGTCTGTGTAATGTAGGTATCCCACACACACCAGCATAACGACACGTAAACGGCCATAAATGCTGTGTTCCGATATTTGTTATAACAAACTATTGTTGCATTAAACGATCAGACGACCTCACACACCAGTGTAAGGTCTATAAGCAATAAAGGACTCAAAAGTACCTGTGGTATTTATCAATCAATCGAGGCCTCTGTGATGCAGTGAGAAGCTGAGTAAGATTTTAATACTTATATCGATATCATCTGTTCTTATCTAATATAAATTCTTTGTCCGCTTTCACTTAACATGACATCTGTATAACGATGCTCTTTGAAGTGACATCTATGTAAATGTTTTATTCATTATTTATGTCCATTTATGTCAATATACTTAATCTGTGGATGTAATTCTAAAAGTAATGTTCTGTAAAAGAACGGTAGTGTTAAAATTTTTCTTGCAGTACTGGTTAATGCATAGGAGGAGTATATTTGTAATCATTTAAAACTTGGAGGGAAGTCCTTCTGCAACGAAACTAACGGCGGGAATAGAAAAGGTGGATTTGGTGTCGAACTGCAGGACTTCTTTGTGACAAGGGTTAGTAGGTGGCTAGCAGGCAAGATGTTCGCATCTTCTGAGCTGAATGAGGCAAGAAGCGCAGATAGATTAGATAATAGATTGGCTTATTATTCATAGCATACATTTGTTAGTTCCGCACTACTAAAATGCGATGCTAAGAAGAGAATTTTCAGAACTTGTTACACGGAAAGAGCCGTGGGTACTTCTGTCGCCTTTTCGAGTAGCCACAGGAAATTGCCAGTCATCACCTTCGTCTCAAATTATCAGCTGAGTACTGTACAATTGCATCTACCAGTTATTTGGTTTCTTATCCAAATACAAATGGTATTTTGTTTGAAATTTGTGTCGAAGACACATATTTAATTCCTATTCATTTACCGAGCTAGGTCCTTTCCGAAGCGCTGCAATGTTTCCGAGTATCCTACTTTACTGAACTGAAAAGAAATTATTTTCTGTAACAAAATTAAATGAATTTTGTGGAGTAGTAAATTTTACAGTTATTCACGCAATGTAATGTAATCACATTATTTCCTTTTCGTTTTTCTGTGTATTACCTTGCTTCTGGTAGGTACTTAATTGTGAATGTCAGAGTAGTCATGTGGATGTAGAAGATGATGAAAATAGTGATGTTCAGATACGGTGTTCAAACTACCGCTTAATAAATATTGTTTTACAGATGTTGCTGTACGCTTCCACAGATGACTGGCTAGTGCGGAAAAGTACCGTGCGAGGAGGCCTAGGTTCGATTCCAGGGTGAGTCGTAGATTTTTCTATAGTCGGGACTGGATGTTGTGTTGGCCTGATCATCCTTTTATTTCCATCGACATGCAAGTCGTCGAAGTGGCGTCATCTGTAAAGACTTACACCAGGCGACTGGTCTACCTGAAGGGAGACCACAAGCACATTTATTTCAGAGGTGTTGCTGAAAATGTCACCAGTTCACATTAATACACAAATGGTATATGCGTCCTAATTATTATCTAAAATGTTCGTAACGACTAGATGGCGGGGGCGGATTTCTCGCTGTTAGAAGTTGTTTATCTTGTTGTAACGAAATTGAAGTAGATAGTTCCAAGGAGTTAGGATGGGTAGAGATTGTACTTGCCAAACGGAATAATTTAAAAATAGATCCCTTTCATCGACCCCCTGAATCAGATGATAGAGTTACTGAAAGGTTAAATGAAAACATGAGTATCATCTGAGACAGGTACCACGCTTACAGTGTTAGAGTTCGTGATGACTCCCATCTGCCCTAGATTTGATGGCGAAAATGCATGTTCAAACTCGTTTTTAGGCATGAAATATCGCCCGAAAGAGTACTAAATGCTTTCTCCGAAAATGGTTATGAGGAGTTAGTTCAGGAGCCCACTAGAAGTGTAAACGGTTGCTAAAAATACTTGACGTCCTAGCAACAGATAATTTTGAGCAAGTAGGGAGCATCATGACGGTTACAGGGATTAGTGACAACAAAGCCATTGTAGCCACACTGAATACCATCATATACCAACCCACCAAAAATAAACGCAAAATGTTTGTCTATAAAGAAGCAGATAAAATTGGCCTTCCTAAGAGACATAAACTCAAAGAAATGGTATCGACAGCAATTGAGAAATTTGTACCAAATAAATTTATAAGAGAGGGAACTGATCAGCCATGGTACAAAACACAGGTCAGAGCACTGTTGCAGAAGCAACGATATAAGTGTGGTAAATTTAAAAGAACGCAAAATCCCCAATATTGGTGGAGTTTTATAGAAGCTCAAAATTTAGCAAGGATTTTGGTGTGAAATTCTTTTAATAGTTTCCGCAACGATACTCTGTACTGGAATCGGGCAAAAAATCCAAAGGGATTCTGACACCAGCTGCAAGCCACAATCAATATCTTCACCACGCCATAGTGATGGTAATGCTCCCGATGATAGTGCTGCTAAAGCAGAGTTTGTTTTTTTGTTTTGTTGTTATTTCTTCCCCTTTGTCCCATATGGACCACAATATTCCACTCTTCAGACAAACGAATTCACAAAAATTCATAATGACATTTAAACACAAAGTATGGCACTGTTTTTCTACTTTAAATTAAAAATCAAAGACGGACAGTTAAAAAAGGAAACATACGCATTTTAAAAACACATTGCATAAAGGAGAAATTCTTCTGATAAAAAAGAAAACACTGAAGCATTACACTTTTACTTAAAATCTGAAGGGTCTGCACAGGGTGAGAAGTATTATCAGAGGAGAGAGTATGTTCCGTAGCGTTTAGGTGTGTGGATAAAAATATGGGGGTCTGTTGGGTACGAAAATCATGGATATGAAACAGGTAGGAGTTGAGGTGGGTAATGGGAAATACTGAGGGTGGGAAAGACAGAGGATAAGGAGTAGTATGATGTGTGGGTAGGGTAGTGGTTTCAACAGAAAAATGATGAGGTGGATGGACAGGGAAAAGGAGAGAGGAGCCCTGGTATGAAGTGAGATAGATGGGAGAAGATTTAAACTTGGTGGAAAAGTTAAATATCGGGGCAGATCTCACTGTCTGCAGAGGGAGCTGGCTGAATTGGGACAGGATATGGAGTGTGTGTATAGGTGTACAGATGAAGAGATGTGCAACTCTGCAGTCTAAACAGTCTCCCGTTTCAAGCTTCCACATGTAGAGAAAGCGTGCCCGCACGCCAACTTCGGCGGCTCTGAAATGTTACTAGGATAATAGCTGGCCAGAATGAGCTGTTGTTTTCGGAATTGAAATTGCTTTGACGTACAACACTTCTCGCGTAACCAATGCTAATAATAATAATAATAATAATAATAATAATAACGGAAAGTTTTTGTAGGGTGTAAAGGGGATGAAAAAAAAATTCATAAGGTTCTACAGGGTAATTCTGCAAGAATGTGGGCAGCCTTATACAGGAGATATCGGGATCGAAAATGTGACATGTGTTCATCTTGCTCTACACAACGCAGTACTGCATTTCTAGTAGAATTCTAATTACTGGTTTGCCCTGCTTATCTGGTAGATTTTGATGAAGGCTGCAATCAAGAGGGACAATTATATTGACTAGTGACAATGATCACAGACAAATACCATGATGTTTTACGTCATTTGTAGAAGAAACGAAAGTAATATCGGGTGTGCCCCCAAGGACACGACTCTCGAGCACTAATATTTTAGTGGCAAATTAGTCTACGTATATTTCGGAAATACTTATTATGCTTGTATCTCCGTTATTAGACGCCAGTGTGGTAAGAGTGCAAAATACTTAAACGATTTGTCTGACAGGTTCAGCAGCTAAGTCAGAATGTCCTTATATGAAGGATCATCAATCGACGATTGTAAAGAAATGCAGAAATTTACTCTTGGCGAGGTAAAAGTCAACGTTATGTTAATGGAGATGCAACCAAAATAATGTCCACAACAAATGGAAAGAAATCGACAGTATCCGATAACGTCCTATCACTTAACCATTCTACTCTCAAACAGCGCGTGGGAGAGACGAACACTTAAACCTTTCCGTGCAGGCTCTGATTTCTCTTAATTTATTACGATGGTCATTTCTCCACATACAGGCAAGTGCCAACAGAATATTTTCTAATTCGGTGGAGAACGCTGGAGACTGCAATTTTGGTGAAAATAATTCTCTGCAACGAAAACGACTTTGTTTTAGTGATTGCCACTAAACTCAGTTATCATATTCGTGACACTCTCTGACACTCCACTCCTTTTCACGTTTGTCAGACATCAGCAGAAACACCCTATGTGTATGTTAGCGTCAGTAGAATAAATAACGGGATAGGAGTGGACCCTCATTCTATGACAGCGCACATCGGTGTTTGGCTGTACACAATTTGTTTAATTTCAGAGTAATTGTCAAAGAAGTACACGAATTTACATAGATTGTGACATGACAATGAAAGGATAGTTGTCAAGTTGAGCAGAAATAACACTGAACACAACAGTACCATATTTAAATAGAAGGTTCTCTACAAGATTACGACAAATCATCTGAGTCCTGTTCTAAGTTCTGTACTATTAAGGATGACAATCACGTCTACAGAGGATGGTTAGTTTTTGTGACAAGATGAGCAAACGATTACTCAAGGTTGCTCGAGTTCACAGTGGACACAAGTTGATGAAAGAACAAGTTTACGACTCTGCCAACGGCATTTACCTTTCACCTCGGATGTGGTGTCGGCTGCATGGCTTCTCTCGTCCTCTGAAAATCCTATGAAAAGCTAATCAAATTCTTTACTGATCTATCAGCTGAAACTGTCCTATGTTTCTCGTTACGTGAGAAAACATGCACTTATCCGTAGTCTGGAAAATATGGCGATATACACGTGCACAGATGGTGCAGCGTGGATGCTTCAATGCCCTCACAGTTCTCGCAAGAACAATTAATTATGTGGCTGTTTAGTTTCTCCGCTACTGGAGCACAACGACTCTTCAGCTAATTTATAGCTGAATGTCAGCCAGAGTGAACGCAGTGTTCACACAAAATTCCTCTTTTGGGGTCGTACAGACCGTGATAGGCCCTGTTCTACACCTGACACTGGTTCAGAGGAGAGTCCATGAAGTTTTCGGTCTTGTGTCTTTGGTAGCAAACTGTCCCCCAACCTTATCCTTTCGTGCTTCATGTCACGGCTTTTTCAGGCCAATGCGAGCGTTCCTTTCATCTTGTGGAAACTACCCCTGCCAATCGCAAAGGGCCTAACTTTAAAATGCATCGCAACATCGCCCCTTTTTCTCCTTCCGAGTTTATTTCAGCCAATCGGACATTTTGTTCCAGCTCCTGACGCCTAAAAGCTACACGCGTACATTACGACCGTACCAAGGGCATTTCAAGTGATCAACTGCATTGCTGGTCTGTTTGTATTCATCTGGAAATTCCCCAGTGCAGTTTTCTAAAGCATTTCTCCGTAACAGCAGCGCTGCGCCGCTACCTTCCCCCCCTCGGTGTATCGCCCGGCGCGTTCGATGTCCCTCTCACTGCAGTTCACCAGCCCCTTTTAGAAGCGTTCCGTTGTACTCGGGCCGTGACGGCGCATATCGCGTCTGCCCCCAAACTAAAACCTTTCCTCCAGCAGCTTTTTTCACCTTTTGCTCACTGACATGCTGGATTTGAGTTTGATGTGTTAATACCATCGAATTGAGTGTCATCATTTTGCATTACATACTGTATATTGTGATAGGCAAATCTGCTCATTATTGCCGAAGTATGTCAGGTGACATATTCATCTACTTGTTACGACATATAAAATCTCATGTAATGTGCGAAATTGATATTCATTCAAGTTGCCGCCTGACAACTCTCCGCCGGCCCGTGTGGCCGTGCGGTTAAAGGCGCTTCACGCGTGACCGCTCCGGTCGCAGGTTCGAATCCTGCCTCGGGCATGGATGTGTGTGCTGTCCTTAGGTTAGTTAGGTTTAAGTAGTTCTAAGTTCTTGGGGACTGATAACCACAGATGTTAAGTCCCATAGTGCTCAGAGCCATTTGAACCATTTGACAACTCTCCCCCCTATTTCGTGATAATACAAAACGAGCTGCCCTTCTTTGACCTTTTACGATGTTCCCAGAACGAAACTTTCGCTCTGCAGCGGAGTGTGCACTGATATGAAACTTCCTGGCAGATTAAAACCGTGTGCCGGACTGATAGTCGAGCTCAGGACCTTTGCCTTAGGCAAAGATCCTGCGTTCAAGTCTTGGTCCGGCATATAGTTCTAACCTGCGAGGAAGTTTTTTAAGATGATCTTCGTCAATTCGATCGGGTAAGAGGCCAATGCTGCACTGCAGTCTTCTAGCAGAGGACGGACAGGCATGGTGTAGGCAGCTGCATATTCTAAGTCTTCTACCAATAAAACACAGTCTTCATTTGCAATCCACACAACATTAGTATGCATGCGACACCATGCTTACCAGCACGTTCCAAACCACTGAGCATAAAAAGAGGATTTTATGGTGCTCATACCTAGGGTTCTGTTGGTTATAAAAAGACAGGGTCAAGCGTTTTGGATAGCCATCGGGCTAAGGACCATTTGTATTCCCAACGGAAGGGTCGAGTAAGTGTCACTATTCCACAGTAAACTGTCAAAGTATGAATATTACACAAGTCCTCCTGCTTAGGGAAATGGAGAAAATTAGTTGGTAAATTTGGCATTTGATGTGGTCTACAGTGGATTTGATGAGAGCTATGAAGGCATTATTAGTTCATGGCTGCTTCCTCGGAACGCCCCAAAAAAATTATTTTTTTCTATATTTTCACCGCCACCGGCAGACCGAAGCCCATGCCAGGATTCCAAGATGGCTATGCACAGCACATGGCTAAAATTTTGCAGTATGTGCCTAAGATCCCGACCTCGAACAATCTTGAAAATGTTTTTGCTATCTTTCTCCCTTTCCCAGATACAGAGGTTCAAGGATAACCTACCCGTACACGGAAAATATCACATAAAAATTAAACAGATTGATTGACGCCGGGTATGCCCAAAATAAAATTTAATTAAACTGATGGATATTCCTGTGAATGAACGATTGATTGAATGAATGAATGAATGAATGACGCATTTTCGGAAATTCATCAGAGGTTCTTGAGGAAACCCCAAGAAAGGGGTTTCTTCACTAGTTTTTCGCCGTCAGCAGCTGACCACACTCTAGTTGCGGATTTCAAGACGCCTATGCACGAAAAATGGCTGTAACTGTTACGACATATTCCTAAGATTCAGATTTCGAACGATTCTGAAAATTTTTTGCTTTTTTTATCCATTTCCGAGATATAGAGGTTCAAAGTTATCCTATTTCTGCACTTAAAATTCGCACGTAAAATGCGCTTTGAGGCGAAAACATAGTTTATAAACTCACATAGCACGTTGTAGTACTGAAGTACATGCAAAATGTTTGTTCACGTAAAATCCGGTTTGAGGTGTGAAAATAGTTTCGCGTTATTTCAATTTCAAGCAAGTAAACTATCAAAATTTTACTGACCCATCAAATTCTTTTAATATGAGTCACATGTCCTGCTGTGGCAGGGAAAAGAAGGGAACTAGTGGAAAAATCCTCCTGTAGGAGCTCCTCTTTATTAGAAGACGATGACTGAAAAGTGGGCTTTCGGCTGCCTCGTTCTGCCTTCCCCAGAAACTTTAAAGTTTTCGAAAAATATTGGCATGAGAACATATTCGTGCTTTTTTATACTGACAAAGGAGGAGCCAGCGGCAGCGTGAAAGACATGGAGAATTAATAAATACTGGAAGATATTAGACAGTGGCTGTGGTAATGAAAGAGCGAAGGAGACAGTGAGAGAGAAAACGGGACACAGTAGTGATGGAACATTGTGACAGTGAGAGAACAGTTACAGGTAAAGAGTGAAGGAGAGTGCCAGTGGGAGAAGATTAAAGAGAAGGAGAATGTGCAAGTGAGTGAGAGCCAGTCATAACGAGAGACAGAGTCTATGACAATGACAACGAGAAAGAGAGAAACAGTGACAGTGAGAAGAGACATTAGCAGCGGGAAGGAATGAATGAATAGCAGCAGTAAGAGAGAACAAGAGGGAGACCGTCACAGCGAGACGAGAGAGTGTAGTAGGACAGAACGAAGGGGGCTGTGGCTGTGAGACAGGAGACAGTGACGGTTAGAGAGCCAATGAGTGAGTGAGAATGGACAGTTGGATGTGTATGGGCATGAGAGACTTATAGCGATGAACCTGTGGGTGTGAGCGAGTTAGTTAGGGCAGCTTGTTGGAGAGAGAGAGGTGAACTGCGTGCTAAAATGAGCACAAATATATTCGCAAGCCAGCACTTTTGCGAAAAATTTTCAAGATGCTGAGGAAGGTATAATGAAGCATCTGGTAGCCCGGTTTTCCGTCATAATAAACAGGAGCATAGTCCCCCTTTTTGTAATCCGGCAGTAGCATTTTTCTGCTGGTTATCTGTATGACCGTTTCAATTTAATTTGTTTGTAATAGCAATTCCTAGATATTTAGTTGAATTAATAGCCTTTAGATTTGTGTGATTTATCATGTAATCAAAATTTTTACTGATTCCTTTTAGTTCCCATGTAGGCAACCACAAAATTTTCATTATTTAGCTTAAATTGCCACTTTTTGCAGCTTACAGATCTAAACCATTTTGCAGTGAGTTTTCATCCTATGGTGACTTTACTACACTGTAAATTACACTGTCATCTGTAAAAAATCTAACATGACTGCTCAGATTGTTTCCTAAATCGTTTATCTAAATCAGCAACCGCAGAGGGCCTATAACACTTCCTCGGGAAACGCCAGCTATCAGTTCTGTTTTACATGATGATTTTTCGCCAGTTGCTACGAACTGTGACCTTTGTGACAGGAAATCATGAATCAAGTACCACAACTTAGATGATACTCCATAGGCACACTACATGATTATAAGCCGCTTGTGAGCAACGGTTTCAAAAGCTTTCTGGGAATCTAGAAATATGGAATCAGTTTGACATCCCTATCGATAGCACTTATTACTTCGTGAGAAAAAAGACCTAGTGTTTCACAAAAACGATGTTTTCTGAATTCGAACTGACAGTGTGTCAACAGGTCGTTTTCCTCGGGCTGATTCATAATGTTCGAACACAGTATACATTCCAAAACCCTAGCTCAAATTGACGTTAATGATACGGGTCTATAACTCATCGGATTACTTTTTGAATATTGGTGTGACCTGTACTACTTACCAGTTTTTAAGTACGGATCCTTCAATCCTTCGTCACGCGAGCTGTTGTATATGATTGTTAAGTGAGAAGCTATTATATCGGCATACCCTAAAAGAAACGTAATTGGTATACAATTTGGAACAGAGGACTTCTGTTTGTTAAGTGGTTTAAGCTGCTTTGATACACCGAGGATATCTACTTCAGAGCTACTCATGTTAGCAACAGTTCTTGTTTCGAAATCAGTAATATTTACTTCGTCTTCTTTGGCGACGGACTTTCGGGATATTGTATTTAGTAACTCCGTTTTGTGGCACTGCTATCGGTAACATTTCCTTCGCTGTTGCGCTGTAAATGTATTGATGGTATCTTGTTGCCACTGCACTTTACATACGACCAGGATCTCTCTGAATTTCCTGACAGATTTCGAGACAGAGTATCTTTGTGGTAACTAGTAAAAGCATCTCGCATTGAAGCTCACGCTAAATTTCGAGCTTACATAAAACTTCACCTACCTTGGGGATTTTGAGTTCTTTTAAATTTGGCATGTTTTTTCGTTGCTTCTAAACCAGTGTTCTTATCCGTTTCGTGTACCCTCTGGGTGAATTCCATCAAAACCTTCATTGAACCCTAATGTGGAAAACATGCACGTGTGACATTTTTATCGCATAAAAAGTGTTTCTTTTTATCTACTCTACACATTTTAAAAATTTTTGAAGTAATTTTTTGTTTCTAAGAGCAGCTTTCAACTATCACCTAAGAATTTAAAGCTCGGATGAGGAGCTGACCAGAATAGATACAGAACACGACTGAGGCAATGCAGAACTTCTAACAGAATTTCCTGCTTGATGGCTGTGACAGTCTGTTACTTGCTTCCACAAGGCGAGCGAACCAGGAAGCTCTGTCTGCGCTTGTCGTTTCAGCAGTACAACATCACCCACCGCTGTTGCGGCTACGCTGCCAGCTGACCACAAGCAACTCGCTGAGACCAACGACGGGGCCCTCAAGACCGTTCCCGGAAGTCACTCTAGTGTAAGCTCGTTAATTTTACCCTGCGGCGCCATAAATTTGCATTTTGGTTTGAAGTACACCCTCACGTAGGCAGCGGTTCTGACGCTGTTCTCGGCCTGGATTTTCTGGCATCGCATCGTGGAATAGTTGAACTGAGGCTGTATGTTGTTGAGCTCAGTGGAGTACGTTCCTTGTTGACGCTACAGCCGGCGATATAAAATGCAGAATTCGACACTAAACTGACACAGGGGCGTTATAGGTCTTGATACAATTTTTAAACAGCGACGATGGTCTATTTGGCTCATCTCCAATTATACTATTCGGGAAGAAGCAGGTAAAATAAACTGGATAAACGCAGGGGCCGAACTGCGTATAAGTTTCATTTTCGTTGCAGAGTTATTGGCGGATAACGATGCACTCTGTAGTGCACAATGCTTGATTCATCGTAGGAAGTCGTACGCTCTAAAGAAAAAATGTGTGTGAAATCTTATGGGACTTAACTGCTAAGGTCATCAGTCCCTAAGCTAACACACTACTTAACCTAAATTATCCTAAGGAAAAACACACACACCCATGCCCGAGGGAGGACTCGAACCTCCGCCGGGATCAGCCGCACAGTCCATGACTGCAGCGCCTTAGAGCGCTCGGCTAATCCTGCGCGGCGTACGCTCTAAAGGATGACGGGCAAGTGGTAATTCGTGTTAGCTTGAATGCTTTTGGTTAAATGGAACATGAGTTAGCTAGGGAAATGATGAATCAAAATTCGCAGGAATTAGAAGAAGGAGAAGAGTGGGGAAAGGAGGTACTTTAATGGGGTTTATCACATTTGGGGAAAGCTATCTACAAGGATGGCCAAAAGTGTCATATTTTCCGAAAAACGAACGAAAAGAAAATGGTATGCTCCCACTGTGGAGAATTTGACTATCTGAAAAAGTATTGTAACAATAGCAAGTGGGCTCCAGTGTAAATTCCATGTACGAAAAGGAAGAAATCAGGCAACCAACGAGGTAAAAACTGTGTGATGTACCACACATTCTTGGAGTGGGAACTACAAAGAACGGAATATGGATTCTGAACCATTTTGAACTCTGCTGACGCGCATCACAGGAAACCACAGAGTAAACACAAATGGTTCAAATGGCTCTGAGCACTATGGGACTCAACTGCTGAGGTCATTAGTCCCCTAGAACTTAGAACTAGTTAAACCTAACTAACCTAAGGACATCACAAACATCCATGCCCGAGGCAGGATTCGTACCTGCGACCGTAGCGGTCTTGCGGTTCCAGACTGCAGCGCCTTTAACCGCACGGCCACTTCGGCCGGCCGAGTAAACACAATCGCAACATATTTCAGGTCAACAGTCGAGGGAGACGAAACAATTTTCAGGAAGTAAACTATTAAACCCAGCCCCACTGATTAAGCAGATTATAGAATTGCGTCATCTTTGTAAGAAACGGAAACCTCTGTCGAAAATAAAGCGAGACGCAGAAAGAGGCAAAATATTCCATTCTATGAAGGGTAGAAAGAGAAGAGACATATCGCCGGCCGAAGTGGCCGTGCGGTTAAAGGCGCTGCAGTCTGGAACCGCAAGACCGCTACGGTCGCAGGTTCGAATTCTCCCTCGGGCATGGATGTTTGTGATGTCCTTAGGTTAGTTAGGTTTAACTAGTTCTAAGTTCTAGGGGACTAATGACCTCAGCAGTTGAGTCCCATAGTGCTCAGAGCCATTTGAGCCAAGAGACATATCGACACAAACCGAAAACGTGTGTGACCATAAAGACAATGTCGATAATGAAATTAACACTATAAAGACCAATAATAAGAATAAGAGAGAGAAGGAGTGCGGGTTTTGAGTGTGGCTAAGAAATAGGGAAAACAAAGAACGGCCAGCATGACTATCTGTAGACAAGGAGGACATAAAGAAGCACATGCTCTGAAATTCAGAAAAAATTGAATGTGCATTGAATGCAAGGTGTTTCAGCACGTAACACGTTACAGTAGTGGAGTGTGATAGCACGTAATAGTTAATAGAGCAAGATTATGAAAATACACGGATCACAGGAAAAATACATCTACATTTACATTTGGTAACAGGGATTATAAAAAGCATACAAGCAGTGATGGACATGACATGAGAAATGACGTTTATGGCTGTATCCGCGAAATCTTTACGAAATTTGTGAAAATTAATGCAATGAGACTAGATTAATTTGAGAAAATGCATGAGTTAGCGATAACAATACGACACTTGTTTAGATACAATCATCCAAATGTCTATACCTTAAATTTTCCTGTCACGGAGGAAGCTGATCGTATTCAGTGTCAATAACTTGCCTAAAAATACAGAGGTACTGGATATCCTGCTGGATATCATCTTTAAGAGGAGGCAGAAGACACTTGATATTGAGGATCTGTACGAGCGATTAGTGACGACACATGGCCGAATTGTATATTACCACAGATTAGGGTGGCCCCATAGCTATGTGCTCACTAGGTTCCCGTAGCATTTGCATCAAATCAAACCCAACCCCAACGGAAAATGAACACAGAGAAACGATTAAAATCGGCCAGATAAATGCGATGTGCAGTGCCATGGTGATGCAAGAACTCAGTGACGTGTTAGAGGAGTTAAATTGCACATACGAAGGTTGAATGAAAAGTAATGCCTCCACCTTCGTTAATTGGGTTTGGATGGGAATATTTTCATAAACGAAATGCAGAAATAATCCTTAAAATGTAATCTTTAATTACCAATATTCATTTTTCCATATATTCACCAGCCAATTGGATACATTTCTGCCAACGATGAACAAGTTTTCTGAAGCCGTCATGAAGGAGTCGACACAGTGTTTCCGCAACCACAGTCTCACAGTTCTTTCAGCGTCTTCATCAGAAGCATAATGATGTCCCCGCAGATCGTCTTTCATTAACGGGAACAGATGGAAGTCAGACGGTGCTAAATCTGGACTGTATGAAGAATGCCGTACGGTGTTAAGATTCAGTCTCTGAAGTTCTGCTGTGGTGGCACGTGAAGTGTGTGGTTTGGCATTATCATGCTGCAGAAAAAAATTTCCTTTCGGACCCTTGTTAGCCGTCGTTTCAGAGTTCGCAGCGTTGTGATGTAAGGCTCTGAATTTATTGTTGTTCCACGATCAAGGAACAAGCCAGTACCTGCCGCATACCAATGCTGCCAATTGGTGAAGGGTTACGAAGGTGGAGGCATAACTTTTCAGTCAACCCTCGTACTACGTACATAGCAGCTACATCCCAGATATGAGGCATTACCCCACATACCAGTTGCAAGACAGATCATAAAATCAGGTCATCATCCAATGACCACCATTTTAGTACCACAGAAAGACATAACAATGACAAAGGTACGTCAACTGTGCGACAAACACTCGGTGACAACAGAAATAATGAATGCCTTAGAAAAATTTTACGAAGCTAATCAGCACTTTCAGTACAATCAGGAGACGCAACCACGTGTAGAAAATTTAGAAGCTGTAGCAACACTGCGCCGACACGACAGTCACGTTTACGTATTGGCCACAAGTGCGAAATCATCATTGTGGTATAGCAAACTAACTGATGAGTGAGGATTCTGCCTTCAGGACGCCATACAAAAACTTCGTTTTAAATTCATGAATAGACCTCTCAACCTGCTTATTTTCCAAAGCCGCACATGTGCGACAACAGATATAGATATCATCTCGCACATTCGAAAGTCAGTGATCACATTGCAACTGGAAGGTATGTGACGAACATACAACAAATGACCGCAATCTCATTTACTTCACAATTACAGACGTAAATGATGACTTAGAAGATAACATTCAGTGCAAGCAACTATACAATTGAGGCGAAGCGTAATGGGAACCTTTCAAGACAGATTTCAAGATACAACCACGACGAGGAAGCGTATTTGACGCCCAAGTCGACGAATAGATGCGAATGCTGCAGACGGCGCAAGAGAAAGCGATCGTAACATTTATTACGAAGTCAAAAGGGTGGACTTCGTCTCTCCCGACAGTCTACAAGAGCCGGCCGGAGTGGCCTTGCAGTTCTAGGCGCTACAGTCTGGAGCCGAGCGTCCACTACGGTCGCAGGTTCGAATCCCGCCTCGGGCATGGATGTGTGTGCTGTGTTTAGGTTAGTTAGGTTTAAGTAGTTCTAAGTTCTAGGGGACTGATGACCTAAGATGTTAAGTCCCATGGTGCTCAGAACCATTTGAACAGTCTACAAGACGCAGAGCGAGGATACTGCGAAGATACTATCAGTGACCCTTAGGGGGAACAGAACGACAAAGAAGTCTCAGCCCCTATCAAACAGTCGAACAACAATATGAAGAACTACTATACCGACAAGAGTATAAACATGGGAGGCGTACGTTAAGGACCAAATGGTAATCGATGTTTGGTGATCTCCACGAAAACTTGCAACAAACAAAATTCGATCACCCACTATATTAAAAACCATGAGATGTTCCGATGGCGCCATGACAAAAGACTGGGGAACGTCAGTGCAGTATCTACTCAGAATTCTGTTGGCGGACGATACGACAACACCAACTTCGCTCTGAATTACTAGAGCAGTATATGACTAACAGTGTCGTGATTTCATTTATCCGGAAGAAGTCAAGTTGGTATTAATGAAATTAAAGAGGAAGAAAGCACCAGGGACAGACAGAAGTATAGCTTAAGTGTTGCATTAGCTATTGGACCAAATTGTGCCATATATAAAAATGTTATTAAACAAATATCTTTTGCAGAGATGGGTGCTCAGAATATGGAAACTCTCCACTATGAATACATAAAAATGGGGGAGATAAAGACCCAAAACAACCGAAATATTACAGGCCAATTTGTTTGATAACTGCTCCAGCCAAAGTACAGGAAAATCATCCGTGCCACCAACGAAGGGATCGCAGACAGACAGTGGGCATGATCCCACTGCAGTACTGTTTCAGGAAAGATAAATCTACCGAGGATACAATTAATCACGCAGCTGACTTTGTGAACACCTGAGAAGACAAGTATGTTACAGGCATAATGACTGATATTGCCAGGACATCTGATAGTTATCTGACCTGGCTTGTTCAAAAGCCTGAAACAGATGGACCGCTCAGATTATTTCACAGATATGCAGTTGAAATTGGAATGTCCTGGAAAGAAAATTGTTAAGAACGTCAAGAAAAGCTGCCCAGAGGGCTCTATCTGTGATCCAGAGTTCTTGGAAGTAGGCATAATATCGTTACTGAACGAGCTTTAAAGTATAACAAACACTACAGGCTGCATAGACTATGCAGACAATCTGTTAATTATAGCACCAGCTAACTCGAGGCCTAAATAAATGGAAAATAGCAGAGTCATTCTTGAAAGATTAATTGAATGGTGCGTAGAAAACAAACGAAAGCACACAAAACAGTTAGTAAAAGGAAGAAACAGAAACACCACAATCATAATAAATGACGAACCTGTGGAAATAAAGGATGTGTAAAGATACATTGGTATAAACATAGACGAAATGCAAGACTTTCATGCACATGTAGAAATCTTTGGCCAGCGAGGAATTAAAAACCTAAACAAAATAGCAACAATCGGTCAAAGAAATCTTCAGCAACAAGTAAGTGCAAAAAAGAGCATATTACAACGTAACGTTAACTGCTGTTGTAGGCTGCGGGTCGAGCGTTTGGGCTCATAGAGATAGAAAGATAAGGTCATCACGGGCTATAAGTCGCGCACGGAGTAGTGTACTCCTGCACTTGACGGGCGCGTATTGGATAACACCGACTGAGGCGCTGCTGGTGATACTAGACCTGCTGCCTCTAGACCTATCCGTAAGAAGCGAGGTACGCAATGTTAGCTCAAAAGGGCGAATATAATAAGGTAAAGGAGGTATTGGGAGGAAGGGCCACATCGAATAAGGAAATAAATGTATGCATTGATAGAGAATGACAAGGAATCTGTGACAGGGCAGGAACAGTTCCTTCCTAACATGAAAGGAAAATCAAGAATGTCATATTTCCTTCCGAGCAAGGGAGCTATACATTACCAGTCGGGACACGATCCATATCACAGCTACGTACTGCAAATACAACAACGCTGCACAGACACTCATGAATGTGGAGCAGTCGATATTCTGGACCACAGATCACATCATCTGGAAATGTGTCATTAGACAAGATGTTACAGACCAGGACAGGAAAATACACTCCTGGAAATGGAAAAAAGAACACATTGACACCGGTGTGTCAGACCCACCATACTTGCTCCGGACACTGCGAGAGGGCTGTACAAGCAATGATCACACGCACGGCACAGCGGACACACCAGGAACCGCGGTGTTGGCCGTCGAATGGCGCTAGCTGCGCAGCATTTGTGCACCGCCGCCGTCAGTGTCAGCCAGTTTGCCGTGGCATACGGAGCTCCATCGCAGTCTTTAACACTGGTAGCATGCCGCGACAGCGTGGACGTGAACCGTATGTGCAGTTGACGGACTGTGAGCGAGGGCGTATAGTGGGCATGCGGGAGGCCGGGTGGACGTACCGCCGAATTGCTCAACACGTGGGGCGTGAGGTCTCCACAGTACATCGATGTTGTCACCAGTGGTCGGCGGAAGGTGAACGTGCCCGTCGACCTGGGACCGGACCGCAGCGACGCACGGATGCACGCCAAGACCGTAGGATCCTACGCAGTGCCGTAGGGGACCGCACCGCCACTTCCCAGCAAATTAGGGACACTGTTGCTCCTGGGGTATCGGCGAGGACCATTCGCAACCGTCTCCATGAAGCTGGGCTACGGTCCCGCACACCGTTAGGCCGTCTTCCGCTCACGCCCCAACATCGTGCAGCCCGCCTCCAGTGGTGTCGCGACAGGCGTGAATGGAGGGACGAATGGAGACGTGTCGTCTTCAGCGATGAGAGTCGCTTCTGCCTTGGTGCCAATGATGGTCGTATGCGTGTTTGGCGCCGTGCAGGTGAGCGCTACAATCAGGACTGCATACGACCGAGGCACACAGGGCCAACACCCGGCATCATGGTGTGGGGAGCGATCTCCTACACTGGCCGTACACCACTGGTGATCGTCGAGGGGACACTGAATAGTGCACGGTACATCCAAACCGTCATCGAACCCATCGTTCTACCATTCCTAGACCGGCAAGGGAACTTGCTGTTCCAACAGGACAACGCACGTCCGCATGTATCCCGTGCCACCCAACGTGCTCTAGAAGGTGTACGTCAACTACCCTGGCCAGCAAGATCTCCGGATCTGTCCCCCATTGAGCATGTTTGGGACTGGATGAAGCGTCGTCTCACGCGGTCTGCACGTCCAGCACGAACGCTGGTCCAATTGAGGCGCCAGGTGGAGATGGCATGGCAAGCCGTTCCACAGGACTACATCCAGCATCTCTACGATCGTCTCCATGGGAGAATAGCAGCCTGCATTTCTGCGAAAGGTGGATATACACTGTACTAGTGCCGACATTGTGCATGCTCTGTTGCCTGTGTCTATGTGCCTGTGGTTCTGTCAGTGTGATCATGTGATGTATCTGACCCCAGGAATGTGTCAATAAAGTTTCCCCTTCCTGGGACAATGAATTCACGGTGTTCTTATTTCAAATTCCAGGAGTGTATTTGGTAATACAACAGTCTGTAACGTAATAAGGAATCAGGAACTGTTAACTACAGCTAAAAATATGAGCTTATGAAATGCAAGCGTACATGGCCGAGAGACAACCAAGAAGAAGCTATACATCATCACAACGACACACAACACGGCAAACATACGCCTATAACAACCTTCCGGAAGCAGTGAGGAGATGAGCCTCAGCGAGGACCAGAAAGGATTTCCTGAGACCCTAACAGCCATCTGCCAATCTCTGCAACTTGGGAGGCCCAGCAGCACAGACCCCGCAAATCCTTAGGTGTACCTCAGTGCGCCTGGGGCTAACTATCCAGACAGATAAGGAATGTAGCTTGGTTCTGATATCAAGTACACCAGCGTAGTGCAGTCTAGACAAGTGCTGTGTAATGTAGAGTTGTATTGGAATGTAGTCCAGAATTATAAATTATAAAATTTGTGATCCAGCATTGCAGCGTTGTGCAGCAAACCAGTGCCATCTGGATTCCGGATG
The DNA here is from genome assembly GCF_021461385.2 of Schistocerca piceifrons. Taxonomy (NCBI): domain Eukaryota; kingdom Metazoa; phylum Arthropoda; class Insecta; order Orthoptera; family Acrididae; genus Schistocerca; species Schistocerca piceifrons. The sequence goes on from NC_060149.1 coordinate 463,748,222, forward strand.
AACATATGACTGTGAACCAGATGACCAAATAGAGTATGTAGACATTCTTCTTTTTAAAAATTATTATTATGTTTTGTGTAGATATTTTATGTAGATTATTCCCCCAAAACATAATAATGCTTTGTTGTACTGACACATTTGAAATTCTATTATTATTTCATGTGGTACATTCATGCCAGTTCATGTGCCACATTTAGCCTGTTCTTGCGTATAGATAACGGACTGAAAGAAAACAGTAAATAAACAAATGCATAAATAAATTCTCTAGGGACAGCGACGAGCAAGTCTCAAGATTGTTTAATAAGATCGATCGATTCTGTACTTCTCGCCTCCCAATAAGCCTAGAGAAATGTCAGTTCGCTTTGCAAGACCTGCGGTATTACGTCATATCATTCTCTATAAATTCACCAACCGCAAATTGTAGTTTGTAGAAGCCGTATAAGAACTGCAGTCCTTTCTAGTTTTCACAAATTACTATCAAAGACAGCTATCTGATTATATAAAAATCAGCTGCGCAAGATAGATGCAGCAATAGGAAGTAAATGATGTTGGGACATTTACGAGTTCCTATCCAGGAGCGAATTGTACACTTTCATCTGTCTGCTTTGATAGTTCAGTTTCTTGAGTTTCTGCATGTTAATTTAATATCCATTAATTTAATATCTAAAAGCCACAGTTCTTGTGTTTTCGTTTGCGTCAGGAAGTAAACCGAATTTGTGAGGTATTACAAGTTCCTAATCAAGGGCGAATTATTTAGTTTCACCTGAGTGATTCAGTAGTTAGGGTTTTGAACCTTAGAGTGTTAATCCAATTTATTAGACACAGTTCCTGAATTTTCGTCACCACCTACAGTACAGTCCACAACACATGCCAGTAGTTCGTTAGCAGGGTCGTTTAGTTTTCCAAGGTCTGTATTATGGACAGGGACTGTGATTGTTGTGTGTGGATGTAAGCTGAGTCGGTGACACTTCGCTCTGAACTCCAGGCTGTGATGGCTTCGGTAACTCAGCTTGAGGCTGCAGTCGATGGGTACCACTGTTGTGGGCCAGTCTTGGGGATCCAACTGACGTCCAGCATGTCCAAGTCCTCCGATCATCCTCACCGGTGGCTAACCCAGTTACTGCTTGCACTGAGGTTCACCCCTTACCTGTGGTCGAGTGGGAGGTCGCTCTGGGGCGTAGCAGGTAGCGAAAGACTTCCTACGGGGCTGCATGTAAGGCCTCCCCAGTTAGACTGACAAACAGGTTCCAGGTGCTGCCTGTGGCTGACACTCAGCCAGATGCTGTCGCCTGTCCTGTTTCATATAAACCTCTCAGCCTGCAAGAGCCAGTCAATCACTGAGGATGGGATTATTGATAGGTGGGAGCTCCAATGTTATGAGCATTATCAGGCCCCTTAGGGACATGGCTACCAAGAACGGGAAGAAAGCCAATGTGCATTCCATGAACAGATAGGGAACGAGTCCTTCCAGATGCCATGAAGAGCACAGGATACAGCCAACTGCACGTGTCGGTACCAATGATGTGTGTCACTTTGGATCGAAAGAGATTCTCCATGGTTTCAAGCGGCTAACAGGAGTGGCAAGGGCTGCCAGTCTTGCTTGTGAGATGAAAGCAGAGCTGAACATTTGCAGCATAGTCGACGGGACCGATTGCGGACCTCTAGTACAGACCAAGCAGAGGATCTGAATCAGAGGCTCAGACTGTTCTGCGACCATTTAGGCAGCAGATTCCTCGACTTGTGCCATAGTGTGGTTGGGTTTCATGTTCTGCTGAACAGATCAGGAGTCCACTACACGCAGGAGGTGGCCACACCGGTAGCAGGGGCTGTGAGGGGTGGACTGGGCGGTTTGCTAGGTTAGAGAGTCTTGGAAAAACAGGGCGTCAGTCACAAAGGGTGCATGCCAAAAACAGGAAGAATGTAGATACAGGAACCATCAGTATAACAGTTGTAAATTCTCATAGCTGTGTGAAAGTTGAGAGATTGAAGGGCACTCTCACTTCTAATACAGTGTTATGCTGCTTTATGTTTTTAGGGAAGTTGATCTTCATTACTTGGTTGCTGCACCTGGATATGATCTGACTTCATACATCATGATGAAATGGTGGGCAGTAGTTAACGCTCTTGCTTGTGTGCTCTAGTGAAGGAATAGCGATAAGCTTGACTTGCGGTCAAAGGAATAGGGTGCCGATTTAAATGACTGAAGTAAAATCGTACGGCGGATGAGGACCGACCGACGCGTTTTCTCTGTGGAACCTGGGTGAAAACATTTGCAGACTACCGAGTTCCACGGTCTCATTGTGCTCACACGTTGGATGGCGCCGGTCGGTCGGCGGCCACGTCCAGGTAGGTTGACTAGCGCCGAGTAGTCGCCACTGCAATGGGCAGAGGATTGAAGACCGGCAATAAATCAGAGGATGGGCCCTTGTTAGGCAGGAAGCCAATGAGACGACTGTGAGCTTTCTGCAAATTTCCGTGGGAGAGGTCACTAGTGCCCACACGTCCAGACTCTGGTGCAAAACATATTTGTGAAGGAACAAGGCTGTTAACGAGTTTATGGCCATTCTTTGGAAAGTTCTAAATGGACGCAACAGGGGAGATAACGATCTTTTTATGGACGACTGTGGTTCCATACAGGTCATGTTGTTAGGAAAATATATGGCATAAATCCATGGGATAGAGGCTGCAAAGCTGAATTTTTTTCCTATTCTCCCAATTAACCTTAAAGTCTGTGGTTGGTCAAATCTGTGTATGCAGAGCAGGGGCAGTTTCCCATCTTCGAATGCGGCGCTAAAGTGTGGAATAGTCTGAGATGTAAATGTGCTTTGCTACAGAGCTGGCGAGGAAAGCAGAGAGAGAGAGAGAAAAGGACACTCTTGTACTGGTATTTCGCTAGTAAAGAACTGCAGGTCTTTACCTAAACTGTGAGACTTGTGTCCTTTGCTAGTGTGCCACTTAGAGCCTGTGCCAGTCACCTTCTGAACTGTCAGAGGTATTGCTTCTAGCATCATGCAGACAACGAGTGATGCGTGGGTGTACTTATTGTTTTTGAGTCGTTCGTCTAAACATTTGACATACTCCAACACGCATAGTCGTGGGATGGAGTCAAATTGGTGTGGCAAACCAGCAAACGGGTCCACTAGCACACTGGAATCCACCGGGGTTTCAGAGGCTCATAGGGAAGTACCTGCATTTCGAATTAGCCAAACGCGAGACCGCGTATTTGCATTAATCGGGCGCGCAAAATTAATAACAGATTGCTGCCATCCATGACTTCAGTCGCCGAACGCATCATGGTGTGCCGCCCTGACCAGCAGAAGGGTAAAGTATTCGCTGCTACGGCGTAGGGCTCCAATAGATGCTTCTCAGCGCCCTATTCTTTGGAACCATATTTTTCTTTATGGAATAGTAGAGTATAGATTCTTGATTGTGAAGTAGTTTCTGAGCCATACCCCGGATACACGTGTATGAAGTCAGATAAAGCGATTAGTGTTCTTTTTAGTGTCGTGCATCGATCATCAGCTCATCACTTTGTCCACCATTGACCCCGTATTAGTGAAAGCGTTTGTCAAATAAAAATGTTTCTGTGACACTTCTTTAGCCATTGTTTTGTGTTGTGATACTAAGAATGAATAAATCTGTTATTATGTAGATCACAACTCCTCCCTGTGTTCTTTGCCATTTTTATTAAAGTCCTGTTTGCAAAAGAACGTAGGAAGCTTGCAAAGTACCAGAGCTCCAAGCACTAGTAGAAAGCACTGATGCTCAAATCGTTACAGGCAATGAAAGCTGTCTAAAGCTGGAGATAAGCTCAGCCGAGACTTTTGCGAAGAACCCAAAGGTATTCCAGTCCGTTCACCGACATCCCAATTCAGATGATACAATTGCTGGAAGGTTCAAAGAAAAGTTGAGTTTGATTTTAAACACTTACTCAACTGAAACTTCCTGGCAGATTAAAACTGTGTGCCCGACCGGGACTCGAACTCGGGACCTTTGCCTTTCGCGGGCAAGTGCTCTACCATCTGAGCTACCGAAGCACGACTCACGCCCGGTACTCACAGCTTTACTTCTGCCAGTATCTCGTCTCCTACCTTCCAAACTTTACAGAAGCTCTCCTGCGAACCTTGCAGAACTAGCACTCCTGAAAGAAAGGATATAGCGGAGACATGACTTAGCCACAGCCTCGGGGATGTTTCCAGAATGAGACTTTCACTCTGCAGTGGAGTGTGCGCTGATATGAAACTTCCTGGCAGATTAAAACTGTGTGCCCGACAGAGACTAGAACTCGGGACTTTTGCCTTTCGCGGGAAACATCCCCCACACTGTCCCTTTGACTGTTCAGAGATGTCACTAAACCCGCCCGGAGATGTAAACAACCATGAATGAGCAGCGCCTATTGGACAGAGGAGGTTCGACAGCCGATCGGTTCTAGTCATTCCACCAGGAAGGAGGTATACGGCTCGTGTTGTCTCTAGTTCATCCACGCCTAGACGGTCAATATCGTGGTTCGATCGTGTCCGAATTGTTACCTTGTGTAACGAAGGGCTTTCAACAAGGGAAGTGTCCAGGCGTCTCAGAGTGAACCAAATCGATGTTGTTCGGACATGGAGGAGATACAGAGAGACAGGAACTGTCGATGACATGCCTCGCTCAGGCCGCCCAAGGGCTACTATTGCAGTGGATGACCGCTACCCACGGATTATTGCTTGGAAGAACCCTGACTGCACGCCACCATGCTGAATAATACTTTTCGTGCAGCCACAGGACATCGTGTTACGACTCAAACTGTGCGCAATAGGCTGCATGATGCACTCCCGACGTCTATGGCGAGGTCCATCTTTGCAACCACGACACCACGCAGCGCGGTACAGATGGGCCGAACAACATGCTGAATGGACCGCTCAAGATTGGCATCACGTTCTCTTCACCGATGAGTGTCGCATATGCCTTCAACAAGACAATCGTCGGAGACGTGTGTGGAGGCTACCAGGTCAGGCTGAACGCCTTAGACACACTGTCCAGAGGGTGGCAACAAGGTGGAGATTTCCTGCTGTTTTGGGGTGGCATTGTGTGGGGCCGACTTACGCAGCTGGTGGTCATGGAAGGCGCCGCAACGGCTGTACGATACGTGAATGCCATCCTCCGACCGATAGTGCAACCATATCGGCAACATACTGGCGAGGCATTTGTCTTCATGGACGACTATTCGCGTCGTCATCGTGCATATCTTTTGAATGACTTCCTTCAGGATAACGACATCGCTCGACTAGAGTGGCCAGCATGTTCTCCAGACATGAACCCGAACGTACATGCCTGGGATAGATTGAAAAGGGCTGTTTATGGACGACGTGTCCCACCAACCACTCTGAGGCATCTGCGCCAAATCGCCGTTGAGGAGTGGGACAATCTGGACCAACAGTGCCTTGATGAAATTGTGATAGTATGCAACAACGAATACAGGCATGGATCAATGCAAGAGGACGTGCTACTGGGTATTAGGCGTAGCCGTGTGTACATAAATCAGTACCACCACCTCTGAAGGTCTCGCTGTTTGACGGTCCAACATGCAGTGTGTGATTTTCATGAGCAATAAAAAGGGCCGAAATGATGTTTATATTGATATCTATTCCAGTTTTCTGTACAGATTCCGGAACTCTCGGAACCGAGGTGATGGAAAACTTTCTTTCATGTGTGTATATATATATACGGTGCGGTAATTGGCAATTGGCCCTAAATAACGAACAATGTGAGGTCATCCACATGAGTGCTACGCGATAAATCAGTCAAATCTAAAGGTCGTAAATACAACTAAATACCTAGAAATTACAATTACGAACAACTTAAATTGGAAGGAACACAGAGAAGATGTTGTGGGGAAGGCTAACCAAAGACTGCGTTTTTTGGCAGAACACTTATAAAATGTAACAGAGCTACTAAGGAGACGGCCTACAATACGCTTGTCCGCCATCTTTTAGATTACTGCCACGCGGTGTCATATCCTTACCAAATAGAATTGACGGAGTAGATCGAAAAAGTTCGAAGAAGGGAAGCACTTTTGTATTATCGCAAAATAGGGGAGAGAGTGTCAGTGAAATGATATAGGATTTGGGATGGACATCATTAAAACACAGGCGTTTTCCGTTGCGGAGGAATCGTCTCACGAAATTCCAATCACCAACTTTCTCCTCTGAATGCGAAAATATTTTGTTGACGCTGACCTACATAGCGAGTAATGATCACCATGATAAAATAAGGAAAATCAGAGCTCATACTGAAGGATATAGGTGTTCGTTGTTTTCGCGCGCTCTACGATATTGGAATAATAGAGAATTTTGAAGGTGGTTCGATGAACCCTCTGCCAGGCACTTCAATGTGATTTGCAGAGTATCCATGTAGATGTAGAAAATAGCGAGCAGCAAGCTCACACAATTACTGAAAAGGACGCCAAATTTCATTGGACTGCAGATTACGCAGAAGCATTTGCACTTACATCTAGCCCTGTTCTCACTTATCTGAACTATGCCCAGTCCTGTCCTGTACTATTCTGTGATGGTAGTAATACTGCAGTTGAGTCAGTGCCTTCACAGGAGGTGGATGTGTCATGTCAGCTAAAAGAAACTTAAAAGTCCTAAACGTCAACTGAGAAGGAACTACTGAAGATGACGCTTGGAATAAGGTACTTTCGTTGCTACTTGGTCTGTGCGGCAAATGTTTCTGAATAATTATTGACCATTATCCTTTAGGTACTTCTTAATCTTTAAAGACCCTACGAGTAGGCTCTAAGATAGACGTTGCGTATCAACGACGTCGACTTCGAGGGAGAGCATAATCCAAGGAACGCTCATGACAACGTAAATGCACATAATGCTAAGACAGAGTGAGTGAGGAATAACAGAAGTGTTAAAGTGCGAGGACAGGCAATCTCAGCTGTTTGGACCGCAGCCCTGATTCAGCACACATGACGGAATTCTTTACCGGGAGACGCGACTCGACCGGAGAATTTTTCCCGTAGAGAATTTGTGCGGCGAGGTGCTATGTCAGGCACGCGACGCAATTCTATCGGGGCTCGGTGGAAGACATGCAGTTATTCGTCGCATTGCAGAATTTTTCTGATAGAATGATGGGAATTAGGGTGTTGAGCTGAACGCAGAAAACTATGTGTCTTGCACTCAACGAGTTGTCATGATTCAGAGAGAACCGGTGCATCCGTGACGAGAAGCAGATATATCATTCAAGATGAGAGGACTAAAATCATTGTCTGTTAACAAAGAATACCACCTATAATAAATACACCCTGAAGATAGTGACCTCTTTTCACAATATTGGGCAATATTTGCCATACCAGATCAATGACATGAGACGGTCGCTCATGCCATGATAATCAAATGGCCAATGATATTCGTGATGCCTGACACTCTAGTTACGGACCAGGGATCGAACTTCAGATGACGTATTATTCCTTTCTTAGGGAAATAAATATTTACGGACTAGTGCGTAATGACATATATGCAGTGGTCGTATTGAGCAAATACACTGAATAGTCTGTCAGGTGCTCAATTGTTAAGCAGATGTTGAAAACGGACGAACTCCTACATTATGTCCGAGAGCGTGCTGAAGAGTAATTCCTCCCAATTTTGTACGAGAAATCTCTTGAAGATTTTAAGATGAAACAACCTTTATTAACATCCTAAACTTTTATTCTTCGTGTCTACATATTTATCTCTCAACATTGTCACATTGATGATGAACACCTTTCTTCCAACGAGGGAACAGATTGTTGACACCGTCACTGTAGAATGTTTGCTGATGGAGGCACAACCTGATCTGTGCTTGCACCGCTTCATCACTATCAGATATAAGTCATCTAAGGGTTTCTTTAACCTTTGTAAACATATGAAAATCGGATGGGGACAAGTCGAAACAATCAAGTCGAAGCTACATGAAGGATGATCTATGGCAGTGAACCCAACGTGTCGGTTTGTTGCAGTTGTTGCAGCGCTCGTGTATGGTCTGGCACGGTCATGCTGAGGGAGAGGGTTCTCCAGGTGCGGACGAACTTTTCAAATTCTTGCTTTCAGTTTTCTGAGGCTCTGTTTCTCACACACCGACATAATTACGTTACACACCGCTATTTTACACGCTACAATTCAGAACCATCTAGCGGCAGAGAGTTCCAACTTGGGTCAGTGAAGAGGAAAAGCTGACCGAGTAGTATGTATGTCGTGTAATACATCAGCCAATAATGAGAACAGAATAAAAAATTCGAAAGCATTACTTTTCAAACCGACCTTGTCATAAGCCAAGTACACAAGAGCAAAGCTCTCCAAGTCCCTCACTATACGAAGCTACGTACGACAGGAAATGCTCTCGTCCAATGGAAGATCTTTCCTTCGTAAGGGCCTTTCCCAGCAGACTGAAGGTCATCTGGAGGCAGCAGAAGTGTGGAAGCACTAAGGCTGTGACACGATGAGAGGGGGCTGCAGTGAAGAAGAGCGTGCTTCCCAACGCCATGTCAGATAGTTCACGATGCAATGTAACCCGTATATTCCTGAGAGTAACACGGAGAAATGGAGCACAAAACTCACAGGCACATTCCAAGTTATACAGATGACAGTGTCAGTGTACATAAAACCACAGGTGCCTGAAAAGAACTCTTAGTGTCTACTTGGATCACGCTGGACCCTTCATAGGGGGCCCAGAATTGTTGCATCGGGCATCTATAGCCTCACGACTATATGGGAGAGTTAAATTCATAATGACTACGGCAAAGAACTCCGACACGAGGAGTTCAGAAACACTGCTCGGACTATACCAATAAATACCTCGGCATTCATGGAGCTTACTCGAACTACGGTGTGCGGAGGTTCCAGATAATCCTCATGCCTTAGATTATTTTACCTCATTTTGTAGTGTAGATTACATTACTTTCGGCTTTCGCTCATGTTGTAGAAAAATGTCACGTGACGTGTGAAGCTGTTACGTCAGTAGGTTGTTCCTTTGAGGATGCAGACATGCCAGTGGCATCGCAAGCCATGTCAGCATATGAACTAAGCGCTGACAAAGCAGCAGCCATCTACCCTCTGTTAGTTCCCCATGGGTAATCTCATACTGAGCTGACTCTCGATTCCGTGCAACGTATGACGTATGAGACAAACAATAAGCGGCTTTTTCTTTTCTTTTTTTGTATGTTATATAGTAATGAGAAAGGATGCACTTGTCATAGGGGAAGCATGTATTCATTTTATGGGTGTTAAGATTAAGGGCTTCCTTCTTGCCCTGTTTCTCTAGGGTCTGTCTTGTGAAAGATGCCGTACGGAATCTCGGTATTTACAGAGGTTATGCCCACACTATGTATGAAGTAATAAGTGCAGCTATATGCTATCATTAGAGATGATTTGGCACAAAATACCAAATGAATATATTCTCAACTGCAGTGTGGCATGGCCTAGTGCCAACTTATCACTGAAAGTGCCCCTACTACTAATCTATCTACAAGGTGGCAGAATAAATAAAGATCAGATTTGCACCATACATGAGAGCTTTATACATCAAAATGGGAAGGTGACCTGACACCTAACTTCCTTTGGCGGTAATGAGCAAATTGGCCTATCAGCATGTAATGCAGAAAGGGATGACACGCAATCGGTGGTAATTAACATACCGTTTCTATAATGCATGTTTGAGGGAAGGTGAAACAAACAGTGAGAGGCGTTTTAGTTTGGAATTCCGATGGACGAGGGCAGAGGCAAGGCCGCGCTACAGGGGGTACAATGAAAACCACCTAAGGGGTGTCGTAGGCGGAAAGTCAACGACCGACCAGATGACTCAAATGGGGAGAGCGAGTATAATGGCCCATCTAATGGAGGACAGGGAAAAAAAGCAGCTAGAAAACTGCGTTTCGGAATTCCAAATGGACACGAAACAAGACCAGTGACGCATTTTCGATCACGTGTCCAGCAAGTGGTACACGCATGAGAGAGTCAATGTACGCATTTTGGCGTCTGGAATGGGCACAAAACGTCCGATTGACGGAAACGCGTTAGGAAGGAGGAAAGAGCCAAAGTTTTGATGCAGTTTAATGGTAGGGACCTTGCGATTGGTAGAGAGAGTTTCCACAAAATAAGAGGAACGCTCCTATTGGTCGGAAAAGGCCGTGACGTGAAGAACGAAAGAACCCAGGAGGGGAGGCAGTTCGGCTATGAGTAAGACAAGGTGGATATTTTCGTGGACTCTTCTCTGAACTGGCGTCAAGTGCAGAATGGAGGACATAACGCTCTGTATGACGCATAGGAGTAATTTGTGTGAACACTGCGTTCACAGCGGCAGATATCCAGCTAGAAATTAGCTGTAGCATCGTTTAGCTCCAACTGGGAGAAACGAACCACACAGTTAGTTAATTGGTCTTGCGAGAACTGAAAGGGCATTATAATATGCACGCTGCTCCAACCATGTGCGAGTGTATCGCCACATTCTAAGACTAGGGATGGGTACATGTTATCTGGCATAATGAGGGACATAGGGAAAGTTTCTGCTGAAAAATTCAACAAAGGTGTAATTAGTTTTATAGGAATTTCAGCGGAAGAGAGCGGCCTAGTAGACAACAGCTCATCGCAGCTTAAGGGAAATACCGCGCGCAGAGGCATAAACTTCTTGGTTCACCAGCTTGCGTCCATTGGAAATTCGAGCGACCTTGGGTAATCTTTTGCTCAATTCGTCACATAACTGATCATCCACCGTAGACTTGATTGTCGTCCTAAAAATAGTACTGAACTTTCAACCGGAATCAGACGATTTTCGTAGTACTGACCAACATCATAACGTAAGTATAGCAACAATTTTGTACAGAAACTGCTAATTAAGCTTTAGTATTATGATGTTTAGAATAATTTAACCTTCCGAGAGAAACAATATTTAATATCATTGTGTTTAGGATTATTTCACTTTTTGATGTTGATGATGCAGCAGTCATCTACTGTGCGGGTGGTCCCGGCGGAGGTCCTAGTCCTCCCTTAGTCATGGGTGTGTGTGTTTGTTCTTAGGATAATTTAGGTTCAGTAGTGTGTTCGCTTAGGGACTGATGACCTTAGCAGTTAAGTCCCATAAGATTCCACACATATTTGAACATATTTTTGTTGTTGACATGATGCGTTATCCTGACAACTGCTTTTAGTTGTCACATTGAAAACTGTGTATTTTTGTGTTAATATTGCGACTTTTTTTTGCGACATTTCAAATTGTAAAGGTGGCAGGGGTAAAATACAGGGAGCGAAAGGCTATTTACAATTTGCACAGAAACCAGATGGTAGTTATAAGAGTCGAGGGACATGAAAGGGAAGCAGTGGTTGTGAAGGGAGTAAGACAGGGTTGTAGCCTCTCCCCGATGTTGTTCAATCTGTATATTGAGCAAGCAGTAAAGGAAACAAAAGAAAAATTCGGAGTAGGTATTAAAATCCATGGAGAAGAAATAAAAACTTTGAGGTTCGCCGACGACATTGTAATTCTGTCAGAGATAGCAAAGGACTTGGAAGAGCAGTTGAATGGAATGGACAGTGTCTTGAAAGGAGGATATAAGATGAACATCAACAAAAGCAAAACGAGGATAATGGAATGTAGTCGAATGAAGTCGGGTGATGCTGAGGGAATTAGATTAGGAAATGAGACACTTAAAGTAGTAAAGGAGTTTTGCTATTTGGGGAGCAAAATAACTGATGATGGTCGAAGTAGAGAGGATATAAAATGTAGACTAGCAATGGCAAGGAAAGCGTTTCTGAAGAAGAGAAATTTGTTAACATCGAGTATAGATTTAAGTGTGAGGAAGTCATTTCTGAAAGTATTTGTATGGAGTGTAGCCATGTATGGAAGTGAAACATGGACGATAAATAGTTTGGACATGAAGAGAATAGAAGCTTTCGAAATGTGGTGTTACAGAAGAATGCTGAAGATTAGATGGGTAGATCACATAACTAATGAGGAAGTATTGAATGGGATTGGGGAGAAGAGAAGTTTGTGGCACAACTTGAAGAAGGGATCGGTTGGTAGGACATGTTCTGAGGCATCAAGGGATCACCAATTTAGTATTGGAGGACAGCGTGGAGGATAAAAATCGTAGAGGGAGACCAAGAGATGAATAAACTAAGCAGATTGAGAAAGATGTAGGTTGCAGTAGGTACTGGGAGATGAAGAAGCTTGCACAGGATAGAGTAGCATGGAGAGCTGCATCAAACCAGTCTCAGGACTGAAGACCACAACAACAACATTGCGACATTAAAGATGTCAATTCAGCTGACACAATTGTCTTCAATCCTAGAATAAGTAAACAAAAAAATATTGCTACTTACAAATGGTGACCCTTCCAGGATGGCAATTGGTCTGCCTAGATGGCAATTAGTCAAATTAGTAAGAAAAATAAAAATTTTTGAATTTTGGAAAAAATATTTTTTTTCGTGTTTTCTTGTGACGAGTTTGTAAATGGATAGTGGAACAGAATAGAGTAAATGTGTGATCGAAAGTGTAGATAAGTTGTATTAGCAAGTAGAAGAACATTTGCCATTGTGTAGAAGTAGCTTGTGCATGACCTTGCTACCGCTCGCGAAGTTATTCACGGCGTTGTTGAGTTGGGTTGAAATTCCACAAACAGTGAACAGCGTTCCTGACGATGTGTACATAATCTAAGAAACTTTCTGTGATATTTTGGAAACGGGTAAGATCATATAACTTGATGTTGACGAGACCCCCAGCTCGCGCAATACGAGAAAGACAGAGGTTGGTTAGACGATCGGAGATGGTGGAAGAACGGAGCGTAACGCAGATAGGTCAAACTGAAGATCTTGACAAGATAAAGACTGATGAACAATAAAAGGTATAGAGTGCGAGTCACGGAACGGAACGTAGTGACAGTGCAGAGGGAATGGTAACAGTTTCACCATTGGTATCACAGTCTGAGAATGCACAAAAACGAACAAATGACGGATCTAGTGCGTCAGAAACTGAGTCAGAGGACGAGAAAGTTCGGTATGTTGAACCGAATACAGTAATTTGAACCAAACGTGGCAGTTTTCAACAGAAAGAATGTGTGTAAGTCCTTTGGCACTGTACACGGAAGTCGGTGAGGCGCCACGTGAAAGACGCGAACGCCAAAATTTTCATCAAATAGTGACAGATGACGACGGCAGAGAATCAGATACTGTGTTCGCATTATTGAAGCATCTCACTATGGTCGTAAAGCAAACGAGTGAAACGACAAATGCAGGCTTAACGGACTTAAACACTGAAACAAATGCAAGGTTAGAAGATTTAAAAGCCGAAACGGCGAGTTTAATAACAGAGACAAATGCTGCATTAAATAGTCTCCAATTTGAAACTTAAGATGGGTTCGAAAAGTCCGCGAAGATCAGTAGAAACTGCAAACAGAAAAGTCAATGAACAGTTTACTGAAATCCGGAGAGAGGCGAGAGACTCGCGGGAGCTTATACAATCGTTAATGGCGCACCAGAAAAAGATGCGTTCTGACGTTGACCAAGTGCAGGTTGCAGTGTCTAACGTTAATCAAAGAATGGATAAGTCAGCCTGACGTCTGGTAAGCCCCAACAAACCGTGGAAGAGCTCGATATCAGAAAACGTGGCACGCGAGCAGCATTAAAACGGTTCGACACACGTATTGAAAATATAGCCTCGAAAAATCAGAAACAGTATGGAGACCTTCGTACAGAACTGAAACAGTGTATCGTACAGAAAACAAAAGCGAGGTGACGGAACCTGTAGTATCATCCGACGCAGTGATGGACAGAAATCCAGAAAAAAAGCAAGTCAGCTGTGCAGTCTTCCGTAGCAGTAGCGGAAACACAAAAACGTCATGAAATTTCAGTCGTATATCCGAAAGAGGTTGCGTCCATAATTACGGAAGCGAAACAAAAGAACAGTTAACACAGCTGAGCGAAGCAGGTGATGTGCGGTCACAGCAGACAAGGTAGCGAGAAACGGTAAACGCGCGCCTTCCAACAGAGCTGCAGCCGACCCTCCGAACGTACGCGAGTGAAGCGGAAGCAGAGCAAGTTACGGCGACACAAGTACCAATTTTGCAATTTCCAAGTTACAGTGAAACAGGTTATAGACCCCAAGACTATATGAATATAACAGAAAGGCAAAACACTGAACCATTAACGGGAAATGTAAACTAATCTTTCAGTCCGATACACGAGGAAGGGTACGATGTAGATAACTGCACACCACTACGTAGATACGATGCTAGATGGGACATAAATACGTCATATCAAGACTCAAATGTGGTAGAACGACTACAAGAGAACATAACACAGGTAAAGGGAACGGGTTATGTTGTGAAAACACAAACGCCGCATGGTGGAAGAGAAAAATTTGACAATGATCACTTTTTGACAGTCAGAAAATTCCAACATTACAATGAAAGCGGGAACGGCTTACATCCTCGCACATTTATAAATCAATTTCAGATCAGTTTACCAGTGCATTGGCTACTTAGCCATAAACTTGACTTCATTTGTGGGCATATGGACGGCGCAATAGCGGAATCTATGCGAAGATTAGCTGTACACTGTCAATCGTATGAGCAGGCTAAATCCGCATTCTTGGAGCTATACTGGTCCACAAAAACCCAAAATAGAATAAAGTATGAGTAATTACAGAAAACGTTGTTCGAAAATTCAGGAGAAAAGGAACTCATTAGATTTTTCCAGCAAATGAAAAAAAAAAAGAATCAGTGTTTAGATAATCCACACAGTGATTTGGAACTGATACGCATGTGCACAATGAAGTTGCCGCTACGTTATCAGCAGTCATTGGTTGGTAGGGCAGGAGATAATATACAAGCATTTAAAGGAATGTTAAGAAAACTTGAATTCATATTCAGTGAAGATGACGCAAAGAAACAACGTACAATCACACAACAAAATAATAGGGGGCATAACAGCAACCGATAAGGTTCTAATAATAATAATTCCAATGGCAATAATAACGTAGAAAAAGGTAATGGGTTTGGAAGGAGTGGCAATCGCCCATGGGAAAACAATAATAATTATGGTTTTGGAAACGCACAGAGGGCAAACAACAATTATGGTTTTGCTGGGCCGCGGAATTACAATGGTGGATTTGGTCCTAGAATTTACGGTGGTAATTCTGATCCGAGATACAATCGCAGTGCGGACAAAGACGGAAGGTTTAGAGGTTTTCAGCAGCAAAATCCAGGTTATTCAGATGGTAATGGAATGGACAGAACGCAGAAAGGTTGGGAAAATCAAGCTTCAGTGGGACAAAACACGCGAAATGAACCCGTAGAACGTCGAGTTGAGGCCACCAAACCCAGGTAAAAGACAGAATTGTCGATATGGACGGTACGAAGACCAAGTTAGAAGTGAAGTCCCTCTAGTACCTAAAGTAAAACATCGACATTTTGTAAAATTAGCACCAAGCAATAGGAAGGTTATAGCGTTGAAAACCAAAGGCCCCATGGAAGTAAGTAATGTAGTCCATGATAATGCAGTCGAATTGATGAATCCAAAAACAGGGAAATCATTGGGTTTGCACCATTTGAGTCATTTAATAGTATATAAAGGTTAAACAAAAGAAAAAAAAGAGTAACTCCACGGGAGAATTTAGTTGTATTAAATGTCCAGAAATCAAAGAGTAGGAAAGATAGTAAAATGCACACACATAAAACTTTTAACTTGTACTTATCTCAGATAAATAAATAAAGTAAGTATTGTTATGAAGGTAAATGGAGAATGATGAAGAAATGACAGGAAAATAAGAACTAAAGCAACTCTTCTACAAATGAAATGTGTTCTGGGGAAAGAGTTGAAAGTAAGGAGAAAAATAAAGATCAGCATGTGGATAGTTTGACGAAATAGTAGCAGATTCTCTCTAAAAGACGTAGTGTGAAGGAGGAGGAAGTTGATTTTTGTAGATGAAAGGTAGTGAAGAAGTAAGAAGGAAATAGATAATTGGGTGGGAAGGAGATAGGCATTTCTAATTTGTTCATCTACATCTACATTTATACTCCGCAAGCCACCCAACGGCGTGTGGCGGAGGGCACTTTACGTGCCACTGTCATTACCTCCCTTTTCTGTTCCAGTCGCGTATATTTCGCGGGAAGAACGACTGTCTGAAAGCCTCCGTGCGCGCTCGAATCTCTCTAATTTTACATTCGTGATCTCCTCGGGAGGTATAAGTAGGGGGAAGCAATATATTCGATACCTCATCCAGAAACGCACCCTCTCGAAACCTGGCGAGAAAGCTACACCGCGATGCAGAGTGCCTCTCTTGCAGAGTCTGCCACTTGAGTTTGCTAAACATCTCCATAACGCTATCACGGTTATCAAATAGCCCTGTGACGAAACGCGCCGCTCTTCTTTGGATCTTCTCTATCTCCTCCGTCAATCCGATCTGGTACGGATCCCACACTGATGAGCAATACTCAAGTATAGGTCGAACGAGTGTTTTCTAAGCCACCTCCTTTGCTGATGGACTACATTTTCTAAGGACTCTCCCAATGAATCTCAACGTGGTACCCGCCTTACCAACAATTAATTTTATATGATCATTCCACCTCAAATCGTTCTGCACGCATACTCCCAGATATTTTACGGAAGTAACTGCTACCAGTGTTTGTTCCGCTATCATATAATCATACAATAAAGGATCCTCCTTTCTATGTATTCGCAATACATTACATTTGTCTATGTTAAGGGTCAGTTGCCACCCCCTGCACCAAGTGCCTATCCGCTGCAGATCTTCCTGCATTTCGCTACAATTTTCTAATGCTGCAACTTCTCTGTATATTACAGCATCATCCGCGAAAAGCCGCATGGAACTTCCGACACTGTCTACTAGGTCATTTATATATATTGTGAAAAGCAATGGTCCCATAACACTCCCCTGTGACACGCCAGAGGTTACTTTAACGTCTGTAGACGTCTCTCTGTTCTGTCGAGGACGGTGAACAAATAATTGAGGAGATATTTTGGGGGAATTTGTGAAACATATATGAATTGTGGGAAGTACCAAAATCTGATACTGAACGACAGATACGAGGGAAATAAATATAAGGAGTCGTTAGGGGGTAATAATTAGGAAAGAGAATTGAAGTATGCAGTTAAGCAAGAAACATGTAGTTTCGTGGAAGGAGGTGAACAGTGGGAAGAAAAACTAACCCAGAAAATATTTCAATAAGGAAGAGTACGATGAGGGAAGAAAGGAATATAAAAGTCTACTATCGAGAAGAAAGGAGAAAGGGATAAGTACAACTGAGAAAAAGATATTTTAAGCTTTAAAAACAATAAACAACGCAACAGAACAATAGAGAAAATTTTTGAAAGGGAAAATATCAATAAAGCAGAGATAAAGTGTATTTTGAAGTTCTGTTACAGCTATGGACCAAAAGAAGAGATTGTAGAGAAAAGGACGCTGGAGTCAGAGTTAAAGTACGAAATTTTCAAAATAACACAATATACTTGTAGTTAGAAAACTATAAAAGAAGTAAAATTTGAAAGTCACTAACTTACTAACCGTCATCACCATCTATTTCAATCTTACTAAACATCTTGATGAAGATGAAGACACCATGACGTTTATATTAAGAAAAGAAAATGGGAAAAATCATACTCGCACTTTCCTTTCAACAGTACCTGAGAAGATTTTACCCAAAACGCTGATTAAAGAGATACCTCTGTAGTTGTTACAATCTTTTCTGTTTCCATGTTTAAAGATTGATGTGATTACTGCTTTTGTCAAGTCTGATGGAACCTGTCCCGGCTCCCAGGCCATTTCAATTATCCTGTGTAGCCATTTAAGACCTGAAATTCCACTGTATATATATGATATGTCAATTAAATTTTCTTATATTTGCATATTTTTTTCAACATGTTTAAGTTAAGAAAACCTAATATTACATTTTTGGAGGGTTAAGAGTCTAGTGTAAGGTGTTCATCAAAAATATAGGCTAGATAAATATGAAGTCAGTTTAAATTTTGCAAAGTAATTAGTAGAATTAGAAATTTATTATGTTTGTAAAAGTCAAATTTGAACATTTTTGTAAAGTCATAATGCTTAGAGTTTAGATTTTTGGGGAATATAACCACGTTAATGTATACGATTATGCCTGTAAAGTCACAGATATGGTTGAGTTATAGGTCATAAAGCTTAATTGTAAGAAATGAACATGGCTTCGATTAGCTAGAGAACAGTAACATTTATTATAAAAAGGGAAGATAATATTAAATGTAGGTTTCTTCTACTCCAATACATATACATCATCATTTGACATAAATTAGGTAAACAAAAAGAAGGAAACCGGAAATTTCTGAGATGATACAAATTTTTATATATATACTCAAATTATCATCATCATCATCATCATTTAAGACTGATTATTCCTTTTAGCGTTCAGTCTGGAGCATAGCCCCCTTATAAAATTCTTCCATGATCCTCTATTCAGTGCTAACATTGGTGCCTCTTCTGATGTTAAACCTATTACTTCAAAATCATTCTTAACCGAATCCAGGTACCTTCTCCTTGGTCTACCCCGACTCCTCCTATCCTCTACTGCTGAACCCATGAGTCTCTTGGGTAACCTTGCTTCTCCCATGTGCGTAACATGACCCCACCATCTAAGCCTGTTCGCCCTGCCTGCTACATCTGTAGAGTTCATTCCCAGTTTTTCTTTGATTTCTTCATTGTGGACACCCTCCTGCCATTGTTCCCATCTACTAGTACCTGCAATCATCCTAGTTACTTTCATATCCATAACCTCAACCTTGTTGATAAGGTAACCTGAATCCTACCAGCTTTCGCTCCCATACAACAAAGTCGGTCAAAAGATTGAACAATGCACAGATAACTTAGTCTTGGTACTGACTTCCTTCTTGAAGAGGAGAGTAGATCGTAGCTGAGCGCTCACTGCATTAGCTTTGCTACACCTCGCTTCCAGTTCTTTCACTATGTTGCCATCCTGTGAGAATATGCATCCTAAGTACTTGAAACCGTCCACCTGTTCTACCTTTGT
Organism: Schistocerca piceifrons; assembly: GCF_021461385.2. Classification (NCBI taxonomy): domain Eukaryota; kingdom Metazoa; phylum Arthropoda; class Insecta; order Orthoptera; family Acrididae; genus Schistocerca; species Schistocerca piceifrons. The sequence continues at coordinate 463,767,255 of NC_060149.1, forward strand.
TCCTCCTATTTGGCACTCAATCCGTTTATATTTCTTTCCCACTGACATTACTATCGTTTTGAAGATGCTAATCTTCATACCATAGTCCTTACATTTCTGATCTAGCTCTGAAATATTACTTTGCAAACTTTCAATAGAATCTGCCATCACAACTAAGTCATCCGCATATGCAAGACTGCTTATTTTGTGTTCACATATCTTAATCTCACCCAGCCAGTCTATTGTTTTCAACATGCGATCCATAAATAATATGAACAACAGTGGAGACAGGTTGCAGCCTTGTCTTACCCCTGAAACTACTCTGAACCATGAACTCAATTTACTGTCAACTCTAACTGCTGCCTGACTATCCATATAAAGACCTTTAATTGCTTGTAAAAGTTTGCCTCCTATTCCATAATCTCGTAGAACAGACAATAACGTCCTCCTAGCAACCCGGTCATATGCTTTTTCTAGATCTATAATGCATAGATACAATTCCCTGTTCCACTCATAACACTTCTCCACTATTTGCCATAAGCTAAAGATCTGGTCCTGACAACCTCTAAAAGGCCTAAACCCACACTGATTTTCATCCAGTTGGTCCTCAACTAATATTCGCACTTTCCTTTCAACAATACCTGAGAAGATTTTACCCAAAACGCTGATTAAAGAGATACCTCTGTAGTTGTTACAATCTTTTCTGTTTCCATGTTTAAAGATTGATGTGATTACTGCTTTTGTCAAGTCTGATGGAACCTGTCCCGGCTCCCAGGCCATTTCAATTATCCTGTGTAGCCATTTCAGACCTGAAATTCCACTGTATTTGATGAGTTCCGACTTAATTTCATCCACCCCAGCTGCTTTATTGCACTGCAATCTATTGACCATTTTATCCACTTCCTCAAATGTGATCCTATTTCCATCATCATTCCTATCCCATTCTACCTCGAAATCTGAAACATTACTGATCGTATTTTCACCTACATTGAGCAGCTCTTCAAAATATTCCCTCCATCTGCCCAAGGCATCCACAGGATTCATCAGCAGTTTTCCTGACCTGTCCAAAATACTTGTCATTCCCTTTTTACCTCCCTTTCGAAGACTGCTAATTACACTCCAGAATGGTTTTCCAGCAGCTTGACCCATACTCTCCAACCAGTTTCCAAAGTCTTACCAAGATTTCTTCTTGGATGCTGCAACTATCTGTTTGGCTTTGTTTCTTTCTTCAACATAACTTTCTCTGTATACCTGAGTTCTAGTATGTAGCCATTTTTGATACGCCTTCTTTTTCCTTTTACAGGCTGCCTTGACTGTGTCATTCCACCAAGCTGTTTGCTTCATCCTACTTTTACACACTACTGTTCCAAGACATTCTTTAGCCACTTCTAGTACTGTGTCCCTGTACCTTGTCCATTCATTTTCCAATGACTGTAATTCACTGCATTCAACTAACTGGTACCTTTCTGAGATCGCTGTTATGTACTTGTGCCTGATTTCCTTATCCTGAAGTTTCTCCACTCTTATCCTCCTAGGTTCCCGGATTCGATTCCCGGTGGGGTCAGGGATTTTCTCTGCCTCGTGATGACTGGGTGTTGTGTGATGTCCTTAGGTTAGTTAGGTTTAAGTAGTTCTAAGTTTTAGGGGACTGATGACCGTAGATGTTAAGTCCCATAGTGCTCAGAGCCATACTATCCTCCTACATATGGAACTGACCTCCTGCACTTTCGGGCTCACAATCCCAATATCACTGCAGATTAAATAATGATCAGTGTCATCAAAGAATCCCCTGAATACACGTGTGTCCCTCACAGCCATCCTGAATTCCTGATCTATTATTATATAGTCAATGACAGATTTGGTTCCCCTGCCTTCCCAAGTATACCGGTGAATGTTCTTGTGTTTAAAAAAGGAGTTTTTGATTACTAAGCCCATACTGGCACAGAAATCCAAGAGTTGTTTCCCGTTCCTGTTGGCCACCATATCCTCACCAAATTTACCCATAACCTTTTCATACCCTTCTGTTCGATTTCCAATCCTGGCGTTAAAATCACCCATGAGCAGAACACTGTCCTTGTCCTTTACTCTAACAACTACATCACTGAGTGCTTCATAAAAACTATCTATCTTATCTTGATCTGTCCCTTCACAACGCGAATATACTGACACAATCCTAATTTTCTTGCTAGACAGTGTCAAATCTATCCACATCAGTCGTTCGTTTACATACCTTATTGCAACTACGCTGGGTTCCATTTCTTTCCTGATGTAATGCCCTACACCCCATTGTGCTATTATTTGAATTCAAATTAATATTAAAAATGTAGTCAACTATTCTGAAAGGAATATTTCTTAGATTAGTTGAATAGAATTGCATAAAACTCTGAAAATTAGTGACAATGTTAAATTGAAAAAGAAAAAAATGAAAATGGCTTAAGAGGACTAATCTGTAGACATGAAATCAAGTATAATATAAATTAATGAGGCTGAATCGAACGACTGTTTAAGTTATGCAAAATATTAAAAGACGAAGTTGGTCAGTAAACATGCCAATTGCAGTTGCAACCAATTTGGGACTGACTTCCATCAATTTCTCAACCACTGATTGACCTAGTACAAAACTGAACACGGAATGAGGAGGATATGTAAGGAGGCAGAATAAATGAATGTCAGATTCGCTTTATACATGACAATGGGAAGGTAAGTATGACACCTAACTCAATTCAGCGGTAATGAGCAAATCTGTCTATCACTATGTAATACAAAAAGGGATGACACTCAACCGATGGTAATTAACTTACCTTTCCTATAACGCATGTTTGAGCAGGAGGTGAAACAAGCAGTGAGAGGCGTTTTAGTTTGGAATTCCGATGGACGAGGGCAGAGGCAAGGCCGCGCTACAGGGGGTACCACGAAAACCACCTAAGGGGTGTCGCAGGCGGAAAGTCAACGACCGACCAGGTGACTCAAATGGGGAGAGCGAGAATAATGGCCCATCTAATGGAGGACAGGAAAGGAAGCTGTTAGAAAACTGCCTTTCGGAATTCCAAATAGACACAAAACAAGACCAGTGACGCATTTTCGATCACGTGTCCGGCAAGTGGTACACACATGAGAGAGTCAATGTACGCATTTTTGCATCTGGAATGGGCACAAAACGTCCGAATGACGGAAACGCGCTGGGAAGGAGGACAGAGCCAAAGTACTGATGCAATTTAATGGTAGGGACCTTGCGATTGGTAGAGAGAGTTTCCACAAAATAAGAGGAACGCTCCTATTGGTCGGAAAAGGCCGTGACGTGAAGAACGAAAGAACCCAGGAGGGGAGGCAGTTCGGCTATGAGTAAGACAAGATGGAAATCTTTGTGGACTCTTCTCTTAACTGGCTTCAACTGTAGAATGGAGTGCATAACGCTCTGTATGACGCATAGGAGTAATTTGTGTGAGCACTGCGTTCACAGCTGCTGATATCCAGCTAGAAATTAGCTGTAGCATAGTTTAGCTCCAACTGGGGAGAAACGAACCAGACAATTAGTTAATTGGTCTTGCAAGAACTGAGAGGGCATTATAATATGCACGCTTCTCCAATCATGCGCGAGTGTATCGCCACATTCTAACACTAGGGATGAGTACATGTTCTCTCGCATAACGAGAGACACAGGGAAAGTTTCTGCTGGAAAATTCAACAAAGGTCTAATTAGTTTTATAGGAATTTGAGCGGAAGACAGCGACCTAACAGACGACAGCTCATCGCAGCGTAAGGTAAATTCCGCGTGCAGAGGAGTAAACGTGTTGGTTCACCAGCTTGTGTCCACTGGAAACTCGAGCGACCTTGGGTAATCTTTTGCTCAATTTGTCACATAACTAACCATCCACCGTAGACTTGATTGTCATCCTAAAAGTAGTACCGAACTTTGAACCGGAATCAGACGATTTTCGTAGTACTGACAAACATCATAATGTAAGTGTAGGAACAATTTTGTAAAGAAACTAATAGTTAACTTTAATATTGTCGTGTTTGGGATAATTTAACATTCTGAGAGAAACAGTATTTAATATTGTTGTGTTTAGGATTATTTTACTTTTTGATTTTGACGAGATGCGTTATCCTGACAACTGTTTTTTAGTTATCTCATTGAAAACTGTGTAAAAGCGCGTACTTTTGTGTTAATATTGCGGTATTAAACATGTCATTTTAAATGACCCGGTTGTCTTCAATCCTAGAATAATCAAACCAAAGATGTTGCATCTTACATACCTTCCTGACCATTTCTGTGAAATTCTACCAACTTTCAAAGTAACCAACCTAACAACCGTATGAATACCAAACTTCAGGACGTTCTCCACCAGTTTATTACCGTGCAGCCCCGCCAGATTAGCATGGCACCATTAAAGCGTCATAACAAACAATTTCACGAAACAAACTAGAACTACACATTCGTGACAGGAATTGCCTTCTCCGTTGTTATTCTCGTTATAGTCGTTGCACTGGCAGCAATTTACTGCCAGCGGCATAAATTTTGCATACTACCATCATGTGCCATGCATTCCACTATCTTGTTATATACATGGCCACCCACCACAGCCAGCACTTGTAACACGTCTGGTACAGGACCTGACAAGCACCATAATCAGCTTCGACCACGTTCCGAAGTGTGAGTGGGTTGCAGCAACAAGAGCGTTGTGAAAAGCGTTGTGAAGACAACAAACACGAAGTGGAAGTATGATTTATGAATTAGTTCTTTTTAAGAGTTTGATCCCACCCTTTTATTTTGTTTTGTGATTGTACATTTGGCATATCTTTTGTGGTTCTTAGGAACCTGTTCATTCATAGATACTGACAAGAACTGTGTAAACAACGTCATTGTTACATTACTTGTGGGTACGGGGTAGCAATACCTTCTCCCATAATTAGTGTTTCCCACGATCTTTTTTGCACTCTGCCCAGTCACTCAGGAGAATTTATAGCTGCAGTGTGACATTAGACGAAAGCAGGTTGTCAAAGGCCCTGTGACGGCAGAGTAGCAGAGTATAACCATGGCGGATGGATATAACGTACAGCGGAAGCACAATGTGGTCGCTCTGTGGCAGCTAACCGTAACTACATGGCGTCACATCAGAGACTGGCCCTACTCTGTGGCGCGCTCTGTGTACACAGGGTGCTCAGAAATAGCCTGAAAATCTTGTAAGGATGTTGAAGAGTAGGTTGCACTAACAAATGATTGTTAAGAAAAAAATTCGATACGTTTCGCCGTTTCCCAGTTAATTAGCGTTGAAATTAGCTAATCAGACTGATGTGTGCAAAGACGGTGTCGCCAGACAGGTTTTTCGTTTGTTTTCTTAAAACCGAAAGAGAGAGCGATAAAAAATTGGACATAGGACGTTAGCAAGAATAGAACCCGAGTCAAAGGCTGAGCAGTCCAGTGCGCAATCGTCTACGCTATGAGAAAAACTGACGTTAATTGTATAAAGCACTAAATAAAGATACTGATATCTTCTTCTTCTAGGCTACCTTCTAGACTCAACACATTCTGATGCCTCAGAAAACTGACAAGGGGAAGGCCTCAGATACGGCCATACGATTCGGCTCATATTTGGCAGGTCGCTTGTGCACAGCATAAAATGAAAGACTCTAGGAAGTTTTGCCTTGCCTCAACAGCCCCCCCTTGTTTCGGAAAAGTACTCCTAAATTTCATGACGCAATCGACATAGAATTGAAGCGATTGAATCCGGCCGCTGTGGCAGAGCGGTTCTAGACGCTTCAGTCCGGAACTTCGCGGTTGCTACGGTCGCAGGTTCGAAGCCTGCCTCGGGCATGGATGTGTGTAATGTCCTTGGTTTAAGTAGTTCTAAGTTCTAGGGTACTGATGACCTCAGATGTTAAGTCCCATAGTGCTCAGAGCCATTTGAACCATTTTTTGAAGCGATCGATACATAATTGAAAACTGAGCATTTTCCGCCAACGTTTATGGTGTCCGCAAACGCATATCTTCCTACAAATCGAGGAAAGAGACTTTTTCGACAGCATCTGGATGTGACGCAGAGAAACAATGTTTGATTCCAGTTGCATTCTCAAGGTTTTTATTTGTAATTCTTCCATTTCGAATTTAGTAGCCACAGGAGGATTGCTAAAGTAAGTAAATGAATAGGGAATAATAACATGATAAGGAAATAAATTTATGAAACTATTAGGATCAGTAAAAAATTAAAAATCTAACCCTGGTCGATTTTCAATGTCTTTTTCACTCACTCAGATGTCCTCGGTTTCCTTCGGACAACTAGATGGACGTTTCTTGTCATGTAAACATTAGAAGCGAATATATTCGCAGCACAAAGAACATTGGACGAATGCAATCTTCACGCAATACATCGTTCCTTCCGAAGATTCCGACGAAAACAGTTAGAACTATTTCTTTTCATGAATTAATACGATAACATTGCCTGAAAAATCAGTGCTGAAAGTTGATCGTGAATTATCCTGTGACTCGTCATTGCATCTTCTGGGTTGTGCAAATCCGTCTCGGGTTCCAACGCTCTCTATAATTTTGAAGCTTAGAAATAAAGTTTTTAATTTGGTGATAAAATAAACATCACATGGTTTGTACATAGGTGCGCAGTTCGGCGGTATTGCTTCAGTACATTCATCCTTGTGCTCTTCTAACAACGCACATAGACTACCTGCTTTGTGACACCTTGCATTGTCCTACTGGTAGATGCCATCGTACCTAGAAAAAACAAACTGCATGTAAGGGTGGACACGATTGCAAGGATAGGTGCATAGTTGTGCTGACCCAGTGTGCCTTCCAGACCGACGAGGACACCCTGAAAATGCCGCCGTTCGCCGATGAACTGTAGTCCAAATGAGTGTATGAAGTAGGTTCCTGCTGTGAAGGCCTATACGCAGTAACTTTCGCTGAAAGCCCCTTGGTTCATCTGGCCAATGAGTTGCTCAACAGTTGCACATCTCCACAGCCACCATTCACCCCTGTCATCAGTCGGAGCCGGTTTTGGATACGGTCACTTTTAATTTGCTGTATACTTTAACCACGACGCCACGCGAAAAGTTCCAAACTTAGCCGTTTGGGAAATGCTCCACGCTTGGCCCGAAAGCCAATGATCATCCTCTTTCGGGTGTCAGATGAATCGCTCTGTTTCCCCATTACAACGCCTTCACTGTTTTCCGCGTCTCCGGACACGCTTTATATACCCTTCATTGCTAGAGCTGCCACCTAATGTCTGTGTGTGGTTACTGCACACTGACGTCGAAGACGGGAGGTGGTCACATTGATGCGACTGGACTGTGAATAAACGTCCTATCATACATGACGATGTTAGTTTTTCCACCTCAGTAATTCATTATGAGAAAAATCTCCTTATTAGCCACGTATAGTTTTAAAATTTTCTCAAGATATGTTTTGTACATAGTATTCTTCTATTTTCCGGGTTCGTAACAAGTGAAGTACACATTTTCAAGAAGTTGTTTAAAAGACTGACGTCTTCTACACCCCGAGGACCAAATCAATAATTAGTTTTTTTTTTTTTTTTTATAAGAACGGGAAGACCATGGGCAACATTTATCCAGGCGCTGTAATGGAATATTGCACCGTACGGATTATTTATTTTATGTACACTGCCAACTGTGAGAAGGGTTAGTTTTTCCACCTTATGCAATAATGTACGTTGAGTGCTCGTCTTCGCAGCAACCTTAATCGACATTTTTTTCATACAACAAGCCTTGAAATTCTAATTCGTTACTAATTCAAGTCGTTTCATAAATTTATTTGCCTACTTTATTATTATACCTTACTGATTTACTTACTTTATTAATCCTCTTACTTGTTCCAATTACGATGTGGAAAAAATACAAATTTAAAAAAAATGTAAAATGAAACAGGGAATCGAACATTTCTCAGGTTCCCCGCCATAAGCCTTTTTAAATTTTTTTATTACTAACTACGGAAAGACCGGTAGGGGCTCGGGACAGAAAGGGCAGGGGCTGAACTCGAGGCCAGGCCACAGTGTCCCCTTTACCGCCATCGAGCCTGTTAGGTGTAGTAAGTAGGAGGAACAGAAACATTTATTAGTCACAATACCCTATAGTGTCCTGATAACCAAATAGCTCTCCCGAAAAGAGCCCCGCTTACGTACGAAAATACTGTGGGAAAATAACAAAAGGTGGGGGCCACCTACGGTTCCCTTCAACAATTCACAATCATAGCTAAAATAAAAAGTAATGTTATAAAAATTTTGTCTGGTATTGGTTATGTGTTCCAGGGTCGTTTACTCGCTCTGTTTTCTTTAGCTGATCGCTTTACTTGATAGGTTCCACAAATGACATCTTGCTGTTTATCGCCGGAAATTCGGCACATCCCAAGTATCTAGCGGGTCCGTAAAACCGTTCCTAAGAAATTTGCATACCAAACCTTGTATCTGCATAGCCGTAACAGTTTTGTCTGTCCGTCTTGCAGGTATTGTCAATAATCCAGTACTTTCGTATCCTCATCGTGATATATGTAATGGACAGTCAATCCATGATCGTTCGTCTTATGAGGCGGGAAATACGATTACTCCGGAAAAAGACACTACGTTGCAGAGATTTCTGTATGCATTCTGCGCCGCTTCAACGTAATTATCTTCCTTGCCAGACAGAATCCATGCTTCTACCGCCGCTCCGCAGACCAACCGGTAGTCAAGCACACCGCATCGTTCACACTTGGGCGAATCCATCATATGCATTGCGTACATTTGGCCATTCATCGGTACTTTTGGTTCACGACAATATACCGTATCGACGTGACTGTTGTAGATAGATGGGAAGCGCCTTCCACGGTTCGCGCAGCCCCCGCCGTCGGAGGTTCGAGTCCTCCCTCCGGCGTGGGTGGGTGTGTTGTCCTTAGTGTAAGTTTAAGTTAGATTAAGTAGTGTGTAAGCCTAGGGAGCGATGACATTCGCAGTTTAGTCCCATACGAAATTACCCCACCAAACGACAGGATGATTCTGTTCCACGTTGTTCCCGGCGATCTGTAGCAGAAGCAGATTGTACACGTCCTTCGATGTCGGCGGCTGGGACGTCGGTAAACGCACACGAATGTAACTGTGTTCAACGATGAACGTCCGTGAATACATCAACGGGGTTGATATATGTCTGATACTGTCCCGGGGAAGATTCTGTCTAGTTTTTCGATGATCGATCCCGTAAGAGAGTGATTCCTCCGGCGCCACCATTTGTGCATGATATTAATGTACATGGTACGCACGTTCTCGTGGACGTTGACTGAGCCAACACCCCCTTCTCGTGCTGAGAGAGTAAGTGTGGCATATATATTTTAACGAGCTGTTTACATAATACCCAAAAGCCGCCAGAATCCTCATAGTCATCGTACGCGACATAGAGAGAAGGTGTGTCAGGTGGCACATCATGGGAGAGAGATAGAAGTTGGAGAATGACACATGCTGCAGCATGTCCGTAGACCGTAGGGCGTTTAATCATAGACCGTAGGTAGTCGTCCGCAGCCGTTCCCGCTTTCTCCTTATGAAGGGTGACTCCAAAACATTGCAGAGTTTTCATCACAAGTAAGGGCTACTCTGTTTCTGATTCTAGTCCAAGCCTCACAAGCATGTATTATGATTTTCAGAAGCTGACCTCACTGCCAGCTGACACTTCAGTGAGGAACGGGTCTCCCTCTCAATCCGGACGAGAAACACAATATTATCTGCCTGTGTGCTACATTTGGATGATAGATGCTATACAGAGATCCCAGTAAGCCAACGGCGAACGTCTGCGACACACGGTTCTAAGGCGATCGCATACAGAAGGATCGAGAACAGGCAATGACCATAAAATACTCCATTCTCCCTCCGTTGATCACCACTGCTGATATGGGGCCATGTAACAGCCACATCACCACAATGGGCAGTAAAGGCGGGACACACATCCTGTTCATTGCTGCCGCGAGATGGGCATGATCCATTGGATCAAAGGCATGGTCGAAATCTGTGGCGCCCGTTGACCCCCGGAGGCGTCAAGCTACCATGAGAGCGACAACGTCACCATAGTCCCCCAATGCTGCATGATTATTGTTTGTGTCACTAGCACAGGTCTCATCAGCATGTATATTATCTGCCAACGACGTTTTAATACGACCGCCCAGAATACACATAAAGATCTTATAGTCATTATTAAGGAGAGTTAATGGGCGATAATCACATGGTTTTTTTCCACCTCGCGGCTTGGGTACTGGGTTGACGAGCCTTCTGCAGATTCAACGGGCACCGTGAGTTCGTGCTTCAGAAGCTCATTAAATATGCGTAACAACACAGGTGTCACAACAGTCACAAAGATATGGTAAAATTTTAATGTTGGAGGCACCTCACGTAGCCGCTTCCTCCAGCGTCTCGCTCGTAATTTTAGATAAGACATCTGCTTCCCCCTTCGCACATGTTGCGTCTGATGTCTCGTCCAGGACGGTCCTCAGTTCCTTGTGGCCTTCCTCGTCGGTCTCATAGAATCTGCTAAAATTATCCGTGAACGGCTGTACTGTCTAACTTTGTGGTGTAAAAAACGGCCTTCGCTGAGATCGATATCGTGAATTAACATCCTGCGTCTGCGTCGTCTTTCCCATACCGCGTCTGATGTCTCGTCCAGGACGGTCCTCAGTTCCTTGTGGCCTTCCTCGTCGGTTGGTTGGGCAAGTAGTCGTGTGACTTAACACGTACCGCTGCACCCGCCATCCTTAGCATCGCAAGTTCTGTCAGCTTCATCTTGACTCGGTCGACGGTTGTCTGAAGCTCCGGTGAAGGTGGTTGAGTAAATAGTTCCTGGAGGACCGTAAAGTAAAAGTCATGGCTCGTGCGCTGCCATCGAAAAGCCTTCTTCCTATAACCTATTAACGTCCTCCTCAAAGCTGGCTTCGCGCACTCGATCCACCTCTGCAGGACGAAGGCATAAGCATTTCTTTGGCGGTGGCAGCCGTGCAAACTCCACTCCACCAAGGGGTGGCAATGCGCATCACGCTCAGGACAGACGTTCATCTTCACTGCCTCTTCGCTTCCATAGCTGTTGCCTACCGAGGATAACCGTAAATATGACTCAGTCTCCAAACGCCGTGGGCTAAATTTCTGCGTCCGCCGTCGACATCACTAACTCCCATGAAACATAAATCCGATTAAATAGGTTCGCGGAATGACTCGTAAAAGTTGTTTGCAATACTTCAGATCAGATCCCATGTATCGACTAATTCCATTCCGTTAACCTCTTGCGAAGTTCTTGGCTGGGAGTATAGTTAGGATGTGTGACTTTCAGTCGGTCACATAATTAAAATCTGTGCCGATTATATGAGCATCGTATCGTCCCCGGAACAACCGCCCAACATCGCGAGCGTAATGTTCTGCACGTTCCCTTCTCTTACCAGAGTCTGATGACGCTTAAATATCTATCAAACGCACGCTACCTATAGTAAAGGCCGTACCGCTGGCCGAAGGCAAATACCCCATGTCATCTGCACTTATCCCTTCCTTCAGTAGTATCAGTGTGCCAACGCCTCTCGCCACACGGGGAACAGTAAATATTATAACCGTAAGAACCCGAGGAGAGGAGCAGCCGAACTTACCGTAACAGCGCTATGCCTATGTTCACAGCCCGTAACATGTCACTAAGCCTCTTGATCTTTACGGGCGTCCCAATGCTGTTGATGTTAACGGACCCTATCCGACACATTGTTGCGTTGCTGTCATCGTAGATAGGACATCTTACGGTTGCTAATACCGACGTACACAGGCTGTGGTGTTTCTACCGCCCCCCTCCGTCCCCTCATTTTGTATGAAGTTACTCCATATACACTTCCTGTCTTACACCGGAAGAGTGTGTGGGTCAAGCTCCTCCAGCTTCATATGGTTGATGTGGGTCTTGTGACCAGTCTCCCAGTGTCCCATCGGTGTCGTGCGTTGCAGGTGCCATAGCCTCCCCGGTATCCTGGTGCCATCAATTGTATTCCGCCGCTGCCTCCAGGGCGTCGTCGTGGCAAACACGTATCGCCGTTCCGCCGGTGCCCCCAGCGTCCATGTTAGGACGTTCTTCTGAATCCCTGGTCGGCTTGTCTGTACAAGGAAACACCTCAGTATTCTCTTCCGGATCTTGTTGATCATTCCCCACCGTGAGGCGGCGTTTCTTCCGACGTTTAAGTGAGTGCTGTTATCGATGCCAAGCCTCAGAATCAGAGATCAGTATTGCCTCTTGATGTTCGCGCGGGAATTCATAATCGTGATCCGTCGGATTGTCTACCTCCATAACTGCCGTATGCGAGGGTGTTGCGAGCGGCACCGTTGACAGGGCGTCCTAAGAGCGCTGTGGGCGGCCCGGCGTTACATCATCTTTCCATGGCTCGCTGTGATCTGCTACTCTCCTAAAAGTCTGGTATGTTTCTGTCGCGTGTCTTACTTCATTTCGTAATGCCACAGCATAGGTCATGGGGAGCACCGTCGGTTGCTGTGTGAGTCGAGTGATGGTGGGGGGGAGGGGTGGGATGGAGGGGTTACCCCATGGCAATAGTAACCCGACTCGGAACGTACGTGTCCCTCCTTTTCGCATCCAGAACATGTTCATAGTTCATCATCAGAGATGACAATCGTCATACGGCCAGCGATATATAGGTACGATGGGATGCATTTTCGTAGTTCGATCAATATTTGTCTGACGCTATTGAGGACAGGATGTGTTTGAAACACGCCCATTTTTCAGCGACATGGGTTAGAACCGTTCCGTAAGAGCGTAATGCTTCGATCACCAATTCTTCTGCACCTACACCGGGAGCTCAAAGACTTGGATCGTCCGTAGTCCCACGCCAGCGTGTTCAACTGTAACCGATCCAACATTCCCATCCGAGGGACAGAAACTAAATCCTTATGGGTCTCGGAGTAGTATTTCGTCACGCGCCATCTCATCAATGAGCTTGAAACAGACGATGCTAATAACTATGATTAAGTGTATTCCCACTAGAACGACAGGTTCGAGTTTTACCTCATCCCGTAAATAACGTTCTATCTCGTAAGCCTTCGGTCGAGCACGTTCGTTAGCAAAACTAATTTCAGTTTCGAATTTCGGAACGACAAGTCCATGATTCGTTCTATGCATTACCGTGGTACACCACTACACATTTAGCGTAAGCAACTCGCTCAGAACATGTGTGGCAGAGACCTAAGCATCACGCATCCGGCCATCCTGATTTAGGTTTTCCGTGATTTCCCTAAATCGCTCCAGGCAAACGCCGGGATGGTTCCTTTGAAAGGGCACGGCCGACTTCCTTCCCCGTCCTTCCCTAATCCGATTAGACCGATGACCTCGCTGTCTGGTCTCCTTCCCTAAAACAACCCAACCCAACCCTAAGCATCATCCGAATCGCTGCGCTACGGAAGGCAAACCTTGGTTTCTACGCGAACGGCGCTTTCTTTTAAAAGATAATACTGTGGGGAAGGCGAAACAAAGACTGCGCTTTGTTGGCAGAACACTTAGAAGCTGTGACGAACCCACTAAACAGACAGCCTACATTACACTTGTCCGGCCTCTGCTGGAATATTGCTGCGCAGTATGGGATCCTTACCAGGTAGCATTGACGGAGGACGTCGAAAAAGTGCAAAGAAGGGCAGACCGTTTCCTGTTATCACGCAACTGCTGTGAGGGTGTCACTGATATGATACGCAAGTTTGAGTGGCAGTCACTGAAACAAAGGCGGTTTTCTTTGCGCCGAGGTCTATGTACGAAATCACCAACTTTCTCTTCCGAATGCGAAAATATTTTGTTGACACCCACCTACTTAGGGAGAAATGATCATCATAACAAAATAAGAGAAATCAGAGCTCGAACGGAAAGATTTTGGTGTTCCTTTTTTCCACGCGCCATTCGAGAGTGCAGTGGTAGACAAGTAGTATGAAAATGGTTCGATGAAGACTCTGCCAGGCACTTAAGTGTGAATTGCAGGGTAACCATGTAGATGTAGATATACCTTATGGGCACATAAGCGGCAGTCGAAAAAGTTTCTTTACTTGATTCCTAGAAAAATACGTGGTCGTGGACCTCATATAGTGCGAATGTTGATGAAAAATGCTCTAATTTCAATTAACTATCGGTCCCGTCAATTCTGAGTCGATTGCATGTTGTGAACATTGCAGATTGTTTTCTGAAAAATGGGGAGATGTTGAGCCAAAGTATCTCAGGGTCTGTCATTTCAGACTGTACACAAGTGGCCTGCCAAATATGACCTGAATCGGTTGGCCATGTCTGAGGCTTTGCCCTCTGAGTTCAAATATAGACAAACCACTGAAGCTGCTATTGCTGCCACATGCAGCGTCGCGCTCGCAACCAACGCCCAAGATTCATTGACAGTCAAACACCACATAGCTCACATGGTCTATGTTAGGCTGGCCATCCTGGTACAGCACGGTATATACTATCTGTAACAAGGCTATGCTGATATCCTAAAATACGAGTTTGTTACCTGCATAAGTGATTAAGTCTCCATGAGTGACGAGATTAGTAAATATAAAGTTTAGTGAACTACGGAGACCTTATTATGGATAAAGATCTTGAACATGCAAGGAATCAGATATCAGGACACAACTGTAAAAAGTTGGTGATTGACTGGTTTCCAAGGAAGAAAAGCTGAACTGAATGGAGTTGTGCTTAAAACTGTAAGCAGCAACCTACATCGTGGAGGGTGATCTACACGAAGACAATAGCCCGTAGGCATACCAAATAAAGTTTCTTTATTGGCAAAAAGCACTCGTATGGAAGATACCAAGATAAGAATGAGGAGCTAAAATTTCTGCGACTGTAGGAATATGCTGATACGACTATAACATTGTCGTTACCACGAAAATATTTGCATAAAGTTTTAATTATCACATCGAAAAAACAAATTTACATTACTAAATTTTATTTGTTTACAATGGCAAGTCTACAGTCCTAGTAGGCAGTGAAATCCACGCGAGATGGTATCGTGGCAAGCCACTGAAGGGACTAAAACAAAACAGCGCAGAGTATTGCTAAAGAGAAGTACGGTGGGCTAATTAGTTTTCTTCGTCCGAAGGGGTACAACGCTGCAATAATTTAAGGTGAGTTGGTGGCAGTGTACGGAAAAAACGCACCATCATATGACACACTGATTACATCTATATACATACTCGGTAGACTACCACAAGCCGGTCGGGGTGGCCGAGCGGTTCTAGGCGCTACAGTCTGGAACCGCGCGACCGCTACGGTCGCAGGTTCGAATCCTGCCTTGGGCATGGGCGTGTGTGATGTCCTTAGGTTAGTTAGGTTTACGTTGTTCTAAGTTCTGATGACCTCAGAAGTTAAGTCCCATAGTGCTCAGAGCCATTTTTACACTACCATACGTTGCATGGCGAAGGACAACACGTACTAATACCAGACGTTCCCTTTTCTGGTCCACTTGCAAACAGAGCAAGTGAAAAACGACTATCTAAACGGCTCCACACGAACCCTAATTTCTCGCATCTCATCTATATGATCCTTATACGAAATGTACGTTGGCGGCAGTAGAGTCATTTTGCAGTTGGCCTACAAAGCCGGTTCTCTAAATGTCCGCAATAGTGCCTTGCGGCAAGAGCGTCGTCTTCCCTTCAGAGATTCCCATTTAAGTTCAAGAAGTATTTCCTCAATACTTGCGTGCTGATCGACCTTAATGGTAACGAATGTAGCAGCACCCCACTGAAATGCTTCAATGTCTTCCTTTAATCCGACCTGGTGAGGATCCCAAGATTCGAACAGTACTCACTAATAGCTCACAATAGCGTTATGTACGACGTCTCCCAAAATTCTCCCAACTGAATGAAGCCGAGCATTCGCCTTCTCTGCTACCGATCTGATGTCCTCATTCCACTTCATATTGCTTTGCAACGTTTCAACTAAATGCTGACTGTGTCAAGCAGCACCGTGATAACGCTGCATTCGAACGTTATGGGATTTGTTTTTCCTACTCATCTGCATTAACTTACACTTTTCTAGATTAGAGCAAGCTGCCGTTCATCAAACCAACTAGAAATGCTATCTAAGTCACCTTACATACGTCACTCAACGACCACACCTTCCTGTACACCAAAGTGTCATCAGCAAATAGCCGCAAATTGCTGTTCACCCCGTCCGTAAGATCATTTATGTTCATAGAGAATAAAAGCGGTCCTATCCTACTTTCCCGGGGCACACCTGACGATACCGTTGTTTCTGGAGAACAATCGCCGTCGGGGACAACTGGCTTATATTGCTTAAGAGGTCTTCGAGCACTCACATATCTGATAACCTAATTCGCATGCTCGGACCTTCGTCAACAGTCTGCAGTGGCACATCGTGTCGAACATTCTCGGGAAATCTAGGAATGTGGAATCTGCCCATATTCATGGTTTGCAAAATATCATATGAGAAAAGGAAAAGCTGATATTCGCACGAACAATGCTTTCTAAAAACGTGCTGATTCGTGAACAGAAGCTTTCCCGTATTAAGGCAACTTAATACATTCGAAATGGGGATACGTTCAAGAATTCTCTAGTAAAACCGATGTTAAAGACGTTAGGCTATAATTTTGCTGATCCTTCCTCTTACCTTTCGGATATACAGGAGCGACCCGCTCTTTTTTACAGTCGCATGGGACTTTTAGCTGGGCGAGAAATTCGCGATACATGCAAGATAAGTGAGGAACCAACGCCACAGAGTGTTCTGTCTAAAACCGAATTGGGCTTCTATGTGGACATGGTTATTTATTTGTTTTCAACTCTTTCAGTTGCTTCCCTACGCCACAGATGACAATTTCTATGTCCTCCATGCGGGAGACTGTATGACGGCCAAACGACATTTTCTATGTATTATTGTTGTGCGCGAATGATCTCTTAAATGTGGCAGACCATTCCATTGTGGTCAAACACGTCTGAATGACGAGGAAAGAAGTAGCAAACATCTGCCCGTGAAGAACAAGCTATCACAAGAAAAGTATAGGCCCTGGTGTTCGAAGACCGGAATCTCAATCAGATGTGTATAAATTCTCTTTTCAGCCTGCCTGAGCCTGTCTTTGTCACACCTATTACAACAGCTTAACCTCCAGCAACGAAGACACAAGGGTACACGTGTAGTGAGGCACGATGGTTAAAGCAGACCAACTTGAATATCTGCAAGCCTGGCAAGATTAACAGGACCTGTTCAGTCTGCTGCAACTGACAACAGGTTGTGCTACCAGTCCAACATGAGTAATTAGGTATACGTATGAGAAGGTAGTTTTACAACAGCACGAAAATGGAGAAACGAAACTTAACGGAGACTGAGGAGAAATTAAGAATTGGTGTATTAATACCAATCATGCGACTGAGACCAAGTCCAACAGAGGACAAGTTTTCGTTTGTTTATGAGGCAGATTCAAATAAACTGGTAGGTGTCTCACAATGAAAGTTGTATAAAAGTTAAATACTCAGTAGGGCATCTATAGTATGTCACTACATGTTTATAAATTTGAGCCTCACTCCATAAATAATTTTGAACGATCACAAAGACTTAGTGGCTGACAAGCGTGTGGAATTAATTTCTGAGGCGTTGAGGCAATTTACCAGTATATAGGCTTCATAAATTTAGGGCAAACACTGATTGAAACAGAAAAAATATGATTCAGTGGAAATGAAAAACCACATTCTACTGGTATGTAACGTAGTGCGAAGAAAGCTTAGTATGAAAGAAAATCTTCTTTCAGATACGTCCATCTTACGTTAAAATAACGTGAAAAGTGAACTTCGTGTTCGCTACAATGCGTTTGGGGTATTTAGAATGAACTGATTAGGCTACTTAGAATGAATTCAACGAGCACGCAATACACATCCCGGAAAAAGTATTTAAAATTGGTATAACTGGGGTCATATTGGGCCGAAACTCATTAAAATTACAGAAACTAGACTTCTAAAACCTTACTTTAGTTGCCATCGTTGTATAATATACATCTTCTGGTTCTTAGGTGCAAAGGATCTCTACTTGCAAAAATGGCCCTGCTTACTCCAGAAATTAGAAATGGCCTGATGTTGGTTCGAATTGATATTAGTCAGTAATAATCCAAAAACGGTGAAGTTGCAGAGAAACCCTTTCATATTGAAATAAATAAATAAGCTAGAAATACGCCGAAAAGGAAAAGAAAAGGACAAATAAAATCTACCATTTTCTTGCCTACAATAACCAAAAATGAATATTTCATTAAGCTTCTTCCTGCGACACTCTGGTGAAAAAAGGGTCAACTTCAGATCCCTACTCGCAACACTAGAATGAAGTGTACAGAGTAAACTGCAACGTAGCGTAGGATTGCGGGAAGATGGGTGGGCTGTCAGGCAGGCCGGCAGGCAGGCAAACAACACCACTCCTTCAGCCTGCTTGGTTTGGGTATAACTTGGTTTGGATGCCAGTAAAACAGCCTGCCCGTTGTCCCGTTCTGCTGCTAACGTGCGGCAGCTTGCCTGTCCGGCTAACAGGCAAGCATGAGCAAGTTAAAAGCGCAATACGAACTGTGCAGAAAAAGTACCGATAGAATTCGCGAAAGGGTGTATTTATGTTCTCCGACAACGCCACAGCTCACTCTGAACATGTCACAGTCATATATGCTGATTCTTGGGGCTATCATATTTTGTCTTGTCCTATCACGGAACCAAATGGCGCTTTTCTCTTTCGAATTGGAACGTTTGTTTTACAGCCAAAATGCAGACTTTTGTAAACAGGCTCCCTGTTAAGTAATCCAGTATTGGGAAAACTGTGTCGTACTGAACGGTGAATACGTAGAGGAGCACTTACACTCTCAGTATGTTTCATGTCGCAGCTTGATATTTTTGATGTTATAATCAAAAACGTACGAATAACCCTGGCATATATGCAGAAATACGAGGGCTATTGGTATGTATGCAATGTCAGTATTGAGTAAATACACAGAATCGTCTGCCAGATGCTCAGCCGTTACGCAAATGCTAAAAATAGGCGAACTCCTGCCTTATGTACGAGGGAGTGTTGAAAAGTAATTATTCCTATTTTTTTATGTGAAAACTCGTAAAGATTAACATTCTGCATTTTTATTCATCATATCTGCATATTTATTTCTCAACATAATCACCATGGTGATGAACACATTTCTCCCAACGAGAGACCACTTTGTTGATATTGCCCCTGTAGCATCTTTGGCTTTGTTGACGGAGCCACAACCTGACTTCTGTTTACACCGCTTCATCGTTATCAACGTGAAGCCCTCGGAGGTATTCGTTGTAGTTTTGGAAACAGACGAAAATCGGATGAGGTCAGTTCGGGACGGTATGGAGGATGATCGATGATAGTCAACCCAGGGCGTCGGATTGTTGCAGACGTCGCAGCGTTCGTGTGTGGTGTGACACTGTCATACTGATGGAGAGGATGCTCCATGTTCGGACGAACTATTCGAATTCGAAACTCAATTACGGTACTCTGTGTCTCACGTTACATTACACATCACTACATTACACATTCGCTATGGTTCGGAGCCCTTTGGTGGCAGAAAGCTGCAAATATGTAAACATGAAGAATAAAGACGTATAATATTATTACCTTTTGATATATTTAAAAAAGTTTAAAAATTCGAAGCATTATATTTCAGGACACTCTCGTATAAGACACGTTGGCACCCCATAACATAATAATAAGACACATTGGCAAACCATAACATAATAGGACTACTTTAAATCGATAATAATCATTTTATTACGAGAAAGAGATAATGCTGAATTACATTTCACGAGGGTAGGGACCACTTAATCCATATCCTAGTAAACAGCCCAGCATTTAATTCAAGTAATAACGCAAATAAAAAAAGAGTGAACGATGATCGTGACATGGGGCTTGGTAACATCCACTTTTGAATGTGAATCCCTTGTTGTGGTGCATGGAGTATACAGGTGTGTAAAAGGTAATTACGTAACTACCTAATATTGCCATTGTAAGATGGCAAGAACTATGCCCCTTACATGAAGTCATTAAAGATCACCTTACTCACGTTGAGCGAACAGTAGGGTTGAACAAAATGACTGACAAAGCACAATGCATCTTGTAGAGGGTATAGTATGGACGTATTGGAATAATTGATGTCGGGTGATGGTTTTGAAGTAAGTCACAGGACATGAAAACTTTGTGGAAACAAGTCGATTTACTGGACGCTACTTTACCCCAGGGAAGTATACAGAGTTGACCGCGGCGCGCGTCTGGGGAGCGGCGAAGGGAAGCGACAATAGGCAGCTTAGGGCGGCTCAAACTCTTGAGAAAGCGGTAACGCGGCGCGGCCTCCAGCCGTCTTAAGATGGGTGACAGTGAATGGGTTGTTGACCCGAATCCATGCTGGTCTACTGGGAAACAGACGGAGAACTTGTACGCCTGTTGATAAATGTCCGTCGTCCCGTTTTCTGTGAAACATGCGACAAAGGCACACAAGCTATGGTGGAGCGGTCAACAGAGGTCAAAATATGCATGTTCGTGACTATAGCAACTTCATGCTGAATTCACGGTCTGCAGAGCCTGAAGTAAATCAGATGAAGAGCGACAGCATGAAATACGCCGGCCTCTGATGGGAATGTAGGATCAAGGAATTTTAAGTACTCTCCTTGAAGTCAGAATTCCTGAAAACTTGGTGTTTGTGCAGACACTAACCATGATGGGTGGCCTGGGGGGAGCTAAATAGAAGAAGTTGAGAGGAAGGGAAATTTTGTGGGCATTTGTTCACTTCCCAGAGCAGGCATTGGTCGGCGCTTGGAATCGACGCATAATTAACACGACTTGCGCTGCAATTTACGTGATTTTGCTGGAGGGGAAACTGAGGCGAAGAGCGGACTGGCAGAAGTCTCAGTAGAGGTCTTCCGTTCCCAGCTTGCCTAGAGTGCGGACGTGGCGTTCTTTACTCATCTTGCCTGAGAAAGAGTGAGCATGTCGGCAGTCTTGGTCTTAGCAAATGGAACGATTGAGCTTGGAGATAGAAAGTTTTGGTTCAGCTATGTACTGAGCAAGATAGCTAGGAGTGAATAGACGACCGCAGCCTTGCAGCACCACGAGGTCGGCCAACGTCCACACGACGACGCCGCTCTGCCACGCTGTATTCGGTGCTATTGCGCCCCCTCCGGCCACTGATTAATTTGTTGGATCACGTCGGTAAAGTTTCCACGAGGGTTTCATGGGCCGTGTACTGTAGAATTCTTCTCGCACTTCACATTACGCCTGGGTCAGTCGACAGGAATTACTTTTGAGTTATCGAGCTTTACTCCACGCAAACGCAATTTATTACCACTACCTGGTAGGAGAGTCATGTAATGTGATGATTGAAGGTCGTGAGTTAAAATAAATTTGTGATAATCGAGTGCATCTGTTTTCAATCAAGTAGTTGAAATCCCAAGTCATTTTCTTAATTAATTTTGTGTTCAACATTTGCATCTGGTGTTCAATAGCTGCATATAACATCAATGTGCACCCCTTTTTAATTAAAAGTGATCAGTTCTGAATCAATTAATGTCAACACTGCCACCGCAGTTCAATCAGGAGTCACAGGGCCTTATTACTTACTTTGCGTTATCCGATATTGCGGCAGTTTTGCACTCTCTGTTGATCTGTTAGTCAATTAGCTGGGGTGAACACACGCCAAAACCAGATAAGTGACAGGTGGGGTGTTACACCATCAATAACGAACTTTGGAAAAAGTGGAAAAATTAAACTAGAAAACTTGACCTACAATGTGGAGTTTGAGTACCGACGTTAAGGAGAAAAAGTTTCACAACATTTGCGCATGTACAGTTTCTTGATATCCGTATTAGAATAAAAATCCGATTTTAGTTTCTGTCTGTTATGTAGAAGTTAGCTTTCCATGCTACATGACATACAATGATGTTTGCTCGTCCTTTTGAGATGTAGATTACATAAACGTATCGAAAAAGAGGGACATAAACCGGATCATATTAAGTAATACGTTCAGTATTTTGGAAAATGAAGGTTATACATAGACAAAAGAGACAGTTAATTAAAAGCAGTAATTATTCAAACAGAAAATATTGCAGACACGAAGAAGGGAAAAATTTAAAACAGAATTACGAGACTATTACAGAGAATAAAACGAAATAGGAACATTATAGAATGTGTGTGTGTGTGTGTGTGAGGAAATGATGGTGTTGTATTATGAATGCTGTGCTGTTCTCCACCCAAAGTATGTTAGTCGAAATTGGTGTATATCTGGAATCATAAAAAAAAAAAATTGAATGTTGTGTAAAGTGGTATGATCTCAGAAGCGAAAGAAGCAAAATGTGTTATGAATATGAAAAAAAAAAAATCTATTGATAATATTTCTGATTATGCAGAGGTGAGTGCAACATGTCTTGATGGTAACGATGTTGAGCCAATTATGGCTTCCTAAGGATGAACAGTTGGTCATGCCGACCTAGACCATTACCTATCAAAGTTTTCTTTTAAGAGTACCTAAGACAGTTCTTCAACTTGCTTCTGAGGAATTAATACTAGATTAGATGGTGTTGATCATGACGTCTTTTGACTGTTATGTATCTTGAAACTGGAATACGTGAGTATTATATTTTTAGCTGGATGAGTATATGTTGTGGAAAACTGATGATGTAATGGATTAGTCGGTAATGGCTGTATGTAGTACCTGGATATTATACTTAAAAAAAGACAATCAGAACCTATAATCTTTTACAAAACTATGCGCTGTGTGCCTGTAGTTTTAATGTGGAAATCGATTACACAAAACGGCGATACTGACAATTGTGTCGTAGCCAATCTCATGGTGGATTCAGAGCTACTCCACTGGATGACTGAAATCGTCTCGTCTGACCACATTATTCCTATAGAACAAGGGCTGGGAAACCTTTCTTGTGCAGTCGCAGCTGTGGCTCACTGAAACATTGGTTTTTTAGATGTGTTACGGTGCCACTACGCAGTGCCAATGTCAACACGGTGTTGTAAGTAAATACCTACCATCGGTCATCGAGTCAATAACTATTTATCACATACATAACACGTTTAGGATTTCTGTGGTGTATGACAAAATACCAGATTTGACCGGCCGTATGAGACACTGAGCAGGCTGGTTTTAACGGATTAGAAGAAATATTAGAGCACAATTCATTACGTTTTTTAAATGCTTATCCGGACTGTAGGTCGCTTAGTACTTATGGGAGTATCATGGGAATATAACGTCTCTCTTCTCTAGACACACACACACACACACACACACACACACACACACACACACACACACACACAGTATGGTACCTTGTGCCACTCATAAAAAACGATACTAGAAAGAGGAACGCGTCTATCGATCGATCCCTAATTTTTCATATTTTAATATCTTACGCGAAATGTACGCTGGCTACAAATGTAGTCTTCTAGTAAACTATGTGTTACAGCTCATAAAAACCAACAATTCGGGAATTTCTCGTCAATCTGAGAACCATAACAGATTGCCTTAATAGTAGTTGAATATAACTATCGCGCACACTATCTTCGACATGCAATCCATAAACCAACTATCCAGCGGAGTCCTATAAGAGAAATAAATTACGTACAATGACTGTGAGCACTTTTTTCCAAACGAGGTGTCACATTTACCGTTCTAGAAAAGAACGATAAAAAGGTTTAGTAAATTTCTTTCTACAGCCTTCTCCTCTGCCAAAAGCATCAGGCACATAACTTGCCTGCGATATTACCTGATCTGCAATTCTACACTGATGTCAATGACGTAGACTAGATTTTGTCACAGCTTTAACGATATATGGGAACCGTGTCCGGTAGATTTACGGCAACACTATACACCTAATAACATTAGTGTAACCGGTACAATAAAGGCACATTTTGCTACTAAATGATGTACTTTTGTTAATAATGAGACTCTTTGGGTAAATCAAGCACCTTACAAAGGCGTAATAAAAATGATATTGGAACGCTTTTATTCAAGCGTGTTCCTCTGGATGCTTCGCTTTTCGACGGTAACATGATGGAAGCCTTATATAACGACCTCTGACGAATACAGACGCCGTCGCTAGCGTGGGCGCTACTCAAATATAGTTTCGTAACGGCCTCATTGCGGCCACAGTTTTCTGGACACAGCGATCATGGGTGGAGTGGAATGGAACTTTCTGTCTATTAACTGGACGGATACTTAGATGTCGGTGATTGCCCTCCCCCCCCCCCCCCCCCTCTGTAGGAATGACTTTTCCCCACTCTTACTCGGAGCCACTGTGACGGCTTTTACTTTGGGACTAGCGAGTGGGGTGCTAGATGCCACTGTCGGCTTGTATTCCAGGTCTGGCTTCTGCTAGAGCCACTTTCCTCAGCCCCGGGTTGGTAGCGTCGACAGAGACGCACAGTATTTCATGATAATTATGACTGTGATTATAGTGTTACCGAGTATGTGTAGCATGTGTTTCTAACAATAGTTCGCGTGTTGTTCGCATTCTGTATGTGGAGAATATGTTTAACGACAGATGCTGCTCTATCTCTAAGGTCGCATTTTCTATCGTATAGCAGTATAAGTATCGTAATCTCTGGCAGTCTATGACTTTGTGTGTAACAAGAGCTTATTTTTGCTGCACTGTGGTCATCACTCAGTCTCGTTTATGTGTGGCGAGGATGTATATACTTCGGATTCATTTCCACACATATTTATGAGTCTTGTACTGATATACTAGTATTGCGAGAGTTACAGGTCTTTATATTCTGCCTGGGAACCCTGGCGGCTCTCGTCCACAGTGTTCTTGCAAGATTGTATTCACGAGTGTTATAGCATCACCACATACTGCAAAATGCTAGCTTCCCAGCCTGTGTCTTTGGAATTCTATGGATCAGCGAAATTACGTTAACAACAGAGACCATTCTTCGATTTTCCTGTAGTTAATATACGAGACTTATAGTAATCAGTTATATACTAATGATATTGCAGTATTTATTTTGTTTCGACATCGCAGTTACGTGTCTTCTTCCCACCTGACCTGGCTGCAACTAGAGTCGACCATACAAGTTTTAAGAGAATGATGGTTTGTGGGAGGGGGGAGGGAAGGTTGTTCTGATTGGTCCAGAGAGATAGGGGAAGGGGGGGAGTCCTTTGCGCTAAAACTATTACCAACATTATCTGCAAGGGTGTTGGCGTGGTACGACAGCTTTGCAGTGGCGTGATGTCCCCTCCGTGAATAACTGAGTGTGGTTTGTGCCAGCTACTAGGTCCCTGACGATGGAGGCGGGTACAGATATTTATTGTTTAAATAGTGGCAATTTTTGTACCATTCCTGAGGAGATGGTCTGGCGTAATGTTTGGCATACATGTGGCTCTTTCCCATTCGTGGCCTGGCGGCTGCGACTGCACGAGGAGTTCCATACTCTACCAGCATTATCTAGCGAATGCACGACAGGAGTTCCTCATAACCTAGGTATGAATTTGTAGCAGTCCTTGATATTTCCACTGACGTGTGTGATATTTTTGTGTTTTTACTGTGGCGGTGGATCCCTCAGCCGGAACTGATAATATAGCAGCTGTGTCAGCCGCCAAGCTGTAGATGACTGCATCTGTTATAATGCAACTTTATCGGCAATTGCTCGGTTGGGTAGCGGTGTGTCCGTGATCATACTCCAAGCATCGATGTTCACGCCTATGCACACACACATCAGTGTCCGAAAAGTGGTCTACCCTGCAGGGGACATGATTTTCTCTGGGGTGGTTTCAATTACTGATCGACTCTAAGTGCGTATTTTGTAGCGCTGTGCTACATACATAAAGTATTTTTGGTTGGAGGCACCAGAATTTTATTATGACGTCACACAATATAGCAACGCAGAGATGGTTTATCTATTGCAGTGTGGTATTTTTTTGTTCAGAAATCGGTATTGCTTACAGAATTTGGTATGAAGTAATTCCTACCAAAATGTTCGTTTCTAACACTATGACTTCACACTCACACACACACACACACACACACACACACACACACACACACACACACACTCTTCAGTAAAGCAGTGGTGGTTTAACAATGATAATTTAAAATAGGTCTATGCTGTACTGTGACTGACAGAGAGCATCATGACGTCGACGCAACGCGACGTTGCGACGCGATGCTATGACGTGACTCAACATGATGTCGACATGACATTGACGCTTCACGTAATTCAACAAATGTGTGTAAAATTGTGTAAAATATGGAAAAATTGGGGTAATTACATATCTGCCTTGATGTGATGCCTGCTGATGTCTCGAATAATGAAATATTAAATTGTTATTAACTTACAGGTCTTGAATGACGTGACCTATCGGAATTTCCTTGTAACAAATAGACATAGTCTAAACCTCTGCCTATGCTGTTCAGTTGCAGAATGTGTCCTTCCCACTGAAGTGTCTCACGTTAAAAAATGAAACTGGATGGGGTTCTTGAACGCATTTGCTCAGAGGGGTGGGGAGAGGGGAGGGAGTAGGAGTTAGCGCCATGCTTATTTCATGTAACACAACTTCCTGAGTGATTCCCCTGCCTGATTTTGGTCAATTACCTGGGGGGAAGGGAGTGGGAGTGGCCTTGAATATAAGTGGCCCAAGCGTGAAATCTGTCCCTGGATGTCCTTACCTTATCAGCAACTCTCACTCTATTTAGAAATCCCCTTCCTATTCTACTTGCCTCCCATGCGTAATAAATGAACAAGGAGGATTTACAGCTGGAGATTTCACAATGGAACGTGAACGAAACTCTGGAACGTAGCAATGGGTACGAATTATACCTTTGTTTGAGATCCATAGATTTTGAGAAAGTTTTTGCTTCAGTTTTGACTAAATCGGTCTTGACATCCCTAGGGTAACGTGACACTGACTAGACGTATGATAGTGTAGTGACGAATATATACGTCGACTATACAGCTTCAATTAAACTTCATCAGGACAGTGAAAAAGTTCAGAACTGAAACAGGGATGACGAAAGGATGTTCCAAGTTACGAGAGCTGTTTGTAGCAAGTATAGATGAAGTTTTCCTATACCTAAAATGGAATACGTCTTAGTGAAACATCTCTAAAACATCTCCGGTTGGGTTTTGACACCGTTGGCCTCTAGAGCAGATGTATTTCGACAACGAATGGATGAATCTAAAACCACTAATTTGAAAGTAGACTTCAACAGTAGAAAAAATCCATTGGTCTATCTATTACTTAAATGATCAGCCAGAACATTATGACCACCTACATAATAGCCGGAGTGTCCACCTTTAGCACAGATAACAGAGGAGACAGGTCGTGGCATGGAAGCAATAAGGCCATGGTAGGTCGCTGAAGAGAGTTGGCACTTCATCTGCACACTTAAGTCACTTAATTCCCATATATTCCGAGGAGGGGAATGATAAGTTCTAACGTTAAATCACATCCCAGAAGTGTTCGATCGGGTTCAGATCTGGTGAGTTGGGGGATCAGCACATCAACTGAAACTCCCCACTGTGTTGCTCAAACCACTCGATCAGACTCCTGGCCTTGTGACACGGGGCGTTATGTTGCTGAAAAATGCCACTGCCGTCGGGAAAAACGATCGTCCTGAAGGGGTGTAAGTTGTCCGCATCCGCGATACTCACTGGTCGTCATGGTGCCAAGCCCGAACTCCACTGGACCCAT
Organism: Schistocerca piceifrons; assembly: GCF_021461385.2. NCBI lineage: Eukaryota > Metazoa > Arthropoda > Insecta > Orthoptera > Acrididae > Schistocerca > Schistocerca piceifrons. The sequence goes on from NC_060149.1 coordinate 463,794,904, forward strand.
GGATGTCCAAGTGAAAGTTCCCCACAGCATGATGGGGCAGCGCCCAACTTGTCTCCGTCCCGCAGTACAGGTGTCAAGGAGCCGTTCCCCTGGAAGACGACGGATTCGCACCCTACTATCGGCATGATGAAGAAGGTATCGGGATTCATCAGAACATGCAACGCTCTACCACTGGGCCAACGTGCAGTGCCGATGGCCGCGTGCCCATTTCAGTCGTAGTTGCCAGTGTCGTGGTGTTAACATTGGTACTTGCATGGGTTGTCGACTGCGGAGGCTCATCGTTAGGAGTCTTCGGTGCACTGTGTGTTCAGACACACTTGTACTCTGCGTATCATTAAACTATGATATTAGTTCCGCCGCCTGTTCTGTTTTACCAGCCTGCCCAGCTACGACGTCTGACATTTCTAATGAGGGGTGGCCCACAACCGTACGACGTCTGGACATGATTTCACCTTGATTTCACCCCATGTTGAATACACTCACCACGGCACTCCTGAAACACCCAACAAGTAGTGCAGCTTCTGAAATGCTCGTGCCGAACCTCCGGGCCTTCACAGTCGCGCCTCGGCCAAAGTCAGATAGATCGCGCGCCTTCCCCAATCTACACATGGACAGCACGCGCACTGATACTACAGGCTCCATGCCTTTGTGTTAGTAGCAGTTTTTCCTTGCCAGGTGACGCTGCGAGGACGGATTTAAATCGATAGTAGAACGGTGGTCGTAAAATTATGGCTGATAAGTGTACATCTTTCATAACAATCTTTTGCGTGAACGATTTTTTTCCCTGTATCACTTACTTCTTCGCAACATGTATATATCTCCATTTGTGGATGAGCAATCTTCTTATTTTGAACGTTTTTTCATTAAAGATCCATATGTCATTGACATAAGTGAAAACTGGTAGTAAATACATTTTATTATCTCTCCCTTTGAGACACAGTGCAAGCTTACAAGGGGACCATACGGACTTCCCGTCACCAATTTGATTCGTATTGGGTGTGAAGTACACGGGTGGCACTCTAACATACGTAAATAGGAAGACGCAACTTTCAACCGTTTTTAGAAAATCGGGTTTGAAACTTATAGACATGCTTGTGCGAACGTTTTTTAGGGCTATTAATGTTTACGGGAGCCGCAGCCGAGTCAGCTGGCACAGTAGATGAACGTGTTCGTCAGGGGGCTGGCTGCCCTCCGGAAAAAAAAACTAAGGGAAGTATTGAACAATCAATGCCTGCCCGACTAGCTGCGCGGTCTAAAGCGCTGCTTACAGAGCGGGAGGGCGTGCCGGTCCCCGGCACGAATCCGCTCGGCGGATTAGTGTTGAGGTCCGTGTGCCTGCCAGCCTGTGGATGGTTTTTGAGGCGGTTTTACAACTACCTCGGCGAATGCGGACTGGTTTCCCTTATTCCGCCACAGTTACACTATGTCGGCGATTGATGCGCAAACATTGTTTCCACGTAAGTGTACACCATAATTGCTGGTATGAGACGTTCAAGGGGGGGGGGGGGGGGGCGTTGTGGGGTTGTGAACCATTGAGGGCGACGGCAGGACGAAGCCTATCCGTCGTTTCTACGTCGCCGGTTTAAATATGCAATACACAATACACAACTGACCAATCACCTTGAACAGGTGTCCGTCCAGACCAGATCAAATACCGAGAAAAATAAAGAACCAAATGAAGGGAAAAAGGCTAGTAAGCATTTAGTTTCATATGTGCGAGATCTGGATGTGACCTCACTGCCGGTAGTTTGTTTTTCTATCTCACGTAACTATTAACAACAGATTTATTATGACCGTGAGACGTATCAACATCTATTCAATCATTTATTATTTTTCCTAATCCTTGTCATGAAATAAGTAGAAAAAAGTTTCTTTTCTCTGGGAGAGTGGATATCAAAAAGGATACACGAGAACTTTCAAGCAAATCGGTGTAGCCGTTTTATTTATATTTCTGTATCTACATTTATAATGTGTATAATGTGTACCTATGCAGCAGTGCATGAATTAGCAGAACAATGATAGAAATATGGAAGACAATAATTATCAGGACATACAGCAGATGTAAGGGACGCCGAATTTTGGCATGTCCATGGTTTTTTCATTGTGTCTGTTGTAAAATGGACTTGATTTACATTCATAGGCGGTTCTTGGTCGTCACACAGTTTCGAGGCTTACCATGCATATAGAAGCATAGCACCGAATATTGGTGCAGATAACTTACAAACAAAAGTAGAACCGGCAGCGAGTTTCGATGCAGAGACGATGCGCTTATGGAACTAAGCGCTTAATCACATTTTTTATGTAATGTTATTAGCAAAAACCAAAGAGGAAGAATAGAGAAATGTATTTACGGTATAATGTGCCTTATAAGGAGAGGAAGGGGAAAGGAGAAACAATCGCGGCTTTACATCCGTACATCGGCAGCGTCCGAGGGCTGGGAGGGCAGGGGTCGTAATTGAGGCCTAGCCACTGTACCCTCGGACATCTCCACAGTCCGATGCATATGATGGGAGAGCATGTAGTAGTTAGGGTGTGGTGAGTGAGACTTCTTTTTATTTATTTAATCCCAATTCAGGTGACATGGGAGAAGAGGGTAAAGTGTCATAGTGCTGCCATATGTCGACTGCCAGGTGCAGCAAAAGATGCGCTCGCCTTTGTGCCTCAGAAGATGTGGATGGAGCGAGAAGAGCAGGAGGAGGAGTCATAGAGGGGGGGGGGAGAAGGATAAGGACCATTGTTCCCCAACTGAGCTGGGGAGGGGGCACGTGAATACACCACGCAGGCAGTTGGCAAACTGGGTCCGATAATTAGCTCGTCGCTCCAAGTCGGCGTGAGCATTCTGTATCCTGAACCAAAAGACGAGGCCTAAATTGTCGCATTCGCCATAGAGGTAGCTGAGCCTCCAACTTCTTGCCCAGAGTATGGTGATGGTTGGAGAAATGATGAGTAAGCAGGCGACCATCTGGCAGCTTAGCTCCCAGACATCAAGGGTTGATGGGCATGTGAGGCGGTGGATGTCTTCATCGAGGTGTTGGCAGGCAGCACACAATGGTGTGTCCGCAAATCAAACTACATGTAACTTCTGTCTTCTAGCAATTTTGTCATTGGTAATCAAGTGTCACGTTGCTCTAACATATGTGGGGAGATAAATTTGGTGGATACGGCGTCATACATTTGACCAATGGATCACAGAGTACTTTTGTTCGACAGTGTTGTGTGGCACTCAGTGTAGCAGCGTGAGACAGATGTCTTTGGCCGTAGGAGGACGCTTGGTTGGGAGTGCGTGATGTTAATTTTCCTCAGCGTACGACTATGCCAGACTGGTTGCAATTTGAGGAGAACGGTGCAGATGTATGCTCTATGGTCTGAGAAACTCAGCAGCTACAGTTGAGCATCTAGGACATCAGATAATAGATCCCGGGAGATGTAAATTCTATCAAGTCGACTTTCGTATTGATTGTTTAATATGTGAGGCCACTGGCATTGCCAAACTTCTCTTGCCTTGTGTCGCTCAGCTGGAGGTCTCAGACGATCATGCGGAACTCTTGACAGCTGTTAAAGTGTGTCGCCTGATCTTTCTGCTGCAGACACAGTTCAAGTCGCCTCCAAATATGTAACTAGCATAATGCCCAAAGAACAAGGGGGCAATGCCTTCAGAGCAGAATGTGGCGACCTCCTATTGGCAGGTGTAGATATTGATGATATATGTGACCATAGTGGTGGAGGTCATGCCTTGTGCTGCTGGGAGTATTGTGAGATCTGTAATAGGAATTCCTTAAGATATGTGTGCAGCCACAATCCCACCACAGTGGTCACTAGCGGAGGTGTGAGGTATGTATCCAGCAATTTGAGGCAGAGCATCCAGTTGTGCCTCCTGTAGGAGTGCAATGTCATCGTCAGATGCCCAGATCATGTCTTGAAATTGAGAAAACTTCAAAGGCGAACTGATATGGTTGGTATTGATCATTGCAATCCTGTATGATTAGCGGTGTAGTAAGGGAAGTTTTGTTAGCACGTTGTTGGTAATCAAGGATGAAGAAGGAAGGCGTAGACCATCTCGTCCAGCCTCCAAGGTTGCAGCCTAGGTATATTTAGGTCGTGGCCGCTGGAAGCATCGCCACCGACGCTGACTGGGGGCTAGGGTCGATTTCCGTGTTGTCACATCACGCAGCAAATTATACATTCACTCTGGTGCTTGACTCATGAAGTAGCGTACAAAGAGATGGATGCAATCTCCCATTCAATAATACTTTCATTGACTGTAGCGGTTGGTGGCTGTTCATTGGTGAGAGTTGGCGCTACATTGGTGTCCTCAACAGCAGTTTACTCATGGTCGTTGTTCACACGAACTGTAAGAGAGGCGTCATTAGGAGGGGAGGTATCCCAATCACAGACTGTGGGAAGTCTGCATTTACAGTGCTTGGGTGACAACTGCTTCATGACCGGCCTTCCATGTTGGAAGATGGGAGTGAATTGTGTCGTTCTGGCAAAAGGTATGAGAGATAACAAGTCACCCTTTCACTTATTTTCATACTCAAGGCTATTCTTTAATGTTGTTACTACACCATAGACATCATTTTTATGAGATGACAGGAAATAATCAACATGAACAGGCACTCATGGGAGCATGTACATGGTTAATGTATGCGGAATCTTTATGGTAGCTCTCATTCGAACAGCATTTTCTGAATTTGAGAACAAGGAGGTGGTTTGGTTATTCAACGGTAAATCTTGCAGTGGACATTTGGGGCTTGGAAGCCATGTGCAACTTTTAGGGAGAGAAACATCGCAAAGCACTTATTGGGAACATAACGCTGGTCCCAACAATTTCTCGCGCCGATGTGCAGACAAAGCTTTCGGCCGAAGAGGCAAAAAACTACCTCCCTGGATCGACCTGTTAAGTTATTCTGGCCACAGCAGGGACAGAGGCACAAGAGAAATGTGGATCGCATGGCTAAGGCATTTAGACTGCGTCATAGACGCCCATTGCATGAAGAGCTGGTGTCCTTAAAAATTTGCGAATTTTCCATGTTCATATTTGACCGTCCACTATCGATGGAGCCATCAGGAGGTGTCGTCCCTCTGCCTCCCGAGTTTCTTGGAAAATGTCACGCCTTTGGAAGAATTTCATGACAGAACACAACATTTATGATGGCTCTGAAATGGTCAAAATTAGGACACAGAAACGCTTCTCTTAGTTTAGCAGAGGCCATTGGTCAGACATTCTGCAACGTTTGGCCTGTCAAGATAATGATCTCTGTGACAAATGTGTCGTGCACTTAAGGCATAAATGAGAATTGAAAACTTGCTGCCTGTAGTGACCATGGAAAAAACAATTCAGGAGCATAACGTGTTCTCCTACCTGCACAGTAATTTAAATGTCAGGGATTGGCTGCTTCTCCATAAGGGAAAGAGTATTATTATTTTTGGTTAGGGTTGGCAGGAAGGTAGACCATAGGAGCTACAGGGGAGATATGGCGTTGGTGGGCCCTTGTGATTGGCAGAAAACCTTTGTGGGAGTAGTTGCGTGCGTACCCTTTTCGAATTTACCAAGGTTTGAGGGAAAGGGAGGAGTGGAGAACTGTGGATGTAAGGTGCCAGGATTTGGGCACTTACAGGTTAGCTTTTCAACATTAGTATTAATAATAAAGGGACTGGCAAGGGCATCAGGTCATGACTTTATTGACTTATGACGAATATGAGACACTCTCGAGTGGTATTTCGTGCATGTCTGTATGATTAAGTTACTAACTTAAAGCGTTGGTGAAAAGTGTCGAAGTTGAGAATTGTAGAATATACAGTCTGCAGCTGACCGTAACAGCCGGGCCGCCGTGGCCGGCGGGTAGCATCACGGGAAACGCGTGACAATACGGGGCCTTTGGGGGTAGCCCGGAATCCGGAGCCACCTGTGGTGGCCAGCACTTGGTAGAGACGGGAATTTCGTTTGCCTAGGGGCGATATGACCGACACGTTCATTGGGTAGAATCCTAAAAATGGCGTTGGAGGGATTTCGGTGATGTTAGAGCGTTCGCCGGTCAGAGTGGCCGTGCGGTCCTAGGCGCTTCATTTTGGAACCGCGTGGCCGCTACGGCCGCAGGTGCGAATCCTGCCTCGGGCATGGATGTGTGTGATGTCCTTAGGTTAGTTACGTTTAAGTAGTTCTAAGTTCTAGGGGACTGATGACCTCAGAAGTTAAGTACCATAATGCTCAGAGCCATTTTTTTTAGAGCGTTCGACATTGGCCGAAACTGAGTATTTTTCCGCCGCGTTTTCGTACGTGTGGAAGACGGGAGAATTGTCCAGAAAGAGGACTTCGCCTTCAGCCATCGAGCGGTACGGACTCGGTGACGGCGTCTTGGCCATCGTCTGCGAAGGGAGCGGACTTCGACTTGGACGTCGGCGGTTAGGATGCATCCCGCGAGATCTAAGACGCGAATTGTTCCTTTGTGCAGAACAGGGCAGAGAGGGATTTTTTCTCATATTCGACTTACAGGTTTTGTCAAAAGAAAGTTGGCATCTGATTTCTAACTTGCAAGATTTGTGCTGGCCTCTGGGGTGGAAGTTAGAGAAGCAACTTTCAATGGAGATTACCTTAGACTGGGAGTGCTGTGATTCGGAGACGACAGAGCCATCCGAATTATCGGTATCTTCAACGTAGGGTCAGTTTGAGTGATGGTCTTCATTATAGATGTAGGATTGCGCATTTGGTTAGGTCCAGACGACGAAGTTCAGCGCGGGAAATAAACGGTCGATATCGCAGCATTGCACCAACGCACATTCCATGCAGAGTGCTGCGCTTAGACCTCATTGTGAGCTCAGAAGCGAGATTTTGACCATCCCTTAACAACGTCCAACACCTTATCTCGTATTCTTGATCTTGCAGTTATCCTTGCGAGGTGCCGAGTATTCATCAACGTAGCTGCAGGTAATTGGGGTACGTAATTGGAAATTAGTTAATGTGACATTCTCAGGAGTTCGGGTGGTAAAAAAAAAATTACATTTTTTAATTTTTGTCAATTATCGGAAATATAAAAATTAAATGCTAGTATTAAATGCTAGTATTAAAATCGAATTATCGACTTCATTGTAGCTAGCACTTAACCTGTCCCGGCAAGCTTTACACGTACCCTAGTCACTGCACAGCTTTCCCAGACGGGTAGGAAAGACGGACAAATAAGCTTAAAGGCCTTCTGATTCAGACTCGCTCTGAAAAGGATATTCTGGCCTTCACTCTTGTTATGAGTGGACTACACTTCGGACTCTCATGCTGAGCGTGACTTTGCGCTGGCACTGTTCTTGACTGGGGAGCCTGTGGTGAAGTCTTAGCTGTACTGCCAGTTTAGACCTCAGTCGTCTCGGACAACTCGCTGTGCCGAGGATAACGAAATCCAAACCAGTTCCAGCGGGATACTGGAAAACCACAGCAGCAAAGAAACAACTGGGAGAACAACAGACAGTATGAACAAAATAACGAACAAGATTATAATATCCGTACGAGGCAACAAAAACCGTCACAGGGGAAACGTAGCAGAAGTGTAAATAGAAAGTGACGCTCGGTTGCAGCGGATACAGCTCTAAACAAGTTTGCAGAAACTAGAAACTATCGGAACGAACAACATCAACAAGTTAACATATGAAGACACAAATTTGTAGAATTGGTGTATATAGTAGTTCATTTAGGTTAGACTCAATGTGAGCATCGAACTTCAGTGGATAAGCAAATTCTAGATGATATTTGTAGCTAAATCTAGAGTATCTGTTTACTGAATTACTGTAGTTGATGTGTTTGTACTTGCGCAATTTGATCAAATGTGTTTCGTGGTTCTTACATCATCGTATCAACGCGTTCATTGCCTGCTTGAAAATCAAAGTCAGGACTGAATAGAAATTCGTCATAACTGACAGCTCCTCGTATAACCTGACACTTCCTTTTGGCAGGAGAACCCATGTACGTTGAGGAACTAAGCTCAGTGTCCAACTACCATTTTACCTACGAAACAAATGGTCATTTTGTATCTGGACCGCACAGTCGTTGTCCATTATCACGCTCCAAGAACAAGATTATTACTCAAGAAACTATCGCATTACGAACGTCTAATTGAGCTGTATAATTTTATTTATACTGTCTTCAGTAATATCACTATGATCTGTGAGATTATTTTTGTCCTTTTCCGGAATATCTTGTACACTGAACAAAAGGTGACTGTTCGTTGCTATCCGCTGTTTCCCAGTGACGAAACTGCGGCTATGCCACTGCGCATGTCTGTCTCGATTTTTTGGTGTGTTATAAGGGTATTAGCTGCCCACGCGTTATGTGCGTGGAAACGCCAATTCCGCTGGGAGTTTGAGCCATTACCAGATGTACGATAAAGCCTTTTTATTTTGCTGGCGCCATGAGAGCGCCCTGGGCAAATGTATATCATCAGGCGTGAGTGTGCACAGTGCGAGTCACGGCGGTGTGGCGTACCTTAGGCTCAGAGAACGGAAGGTAGTAGTAAGAAGGGGACCACTGGTGAACTAATGTATCTTTCTGTATTTTATTACAGCGGCGATCCCAGAAGAGGAAGACTGGAGGCATCTTTGTAACTTTTAAGCAACATGTAAGCAGGAACTAATGATAGTTATAAGGTTCAGATGTGTGAATGCAGGAGCAGTTGTCATGAGACAGAGTATCTACGCAAACGGATAGGGGCATGATTTCAGTCCACTTCGGCACTGGGTGACAACGGAGCTGGAAGTACTAAGAACAGGAGGAATATATGTAACACAGTCATAATCTAGGAGTACAGAGGGCTTAGAGCTCAAGTTGACTGGTGTTGGGTAAATTAAATAAGTTAATATTAAGTGTTGTGTTGGGTGAGCATGTTTGAGTGATGAGTGGATGCTGTGCCGGCCTATCATAGGGGTATGTGTGAGAGGAAGTGGTACTAACACAACTCTTACACACAGACAAAGACACCTAACACCATATTTCTGAGACAGTTGTAACTGTGAAGAATGTCATGTTTAGTCAATATGATAAAACTTATTCCTTCTTTTCATTTTATTAAAAACACTCAAGTAATAATGTACGGGTTTATACTGCATTTATTCAAAGAGCTTATTTTTATGTTCTTGTTCTATTCATAAGAAACTATTTGTAAAAATTGATGTAAAAGCATGGCACTGAAGCATACTGTGAGGGCTGTGCAGATCTTGGGAGCTGTCGAACCCGGTTTCAATGCATCCTGAGGGGCGTCACGTGGCAACACCCTGCTGCCGGCGATGACGACCACGTGGCAGCTGGAAGGTGAATGCCCGTGTTACGGGCGGCCCACAAAGCTGCCGAGCAGACGGCCAGTCGGCAGAGCTGAATGAAATCCGGGACAGCTGGGGCCAGCCAGCCGCCTTCGCGGCCTAACTAGAGTGAAAGCGGATAGAGAACTGCACCATCTGCTGTGGCTGATATGAACCAGCCTATCCCGGGTGGCTGTGAATAGAGGCAGCCCACTAGACAAGGGACGGCCTACCATTGATGTCATGCCACTTCCTTGAGAACCTGGTGGACAGCCTAGCACCGAGTAATTGACAGCCGACAGCAGCCACCCACCAAGCAGTTGCGAGTCCACCCGCCGGACAGGAGGCTCATCCCTGACATCATGCCCGGCCTCAGAGGACCTGCAGATAAGCCAGCACCCCAACAAGTCCTGGAGGAATCTCCCAGGCAAACACACCCTTCTACAGATGGTGTGCAGAGTTGGATGGCCATGATTCACATGATTTGCTCCTGCGGTCATGCACTATGATACAGATGAGCACTGGTGACTGTGGAAGCGTCACGCACTACCCACTGGCACACTGAGACACAAGAACTTATCACTAGGAGACAGGTTGTGCACCAAATGCAACGCTGTCTCACCACTCAATCCCAGGGAAGACTGCACTGCTTCAGCTATCGGGTCGAGTGAGAAGACAGGTGCTAAGACGACCCTTCCTGCGTTGGAGAAGTTGGGCGCCATCCATCAACACTGGTGTCTCATTTCCTCCCACCAAATGTCATGTCCACCACACCTGACAGTGCTCCAGACTGAAAATTGATGCCAGGTCGAGATGATTCCAATT